>NC_041729.1:134363045-136763045 GCF_004115215.2 Ornithorhynchus anatinus | reverse complement strand
GGCAAGAAGGAGGTCATGGGTGACCTTAGAGAGAGCAGTCTCGGTAGAGTGGAGGGGACGGAAGCCAGATCGGAGAGGGTCCAGGAGAGAATGGGAGTTAAGGAATTCTAAGCAGCGATTGTAGATGACTCGTTCTAGGATTTTGGAAAGGAAGGGTAGTAGGGAGATAGGGAGATAACTGGAAGGGGAAGTGGGGTCGAGAGAGGGTTTTTTTAGGATGGGGGAGACAAGGGCATGTTTGAAGGCAGGGGGGAAGGACCATTGGAGATTGAGTGGTTAAAAATAGTAGTTAAGGAAGGGAGGAGGGCAGGGGCGACGTTTTTAATAAGGTGAGAGGGAATGGGGTCCGAGGCGCAGGTGGAGGGGGTGGCACTTGCGAGGAGGGAGGAGATCTCCTCTGAGGATACTGCAGGGAAGGATGGAAAAGTAGGGGAGAGGGTTGGTTGGGGGAGGGGAGAGGCGAAGGGGTGACTTTGGGGAGCTCAGACCTGATCGTGTTGATTTTTGTGATGAAATAGGTGGCCAGATCATTGGGGGTGAGGGATGGGGGAGGGGGAGGAACAGGGGGCCTAAGGAGAGAGTTAAAGGTCCGGAACAATCGGCGGGGGTGATGGGCATGGGTGTCGATGAGGGAGGAGAAGAAGTTTTGCATGGCGGAGGAGAGGGCAGAGTTAAGGCAGGAAAGGATGAATTTGAAGTGTGTGAGGTCGGCTTGGTGCTTGGACTTTTGCCAGCAGCACTCAGCAGCTCGAGCATAGGAGCGTAGGAGGCGGACAGAGGAGGTGATCCGGGGCTGTGGGTTAGTGGAGCAAGAGCGGCAGAGGGAAAGGAGGACGAGAGAGTTGAGTTGAGTAGAGAGGGTGGAGTCGAGAGCGGAGACCTGATCGTCGAGAGTGGGAAGTGAGGACAGGGCAGCAAGGTGAGGAGAGATGCTTTTGGAAAGATGGATGGGATCAAGAGAGCGGAGGTCTCTGTGGGGCAGTAGCGAAGATCTGCAGGGGGAGGGAGTGTGAGAGATGAGGGAGGTGAGAAGGTTATGGTCAGAGAGAGGGATTTCAGAGTCGGTGAGGGAGGAGATAGTGCAGCGGTAGGAGATGACGAGATCGAGGGTGTGACCGAGTCGGTGAGTGGGCGCGGTATGGTGGAGGAGGAGGTCGGCAGAGTCGAGGAGGGATAGCGGGCGGGTGGCAGAGGAGTCGTCGGATACATCCGTATGGATGTTGAAGTCTCCGAGGATCAGAGTGGGCAGAGAGAAGGAGAGAAGGAAGGTGACAAAGGGGTTTAGGTGGTTGAAGAAGTCGGAGGTGGGACCGGGAGGTCGGTAGATGACAGCGACAAGTATCTGGAGGGGGTGGTAGAGGCGAATGATATGAGCTTTGAAGGAGGGGAAGGAGAGGGAGGGGGGAGGAAGGATAGGGCGGAAGCGGCAATGGAGCGAGAGGAGGAAGCCAACGCCTCCTCCCTTACCGGTGAGTCTGGGGGAGTGGGAGAAGGAGAGGCCTCTGCTGGAGAGAGCGGCGGTGGAGACCGTGTCTTCGGGAGTGAGCCACGTTTCTGAAAGGGCGAGGAGGAGGAGAGAGCGGGAGAGGAAAAGGTCATGGATGAAAGGTAGCTTACCTGTAATAGAGCGGGGGTTCCAGAGGCCACACTTGAAAGTAGCTGTGGGTGCAAGGGGGGGAGGGGGAAAAGGGCGGGGGGAGGGGAGGGTTTGTATTGGAAGGAGGTGGCGGGGCCCTGGACGGGGAGAGGGGGATGAGAGGTAGCGGTGGGACAGGAGGACTGGGAGGGGGCGTGGGTGGGGAAGAGAGAAGGGGGGAGGGGGAGAGGAGGGGGCTTGGTGGGGGGGAGAGTAGGGGGAGGGAGAAGAGGGGTAGCACTGGTAAAGTGGGGTTCTAGGGCGGGAGAGGGGAGGGGGGAAGGAGGCAGAGGAAAGAGCGGGAAAGAGCTGAGCGAGAGAGGGGAAGGGGAAGGGGAGGATAGGAAGGGGAGGGAGGGAGGAAGGGGGGAGGAGGGACATGGTAAGGCCAGAGAGGTGGGTGGCAGCACTGACAACGATAAACAGTAACAAACCAAATCGGTAATATACCCAATGGCCCTGCCCCCTCTGCCTCCTCCACCACATGAGAAGCATTGTGGTTCAGTGGAAAGAGCACGGGCTTGGGAGTCAGAGGTCATGGGTTCTAATACCCTCTCCATCACTTGTCAGCTGTGTGACTTTGGGCAAATCACAACTTCTCTGTCCTTCAGTTACCTCATCTGTAAAATGGGGATTAAGACTGTGAACCCCACATGGAACAACTTGATTACCTTGTATCTCCCCCTAGTGCTTAGGACATAGTAAGCACTTAACAAATATCATTATTATTATATTATTATTGAGTGAGGTCCCTGGGCCACAAAGACGAGACAGAGACAAGCAAGTCAGTCACTCATTTATTGAGCACTTACTTTGTGCAGAGCACTGTACTAAACACTTGAGAGAGAACAATGCAACAGTATGAGACACATTCCCTGCCCATGATGAGCTTACAGTCTAATAGGGGAGACAGACATTAATACAAATAGATTACAGGTATGTACATAAGTGAAAACTCTATAGAGACAATACCAGAATGACTACTGAAGATAGGACGTTCTGGAGAAGGTATGTCCATGAGGTTGCTATGATTTGGAAATAACAGGACAGCATTTGATCATCATCATGATGTACATAAATGCCATGGGGCTGGAATGGGGGATGAATTAGTTCAGGGCAATACAGAAGGGAGTGGGTTAAGGGTGAACAAGTGTTAAATATATGTGGCAGGGGCAGGTTTGGAGTCCTGGTAGAGGAACAGGGTGGAAGCAGGGTCAGGGGTGCTATGGGCATGGAGATGAGGAGGGGGTGGGGTATGGGAAGAGGAGGTAGTGGGGAGAGGAAGTGGGGGGTGGGATGAGTAAAGCAAAACATATTTTTTTAGTTAGTGGAGGCTGGCAGGGGGAGCCCCCAAGTGCCAGGGAGATAAGTGCCCTGGGAGCCAGTGGGTGGGATTGCTTTGTTCACGAAATTCCCAGAGCCAGCTCTGGAATGGGGTGGTAGGCTAGTCTGACCTTTATGACTCAAGAATGACACCTGAATTTCAGCCCAAGGGTGGTGGCAGCTACTGAGGTTTTCAATCAATTAATCACATTTATGAGCAACTTCTCTGTGCAGGGCACTGTACTAAGCACTTGGGAGAGTACAATACAACAACCTAACAGACATATTCCCTCCCCACAATGAGCTTACAGTCTCTCTCTCTCTCTTTCATCCTATTGTTTGAAGAAGCACTCTTACCTTCCATCCTCCAGGTGGAATGGGTGTGGTCCTGGGGTGGTTTCCTGGGGTCCTCGATTCTGTGGTGGTTTGGGGAGCAAGGTAGTCAGAGCCTGGCTCAGTGGTGGTTTCACTTGACTGTTGCATTGGCATCCTCCAGTAGAGAGGAAGCCTGTTACATCCTCTCAAACCTGTTGGTTTTTGCACAGTGCCTTGTAGAGGAAGTTTCATTGTGGTACTGCATGCATCACAGTGATACACAATGAACACTAAACTTCCTCCCCTCCTGTAATGTAGTGCTCATGGTATCTCATGGTCTGTGGTCACATAATGTCTCCAGATGGAGGATGGGGGTTACCCAGCAGACAGTGTCTTTCGGGGTGACACCCTACCCAATGTTGAGGGTGGTAGAGGGTCAGTCACCTGAGTTGAACTGGTTGAGTTGCTGGACCGAGCCCAGGATCCCATCTCAGAGCATGTCTGTGGTGCCTGGGGGGAAGGGGAGGAGCAGGGAGTTTCAGCTTTCCTGAGATGCAGGTGACCAGCACCAGCAGTAATGGTAGGGGATGGTTCTGGGTTTGAGATGTGGGCAAGGAAAAAAAGCAAGCACACACACCACATGGAAAGTTCAGACTTCCAAGGGACTCATGTCTTGCTCCCTCTTCTTAGAGATCAGATCATTACTGCCAGCCTTCCATCAACCTCTCCTCTCTGACCCAATACCTTCTGAAGTTGAGGAGTAGGCAGAGTTCAGCCTGGCACTCACCAGTTTCCTTCTTCCTTCCTATTCCCCAAAGCAATGAAGGGGTTGTTGGGGGGCGTTATGCTTCAAACCCCTGCACTCTGGAGTCCAGGGGCTGTTCAGCCCCTGTGTCTTGCCTCCTCCCAGTGCTCAAGTCCATGTAATGGCAGCAAACCCAGAATGGCTCATCCCAGCATATCAGTCAATCAGTGGTCTTTATTGAGATCTTACTATGTGCAGAGCACTAACCTAAGCATTTGGGAGAGAACAATACTGCAGAATTAGCAGACACTCTCCCTGTCCGTAACAGGCTTACAGTCTAGAGGGGAGAGAGTTATTAATATAAATAAATAATTTATAATATATAATTTAAAGATACATGCACAAGTGCTGTAGAGGTGGGGATGAGGCAAATATCAAATGTCCAAAGGTCACAGATCGAGTGAATCCCCCCAGGAGGAGCAAACACTGTTTTGATGCTGGAACATACTGATGATCTAGCAACAAATGGAAGACCAGGGAGGACTTACAACAGGGTAATTGCCTGGAAAAGAGATTGCACACACAGCCAGAAGTTATATAATGCCAAATTTGTAGGCCACATGTGCTCAGCACCTTTACCTGCTGACATGCTCTGAAGTCTCCTGCAAGGGAATAGAATAAAGACGCTTGGACTGGAATGAGCTGCTGTTTGGGTGTTTTCAACTCTATACTTCTCTGTGGAGGGGTAGCAATGGGATACAGATAAATGAACTTGGAAAGTGGCCAATAGATGTCAATATCCTTTATCAAAAAGTTCCTGATGTTTAACACAAAGTGTGGATCATGAGTAGATAATACCCTGAAGGGGACATTTCTCTTCTGATTCATCCTTAGTCACACCCAAGCCACATCACTTTGGCAGAACTGGTGATGGAAGACTGCTCAGGCTTGGGAGTGGCCTGGTTTGAGGACTAGGCTTCTGTAAATACAGGTTCTACTCACCCATGAGTTCATCCCCTCAGCTTGCAATGGGTCTCCAAAGCTCTGCTCTCCCACACCTTGAACTTTGTCCAACCCTGTTCTTCCCTGGGATGGTCAGTAGGGAGGCAGAATGATACAATATGGCCAAAAGGAGCCAGCCAACTCAATTCTCTTCCTGGCACAAAGAAAGGTAAGTTACCAAGTGGAAGGTTTGATGCTCTACCCTAACCTGACCCTGACCCCAACTTGCCTCCACAAAGCAGAGAAACCTGCCTTTGCGGTGAGTGAGCATGGGACACCCTTGGGCTTGAAACCATAAATGCTTTGCTTGTTGGAGTTTCAGAGAGTAGAGGTCTTGGACCTGAGTGCAGGCAAGAAGGCTGAAAGTTCTGGATCTTAGAAGGAGCAGAGCAAGGCCAGACTCAGATGATGAAGGTGGGAAATCAAGGAGACCAACCAAAGAATAAAATAATCTCATTCTATATTATATGAAATATACAGACACAAAATACATTCACTGTTCATATTAATGAAGCAGAAGAAATGGGAAGATTTCAAAACTGATAATGAATGATTGTAGGGAGCTCAACGGATGAACCTGATAAGACTGAACTAGCTGCACACAGTAAGTGCTCAATAAATATGTGTGAATGAATGAATGAATGAATTGAATCTCTTTCTTTTACTGCTGTTTGACACTTTCTCCCATTATTGTATTCAGTAACATTTCCCTTCATTTTTCCTTTATTTCCTTCCATTCTACAGTAACACAAGGAATACACACACACACACACACACAAAACACATCTGCCTTGTGTAATGTTCAACATTTGTAATGTTCAAATGCCTTGTGGATATGTTCAACTGCTTGTGTTTATAAATATGGTTATAAATAGTTGTCTTCAGAATTTGAAGTAGATGGTAGAATTTGAAGTAGATGGTACTGACAGGACTAATAGTGTTCATGATGATCTTCATCTTTGGGGGGGTGTCATTTCAAAAAGCCAAAATTCTGAAGAGGGGGCAGTTAAGATCACAAGGAATTGTTGTTCTCCAATTCCACAGCACCAGCATAAGGGGACACCCTTTGGAAGCTTGGAAGGTGTTTGTGAAGGCATGTTTCACTGGCGACCACACTTAGTAGGTATGAATCATTCCTTAGAGTTCTTCCCTGAAGTGTAATTCTTACCAGTGAGAAAGAAAGATTGGGGAAGAAATAGAGGGGCATGTTGGGAAGAAGAGGAGCACCTGGTGCATCTTGAGGTAAGGGGAAATGAACTGGTCTGCCTGGGAGAGCAGGAACTCACATTGTACCTTGGATGGATACAGGACACAGAGAGCGATCTGAGAAGATCACTGGAGGTTCAAAGTTTAGTGGCCAGGACTCTAGATGAGTGAGGCTCCTGTCCCTGAGAGGGAGAAGAATGCTAGCATCAGTATACCTTCCAAGAAGTACTGAGGTTCTGTGGAAAGGAGGTGTCACTTGGTTGTTTGGTTGTTTCCTTATTAAGTGTATACTAAATAATGTAAAGATCCCAGATTCTCGGGTCTAGGAGCTGGAGGAGAAGCTCCGGGAGCCAGTGAGTCACAGTGTCTGGGGAGCCACGGATGGAATTGCTTTATTCATGAGCTCCTTGCAGGCAAACTTGGAAAGAGTAAGAGTATAGTAGTCCCAGTGATTTCTTTGCCTTGAGGAAATGACTGAATTAGCCAGAGTAGTAGTAATAACAGGGATGCAGAGACCTTGTGAAAGCAGGGGAAGCAGCGTGGCTCAGTGGAAAGAGCTTGGGCTTTGGAGTCAGAGGTCATGGGTTCAACTCCCTGCTCTGCCACTTGTCAGCTGTGTGACTGTGGGCAAGTCACTTAACTTCTCTGTGCCTTAGTTAGCTCATCTGTAAAATGGGGATTAAGTGTGAGCCTCACATGGGACAACCTGATGACCCTGTATCTCCCCCAGCGCTTAGAACAGTGCTCTGCACATAGTAAGAGCTTAACAAATACCAACATTAATTAATTAATTGAGAGCAGTGTGTAGGATGCCCCACAAACTTCTAGTAAAAAAAAAAAAGAAATCTGGAGCACTTTAGGATCCAACAGAGGCTGACCCAGATCCAACCCTTCTAAAGTTACCCTGGGGGCTTTTCTGGCTGGAATAGAAGGCTAAAAATTCCCGACAATATCGAAGTGCTATGTTCAAAGCAAACAAAATGAAACAGTTTTATCAGTGCAAATGAAATTTGTTCTCAGGGAAACTCGTGTACATAGAAAATGTCAGAAGATTGAAAAGATTTGGATGAATTAATGAAATGATTAGATTGAAGGTTATGGGTTATTCCTCAAGGATATTGGGGATGAAGTAGGAGATGGAAATGCCACAGAAGGCTTCCTGGGGAAGATCTGATTGATAGTTTTTGAACTTCAATTGCTGTAAATAATACCTGGCAAACTCAGTCTCTAGTATTCTCCATGGTGATCATTCCCATTCATGTTATTAATTAAAATGGGCAGAGTGGTGTCAATTGCATAAAGTGTGGTAGATTTGGTTATGGGTGCATTTCTGGGTGCCCCTATCTTTTTGTCCTTCATTTAGTTGTCATCTTTTAATGAGTCTTGGCCTTTGGCTGGTTCCTGTAGAAGGACCTGCCAATTATATGATGCAGTCTGATGTAGAAAGGGAGATGGGTATCCATACCCCCAGAAGCTTTACAGTTTTGGGTCCCGGCTCTTTTGCAAGCCTCACAGTGTTGTATCATGGATCCTAGGAGCAGGGATTGGGGGTTGTCTCTCAGGAGGCTCCCATACCCCTGCAAAGTTCATAATGTTGAGTCCAGACTCCTCAGTTGGAGGTTCCCCGTGAGGCTTCTAATAATAATAATGATGGTATTTGCAAGATGGTACTGCTACCAAGAAGTATTGAGGTTCCAGGGAAAGAAGTTTTAACCTGGATTCTTTTTGGTTGTTTCCTTATTAAGTGTATATTAAATATGGTAAAAATCCCAGATCCTCGGGTCTAGGGGCTGGAGGAGAAACCCTGGGAGCCAGTGAGTCAAGCACTATTCTAAAGACTTGGGTAGATAAAAGGTAGTCAGGTTGTCCCATGTGGGGCTCACAGTCTTAATCCCCATTTTCCAGATGTGGTAACTGAGGCCCAGAAAAGTTAAGTGACTTGTCCAAAGTCACACAGCGGACAAGCGGTGGAGCCGGCATTAGAACCCACGACCTCTGACTCCCAAGCCCTTGCTCTTCCACTTTGCCATGCTGCTTCTAATGCTATAGCCCAACTTTTAGGAGGGGCAAGGAGAGTCATCCCCACAAGTTTCACACATCTCTGCAGGGCCTCACACAGCAAGCTTCATAATGCTGTGTTCAGACTCTTCGAGGAAGTTGGTGCTGTTGTTCCCATGAGCTTCCCACATCTCCGTGAGCCTCAAACACTGCACCCTTGCTCCTGGGAGTTGGAGGAGTGGGTTCTCCCACAGAGCCTCAGAATGCTGTATCCTGACTCCTCAAGTGGATGTCATGTCGGTTACCATAACTCCCGGCCTGCACAACCCCTGTTCCTCCAGAGGACAGAGAGGATGTTTGGGTGGGGGGGGAGGCTTTCTTCCTGAGGGAGAGACACTGGGTGGCTGTGGGAGGAGCAGAAGGGACATGGCTCCAATATTGTTACCGCAAAATGGCCTAGATCTTCCACCACGTACTCTCTGGCCCCTTGACTTCCTTCCCAATTGTCCTTTCTTATTGATTTGCTTTCAAGAAATTACATACAAGGTATTCATCAAATTTCTCAAAGGGAGGGCCTCCAAAGAGTTTAATGCTAGTTTCCTCTTTCTCCTCTTGATTGTGGGAGCTAATTGAAGTAACCACCACAATATCCAACTGTAAAAATCGATCCGTTTGTCCTGTTCATCCCACACTACCCATCTTGCCCCAATTCACTTGCTTCCTTTCAGTTTGCATATTCAACCCTATGGCTCCAGAGTTTTCTGAACTCCAACTTCCCAGTCCGCTGCCCATAAACCTCAAACTTTGAACCTCTGCACTGAGCCACTGCCTGGAAATTCCACATCTTTTTCTGTCTCCTTGTTTGTTTGTTGATTATTACTGCCACCACCCTGTCACTGTTGGTTTCTTCCCAGCCTTCCCTACCCAATGACCCTGCCCCTCTTCTGCCTCCTCCACCATATGAGAAGCAATGTGGTTCAATGGAAAGAGCACGGGCTTGGGAGTCAGAGGTCATGGGTTCTAATCCCCTCTCCATCACTTGTCAGCTGTGTGACTTTGGGCAAATCACAACTTCTCTGTCCCTCAGTTACCTCATCTGTAAAATGGGGATTAAGACTGTGAACCCCACATGGAACAACCCGATTACCTTGTATCTCCCCCCAGTGCTTAGGACGTAGTAAGCACTTAACAAATACCATCATTATTATTTTATCATTATTGAGTGAAGTTCCCTGGGCCACAAAGACGAGACAGAGGCAAGGAAGTCAGTCACTCGTTGAGCACTTACTTTGTGCACAGCACTGTACTAAACCCTTGAGAGAGAGAACAATACAACAGTATGAGACACATTCCCTGCCCATGACGAGCTTACAGTCTAATAGGGGAGACAGACATTAATTAATACAAATAGATTACACGTATGTACATAAGTGAAAACTCTATAGAGACCCATACCAGAATGACTACTGAAGATAGGACGTTCTAGAGAAGGTATGCCCATGTGGTTGCTATGATTTGGAAATGACATGACAGCATTTGATCATCATCATGATGTACATAAATGCCGTGGGGCTGGAATGGGGGATGAATAAGTTCAGGGCAATACAGAAAGGAATGGGGTAAGGGTGAACAAGTGTTAAATAAATGTGGCAGGGGCAGGTTTGGAGTCCTGGTAGAGGAAGAGGGTGAAAGCTGAGTCAGGGGTGCTATGGGCATGGAGATGAGGAGGGGGTGGGGTATGGGAAGAGGAGGTAGTGGGGAGAGGAAGTGGGGGGTGGGATGAGTAAAGCAAAATATATTTTAATAGCTTACCTGGAGGCAGGTAGCAGAAAAAAGGGAGATTTCTGGTGTCCTCTACTTCTTCTCTGATGCTTTTGTTCAGCGGTGGCAACGGCTGCCCCAATAGCTTCCTGGCCTTTGGTATGGGAGGAGTTGAGGGGTTTATGTCTGGGCCCCACCTGTTTCTCCTCACTGGGTGCAGAGCAGATGTACCGGGCGGTGTCCTCCACTTTTAGACTGTCCATCTGCAGGTACAGCCTGCTGTTGGCATTGTCCCTGGAGATGGTGAATCGTCCCCTCACTGCATCCGCGTACCTTATATCACTCCCATCCCCACTACTGATGCCGGCGACAAACTCAATGGACTTTCCTGGAGCCTCTCGGTACCAGTACATACTATAGTCCCTAAAGTTGAACCCTGAGGCCTGGCACGAGAGATGCAGAGATTCCCCTGGATATTTCACGCCTCCTCCGGACTCCACCAGCTGCACCGCACCCTCGCATCCTGGAAAGGAAAACACAAACATTAACCGTCACCAAGGAAATCACTGGCAGGCAAGTGCAGTCACACAGATAATCCCACCTCACAGATAACTCTAGCTCATGGAGTTAAAACATACCTGTGAGAGCTAGGAGCAGCCACAACAGCTGGACCAGGACCAGCATGTTGTGGCCGGGGCTGGAGAGAGGACTGTGAGGGACAAGGAGGCCTGCTGACAAGTTAGGGTTCAGGAGGAAGTCAAGGCAGTAATATTTGGGGGTGGGCGGCGGGGCAGGAGAGGGGAGGTAGAAACAGGAACCAATAAACCATCAGCTCAGCTCTTCCTGTGGTTCTCGCCTGATCTGGTTCTGGACCTCCCTCTGCCCTTCACCTCAACCTGAGGTTAAAATTGAACTCATGCCAGCTCAGGGCTTCTCTAGAGAGGTAGCTACATTGTGCAAAGGCCTTTGGGAGTCTGAACCAGAACAGCAGCCCCTCAACCCCAAAGACTTATGGGTAATGGATAAACTCATGGGCAATGGAGAAGCAGTATGGTGTAGTGGATGCAGCACGGGCCTGGGAGTCAGAAAGTCATGAGTTCTAATGCTGGCACCACCACTCATCTGCTGTGTGACCTCAGACAAGTCACTTCACTTCTCTGGGCCTCAGTTCTCTCATCAGTAAAATGGGGATTGAAGCTGTGAACCCCACATGGGACAGGGACTGTGTCCAACCCTATTTGTATCCACCCCAGTGCTTAGTACATTAAGAGCTGGCACATAGTAAGAGTTTAACAAATACCGTAATAACGTAAAAACAACTCTGAGCCCAGGATGCTGTACCAAAGACCAGGATTCTACAGTGGTATTCCTAGGTGCAGAGATCAGGACTCAACTTCTCATCCTTCCCTGCATGCTCTGCCCAGAATCACCACCTAGTGCAATTCCTAAATACAAAACACTGTATTATACACTGAAATATTAATACATAAATGAGATATAGATATGCTCCCTTGTCCCCAAGGGCGTCACCATCTCAGAATGAGATGAGCAGGAGGCAGACACTTAAGGAAAGGCAAACATAAAAAAGACATAAATTACAATAAACACAGAAGAAGTGACAGGATTTCAGGGTCCTTACAACTCACAGACCCATAATCCAGGAAGTTTCAGCTGCTGCCATAGTTGTGACCTTTCCAATATTCTAGAAGTTGAGAAGGCAGCATGCTGCCTTTGGTCATGTCATTCCCTGCGCTGAAGCAGAGTTGATAGGAGCCTCTGGGATCATAGGGGAAAGGCAGCAACTTCCTGCATGGTTGGTCCCGTGGGTCAGGAGTGAGGTGGCAATGGAGGGTTCATACCATGCCCTAGGCGTGTCCTTTCCCCCACTGGCCCCAGATAGTTGATCCGTCCTCCCCTAAACAGGGAAAGGCCAGGTGCCTCCAAAGGCGAGAACACAATTCCTACAACAGATGCAAACAGGGAAGGAGGAGGGGGAAGGAATTAAAATGGAGTCTGAGTTGTAGTTACACAGCTTGCAGAAGCAGCTTCAGCTAGTTGCTGGAGTTTTGCTATTGCTTGCAGAAGCCAAGAGGTAGGAAGGCAGAATTTAACACTGAGGTGTTAATGCTGTGAAAAACAGGAAATCACACTGAGGCAAGTAGAAAAGGGAGAGGGTGAGTTGTTTTCATCGTCATCTTTTTTTTTATGGTATTTGTTAAGCACTTAATATTTGTCAAGCACTGTACCAAGAAATGGGGTAGATACAAGCTATTCAGGTTGGGCACAGTCCCAGTCGCGCTAGGGTTCGTCTTACTCCCCATTTTACAGATGAGGCGACTGAGGCCCAAAGAAATGAAATGACTTGCTCAAGGTCACATAGCAGAGAAGTGGTGAGGTCAGACCCATGCTCTACCCACTAAGCCACTCTGCTACTCATTAAGTTGTGCCTCATCAATATCACCACTCAGCAACCTTAATATTTATTACCTTTGTACATAGTACTAGCTCTTTGAATAGTCCTTGTGATGTAAATGATTATTATGTTCCAAGCACTGTACTAAGGGCTGGGAGAAATACAATCTCATTAGGGCTGGTAAAGTCCTGATATTTTCTTTATTAAGAAAAATAACACCATCAGGTGTGAGCTCCTTAAAATCACCCCAGCCCCACCTCAGTCCTTCCTCCTTCCAGCCCACTCTTCAACTTTCCCATTCTTCCCAGAAGTATCTCCAGAGGAGTTCTCTTGCCTCCTCTCAAATGCCACCCCCTCCACATGAGCATAGAACCCCATTCCTTTATACCTTATAAAGAGCCTTGCCCCCTCCCTCCTTCCCTCTCTAACAGTCATCTCCAACTGTTCACTCTCTGATAACTTCTTCTCCATTGCCTTCAAAGATGCCTATGTCTCCCCCATCCTACAAAAACCTTTCCTTGATCTCACGGCTCCCTCCAGCTATCACCCCATCTCCCTTCTACCATTCCTCTCCAAACTTCTTAAGTGAGTTGTCTACACCCTCTGTCTCAAATACCCCTCCAATCTGGCTTCCGTCCCCTTCACTCCACTGAAATCGCCCTCTCAAATATCACCAGTGATCTTCTTGCCAATTCAACAGCTTCTACACTATCCTAATCCTCCTTGACCTTTTAGCTGCCTTAGATGCTGTGGACCACCCCCTTCTCCTGGAAGAGAAGCATATCCACATCTTTTGGCCCTTTGTTCAAAACTTTTTATGTGTGAATTAGCACATTAATTAAGCATTTAAGCTTTAAAGCAGATTACATAATATTCTGGATTATCTCTACTTGTTCCAAGTGGTTTGAACAAGGAAAAATAATGTTCTGGGATGACTGAGAGATGATCAGAATCTAAGGTTAAAGGATTAGCCCTTCATATTTCTCCTTTTTCCTTCTAAAAGTCTTGTGCTTATTTCTAAACAGAGAAGTAGCGTGGCTAGAGAAGCAGCGTGGCTCAGTGGAAAGAGCATGGACTTTGGAGTCAGAGGTCATGAGTTCGAATCCCAGCTCTGCCACTTGTCAGCTGTGTGACTGTGGGCAAGTCACTTAACTTCTCTGTGCCTCAATTACCTCATCTGCAAAATGGGGATTAAGACTGTGAGCCCCACGTGGGACAACCTGAATCCCCTATGTCTACCCCAGCACTTAGAACAGTGCTCTGCACATAGTAAGCGCTTAACAAATACCAACATTATTATTATTATTAAACAAGGGCACTACCTTTAACTTTTTTACATAGATTTACCTTCTAGATTTAAGTATCACCACTCCTTTAAAGAGTTTAAAGTGTTGTAGTTTATTCTCTTTCATTTTTGTCTTGGTTCATTTATGTGCTGAATAATGTGTTTATTTCCAAAATGTAGTCCTCAAATGGCAGTGCTACTTGACTTAATAGTATTTAATGCTTTAAATCTCCCCTAAAAATTACTGATCCTCTCAGGGTCACACCTGGAGAGTTTCTAGTACCCTACTAGTCTCAAATGTGTGAGGGAGAGTCAAGCAGAGGCATACCCATTCCATTCCTAGCTTGGGCAGTGGCTAGAGAGTGGAAGGCAACCTGCTACAAGTCAAATCTCACCTGCGCTTGGAAGAAAGTAGAGGGCAGAGATTCAAGTTTACTGCACCAAAAGGAGGCTGTGGTAAACCACGTCCGTATTTTTACCGAGTAAACTCTATGGATACACTTCCAGAACGATAGTAGATGGAGACTGAGGTGGTCTAGGAGAGATGTGTGCATGGAGTCGCTATGGCTCAGAAACAACTTGACAGCATAAAACGAGACAAAAATTATTGGGGTCATTTGCATGTCATAGTTTTAGGAAATATAGCTTGCTAAATATTGTAGGTTGCCTGATAAATGACAATGGAAAGTAATTGCTTAGTGTAAGAATACATTTTAGTTTTACGGACTCATTAGGGGTATTATCTTTTTCAATTCTGCAAATATTTTTGAGACAAGCATCAGTAGCCTAGAAAATACTGGGATGCTATGGGTTAAGTTTCTGGCAATACAATATTAGTTTGATGGTTATAGATGCATAAAACTTTTGTTTAGTTAGAATAATGTCTGTTTATTAAAAAACAGCCACAAAACTGGATGCCATTGTTTTACCTCTGTTTTTTTTGTGCTTTGCTTTAAATTATCCCCTGAAGTGGACAGAAATTAGCAACTTTATTGAATGGTTGATCACTTGGTTTTAGTGTTCACTCTAACCCGAGAAATCCTTATTTTTCTAAAACTCATAAATTTCCTCCTGTCAAGGTAGCAGTTTAAAACAAAGTAAATGAAAACAAGATTTCTTTTTAATATGGTATTTTGCTTGACCATTTCACTTTCATTGTATTCCTACACATGTCAATAACATGATAATTTAACCAGAGTATATTAAAAATTCTTGTTTTTCTTCAATATTCTTTTACTTGACAGCTGATAGTAGCCATGACTATAAATGTGACTTTTGCAGATATCTGATTAAAACTTTATGGAAAAATTTTCTCCTATGGAGTGAAATGGCATCAGTTCAAGAAGAAATAGTAAAGCTCTGCATTTGTGTTATACAAAATTGATCACAACAATATGACAGGTATTCACAAAATATTGTATTTTTTTAGAAGATACATGATGATCAAGCCCCAGGCCTTTTAATAGTCTGCCAGTTTAACCATCAGGAAAGTTGTTTGTTTTACCATATAGACTCTCTATTCCACCTGTAAAACTGATAGCCAGGCTCTTTTGATTAAAGACCCTTTTGTGGGCCTGCATCGGACCTGATTACCCCTCCCAGGGTCACACCTGAAGAGTTTCCAGTACTCTACCGGCCTCGACTACTGGAGGGAGAGTCAAGTATTTCATTCCTACGTTGGGCAATGACTAACAAGTGGAAGGCAATCTGCTAAAATGAAATTACAGTTACAAATGTATTAAAATTCTTATTTCTTTAGCTTCCCAAAAATCTAAGAGAAGCAAAACAATTGTTGATTTGAGAGAAAGATGGTCTTATAAATCTGGAAAATGAAATTCAATATGAAAATAATAGTTTTGATCAGAATATTCAGGAAATGCCACAGCTTTATAAAATTGAACTGTAGTTTGGAAATAAACCACAACTACAGCATATCACACAATTGTGCCTATTTTTAGAAGAAAATTATAATTTTTAAAATACCACAAAATCTGGAAATCAACCCCAATTTTAAAATGAAGCAGAGAAACAAACATCTCCCAAATAAATAAAAAAATTCACCTTAACTGCAAGAATGGATACATTGTCAGAGAGATGTATTTGTTTCTCCTTCAGTCGCTGCTGCACCCTCCACATATTTGATATTTTAAAAATGTTTCTTTCCCTTTCCCAATCTGAATTTTCCACCTACCTTCCCAGCGTGTCACTTTGCCTTGTTAATTGATTCAAGCTGGATTAACTGAAACCTTCCTGAGGATGAGGCTAAATTTAGCAGTAGCGATATGGATCCCTAGCACAGCATTAGTGTACAGTGGCCTGAATTCTGGGATCTTTCCCCAATCTCATGTATGTGCTGGGTGGTTCTTAGATCTATTTTACTACCATACTTTACTCTTTTTCTTCTCCCTCTCTCTCACATACACAAATATAGCAGACAAGTAACTATACAGTGTCAAGTCATTTTTCTCCCTTGGATTATCTGGGCATTCCCTGTTATTATTTTGATTTTCTGTGAATAATCCAGTAGCAGCACGAGAAGCAACATGGCCTAGTGAAAGAGAGGTTGGGCCTGGGAAACAGAGAGCCTAGTTCTTAACCTGCCTTTACCACTTGCCTACTATGTGATCTTATGAAAGCCATTTAACTTCTCTTTGTGTCCTTTTCCTCATCTGTAATATGGAAATTCAACACCTGTTCTCCCTCCCCTTTAGAGAAGGGGAAAGGGCCTGTGCCCAACATGATTATCTTCAATCTACCCCACTGTGTAATACAGGCCTTGGCACATAAGTGCTTAAATGTCACAGTTAATATCATTAGCTGCTCTATGGTGAGCTGAAATGGGGAAAATATAAACAGGAAGTATAGAAGAACAACTTTCAAACCCAACAAGATGAAACCTCAGAGGTTGTGGCCGAGCCCCAGAGAGCTGGGGGATGGAGTTTGTAGAGAGGCCAGCTTTTTGCATCACAATTAGAAATGGGGAGTCTCTCCTGGTAGAGCCTTCAGTAAGACTGTGATCCCAAGAGGCAGACATGAAAATGGTGGCAGGCATAATGTTTGCACACTCACAGATGAGGAAGAGAATCTCCATCCTATAGCAATCATATCACACACACACACATACACCCTGAGAAAATCTTCCCAACTATTGCCTCATCTCTGACCTCCCTAAGGACAGGTGCCCAAGACTTTCAGTCAGAAGAGTAACAACACCTGAAGGGAATCACGAGCTGTTTTCCTGAAGCTTTCAGAATTCTGATAGGTAACAATCTAGGCTAGAAATAGCTCATCAAGTCAATCTTCCAAATGACCTGGAAAAAGAAGATAGGAGACTCAGTGACTAAGAAACTGGAGACTTCAAACATCAAGGTTGCCACAGGGAAATCTTCACACTTACCCTGCTGGAATAAAGGAGTCTGCTTGCTGATGTCAGTCTGGGCTCGCTGCCGGGGCCCACTCCAGGTCAGAACCCGGTTTAAGAGACCCGTCGTTGGTGGGCTGCCGGTCGGGAGCCCGAGTTGGGGCTCTGCACCCCGCAACCTCGAGCGGGTCAGCCCGCGCTTTCCGTTTCTTCCGGTGACTCTCCCGGGTCTCTGGCGGCCAGTGTGACTGGAGTTTTGTAATTGACACTGGGACTGGTCATCAAGGGGACCTCTCTGTGTCCCCACTGCTGTGATGAGTGTGGCGACGTAGTCTCTTTCATTCCCACGCTCTCTTTTTCTGTCTCCACATCATTCTCTCCTCTCCCCCAGAGTTCCCCGCTCTTTCTCAGCCGGTCCTCTCCCATGCCCTGACATCAAAGCTACCTTACTGGGGGTTGGTGTCCGCCCCCCTCACTCCCTAGGAGAGTCACTCGCCCAGGAGTGAGGCTATATTTTTTAAGATGCTGACAAACCTTTTTTTCTAGAGATATTTTCAGTCCAAATCAGGACAGCAACTCTTTTTAAGGGAACTTTTTCCAAGGGCAGGCAGAGAACCAGGCTCTCTGTGGGGCAGGCGACTGAAACGTCCCCTCCGGCCCCTCTGCTCTGCAAAGCCGTAGGCCGATCTCCCAACTGACCAGGTTTCCCCGTGTCCTCAACTGTAAGCCTACTCACTTTCTCCCCCGACGTGTGCACGTTCTGCCTTCCGAACCAACCAGCCGGAGCTGCATATTCATAGCCGGAGCGGATTTAGTGAAGGATTTTAAAGAGACAAATCCTTTCTCGTCCTCCCTGTTTCTTCCCACCGAGCCTCCCTCTTCTCACATCTTCCGCTTTTAACTTGGTTCCCCCCTTTCCCTCCTCAGCCTCCCCTTTCCTTTGTCCCTAGAGCCGACTTGATGTAGATTTGGGCGGCTATGATGCTGTATGACAATTCTCACTAGGGTTAGTACCAGGCAGGGCCTCTCAGTTCTCGGGATGCAGACTCACAGTCTACCTCAGGTGAAGAAGGAACTCATTCCTTTTTCTTTGGAGCAATAATAAATAACGTGGAAGTGGATACTCAGCACATGGTCAGCATTCAGTCAGTTCCATTGATAGAATAGGCAGTTGGGGACCAGGGCAGGTGGCTTGTCTCTGGAACTTGATTCTGTTTTTTACTTGAAAACGTGAACTGTTCGAGGAGAAAGATCTTCCTGTAATGGGTTTGAGGGGGGATAAGCTTGATCAGCAGGGAATGCTTGAGTCTGAGTAATTAGAGATGAACATTTCTGTAAGGGAGAAATGGTATCTCTGGCTCCATTTTAATAAAAGTCCACCAAAGTGCTGCTTCATTCTCTAATAAAATGAAGGCAGCTCTGTGACTTCCTCCCACCCTCCAAGTGTGCTTGGTTTAAGAGGTCATGGGGATCCCAGCCCCCGATCAGAAACGAGCCTTTTCATCCTGCTCCGTGGCAGCCGGTTAAATCTGGCCCGAGCCAGCCAGCTGCCCTGCTGCCCCGCGAGTGATGCAGAGGGACTACGACGTTTTGGTCTCTAGTGCCGACGGGAATGAAAACTTGGCTCGAGGCGGGCGAACAGCGATGAGATTTCACATCACAAGAGGTTCTGGATAGTTCCAGAGGGTGGACCCTTTTCATTCATTCATTCAATCGTATTTATTGAGTGCTTACTGTGTGCAGAGCACTGTAGTACACGCTTGGAAAATACAATTCAGCAATAAAGAGAGACAATCCCCATCCCTGGCCTAGCGGGATGCTTCCAGCCCACCTCTGGCCCCAGCACGAGAGTACGTTGCTCATATTTTCTCGGGGTTTGGCCCACGTAATAGTATTAAAGTAGTAGTAAATAGTAGTAGCTTTTGTTGAGCGTCCACTCGGTGTGGTACACTGTAAAATGGGGATTAACTGTGAGCTTCAGGTGGGACAACCTGATGACCCTGTATCCTGTACCCTGACCCAGCGCTTAGAACAGTGCTCTGCACATAGTAAGCCTTAACAAATACCAACATTATTATTATTATTATTGCTGCGCTTCCCAGAGACAAGGAAATTTATTTCCTCCTCTAAATATTAAAGAGAAAAATCAGGCAATTATTGGTGGGAACCATCCAGCTGTTCTTGATCCCTTGTGAGAACACCCACTGAGACTGAACCCACCCACTGGACATCAATTGGAAGTTTGCAGTTCTGAATTCTCCTTTACAGGTGAGGTCTGGAAGCTTCTGAACAGATCCTGAAACAGCAAAATCAAGCCAGAAGGTGTATGAGGATCCTTGTCCCTATAAGTCCAGGGGGCAGTGTGGTCCAATGGTTAGAGCACTGACTGGTCATCAGGAGACCTAGGTTCTAATCCTAGTTACACTGCTGACCTTCTGTGTGACTTTGGGCAAATCACTTAATTTTACTGGCCCTCAGTTTCTTCATTTGTAAAATGGAGATAACGTACCTTCTCTCCTTACCTTTTACAGTGTGAGTATTGTGTGGCACAGCATCTATATCTGACCTGATTGTCTTGTTTCTAACCCACAAAGTTGCAAATATTGCTGCATCCCAGCTGAAAAGTGGAAGTCAATTGCTAAGGATAGTTCAGCATGGCATACTGCTATCCAGAAAGAAGTAGCTTTCTTCAAGCACAGACTTTGTAAGGGACGAAAGACAAGATGAAGGAGAAAACAGCATCAGTCCCTCCAAACATTTAGTATGACCACAAAATAAAAGACAAGTTTGTGTGTGTACGGTATGTCTAAGACTCTGGTCTTTTCAGTCACACTGACACCAACAGGTGAATTTCACAATCTGTGGTATCTTGGGATAATAATAATTATTATGGTACTTGTTATGAACTTACTATGTGCCAAGCACTGTTCTAAGAGCTGGGGAGGATACAGGTATCTACTTGAGCGCTTACTATGTGCTCTGTACTAAACGCTTGTAGACAGGCTTGGGAGTCAGAGGTCATGGGTTCAAAACCCTGCTCTACCACTTGTCAGCTGTGTGACTGTGGGCAAGTCAATTAACTTCTCTGTGCCTAAGTTCCCTCATCTGTAAAATGGGGATGAAGACTGTGAGCCTCATGTGAGACAACCTGATCACCCTGTATCTACCCCAGTGTTTAGAACAGTGCTCTGCACATAGTAAGCACTTAACAAATACCAACATTATTATTATTAAAGTAATCAGGTTGGACACAGTCCCTTTCCCACATGGGGCTCACAGTCTCAATCCCCATTTTACAGATGAGGTAACTGAGGCACAGAGAAGTTAAGGGACTTGCCCAAGGGCACACAGCCAACAAGTGGCAGAGCCAGAACCCACAACCTTGAGCCCACAACCTCTGACTCCCAATGCCATGCTCTTGCCCCTAAGCCATGCTGCTCATCCCAATGTTTATCACATTTGACACTGTGGAAGCACAGAGGTCTGGGTGCTGTTTTACTTCTAGACCTGTTTATTGCCTCATACTTATTTAAGTGAAGAAGAGTAACTTCACTGACTAGGGTCCTTAAGAGTGGTAGAATACCAAGAGTGAAATATGATGGGTCTTTAGGCCTGGACTCCATGTTATCTGACCTCAAGCTGCCATTTACTGAAAGTAGGCACATCAATCATCCTTCCCTCCTTTGTTGCTTCCTGACCCAATCTCTATCTTATCAGGGAGCTTGGAATGGTAAGGTTTGAGAAAAGATGGAGCTATTCCTTCCTTAGCAAGTTCAGAAGCCCTGGCCAGCTAACAGTAAAAATTATGGCTGCTTGTCTTAGAGAATATACCTTGTATTGTGCTCTTTGATCAAATGTGAACTCTAAGTAAAGGAACTCGGTATTGCTTGAAGTTGAGCTGGCCTTGATTAGTAGAAGCGTAGCTCAGTGGAAAGAGCTCAGGCTTGAGAGTCAGAGGACATGGGTTCTAATCCCAGCTCCACCACTTATCTGCTATGTGACGCTGGGCAAACCACTTAACTTCCCTGGGCCTCAATTACCTCATCTGTAAAATGAGGATTAAGATGTGAGCCTCATGTAGGACAACCCGATTAACTTTTATCTACCCCAGCCCTTAGAACAGTGTTCAGAACATAGTAAGCACTTAACAAATACCATAATTATTATTAGTAGTGGCAGTAGAGGAAACTCAGCCCTTCAAACCACCACTCCCTACTATGCTACCAGAAACAAACTTGTCTCTGACAAGCCTCCCTGAACACAAAACAGAATCCATGAAATTTTCTTCAAGAACACGTAGTATGCACTTAATAAGTTCATAGTTACTGTTATTGTTATTTGTTTTTAAAGAAGCCCAGATGCCAGGGCAATACTTCAGCAAAGAAGCTTCAAGCTCAACAGGTTGGATGTCTAATGCTCTGTGGATCGAATAGGTTGCCCATTGCCAGATTTTCTTCTTGTACTTTGTTTGGGCAAGGATAAAGTTAATTCTGCCAACATCATTCATAGTCAAATTCACAAGTGAAGTCAGACATAACACTCCCCGCACTGCCTCTGTCCCAGGTCAAGAGCAGTGCTTGGCACATAGCAAGTGTTTAATGAATATAACAATAATAATAGTAACAACAATAATAATGACATAAGCAATGATAATTATAATACATTGATTTTTTTAGTCCCGCTTTAATTTTCTAAAAGTCCACCGTGACCATTTCTGGTCCCCCAAGGAAATCCAGTCACCCTGAAATAATTATAAATAAAATAAATTTTGGTATTTGTTAAGCACTTACTAGTGCAAAGCACTGTTCTAAGCGCTAGTGGATACAACATGATCAGGTTGTCCCACGTGGGGCTCACAGTTTTAACCCCCATTTTACAGATGAGGTAACTGAAGTACAGAAAAGTTAAGTGACTTGCCTAAAATCACACAGCTGGCAAGTGGCAGAGCCAGGATTAGAACCCACGACCTCTGACTCCCAAGTGGCTCTTTCCCCTGAGCCACACTGCTTCACAATTATTCAGGGACTGAAGTAAGAAAGTAGTGTGCCAAGACTGTAAACTCGTTGTGGGCAGGGAATGTGTCTATCAACTCTATTGTTGTACTCTCCCAAGCCCTTAGAACAGTGCTTTGCACACAGTAAGAGTGACTGAGTATATACCGTCGATTGATGTGAATACAAAACAACTGCTCTTCTGGGCAATCAGGTCATCACTCAGAGAAACCCCTGGATGGCAGCAAACCCACGGGGAGGAATCCTAGGCTATCGCTGTGTTTGTTTTCAATCAACAGAAAAAGGTTGAAAATGCAGCAGGTGAGATTTCAGCTGGATCAAAGAAACAACTTATTGAATGACGGGGAAATCGGCCACCATTGCAGAGTGTGAAATCCCCATCCCTGGAGATTTTTAGCCCGTAAAATCCTCCTCTAGACTGTAAACTCCTTGCAGGCAGGGAATGTGCCTACCAACCCTGTAACATTGTACTCTCCCAAGCACTTAGTATGGTGTTCTGAATACAGTAAATTCTTAATAAATACAACTGATTGACTGTTGATCAATATTTAAAGAAAGGACCACATACTAACTGCACTGGGATTAGGCACTCATTTTCCTGGAGGTGAGGGGTTTAACTGATGACTCTCTCAAGGTCCTGTCCAACTCTGGGATTCTCTGATTATCCATGGGTGTCCGCAGTAAGACTGAGAGCTCCCAGAGGGTCAGTTTGGTGAACATTCTCTGGAATGGGCTTCCAGTCATAATAATAATAATAATGTTGGTATTTGTTTAGCGCTTACTATGTGGAGAGCACTGTTCTAAGCGCTGGGGTAGGTATAGGGTAATCAGGTTGTCCCACATGAGGCTCACAGTTAATCACCATTTTACAGATGAGGTAACTGAGGCCTAGAGAAGTTAAGTGACTTGCCCCCAGTCACACAGCTGACAAGAGGCAGAGGCAGGATTCAAACCCATGACCTCTGACTCCCAAGCCCAGGCTCTTTCCACTGAGCCATGCTGCTTCTCCAAAGCTTTGACTCTGGTGACATCCTTTTAGCAAATGACCAGGGGTCCTGATGAGTTTTCACTTGTGGCCCAACACTTTGTCACTTTTTCCAGGTCATTTCCTCTTTCACAAGGGTTGATTGACTGGACAAAGTCACCAGGTGAGTGGACTTCAGCAGAGGCATGGGATGAGGAGAGGAGACTAAAAAGCAAAAAGGTATAATCTCACTAGAGAGGGATTCAGTTTATTACAATCATACTTATTGGTCTGGATTGTTTCTTTGATTCTAGGCCAGTTGTTTTTCTTTTCCTTCTGCTTCATGGGTAGATATGGATGGTTATTTGTGTATATGATGTGATTATTATGATAATGATATAATAGTGCTAATACTGTAATTTATTGTTTTACATGTGCTAAGTGCTGGAGTAATAATAATAATAATAATTATGGTACCTGTTTAGCACTTACTATGTGCCAAGCAAATTAATCAGGTTGGATACAGTCCCTGTCAGATTGAGCTCTCACCTTTAATCCCCATTTGTTACAGATATAATAATAATAATGTTGGTATTTGTTAAGCACTTACTATGTTCAGAGCACTGTTTTAAGCATTGGGGTGGATACAGGGTAATCAGGTTGTCCCATGTGAGGCTCACAGTTAATCCCCATTTTATAGATGAGATAACTGAGGCATAGAGAAGTGAAGTGACTTGCCCAGAGTCACATAGCTGACAAGTGGCAGAGTCATAATTCAAACCCATGACCTCTGACTCCCAAGCTCGGGCTCTTTCCACTGAGTTATGCTGCTTCTCTACAGATGAGGTAATTGAAGCACAGAGAAACTAAGTAATTTCCCCAAGGTCACACAGCAGACAAGTGGAGGACCTAGGAATAGAACCCATTACCTTCTGACTCCCAGGCCTGTGCTTCATCCACTACACCTTACAATATAATCAAATCAAATCAGACATAGTCTCTCTCCCATATGAGGCTCACAATCTAAGAAGAAAAGAGAGTAGGGATTTAATCTCTGTTTTATAATAATTATGGCATTTGTTAAGACACTCTTTGTCAAGCACTATTCTTAGATCACAGTCTATGTATAGTTGAGGCAACTGAGTCCCACAGAGGATAAGTGACCTACCCAACATCACACTACAGGCCAGGCATAGAGATGGGACTAGATCCTGGGTTTCCTGACTTTGAGACTGATCACAATGTAATACTGGAAATGTCAGAGCTACCACTTTTCAAAGTCCAAATTTGGGAACAGGTTTCATGCCTTCTAGATAAATCAATCTATCCATGGTATTTACTGAGTGTATATCAAGTGCAGAACACTGTACTCAGCACTTGGAAGAGTACAATACAACAGAATTGGTAGATAGAAACCACAGTCCCACCTCAGCGAGGAAATAGTTTGGAAAACTTTTTAAAGGCCGCATTTCCCTGGATTCCAGTTTGACCAGAAGCTCCATTAGCATCACCACCCACAGCAGTGTTCATACAATAATAATAATAATAATTTGGTATTTGTAAGCGCTTATTATGTGCCAAGCACTGTTCTATCTACACATAAACCCTCCTCTCACAATAAAAAAAAGAGACCTCAGATGCAGTTTTTTTAAATGGTATTTGTTAAACACTTTTTTATGGTATTTAGGGGCAGAGTTTGATCCACTATTCTCCTGGATTTGAAGCCAGTTTACAAAGAAAGGTGGCAATCTAGTTGGGAACTACTGTTTATCCTACCTGGCCGACAGTTAAGAATAAAGGTGTAAATAAGCTTTATGCAGAGAAATGGGTATCTGGAGCAGATCAGGAGACTAAAGGCCTTAAAGCAGGCTGCATATGGGGCTGGACATGAGCTTGGTGGAAGCAGGTCTGGCAGCTGCAGATTGGAGAGGCCTCTGCTATGGCCATAGACTAGACCTAATGCTCCCTGGAAGAACTTGGGAGGTGAGATCCACTGCCCTCTGGGAGCAGTGGCAAAGGGCACAGGGGTTTGGGGGGCCTGGTCTGCCCCACCCCAGCCCTGAAGGCTGAAAGGAAAATCTGAGAGGTAGCTGGGGGAGGCTGTCTTCTCCTCTGTCCCAGGAGCAGGGGAGGCTAGGACTTTCCCAAACTCAATTCAGGTTCATCCTAATGTAAATGTTAGGGGTCTTAGGATGGAGTGGGGCCTCAGCTTTAAAGGGGAATCTCCTGATTGTTCTCTTCCCCCAGCACTCAGCACAATGCTTAGCACACACTAAGCATTTAATAGACCTCCCCACCCCAGACTGTAAACTTGTTGTGGGGGGGGAATTTGTCTACCAACTCTGTTGCACTGTACTCTCCCAAGTGCTTAGGAGAGTGCTCTGCATGTAGTAAGCACCACTGATGAAATACCATTGATAATGATGGTGATTATAGTAGATCCGATAAGGAGCTAACAGTGGAAAATGAGAAGATTCACAGTATAAAACCAAGGGCGAATTTGTTTATTTGTTCAGTTGAAGTTGCCTTTAATGGAGAGTATTGCTTCATCTGAGGGGTGTAATCTTCCAAATAAGAGTAGAATTCAACAAAGTGTTCTGAGGTCTTTCACAGATATGGTTGGTTCTGAGACAGCCTGTCAATCTTCCCTTCCTGATGAAATCACTTGAGTCCTGAGCTCCACGTTATTGGGTTGAGCTGAGAGCAGATACCATATCGGTCTCTTACTTGGTCCTGGCAGCCTTCTTGCCCCTCCTCCCATTCCTGCAGCTCTCTGCTCCTCTGCCCCTGTCCCTCCACACAGATTTCCGCACCCCAAGGCGGCATTCCCCCTTCTGTCTCACCTCTCTACACTGCTGCAGAGCCAAGCAACTGATGCCTGCCGACTCCCTTTCATTCATTCATACATTCAAATCGTTTTTACTAAGAGTTTACTGTGTGCAAAGTACTGTACAAAACAGCACAGTGACATTCCCTGCCCACAAGGAGCTCACCTCTGTGCCACTGAAGACCCCTGTCCTGAGGTGCTCTGTGAGGGTCAGATGGCAGATAAAAGTTGCTGCTGCAGGTTCTTGATGTCCCATCACTGGTCAGCCAGGCATGTTGCTCCCCAAGATAAATCACCACCAGCTCCCCACTCCTCCATCCTGTCCTACCTTTTCTACCACCTGGCAGAAAAGAGAACAGACCTTCACCTGCCACCTCCACAAATCCTCAAAATGCTGTTCCTGCAGCTCTGAATGTACCCTAGACTCTGAACCATAAAGAGCCTCAAATCAAAGTGGGGTCTCAACTTTAAAGGGGAATCACCTAGCACTCAGCACAGTGCTTGGCACACACTAAGCCACAGCACCCTACTGATTTTTGTTTTTATTTTGTGTATTTGTCCTTGTCTTTCCTGTTGTCTTAGTGTTTTCCTATTTCATCACTATATGTCTGTCTCCAGTCTCTTGTCCACTCTTACATTTTTATAATGTGAGCCCCTTGAGAGCCAGGGACTGTCTCTAATTCCCACCTGTGTATTCTTTTCTTGTGTTTAATACAGTGCTCTGCACATAGTGAGCACTTGATAAATACTCTACTCTACTATTGCTTCTACAACTTTGAAGTTAATTTCTTTCCCTCTGGAGTTGGTAATGGGTGCAACTGATTGCTTTCTGTAAACACGTAAACATCCTGGCCAGGAAGTGGGTTCTGAACAGCAGAGGCCCTTGCCAAATTTTCAGATGAGTGAGCTGGGTCTAGTTTTTAAATCTTGTGATAGTGTGTGTCGGACTGGAATTGTGTTTTGGGAGCATTTAGCCTTCATTTCCTACGAATTGGTGAATACTGAATTCTATATTAAACACAAATACTCAATACCATAACTGGCTCAGACCAACATTTATTCATTCATTCATTCAATAGTATTTATTGAGCCCTTACTATGTGCAAAGCACTGTACTAAGCGCTTGGAATGTACGATTCAGCAACAGATAGAGACAATCCCTGCCCAATATCAGGCTCACAGTCTAAATGGGGAAGAAAGACAGCAAAGCAAAATAGAACAAAATAAAACAAGACAACATCATCAAGATAAATAGAATCATGGAGATATACACCTCATTAATATCTGCACCAGGGTGCTCAGAGGAGCCATGAGATGGCTAGTTTGCATCCATCCTCATGACTGGGGATGGACAATCTGACATCTCTACAGCTAACATTCCCCTTTACATTATCTTCCCTTTTCATGACCCAGTGTGGGCCTCTCCTGTAGAATTCATCCAAAATGCTCCTGAACCTGAGGTTAAGACATAACTCCTGCTGTAGATGTGTCCTTGGATCACTCAGGTCCTTGGCCTGGACCCAAAGGAATATTTCCCTCTTGAAAATCTTCCCCAATCTGACCAGATCTCCGCAAGTGTTCCCCTTTCTTTCATTCAAGCAACTTCTGTACCTCTCTTCTTCTTTTTTTCTTCTCCACCTTCCCCTTTACTTCTTCTGCTTCCTTTTCCTCCTCTTCCAAAAAACTCACTTCCTTTCTTCCCTAACTTTCTTGTTCACACACACAGCAATTTTCCCTGCTTTCAGCTTTGTGTGTGCTCTCTTTTTCCCTCTCTGTCTCTATTCCAGTGTCTCTCAAAGATGGGTTGTTTGATAGATTAAAAAATCACAGCTAAAGTGATTTGCTGTAAAACTCTACTGGTCAAGTATGAGAAAAGCTGCCAAAAAAATTTCAGGAAAGGAAATGGCAAGACAAATTAGTCAGTAAAGTAAATGGTTTGCCTACACCTCCCAGAAGCCATTGAGGTATTCTGAAAAGATCTGCTTTCCCTGCCAATAGTGGGAGTGCTCCACTCCTCTCTGAGTGGGACTGGGTTTTCCTAGAGATTACTCTTTCCCCCCACCCTCACTGTCTACTGCACAGGATCAATATGCACTCCTGTGTTACCTACACTTGATACAACCATTCAAATGTGTCTCTCACCACATGAAATCATCATCTATGCCATGGTGCATTTCCAGTCACTATGGCGTGGGCATAGAACCACACCAAATGATCAACCCCACCTATGTGGTAATGGGGTTCCTAGTCAATTTCCAAAAAGGTACCAGTAAGTCTCTCTCAACACTGGTTGAAGATATTTCCTGCTTTTCACATGTAGAACTATCAATATCTTGGGAATCTGGTTACCCTAGCCATGGTGACCTCCTCTCATCGGTGGCACCTCATTATTAGTCCTCACCTTCCCCAACAGAACCTGAGAGTCTTCACTGCTGATGGTAGGTTTTGCCCTTTGTCTGTCCTCTAGTACTATCTGCTGTTTAACCTCGGCCATGTCTTCCTCCCTGCTCTCAGCCAAGCCCTCCAATCAGCAGTGTGGCTCAGCAGAAAGAGTCCGGGCTTGGGAGTCAGAGGTCATGGGTTCTAATCCCGACTCCACCACTTGTCAGTTGTGTGACTTTGGGCAAGTCACTTAACTTCTCTGGGCCTCAATTCCCTCATCTGTAAAATGGGGATTGAGACTGTGAGCCCCATGTGGGACAGGGACTGTGTCCAACTCTGCTTGTATTCACCCCAGTGCTTAGTACAGTGCCTAGCACATAAAGTGCTTAATAAATACCATAATAAGAATAATAAATCAATCAATGGTATTTATTGAGTGCATACTGTATGTAGAGCATTATAGTAAGCATATGGAAGAGTATAATGCAGTAGAGAAGCAGCGTGGCTCAGTGAAAAAGAGCACGGGCTTTGGAGTCAGAGGTCATGAGTTCAAATCCCAGCTCTGCCACCTGTCAGCTGTGTGACCGTGGGCAAGTCACTTAACTTCTCTGTGCCTCAGTTACCTCATCTGTAAAATGGGGATTAAGACTGTGAGCCCCACGTGGGACATCCTGATTCCCCTGTGTTTACCCTAGCGCTTAGAACAGTGCTCGGCACATAGTAAGCGCTTAACAAATACAAACATTATTATTATTATTATTAGAGTTGGTAGACATGATCTCTGTCCTCTAGAAGCTTAAAATTTAGTTGGGGGAAAGACATTAAAAGAAATTACTGATAGGGAAAGCAGGATATGTACAAAGTGCTGTGAGGCTAGGGGTGGGGTTACTAATACACTCTAAGGGGTACAGTGCTTAGAAAACTCAGATGGGAGGGTGAGTGAACAGGGAAAAGAAATTAGCAATTAGTCAAGAAAGACTTCCTGGTGGAAATGTTATTTTAAGAGAGCCTTGAAGATGAGGATAGAGGTGGCTTTCTTGGATATGACTGAGGAGGAAATTCCAGGCCAAAGGGAGAACATGAACAGAGGATCAACTTTGGCATGTATACAACTTTGCATGAATGTTGTTGTTAGAAGAGGGAAGTGTTCAGGCTGAGTTCTAGGTGGAGATGAGCAAGGTAAGGTAGGAAGGGGAGAGCTGATTGTGTGCCTTAAATGCAATGATGAGGAGTTTCTGGTTGATGTACAGATGGATTGGCAACCTCTGGAGGTTTTTGAGGAGTGTATAGATATCTGCAGAATTATTTTTTTAGAAAAATGATCTGGGCAACAGAGTGAACGTGAAATGGAGAAGGGAGAAACTGGAAGCAGGGTGTTGAACATGGAGGCTGATACAGTAATCAAGAAGGGATATAAGAGTTTCAGTCAGCATGATTGTGTCTCCAATGAAGGCAGAGTGGACAGGATTTGGTGACAGATTAAATATTTGGCTTGAATGAGAGAGATGAGTCATGGATGATACCAAGATCATGGGCTTGTGAGAAAGGGAGTTTAGTGGTGCTGTCTACAGTGATGGGAAGATTCGGAGGAGGAGAGAGTTTGACCTCTTCTTGCAGGGTGGCCCTGTGGGTGTCCCCATCTCTGGAGCCTCACAGAAGGTCAGTAGCTTAACTAGGATTAGAACCCAGGTCTTGTGATGACCAGCCTGTGCTCCAACCATTTGGCAACACTGACCACTGTGCATAGGAACAAGGGTCCTCATATACCTCTCTGGATTGCTGGATTGTGTTTGTAATTTCAGGTTATGCCCAGAAGCTTCCACATCTCATCTCTAAAGGGGAATTCAGAATTCCAGACTCCCAATAGATGTTAATGGATGGGTTTAGCCTCGGCGGATGTTTTCACAAGCCACCGACCAAAGGGATCAGGAGTAGCTGGATGGTTCCTGCCAATCATTACCTGATTTGCCACTTCAATATACAGAGGAGGAAATAGGTTCCCTGACTCTGGGAAGCCCAGCAAGCAGAGTCCTTTACTGCCCCAGCGTAAGTGTGAAAGTTTTCCCCTGGCAATCTTGGTTATTGAGCTCTCCATTTTCTTAGTCACTGAGTCTCCTGTTTATCAGAGAATTATTACCTATTACCTGGATTATTACCTATCAGAATTCTGAAAGCTTTAGAAACATCTCTATATTCACTTCAGGTGTTACTCTTCTGAATGAAAAACATAGGCACCTGACCTTAGGGAGGTGAGAGATGAGGCAAGAGTTGGGGAGATTTTCTCAGAGTGCATATGTGTATGATATGGCTGACATAGGATGGAGATTCCCTACTTCATCTTGTGAGTGTGCAATCATTGTGACTGGTGCCATTTTCATTTCTGCCTCTTGGGATCACAACCTTCTTGAAGGCTCTGCTCTAAGAGACTCCCCATTTCTAATTGTGATGCAAAAAACTAGCCTGTCTGCAAACTCCATCCCCCAGCTCTCTGGGGCTCAGCCACATCCTCTGAGGTTTCACCATGTTGGGTTTTTTAACAGTTCTTATGAACTTCCTGGTTATATTTTCCCCATTTCAGCTCACCATAGAGCAGCTAATAATAATGGCTGTGGCATTTGTTAAGTGCGTATTATGTGCCAAGCCCTGTACTATGTACTGGGGTAGATTCAAGATAATCATGTTGGGCACAGACCCTTTCCCACAGTGGAGCTCACACTCTAAAGGGGAGGGAGAACAGTTGTTGAATTTCCATATTACAACTGAGGAAAAAGAAAGATAAGTTAAATGGTCGGCCCCAAGAACACATAGCAGGCAAGTGGTAGAGGCATATTTAGAACCAGGCCCTCTGTTTTCCAGGCATGTGCTCTTTCCACTAGACTAAACTGCTTCTCACACTGCTATTGGAGTAGTCACAGAAAATCAAAATTGTAACGGGGACTACCCAAATAATCTCAGGGAAAGAAATGACCTGACAGCTTCTATGCTGTGTGTGTGAGACAGAAAAGAGAAAAGAGCAAAGTATGGCAGCAAAATAGATAGAGTAACCATACAGCATATGCATAATATTGGGCAAAGAACCCCCAGAGGTCAGGGCACTGTACACTAACACTGTGCTAGTAATCCATACTCTGCCACTGCTGAATCCAAACTTGTCCCCAGGCTGGTTTCATTTAACCCAGGTGGAAGCAGTTAACAAGGGTAATAATAATAATGTTGGTATTTGTTAAGCGCTTACTATGTGCAGAGCACTGTTCTAAGAGCTGGGGTAGATACAGGGTAATCAGATTGTCCCACGTGAGGCTCACAGTTAATCCCCAATTTACAGATGAGATAACTGAGGCACAGAGAAATTAAGTGACTTGCCCACAGTCACACAGCTGACAAGTGGCAGAGCCGGGAGTCAAACCCATGACCCCTGACTCCGAAGCCCAGGCTCTTTCCACTGAGCCACGCTTCTTCCTCTGGGAAGGAAGGTGGAAAATTCAGACTAGAATCAATTTTAAAATATTGGATCCATGTAGGGTTTGGGAATGAGAAATGTACTAGTTTTATTACATTTCAACTCAGCAGGGATGAATTATCTGCATCTAAGGTTATGGAAGGAATTTTCTGGTTTCCTGCAGGGTCACTGGATTGATTTCTGAAAGCCTGAGGAAGATAGTAGCTGTCTGAACCTGGAAGACAACAAATGTTTCCACCTTTAATGAAGGGAACAGAGGGTGGCCCTGATAGTCAGGGATTAGCCAGCTGAGCTGCAGGTCTAGGAAGGGAGTAGAACAAAGCAAACCCTCAGAACCTCAGAATTGGGCAGGGAGAATTAACACTGCCAACGAAGATCTGTTTTCTCTGACCCCTTGTTTCCCGCTCCACACTCCAGTCCATAATTCAGTCTGCTGCCCAAATCATTTGGGCAATCCAAAAACCCAACCTAACCCAATCCTAAAAAAACCCGCTCTTGACCCCACTTCCCCCTCCAGTTATCGTCCTATCTCCCTACTACCCTTCCTTTCCAAAATCTTAGAACGAGTCGTCTACAATCGATGCCTAGAATTCCTTAACTCCCATTCTCTCCTAGACCCCCTCCAATCTGGCTTCCGTCCCCTCCACTCTACCGAGACTGCTCTCTCTAAGGTCACCCATGACCTCCTTCTTGCCAAATCCAATGGCTCCTACTCCATTCTGATCCTCCTTGACCTCTCTGCTGCCTTTGACACTGTCGACCATCCCCTCCTCCTCCGTACCTTATCTCACCTTGGCTTCACGGACTCTGTCCTCTCCTGGTTCTCCTCTTACCTCTCTGGCCGATCATTCTCGGTCTCCTACGCTGGAACCTCCTCCCCCTCCCATCCTTTAACTGTTGGAGTTCCTCAAGGGTCAGTTCTTGGCCCTCTTCTGTTCTCCATTTACACTCACTCCCTCGGTGAACTCATCCGCTCTCACGGCTTTGACTACCATCTCTACGCAGATGACACGCAGATCTACATCTCCGCCCCTGTCCTCTCCCCCTCCCTTCAGGCTCGCATCTCCTCCTGCCTCCTGGACGTCTCCACCTGGATGTCGGCCCGCCACCTAAAACTCAACATGAGCAAGACTGAGCTCCTCATCTTCCCTCCCAAGCCCGGTCCGCTCCCAGACTTCTCCATCACCGTGGATGGCACGACCATCCTTCCCGTCCCGCAGGCCCGCAATCTCGGTGTCATCCTTGACTCGTCCCTCTCGTTCACCCCACACATCCTATCCGTTACCAAGACCTGCCGGTTTCACCTCTACAATATCGCCAAGATCCGCCCTTTCCTCTCCACCCAAACGGCTACCTTACTATTACGGGCTCTCGTTATATCCCGGCTAGACTACTGTGTCAGCCTTCTCTCTGACCTCCCTTCCTCCTCTCTCGCCCCGCTCCGGTCTATTCTTCACTCCGCTGCCCGGCTCATCTTCCTGCAGAAACGATCTGGGCATGTCACTCCCCTTCTTAAACAACTCCAGTGGTTGCCTATCGACCTCCGCTCCAAACAAAAACTCCTCACTCTAGGCTTCAAGGCTCTCCATCACCTTGCCCCTTCCTACCTCTCCTCCCTTCTCTCTTTCTACCGCCCACCCCGCACGCTCCGCTCCTCTGCCGCCCACCTCCTCGCCGTCCCTCGGTCTCGCCTATCCCGCCGTCGACCCCTGGGTCACGTCCTCCCGCGGTCCTGGAACGCCCTCCCTCCTCACCTCCGCCAAACTGATTCTCTTTCCCTCTTCAAAACCTTACTTAAAAATCACCTCCTCCAAGAGGCCTTCCCAGACTGAGCTCCTCTTCCCCCTCTACTCCCTCTGCCATCCCCCCTTTACCTCTCCGCAGCTAAAGCCTCATTTTCCCCTTTTCCCTCTGCTCCTCCACCTCTCCCTTCCCCTCCCCACAGCACTGTACCCGTCCGCTCAACTGTATATATTTTCGTTACCCTATTTATTTTGTTAATGAATTGTACATCGCCTTGATTCTATTTAGTTGCCATTGTTTTTACGAGATGTTCTTCCCCTTGACGCTGTTTAGTGCCATTGTTCTTGTCTGTCCGTCTCCCCCGATTAGACTGTAAGCCCGTCAAACGGCAGGGACTGTCTCTATCTGTTGCCGACTTGTTCATCCCAAGCGCTTAGTACAGTGCTCTGCACATAGTAAGCGCTCAATAAATACTATTGAATGAATGAATGAATCATTTAGTGAAGCAGGGCCCCATTACCTCAGAACTGCTGCCACAGCCTCCCGGACTCCAGCCTCTTTCTTCTATTTTCACCATATTTAAAACAATCTCTCATCAAGTTTCTATTCCATTCTTTTGTGAATGTATACTATCTGATATCCCCTAATAAACTGTAAGTTTTTCGAAAGAAGCAGTGTTGCCTGGGATCAGAAGACCTGTGTTTTAATCCCAGCTGTGTGACCTTAGGCAAGACACTTAACTTTTCTGTGCTTCAGTTTCCTCATCTGTATAATAGAGATGAAATACTCATTTTTCCATCTCTCTTGTACCATGAATGCTATATGGGACAAGGACTGAATCTGCTCTGATAAGTTTGTATCTCTCCCAGCCCTTAGTAGAGTGTTTGGAAAACAATAAACACTTAATACTATAATTATTATTCAAAGTCCCAATACAACTTATAAATTAGTTCATTTTAAAGATTGAGGATGATGAATGGTGACTTTGATGAGACACAACTTAATGAGAAGCAGTGTGGCCTAGTGAATAGAGACTGGGGGTCAAAAGAATCTGGGTTCCATTCCAGGCTCCACCACTTGTCTGTTGTGTGACCTTGGACAAGTCATTTCACTTCTCTGGGCCTCAGTTACTTCATCTGTAAAATGGGGATTAAGACTGTAAGCTCTACGTGGCACAGGGACTGTGTCCAACCTGATTAGCTTGTATCCACCCCAGTACTTAGTACAGCGCCTGGCAAATAGTAAGCACTTAACAAATACTCTAAAAAAATGATAAGGATGAAAACAGCAACTCACCTTCTCCCTTTTCTATATGCCTTAGTGTGATTTCCTGTTTTGCATAATATTAATGCCTCAGTATTAATACCCTAGTCCTTTGCAGGCAGTAGCAAAACTGTTGGAACTGGCTGCATCTGCAAACTGTGTAACTACCACTCAAGGTCCATCTTCATTTCTTCCCCCTCAACCTTCCCTATTTCTATCTGTTGCAGGAGTTCTGTCCTTGGCTTTGGAGGTAGCTGGCCTTTCTCCATTTGGGTGAGGACTGGTCACCTACCTGGAGCCCTTGGGGAAGGACATGCCTAGGGGCCTGGTGTGAGCCCTCCATCACTCCTGACCTTGGGGTCCAATCACACAGGAAGGAGCTGCCCTTCCCCATGACCCTGGAACTCCCATCTACCCTTGTTTCAGCTCAGGGAATGATGTGACCAGAGGCAGCATGAGGCCTTCTCAACTTCTAGAACACTGTAAAGGTCACCACTGTGGCAGCTGCTGAAACTTCCTGTACTGTGGGTCTGTGAGCTCTGAGGAGTCTGAAATCCTGTCACTCCTTTCATGTTTATTGTAGTTTATGTCTTTTGTATGTTTGCTTGCCTTTTCTTAAGTGTCTGTCTCCTCTTCTCCCCATTCTGAGATGGGGATGCCCTTGGGGACATATCATCTCATTTATGTATTAATTTTTCAGTGTGCATTTTGCATCTGGGAATTGCTGGAAAAAACTACTATTACTACTAGATGGTGATCCTGGGCAGAGGTTGTGGGGGAGAGTGAGAAGTTGAGTCCTGATCTCTGCACCTGGGGACAACATGGAGGAGCCCAGGCCAATCCCATCCCTAGCCCTTGGTACAGAGTCCTTGGCCCAGTGTTTATCCATGACTCATTCATTTATTCATTCATTCAGTTGTATTTCTTGAACACCTACTGTGTGGAGAGCACCATCCTGAGTGCTTGGGAGGGTACTATACAACAATAAATAGTAACATTCCCTGCCCACAATGAGCTTATAGTCTAGAGTGGGGGAGACAGACATCAATACAAAGAAATCAAATTACAGATGTGTACATAATTTCTGGGGGGTTGGGAGGGGGCACGAGCAAAGGGAGCAAGTCAGGATGACGTAGAAGATAGTGGGAGTTGAGGAAAAGTAGGACTTCATCTGGGAAGGCCTCTTGGAGGAGATGTGCCTTCAATAAGACTTTGAAGTGGGGGAGAGTAAAGACCCATGAGTCTTTAAGATTGAAGGTCTTCTCTGCCTGGTTCAGATTCCAAAAGACCTCTGCACACTGTAGCTGCCTCTCTAGAGGAGCCCTGAGCTGGCATGAGCGCAGTTTTAACCTTAGGTTGGGGTGAGGGGCGGAGGGAGGGAGGTCCAGAACCAGATCAGGCGAGAACCACAGAAAGCCGAGCTGTTAGCTTATTGGCTCCCGTTTCCACCTCCCCTCCCTTCCCCTGCCCCTCTGCCTCTCAGTTTTGCTGCCTTGACTTCCTCCTGAACTGTGACTTGCAGGCAATCCTCCTCTCCCCTCACAGTCCTCTCACCATCCTGGTCACAAAATGCTGATCCAGGTCCAGCTGCTGTGGTTGCTCTCAGCTCTCACAGGTATGTTTTAGTTAAAGACTCCACAACCTGGAGTTACCTGTGAGGTGGGGATATCTGTGAGTCCATGACTGCTCCTGACTAGAGATGATTCCCTTGGTGATGGCTAACGTTAAACGTTCTTTTCCAGGTTCTGAGGGTGTGGTGTGGCTGGTGGAGTCCGGAGGAGGCGTGAAATACTCTGGGGAATCTCTGCGTCTCTCATGCCAGGCTTCAGGATTTACCTTTGGGGACTACTGGATGGGTTGGTACCAGGAGGCTAAAGGAAAGTCCCCTGAGTTTGTGTCCAGCATCAGTTACTGGGCTGGCAGTGAGAAAAGGTATGCGGATGAAGTGAAGGGATGATTCTCCATCTCCAGAGACAGTGCTAACAGCCGGTTGTACCTGCAAGTTGTACTTGTACCTAAGTGGAGGACACCTCCTGGTATATCTGTGCAAAAGCACAGTGAGGAAAAGTGAGTGAGGGCTCAGACAGAAACCTCTCGGGCTCCTCCTGAATCAAGTCCCAGGAACTACTTCGAGAAGCAGCGTGGCTCAGTGGAAAGAGCACGGGCTTTGGAGTCAGAGGTCATGGGTTCGAATCCCGGCTCGGCCACTTGTCAGCTGTGTGACTGTGGGCAAGTCACTTAACTTCTCTGTGCCTCAGTTACCTCATCTGTAAAATGGGGATTAAGACTGTGAGCCCCACGTGGGACAACCTGATTCCCCTGTGTCTACCCCAGCGCTTAGAACAGTGCTCGGCACATAGTAAGCGCTTAACAAATACCAACATTATTATTATTATTATTAGCATGTGAGAGGAAATAATGTCTAGCTGCCATTGGCCAGCACTCCAGAAATATCCCTTTTTGGCCCCCTGTCTCCAGGTAAGCCATTAAAGAGTGTTTTGCTTTACTCACCTGGCCTTCCACTCCCCCTTTCCTCTGCCTCCTCTTCCCAGTCCCCATGCCCATGCCCATAGCTCCCCTGGCCCTGCTGCCTCCCTATTCCTTCATCTGTGGACTCCAAACCTGCTCCTATCATATTATTTTAAACTTGTCCTCCCTTCCCTTCCTCTCTCTCTGCCATGTCTTCATTCTCAGACATCTTCCCTCAATGTCATGTGGTAGAAGGGACAGGAATGGGGTAGGGGACACTGGATAGGGAGTGCTGGGAGGAGACAAACAGTGACAGAGTGGCAGTAGAAATTAAAACAAGTAGACAGTGATCTTGAATTTCTGGGCACTGTCCCTCATTGTGGAGGTTCCAAGTTTGGGGTTTATGGTCAGAGGATCCGTAAAGTGGGGTGCAGAAAACTATGGAGCCACAGTCGAGCACACTAGTTTAAAGGAGGCAAGGTGAGGGGTGAGTGTGGGGTGAATGTGACAGAATGATCACTTCTTAAAGTTGGCTGCTGAGGCTATCATTCCAACTAGCTTCGACAATCAGGAAGGGAAAGAGGAACCCAGGAAATGGACTCCTGATTGCCCCTTCCTTTGGGAAATTTAATTAACACCTCATCTAGAATTATCTTGTAACCAAGCCAATGAGAAAGAATAATAGCAAAGGAAGTCAAGGGGCCAGGGGGAGACCTAAGCCATTTTGACAGTGTTGGAGTCATGATCCTGGAAGAGCAGGAGACTGGAATGGCTTCAAACTGCGACCTTGGAAAGATGCAGAGGGAGGTATCCTAGGTGATCCCAGATGGGGGTTAGAATATCAGTCGATCAACCAATCAGTCAATCAATAGCAGTAATTGAGCACTTACTATGTTCAGAGCCTTGCACTAAATGCTTGGGATAGTACAATGAAACAGAGAGATTCTGGAAGTTGTGTCCAAAGGCTTGGACTCTGGAGATGTGAGCCTTCTGTCCCTGATGGGGAGAAAGGATCAGCCGTGGGACACCTAAAGGAAAGTATAGAGGATCTTGGGGTTGTGGGCAAGTGTTAGAGCTACAGAAAGGTGGTTTGAACTGGCAGGGAATATTTCTACTAATTCCATTGTTTATTGTACAATTGTACTTAGTACAATGATCTGCACATAGTAAGTGCTCAGTAAATACCATTATTGATTGATTGGATTGATTAGGAATACTTGCAAGAAGACTTGAAAATGTAATTGAGATCTCTGGTGTTAGCACCGGCCCATGGTGGGGCTGGAGAAGTCTGGACTGGGAATCTGAGGGAGGGGTAGGGAGGCCTTTCTCCACAAGTTTCCTGTAGCTAGCCCCAGGATGGGTAGAAGGTTATTCCTCAATGATTCCCTTACCTTCTAGAAGACATTCAGATTTATGAGGGAGATTTATGGCAGCAATGGCACAGTGGATCGAGCATGGGCCTGAGAGTCATGGGTTCTAATCCCAGCCATGCCACTTGTCTGCTGTTGGACTCACTTCTCTTCTCTGGGCCTCATTGACCTCATCTGTAAAATGGGGATTGAGACTATTAGCCCATGTGGGACAGGGATTGTGTCCAACCCAATTTGCTGGTACACATTTCAGCACTTAGTACAGTGCCTGAAACATAGTAAGCACTTAACAAATACCATAGTTATTGTAATAAATGCTTAGTACAGTGCTTAGAGCTTGGTACAGTGCTCTGCACACAGTAAGAGCTCAATATATACGATTGAATGAATGCTAGGAGTGCAGGAACCTGGGGTTCTCTAGGCAGAGATCCCCAATCTGCTGGTCCTGTGAAGGAAAAACTGGAAGGTTTTAAGATCCAGCAGAAGATACCAGGTTCTGGGGATTGCTACAGTCACTCGGGGTTCTATTTCAGCTGAGATTAGGGCTGACAACCCCTGACAATGTCACAAATGTCCAATATACATGAAGATCCTATATTCACAATTCCTTATAGTTGGGGTAGAGATGTCCTTGGTGCATAGGAACAATTTGGGGTTCAGCTAAGTAGGATTGGAAGCAAGAATTGGAAGCCATGTGGCCAAGAGGATAGGGCATGGGCCTAGGAGTCAGAAAGTCCTAGGTTCTAATCCAGGCTTCACCACTCACCTTCTGGTGGAGTGGGGCTTGGAATTCAGGTCCTTCAGTTACCTCATCTGCAAAATGGGGATTAAGACTCTGAACCCCATGTTGGACAAGGACTGTGTCCAAATTGATTGACTTGTGTCTACACCAGGGCTTAGTTCAATGTCTGGCACATATAAGTGCTTAACAGATACCATAAAAAAGTGCCTCAGAAGCTGGATGCTGAGATTGAGAGGGATTGCCAAACCCCAGCCCTGACATAGCCAGTCTCTCCCAATAGGTCAGGTGAGCTCACATAGACGACTCACATACTCTCTTTGGTTTTTAACAAATGAAGTAATAATAGATAATTGGATAAAAGGATTCAGCAGCAATAATGGTACAAAGGAATCTCAAACCAGGAATGAATGGACTCCTCCTGATCTTGCACCTGTTCTCCAACTAAACCCAAACCTAACCCTAAACGGCTCTGGCTTCCATAGCAGCTCCTGTGGGCCACACCATCCCCATCCTTCCCTGCAGTTATCTCTGCTGACCCTGAGCCTTCCTAGTAAACTTCAGTTCCCACAGTCATTCCTTTTGGATGTCTTGCAGGGTCGCTTTACCTCCTGGTCTGTGGTTTCTCCTCATCTTTCTAGCCCAGTCCCACTTGTCCTATTCCTTTCTGGTAAATGGCTGTGCATCAGCTATGTCCCCAAGAGAATGACATTGTAAAAAAGGAAAAAAAGGTTTCCCCTGGGGGGAATCCTGAGGACTGGGCACACTGAATGGCCTAACCAAGACCACCACAGAGAATAAAGAAAAAAAGTTAATGGCTTCTCTGGGCAATGCAAGGGATTTTCCCAGTGAGCTGGTTGGAGGAAGACTTACAGTATATCCTTCTGATGTATTAACTGCTGAGTGACCCCACAGGCAAGCTAACACAAGATGTCCCTGCACTTGGGAGCCTTGGCTGATGGCCCAGAAGGGCCCAGCACTAACTCAGGGCACCTGAAAATCTCCCTTAGACTCTGCAGTCCTTGGCTCACATGCAAGGGAGAATTCAGTACAGGACCTCAATCCATCCATCAATCAATCAGTCAACATATTTATTGAGCACCTAATATGTGCAGGTACAGACTGAACTAAGTACTTAGGAGCATGCATCAGAATTAGGAAACTTGTTCCCTGCTCTCAAGGAGCTTGCAGTCTAGGAGGGGAAACAGATAAATAATTGTCAGGAAGAAGAATAGAGTAAAAAGATATGTACACAAGTGCTATGGGGTAATAGACATCAAGATCTGAAATGAGGGTAAAGTGAGACTCAGATATATGAATATTTGTTCATTCAAAAACAAAGAAAGGGGAGACAGACCACGAAGAACAAAATAAGTAGACAGGCATCAATACCATCAAAATAAATAGAAACATAGATATATGCACATCATTAATAAAATAGAGTAATAAATATGTACAAATATACACAAGCACTGTGGTGAGGGGAAGGGGGTAGAGCAGAGGGAGGAAGTAGGGGTGATGGGGAGGGGAGGAAGAGCAGAGGAAAAGCAGGGGGCTCAGTCTGGGAAGGCTTTCTGGAGGACGTGAGCTCTCAGTAGGGCTTTGAAGAGGGAAGAGAGCAAGTTTGGCAGATGTGAGGAGGGAGGGCATACCAGGCCAGAGGTAGGACGTGGTCCAGGGAAAAATGGCAGGACAGGTGAGAACGAGGCACAGGGAGGAGGTTAGTGGCAAATGAGTGGAGTGTGTGGACTGGGCTGGAGAAGGAGAGAAGGGAGATGAGGTAGGAGGGGGCAAGGTGATGGAGAGCTTTGAACATAGTACTGTGGCATAACCAGGGGTTTTCAGTCCCAAATTCACCCAAAAGAGCCCTTGGAGTCACTTTAGGAGCTCTGGATCCTGGTCAGTCCCTGCTGGATGCTAAAGCCCTCCAGATTTATCATTCCTTGCTTGCAGGTTTGTGGGGTGCCCTATTCACAGCTCCCAAATCCCTACACCCTTCTTGAGGCCACTACTTTATGACTGATTCAGGCATCTCTTAAGGATTAGAAGTCATGAGGACTAGCCTAATACCCCCTTCCCAGGCTTGGCTGCAGCAAGCCTGCAGGCTGAGCACTCGCACCCATGGCACCCCAGGCTACGTGTCTCCTTGACACTCAGAACCTCTCCCCCAGCCCCTACCATATGAAGATCCTAGAACGAGTCGTCTACAATCGCTGCTTAGAATTCCTTAACTCCCATTCTCTCCTGGACCCTCTCCAATCTGACTTCCGTCCCCTCCACTCTACCGAGACTGCTCTCTCTAAGGTCACCCATGACCTCCTTCTTGCCAAATCCAATGGCTCCTATTCCATTCTAATCCTCCTTGACCTCTCTGCTGCCTTTGACACTGTCGACCATCCCCTCCTCCTCCACACCTTATCTCACCTTGGCTTCATGGACTCCGTCGTCTCCTGGTTCTCCTCTTATCTCTCTGGCCGGTCATTCTGGGTCTCCTTCTCAGGCGCCTCCTCCCCTTCCCATCCTTTAACTGTTGGATTTCCTCAAGGGTCAGTTCTTGGCCCTCTTCTGTTCTCCATTGACACTCACTCCCTTGGTGAACTCATTCGCTCTCACGGCTTCGACTACCATTTCTACGCAGATGACATGCAGATCTACATCTCTGCCCCTGTCCTCTCCCCCTCCCTTCAGGCTCACATCTCCTCCTGCCTCCGGGATGTCTCCACCTGGTTGTTGGCCCGCCACCTAAAACTCAACATGAGCAAGACTGAGCTCCTCATCTTCCCTCCCAAGCCCGTTCCTCTCCCAGACTTCGCTATCACCATGGATGGCACGACCATCCTTCCTGTCTCTCGGGCCCACAATCTCGGTGTCATCTTTGACTCGTCTCTCTCGTTGACCCCACACATCCTATCCGTTACCAAGACCTGAAACCGGCAGGTCTCAGGAAACAATATCGCCAAGATCCGCCCTTTCCTCTCCACCCAAACGGCTACCTTACTGCTACAGGCTCTTGTTATATCCCAGCTAGACTACTGTGTCAGCCTTCTCTCTGATCTCCCTTCCTCCTCTCTCGCCCCGCTCCAGTCTATTCTTCACTCTGCTACCCGGCTCATCTTCCTGCAGAAACGATCTGGGCATGTCACTCCCCTTCTTAAACACCTCCAGTGGTTGCCTATCAACCTCCGCTCCAAACAAAAACTCCTCACTCTAGACTTCGAGGCTCTCCATCACCTTGCCCCTTCCTACCTTTCCTCCCTTCTCTCTTTCCACTGCCCACACCGCACACTCCGCTCCTCTGCTGCCCACCTCCTCACCATCCCTCGGTCTCGCCTATCCCGCCGTCGACCCCTGGGCCACGTCCTCCCGTGGTCCTGGAATGCCCTCCCTCCTCACCTCCGCCAAACTAATTCCCTTCGCCTCTTCAAAACCCTACTTAAAACTCACCTCCTCCAAGAGGCCTTCCCAGACTGAGCTCCCCTTCTCCCTCTACTCCCTCTACCGCCCCCCCTTCACCTCTCCGCAGCTTAACCCTCTTTTCCCCCCATCTCCCTTTGCTCCTCCCCATCTCCCTTCCCATCCCCTCAGCACTGTACTCGTCTGCTCAACTGTATTTATTTTCATTACCCTATTTATTTTATTAGTAAAATGTACATCGCCTCAATTCTATTTAGTTGCCATTGTTTTTATGAGATGTCTTCCCCTTGACTCTATTTATTGCCATTGTTCTTGTCTGTCTGTCTCCCCTGATTAGACTGTAAGCCCGTCAAACTGCAGGGACTGTCTCTATCTGTTGCCGACTTGTTCATTCCAAGTGCTTAGTACAGTGCTCTGCACATAGTAAGTGCTCAATAAATACTGTTGAATGAATGAATGAAAGATAGGATGTGGGATCTTTACAATATTTATTATGATTATTATTATTAATAATAATATTCATTGAACAGTTACTGTGTGCAAAGCACTGTACTAAGAGCTTGGGAGAATATAATATAACATCAAACACATTCTCTGCCCAAAATGAACTCTCAGACTGAGAGGGAGACAGACATTAATGCAAATAGATAAATAATTACAGATATATGTAATGTATATATCTGTATATATACATATATTTAATATATGCCTAATAAGGTAACAACCAAAACAAATCCAAATTATATCACCTTTCCCTGGATCTAATAGTGTTCCTTCCAGAAAACTCAGTATTTCCTTGCAGGCATCCCAGAGTTCACATTCTTCTCCCTCTCAGGGGCAGGAGCCTCAACTCCTCCAGAGTCTTGGCTGCTTGACTTCAAAATTTCAGAGATCCTCTCCAATCCCTCCTTGTGCCCTGGGTCCATCCAGGGTACAGCACAAGTTGTCCTCACGTCCTGCTCTTCCTCTTGCCTCAAGATGGCCACATTCTCCTTTTTCTTCCCAACAAGCCCTCTACTCCATCCCCAGTCCTTCTTCCTGATTGTTAGGTTAACAGTTCAAGGAGGGGTACCAAGGAGTGACTCACCTAGTATCCTCCTCCCTCTCCTAAATATGGTGGCCAGTGGAACTGACTGCCACAGGCACCTTCAAGCTTCCAATGGGTGTTCCCTCATCCTGGTGTTGTAGATTTGGAAAACATAATAATAATAATGATGTTGGTATTTGTTAAGCACTTACTATGTGCAGAGCACTCTTCTAAGTGCTGGGGGAGATACAGGGTAATCAGGTTGTCCCACTTGAGGCTCACAGTCTTCATCCCCATTTTACAGATGAGGTCACTGAGGCCCAGAGAAGTGAAGTGACTTGCCCACAGTCACACAGCTAAGTGGCAAAGTCGAGTTTCGAACCCATGACCTCAGACTCCCAAGCCCATGCTCCTTCCACTGAGTCATGCTGTTCAAATTTTGGCTTTGGCAACCACACGCTGCAAAGATGAAGGCCAGAATCAACACCATTAGCCTGTCAGTACTATCTTCTTCAAGTTTAGAAGATAACTATTTATAAACATATTTATAAATAAACACATATAGTTGAACTCATATGCATACTACATACACAATCCATGTGTGGTTTTTCGGTCTGTGTCATTGTACTCCTTATGTTACTGTAGAATGGAAGGGAATAAAGGAAACAGTAAGAGAAATGCTATTGAAGAAAATAGTGGGAAAAAGAGTCAATCCCAGCAACAACAAGAGATCGAGTTAATCTCTTTCAGGTTCATCTGGCAGGATCCCTATCAGTTTGGAATCTCTCTCTTGTCTTTGCTTCATCAATATGTCTTTCTGTATATGTCATGTAATTAATAAAGAATGAGATTATTTTATGCTTGGTTTGGTCTCCTTGATTTCCCACCTCCACCATTTATGTCTGGCCTGGCTGCCTGGGGCTCCAACTCTGTTCCTCCAAAGCTCCAGAACTTTCAGTCTCCCCACCTGCACTCTGTGCCCCAAGACTCCTAATCTCTGAAATCCTAGCAAGAAAAGGGTTAAAGATTTCAAGTTTGAAGATTTCCCATGCTTACTCACTGCAAAGGCAGGTGTGTCTGGTTTGTGGAACCCATTCAGAGTCAGGGTCAGATTAGGATCAGGCTTTGAATCTTTCACTCTGGTACTCAAGAAGGGAAGGGAATTGAGTTGACAGGCCTCTGCTAGCCAATTTGAATTTTTTCCCCTCCCTACTGACCATAGCATGGAGGACCAGAGATGGGCAAAGGTCAAGGTGTGAGAGGGCAGAGCTGTGGAGCCCCATTGTCCATCATAAACTGAGGGGATGAACTCAGGGACTAGTAGAACCTGTGGTTATGTAAGTCTGTTCCCCAGACTAGACCTCTCCCAAGCCTCAGCAGGTTGCCATCACCAGTTCTGCCAGACGTGGCTTGGGTGTGACTAAGGATGAACATTCATTCAGTTTTATTTATTGAGTGCTTACTATGTGCAGTGTACTGTACTAAGTGCTTGGGAAGTACAATTCAGCAACAAAAAGACAATCCTTGCCCACAATTGCCTCCCACTCTAGAAGCTGGGCTTGTCCAAAGGCAAGCAGCAGGGAGTGCTTTCCAACGCTGAGCCAATGCTGACAATACAGGAGAGGTTTTCTGACTACAAGGGGAGACACAAGCTTCTGGGACTCACAGTCACAAATGGATCAAAATCCCCTGAATCTGGGCTGATAACAGACCAAACCTTAATAATAACAATAATGATGATATTTGTTAAGCACTTACTATGTGCTAAGCACTACTCTAAGTGCTGGGGTAGGTACAAGTTAATCAGGTTGGACACAGTCCCTGTCCCTCATAGGACTCACATTCTTATCCCCATTTTATAGATGAGGTCACTGAGGCCCAGAGAAGTGACTTGCCCAAGGTCACAGAGCAGCAGTAATAATGTTGGTATTTGTTAAGCGCTTACTATGTGCAGAGCACTGTTCTAAGCGCTGGGGTAGATAAGGGTAATCAGGTTGTCCCATGTGAGGCTCACAGTCTTAATCCCCATTTTCGAGATGAGGTAACTGAGGCACAGAGAAGTGAAGTGACTTGCCCATAGTCACACAGCTGACAAATGGCAGGGTCAGGATTCGAACCCATGACCTCTGAATCCCAAGCCCGGGCTCTTTCCACTGAGCCACACTGCTTCTCATGTGGCAGAACCACAATTAGAACCCAGGTCCTTCTGACTCCCAGGCCCAGGCTCTATCTACTAAGCCATGCTGCTTCTCAACCTTGGGCTTCCTCTGGCCAATCTGCTCCCTGATATGACCAGGGGGTGCTATCCTGAGCCAGAGTCGAGGTCCACCCAAGCAGCACCTGAGGGATCCGGGGAGAACGTGGACAGACCACTCTCCTGGACCGCCATCATCCCCGTGGCCTGAAAGGGACAACCCCAGGCCCCTAACTTCTCCCTCCATGTTACCTTCTGGTTGACCTGGCGCAAGTCACTTCTCTGGACCTCGGTTATCTCGTCTGCATCGACAACCTATTTAGAGAGAGAAATGCCTCATTGTGGGAATTATTCACCCACGACCAATAGAGAATTGTGTTCATTCTTCAGAGTCAGTTTGACAGAAGACACTAATATCCATCAGCAACTTTCCAAGCCCCTTTATCTGTACCCCATTGTAACAGCATGGTGCGAATGGAAGAGCCATTGGCCTCAATGCCGGAGGTCCCAAGTTCGAGTCCTGGATCTGACAACCTTTCTCTATGTGGCCTTGGGCAAGTCACTTAACCTCTCCATGCCTCAGTTTCCCCAGCTGTATATTGGGGGTAATAATACCCAAACCCTACCTCTCAGGTGTGTTGTAAGGAGTGGATAAGGAGAAGGAGCATGGTTTGGTGGAAAGAGCTTGGGTTTGGGAGTCAGAGGACATGGGTTATAATTCCGGCTCTGCCACTTGTCTGCTATGTGACCTTAGGTCAGCTGCTGAACTTCTCTGTGCCTCAGTTACCTCATCTTTAAAATGGGGATTAAAATTGTAAGCCCCAAGTGGAACAACCTTGTATCTACCCCGGTGCTTAGATCAGTGCCCATAGTAAGCAGTTAATAAATGCCATTATTATTATTAAACCACTCCAAGGAGGAATATAGTGTAGAAAACTCCCAAAGAGCAGCTCATTTCAGTCCAATAATGTTAATAATGTTGGTATTTGTTAAGCGCTTACTATGTGCCGAGCACTGTTCTAAGCGCTGGGTTAGACACAGGGGAATCAGGTTGTCCCACGTGGGGCTCACAGTCTTAATTCCCATTTTACAGATGAGGTAACTGAGGCACAGAGAAGTTAAGTGACTTGCCCAAAGTCACACAGCTGACAAGTGGCCGAGCCGGGATTCGAACCCATGACCTCTGACTCCAAAGCCCAGACTCTTTCCACTGAGCCACGCTGCTTCTCGTGGCAAGCACCAATAAAGTCCAAGCACCTTTATTCTCCCTCCCTCCCAGAGGTTCTCAAAGCAGGCCCACAAGTACAAGTACTGAGCAAAAGTTGCCTACAAATCTGGTCTTATGTAACTTTTGGCCATTTAATAAACCCTCTCTCCCAGATATTGATGCTGATGCAAATCCTCCCTGACCTTCCATTTGCTACTGAGCCATCAGTCTATTCCAGCTTCCAATTAGTGGTCGTTCCTCCTGATACAACGTGCTGGGACTGGCCAACCTAGGTTACTGCCATTACATGGTCAGAATGCAAGATCTGAGTGATGGGAGAAATCAAGGCGCCTGGAGAGGACACCCCCTGACAGCAGAGTGCAGGGAGTCACAACACAAATCCCCATTGCTATGGGACTGTGTGCTGGGAAGTGGGTGGGGAAGGACGTGCTCACTGAGGGTTAAGCCAAGCTCCACCTATCACTTGACTCCAGAAGGCACAGGGTAGTGGAGAAGTGGGTAAAGGAGTCCTGGGACCAGGGGTCTTTATCTCCGAGGAGAGGGAGAAAGAGATGTGTAGACTGAGCTCTCCCAGATCCAGTGCCATCCTCTACCATTAATGCTGAATCTGATCACCTGCATCATGGGAAAGCTGAAAGTCCCTGCTCTCCCCCTTCCTCCTGTAGACTACAGACATGCTCCCAGCTGGGATCCAGGCTCTGCCTGTCAGCACAATCAGCACAGCTCAAGTAAAGGCCCCCACCATCCTCAACATTGAGCAGGTGTTTCACCCAAGTAGACACTATATGCCTGGTTACACCCATCCCCCATTTACCCTCTCAGGGAGATGTCACATGAACACAGACAACGAGATACCATGAGCAATGCTGCTTTATGGGAAAGGAGGAAGTTTTAGTGTTGGCCATACATCACTGTGGTAGATAGAGGACCACAATGAAACGTCCTCGGCAGGGCCTTGTGCAAAAACCAACAGGTGTGAGAGGATGTAACGGGCTTCCATTTTATCAGAGAACTCCTGTACAATTGCCAAGTCAAGCACCATCATGCCAGGACTGGGGAATAATCCTGATCTCCACCTCAGAACTGCAACCATTCCCCCTGGAAGATTCAAGAGATGCAGGAGGGCTCCCTAACATAATGAAATGAGGGAGGGAGAGGCAGACAGAGAATAACACACAAAGATGGAGACAAAGTGTGAGAAATATGGAGGCAAAGAAAGGAAAATCAGAAATCAAGAGACTTGGACACAGATTCAAAGAGATGAGAGATTCCAAGAGACAAGAACAGATGAGAGAATAAAAGAGAGAGGACAACTGGTGCTCAATAAATGCCATTGAATGATATAAGCAATCAATTGGGCTCCCTTCCTACCTTATCCCTTCTGAATACTCAATTAATGATATTTAAAGATGCGCTAGACATTGTGATTCAGTTTTCTACTTTCTTGCCCATAATTCCACCACTCCTCAGTGTGTTGCTTAGGTAATGGAATTCTGTGGCAGTGTTTTATCTCTTTCCTGCCAGAAAGAGTAACAGTGTGATCTAGTGAAAGAGCACAGCCCCGAGAGTCAGAAGACCTGGATTCTAAACCCAGGTTCTGCCATTTGTGTGCTGGGTGACCTTGAGCATGTAATTTAACTTCTCTGTGCCTCAGTTTCCTCATGTGTAAAATGAGGATTAAATCCTGTTCCCCCCTACCTGGACTATAAATTCCAGGCAGGACAGGGACTGTGTCTGACCTAATTAGCTTGAATCCACCCCAGTGCTTAATTCAGTGCCTGGCACACAGTAAGTGTTTAACAAATACTGTAAAAATTATATATACATTATTTGTTATGCTACTGGCTACCCTAGGTGCAGGATGATACATCACCCAAGTTTTTGAGTTTTGTTTTGTTTGTTTTTTGAGACTTACTAATCAGACTGTAAATCCTGGTTGATTCAGTGAACTGCCTACAACCCATTTGCATGTTTTACGTGTTTGCATCTAGGGCACAATTCCCCTGCATAAGGTAATTACTGAACGAATGCTTTGAGGGTTTCATTTGCTGCTTGAAGTCTTGTTGATTTGGATGAGTTTCCCCTAGGTATGGGAGCATAATCTAACACTTGTTCCCAAGTCTCTTACAGCATCCTCCAGCAGGGCTGCAGAGAATAAATTATACAGGACTGACCTATTACGCACTCCCACTTCACTGCATTTCCACTGTGGTATGGATCTGAGAGGTCATCCTTGAATTCGGCCCAGCTAGCTCTGCCATCAGGAAGCAGTCTCAGGATCCTGATGAGCTTTTCAGGGAAGTCAAATTTTCTTACTACCACATTTATGTGCTTACTTAGACTGTTAATCTTCATGGTACAGGGACTCTATTCAACCTGATTATCTTGTATCTATCCCTAAACTTAGCATGCAGTAAGCAGTTGGCAAACACCACAGTTTTATCATTACTGGTACTGATGTTTATTGCCTCTACTCTATTATTTGACCTCCAAAAACCAACTTTTAAGGAAGAAATAAATGTATGTTTTTTGTACTACATACTAGTGATTGGAAGGAGTCATGAGAAGTAGTGTGACCTAGAGAAAAGAGTATGGTTCTGAATTTGGGTTCTAATCCCAGCTCCACAATAGCCCTGCTGCGTGACCTTGAGCTAGTCGCTTAACTTCTCTGTGCCTGCTCTCTCTGCTCCAAGACCACTACTTTCTAAAACTCAGGCAAGCACAGGGTTAATAATTTCAAATATGAGGATTTCCCATGCTCACTCACCACAAAGGCAGGTGTCTCTGGTTTGTGGAGATAGGTCAGGGTCAGGTTAGGATCGAGCTTTGAAACTTTCATTCTGCGACTTACCTCCCTTTATATCAGGGAGGGAATGGAGTTGGCTGGCTTCTGCTGGACTGATTCTATTATTTCTCCTCCCTACTGACCATCACAGGGAGGATCAGGGGTGGGAAAAGGTCAAGGTGTGTGAGGGCAGAGCTGTGGAGCCCTATTACCAATTGTAAACTAAGGGGATGATCTCAGGGGTGAGGAGAATTTGTGCCCTCAGAAGTCTGCTGCTCATGTAACATGCTCCCTGGGATAGGAAGAGGAAAAAGCCAAACAGAGATAAGGTAATAGAGGTTCACGGACTTCTCCAGTAGTTGTTAAAAAGAGTGTCATGTCTTCATGTCTGGGGGTTTGGTTTTTCTATTTTTTGCATATCCTGGTTTTCAACAGTATAAGGCATATTGAGAAGGATGTTCAAAAGTTCTTGTTATCTTTTCAGTATTCTTTCTCATTCTCTGATAAGACTGGGGCTATTTTCATACTTCAAAGGTATTATGTTCACATAAAAAGGGCCATATAATTATTTTAGTGACACATAGATTTTTTGGTTCCTGATGATCTGTTTAGCTCTGGATTTCTTCTGTCATGACATCTCGCCCTGAGTCATGCATGTTCTATCATTTGACTTGCAAATCACGATGCAGATTTATGAAAACTTAACCTGCCCAAGGTAACACAGCAGAGAAGTGGTGGTATCAGGATTAGAAGATAGGTCCTTCTAACTCCCAGGCCTGTGCTCTATCTATTAGGTCATGCTGCTTCTCTAGCCATCTGTGAAAATGTGATTAAGATCCAGGCAGCAGAATGAAAACTGGAGTGTGGAGAGAGAGGAGGCAAGAAGGTCAGCAAGGAATCTAATCCAGTAGTAAAAGCAGTAAGTAGGTGATAATGCTTGTATCAGCACAGTAGTAGTTTGGATTGAGAGGAAAGGACAGATTTCAGTGATGATGTGAAGGTAGAACCTACATGATTTAGTGACAGATGGAATACGTTGGTTAAATGAGAGAGATGAGGATACTGGAAAAGTTATGGGGTTATGAGACAGGAGAGTAGCGTTGTCTACAGTGATGGGAAAGGGGAAGGACATGTTTCCCAGTCTCTGCTCCTTCTCCAGTTCAATTATTATATTTGCTTCCCAGAGGTAGTAGCCAAAATTGTACTTGGCAACTTGTGTAGGAAGACGTGGTTTCATATATTCATTGGTAAGCTTAGTCCACCTTCATCTAGCTTCCTTGTGACTGCTCTCTGTGGCTGTTAAGATCCTAGTAAAGTGCTTCTCGACTGGTTGTTGACAGATGTCATTAACCGGAAACTGTCAGCATCCCATTGTGGCTTCTGCCCACAGGGTGGACACTGGATGTGATTTTTGTGACATATGAGGCACAGGAAGCCAGATGATTTTCTTATATTTTACAAAAGCAGTGGAATTTAAGCCCCTTGAGTGCAGGCACTGTCATTTGAATTTTGGGTACTAAGATCTCAAATACTTTATATTCCAGGACAACAGGGTCTTTTGGCAGGAACATCAGAAAAGCCTGTTCCTTCAGAACCAAGAAGTATTGCATGGATTGCAATGGGATTTGATTAGCCGGCTAGTGGCTTGACCAATGCCTTGTTCATACTCTAATGGCTGCCAGTCTTTTTCCCACAGGGAAACAGAGTTGAATGATCAAGTAGGAGGGCAACAAGCGTAGCATACTGTGAAGTGCATGTGTGGCCTTTGCCCATGTTAGCCAGCTCCCCGCCAACTCCTCCACAAAGCAGGATCCCAAAACCTCACCAAAGAAGTAGGACAGGGAGACATGCCAAGGAGAAAACATGTTAATATTGGCTTATTTTTCTTTTTAATGCTACTTAAGTGCTTACTTTTCACTAAGCCCCTCTTTTCCTCAGCTCCTCCTCCCCTCCGCATCACCTCAACTCATTCCCCTCCCCCTGCCCCATAGCACTTTTAATTTTATTTATTTATATTGGTGCCTGTTTACTTGTTTTGATGTGTATATACCTATAATTCTATTTAAATTGACTACTTGTTTTGGTGTCTGTCCTCCCCCCTTCTAGAGTGTAAACCCTGGTGTGGGCAGAGATTATCTTTATTGCTGAACTGTATTTTCCAGGTGCTTAGTACAGTGCTCTGCACACCATAAGTGTTCAAGAAATATGACTGAATGAATGAATGAAGCACTGGTGTAGACAAAAGATCATCAGGATAGACACAGCACATTTCCCCCATGGGGGTAAATAAGAGGGAGTAGGATTAAATCCCCATTTTACTGATACAGTTGAGATGACTGAGGCACAGAGAAATTAAGTGACTTGCCCATGCTCACAGAGTAGGCAGCTGGGAGTCACAGAATTACAAACCAGACTCTTTGATTTCCAAGCAGGAGGTCATGGGAAAATTTTAACAAGAGATTAGCAACAGTCCAGAGTGAATGAGGGAGGGCACACTAGGGCACACTAATTCCCATTAACAATTAACGACTTGTTCACCTTCCCCCATTCAGTCTGGACAGCAGCTGATCACTGCTTTGAGAAGCAGTGTGGCTCAGTGGAAAGAGCCCTGGCTTGGGAGTCAGGGATCATGGGTTCTAATCCTGCCTCTGTCACTTGTCAGATGTGTGACTTTGAGCAAGTCACTTAACTGCTCTGGGCCTTAGTTACCTCATCTGTAAAATGGGGATGAAGACTGTGAGCCCCACATGGGTGATGTCTAAACTGGAGGGAGGAGACTTAAGACAAAAAAAAGGAAGCAGCATGGCTTAATGGAGAGCGTGCGGGCCTAGGAGCCAGAAGGACCTGGGTCTAATTCTGGCTCTGCCAATTGCTTGCTGTGTGACCTTGGGCAAGACACTTAACTCCTCTGTGCCTCAGTTCAACTATAAAATGGGAATAAGTGTTCTCTCTCCTACTTAGACTGTGAGCCCTAGAAGGGACAGGGACAACGCCCAACCTAATTAATTTGTACCTGTGCCAGCACTTAGAACAGTGTATGACACACAGAAAATACTTGATACCATAAAAAAAAGTAAAGTGTCAGTTTCAGCAGCATTGAATTAGGACTCCAGTTCATTCCTATTGGGTTTATCTGATTTGTTTCAACAATTTAATGTAAGTTACTCTATCCAGCTATTTCCTTTTACTTCATTGAAATGTCCATATATATTGACAGGGAAAATGAAGTTAATAAAGAATGAAATTTATTACCCTTTACCTTAGGTTCAAACCTGAGGAAGTGACCCTAGCCATTTACACCATGGAGCTGACCCCAGTCCCTACCCCATCCCTGGGTGCCGCAGCGTCTCACATGTGAAGTCTCTGCTGCCAAAAGACACGCTCATTCTGCTGCAATAATCTTCATCACTCTATTCTCCCCCTGTTTCATCCCAGTTGCCCAGTTGCCACCTCAGGACACCTCCAGCCACTCCACCCCTCGTTGCAGCTTGAAATCGATCATTCATTCAGTTGTATTTATTGAGTGCTTATGGTTTGCAGAACACTGTACTAAGTGCTTGGGAGAGGACAATACAACAATAAACAGACACATTCCCTACCCACAATGAGCTTACAGTCTAGAGGAGGGAGACAGATGTCAATACAAATAAATAAATTACAGATATGTACATAAGTGCTGTGGGGCTGGGAGAGGGGAAGAACAAAGGGAGCAAGTCAGGACAATGCAGAAGTGAGTGGGAGAAGAGGAAAGGGTGGGGGCTTGTCTGGGAAGGCCTCTTGAAGGAGATGTATCTTCAAAAGGTTTTGAAGGAGGGGAGAGTAATTGTCGGATTTGAGGAAGAAGGGGATTCTGGACCAGAGGCAGGACATAGGCAAGGGGTCAGAGGTGAGAGAGATAATTTGGAGGCACAGTGAGAAAACATTAGAGGAGCAAAGTATATGGGCTGGGTTGTAGTAGGAGAGTACTCATACTCTCTCATAATATCCTGACTGGACTACTGCATCAACCTCCTTTCTGATCTCCCATCCTTCTGTCTCTCCCCTCTTCAGTCTGTACTTCACTCCGCTGCCTGGATTATCTTTCTGGAAAAATGCTCTGGATATGTCACTCCCCTCCTCAAAAATATCCAGGGGTTGCCTATCAACCTTCACTTGAAGCAAAAACTCAATACTGGCTTCAAAGCTCTGCATCATCTTGCTCCCTCCTACCTCACCTCCCTTCTCTCCATCTACAGCTCAGCCCACACACTCCTCTCCTCTGTTGCTAATCTCCTCATTGTGCCTCATTTCCGCCTATCCCGCCATCAGTCCCTGGCCCACGTCCTACCTCTGAGGTGGAATGTCCTCCCTCCTCACATCTGTCAAACTAACTCTCTTCCCCCTTTCAAAGTCCTACTGAGAGCTCACCTCCTCCAGGAGGCCTTCCCACACTGAACTCTCCCTTGCCCTCTGCTCCTCCTCCTCACCCATTGGCCCTACTCCCTCCCTCTGCTGTACCCCCTTCCCCTCCCCACAGCAATTGTACATTTTTGTACATATTTATTACTCTATTTTATTAGTGATGTGCATTTATCTATGGTTCTATTTATTTGTTTGATGGTAGTGCTGCCTGTCTACTTGTTTGTTGTCTGTCTCCCCCTTCTAGACTGAGAGCCTGTTGTTCATTCATTCAATAGCATTCACTGAGCGCTTACTATGTGCAGAGCACGGTACTAAGCCCTTGGGATGTACAATTCAACAACAGATAGAGACAATCCCTGCCCAATGATAGGTTCACAGGTAGAGAGACAGAGAAGCAGAGAGACAGAGAGACAGAGAAGCAGTGAGATAGAGAGACAGAGAGCAGGAGAGGCAGTGAGACAGGGAGACAGAGAGGCAGAGAGACAGAGATGCAATGAGACAGAGACACAGAAAGGCAGTGAGACAGAGAAGCAGCGAGACAGAGAGATGGAGAGGCGGAGAGACAGAGAGGCAGTTGGGTAGAGATTGTCTCTATCTCTTACCGAACTGTACTTTCCAAGCGAGCACTTAGTACATTACTCTGCACACATTAAACGCTTAATAAATACGATTGAATGAATGAATAGGGGTAGCAAGGTGAGGCAGGAGGGGGCAAAGTGATTGCTTAAGGCCAATTACGAGGAGGGGGTTTTTTTGGTGTGAAGGTAGGTCGTGTCCTGAATATTTTTGTAGAAAAATGATCTGGGCAGCACAGTGAAGTAGTGCTTGGCACATAGTAAGGGCTTAACAAATACCATAATTATGATTCAGTATGGACTACAGTGGGGAAAGACAGGAGGCTGGGAGACGCTGATGCAGTAATCCAGGCAGGATAGGATGATTTTATTAACATGATAGCAGTTTGGATGGAGAGGAAAGGGTAGATTTTAGTGATGTTGTGAAGGTGGGATTGAGAGGACTTAGTGATGGATTGAATACATGGGTTGAATGAGAGAAAGGAGTCAAGGATGATTCCAAGGTTATAGGCTTGTGAGAGTTATAGGCTTGTGAGACAGGAAGGATGTGAAGACACGGGGAGGACAGGGTTTGGGTTGGAAGATAAGGAGTTCTGTTTTAGACATGTTAAGCTAAAGATGACAGGAGGACATTCAAGTAGAGACGTCTTGAAGGCAGAAGGAGATGTGAGACTGCAGAGAGGGAGGGGAATCAGGGCTGGAGATGTAAAAAGAGATCTGGGGGACTATGTTTCCATACCTAGGGGAAACCCTTCCAATTCAACAGACTTCAAACATCAGATGAAACTCTAGAAGTTGTCATTCAGTAGTTACCGCATGCAGAGAATTGTGCACACATTTAGCAAGACATGCAAGTGGCTGTAGACTGCTTCAATCAATCAACCAGGCTTTACAGACTGACTATAAGTCTTTTCAAAAAACCAATAACCCAAAAACTTAGGTGATGTATCTCCCGCAACCAGGGAAGCCAGTAGCATAACAAAAATGTATATATAGTTTCTACAGTGTTTATTAAACATTACTGTGTGCCAGACACTGAACTAAATGCTGGGGTGGGTACAAGCTATTTAAGTTGGACAGAGTCCCTGTCCTGTCTGGAATTCACAGTCTAGGTAGGAGGGAACAGGATTTATTCCCTTTTTTATAGATGAGGAAACAGAGGCACAGATAAGTTAAATTATTTGCCCAATGTCACCTAGCAGACAAGTGGCAGAGTCTGGGTTTAGAACCCAGGTCTTCTGACTCCCAGGCCCACACTCTTTCCACTAGGCCACACTGTTGATCCTTCCAGCAGGAAAGAGATACACATTTTAGCAGATACACATTTTAGCAGAATTCCATTACCTAAGCAATACACTGACAAGAGTGGTACAATTATTGGCAGGAAAGTAGAAAACTGAATCACAAAGACAAGCACATCTTTAAATATCACTGACTGAGAGTTAGGAAGTCTGTGAGATAAGATAGGAGGGGAAAGTTGCTTGATTGCTTATATCAATCAATGGTATTTATTGAGCATTTGTACTGTATACACTCCCCAGTTATCCTAGTGCCTTTATCAGATCAAATATTCTTTTGGATTAATCTATTCCAGACATTTCTTCCATTTCTGCTGGAAATTTAGATTTGGGTAATTGCTATGGGTGGAAAACAACTCGACACCATAAGACAAAAAAAAAATCCATAGAGAGGTGGTAGTTGAAGCCGTGGAAGCCAGTGAGTTCACCAAAAAGTGGATGTAGATGGACAAAAGAAAGGGACACAGAAATGAACCTTGAGGACCCCAAACTGACTCTATAAATAATATCACCCCTAGAAGTACATCCATCCAATGTTATTTTCTCAGGCAGCTAACAAAGGAGGTAAAATAATGATTGTAGTATTTTTAAACACTTACTTTGGACTGTACTAAGTTTTGGAGTATGTACTAGATACTCAGGGTGAGCATATTCCTGATCCAGATGGGGATCCCAATCTAAGTAGGACAGAAAACAGATGAGGAATCTGAGGCACTGACAAAAATGATTTGTCATAGATTACCTAGAAGGCAAGTGGCAGAGCCGGGTAAGAACCCAGGTCCTCTGACTTCCAGGTCTGTGCTCTTCCCAAGAGCCCATACTGCTTCCCATGGAACTCTGGGAGACATAGCCACAGGCTTAACCCCTGGCTAAGGCATAAAACCTTTCTGTGTCTCAGTTTAGTTTTGTGGGTTTTTAAAATGGTATTTCTAAGTGTTTACTATATGCCAGCCAGTATACTAAATTCTGGGGTAGATACAAGCTAGTCAGTTTGGATAGTCTATGTCCTACATGGTGCTCACAATCTTAGTCCCCATATTACAGATGAGGTAACTGAGGCACAGAAAAATAAAGTGATTTGCCCAAGGTCACAGAGCAGAAAAATGGCAGAACTGGGATTAGAACCCAGGTCTTTCTGACTCCCAGGTCCATCCTCCGTACACTAGGACACACAGTTTCTCAGTTTTCCCATTTGCAATATAGGAATAATGTTGCCTGCCTTTCTCTACTGTTGTGAGGGCAAAATTGACTTAACTGATTGGAAAGTGTATTGGAAATAGGATTGTTAAATAAAGTCATATTATTATTACACCGATGCTCTGATTTTTTTACTGTTGCAGGGAAGGCCAGAGTCTAGAATCCCTGGGGTGCCCCAAGGTCAAAGTGTGAGAGGGCACAGCTCACAGAGTCCCATTGCCCATTAGAAGCTGAGGTGATTAACTTGAGAAAGAGAATTTAGAGTGAAAGTTGCTTGCTTCTCAAACCAGACCACCCCTGAGACTCAGTAAATCACCATCACCAGTTCTGCTGGATAAGCACAGCTTGAGTGAGACAGAAGATGAATAGGTAGAGAAATGTCTTGCCCTGGGAACCATTTGTCCATGATTCACACAGATTTGTGTTAATTATCAGGATCTGTTTGATGAAGGAAATTTATAACAATTGTCAACTTTCAGAGCATTTGTACTTGTAGCCCATCCCCCATCTACCCTTTTAGGGAGATGTCTCATGACCCCAAGACCATGAGATACACTGAGTGCTGCATTCTGGAAGGGGAGGGAAGTTTAGTGTTGGCTGTGTATCACTGTGATGCCTGGAGCCACAGAGAAACTTCCTCGGCAAGGCACCATGCAAAAACCAGCAGGTGTGAGGCTTCTACTATACCAGAGGACTCCAGTGTGACAGCTAAGTCAAGTCACCCTTGTGCCATCCTCTGCCCACCCCACTCATCAAACTTCAGCAGGACTCGGGGATCATAGTGACTGCCCAGGACCCCATCCACTTTTCCAGAAGATGGAAATAAGGGTGTTTCCTTGCACTGTGAGTCCAGAAAGAGAAGGAAAGAAAGAGAGAGAGACAGTCTGTTCCACACATAAGCAGAGAGAACAAAACAGAGAATTAGGAATACAGATTCAAACCAAAACTAAGATTCCTAGAAAAATAGTTTTCCATCCTTCTCTTTCCCCTTCTCTGAAGCCCATATCATCAACCTCTACCACCCACACCAGTTACTAGATAAAGTGATCTACCAACCTCCAGTCCCTTACTCCAACTTTCCTGAACCATTTGGTCCCTCTCCCACATTCCTTCTATCTTTTGCCATCCCTACCTTACTTCTTGTAGACTTCACTGTGCCTGATGACTTTTCATTCATTCATTCATTCAATAGTATTTATTGAGCGCTTACTTTTCCTCTATTTCCTCTCCCTCCTCAACTCCACTGACCTCCTGCCCCACCTCACCCACAATACCAACATGGGCACACATTTGGTCTCATCATCAAAGATATTGTACAATCTTTCCTCACCTACTCAGAAACTCCTCTATCAGGACACAACCTCTTCACCCGGTCTCTCTTAGCAAGTATAACAATTATTACTATTAATGGAGAGAGCACAGGCCTGGGACTCAGAAGGATATGGGTTCTAATCCTGTTCTGCTAATTGCTTGCTGTGTGACTTTGGACAAGTCACTTAACTCTTCTGTGCCTCAGTTTCTTCAACTGTAAAATGGGGATACCTGTTCTCCCTCCTACTCAGACTGTGAGCCCCATATGGGACAGACACAATGTTCCACCTCAACTTGTACCTATTCGGCTCTTAGAACAGCACGTGACACACAGTAAATACTTAACAAATACTATCAAAAGAAGAGAAAGTGTCAGTTCCAGCAGCATTGAGAGAGGGATTCAGTTTATTCCTATTTAATCTGTCTAAATCGTTTCAATCATTCAACGTCAGCTATTCTATCCAGCTTTATCCTTTTACGTTATTGAGATCAACATAAATATTGACAGGGAATATGCATTTCATGTAATTAATAAAGAATGAAATTTTTATTCCTTGCCTTCCATGGGCTCAAGCCTGAGGTAGTGACCCCTAGCCATTTCCACCATGAAGCTGACCCCAGTCCCTACTCCAACCCTGAGTTCCCAAGGGTCCCACATGTGGAGCCTCTGTTGCCACAAGACACCCTCAGGTTGCTCTGATAATCTTCCTCACTCCTTCTCTTCTCCCCCTGTTTCATCTCCATTGTCCAAGGTAGAGAAGCAGCGTGGCTTATTGGAAAGAGCACAGGCTTGGGAGTCAGAGGTTGTGAGTTCTAATCCCAGCTCTGCCACTTGTCAGCTGGGTGACTTTGGGCAAGTCATTTCACTTCTCAGTGCCTCAGTTACCTCATCTGTAAAATGGGGATTAAGACTGTGAGCCTTAGTTGGGACAACCTGATTATCTTGTATCCGCCCCAGTGCTTAGAACAGAGCTTAGCACATAGTAAGCGCTTAACAAATAACATCATCATCAAGGTGAGCTCCTCCATACAGAGAAGTTCTAAGTTATTTCAACCATAGAGCCAGTGAGAGCTGCCTCCTCCCGGACCCCAGGTGCCATGGAGCCCACACATCAAGATGCTAATCCCACTGTTTGCCCCCAGGCTGAGGCAGCGATTCTCCTGGCTCCCTCTCTTCTTCTCTTATCTCCCTTCATTTCTGTCCCCCAGGGTGAGCTCTTCAGCACAGAGAAGGAGCTCTGAGCAGCTTCAACATTGAGTCCATGCTTTCCCCCATCCCCCCTCATTCACAGCACACCCTGAGAACCGCACTTTGTAGAGCTGCTACCTTTACAGAGCATCACTGCAATGGCTGCCTAATGCCCATGCTCACCCCCTGCCACTCTCACATCATCACTAGTCTCAACATCCATCTCCACTGCGAGACTTGATCCAGTGACCCAGAACCATCACACCCTTCCCACATAAACGCCCACATTAGAGAAGCAGCGTGGCTCAGTGGAAAGAGCATGGGCTTGGGAGTCAGAGGTCATGGGTTCGAGTCCTGGCTCTGCCACTTCTCAGCTGTGTGACTGTGAGCAAGGCACTTAACTTCTTGGTGCCTCAGTTACCTCATCTGTAAAATGGGGATTGATTGTGAGCCTCACGTGGGACAACCTGATTACCCTGTACCTACCCCAGCACTTAGAACGATGCTCCACACATAGTAAGCGCTTAACAAATACCAACATTATTACCCCAACAATGACATGCCAAGATGAGTTCCCTACACTGTCCTGGAAGACAGCCGCACAACAGTGACCAGAGTAACTACCACCTTGGGACACCTCCAGCCACTTATACCTCATTGTCACCTGGAATTGATCTTAGTGCCCCCAGCTTCCCTGAAACCTTGGTATGGGGCATGCACCCAGCCCCATAAGCACCCTCCGGGCCATGTGGATCCAAGATGTTAGATCTAGTGGAAATGTTAGCAGTTCTTCTGGCTTTTACCCACCACATGGACTGTTGGAGACGAAACCAAGACTGGATGCCCGTCCTATGCCCAGCACCTGGATCAGCAGCCATGTGCTGAAATCTCCTGGGAAGAGAAGGATTAAAGGAAACTAACATGGAGCAGACTGTTGCCCCTGCATTTTTGATGCCACACTTCTCTGGGAGTGGTAGCAAAATTCGATTATGTTTGGCTGGTCTTCCTCTAATGTCCCCTCCTTTCCCTATCTGACTCTGGTGCTCGCTGTCTAAGTAGGAGAGAGAACAAATGAGGAAACTGAGGCACTGAGAAATTAAGTGACTTTTCCTGCTTACCCAGGAGGCAAGTGGCAGAGCCGGAATTAGAACCCAGGTCTTCTGACTCCCACACCCATGCTCTATCCACTAGGCCACACTACTTTCCATGACACTTTAGGAGACAAAGGCCTGGGCTCAACTTCTGTCTAGGCTACATAACCTCTCCAGGCCTCACTTTTATTTTTTGGGGTGTTTTATGGTATCTGTTAAGGACTTCCTATGTTCTGGGCACTGTACTTTCTAAGTGCTGGGATAGATGCAAGCTAATCAAGTTTGACACAATTTATGTCCCAAATTGGGCTCGCAGTCTTAATCCCCATTTTACAGATGAGGTAACCAGGTCACAGAGCAGTGAAGTGACTTTTTCAAGGTCACACAGCAGACAACTGGCAGAGCCAGGATTAGAACTCTAGTCTTTCTGACTCCCAGGCCTATGTTCTATACACAAGGCCACACTCTCTTCACTTTCCCCATTTGCAAAATGGGAATAATGACACCTGCCTTTCCCTATCTTAGACTGTTGCCAGGGCAAAAATGATCTAAGTAATTGGAAAGTGTTTTGGAAACAATCACTAAATAAAATCATAGTATTATTACAATGCTGCTCTGATTTTATGACTGCTGCAGGAAAGGCCAGGGTATAAAATCCCTGAGGTGGACCAAGGTCAAGGTGTGAGAGGGCAGAGCTGTGGAGTCCAATTGCCCATCAGAAGCTGAGGGGATGAACTCACAGGGAAGAAAATTTAGAGTGAAAGAAATCTGCTCTTCAGATTGGCCTCTACTATGTTCAGAGTTATGTACTGAGCCTTCACAGAGTACAGGGTTATGTATGGAGCCCCCTCCATGTGCATAGCTCTGTATAGAGTACCTACTGTGTGCAGAGCTCTGTACTGAGCCCTTACTATGTGAAGAATTCTGTATCGAGCTTCTACTGTGTGTCTGCTGTGCACAGGGACTTGAGAATCCGAACCTGAAGTAACATGCAAAGTCCCCTAACCTTGAGGGGCTTAAAGTCCACAATGTATAACTCTGGGGTTTCCTCCCTGGAAATAAAGCAGAGCATGTTTTGAAGCATTACATGGACTGTCAGGGGAAATCACGAATAAAAAGGTAAAGAGCTGAATGGCGATATGGGAGAAAGCAGGGGAGCTTGTCAGAGGTATTCAGCAATGTGGCCTGTGGAAGGAGAATGGGCCCTAGAGTCAGAGGATCTGGGTTCTAATAATAATATGATTATGGTATTTGTTAAGCGCTTACTATGTGCCAAACACTGTTCTAAGCACTGGGCACTGTTCTAAGCACTGGATCCCAGTTCCACCACTTATCTGCTGAGAGACCTTGGGGAAGTCACCTAACTTCTCTGTCTGAGTTACCACATCTGCAAAATGAGGATTCAATAGCTGTCCTCTCTTTTACTTAGACTGTGAGCCTCAAGTGGGACATGATTTTCTTGTATTCATTCAATAGTATTTATTGAGCACTTACTATGTGCAGAGCAAGTGCTTGGAATGTACAATTTGGCAACAATATCTACCCCTCTGCTTCCTTAGTACAGTGCTTGGCACATACTAATCACTTTATAAATGCCACAATTATTAGGAAAGCTAGTGCAGTCTTGAGATAGGGCTGTGGTGATGTTCAGTTTGTACTGTTACTGTGAGATTGCCACATCAGAGGGAAACCTCACCCAGCAGTTCCTGAGATGAGCCTCGGGCTCAAACAGCAGAGAGATGAGAGGAAAGATTCCTCCCTGAGCCTGGAAACCACCCAGAGCCAGTGGACCCTCGAAAGTGGCCTGAGGATGGCGGGAGGTTCAGGCCCCAATTGACTCCAGGATTTCATCCCAGGGATGGGACAGGCAACGTGGGGTGTGGCCAGGGGTCAGCAGTGGGCTGAGTTGAGGGGTGGACAGGACGAAATCTGCTTTCTTCTGGGAGCCTCTCCAAAATGACTGTGTTTCAGAAGCCAGAGCTGAATCTCAGCCCACGGTCTTCGTCCTGAGGAACCAGAACTTCGCCACTTGCCTGGTGAAAGATTACTATCCCAAGAAGCTGAGCCTGTCTCTGTCCACATCCCGCCCCCCACTCACGGAGCCTCTTCAGGCCATGGCCCCCACTGCCCAGGGAACCTACAGTGCTGTCAGGATCGGACAGTTCAGAGAGGAGGATACGGTGACCTGCTCTGCGTGGCATGGCTCTGTGCAGATAAACGTGACCGAAGGGGAGGGCGCAGCCTCAGGTGGGAGTCGGGGATGGAGGGCTGGGGTGCGAGACCCAAGAGGACTCAGGGTGTTCATGGTGACTGGGCCTGACACTGAGCCCTGACAGACAACCTGTCACAGGATCTCCAGAACAAGGCAGTGTCGGGGGATATGTTGACCACTGTGTGTTGGGAATTAGGGAAAATCCCAAAGGGTCACCTCCTTCTTTTCCTCCTCTTCCTCTTCCTCCTCCTACTGTTCCTCCACTTCCTCTCACAGAGGCTCTCGGGGACTGGATCTGGGTTCAGAGGGTTCACTTCCCTCCACGAGGCAGCCCTGGGCTGGAAGAGGGTTTCAGGCTGAGAACACCACGAATCTGGGTATACTTTCCTGGTTTTGGCACATCCTGGTTCAGAAAATTCCCTGGAATCTGTCACCACTAATCCAGGACAGAGCTTCACAGCATGAGGAGACTCCATCTCCTCCCTGGTCACCTGCCTCTGGATTTTATCCCCTTGGCAGCCTGGAAGGCCTTCCTTCATGGTGATCAAAAATTCCCCTGCTTTCTTTTCAATCAGTTGTGGTTCAGTGTTCTCTGGACATGAAGAATAACTGACCAGCCTCTTCCCCCTGCAAAATCCTTTGTGTCATCCCTTAGCCTTCTCATCTCTGGGTTAAATACTTCCAATTCGTCTCATCTTCCCTGCAGCACCTATTTTCTATCCCTTTCATGGTACCTCTTCTGACCTTTCCAGTTTCTCCACATCCTTTTCCAAGTGAGCAAAACAAAACCCCAGAAACTTTCTAGGACTGGATTCAGACCAGTGCCTTATTGATCTGAAGGTCAGGGGGTCCCAGGGCTAGAGACATAATTCAATCAATCAATGAATTGATCATATATATGGAATGCTTACTCTGAGCATAGCACTGTACTAAGAACTTGGGAGAGTGCAGTATAACAGAGCTGATAGACACATTTCATGCCCACAGCAGTTTGGCTGAGTGGAAAGAGCACGGGCTTTCGAGTCAGAGGTCATGAGTTCGAATCCCGGCTCTGCCACTTGTCAGCTGTGTGACTGTGGGCAAGTCACTTCACTTCTCTGGGCCTCAGTTCCCTCATCTGTAAAATGGGGATGAAGACTGTGAGCTCCACGTGGGACGACCTGATTCCCCTGTGTCTACCCCAGCGCTTAGAACAGTGCACGGCACATAGTAAGCGCTTAACAAATACCAACATTATTATTATTAGCAGTTCCTAGCAGGAGGAGGCTTCAGCCTGGAAGAGGGTCTCAGGCCAAGAATGCCTGGAAACTGATGTTATTTTTCTTGTTTCAGCACTTTCTGGATCAGAAAAACTCAAGGAATCTTTCTTGGACTGTTCAGAACAGAGCGCCACAGCTGAGTTACAACTGAGGGGCATAGGTGGGTGTACATTTTTCCTTCAAGACAGTTCCTAGATGGAGGCATCATCTATTGTCTGATCACCTGTTTCTGAATTTTCATCACCTTGGTAGCCTGGAAGTTTTACCTTGTGCCCGTCTGAAATCTCTCCTGGTTCCATTTCAGTCAGTTTCTTCTTAGACACTTCTCAGTGGCATATATTAAGTGTTTTACTGGATGGGGAGGCTGAACAGGTGTTTTTTTTCCATGCACACTGGCAAAACACCCTGAGTAGAATATAGCCAGCTTTAAAATGAATGTATATATTGCACTTGAGAGGAAGAAGTTCTTGGTCACGGAAGTAACACAGAGAAAAACCTCATTAGAACCCACAACCTTAGCCCTGCCCTTGACTCCCCCATGCCCCATATTCTGGGTTACAGTTCCCTTCTGGGGCTTTCCCTCTCCAAATCTTGTATGGCTGCAGTTGACTGCACCACTGCTCCTTCCCAGCATCTGAGGGTGGACTTTCCTTCTTCAGATTTCAGTCCTTCAGTCTGTTCAGTCATTTCCTAAGAATAATAAATGTACTTAGTATTACTACTGTCTTGGGTCATAACTAAAAGAAGAATCAGTGTCTGAAAACCAAAAAGTTCTGTTTTACTGCTTCTCTTTTTAAATATTATTTCCTTCTTTCTGTCTAATGGCTAGCTCACACTCCTTTTCTCTGATGGGCTTATTTCTCTGATTACTCAGAGCAAATATGTGTTAGTTAAAGCAAGTTCTCATTTGGGGATTCTGTTTCTCCAAATCCTCAGTGATTCATTCATTCATTCAATCGTATTTATTGAGCACTTACTGTGTGCAGAGCACTGTACTAAGCGCTTGGAATGTACAGTTTGGCAACCTGTGCCTATCAGTGAGTGTTGCTTTAGAAAAAGTTTTTCTAAGATTTTCTATTGCTCAACCTATTCCTCAGTCAACATAACCCACTTGTAGCTAGGATGGGATTCTTCCTTTCCCACAGGTCTGGATATGTGTATGTGTGATGGAACTTGGTTTTAATAATAATGATGGCATTTGTTAGGTGCTTACTATGTGCCATGCATTGTTCTAAGCACTGGATTTTTAAAATCACTGTACTTCTAATTGCTCTTTACCAAGGTCTTCAATTCTGTTTTCCTCTCCCTGAGAAATAGCCTGGGGGATGCAGGAGGTCTGGAGCTGTCCTATCACAGAGGGGAGGGACAGAAGTTGGGGGCTGTGGCAGACAGGCCTATTCAGGCTATTAGGAAGGGCTTGGTCAAGAGCTCACTCACTCCCTCGGTGAACTCATCCGCTCTCACGGCTTTGACTACCATCTCTACGCAGATGACACGCAGATCTACATCTCCGCCCCTGTCCTCTCCCCCTCCCTTCAGGCTCGCATCTTCTCCTGCCTCCGGGACGTCTCCACCTGGATGTCGGCCCGCCACCTAAAACTCAACATGAGCGAGACTGAGCTCCTCATCTTCCCTCCCAAACCCAGTCCGCTCCCAGACTTCTCTATCACCGTGGATGGCACGACCATCCTTCCCGTCCCGCAGGCCCGCAATCTCGGTGTCATCCTTGACTCGTCCCTCTCGTTCACCCCACACATCCTATCCGTTACCAAGACCTGCCGGTTTCACCTCTACAATATCGCCAAGATCCGCCCTTTCCTCTCCACCCAAACGGCTACCTTACTATTACGGGCTCTCGTTATATCCCGGCTAGACTACTGTGTCAGCCTTCTCTCTGACCTCCCTTCCTCCTCTCTCGCCCCGCTCCGGTCTATTCTTCACTCCGCTGCCCGGCTCATCTTCCTGCAGAAACGATCTGGGCATGTCACTCCCCTTCTTAAACAACTCCAGTGGTTGCCTATCGACCTCCGCTCCAAACAAAAACTCCTCACTCTAGGCTTCAAGGCTCTCCATCACCTTGCCCCTTCCTACCTCTCCTCCCTTTTCTCTTTCTACCGCCCACCCCGCACGCTCCGCTCCTCTGCCGCCCACCTCCTCACCGTCCCTCGGTCTCGCCTATCCCGCCGTCGACCCCTGGGTCACGTCCTCCCGCGGTCCTGGAACGCCCTCCCTCCTCACCTCCGCCAAACTGATTCTCTTTCCCTCTTCAAAACCTTACTTAAAAATCACCTCCTCCAAGAGGCGTTCCCAGACTGAGCTCCTCTTCCCCCTCTACTCCCTCTGCCATCCCCCCTTTACCTCTCCGCAGCTAAAGCCTCACTTTCCCCTTTTCCCTCTGCTCCTCCACCTCTCCCTTCCCATCCCCACAGCACTGTACTCGTCCGCTCAACTGTATATATTTTCCTTACCCTATTTATTTTGTTAATGAATTGTACATCGCCTTGATTCTATTTAGTTGCCATCGGTTTTTACGAGATGTTCTTCCCCTTGACGCTGTTTAGTGCCATTGTTCTTGTCTGTCCGTCTCCCCCGATTAGACTGTAAGCCCGTCAAACGGCAGGGACTGTCTCTATCTGTTGCCGACTTGTTCATCCCAAGCGCTTAGTACAGTGCTCTGCACATAGTAAGCGCTCAATAAATACTATTGAATGAATGAATACCCTTGGCCCACGTCCTACCTTTGGCCTGGAATGCCCTCCCTCCTCACATCCGCCAACTAACTCTTTCCCCCTTCAAAGCCCTACTGAGAGCTCACGTCCTCCAGGAGGCCTTCCCAGACTGAGCCCCCTTTTCCTCTGCTCCTCCTTCCCTCCCCATCACCCCTACTCCCTCCCTCTACTCTACCCCCTTCCCCGTCCCACAGCACTAGTGTATATTTGTACATATTTATTATTCTATTCATTTTATTAATGAGGTGTCTATATCTATAATTCTATTTATCTATTTTGATGTTATTGATGCCTGTCTATTTGTTTTGTTTTATTGTCTGTCTCCCCCTTCTAGACTATGAGCCCATTGTTGGGTAGGGATTGTCTCTATTTGTTGCCAAATTGTACTTTCCAAGTGTTTAGTACAGTGCTCTGTACACAGTAAGTGCTCAATAAATACCATTGAATGAATGAATGAATGAATGTTAGAGGCTGCTGCTGGGGTCCAACCAGGAGGCACAGGTCCAGAGACTTTAATTCATTCATTCATTCAATAGTATTTATTGAGCGCTTACTATGTGCAGAGCACTGTACTAAGCTCTTGGAATGTACAAGTCGGCAACAGATAGAGACAGTCCCTGCCCTTTGATGGGCTTACGGTCTAATCGGGGAGACAGACAGACAAGAACAGTGGCAATAAATAGAGTCAAGGGGAAGAACATCTCATAAAAACAATGGCAAATAAAGAGAATCAGGGTGATGTACATCTCATTAAACAAAATAAACAAAATAGGGTGATAAAGGTATATACAGTCGAGTGGATGAGTTCAGTGCTGAGGGGGTGGAACGGGAGAGGGAGAGGAGGAGAGAGAAAGGGGGGAGAAGAGGGTTTAGCTGTGGAGAGGTGAAGGGTGGGGTAGAGGGAGCAGAGGGAAAAAGGGGGGAGCTCAGTCTGGGAAGAACTCTTGGAGAAGGTGAGCTTTAAGTAGGGATTTGAAGAGGGGAAGAGAATTAGATTGACGGAGGTGAGGAGGGAGGGCACTCCAGGATCGTGGGAGGACGTGGCCCAGGGGTCGACGGTGGGATAGGCGAGACCGAGGGACGGTGAGGAGGTGGGCGGCAGAGGAGCAGAGTGTGTGGGGTGGGCAGTAGAAAGAGAGAAGGGAGGAGAGGTATGAAGGGGCAAGGTGATGGAGAACCTTGAAGCCTAGAGTGAGGAGTTTTTGTTTTGAGCAGAGGTTGATAGGCAACCACTGGAGATGTTTAAGAAAGGGAGTGACATGCCCAGAGCGTTTCTGCAGGAAGATGAGCCGGGCAACAGAATGAAGAATAGACTGGAGTGGGGAGAGACAGGAGGAAGGGAGGTCAGAGAGAAGGCTGACACAGTAATCTAGCCGGAATATAACGAGAGCCTGTAGCAGTAAGGTAGCCGTTTGGGTGGAGAGGAAAGGGCAGATCTTGGCGATACTGTAAAGGTGAGACCGGCAGGTCTCGGTAACGGATTGGATGTGTGGGGTGAACGAGAGAGATGAGTCAAAGATGACACCAAGGTTGTGGGCCTGAGAGACGGGAAGAATGGTTGTACCATCCACGGTGATAGGGAAGTCTGGGAGAGGACCGGGCTTGGGAGGGAAGATGAGGAGCTCAGTCTTGCTCACGTTGAGTTTTAGGTGGCAGGCAGACATCCAGGTGGAGACATCCCGGAGGCAGGAGGAGATGCAAGCCTGAAGGGAGGGGGAGAGGACAGGGGCAAAGATGTAGATCTGCGTGTCATCTGCATAGAGAAGGTAGTCACAGCCGTGAGAGCGAATGAGTTCACCAAGGGAGTGAGTGTAAATGGAGAACAGAAGAGGGCCAAAAACTGACCCCTCAGGAACTCCAACAGTTAAAGGATGGGAGGGAGCACCTGCGAAGGAGATCGAGAATGACCAGCCAGAGAGATAAGAGGAAAACCAGGAGAGGACAGAGTCCGTGAAGCCAAGGTGAGATAAGGTGTGGAGGAGGAGGGCTGGTCGACAGTGTCAAAGGCAGCTGAGAGGTCAAGGAGGATTAGAATGGAGTAGGAGCCATTGGATTTGGCAAGAAGGAGGTCATGGGTGACCTTAGAGAGAGCAGTCTCAGTAGAGAGGAGGGGACGGAAGCCAGATTGGAGCGGGTCCAGAAGAGAATGGGAGTTAAGGAATTCTAAGCAGTGAGTGTAGACAACTCGTTCTAGGATTTTGGAAAGGAAGGGTAATAGGGAGATAGGGCGATTTAATTCTGTTTCTGGAGGCTTTAATTCTGTTTGGAATGAAACTGGGGTCTTTTGGTAAGCAGACAGAGAGTACCTACATGCCCCAGACCCCCTATGGATAGAGTGCCCAGCACTTTCTGATGAAGCTTGATGCTATTTTGCACTCCGCAGGAGACCCTGAGTGGGGCAACACACTGTCCATTGTCATCCTGGCACTCAGAGTCCTGCTCATGAAAAATGTCACACTTAACATTCTCCTGACATTCCAGGCCTCCTGTCACTGAGGTAAGGGTCGGCCCCTCCTATCCAAACCTTTGTTGGGGGCACCTAGCGACTCCTATAGACAGGGAAGGTACAAACCATCCAACCAACCAAACTGGCTCCCCCATGGCACATGAGTCTGCTGCCTCAGGCAGCAGGTGGAGGCAAGGGTTCTGGGAAGACATGAAGAAGCAAAGAGCTGTATCCCTGGGAGACCTGGATACAGAGATAAACCCTAGGAGCTGGATTGACTTGGGTTATTTCTCTTCCAGGTTGCTGGAGCCTCCTGTCTGGAGAACCTCACCTGCTTTCCTTCGTTTCCACTGGCCCTGAATCAATTGCTTCCCCGATACCTGGAACAGACTTTTTTCTGACTCATTTCCTTAGCATTTACTAATTGGGTTTGGAGGGTTGGGAAACTGGGGACAGTGGGACTGGGGCTTGGGGTTCTGTCCAGAACCAGATCCCTTGTCCTGAGATTCTATTCTGAGACCCAACGTAGAAGCCGTCACAAATTTCTTTCTATGGAACCTCTTTTGCCTCTATTGGCTGGAGACAGGGAGCAGGGTCCTGATTCTGGGGTGAGTGTTTAGATTGTAGCTACAAGAATCTAAGTACAGCTAGGGACACATCTGATCCATCCCTCCTTTCTTTTCACAGAAATGGCTGTAGATTCTGCCCAGCTCCAGAATCCAGGGGTGACTGTCTTGTGCCCAAAGTCCAGGGACCTTAGTACTATGGAGTGTCTTTATAATTCCTGCAACAGGGGAGGGGGGTACAAGCATCCCCAATGGATCCTGTCTCCAATACAGTAGGGAGGGGTAACTTTTAGGTCACATGGTCACTTGTGATTGAAGATCAAGGATGGCACCAAACACCTCTAGCCTAACACCCTAATAATAATAACAATAACAATAATTATGGTATTTGTTAAATGCTCACTAAGTGCCAGGCACTGTACTAAGCGCTGGAGTAGATATGAGGAAATCAGGTTGGACACAGTCCTGTCCCACGTGGGGCTCACAGTCTCAATCCCCATTTTACAGATAAGGTAACTGAGGCACAGAGAAGTAAAGTGACTTGGCCAAGGTCACACAGAAGATATGGTGGAGCCGGGATTAGAATTCATGACCTCCTGATTCTCAGGTCCGTGCTCTATCCACTATACCATCCTGCTTCGCCATGCTCTCTTCTTCCCACTCTCCTCAACTCCCTCACTCGATCCAGCTCCCCCGACCACCCCTACCACAGTCACTTTACTCACTGTGATCTGGGAATGTGACTGTTTATTATTATATTGTACTCTTCCAAGCACTTAGTACAGTGAGCTGCACAAGTTAGGGCTCAATAAATACGATTGACTGACTGACTGACTCTGGGGTCTTGGAGCTCTCAGAGGGACCTTTCACACCATCCTGTGGTCTCCTAAGACCACTCATACAAGCTCCCTCACAACTCAACTCTTCCCTTGGTGACAGCCACTGCTGGGCTTCAAAAAGCCATTGCAGTTTCAGGGAGGGAGTGTGTACAAGGAGGTGGGTGGACAATGGGCTAGAGTTTGGGACCAAATTTCTTCTTGGCAGACAGGGCCAAACATAGTGTTGATCTGGTCCTGCTTCGTACTGTACTGAGCTCTCCAAACTCTACCCCCAAGTCTGGGACCTCGGGCTGCCTCTCACTGCCCCTAGGTGAAGTTTAGTGTGTAGGGAGCTCACACTGGCCTGGCTCAGGAGCAGAGGAAACTGCATGACATTTCCACCCCTGTTCTCGGTGTAAATGATCTGCTCCCACAGTGCTTCTGTGTTTGTTCTGAGGTTTCCCCAAGGGGAAGCGGAGGCGGCCTGGTCAGAATTCTGCCTTTTTAGCTGAACCCTGTGTTCACACTCATGGAGCTATGACATTTTCCCTGTTCTCCCTCCCTGGGTTGCTGTATAGGAGCACAGTCAGTGTCTGTGGGCTATTTGCCTGTGGGTATCTCTGCTCAACACTCTAAGGTTTGTCCTGAGGTCCATATTGATGTGGCTTACAGGGCTCTGTGAGGGCCATGAGTTTGGATCTCTCACATGAGGTTTACAAGCCAAAGAGCCTTAAAACAGATGGCCATGATGAGGGTGGGTCAGGGTGCTGGGCTAATATGCTCTGAGGCCAAGCAGACTCTCTGAGGAGAAGCCTTTTGCCCTGTGAACTCCAGGACTGACAGAACCATTCTCCTGACATCAGTGACCCCTCATCCCCCACCAGCGGCTCTGATCTCCTGCCCCTGGGCCTCTCCCCTCTTAAAGGAAGGTTGTCCAGGAACAGTGATCACATGACTTCCAGACTGAACTGCTTTTTTGGTGGAGGAGTAGCCCCAGGAGGACCAGTGGGCAATGAGGGGGTGATGGGAATGAGGCAGGGGGCAGGGAGAGGGATGCAGGGGACATAAAAAGGAGGTCACACTCTCTGGGGATTTCCCTTTCTGAGTGACAGGTTCCACCTGAGGCAGTTAAAAAGAGACACGAGAGATGCTGAGTCAATATACCAGTCCCCAGAAAGAACCTCTCTGGTGTACCAGAGTCTTCTCCCTAGAGCCTCTCTCAGTTGCCCTCCCCACTCACTGGGTGATCCCAGTTCTTGGTCTGCAGATGTGCCTGACCAGTCTGTGACCTGGAGACCCCTTAGGCAAGACCCAGCTTGGAGCCCTCCTCTGGGGCAGACTGGCCCTGAACTTCCACGAGGCTCTCAGATTGGAGAGATGGGCCTCTGGGCTTCAGTCTCTATTCAAGGAGTTTCCAGGCAGTAGTTGTGGTCTGAGGGAGGGAAGGTCCAAAACAGAACTCATCTTCCCATGCAAACCCTCTCCTCCCCATGACGTTCCCATTATATAGACAGCACCACCATGCTTTCTGTCTCACAAGCCCGTAAAGATCACTCTCATTCAAACCACGTATTCATTCTATCACTAAATCCTGTCAGTTCAACCCTCATGAAATTGCTAAAATCCTCTCTTTCCTCACCATTCAAACTGCTACCACATTAATCCAAACACTTATCCTGAGAAGCAGCGTGGCTCAGTGGAAAGAGCCCAGGCTTGGGAGTCAGAGATCATGGGTTCGAATTCCGACTCTGCCACTTGTCAGCTGTGTGACTGTGGGCAAGTCACTTAACTTCTCTGTGCCTCAGTTACCTCATCTGTAAAATGGGGATTAACTGTGAGCATCCCATGGGACAACCTGATTACCCTGTATCTACCCCAGCGCTTAGAACAGGGCTCAGCACATAGCGCTTAACAAATACCAACATTATTATTATTATTATTATCATCCCACCTTGATTACTGTATCAGAGTCCTTGCTGACTTCCCTTCCTCCTGTCTCTCCTCACTCCAGTCCATACTTCACTCTGCTGCCAGATCATTCTTCTACAAAAATGTTCAGTCTGTGTTTTCCAGTTCCTCAAGAACCTCCAGTGGTTGCCCATCCGCCTCTACATCAAACTAACTCCTTACCATCAGCTTTAAAGTACTCAATCACGTTGCCCACTCCTACCTCACCTCTCTGCTTTTCTACTACAACCCAGCCTGCACATTTTGCTCCTCTGATGTTCCTTTAATACTTGCTGTAACTCCATTTTATCTGTCTTACTGTGGACCTCTCACCTATGTCCTGCCTATGGCCTGAAACATCCTCCCTCTTCATATACAACAGACATATTCTCCCCACCTTCATAGCCTGCTGAAGACACATCTCCAAGAGGCCTTCCCTGACTAAGCTCTCATTTCCTCTTTTCCCATCCCCTTTTGCGTCTCCTTGATTTGCTCCCTTTATCTACCTCCTCCCCTACTAAGCCCCTCAACACTGACGTAAGTACCAGCAATTTTTTATTTACATTAATGGCTGTTTCCTCCTCTAGGCTGTAAGCTTGTTTCAAGCAGGGAATGTGTCTACCAAATCTTTTGTATTGTACTCTCCCAAGCACTTAGCACAGTGTCCTGCACATAGTATGCACTCAATAAATATGATTGATTGATTAATTGTTCAAGGGAAGGAGTCAAGGAGGGAGGGAAGAATGAAATAAAAGAAGAGGGGAAGGAAAGAAAGAAAATGAGAGAAGTGAGAAGGAGAAAAAAGAGGTGGATGGGGTGTTTGAAGCTGAATGGAACCACCACAACTTCAGCATGAAGGTGGCGGTTGGATGGAATTTTCCACCCACGGAGGCCCTTGACTGTAAATGTCACTGTGACCCTGTAGATAAAACAGAGTGGAAAGCCCCATTTGAAAATTAATCTCACCCACTGTTACCACCTTGTGGGATTCTATAATCAAGCAACAGTTACCTTTACAATTTGAAAAAAACAAAACCACTTCCTTCCTGCTCTTGCTACTCCTTCTCTTTCTCCTGTTACTTTTGGATACTTCCTTTGAGGGAATGGGAAATCAGAGAATGGGAATAAAAGGGATCTTCAAGATAGAAGATTATTTTTAAAATTTCCTTTTTTATTTTTCTAAATCATTTTCAAATCCATTATGTCATTTTAGCCTCACAACATTCTGTGAGATAGAGTGAGGAAGGTATTTTTTTACCCTCTTTTCACAAATTATTTTAAGTAACTCGTCCAAAGTCACAAGCTGATCAGTGGCAGAGCTGGGATTGCAACCCAGATCATCTAATTTCTAGACCAGGCTCTTTTCACTAGGCCACACTGGTATTTGAAACACGGCAATAGCCATAGCCAAGGAAGAAGATGGAGTTGTGGTGTAGCTGTCTGGATGGCAGTAGGAGGTGACAGGATGGAGATAAAGGGCCCTCTGAAAGCTTCCAGTCTACAGAGAAGCTGCTCCCAGTTACCTAAAGGGGAAGTGACCATGGTAGGGGGTGTCTGTAGAACTGGATGGAATGAGGGTAGGGTGGGAAAGTGAGGGGGGAAGAAGAGAGGGTGATATTGTGGTGCTGGGGTAGAGGTGTTCAGCTTAGCCCTTTATTTCCCATCTCAAGTGACCATGTAGCTTGAAAGCCACCCACCTCCCTGACACATTGGTGAGAAGACCCTTGTGGGTGGTGGTGTGCCAGCCTTCCCTGCTGCAGAAAGTATAAAGACATAGCACAGCCCTGGGCTCCCTGGACTTTGGGCATGGGGCAATCATTCTCCTCTCCCCAGAACCTGCAGCCCTTGCTATGGGAAGAGGAGAAGGATGAATGGGATGTGTCCTCAACCACACCTAGATCCTTGGAGCTATGACCTGAACCCTCACCCCAGACTCATTACCCTGATCCCCATCCCCAAATGCTAGAGGCACAAGTGGCTCCACAGAGTGAAACTCATGACATTTTCCAGGTTGTGTCTCAGAAGAGAATCTCAGGACAAGGGATCTGGTTCTGGGCTGAACCACAAGCCTTGGTTCCCCAGTCCCTCTCCCGACACAAAACGTCCCTGAATGTGTCAAAACTTCCCCCAAGTCCACCAAACCCAAATAATAACTGCCAAGGAAATGAGTCAGCAACAGGTCTTTATTCCAGACAATGGGGAGGAAAATGATTCAGAGTCAGTGGAAACAAAAGATGGCAGGTGGTGTTGTCCCACACAGGAAGCTCCAACAGCCTAGAAGAAAAATAAGCCAGGTTAATCAAGCTCCTAAAGATGGAGGGCCCACCCCCTGCCTCCAGCTCTGGGCCCAGGACTATCAGGGACATGGGTCACTGATACTCTACATCTTCCCAGCATCTTCACCTCCACCGGCTCATTGAGCCAGCAGACTCATGTGCCGTGGGGGAGCCAGTTTAGACGGTTGGGGTGCTTTATGCCTCCCCTGTCTGTAGGGGTCTCAGATAAGATGGGTCAACACTTACCTCAGTGACAAGAGGCCTGGACTGTCAGAAGAAGGTTGAGTGTGACGCTTTTCACGAGCAGGATTCTGAGCGCCAGAATGACAGTGGACAGTGTGTTGCCCCACTCACGGTCTCCTGTGGAAGGCAGAGTGGCAACAGGCTTCACCAGAGTGCTGGGCCCTCCGTCCTCCCTTGGGAGGCTAGGAACTAGGAACTCTGTCTGCTTACTGAGATAGTTCAGACCCCAGTTCTGTTCTGAACAAAATTAAAGCCTCCAGACCCATACCTCTGAGTTGGAGTCCAATGCAGCCACTCCAACCTCTGAGCACTTGACTAAGCCTTTCCCTATAGTCTAAACAGCTCCCAACCCCTCCCTGTCCACCCTCTTTGTGATAGGGCAGTTTCAGTCCTCCTGCTCCCTGCAAGCTGTTTCTCAGGGGGAGGAAAGCAGAGTGGAAGATGATGGTTAGCAGCATGGCATAATGGATAGAGTATGGGCCTGGAAATCAGAAGATCATGGGTTCTAATCCTTGTTCCGCCACTTGCCTGCTGTGTGGCTTTGGGCACAGCCAGACCTATGGGGAAGGAAGATTCCCATCCTAGCCATAGGAGGGTTATGTTGACTGGCCAACAGGCTGAGCAATAGAAAATCCCAGAAAATCTTTTCCTAAAACAATACTTAATGACTGACCCAGGTCAGAGGGGATTTGGAGGAATGGAATCCACAAATGAGAACTTGCATTAGCTATCACATAGTTGCCCTGGGTAATCAGAGATAGGTCCCATCAGACGAAAGGAATGGAAGTTAGCCACTGGAGAGAAAGTGGGAGTGGTGGTGCTGCCAGCTGCAGTCATGGATGGTGCGGAGAGGGAAATTTACAGAAGGGAAGTGTAAACCATGAAATATCAGGTGAGGCCAGTCAAGGCTCGGTCTAGGGTTGAGGGATTTAACAGGATTTATTTCTATATTGTTAACATGTCCAAGAACTCCTTCAACTCAAATGCAGTATGTACATTAATTTTAAAGCTGGCTATATTCTATCCAATGTGTTTTTACAGACAATTCCCAGTTGCATGGAAAATGCATGATGCATGAAAGATAAATATAGATAAAGATAAATATCTTTAGGTTTTTGGAGGGATTCGGAAGAAGTCTCTGGGAAGGAACACAAGGAATTTATGCACCGTGTGTATTTGGGAGAGAAAGCAAGTAAGGGGGTTGTGGTCTGACAAAGGAATTTCCGAGTTGATGAGGGATGAGATTGTACAGTGACTAGAGCCGATGAGATGAAATGTGTGCCCATGTTCATTCATTCAGTCGTACTTATTGAGCGCTTACTATGTGCAGAACACTGTATTAAGCACTTGGAATGTGTGGGTGGGGCAGGAGGCCCACTGAGTTGAGGAGTGAGAGGAAATGGTCAGTGGAAAGGCCATCAGAGACATTAAAGTCCCCAAGAAGCAATGCAGGATGACAAAAGGAGAAGGAATGTGGGAGAGGCATCAAATGGTTCAGAAAGTTGGAGGAGAGGTCTTGGGGGGGTGGTGATAATTGGAGAGGAGGCCTGGGGAGAGGCAGATGACTGTATCTAGTAACTGGAGTGGGTGGTAGAGGTGGATGATATGGGCTTCAGAGAAAGGAAAGGAGAAGGATGGGAAGGGAAAGAGATGAAAGAACCTCTGTTCTTCTTGGAATCTTAGTTCTGATCTGACTCTATTACTGATTCTCTGCCTCTTGTTCTCTCTACTCCTGTCTGTGTTTAACAGGCTTTCTTTCTTTCTCTGTGTCTTTCTGTCCCTCTGTCTCTCTCTCTATTTCTCTCACTTTCTCGACCCACTATGTTAGGGAACTCCCTTCTCTTCCATTTTCTGGGAAAGCGGATGAAGTCCAGAGAGATCCCTATAATCCCCCAGTCCAGCTGCAGTTTGGGGAGAGAGATGGGTAAGCCTGGCAAAATGGTATCTTGACTAGACTGTAGCCCTAGAGTCCTCTGGTATAGTGGAAGCATACTGCACCCTCTCTCCCCTGCTGGTTTTTGCACAGGGCCCTGCCAAGGAGGTTTCACTGTGGTCGTAGTCGTCACAGTGATACACAGTAAACACTAAACCTCCCTCCCCTCCTGGACTGTAGCACTCAAGGTCTCTGGGGTCACATGACACCTCAGTGAGAGGGTAAATGGGGGATGGGTTCGGGTAAAGATGCTCTGCAAGTTGCCAGTGGGTGTCAGTTTCCTGCATCCAACAGATCCTGAGAATTGACACAAATCTGTGGGAATCATAGGCAATAGTTCCCAGGACAAGACATTTCTTTACCAGTTCATCCTCAGTCGCTCCCAAGCTGGGCCTCCCCAGCGGAACTGGTGATGGCAGCCTCCTAAGGCTCAGGGGTGGTCTGGACTGATGACCAGACTTCTTTCACTCTAAATTATTTGTGTGAGCCCCAGGTGGGACAATCTGATTGCCTTGTATCCACTCCAGCACTTAGAACAGTGCTTGGCACATAGTAAGCACTTAACATAGACCATAATAATAAGAGTTATTATTACTATGCCCCCATCTTATGATGGACAATGGAGCTCCACAGCTCTGCCCTCTCACAATTTGACCGTGGTCCTCCCCAGGGATTCTAGCCCCTGGCCTTTCCTGCAACAGTCTAAAAGTCAGAGGATCAGTGTAATAATGCCGTTATTTTATTTAGTGATTCTATTCCTAAAGCATTTTCTAATTACTTAGATCATTTTTGTCCTTGCAACAGACCTATGAGGTAAAGAAAGACACATAGGATTCTTCTCATTTTACAAATGGGGAAATTGAGGAAGTGTGTGGCTTAATGGATATAGCATGGGCCTGGGGGTTGTAAGGACCTGGATTCTAATTCACCACTTGTCTGCTGTGTGCTCTTGGGCAACTCTCTTCACTTCTCTATGCCCCAGTTACATCATCTGCAAAATGGGGATGAAGACTGTGCGTCCCATGTGAGACATAGACTGACTGTGTCCAGTCTGATTAGCTTATGTCTACTCCAGCACTTGATAAAGTGCCCGGCACATAGTAAGTGCTTAACAAATGCCATAAACAACAGAAAAAAAAACCAACTGAACTGAGACATGGAGAGGATATATGGATGGTCCAGGCATTGATCTCAAGCCTTTGTCTCCCAGAATTCCATGAGAATCAGCAGCATCTGGTGGAAAGATCACCGGCCTGGTAGTCAGAGGACCTGGGTGCTAATCCTGACTCTGCCACTTAGGCAATTACTCTGTGTTGAGCACTGTACTGAGAGCTGGGAGTAGATGCAAGAATTAAAGATGAATCCTAAACTCACCCCTCACCACAAACCATGAACTGCTGCATTTGCGGTGAAGAGCATAGGAAACTCCATGGTTTGGAACCATGAACCCTTTGCTTGCCTGAGTTTCAGAGTTTCCGGGGCTTGGGGCACAGGGTCCAGGCAGTGGAGACTCAAACAATCAAAGCTAGAGAGAATTCATTCATTCATTCAATAGTATTTATTGAGCGCTTACTATGTGCAGAGCACTGTACTAAGCGCTTGGAAAGAACAAGTGGGCAACAGATAGAGACAGTCCCTGCCGTTTTACAGTCTAATCGGGGGAGACAGACAGACAAGAACAATGGCAATAAATAGAGTCAAGGGGAAGAACATCTCGTAAAAACAATGGCAACTAAACGGAATCAAGGCGATGTACATTTCATTAACAAAATAAATAGGGTGATGAAAATATATACAGTTGAGCGGACAAGTACAGTGCTGAGGGGATGGGAAGGGGGGGAGGAGCAGAGGGAGATGGTGGGAAAAGAGGGTTAAGCTGCGGAGAGGTTTAGGGGGGGTGGTAGAGGGAGTAGAGGGAGAAGAGGAGCTCAGTCTGGGAAGGCCTCTTGGAGGAGGTGAGTTTTAAGTAGGGTTTTGAAGAGGGGAAGAGAATCAGTTTGGCGGAGGTGAGGAGGGAGGGTGTTCCAGGACCATGAGAGGAGAAGAAGAGAAACACCCCCAACCAGCAAAGCCAGACTCGGATTAAGGGAAGAGAGGAAATAAGAGGAAGACCAACCAAAGCATAAATGAATTTTGCTACCACTCCCAGAGGAAGATGGCATAGAAGATAGAGACACCAGTCTGCTCCATGCCAGCCACCTTTAATCTTTCTCCCTCCCAGGAGTACATGGCTGCTGATACAGGTATTAAGCCTGGGGCATGTACACATGAAGGGTTTTATTACATTCAGCCATTCCTGGTTTCTCTTCCGTCATTCCTAGTAGTGTGCAAACTCCTCAAGAAATTCTAACTTCTCCACTAGATCTGCCATCTTGAATCCATGTAGTCCAGAGGTTGGGTGGGGGAGGTGCACAACCAAACCAAGGTTTTGGGGAACTAATAATGTTAATAATGTTGGTATTTGTTAAGTGCTTACTAGGTGCAGAGCACTGTTCTAAGCGCTGGGGTAGATACAGGGTAATAAGGTTGTCCCAGGTGAGGCTCACAGTTAAACCCCATTTTACAGATGAGGTAACTGAGGCCCAGAGAAGTTAAGTGACTTGCCCACCGTCACACAGCTGCCAAGTGGCAGAGCCAGGATTTGAACCCATGACCTCTGCCACCCAAGCCCGGGCTCTTTCCACTGAGCCACACTGCTTTTCCAAACATGGGGCACTAAAGTCAATTCCAGGCAGAAATGAGGGAGTGGGGTGGTTGATGGTTTCCTGAGGTGGCAGTGACTCCCAGTCATTGCTGTGTGGTTGTATTCTTAGGACAGTGTTGGGGAGCACATCGTAGCACATCACTGTTGGGATGTGGATGTGTTTGTGAGAAGGGTGTGACGGTTCTGGGTCACTGGATCGAGCCTCGCCATGAAGCCGGATGCTGCGGCGAGTGATGAGGTGGGGGCTAGGGAGAGTGGCGAGCATGGCACTCGGCTCCCGCTCTACATTAGTGCATCATAGAGGCAGCAGCTCTACAAAGTGAAGTCCTCAGGATGCGCTGTCAATAAGGGGGGACCTGGAACTGGATGGAGTGAGGGCAACGGCTCAACATGGAAGCAGCTCAGAGCTCCTTCGCTGTTCCACAGAGCTCACTCTGGGCTATGGGAATGAAGGAAGGTGAGGAGAGAAGAGGGGGAGCCAAAAAGATTGTTATGTCAGCCTGCGGGCATCCCACAGGAGTACCAGTTCCATGTCTGGGACTCCATGGCACCTGGGGTTGGGGAGGCCCAGGGAAATGTCGTGCCGGCGTTGGTTCTGTAGTTGAAGCAGCGTGGCTTAGTGGCAAGAGCATGGGCTTGGGTGTCAGAGGACATGGGTTCTAATCTCTCCTCTCCCAGTTTGCTGTGTGACCTTGGTCAAGTCACTTCACTTCTCTGTGCCTTAGCTACCTCATCTGTAAAGTGGGGATTCAAACTGTGAGCCCCACATGGGACAGGTTGGTGACCTTATTTCTACCCCAGTGCTTAGAACAGTGTTTGGTACATAGTCATTATTATTATTAAATGGCTCAGAATTCCTCCGTATGGATGAGCTCACCTTGGGCAATGGGGATGAAACGGGGAGAAGAGAAGGAGTGAAGATTCTTGCAGCAGGCTGAGAGTGTCTTGTGGTAGGAGAGGCTGCACATGTGGGACCCCAGGGTGTCCGGGAATGAGATAGGGACTGGGGTCAGCTCCATGGTGGAGATGGCTAAGGGCTACTTCCTTAAGCTTGAGCTTGAGGAAGGCAAGAGGTAAAAATTTCATTCTTTATTAATGCATATTCCCTGTTAATATATATGGAGATCTCAGTGAAGTAAAAGAATATAGCCGCATAGAATAATTCACATGGAATGAGTGAAATGAATTAGGCCGATTAAACGAAATAGGAATGAACTGAATCCCTCTCTCGATGCTGCTGGAACTGATGTTTTCTCCATTTTTATAGTTTTTGTTAAGTATTTACTAAGTATCAAACATCATTCTAAGTGCTGCGATAAGTACAGGTTAATGAGGTTGGACATAGACCCTGCTCCACATGGGGCTCACAGTCTAAGAAAGAGGAAAAACGGGAATTTCCAATTTTACAGTTGAAGAAACCGAGGGCCAGAGGAGTTAAATGTCTTGTCCAGGGTCACACAGGAAACATTTGGCAAAGTCAGGATTAACACCCTCATCCTTCTGACGCCTTGCCCCGTGATCTGTCCACTAAGCCACACTGCTTCCCTTTCTTTTATTTCAGTCTACTCCCTCCAACCTATCTGTAATGCAAGACAGGGACAAAGGAAAGGGAAAGGATGGGAAAGTAGGTGGAGGAATTTTAAAATACCATAGTTTCCCTGTAAATCGATAGGCTTTCTTAGAGTATGATGCTTCCTAAATGTGATAGTAACAACTGGATTTTGACAAATGAGGTTACTCGGTACAAAAGTGACACCTAGTGGAAATTGCCCACTTGTAGCTGTGCATAGAGTAGTTCTTTGCACCCTCGGTGGTGTCCTAACCCTAATGCGTATTTTCACTTTGCATTATAGATGGAACGTTGTTAGGAATTTAGGAAATTTCCTTTCAGCAACTGACTGGTTTGGAAACACACAGTGGAATCGATTTTTAGAGAATCAGGTCTGAGTAAGCATGTCAGTTTGAACATGGAGTAATACAGAATTAATTATTCTTAAAGTGGGATTTTACAAGAAGGCAGCTCCCACACTAGAGGAAGAATGGGTCCTCTTTAAAGGGGGTGCTTTAGACTGGGACGATCACTGTTGATTGCTTGTGTGGCTGAAAAGGCCAATGTGTGTCCCCCTGTCCTGACCACACTGTGCACACACAAAGGCCATCTTTTATTGTACCATTGGGTTTGTTGGCAGAAGTGATGCTGTTTCCCCATTAGCTTCTGTTTTTCTAGGAGCTTCAGCTCAAGAGAGCCACTCTTTCATGACTGCCTGTCTCTATGCTGTTCTCTTGCCATCCTGTTAGTTGGAGCTAATGAGTTCTCCAAGGTAGTGGGTTGAAGTGAAAAATAAAAGGTGACCCGGAACTGAGCCTGGAGAAATGCCCATTGTCAGATGGTGAGAGGTAGAAGAGGAGCCTGTAAAAGAAACTGAGGAGTGGACAAAGAAATAGGAGAACCAGATAGGACAATGTCAGTGAAGCCACAGTTGGATAATATTTTAGGGGAAAAGGGGGTGGTCCATCTTGTCAAAGGTGGAAGGTTGGAGTAGAGACCATAAAATTTTGCAAGAAGAAGGTCACCGGTGAATTTAAAGAGGGCAGTTTCCACAGAGCGAAAGGAGGCAGAACCAAATTGGAGGAAATTATGGAGAGAATTTGAGGAGTGGAAGTGGAGACAGAAGCAAGGAGTTTATAGAGGAATGGTAGGAGGGAGATGGGACAATAACTGGAGGGAGTCATAGGGAAAAGGGAGGGCTTCTTTAGGGAAGGGGTTACATGACTATGTTGAAAGGAGTGGGGCAGAAGCTATTGGAGAGTGAATGGTGGTTAGGGAAGGAAGAAAGCAGGGGATGTGTGTGTCTAATTAGGTAGGAAGACGTGATGGAGGGGATAGAGTTTGAGAGGTGTGAGATATCTCCTCCTGAAACACTACTGAGTTAGTTGAGAGACTCAAAAAGGGCACAGGAGGAGAGAGGACCTGGAGAAGAGCAGGCAAGATTTTAGGGAATTCATACCTAATGATTTCAATTTACTGATAAGGAATGTGGCTACATTAGTAGTAATGAGATAAGGACCCGGGGGACAGAACATTTGAGGAGGAGATTAAATGTTTGGAATGGCTTGTGGGGTCAGTGGGAAGGAGAGGCACTTAGAGTCACGAGAAGCAGTCTAGTCCAGTGGAAAGAGTGTCAGAGGACCTGGGTTCTCATCCCAACTCCACCGCTTGTCTGCCTTGTGATCTTAGACAAGTCACATCACTTTCTGTGCCTCAGTTCCCTCCTTGTAAAATGAGGATTAATCCTGCAAATCCGACGTGGGATAGGGACTGTGCCCAACCTCATTACCTTGTATATTTACCCCTTAAGTGCATAGAACCTGGCACCTAACAAATGCATTTTAAAAATGTGGATGGAGAAGTACTGTTGACAGTTGGAGAGGGCAAAATCAAAGCGGATGAGGATAAACTGAGATCAATGAGGTCAGCCAGGTGACTGGATTTTGGCCAGCAGTGCTCATTGTTTGAGCACAGGAGCAGATGAAATGTACCTTGGAGGTCATCCAGGATTGTGGGTCACTGATATGAGATGGGTGGAAGGGCAAGATTGTGAGGGAGTTGTTCAGTTTAATAGGGAAGGCGGTGTTGAGAGTGTCAGTTTGTGTGTTAAGATAATATAGTTTGGTATGGAGATCAAATGGGACATGGTAACTTTAGGTTTTTGCAGGGATTCAAAAGAAGTCTCTGGGAAGGAACACAATGAATCTATGCACCGTGTGCATTTGGCAGAGAAAGCAAGTAAAGGACGTTGTGGTCTGACAAAGGAATTTCCGAGTTGATGAGGGACGAGATTGTACGGTGACTAGAGCCGATGAAATGAAATGTGTGCCCATGTTCATTCATTCATTCAGTCGTACTTCTTGAGCGCTTACTATGTGCAGAACACTGTATTAAGCACTTGGAATGTGTGGGTGGGGCAGGAGGCCAACTGAGTTGAGTGAGAGGAAATGGACAGTGGAAAAGGCCATCAGAGATATTAAAGTCCCCAAGAAGTAATGCAGGATGACAAAAAGAGAAGGAATGTGGGAGAGGCATCAAATGGTTCAGAAAGTTGGAGAAGAGGTCTTGGGGGCTGGTGATAATTGGAGAAGAGGCCTGGGGAGAGGCAGATGACTGTATCTAGTAACTGGAGTGGGTGGTAGAGGTGGATGATATGGGCTACAGAGGAAGGAAAGGAGAAGGATGGGAAGGGAAAGAGATGAAAGAACCTCTGTTCTTCTTGGAATCTTAGTTCTGATCTGACTCTATTACTGATTCTCTGCCTCTTGTTCTCTCTACTCCTGTCTGTGTTTAACAGGCTTTCGTTCTTTCTCTGTGTCTTTCTGTCCCTCTGTCTCTCTCTCTCTATTTCTCTCACTTTCTCGACCCACTATGTTAGGGAACTCCCTTCTCTTCCATCTTCTGGGAAAGCAGATGAAGTCCAGAGAGATCCCTATAATCCGCCAGTCCAGCTGCAGTTTGGGGAGAGAGATGGGTAAAGCCTGGCAAAATGGTATCTTGACTAGACTGTAGCCCTAGAGTCCTCTGGTATAGTGGAAGCATACTGCACCCTCTCTCCCCTGCTGGTTTTTGCACAGGGCCCTGCCAAGGAGGTTTCACTGTGGTCGTAGTCGTCACAGTGATACACAGTAAACACTAAACCTCCCTCCCCTCCTGGACTGTAGCACTCAAGGTCTCTGGGGTCACATGACACCTCAGTGAGAGGGTAAATGGGGGATGGGTTCGGGTAAAGATGCTCTGCAAGTTGCCAGTGGGTGTCAGTTTCCTGCATCCAACAGATCCTGAGAATTGACACAAATCTGTGGGAATCATAGGCAATAGTTCCCAGGACAAGACATTTCTTTACCAGTTCATCCTCAGTCGCTCCCAAGCTGGGCCTCCCCAGCGGAACTGGTGATGGCAGCCTCCTAAGGCTCAGGGGTGGTCTGGACTGATGACCAGACTTCTTTCACTCTAAATTATTTGTGTGAGCCCCAGGTGGGACAATCTGATTGCCTTGTATCCACTCCAGCACTTAGAACAGTGCTTGGCACATAGTAAGCACTTAACATAGACCATAATAATAAGAGTTATTATTACTATGCCCCCATCTTATGATGGACAATGGAGCTCCACAGCTCTGCCCTCTCACAATTTGACCGTGGTCCTCCCCAGGGATTCTAGCCCCTGGCCTTTCCTGCAACAGTCTAAAAGTCAGAGGATCAGTGTAATAATGCCGTTATTTTATTTAGTGATTCTATTCCTAAAGCATTTTCTAATTACTTAGATCATTTTTGTCCTTGCAACAGACCTATGAGGTAAAGAAAGACACATAGGATTCTTCTCATTTTACAAATGGGGAAATTGAGGAAGTGTGTGGCTTAATGGATATAGCATGGGCCTGGGGGTTGTAAGGACCTGGATTCTAATTCACCACTTGTCTGCTGTGTGCTCTTGGGCAACTCTCTTCACTTCTCTATGCCCCAGTTACATCATCTGCAAAATGGGGATGAAGACTGTGCGTCCCATGTGAGACATAGACTGACTGTGTCCAGTCTGATTAGCTTATGTCTACTCCAGCACTTGATAAAGTGCCCGGCACATAGTAAGTGCTTAACAAATGCCATAAACAACAGAAAAAAAAACCAACTGAACTGAGACATGGAGAGGATATATGGATGGTCCAGGCATTGATCTCAAGCCTTTGTCTCCCAGAATTCCATGAGAATCAGCAGCATCTGGTGGAAAGATCACCGGCCTGGTAGTCAGAGGACCTGGGTGCTAATCCTGACTCTGCCACTTAGGCAATTACTCTGTGTTGAGCACTGTACTGAGAGCTGGGAGTAGATGCAAGAATTAAAGATGAATCCTAAACTCACCCCTCACCACAAACCATGAACTGCTGCATTTGCGGTGAAGAGCATAGGAAACTCCAGGGTTTGGAACCATTAACCCTTTGCTTGCCTGAGTTTCAGAGTTTCCGGGGCTTGGGGCACAGGGTCCAGGCAGTGGACACTCAAACAATCAAAGCTAGAGAGAAGAAGAGAAACACCCCCAACCAGCAAGGCCAGACTCAGATTAAGGGAGGAGAGAAGATAAGAGGAAGACCAACCAAAGCGTAAATGAATTTTGCTACCTCTCCCAGGGAAAGATGGCATAGAAGATAGAGACACCAGTCTGCTCCATGCCACCCACCTTTAATCTTTCTCCCTCCCAGGAGTACATGGCTGCTGATGCAGGTATTAAGCCTGGGGCATGTACACATGAAGGGTTTTATTACATTCAGCCATTCCTGGTTTCTCTTCCGTCATTCCTAGTAACGTGCAAACTCCTCAAGGACTTCTAACTTCTCCACTAGATCTGCCATCTTGAATCCATGTAATCCAGAGGTTGGGTGGGGGAGGTACACAACCAAACCAAGGTTTTGGGGAACTAATAATGTTAATAATGTTCGTATTTGTTAAGTGCTTACTAGGTGCAGAGCACTGTTCTACGCGCTGGGGTAGATACAGGGTAATCAGGTTGTCCCAGGTGAGGCTCACAGTTAGACCCCATTTTACAGATGAGGTTACTGAGGCCCAGAGAAGTTAAGTGACTTGCCCACCGTCACACAGCTGCCAAGTGGCAGAGCCAGGATTTGAACCCATGACCTCTGCCACCCAAGCCCGGGCTCTTTCCACTGAGCCACACCGCTTTTCCAAACATGGGGCGCTAGAGTCAATTCCAGGCAGAAATGAGGGAGTGGGGTGGTTGATGGTTTCCTGAGGTGGCAGTGACTCTCAGTCATTGCTGTGTGGTTGTATTCTTAGGACAGTGTTGGGGAGCACATCGTAGCACATCACTGTTGGGATGTGGATGTGTTTGTGAGAAGGGTGTGATGGTTCTGGGTCACTGGATCAAGCCTCGCCATGAAGCTGGACGCTGGGGCGAGTGATGAGGTGGGGGCTAGGGAGAGTGGCGAGCATGGCACTCGGCTCCCGCTCTACATTAGTGCATCATAGAGGCAGCAGCTCTACAAAGTGAAGTCCTCAGGATGCGTTGTCAATAAGGGGGGACCTGGAACTGGATGGAGTGAGGGCAACGGCTCAACATGGAAGCAGCTCAGAGCTCCTTCGCTGTTCCACAGAGCTCACTCTGGGCTATGGGAATGAAGGAAGGTGAGGAGAGAAGAGGGGGAGCCAAAAAGATTGTTATGTCAGCCTGCGGGCATCCCACAGGAGTACCAGTTCCATGTCTGGGACTCCATGGCACCTGGGGTCGGGGAGGCCCAGGGAAATGTCGTGCCGGCGTTGGTTCTGTGGTTGAAGCAGTGTGGCTTAGTGGCAAGAGCATGGGCTTGGGAGTCAGAGGACGTGGGTTCTAATCTCTCCTCTGCCACTTTGCTGTGTGACCTCGGTCAAGTCACTTCACTTCTCTGTGCCTTAGCTACCTCATCTGTAAAGTGGGGATTCAAACAGTGAGCCCCACATGGGACAGGTTGGTGACCTTATATCTACCCCAGTGCTTAGAACACTGTTTGGCACATAGTCATTATTATTATTAAATGGCTCAGAATTCCTCTGTATGGATGAGCTCACCTCGGGCAATGGGGATGAAACGGGGAGAAGAGAAGGAGTGAAGATTCTTGCAGAAGGCTGAGGGTGTCTTGTGGTAGGAGAGGCTCCACATGTGGGACCCCAGGGTGTCTGGGGATGAGATAGGGACTGGGGTCAGCTCCATGGTGGAAAGGGCTAGCGGCTACGTCCTTAGGCTTGAGCTTGAGGAAGGCAAGAGGTAAAAATTTCATTCTTTATTAATGCATATTCCCTGTTAATATATATGGAGATCTCAATGAAGTAAAAGAATATAGCCGCATAGAATAACTCACATGGAATGAGTGAACTGAATTAGGCCGATCAAACTAAATAGGAATGAACTGAATCCCTCTCTCGATGCTGCTGGAACTGATGTTTTCTCCTTTTTTATAGTATTTGTTAAGTATTTACTAAGCATCAAACACTGTTCTAAGTGCTGCTGTTTTTTTCCGAGATCTATATGTAATTGTCTTTTACATTCAAAGAAGATACTGATGATAAAGTTGAACAATGATTGACAGTGCGCCTGAGAAAGTTAATGTGGGGTCCCATGTCCTGCCTGTATTAGACACACAAAAAAGGATTGTCCCTTTCTCTGTTGTTGGGTGTAATTCTTGCAGTGCCTGTTGCTGTTTCCTTCTTTACTTCTTGTCTCCCTCTCCTTTCAGAGTTATTATTTATAGAGAGCCACTCTCTTCTTGATGGCAGTGTGCCATGCAGGTCTGCCCTTGCAATTTACTCCAAGTTTTCATCTTGGATTTGAATATTGTCTGGGACTTTATTTTACCGTGACCTTAAAACATTTCCTTTGCTTTCCCTGTTTTCAGGTTCCAATTTAAATGTTCCATATGTCGGTGATTTGTGTATCCTGCTGCTGCTCATTCTTCTCTGCGCCCAGAGTACCTGTGGTGAGGTGAACATAACAAATGCTGGGAGACTGACAGCATTCTAGAGGTTCAATGTTCATGATATTATTTTGCCATTTGATATTGTGTATAGTCTGTAAATGACACTGATAGAAATGCTCAAGATGTGGTGCCTGGTTGGAGCCAGGTCTTACAGCCATAGAGAAGATTAGACAATACTACAACTCTGTTGACCTCTAGTTTGCTCCAGAACCTTATGCCAAATATCTGCCCTACTCTGATAATCTCTGAAGAGATGTTCAGGACTTACTGATTCTATTTTCTATTTATTTATCTATCACTGCATCATTGGGCAGTGTGCTACCTAGATAGAATTGTCACAGTTCTTAGCTCTGTGTTGCCTATATAAGCTTTTGATTGTGTGTGGCTTCTCTGGTGCAGACTGATCCATGACCTCTGTTGTCAGTTCCTAGGTACTAGGTGATTCGTCAAAGTGATTTACAATTGTAAAGCTTTCGTGGATGTGGGTTCTTAGCTGTAGAGTCATTCTTGAATGACCGTTTCCAAGACTTTGGATGACGCTTGAAGTGTATTGAATTGGAAGAGTTTCACAGATATGTTAAAACATATTTTAACACCTATATCTTCTTAGCGCATCCTCCACATGGCTGCATAGAACAAGTGTAACAAAACCAGAACCAGTAGGCATCCCTACCTTTCTCCCCTGCCGATGAAGAATTTCTCAGACATGGCTCTTTCAGCTTTGATCATGACAGCCATACCATTATGAAGCCATACCATTAGAATCTTGATGAAGTCTGCAAGACAGCCAAATTTGTTTAATAGTTTTCAAAGAACAGATGTACTGATAGTAACAAGCATTTTGGAAAGATCTATGAAAACCAATAAGAGGTCTTGCAGCTAGTTGTTCCCTGCACTTTTCCTGTATCTGATGCACAACAAATGAAATGTCTGCTGTGCCATGCTATGGTCTGAAGCCACATCTGGAGTCTGAGAGCAACCAGTCGACAATATTTTTTAGCAGCCAATAAGAATGTTTTCTGGTATGGACCACGCCAGCAAGGGACGACAATGAAGTACCTCAATAATTGCTGCAATCTGATCTTTAGTCTTTCTTCTTAAATATGGCGTTGATGGTGGCATCTCTGAGATCTTGTGACATTTCTTCAGTAGTTCATAGAACTACACCAGGCACTTGAGAATTTACAAAAACATGCAAATTGCACATGGCCCCTGTCCACAAGGCACTTACAATCTAAGAAGGTAGAAAAAAATGGAGATAAAAAAGTTAACCCTGCCCCCTGCTCTCCCATTCTCAGAATATAAGAGAAATTTCCCCACACTCTCAGTATCTAGGAATATTGTGTCCCTGCTCCCTCTGCCCTCCTGAAAAGAGGAGGAGGGGCTTGGGGCCATGACTGTGACCATTTCCTTAGAGAGACCACTGAAGGAAGGAGAGAAAATGCTGGCCTCATTATTTATGTTGGTATTTGTTAAGCGCTTACTATGTGCCGAGCACTGTTCTAAGCGCTGGGGTAGACACAGGGGAATCAGGTTGTCCCACGTGGGGCTCACAGTCTTCATCCCCATTTTACAGATGGTAACTGAGGCACCGAGAAGTGAAGTGACTTGCCCAAAGTCACACAGCTGACAAGTGGCCGAGCTGGGATTCGAACCCATGACCTCTGACTCAGAAGCCCGTGCTCTTTCCACTGAACCACGCTGCTTCTCTAAAAAATTGCTAAGCGCTTACTATGTGCCAAGCACTGTTCTAAGCGCTGGGTAGATACAAGGTCATTAGTTTGTCCCTCGTGAGGCTCACAGTCTTCATCCCCATTTTAAAGATGGAGTAACTGAGGCACAGAGAAGTTAAGTGACTTGCCCAAAGTCACACAGCTAAGTGGCAGAGCCGGGATTAGAACCCACGACCTCTGACTCCCAAGCCCAGGCTCTTTCCACTGAGCCACGCTGCTTCTGCTGCTTATTTAGGTGGTTAGCCCTAGAATTATTTTTCTTTATGTAATTGGTTAGGTGATTACTATGTGCTGAGAACTATCATAAGAGCTGGGGTAGATACAAGAATTAAAGATGAATCCTAAATTCACCCATCACCACAAACTAGAGACAGCTGCATCTGTGGTGAGTAAGCAAGGGAAACCCTAGGGTTTGGAACCATTAACCCTTTGCTTACCTGAGTTTCTGAGTGTTGGGGGGACTTGGGGCACAGGGTCCATCCAGTGGAGATTCAAACAACCAGAACTATGAGGAGGAGAAAGAGACCCCAAGCTCTCAGTCGGATTTGGTGGTTTCCCATTGGAGATTGAGTAGGAGATCAGCACCCTCGGTCTCTGCTGATATGAAATCTTCACTCCTTGTCATGTCTCCAACTTTTTCGCTGATGTGCAAACTCTGCAAGAACTTGGTGTTACCTTTGCCCCCCTCCTCAGGCTTGGGCTCTGTGGCAGAGAGGCCAAGGTTGCTTCTAGGGTAGAGCCCCATGCTTGCTCAACTTCTGACGAGAAGTCGCAGAACATAAATGTACACAGGGACTAATGATTGCTCCCATGGCAGGGAAGGCCAAAGGGAGCTGACGGTGCCAGCTAGGGGAAGATTATGCAAATGGATGGATGTGTTTAAAGTCCACCCATGTAAGTGGCTTGGGCTCAATGTCCAGTCTGGCTGCCACTTGCCGAGACTTCCTGAGAAGTGGGAATAAAGGTGTCTGACTTGGAGCGAGCTGTTGTCTCTGTGTTCTCTATGCTACACCTCTCTGGGAGTGGTAGCAATTCTTAGTGACCTCAAAGACAACTTCTTGATCCCCACCATGTGGCTAGATCCTCCATTTTGGAGCCATGTGGCCCGGAGGTGGGGGCAGAGCAGTGCACACCCAATACCAAGATTTGGGGGAAACAAGGGGCATTAGGGTGAATTCCAGGCTGCAATGAGGGGAATGGGGTGGCTGGACGTTTTCTGTGCTCAAATTGTGTGTGTGTTTCTGGGTGAAGGGCATGACGGACCTGGGGCAAGTCACTCTCATTGCATTGGTACTCCATAGAGCAGGTAGCCCCATTAGTGAGGTCCTCAGGGGATGCATCCTCAGTGGGTGCTATAGACAAGAGGGGACCTGGGAGTGGGGAGGGAATTGGTTCAATATGGAAGCAGCTCAGAGCTCCTTCTCTGGGCCTCACACCCTGGGCTACAGAGATGAAGGGAGGTGAGGGGAGAAGAGAGGGAGACAGGAGGATTGTTACATCAGTCTAGGAGCATCCAGTGGAAGTAAAAGCTCCATTTGTGGCATCTGGAGTGGGGAGAAACAGGATGGGGCAGGGAAGGTGTTGGCATTGGCTTTATGGTTAAATGGGCTGGAACTCCCCTGGACAGTGGAGCTCACTTTAGGTAATGGGGATGAATGGGGCGGAGAAACCAGAAAGAAATGGGGAGAGATCAGAAAGAGTGAGGAAGATTATCGCAGCAGCCTGGAGGTGTTTTGTGGCAGCAGAGGCTCCATGGAGGAGCCCCAGAGCACCCAGAGTTGGGGTAAAGACTGGGATTAGCTCCATCGTGGAAGTGGCTTGAGGATCACTTCTCTACCAAGGATTTGAGCTTGAGAAAGACAAGTGATAACAAATTTCATTATTAATTACATAACACACATCCTCTCTGTCCCTATATATAGGGATCTCAATGAAGTTGAAGGAAATAACCCGTCAGAATAACTGACATTGAGTGAGAGAAAGAAACCAGACAGATTAACCAAATAGGAATAGATTGAATCCCTTTCTCTAGTCTTCGTTGAGGCAAGGGAATGTGTCTGTTATATGGCTACATTGTACTCTCCCAAGTGCTTAGTACAGTACTCTGCACACAATAAGAGGTCAGTGGATATGACTGATTAATTGATTGACTCTCGTGATGCTGCTGGAATTGACACTTTCTTTTCCTTTTGGTCTCCTCCCTTCACCCTACCTGCAATTCATTCAATTCATTCATTCAACAGTATTTATAGACTGCTTACTATGTTCAGAGCACTGTACTAGCACTTGGAATGTACAATTCAGCAACAGATGGAGACAATCTTTGCCCAGTGATGGGCTCATAGTCTAAACAAGGAGAGAGACAGCAAAGCAAAACAGAACAAAACAAAAACAAGACAACATCATCAAGATAAAAAGAATCAAGGGGATGTATCCCTCTTTAAGAAAATAAATAGGGTAATAATATATACAAATGAACACAGTGCTGAGGGGAGGGGAACGGGGAGGAACAGAGGATGGGGGGAGGGTGGGGGAGCAGAGGGAAAGAGGGGCTCAGTCTGGGAAGGCCTCTTGGAGGAGGTGAACTCTCAGTAGGGCTTTGAAGAGGGGAAGAGAGTTAGTTTGGCTGTTGCAAGATAGGGACCAGGGAGGTGGAAAGGATGAGAAAGTAGGTGAGAGACTTTAAAATAATGCCGTTTGCCTGGAAATTGATGGGCTTTCATAGAAAGTGTGTGGTGATTGCTACGTGTGTTAATGACAACTGAATTTTGATGATCACTTGGAACAGAAGTGACACCTAGTGGAAATTGGTAACTTGTAACAGAACATAGAGTTCTCCTTTGCACACTCTGTTCTACCCTAACCCTAGCATGTGTTTTCCTTACACATTTTAACTGGAAGACTCCTGGGAATTTAGGAAATTTTCTTCCAGCCATTCAACTGGTTTGGAGGGCCATAGTGGAATCAATCTTTAGAGAAGCAGTGTGTGAGCACCAATGTAGGTGAATGGTACCCTGTGAGTTATTCTTAATGTGGATTTTACAAAGCCACTCTCACATTAGAAGAAGAGTGGGTGCTCTTTGAAGGAGATGATTTAGATAGTGAAGTTCACTTATGAGTGCTTGTGTAGCTGAGAAGGTCAATGTGTGTCCTCCTTCCTGATGACACTCAGTACTTTTTTGTCATGCTGTTGGCTTTATTCTCAGCACTGTTGCTCTTTCTACACTGGCTTACATTCTTCTAGGAGGCTCATCAAGAGCCTCTCCTTTCTTGATTGCACAGTGCTGTGCCATTCCATCGCCACCTTTATTCCCCTCCCCTCAGCACTGTGCTCGTCAGCTCATTTGTATATATTTTTATTGCCCTATTATTTTGTTAATGAGATGTACATCCCCTTGATTCTATTTATTGCTACTGTTTTTGTCTGTCTCCCCTGATTGGACTGTAAGCCCGTCAATGGGCAGGGATTGTCTCTATCTGTTGCCAAATGGTACATTCCAAACGCTTAGTACAGTTCTCTGCACATAGTAAGTGCTCAGTAAATACTATTGAATGAATGAATGAATGAATGAATGAATGAATGAATGAATGAATGAACTCTTTGCTTGCATTCCTAGCCAAACTTCTGGAAGGGGTCATGAACTCCCACTACCTATGTTTTGTCTTACTGAGGCTATGCATTCAGATTTAGATTGCACTCTCTAAAGTCAATCAATCAATCAATAGTATTTACTGAGCACTTATTGGGTGCAGAGCATTTTATACTTAGCACTTGTGAGAGTTCAAAATAATAAAATTGGTAGAAGCATTCCCTGCCCAAAAGGAGTTTACAATCTAGAGGGAGAGACAGGCATTAATATGAATAAAATAAAGTGTTGTGGGGCTGGGAGGGAGAATGAATGAAGGGAGCGAGTCAGGGTGGTGCCGAAGAGGGAGGGAGAAGAGGAAAGAAGGGCTTAGGCAGGGAAGGAGACTTGGAGGAGATGTGCCTTCACCAAGGCTTTGAATTGGGGGAGAGTAATTGTCTATCAGATTTGAGGAGAGAGGGCCTTCCAGGCCAGAGGCAGGATGTGGGCGAGAGGTCAGTGAATTGTGGTGCAGTAAGAAGATTAGCATTAGAGAGCGGAGTGGGTGGGCTGAGTTGTGGGTTCTTCCCCACTGCTTTCAAATATGCCAAAGCCTTCCCTATCCTAATAAACCTTCCCCTGACCTCACAGCTCCCTCCAGTTATTGTCCCTTCTCCCTCCTTCCATCCCTCTCCAAACTCCTTGAGCAAGTTGTCTACACCTGCTGTCTCATGAATTCACTTATTCAATAGGATTTGTTGAGCGCTTACTATGTGCAGAGCATGTACTAAGTGCTTGGAATGTACAAGTTCCTATCCTCCAATTCTCTCCTTGACCCCATCCAATTGGTTTCCATACTGTTTTCTCCACAGAAACAACCCACTCAAAAGTCCTTCTTGCCAAATCCAACGTCCTAATCCTCCTCAACCTCTTAGCTCCCTTCAATACTGTTGACTACCTCCTTCTCCAGGAAACATTATCCAACCTCATTTTCACTGACACTGTCCTCTCTTGGTTCTCCTATTATTCATTCATTCAATCATATTTACTGAGTGTTTACTTTTGCAGAGCACTGTACTAAGCTCTTGGAAGTACAATTTGGCAACAAATAGAAACAATCCCTGCCCAACAATGGGCTCACAGCCTTAAAGGGGGAGACAGACAGTAAATCAAAACAAGTAGTCAGGCCTCAATACCATCAAAATAGATAAATAGAATCATAGATATATATGCATCATTAATAAAATAGAGTAATAAGTAATATATCCAAATATACACAAGTGCTGTGGAAAGAGGAAGGGGGTATCACTCTAGCCACTCATTCTTAGTCCCTTTCATGAGCTATCCCTCTGCTTCCCACCCCCTCACTGTAGGGGTCCCTCAAGATTCAGTGTCCCCTTCTGTTCTCCAAATACACCCACTCCCTTGGAGAACTCATTTGACCACATTGCTTCAACTTCCACCTCTATGCAGATGATACCCAAATCTACACCTCCAGCCCTGATATCTCTCCCTACAGTCTCGCATGTCCTTCTGCCTTCAGGACTTCTCTACTTAGATGTCATCCCATCACCTCAAACTTAATATATCTAAAAGAGCACTTCTTATCCTCCCACCCAAACCTGGTCCTCTCCCTGACTTTCCCATTTCTGTAGATGGCACCACCATCCTTCCTATCTCACAAACACGTAAACTTGGCATTATCCTTGATTCCTGTCTCTCATTCAACCCAAATAATCAATCCATCACAAATTCCTGTTGGTTCCACCTTCATAACATCACTAAAATCCACCCTTTCCTCTCCATCTAAACTGCTACCACATTAATACAATTACTTATCCTGTCCCACCTTGATTACTGTATCAGCCTCCTTGTTGACCTTCCAGCCTCCTGTCTCTCCCCACTCCAGTCCATACTTTACTCTGCTGCTCAGATCCTTTTTTTTTACAATAACATTCATGCCACATTTCCCCACTCCTCAAGAGATTCCAGTGGTTGCCCATCCACCTCGCAAGCCACTTCACTTCTCTGTGCCTCAGTTACCTCATCTGTAAAATGGGAATTAAGACTGTGAGACCCACGTGGGACAGCTTGATTACCTTATATCTACCCCAGCACTTAGAACAGTGCTTGGCACTTTCTAAGTGCTTAACTAATGCCATCATCATCATCATCACCTCCACTTCAAACAAAAACTCCTCACCATTGGCTTTAAAGCACTCAATCACCTTGCCCCCTTCTATCTCACCTCGCTATCCTGTTACTACAACTCATCCTTCACACTTCACCCTTCTAATGCTAACCTTCTCACTGTAGCTTGATCTTATCTATCTCACCACTGACCTCTCACCCATGTCTTGCCTCTGCCCTGGAATGTCCTCCCTCCTCAAATCTGACAGGCAATTACTCTCTCCCCTTTCAAAACCTTATTGAAGGCACATCTCCTCCAAGAGGTCTTCCCTGAGTAAGACCTCCTTTCCTCTTCCCCCACTCCACTCCATTTTGGGAGAAGCAGCGTGGCTCAGTGGAAAGAGCCCGGGCTTGGGAGTCAAAGGCTGTGGGTTCTAATTGGTTGATTAGACTGTAAGCCTGTCAATGGGCAGGGACTGTCTCTATCTGTTGCCGATTTGTGCATTCCAAGCACTTAGTACAGTGCTCTGCACATAGTAAACGCTGAATAAATACTATTGAATGAATGAATCCCGGCTCTGCCACTTGTCTGCTGTGTGACCTTGGACAAGTCACTTACCTTCTCTGTGCCTCAGTTACCTCATCTGTAAAAATGGGGATTAAAAAAATATGAGCCCCACGTGGGACATTCTGATTACCCTGTACCTACCCCAGCGCTTAGAACAGTGCTCAGCACATAATAAGCGCTAAACAAATATCATAATTATTATTCTGTGTCATCCTGACTTGCTCCCTTTTTTCATCTCCCCCTCCCAGCCTCACAGCATTTATGTACATATCTGTAATACATTTATATTAATGTCAGTTTCCCCCTGTAGACTCTCTGTGGGCAGGAAATTGTTTCTTTTTATAGTTATACTGTACTCTCCCAAGTGCTTAGTAGAGTGCTTTACACATAGTAAGCACTTAATAAATATGACTGAATGAATGAATAATGAAAAGGGAGTATGGCGGTGAGGTAGGAGGTAACAAGGTGATTGAGTGCTTTAAACCAATGGTGAAGGCACTTGGACCCTGGTCAGGCTCCATTGGTCCCTAAAGCCCACCGCCTTCCATTCTTTTACTGCAGATTGGGGACCTCTGCTCACTGCTCCCCAAGTTCCTACACCCCTGTTGGTGCCACCACCCTTTGTCTGACACCCAGGTGTCTCCCTGAGGGCATAAAGGTCATTGGTAACATGCCAACCATTGTCTCCCAGGGTGGGATGCAAGAATCAAACAAAGAAAGTACTCCCAACACCCATTCCATGGTTCCCCAGGTCTATGTCTCTCCCCGATTTTCAGAACTTCTCCTCCAAATCAACCACAGGCAGACACCAAGATCTCCGATCTCAATAATGCTTAACGGTTTCTTAATTCACTTACCCTTCTCTCAGGATCATACCTGGATCATATTCTACCAGTCTCAGCTATGAGAGGGAGAGTCAAACAGGCATAACCATTCTATTCCTAGCTTGGGCAGTGGCTAGCGAGTGGAAGGCAATCTGCTACAAGTCAAAACTCACCTGTCCTGGGCAGCAGCGGCACGGGAGAGAGTCAAAGGTGAGACCCAAGCTTACTGCATCGAAGAAGACAATGATAAACCACTTCCATAATTTTACTAAGAAAACTATATGGATACCCTAACAGAATGTTTGCAGATAGAGGTGGGGTGTTCTGGGAGAGATGTGTTCATGGAGTCGCTATGGGTCAGAGATGACTCGACTGCCAAAGACTAAATTCAGTAACAGTGAAAATAATTCTGGTTCAGACTGCCTTTCCCTAGATCTAATAGCTTCCCCACCAGGAAAATCTGTACTTCTTTGTAGGAATTCTAGGCCTCACATTCCTCTGGTACATCCAATCTTCTCTCAGTGCTTTCTAGATTCCAGTCTCACCTTCTCTGAGCCATTCAGAAGCAGGGTTTCTCAGGAGCCTTTCTTCTCCAGAGTGCTAACTCTAAACCCCAAACTTTCAGAGCATCCTAACTCTCACCAGGGATCCTCTCCAATCCCTCCTTGTGCTTCAGGTCCATTCAGAGTCCACAGCACAACCCCTCCCTGTGTCCTGCTCTCTATGGAACACAGATCACCTCTTCTTGCCTCCAAGATGACTAAGAGTCCTCTCCAGCTGCCTAGCCTCCTTAATTCCTCCCTATGATTAGTTCAGCTAAGTGTTTACACTTCTCTAAGGCAGGGACACAACAGAGTAAATCATTTTCCCTTCTATCATCCAGGAAGAATGGTTGGTATCCTAGGCTGGGCACCAATAATCTCCCTCAAACCTACTGCTGTGATTTAGGGAGCAAGTTGGGCAGATACTGGCAAAATGGTAGCTTGATCTGGATGTCACACTGTAGTCATTCATTCAATCATGTTCATTGCACCTGGAAAATACAATTCAGCAACAAATAGAGACAATCCCTACCCAACAATGAGACCACAGTCCTCTGGGGTAGTAGAAGCCTGCTATACCCACTCACATCTGTTGATTTCTGCACAGGGCACTGCAGAGGAAGTTTCATTGTGGTAGTCCCAGCACAGTGATACACAGCCAACATTAAACTGCTTCCCCTCTCAGAATGCTATACTCATAGTATCTCATGGGCTGGGACCATGTGACATCTCTTTCAGAGGGTTAGATGGAAGTATGGGCTACATAAAGGGGCCAGTTAAACTGACAGAGTTGCCGATAGATGTCAACTTCCTTCATTCAACTGATTCTGGAACTTAACACAAATCTGCGTAGGTCATGGGCAAATAGCTCCCAGGAAGAGACATTTCCCTTCCTATTCATCCTCAGCCACAGCTAAGCCATGTTTTCCCAGAAGGTGATGGCCTGTTCTGAGGAAACTTCTTTCACTGTAGATTCTCCTAACCGCAGGACAACAGAGCTCTGCAAGTCTCCCCTCTCATTCCTCAACCTTTACCCACCTCAAGGCTTTTAAACCCTCAAACTCCTTGTGATGGTCAATAGGGAGGAGAAATGATGCTATCAGATCAAAATGGGTCAGTCTCCTTAATCCTTCCTGACATAAAGACAGAGAAGCTTTGAATGATAGACCCTTACTCTTTCGATTTCTTGTTGGGTGCTTGGTGCACAGGGTGTAGGCATGGGAGACTCAAGCAACCAGAGGAGAGAAGAAGCCCCAGACAGCAAGCTCAAAAACAAATATTAACATTTTGGCAGTAGAGGGAGAAGAACTACAGGAAGACCAACTTAAGCAGAAAAAAATCTCATTCTTTGCTAATTATACTAATATCGCCATGGGCATGAAACACATTCTAAACACATATTAAGGAAGCAGATGAAAAGGAAAGTTACAAAAAAGTGGCACTGAATAATAGGTGTATGGAAACAAAAAAATGAACCTAACAAAACCTGAACCGAAGCTCCTTCTGTGTTGCAGGTACTAACATTCTTTATTGTCTTCTCCCTCTGGCCTACCAGCAATGCATTGAAAGGACAGAGGGATGAATAAGGAGTAAGAATGAAGGCAGTAGGGATTAAAATAATTGCTACTTAACTGGTACTTTACAGGCTCTCATCTAGAAAGTAGGTTGACTGCCAAGAGTCACCTTGAGGGTTGACTAGGGTTTATCCTCTGATGTGAGGGCGATATCCAGTGGAATTTTCTGGCAGCTCTCTGGGGAGACAGGTTTCATGACCTCTGTTTATTTATGAATACATGTACAAAGAGTTGTCCTTTGAAAGTTAAGAAGGGAGACTGAGGTGAAGTTCACCACTGGGGCACATATGGCTGAAAAGGTCAATGTGGGGATCCACCACCCAACCATATCAGGCAGACACAAAGACTGCCTCAGCGCTTAGAACAGGACCTGGCATGTAGTAAGTGCTTAATGAATACCATCAGTTTTTTTCTTTTTGGGGTGCTGATGGGCCTCCTTTTTGAAGCATATGATACCGTCTTCTCCAAGCTTTCTTATCTCACAATCTAGGTTATGCTCTTAAAATAAGGCTTCCCTTTTCTTAACTGCTTGAGTCCATGCTGGTCTGTCCCATGCAGTTGGCTCCCAGCTGTGATACCACACTGGCAGACAGCTTACCTTATTGCACCCTTAAAATGTTTCCTTGGTTGCCCTGGTTGCTGGTAGCCCAATTTCATCTCACCATCATCCAGAAGTTCTTTAAGACTCCTGCTTCCCTCCAATCGACTCCCACGATCCAACCAATGCTGCTATGTTGAGGTAAGCATAGTTTCAATGCTGGCCCTCAATCAGCTCTCTTCCTCCTACCTTTCCTTGCTGATCTCCTACTACAACCCATTGTACACACTTTGGTTCTCTAACACCAGCCTACTCTTTGTACTTCTATCTGTCTCTGTCTCTTCTATTAAACTGTTGACCCCTTGCCCACTTACTCTCTTTGGCCTGGAATTCCGTCTCCTATTTGACAGTTCACCACTCTCCCCACATTCAAAACCCTCCACAAGTCACCTCTCCTCCAAGAGATCTTCCCTAACTAAGCCCTCATTTCCACTACCCACCCACCCCACTGCATCACCTATGCTATTGGCTATGTACTTTCTAAGCACTTAGTACAGTGCTCTGCACACAGTAAGCATTCGATAAATAAGATTGAATGAATGAATGAATATGTACCCTTCAAGCACTTTGATACTCTCCTCAACCCCAAAGTACTAATTTACATATCTTCATACTCTACTATTTTCCCTATATATAATTAATTTTAATGTCTTCCTTCCCCTATAACTCCTTGTGGCCACGGATCTTATCCACCAGCTTCATTGTAATGTACTTTCCCAACTGCTTAGCAGAGTGCAATACACACAAGATAAATACCATTAACTAATAGATTGACTGGGAGACTGTTTTCTAGGACTACATCATTTAACTACTCCATGGTCTAGTGGGAAGAGCATGGGCCTGGGAGTCAGAGGAACTGGGTTCTAATCCCACCTCCACCACTTGCCTGTGCTATGACCTTGGTTTAGTCACTTGACTTTTCTGTGCCACAGTTTCCTCAATTGAAAAATGAGGATTCAATGCTTGTTCTCTCTCCTATTTAGACTGTGAGGCCTATATGGAACAGGAACTGTTTCCAATCTTATTGATTTGTATCTATCCCAGAACTTGGAAGAATACTTCATGCATAAAGAGTTCTTTACAAATATGAATTTAAAAAATTTAATCAGTGATTCTCGTTGAGCTCCTACTGTGTGCAGAACAGTGTACTAAGTAATAATAATAATAATAATGTTGGTATTTGTTAAGCACTTACTATGTGCAGAGCACTGTTCTAAGCGCTGGGGTAGACATAGGGGAATCAGGTTGTCCCACGTGGGGCTCACAATTAATCCCCATTTTACAGATGAGGTAACTGAGGCACAGAGAAGTTAAGTGACTTGCCCACAGTCACCCAGCTGACAAGTGACAGAGCCGGGAGTCGAACTCATGACCTCTGACTCCGAAGCTCAGGCTCTCTTCCACTGAGCCATGCTGCTAAGTGCTTGTGAGAGTACAATACAACAGGTTGGAGAGGATCTCTGGGAATTCAGAGTCTAGTGGCTAGAATTCTGGGAAAGTGAGGTCCCTGGCACTGAAGGGGAGAAGAACGTGAGCCCCAGGATACCCTCGGAGGGTCCTGGAGAGAAAAGTAGTAGGACCAGATAAAAGTGATCAAAACTGGATTCGTCTTGGTTGTACCTTAACAAGAATATATTAAATAATGTAAAGCTCTCAGATCTTGGGGTTTTCCTGCAGTGGAGCCTGGGGGGGAAAGCTCTAAGTGTCAGGGAAAAACATGCCTTGGGGTTCAGTGGGTGGGAGTAGTTTTCCACGAGCTTCCCAGAGCCCGTTCTGGAGTGGGGTGGTAGGCTAGTCTGACCTCTATATCTCTAGGAAGACACCAGGACTTCAACCACAGCATGGTGGCAGCAACTGACATTTTCAACCAATCAATCATATTTATTGAGCACTTACTGTAGGGCCCTGAATTAAGCACTTGAGAGAGTACAACACAATAACAAAACAGACAAATACCCTGCCCACAATGAGCTTACAGTCTGTCTGTCAACCTCTCTTTCCACTATGGAGGGAGCCCTCTTCCCTTCCATCCTCCAGGGAGAATGGTTGAGGTAGTGGGGTGAGGTCCTGGGGTCCTCGATTCTATTGTGGTTTGGAGAGAAGGTAAGCAGAGCCTGGGGCACAGAGCCTGAACTAAGGTTCAGGGACTTAGGGCCCCCCCCAAAACCTGCAATACAAAAACAAGCAATCTGCCAGGCTTTAGGATCCAGTGGAAACTGACTGGGTTCTGGGTACTCCTAAAGTGACTATGGGGGCCTATTTTGGCAGAGATTTGAAGCTGAAAACCCCTGTTAATGTCATAGGGCTTAGTCGTGGAAAGCCTCTTGGAGGAGATATGATTTAGGCTTGGCAGGTGGGAAGAATGGTGGTCTGTCATATATAAATGGGGAGGGAGTTCTGGCCAGTGGGAGGATATGGTCAGTGGTTTGGTGGTAAGTTACACAAGACTGAGGTATAGTAGGTATTAGAGAAGAGAAGTGTGTGGGCTAGGTTGTAGTAGGGAATCAGGGAGGTAAGGTGGGGGCGGGGAGCTGCTTGATGGAGTATGTATGATCTTTACTTAGATCTTACTGTGTGTAGAGCATGGATCTATGCATACCCCAATCACCCTAGTGGCCCTATCAGATGGCAGGACCCTTGATTAAGTGGGCCTTCAGATTAATCCATTCCAGACATTGCTTCTGCTTTTATGCTCTCTTTCCTTGTATCATTCTGTCTTCCTTTCCATGTTTCCGGATCTCTTTAACTTTGTCACTTTGTCTTTTTTTCTCTGACTTTCCTTAGTCTAACCCTTTCTGTGTCTCAGTTTCAGGGTCCTTCTATTTCTCTTCATCTCATTTCTTTGCCATTGAAGTTATTTCTCTTTACTCAGTTCCTCTGTATCTTTCCCTCTCTTGCTCTCTCCTGTCTATTTCTCTCCATTTACAGCCTATCACATTACGCCTTCTCTCTACCTCTATCTCTCTTTGATTCTATCTCTTCTTGTCTCTTGGATATGTCTGTCTCTCAGTCTCACCTCTGAGTCTGTGTCTCTACCTGTCTCACTCAATATGTTTCTCTGCCTTTGTCCTTTGAATCTAAGTCTCTTGATTCCTGGTTTTTCTTCCCTTTCTCTCTTTGTCTTTGCATATCTCACACAATCTGTCTCATTCTTTCTCTCTCTCTCTCTCATACCTTTATGTGAGGCCTTCTTCCCTTCAATCCTCCAGGGGAGATAGTTGGGGTCCTGGATGGGGTACTGAGATCCTCAATTCTGTTGTGGTTTGGACAGTGAAATAGGCAAAGCCTGGCACAGTGGTGGCTTGACTTGGCTGTCACACTGGAGTCCTCCAGTAATAATGATAGTATTTCTTAAGCACTTACTATGTGCCAGGCACTTTACTAAGTGCTGGGGGCAGAATATAAGCAAATCAGATTGAACACAGTCCCTATCCTATATAGGGCTCACTGTTTCAATCTCCATTTTACAGATGAGGTAACTGAAGCACAGAAAAGTGAAGTGACTTGCTCGAGGTCACACAACAGACAAGTGGTGGGGCAGAATTAGAACCCATGAACTTCTGACTCCCAGGCCCGTGCTCTATCCACTAGACCAGTCTGTTACACCCTCTCACACCTGTTGGTTTTTGCCCAGGGCCCAGCAAAGGAAGTTTCACTGTGACTCCTCTCCCACCACAGTGATACACGACCAACACTAAACTCCTTTCCTAGAATGTAGTGCTCATGGTATCTCATGCTCTAGGGTCACATGATATCTCCCTGATGGGGCAGATGGGGCATGGGTGTTACTGAGGAAGACAGTGCTTTTCTGGGTGACAGCCTGCCAGATATTGAAATGTGGTACAGGTCATTCACTGTATTGATTGTGTTTTGGGGCAGAACCCTGGCTCCCAGATGGGAGCAGGTCTGCTCTGACCTGGAGGAAGGAGAGGAGCAGGGAATTTCAGCTTTCTTGAGGTGCAGGAGAGCAGTGCTGGTACTGAACGCTAACATTACTAGGTCCGAGATGTGGGCGGGAAAAAAAGCAGGCATTCGCACCACATGGAGAGCTCAGGCTACTATATCTTTTATTTCTCTTGTTCCCCCTCCTCAGAGATCAGATCACTGGTTCCAGTCCTCCTGCATCCTCTCCTCCCCGAACACATGCCTTCCGACCCTCACCAGTTTCCTCCTTTCCCTTCCACTCCCCAAAGCATTGGGAACTTTGTCTCCAATGCCCTGCACTCTGGAGTCCAGGGACTGTTCAACCCCAGCATCTTGGCTCCTTCCATTGCTCAAGCCCACATAATGGCAGCTAACCCAGAGAGACTGGTCCCAGGATACCAATAAATCAACCAATTGTATCCATTGAGCACTGACTCTGTGCAGAGCACTCTACTAAATACTTGGGAGAGTTCAAGTCAACTAACCCTAACCCCTAACCCTAACCCCTAATCCTAGCAGGTACTAGCAGACTTTAGTAGGTACTTTCCCTACCCATGACAAGCTTACAGTCTAGAGGGGGATATAGACATCAATATGAACAAATAAGTAATTCATGGTACATAATTTAAAGATATGTACACAAGTGTTGTGGAATTGGGGATGGGGCAATTATCAAAAGTTCAAGGTCACAGATCCAGTTTATCCCACCAGGAAGAGCAAACACTGATTGAATGTTAGAACAGATTGATGGTCCAGCAACAAATGGAAGGCCAGGGAGGATTTACATCAGTGCAACTGTATGACAGAGGGATTAGATGAATAGCGGAAAGTTCTATACGGCCAGTTTTGTAGGCAACACACTCTCAGCACCTTTACCAGTTGACAATGCTCTGAAGTCCCCAGGGAGGCGATGGAAATAAAGGTGGTTGGACAGAAATGAGCTGCCACTTGGGCCACTATACTACTCCAAGGAATGGAAGCAATGGGACAATGATAAATGAACTTTGAAAGTTGTCAATGGATGCTAATATCCTTTGTCAATCTGATCCTGAGAATTAACACAAATCTGTGTGGATCATGAACAAATAATTCCCAATATGAACATTTCTCTTCATCCTCAGTCACACCTAAGCAACATCTCCCCAGCAAAACTGCTGATGACAGTTGGCTGAGGTTTGGGGGCAGTCTGTTCTTAGGAGCAGACTTCTGTCACCTCAAGTTCTGCTCGCACCCGAGGTCATCCCCTCAGCTTACAATGTGTCTCTACAGCTCTACCCACTCACCCCTTGACTTATGCCCAAAGCTGGTTTTCCCCGTGATCGTCACTAGGGAGGCAAAATGATACAATCAAGCTAGCAGGAGCCAGCCAACTCAATTCCCTTCCTGACATAAGAAGAGGTAAGCCATAGGGTAAAGTTTCAAAGCTTGACCCTAACCTGACCCTGACTTGCCTCCACAAACCAGAGACACCTGCCTTTGTGGTGAGTGAGCGTGCGAAATCCTTGGGGTTCAAACCATTAATGCTTTACTTGCCAGAGTTTCAGAGAGTAGGGGTCTCTGGGCACAGACTGCAGGCAAGTAGGCTGAAAGTTCCAGAATTTTGGAGGAGCAGAGGGGGAGCCCCAGTCAGCAAGGCCAGACTCAGATGATGGCGGTGGGAAATCAAGGAGACCAACAGAAGCATAAAAGAATCTCATTCTTTATTAATTATATAAAATGCACAGAAAGATACAAAATGTATTCTTTGCTCATCTTAATGGCATAAAATAGAAAGACTTCAAAACTGACAATGAATGAATGCAGGGAGCCTGACAGATAAACCTGATAGGAATGAATTGAATCTAATTATTTTGGGGCTGGGATAGACATTTTCCCCCAATATTGTCTTCAGTAAAATTTCTAATTTTTTCCTTTATTCCATTCCATTCTACAGTAACACAAGGAGCACAAACACATAGACACACATACATAACATAGGCCTTCTATATGTAGTGTGTGTGTTCAGCAACATGTGTTCATTTATGAATATGTTTATAAATAGTTGTCTTCAGAACTTGAGTAAGATGGTACTGACAGGACTAATGGAGCTGATAGTGATGTTTATCTTTGAGGCATGTGTCATTGCAAAAGCCAAAATTCTGAAGGAGGTAATCAAGGCCACAAGGAATTGTTGTTCTTCAAATCCACAGCAGCAGAATAAAGGGACACCCACTAGAAGCTTAGGAGGTGTTTGTGGAGTACAGTTCTATGGATCAACATACTTAGCTGTGGGAGGAGAAAGCCAGGTGAACACTCTTTGGTGCTCTTCTCTGAAGTGAAGTCTAACCAATCTGAAAGAAGGATTGGAGAGGAAGTAGAGGGGCATGTTCAGAAAAGAAGGAGAACCTGGTTCACCTTGAGGCGAGAGGAATTGCAGGACATGAGGACAACTTATGCTGTACCCCAGATGGACACAGGACACAGAAAGGGATCTGAGAGTACACCTAGGAGTACTGCGTCCAGTGGCTAAACTGACTCAAGAGGAGTAAGACTCCAATCCCTGAGAGGGAAGAAAGCATGAGCTTTCACTGTCACTGGCAAGGAAGTACAGAAGGTCTCGGGGAACGAGAGATTCAGAGAAAGGTAGTTTAACCCAGATTTGTTTTGGTTTTTACCTTATTAAGAATCTATTAATTATTGTAAAGATCCCATATCTTGGTGTCTGTGTATTGTCGCGGCTCGGGGAGAAGCTCCAGGTGCCAGAGAGTGAATGGCCTGGGGATCCAAGAGTGGAACTCAGTCAGGGGATGGCAGGCTAGTCCCCAATGATCTCTATGCCTTGGGGAGATGACTGATGATGACTGATGATCTAATGCCTGAGTCAGCCATAGAGATGTGGCAACAAGAGGTATGCAGGGACTTTGGGAGCAGTGAGTAGGAAGCCTCACAAACTTGTGGTTAAAAAAATGAGAAATCTGGAGGGTTTAAGGATTCAGCAGAGGCTGACCCAGGTCCAGCCATTCTTAAAGTTACTCTGCGGGCTTTTCTGTGTGGGATATAGGATGAAAAACTCCCTGTAATATCACAGTATTACATTCAAAGCAAATGAAACACTTTTATCAATGCAAGTTCTCAGCAAAACTTGTGTAGATCAAAAATATCAGCAGATCAAAATAAAATTGGATAAATTGAGGAAATGACCAATTCATAATGGTTTGCTAAATTGAAGGTTATGGGTCAGGATTCAAGGACATAGGAGATGTACTACATTCCAAGTGCTTAGTACAGTGCTCTGCACATAGTAAGTGCTCAATAAATACGACTGAATGAATGTAGTAGGGGGTGGAAGTAGTGTGGGGAGATGAGAGATTAGTCAGGGAAGGCTTCCTGGAGATGTGGTTGATGGTTTTTGAACTTCAGTTGCGGTAAATAATACCTTGCTTATTCCCATTTGTGTTATTAATTAAATCGAACAGAACAGTTGTGTGAATTGTATGAAGTGTAGTAGATTAGATTATGGATGTGTGTCTGGGTGCCTCTATCTATTCACCCTCCACCTGCTAATTATCACCTGATAATGAGTCTTGGCCTCTGATTAGATCCTGCAGAAGGGACTAGTCAATTATATGATGCAATCTGTTATAGATATGGAGGAGGGCATCCAGGCATATTTCCCATGAGCCTCACCTCCAAGAGCCTCACAATGCTAAGCCCCAGCTCTTCTGTTGGGGGTTGTCCCTGCAAACCTCACAGTGCTGTATCCTGGCTCCTAGGGGCAGTGTCCCAGTGAACCCCATCCTCCCCTATCTCCCCAGTTCCTTCAGGTCTCACTACCTCCAGTGAAGCTCCCACAGTCCTGCAGGCCTCCCACACCCCTGCGAGTTTCATATCACTGTGTCCACACTCCTCAGTTGGAGGTGGTTTCTGTGAACCTTGCAAAGCTCTATCTCAGCTCTTAGGAGGAGAAAGGGAGTTGTCCCCAGAAACCTCACATACCCCTGCAGGGCCCTCACAGCTTCACAGTGCTGTGAACAGACTCAGTGGTTGCAGGGGAGAGGGAGAGTGTTGGTGCTATTGTTCTTCATATATCCCCATGAGCCTTGAATACTGCACCCTTGCTCGTGGAGTTTGGAGGAGGGGGTTCTCGTGAGCTTCAGAAAGTTGCATCCTGGCTCCTCAGGGGAATGTCATGTCTGCCGCCATAACCCCCAGCCCCCAAGCCCTGTTCCTCTGGAGGACAGAGATAATGTACTAGTGGGGCTGTGGTTGTGTTATATTGCTACCACCATTCGTGGCGCAGTGGAATTAGCATGGTCATGGGTTCTAATTCTGGCTCTGTCACCTGTCAGCCGTGTGACTTTGGACAAGTCACTTAGCTTCTCAGTGTCTCAGTTACCTCATCTGTAAAATGGGGATTAAGACTGTGAGTCTCAAGTGGGACAACCTGATTAAATTACCTTGTATCTACCCCAGTGCTTAGAACAGTGCTTGACACATAGTAAGCACTTAACATTGTCTCTGGATGGGGAGACACTGAGTGGCTGCCGGCAAAGCAGGGGCAGGAAATATAGAATGCCTCACTCTTCCTCAGCTCTGCCCCCTTGTTGCTAAGCTACTGACGAGGGCCCAATATAAGGTGGCTGCTATTAGGTCATCTTAATGATGATATTTGTTAAAGACTTACTATGTGTCAAGCACGGTTCTAAGCACTGAGGTAGATACAAAGCAATCAAGTTGGATACAGTCCCTGTCTCACATGAGACTCATAGTCTTAGTTTCCATTTTACAGATGAGGGAACTGAGGCACAGAGTAGTTAAGTGACTTGCCCAAGGTCACACAGCAGACAAGGGGCAAAGCTGGAATTAAAACCCAGGTCCTTCTGACTCCCAAGTCCTTGTTCTATTCACTAGGCTGTTTTACCTGATAAATGAGTTGTGGTTCAAAATGACACAAATCTTTCATGGAAACATTACAGTGTGAACTCAAATAAAATTGATTGATTGATTGATTTAATCCTGATTTTGATTTTCCTGAGTTTGGGAGTTTAGTTTTATAATGAACCTGCTGGACAGAAATTTCAATTGGAACCTGAATAAAATTCCTAATTTCATATCTTCCTTTTGTCATCTCATATGCACCTCGTATGAGGTAACTGAGGCACAGAGAAGTTAAGTGGCTTGCCCAAGGTTACACAGCAGACGAGTGGAGGAGCTGGGATTAAAACCCACATCCTCTGACTCCCAAGCCCATGCTCTTTCTGTTAAACCACACTCCCTCTCCTGTATAGGTTGTTGTTTATGGTTATACAACAAAGCAGTTAAATATTCTATCCAAAGAGAAAAAACTTCCTTGGATTCTCATAGATGGGCAGGGGCTGGGGAGTGGACCTGCAGTAATAATAATAATAATAATAACAATGTTGGTATTTGTTAAGCACTTACTATGTATTGAGAACCATTCTAAGTGCTGGGCTAGAGACAAGGTTATCAGGTTGTCCCATGTAGGGCTCACAGTCTTCATTAACTGTGAGCCTCACGTGGGACAACCTGATGACCCTGTATCTCCCCAGCGCTTAGAACAGTGCTCGGCACATAGTAAGCGCTTAACAAATACCAACATTATTATTATTATTATCCCCATTTTACAGCTGAGGTAACTGAGGCACAGAGAAGTTAAGTGACTTGCCCAACATCAAACAGCTGACAAGTGGAGGAGTCGCGATTAGAACCCACAACCTCTGACTCCCAAGCCCGGGCACTTTCCACTAAGCCACACTGCTTCTCAGCTGCTTCTCAAGTCTCAAGTAAACTAGAAGGCATTAGCCTCCCGAGTGTCCTTCTCCTGGGCCCCTGCCTGCCCCTGCAGTGTCTTGTAATGCAGCTACAGTCAAGGGAGCTGGACGGCAGGGATCGATCAACCAGTCAATCAGTGGTATTTACTGAGTACAGTACAAAGCACTGGGGAGGTTAAAATGTAACAGAATTGGTAGACACCATAGCTGCCTCTGACAAGTTTGGAGCGGAAGAGGGAGTCAGAGAGACACCAAAATAAATAAAGTATGGTTATGCACATAAGTGCTGGGTGGGGGGAGATGGCCCAGGGACTGCTGAGGAGCCATCCACTCTTCCTGTACCACGTCCTAGTTGCCACGATGATGCTGCTGGCTGCCTCTCATCCTCACAGGGGGTCACTTTGATGAATCATCCGAGCTGGTCCCTGCATCGTGCCAGGAAAGGAGGGTTCATGGGTGCTGGAGGAGCCAGGACAAGAGACCCAGGTGCTACGGGCATGTAGTGAAGCAGCTGCTTTTCTGAGTGAGCTACTCCCACTGTCCCTCATTCATTCATTCATTCATTCAACCGTATTTATTAAGCGCTTACTATGTGCAGAGCACCGTACTAAGAGCTTGGAATGTACAGTTCAGCAACATATAGAGACAGTCCCTGCCCAACAACAGGCTCCCAGTCTAAACGGGGGGACAGACAACAAAACAAAACTACTAGTCAGAGTAGTCAGGCGACAATACCATCAAGATAAATAGAATCATAGATATATATACACATCATTAGTAAAATAAAGAATAATAAATAATATATACAAATAGGCACAAATGCGGTGGGGAGGGGAAAGGGGAAGAGCAGAGGGAGGGAGGAGGGGAAATGAGAAGGGGAGGAGGGGCAGAGGGAAAAAGAAGGCTCCTGGAAAGGGAAGGCCTCCTGGAGGAGGTGAGCTCTCAGTAGGACTTTGGAGTGGGGAAGAGAGTTAGTTACCCCATCCCCAGGGACAGATTAACTGAAACTGAGGCCTGGAGATGGATCATCATAATAATAATACTATCAAGCGCTGTTCTAAGTGTTGGGGTAGATAGAAGGAAATTAGGTTGTCCCACATGGGGCTTACAGTTTTAATCCCCATTTTACAGATGAGACAACTGAGGCACAGAAAAGTAAAGTGACTTGCCCAAGGTCAGCCAGCAGACAAGTGGTGGAGCCGGGATTAGAACCCACATCCTCTGACTCCCAATCCCGTGCACTTGCCATTAGGCCATGCTGCTTTTGAGATCCTGTCATATGGCCTGTAATGCAGATGATGTCACAGTGGCCCATCATGATGATGTTTTTTTCTTTACTCTCCGCAATGGTCTTGGATAAGTCACTCACTATGCCCATTCTGCAGGATTCCCCACGGGGGAATGCTCTTTTACTTACATAAAAAGTCACTTTCCTGGGGGCTGGTCCACAACTATTTACAAGGGAGGAATTGGGCATCCAAGGAAGGGTTAGAAGAGTGAGGAGAAACTGTGGACCTAGAAAAAAGGCATCCCTGTGAGACATCCAAAAGGATGGATGTGGGAGCTGGTGTTTACCAGGAAGGCTGAGGGTCAGCAGAGAGAGCTGCAGGGAAGGACGGGGGATGGTATGCACCCAGAGAAGCAGCAATGGGAGCTGGAACAAGTAAGGGTTAGGTTTGGGTTTATATGGAGAACAGGTGCAGGATAACAGAATCTGCATATTCATTCTTGGACCTGGTTTGAGATTCCTTTGTACCGTTTTTTAGCCAAGTCCTTATTAATTACTGTTTATAACCAAAGAGAGTGTCTGAGTAGTTTTTGTGAGCTGATCCTGCTAACTGGGAGAGAGTCGCTAAAGCAGGGTGGGAGGGGCAAAACCTCCCAGTCACAGTAGCCAGGCTGCAGGAAATAATCTTTATTAGCTGAACCCCAAATTGTTTCCATACTCCAAGAGTGTCCTTATCCCAAATATAAAAAAACTTTGCCTTCAGAACCCTGATGTATTTGGACATCTGGACATCTGTGACAGCTTCAGTAGCTCCCAGAGTCATGTTACCAGCTCCCAGACCCTTTTGCGTTCCACTAGTTCCCAAAGCCTTCCCATTTTCCCTTCCCAGGACCAGCAGATTGGGGATCTCTGCCTAGAGAACACCAAGTCTTTGCTCTCCTATTTCTGCCACAAACCCCCTTCCTAAACCCAAATGTCTCCCAGAAGGCAAGGGGATCATTAAGGAATAACTTTCCCCCCATTCTGGGGCTAGCTAAAGGAAGTTTGCAGAGAAAGGCCTTCCTCCCCATCCCTCAGATTCCCAAGTGCTTACTTTCCCAAATGCTTAGCTCAGGGTTCTGCACACAGTGAGCGGTGAATAAATTGAGTGATTGACTGATATCCTAACTCCCATCTGGGATGGTCTACAATCTGTCTCTGTGTGTCTTTCCAAGCCAGTCCAGTGTCCTGCTCTCCCAGGGACAAGGCTCTAACATGGATGCCTCAAAATGGCTTAGGTTTCCCACCACCAACTCCTTGGCCCCTTGACTTCCTTCCCAGTTGTTCTTTCCGATTGACTTGGTTACAGGATACTTCCACATATGGTGTTAATTAAATCTCCCAAAGGGAGAACCACAAAGGAATCAGTACTAGGATTCTTCTTTCCTCTCCTGATTGTGAAAGCTGACTGGAGCAACTGCCACAACATCCAACTTTGAAAAATGACCAGTCCATCAACATTCACCCCCTATTCCTCATCTTGCCCCCACTCACCTTACTTCATTTAAACTTGAGTACTCAACCTTATGGCTCTAAACTTTCCTCAACTGTAACCTTCCGATCCTCTGCCTATAAACCCCAAACTTTGAATCTCTGCACTGAGCCAGTGCCTGGAAATTCCAGATCTTCCTATGACTCCTTGTTTGCTTGCTTTTATTTATTACTATTGCCACCCTGTCACTGTTGGTCTCCTCCCAGCCTTCCATGCCCAATAGTCCTGCCCCTCTCCTGCCCACTCCACCACATGGTTTTGAGGGAAGACCCTTGGGCCATAAAGACATAACGGACTGAAGAAGGGAAGTCAATTAATCATTTTTATTGAGCACTTACTGTGTGCAAAGCACTTTACTAAGTGCTTGAGAGAGTACAATACAACAGTATAACAAGATGCATTCCCTGCCCACAATGAGCTCACAGTCTAGAGGGGGAGACAGACATTAATATAAATAAATAAATTACAAGGATGTACTTAAGTGCTGTGGGGCTGAACAAAGGGGATGAACAAAGGGGATGAACAAAGGGAACAAGTCAGGGTAATGCAGAAAGGAGTGGGGGATGAGTGGGCAAGTGTTAAATAAATGTGGGAGGGGCAGGTTTGGAGTTCTGAGGTCAAGGAACAGAACAGCAGCAGGGCCTGGGGAGCAATGGGCCACGGGGTTAAGGAGAGGGTGGGGTCTGGGAAGAGGAGGTGGAGGAGAGAGGGAGCAGAGGGTTGGGTGAGTAGTGCAAAACACATTTCATTAGCTTACCTGGAGACAGGTAGCTGAAGAGAGACATTTCTGTTGTGCTGGCCAGAGAAAGCTAGACACTACTTGCCCTCACATGCTGCTGTTTAGCAGCAGTGATGGCAGCCACAGGAGCTTCCTGGGACTTGATACAGAAGGGGTCCAAGGAGTTTGTTTCTGGGCTGACACCCACTTCTCCTCACTGTGCCGGTTGAACAGATGTACCAAGCCATGTCCTCCACTCTCAGACTGTCCATCTGCAGGTACAGCTGGCTGTTGGTGTTGTCCCTGGAGATGGTGAATCGTCCCTTCACTGCATCTGCATAACTTTTGTCAGTCCCATCCTCACTACTGATGCTGGCGACAAACTCACGGGACTTTCCTGGAGTCTGACGATATCAGCTCATAGTATAGCCTCCAAAGTCGAACCCCGAGGCCTGGCACGAGAGATGCAGAGATTCCCCCGAGTATTTCATGCCTCCTCCAGACTCCACCAGCTGCACCTCACCCTTGCATCCTGGAGAGGAAAGCACAAACGTTAGCCATCACTAAGTATCAAGTACCAGTCGGAGCAGTCACAGCCTCACAGATAACCCCACCTTACAGATATCTCCAGTTCGTGGAGTTAAAACATATCCATGAGAACTGAGAGCAGCCACAGGAGCTGGACCTGGACCGACATGTTGCGTTTGGGCTGGGTAGAGGACTGTGAGGGGCGAGGAGGCCTGTTGACAAATCAGAGTTCAGGAGGAAGTCAAGGCAGTAATATTTGGAGGCAGGGGGACAGGAGAGGGGAGGTGGAATGGGAGCCAATAAGCCATCAGCTCACCTCTTCCTGTGGTTCTTGCCTGATCTGGCTCTGGACCTCCCTCTCTCTGCCCTTCACCCCAGCTTGAGGTTAAAATTGTGCTCATGCCAACTCATGCCAACTGGAGAGAGGTAGCTACACTGTGCAGAGGCCTTTGAGAGTCTGAACCAGAAAGAGCAGGCCCTCAACCCCAAAGACTCATGGAAAATGTATAAACTCAAGGCCAGGACTTTGTACTAAGGGCCAGGAATCTGGTTTGGCCTGAGTTTCTTCCTGGCTTCCCCAGGTGCAGAGATCAGGTCTCCTCTCATCCTCCCCTGCACTGTCTGCCCAGGGTAACCATGTAGTAATAGTAGTATGGTAGTAGTCATACTTTTTTAAAGTGTTTTCTGGGTGCAAATCCCTATATTTCACAATGAAAAATGAATACATAGATGAGCTATAGACATCATCCCTAGCCCCCAAAGGCCTCACAATCTAAGAATGAAGAGAAGAGGGGACAGACACTTAAGGAAAGGCAAACAAAAATACAAAAGTACAAGTAACGCAAAAGGAGTGACAGGATTTCAGGCTCCTTACGGCTTACAGGCCCCTAGTCCAGGAAGTTTCTGCTGCTGTCACAGTGGTGACCTTTCATTCAATAGTATTTATTGAGCGCTGAGCAGAGCACTCTACTAAGTGCTTGGAATGAACAAGTCAGCAACAGATAGAGACAGTCCCTGCCGTTTGACGGGCTTACAGTCTAATCGACCTTTCCAATGTTCTAGAAGTTGAGAAGGTCTCATGGTGCCTCTGGTCTGAAGCAGGGGTCGAGGGGAGGTCCGGGGTCATGGGGGAAGGGGAGTGTCTTCCTGCATGGTTGGTGCCTAGGGTGCCCAGGGTGAGGAGGGAGGGGATTGAGGGAAAGCTCACACCGGGCCCCTAGGCATGTCCTTCCCCACAGGCCCCAGATTGGTGACCAGGCCTCAACCAAACCTGGAGAAAGCTGAGCCTTCTCCAAAGGCAAGACTAGAACTCCTACAAGAGATGGAAGTGGGGAAGGAGGAATGGGAAGGAATGAAACTGGACCCTAAGCTAATTAATTATTAGCTGTGGTATTTGTTGAGCACTTATATGCCAGGAACTGAATTAAGCACTGCAGTAGATAGTAGATAACTGGGTTGAACACAGTCCCTGTCCCATATGGACCTCACAGTATTAATTCACATTTTAAATAATAATGATGGTATTTGTTAAGTGCTTACTATGTGCCAGGCACTGTACTAAATGCTGGGGTGGATACCAGCAAATTTAATCTGACAAGGTACCACTGTCTTAATCCCCATTTTACAGATGAGGTAACTGAGGCCCAGAGAAGAGAAGTGACTTGCCCATGGTCACACACCAGACAAGGGGTGGAGATGGGATTAGAACCCAGCTCCTCTGACTCCCAGGCTGTGCTCTTTCCACTAGGACACACTGCTTCCAAGCTATAGTTGAACAGTTTGCAGAAGCAGCTGTAGCCAGTTGCTGGAGTTTTGCCATTGCCCACAGCTGCCCAGGGAGTAGGAATACAGAATTTAACATTGAGTTGTTAATGCTATGCAAAACAGGAAATCACACTGAGGGAGGTACAGAAAGGGGGAGGGGGAGTTGTTGTTTTCACCCTCATCATCAGCTTCTTTCTCATCAAAATCACCATTCATCAACCTCAGTATTTGTTAAGCACTCATTTGTACATTGAACAAAGACTTGGAACGATGATTGTAGTCTTAAGCGTTTATTATTTTCCAAGAACTGTACTAAGGGCTGAGGGAGATACAATCTTACCAAGGCAGATCCAGTTCTTGCCCAACATGGCAGTCACAGTATAAGTGGGAAGGAAAATGGGTATTTCATCTTCATTTTACAGATGAGGAAATTGGAGCACAGAGAAGTTAAGTTACCTGCCCACGGTCACTCAGCAGGCAAGTGGTGGAGCTGGGATTAAAACACAGGTCTTTTGACTCCCAGGCCCATACTTTTTCCTCTAGACCACACTATTTCTTTTGGAAAACTTACAGTTTATTGGGAGAGATTAGATAATATAAATTAAAAAATAAAACAGGAACTTGCTGAGAGATTTTTTTTTCAATGTGGTGAAAATAGAAGGAAGAGGCTGGACGCAAAATGTCTAGGAGGCTGAGTCTGTTGTCTAGTTTTGCTGTAATGGTGGTTTGCTTCACTGTAGTGTCTGAAAGAGTGAAGAGTCATAGGGGGACCCATGAACTGTTACACAGGAGGTAGAACTTGGTGTCAGTTTGGATATGTATGACGGAAGGAGGGAACGGGAGATGAACTCAAGAGGATGAGCACAGGGGCCAGGGAGATCAGTAGCTCTGATGAGGTAAGGAAAGTCAGGTAGGGAGGAAGGAAGGAAAATAAAGCTGACTACTTGAGGTTCCCCCTTCTACATCTCTGGAAAAAGTGGCAACTAGTCCTGTAAGACAGTGTGGGGGGAAGTGCGATAAGACCCAGTTCTGGACTACAGCTACTGTATTTTGGGATAGGTCCAAGAACCAGAACACCAAGGCAGGCCTTAAGCAGGATTCCAAAGGCCGTTCCAAACTCTGGGTTGACTAAAGACCAGTGGTTCCCAATGCTCTGCTGGGTTCCAAAGGGAGAACCAAGGTTGTGAAAAGCCCCACTTGGTCAAAGGTGGATGTTTTCAGCTTCAGCAGCAAGGTCTTCCAAGCAGCAGCCCAGGACCAGCAGGAAATACTCCCCAGACCTGGAATCCTGATCAGTCATCCCTTGGGGAATGTGAGTTAGGAGAAATTAGGCAATCTAATGCCTTCTTCAACAGCCCAGCTTGATGTTTACCTAAGCCTCCTACAGCTGCTGAGGTGGCTCTCATCCTAATAAAGAGAAGGAAGGATAAAGTCAGAGAAAACAGATCTTGGATGGGGGTGTTAATTCTCCCTGACCAACTCTGAGAGTTGTCTAGGGGTATGATCTGTTCTACTCCCTTCCCAGATTTGCAGCTCAGCTGGCCAGTCTCTGGCTATTAGTTGCTCTTGATTCTATTTAGTTGCCACTGTTTACAAGATGTTCTTCCCCTTGACTCTATTTATTGCCATTGTTCTTGTCTGTCTCTCTCCCCCGATTAGACTGTAAGCCCGTCAAACGGCAGGGACTGTCTCTATCTGTTGCTGACTTGTTCATTCCAAGTGCTTAGTACAGTGCTCTGCACATAGTAAGCGCTCAATAAATACTATTGAATGAATGGCTACCAGAGCCATCCTCTGTTCCCTTCATTAAAGGTGGAAACATCTGCTGTCTTCCAGGCTCAGCCTTCCACTATCTTCCATGGGCTTTCAGGAATCATGTCTCGTGACCCTGCAGGAAACTTGTCTGATTTCTTCTATAACCTCAGATACAGAAAATTCCATCCTGCTGCAATAAAATGTAATACACCTGGTGCATTCTCATACGAGCACCGTACAGAGATGCTATATTTTAAAATTGTTTCTTTCTCTATTCTAGTCTGAATTTTCCACCTTCCTTCCCACAGAGTCACCTATATTCACTAACTGATTCCAGTTGGGTTAACTGAAAACAGTCTAGAGACAAGGTTTGACTTTCCAAAGCAGTTTGGATTCCTATCACATCATTGGAGTACAGTGCCCTGACCTCTGGGGCTTATTGCCCAATATCATACATGTGCTGCATGATTCCTATATTTATATTCATTCATTCATTCATTCAATAGTATTTATTTAGTGCTTACTATGTGCAGAGCACTGTACTGTGTTTGGAATTATGACCATACTTTCCTCTCTCTCTTCTCGGCCTCTCTTCCTCTCTCTCAATCACCTCCCCCTCCCACCACACACACACACACACACACACACACACACCCCGCCCCCCCCCCCCCCCGCAAACAAGGAAATATACAGTATCAAGTGATTTTGTCTGGGTATTCTCTGTTTCTATTTTGATTATCTGTGAATACTCCAATTTCAGCATGAGAAGCATCATCGCCTACTAGAAGGAGCTTGGGCCTGGGAATCAGAGGTCCTGGATTCTAAACCAGCCTATCTTCTGTGTGATCTTGGGAAGGCCATTTAATTTCCCTGTAAGTCCACTGTTCTCATCTGTAATGTGAGGATCCAACACCTGTTCTCTCTCCTCCTTAGACTGTGAGTCACACTTTGGAACAAGGACTGTGCATAATTTGATTACCTTGAATCTACCCCAGTGCAGAGTAGAGTACTTGGCACATAATAAACACTTAACAAATGCCACAGCTATTATTGTTAGCTGCTCTACGGTAAGCTGAAATGGGGACAGTGTAAACAGGAAGATCATAAGAACCGTTTTAAACCCAATAAGGTGAAACCTCAGAGGATGTGGCCGAGGCCTCAGAGAGCTGTGGGGATGGAGATTGCAGACAGGCCAGCTTATTGCACCACAATTAGAAGTGGGGAGTCTCTCAGAGCAGAGTCTACAAGAAGATTGTCATCTCAAGAGGCAGAAATGAAAATGCCACCAGGCACAATGTTTACACCCACAAGATAAGGATAGGGAGCTCTATCCTATATCAACATTTCACACACACACACACATATACGCACACACACACATGCTGAGAAAATGTCCCCATCCATCCTCAAATCTCTGACCTCCCTAAGGACATCTTAACGTGATTCTCAGTTAGAAGAGTAACAACTCCAAAAGTGAATCAAGAACTGTTTCCCAGTAGCTTCCAGGAAGCTAGAAATAGCTCATCCAATCAATCAATCAAAGGTAAAATGACCTGAAGAAAGAAGACATCCTCTACGATAAACTGGAGACTTGGTGACTGGGAAAATGGAGAACTCTTAACATCAAAGTTGCCAGTGAAGAAACCTTCACACTTACCCTGGTGGAAATCCAAGCACTAGTTGAATAAAGGAATTTGCTTTCTGGGCTTCCCAGAAGCAGGGAGTTATTTCCTCCTCTACACACTAAAGTGGCAAATCCGGCTGCTCCTGATCCCTTTGGCCAGTGACTTGGGGGAAAAACTGTGGAGGCTGGACCCACCCACTGCCATCTATCGGGAGTTTAGAGCTCCCAATTCCCCTTTACAGATGGGTCTGGAAGCTTCTGGACATCGTCTGTTAACAGTAAACTCAATCCAAAGGGGTGTATGAGGCCCCTTGTCTCTATACACCCTATACATGTTGGGCAGTGTTTCCCAAAGGTTTTAGCACACCGACTAGTCATCTGTAGACCCGGATTCTAATCCTATTTAAACTGCAGACTTTCTTTGTGGCCTTGGGCATATCAGTTGGGCAAGTCAATTCCTCATGGGCAAAAGGAAGAAGATATGCCTTCTCCCTACCTTTCAGAATGTGAGTTTTGAGTGACACAACATCTATTTCCGACCTGATTATTTTGTTTCTAGCCCTTGAAGCCTCAAATATCCCCGCAGTCCATCTGAAAAGTGGAAGTCAACTGCTAAGGGTAGTCCAGCATGGTGCTTTTGTCAAGCAAATACTATAAAGAACAAAAGACAAGACAAAAGAGAAAAAAGCACCAGGCCCCACAAACATTTAGTATGATCCTTCTATAGTGGACAGTTTTTTTGTGTGCCCAATATGGCCAGGATGATGGTCTTTTTAGTCACACTAATAGGTGAATTTCACTATCTGTGGTATCTTCTTTGACAACAAAGGACAGCAATACACATCTGACTGTATATCACAGTGGTTGACACATACTAGGCACTTATTAAATACCACAATTATCATTCTCGTTGCCTGTTCTTAAAGAAGCCCAGATGCCATGACAATACTTCAGCAAGGAAGCTGCAGGTTCAACCTGATAAATGTCTAAAGCTCTGTGAAGTGCCACGTTTTCTTCCTGCTCTTTTGTTTGGGGGAGAATGAAGCTAATTCTGCAAACAACACTCATAGCCAAACTCACAAGTGAAGTCAGACACAACACTTCCCAACTAGCCTCTGTCCCAGGTCTAGGAGGGTTACCCTGCCCACAGTACTCAGGCAAATAGCTGACATAAGGCCCTCTCTGTTTTTCTGCCCACCTGCCCCCCAGAGGTTTCCCCAGAGGCTCTAGAGGGACTGGTCCTTTCAGTCTGGAGGGCTGTGGAGCCATACCAAAGATGCCTAGAGCCTCCATTGCCTTGCATGTGGCCCTCTGACCCTCCCACCTCACAGAATCTGCCCCTTTCCCCTTCAGATCATCCACAAGCTCTGGTCACAGCTCTCTTCCAGTAGCTCCACCCTCCCACCTGCCCTTCTCTCCCAGTTTTCCCCAGTCCATCCTTCCCTCCCTAGCCTAGCTTGCCTTCTTCCTTGTTTCCTCTTCCAGCTCTAAGCCTGACCTGTATTGTCCCTTCAGCCTGGAATATTGTCACATGGCTGCCTTCCTCTTCCCCTTGTCACTCCAGTCCCAAGCTTACCTCCTCCAGGAAACTGTCCTGATCAACTCTACCCTCCCTCCAACCTTTTACCACAGCATCATCCTCTCCCTCAGCTCATATTCCTATTTAGAGAGGTTAATTCTCCCCTTGAAGAGAGGAATCAGCTCTGAGATCCCTTGCAGGATTGACTGTGTGGGCTGATTGGGATTGGAGAATCATCACTTCCTGTGGCAGGAGCTGGGTGACTCTGATCTGCCAGTGCTGCCCCTGGGGTGAGCGATGTTCCTCAGCTGCCCAGCATTGGGGGAGTAGCTTGTGGCCAGTTAGGCATCTGTCCATCACTGGGTCATCATTGGTATTGCTAGACCGCCTACTGTGTGCAGAGCATTGTTCTTAAAAGCTAATGTATTCAGAGCACGTTTTGAAGAGTGTGCATGCGGAGCACTGTACTGAAAGCCTACAGTGTGTACTGAAAAACTACTGTTTCAGAGGACGGTACTGGAAGCCTATTGTGTACAGAGCACCAGTTGTTAAGGCCTTAGTGTTCTCTCCTCCTCCCTCCAGGCTCATATGTCCTCCTGCCTCCAGGACGTCTCCACCTGAATGTCTGCCCACCACCTAAAACTCAACATGTCTAAAACGGAGCTCTTTATCTTCCCTCCCAAACCCTGTCCTCTCCCCGACTTCCCTGTCACTGTGGACTGCACGATCATCCTTCCCATCTCACAGGCCTGCAACCTTGGGGTCATCCTTGACTCGGCTCTCTCATTCACCCCACACATCCAATCCGTCACCAACACCTGAAGGTCTTAACTTTACAATATCACCAAGATCTGCCCTTTCCTCTCCATCTAAATGGCTATCGTGCTGGTACAAGCTCTAATAATATCGTGACTGGATTACTGTTCATTCAATAGTATTTTCAATAGTTTTTATTGAGCGCTTACTATGTGCAGAGCACTGTACTAAGCGCGTGGAATGAACAAGTCGGCAACAGATAGAGACAGTCCCTGCCATTTGACAGGCTTACAGTCTAATTATTGTGTAAGCCTCCTCTCGGTTCTCCCTTCCTCCTGTCTTTCCCCACTCCAGTCTATTCTTCATTCTGCTGCCCGGATCGTCTTCCTACAGAAATGCTCTGGGCATGTCACTCCCCTCCTCAAAACCCTCCAGTGGTTGCCTATCAACCTTTGCACAAAACAAAAACTCCTCACTCTTGGCTTCAAAGCTCTCACTGCTCCTCTGCCACTCACTCCACTCCTGTTTTGTATTTCCTCGAATTGTACATTCCAAGAGCTTAGTACAGTGCTCTGCACATAGTAAGTACTCAGTGAATACTATTGAGAACAGAAGAACCGTTAGGGAGGTTGCGGGCTGTGACGGAGGACAGGACGCTCTGGAGAGAATACATCCATGGAGTCGCTGTGAATCGGCAATGGATCGGTGGCGCTTAATCATAATTGCTGCTGCTGATGTTGATAGAGGTATTTGTTAAGCACCAGGTGCTTAACAATATATACTAAGCGCTCAGTAAACACTACTGAATGAATGAATGAATGAATGAATGCAGACCACTGTTCTGAAAGCCTGCTGAATGTAGAGCAGTGTACTGAATCCCCACTTTGCTCAGACCATTATATGGGTGCCATGAAGAGCTGCCTTTTAATTAATCCTGTTAAGGGATTGACATGTCTACCTTAGTAGTCTCCAAAGTCTTCGACCTCCCCACTTGAGCAGTGTTAAATTACTTCTACCCCATTCTATGCTTGTTCTACCCACATCCTGGGTGGTCTGAGACTTTCTACACGTCAAATTCACCCCCTCACTTCCTGTGGGGAGAGCAGGCCATGGCAGCAGTGGAGGAGAGAGTTTTGGGAGCAGGTGGAAGAAAACACCTCACCAAAGCCCTTGGTCTGCCAAGCTTTGCCCCTCCACAGCCACCCTTTTCCCTCAGGTACGTTTCTGCATCCTGGAACTTGCCGGCACTGCTTCTGAGACTCCACTGCCCTACCCACCCTCCTGCCTAGCCTCGGTTCACTGGTTTTGTGGCCGAAGGGGGCATGGTAGGGGATGAGGCAGAGCAGTTTATTTATGTTGGAGCCAAAAGATAAAAAAAGTTACAAAGATAGATCTAGACCTTCAAAACAGATGATAGTACAGGGGAACAGGAAGACAGGGGAGGAGGAGGAATGAGAAATCCTGGGACAGTTGAACTAGGAAGGATGGGGCAAAAGTACTTCCAATCAATCAGTCAATCAATTGCATTTATTAAGCTCTTACCATATGCAGAACAGTTTACTAAGTGCTTGGGAGAGCACAATATACCAGAGATGGTAGATGCATTTCCTGCCCACAAGGAGCTCACAACCTAGAGGGGTAGAGAGACATTAAAATAAATTATGAACATGTACATAAGTGCTATGGAGTGAATGAAGGGCACAAATCCAAGTGTAAGGACCATGTAGAAGGGAGAGGGAGAAGGGGAAATGAGGGCTTAGTTGAGGAAGGCCTCTTGGAGGACATGTGATTTTAACAAGGCTTTGAAAGCTGCAGGGTCACTTAACAAGTTCCCTAGGTGAATTAGATGAAGCTGACCTTTAATCTGCATTGAGTGGAAAATAACTGCCCCCACTAGCTAGTTAAAAAGGGCTCCAGTGCTAAGCCCTCTAGATGTTTGGCTACCCAGAAGCACTGTGGTGAAGTGGTAGAGTGCCGTTTTAGAAGCCAGAAGATGTGAGTTCAAGTTAGAGCCGTGCTGTTAGCCTGTTGTGTGATTGTGGGTGAGTCAGTTAACTTCCCTGTACTTCAGTCTCCTCATCTGTAAAGTGGGGATAATAGTACCTGTTTTTGTCTCTCTACCTCACTCGGTTGTTGTGAAAGTTGAAGTGAAGTAATTAATGTGAAAACACTCTGGTTATAAAAGTGCTATAAAGTATCAATTCCCTCTAGACTTTCTGCTTTTTGGGGGCAGGGCAAGTGTTTGTTTACTGTTATATTCTCCCAAATACTTAGTACAGTCCCCTGCACACATAAGCACTCAGTAAATATGAATGAATACAAAAGAAGTTGCCTGTGGGGGAGGGTCAGGATGAGAACATCATAGAGTCTAAGCCAGCATCAAGGGAGAATTTAGTACCCTTAGAGGTGAACACAAGTGAGGACAGCCCCCCTCTCTCAGGCAACAGACTCTGGAAAAGATGCCTGTCACTCTCACTCATGGTGGGCAGAAGGAAAGAGAAAGGATTAACTGGGGGAATTTTTAGGATTTTTTTCCCAGACATTTTAGGAACTTGGAGCAGAAGGTGGATGTCCACTGAGGCAGAGATGAATAACAGTGGGAGCAGCTCTAGATTGGGACTTTCCAGGAGCAAGCTGATACTGAGAAGGAGGCTGCAGGCCAGGGAGATAGTGAAAGGAAGTGGGGTTCACAATGGGGCCATGCACACTGACAATCTCATAAGGCAGATTGAGCACACCTGAGGGTCAGAGGCAGCAGCATGCTGATCTATCCAATTTCTGGGGAACCACACCACAGGGCTTCTCCTTGAGGGAGGCTCCAGAGATGGGGACTCCTACAGGATCACTCTGAAAGGGGAATTCATTCAATATTATTTATTGAGCACTTCCTATGTATGTGCAGAGCACTGTACTAAGCGCTTGGAATCTACAATTTGGCAACAGATAGAGACAATCTCTGCCCAATGACAGGGCACATACAACCTAAATGGGGGAGACAGACAGCAAAGCAAAACAACAAAACAAAAGACAACATCATCAAGATAAATAGAATCAAGAAGATATACACCTCATTAACAAAATAAATAGGGTAACAATATATACAAATGAACACAGTGCTGAGGGGAAGGGGGAAGAGCAGGGGGAGGGGGAGCAGAGGGAAAAGGGGGGTCAGTCTGGGAAGGCCTCTTGGAGGAGGTGAGCTCTCAGTAGGGCTTTGTAGAGGGGAAGAGAGTTTGGCAGATGTGAGGAGGGAGGGCATTCCAGGACAGCAGTAGGACGTGGGCCAGGGGTCGATGGTGAGACAGGCATGAACGAGGAACAGTGAGGAGGTGAACGGCAGAGGAGCAGAGAGTATGGAATGGACAGTAGAAAGAGAAGGGAGGTGAGGTAGGAGGGGGCAAGGGGATGGAAAGCTTTGAAACCGAGAGTGAGGAGTTTTTGTTTCATGCAAAGGTTGATAGGCAACCACTGGAGGTTTTTGAGGAGGGGAGTGACGTGCCCAGAGCGTTTCCGTAGGAAGATGATCCGGGCAACAGAATGAAAAATAAACTGGAGAGGGGAGAGACAGGAGAAAGGGAGATCAGAGAGGAGGCTGACACAATAAACAAGTCGGGATAGTGTGAAAGCTTGTACCAGCACCATAGCAGTTTGGATGGAGAGGAAAGGGTGGATCTTGGTGATATTGTAAAGGTGAGACCGGCAGGTGTTGGTGACGGATTGGATGTGTGGGGTGAATGAGAGAGCTAAGGACGACACCAAGGTTGCGGGCCTGTGAGACGGGAAGGATGGTAGTGCCGTCCACAGTGACAGGGAAGTCAGGGAAAGGACAGGGCTTGGGAGGGAAGATAAGGAGCTCAGTTTTAGACATGTGGAGTTTGAGGTGGCGGGCAGACATCCAGATGGAGACGTCCTGGAGGCAGGAGGAGATACGAGTCTGGAGCAAGGAAGAGAGAATAGGGAAGGAGATGTAGATTTGGGTGTCATCTGTGTAGAGATGATAGTTGAAGCCATGGGAGCAAATGAGTTCACCAAGGGAGGGAATATAAATGGAGAACAGAAAAGGGCCAAGAACTGACCCTTGAGGAACCCCTACAGTTAGGGGATGGGAGGGGGAGGAAGAGCCCGCAGAGGAGACCAAGAATGAACGGCCAGAAAGATAAGAGGAGAACCAGGAGAGGACGGAGTCCGTGAAGCTGTGAGGTACAGGGAATTCAAACCCTCTCCTACTTCCAGCCTTCCCATCACTGTAGACAACACCATTATCCACCATGTCTCAATCCCATGGCCTTGGCATCATCTCTCCCACTCAACCCATGTATTCAACCTTCCACCAAATCCCATCTATCCTACCTTCACAACAGCTTAAGAGTCCACTTCCGCTCCCCCCATCCTGCTACCATGCTGCCCAAAGCACTGCTCCCATTCCTCTTTGACTACTGCATCAGCCTCCCTGCTGACCTCCCTGCTTCCATTCTCTCCCTTTTCCAGTCCATATTTCATTCTGCCACCCAGATCATTTTTCTAAAACAATCGCTCTGAGAATGTCTCTACTCCACTCCTCAAAAACCTGCTGTGGTTTCCTTTCTATCTCTGTCCCAAACAGTAACTCCTAACCACTATATTTAGGGCACTCAATCAGCTCTCCCATTCCTATCTAACCTTGCTCATCTCCCACTACAACTCAGCCCAAACACTTCACTCCTTTAACAGCGACATACCCTGCCAAAATATCATCTCTTGCCATTGACCACTTGCTTATGCCCTTCCTCTGGCCTGGAATTTCCTCCTCGTTCATATCCAACATAGCCACCACTCTGCATCTTCAAAACTCTCTTGAATTAATATCTCTTCCACAAAGTTTTCCTTGACTAACCTCCAATTTCTCTACCCTATTCACCCTCTCTTTTGAGTTTTCTATGCACTTCAGTGTGTACTCCTTAGATTGTTACTAATCCCATCCCCAGCCACACAACACATATATACATATCCTACTTTCTCTATCTATAATTTATTTTACTGTCTGACCCCCCAACTAGATTTTAAGCTCCTTGAGGGTAGGGATTATGTGTACCAACTCTCTTATATTGTACTCTCTAGTGTGTTTAGTATAGAGCTGTGTATACAGTATGCACTCAATAAATTCCATTGATTAATTGATTGTTTGGAGGTCTTAGATGAGAGCAGGGAGGAAGGCACGGCTGAGGTCAAACAGCAGGCAGTCCTAGCAGAATGACAAAGTGCAAAACCTGCCAGCAGAAATGAAGACTCTCAGGTACTCTGAGGAAGGAAAGAACTAATATTGAGATGACCATATCGGGGGAGGTCCCTATTACTGGGAAACCAGATTCCCAAGCTAATGATACTTGGATATGTTTAAAGCAGGGGGCATCAAGCAATTGATCTATCAATCATATTTATTGAGTGCTTAGAGTGTGCTGATCACGACAGTAAGCACTTGGAAAAGTAATAATAATAATCATATTTGAAAGCTTTCTATGTGCCAAGCACTGGGGTTGATACAAGGCAAACAGGCTGTCTCATGTGGGGCTCACAGTTTTAATTCCCATTTTACAGATGAGATAACTGAGGCACAAAGAAGTTAAGTGACTTGTCCAAAGTCTCACACCTGATAAGTGACAGCAGGGATTAGAACCCATGACTCTGACTCCCAAGCCCGTGCTCTTTTCCCTAAGCCATGCTACTTCTCTATACTATAACAGAGTTGATAGACATGGTCTTTTGCCACAATTAGTTTACAATCTAGAAGGAGAGATAAGCAATAATAATGATGATATTTGTTAGGAACTTACTATGTGTCAAGCACTGTTCTCAGTGCTGGGGTAGATACAAAGTAATCAGGTTGTCCCATGTGGAGCTCACAGTCTTAATCCCCATTTTACAGATGACGTAACGGAGCCACAGAGAAGTTAAACAACTTACCCAGGGTCACGCAGCAGACAAGTGGCAGAGCTGGGATTAGAATCCACGACCTCTGACTCACAAGCCCATACTCTTTCTACTAAGCCATGCTGCTTCTTATATAAATCAACAAATTACAGATATGTATATAGGTGCTGTATGGCTGAGGGTGGGGTGAATAAAGGAAGCAAATTCAAGTGCAAGGGCAATGCAGAAGGGAGTGGGAGAAGACGAAATGAGAGCATAGGTGGGGAAGGCCTCTATCTTGAGATAATGCCAAGAGAGACTCACTGGCATCATTTAGAAATCGACTAAGAGCCCCACTACAGTGTAGGTGGGGTTGATCACTTGGGAGTTGACCTCTGGCCTCGCCATAGTGATTGGACATGCACAGTTGCCAAGATAATGATTTCATGTGGGAAGAGATTCATTTGAATAGTCATGTCAAATGTAACATGCAGGCACACATTAAACCTATGCAGTAGACCGTGTTGGGGGGGGGAGAAAGAGTAATCTCTAGGAAAACCCAGTTCCATTCAGAGAGGGGTGGAGCTCTTCCACTATTGGCAGGGAAAGCAAACTCTTCTCAGAATGCCCCAGTGGCTACTGGGAGGTGTAAAAAAAACATTTGCTTTGCTCTCTGAGTTATGTAATTTGTCTTGCCATTTCCTTTCCTGAAATCCTTTTGATAGCTTTTATCATATCTGTCTGGGGGAATTTTACAGCACACCACTTTGGCTGTGATTTCTTTATCTAACCCTCCTTCTTTGAGAGAGAATGAGAGACAGAAAGAGAGCACAGAGACCACAAAGCAGAGAAAAATATTGTGGGTGTGAACAAGAAAGTTAGGGAAGTTAGGTGACATGAACTTAGTAAAGTGTTCTGCACACTGTAAGTGCTCAATAAATATGATTGGATGAGCTTTTTGGAAATGGAGGAGGTAAAGGAGGTGATAGAAGAGAAGGGAAAGGTAGATATGTCTTAGTATCCTTAAATTCAGGAGGGTTTTGGAGGGATTGCATACAACAGACCGGCACTAAGTCATGAGAAGGGAAGCTAAGAATTCAGAGGGGAATGTTATCTGTAGGGATGTTGGATGGCACATCCCCAAACTTGAGGATGGATGGGTGTCGAGGCTGGGTCTCTGGCTATCTCATGGTTCCTCTGAGCATCCCGGTGCAGCTGTTGGTCTGAGCCAGAAATTGCACTGTGAGTGGAGTTGAAAATGTGTGTTTAATAGAAAATTTATATGTACCAGCACATAGGAAATGAAGGCTAAGTGCTCTCAAAACACAATTTCAACTATGAAAGAAACCACAAACACTATTACAAGATTTTAAAACTAGGCACAGTTCGCTCATGTAAGAAGTTCAATAAAACCTCCGCTGTCCAGAACCCACTTCCTGGGCAGGATGTTTACAGGAAGCAGTTATTTGCACCCATAACCCAGTAGACTCTCATAGTAGGAGAATTCAAAGTAAAGTTGTTTATCAGGTGCTTACTATGTGCAGAGCATTGTACTAAATGCTGGGAAAGAAGCTTACAGCATAAAAATGTAAGGGGGAGAGGAGCCTGGAGACAGACTCATAAGGTGATGAAATAAGAAAATTTTAAAACAGCATAAAAGACAAGGGAAGCAGCGGGGTCTAGTGGATACAGCATGAGATTGGGAGTCAGAAGAACCTGGTTTCTAATCCTGGGTCTGCCACTTGTCTGCTGTGTGATCTTGCACAAGGCACTTCACTTTTCTGTGCCTCAGTTACCTCATCTGTAAAATGGGGATTAAAACTGTGAGCTCCGGGCGGGACAGGGATTGCATCCAACAGAATTACCCTGTGTCTACCCCAGCATTTAGTAAGTGCTGGGCACCCTAACAAGTACTTAACAAATGCCACAGTTATTAGCATTATCATTGCAAGGGTAAATACACAAATTGAAAACAAAAATCAGTATGGTGTTGTGGCTAGAGGAGAAGAATTTCAGGCTCTTTATGGGTCAGAGTCCAAGGTACACTCAGAGCTGCAGTGTACTACAGCACATGGAAGGTTTATGGAGGTGTCAGCTTGTGGGTCTGTTTTCTTTCTCTCTGGGGGGTGGAAAGCAGGGTAGGGTGGAGGAGTGGGGAGCCAGTGCCAGTTCCTGGGGAGGCAACTACGATGTAGGGACATCAAGAAACTCCCAAAGCAGCTTGTACTCTGCCTCCTGGCATGCAAAGAGCTTATCAGGGCAGAGGCCTTCATTGGTGCAGAGAGGAGTGGGCAGTTACCAGATGCTTGATTCTCTGGCAGAGTGGTGACAGCAGGGGGAAATGCAGGCATGGGGTGTGGATTGGGCAGGAATCCTGTGTGGAGAGACTAGGGCAGAGGATCTGGGGGCCTGCAGAAATGAGACTGCAGGGTATGATATGGTCTCTGCTCACAGGGAAGCCGCATAGCTGAGTGGATCGAGTACAGGTCTGGGAGTCGGAAGGTTCCGGGTTCTAATCCTGACTCTGCCACTTATCTGCTGTGTGACCTTGGGTGAGTCACTTAACTTTTTTGGGTTTCTATTCCCTATTATGTAAAATAATAATAATAATGGTATTTGTAAAGTGCTTACTATGTGCCAAGCACTGTTCTAAGCACTGGGGTAGATACAAGGCAATCAGTTTGGAACAGTCCCTGTCCCCTATGGGGCTCACGGTCTCAATCCCCATTTTACAGATGAGGGAACTGAAGCCCAGAGAAGTGAAGTGACTTTCCCAAGGTCACAGAGCAGATAAGTGGTGGAGCAGGGATTAGAACCCATGATCTCTGCCTCCCAAGCCCGTGCTTTTGCCACTAGGCCATGCTGCTTTGTCTATGGGGATTAAGACTGTGAGCTCTATGTGGGACAAGAACTTTGTCCAACCTGACTATCTGATATCTACCCCACTGCTTAGAACAGTGCCTGGCACAAAATAAACACTTAACAAATACCGTTATTATTATTATTACCACTCAATCTGATAACACAGAACTCAGTGTGCAAGTCATTTCTTCAGGAAGGGAAGATTGACAGACTACCTCAGAATCATCTTATCTCTGAACTCCTTAGAAAAGTGAGTTGAATTTTACTTTCATCTGGAAGATTATACGTATCAGTTGAAATAATAGGCTCCATGAAAAGCTATTTTGATCAAATGAATAAATGAATTCATCCATGGTCTTTACCAATCCCAGTATTCTTCCCCTCATACACCACTGTTAACTCATTATAGTATCTAGTATCGTCGTCATCCTCATCAATGGTATGTCATCATCAGTAGTAGTTACTCAGTATTTACTTTGAGCAGAGCACTGTACTAAACAAGTGGGAGAGTGCAGTACAACAGAGTTGAGAGACATTTTCCTTGCCCACATTGAGCTTACAGTCTAGTTGGGGGAGAGTCTATTAATTGCTTAGTGTGTGTTAACACTGTGTTCAGTGCTCAGGTTAGATACAATCCCTGTCCCACATGGGGCTCCCAGTCTAAGAAGCCCAGAGAGGTTAGGGCACTTGCCCAAATCCGCTCAGCTCATAATATTATGATTATTATAAAACAGGGATAAAATCCGTGCTTTCTCTGCCTCTTAGATTGTCTGATGTATCTTGAATCCATCCCAGGGTTTAGCATGCCAAACACTTAATAAATGCCACAGTTAATATTATTATATCATTACATGGGTAATGATATAATAATCATATCAAGTGCACAAATTAACTTGTACCCATGAAGCAGAAAGGAAAGAAAATAAGTTAACCTTGAATTAAACAAGCAATCCAGACCAATAAGTGAGATTCTAATAAATTGAATCCCTCCCTGTGAGATTACACCTTTTTGCCTTTAGTTTCTTCCCCTCATCTCTCCTGTCTGCAGAAGTCCATTCACCTGGGAACTTTGGCTGGTCAATCACTCCCTGTGAAAGAGGAACTGACCTGGATAAAGTGAAAAAGTGTTAGGCCACAAGCGAAAGCTCATCAGTACCCCTGGTCATTTGTTATAAAGATATCACCATAGGGGTCTGTACACATAACCAGCAACCCAGACTAAAGCTTGCACACCAGACTTGTCCTCAGGGAGCTCTCAGACTGATCAGGGAGGCAATCAGAGAGACATGGACAATCAAAGAATCCCAGAGTTGGACAGGACCTTGAGAGGGTCATTGGAACAATCCCTCACCTCCATCCAAAACAGCTGTTACATGGTCCTTTCCTTGAAGATCTCAGGGATGGTGATTTCACACTCTGCAATTGTAGCTTATTCCCCCTGTCATTCAAGAACTTCCTTCCTTTATCCAATTTACTTGCCACAATTTCAATTTATTTCTGTTGTCACAATTGTCACAAACTGTAACACAGTATTCGCAGTGGGTTTGCTGCCATCCAGTGGTTGCTCTGAATAATAATAATAATAATAATAATGGTATTTGTTAAGCGCTTACTATATGCCAAGCACTGTTTATTCATTCAGTAATATTTATTGAGCGCTTACTATGTGCAGAGCACTGTACTAAGCGCTTGGAATGTACAATTCGGCAACAGTTAGAGACAATGCCTGCCCAATGACAGGCTCACAGTCTAAACGACGGACTCACTGTTCTAAGCACTGGGATAGATACAAGGTAATCTGGTAGTCCCAAGTGGGGCTCACAGTCCCCATTTTGCAGATGAGGTAACTGAGGCACGGAGCAGTTAAGTGAATTGTCTAAAGTCACACTGCTGATACGTGGCAGACCTGGGATTCCAAGCCCATGTTCTTTCCACTAAGCCATGAGTAATGACTTGGTAGTTTTGGAGAGCTATTGCTTTGGGTGTACACCCCTGATTAGCACACCACTTTCTTGCTAGGGCCCTGGGACAATTAAGTCAGGGCCACTGGATTTCTTTGGGGAAACAGAAATGGCCATGGTGGTCTTCCTCTTCTAGAAGATTATAGAAGGGCTAAAGAAAACATTGTATTAGATGGAGAGTATCGGGGAAGAGAAGAGTTAATGTTGAGAGACCTTGATTCATTCATTCAATCGTATTTTTTGAGTGCATACTGTGTGCAGAGCACTGTACTCAGAGCTTGGAAAGTACAATGCAGCAATAAAGAGAGACAATTCCTTCCCACAACGGGGTTGGGGTCCCCATTGCTAGGGGAACCAACTCTCTAAAATAATGGTAGAATTATGTATAAAGAGTGGAGAATTCTCCGAGACAATAATTGGAGAGACCTGCTTGTGCCAGTTGGAAATTGATGAGGAACTCAGGTGAGATGTAGGTAGAGCTGAACACCTCTGAGCTGTCCTGCATTCTCACCATTTTGACCAGACCATACAGTGGTGAAATTGTGATTTTAATATATCAAGAGACTAATTTGAATGGTCATGCCAAGCTCAAGTAATACATGTATGCATAATAAGTAGACTGTAGGGATGGAGAAGGAAGTGACCAATATTTCTCTGCCCTCTGGGTGGTGCTAACATGACTCACAGGGAATAAAATGTGAGCCTGAGTGCAGCATGGGGTTGAGGTCTTGATGCTCCGATCTTGGGACTCTTGGTTTTTAGGCGGGAAGGGGAAACCTGTCACAGGACAAAGGCTGAGGAAGACCCAGGTGACAAACTTAGCTGTTTTCATATAATGGCTGTCTCTTGTTTCTAGTCTCTCTTGCAGACAGGCAACAGGGTGGGGAAATAGTTTGGGGTACTGCCTAACAGAAAAGAAGTCACCCCAAACAACCTGGGACTGGCCTGCTGGAAAGACTGGTGGGCAGATTGGCTGTTAATCACCGTGGTTTATGGGAACAGAGTGATTTGTCTCCAGATGCCTGGAATTTGGGCATAGAACTGACACTAAGCACTGCAGAGTTTCTGCAGCTGCAGCCCATAAATATCCATCCCTGCCCCAGGGGGAGGCTTTCTGCACCACAGAGATAGGCCTGAACTAGCATTGGGGGCTGTGTTTTCCAACTCAGAAGCTGTCTGAGGATCTCATCCGACATCATAGTAAAACTGCCAAATCCGGAGCCCACATTTGCCCTGTGAGTTTTTCTGACTTGTTTCTTTCCTTTTAGCAGATTTCTCTTCCCTCTTCTTGGCTCCTGAACACTATAAGAGTGTGTATGGGACCAGGAAGCTTTCCACGTTCTTTCCCTGAATTTCTCTTTGGCTCCCCACCATGCTTGTTTCTTCACACCCAAAGGTTTCTTAGAGCTAAATCAAGTGTGTTAGGGGTTGTAGGACTGAATTTCCTATGAGCAGTAACTATTAGTATTAGTAGTATTTGCAGAAGAATTAATAATAATAGTAGTCATTGTTGTAGTAGTAAGAGGAGGAGGAGTTGGTGGTGTTGGCTTCCTTTTCACATCCCAGTCTCGCTTTCGCACCATTCCACCTCCCCCATCCCTTTCTTTCCCTTCCTTTGAAGCCCATATCATCCTACCTCTTCCACCCACCCCAGTTTCAAATAGCTGTCACCTATCACCCCCAAGTTCTCACCTCCAACTTCTTTAGCCATTTTGATCCCTTTCCCACATTCCTTCTCTCTTTGTCCATGCCCACATTGGTACTTGGGGACTTCAGTATCCACAGAGATATTCCTGATGACCCTTCTGCTGTTTGCCTACTATCACTGCTCAACTCCATTGGCCTCTTGCTCCACCCCATCTCACCCGCTCACCAACTTGGGGACACACTTAATCTCATTATCTCTAACCACTGCACGATCTCTACGCTCACCAACTCTGAAATCCCTCTATCTGATCTCAACCTCCGCCCCATAAATGTGTATTATTCCCCCACCGTGACCTCTGATCTCTGGACCCCATCTGATTTTCCTCAAATCATTATGCCCCATTTAGCCTCCATATCCAAACTTCCTCTCTTGATGACCAAATAGACATTCTCAATGCCACCCCCTCTACTGAACTCAACTCAATGGCTCCCGTATTCCTTCACTGATCTCATTATACTAGTATACAGCCCTGGATCACCTGCATAATCTGGCTCCTTCTCTCTTGTGCTAGAGCCGCAGAGAGCTGCTGGTGATAATCTAAATATCAGACTGACTTTGTCTACTTCAAAGTTATCCTTGCATGCTTTCACTCTGCCCTCTCCTTTTGGCAAAACTGTTTCTCCACCCTTATTGATACCCATGCCCATCAGCCTCACCAATTGTTCCAGACATTTAATTCCCTCCTCAGGTCCCCTATCCCCCCTCCTTTCCCATCCCTTGCCCCCAGTGACCTGGCACCTACTTTATTAAAAAAAATTGACACCATCAGATGTGAGCTCCCTAAGATTACCCCTAAGACCCTCATTCCCTCCCCGTTCTGCGCCCCTCTTCAACTGTCCTTTCATTCCCAGCAAGATCTCTAGAGATCTCTTCCCTCCTCTCAAAAGCCAGCCCCTCCACCTGTGCATCCAACCCTATTCCTTTGCACTTTATCAAAACTCTCGGCCCCTCTCTTCTTCCCTCCCTAACAGCCATCTTCAACCATTCACCTTCCAATGACTTCTTCCCCACTGCTTTCAAACATGCCCAAGTCTCCCCTATCCTAAAAAAAATCCCTTGACTCCTAGACTTCCTTCAGTTTCGCCCCATCTCCCTCTACCATTCCTCTCTAAATTCCTAGAGCAAGTCATCTATACCTGCTGTCTCAAATTCCTGTCCCAATTCTCTCCTTGACCCCTCCAATCTGCCTTCCATCCCTTTCACTCCACAGAAACTGCCCTCTCAGATGTCGCCAGTAATCTTTTTGCCAAGGTCATTGGCCTCTACTCCATTCTAATCCTCCTTGACCTCTCAGCTGTCTTTGACACTGTGGACTATCCCCTTATACTCAATACGTTAGCCAATCTTGGCTTCACTGTCTCTGTCCTCTCTTGATTCTCCTCCTATCTCTCTGGACATTCATTCTCAATCTCCCTCAGGGGCTACTCCTCTGCCTTCCACCTCCTAACTGTGGGAGTCCCTCAAGGTTTGGTTGTGGGTCCCCTTTTAGTCTCCATCTACATCCACTCTCTTGGAGAACTCATTCACTCCCATGGCTTCAACTACTACCATTATGCAGATGAGCTCCAAATCTCCAGCCCGATCTCTCTCCTCCTCTCCAGTCTCGCATCTCCTCCTGCCTTCAAGGCATCTCTATTTGTATGTCCTCCCATCACCTCAAACTTAATGTGTCCAAAACAGAGTTCCTTATCATCCCACCCAAACCTTGTCCTCCTCCTGATTTTCCCATCACTGTAGAGGGCACCTCCATCCTTCCTATCTCACAAGCCCATAATCTTGGCGTTATCCTTGACTCTGTGTCATTCAACCCACATATTCCATCCATCACTAAATTCTGTTGGTTTCACCTTCACAACAAAGCTAAAATCTGCCCTTTCCATCCAAACTGCTATCATGTTAATAGTCACTCATCCTGTCCCACAGGGATCACTGCATTAATCTCCTTGCTGACCTCCCGGCCTCCTGTCTCTCCCCACTCCAGTCCTGTACTTCATTCTGCTGCATGGATCATTTTTCTACAAAAACGTTCAGGACACATCACTCTGTTCCTCAAAAAACTCTAGTGATTGCCCATCCATCTCCATATCAATAAAAACTCCTCACCATTGGTTTTAAAACACCCCATCACCTTCCCCCTTCCTACCTCACCTCACTTCTTCTACATCTCAACCTGCGCCCTTGGGTCCTCTAGTGTTAACTGTGCCTCAATCTCTCCTGACTAACCAACAACCCCTAGCCCATGTCCTGCCTCTGTCCTGGAACGTCCTCCCTCCTCAAATCTGACAATTACCCTCCCCTCATTCAAAGCCTTATTGAAGGCCCATCTTCTCCAAGAGACCTTCCCAGACTAAGCCCCACTTTTCCTCGTCCTTCCTCCCAGTCCCACAGCACTTATGTACATATCTGTAATTTTATTTGTATTGATGTCTCTCTCTCCCCATCTAGACTGTGAGCTCATTGTGGGCAGGGAATGTGACTGTTTATTGTTGTACTGTACTCTCCTAAGCGCTTAGTATAATGCTCTGCACACAATAATCCATTGAACGAATGAATACCATTGAATGAATGGTAATATGGAGTGTGTCTGCTATAATGTTATAGTGTACCCTCCCAAGTGCTAAGGTACAGTGCTCTGCACACAGTAATCACTCAATAAATATGATTGACTGACTGAATTATAGCAGTTGTAACAATGCTATTTATTAATCATCCACTGAGTTCCATCCACTGTTCAAATCGTTTGGAAGAGTTCAGCAGAAACAAGAACCATGTTCCCTACTCACAAGGAGTTTACACTCTAATGGGGGAGACAGATGTAAAAATATAAATGTATGGGATAATCAGAATAAGTGACTGTACAATTGATTACTCATAAATCAACAAATGCTCAGGAAGGGTATAAATAAATATGTAAGTGTTAGAGGTGACCATTCTGTTGAACTTGAAGTTTTGGGTGTGAATCTGAATCAGGGAAGTCTTGTTGGAAAAGGTGGGATTTTAGGGAGGATTTGAACATGGGAGGTCTGTGGTCTGTCTGATTTGGAGCAGAGTTCTAGACTGAAAGAAAAGTGTGAGGAAGGGGTTAAAGATGGGAAAGTAGTGATATCAATGGTATTTATTGAGTGCCTACCAAGGACAATGCATTATGTTAAATGTTTAAGAAAATGAGACAGCAGCATAATAAAGTGTTTGAAATCACTTTTTGTCCCTGGGCCATTAATTTGAGCCATTTCATGGTTTGGTTACATGCTTGCTGAGTCAGTTACATAGACCCTCACCACTGCATTTTCTGAGCATGAAAAATTTGTGTTCTATCAAGTCCCTCTCTGGAATGTTAGTAACTCTATCTGAAATGCCTGGATTATTGTTGGAATATTCTCTGATCCTGCTGGACCTCTAAGGCCCATGTGGGCAGAGTAGACTGCTGCAGCTGGATGGGGCAATAGGAGTGGCCACAATGACCAGGTGAGTAGCTGGGGAGGACTTGACAAGAGGAACTGCTGGTCACAGGGCCAGAATTTAAATGGTTACAGTGCAAATTTCTCCTCCCCACCCCAGCCTCTCTCTTCACCACACAGCCGAAATACTTTTCTCCTGGAAACCCCTGCCACCTTCCAACGATGATAAACATGATATACTTCTCTACTGGACAGCCATGAATTCTTCACCAGCTCTCCTCTGCATTATGGAGGAAGCTCCATCCCACCCTGCTTTTCATCACCCTTTAGGGACAAAGAAAAGCAGCCACAGCCTACCGCTCCTTCCAGGCAGGCTGGCAACTATCAGGACTTCTCTCACTCCTGGCATTTTCCCCACCAAACCCTCCAATCCTTCCCACACCCTCTAACTCCTCCCCGATCTTATCTTCTGGGTAAAGCTGAGGTTTTGCGGGGAGAAGGGGGTGAGGGTGGGGGTGAGGGTGGGTGGGGGTGTCCCACCAGGCCCTGTGACAATTCTTAGGGTGAGGGCCAGGGCAGAGACCTGTGTCAGGCAGGCCTGGCTGGGTTGTGGCAGCAAAGTATTCATTCATTCAATCGTATTTATTGAGCGGTTATTGTGTGCAGAGCACTGTACTAACTGCTTGGAATGTACAATTTGGCAACAGATAGAGACAATATCTAGAGACAGTAACGGGCTCACAGTCTGAAAGGAGGAGACAGACAACAAAACAAGCAGATTTGAAGTTGGGACCTGGGGCTCAGAGTAGGCCCAGACCTGGCAGCCTCCCAGCTGAGGAAGAGAGAGCCAGGAATGGCACTTCAGTGGTGGGAAGTCTAAGGGCTGAACCAAAGAAGGGCAGAGCTGGCCTTACAGAGAGGAGACTGACCCTAGCCAGCCTCTGCAGTGAGTCCCTAGGCCCCCCGGGGTCTGATTCCTACCAAGTGAATCTACCCTTTCAAGTTCCATTTCCTCCTGAGCCCTCTCAGCACTGGCCTGCTGTCTGTCTGCACTGAGGAATGGCCCATTCACCTAATCCAGCTGGGCTTCTAGCTGCACAGTGACTGGAGGGAGAAACTCCTGCTTCCCCTGAAAGGAATTTAGCTCCTGGCCCTCCCCTGGTCGGTGCACTGAAGCTGAAGAGAGGTCTCTCAGTATTTCCACAGTGATCTGCTCTCTGGTCTGCTCTGCTCCTTCCTCAGTGCACCTGAGACTAAACACACTTTGGAGATTGGAGATCCATACTTAAGGGGAGGGACATAGAGCTGTCAAACTACTTTTCCACACCTCATATTCCCATAACTTTTTTTAATGTCATTTGTTAAGCACTTAATATGTGCTATGCACTGTACTAAGTACTGGGGTAGATTCAAGATAACCAGGTTGGACATAGTCCACGTCCCATGTGGGGCTCACAGTCTTAATCCCCACATCTTGCGAGACAGGCAAGATGAAGGCACAGTGAGAAGGTTAGGATCAGAGTAGCGTAGTGTTCAGGGTGGGATGTAGATGAGAAGGGAGATGAGGTAAGAAGGGGCAAGGTGATGGAGAGCTTTGAAGTCAATTGTGAGAAGACTTTGCTTGGTACTAAGGTTGATAGGCAACCACTGGGGATTTTTGAAGGAGAAGCAGCATGGCTCAGTGGAAAGAGCACGGGCTTTAGAGTCAGAGGTCATGAGTTCGAATCCCAGCTCTGCCACTTGTCAGCTGTGTGACTGTGGGCAAGTCACTTCACTTCTCTGGGCCTCAGTTCCCTCATCTGTAAAATGGGGATTAACTGTGAGCCTCATGTGGGACAACTTGACAACCCTGTATCTACCTCAGCGCTTAGAACAGTGCTCTGCACATAGTAAGCCCAGTGTTTGGGCAAGCCAGAAAACTGCATTGTTGTGGACCTCTTGATGTGTCATCTCGTTCTTGGATTGGTAACTATCCTGGGGCAACAGGTGGGTTCTTTTCCCTTTTTTGGGTGGGGGTTCTCTTAGAGGAACTCTCATACATTGCTGACAGGAGGTGGTTGTAGGAAACAAGTATGGTATTAAGAGTTTATATTTAATAATTTAATATACTCCAACACACAGGAAAGGACAGGTTATATGTTCTCAAAACACATTTCTGTTTTGAAGGAAACCACACGCATAATAACAAGATCTACCCAAGGGATGGTTCACTCGAGTGCAAATTTGGCAGGATGTTTACAGGAATCAATTGTTTATACCAAAATGGGCCTGAGCTAGAAATTGTGTCAGTGTTTAAAGAACAGGTTTCTCACCTAAAGACACCATTGTACAGGGTCAGGAGACATAGCGACAAGGATTTGTGAAACCACACATGATTGCTAGGAAGGATTTCTTGTTTAATGCTATCGAGTCACCTGTGATCCATAGCGACTCGATGGACACATCTCTTCCAGAACTCCCCACCTCCATCTGCAATCATTTTGGTAGTGTATTCGTAGAGTTTTGACTGAATGGAGAGAGATCCTCCCGTTTGGTGAATTCCCCAAGATTGAAAATTTCAGAAGCTGTTGCCAACACTTGCCTCCTTTCAACAATGTATAGAAGTTCCAGGAAAAGAATCCATCTCAAAAAAGGAAAAAAACCCGCCTATTGCCCCAGTATAATTACCAAGCCAAGAACACGATGACACATCAAGAGGTCCACACATTGCAGTTTACTGGCTCAACTAGAGGACTCCAGGCTGCAGAGCAAAGACCATTGTCCTTAGACCCCTTTTATCCCTCCATCACTCTTTGCCCTTCCCAGATTCCCCCCGAATGTGGGCATCCTAGTCTCTCACATCAGTCTGGGTGATGGGATTATCTATTCTTGGTTGTAGCCTTTATTGCTATCCAGACTTCTTCCAAAGCCATGTCTACCTTAGTGGAGGACACTCACAATCTCCATCTGCAGAAGAAGCAGAGGGAGATGAGTTTGGATGCAGACCACTGACTGCCTAAGCTACAATTACACCTTGAGGTGACTAATTCATGAACCTTCCACTTTCTGGAGGAAGAGGACATGCTGAGGTTTGAATCCCAGTTCCAACAGATATGGGAAAGAAAGGCAGTGGAGAAAATGCTTTCTCCATCCCATCTCCAGATGGTAGAGGAAAAGCTGGAGAAGCATTTGAGGAAGTTCAAGAGGAGACAAGCACAAGATGAGCAGTCCTGAAAGAGCTGAGAGACCAACTGTCTGCAAGGAAAAACTGCCATCTGGAAACTTTGAGGCATAGGGAAGAGGATTTTCCCACTTCACTGAGCAGTCTTAGTGGAGTGAAGGAGGTGAGAGGCAGATTGCACAACATCAGGAAGAGAATTGGTGAAGAAGAACTTAAATTAGTAGGTATATCCAAATCCATTTTAGAAGTTTGGATAGGGATGGGAGAAGAGAGCTGGGATAATAGCTGGAGGGGGTGGGTCATATGATGAGAGAGGGCTTTTCTTAAATGGGGGAGACATATGTGTGTTTGAAGGCAGAGGGGAAGGAGCCATCGGAGTGTGAGAGGTTGATGATGACAAAGTGGGGAAGAAAAGAAGAACAGCTCTGACATCTTTCCTTCTCTGCACTCTTGTACTTCCTCCTGTCTTCAGGATTCTACCTGGATGTCCTGTGGACACCTCAAAATAAACTTTTCCAATGCAGAATTCTTCATCTTCCCAACCAAAACCTGCCCTCTCCCATTTTCCCATCACTTTAGACAATACCACTAACCTCCCTCTCTCACAAAGATGTAACTTTTTGCATTCAACCCACATATTCATTGTCACCAAATCTTGTCAGTTCTACCTTCGCAGCATTGCTAAAATCTACTCTTTCCTCTCCATCCAGACTGCTGGTCTGCTGATCCCAACACTTGTCTTATCCTGCCTTGAGTTCTGTGTCAACCTCCTTTCCGACCTCCCAGCCTCTGGTCCTCCCCTCTGCAGTACATACTTCACTCTGCTGCCCAGATCATTTTTCTTAAAAAATACAGTACGTATTTCCCCACTCTTCAAGAACCAACAGTAGTTTCCCATCCACCTCTGCATCAAACAGAAACTCCTTACCATTGGCTTAAAAGCATGTAATCAGCTTGCTCCATCCTACTACACCTCACTGATCTATTAAAGCCCACCCCACACTTCACTACTCTAGCATCAGCCTGCTTACTGTGCCTTGATCTCATCTATCTCACTGCCAATTTCTTTTCCATGTCCTTCTGGCTTTGAACTCTTTATCTCCATATATACCAGACCACCATTTAACCCACAAAAGCCTTATTCAAAGGCTTATTCAAAGGCTTATTACAGTCGCATCTCCTCCAAAAAGCATTCCCCAACTAAGTCCTCTTTTCTCTGACTCCCTCTCCATTCTGTATCACCTATGTACTTGGATCTGTACCCTTTGAGCACTTGATGTTCACCCCATCCTCACCTCAAACAGTATTTATGAACATATTTATTATTTATTTATATTAATGCCTGCCTCCTTCTGTGGACTGTAAACTGTGTGGGCAGGGAACATATCTACCAACTCTGCTGTACTGTTTCTCCCAAGAGTGTAGTATACTGCTCTACACTTCAAAAATATGATTGATTGATTGATTGATTGACTTAGGAAGTGAGTCGGGATAGAGCCAGGGGCTCAGTGTAGTAGGGTGGATTTAAGGAGTAGGTGGGATAAAGTTGGAGGCAGGAGAAAGATGAAAAAGCAGGAGTAGAGGTTGGAGGTTTCAAGAGGGAGTTGAAGGTTTTGAAGAGCTGTTGGGGGGTTATGGGGAATTGGGTCAATGAGAGAGGAGTTGCAGAGGTGATGAACTGAAAACAGTGGAACCAATAAACTGAATCAGACAGCATAAAGAAACTTAATTCCAGTTGCAGGGAAAACTTCAAAAATCATTTGAAAAATACCAGGAAAATCCAAAACTAAGCAACCATACAGTCCAGACAAATGTTTAACTATAAGAAAATGCTCACTCCTACAATTTCAAAGGAAGAGCTGTGGTCCATCTGACTTTGCTGATTTACCTGTTAGGAATAAAAGTTCACATTTTAGAGACAGAGATCTCTAGAAGCCATCCAGAGATGAAGGTGCAGATTGTTCCAGCCAGCACAATACAATATGAAACCTGAAGAATTTCAGGAGGCTGAGATCTCTGCTAGAACCAAGAAATGGGTTAACCTAACTGTCAGAAGAACAGAATCTGAATGATTGGAAAAACTCCAGGACAATAGTGAGGGAATGTGTCTTCTTGGTTCTGAAATACTGCATGAATTACCTAAGACTGCATTAGTTTTTGTTTTGGAATTGCTGGAAGGGTGCTGGATCTCCATAAAGCCTTTACCATTTCCAATTTTTAAATATTCAATAGATTTATTCTGATTTCACTGCTTGTAAATACTTTTATGTCTGTCTCTCCTGTTGAATGTAGGGTCCTTGTGAATTGTGGCTCCATCCTAGTAACTATCAATCAGTCACTCAATGTTATTTGTCAAGTGCTTACTATGAACAGAGCACTGAACTTGGTGCTTGAGAGAATCACATGAAATTGAGTAGGTAGACAATGATCCCTGCCCGTACGGTGTTTTTAGTCTAGAAGTTTAACTGACGCTGGAGTAGATTCCATGGGCTTTTCCTGGAACCTCTTGATATCAACATATAGAGTAGTCCCTAAAGGTGAACCCCGAGGTCTGGCATGAGAGGTGCAGAGACTCCCTGAAATATTTCACGCCTCCCCAAGATTCTGCCAGCTGCAACACACCCTCCAGGTTTTGGTGAGAAAGCCTAGCTGCCTTGGAAGGAAAAGAGAGAATCCACGCAAGAGGAGAAGGGAAGGATCCAGTAGGAAGGAGGATGAGGAGTGACAAGCTTGGACCCTGAGCAGATAGAATTACCGCAACCAGTTGCTGGTGTTATGCCACTGCCTGCATAAGCCAGGTGGAAGAAAGACAGAATTTGACACTGAAGAGCTATGTTGTGAGAACAGGAAATTGCACTGAGACAGATAGAGGAAGTGGGAGGGTGTGTTATTTAGTCAGTGTTATTTAGAAAAGCAGCATGGTTTAGTGGAAAGAGCATGGGCTTGGGAGTCAAAGGTCATTGGTTCTAATCCTGGCTCTACTTCTTGTCTGCTGTGTGACTTTGGGCATGTCACTTAATTTTTCTGTACCTCAGTTCGCTCATCTGTAAAATGGGGATTAAGACTGTGCGCCCCACGTGGGAAAACCTGATTACCTCGTATCTACCACCGTGTTTAGAACTGTGTTTGGCACATAGTAAGTGCTTAACAAATACCACCATCATCATCATTTACATCCTCATCATTAACTTCTGTGCCATTAAAATCACCTTTTGTTAACATGATCATCATCAGTATTTACTGAACATCCATTTGTGTTTTGCAGAAGGCCTCTGAAGAATTTACAATTAGGAGAGAGCCCAGGCATGTGCCCAACAGTATAACAGGAATTTATTATGAAATTTTGTATTCAAGCAAGTGTCTGGGAGCAGAACTTTGATAGAAATAGCCCTTTCATTGTGGCTCTTCTTTGCCATCGGTTACTGTTCTACAGGGATCATCTCCAGGGAGATCTAGCTCTCAATCTGGCTTCCCAGTACCTTTGATACACAGCAGCAAAAGTAATTTTGGTCACCTGTGTGAGAGAACTCACATGCAAACCCACTACCTCTGATGTGCATTTCACACAGAGATATTGGATTATATTCCCCCCTCTCAGATTATCCATCTGCAGATACAGCTGGCTATTGGCGTTCTCCCTGGAAATGGCGAATCACCCTTCACCTAATCGGCAAGAAGTTTTGGCTCCCATCCTTGTAACTACCAATCAGTCAATCACTCGATGATCTGTATTGAGTGATTACTGAGTGCTTGCCCCTCTCAGGACTGTACCATAAGAGTTTTCAGCTATGGGAGGCAGAGTCAAGCAGAGGCCTACCCAATGCATTCCTAGCTTGGCCAGTGGCTAGCGAGTGGAAGGCAATCTGCTATAAGACAAAACTCCCCTGTGCTTGTCAGAAGCAGAATGAAGGAGAGTCGAGGGCAGAGACTCAAGCTTACTGCCTGGAAGAAGGCAACTGTAAACTACTTCCTTCTTTTTACCAAGAAAACTCTCTGGATCCACTATAAGAACGTTTGCTGAGGGAGTTGGGGTGTTCTGGGAGAGATGTGTCCATGGAGTCGCTAAGGGTTGGAAATGACTTGATAGCATAAGATGAGACAAGATTGTGTGCTTATTTATATCTTCTTGCAACAAGGAAACACCCCATGAGTAAACACGCACACAGCAACACACATAAAGCACACACACAACACACATAAAACAGAGAAGCAGCATGGCTCAGTGGAAAGAGCATGGGCTTTAGAGTCAGAGGTCATGGGTTCAAATCCCGGCTCGGCCATTTGTCAGCTGTGTGACTTTGGGCAAGTCACTTAACTTCTCGGTGCCTCAGTTACCTCATCTGTAAAATGGGGATGAAGCCTGTGAGCCCCACGAGGGACAACCTGATTCCCCTGTGTCTACCCCAGCACTTAGAACAGTGCTCGGCACATAGTAAGCGCTTAACAAATACCAACATTATTATAAAACAGACATACACACACACACACACGCCTGCAAGCCTAAACAAGTAACCTGGTGATTTCTACATCGCTTAAACATTTGATATTCATCCCATTCCCAGTCCCACAGCATATAGAGAGAGAATATATATGTGGAATATGCATTTTATACATATATACAAAATCTCCTTATCCTCCCCCAATTTCCTTATCTGTACTGTATTTTGATGCCTCTCCAGACTGTGAGCTCCTTTTGGTCAGGAATCTTGTCTACCAACTCTATTGTATTACAGTTCCCAAGCACTTAGCACAGTGCTCTGCATACATTTAGTGCTCGATCAGTAAATACCACTGATTGATCGATTGACTCACAACCTCTACCAGTTACAGAATCAACAAGATAACTCCTGGAGGAACTGAGATGAGAGCTAGGGGTGGGGACGTGATCTATTGGTGTTAAGCCATTTCTGGGGACATGTAGGCTCCCTCTAGACTGTAGGCTCAAAGATAATACTTAGCCCCCCTTTACCCAAAGCCCCCCTTTTCCTCAGCTTCCCCTCCCGGTCGCCTTGACTTACTCCCTTTGCTCTACCTCCACTCCCCACCCCACAGCACTTGTGTATATATGTACATATAATTCTATTTATATTAATGCCTGTTCACTCGTTTTGATGCATATATATCTATAATTCTATTTATATTGATGCTATTGTTGCCTGTTAACTTGTTTTAATGTCTATCTTCCTGCTTCTACACAGTGAGCCCATTGTGGCAGGGATTGTCTCTCTTTGTTGCTGAATTGTACTTTCCAAGTGCTTATTACAGTGCTCTGCACAGCGTAAGTGCTCAATAAATGTGATTTAATGAATGAATAATAATGATAATAATAATAATAATAATCCTTGTTAAGCACTAACTATGTGTTAAGCACTTACTATATGTAAAGCACTGTTCTAAGCACTGGAGTAGATACAAGTTAATCAGGTTGGGCATAGTTCTGGTCCCACATGGGCCTCACAGTCTAAATAGGAAGAGGTAGGATTGAATCCTCTTTTTAAAGATGAGGTAATTAAGGCACAGCAGTTACATGACAGAGCTGATGTTAGAACCCATAACCTTTGACTTCAGAGCCACACTACTTCTGGGCTTGTAGGTGTGCTGCTTTTGGGCAGGGAATATATCTACATGGCATAGTGGATAGAGCATAGGCCTGGGAGTCAGGAGGTCATGAGTTCTAATCCTGGATCCTCCATTTGTCTGCTGTGTGTCCTTGGGCAAGGCACTTCACTTCTCTGGGCCTCAGTTCCCTTATCTTTAAAGTGGGAATTGAGACTATGATCTTTGCAGAGTACAGGGACTGTGTCCAACCCAATATGCTTGTGTCCACCCCAGTGCTTAGTACAGTGCCTGGCACAATGTAAGCCCATAACAAATGCCATAATTATTGTACCAACTCTGTTGCTAAGTACTCTCCCAAGTACTTAGTACAGTGCTTTGCACACAGTAAGTGCTCAATAAATACCAGTGATTGACTGGTGGATTCTTTCCCTTTTGCCCCATTCCCTGTAATTAAAAGAACAGTGTCCCCTTCAAGAGCAGTACACACCAGCATAGGCTGCCTAGTCCTAGTGGCCTTTTTGCGACTGTGTTGGTAAGGTCGAAGGGGCAGGATTTGTGTTTGGGGGGGTGGCCAACTGAGCCCCATAGGCCAAAGGTCCAGAGTTCAAACCCTTTTAGCCCCTGTGCTAATCTGGCCCTGCTCTATTTTCCTTTCCTTTAAGTATTTTCTCCATTTCCAGGTCCAGTCTTGATTCCTCAATGGTTATTTACACTACCTCTGATGATGTCACAGGACTAGCTAGTTGGCTGAGGTGGAGGGCAGAGAAGCGGATTGCAGAGTTGGAATTCCTGGTCCCAATCATAGGTGCCTAAGAAGCTCAGTGGCAAATGGCAGAGCCCCAGAACCTTCCAGGAAAGAGGCACTACTGAACTAGTTCTCACCATTAACTTCTGCCTCCTGCCTTCACTCTCCTCCCCTGCCACAACCACAGCCTGCTGTCACTGCCATCTTCCCCCTTGCCCCCCAGCATAATAATTATGGTATTTGTTAAGCGCTTACTATGTGCCAGCTACCATACTAAGCACTGGGGTAGATACAAGCAAATCCGGTTGGACACAGTCCCTGTCCCAAGTGGGGCTCACAGTCTCAATCCCCATTTTACAGATGAGGGAGCTAAAGCATGAAGAAGTGAAGTGACTTGCTCAAGGTCACGCAGCAGGCAAGTGGTGGAGCAGGGATTAGAACCCACGACTTTCTGACTCCCAGCCGGTGCTCTATCCCCTAAGCCATGCTATTTCTCATGTAGCACCCATGTCATCACCACTGTTGCTTCCACCAGCACCTCCCAGCTTCCTGACACAGCCCCAGACTAGAATGCTGTTGCCTCCAGGAGCAGTCTGGAAAGACCCTCTACCCACCCATTACTTGTGCTGCCATCACTGCTAAAAAGGGGCCATGGAGGAGGTGTGCATGTTTTTTTCTTCGGCAGGATTCTGGAGCTAGGAAGAGCTGTGGTCAGGAGAAGAGGAGTGCTTGGCACATAGTAAGCAATTAGCAAATACCAAATTATTATTATTATTATGCTGCAAGGCAGTGATGCAATAATGTTCCCTGGGTATCAACATCACACAGAGGGGGGCCTGTCACCCGTCGCTGGGGACAGGTTCTTTCGGAATCGGCGGGGTGAGAGAGAGAGAGAGAGGCCGGGGATGGAAAACCTGACTTTTGTATAGAATTTATTCCACAGGGTGAATAGAATTAATTATTTAGACACGACAAATCGGCCTTCCCTTTTGGAAGAAATATGGTGTGAAAGCTTCCCTAATGGGAGGAATACACTGGTACGTTACTTGCGTGTGGCCGGACACCCGAGTCCACTTATGATTTACTCACAACATGGTGAGGCGGCTGGGTCCCACCATGTGCTCGCCCCACCCAGGAGGAATCCACCTTTGCATTAAATACACTGACATGCATTAAACACTAATGAGCTACATACACTTATGAGTTACATACACTTATGCGTTAAACCCAGTTATGCATTACCCACTTATGGTTACTCGGGCTTGGTGAGGCGGCTAGCTCCCACCATATTCACGTCCCCCTGGGGAGGCACCCACTTAGACATCAAATCCAATTAAATGCTACATACCAATGGGGAAGCATCTGGCTTCCAACCCCACGAGCGCTCAGCAGGACGGGACACTCACCCATCCACAGCTCCTCACTTAATGCAGGCAGAGCGGCCTTCTCACGCTCTGGACAGAGGTGACCTGCAGCCGGCTGCTGCAAGTCCCATTCCTCTACACAGAAGGTTAGAGGCGGTAGGTATTTATCACCTGTGCCCTTAGGCCATTCCAGCTTCTGGCCTCACTTTATCCAATCTCTGCCCTCCCCCCTTCTCCATTCCTAATTTGATTGTCACAGGGGCGAGGGGCACCTTCTGTATTCCCAGCTTGGGCTGTCAATCTGGCAGTTTCGGTTGTGGGGGTGGTGTCCCAGCCTCACTTCCGAGTTCCGCCTGCTGGTTCAGGAGGTCACGAGATAGCATTTGACCTTGAGATGGTCAGTAGCCCAGGGTCACCTGGGGACAGGGCCTATGAGACAACCGAACTTCAGGCATGAATTTAGACTCCACACGGTTCTGGAGGGCAATGACTTTGATCTAAAATGGACTGGAATGATATCCTTTCTTATAAGAAAAATCCCAATCTGTAATTTTCTTTCCTTGCAGGGCCACCTCCTCTTCAACAGCTGTAACATTTATTGGACACCTACCATCACTTGAGCCCTGTAATAGGTGTGTGGCGATATCCAATAAAAATAGAAGACATGGTTGCTGCCCTCAAGGAACTTAAAATCTAATGGAGGAGGTAGCCAGATACACAATGGGAACAACAGCAAAAACCCATGCACTGGTAATAAAAGTAAGCAAACAAACAAAAAATAAAGGAGTAAATTAAAAAAATGGAATAAATATGCCAATACAAATGGCTGATGGAAGGACATGATCAAAGAGTTTGATGGTATTCAGGAAATCTAATCATTTATTACATAAATCATTGTCTGTTCAAAACCATTGCTAATGATCAGGGCAGCTTTTGTCCTTGTGACCAGGTGGGTTACATCTACAATTTTTAGGGAGAGGGGATTATCCCATCACCTCAAGCTTAACATGTCCAGAACTCCTTATCTTCCCACATAATCCCTGTCCTCCCCCTGACTTTCCCATCACTGTAGAGGGCACCACCATCCTTCCTGTCTCACAAACCCGTTAGCTTGGTGTTAAAATTGGCTTCTCTCTCTCATTCAGTCCACATATTTAATCCATCACTAAATTCTGTCGGTCCCACATTCACAACATCACTAAACATCATCACAACATCACTCTCCTCCTCCACTGAAACTGCTACCATGTCAATACAATCACTCATCCTAACGCATCTGGATTACTGCATCAGCCTCTTTGCTGTCCTCCCAGCGTCCTGCCTCTTCCCACTCCAGTCCACACTTCACTCAGCAGTCTGGATCATTTTTCTATAAAAACAATCAGGACATAAAAACATCCCAGACTAAGCCCCCCTTTTCCTCTGCTCCTCCTCCCCTCCCTATTGCCCCCACTCCCTCCCTCTGCTCTACCTCCATCCCCGCCCCTCAGCACTTGTGTATATTTGTACATATTTTTTATTCTATTTATTGAATTAAGGATCTGTATATATCTATGATTCTATTTATATTGATGTTATTGATGCCTGATTACTTGTTTTGATGTCTTTCTCCCCTTTTCTAGACTGCGAGCCCATTGTTGGATAGGGATTGTCTCTGTTGCTGAATTGTACTTTCCAAGTGCTGAGTACAGTGCTCTGCACACAATAAATATGATTAATGAATAAATGTAAGGACTTGTCACCCCACTCCTCAAAAAACTCCAGCGCTTGCCCATCTACCTTCGCATCAAACAAAAACTCCTCACCATTGGTTTTAAAGTACTTCACCACCTTGCCTCCTCCTACCTGACCTTACTATTCTCCAGCCTGCACACTTCATTCCTCTAATGCTAACCTTCTCACTGTGCCTCCATCTTGACTATCTCACCACTGACCCCTAGCCCACATCTTGCCTCTGGCCTGGAATGCCTTCCCTCCTCAAATCCAACTGACAATTACTCTCCCCTGGCTTCAAAGCCTTATTGAAGGCACAACTCCTCCAAGAGGCCTTCCCAGACTAAGTCCCCCCTTTCCACTTCTCCCACTCCCTTCTGCATTGCCCTGACTTGCTCTCTTTGTTCTTCCCAGCACTTATGTACATATCCGTCATGTATCTGTACTAATGTCTGTCTCCTCACCTCTAGTCTGTAAACTCACTGTGAGCAGAGAATGTGTCTGTTTACTGTTGTGTTGTACTCCCCCAAGCACTTAGTAGTAATAATAATAATAATAACAATGACAGTATTTGTTAAGCACTTAAAAGGTGCCAAGCACTGTTCTGAGAACTGGGGTTAGATACAAGGTCATCAGGTTGTCCCACAGGGACTCACAATCTTAATCCTCATTCTATGGATGAGGTAACTGAGGCACAGAGAAGTTGAGACTTACCCAAAGTCACCCAGCTGACAAGTGGCAGAGCTGGGATTAGAACCCATGACCTCTGACTCCCAAGCCCGGGCTCTTACCACTAAGCCACGCTGCTTCTCACACAGTAAATGCTCAGTAGATACGATTGAATGAATGAATTCTTACTGCAGTTTTCTCAGAACTGTGAACTCAGCATCCATGGTGGGGCTTCAGCCCTGCACTCATTTCCTGTCCCTAAGCTTACTTGTTTACAACCTGACACTCCTTCATGGGGTTCATAATTCTCACAAGAAACTTTGAAATTATTGAGAATTGAAAGTGAAAGGCTGTGAGGAGGCAAAATGGTACAAGGGTGGGGGAAGATGGATTGGCCGGTGGGGGCGGGGCCAGGGTCTTTCCTTCTACTGCAAGAGCAGCCAATCTCAGAGCTGGTTGGCTCCGCCCCCCCCTTCACATTTTCAGTTGTTATTTAACCCCTGTCCCATTGTCTTTGAAGAGTGAATGGGGTGTCAAAGAGGGTCACAGCAGGTAAGTGTTTTCTACTGTTCCCCCCTGCCACCCCTCCCCCAAGATGAGATTGATGACTCTATTTCCCCAATTTCCAGTATTTTAACTGGGGAAACAAGGGTCGTCCTTTCCACCAGACTGTCAGCGCAGGGTTTCGGGGAGGAAGGGACAGACCCAAACATCTCCCTCTCTTGCTGCCAACAGAGCAGCTGATAGGGAAGAACTGGGAATTCAGGGATTCATTCATTCATTCAATTGCATTTATTGAGCACTTTCTTTCTGCAGAGCCCTGTATTAAGTGCTTGGGAGAGTACAATATAAGAATAAACAGACACCTTCCCTGCCCACGAGTTTACAGTCTAGAAGGGGAGACAGATATTAATATCAATAAATAAACTACATATATGTACATAAGTGCTGTGGGGCTAGGAGGGGGAATGGATATAGGGAGCACATCAAGACAACACAGGGAGGGTGGGAGAAGAGGAAAGAAAGGGTTAGTCAGGGAAGGTCTTTTGGAGGAGATGTGCTTCCAATAAGGTTTTGAAGTCAGGGAGAGTAATCGTCTGTCGGATTTGAGGAGGGAGGGCATTCCAGGCCAGAGGGAGGACCTGAGTGAGGGGGTCAGCGGCAAGATAGATGAAATTGAGGTACAATGAAAAGGTTGGCTTTAGAGGAATGAAGTATGCGGGTTGGGTTGTAGTAGGAGAGTAGCAAGGTAAGGTAAGAGGGGGCAAGGTAATTGAGTGCTTTAAAGCCAGTGATGAGGAGTTTTTGTTTGATGTGAAGGTGGATGGGCAACCACTGGAGTTTCTTGAGGAGTGGGGGAACATGTCTTGAATGTTTCTGTAGAAAAATGATCTGAGCAGCAGATAGAAATATGGTTTTGAGTGGGGAGAGTCAGGAGGCTGGGTGGCCAGGAAGGAGGCTGATGCAGTAATCAAGGCAAAATAGGGTAAATGATTGGATTAACAAATTAGCAGTTTGGATGGAATAGAAAGGTGGATTTTAGCAATGTTGTGGAGGTGGCACCAACAGGATTTAGTGATGGATTGAATACGTGGGTTGAATGTGAGAGAAAAGTGAAGGAAAGTGTGAGAGAAAAGTGAAGGGAAAGCCAAGGTTACAGGCTTGTGAGACAGGAAGAATGGTGGTGCTGTCTGCAATAATGGAAAAGTTGTAGGGAGGACAGGGCTTGTGTGGGAAGATAAAGAGTTCAGTTTTGGACATATTAAATTTGAGGTGACAGGAGAACATCTAAGTAGAGATATCTCTAAGGCAGGAGGAAATGTGAGACTGCAGAGAGTGGGGAGATCAGGGCTGGAGATGTAGATTTGCATATCATCTGCATAGAAGTGGTAGTTAAAATCATAGAAGTGAATAAGTTCTCCAAGAGAGTAGGTGTAAATGGAGAATAAAAGGGGACTGAGAAATGAACCTTAATAACAATAATAATAATAATAATGTTGGTATTTATTAAGAGCTTACTATGTGCCAAGCACTGTTCTAAGTGCTGGGGCAGATACAAGATAATCAGGTTGTCCCACGTAGGGCTCACAGTCTTCATTCCCATTTTACAAATGAGGTCACTGAGGCACAGAGAAGTTAAGTGATTGCCCAAGGTCACACACCTGACAAGCGGTGGAGTCGGGATTAAAACCCATGACCTCTGACTACGAAGCCCGGGCTCTTTCCACTGAGCCACACTGCTTCTTTGAGCCTCCTGTCTCTCCCCACTCCAATCTATTCTTCATTTTGCTGCCCAGATCATCTTCCAAGAGAAACACTCTGGGCACGTCACTCCCCTCCTCAAAACCCTCCTCAAAACCCTCCAGTGGTTGCCTATTAACCTTCTCACGAGACAAAAACTCCTCACTTTTGGCTTCAAAGCTCTCCATCCCCTTGCACCCTCCTACCTCACCTCCCTTCTCTCTTTCTACTGCCCACCCCGTACACTCCACTCCTCTGCCGCTCACCTCTTCACCATCCCCCGTTCATGCCTGTCCCGCCGTCGACCTCTGGACCACATCCTACTGCTGTCCTGGAATGCCCTCCCTCCTCACATCCACCAAACTAACTCTCTTCCCCTCTTCAAAGCCCTACTGAGAGCTCCTCTCCTCCAGGAGGCCTTCCCAGACTGAGCCCTCCCTTTCCCTCTGCCCCTCCTCCCCTCCCCATTCCCCCCCACCCTCTACTCTTCCCCCTTCCCCTCCCCTCAGCACTGTACATATTTGTATATATTATTACCCTATTTATTTTGTCAGTGAGGTGTATATCTCCATGATTCTATTTATCTTGATGATGTTGTTTTGTTTTGTTCTGTTTTGCTTTGCTGTCTGTGAACCCGTTAGTGAGCAGGGATTGTGTCTCTATCTGTTGCTGAATTGTACATTCCAAGAGCTTAGTACAGTGCTCTGCACATAGTAAGCACTCAATAAATACTATTGAATGAATGAATGAGCCACATGAACAGTTATGGGATGAGAGGCAGAGGAGGGGCCAGCAAAAGAGCCTGAGAATGAGTGCCCACAGACATAGGAGGAGAATCAAGAGAAGATGGTGTCAGTGAAGCTGAGGTTGTATAATTTTTCCAGGATAAGGGGGTGATTGGAAGGGTCAAAGGCAGGTGAGAGGCCAAGGAGGATTAGAATGGACTGGTAACAAGGTGCCCATCCTAGCAGCCCTAGCCCTGTGCCTCCCATAGGTGATTATTATTATTATTATTACTATACTAATAATAATAAAAATGTTATTTAAGTGCTTACTATGTGCCAAGCACTGTTCTAAGTGCTGGGGTGGATACAAGGGAATTAGGTTGTCCCACGTGGGGCTCACAGTCTTCATCCCCATTTTCCAGATGAGGTAATTGAGGCACAGAGAAGTTAAGTGACTTGCCCAGGGTCACACAGCTGACAAGTGGCAGAGCCGGGATTAGAACCCATGACCTCTGACTCCCAAGCCCGGGCTCTTTCCTTTGAGCCACTCTGCTTCTCTATTAGGGAAGAGGCAGGAATGTGGGGGCACTTAGGGCTTGGGTTTCCACTACACCTGGTTTCCGCTACACCTGCCACACTGATGTGAACATATTGTACACCGGGGCAATTTCCTAAAAAAGTGGTATTTGCTGAATACCAACTGTGTGTCAAGCACTGCATTAAGTATTTGGGAGATGACACCATTCCTGAGCTCAAGCAGAGAAGCAACATGGCTAGGTGGAAAGATCAGAGGCTAGGGAGTCAGGTGATGTGGGTTCTAATCCCAGCTCTGCCACTCCTCTGCTGTGTGACCTGGCAAGCCACTTAACTTCTCTGTGCCTCAGTTACCTCATCTGTAAAATGGGAATTATGACTGTGAGCTCCACGTGGGACAACCTGATTACCTTGTATCTACTACAGTGCTTAGAACAGTGTTTGGCACATAATAAGGGTTTAACAAATATCATAATAATAATTAATCGAGGAGAGATATAAATTATTTATTAATGACAGAAACAGAAGAAAGAACAAAGTTACCACTGGGAGCAGCAAGAATAAGAAAGATGAATCAATCGATCATATTTATTGAGTGTTTACCTTGTGTCCCTCATTATGGGCAGGGAACATGTCCTTTGTATTATTGTGTCGTACTCTCCCTAGTGCTTAGTGCAGTGCCCTGCACACAATAAGTGCTCAATAAATACGATTGATAGATTTATTGATTGAGCATGTGCTAAGTGCTTGGGAGTGTACAATATGACAGAGCTTCATTCATTAATCGTATTTATTGAGCATTTATTGTGTGCAGAGCACTGCACTTAGTGCTTGGACAGTACAATTCAGCAACAGATAGAAGCAATCCCTGCCCAACAATGGGTTCATGGTCTAGAAGGCGGGAGACAGTCATCAAAACAAGTAAGCGGGTATCAATAGCATCAATATAAATAAATAGAATTATAGATATATACACATCATTAATAAAATAAAAGAAATATGTAACACATATACGAAAGTACTGTGGGGTGGGGAGGGGGATAGAGCAGAGAGAGCAAGTCAGGGCGATGGGGAGGGGAGGAGGAACAGAGGAAAATGGGGACCTAGTCTGGGAAGGCCACCTGGAGGAGGTGAGCTTTCAGTAGGGCTTTGAAGGGGAAAGTGTGCTAGTTTGGCAGATGTGAGGAGAGAGGGCATCCAGGCCAGAGGTAGGGTGTGGGCCAGGGGCCGATGGCGGGACAAGCGAGAACGAGGCACAGTGAGGAGGTTAGTGGCAGAGGAGCGGAGTGTGTGGGTTGGACTGGAGAAGGAGAGAAGGGAGGTGAGGTAGGAGGGGGCCAGGTGATGGAGAGCTTTGAAGCCAAAAGCGAGTAGTTTTTGCTGGATATGAAGGTTGATAGGCAACCACTGGAGATTTTTGAGGAGAGGGGTAACATGCACAGAGCATGTCTGTAGAAAGATAATCCGGGCAGTTGAGTGAAGCATAGACTGAAGTGGGGAGAGACAGGAGGTTGGGAGATCAGAAAGGATGCTGATGCAGTAATCCAGTCAGGACAGGATGAGTGATTGTAGTAACTGGGTAGTGGTTTGGATGGAGAGGAAAGGGCTGATCTTGGAGATGTTGTGAAGGTGAGACCGGCAGGTTTTGGTGACGGATTGGATATATGGGGTGAATGAGATAGCGGAGTCAAGGATGACACCGAGGTTGTGGGATTCTGAGATGGGATGGATGGCAGTGCCTTCCACAGTGATGGGAAAGCCAGGGAGAGCACAGGGTTTGGGAGGAAAGATAAGGAGCTCTGTCTTGGACATGTTGAGTTTTATGTGGTGGGAGGACATCCAGTTGGAGATGTCCTGAAGGCAGGAAGGACATCCAGTTGGAGATGTCCTGAAGGCAGGAGGAGATTCATTCATTCAATATGATTTATTGAGTGCTTACTATGTGCAGAGCACTGTACTAAGCGCTTGGAATGTACAAATCGGCAACAGATAGAGACAGTCCCTGCCCTTTGACGGGCTTACAGTCTAATCTGGGGAGACAGATGGACAAGAACAATGGTAGTAAATAGAGTCAAGGGGAAGAACATCTCATAAAAACAATGGCAAACGAATAGAATCAGGGTGATGTACATCTCATTAAACAAAATAAATAGGGAGATGAAGATATATACAGTTGAGCGGACGAGTACAGTGCTGAGGGGATGGGATGGGAGAGGGGGAGGAGCAGAAGGAAAGCGGGGAGAAGAGGGTTAGCTGGGGAGAAGTGAAGGGGGGGTAGAGGGAGCAGGGGAAAAGGGGAACTCAGTCTGGGAAGGCCTCTTGGAGGAGGTGAGTTCTAAGTAGGGTTTTGAAGAGGGGAAGAGAATTAGATTGTCGGAGGTGAGGAGGGAGGGCGTTCCAGGACTGCGGGAGGACGTGGCCCGGGGGTCGACGGCAGGATAGGCGAGGACGGGGGACGGTGAGGAGGTGGGTGGCAGAGGAGCGGAGTGTGCGGGATGGGCAGTAGAAAGAGAGAAGGGAGGAGAGGTAGGAAGGGGCAAGGTGATGGAGAGCCTCGAAGCCTAGAGTGAGAAGTTTTGTTTCGTGCGGAGGTCGATAGGCAACCACTGGAGGTTTTTAAGCAGGGGAGTGACATGCCCAGAGCGTTTCTGCAGGAAGATGAGCCGGGCAGCGGAGTGAAGAATAGACTGGAGTGGGGAGAGAGAGGAGGAAGGGAGATCAGAGACCAGGCTGACACAGTAATCTAGACGGGATATTATGAGACCCTGTAGCAGTAAGATAGCCGTTTGGGTGGAGAGGAAAGGGCAGATGTTGGCGATATTACAAAGGTGAGACCGGCAGGAGATGTGAGCCTGGAGGGAAACTTGGTCTAGTGTGGTGGAGAGACATTAAAATAAATTACAGATAGGTGAAGCAGCAGAATATAAGGCTATTTATATAAATTCTGTGGGGATGGGGATTGAGAAAAGAGAGACTAATAAAGGAAAATTCTTGAAGATATGCACTTAGATCTGTTGACCCTTGGGCGTTTTATATTTGCTCCATCCCCAACCCCACAGCACTTAAGTACAAATCTTTAAATTATATTTTATTTATTTATATTAATATCCATTCCCCTCTTTAGTCTGTAAACTCATTATGGGTAGGGAACAGGTCTCCTAATTCTGTTGTATTGCACTATCCCACGGACTTAGTAGAGTGCTCTGCACATAGTAAGCACTCAATAATACCAATGATTGATTGATTGACAGATATTTCATATGGCATAGAAGATGGGAAGAGTTATGATCTGTTAGATATGAAGGGGAGGGAGTTTCAGGCTAGAGGGAGGACTTGGGTAAGGGTCGGCCTTGAGAGAGATGAGATCAAGATACAGTAAGTAGGCTGGAGCTATAGGAGTGTAATGTGTAGGCTGAATTGTAGCAGGAGATGAGTGAGGTAAGGAATGAGGGGAAGAAGTGAAAGAATGCTTTAAAGCCAAAGGTAAGGAGCTTCTGTTTTATGCTGAGAGGGCTGGGCAACCACTGGAGATTTTTGAGGAGTGGGAAGAAGTGTGCAGACATTATTTTAGAAAAATGATTCAGGCAGAGGGTGAAGGAGTGGAGCGGGAAGTGACTGGAGTGAGGGGTCAGTGAGGAGGCTGATGCAGTAGTCTAGGTCGGATATGTTAAGAGTTTAGATCAGGTGGCAGCAGTTTGGATGGAGAGTAAGGAGCAGATTATAAAGATGTTGTGAATATAGAGCCAATAGAACATGTAGGTTGATAGAAGAGTTGAAAATAATGCCCAGGTTACACATTTGTGAGACAGAGAGAATGCTGATGCTGTCTACAGTGATGTGAAAGTCAGTGGGAAGACAGGGTTTCAGTCATAAGATGAGGAGCTGTGTTTGGGACATGTTAAGTTTGAGGTATTGGTGAGACATATAAGTATAGATGTCCTGAAAGCAGGAGGAAATGCAAGGCTGCAAAGAATGAGAAAGGTTGAGTTGTCAGTCTGGGAGTCATCTGTGTAGAGATGGCAGATGAAGTTGTAAGAGTGAATGAATTCTCCAAAGGAGTGGGTGTAGAGGGAGAACAGAAGGGAACCCAGAAATTATTCTTGAGGGCTTCCCCATAATTAGAGGGTGGGAGGCAGAGGAGGAGCCAGCAAAAGACACTGAAAAAAGAGATAGGAGGAAAAGCAAGAGAGGGTGGTGTCAGTGAAGTTGTAGTTGGATAATGTTTCCAGGAGAAGAGGGTGGTCCACAGTGTTGAAGGTAGCTGAGAGGTTGAGGAGTGTTAGGATGAAGTAGAGGATGTTGGATTGGACAAGAAGGTAGTCACTGATGACCTTAGAGAGGGTAGTTTCCATGGAGAGAAGGGAGAGGAGAAGTGAATTTTCACTTATTGGCGAGAATCGAATTGTTAGGATACACACTAGTGTCTTATGCTTATGGATTGCGTGGACAATCAAGCAATCATTCAGTGGTGTTTATTCAACACTTGTGTAACACTTAATACTTAACACTTGTGTAGAGCACTATACTAAGCGCTAAACTGTAAGCTCCTTGTGGACAGGGAAGATGTCTACCATTTCTCTTGTGGTGTATTCTCCCAAGTGCTTAGTTCAGTGCTCTTCCCAGATTAAGTGCTCAATAAATAACACTGTTTATAGGTAAGGAAAGCATGATAGAATAGAGATGGTAGAAGCATTCCCTGACCATAAGGAGCTTATTCAGTTGTAATAAGAAGCAGGGCCTACGGAACAGGATAATTGGTCCAAGGAGATTCCAAGCAGAAACCACATAAGCCTCCTTACAAATACAGAGCCCGAGAAGGTTAGAACTCCAACTAGCTTTTCATGGAAAAAATAGCAAAAACTTATAGTAAATAAAATTAGGTAAGAGAGATTAAAGAACTCTGATCCAAAATGCCTTTCCTTTTCTTCACCTTAACGGTTACCTTGTTGATTCTCCCCAAGACCCTGTCTACTTTCCTGCAACCACCTTGGGGCCCATTCCTCTGGTCCACACCCTTTGCCCTTACTCAGGGGTCCCCAAGTTTCAGGTTCACCATTTCTGGATCCTCCCCTTGGGACTTTGGAAGCTGCGGTGAAATTGCTGCCAACCCACTCGGTTGCTCTTCCCCCACTGTGCAGAGGGAACCTCTCCCACCTACCCTCACCCACCTTGAGGATCCTGCCCTCTAGATCCCAACCTGGCGAATCTTTCTTTCTGCATCCTGCCCCAGGATCACTTAGTCCCAACTCTGCAATTTAAAATGTCCAAGGAGAGAATTTGTTTTTTATGGTATTTGTTGAGCACATACTATGTGCCAGACACTGTACTAAGTGCAGGGTAGACATACATTAATCAGATTGTACACAGTCCATGTCCCACATGGGACTCACAATCTTAATCCCCATTTTGCAGATGAGGGAACTGAGGAACAGAGAAGTAAAATGACTTGCCCAAGCTTACATAGCAGACAAGTGAAGGAGATGAAGTGATGACAAGGGGGGTAAACTCTTAAGGAGTTTGGAAAGGAATGGTAGCAGGGAGTTAAGTCAAAAGCTGGAAGGAGCCATGGGGTCAAGAGAGGGTTTTTTTAGGATAGATACATAAGGATGTTTGGGAGCCATGAGGAAGAAGACATTGGAAAGCAAACAGTTGAAGATGGCAGTCAAGGAGGGAAGAAGGGAGGTGATGAGTGCTTTAAATAGGTATGAAGGGAAGAGATCAGAAGCACAAGTGGAGGGAATAGATGTAGAGAGGAGATGAGAGATAATAATGTTGGTATTTGTTAAGCGCTTACTATGTGCCGAGCACTGTTCTAAGAGCTGGGGTAGACATAGGGGAATCAAGTTGTCCCACGTGGGGCTCACAGTCTTCATCCCCATTTTACAGATGAGGGAACTGAGGCACAGAGAAGTTAAGTGACTTGCCCACAGTCACACAGCCAACAAGTGGCAGAGCTGGGATTCGAACTCATGAGCCCTGACTCCAAAGCCCATGCTCTTTCCACTGAGCCACGCTGCTTCTCAATAATAATGTTTGTATTTGTTAAGCGCTTACTATGTGCAGAGCACTGTTCTAAGCGCTGGGGTAGATACAGGGTAATCAGGTTGTCTCACGTGAGGCTCACAGTTAATCCCCATTCTACAGATGAGGTAACTGAGGCACAGAGAAGTGAAGTGACTCTCCCACCGTCACACAGCTGACAAGTGGCAGAGCTGGGAGTCAAACCCATGACCTCTGACTCCGAAGCCCAGGCTCTTTCCACTGAGCCACGCTGCTTCACACCTTGAGTTGCTGCGTGGAATGTAGGAGGAGTCAAAGAGGGTGGGTGGGCGGGGCGGGTTGGAGGGGAGTAGGGGAGATTTTAAGAAGATCATGTCTGATGGTTTCAATTTTGTTGATGAAGTCTATGGCCAGGTCATTAGGGGAAAGAGATGGTGGGGGTGGAAGGATAGGAGTCTTGAGGGAGTTAAATGCCTGAAACATCTGGTGTGGGCAGTGTGTATGAGAGTGAATTAGGAAGGAGAAGTATTGCTGTTGGGCAGTGGAGAGGACAAAATCAAAGTAGATAAAAATGAATTTAAGGTAGATAAAATCAGAGAGATATCTCCCAACCCTTGGCTTTAAGGCACTTAATTCACTTTTCCTCCTTCCTCCTGTCTGTAAAATATCTTAGAGCCCCTCTCTCCTCCTAGATTATAACTCCTTGAGGTCTATTACCTTTACTAAATTCTCTGCACACATTAATCACTCAAATATTATTGATTGAGATTACCTTGGGGTTTAGTGGGGTTTAAGATCTAGAGTAGGGAAAGGCAGTTATTCTCAGATTTGTCAGTCAGCCAGTTATATTTATTGAGTGCATACTATTTGCACAGCACTGTAACAAAAAGAGGACACATTCCCTGCCCATAGTGAGTTTACAGTCTAGAAGGGGAGACATACATCAACATAAATAAATTATAGATATACACATAAGTGCCGTGAGCTTGGGAGGAGGGATGAATAAAGGGAGGAAGTCAGGGCAATGCAGAAAAGAGTGGGAGAAGAGGAAAGGAGGATTTAGTCCGAGAAGGTTTCTTGGAGGAGATGTGCCTTCGATAAGGCTTTGAAGAAGGGAGAGTAATAAATTGTTGTATGTGAGGAGGGAGGACATTCCAGGCCAGAGGCAGGACATAGGCCAGAGGTCAGTAGTGAGATAGACAAGATGGAGGTACAGTGAGAAGGTTAGCATTTAGAGGAGGAAACCAGACTGAGCCCCCTTTCCCTCTGCTCCTCCTTCCTTCCCCTCCCTCCCTCCCACTCTCTGCTCTTCCCCCTTCCCCTCCCCTCAGCACTGTGCTCATTTATATATATTATTTATTACCCTATTTATTTTGTTAATGAGGTGTCTATCTCCTTGATACTGTTTATCTTGATGATGTTGTCTTGTTTTTTTCTGTTTTGGTTTGCTGTCTGTCTCCCCTGTTTAGACTGTGAGCCCATTATTGGCAGGGATTGTCTCTGTTGCTAAATTGTACATTCCAAGTGCTTAGTATTGTGCTCTGCACATTCCCATCCTTCCCTGCAGTATCCTCAGAGGAGATCTCCTCCCTCCTCACAAGTGCCACCCCCTCCACCTGCGCCTCGGACCCCATTCCCGCTCACCTTGTAAAAACCATCGCCCCTGCCCTCCTCCGTTCCTTAACTTCTATCTTTAATCGCGCAATCTCCATTGGCTCTTTCCCCTCTGCCTTCAAACATGCCCACGTCTCCCCCATCCTAAAAAAAACCCTCTCTCGACCCCACTTCCCCTTCCAGTTATCGCCCTATCTCCCTACTACCCTTCCTTTCCAAAATCCTAGAATGAGTCGTCTACACTCGCTGCTTAGAATTCCTTAACTCCCATTCTCTCCTGGACCCCCTCCGATCTGGCTTCCGTCCCCTCCACTCTACCGAGACTGCTCTCTCTAAGGTCACCCATGACCTCCTTCTTGCCAAATCCAATGGCTCCTACTCCATTCTAATCCTCCTTGACGTCTCAGCTGCCTTTGACACTGTCGACCATCCCCTTCTCCTCCACACTTTATCTCACCTTGGCTTCACGGACTCCATCCTCTCCTGGTTCTCCTCTTATCTCTTTGGTCGGTCATTCTCGGTCTCCTTTGCAGGCGCCTCCTCCCCTTCCCATCCTTTAACTGTTGGAGTTCCTCAGGGGTCAGTTCTTGGCCCTCTTCTGTTCTCCATTTACGCTCACTCTCTTGGTGAACTCATTCGCTCTCACGGCTTTGACTACCATCTCTACGCAGATGACACGCAGATCTACATCTCTGCCCCTGTCCTCTCCTCCTCCCTTCAGGCTTGCATCTCCTCCTGCCTCCTGGACATTTCCACCTGGATGTCTGCCCACCACCTAAAACTCAACATGAGAAAGACTGAGCTCCTCATCTTCCCTCCCAAGCCCGGTCCTCTCCCAGACTTCCCTATCACTGTGGATGGTACGACCATCCTTCCCGTCTCTCAGGCCCGCAACCTCGGTGTCATCTTTGACTCATCTCTCTCACTCACCTCACACATCTGATCCGTTACCGAGACCTGCCGGTCTCACCTTTACAGTATCGCCAAGATCCGCCCTTTCCTCTCCACCCAAATGGCTACCTTACTGCTACAGGCTCTCGTTATATCCCGGCTAGACTACTGTGTCAGCCTTCTCTCTGATCTCCCTTCCTCCTCTCTCGCCCCACTCCAGTCTATTATTCACTCTGCTGCCCGGCTCATCTTCCTGCAGAAACATTCTGAGCATGTCACTCCCCTTCTTAAACAACTCCAGTGGTTGCCTATCGACCTCCACTCAAAACAAAAACTCCTCACTCTAGGCTTCAAGGCTCTCCAACACCTTGCCCCTTCCTACCTCTCCTCCCTTCTCTCTTTCTACTGCCCGCCCTGCACACTCCGCTCCTCTGCCGCCCACCTCCTCACCGTCCCTCGGTCGCGCCTATCCCACCGTCGATCCCTGGGCCACATCCTCCCGCGGTCCTGGAATGCCCTCCCTCCTCACCTCCGACAATCTAATTCTCTTCCCCTCTTCAAATCCCTACTTAAAGCTCACCTCCTCCAAGAGGCCTTCCCAGACTGAGCTCCCCCCTTTTCCCTCTGCTCCTTCTACCCCCCCTTCACCTCTCCGCAGCTAAACCCTCTTCTCCCTCCTTTCCCTCTTTTCCTCCCCCTCTCCCGTCCCACCCCCTCAGCACTGTATTTGTCCGCTCAACTGTACATATCTTCATCACCCTATTTATTTTGTTTATTTTGTTTAATGAAATGTACATCGCCCTGATTCCATTTATTTGCCATTGTTTTTATGAGATGTTCTTCCCCTTGACTCTATTTATTGCCATTGTTCTTGTCTGTCTCCCCCGATTAGACCGTAAGCCCATCAAAGGGCAGGGACTGTCTCTATCTGTTGCCGACTTGTACATTCCAAGTGCTTAGTACAGTGCTCTGCACATAGTAAGCGATCAATAAATACTAGTGAATGAATGAATAGTAAGCACTCAATAAATACTATTGAATAAATGAATGAAAAGTGATCTGGGCAGCAGAGGGGAGTAGGGACTGGAGTAAGGAGAGACGGGGGTTGGAAGATCAGCAAGGAGGCTGAGAGAGTAATCAAGGTGGAATAGGATAAGTGCTTGGATTAACATGGTAGCAGTTTGGATGGAGAGGAAATGTAGGGGGAGGACTGGGTTTGGGTGGGAAGATGAGAAGGTGACACAAGGACATACAAGTAGAGATGTCTTGAAGGCAGGAGGAAATGCAGGACTGGAAAGAGGAAGAGAAATCAGGGCTGAAGATGTAGATTTGGGTATCACCCACATAGAAGTGGTAATTGAAGCAATGGGAGTGAATAAGTTCTCCAAGGTAGTGGGTGTAGATGGAGAATAGTAGGGGACTCAGAAATGAACCTTGGGGGACACCCACAGTTAGGGGTTGGGAGGCAGAGGAGAAGCCCATGAAAGAGCTTGAGAATGACAGCCAGAGAGATAAGAGGAGAATCCAGAGAGGACAGTATCAGTGAAACCAAGGTTTGATAGTATTTCCAGGAAAATGAGATGGTCGATAGTGTTGAAGGCAGTTGAGAGGTCAAGGAGGATCCTTGGCAAAATCATTTATGACCTTTGAAAGGATAGTTTCTATGGAGTGAAGGGGATGACAGCCAGATTGGAGGGACTCAAGGATAGAATTAGAGGAAAGGAACTTGACAGTAGGTATGGACAACTTGCTCAAGGAATATGGAGAGGAAAGGTATGAGGGACATAGGACAATAACATGTGGGGTCAAGGGAGGGTTTTTTAGGATGAGGAGACGTGTGTTTGAAAGTAGTGGGGAAGAAGCCATTGAAGAAAGGACAGTTGAGAATGGCAGTTAGGGAGGGAAGAAGGGAGGGACAAGTGTTCTGATAAGGTACAAAGGAATTGGGTTGGGTGTGCAGGTGGAGCAGGTGGATTTAAAGAAAATGCAGAATATCTCCTCTAGAGATACTGCTGGGAAAGATGGAAGAGTTGAAAAAGGGGCAGGAGGACAGAAGGACTGGGGAGGGAAAGGGGAGATTTTAAGGAGATCAAGCCTGGTGGTGTCAATTTTCTCAATAAAGTAGGTGGCCAGGACATTAGAGGCAAGGGATGGGAGAGATGGGGGCACATGAGTTTTGAGGAGGGAATTATACATCTGGAACAACTGCTGCGGGCAATGGGCATGGGTGTCAATAAGGATGGAGAAATAATTTTGCCGAGGAGAGGGCAGATTTAAAGCAAGCAAGAATAAACTTGAAGTGGAAGTTGTCGGCCCGATATTTAGATAACTTGAACAGTGCTCTGCAGTTCGTGCTCAAAAACAAAGGAGGTGGGCTGTGGCTATGATCCAGGGCTGTGGGTTAGTAGTATGAGATTGACAGAGGGAGAGGGGAATGAGTGAGTTGAGTTCAATACAGAGGGTGGTGTTGAAAGCATCAATTTGATCACCAACGGAAGATAGTTTGGGTATGGATGCTTAAATACTGCTCTCATTTGTTTCCTTAAATAAGTAAATATTGGCCTCATATTCATCACCTGAATTGTTTGTGTAATTCGTGTGTGGAAATCATGAACTTTGAAAAGTTTGCTATTACAGTAGGGAGCAGGATTTTGCATTGCTCTGGACAGAAGCCCTTAGGAGCAGGAATTCCAGGAGCTGAATTCCAGATGCTTCCCACTCTGGGCAAGAGTGCAGATTCCAAGAGTCAAAGGGTGGTGGCAGCAAATTCCAGGTACAATCTCAAGGGTCATTAGCAGCCAAAAGAAGCCAACAGAGATTTCAAAGGAGAACTGTAAATTGTGACATAGACCTAGTCCCTAGCACCTAGAGAAGAACAACTTCCTCATTTTGTAGATGTCATTCATTCATTTATTCAGTTGTATTTATTGAGTGCTTACTATGTACAGAGCACTCTACTAAGTGCTTGGAAAGTACAATTCAGCAACAGATAGAGACAATCCCTGCTCAACAATGGGCTCGCAGTCTAAATGGGGGTGACAGACAACAAAACAAAACAAGTAGTCCGGCGTCAATATCAACAAGATAAATAGATTCATAGATATACACACATCACTAACAAAATAGAGTAGTGAATAATATATACAAATATGCACAAGTGCTGTGGGGGCGGAAAGAGGAAGCGCAGAGAGAGGGAGTAGGGGGAATGGGGAGGGGAGGAGGAGCAAAGGGAAAGGGAGGGCTCAGTCTGGAAAGGCATCCTGGAAGAGGTGAGCTCTCAGGAGGGCTTTGAAGAGGGGAAGAGAGTTAGTTTGGCGGATGTGAGGAGAGAGGGCATAACAGGTCAGAAGTAGGACGTGGGCCAGGGGTCAACATTGGGACGGGGCGAGAATGAGGGACTGTGAGGAAGTTAGCGTCCGAGGAGCGGAGTGTACAGAGTGGGCTGTAGAAGGAGAGAAGGGAGGTGAGGTAGGAGAGGGCCAGGTGATGGAGAGCTTTGAAGCCAAGAGTGAGGAGTTTTTGTTTCATGCAAAGGTTGATAAGCAACCACTGGAGGTTTTTGAGGAGAGAAGTGACATGCCCAGAGCGTTTCTGTAGAAAGAAAATCCAGACAGCAGAATGAAGAATAGACTGGAACGGGGAAAGACAGGAGGATGGGAGATCAGAGAGGAGGCTGATGCAATAATCCAGTCGGGATATTATGAGAGCTTGTACCAGCAAGGTAGCTGTTTGCATGGAGAGAATAAGGCAGATCTTGATGATGTTTTGAAGTTGAAGCTGGCAGGTTTTGGTGACAGATTGGATGTGTGGGGTGAATGAGAGAGCAGAATCAAGGATGAGACCAAGGTTGCAGACCTGTGAGACGGGAAGGATGGTAGTGTCATCCACAGTGACAGGGAAGTCAGGGAGAGGATAGGGTTTGGTAGGGAAGAAAAGGAGCTTAGTCTTGGACATGTTGAGTTTTAGGTGGCGTTCAGACATCCAGGTGTAGATGTACTGAAGGCAGGAGGAGATACAAGCCTCGAGTATGGGGAAAAGAACAGGGGAGAAGATGTAGATTTGGGTGTCATTTGCATAGAGATGATAGTTGAAGCCGTGGGAGTGAATGAGTTCACCAAGGGAGTGAGTGTAGATGGAGAACTGAAGAGGGCCAAGAACTGACCCTTGAGGAACCCCTATAGTTAGTGGATGGGAGGGGAAGGAGAAGCCCACGCAACAGATTAGAACGAATGGCCAGAGATATAAGTCCTTTAGTAAATGCAACATAATTGGGTTGGACACCGTGGTGGGCTGTAGAAGAGAAGAGGACAGAGTCCCTGAAGCCAAGGTTGGATAAAGTGTTGAGGAGAGGGGATGGTCGACAGTTTCAAAGGCAGCTGAAAGGTCGAGGAGGATTAAGATAGAGTAGGAGCCATTGGATTTGGCAAGAAGGAGGTCATTGGTGACTTATGAGAGGGCGGTTTCGGTGGAGCGGAGGATATGGAAGCCAGATTAGAGGGGGTCGAGGAGGGAGTCTGTAAAATGGGGAGACTGTGAGCCCCACGTGGGATAGCCTGATTTCTTTGTACCTGCCCCAGTGCTTAGAACGGGGCTTGGCACATAGTAAGTACTTAAAAATACCATCATTATTATTATTATATAAATAAATGCATTACAGATATGCCCCACGTCACTGCTGGGTCAGATCAATAATCCATCCAGCCCGGCATTTCGTGTCTCAAATGAGGTCAGGATTCTGGAAGAGACTGTGAGATGGTTGGACCCCTGAACATCCATGCTCATGATTAGGGATGGATCCTCTAACAGCCCTTACTTTTGCTTCCAAGCCCCAATTTCCCTCTAGCAGCCCATTATGGCTGTTCCTTCATTCTTTCATCTACTTCTGAAAACTTTTCTGGAGAATCTTTTATGGAATAAATTTGTTTGAGAATGTAGTATTCTTAACTATTAAGCACTTAGTGTTTATAAAGCACTGAACTGAACACTGGGAAAGAATGCAAGGGTGAGAAATACATGAAGTCCCTGGTACACAAGTGGCTTCACGGCTAAAAATAAAAGGGGGAGAGAGGACCAGCAACAGTCACACAGGGAGGGATGAGACACTAAAACAACACAAAAGACAATGACAAATTAACAAAATAAAAACAGAAGATCAGTAGGATACAAAGAAATTCCATTCCCTCAATCGTAACATGGACATGACCCCAGGACCCCATGAATGTATTTCCCCTGTCTGTTCCCCAGAGGAACAAGTTGACAGTTGGTAAAGTTGAAAAATACCTCACCTATCCCTCTCTGGAGAGAAAATGACATTTTAGAGGTTTAGATTAATCAAAATCATTTTCTTTTTCCTTACAGTTGTTTTGAGTATTACCAGTGTGCTGTTCCCTTCTAGGTCCACCATCCAGAGTTCTTCCACTACCATGTCTACTCCAGAGGTACCTGCAGAAGACTGCTCTCTCCTTGGCTCAACGCAGCAGTCGAGGTCTGGGGAGGCAGAAGGCTCATCACTGAAAGCAAAAGCAACAAATGACCAGTCAGGAAGCATTCAAGAACTGGAAGGGGGAGACAATGGAGATGTTCTGAGCCTGATCCAGCGACTAGGCCTGGACCGGTACTACCCTCGGAAGATGGGCAAAGCAGATTTCCACCTGATTTACAAAGCCTCCGTACATGACAGTCAGCCCCAAAGTGACCAGGAATTACCATTTTACTTCCTGCAAAAGCTGCTGATGCTGGACTATCGGCTGAGGTATCTGGTCCACGAGGACGACGGGAAGACAGCCCTGACCATAACTGAGCCCCTGAGTCCCTCGGGGCATGGGAGTAACTCCTCAGACCTCCTAGATGACTTCTTTAACATTACTGAGACACACCTGGCTCCCTCTGACATCACTCAGACACATATTCATCCAATGGACGTCCAGATGGCAATTTTCCATTGTGCAGATGACTTCATGCGGCAGTATATTTCAACCAAACTTTCCGTCTGTCAATTTGCTCTTCCATTTGTGGTCCCTAATCCCTGTTCTTTCCAAATAGAATTCCCTCTCTGGTCTCTGCGCCAAGTCAAGAAGAGCTGGCGACGGGTGGAGAAACTGGGGGAAGAGAAGAAGATGAAAAATTACAATGGCAAACTGATCTGTGAAACGGCCACCCCGATCGTGTCCTTCCTGAGGGTTGGAAATTCCTTCTCCTCCTCCAAGTCCCAGATCCTAAACTCACTGCTGAGTAAAAAGAAACATGACATATTTTTCCATCGTCACTGCCGGGGGAGCAGCAAAAATGTTCTCCTGATGGGAGGTGTGGTGGAAGTCTGCTGGTACTGTCCCAGAGGGAAGGATGATGACAGCTTTGATAACTGCATCACGTTCACCAATCTCCATGGAGACGCCAAAGAGCATGAGGCCCAGCTCAGGTTCCTGCAGGATATCTCTTCGGTCACTGTCGTGCTCTTGTCAGCTTCTGAGCAAGGTGAGAGGAACAGACAAGTCATCCGTGAGCTTCTGCAGTCACCAAAACCTTTAATCTGCCTGTGTGATGACAGAGAGAAGATTGCTGGTGGTAACTGTGGCCTCAAAGTGAGAATGGGGATGAAGAACCGAAATGAAGCAGAGGTAACGGAGGAACTGAGAGCCACAATCACATGCCTCCTGGAGGTTCAGGGAACACCCCTCAGTTCTGTTGAATGTGCTGAGATTGCACGCCAGCACGGGTTCTCTGTAGATGAGGATCGGAAGGAATGCAAGGAGGCTGAAATGCTGGCCCAGTCACTGGTGTCTCTCTTGACAAAAAACAAGTTGACAGCGATGAAGGAAAAGTTCCTGTCCCTCCAAGGAGAATTATGGCACCGGTGGTGTAAGAGGGATAGGGAACTCAGTCACCTGCATGCGAAAGGCAACAAAAACATCGAACAGCACAGGAGTGAGATTGAGTCGGAAAAGCAGGAAATTCGGAGAACTCAATGGCAAACAGCGTTTCCCCTCAATGCTCCCATGAGGTCTGTGGTTGATGTCCTCCAGGCCCCATCAGAGACAAACAGCAAGCTCTACTTTCTGCAGTGGCTGAGCATCTTTCTGGACAACTTGACTGCAAGCCACCTGGAAGGCCTTCAACAGAAATACGATGGACTCTGGTCCCAAGTGATTTTTGCAGAAAAGCGAAAAGGGTCAGTCAGTGATTCAGTAAAGTACTTACAAAGTGAATTAGAAATCATATCAAAGGAGATAAATGACTCTACAATTGGGATTGATCACTTTCTGAGAGAGATTGGACAGATTTATGAAGCTACAGATGGACATTCACTTGAAAAGGACACATTGATGCTTTCGCTTCCCCAGATTGCTGCAAACCTGTTGGCTGCTGGGTACCCCATTGAGCTCATGGATGGGGATGCTTCCTACGTGCCCCTGAAATGGGTGGCAGCTGTTTTGAACAGGTTAACTGAAACCCTGGGAGACAAAAGGCTGTTTGTGCTTTCCATCCTAGGGCTTCAGAGCAGCGGGAAGTCCACACTGCTGAACGCCATGTTCGGTCTGCAGTTCACTGTCAGTGCAGGGAGATGCACCCGGGGAGCCTATATGCATCTCCTCAAGGTGGAGGAGAAGGTCTGGGAAGACCTTGGGTTTGACTATTTGCTCGTTGTGGATACCGAAGGTCTCCGGGCCCCAGAGCTCAGCAATAAATCACTGAATCATGACAATGAGCTGGCGACCTTTGTCATCGGCCTCGGTAACATGACCGTGATCAACATTTTTGGAGAGAATCCTTCTGAAATGCAGGACATCCTGCAGATCGCAGTCCAGGCCTTCCTGAGAATGAAGAAAGTGAGACTTTCCCCCAGCTGTGTGTTTGTGCATCAGAATGTGGGGGAGATCACAGCCAAAGATCGGAATAAGGAAGGACGCAGAAGGCTGCAGCAGAGACTGGATGAAATGGCCGTGGCCGCCGCAGAGCAAGAACAGAGCTCCGACATCACACGGTTCAGTGATGTGATCCGGTTTGATGTGAACACCCACGTCCATTATTTTGCTCACCTGTGGGAGGGGAATCCCCCCATGGCCCCTCCCAATCCCAGTTACAGCCACAACATTCAGGATCTGAAAAGCTGGATTCTTAAAGTGGCGAAAGAAGAATCTCAAGGCCGCATCTTGCGGCTGTCAGTCTTGAAGGACCGCATCCAGGATCTGTGGAGAGCCTTGGTAAATGAGAACTTCATTTTCAGCTTCAGGAACACTCGGGAGATTGTGGCCATGAGCAAGCTGGAGGCGAAGTATAACAGCTGGACCTGGCAGTTGAGGAGTCATATATTGGCCTTACAGAATGAACTGAACAACCGGATTCAGAATGGAAAATTCAAAGACCTCACTGTTTGTCATCTCGAGAATCCAGTATCAGAGAAATACATGGCTATCCAGCAAGATCTTGAAAAGTATTTCAGCGAAGATGAAGATAGTGAAATATTGATTCAGTGGAAAGCAAATTTTGCAAGTAAACTGCAGATGCTTAAAGAGACACTTGTCTCAGAAACAAAAAGAAAAACTGAAGAGCTCATTGCCTTTAAAGTCAGTCAGAATGAATTGGACAAGAAAAAATCCGAATATGAGAATGAGTTGCTGGGCAGGAGCAGAGAGCTTGCTCTCTTATTACGAGATAAAGAATTACATGAGGAGGAACTGAGAGTGAGGTTTGATGATGTCTGGGCAACGTGGGTAACAAAATTGTCCTCAAATCACCCTCCTGCCACTGATCCCAAAATTGACTTGGATTTGGAAAACATCCTCTTTAACCACTTTAAACAGGAGCACAATATTGTGGACAAAATCCGTGGTATTTCCAGCCAGGAAACATTTTCTATGAACTATTCCAAGTATGTAAAAACAAATAAGAAATATTATGTTTTTGACCATAAATTAGAGGAGGATGATAAAATGAACATCAATCAAACTACACAGCAAATTAAGGAAGCTGTTAATGAGATCATTGATACCAAAGAGAAGCTGAGGGCAGGCTACAGTTCCAGTTACTTCCATGAAATATTGAGAACAATAGACACAAAAGTAGAGTCTGCAAAAAGTGAAAAATATACTTTTACAAACCAGTACAAACTTGATTTGTCCTTGTATCTATGCCATGGAGCAGAAAAGAGATTCTGGAATATGCATGAGGCATTCACCACAGCAAATCATCCTGTCAACTACCTAGAAAGTAAGAAAGAGGATTTCTTCATGAGTTTTAAGATTTCCTGCCAAGGAGCCATCTCCATCAGAGATGTTGCTGATTTCTTGTGGGATAAAGTATCTTCTGCTATGTTTAGTGCAGTCTGGAACAAGACAGCCATCGATCTCGCTGATGACATGAGGTCTAACACTCCGGCCTTCAATGGTAACAGATCTAACCTGGAGAGATACATTCTGATCTCACTGGCAGAAGACGAAAACTTTGATAACTACCATCGGTACATTCACTTTCCCAGGGACTATTTCAAAAGCTATATAAAGAAACAGGTTGAGAATTTTTGCTCAACCCAGAAATGGGAAAAACTAAAGCATTTTGTAAGATGCAGTTCTGAGAGTTTCAAGGCAGACATTCTTACAGCTATTCATGAATCAACTGTTGCTACCAAAACGGGGAATGGGTCTGTGTCCATGTGGCTGGATGAATTTTGTCAACACCTTGGGCATCGCTTAACCCTTCCAAGAGGAGACCTGAAAAGCATCGAACATCAGGAAATCAAGGACATCGAATTTCTCAAAGAGGCAGTGATCAGAGCTGTGGAAGGGCCCCGGTCTCCCACCCTGCAGACCAGTGAACTAGACTGGGCTGGCACGGCTATGAAAGAAGTGGTCCCAAAGGTCCAGAAGATGCTTTCTGACCAGCTCTCTGGCTGTTGGAAGCAATGTCCCTTCTGCATGGCGATCTGTACCAACACAGTTGCTGGTCATACTGGGGACCACAGCGTCCCCTTCCATCGCTCCAAGGCAGTGAATGGTTGGAGTTGGCATAAAACGGATAATTTCTCAATAGATTTTTGTACCTCTGCAGTAGCAAGTGATAATTACTTTCTGCTTAACGATGGCCGAAGCTTCCCATACAAGACATATCGCCTGGCGGGAGGGGAGCATGCCACGTGGAGTATCACTCCAGACATGGATGACAAACCCTACTGGAAATGGTTTGTGTGCCGCTTCAAGGACCAGTTGGAAGAGAAGTATAATAAAAGATTCAGTGACAAAGGAGAAATCCCTCATGTGTGGAGAAAAATTCACAAGGAAGAAGTGATTGCTGACCTGAAAAAACTATAAGTCCTCAAGACTCTTCAGTACTTATTGTCACATTCAAATAGATCTATATATCTAAAAATGTAAACTTCAATCGATCAGTAGTACATATTTTGGAAGTGAACAGAGATTCTACTATTTTGTTTGATTAAGAAGCAAATAAATTCTTTATTCCAGCAACTGCAAGGGTGGGGAGAAAGAACGCAGAGTGTTCCCTGTTAGATGTGTTCTCCCCCGCTGAAGGAAGCAAGCAGAGAGCTTTTATAGACCCAAACAAACAAGTCTTCCCAGGAATGTGGGGTTACAAGCTAAAAGAAGCAAATAGTTACAAGGAAACAGATACAGATTCAGATAACACAGGCATAATCCTTATCGTTGTTCTTGTCAAATAATGGACAAATAATAATCCACCATTGCTCATGTCAAATAATGGACAATTAGAATGTGGAAAGACAAAATCGATTCAAGGGAACAAAATGGAGTTGGCTCAGACTTACCCACTTCTACATTATCAGGCACCTACTGACTATAAAGCACTGTTCTAAATTCTTGGGAGAATACAAAACATTCCCTGTCCTCAAGGAGCTCACAACTAATGGAGGAGACAGGGGTTTTTTTTCAAATAATATGATTGGGGAAGGTATAAAAGAAAGTAGTTCAAGTATTTCAGGATGAAATAGCAGAATAAGTAAATGAATATTCAAATGAGAATCTAAATAAAAATATACATAGATTGTAGCCGACAATTAGTAATAAAAATAATAACTGTAGTATTTGTTAAGCACTTACTCTGTGCCAGACATTGTATTAAGCAATGAGGTGGATACAAATAAATTGAGTTGGACAGAGTCCCTGTTCCACATGGGGCTGTCAGTCTTAATTCCCATTTTATAGATGAGGTACAGAGAAGTGAAGCAACTTACCCAAGGTCACACAGCAGACAAGAGTCTGAGCCAGAATTAGAACTTGGGTCCTTCTGACTCCCGGGCCCGGGCTCTATTCACTAGGCCATGCTACTTCTGCTTACCAGGATTCCTGTAAGAGATACCCCTTAAAAAGAGAAAGAGCCCACCTGTTGCCCAAGTATAATCATTGATCCATGAACGAGACAACTCATCAAGTGGTCCAAAATAACACAGATTATTGATTCACTCCTCACTGGTGTTCGGTTCAGTGGGTCCCAGCCTGCAGAACAAAGACCACCGTCACCACAGATCTCCTTTCATCCCCTCCAACATCCCCTTCCCCGCCCGGTTCCACACCAAAGGGGGGATTCCTTGTCTCTGACGTCACTTTGGGCAGTCTTGGGTATTCCTGAGGTGTGTCTGCATATTTTGCACCTTGGTCAAGAGTTTACACCCTCCTGGCTAAAGATTATGGACATTTCAGCTAGTATGACCTCAGTCTGTTGTTGGAGTCAACAGTAGTTTTAACAGCACAGCCTAATGGAAAAAGCGCAGGCCTGGGAGTCAGAATACTTGGGTTCTAATCCCAGCTCTGCCAAATCCTTACTATGTGACCTTGGGTAAATCACTTAACTTTTCTGTGCCTTAGTTTCCTCAATTGTCAAATGGGGATTAAATATGATTCTCCTTCCCTTCTAGTTAGACTGTGAGCTCCATGCGGGACAAGGACTGTGTCCAACCCAACTTGGATTTACCCCAGCGTTTAGAACAGCATTTGTTGCATAGTAAGCACTTAACAAATACCATAAAAAATCCTATCTGATCATCCAGAGAAATGTGGTAGTTTTCCTGCCCCTTCAGTATTGTTGTTTTCCTGGAGATGATAAGCTTCTATATTCTTTTTACAATCACATTGTTTGTCTATATTGTCTGTAATAAGTGCTTGGGAAAGTACCATACAACAGAATTAGCAGACACCTTCACCGATCCCATCATTTCACCTTTTGTGCTCATTCACTGCTGTGCAATTGCCGGTAACTGATCTATCCCATTCTCCTGCTCCTTCCAGTGTTTTTCCATGCCTGCTGTTAAATTACCCCAAATTACAATACGTATATATATATATTTATATCAGCCTCGTGACCCCCACCTAACGTCACTTTTCAGCCACCCTAACATTATTTAGTATAGTCTAATATGGCAGAGACTTTGATATGTTTGAAGGCAGATGGAAAGGCGCCATTTAAGGATGAAAGGTTAGCGGGCAGGTGAGTGGGAGGAGGCACTTTAGGAGGCGAGAGGGGATGCCATCTTAGATATAGGTAAAGGGTATGGATTTAGAGAACAGGTGGGAGATTTCCTTTTGGGAAACATCTGGACAGGAGGAGAAATAGGAGGGGTGAGAAATTAGTGGGGAGACTTTGGGAAGATGGGTACTATTTAAACAATTAGGGACTAGGGAGGGAGGCAATAGGGACTTTGGGGGATTCAGCAGGACACTGAAGGCCTGGGAAAGTAGGTAGGGATGTGGGAATGGAAGTCAAGGAGGAAGGAATAGAAAAGTTGTGAGGCAGAAGAGAAAGTTGAATTAGAGGAGAACAAGGTGAGACAACTTCCTGCTCCCCAGGAGACCTGGTATCAATGTCTGTTCCCAATGACCACGTATTTTCCCTTCCCTTGCCTTCTCTTCCCCCTCTCTATGCCCATTTCCCCTTATCTCTGCTCACAGATACATACACACATTCACACACACACACACAAACACACACCTCCCAGAGCTCCCTCCCTAGCTTTTCTTGTGCTGGATACCAATTGGTCCAAAGTATCTGATGCATATCCAGAGATTTCCAAAGATCAACCAACACTCTTGCAAGGCAGTCAATCAACCTAGTCCCACAGAGTTGGAGAATGGCAAGGAGAAATTCCTCCAAGCTTCCCCTCCCTGAGAGAAGAAGGCTTGAGAGAATGATCAGATGCTGACATTTGGACTCAGCTAAATCCATGCTTGTTGTGGGCAGGGAATGTCACAGTTGTATTGTACTTTCCCAAGTACTTATCATAGTGCTCTGCACACAGTACTAAATGCTATAAATACTATTGAATGAATGAATGAAAAGGAAGAACTGGGGGCATTAGAGAGTCATTATTTGAAGGGGGGAGAGAGAAAGAAAGGAAGAAGGAAGGAAAGAGGGAGGAAGGGAGAAAGGAGGGAAAGAAAGAAGGAAGGAAAGAAAGAAAAAGTGAGAAGAGGGAGGGAGGAAGGAAAAAAAGAAAGAAAATAAGAGAAAGGAAAATAAGAAAAAAATAAGAAAAGGAAAAGAAGAGAAAAGAAAGGAAAATTAAAGAAAAGAAAAAAAAAAGATAAGATGGTCTTCTTGACTGTGATCCTGGAGAGTGAGGACACAAAGATGGGCAATTCAGAGGTGTGAGCCTGAAGCAACAGGTCGCAGGAGAAAGGTTCTCCACCGGGTAGGGAAGAAATTCTGAAGGAAGTACTCCTGAGGGATAAGGCTCCTGCTTTAGAGAAGGAGAAATGATTAAGAGGATCGGATAGGTGGCAGCAGAACTACCCTGGTATTTAAAGATCCTGAGGGAGGGACTCTGAGAGGGTGAGACTAGAACCGGGAACCTAAGGAGAGAGGAAGAAGAAGGGTCAGGAAAACTTATGTACCAGGACCCTGAGAGGAAAAGAAAAAAGTCCAGGGGAAAAGGAGAAAATATTAAAAGAAAAGGGAAAGGTATTTTGGATTGTGATTCTGTTCTACTTGGTAACAAATTAAAGCTTTGATAATACTTGCCCTCCTTCCATTAAAAATCCATATAAAGCTCAAACGACTGTGTCTACCTAGGGTGCAGACTTGGCTGGTTCTAGAGTGGTTCTGGGAGCTGGGGAAATGTACTTGCCTGGGAAGCTGAGGGAGGGGAGGGATTCTTGTCTTCCCCAAGTTTCCTGCAGCCAAGCTCAGGAAGGGGATTGGTGGCTGGCTGGAGTCCGACTAATAATAATAATAAATTATTATTATTATGGTGTTTCTTAAGTGCTTAACTCTGTGCCAGGCACTACATTAAACACTGGGGTGGAAACAAGCAGATTGGGTTGGACACTCCCTGTCCTACGTGGGGCTCACAGTCTCAATCCCCATTTTATAGATGAGGTTACTGAGGCCAGGAGAAGTGAAGTGACTTGCCCAAGGTCACTCAGCAGACAAGTGGCAGAGCTAGGACTAGAACCCAGGACTAATGCACCTGACAGGTCATAGGAGGTGCAGAAATGGGGTTCACTTCACGAGGTAAAGAGCTCCAGTGCTATCTTTCCCTGGAAGAGATAAACTGGAGGACTTTAGGACTCTCTGAGTGACATCAGAAGCTCTTTCAGCCAAGATTCAGGGATGAGAATTCCTGGAAACACCCACACTTTTTCCCCCTTTCCTCCTCCCTATTCCTCCCTTAACTTCCACCTATACCTCTCCCTCCTTTTATTCTTCCCTCCCTAATCATTCTGGGGCTGAATATTGACTAATCTAAAGTACCTGATGCATAGGAAGAGGTTTCCAGGAATCTTGCTGTACCAATATGGTAGATAAATGTCATTTATTCAATTTGTGTTCTGAAACTGATATTAGCGGGCAAATACTGACAAATACTCTATAGGAATAATGAGTTTCATTACCACTGCCCGAATCAATTCAGAACCTGTACATAGGAAATTACTCTCTCAGATCTCCTTTCCCAAGCTCCGGGACCCGTGTACTGAATGTTAAGATCAGAACTCTCCCCGTCACTCTCAATCCTCAGCCCCAGGACCCCTCCCCAGTCTCCAGCTCCTATAATCATGAGCCCTCAGACCCAGGGCTGATCCCTAAATCCTAGGACCCCACAGCACAGATCCTCACATCTCTAAGTTATGACCTATTTCTGCTGCCCAGAGGCCTGACCCAGTCCTGAGTTCTCAGCACTGCCCCTAGGATTCCTCTGCTCTTGCTTTCGGGTTCCCCATTAGAAGCCCTAAACAATAACCAGCTAGGAGTCCACCATTTCTTCTCTCCATTTTCCTTCCCCCCACCCCAGGTCCCTTATTGACCCCTTTTTCTTGCCCCACCAGCCCCTTAGTTCAGCTCCCTCCCTATTGAAATTCTACAATAAACACTCCAGAAAGTAAATGGTGAAGCAATCCCATGTCTTCTTATCAGTTGCCTGAACTTGTTAGATTCTGTCAACCAAGTCACTGTTTCAGTCCTTCTGTCCAGCAAATTTTGCCTTCCCTTCTCCATTAAAAATTAAACTTGCATCTTTCTGTTAGCATAAGGCCGTCATCTTCGGGGGCAGGAGGGGCCCATTTCTGTAACCCTGGGGTTGGCACCCTCTCTGGCAGGGAGGAGGTCATTGGCCCAGCTGGGAGAATGATGAAGGTTTTATGTGGGCTAAGTGAATTAGTGAGAAGTAGCGTTGCCTAGTGTATAGAGCATAGGCCTGGGAGTCTTACCCTACTTAAAACTCACCTCCTCCAAGAGGCCTTCCCAGACTGAGCTCCTCTTCTCCCTCTACTCCCTCTACCGCCTCCCCCTTCACCTCTCTGCAGCTAAACCCTCTTTTCCCCCTTTCCCTCTGCTCCTCCTCCTCTCCCTTCCCATCCCCTCAGCACTGTACTCGTCCGCTCAACTGTATATATTTCCATTACCCTATTTATTTTGTTAATGAATTGTACATTGCCTTGATTCTATTTAGTTGCCATCGGTTTTTACGAGACGTTCTTCCCCTCGACTCTATTTATCGCCATTGTTCTTGTCTGTCCGTCTCCCCCGATTAGACTGTAAGCCCGTCAAACGGCAGGGACTGTCTCTATCTGTTGCCGACTTGTACATTCCAAGTGCTTAGTACAGTGCTCTGCACATAGTAAGCGCTCAATAAATACTATTGAATGAATGAATGAATGAGTCAGAGGATTTGGGTTCTAGTCCCAGCTCTGCCACTTCTCTGCTGTGTGACTTTGGACAAATCACTAAACATCTCTGTGACTCAGAATATCTCATCGATAAAATGGGGATTAACGATGATGATGATGACGATGATGATGATGATGATGGTGATGATGATGGTATTTGTTAAAGGTTTTCTACAGGTCAAGCACTGTTCTAAATGCTGAATGCTTAATATGATTGATTTGTTATTAATGATAATAATAATAATAATGGTACCTGTTAAGTGCTTACTGTGTGCCAAGTACTGGGGTAAATACAAGTTAATCAGGTTGGACAGAGTCCCGATCCCACATGGAGCTCTCAGTCTTAATCCCATTTTACAGATGAGGTCACCGAGGCCCAGAGAAGTTAATAGATTTGCCCAAGTTCACATAGCAGACGTGGGGAATCTGGAATTGAAACCCAGTAAGCTTGCCATGGGCAGGAAATGTATCTGTTTATTGTTGTATTGTAATCTCCCAGGCGATTAGTACAGTGCTCCGCCCACAGTAAACGCTCAAGAAATGTGGTTGAATAAACGCAGATCCTTCTGACTCCCAGGCCTGTGCTCTATCCACTAGACTATTCTGCTTCCCAGGTGGTAAGCCCTAGGTGGGACACGGATTCTGCCCAATCTGATTAACTTCTATCTACCCCAGCGCTTAGTACAGTACTTGGCACTTGGTAAGAGCTTAACAAACAGCACTAAAAAAAGAGACTGTATACCACTGTTCCATAACAATGGAGAAGCAGCATGGCTCAGTGGAAAGAGCCCAGGCTTGGGAGTCAGAGATCATGGGTTCTAATCCTGGCTCCGCCACTTGTCAGCTGTGTGACTTTGGGCATGCTGATATTTAAAATCTTTCTCTCCCTCTCTCTGCTCTACCAGGTAACAGGCCAAGACCAATCAACAACTGCCACATAGAGCTTCCGAAACATCCAAGGCAGATAAGGGTGGTTGCCTTGAATCGCACGTGGGGATAAAAGCAGCATCTGGAGACTTGCAGCAGCGGTCTTTACTAAATTTAGGAATTTTACTAAAGTGCAGTGCTGCCGAGCCGCCGGGAACTTCTCCTAACCTGCAGAAGTGGGATCTGCGGGACAGGCTACCTTGATTGGCTAACATTTGTTAACTGGACATTTGTTGGAGTAGGTGTGAGTGAGTGTATGTATGTGTTACTCCTCTTCACGTGAGTTAAGAATTAAGTAAAGCATTCCACAGTAACCTTGGTGATCTGGCTTTTCACATTAACTGCTTAGTATGAGCCAGTAATTCAGTTCTCCATGTCTCAGTTACCTCATCTGTAAAATGGGGATTAAGACTGTGAGCCCCATGAGGGACATGTACTCTATCCAAACTGATTAGTTTGTACCTACCCCAGTGCTTAGTACAGTGTCTTGGACATAGCAAGACCTTAACCACAGTATAGATTGGAGTGAGGAGAGGCTGGAGGATGGGAGACCAGCCAGACGGCTCATAAAATAATCTAACTGTGGCAAGGCCAGAGCTTGTAATATCGTGGAAGCAGGTTGTGAGGAGAGAAAAGATTGGTTCCAGGAGTCTTCATGCAAGAAAAACTGGCACGATTTGGCAGTAGAATGACTATGAGAATTGGCAAGCGCTCAGTACAGTGCTCTGCACAGAGTAAGCGCTCAATAAATACTATTGAACGAATGAATGAATGAGGGCTAAGAGCTGAGGATGACACCAAGATTGCGAACTTCTGGTACAGAGAGTTTGGGCGTGTTGTCTACAGGTGGGAGTGGATGAGCTCCCTGGAAGAGAGCATGGAAAGCAAGAAAAGTAGAGAACTTAGAAAGGAGTCTTTAGAGAATGCCACAGTAATAGCACGAGAAACATAGGAGGACTTACAAATGAAATGAAAGAGTATCAGAGAGGTAGGAGAAGAACCAGAGTAGAACTGCATCAGCAAAACTGAGTCCTGCTAGTATTTCAAGGAGGAAGAGAGTGTGCTCCACTGTGTCAAAAGCAGTAGAATAATAGGAAAGGATCAAGATTGTATCCTCCTCTGCCTCCCACCCCCTAACTGTGGGAGTACCTCAAGGCTCAGTTCTGGTTCCCTTCTATTCTCCACCTACACCCAGTCTCTTGGAGAACTCATCTGCTCCCATAGCTTCAAATACCATTTTTATGTGGATTATTCCCAAATTTACCTCTACGGCCCTGACCTCTCTCCTCTACGGTCCCACATTTCTTCCTGCCTTCAGGATATCCCTCCGACACCTCAAATTTAACTTGTCCAAACAGAACTCCTCATCTTCCTACCCAAACCCTGCCCTGCCACTGGCTTTCCTATCACCACCATTCTCCCTGTCTCACAAGCCCGTAATCTTGGTGTTATCCTTGACTCATCTCTCTCACTCAACCCATGTCATCAAATCCTTTGGTTTCATTCTTTTGTTGTTGTTGTTGTCTTAGGCTGTCAAGTCATGTCCTACCCATAGTGACGTCATGGCCACATCTCTCTCAGAATACACCGCCTCCATCTGTAGTCGTTCTGGTAGTGTATCCACAGAGTTTTCTCTATGGCTGGGGATGGGGGAAGGGACATGGGAGCAGAGGGTTGCTAATTGGGAGAAGAAAATTAGGAAGCAGAGTTGGAGACTTCCCCCTTCTCCCTTTCCTCAGACCTGGTACATTCAGAGCCAAACCCGCAGAGGGAGGGATCTTCTGGGGGCCAGCAAGACATCTGGTCATTTCCTGCAGTTGGGTGGGATTGGGGCAGGAAGGGTGTGGGCTGGCGAGCGGCCAACGTCCCCCTGGTCAGTGTGGGGCCAGGGGAGAAGGGGCCAAGAGAGCAGGTGACCTCGCTCTTCATTCCGGGGAAGGGGCAGACGGACTCTGTGTCCCTGGTCTCTGACCACCTGCACCTCTGTCTGACTCATCCTCCTTGCACTTAGATTTGCACCTTTTATTCATCCCCTCCTCAGCCCCACAGGATTTACGCATCTAGCCGTAATTTATTTATATCAATTTCTTTCTAGCCTCTAGCCTGTCAGCTCACTGTGGGCGGGGAATATGTCTACCAACTCTGTTATATTGTACTCTCCCAAGTACTTAGTATGGTGCCCGCACGTGGTGAGTGCTCAATAATGAGGTCTGCTTGATCTGTATGCCTCAGTAGGGTGCTTGCCTTTGTACATGAGTGTGAAAGTGTGTGTATCTATGCGTATGTAGGTATATGAGTCTCTCATAGATTTGTGTGGGCATATAGGCTTGCGTGTCTGTCTCGTCTTTTGGTGGGAGAGTGTGGGAGAGTGTTTCTGAACGTCTGGATGTACATCTATGTTTGTGTGATGGTGTCTACATAGTTGTGCATATGTGCTTATCTCTTTACATTTTACGTCTACTGGGGTGGTTTGTCTGTGAGGGGGTACACCAGGGTTATGTCACGGGTATCCCTGCATCTGTGAGCCCCCAGGAGCATTTTGGGGATCTGCCCAAGCATTCATATTTATGTGTTATTTACTTGTGTGTGTGTGTGTGAGTGTGTGGTTGTGTACCCAGGCTTATCTGTGTGCTGTGTGTCTTTGGGTATATTGGATTCCCTCAGTGAGCATCTGTCTGTGTTATTCTGAGAATAAATACTATTCATTCATTCATTCAATAGTATTTGTTGAGCGCTTACTATGTGCAGAGCACTGTACTAAGCGCTTGGAATGTACAATTCGGCAACAGATAGAGACAATCCCTGCCCATTGATGGGCTTACAGTCTAATCGGGGGAGACAGACAGACAACAACAATAGCAATAAATAGAATCAAGGGGATGTACATCTCATTAACAAAATAAATAGGGTAATAAAAATGTATACAAGTGAGCGGACGAGCACAGTGCAGAGGGGAGGGGAAGGGAGAGGGAGAGGAGGAGAGGGAAAAGCGGGGGGAAAGGGGGCTTAGCTGAGGGGAGGTTGGGGGGGCAGAGAGGTAGAAGAGGGAGCAGAGGGAAAAGGGGAAGCTCAGTCTGGGAAGGCCTCTTGGAGGAGGTGAGCTTTAAGTAGGGTGGTGAGGTGAGGAGGGAGGGCATTCCAGGACCACGGGAGGACGTCGCCCAGGGGTCAACGGCGGGATAGGCGAGAACAGGGGACGACGAGGAGGTGGGCGGCAGAGGAGTGGAGCACGCGGGGTGACTGGTAGAAAGAGAGAAGGGAGGAGAGGTAGGAGGGGGCAAAGTGATGGAGAGCCTCGAAGCCTAGAGTGAGAAGTTTTCGTTTCGTGCATGGGTCAGTAGGCAACCACTGGAGGTTTTTAAGAAGGGGAGTGACAGGCCCAGAGTGTTTCTGCAGGAAGATGAACCGGGCAGCGGAGTGAAGAATAGACTGGAGTGGGGAGAGAGAGGAGGAAGGGAGATCAGAGAGCAGTCTGACAGAGTAGTCTAGCCAGGATATTAGGAGAGTCTATAGCAGTAAGGTAGCCGTTTGGGTGGAGAGGAAAGGGCAAATCTTGGCGACATTATAAAGGTGAGACCGGCAGGTTTTGGTGACGGACTGGATGTGTGGGGTGAATGAGAGAGTCGAGTCAAGGATGATACCGAGGTTGCGGGCCTGTGAGACGGGAAGGATGGTCGTACCATCCACAGTGATAGGGAAGTCAGGAAGAGGACAGGGCTTGGGAGGGAAGATGAGGAGCTCAGTTTTGGACATGTTGAATTTTAGGTGGTGGGCAGACATTCAGGTAGAGACGTCCTGGAGGCAGGAGGAGATACGAGTCTGAAGGAAGAGAGAATAGGGAAGGAGATGTAGATTTGGATGTCATCTGTGTAGAGATGATAGTTGAAGCCATGGGAGCGAATGAGTTCACCAAGGGAGTGAATATAGATGGAGAACAGAAGAGGACCAAGAACAGACCCTTGAGGAATTTCTACAGTTAGAGGATGGGAGGGGGAGGAGGAGACTCAGAATGAATGGCCAGAGAGATAAGAGGAGAACCAGGAGAGGATGGAGTCCATGAAGCCAAGGTGAGATAAGGTATGGAGGAGGAGGGGATGGTCGACAGTGTCAAAGGCAGCTAAGAGGTCGAGGAGGATTAGGATAAAGTAGGAGCCATTGGATTTGGCAAGAAGGAGGTCACGGGTGACCTTAGAGAGAGCAGTCTCGGTAGATTGGAGGGGACGGGAAGCCAATCTGAATCCAAAAAACTCAAAATATGCCAACAGCAAGTTCAGAAAGCATTTCCTCTAAATGATCTAATGAAGCTGGTGCTCTCAGCTCTTCATTCCCAGTCAGGTGACACCAAACTGTACTTCCTGCAGTGGCTGAAAGTATTCATCAAGGAACTTTCTTGCGATCACCTGACAAAACTTCATCAAAAATACCACAAAACACATTTGGAATTGCAAATCAAGAAGAACTGCCAAAAGAACTTACAATCACTGGCAGAGGAGCTGAGGAAATCAACCTTTGGTCTTGAACACATTTTGAGAGAAATGGGTCAAATCTACGAAGCTGTGGATGAAACTTTACCTAAACAGGACAAACTCATTCTTTCCCTTCCCCAGATTGTCGCAGACCTGTTGGTTGCTGGGTATCCCATGGAGCTCGTGGATGGGGATGCTTCCTACGGTCCCCTGAAATGGGTCATGGCTGTTTTTGACAGGCTAACGGAAATCCTGGGAGACAAAAGGCTGTTTGTGCTTTCCGTCCTGGTCCTCCAGAGCAGTGGGAAGTCCACACTGATGAATGCTATGTTCAGTCTGCAGTTCGCTGTCATTGCGGAGAAATGTACACAGGGAGCCTATATGCATCTCTTCAAGGTGGAGGAGAAGGTCAGGAAAGACCTGGGGTTCGACTTTGTGCTCGTCATAGACACTGAGGGTCTCCGGGCCCCAGAGCTTGCCGATATGTCACTGAATCACAACAACAAGCTGGCGACCTTTGTCATCCGCCTCGGTAACTTGACAGTGATCAACATTTTTGGAGAGAATCCTTCTGAAATGCAAGACATCCTCCAGATCGCAATCCAAGCCTTCCTGAGGATGAAGCAAGTAGGACTGTCCCCCAGCTGTGTGTTTGTGCATGAGAATGTAGGTGGAATTGGTGCAGAGGAAAAAACTAGGGAAGGAAGAAGGGGCCTGCAGCAGACTTTGAACAAAATGGCAATTATTGCAGGCAAAGAAGTGCATTATGAGGTAACCTCCTTCACTGATGTGATCCAGTTTGAAGTGAACACTCACGTCCATTACTTTGCTCACCTGTGGGAAGGGGATCCCCCCATGGCCCCTCCCAATCCCAGTTACAGCCACAGCGTACAGGATCTGAAGAGTCAGATTCTCAAGGCTGAAAAGGAGATACTCCATCCCCAGGTTCTCATAGTGTCAAAGTTTACAGTGCAATTTAGAGAGTTATGGAAAGCTCTGTTAAATGAGAATTTTGTTTTCAGCTTCAAAAAGAGCTTGGAGATTTCAGCATACAACAAGCTGGAATCCCAGTTTAGCAGGTGGACCTGGGAGTTGAGAAGTCACATGCTAGATGTGCGACACAAATTGGGTATTCAAATTAAGAATGAAAAATATCTGAATATAAACTGAAGTCTCATTGAAAATCAAATAGAAGAGAAATTTAAAAGCACAACGGATAGTTTCCAAGTCTTCTTCGAAGAACATGATGACCATGGACTATTGGTTCAATGGAGAGCCTCTTCTGAAAAAAAGTTGCTTTGTTTTAAACAAGAGCTTGTGGATAATATTTACAAACAGTGTGAAATTTTCATGACAAAAACCAAGCACCTCATTCTTATAGCTCAGAAGGAACAAGACTACAAGCATGAACTCCTCAAAAGAAGCAAAGATTTGGTGGTAAAATTCAACAATAAAAATGTAAGTGACTCTGAACTCAGAGAGGAATTTGATAAACTTTGGGAGAAGTGGATTGATGAGTTATCGGCTGAGAACACATCTGAAAAACACAATATCATTCATGACATGGAGAAATTTCTTAGAAGTCATTTTCATTCGGTTGCTGATATAGAAAACAAAATTCGGGAATCCTCCAAATGGACCTGTGTTCCCTGGGAACGTTATGAGGAGAGAAATTTACAAAGAGTATGGTCCTTTTTTGGCAACTCATGTAGTAAAGATAAGCTAAAGGAAACAACTCAACTCTTGAAAAAACAGATGGATGACTACCTTCTCGAGGAAGAACACAAAGGGCCAAGATTACAGCCCCCATTACTTTGCAGAAATAGTGGCTAAGATGGAAAGTACATTAAAAACTCAATCTGCTGAATCAAAATTCCCCCCTTCTTATCAAACAGATGTGTGTCTGTTTTTGTGCCACAAAGCAACAAAGAGATTAAATGAGATGAGCAATACATTTCAGAAATACAGTGACCCAACCACATACCTTACAAGGCACAGAAAGGACTTATTTTCCAGTTTTCAAATTTACTCTCAGGCAGCTGTGTCCAGCTCTGTTTTTGCTGATTTCTTCTGTAACAAGTTGAAAGAGTCCATCAGCTATGAAATCTATGAGAAGACTGCCAAGGCAATTGCTGACCAGATTGAAAAAACCTTCAAATCTAATAGATCACAAGTGGAATCCCACATGCTGAAATCTCTTGCAGAAGAGGAAAACCTGGAGAAGTATAATCAGTATCTCTGCCATCTAGAATAGTACATGGAGGAGTTTATTAGAAAATGTGTTAATGATGAGCATGTAAATCAAGAGAACTTCAAACTGAAGGGCTTGTTAGAAATTAACCTCGAGAAACTCCGAGTTCTTGCTCATTCAGCAATTCTAGGATCCACTGAAGTTATCCAACATAAAAGTGGGAACGCATCTATGTGGCTGGATGAATTTCATCAGAGACTGGGAGATGACTTGCAATTCTCACGAAGAGAATTGGAAAATATCGAACATCACGAGATAACTGACAAAACTTTTAAAGGAAACCATGACTAAAACTCTGAACAACAAACTTGAGGAGTTGACAAATGACTTTGCTACATCTGATTTGGATCCATTTCCATCCAAACCCCATGAGATCCTTCATGAGTCTCTGGCTGGTTGCTCTAAATGATGTCCCTTCTGCCTGGCTGTCTGCACTAACACAATTCCAGGTCATGAAGGGTACCATAGTGTGGAGATGCATCGTCCTTTGGCTCTATCAGGTGTTAAATGGAACGGAACAAATTATTTCATCATTGACATTTGCTCAAGCCTTGTAGAAAGTGATTCCACCACTACGTTGGAAGGAAAGACATTTCAATTCAAGGAGTATAGAGAAGTCGGTCCTGATTATGCCAAGTGGGACATTAAACCAGCAACCTCTATGCTATCTTACTGGAAATGGTTTATCTGTCACTTTGAAAAAGATCTGGAAAAGGCTCAAAATGGAAAATTTGAGGGCAAGGGGGAAATTGCAAAAGAATGGAAATCTTTACCAAAGGAGAAGGTAATGGAAGAACTGGGTTAGAAAACTTTAGGACTTTACCTCCATTACTCATTTTCTCAGTGAGGACAGTATAGCAAGAGAAGCTGTCATTTGTTTGCTATGATTTAATCCATGACTAGTAATATTCTTATTAATGGTAATAATAATAACGATGATGGTATTTGCTAAGCAGTAGTGGAAGTAATTGAATAGCAATAGCATTTAGAAAGCACTTACTGTGTGCAGAGCATTGTTTTCAATGCTGGGACAGAGTATGCAAGAGGGAAATAGACAAGGAATGCTGTCCCTCAAGGGACTTGCCATCTATCGATCTGAGTACGGGGGGGAGGAGAAGGGAGAACTGGAGACAAATACACTGAGAACAATGAAACACTAAATATTTAAAACAGCGAAATGAACAGGGACAAATATGCAATCCACAAACTAAAACAAAATTCAGTAGGGAGCTGTAGCTAGAGAAGCAGAATTTCACCTTGTGATTCAAAATCCACAGCAATAACCAGATAGCCACTAATTCTCCAGAGGTAAACTCCCTGTGGGCAGGGAACATGGCTACCAACTCTGTTGAACCGTACTTGTCAACAGGCTCAGTACAGTGTTCTGCACACAGTTAGTACTCAACACTTTTGTCGGTGATGATGATGATGTTGATTGTAGCGGGCGGGAATGTGTTTGTTTATGGTTGCACTGTACTCTCCCAGGTGCTTAAGTACAGTGCTCTGCACACAGTAAGCGCTCAATAAATATGATTGAATGAATGATGATGAGGTCTAACATAGCATGTACTGTTCTCCTGCACACTAAGGGCAGTGGAAAGCAGGGTGGGATGGGGTCTCCCCATGATACAGAGGGGAGTTAGTGCCACCTCTGGATGGTGAGGATGGAAGGGCTTTCCTCGGCTATGGTGAGGGGTGTGAGAGCACGCAGGGAGATCTGCAGATCTGCAGATGCCAGAGATCTCATTTGTTCAGCTCTGGAGTTGAAGAGCATCCAAGAAGGCACGGCAGTAGATTTTATAACCCGCCCAACACTCACAGAACATACTGGAAACAGGCTGCCGGACACTCAAAGAATACGCCAGAGCCAGGCAGAGAGTTCTTCAGCTGTGTTAGGAGGGTTAAAAGCATGCAGGGAATGCATTTCGCTCAGTTGCAATGAAAGAGAAGGACTGAGAAGGCATAACAACAGCTTTTATGGCCAGCCTGGACTACACAAAACATGCCAGGGGTAGGCAGAGAGTTCCTCAGCTGCGGTGAGGGCTGTCAGTGGTAGTGGTGGTGGTTGAAGGCACGTGGGGGGATTGAGACTGCAATTAGGAGTTGTTTTGCTCAACTGGAGGCGAAGAGGGGCCAAAGAAGCACAGTAATGACTTTTGTACCTGGCCCAGGATAGATCATTCTGGGAGCAGACAGAGAGATTCTCGGAAAGGCTTCGTGTAAGAGGCAAATTTCTATAAAACTTCAAGAGAGGGAACAAATACGATTTAATGGCCAGAGGGTACTCCAAGGGGGAATAATGGGATGGACCATGGAGCAGAGGTTGGGGAATCAGGGATCTGACTTTCTGTCAGTCAAGGACCCTGAGCATCTCCAGGCCCCAGAGCTTGCCAGTAAATCACCAAATTATGACAGTGAGCTGATGACCTTTGTCATTGCCAGTAACTTGATTATAGCCAAGGTTTTTGGTGAGAATCCTTCTCAAATGCAGCACAACCTGCAGATCACTGTCCAGGCCTTCCTGAGAATGAAGAAAGTGAGACTTTCACCAAGCTGTGAGTTTGCGTGTCAGAATGAGCGTGGAACTCGTGCCGAGGAAAAACTAGGAAAGGGAGAAGGTGCCTGCAGCAGACTTTGGACAAAATGGAAATTACTGCAGCCAAAGAAGAGTTTTATCAGGTTCCTGGGAGGGAAAGTCTTAGATCTAAGGAAAGTTGATATGAACCAAATTTGTCTCTCTTGTTGCCTTGTTAAGAATCAATTAAATCTCTTAGAGTCAGCATGGCTTAGTAGAAACAGCACAGACCTGGACATCAGAAGACCTGGATTCTAATTCTGGCTGTGGCACTTGCTTGCTTGGCCATCGGCAAGTCATTTAACTTCTCTGTGCCTCAGTTTCCTCAACTGAAAACTAGGGATTAAATTCTACTCCCTCCTACTTACCCTGCGAGCCCCAAGTGGGACAGGGACCATTTCTAACTAGATAAACCTGTATTTTCCCCAGCGCTTAGAACAGTGCTTGACATATAGTAAATGCTAAATACCATAATAAAAGGACATTCTTGGAGAAATAATAGAAGTTTGCAAAATACTATAATAGACGAAGCTCTTGTGTTGCTTTGCAAATAAGAAATCGTTTTTACTAATGAAAGACTTATGCTAATTAAAATATGCTGATTAGAGGTAATAAAATTGGTCATGCTAATTAGGGAAATAGGTTGCTGTTGGCTACTGAAATGGGAAGGATAAGAAATGCATAAAATATTTTTGTCTGAGAAATGATTCCAGCTTACCCCGCGCGAAGGTCCAGGGAAAGTGAATGTTGGAACAGGTTGAGGCTGAATAAAATTTTGATGGTTGCTGAGAACCGATGTGTGTCTGCCTGATTATTTTGGAAAGACTGATTGCCTTCTCTTGTAACCGAACCATCCCACTTATTACACTTGAGCAGATCCCCGGCAGGTCCCGCCTCCCTGGTGGTCTTCCATTAGATAGCAAGGGCCAGGAAGATTCATTCATTCATTCAATAGTATTTATTGAGCGCTTACTAGGTGCAGAGCACTGTACTAAGCGCTTGGAATGTACAAATCGGTAACAGATAGAAACAGTCCCTGCCCTTTGATGGACTTACAGTCTAATCGGGGGAGACGGACAGACAAGAACAATAGCAATAAATAGAATCAAGGTGATGAACATCTCATTAAAACATTGGCAAATAAATAGAATCAAGGCGATGTACATCTCATTAACAAAATAAATAGGGTAATAAAAATATATACAGTTGAGCAGACGAGTACAGTGCTGAGGGGATGGGAAGGGAGAGGGGGAGGAGGAGAGGGAAAGGAGGGAGAAGAGGGTTTAGCTGCGGAGAGGTGAAGGGGGAGTAGAGGGAGCAGAGGGAGCAGAGGGAAAAGCAGAGTTCAGTCTGGGAAGGCCTCTTGGAGGAGGTGAGCTTTAAGTAGGCTTTTGAAGAGGGGAAGAGAATCAGTTTGGCGGAGGTGAGGAGGGAGGGCGTTCCCAGACCGCGGGAGGATGTGGCCCAGGGGTCGACGGCGGGATAGGCGAGAACGGGGGTCGGTGAGGAGATGGGCGGCAGAGGAGTGGAGCATGCGCGGTGGGCAGTGGAAAGAGAGAAGGGAGGAGAGGTAGGAGGGGGCAAGGTGATGGTGAGCCTCGAAGCCTAGAGTGAGAAGTTTTTGTTTTGTGCGGAGATCGATAGGCAACCACTGGAGGTTTCTAAGAAGGAGAGTGACATGCCCAGAGCGTTTCTGCAGGAAGATGAACCAGACAGCGGAGTGAAGAATAGACTGGAGCGGGGAGAGAGAGGAGGAAGGGAGATCAGAGAGAAGGAAGATGCTGAGCAAGAATCTCCTAATGCCTAACAATCAATACTATTAAAAAAAAAAATGAGATACTGTGGAGGAGAGAAGTCAGGGCTGGAAGCCAGGTGCTCCGTCACGGGTGCGTAATGCATAAGTGTATTTCTCCCAAGTGGGAAATAATCACGGGTGGGAGCTAGCCGCTTCACCACGTGCGAACAAACCATAAGTGAATTCCTCCTGGGTGGGATCTGAGTGTTTTACTAAGCATGAGTAACACATAAGTATATTCCTCCAGTATATATGTTACTCGCAAATGGCAAAACACCCAGCTTCCACCTAGAAGGAATTCGCTTAGGGTTTGTTCGCAAGTGGTGAGGCGGCTAGCTCCCACCCACGAGCTCTTCCCACTTGCGAGGAATCCACTTATGCGTTAGACCCCTGAGGTAAAGCGCCTAGCTTCCACCCACGAGTACTTTCCACTTCCAGCCCCACGAGCTTTCAGAGGGATGGGACACTCCCCCATCCCACGGCTCCTCACTTGGTGCGGGCAGAGTGGGCATCTCATGCTCTGGGCAGAAGTGACCCACAGCCAGCTGCTGCAAGTCTCGATCCGCTGCACAGAAGGTCAGAGGCCTCAGGGATTTATCACCTGTACTCCTAGGCCATTCCAGCTTCCGGCCTCAGTTTATCCAATCTCCCCCCTTCCCCCTCCTCCTTGCATAATTTAATTGGCACAGGGGTGAGGGCTCCTTCTGTATTCCCGGCTTTGGCTGTCAATCTAGCAGTTTTGGTCATGGGGGCCGTATCCCACCCACACTTCCAAGTTCCACTTTGCTGGCTAGGGTGGTCACGAGATAACATTTGGTCTTGAGATGGGGGTTACCCCGGGGTCACCATGGGACAGGTGCCTCCCTGGGAAACGTGGCTTCCATCTGTGATTGGTTTCCCCAGGGGCAAGGGCCAAGCTGGGCATGGAGCTGGGGTGGCCTGGCTCTGCCACTGCCCAGTTGGCGAATGGGCTGGGAAGTTTATCTGGGAGAGACAGCTGAAGCCAGGCCGCTCACCTCACCGTCCCCAAGGAAATTGAGTCTCTCAGGCGCAGAGGTGAGTTGCTCTATGGCTGAAGAATGCTGGCATTACGGGATGGGCTCAGAAACCCTTCAGGATTTCAACTCCTCTAGACGGAAAGATCCTTGTGGGCTGGTAACATGTCTGATAACAGTAATTATGGCACTTTTTAAGTGCTTACTATGTATCAAGCCCTGTTCTAAGCAGTGGGGTTGATCATTTAATCAGGTTGGACACAGTCCCTGTCCCACATGGGAATCACAATCTAAGAAGGAGGGAGTAGGACTTAATCCCCAGTTGACAGATAATAATAATCGTGGCATTTGTGCTTACTATGTGCCAGGCACTGCTCTAAATGCTGGGGTAGATATAAAATAATTGGATTGGACACAGTCACTATCTCACAAGGGACTCTCAGTCTTACTCCCCATTTTACAGAAGAGGGAAATGAGGCACAGAGAAGTTAAGTGACTTGCCCTAGGTCACTCAAAACATTGAGGTGGGGTAGGAGGGTAGGTCATTGGAAGTGGGGTGGGCCTTGGGCTTGGTTCTATTGTCATCTATGTTACATGCAAACGTAGAGGTTTGGTTGATGCCCAGAGAGAGGGAGTTGGGGCAGAGATGGGGAATTCCAGAGGTTTGGGTTGTAATTTAATAGCTATAATTTATAGGGGAGGCAGATCTCATTCTGCTGTCAGCAGATTTGATGATAACATGACATGGAAAGTCCCCAATGGGAGCCAGAGCTGAGTACCGAAGTGTTTACACTAGACTAGACATGTGCCTCAGTTACCTCATCTGTAAAATGGGGATTAAGACTGTGAGCCCCACGAGGGACAACCTGATTCCCCTGTGTCTACCCCAGCGCTTAGAACAGTGCTCGGTACATAGTAAGCGCTTAACAAATACCAACATTATTAGACATCCGTGTCCAGCATCCATGGAAGGGTTGCTTCTGTCAGAAGAAGTTTGGGGAGAGAATTCCTGCCTCCCTGGATTTGTACACCTTGGGGAGGGTGGGGTAATAATATTAATAATAATTGTGGTATTTGTTAAGCACTTACTACTTGCCAGGTTCTGTACTAAGCTTTGGGGTAGATACAAGCAAATTGGATTGGATACAGTCCCTGTCCCACAAGGGACTCACAGTCTTAATTTCCATTTTACAGATGGGGTCATTGAGGCCCAGAGAAACAAAGTGATTTGCCCAAGGTCACACAAAAGATAAGTGGCAGAGCTGGGATTAGAACCCAGGTCCTTCTGACTCCCAGGCTGGTACTCTAGCCACTAGAAGTGAACCGACCACCAGACTGCCCTACCCTACCCTTCTCCTGTCTCCCACTCTCAACTTTTTTTGGCCTGTTTTGATCATAGGGTTGCTGAGACCTCAATCTTTTCTGCTCCTTCCATGATAATCTGCTTCTGGGCCCATTAGTCCCCACTGATGGACCCCCAGGGTGGCTTTTTTTCCCTCCATGTGGATTTGGGACTGAGTTGACTCCACCAGCACTCCCAGATTATCCACTTAATAATGATAATAATAATTAGGGTATTTGTTAAGCACTTACTATGTGCCAAGCACTGTTCTAAACACTGAGGTAGACACAATGAAATCAAGTTGTCCCACATAGGGCTCACAATCTTAATCCCCATTTTACAGATGAGGTAACTGAGGCACAGAGAAGTAAAGTGCCTCACCCAAGGTCACACAGCATACAAGTGGGGGAAACAGGATTAGAATCCACATCCTCTGACTCCCAAGCCCTTGCTCTTTCCCCTAAATCACTCACTTATTCTACTGTACTGTCCCAAGCACTTAGTACAGTGCTCTGCCCAGACTAAGCACTCAATAAACTCGCCTGATGGAAGGCTCTGAGGAGTCTGCAGCTGCTAAGAGGACGGGACAGCTCTGGGGGCCCTCCCAATCCCCTGGACCCTCAGAACGATGGCCAGAATTGGAGGGGAGAGGAATCAAATTGCCCTCAAACATCCTCCCCTAAGGATCCCTGAGGGGAGGGCTTCTTTCTCAGATTCATTCATTCATTCATTCATTCATTCAATAGTATTTATTGAGCGCTTACTATGTGCAGAGCATTCAGATCTCTTCTCTATGTTCCCCAAATGCTTAGTGTCTTACTCCGCACCCTATAGGTGCTCACTATACCACATCCTGGTGCTCTGCACACATCAGGCACTCAATACAGTGCTCCATACTCCGCATTTACTCGATCGGTGCTGTGATGGACATACCGATACTCAGGTCCAACAGGAACTCAACCAATCCAGACTCTAGCCCCACGGTCCCAGATCCCCTCAGAGGAAACTGGGAAGAACCAGTCTCGACCAACTTGAATGGACTTTTCACTTCATCCCCTTTTGCCTCCCTACTCCCAGAATGGAAATAGAGACTGAAAGTTGTTCAGCCGTTTCTGGCTCCTAAAAGGCGCCATCCTTTTCCTCTTCCTCCTCCTCCTTGTTCTACTCATCCTTCTTCCGTTCCTCCTCTTCCTTCCCCTTGTCCCTCTTACCCTCCGCCTTCTCTTTTTTTTCCTTCCCCTCTCTTCTTCCTCTTCCTTGGTCCTCTTCATTCATTCATTCAACAGTATTCATTGAGCACTTACTATGTGCACAGCACTTTACTAAGTGCTTGGAATGGACAATTCGGTAACAGATCGAGACAATCCCTGCCCAAAGATGGGCTTACAGTCTAATGGGGGGACACAGACAAACCAAAGCAAGACAACATAATCACAATAAATAGAATCAAGACCTCCTCATCTTCAGTCAGTCAGTCAATTCTATATTAATTGAGTGTTTGCTGCATGCAGTGTTCTGTATCAACCCCTTGGGAGAGTACGCTACAACAATGTAACAGACACATTCCTCCTCATCCTAATATCCCATTTAAGTGGAATGGCATAGTAGATAGAGCACGGGCCTGGGAATCAGAAGGTCACTCAGTGGAAAGAGCATGGGCTTTGGAGTCAGGGCTCATGAGTTCGAATCCCAGCTCTGCCACTTGTCGGCTGTGTGACTGTGGGCAAGTCACTTAACTTCTCTGTGCCTCAGTTCCCTCATCTGTAAAATGGGGATTGAGACTGTGAGCCCCACGTGGGACAACCTGATTCCCCTATGTCTACCCCAGCGCTTAGAACAGGGCTCGGCACATAGTAAGCGCTTAACAAATACCAACATTATTATTAATGCCGGCTCTGCCACTTGTCTGCTGTGTGACCTTAGGCAAGTCACTTCACTCTCTAGGCTTCAGTTACCTCATGTGGAAAAAGGGGGGTTCATTCATTCAATAGCATTTATTGAGCGCTTACTATGTGCAGAGCACTGTACTAAGTGCTTGGAATGTACAATTTGGCAACAAATAGGGACAATCCCTGCCCAATGACAGGCTCACAGTCTAAACGGGGGAGACAGACGGCAAGGCAAAACAGAACAAAACAAAGCAAGACAGCATAATAATAATGTTGGTGTTTGTTAAGCGCTTACTACGTGCAGAGCACTGCTTTAAGCGCAGGGGTAGATACAGGGTAATCGGGTTGTCCCACGTGAGGCTCACAGTTATTCCCCATTTTACAGATGAGGTCACTGAGGCACAGAGAAGTGACTTGCCCAAAGTCACACGGCTGACAAGTGGCAGAGCCAGGATTCGAACTTATGACCTCTGACTCCCAAGCCCGGGCTCTTTCCGCTGAGCCACGCTGCTTCATCATCAAGATAACTAGAATCGAGGAGATAAGATCAAGGGGGTTGAGATTGTGAGCCCTACGTGGGATAGGGACTGTGTCCAACTGAATTTGCTTGTATCCACCCCAGCACTGAATACAGTATCTGGCACATAGTCCATACTTAACAAATGCAACCATTTATTTACCAACGCTTAGAAGGATGCTTGGCATGTATTAAGTGCTTAACAAATACCAACATCATTTACACACAAATGTGCTGGGCAATCTGTGAGGAGCCCACAGTAAGCTGCCTTTTTAGTGACCGTTTGTGATCCTTCAAATAACAACAAGGAAGAGACATTGCAAAGCCACTGATGGGCCTCTACTTGAGGCAGGTGACTGTTGGCCTGTGGGGGGTGAGCATGGAGGGAAGCGGGGCTTTCTCTCCCTCTTCTATCAGGTAACGGGCCCTGGATCAATCAATGACTGCTGTTTAAAGCCACAGCTGCAACGACTAAGTCAGATAAAGGGGGCAAGTGGAGGCAGAAAGAAGATGCATTTGCAGAATGGGCTTTTTTGACTACAGACTGGTATTGGATCCTTGATGGAATGAGTGAGTATGTGTCACTCCCTTGCATGTTGGTAAAAACTAAGTAAAAGCTTGTCATGGTAAGTTTGGTAATCGGGGGGTGATTTGAACTCTACTATGAGTCACTGCGGCTCCCTTGGTCCAGGAAGATCCTGCTTGGTACCAACTGGGGGCTCATGACACAATCTAGATATAGGACAACCTCTAGACTGCTTGTTGCGGGCAGGAGGTGGGTCTACTGATTCTGCTATTTTGTATTCTCCCAAGTATTTAGTACAGTGTTCTGCACACAGTAAGTGCTCAGTAAATACCATTGAATGACTGAAGAAAATCAGGTCATTTGATCAGCTTGTAGGTAAAGCTTTATGCACATTTTCTGTGATGTTCTATGATGTAGAAAGAAATTTACTGCTGTTTATTTTGAGAGATACCTGAAAATTCTGGCTCAGAAAAAATCCTTTTTTTTCACAGGCTACCTTTTATCAGCCTATTGTATGTGTGTGTTTAGAGATTAGAGATGGTGGAGCCTTTAGTATTGAATGACTAGAAGGGGAGGTTATGGGAGCTTCCTGTGTTCAATAGCAGCAGTTAAAGCAGTCACAGTAAACGTCAAGCAGGCTTTTATCCAAAATCCCAATCTCTGAATAGCTAGAGTGACCGATCCAAGTAGCTCATAACTTTTCCTTCCCAATTTACGGCCCCTTTCATTACCCTATTTATTTTGTTAATGAGATGTACATCACTTTGATTCTATTTATTTGCTATTGTTCTTGTCTGTCTGCCTTCCCCGTCAAAGGGCGGGGACTGTGTCTATCTGTTACTGATTTCTACAGTCCAAGTGCTTAGTACAGTGCTCTGCACATAGTAAGCACTCAATAAATACTATTGAATGAATGAAACAATGGATACTACTTGTTACAAGATACCTTAGGCAAGTTCTGACTCTCATTCCCTCCCTCCTCATATGACCCTGCTTGCCTCCAGATTAGTACTACAAGCAACAATTTAGTTAATGCCCTGGTGATCTTTATACCCACTTCTCTTCAGCCGTCCATCTCTCAAAATAAAAGTAGTCCTTCCTGAAATGGAGGATCACTCTGGGCCCCGGATCTTCCCCCAGATCCAGACCTAGATTTGCAGGAACAAGTATTAATCCTATGGGTTTGTGAATCTATGTATACATATGCACACACACTACACAGCTTCGTCCTCTGAGGGTTCAGCCCCCCAACCGCCGGCATGAAGATGGAGTACGGGAAAGCGGGCGATCTTGAGGTGCTTGCATTCATCCATCTCCTTGAGGAAGTCACTTCTGGCTGACGCATCCTGTACCTCCCTTCGTCTCCAGCTATTCTCCCTAAAGCACGCAGGCTCTTATTTGATCAGCATGGAATCTTCCCATCCTGGGCCCATTTGGAGGCCTTCTGCCCATAAGGAGCGTACATGCCTGAAGGGACAAGTGTTTCCTGCTTTTTCTACCTGTGTTCATCTGGAAAAGAGCTGTTCCCCAGAGTGAAAGTCATATATTGTTCTCCTTTAGTGACAGAATTTGGTTCCCCGTGCCATCCACTGCCTTTGTTGGTTCCTTGTTCAGGCCTAGAGCAAGTAGCTGAGGATGCTGAGGATTCTAAGCTCGTTAAGGGCTGGAAATGTCTGCTAATTCTGTTGCATGGTACTCTCCCAAGCGCTTAGTTTGGTTTTCTGCACATAGTAAGCACTCAGTAAATACCAGTGATTGACTGAGTCAAGAAATCTTCTGGCCCTTGGAGCCTCATTCCAAAGGATGATAGGGGTCGGGCCCTGCTGGTTGCTGTCCGCATACATCTCCTCTGGCAAAAATGGTGCTTAAAGCAAGATTGGGGTGATGGAAAGCGGGTCGGGGAGAGAATCAGAGCGGATTTTAGTGCCTGCGTTACTGCTTGGAAGAGAAGGCGGCAGAATTTCTCCAAGCGCTGAGAGGCAGTGTGGCTTAGTGGTTAGAGCACAGATCTGGAAGTCAGAAGGTCCTGGGTCCTAATACTGGCTCTCTGCCATATGTTTGCTGTGCGACCTTGGGCAAATCACTTAATTTCTCTGGGTCTCAATTCCAATTTTACAGAAGAAGGATCTAAGAGTGTGAGCCCCAAGTAGAACAGGGACTCTGTCCAAACTGATTAACTTGTATCCACCACAGTGCTTAGAACAGTGCTTGGCACATAAGTACTTAACAAATACCATCATATATAAATATATATACATATTTATATTTGAAAGACACCAATGATGGTGTAATTCACCTATGAGCGCATGTGTGACTAAAAAGGCTGATGGGGGGACCCACAATCCTGTCCACAGTGCGCACACACTGTGTCCCTTCTTGCATTGTTATATTTAATGTTTGCAGTGCCTGATAGTGTTTTTACTTCTGCTTCTTTGTTGCTCACTTCTTATGAAGTTTTCTCCTTTTTTGAAGGCAGTGTACGACGCTGGTCTTTCCTCAGTTACTGACTCCCTTCTCTTCCGCCCCCCCCATACTGTGAGCCCGTTGTTGGGTAGGGATTGTCCCTGTTTGTTGCCAAACTGTACTCTCTGAGCACTTAATACAGTGCTCTGCACCCAGTAAGCACTCAAATATTATTAAACGAATGAATGACTCCGTTTGCGGCTGGGATATTTTGTCTGGGACATATTTTACCATGTCCCACACATTTCCTCTGCCTTCCCTGATTTCTGTTTCCCAGTTTTAGTCCCCTGCAGTTGTTTGGTTATCCTGCAATCATTCATTTCCTCTTTTAAATGACATTTAAGCACTTACTATGTGCACTATTCTAAAGATTGGGGTAGATATAAAGTATTCAGGTTGGACACAGTCCCTGTCCCACCTGGGGCTCACATACTTAATCCCCATTTTACAAATGAGGTAACTGAGGCACAGAGAAGTGGAATGACTTGCCCAAAGTCACACAGCAATGGTGTGGCAAAACCAGGATCAGAACCCACATCCTCTAACTTCCAGGCCTGAAGACTATCCCCTAGGTCATGCTACTTCTCTCTGAGAAATGAGCCCATAAGCACCACCCTTCATCCCTGCCATTGATGTCTTCCATCTCCCTGCCAACCATTCATTCAATAATATTCACTGAGCACTTACTATGTGCAGAGCACTATACTAAGCGCTTGGAAGGTAAAATTCGGTAACAGAGACAATCCCTGCCCATTGACAGGCTTACCACAGGCCCATAGGACCTTGGTGTAGACTCTAACGATTCACAGGGTCTCTGATCTTTAGGGTTGACTTCTCCACTGAAGTCGCCATCCCCCTGCCAATCTCACAACCTCAAGCACATAAGATCTGGTTGTAGACGCTGATGATTTTCAGTGTCTGGGATCATCAGGATCAATCGATTGATTGATCGATTGGCCTCTCTGTGTCCTTCCTCTCCTGGAGTCTGCTGCTGTTCTCAAAGATCTGGGATTCCTTGTCTCTTGCATCACTCTGCTCAATTAAGCTAAATCCTTAAAATGGAAGTCTTCAGGCTTCTCCTGGAAGGAAATCATTTAGTAGAAACACCCTCGTTGTCTTTTTCGATGGTATTTATAAATATTAAGCATTATTTAAGCCAAGAACTCTGCTAAACATTGGGTAGATACAAGATAAATGGATCAGAGACATTCCCTGGACCCCTTGAGGAACAGGGTCCAGGTCTAATTCCCACTTATGTTCTCTCTCTCAGTGCTTAGGACAGAGCTCTGCACATAGTAAACCCTTAATAAATATGGTCACTACTAGTGCATGGGGCTCACAATCAAAAAGGTAGGAAGAATAGATTTTACAGATAAGGAAACTGAGGCTGAGGCCAATGCCCCCAGTAAGAGCTCTGGGGGGCAAAGAGGCCAACAGGCCAGGAACCGAATTTGGGACTGGGATTAGACTATAAGATCACTGTGGGCAGGGAAAGTATCTGTTATACTGTGCTCTCCCAAACCCCTCTCAGAATCGCACCTGGAGAGTTTCCAGTCCTCTACCAGTCTCAGCTACAGGAAGGAGAGTCAAGCAGAGGCAAATGTATTTCATTCTTAGCTTGGGCAGTGGCTAGCGAGTAGAAGTCAATCTGCTATAAGTCAAAACGCACCTGTGCTGGACAACAGCGGCTTGGGAGGGCAGGGGAGCACTCGAATTTGCTGCACAGAAGGCGGCAATGGTAAACCACTTCTGTATTTTTACCAAGAAACTCTGTGGATACACTACCAGAATGATTGCAGGTAGAGGTGGGACATCCCGGGAGAGATGTGTCCATGGAATCCCTATGGGTAGGAAACAATTTTCAGCATAAGACAATACAGGACTCCTCCAAGAGCTTAGTACAGTGCTCTGCACACAGTAAGTGCACAAAAAATATAAGTGATTGGTGGATTTCCTGACTGCCAGTTGCTTGTTCTTTCTACCAGGCCATGCGTCCATCTTGAATTGTTCTCCCCGGCTTGTTTCTGTCTCCCCATGTCCCCTTCCCTTAGATCCTCCCCTTCCTGTCAATCCAGCTCCTGCTGGCTGAAAGAAAATGTGGGAAATTAATACTGGTCCCTTTTCATGAGAGTCACCAAACTTATCCTTATAGAGAAGCAGCGTGGCTCAGTGGAAAGAGCATGGGCTTGGGAGTCAGAGGTCATGAGTTCGAATCCCAGCTCTGCCACTTGTCAGCTGTGTGACTGTGGGCAAGTCACTTCACTTCTCTGTGCCTCAGTTACCTCATCTGTAAAATGGGGATTAACTGTGAGCCTCACGTGGGACAACCTGACTACTCTGGATCTACCCCAGCGCTTAGAACAGTGCTCGGCACATAGTAAGTGCTTAACAAATACCAACATTATTATTATCCTTTTTCAGGATTTTGGCATCTCACCATCTCACATTCAACAGGGCAAACATCTAATCTTTCAGCAGTGCTATTCAATTTACTCCTCAAATGCCATGGGTTGTGTTCAATTAAAAGCATTCACCTTCTCAAATTATCTTTGATCAATTCTTTCCATGTTCATGCTTGAATCTCAGCCCTCCCATCTCGGGTGGGGCCTTTTCCTTGGATCTGATTACAATATTCACCCTGATTTTTGAAGCATATATCCACTCAAGAAAATGGGGTTATACTAGACCATGGTGTTGTAAACTAGAATGCAGAAATCATTTGCACTTCTTCAAAATATCAAACATCATCAGTGGAATTTTGAGTGCTTACTATGTATAGAGCACTGAACGAAGTGCTTAGGAAACTACAATACAAAAGAGTCGGTAGAAAAATTCCCTGCCCAAAGCGAGTTTAAAATATAAAGGGGGGATACAGGCTTTAATATAAAAAAATTACAATATATAATTTATAAATATGCTGCAGTAAAAACCCCAAATCTTCTACTAACCGTCATTAGTCAAGATCAAAAGCCTCTAACTGTAATCAACAAATTTGTGTTCTCGAGGGAGAACTAGAAATCATGGTAATAACACAAATTTATGGCACCTAACTATGTCTTACCACATATTCCTCAGTGCCAAACAAAAATCACTTTTTCATGAAGAGCAGGTTCAACACCCTAAATCTCTCATTTAAAAAATTGAGAGGTTTTTTCCTACGTTAGAACAGCGTGAAATGCATTTCTTGAAGTCTTTCAATCTTCAGCAAATTATTCTTTCCATTGACTTCGTTTCCATCAGCAACCAGACAGCTCACTCTCTAACCACGGACAGAAGAGTACGTCATCAAAGAATAAAATAATGCAGAATAAAACAATAAAATAAAAGGTAAAATCTCGACAAGCTATCGCACACTATAATGTTGGTATTTGTTAAGCGCTTACTACGTGCAGAGCACTGTTCTAAGTGCTGGGGTAGATACAGGGGTAATCAGGTTGTCCCACGTGAGGCTCACAGTCTTCATCCCCATTTTACAGATGAGGTAACTGAGGCACTGAGAAGTGAGGTGACTTGCCCGAAGTCACACAGCTGACAGGCAGCAGAGCCGGGATTAGAACCTGTGACCTCTGACACCTAAGCCCATGCTCTTTCCACTGAGCCACGCTGCTTCTCACTACCAGATACACAGCGTGGCTCAGTGGAAAGAGCACGGGCTTTGGAGTCAGGGCTCATGAGTTCGAATCCCAGCTCTGCCACTTGTCGGCTGTGTGACTGTGGGCGAGTCACTTAACTTCTCTGTGCCTCAGTTCCCTCATCTGTAAAATGGGGATTAAGACTGTGAGCCCCACGTGGGACAACCTGATTCCCCTATGTCTACCCCAGCGCTTAGAACAGGGCTCGGCACATAGTAAGCGCTTAACAAATACCAACGTTATACACATAAATATGCAATACAAATATACAATACAAATAAAACAATGGACTAATGGATTGACTGTAAAGCATGTCCCAAACTCAGTTGGGCTCCAGCTCACTGATTTGGATGGACTGCCTAGAACTAGATCAGATCAGGCTGTATAACTTAGATTTAGCAAGAATCGGTTTTAACTAGCAGTAGCTAATGGCTGTGAGTAGCTGCTGGTTTTTACTAAGGGATATTTAGTAAGATCTACATGGTGTATATCTCCTTGATTCTATTTATCTTAATGTTGTCGTCTTTTTGTTTTGTTCTGTTTTGCTTTGCCGTTTGTCTCCCCCGTTTAAACCGTGAGCCCGTCACGGGGCAGGGATTGTCTCTATCTGTTGCCGAATTATACATTCCAAGCACTTAGTACAGTGCTCTGCACATAGTAAGCACTCAATAAATACTATTGAATGAATGAATCTAGCTGTTACTTAAAGTACCGCTAAAAACTAGATGTCACATTATAAAAAGTTGCTGTGATTTCTCGTTCCTAGAGAATACTAGTCTGGTCGATTGACAGGACGGGCTTCTTTGATGATTGTGGTATTTGTTAAGAACTTACTATGTGCCCGGCACTCTAATAAGGGCTGGGGTGGTTACAAGCAAATCGGGTTGGACACAGCCCCTGTCCTGCTTAGGGCTCACAATCTTAATACCCATTTTACAGATAAGGTAACTGAGGCACCGAGAAATAAAGTGACTTGCCCAAGGCCACAAGCAGACAAGTAGTGGAGCTACATTTAACAAATACCATTATTATTATTATCATTCTTTGTGTCTCAGTCAACTCATTTATGAAGTGGGGATTAAGACTGAGCGCCCCAGGTAGGAATGAACTGTGTCCAATTGGATTAGCTTTTTAATACTCTAGCATTTAGTACGGTGCCTGGCACATAGAAAGTACTTAACAAATTGCCCTTTTTTTTTAAAGAAAAAAAAAGGAGGGCCCTTTTGTGGATAGTTATACCCAGCCTCTCCTTTGGAAGGGGCATACAGGGAGGTGGTGGAATGCTGAGACTGAGGTAATAATAATAAGGTATTGCCATATGGTCACTAGCCTAGGCTAGAGTGCAGCCTGGAGAGCCTAGAGTATTCCATGAGAGTGACTCGGTTCTCTTAACCACTGACCATTGACAGATCATTCTTTCTTGGAGCGGAAGCAACATCAAGTGGGCGTCAGCGAGAGGTCGCTTCCCCGACCAGAGAGGAAGAGTGGAAAGGGTTGATGGAGACATTTGAGCCGAAGGACCCAGACGTCCCGTCGGTGCCCAGAGCAACCTGGAAGCTGTCACCTAGATCACCTTGCAGCTAAAATAATTAAGGCTACCAAGTAGCAGCCCAGAATCCAAAAGCCTCTGGGATTTTGGAGAAACTCAGGGTCCAGGGCAAATCTAAAGGATTGAATAGAACCAGGTCCTCCTTGCCACATATGCTCTGTCTTCCCCCTCCAGGGCTCCCTTCTGAGAACTCTGGGAAAGCTTCAGTGGATCCTTGACCCCTTGAACTGTAGACAGCACCACCATCTTCCCTTTCTCACAAGTCCACAATCTGGGCATTCTTTAACTCAATTCTCTCATTCAACCCACATATTCAACCTGTTGCCAAATCTTGTTGGTTCTACCTACACAGCATAGATAAAATATGCCCTTTCCTCTCCATCCAAACTGTTACTGATCCAAGGACTTATCCTAACCCAGCTTGACTACTGCATCAGCCTTCCTTAATCACCTCCCTGCCTCCTGTCTCCCCACACCAGTCCATACTTTACTCTGCTGCCTGGATCAGTTTTGTTTTTAAAAAAAATTAAAAAAGCAAAACAATCATTACTTCCTCACTCCTCAACAATCTCCAGTGATTTCCCATCCACCTCCACATCCAATACAAACTCCTTATCATAGACTTTAAAGTACTCAATCACCTTCCCTCCTCCTATTTTACTTTGCTGATTCCCTCCTATAATCCAGCATGCTCTCTTGGCTCTCCTAACACCAACCTACTCACTTTACCTTGATCGCATCTATCTCGTTCCTGACCCTTGCCTCTAGCCCAGAACTCCTTCCCCTTCTTAGCCAATAGACCATCACTCCCCGAAAGTTGTATTAAAACCACATCCCCTCCAAGAGGCCTTCCCCGACTAAGCCCTCATTTCTTCCACTCCTTTTCCTTTCTCTCCCTTGAATTTGGGTTCATACCCTTCATTCACCCCATCCTCCACCCAGAGCACTCATGTACTTTATGATTTAATGTCTATCTCCCCTGCAGATATAAGTTCCTTGTGGGCGGGGAACACGTCTACTAACTCTATTGCACTGTACTCTTCCTAGCACACACACACAGCAGGCACTCACTAAATATGATCGATCGATTGAATAGCTCCCAATGCTGGTCCAGCCCTCCCCTGTGGGACTTTAGGGGCTGCAGCAGGAAGGAACTCCCAAAGTCTGACCAAGGTTCTGCAGAGAGGTGAGAAGCAGTGGGGCCTAGAAGGGAAATGGCACGGTCCAGGGAGTCGGAAGGTCATGGGTTGTAATCCCAGCTCTGCCACTTGTCTGCGATGTGGCCTTGGTCAAATCACTTCAGTTCACTTTGCCTCAGTTCCCTCATCTGCAAAATGGGGATTGAGACTCTGAGCCCCATATAGGACAGAGACTGTGTGCAACCTGATTTCCTTGTATCCACGGTGCTCTGCACATAGTAAGCGCTCAGTAAATACTATTGAATGAATGAATTTTATACAGCTGCTGGATGAGCCATTTGAATTGGCTGGATTCAGTTTCCACCATCTTGTCAAGGTTCTAGAGTTGAACCAATTCCCTTCTCCCCAAACTGCATAGAAAATGGCCCTGATTTTGGTAAGACCTGCATCACCAGTGTCCCTGTGCTTGGGTATGTAGATTGAGAAGCAGCGTGGCATAGTGGCAAGAGCCCAGGAGTCAGAGGACCTGGGTTCTAATCCTGGCTCCGCCACTTGTCTGCTTTCATTCATTCATTCAATAGTATTTATTGAGCGCTTACTATGTGCAGAGCACTGTACTAAGTGCTTGGAATGAACAAGTCGGCAACAGATAGAGACAGTCCCTGCCGTTTGACGGGCTTATGGTCTAATCGGGGGAGACGGACAGACGAGAACAATGGCAATAGAGTCGAGGGGAAGAACATCTCGTAAAAACAATGGCAACTAAATAGAATCGAGGCGATGTACATTTCATTAACAAAATAAATAGGGTAATGAAAATATATACAGTCGAGCGGACGAGTACAGTGCCGAGGGGATGGGAAGGGAGAGGGGGAGGAGCAGAGGGAAATGGGGGGGAAAAGAGGGTTAAGCTGTGGAGAGGTGAAGGGGGGGTGGTAGAGGGAGTAGAGGGAGAAGAGGAGCTCAGTCTGGGAAGGCCTCTTGGAGGAGGTGAGTTTTAAGTAGGGTTTTGAAGAGGGGAAGAGAATCAGTTTGGCGGAGGTGAGGAGGGAGGGCGTTCCGGGACCGCGGGAGGACGCGGCCCAGGGGTCGACGGGGGGATGGGCGAGACCAGGGGACGGTGAGGAGGTGGGCGGCGGAGGAGAGGAGCGTGCGGGATGGGCGGTAGAAAGAGAGAAGGGAGGAGAGGTAGGAAGGGGCGAGGTGATGGACAGCCTTGAAGCCTAGAGTGAGGAGTTTTTATTTGGAGCAGAGGTCGATAGGCAACCACTGGAGGTATTTACGAAGGGGAGTGACATGCCCAGATCATTTCTGCAGGAAGATGAGCCAGGCAGCGGAGTGAAGAATAGACTGGAGCGGGGCGAGAGAGGAGGAAGGGAGGTGACAGGATATAACGAGAGCCCGTAGCAGTAAGGTGGCTGTTTGGGTGGAGAGGAAAGGGCGGATCTTGGCGATATTGTAAAGGTGAAACCGGCAGGTCTCGGTAACAGATAGGATGTGTGGGGTGAACGAGAGAGACGAGTCAAGGATGACACCGAGATCACGGGCCCAAGAGACGGGAAGGACGGTCGAAACCATCCACGGTGATAGAGAAGTCCGGGAGAGGACCGGGTTTGGGAGGGAAGATGAGGAGCTCAGTCTCGCTCACGTTGAGTTTCAGGTGACGGGCCGACATCAAGGCGGAGACGTCCCGGAGGCGGGAGAAGATGCAAGCCCGAAGGAAGGGGGAGAGGACAGGGGCGGAGATGTAGATCTGCGTGTCATCTGCGTAGAGATGGTAGTCAAAGCTGTGAGAGCGGATGAGTTCACCGAGGGAGTGAGTGTAGATGGAGAACGGAAGAGGGCCGAGAACTGACCCTTGAGGAACTCCGACAGTTAAAGGATGGGAGGGGGAGGAGGCACCAGCGAAGGAGACTGAGAATGACCGGCCAAAGAGGTAAGAGGAGAACCGGGAGAGGACGGAGTCCGTGAAGCCAAGGTGAGATAAGGTATGGAGGAGGAGGGGATGGTCGACAGTGTCAAAGGCAGCAGAGAGGTCGAGGAGGATCAGAATGGAGTAGGAGCCATCGGATTTGGCAAGAAGGAGGTCACGGGTGACCTTAGAGAGAGCAGTCTCGGTAGAGCGGAGGGGACGGAAGCCAGATCGGAAGGGGTCTAGGAGGGAATGGGAGTTAAGGAATTCTAAGCATCGATTGTAGACGACTCGTTCTAGGATTTTGGAAAGAAAGGGTAGTAGGGAGATAGGGTGATAAGTGGAGGGGGAAGTGGGGTCGAGAGCGGGTTTTTTTTAGGATGGGGGAGACGTGGGCATGTTTGAAGGCAGCGGGGAAGGAGCCATTGGAGATCGAGTGGTTAAAAATAGAAGTTAAGGAAGGGAGGAGGGCAGGGGCGACCGTTTTAATAAGGTGAGCGGGAATGGGGTCCGAGGCGCAGGTGGAGGGGGTGGCACTTGCGCGGAGGGAGGAGATCTCCTCTGAGGATACAGCAGGGAAGGACGGGAAAGTAGGGGAGAGGGTTGGTGGGGGGGAGGGGAGAGGCGGAGGGATGACTTTGGGGAGCTCAGACCTGATCATGTTGATTTTTGTGAGGAAATAGGAAATAGGTCTGCTGTGTGACCTTGGATATTGGAGAAGCAGCGTGGCTCAGTGGAAAGAGCACGGGCTTTGGAGTCAGGGCTCATGAGTTCGAATCCCAGCTCTGCTTGGCTCCACCTCCTCCAAGAGGCGTTCCCAGACTGAGCTCCTCTTCTCCCTCTACTCCCTCTGCCATCCCCCCTTTACCTCTCCGCAGCTTAACCCTCTTTTTCCCCTTTTCCCTCTGCTCCTCCACCTCTCCCTTCCCATCCCCACAGCACTGTACTCGTCCGCTCAACTGAATATATTTTCGTTACCCTATTTATTTTGTTAATGAATTGTACATCGCCTCGATTCTATTTAGTTGCCATTGTTTTTACGAGATGTTCTTCCCCTCGACTCTATTTATCGCCATTGTTCTTGTCTGTCCGTCTACCATGTACAGTGATGGAAAAGTCAGGGGAAGGCCAGGTTTGGGTGCCAAGGTAAAAAATTCTGTTTTAGCCACGTTAAATTTGAGGTGACTTAAGGACATCCAAGTAGGTAGGAAGGAATGTGAGACTGTCCAGAGAGAGAGACTTCAAGGATCAAGAACCTCCAGTAGTTGCCCATCCACCTGCACATTAAATGGCAACTCCTTACCCACAGTTTTCAAGGACAGTCACCTTGTCCCCTCCTGCCTCACTATCGTATTACATCCCGGCCTTCTCACTTTGCTCCTCTACTGCCAACCTACTCACTCTACCTCAACTTCATCTATCTTGCCGCTGCCCTCTCACCCATGTCCCACCTCTGGACTCAAACACCTTCAATCTTTATATCTTACACGAAATGACTCCCCCCCAGCCTCCAAAGCCTTTTTGGAGACACGTGTCCTTCAAGAGGCCTGGCATAAGGCCTCTTTTCCTTTTGTTCCCCTCCTTTCGGTGGGTTTCTCCCCTTTCCCAATCCCAGCACTAATGCATATCGGGATAATTTTTTATTTATATTAACATTTGTCTCCCTCTCTATATTCTAAGCTCCCTGGGGGCAGGGAATGGGACTCTTCGTACAGTGCTGTGCACACCTTAAGTCCTCCATACAGTTGACTGATTGGAAGACACCTGGATTAGCGATCATAGAGACCCAGGTCTCGCCACCCTGGCCTCTGTCAGCGGCCGAAAGCCCCATCTGTCAGACACTTGGTCTCCAGGAGAAACATCTGTCCAACAGAAAGGAAGAGAGATTGGGTTGCAAAAAAAAAAATCTAACTTTGCAAACTAGAGCTCCCCCAAAACATGGGTGGTCTAGGAGCATAAAGCAGACAAGTGGTGGAGGCGGGATTAGGATCCACATCCACTAAGCCACGTTGTTTCCACAACTACACAAACTATAGTGTACTTATTCACTATTTGGTGTACAGTTGAGGTAACTGAGGCACAGAGAAGTTAAGTGATTTTCCCAAGGTCACACAGCAGGCAAGTGGCAGAGTTGGGATTGGAACCCACCACCCATAAATTCGATACCTGTTCTCCCTCCTACTTAGACTATGAGCCCCATGTGGGACCTTCTTATCTTCTGTCTACCCCAACACTTAGTACAGTGCTGGGCACATAGTAAGCACTGAATAACTGTTATTATTATGGTATTTAAATGCTTACTGTGTGCCAGACACTGTACTAAGCACTGGGGTGGTTACAAGCAAATAGGGATGGACACAGTCCCTTTCCCACATGGGGCTCAGAGTCTCGATCTCCATTTTACAGATGAGGTAATTGAGGCACAGGGAAGTGAAGTGACTTTCCCAAGGTCACATAGCAGACAAATGGCAGAGTTGGGATTAAAACCCATGATGTTTTGACTCACACTGTGACCTTGGGCAAATCACTTCACTTCTCTGGGCCTCAGTTCCCTCATCTGTAAGATGGAGATTAAGAATGTGAAGCCCTTGGGGGACAGGGACTACATCCAACCCAGCACTTAGAACAGTGCCTGGCACATGGTAAACACTTAAATTATTATTATTATTATTATCTTTGGCTGAAACGTCAGGATGGAGCTGAACAATAAGTGAAACAGGAATTGGGGGTTGGAAAGATTTAAAAAAACCTATAATGAATATGATCTAGGTAGCAGTCTATGCAGAAAAAGAAAGTGGAAAGGAATGACAGAGAAAAGACAAAAGAATGTAAACAAAAATCCCCTTATCTGAGTGCTGCGAGTAAATCATAGATGGTGCTAAGTTATCTACTCAACTCCACAATGTTGGGGCAAGCAATTCCACTAATGGTTCAAATGAGAAGCAGCACGGCCTACTGGAAAGAATACAGGCCTGGCCGCCCGAGGACCTGTGGCTCATTGGAAAGAGCACGGGCTTTGGAGTCAGGGCTCATGAGTTCAAATCCCAGCTCTGCCACTTGTCAGCTGTGTGACTGTGGGCAAGTCACTTAACTTCTCTGTGCCTCAGTTCCCTCATCTGTAAAATGGGGATTAAGACTGTGAGCCCCACGTGGGACAACCTGATTCCCCTGTGTCTACCCCAGTGCTTAGAACGGTGCTCGGCACATAGTAAGCGCTTAACAAATACCAACATTATTATTATTCTAATCCTGCCTATGTCAAATGTCTGCTGTGTGACCGTGGGCAACTCACGTAACTTCTCGGTGCCTCCATTTCTTCAACTGTACATTGGGGATTAAATAGCTGTTCTCCCTCCCAGCGAGTCTGTGAGCCCCACGTGGGACAAGGGTTATGTCCAACCTCATTAACTTTTATGTACTCAGTGCTTAAAACAGGGCTTGACATATGGTAAGTGCTTAATAAATGCCATTAAATTTTTAAAAATTAATGATAGAGCAGCTGATGGTCCTCTTGCCAACGACCGCAGTTGCTACTGAAAATGCATTCAGAGTGCTGCCGTGGGCTAGGCATCCCCTTTGGGGGGTCCCCCACAGCCCAGGGATCCTCCCATAGCAGGTGCACTGCTGGTTGGATAATATTTATCTCTGTCAGTAGGGTTCTCTGCAGGCATAAACTCTTGCAAAGGTTTTTAGTGCTTTCCTGTTGGTCGCCTCATAGCGTGTACAATTCTTGGTGGTGTCTTTGGAAGAAGAACCCAAACCCACAGGCCCAGAACAGTAGGGAGTCAGAGGTTGTGGGTTCTAATCCTGCCTCCTCTAACCTGTCAGCTGTGTGACTTTGAGCAAGTCACTTCACTTCTCTGTGCCTCAGCTGCCTCATCTGTAAAATGGGGATTAAGACTGTGAGCCCCACATGTGACAACTTGATTACCTTGTATCTTCCCCAGTATTAGAACAGTGCTTGGCACATAGTAAAAGCTGAACAAATACCATCACTATTATTAGGGCCCAGAACAGGGGAAGTAGTGTGGCCAAGTGGAACAAGCCCGGGCCTGGGAGTCGGAGGAGGTGGGTTCTAATCTCGGTTCCGCCACGTGTCTGCTGTGTGGTCTTGGGGAAATCACTTTTCTTTGGACCTCAGCTACCTCATCTGTAAAATGGGGGTTGACTGCAAGACAGGGACTGTGTCCAACCTGACTCTGTTATATCAACCCCAGCAACATAATAAGCGCTCAACAATTACCACAGTTATTATTAGGGCTGCTTGGGGATCACATAGCTAGTTAGGGTGCCAGAGTTGCATTCATTACCTGAATTAGTGCTTAGTCATTCATTCAATTGTATTTCTTGAGCTCTAGCTGTGTCCAAAGCACTGAACTAAGTAGTTCAGAGCGTATGATTTAGCAATAAACAGACCCATTCCCTGCCCACAACAAGTTTAGTACAGAGCCGGGCACACAATAAGCCCTCAATAAATACCACTGATCGATCAATTGAATGATTAAGAGAAAGCCACCCATCAGCTGGCAGGTGACTGACAGAATGGTAATCAGAGAGATGTGAGTCTCCAGCTCTGACGGACATTGTCCTCAGACCACCCATTGGGCCCGTTCCCTCCAGCTCGCCCCCAGCAACCCAGAATGGAGTCCCCTCACATGGGCTCCTGCACTTTGGCAGAATCCCCACTTATCGACAGGGAGACGGGTAAGCAGCGTGCCTAGTGGAAAGAGTGCGGGCCTGAGAGTCAGAAGACCTGGCTGGCCACTTGACCGCTTTCCCTGCTGTGGGACCTTGGGTATGTCATTTAACTTCTGTAGGCCTCAGTGTCCTCATCTGTAAAATGGCCATTCTCCCTCCGACTGAGACTGTGAGCCCCACGTAGGGCAAGAACTGTGTCTGAACTCACTATTTTCCATCTACCCCAGCTCTTAATACAGTTGTTGGTAAATAGTAAGTGCTGAACACATGTTGTTATTATTATCACATGGAGATACAACAGAGAATCTGCGGACGGCGCTAAATGATTTTAGGAAAGAGGGACAGAGGCAGCGTGGCCTAATGGGTAGAGCATGGGCCTGGTAGTTAGAAGGACCTAGGTTCTATTCCCAGCTCGGCCAGTTTGCTGTATGACCTTGGGCAAGTTGCTTCATTTCTCTGTGCCTCAGTTACCTCATCTGAAAAATGGGGATTCAGACCACAAGCCCCATGTGGGACAGGAACTATGTCCAACTTGAATAACTTGTAGCTACCCCAGCTTTCAGTACAGTGTCTGGCACATAGTAAGCACTTAACAAATAACATTAAAAACGAGAGAGGGAGGGAGAGAGAGAAAGAAACAGACACATACTGGATGGCCTGAAGCAAGAAGATATAGGGAGACTGCGAGTCTGTATCTTTGGGGCTTGGAGTCAGTTTGACAATTTCTGCTATGATCACTAAGCATCCCAATGAGCATTTGGGATTGTTTGTTACAGTTTAATATTGTATTTATTGAGTACCCACTGGGCACAATGCACCGTATTAAGTAATAATAATAATTATGGTATTTGTTATGCCCTTACTACGTGCCAGTTACTGTACTAAGCGCCAGGGTGGAGACAAGCAAATCCAGTTGGGCACAGTCCCCATCCTACAGTGGCTCAGTCTCCATTCCCATTTTACAGACGAGGTAACTGAGGCACAGAGAAGTGAAGTGACTTGCCCAAGGTCACACAAAAGACAAGTGGCGGAGCTGGGATTAGAACCCATGACTTTTTCCCTCGGAAAGTACAACAGAAAGAAAAGATATGATCCCCACCCACGAGGGACTTACCTCTGAATGGAGGAGGCAGTTAAAATATCTACTCATCCCGTGAACAAAATAAATGACCATATAATTGCATGAATAAATATATACCTATGAGTATATGTATGTATATGCTGAGAATGGGCATACATTAATATTTAAATGCTATAGATGGCAGGTGGGTTGATCATCTGAGGTGTGTGGAATGAATCTGGGAAGGCTTTTTGGTGGGATTTTAGGAGAGATTTGAAGGTAGAGAGAGCTGTGGTCTGTCAGATCTCCAACCCAGATCTCTCTCTCTCTCTCTCTCTGCAGTCTCACATTTTCTCCCGTCTTCAAGACGTCTCTACTTGGATGTCCTACCATCATCACAAACTTAATATGGCTAAAACTGAACTTATCTTCCCGCCCAAATCCTGTCCTCCCGCTCACTTTCCCATCGCTGTCGATGGCACCACCATCCTTCCTGTCTCACAAGCCCCTAACCTTGGAATTATCCTTGTTTCCCTCTCGCGTTCCACCCACATATTCAAGCCATCATTAAATCCTGTGAGTTTTACCTTCACAACATCGCCACAATCCACCCCTTCCTCTCCATCCAAACCGCTACCACATTCACGCAAAGACTTATCTTACCCTGCCTCGATTATTGTATCGGCCTCCCTGCCTCCTGTCTCTCCCCTCTCCAGTCCATACTCCATTCTGCTGCCCAGATCATTTTCTTTCAGAAACATTCAGATCATGTTTCCTCACTCCTCAAGAAACTCCAGTGATTGCCCATCCACCTCTGCCTCAAACAAAAACTCCTCACCATTGGCTTTAAAGCACTCGATCACCTTGCCCCCTCCTACCTCACCTCGCTACTCTCCTACTACAACCAGCCCCCACGCTTCGTTCCTCTGATGCTCACCTTCTCACTGTACCTCGATCTTGTCTATCTCACCGCAGACCTCTCGCCCACATCTGGCCTGGAACTCCCTCCCTCTTCATATCAGGCAGGTTATTGCTTTCCCCCACCTTATTGAAGGCACATCTCCTCCAAGAAGCCTTCAGTGACTAAGCCCTCCTCTCCTTTTCTCCCCCTCTCTTCTGTGACGCTCTTACTTGCTCCTTCATTCATCCTCCCTCCCATCCCCACAGCACATCTATATCTGAGTGTATATATATATATATATATATATATATATATAGTGTATATATGTAAATTATTTATATTAACGTCTGTCTCCCCCTCTAGACTGTGAGCTCTCTGTGGGCAGGAATATGTCCGTTGTTGTATCGTACTCTCCCAAGCTCTTAGTACAGTGATTTGCACACAGGAAGCGCTCATTAAATACGACTGAATGAATGATTTGTGAAGAGAAAGAGGGAGTGTGAGGCCGGGGAGACAGCACAAGTGAGGGGATGGGAAGATAGGAGAGCTGATAGTGAGGCACAGTCAGGAGGAGAGTTTGGAAGGAATGAAGAGAAACCAGCTGAGGTCCAGCAGGTGAAGAGAACGGATGTGTAAGAAGGGGCGAGTTGATGGAGAGCCTTGAAATGAAGTGTGAGGAGTTTAGGTTTGATGACGGAGGCAAATAGCCAGTAGAGATTTTTGAGGAGGAATGAGCTGTGGGTCAGCAGTGTGTGGTGCAGATCTTTCATTCAATAGTATTTATTGAGCGCTTACTATGTTCAGAGCACCATACTAAGTGCTTGGAATGTACAAATCGGCAACAGAGACAGTCCCTGCCCTTTGACGGGCTTATGGTCTAATCGGGGGAGACAGGCAGACAAGAACAATGCAATAAATAGAGTCAAGGGGAAGAACTTCTCATTAAAACAATGGCAAATAAATAGAATCAGGGTGATGTACATCTCATTAAACAAAATAAATAGGGTGATGAAGATATATACAGTTGAGCGGATGAGTACAGTGCTGAGGGGATGGGACGGGAGAGGGCGAGGAGCAGAGGGAAAGGGGTGAGAAGAGGGCTTAGCTGCGGAGAAGTGAAGGGGGTGCATAGAGGGAGCAGAGGGAAAAGGGGGGAGCTCAGTCTGGGAAGGCATCTTGGAGGAGGTGAGCTTGGAGGAGGAGATCTCAGTGGGGAGAGGCGGGAAGCCAGAAACCAGGTAGTTGTGCAGGAGGGGAGTGGGTGGGGAGGGAGAGGATAACAAGAAGAATGAAAGGGGAAGAGAGACAGCAGATTATGCTCTGAGCTTGCTAGGAGTGTGCCACCCAACCATATGATGATAATGATGATATTTGTTAAGTGTTTACTAAGTGCTGAGCATTGTTCTAAGAGCTGGAGCAGATGCAAGGTGATCGTGTTGTCCCACACGGGGCTCACAGTCTTCATCCCCGATTTCCAGTTGAGCTAACTGAGGCCCAGAGAAGTGAAGTGACTTGCCCAAAGTCACACAGCTGATAAGCGGCGGAGGTGCGTTTAGAACCCATGACCTCTGACTCCCAAGCCCGAGCTCTTTTGACTAAGCCATACTACAATTCCATCCTACAGTTTCCTCTCCAGTTATGAGTCATTTAAACAGTCTAACTGTATGGAAAGAGTGCTCTAACTGTAGGAAAAGAGTGCTTGTTGACCGACGGAGGGCACAGGGTGGGTGCGGGGGGGCGTTGTTGCTCTGGGGGTGGGTTCTGTCACATGAAACGACCACATTGTGCGATTGAACAAATCCAGCAGAACTTGCAGGTCCTAGCATTAGAGGGACTGGGGACATTTTGAAGTCCCCAAAAAATCCACATTAGCAAGGATGAAGATGAGGATTGACCCGGGAGGAAGGTAGCCTGAGGGATAGAGTCTGAGGGAGGAGAGGGGCCTCTTGAAGAGAAAACTGGCTTCTCAGAGGACGAGGGAGAAAGGCAAGTGCTGAGGGTACCCTCTGGGGGCCAGATGGTTTAACTGTATCGCATTTTTTAGGTGCTATGTGCACTCTTCTAAGTGCTGGGGTAATAATAATAATGTTGGTATTTGTTAAGCGCTTACTGTGTGCAGAGCACTGTTCTAAGCGCTGGGGTAGATAGAGGGTGATCAGGTTGTCCCACGTGAGGCTCACAGTTAATCCCCATTTTCCAGATGAGGTAACTGAGGCACAGAGAAGTGAAGTGACTTGCCCACAGTCACCCAGCTGACAAGTGGCAGAACTGGGATTAGCACCCACGACCTCTGACTCCCAAACCCGGGCTCTTTGCCATGTTGGGTTATATAGTTCAACCCCTTATATGAGGGATTGGTAGGTCCTCTAGACTCTAAGCTTGTTGTGTGCAGGGAATGTGTCGGTTATTTTGTTATAATAATAATGGTGGTATTTGTTAAGCGCTTACTATGTGCCAAGCACTGGTGTACTCTGCCAAGCGTTTAGTACCGTGCTCTGCATACAATAAACACTAAATAAATTCGACTGACTGACACCCAGACACATTGGTAATCCAACCAAACACCTTACATGCAAATTGCACCCTTCCCAACCCATGTACCCATTTCCAATAACCCTCTTAGAGAAGCAGCGTGGCTCAGTGGAAAGAGCCCGGGTTTAGGAGTCAGAGGTCATGGGTTCTAATCCCGGCTCTGCCATTTGTCAGCTGTGTGACTCTGGGCAGGTCACTTCACTTCTCTGTGCCTCAGTTACCTCACCTGGAAAATGGGGATTAAAACTGTGAGCCCCACGTGGGACAACCTGATCACCTTGTATCCCCCTCAGTGTTTAGAACAGTGCTTGGCACATAGTGATGATATTTGTTAAATGCTTACTATCTCTATGTGCCTAGTCCAGAGTAGAGACTCTCCCAAGCTTCTCTGACAGTCACTGGTGGGAGAGAAATGAGAAGCAGCTAAGACTGAGGTAAACAGCTGATGACTCCCAAGCCCATGTTTTTTCCACTAAGCCACGCTGCTTCTGTTACGGGACTGAGGCATCTCCATGGCTCCATGACAGATTATTTTTTTAAGATTATTATTATTTTGAGCGCTTACTTCATATCAGATAGAGTTCTAAGCACTGGGCTAGGTACCAGAAAATTACGTTGGACACAGTCCTTTTCCCATGTGGGGCTCACATTCTAAATAGGAGGGAGAACAGATATTTAATTACTACTTTACAGTTGAGGAAACTGAGGTACAGAGTAGTAAAGTGGTTTGCCCAAGATCACCCAGCAAGGAACTGGTACAGCCTGAATTTGAACCCATATCTAACTCTCTTCCCCTCTTCAAAACCCTACTGAGACCTCACTTCCTCCAAGAGGCCTTCCCAGACTGAGATCCCCAACTTTTCCCTCTGCTCCCCCTCCACCCTCTGCTCCTCCCTCTTCCCCCTTCACGTCCCCTCAGCTGAGCCCCCTTTCCCTCTGCTCCCCTCCCTACCCCATCCTCTGCTCCTCTCCCTCCTCCCCTCAGCACTGTGCTCATTTGTATATATTATTTATTACCCTATTTATTTTGTTATGAGGTGTACATCCTCTTAATTCTATTTATCGTGATAATGTTGTCTTATTTTTGTTTTGTTCTGCTTTGCTGTCTGTCTCCCCTGATTAGACTGTGATCCCGTCATTGGGCAGGGAATGTCTCTATCTGTTGCCGATTTGTACATTCCAAGCACTTAGTACAGTGCTCTGCACATAGTAAGCGCTCAATAAATACTATTGAATGAATGAATGAATGACTCCCAGGCCCATGCTCCTTTCACTAGACCATGCTGTTTCTCCGATTCGACGGACTGGCACATTTTGAGTTACGACTCATTAATCAGGTGAAATCCTTCGAAATGATCCAGTAACCAAGCAGTTTACTGCGACTTCTGTTTGATTATTTTCATAGTTTAAATCACGAGGTCACCTTTTTTTATGCCCAGGGGATGGAACCAGGGAAGGCGGGACTTTCTGAAAAACTAGTGAGAAAGGAATCTTGGTCGACCACATGAATCCAGGGATTGTACGTGGGGTGGTTTAGGAATAGAGGACAGAAGAGAGAATTTCAGAATAATTGAATTATGCTCTTCTCCCATTTTCAATTATTTAGGAATTAACAGGAAGCCACCTTCCTTTTGATGATGTGCTTCATCTCTCTCCCTGGGTTCCTTCCTTCTCTGGGAAGCAACATGGCTTAGCGGAGAGAGCCCGGGCCTGGGAGTCAGAAGGACCCGGATTCTAATCCCAGCTCCGCCACTTGTCTGCTGTGTGACCTTGGACAAGTCACTAAACTTCTCTTAGCCGCAGTTACCTCATCTGTAAAATGGGGATGAAGAACGTGAGTCCCATCTGAGATGGGGACTGGGCCCAACCTGATTAGTGTGTATAAATAAATAAGGATGGTATTTGCTAAGAGCTTACTATGTGCAGGGCACTGTACTAAGCACTGGGGTAGATATAAGCAAGTCGAGTCGGACACGGCCCCTGTGCCACGTGGACCTCACAGTCTCAATCCCCAGATGTTGTCTTTGTTTCGTTTTGTTCTGTTTTGCTTTGCTGTCTCCCCCGTTTCGACTGTGAGCTTGTCACTGGGCAGGGACTGTCTCTCTCTGTTGCCGAATTGTCCATTCCTAGCGCTTAGTACAGTGCTCTGCACATAGTAAGCGCTCAGTAAATACTATTGCATGAATTTTACAGATGAGGTAACTGAGGCCCAGAGAAGTGAAGTCATTTGCCCAGGGTCACACAGCAGACAAGTGGCAGGGTTGGGATTGGAACCTTCTGACTCCCAGGCCTGCGCCCTATCTGCCCTAGTGCTTAGAACAGAGCTTGGTGCATAGAAAGCACTTTACAAATACCATTATCATTATTATTATCATTCCTTCCCAGGGGCAAGGGCAGAGGGGAACAGCTGCGGTGTGGGACGGCTGGGGAGCAGACTGTTCACCAGGGGTGAGCATGAAGAACCGACCAGGGAGTGGACCAGGGGGCCATTCCCTATCCCATGAGAGCTGTGTGGGGGATAAGGGACAGAGAGGCACGAGCAGCAAGATTAGCATTTCTGGTACCGAGCCACGGAGCAGATCATCTATGGGGGATAATAATAATAATGATGGTGTTTAAGTGCTTACTATGTGCAAAGCACTATTCTAAGTGCCGGGGGGGTGGATACAAGGTGATAATAATAATAACGTTGGTATTTGTTAAGTGCTTATTATGTGCATAGCACTGTTCTAAGCACTGGGGGGGATACAAGGTGATCAGGTTGTCCCACGTGAGGCTCACAGTCTTCATCCCCCTTTTACAGATGAGGGAACTGAGGCAGAGAGAAGTGAAGTGACTTGCCCAAAGTCACACAGCTGGCAAGTGGCGAAGGCAGGATTCGAACCCATGACCTCTGACTCCCAAGCCCGGGCTCTTTCCACTGAGCCACGCTGCTTCTCTATGTGCGTAAGACTGACCACAGTACAGATCATGGGACGCTCTGTGTTCGCGAGGGCCTGGGTGGGTGAAGGGAGACAGAGAGGCCACTCTGGAAGGGGCAGTGGGGACGGCATCCCTGACTCACCGCCGGGGATCAGGCCGTCCAGCAGGAACGCATGCGTGGAACTGACCGAGGAGTGGATTGTCGGGAGCGGCCTTCTGTATTCGGGAGGGGAATGAAGGGAGACAGAGGCCACTCCTGGCACGGGCAGGAGGGGCGGGAGTGATAGACCTCCTGGCCCAGCTGGAGGGCCGACCATCCACCCGGGGCACGCATACTAGCGGGCGCCAGGCCGGCGTCAGATGGCATCAAATGAGAGAAGCAGCGTGGCTCAGTGGAAAGAGCACGGGCTTTGGAGTCAGAGGTCATGGGTTCGAATCCCGGCTCGGCCACTTGTCAGCTGTGTGACTTTGGGCAAGTCACTTCACTTCTCGGTGCCTCAGTTACCTCATCTGTAAAATGGGGAATAAGACTGTGAGCCCCACATGGGACAACCTGATTCCCCTATGTCTACCCCAGCGCTTAGAACAGTGCTCGGCACATAGTAAGCGCTTAACAAATACCAATATTATTATTATTATAATCATAGAGGAGGCGTTGCCATATTGGATAGTTCAACCCCTTCTATGAAGGATTGGTAGGTCCTCTAGACCCTAAACTGGTTGCGGGCAAGAGAATGTCGTTTATATTGTTATAATGTACCCTCCCAAGCGCTTAGTACAGAGCTCTGCACACATTAAGCACTCAGTAAACATGATTGACAGACACCCACACTGGTAATCCAGCCAAACATCTTTCATGCCAACTGCAAACCCCACGTGTACCCATTTCTAGGAACACTCCATGTCCCAGTCCAAAGCCGCACAGAATAGAGACTCTCCCAAGCTTCTCCGACAGTCACAGGTGGGAGAGAAATGAGAAGCGACAGAGATTGAGGTAAGCTAATAATATTAATAATGATGACGGTATTTAAGTGCTTACTATGTGCCCGGCACTGTTCTAAGCACTGGGGTAGATACAAGTTAATCAGACTGGATGCAGTCCCTGTCCCATGTGGGGCTCAAAGACTCAATCCCCATTTTACAGATGAGGGGACTGAGGTACAGAGAAGTAAAGTGACTTGCCCAAGGTCACACAGCAGACAAATGGAGGAGCTGGGATTAGAACCCACAACCTCTGACTCCCGAGCCTGTTCTCTTGCCACTAGGCTCTACTCAGTCGGTCAGAACTCATTCAGAATCGCCTGTGAGGCCCCATTCTGTTTAAGCAGTTGGGATGGGGAGATGAAGTCAGTCAATTAATCCTATTTATTGAGCGCTTACTGTGTGCAGGCCACTATATTAAGCGTTTGGGAGAGTACAGCACAGCAATATAACAGACACGTTCCCTGTCCACAGTGAGCTTACAGTCCCTCTAGTAATCTTGTGGCCATTTAAAAAATATTCTCGTTAGCACTGTCGTTCATTCTCTCTGATGTTCTCTTCTCTGTCTTTCCCCAACACCCTAAGCCCAGGGCAGTCTCTGTTTATTTTCTCTCTGCTTTTTCCCTTCAGCTCATACGGATCTTCTGCATCCCACCTGCAGAATTAGGTTTTGTTTTATTTATTTTACGGTGTTTAAGCGCTCATTATGTGCCAGGTGCTGTACTGAGCACTGGAGTAGGTACAATCTTGTTAGGTTGGACGCTAGGTCGGAGTGTTTACTGTGGCCTGCTGACCCCTTCACACCCTAGAAGACCTGCTCGACGAGAAGCTGAACAACTTCAAGTTCAAACTCCAAGATATCTCCCTGGAGGAGGAATTCAAACGGGTCCCCCGGGGCCGGCTGAAGCCTGCCGAGCCGGTGGAACTGGCTGATCCGCTGATCCGACACTACCGGGAGGACTACGCCGTGAAGGTGAGCCTGGAGGTCCTGAGGGCCATCAACCAGCGCCAGCTGGCCGAGGAGCTCAGTCAGGCTACCGGACAAGGTGAGCCACGTACCGATGCCAGGCTGCGGGCCGTGAAATCCCCCAGGAGTGAGAGCTCTCAACCTGCTCGTCTCTCTCTTTCCGAGTCCACTGTGTTTCCGCCCAAACTCGTTGGACTCGGACCAGCGTAGGGGAATCTTCCGTGGAGTTCATCCCAGGAAACCCGAGCTCCCTGAGGACTCTCTGAACCCAGAGATCTTGGGGAGCTGGTTGGTTTAGGACTCTTTCTGGGGGGACGGGGGCTATTGCCCATTGTTTGATTGTCTGGCACACCCTAAGTCTATGGACCAACCCCCACGGGACCTCCTCCGGGGGTTCTGAGGCCCGGGATGACCTAGAAGAAAGAGCTCCAGGCTAGGTCAGTCCTAAATCACTGATTTAAGATAATAATAATGTCGGTATTTGTTAAGCTCTTACTGCGTGCCGAGCACTGTTCTGACCGCTGGGGTAGATACGGGGTAATCAGTTTGTCCCACGTGAGGCTCACAGTTAATCCCCATTTTCCAGATGAGGTAACTGAGGCACAGAGAAGTTAAGTGACTTGCCCACAGTCACACAGCTGACAAGTGACAGAGCCGGGAGTCGAAGCCATGACCTCTGACTCCGAAGCCCAGGCTCTTTCCACTAAGCCACGCTCCTCTCTCTCCTCGCCATCCCACAAACACAACAGAAGGAAAGAATGACCAGAATTCACTCATCCCCTTATTTTCTAGCTCCTGGTTGGCTTGCGATGCCTTACTGAACCTCCCCAGACAACCCCTGTCCAGCCTGTGAAGACCCTGACCCACCCCTATGTTATTGCTGATCCTCCTCAGAATCACTTGTGGTCCATTAAGATGATGTCTTTTTCTGCTAAATGGAATGTGTGCAAAAGCATACGTGTCTGGTGTGTGTGTACTTGTTAGTATATGTGTGTCCAAGCACGCACATAGGTGTGGGCGGATCCAACGAGAGCTGTTGGATGCCGTCCCTAGCTGGGACACCTGCAGGCCACATCTCTCTCCCTCACCAGCCGTTTCTCTTTCAGTTATCTATCCAAGACGGAGCCTCCCGGAAGGAACGTCGGAAGGTGCGTGAAGTTCCCAGAGAGCAGTCTGACCCCGGGGTAGTCAGTCTCCAAACCTCAAACCACTGTACATCCCAGATGGGCTATTCCCTTTCTGGATCATTTACTGGTTGGACCCGTAGGAAAGGAGAGGGCCTCAGAAGCTACAGACTCAATCAATCAATTGTATTTATTGAGCGCTTACTGATGCAGAGCTCTGTAATAGTAATAACAATAATGTTGGTATTTGTTAAGCGCTTACTATGTGCAGAGCACTGTTCTAAGCGCTGGGGTAGATACAGGGTAATCGGGTTGTCCCACGTGAGGCTCACAGTTAATCCCCATTTTACAGATGAGGTCACTGAGGCACGGAGAAGTTAAGTGACTTGCCCAAAGTCACACAGCTGACAAGTGGCAGAGCGGGGATTCGAACTCATGACCTCTGACTCCCAAGCCCGGGCTCTTTCCACTGAGCCATGCTGCTTCTCTAATAATAATAATTAAGGTATTGAAGTGCTTACTATGTGCCAGGAACTGTACTAAAGGCTGGGGTGGATACAAGCAAATTGGATTGATCACAGATCCTGTCCACATGGGCTCACAGTCTTGACCCCCCCCCATTTCACAGATGAGGTAACTGAGGCAATGAGTAACTGAGAGGTAAAGTGACTTGCCCAAGCAGACAAGTGGCAGAGCTGGGATTAGAACCCTTGACCTTCTGACTCCAGGCCAGTGATCTATCCTCTACGCCATGCTGCTTCTCATACTAAGTGCTTGGGAAGGTACAGTATAATGGAGCTGGTAGATCTCAACGTCTTCTCAAGTAATGCCCGGGGTGGTGCTCAGCACCCAGAAGGAGCTTGGGAAATACCATCAGTTGATCGACTGAAACAAAAACCAAGTAGTGTTCCTAGTTTCCAGCTCCTACGGCTTGGTCAAAGAAGGAATTAATCTGGGATTCTACTCCCCTTGTCCAGGATCAGGGCAGCATAATTGCACCCACTGGCCACCCTTGTCCTCTCCTGTCCATTTTCCCCAGATCTCTCCTCTTGCGCTGCTCTGATCATGGAGCCACTCAGTGGTATTTATTGAGCACTGACTGTGTGCAGAGCACTATACTGAGCACTTGGAGGAGTACAGTACAACAGATTAAATGTTCCCTATCCACGGAGAGTTTACCGTCTTAGAGAAGGAGAAGCACTGACCTTCCAGTGGCCCCAAGAATTAGATAAAAACCTGGCTGATAGGCCAGAGGGAGGTCCCATGAAATGGTTACCCCAGAGGGAGGGCTCAGTGCCGCCCCCAATTCCTTCCCCCTAAAAGACCTCCAGAAGTCACCGTGACTCACTCTGCCCCTTGTCCTTTCAGTTGTAGTTCCCATTAAAGTCCAGAGCCTGAAATGGAGCCCCAGGGAGGCAGATGATCCGGACCAGGGTCATAACGAAGGAGAGGATCCAGCCCAGAGACCCCAGGGTCTCATCCAGAGTTCCTCAGAAGTGATGTATCCACCTGCTGTGGAGTACCCAAGCCGGATTCCCCAAGAAGATCCACACGTGGACCAGACTTCCCAAGGAATGTTACCCAGAAGGAGTAGGTGGTGTTTTTGAGATTACACGCCTCTCGTCCCTTCCCTGCAGGGTTGTCAACTCGGCCCTTTCCCTGGGGTGAAAAGATGTTGGAAGAGGGGCCAGCCCTATCCATCTGACTTCCTGTCCATGGTGGGTAGGGGAGAGTCCACCCATCCTGCTGGCTTTTGGCTAATAATAATGGTACTTATTAAATGCTTACTATGTGCCAAGCACCGTTTTAAACACTTTGGTCGATACAAGGTAATTGGGTTGGACACAGACCCTATCCGCCGTGGGGCTCACAGTCTTAAGCCCCATTTGAGGCGCAGAGAAGTGAAGTGAACTGCCCAAGGTCACCCAGCAGAGATGTGGCCGAGCCACAGTTAGAACCCGGGTCCTTCTGACTCCCACACCCGTGCTCTGGCCACTAAACCACCCTGCTTCTGGGATCGGGGTTGAGGACTGGATGGACGGTGCGGAGCAATTCGTTCAATAGTATTTATTGAGCGCTTACTATGTGCAGAGCACTGTACTAAGCGCTTGGAATGTACAATACGGCAACAGATAGAGACAATCCCTGCCCAATGACGGGCTAATCGGTCTAATCGGCAATGTGACTCCAGCCCAGGCTCCGAGCTAGCCTCCTCCGTGGGGCCCTCCCAGGCCGCCTCAGAACACTTCTGACACGATGATTCCTCAGGTTTCACCACTCCCGCCCCCGGGATTACCGACATGGCGTGGATCTCCAGGGAACCTCAGCCGAGCCAGAGAGCAACACTGAAGGAGCAGCAGAGTGTGATGGGATGCTTCCCCTGGCCCTTTCAGAGGACCACGAAGACAGGTGAACTGTGTGGGTGATCGTGAGGAGAGGACATTTGCTCTAATCAATTAATTAACTAATTATAGTACTTTTCAATAGTATTTATTGAGCGCTTACTATGTGCAGAGCACTGTACTAAGCGCTTGGAATGTACAAATCGGTAACAGATAAAGACAGTCTCTGCCCTTTGATGGGCTTACAGTCTATTCGGGGGAGACAGACTGACAAAAACAATAGCAATAAATAGAATCAAGGGGATGAACATCTCATTAAAACAATAGCAAATAAATAGAATCAAAGTGATGTACATCTCATTAACAAAGTAATAGAATCAAGGTGATGTACATCTCATTAAAATAAATAGGATAATGAAGATATATACAGTTGAGCGGATAAGTACAGTGCTGAAGAGAAGGGAGAGGGGGAGGAGCAGAGGGAAAGGGGAGAAAAGAGGACTTAGCTGAGGGAAGGTGAAGGGGGGAGTAGAGGGGGAGCAGAGGGAAAAGGGGGAGCTCTAAGTAGGGTTTTGAAGAGGGGAAGAGAATTAGTTTGGCGGAGGTGAGGAGGGAGGGCGTTCCTGGACCGCGGGAGGACGTGGCCCAGGGGTCAACGGTGGGATAGGCGAGAACGAGGGACGGTGAGGAGGTGGGCGGCAGAGGAGCGGAGCGTGCGGGGTGGGCGGTGGAAAGAGAGAAGGGAGGAGAGATAGGAGGGGGCAAGGTGATGGAGAGCCTTGAAGCCTAGAGTGAGAAGTTTTTGTTTCGGGTGGAGATTGATAGGCAACCACTGGAGGTTTTTAAGAAAGGGAGTGACATGCCCAATGTTAAGCACTTACTATGTATTTACTATGTATCAAGCACTGTTCCAAGCGCTGGGGTGGATAGAAGAAAATCAGGTTAGACACAGTCCCTGGCCCACATGGAGCTTACAGTGTAAGTGGGAGGGAATACTCATTTTACAGTTGAGGAAACTGAGGCACAGAAAACTTAAGTGACTTGTCCAATATCACACAGCAGACAAGATGGAGAGCCAGAATTAGAACCCAGGTCCTCTGACTCCCTGGCCCAGGCTCTTCTCACTAAGGCAACACTGCTTCTCAGGAAGCTGCCATTCCAGCCTACTCCACCAGTATGTGGGGGGCTAAGAGGAGAATTTCCTTCTGGTTGGAGAGTTCCCAATGCCCAACTCCACCACGGGAGTTTGTAATTAGAGTGCCCAGCCTTCAAATGAGGTCTCTGACGTCCAGATGAGACAAGGAGTTTGCCCCAACTTCCACACCATTCCGGGACTCAGCCTATAAAGAGCCAAAGGAAGAAGAGAGGAATTGTAGGAATGACGGGAAGTCAGCAAAGTAACCCGGCCTAATGCCATCCATCGGCGGCTGGGTTACTTTATTTATTCCCTGCTCCCATTCATTCTTCCGGGTGTGTAGCCACCCTAGGGAGTCTCTCACTTCCAACGGTGGAACTGCAGTGACCTGACGGTCTTCAAGCCCCCTCATCCCACATCCCCTCTCGTCAATGCCCTGTCCTGTTGGGTCTTTGCGTCTCTGACACCGGAGAGTACCTAGAGACAGAGGGAGGGCATCAAGGATCTGGGGAGGAGTCTCATCAGTCACTGTGAGGGGCCTAGGCCTGCCCCTATCTTGGAAGTGGTCCTGTCCCATTCATTGTTCTTTTCCCTTTCAGCTGCCAGGCTCATTCAGAGGCCCCGGGGAACAAGACCAGTGGTTCGTATGTCATAACCCTTAATATGTCATGAATTCTGCTCCTGGGCCTGGAATGGCTTCCTGTTTTCATGGGGAAAAAGAAAATTGTCCTTCCCTCTGCCATTTCCCCCATTAATAATAAGTATAATGATTATGGTATTTGTTTAAAAGCTTACTATGTCAGGCGTAGCACTAAGTGCTGGAGAGGATACAAGCAAATTGGACTTTACACAGTCCCTGTCCCACACTGGGCTCGCAGTCTTGATCCCCATTTTACAAATGAGATAACCGAGGCTTGGAGAAGTGAAGTGACTTGCCCAAGGTCACACAGGAGACAGAGTTGAAGCTGGGATTAGAACCCATGACCTTCTGACTCCCAGGCCTGTGCTCTATCCACTAAGCCATGCAGCTTCCCTATTCCGTCCCTACCCAGGCCTGGGACTCCACTCCAACTTGTTGTGCCTCAACAGGCCCAGCTCTACTAGATGAAAACAAGTGTCTGTCAATCAGTCAGTAGTATTCATTGAGCACTTACTGTGTGCAGAGCACAGTACTGAGTGCTTGGGAGAGTACAATATAACAAACAGACACATTCCCTGCCTATAATGAGATTATAGTTCAGAGGGGGAGACAGACATTAATATAAATAAATGACAGATATGTACATAAGTGCTGTGGGGCTGGGAGGGGGGATGAAAGGAACGAGTCAGGGAGACACAAAAGAGAGTGGGAGAAGAGGAAAGGAGGATTTAGTCAGGGAAGGCCTCTTGGAGGAGATGGGCCTTCAATAAGGCTTTAAGGGGAGGAAAGTAACTGTCTGTTGGATATGAAGAGGGAGGGCGTTCCAGGCCAGAGGCAGATGGTGGGTGAGAGGTCGGCAGCGAGATAGACGAGATGGAGGTACAGTGAGAAGGTGAGCATTAGAGGAGCGAAGTGTGCAGGCTGGGTTGTAGTAGGAGAGTAGTGAAGTGAGGTAAAAAGGGGCAAGGTGAGTGCTTTAAAGCCAGTGGTGAGGAGTTTCTCTTTGACTCATTCATTCGGAGGTGGATGGGCAACGACTGAGATTCTTGAGGAGAGAAAAAACATGGCCTGATCATTTTTGTAGAAAATGTCTAATTGTGGCTTCCCCCAGTGTGAGGGGTCAGATAATAATAAGAATAACTGTGGTATTTATTAAGCACTTAGTATGTGCCGGACACCCAGACTGAGCTCCCCTCTTCTCTCTGCTCCCTCTACCCCCTCCTTCACCTCTCCACAGCTAAAACCTCTTCTCCCCACTCTCCCTCTGCTCCTCCCCCTCTCCCTTCCCATCCCCTCAGCATTGTACTCGTCCGCTCAACTGTATATATCTTCATTACCCTATTTATTTTGTTAATGAGATGTACGTCACCCTGATTCTCTTAATTTGCTATTGCTTTTATGAGATGTTCCTCCCCTTGATTCTATTTATTGCCATTGCTCTTGTCTGTCTGCCTCCCCCAATTAGACTGTGAGCTCGTCAAAGGGTAGGGACTGTCTCTGTTACCGATTTGTACATTCCAAGTGCTTAGTACAGTGCTCTGCACATAGTAAGCGCTCAATAAATACTAATGAATGAATGAATACTAAGCGCCGGAGTGGATACGAGCAAATCAGGCGGAACACAGTCCCTGTCCCACATGAGGCTCACAGTCTCAATCTCCATTTTACAGGTAAGGTAACTGAGGGCCAGAGAAGTGACAGGCCCAAGGTCACACAACAGACAAGTAGCAGAGCTAGGATTAGAACCCAAGACCTTCCGACTCCCAGGCCCGGGTTCTATCTACTAGGCCTTGCTGCTTCCATCTCCCCCATCTCCCCTCGGGTAGCGGACGGGGCCTGGGGTCAACCCGAGCATTCTGCTGCTCTCTTGGGCCACCTTCACCCCAGACCCATGGGGGAATGGTGGAGAACCCTTGAAGATTACCGTCCTGGTCACTGAACCTTTCTCTTTCAGGGAGGAGTTTGAGATGGACCATCAGGAGAGCAGGGACAAATGGTATGTATTATTTTCCATTTGATGGCCCCTGTAAATGACTTCTTCACGTCTCCCGTTTGGGAGCAAGAATCTAAGTGAACACAGGCTCCCATACCGTCCCCCTCTGTCTTCTCCCCGCTGTTCTGTTCATAGGGATTTCCCATGTTACCTCAGAATCCTCTGGTCCAGGTCAGCAAGGCGCAGGAAACTTGGGCTTCCCCATTTCTCTTCCACAACCCGTTTTCTCCATCTCTGCACCTCCCCAACAATCTTATCTGGATCACCCATGAATCCCAGATCCTCTCTCAGTTGAGATAACAATAATAATAATAATTTTGGCACTTGTTAAGCACTTACTGTATACAAGTTAATCAGGTTGGACACAGTCCCTGTCCCACATTGGGCTGACACTCTTAATCCCCATTTTTTTACAGATGAGGTAACTGAGCCACAGAGAAGTTAACTGACTTGCCCAAGGTCACACAGCAGATACGTGGCCCATCCGGGATTAGAAACCAAGTCGTCCTGACTCCCAGGCCCGTGCTCTATCATTCATTCAATTGTATTTATTGAGTGCTTAACAGTGTGCAGAGCACTGTACTAAGTGCTTGGAAAGTGTAACGTGCTACATCTCGTGCTCAGATAGGCAGCAGGATCCAGGATTGGCCCTTCTCACTCCCCTGAGCCAGGGCAGCCCCAAAGAGTCTGTCACCTTCACCAGCTACTTCGCTTTCCCCTGCAGGCCTGACCATCAACATCTGGAGAGCGGCAGCATATGGTAGGAGCCGCTCCCCAAGACTCCTGCTCCCCAGGATTTAGGCCCCCTCCCAACCCTAGTCACAGCACCGCTCACAGCAAGTGGAGGTTGGAGAAGGTCGTTCGCTGAGCTGGGGCTTTTCAGAAGGTCCCGGCCCATCCTGGAGCTCCCTTCAAGGGGAGAAACCAAGGAATGGGATGATGCTGGGACTAGGCTAGGCTGCCGCTTCGCAGCATCTCTAGCATCTTCCCTTTTTTCTCCATCCAAATCGCCACCAAGCCAAGCCAACCATTTATCATTTCACACCCTGACTACTGCATCAGCCTTTTTGCTGACCTCCCCGCCTCCTGTCTCTCTCCACTCCAGTCCATACTTCACTCTGCTGTCCGGATCATTTTTCTAAAAAAACAGCTCAGTCGGTGTTTCTCCTCTCATCAAGGGCCTCCGGTGGTTGCCCATCCATCTCTACATTAAACAGAAATTCCTCACCCCGATTTTAAGGCACTCGATCAGCTATCCCGCTCCTACCTCACCTCGCTGATTTCTTACTGCACCCTCCACTCCTCTAACTCCAACCTACTCTGTACCTTGAGCTCATCTATCCCACCATCCAACCCTTGTCTGCATTCTCCCTCTGACCTGGAACTCCCTCCTCCTTCATATCTGACAGTCCACCATTCTCCCTACCCTCTAACCCTACTAACTTCATTTTCTTCAAGAGGCCCTCCCAGAGTAAGCTCTTTATTTCCCCTATCCGCCCTCCCCTCTTCATCAACTGTGAACCTGACTGCGTACCCCTTAAGCCCCTTCATACTTTCCCCAGCTCCACAATACTTATGTAAATATTCTTACATTCTACTCTTTCCCCCATTCCTATTCTATTTTCATGTCTGCCTCCCAGGATAGATTGTAAGCTCCTTGTGAGCAGAGATCATGTCTTTCAATCTGTTGTACTGTACTTCCCCAAGCACTCAATACAGTCCTCTGTACACAGTGTACAATAAATACCATTGATTGATTGATTAATTGACTTTTTCAGCTCTGAACTTGACTGTGTACCCTAAAACTGTAAGCTCGCTGTGAGCAGGGAACTCTGTTATACTGTACTCTCCCAAACGCTTAGTATGGTGCTCTGCACGCAGCATGTGCTCGATAGACACGTTGCTTGCTCCATCTATTGATTCGATGCTCATCCCAGCCCCACAGTACTTACGTGAAGTGTGGTTACATTCTATTTCTCCTATCCCTAATCTATTTTAATTTCTTCTCCCCTTGTAGATTTTAAGCTCCTTGTAGGCAAAAATCATGTCTTCCAACCATCCCTGTTGTACTTTCTCAAGTGCTTAGTATCATGCCCAGTACATAATAAGCTCTCAATAAATACCTCTGGTTGATTCTCTCCAAGTAAACTGTGCCAGGAGTCCTAGGGTGGGCCTAAGCTGCTGGGATTCGGCGCCTCTGAGTGTGATCTGTGTCTCTCCCGCCCCGTGTCTCCCAATTAGATTACAGAGATGTGCACAGGGAGTCCACGAGATGACGTCTCCAGGATGTGGAGGATGAAAACTCTCTCCTGGGCGCGAACCCGGAATACCTCCGGCTGCTCCTAGTGAAGGAGCATCCCGGCCAGCTGGGCTCAGCCGGCCACAAGCAGATGAGTGCCACTCAGGTGGACGCGCTCTTCGATCCAGAGGAGGAAGGTCGGAAGCCCTTCCGCACCGTGGTGCTGCAGGGAGCCGCCGGCATCGGGAAGACCACATTGGCCACCAAGATCCTAGAGGACTGGGCAGCCGGGAGGCTGTTCCACGGCCGGTTCGATTACGTCTTCTACGTGAGCTGCCGGGAAATGAACCTGGTGAGAGAGAGGAGTGTGGCGGACCTGATCTCACACTGCTGCGCCGATAAGAACGGCCCCGTCACGGACATCGTCTGGCTACCGAAGAGGCTCCTGTTCATCGTCGACGGCTTCGACGAGCTGAGGTGCTCCAATGAGAGGAGCCGAAAGGACCTCTGCTCCGACTGCAAGGAGAAGAGGTCCACGGACACGCTCCTGGCCAGCCTGATGAGCAAACGGCTGTTACCTGAGGCGTCCTTGCTCATCACCACCCGGCCCACCACCCTGGAGAAAATGCAGGCGCTGCTGGAGCAGCCTCGCTGGGCAGAGATCCTGGGCTTTGCCGAAGCTGAGAGGAAGGACTACTTCTACCGGTATTTCAAGGAGAAGAAGCTCGCGAGGCAGGCCTTCGGATTCCTCCAGGGAAACGACGGCCTCTTCACTCTGTGCATGGTCCCCATCGTGTGCCGGATCGTGTGCGCCAGCCTGAAGCGGCAGATGGAGAGGGGAGAGGCCCTGACGCAGACCTCCCAAACCACCACCGCCGGGTACCTGTCCTACCTCTTCGGCCTGCTCCGGGAGGACGGGACCGGTCCGAAGGCGCCCAGACCCCTCAACCTGAGGAGGCTCTGCTCCTTGACGGCCGAAAGGATCCAGAACCCAAAGATTCTCTTGGAAGAAGACGACCTCAGGAGGCATGGCCTCGGCTCCTCCGGCTCTACCACCTTCCTGAAGATCAGCATCCTGAAGAAAAATCACCACCCCCAGAAGTTCTACAGCTTCCCCCATTTGACCTTCCAAGAATTTTTCGCCGCCGTCTCCTACGTGCAGAAGACGGACTTCTTGCTGCACGTGTTCTACCTACTGATGAGGAAAAATGAAACCAGGAACAACTTAGCCACGTCCAGCCAGTTCGTGAAGAAGCTCGTCGGCCAGTACGGGCAGTTCGGAAGCGGGTATTTGACTTTGACGATGCGCTTCTTGTTCGGGCTGCTCAATGAAGAGAGACCTGGAGAAGAACCTGGGCTGTGAGATCTCCCACAAAATCAAGAAGGATCTACTGAAGTGGATCAAGGCGGAAGCGTCCAAGTCCTCAATCCGCTGGACCTGTTCCACTGCTTGTATGAGATTCAAGAGGAGGAGTTTGTGAAAAGGGCCACGGACCACTTCCACAGCATTGAGATCGGGGCGCTGGCTACTAAGTTGGACCATACCGTGGCCTCTTTCTGCGTGAAGAACTGCCCGGGAGTGTGTTCGGTCACCCTCAGCTCAGTCTACAGCGCTGGAGGCAAAGGGGATGATGTCAACGCCGTCGTGGAGGAAGGATTGAGCCTCGGGTCACAGCACGAGTCCTCTCACCGGTGAGCATGGAAGGTTCGCCCTCGCCTGCAGCCCTTTCCCCCCTGGGAGCACAGGCCTGGGATTAAGGAGGACCTGAGTCCTAATCTTGGTTCGCCACTGGCCTGCTGTGTGACCTTGGGAAATTCACTTCTTTTCCCTGCGCCTCAGTTACCTCGTCTGTAAAATGGAGATTAAGACGGTGAGCCCCACGTGGGACACGGACTGGGCCCAACCTCATCAGCTTCTATCTGCCCCAGTGCTTAGTACAGTGCCGGGCACTTGTCTTATGCTGTTGAGTCGTTTCCGACCCATAACGACTCCATGGAAACATCTCTCCCAGAATGCCCTATGTCCATCTGCAATCGTTCTGGTATTGGATCCACAGAGTTTTCTTGATAAAAAATACAGAAGTGGTTCACCATTGCCTCCTCCTGCGCAGTCAGCTTGAGTCTCCGCCCTCGGCTCTCTCCCATGCCGCCGCTGCCCAGCACAGGGGAGTTTTGACTCGAAGCAGATTGTCTTCCACTCACTAGCTCCTGCCCAAGCTAGGAATGGAATGGGTTGGCCTCTGCTTGACTCTCCCTCTCATAGCCGAGACCGGTAGAGTACTGGAAACTCTCCAGGTGCGGTCTCGAGAGGGGTTGTCACATAGTAAGCACTTAACAAATACCACACACTCACAAAAAAGTTCCATCCTTTGAGAACTGGGCCATCCCTCCATGGATTCCCCATTCCCCAGTCTCTCCCTCTGGGTAAACGTGTCCACTCGTCAAACTGGTCTTGACCGTACAGTCTTTCCTGCATGCGGGGAAAAATCGTTGTGGTATTTAAGTTCTTACTTTGTGCCGACCACTGGAGTAGACACAAGATACTTAGGTCGGACATAATCCCTTTCCCACATGGGTCTCAAAGTCTAAGGAGAAGGGAGAAGGGGTACTTAATCCCCATTTTATACATGAGGAAACAATAGTAATAATTATTATGGTATTTTAAGTACTTACTCTATATGAGTCACTGTAATAAGCGCTGGGGTGGATACAAGCAAATTGGGTTGGACAAAGTCCCTGTCCCACGTGGGGCTCATGGTCTCAATCCCCATTTTACAGATGAGGGAACTGAGGCACCCTGAAGTGACTTGCCCAAGGTCACACAGCAAAGTGGCGGAGCTGGGATTTGCGCTCATGACTTTCTGACTCCCAGGCCCTTGTTTTAACCACTACACCATGCTGCTTTTCAAACTAAAGGAAACTAAAGCACAGAGAGGTTTTGTGACTTGCCCAAGGTCACCCAGCAGGTAAGGGCAGAACAGGGAATAGAACCCAGGTCTATTGATTCCCAGGCCCAGGGTCTTTCCCAAACCTCAGAATTCATTGACATTAATGCAGGGCGTGTGTTTTGTTATTCATTCTGCCTTCCATCCGGTGGCCTGCAGACGGTCAACGGGGTGCTTCACAGAGGGAGACGTGGGATTGTGCCCTCTGAGAAGTGACTCCAACTAAACTCCCTGGCTGGCAGCTCTGACCATTTTCCCGGAGTTGGGAAAAATCCCACCCACCAGCCTGGGGAGGAGAATAGTTGATTGTCAGGCCCTTGAGAGTGCACATTCCAAGCGCTTAGTACAGTGCTCTGCACATAGTAAGCGCTCAATAAATACTATTGAATGAATAAAAGAATATCCATCCCCTCATCCCCTATGTCACCCTTATAATCATTATTTTCAATGAGTGTTTCCTCTGTGCAGTATTAGTATTATTAATGAAAGCTAAAATAGATAAACCTTTCCAAACTAATCGTGGTATTTAAACGCTTACTACGTGCCAAACATTGTTCTAAGCTCTGTATATAAAGTAATCAGATTGGACACAGTCCCGGTCCCACTTGGGGCTCACAGTCTTTATCTCCGCTTTACAGATAACTAAGGCTCAGAGAAGTGAAGTGACTTACCCAAGGTCACCTAGAAAAATGGCAGAACCAGGGTTAGAACTCAGGCCCTTTTGACTCCCAGGTCCATGCTCTATCTTAGTGGAAAAAGCATTGGTCTGGGAGTTAGGAGGCTGAGATTCTAATGGCACCACTTGCCTGCTGTGTGACCTTAGGCAAGTCACTTAATTTTCTATGGCTCCGTCCCCTCATAATAATGTTGGTATTTGTTAAGCGCTTACTATGTGCAGAGCACTGTTCTAAGCACTGGGGTAGACACAGGGGAATCAGGTCGTCCCACGTGGGGCTCACAGTCTTAATCCCCATTTTACAGATGAGGTAACTGAGGCCCAGAGAAGTTAAGTGACTTGCCCACAGTCACACAGCCGACAAGTGGCAGAGCTGGGATTCGAACTCATGACCCTGACTCCAAAGCCGGTGCTCTTTCCACTGAGCCACGCCTCATCTGCAAAATGGGAAAAGATCCCTGTTCTCCCTTAAGATAAGGTACCTTAATTCTCCCTCCCCCTTGGGGAATCTGTGTACCTATCTCTGTGCTTAGTAATCAATCAATCGCTTGTATTTATTGAGTACTTGTTGGATGCAGAGCACTGTACTAACCACTTGGGAAAGTACAATATAACAGAGTTGGGAGACAAAGTCCCTGCCCACAAAGAGCTTACAGTTTAGGAGGAGCTATATTTTAAATGCTTCACAAGTTCCGCCATTACTATTAGCTGGATGTAGAGAAGCTGCGTGGCTCAGCGGAAAGACCCTGGGCTTGGGAGTCGGAGATCATGGGTTCGAATCCCCGATCTGTCACTTGGCAGCTGTGTGACTGTGGGCAAGTCACTTCATTTCTCTGGGCCTCAGTTACCTCATCTGTCCAATGGGGATGAAGACTGTGAGCCTCACGTGGAACAACCTGATTACCCTGTATCTACCCCAGCGCGTAGAACAGTGCTCTGCACATAGTCAGCGCTTACCAAATACCAACATTAATAAACAAATCGTTCTCTCCTGTGGTTTTTCTCCCTCCTGCCCAGGTTGGGCAAGTGTTTTCTCCCGGATGCCTTTTGTCAGAATCTCTCCTCGGCCCTCCACACCGACCCAAACCTGCTGGAACTGAACTTGAGTCACATCGCCCTGGGGAACGCCGGGCTCCGGGTGCCGAGCGAGGGATTGATGGACCAGGGCTGCAGGCTGCAGAAGCTGACGTAGGTTGATTTCCAAGGAGGGAGGGCCCCTTCTGTGGAAAGGCTGGAAGCTGACGGGAGCGGTGTTGGCTGGCTCTTGCTGAAATCAATTTCTGCTCTATTGATTTCTTCTTCTCACCTCCTCCTGAAATGGTTCGATATTCCCTTTAAAATCGCTTCCAATGCTTTATCTTTTGAAACTTGGGAGATCGTTATATTTTAGGCAAATCAAAACTCCCAGAAACACTTGGGTCTTAAATCTGCTAAATCCTACCTAGATCTACTCCTTTGCGTGTGACCTCCGAATGCCTCCCCTTCCCCCAAACACACACACACAGAACATCACCACCTTACCAGCTCTGGGCCTGAGCACGGATCTGGGAGTCAGAAGGACCCGCTTCTAATCCTCCTCTGCCATTTGTCTGCTGCGTGACCTTGGGCAAGTCACTTTAATAATAATAATAACGTTGGTATTTGTTAAGCGCTTACTATGTGCAGAGCACTGCTCTAAGCGCTGGGATAGATACAGAGTAATCGGGTTGTCCCACGTGAGGCTCACAGTTAATCCCCATTTTACAGATGAGGTAACTCAGGCACAGCGAAGTGAAGTGACTTGCCCAGAGTCACACAGCTGCCAAGTGGCAGAGTCAGCATTCGAACCCATGACCCCCGACTCCCAAGCCTGTGCTCTTTCCACTGAGCCACGCAAGATTGAATGTTATCAAGATTGAATATCTGAACCATCTGAGGTTTTTCAGACCTTCAGGCGATCAGTGGTCCATATTAATAATTGTGGTATTTGTTAAGCACTTACCTATATGCCAAGCACTGTTCTAAGCATCAGGGTAGCTACAAGGTAATCAGGTTGTCCCACGTGGGGCTCACGGTCTTCATCCCCATTTTACAGATGAGGTAACTGAGGCACAGAGAAATGAAGTGGCTTGCCCAAGGTCAGACAACAGACAGGTGGCGGAGCCAGAGTTAGAATCCAGGTCTTGGGTTAGAATCTTAGAATCTTAGAATCTTAGAATCTTGGAATCTTAGAATCTTAGAATCTTAGAATCTTGGGTTAGAGCCAGAGTTAGAATCTTGGGGAAGCAGCGTGGCGCAGTGGAAAGAGCACGGGCTTTGGAGTCAGGGCTCATGAGTTCGAATCCCAGCTCTGCCACTTGTCAGCTGTGTGACTGTGGGCAAGTCACTTCACTTCTCTGTGCCTCAGTTCCCTCATCTGTAAAATGGGGATTAAGACTGTGAGCCCCACGTGGGACAACCTGATTCCCCTGTGTTTACCCCAGTGCTTAGAACAGTGCTCTGCACATAGTAAGCACTTAACAAATACCAACATTATTATTATTATTAGGTCCTCTGACTCCCAAGATCATGCTCTTTCCACTGAGCCACGCTGCTTCCCTAATATTGAGCGTTGACTACGTGCAGAGGACTAGCCTAGGATCCCTGCCCTCCGGCCTGACATCTTTAAAGTGAAGAAGGGATGAGGGCAGTGTAGATTGAACTGAGACCCCTCTTCGCTGTCCCTTTTGAGGTTCCCTCAATTCTTTCCGGACTTCCTAGTTGCCTTAAGGGATCCCTGAAGATGTTGCGATGCTGGGGGCGGGATTGCCTCAACTGACAGTTCTCGGAGGGAAAGACAGAGGCCCAGAGAGAGTGACTTGTCCAAGGACCCACAGCAGAAAAGCGAGGGCGCCGAGATTAGAACCCATGACCTGCTTGACTCCCGGGCCTGTGCCCCGCTGTTTCTCTGGATTCATCGGGATTCACAGTCTAAATCAATGGGTTCTAATCCCAGCTCTGCCACTTGCCTGCTGTGTGTCCTTGGGCAAGTCACTTAACTTTTCGGACCCTCCAGCGTGGCTCAGTGGAAAGAGCACGGAGTTTGGAGTCAGAGGTCATGAGTTCGAATCCCAGCTCTGCCACTTGTCAGCTATGTGACTGTGGGCAAGTCACTTCACTTCTCTGTGCCTCAGTTACCTCATCTGTAAAATGGGGATTAAGACTGTGAGCCCCACGTGGGGCAACCTGATTCCCCTGTGTCTACCCCGGCGCTTAGAACAGTGCTCTGCACATAGTAAGCGCTTAACAAATACCAACATTATTAAAAGGGGGATTTTTTCCCTGTTCTCCCTCCTACTTAGACTGGGAACCCCAGGTGGGACCTGATTATCTTGTATCTACCCCAGTGCTTGGCACACAGTGAGCACCTAACAGATAGTAATAGTTCTGGTAGTAGTGGGAGGAGGAGCAGAACAGTGCTATGCGCGTAGTAAGCGCTTAACAAATGCCATCATTATTATTAGATGTACTATTTTTACTAGGAGGGCAGAAAGTAGAATGAGTTGTGGGCAGGGAACATTTCTACCAACTCTGTTGTTTTATACTCTCTTAAACAGTACGGGCCTCTCCACATAGTAATGCTCAATAAATACCATTGTTTGAGTGTGTGAGTTGTTTCTCGGGAAAAGAGGTAATGGGGTAAATTAAGCCAAAGCCAAGTTTCAGCAGCAACAGAAATCATCATATATCCTTGCTGGATGGAAGAGTCTTCAGGCCGCTCATCAATCCAGGTAAGACCGTCCCGACGGGTCCAAACTGTCACAACCTTCCCAGTCTTTCCAATGTCGTCATGGAAGTTTCGTTCCTGTCCTTCTCGCACTCGAGCATGGCGTGGGGTCTGTTCTGTGGGATGGGAAGCTGGAGAGGGAGAGAGGTGGACTGCCGTCACCGGGCTGGCAAATGGCAGGAAGGGACAGGGAAGAGGTGACGGAGTAGAGGATGAGAAAATGGCCTCTGAATCCCCCATCCATCCCGCTTCTTCTTGCCCCTTCAATCCAACGGGGAAGCAGTGTGGCCCTGTGGAAAGAGCTCAGGCTTGGGAGTCTGAAGACCTGGGTTCTGATCCTGGCTCAACCACATGTCTTCTATGTGACGTAGGGCAAGTCACTTAACTTCTCTGTACCCCAGTTACCTCAGCTGTAAAATGGGGATGAAGACTGTGAGCCCCATGTGGGTCAGGCACTGTGTGCAACCTGATTAGCTTGCATTCATTCATTCATTCAATCACATTTAGTGAGCTCTTACTGTGTGCAGAGCACTGTACTAAGTGTTTGGAAAGTACAATTCAGCAACAGAGAGACAATCCCTGCCCACGACGGGTTCACAGTCTAGAAGTGGGGAGACAGACGTCAAAACAAGTAAACAGGCATCAATATCATAAATAAAAATAAATAGAATTAGAGGTATATAGATATATATATATATATAAGAACAAGTAAAACAAGCATTAATATAAATAAATAGAATTACAGTTATGTGTGTATATATATATACACAAGTGCGGGGCGGGGAAGGAGGTAGAGCAAAGGGAGCAAGCTGGGGGGAGGGAGAACTAAGAAAAAGGGGGGCTTAGTCTGGGAAGGCCTCCTGGAGGAGGTGAGACTTCAGTAGGGCTTTGAAGGGGGGAAGTGTGCTAGTTTGGCGGATGTGAGAAGGGAGGGCATTCCAGGCCAGAAGTAGGTCGTGGGCCAGGGGTCGACGGCGGGCCGGGCAGGAATGAGACACAGTGAGAAGGTTAGCACCGAAGCGGAGTGTGTGGGCTGAGATATAGAAGGAGAGAAGGGAGGTGAGGTAGGAGGGGGCAAGGTGATGGAGAGCTTTAAAGCCAATCTACCCCACTGTTTAATACAAAACTTGACACATATTAAGTGCTTAATAAAAACTATAAAAAAAAATATTGGGTGCTCTATGGAAGACTACATTGCCTAAGATCAGACACTTCCAGGATCTCCCTCAAGGGGAGCAGAGAGGTGAGCGGCTCCTCCAGACTAAACAGAAAACAGCACCTCGTCCTTTGGGGTTCCCAGGATTTATTCGATCTCTCTCCTGGCCAAGATGCATTGCCCTGGTCTTTGGGATAAGGAGTAATGGGGATGCAGAAATGTAACCAGAGAGTTGGGGGGAAAGGGGAGGGAGAGCCTAGCCAAATAAGTGTTCAAATCAAACTAACGTGAAGTGTTACATAAAGATTCTTCGTAGATTATTCCTTACCCCATTACTAAGGTTTCTGGATGAGAGATGGCCGCCTGCCTGTCGAATCCCTTCCCAGTCTTTTCTATAGATATTGCATTGTTTTTCAGAGGGATGTCATCCCATCCAACTGGATGCTCATCTACCCTTCTCCAAAGTCCAACATTTGGTAGTTGAAGCTGTGAGAGGGGATGACTCCTCCAAGGGATTGGGGTGTAGATGGAGAATTGAAAGAGATCCAGCACGGAACCGTGAAGAGCGTGGGAGGCAGAGGAATGGCCGGAGAAAGACACTGAGGCCAAAGAGATAGGAGGAGAACCGGGAGAAGACATTGTCAGTGAAGACAAGGTTGGAGAGTTTTCCAGGAGAAAGGGATGGTCCGCCGAGTCGAAGGCAGCTGAGAGGTCGAGGAGGATTAGGATGGAATAGAAGTGGTTAGATTTGGCAGTCCTGTGACTTCATGGAAAGAGCAAGGCTTTTGGAGTCAGAGGCTGTGGGTTCTAATTCCGGCTCCACCACTTAGTGATTGGGCAAATCACTTAACTTCTCTGTGCCTCAGTTTCCTCATCTGGAAAATGGGGATTAAGACTATGAGCCCCACATGGGACAACCTGGTTACCTTGCACCTACCCCAGCGCTTAGAACGGTGCTTGTTCTTGGGCAGACAGATGATGCCTGTCTCCTTGTTTTGTTGTCGGTCTCCCCCTTTCTAGACTGTGAGCCCACTGTTGGGTAGGGATTGTCTCTATCTGTTGCCGAATAGTACTTTCCAAGCACTTAGTACAGTGCTCTGCACACAGTAAGCGCTCAATAAATACGATTGAATGAATGCTTGGCACATAGTAAGCGCTTAACAAATACCAGCATTATTATTACTACTATCTCCTTGCAGGTAGGGTTCACATCTACCAACTCTGTTGCATTGTACTTTCCCAAGTGCTTAGTACAGTGCTGAGCACAGAGTGAGAGCTCAATAAATAGCATCGATGGATCGATCTGTAACTCACTATGACTTTCTGCCCTTGCTTGAGCAGGACAATACCAATATCTCCTCTCATTGTAGAGGGCACAGCATGCTTGATGAGTCAACCTCTCCCCAGCAGCATCTACCCTGTGTAATTTCATCCAGAACCCATCCTCACGATGGACAGGGTGAGGTTATTTTAACCCCACTGACCACTTTACGGAGATCAATCCTCCCATTTTCCACTCCCCTCTTGCGTCGTGCTCAACGGTCAATCCGGCATCTGCAGAGAAATCCCCGAACCTCCCTGTCCCCAGCAGAGAACGGAATGATTCACTTAGCTACGGGCCATCGTCCAAAATAACAGAGTTGGTAGGCACTTTTCCCTGCCTACAGTGACATGATTGTGAACTTCCCCAACCGCAGAGTCTCTAATGGATTTTGCAACTTTCTCTTCATGGCCAGAGGTGAGGGAGAGGCCCGCAGTGAAGGGAATGAAGATTGGGAGAGCCAAGAGTTGGATACCATGGTGGGAATATGGTTAATCCCTCTGGAAAATTGCGCTGTGTTCTTATTTGTGGAGGGTGGTCCTTGGACCAAGGCATCCAGGAGCAGGAGGCTCAATTTTTCCAAGAACCTGTGTTTGTTCTGGAAACCCAAACTGAGCCAAGGGGTGATTACTCCAGTTCACAGATGATCAGACTACCCAAAACTAGCAAGAGAGTCTAATAATAATAATGGTATTTGTTAAGCACTTACTATGTACAAGACACTGTACTAAGCCCTGGTCTGGAAACAAGCAAATTGAGTTGGACACAGTCCCTGCCCCACATGGGGCTCGCAGTCTTAATCCTCATTTTACAGATGAGGTGACTGAGATACAGAGAAGTGAAGTGACTTTCCTAAGGTCACCCAGCAGACAAGTGGCAGAGCCAGGATTAGAACCCAGGACCTTCTGACTCCCAGCCCGTGCTCTATCCATTAGGACATGCTGTTCAATCAAGCAGTCAGTGGAATTTATCCAGAACTAAATGCTTGCAGATCGCCCTACTGAGTGCTTGGGAGAGTATAATGCAACAGAGTTGTTAGAAATGTTCCCTGCCCACAGTGAGTTTACAGTCTAGGTTATCATTCTTCCTTCCCACCTACTAGGAAGGCCCCTGTGGAGATATCAATCATCGACATCGGTTGTACGTGTTGAGTATTTACCATGTGCAGAGCAATGTGCTAAGCACTTGGGAGAGTACAACACAGTCGGTAGACATCTTCCCTGCCCACAGTGAGTGTACAGTTTACATTAACATTCTTCCTTCCCGTCTACGAGGGACACCCCTCTGGAGACAGAGTATTAAGTGCTCTATCCTAAACCACCCCCTCAATTCTGACAAACCACTTCACTCCCCACTTTCCAAGCTTCCTGGAAACCCACCTCCCCCAGGAAGCTTTCCCTGACTCTTCCTCACCTCTCCGATTAGACCTCCTCAGTAGCCACTGTTAGCCCTGATGTGTATTTGGGATTACGTATTTCATTTTTAACTCACCTTTGCTTAATTTTGTTTTTATCAGTGATACCTATAACTTTCCTCCTCCTGCCCCAAATTGTAAATTTGGGGCCGCCTACCTCCCCAGTTGGATTGTAAGCTCCTCGAGGGGAGGGATTGGCTCTCCTATTTATGTTGCTCAGAATCCTACACCCAGTAGGTAGTCAGTAAATACTGATGGCGATTTTCACTCTCAAAAGCAGGTGCAGCACAGAGAATAAAGTAGACCCAGCAGAGACAGCATGAAGGGAAAACCTTTAATTGACCCGCAGATGGACACGGTTATCAATCGATCATAATCAATCACTGAGCATTTGCCCTGGATAGAGCACTCTACTCTTGGAAGAGTCCAATACAGCAGAGTTGGTAGGGACGTTCCCTGCCCACAATGTCACGGTTGTAAACTTCCCCAACAGCAGAGTGTCTGATTGATTTTGCAACTTTCGCTTCATGCCTGGAGGTGAGGGAGAGGCCCGCAGGGAAAGAAGATTCGGAGAGCCAAGAGCTGGATGCCATGGTGGGAATGTGGTTAATCCCTCTGGAAAGCTGGGTTGGGTTATTTATGGAAGGATCTCCTTGGCCCAAGGTATCCAGAAGTGACAAGCTCAATTTTCCCAAGAGCCTCTCTGCATCATTTGGAACACTGGGGGACCAGAATTTTCATCTTCATCCAGACCCTCAGCTCCCTTTGAGGTCCTTCCTGCAAACTGAGAGTACCCGACCTGAGGAAAAAGAGAACATGTTCTTTCCCTTCCAGAGCCATCGTGCTCCAATCCCTGCCCAACTCCTTTCAGAGGGACCTGAGGCAGGCCCCAGCCAGTCAGTCAGAGCTCTGAATCCAAGAATTTGTGTCTTCTGGTTCTTGTCCATTAAAATCCCACAGGAGAGAGACCCTCCCTCCCCATATTGGGGAACCCCAAGATGCCCCATGCTGCAGCATACTCAAACTTCCCGTGGTGAGACCACTAAATCCTCCCCTGTGAAGTCCTGCACTGAGTGGAGGAGAACTGGGGCTCCTGTTAATTTTTTCAAGTTGAAACTCATGTCCACATGTAGCTTTCCTGATTGTAACCTGACAAGACTATACTAGTTTTTGTTTCGCTTCTTGGAATTCCACCTGAGCTTCCATGTTTCTGTCAGATTTGTGCGTGCGTTTTTTGCGCGGCTTTCTGTTTAGCCTAGGATGCTTCCCTTCACTGAAATCCGTTATGAGCTTGAAAACCCCCTCATGGGGCATTCAGCTGAACCCCTGACTCTGCCTCTGCTGTGGACTTTTGGGCCCTGAACTTTATGCCTAAAACCCCAACATGGGCCTCAGCGAAACCCACAATTACCTCACTTCTCATCCCCAATCCAACCTACACACAATGAGGAGGACAGGACTGGGGGTAGGGGAATAACTTAAGAGGAAAAAGACCACGACACTTAAGCAGGACCAACCTGCCTCTGGGATTTCCCATTGCTGATGGCAGAAGAGGTAGCTGGGCCTTGGGTACGAAGTGAGCGACATTTCTTGTTTCTGTTGTGTAGAGAGGAACAGAGAGGAAAAAACAGATAAAGTACAATACATTTCCCTCTCCCGCGTCCCATAGTAGCTCCGGGGAGGAGAATTGAAAGAGAGATGAATAATAATGATGATGATTGATAATATTCGTTTAGTGCTTACTATAGGTCAAACACTGTGCTAAATGCTGGGGTAGATGCAAAATAATCAGGTCCCACCAGGGCTCGCAGTCCGAAAAGGAGGGGAGAGCAAGCACCGACTCTCCATTTTGCAGCCGAGGGAACTGAGGCACCTTATCGGTCAAGTGACTTTGCAGACAAGTGCTGGAGGTGGGATTAGAACCCAGGTCCTCTGACTCCTGAGTAACAAGCCTCTAGTTGAAGACTCTCCTTGACTTCCCTTATTTTCCCCTCTCTGGGGCCGTGGAACCTGAGGCACCAAGTAGTTCCCAGGATCCCTCCCCACACCTGCCTTTGAGAGTGAGGATCAGTGGGAAATGCACAAGAGAAAACTGCTGGAGAGAGCCAAGTTTGGCAGGATAGCCTAATGGATAGAGCACGGGTCTGGGAGTCAAAACGTTATGGGTTCGAATGCCAGCTCTGCCACTTGTCCGCTGTACGACTTTAGGCAAGTCACTTCACTCCTCTGTGCCTCAGTTCCCTCATCTGTAAAACAGGGATTGAGAGGGTGAGCCCCATGTGGGACGGGGACTGGATCCGACCCGGTTTGCTTGGTTCCACAGCGTTCGGCACATAGTAAGTGCTTAACAAATGCTATTATTACTATTATTCTTCCTATTATTAAGGTAACACCCAGTGGCACATATGGCAAGGAGAGTAGCAGTGGATCAATCAATCAGTAATGATTATTGGGCACACACTCTGTGCAGAGCATTAGACCTAACACTTGTGAGCGTAGACACGCAAAGAGTTTATAATCTCGTCGGATAGGCAGACGCTAAGAGTGGAAAGGCAAATAGGAGAAGTGAGGGTTTAGTCAGGGAGGGTCTCTTGGAGAAGGTGTGTTTTTAGTGGGGCTCTGAAGACGGGAACGGTGGTGGTCTGCCCGAATCAAAGGGGGCGGGAGTTCCGGGTAGGAAAGAGGGCCTGAGGAAGGGGTGAGGCACGAGGGCGACACAAGTGATGCGGTGAGTAGGTGGGTATTAGAGGAACAATCCTAGTGGGAAGGATTATGGCTTAATGGAAAGAGTGTGGGCCTGGGAGTCACAGAACATGAATTCGAATATCAACTCTGCCAGTTTCCTGCTGTATAACCTTGGGCCACTCACTTAACTTCTATGTGCCTCAGTTTCCTTACCTATAAAATGAGGACTCAACGCCTGTTCTCCCACCATTTAGAGCCCCACGTGAGACGGGAACTGGGTTCACCTGATTAAGTGGTATCTATCCCAGCATTTAGAACCGTGCTTGAGACATAGTTAAGTGTTTAACCAATGCCACAGTAATGATTGTGGGAGCAAAACGTGTGGGCTGGGTTATAGTGGAACAGGAACAAGAATATGCATCCAACAAAAACTCCTCATTTTTGGCTTTAAAGCAGTCAATCCCCTTGCCCCCTTCTAATAATAATAATAGTGTTGGTATTTGTAAAACGCTTACTATGTGCAGAGCACTGTTCTAAGCGCTGGGGGAGATACAGGGTAATCAGTTGGTCCCACGGAGGCTCACAGTCTTAATCCCCATTTTACAGATGAGGTGACTGAGGCACAGAGAAGTTAAGTGACTTGCCCACAGTCACACAGCTGCCAAGTGGCAGAGCCGGGATTCTCCTCACCTCACTACTCTCCAACCCAACCCGCACACTTCACTCCTCTAATGCTCACCTTCTCGCTGAACCTCACTCTCACCTATCTCACCACCGCCCAAGGGAAACTCCTTCCCTTCTCATATCAGACAGATAATTGCTCTCCCCCACTTCAGAGCCTTATTGAAGGCAAATCTCCTCCAAGAAGCCTTCCCTGACTAAGCCTTCCGCTCCTCTTCTCCCACTCCCTTCTGCATCGCCCTGACTTGCTCCCTTCATTCATCCTCCCTTCCATCTCCACGGCACATATATATAGATCTGTAAGTTATTTATATTAATGCTTGTCTCCCCCTTTAGACTGTGAGCTTATTATGGGCAAGGAATGTGTCTGTCTTTGGTTATATTGGACTCTCCCAAGTGCTTCGTAAAGTGCTTTGCACACAATAAGCGCTCAAAAAATATGATTGAATGAATGAATGAATACGTAATGGGGAGAGAGCTGTTAAAGTGTCCTAAAATGCCTTGAGAAGCAATGTGGCATAGTGGAAAGAGCACAGGCCTGGGAGTCAGAGGACATGGGTTCTAATCCCAGCACTGCCAAGTGTCAGCTGTGTGACCTGGGGCAATCTCTTAGCCTTTCTGTGCCTCAGCTACGTCATCTGTAAGATGGGGGATTCAATCTTACTTCCTCCTACTTTAACCGTGAGCCCCCTAGGGACAGGGACCGCGTCGGATCTGATTAACTTGTATCGACCCCAGTGCTTAAAATAGTGCTTGGCATATAGTAAGCACTTAACAAGTACCATAATGGTTATTATCATTATTATTATTATAGCTGATGAAGAGGAGTTTCTTTTGGAGGTGGAGTCACCATCTGTGCTCTCACACTTCAGCATTCCCAGTGGAGAAGGCAGATGGGAGAGAGGGGGTCTCACGGGAAAGGACAGAGAGATGTAATCAGTCACTCACCCCTGAGAAATTTCACCTTGGATCCCTTGGGGGAATCCTTTATCCATATCAACGCTCATTCGCCCTTCCTTTGATGAAACCTTGCTCTGCTTCATGGTTTGGAAATTGTCCCTTGAATCTTGCTCGTTATTTTCCTTGGGAATTTTGTTCAAACTGATGTTCAATTCAAATGGGCCTTTCTGGATTGGACTCAGCAGAGATTTAACTCTTGCCTTAATACATTTCAGTTCCTTCTGTAGCTTGGGTGGAATTTTGTAGCTGAATTTTATTTCCAGGGTACTCACGGTCTCTTGACTTAAAAAATCGAAGAGAAACCGCAGGGTTAACGCACTGCCATCCGACCTCGTCTGTTCTTGTTTCTCCAGCAGAGCATTCACATCGCGGTTGGATTCGTTGCCATCTCCTTCCAGCATGTAGTACAAGGCACTGAAGAACTCCTGGAAACTGTAGTGAATGAAGCTGTAGAAGGTCTCACCCTTGGATTCTTGGCGAAAATTAGCCTTACTCAAGAAGGCGGCGATATCGGCTTGGTCCAAGCTATGCTGCCTGAGGTCGTCTTCTTGAAACAGGATTTTCCGATTCCGGATTCCGTCTGCGGCCAAGGAGCAGAGCCTCTTCAGGGTGGGGTATGCGGGCTGTTTTGCCCTGGCCCTGTCTGGCTGCAGGAAAATGGAAATGTAAGACATATACACGTCTGTGATGGTTTTGGAAGTGTGCGTGAGGGGTTCCCCTCTCACCATCTGCTGCTTCAGGCAGGTGCAGGAAAACCAACACACCAGAGGAATAGAGCACAACGAGGAGAGATTTTCATTTCTTTGGACAAAATTAAAGGCCTTTTTGGCTTTATTTTCATCGGTGAAGAATTTGAAGAAATATTCTTCCCTCTCCACTTCAGAAAACCCCAGGATCTCCACGTAGCGTGGGTCTTCCAGCAGCGGCTGGAGTTTCTCCAGAGCCCTGGGACGGGTGGTGATCAGTAAGGACGACTCCGGAAGAAGCTTTTTCCTTACCAAACTGCTCAGGAGGGTCTGCACCGGCTGCTTGTCCCGCAGCTCACTGCCCGGCTCCTCTCCTTCCTCTTCCAGAGAATATTTCAGCTCATCCAAGCCATCGATGATGAACAAGAGTCGCTCCGGCCTCTTCAAAACTTCGGTCACAGGGGCGTGTCCGTCCCCGTAACAGTGACAGATCAGCTCCGCTAAACTTTTCTCCGCCATGAGGTTGATCTCTCGGCAGCTGACCAAGAACGTGTAATCGAAAGTGTCCGGGTAAAAGTCTCCGGATGCCCAGTCTAACATCAGCTTTTTGGCCAGCGTGGTCTTCCCGATGCCAGCCTCCCCATGTAGGACGACGGTGCGAGGAGAGTCCGTGCCCTCCTCCTCGGGATCCAACAGAGTTTCTAAGCCAATGGAATGGACTTCCTTCTCTCCGATCCCGGAGGATCCATTTCCTTCGGCCACCGGTGCAGGTCCTTCCTCCTCTTGGGCCCCGGGCAGACTGTTAGTCACCAGGCAGAGCGGGGTGAATCTGTGGCGGAGATCAACTCTGTCCCTCAGATGACCGTGCCTCTCCTCGGCGCGCTCGAGACTTTTTTTCATTCGTTCTCTGTACGTTTCCCTGGAATCTGGGTCAGAGATATTGAGCATGAGTTTCACAAGGACACGGTTCTAATTTGAGCTGATTTCTAAAGGATCACAAGCAACCCTGTGTCAAGGAAGAAGGGGAAAGGAGTGGAGCAGATCACCGCTGTTGAAACGCAAGCCAATGGGGTGTTGGTCATCTTTTGCGAACCTCCCGATGCTCCGGGGACTAAATGTGACTTCGGGCATTACTGAGCATTGGTTAAAAGCTCAGTTTAGGTCAATCAGGCTCCTGCAATGAAGTTGGCTAAACTCAGGATTTTCTCCCCTACCCACCCTCAAGCCTAGCAAGAGCCCGGGCTTGGCAGTCAGAGAACCTGCGTTCTAATCCTGGCTCTACCACTTGGGAATCTTGGGCAAGTCCCTTCTCTGTGCCTCAGTTTCCTCATAGGTAAAATGGGGATTAAGACTGTGAGCCCCACGTTGGAGAGGGACTGTGACCAACTCAATTAGCTTTTTGTCTACCCCAGCACTTAGTACAGCCTGGCACATAGCAAGTGTTTAACAGATATATCAATTATCATTACTGTTATTATCATTATCATTATTACTTAAACACTGCTCTCCACAAAGGCCACACCTGTAAAAGGCCTGGAGAGCCCAAATTCCCAGTCTTCCCATCCCAAGTAAAGGCATCATGACCTGCACCGGGCTCCGATAAGGGGGAACCCAGATGTTCAGGAAAAGTTATGGAGTAAGAGCAGAGGGGACTCCTCCATAGTTTTATACTACATGGATACCGAGGGTCTGATTGATGACAGGGAGGAAATCATCTTTGATTTGAGGTCCTAATCCCATTTTGTCATCTTGCCTGTGCCATGGTCTAGAGCAAGTCACTTGATTTCTCTGTACCTCAGTTTTCTCCACTGTAAAATAGGGATGCAATAGTTGTTCTCCCTTCCTCTTAGACTGTGAGCCCCAGGTGGGACAGGGACTGTGTCCGACGTGATTCACTGTGTCCAAGCGCCTAACAGATACGACGATCATTTAGATCACTAGCATTATTCACCTTCCCAAGTATCCTGGCCGAGAGTCTCCACGACGCCATTCATGTGCATGGCTTTGAGCACTTCGAGAACGACCATGACCGCATATTTCTCCCCGTAGTACAGGATGAGCAGGTCAGCCAACTCCACGGGCTTCAGCCCGTCCACCTCCCCGCGGGGAACGTGGAAGTACCCGTCCTGCAAGGGGATCCCCAACAGCTTGAACTTGAACGTCCTGAGCTCTTCTTCTCGAAGCTCCTTCAGGGAAAGCAGGAGTTTGTCTCTCGGGGCCGGGGCCATGGTCGTACCTCAGACGGGGCGAGAAGCCGGTCCCAGGCTGAATTGGGAAGAGAGAGACCAGATCCAGTGTTCACTTCGGCTTTCAAGAAGAGACAAGAGGTTATGACAACTTGTGACAAGGTACACGGTCTAGTGGAAAGAGCACGGGCCTGGGAGTCAGAGGACCTGGCTTCTAATTCTGTCTCCATCACTTGTCTGCTCTGTGACCTTGGGCAAGTCATTTCACTTTTCTGTGCCTCGGTCATCTCAACTGCAAAATGGAGATTAAGACAGTGGAATGGACTTTTCTCCCATATGGGTCGTCGACTGTGTCCAACCTGATAAGTATATATCTACACCAGTCCTTTGCACAGTACCTGGAACGCAGTAGGTGTTTAACAAATACAATAAAAAAAAAAAACTAGATAAAATAGACGAGTAAATCACTGACGCAGACACAACTTCTTCCGAATAGCTCCGTCTTTTCTCAAGTACGGAGGGCACAGGTCCAGCCAGGCAAAGACAAGGGGTGGGATTATTGAGAAGGACCTGGGTCCTAATTCCGGCTCCGCCACTTGTCTACTCCGTGACCTCGGGCAAGTCACTTCATTTTCCTGCGCCTCGGTCACCTCGTCTGCAAAGTGGAGTTGAAAATGAACGTATTTTATACCCAGTTCCTGGATTTACCGGTACCCCAGCCCCATCACTCACCTACTTTGGGTGAGACTTTGGGCAAGTCACTTCATACTCCTCTGTTTCCTGTAAAATGGGGATAAAATTCCTGTTCTCTTTCCCCCTTAGACTGTGAGCCCAAGGTGGGATCAGGACTATGTCCGATCTGATTATCCTGCATCTACCCTATCAGTTAACACAGTCCTCGGCATGAATGCGCTGGACAAACACCACAGTTAGAGACATAAAACTGAGACCCTCAGAGAGCCTCATCTAAATGACCCATTCTCATCCCCTTGGCACCCAGTACAGAAGACTCACTAATTCATTCTTCTAATGAGAGAGAACTCAGCTTTAAAATGAAAGAAATATGATCCAAAAGTTATAATGTTTTAGCACAAATGCTGTTCAACCATAGGAAATTTACAATTCTCATCTGGGCAGAGTCAATTAGAAACATCTAATCAAATAACTATTTTAATGTTTGACACCCTTCTTTGAGCTCAGTTCTAAGCATTTCGATGGCAAGGACTATGTCTACTAACTTCATCGTCCTCTCCCAGATGCTAAATACAGTACTTTACCAGCAATCATTATTGATTTATTGATTACCACCAAATTCATTGGTATCATCATCATAAATGGTATTTATTGAGTGCTTTCTGCGTGTAGAGCATTGTACATTCTCAATTGTACTCAAGTGTACTCAATTAGGTGAGTACAATGTAAGAGAGTGGAAGACATGTTCCTTGCACACCATGAGCTTACAGTCTAGAGGGGGAGGTGGACATTAATATAAATAAATAATTTATAATAGATAATTTATTACATATATTTATAAGTGCTGTGGGGTTGAGAGTGGGGCAAATATACCCAAAGGTCACAGATTCAAGTGGATAGATGGTGCACAAGGGAGAGGGAGCCAAGAAATTAATTTGTCTTTTTCTTTTGGTTGATCCATGAGAATCTTCTAGAAGACTTTTTTTTTTTGCTTTTTCATCATCATCATCAGTAACAACATTTTCTGAGTGCCAGCCGCCTGCAGAGCACTGAACAGAGAACCTAAGGAATACACAATAGAAGTAAGAGATGCTATTCCTGCCCTCAAAGGACCTTACTATTAGATGGAGGCTGATGTCCCTTGGATAATTGAAAAAACGAGAATATCAAAAGGAAGTCAGCATGTTCTTTGTTGACTATACTAAGGCCTTTAACTGCATGGATCATGAGAAACTCTGGAGCGCATTAAGGAAAATGAGCATGCCGGACCATTTAATAGCATTAATACGGAACCTGTATGACAAACAGGAGTATACAATAAGAAAAGAATATGGAGAAACAGATTGGTTTCCCATCAGTAAGGGTGTAAGACAAGGATGCATCTTATCGCTTTATCTATTCATCCTTTACACCGAATATCTAATGAAAGAAGCCGGATTGGATGAAGACAAACGGGGAGTAAAGATCAGAGGAAAGAATATAGAATATATTCTATATAGAATATAGAATATAGAATATAGAGGAAAGAATATAGAGAAGCAGCGTGGCTCAGGGGAAAGAGCACGGGCTTTGGAGTCAGAGGTCATGAGTTCGAATCCCAGCTCTGCCACTTGTCAGCTGTGTGACTGTGGGCAAGTCACTTAACTTCTCTGGGCCTCAGTTACCTCATCTGTAAAATGGGGATTAAGACTGTGAGCCCCACGTGGGACATCCTGATTCCCCTGTGTCTACCCCAGCGCTTAGAACAGTGCTCGGCACATAGTAAGCGCTTAACAAATACTAACATTATTATTAATATAAACAACCTTTGTTATGCTGATGATATAACCCTACTAGCAGAAAGTGAAGAAGATTCTGAAGGGCTTATTATTAAAAGTTAAGGAACAGAGCAAAAAGATGGGCCTATATTTGAATGTCAAGAAAACAAAGATATGACAACTGAAAGTTTTAGCACATTTGTAGTGGACAGAGAGAAGATTGAAAAAGTTGACACTCTTTCTCTCCTGGGATCAATAATAAGGGAACTAATAGTCAAGAAATATGCCGAAGAATAACATTAGGAAGACCTGCTATGAAGAACCTGGAAAAAGTCATGAAATGTGTTGATGTAACATTTGCCACAAAAATACAAATTGTCAACTCTCTGGTGTTTCCAGTGACAATGTATGGCCCCAAAAGCTGGGCGGTGAAAAAACAGGATAGAAAGAACGTCGATTCCTTTGAAATGTGGAGTTGGAGAAGGTTTTTGTGAACACCATGGACTGACCCAAAAACAAACAAATGGATTTTGGAGCAAATTAAGCCAAAGTGATCTTTGGAAGGCCAAATGACGCGACTTAGATCAGCATATTTTGGACACATCATCGGGAGGACTAATTCTCCGGAGAAGACACTAATGCTAGGTAAAGTCCAGGGAAGAGGTGGAAGGGGCAGACCGGCAGCTAGATGGATAGAGACCATAACGACGATAACAGAAGAACCCTGAGAAAGGTTGCAGATTATGGCAGAAGACAGGACCTTCTGGAGAAAGTGTATCCGTGGAGTTGCGATGAATCAGAAATGACTCCACGGCACTTACTAATAAGCGTACACAAATTGCCAAATATACAATTGATCAAAGGGTTATGGAATAGATACAAATGTTAATAAAAATAGGCAATTAAACTCTAAGCTCAGGGCTTACAGTGGGCAGGGAACGGATCTACCAAGTCTGCTATATCGTATTTACCCAAGCACTTAATACAGTGTTCTGCACATTGATTGAGTAAACAGGAGAAAAAGAAACAAATACAAACCTTAGCGTTGAAGTGGTTGATGGAGAGGCAGCATCAGGAAAGCAGAGGGTTAGTCAGAAATTGCTTCTTGGGAGGAGATTTTATAGGAGGTGTTGGATGACCTAACCACTTGGACTAAACCTCGCCCAACCCACGAGAAGAAGATCCAGTCAACCGACGGTATTTCTTCCGTTCCAATGCCTAGCAACTCTCGGTTTTTATTATGATATCTGTTAAGTGATTACTAATGTGATAAGTACCGTTCTAAGACCCTGGGGTGGAAGCAAGTTAATCAGGTTGGATACGGTCCCTGTCCCGCGTGGGGATCACAGTCTAAGAAAGAGGGACATCAGGTATTCAATCCCCACCTTGCGGATGAGGAAGCTAAGGGACTTGCCCAAGGTCACACATAAAGCAAGTGGCAGAGCCAGAATTAATAATAATAATTCCGGTATTTGTTAAGCGCTTACTATGTGCCAAGCACTGTTCTTTGCAACTCAGGTCCTCTGACTCCCAGGTCTGTGCTTTCCCCATTAGGCCATGCTGCTTCATGCCTGTCTACTTGTTTGGTTTTGCTGTCCGTCTCCCCCTCTGAGACCGTGAGCCCGTTGTCGGGCCGGGATTGCCCCTATCTGTTGCCGCATTGTACATTCCAGGCGCTTAGGACAGTGTTCTGCACACAGTAAGCGCTCGGTATGATTGAATGAATGAACGAATGCTTCTCTGCTTCTCAGAATCAACCGAGTGTTGGGTCTTGGCCCTCACGCCACCATTTCTGTTTGTTTCCTTTCGTTCTGTACTTAGAAGGGTTAGGCTTCTCTCTACAAAGATTTTGTTCGCAGCTGAGTGCTCCATGCAATTAGCTCATTGTGGGTAAGGAATGTGTCCGTTTATTGTTGTGTTGTACTCTCTGAAGCGGTTAGTACAGTGCTCTGCACACAGTGAGCGCTCAATAATCACGATTGAATGAATGAATTCCAGAGAACCGGACTGACACTCAGTCTACAAAGCAGAAAAGAGCTGCCATCAACATCAGTGACCTAGATGATAGAATTGAAACTGGGCTCCTTAACTGGGAGATAATTCTAGGCGGGACGGCCACGCCCAAGAGGATAGGAATGAAATTATCGGGATCTAAGAAACTCTTAGGAAAACAATACATCCAACCTGAAAAGAAATTCAGTAGGGAAAAGGGCCAGGTAATACGCTTTAAAGCCTGTAGACTGTATGCTCGTTATTCCTTCAGTCATATTTATCCATTCAGTCGTATTTATTGAGTGCTCACTGTGTGCAGAGCACTGTACTGAGCGCTTGGAAAATACAGTTAAGCAGCAAATAGAGACAATCCCTGCCCACAATGGGCTCACAGTCTAGAAGGGATAGTTTTGGCTTCTGTTAAGCGCTTACTATGTGCCAAGCTCTGTTAATAATAATAATAATAATATTGGTATTTGTTAAGCGCTTACTATGTGCAGAGCACTGTTCTAAGCGCTGGGGGAGATACACGGTAATCAGGTCGTCCCACGTGAGGCTCACAGTCTTCATCCCCATTTAACAGATGAGGCAACTGAGGCACAGAGAAGCGAAGTGACTTGCACACAGTCACCCAGCTGACAAGTGGCAGAGACGGGATTCGAACCCATGACCTCTGACTCCCAAGCCCGTGCCCTTTCCACTGAGTCACGCTGCTTCTCTTCTGGAGCAGAGAGAAATCTGATGACAGATAATTCAGAGAGAAGCAGCATGTATATATACGCATGTAAGCGTGACCCCTGCCACACACGTACCAGCACGCTCGTGAGAACGCAGTGTAACACACACATACAAATTCATATTAACGTCTGTCTCCTTCTCTAGACTGTAAGCTTACTGCGGGCAGGGAACATAATGTTGGTATTTGTGAAGCGCTTACTATGTGCAGAGCACTGTTCTAAGCGCTGGGGGAGAAACAGGGTCATCAGGTTGTCCCACGTGAGGCTCACAGTCTTCATCCCCATTTTACAGATGAGGTCACTGAGGCACAGAGAAGTGAAGTGACTCGCCCACAGTCACCCAGCTGACAAGTGGCAGAGCCGGGATTCGAACCCATGACCTCCGACTCCCAAGCCCGGGCTCTTTCCACCGAGCCACGCTGCTTCTCGTAAGGTAATCAGGTTGTCCCACATGGGCTCACAGTCTTCATCCCCATTTTCTAGATGAGGTCACATGATTACCCGGTATCTCCCCCAGCGCTTAGAACAGTGCTCGGCGCATAGTAAACGCTTAACAAATACCAACATTATTAAGGCAGAGAGGAAGTGAAGTGACTTGCCCTAGGTCACACAGCTGACACGTGGCGGAGCCGGAATTAGAACCCATGACCTCTGACTCCCAAACCTGGGTTCTTTCCACTGAGCCATCTACCAACTCTGTGTAGTCTCCCAACTGCTTAGTATTCACCCCTCCCCATCGCCCCTACTCCCTCCCTCTGCTCTCCCCCTTTCCCCTCCCCGCTGCATTTGTGCATATTGGTATATATCATTTATTATTCTATTTATTGTACTAATGATGCGTCTATATATAATAATGTATTTGTAATAATGTATTTGTTAAGCGCTTACTATGTGCAGGGCACTTTTCTAAGCGCTGGGGTAGATACAGGGTCATCAGGTTGTCCCGCGTGAGGCTCACGGTTAATCCCCATTTTCCAGATGAGGTAACTGAGGCACAGAGAAGCGAAGTGACTCGCCCACAGTCCCACAGCTGACAAGTGGCAGAGCCAGGAGTCGAACTCATGACCTCTGACTCCGAAGCCCGGGCTCTTTCCACGGAGCCGCGCTGCTTCCTATAGTCTATATCTATGATTCATCTACTTATCTCTTTTGATGGTAATAGTAATAATAATGGTGGTATTTGTTAAGCGCTTACTATGTGCCAAGCACTGTACTAAGCGCTGGGGGGGGATACAAGGTGATCGGGTTGTCCCACGTGGGGCTCACAGTTTTAATCCCCATTTTACAGATGGTAGTGATGCCCGACTACTTATTTTGTTCTGCTGCCTGTCTCCCCGTTTTAGACCGTGAGCCCGTCGTTGGGCAGGGATCGTCTCTATCTGTTGCCCGGTTGTACTTTCCGAGCGCTTAGTGCAGCGCACAGTAAGCGCTCCATAAATACCATTCATTCAGTCAGTCATATTTTTAATTACTTATTGTTCATTTACTAATGATTAATAAATACGCTGGATGAATGAATGGATGGTATTCATGGAGCGCGTACGGTGTGCAGAGTACGGGTGCTCTGCACACAGTAAGTGCTCAGTGAGTGTCATTGATTGATTTAAGCATTCACTCTGACGTATACACAAGTGCACGCGTACCATGCAGCCTGGTTGCACTGATGGATTCTGTTTACTGCTTGATTCTCTTCATCGCCATCGTTCTCGTCCGTCCGTCTCCCCCGATCAGACCGTGAGCCCGTCGAAGGGCAGGGACCGTCTCTATCTGTTACCCATTTGTCCATTCCAAGCGCTTGGTACGGTGCTCTGCGCATAGTAAGCGCTCAATAAATACTAGCGAATGAATGCATGAATTGATATAAGCTTAGACACTGACATACATTCAAGGACACGCGTATCGTACAGTCTGGTACACGTTGGGCAAATCACTTAACTTCTCGGCGCCTCTCGGTGTATCTCCCCCAGCGCTTAGAACAGTGCTCAGCAGATAGTAAGCGCTTAACAAATACCAACATTATTAGACTCTGCCCCTTGTCAGCTGTGTGACCGTGGGCAAGTCACGTCACTTCTCTGGGCCTCAGTGACCTCATCTGGAAAATGGGGATGAAGACCGTGAGCCTCACGGGGGGCAACCCGATGACCCTGTATCTCCCCCAGGGCTTAGAACGGCGCTCGGCACGTAGTAACGCTTAACGAATACCAACATTATTAGTATTATTATTATTATTAGTGGCAAGAGCACAGGCCTGGGAGTCAGAGGACCTGGGTTCCTATCCTGCCTCTGCCAATTGCTTGCTGTGCAGGACCCTGGGCAAGTCACTCATCTTCTCCGTGCCTCAGTTGTCCTGTTCTCCCTCGAAGCAGCGTGGCTCAGTGGAAAGAGCAGAGGCTGAAGAGTCAGAGGTGATGGGTTCCAATTCCGGCTCCGCCACCTGTCACCCGTGTGACTTTGGGCGAGTCACTTCTCAGTGTCTCAGTGACCTCATCTGTAAAATGGGGATGAAGACTGCAAACCTCACTTGGGACAATCTGATTATCCTGAACCTATCCCAGCGCTTAGAACAGTGCTCAGCACATAGCAAGCGCTTAACAAATACCAACATTATTATTACTATTACTAGACTGTGAGCCCCATGCGGGACGGGGACTGTGCCCGACCTAATCACAAGCAGCGTGGCTCAGTGGAAAGAGCATGGGCTTGGGAGTCAGAGGTCGTGGGTTCTAATCCCGGCTCATCCACTTATCAGCTGGGTGACTTTGGGCAAGTCACTTGACTTCTCAGTGCCTCAGTGACCTCATCTGTAAAAGGGGGATGAAGACTGTGAGCCCCATGTGGGACAACCTGATTACCTTGTACCTACCCCAGCGCTTAGAACAGTGCTCGGCACATAGTGAGCGCTTAACAAATACCGTCATTACTATTATTATTATCTATCCCACTGAGTGTTTGGCACACCATAAGCACTTAACATATACCCTAAAAAAGGAAACTGAGGCACAGAGAAGTCGTGACTTGCCCGTCATCATACAGCCAGCAAGTGACAGAGCTGGGCCTAGAATTCAGGCCCTCTGATTCTGAGACCGTGTTTTTTGCTCTAATAATAATAATAATAATAGAGGTATTTGCTAAGCACGTGGGATAAGGACCGTGTCCAACCCAATTCGCTTATATCTACCCTAGCATTTAATACAGTGCCTGGCACATACTAAGTGCTTAACAAATACCATTAAAAAAACCAACAACAAAAAGAAAACCCCAAAACTAGCCTTGCCCACGGCCATTCAGCTCCTTGCAGTTGAGACCTGATGTGAGGAGGTGAGGGATAATGTTGGTATTTGTTAAGCGCTTACTATGTGCCGAGCGCTGTTCTAAGCACTGGGGTGGATACAGAGTAATCAGGTTGTCCCACGTGGGGCTTTCAATTTTAATCCCCATTTTCCAGATGAGGTAACTGAGGTCCAGAGAAATTAAGCGACTGGCCAGCGGCGGAGCCGGGATTAGAACCCATGACCTCCGACTCCCAAGCCCGGGCTCTTTCCACCGAGCCGCGCTGCTGGTCTCACGCCACGTGCCGGGTGATGCCGTGGAAATCTGTGAGTCCAGCATTCGTGAGGGACATCAGTGACCACCCTAACCACCGGGCACAGGTGATGAGGCGGAGGCTCACGTCCGCGGTGGGTGGAGGGGGGAAGGTGAGAGCCGAATAAAGCCGGCTTTCGTGGCACACGGCTGGCTCGCGTGGCGGGTGAGACGCGTATCCGTCCCGCCAGGTGTAGATAAGCCCGGATGGGGGCTGGGGAGAAGAGGAGGGAGACGGGGCGGAAGCTGGAGGAGGCGGATGGGTTGGGTGTGGGTTTCTGGAGAATTCGCAAGTTTGAATACCAAGGGGACCGAGTCAGAGCAGGGAGAGCGATTGGCAAACCACGGCGAGGAAGAAGCGGCGGGGCCTACCGGAAGGAGCATGGGCCTGGGAGTCTGAGGACCTGAGTTCTATCCCGGCTCCGCCGCTCGTCAGCTGTGTGACCGTGGGCAAGTCGCTTAACTTCTCGGTGCCTCAGTTACCTCATCTGGAAAATGGGGATTAAGACTGGGAGCCCCCCGTGGGACAACCTGATCCCCCTGTGTCTACCCCAGCGCTTAGAACAGTGCTCGGCACATAGTAAGCGCTTAACAAATACCAACATTATTACTAATCCCGGCTCCATTTTTTACCTGCCATCTTGGGAAAGTCACTGAACTCCTCCGTGCCTCGGTTACCTCGTCTGTAAAATGGGGATTAAGACTGTGAGCGGGGACCGTGTTCAACCCGATTTGCTTGAAACCACCCCAGTGCTCAGTACGGTGTCCGGCACATAGTAAGCGCTTAACAGATAGCACAATACCACTTCAATCTGCTGCCCAGATCGTTTTTCTCACAGAACGTCCGGGAGATAATAATAATGTTGGTATTTGTTGAGCGCTTACTATGTGCAGAGCACCGTTCTAAGCGCTGGGGCAGATACAGGGCAGTCAGGTTTTTCTACGTGAGGCTCACAGCTCTTCCCCATTTTACAGATGAGGTAACTGAGGCACAGAGAAGTTAAGTGACTTGCCCACAGTCACCCAGCTGACAAGTGGAAGAGCCAGGAGCCGAACCCATGACCTCTGACTCCGAAGCCCAGGCTCTTTCCACTGAGCCACGCTGCTTCCTCGAGAAACTCCAGTGGTAAACTCCTCACCGTTGTCTTTAAAGCATTCAGTCCCCTTGCCCCCTCCTACCTCATCTCACTACTCTTCTACCCAGCTCACACTCTTCGCTCCTCTAATGCTCACCTTCTCGCTGTGCCTCCATCTCTTCTATCTCGCCGCCGACCCCTGGCCCACGTCCTGCCTCTGGCCCGGAACGCCCTCCCTCCTCAGATCTCACGCCACGTGCCAGGTGATGTCGTGGAAATCTGTGAGTCCAGCATTCGTGAGGGACGTCGGTGACCACCCTAACCACCGGGCACAGGTGATGTGGCGGAAAGACAATTACTTCAATTTTCAAAGAGGAAAGACAATTACTCTCTTCCCCTTTAAAGTCTTTTTGAAGGCACGTTTCCTCCGAGAGATCTTCCCTCCCCTTATCTCTTCTTCCACTCCCTCTTCCTAGCCCTGACTTGCTCCCTCCCTCCCAGCCCCCCCAGCACATATGTACATATCTGTCATTTATTCGTTTATCATAATGCCTGTCTCCCCCTCTGTAGCCCGTAAACTCTCTGTGGGCAGGGAATGGTCTGTTTGTTATCTCCCAAGTGCTTAGTACAGTGCTCTGCCTAGAGTAAGTGCTCAATAAATATGAACGAATGAATGAATGGCCTTGGGCATGGCACAACCTCTCCGTGCCTCCGTTTCATCAACGTAAAATGGGGATTAAATCCAACTCTCTCCTACCTAAACTGTGAGCCCCATATGTGACGGGCACTGTGTCCAATTGGATTAACTTGTGTCTACCCCAGGGCTTAGGACAGTGCTTGACACATAGTAAACGCTTAACCAGTACAATAATAATCATAAATGAACAGATAAATACATGCGGGCCGCCATTTACAGTTCATTTTAGTATCCACCCCCTCCTGTCGACTGTAAGCTCTTTGTAGTTAGAGATAATATCTACCGACTCTATTGTATTGTGTTTTCCTGAGCAGTCAGTACAGTGTACTGCGCACAGTGAAAGCTCAATAAGGACCATGGTCTGTTGAAAGTCAGTTAATAATAATAATGTTGGTATTTGTTAAGTGCTTACTATGTGCAGAGCACTGTTCTAAGCACTGGGCTAGGTACAGGGTCATCGGGTTGTCCCCCGTGAGGCTCACGGTTAATCCCCATTTTCCAGATGAGGTCACTGAGACACAGAGAAGTTAAGTGACTTGCCCACAGTCACCCAGCTGACAAGTGACAGAGGAGGGATTCGAACCCATGACCTCTGACTCCCAAGCCCGAGCTCTTCCCACTGAGCCCCGCTGCTTCTCTATAATAGTGGTATTTGTTAAGTGCTTACTATGTGCAGAGCACTGTTCTAAGCACTGAGCTCTGGTCAGTCTTCTGGGCCCATAGGTAGGTTGGACTGAACCCCTCTCAATTCCAGCTGGGTCCGAGATGGGTCTCTGAGCACTCTCCCCATCTGTCAAATTCTTGGCCTTAATGGTGGTATTTGTAAAGCGTTCACTATGTGCCAGGCACCGAACTAAGCGTTGCGGTGGGTACAAGCAAATCGGGTTTGTCACAGTCCCTGTCCCACATGGGGTTCTTGGTCTCAATTCCCATTTTCCAGATGAGGGAACTGAGGAAGTGAAGTGACTTGCCCAAGGTCACACAGCAGGAGCCAGGGTTGGAACCCACAACCCCTCGATTCTATTTATCGTGATTAAGTTGTCTTGTTTCTGTCCGTCTGCCTCCCCCGATTAGACCGTGTGCCCGTCACTGGGCAGGGATTGTCTCCATCTGTGGCCGAATTGTACATTCCAAGGGCTTAGTCCAGTGCTCTGCACATAGTAAGCGCTCAATAAATACTGCTGAATGAATGAACCAAGTCCTTCGGACTCCCAGGCCCAGGCTTTATCCACTAGGCCATGTTTCAGTGGGAGGGGAGCCACTGAATGCCAGCCAGAATGCTACTGCCCATGTGCTCAACTTTCACGCTCTGGGTGGTGGCTAAAATTCCCGGCAGGCCACTGGGGAACCTAAAGAAGTGAAAATATGGAGTAGGTACGACTCTGTACCCTGGAAAGAAGGCCCAAGACCACTTCCGCTCCGCTAAGATTTGAGCCAGGCTCTGCTTCCATGTTCTCGGCCTTAGGCAGGTCTGTTCACTAAACCCCTTGCTTTCCAGAATCGTAATAATAATGTTGGCATTTGTTAAGCGCTTACTCTGTGCGGAGCACTGTTCTGAGCGCTGGGGGAGATACGGGGTCATCAGGTTGTCCCTCGTGGGGCTCACAGTCTTCATCCCCATTTGACAGGTGAGGTGACTGAGGCACAGACAAGTTAAGGGACTTGCCCACAGTCACACAGCTGACAAGTGGCATTCGAACCCATGATCTCTGACTCCCAAGCCCGGGCTCTTTCCACTGAGCCACGCTGCTTCCCGAATCCCAACCTACCAGTCCGTTCAACTCACCCCTTCCTTCCTGGGGCCCCGAACTCCCCTTTCCCTCAATGCACCTGGACCTGTGACCTTTGATCACTTGATATTCATCCCACCCCCAACCCCTCAGCACTTAGGTACATCTCTTCAAATTACAGATCTCTCGTCTTATGCCGTCGAGTCGCTTCCGACCCACAGCGACGCCACGGACACGTCTCGCCCAGAACGCCCGGCTCTCCCTCTGCGATCGTTCTGGTAGTGGATCCAGAGGGTTTTCCTGGTCAAAATCCGGAGACGGATGACCACGGCCGCCTTCCGCGCAGTAAACCCGCGTCTCCGGCCCTCGACTCTCTCCGGGGCCGCCGCTGCCCGGCACGGGTGAGGTTTGACTTGTAGCAGATTGTCTTCCTCTCGCTAGCCGCTGCCCAAGCTAAGAATGGAATGGAGAAGCCTCTGCTCGACTCTCCTTCCTGTAGTCGAGACCGGTAGCGTTTTGGAAACTCTCCACGTGCCCCCCTGAGAGGGGCGATCGTGACTGCCTCATCTGATAAAGGGACTCGATAAAGCGGGGAGATCTCAAAGCAATGTTTGTTCTTTGGTAAATCTGAATAGGATTGTTTCTGCAAGGAGTTTCTTGCCGTAGGTTGTCGAGTCGTCTCCGACCCGTTTGTTTATTTATTAAGCACTTAGGTGCGATATCGATCGTACCGTACCGAGTGCCTGAGAGAGTGCAGTGTAACCGAGTCGGTTTATTTCCCTGCCCACACCAAGCTTACAGTCTAAAGGAGCTCGATAAAGACATTTCAAAGCAACGTCTGTTCTTTGGTAGGATCTGAATACGCTTCTCGCCCTACGCCGTCGAGTCGTCTCCGACCCGTAGCGACGCCGGGGACGCGTCTCTCCCAGAACGCCCCGCCTCCATCGGCGATCGTTCTGGTAGCGTCTCCGTAGTGTTTTCTTGGTAAAAATAAAGAAGTGGTTTACCAGTGCCTCCCTCCGCGCGGTAAACTTGAGTTTGAATTTGCCCCCGACTCTCTCCCGTGCCGCTGCTGCCCAGCGCGGGTGAGTTTTGACTCGTAGCGGATTGCCTTCCGCTCGCTAGCCACCGGCCAAGCTAGGAATGGAATGGACGGGCCTCTGCTTGACTCTCCCTCCCGCAGCCGAGATCGGTAGAGTACTGGAAACCCTCCAGGTGTGACCCTGAGAGGGGAAATTATAGATTTTTTTATTCCTATTAACATCTTTCTTCCCCTCTAGACCATAAACTCGCTATGGAGAGGGAACGTGATTGCTAATTCTGTTGCATTGTACTCTCCCAAGCGCTCAGTACAGTGTTCTGCACATAGGAAGTGCTAAATAAAAGCCACTGATTGATTGTTAGTATTTTCCAAGGCAACTAGATAATAATTATGGTATTTGTTAAGCGCTTACTATGTGCTAGGCACTGTACTAAGCACTGGGGTGGATACAAGCAAATCGGGTTGGACACGGTCCCTGTCCCACATGGGGCTCGCCGTCTCAATCCCCATTTTATGGATGATGGAACTGAGACACAGAGAATCGAAGTGACTTGGGGCAGACAAGTGGAGGAGCCGGGATTAGAACCCATGACCTTCTGCCTCCCAGGCCCGTGCTCTATCCATTAGGCCGTGCTGGCAGCCCCAGAGAAGAGCCCAGCCACACGGCCAATACCGAGGCAGAGACTGACCAGCGTGGCTCAGTGGCTGAGCACGAGTCAGAGGTCATGGGTTCTAATCCTGACTCCGCCACCTGTCAGCTGTGTGACTTTGGGCAAGACACTTCACTTCTCAGTGCCTCAGTTACCTCGTCTGTAAAATGGGGATTAGGACTGTGAGCCTCACGTGGGACAACCTGATTACCCTGTATCTACCCCAGCGCTTAGAACAGTGCTCGGCGCATAGTGAGCGCTTAACAATTACCAACTGACCGTGGGAAGCTGGCCAGAGCAAGTCAAATCCTGTGGGTGGTCAGTCAGTTGCCTGCAGAACCTAGATGGACGGGTTCGGAGTGGGCTGTCAGCTTTTCGATCGGGAGACTGCTGCCTGGGGCATCCCGGGGGGGTCCATACCTATTTTGGGGTCCCCCGAGATCATCCTCCCCTTAAGTGCCATTCATTCATCCATTCGGTTGTATTTCTTGAGCGCTTACCGTGTGCAGAGCTCTGTACTAAACGCTTGGAAGGTACAATCCAATAATAGTGGAAAGAGCCCAGGCTTGGGAGTCAGAGGTCACGGGTTCGATTCCCGGCTCCGCCACCCGTCAGCTGTGTGACCGTGGGCAAGTCACTTCACTTCTCTGTGCCTCAGTGACCTCATCTGGAAAATGGGGATGAAGACCGTGATCCTCACGTGGGACAACCTGATTATCCTGTATCTACCCCAGCGCTTAGAACGGTGCTCCGCACATAGTAAGCGCTTAACAAATACCAACGTGATTATTATTATTCATCCATTCGGTCATAGTTCTTGAGTGCTTACCTTGTGCAGAGCTCTGTACTAAGCGCTTGGAAAGTACAATTCAATAATAGTGGTATTTGTGAAGCGCTTACTATGTGCCAAGCCCTGTTCTAAGCACTGGGCGAGATACAAGGTTCTCAGATTGTCCCAGGTAGGGCTCACAGTCTTAATCCCCATTTTCCAGATGAGGTAATCGAGGCACAGAGAATAATAATAACGATAATAATGTTGGTATTTGTTAAGCGCTTACTATGTGCCCAGCACTGTTCTAAGCACTGGGGTAGATGCCGCGTAATCAGATTGTCCCACATGGGGCTCACAGTCTTCATCCCCATTTCCCAGATGAGGTAGCTGAGGCCCAGAGCAGTGAAGTGATTTGCCCAAAGTCACAGAGCTGACAAGTGGCGGAGTCAGGTTTAGAACCCCCGACCTGTGACTCCCAAGCTCGGGCTCTTTCCACTAAGCCGCGTTTTAATCTTTTCATTTCTATTTGCCTTGGAGAATCGACGCCTTACCGCGGCAGGAGAGTTTGCACACGCTGAGGAAACTTAGAGCTCTGCCGCGTGTAGCGTTGCCCAAAATGGAAAGGTTTAAGTCAAAACGTCAGAGAGTCTATTCAACCCGCGCTGGGCAGCGGCGGCGTGGGAAAGGGTCAAAGGTAGATGATCAAGAGATCAAAACTTCGATCAAGCGCAACGGCAGAGACTTTAGTCTTTACTGTGCGAGAGAAGGCGACGGTAAACCACTTCCGCATCTCTACCAAGTGACCTCCATGGATACAAGTACCAGAGTGGCTTTATGGCAGTAGACGGGATGCACTGGAGAGGGTGATTCCGTGGAGTCTCCCCGGGGAGGGAACGACTTGGCGGCATTCGGAGATAAAGAAAAGATCATCTTTTTCCCCGAAGACCCCCGGTCCCAAGGACCCCAGGGAGATAGGCCGGTTCTGGCCGAAGCGGCCACTGTTTGTAGGAGTTCCTCTAATGCCGACCTACTCACTGTAATAATAATAATAATAATGGGCCAGAGGTCGACGGCAGATAGGTGCCGACGGGAGACGGTGAGGAGGTGAGCGGCAGAGGAGCGGCTCTGATTGCGATCCCCATGAGGGGCAGGGAATGTGTCCGATTTGATTAACTTGTATCTAACCCAGCATTTTAATCACTTACCAGATATTATTATTACTGTAATCGTTATTACCGTCGTTATTATCACCTACCCTGGCTCGTCTCCTACCATAACCCCGACGGCACACTTTACTCCTCTGACATCGACCTACTCACTGTATCTTGTTTTCATCTCTCTTGCCACAGATCCTTTCCTTCACAAGCTCCCTCTAGCCTGGAACTTATTTCCCCTTTCCTATCCAACCGACCACCACTCTTTCCATCTTCGGAGCCCTTCTAACCGTATCTCCTCCAAGAAGCCTATATTATTTCCCACCCTATTTGCCCTCCTTTCTGAATCGCCTGTGCACTTGTCAATCATAACTATTGAGCGTTCACTGGGTGCAGAGCCCTGTACTAAGCGCTGGGGAGATTCCGTATCCCTGAAATACTTTGCTACTCACGCCACACCCGGCTCCACGGCACTTATGTACATTTTATACTCTGCTGCTTCCCCTATCTGTGATTTATTTCATTTATTTTAGTGTCCGCCTCTGCCTCTAGATTGTAAACTCCTTGAGGAAAGGGATTGTGTCTACCAGATTTATCGTATTATATTTTCACAAGTGTTCAATACAGTGGATTGCACCCAATAAGCGCTCAGTAAATACTAGTGATTAATTGATAAAAGACGGTCGGCAGAGAGAGAGAGGGAGCGAGAAAGAGACAGGGAGAAAGGCAGCAACAGAGACGGAGAAGACGTGGCAGAGGCAAAAAAAAAAAATACAGGAAAAAGAAGAAGAGAGAAAGAGGGAAGGAGAGAAGGAAAAACAGGCGATATAGAGGTTGAATTGAGCTAGACAAAGAAAGGGAAAAAAGAAGAAACAGAGCTAGACAGAAACAGAAAAAGAGAGAACAGTTTAGAGTGGACATCTCAACACCTAACGCACTGCTAAATATTCCGTACCTACTGAATAAATATGTGTTTGATCATAATCATGGCAGGAATAGAGACAGTTTGTCTCTCTGTCGTGATCATCTTCAAATATTAATCGGTAATCTATTTTAGTATATGTCAAGGGACAGCGGAGAAACACCGTGGGAGCTAGAGAAGCACGGAGAGCTGAAAGGGCAGAGAGAAAGAGAAAGCGAGGGCAGAAAGAAAGAGAAAGAGAGGAAAGAAGGAGAATGAGAGAGAAGAGAGGCTGAAAGAGTGAGAGTGAGTAGAGAGAGAGAAACAGAGGGAGAGAGATAGATCCAGAGACAGGGAAAAGGCCTGAGATGGAGAGGAAAACTACAGGACCAAGGAGGGGAGGAGGAGACAGAAAGAAGTGAGCCAACAGAGAGGCAGAGGGAGAGACAGTCCGAGAGATAGAGAGAGAAAGAGAGATAGAGAGAGAGGGCAGGCGTGCTCACCGGCTCTGGATCCGGCTGCAGTGTCTCTCTCTGCAGAGACGGCCCGGGATCTGTGGACCTGGAGGCTCAAGAGTCGTGTTCGTTCCTCAACCCGCTGCAGGGGTGGCAGGAAGAAGAGATGGTCCCGGTGCTGGGGGTGAGGGAGCTTTTATTGGGGAAAACTGGGAGGGGGCTAGTTGGGCTCCCCACACACTCTGCCCTGGCCCCGCCTGGCCTGGCTACATCTGGGGCTGAGAGGGAAATCTGGGAATTTCTTGACTGGGGGTGGAGAGGAGCTGCCCACAGAACCAGGACTCAGTAATAATAATAATTACCATTATTACTATTATTGTGGTATTTGTTAAGCACTTACTATGTGCCAAAGCACTGGGGTAGATACAAAGTAATCGGGTTGGACACAGTCCCTGTCCCGCTTGGGGTCACAGTCTTAATCCTCATGGTACAGATGAGGGAACTGAGGCACAGAAAACTGTGACTTGCCCAGGGTCACACATCAGACATCCAAGCGCTCGGTACGGTGCTCCGCACGCGGTAAGAGCTCAGTAAATACGAATGAATGAAGCAGAGCTGGGATCAGAACCCATCTCCCCTGACTCCCAGGCCCGCGCTCTTTCCACTAGGCCACGCCGCTTCTCCTCACCGCTCCTCTTGGCCACCTGTCGGGGAAGTGAGCGGTCAGGTGGGGGTTTGGAGAGACAGGCAGAGAGACGGGAGGACACGGAGAGAAAGAAACCGGAAGAGACGGTCGGAGATGAAAACGGAGTCCACGCCGGAGCCCATATAGAAGGACTAAGGCAGAGACGGTGAAAGAAGTACGACTATGGTGACGGAGATTGAGGTTTATGAGCAAGCTGGGAATGGTCTCTGGGAAATGGAGTCTCTGAGGGCCCCGATGGGGGTGCTACCCAATCCCCCTCTAGATTGAAGCTCGTTATAAGACGGGAATATGTCTGTTACATTATTGTACTCTTCCAAGCGCTTAGTACAGTGCTCTGCACTCAGTAAACACTCAATAAATACGATGGCCTGACTGTCTGACTGACTGGCCTACCCCGAATTCTCCAGCCGGTAGCCAGGGTGCCTGGAACTCAACCGTTGTCGGCAACCCTTACAAAAACCTGAGGTTTAGAGGACTTAATAATAATAATAATAAGGATGGTATTTGTTAAGCGCTTACTATGTGCAGAGCACTGTTCTAAGCGCTGGGGGAGATACAGGGTCATCGGGTCGTCCCACGTGGGGCTCACAGTCTTCATCCCCGTTTTACAGATGAGGGAACTGAGGCCCAGAGAAGTGAAGTGGTTTGCCCGAGGTCACACGGCGGACAAGCGGACAGGGCAGGATTAGAATCCAGGTCCTCTGGCTCCCAAGCCCGGGCCGTTTTCATTAAGCCACGCTGCTTCTCTTCCAGGGGAGTGTCAGGAAGCACAGGTCCGAAAGTCTGCCTGCATCTGTTTATTGTTATATCGTATTCTCCCAAGCATCTACTACAGTTCTCTGCACACCGTAATAATAACGATGGCATTTGTTAAGCGCTTACTATGTGCCAAGCCGCTGTTCTGAGCACTGGGGTAGATACAAGGTTATCAGGTTGTCCCATGTGGGCTCACAGTCTTCATCCCCATTTTCCAGATGAGGTCACTGAGGCCCAGAGAAGTGAAGTGGCTTGCCCAAAGTCACACGGCTGACAAGTGGCAGAGCCGGGATTAGAACCCAGGTCCTCTGGCTCCCAAGCCCGGGCTCTTTCCACTAAGCCACCTACGACTGACTAAGTGGCGATTGACTGACTGACTGACTTACAACGTGTGAGATCGGGAAGCAGCGTGGCCTACTGGAAAGAGCACAGGCCCGAGAGTCAGAGGACCTGGGTTCTAATCCTACATCTGCCACCCACCCGCTGTGTGATCCTGAGCAAGTCACTTAACTTCTCTGAGCCTCAGTTATCTCATCTGTAAAACAGGGATTAAGACTGTGAGCCCTACGTGGAACAGGGACTGTGCCCAACCTGTTTAGCTCATTTCTACCCCAGTGCTTAGTACAGTGCCTGGCACGTAGTAAGCGCTTAACAAGTACCATTGAAAAGAGAAAAATCAATCGCTTCAAAGAGTGACGATGCGCTGCTCCGTCTTTTAGACTGTGAGCCCGTCGTTGGACAGGGATCGTCTCTATCTGTTGCCAAACTGAACATTCTAAGCGCTCAGTAGAGTGCTCTGCACAGGGTAAGCGCTCAATAAATACGATTGAATGAGTGAATGATCCAGAGCAAGATAAAGCTGCCAAATGGCAGAGCTTCCTGGGTCATGGACTATATAACTTCCTATAACCCGGTGCTGGTCCGAAGGGGATTGCTCTCAGGCGTTTACTGGAAAAGAAAGCTCTCTGGCTTTGCAGATCAGAGTTGACAGACTGGACAAAAACGATTATCAATAACATTAATGATGGCATCTGTTAAGCCCTTACTACGTGCCAAGCGCCGTTCTAAGTGCTGGGGCAGATACGAGGTTATCGGGTTGCCCCAGGTGTGGCTCGCAGTCTTAATCCCCATTTTCCAGATGAAATAACTGAGGCACAGAGAAGCCACTTACCCAAAGTCACACAGCTGGCGAGAGGCAGAGGCGGGATTCGAACCCACGACCTCTGACTCCCAAGCCCGGGCTCTTTCCGGCGTGGCTCAGTGGAAAGAGCCCGGGCTTTGGAGTCAGAGGTCATGGGTTCGAATCCCCGCTCTGCCACTTCTCAGCTGTGTGTCTGTGGGCAAGTCACTTCACTTCTCTGTGCCTCTGTTACCTCATCTGGGAAATGGGGATTCATTCATTCATTCAATAGTATTTATTGAGCGCTTACTAGGTGCAGAGCTCCGTACTAAGCGCTTGGAATGAACCAGTCGGCAACAGATAGAGACGGTCCCCGCCGTGTGACGGGCTCGCGGTCTGATCGGCGGAGACGGACGGACGAGAACGATGGCGATGAATAGAGTCGAGGGGAAGAACGTCTCGTAAAAACCGATGGCGACTAAATAGAATCGAGGCGATGTACCTCTCGTTAACAGAATAAATAGGGTGATGAAAATATATACAGTCGAGCGGACGAGCGCGGTGCCGAGGGGAGGGGAAGGGAGAGGGGGAGGAGCAGAGGGAGATGGGGGGAGAAGAGGGTTAAGCTGCGGAGAGGTGAAGGGGGGTGGGTAGAGGGAGTAGAGGGAGAAGGGGATTAGGACTGTGAGCCCCACGTGGGACAACCTGATTCCCCTGTGTCTACCCCAGCGCTTAGAACAGTGCTCTGCACATAGTAAGCGCTTAACAGATACCAACATTATTATTATGTTACGCTCCTTCGCCGAGGAAACCCAAACTTGGTCAACTGGCTTATTGCCAGGGAAATTCCCTGGAGAGCCCTGGCAAGGGGACAGGAGTGTGACAAGTTAGGACCGGCCGGAGCCTGGACTCCCTCTGCCTCGATCTCCTCCCGGCCTTGGCGCTTCACACAGTCTGGCCCACGGAGAGCGGCCCTCGGGCTTTCTGCAATTTGCCTGCTTGGAGTTGCCTATGCCGACAACGCCTTCTTGAGTTCCAGCTGGCTCCACTCCATGTCCAACTCCATTACTTCGCCCCGAAGCCCCGGGCGCTGAGCTCAGCCGGATAAGACGGACGCTGCCAGCTCGTGGGAAACGGACACGGAGATAGTGACGTTGGTATTTGTTAAGCGCTTACTATGTGCCGAGCACCGTTCGAAGCGCTGGGGTAGACACAGGGGAATCGGCTTGTCCCCCGTGGGGCTCACAGTCTTAATCCCCATTTGACAGATGAGGGAACTGAGGCCCAGAGAAGTGAAGTGACTCGCCCACAGTCACACAGCCGACGAGTGGCGGAGCCGGGATTCGAAGCCACGACCTCTGACTCCAAAGCCCGGGCTCTTTCCGCTGAGCCACGCTGCTTCTCTAACGCGGGCGGTGCTGCGGAGTTACGCCGGGCGGTCGGTGTAGCGTAATGATGCCAGCCGTGAGATTTGGCAGAAGCCCCCCTAAACCTAGGGAGTTTCCCTGGGGAGCCCCTCTAGCCCCCGCATCCCCCTCCCAGGGCTCCGTACTAATGATAATGTCGGTATTTTTTGAGCGCTTACTATGTGCCAAGCACCGTTCTAAGCGCTGGGTTAGATACAAGGTTATTAGGTTATTAGAGAAGCCGCGTGGCTCAGCGGAAGAGCCCGGGCCTGGGAGTCAGAGGTCATGGGTTCGAATCCCAACTCTGCCCCTTGTCAGCTGAGTGACTTTGGGCAGGTCACTTAACTTCTCTGTGCCTCGGTTACCTCATCTGTAAAACGGGGATTAACTGTGAGCCTCACGTGGGACGACCCGATTGCCCCGTATCTACCCAGCGCTTAGAACAGTGCTCTGCACATAGTAAGCGCTTAACAAATACCAACCTTATTATTATTAGGTATCACAGGCTTGATCCCCATTTTACAGATGAGGGAACTGAGGCACAGAGCCGGGGCTGCTCCCGCGCCACAGGACTTGGTCTCGGGAGCCGAGCCAGAAGGATTCTGGATACCAAAAAGGGAGACACGAAGGTGTCGTGGGCCGAATCAAAGCCAGCCAAGGATTAGACCGCCCGGCTACCCCCTTCCTCAGTGCTTTGATTCGGCACAGTTGGAGACCCCCTTCAGCGTGGCCTAGTGGAAAGAGCGTGGGCCTGGGAGTCAGAAGGATCTGGGTTCTAATCCCGGCTCTGCCACTTGTCTGCTCTGGGACCTTGGGCAAATCACTTTAACTTCAATGGCCCTCATCTGTAAAATGGGGACTACGATGGTGAGCCCCGTACGGGACAGGGATTGTGTCCCGCCTGATTAACCCGTATCTACCCCAGCGCTTAGAACAGTGCCTGGCACATAGTAAGCGCTTAACAAATACAATAATACTAATAATAGGAATATCCGTTCTCCCTTCTATTCATAGTTTGAGCAACAGTGGGACAGGGACAGGGAGCTGATTGTACTTTCTGTATCCCAGTACTTAGTATCACGCTTGGCATAGAAAAAGCCCTTAACAAAAACTCTTACTATTCTAAACCTCCGAAAAGATCAGGAGGAATCTGTCGCTGGTATTTACTGAGTGCAGAGCATTGTACTAAACTCCTGAGTCATTAATGTCCCATTTTCCCAAGTTTTATACCTATCTAGGGGGGAAACCTTCACCCCGATTGACTCCTGATTACACCATCATGCCCTCCCTAGAAAAAGTCAACTCCTCCAGCCATCCCCGACATCCACGATGACGGCGTTAGAGGTCGGCACCAGCCGAGCCTGCAAGTCTCAATCCTCCCATCTGCGGTGCTTCCCGAGCATTTCCCGTTTGCGGTCCAGTCCGTCGTATCCGTCGAGCGCTCACCGGGTGCAGAGCACTGTACTATACGCCTGGGAGAGTCCTATAGAGTAATATAACCGACATATCCCTGCCTGAACCTAGCTTACAGCCTAGAGGAAGAGACCGCAGAAGTAAGCGTTTGGGAGAGTGCGAAACAACAGGGTCGGTAGACAGGTTCCCTGTCGACGAGGAGTTTACAGTTTGGCGGAGGAGCTTACGGTCCGGAGGGCCGGGGGTCTACCACCCGTCCTCGGTCCGGGGCAGGGCAGGGACGCTTTGGGCTCCCACATCTGCTGCCCCACCCCGCCCACCCGTGGGGATTTTCCCAGCAGCACCGGAACGAAACCTGCCTCTCCCGTGATAGATCCCGACTCCGATATCGCAGGCAGAGGCGAGCTATTATTTTGCAGACGAGACCTCTGGACTTCCCCGACTCCTTCCTACCGGGGAAGAATTTCCCACACATAGACCCTCCTGCTCTCTCCCCGGTCTGGGGGGTTCCATACCCCCGGAGGAAGAAAATCCCCCGCGCTCAGCTCTGTGTCCTCAAACCCTTGCGTGGACTAATGGAAAGAGCACGGGCTTGAGAATCAGAGGACTTGGGTTCTAATCCTGACTCTGATAGTGTCAATCATTCCTTCATTCAGTCGTATTTAGTGAGCACTTATTCCATGCAGAGCACTGTACTAAGTGCTTGGGAGACCACAATGCAACAATAAACAGACTCATTTCCTGCCACTTGTCTGCTGTGCAACCTTGGGCAATGCAGTGCCTCAGTTTCCTCGTCTGCTAAATGAGGATTCAGTACCCGTTCTCCCTCCCCCTTGGACTGTGAACCCCATTTGGGACAGGGATTCCGTGCAGCCTGATTATCTTGTATCTGCCCCAGGTCCTTTTTATTTTTCCAGTGATATCCGTTGAGCCCTTACTATGTGCCGGGCACTGTTCTGAGCCCTGAGGTAGATATGAGGTAATCAGGTTGTCCCACGTGGGGCTCACAGTCTTAATCCCCATTTTACAGATGAGATCACTGAAGCACAGAGAAGTCACGTGACTCATCCTGGGTCAGGCGGCAGAAAAGCGGTGGAGCCACGATTGGAACTCAGAGTCTTCTGACTTCCGGGCACGTGCTCTATCCACTAGGCCTCGCGCGCTTAACCAAGACTATAATAATAATAATGTTGGTATTTGTTAAGCGCTTACTATGTGCCGAGCACTGTTCTAAGCGCTGGGGTAGACACAGGGAAATCAGGTTGTCCCACGTGGGGCTCACAGTCTTAATCCTCATTTTACAGATGAGGTAACTGAGGCACCGAGAAGTGAAGAAAAAAGCACTTAATAAATACCACAATTATTATTGTTATTATTAAGGTCTCAAGCCTTCTCCGCTCAGTGAGGATTTGACGGGTCTACGTTGGGAAGTAATTGCTAAATCGAAGAGGTGCTGTGATAGGATAGCCAATATATATGTTAGGAAAAGGAAAGTCATTCCGACGTACCTCCTGGGTGACTCTGTTTGGTGAACAGGTAACCCCCTCACTTCCCCCACTTTACCCCTTTTTTTAAAAGCGCTTACTATGTGCCGAGCACTGTTCTAAGCGCGGGGATAGATACAGGGTAATCAGGTTGTCCCATGTGAGACTCACAGTCTTCATCCCCATTTTCCAGATGAGGTCACTGAGGCCCAGAGAAGTGAAGTGACTTGCCCACAGTCACACAGCTGACAAGTGGCGGAGCTGGGAATCAAACCCAGCCGGGAATCGAACCCACGTCCTCCGACTCCCAAGCCTGTGCTCTTTCCACTGAGCCACGCTGCTTCTCTAGCCACGCTGCTTCTCTACCCCTCTCCCTCGCCTCTCCTTTCTAACTTCTGTCCCTTTCTCTCCTCCTAATCACAGTGTTTAAAATGTGCCCCCGTTTTATCCTCCCTCCCCCCCCGACTCCCACACTCCCAAATTCCACCTTCCAGTCCACAGTGGGATCAGGGGAGGGGAGCGGGGGTCCTGCCCGGTCCAGTCCAGACTGTGGTGGCCCCGGGCGCTACAATCAACTGATTGATTGATTAATATTGGGTCCTCAATCTATATTAATATATATACCGCTTAGGATTTTCCTTGTTTTTCTACTGGGGTCGTCACTCCCCAAACCTTTTCAACAACTAACCTCTCAGGTGCATCTTCATTTCAGCAGTGGGGGAAATCGCTTCCCGGTTTCCACGGGTCCTTGAGAATCGAGCGGATTTTCTGAAAAGCTATTGTCAGGTCGGGCTGATTTTTTATTTTTATTTTTGATGTCATTTGTTAAGCACTTGAAGCAGCGTGGCTCAGTGGAAAGAGCCTGGGCTTCGGAGTCAGAGGTCATGAGTTTGACTCCCAGCTCTGCCATTTGTCAGCTCTGTGACTGTGGGCAAGTCACTTCACTTCTCTGTGCCTCAGTTCCCTCATCTGTAAAATGGGGATTAAAAGTGTGTGGGCCCCATGTGGGACAACCTGATTCCCCTGTATCTCCCCCAGTGCTTAGCACAGTGCTCAGCATCTAGTAAGTGCTTAACAAATACCAACATTTTTATTATTATTACTTACTATGTGCCAGGCACTGGACTGAGCACTTGGGTAGCAGCGTGGCTCAGTGGAAAGAGCCTGGGCTTCGGAGTCAGAGGTCTTGGGTTCGACTCCCGGCTCTGCCCCTTGTCAGCTGTGTGACCGTGGGCAAGTCGCTTCACTTCTCTGGGCCTCAGTTCCCTCATCTGGAAAATGGGGATTAACTGTGAGCCTCATGGGGGACAACCTGATGATCCTGTATCTACCCCAGCGCTTAGAACAGTGCTCTAAACATAGTAAGCGCTTAACAAATACCAACATTATTTTACAAGCTAATCAGGTTGGACACAGTCAGTGTCCCATGTGGAGCTCACAGTCTTAATCCCCATTTTACAGAGGAATGACTGCCAAGAGTGAAACAACACATGCGAGGGGAGATGCATCAATTAATCTTATTTTTTTTTATGGTATTTGTTAAGCTGTGCGCCAGGCATTGTACTAAACGCTGGGGTAGATATAAGCTAATCAGGTTGGACACAGCCCGCGTCCCACACGGGACTCGCGGCCTTAGTCCCCCTTTAACCACTGAGGTAACTGAGGCACAGAGAAGTAAGTGACTTGCCCAACATCACACAGCGATCACTTCTGACTCCCCGGGCCTGTGCTCTATCCACCAGACCACGCTGCTTCTCTACTGAGCGTTTATTTGTTTATTTATTAAGCACTTATTAGATGCGGAGCAATATCAATCGTACCGTACCGAGTGCTTGAGAGGGTGCAGTGTAACCGAGTCGGTTTATTTCCCTGCCCGCACCAAGCTTATTTTTCTAAAGGAACTAGATGAAGGGGGCAGATTTCAAAGCAATGTCTTTTCTTTGGTAGGATCTGAATACGCTTCTCGTCTTAGGCCGTCGAGTCGTCTCCGACCCATGGCGACGCCGGGGACGCGTCTCTCCCGGAACGCCCCGACTCCATCGGCGATCGCTCTGGTAGCGTCTCCGTAGTGTTTTCTTGGTAAAAATACAGGAGGGGTTTACCAGTGCCGCCCTCCGCGCGGTAAACTTGAGTTTGAGTTTGCCCCCGACTCTCTCCCGTGCCGCTGCTGCCCAGCGCGGGTGAGTTTTGACTGGTAGCAGATGGTCTTGCGCTCGCTAGCCACCGGCCAAGCTAGGAATGGAATGGACGGGCCTCTGCTTGACTTTCCCTCCCACAGCCGAGATCGGTAGAGGACTGGAAACTCTCCAGGTGTGAGCCTGAGAGGGGAGCAGGGAGCTTAGAGGAGGGTAAAAACCCTTCACCTATTCTTTCTTGTAGCATCATGAGTAGAGGCAGGAACTGGAAAAACGGTAGCATGAAGAGAGGGAAGGCTCGATCGGTAAACTAAGAGTCTATCAATCAGTTATTGGTATTTACTGCGCGCTTCCTGTTTGCAGAGCCCTGTAGGAATAATAATAATAATAATAATAATGTTGGTATTTGTTAAGCGCTTACTATGTGCAGAGCACTGTTCTAAGCGCTGGGGTAGATACAGGGTCATCGGGTTGTCCCACGTGAGGCTCACGGTTAATCCCCATTTTCCAGATGAGGTAACTGAGGCCCAGAGAAGTGACTTGCCCACAGTCACACAGCTGACGGGTGGCAGAGCAGGGATTCGAACCCATGACCTCTGACTGCCAAGCCCGGGCTCTTTCCACTGAGCCACCCTGCTTCTTAGTAAGCTTTTGGGAGCGTATCTTTAATAATAATAGTATCTGTTAAGCGCTTGTGTCAAGTACCATTCTAAGTGCTGGGTTAGAGTCAAGCTCATCGGTTTGGACTCAGTCCCTGTCCCACATGGGGCTTCCGGTCTTACTCCCGTTTTAATGATGAGGTAACTGAGGGACAGAGAAGTGAAGTGGCTTGCCCAGGGTCACCCAGCAGACAAGTGGCAGAGCTGGGGTTAGAACCCAGGTCCTCTGACTCCCAGCCCCGCCATCTTTCCACCAGGCCATGCTGCCGTCCCCCGGATTGCTCTGCCCATTCCTGTGAGGCCTCTTGTTGATGATTCTTGTTGATGATTCAAGAGAGAGGACGGAGACTTCTCAGCTTGAATGTGCCCGGAAGGAATGGCATCGGACCTTGTCGGTTTCCCTGAGTGTCCCTTTCCCCAAGCCCCACCACCCGCATAGTCCTTCAGTATTCCTAAATGCAAGGGCCTGGGTGGTGTATGCAGTTACATCTTCTTTAGACTGCAAAAATGCCCAAATCTGGCTTGGAATAACCCTCCAGGAACCAGTCTGACCAGTCAGGCCGGTACAGTAGGAAGAAGAGAAGTGACTGACCTGGCCAGCCCTGTGGTATTTTTGTATTCATAATAATAATCATAATAATAATGTTGGTATTTGTTAAGCACTTACTATTTGCAGAGCACTGTTTTTAACGCCGGGGTAGATACGGGGTCATCAGGTTGTCCCTCGTGGGGCTCACAGTCTTCATCCCCATTTTCCAGGTGAGGGTAACTGAGGCCCAGAGAAGTGAAGTGACTTGCCCACAGTCACACAGCTGACAAGTGACAGAGTCGGAATTCGAATCCATGACCTATGACTCCCAAGCCCGTGCTCTTTCCACTGAGCCACACTATGTTGCTCCTTTACTTGTTTTGATGTCCGTCTCCCCCCTCCCCTGGACCGTAAGCCCGTTGTGGTCAGGGATCGTCTCTCTTTATTGCTTCATTGTACTTTCCAAGGGCTTAGTACGGTGCCCTGCACACAGTAAGCGCTCAATAAATACGATTGAATGAATGGCAGTGTAATACCAAGATTATACGAGGCTAGTGTAGCCCCAACTAGCTTTTACTGGCTCCACCGCCGGAGGTATTTTGGGTAGAGAGGCTCGTCAGCGAGCACGTGGAGGAGGTATGGAGCCAAGGTCCGAGAAACCGGGAAAGTCGTCGACGCGGATGAAGCCATCTCCAGGCCGGAAGTGCTCAGATTTCTCTCAGGGACGGGAAAGGGGCAGCCAAGATCGCGGGCACAACGGCGGAACGCGTGAGCCCGATGCAGGGCGTTCTCGACGGCCACGTAGAACTGGAACAGGACGAGGTGGAGAGAAGCCGATCTCCGGCCAGCGGCGAGGGATGAAGTCAGGGCGCAGATGCTTCCTCAGCGCTTAGACCAGTGCTTGGCACATAATAAGCGCTTAACAAATACCGTCATGATTATTATTATTCCTGGGCTCGAAAGGAGTGATTTCCAGCTCCAGGTGCTCACCACCCGGGCCACCAGTCTGAACTGGGCAAGGATGCTGAGGGGCAACTGTGGATGCTCCAGTCAGACATAATAATAATGTTGGTATTGGTTAAGCGTCTACTATGTGCAGAGCACCGTTCTGAGCGCTGGGGGAGATGCAGGGTCGTCAGGTTGTCCCACGTGAGGCTCACAGTTAATCTCCATTTGACAGATGAGGTAACTGAGGCCCAGAGAAGTGAAGCGACTCGCCCACAGTCCCACAGCGGACAAGGGGCAGAGCCGGGAGTCGAACCCATGACCTCTGACTCCGAAGCCCAGGCTCTTTCCACTGAGTCACGCTGCTTCTCTATCATACTCATCCAAATGCTTAGGACAGCGCTTTGCACACGGTAAGCGCTCAATAAATACGACTGAATGAACGAACGAATCACAGGGAACGTATGTTATCGACACTGTTGCGTTGTTCTCCCCCAAGCTGTGTGCTCTGCACACAGTAAGCGCTCAATAAATACCAGCGACTGAGGGGAAAGAACCAGAGCAGGACGATCGGCTTCCAATCAGAAGGAACGGAAGCTCCGTGGGCGGGAATTCACTCAAATTCCCGGAGTGAATCCAGTCCAGGGTCCGATAAATAATATAATAATGTTGGTATTTGTTAAGCGCTTACTATGTGCCGAGCACTGTTCTAAGCGCTGGGGGAGACATAGGGGAATCGGGTTGTCCCACGTGGGGCTCACGGTCTTAGTCTTATAACATCAACGCTCGGATGAAGGCAAATAGGTCGACTAACATCGGTCAATCGGTGATATTAATCGAGCGCTTACAGAGAAGCAGCGTGGCTCAGTGGAAAGAGGCCGGGCTTAGGAGTCCGGGGTCGTGGGTTCGAATCCCGGCTCCGCCGCCTGTCAGTTGGGTGACTTTGGGCGAGTCACTTCACTTCTCGGTGCCTCGGTGCCCTCATCTGTAAAATGGGAAATAAGACTGTGAGCCCCACGTGGGACAACCTGATGACCCTGTATCTACCCCAGCGCTTAGAGCGGTGCTCAGCACATAGTAAGCGCTTAACAAACGGTCAGGGGTTCTAATCCCGGCTCCGCCGCTTGTCAGCTGTGTGACTTTGGGCAGGTCACTTCACTTCTCTGTGCCTCAGTTACCTCTTCTGGAAAATGGGGATGAAGACTGCCAGCCCCACGTGGGACAACCTGATCGCGTTGTATCCCCCCCAGCGCTTAGAACAGTGCTTTGCGCATAGCAAGCGCTTAATACCAACATTATCATTATTATTATTAGTGTGCAAACCACTGTACTAAGCGCTTGGGAGAGTACAGTATAATAGAGTTGGTAGACCCGTTCCCTGCCCACAAGGACGCCGGTCTAGAGGGGAAAACAGACTAATATAAATGAATAATTTATAGTATGTAATATAAATAAAGATACGTACGAAACTCTTGCGGGGCGGAGGGTGGGGTGAATATCAAGTGCCCAGAAAGCACAAATCCGAGTGCGTAGGTGACATAGGAGGAAAAAGGATTGAATCGGGGAAGCCCTCTCAGGAAGAGCTACGGTATTTGTTAAGCGCTCGGTATGTGCCGGGCACTGTTCTAAGCGCTGGGGAAGAAACAAGATAATCAGGTCGGACACGGTCCCTGTCCCACCTGGGGCTCCTGGCTCGGTGGGAAGAGCCCGGGCTTTGGAGTCAGAGGTCATGAGTTCGAATCCCAGCCCTGCCGCTTGTCAACTGTGTGACTGTGGGCGAGTCACTTCACTTCTCTGTGCCTCAGTTACCTCATCTGTAAAATGGGGATGAAGACTGTGAGCCCCACGTGATTCCCCTGTGTCTACCCCAGCGCTTAGAACGGTGCTCTGCACATAGTAAGCGCTTAACAAATACCAACATTATTATTCATCCCCATTTTCCAGATGAGGGAACCGAGGCCCAGAGAAGTGAAGCGACTTGCTCAAGGTCACCCGGCGGACGGGTGGCGGAGTCGGGATCAGCACCCATGACCTTCTGACGCCCAGGCCCGTGCTCTACCCACTAGGCCAACTTGCTTCTCTCGCCTTAAGATGTGACCTTAATAAGGCTTTCAAGCTGGGGAAAGTGGTGGCCCGGCATATAAGGAGGGATTTCCAGGTCAGGGGAAGGACGTGGGAAAGGGGTCAGAGGCGGGACCCATTTTGGCACCTCGCAGAGGAAAAAGTGAGGGGAGCCTCACCGAGAAGCCGGACTCCGTGATACGGTCGCCCGCGATAGCGGTCGGAAAGGAGAAATGGCTGCTACCGGAGAGCCGATCCACGGCCGGGCCGCTGAGAGCTTATTTCCCAGCCAGTGGACGGAGAAAGCCTTGGGCCGAGAAGACTACGACTTCTTCCTGGAAAGATGCAGGCTCAGAAGGGGCGTGAAAAGAGGCTAAAAAAATCACGTAAGCTGTGGCGGGCAGTTGCAGGGAACTGCTACTCGCCAAATTCCCCGCAAACGAAAGCAAACGCTGTTTTACCCCGGGTGGCGGGTAGGCGAATGGATCCGGTGGCCCCGGGGGAGTTAGACGGCTGGAAAATATCGGAGGGTTCCAGGGGGATGCGGATTAATTGACAACAAGAGCTTTAGAGCGGAGAGAGTAAGGGCCTGGGAGGCAGAGGACCTCGGGCAAGGCACTTATCAACGTGGCTCAGTGGAAAGAGCCGGGGCTTAGGAGTCAGAGGTCATGGGTTCGAATCCCGGCTCCGCCACTTGTCAGCCGTGTGACTGTGGGCAAGTCACTTCACTTCTCTGGGCCTCAGTGACCTCATCTGGAAAATGGGGATTAAGACCGTGAGCCCCACGTGGGACCACCTGATCACCTTGCATCCCCCCAGCGCTTAGAACAGTGCTTTGCACAAAGTAAGGGCTTAATAAATACTATTATTATTATTATTATTATTATCATCTTCTCTGGGCCTCATTTGCCTCACCTGCAAAATGGGGACTCAAGCCCTGTTCCTCCTCCTACGTATTCTGTGAGCCCTACGTGGGACCCGATTATCTCGTATCTACCACGACGCTTAGTACGCTTCTTGGCCCCGTAGTAAGTGCTTAACAAATACCTCTATCATTATCCTTATCATTACAGTGCTCAACACACAGTCAGCGCTTAACAATCCCAGCTCCGCCACCTGTCAGCTGGGTGACTTTGGGCAAGTCGCTTAACTTCTCCGTGCTTCAGTTACCTCATCTGGAAAATGGGGATGAAGACTGTGAGCTCATGTCTATCCCAGCGCTTAGAACGGTTCTTGGCACATAGTAAGCGCTTAACAAATACCATCCAAAAAAAAGTACCACAGTTATCATTTTAATGGGGGTCAAGGGAGAAAGGTAGGGACGTCAAATGAGCATGAGGAAGCGATCGATGTCAAGGAGGACCACATCCTACTGTTCATCTACCATTGTTTGAGACAGAATTCTAGGTTGGGGGGGACCCTTTTTTAAAATGACATTTTGTTACGCGCTTACTATAAGCCAGTCACTGTACTAAGCACTGGGGGAGACACAAGCTGATCGGGTCCCATGGGGAGCACGTATTGAACCCTTATTTTACCAGTGAGGGAATTGAGGCCCAGAGAAGTTAGGTCACATAGCCCAGACAAGGGGCGGAGACGGGATTAGAACCCAGGTCCCGTGACTCCCTGGGGCCCAGTCACGGAGCCTGACGGTCTGATTCGGCTACAACAGGAAGAGTAGGAACGCCTCTCTGTTGCCCCCACGTTGAATTAAAATTCCCAGCTCATCAACAACTCTTCCGGTTTCCTCCCTGCTCTCATCTCTTGTGACATCCAGGCTGAAACTTGTGAAAGCCGTCTTTTCTCCCCAGCCCCTATTACATAAGGGTGAGACCGGGCTTTGAAAAAACAATAAACTTCTGTAGAATAACTCCCTGATAAGCCTCAGCAGCACTTAGGGCAGAGAAAATTAACAAGGCGGCGGGAGGCTCTGAACACAAAGAAGGAAAAATAAACAAGGGCAGAGATGTTGATGTCTCCGAAAGGGTGATTCATTTCCCATTTAGTTGGTCGTTCGGCGGTTCCTTCTGCCCCCGGGATTGTCATCTGTTGGATTTTCCCTCCTTGGCTTGCATCCTCTAGACTGCAAGCTCGCTGTGGGAAGGGAAAGTGATTGCCCGGCTACTTGTTCTGTTGTCTGTCTCCCCCTTCTAGACTGTGGGCCCGTCGTTGGGTAGGGATCGTCTCTATCCGTTCATTCATTCCTTCAATAGTGTTTATTGAGCGCTTACTACGTGCAGAGCACTGTACTGAGCGCTTGGAATGGACAAATCGGCAACACATAGAGACAGTCCGTGCCCATCGACGGGCTTGCAGTCTAATCGGGGGAGACAGACGGACCAAAAAAATAGCAATAAATAGAATCGAGGGGATGTACATCTCATTAAAACAATCGCAGTAAATAGCATCGAGGGGATGTACATCTCATTAAAACAATAGCAATAAATAGAATCGAGGGGATGTACATCTCATTAACAAATCATTAATTTAACTGTTGCCCAATTGTCCTTTCCAAGCGCTTAGTGCAGTGCTCTGCACACAGTAAGCGCTCAGTAAATACGATTGAATGAATTGCTGACTCTGTACACTCCACTGCCCTGGCCCCGGCTCACACGCTGTGCCCCGATCTCATCTCTCTCGCCGCCGACCCCTTTCCCACATCCTCCCTCTAGTCTGGAATTCCGGCCCCTTCCATATAATAATGATGGCGTTTGTTAAGCGCTTACTATGTAAGCCAGAAATAAGAATAATTATTATTATTATTATAATTATGGAATTTGTTAAGTGCTTACTATGTGCCAAGCTCTGTTCTAGGATATAAGGAAATCAGGTTGTCCCACGTGGGGCTCACGGTCTTAATCCCCATTTTACGGCTAAGGTAATTAACATTCATTCATTCCACCGTATTTATTGAGCGCTGACTGGGCGCAGAGCACTGTACTAAGCGCTTGGAAAGTACAATTGGGCAACAGATAGAGACGATCCCTACCCAACGACGGGCTCATAGTCCAGAAGGGGGGAGACAGCAGCAAAACAAAACAAATAGACAGGCATCAGTAGCATCAATAATAATAATCGTGGTGCTTGTTAAGTGCTTACTATGTGCCAAGCACTGTTTTAAGCACTATTCTTAGTCAGGTTGGACCCAATCCCTGTCCCCCACAGGACTCACAGTCTTAATCCCCATTTTCCAGATGAGTTAACTGAGGCCCAGAGAAGCGAAGTGACTTGCCCGAGGTCACACAGCAGACGGGTGGCCGAGCCGGGATTAAAATCCATGACCTTCTGACTCCCAGGCCGGTGCCGTATCCACTGAGCCACGCTGCTTCTCCGTAAATACGATTGACTGACGTGCCCACTGATTCCGTTGTACTCTCCTAAGAGTTTAGCACGGGGGCTTTGCACCTATGAAGCGCTCTTCAGGAGGGCTTGGAAGAGGGGAAGAGAGTTAGTTTGGCTGACGGGAGGAGGGAGGGCGTTCCGGGACAGCGGGAGGACGTGGCCCAGGGGTAAATACGAAGGAATGAATGAATTAATTAATTAATTAATGGTGCTAACTTTCTCACTGTGCCTCCATCTTTACCCATCTCGCCATCGACCCCTGGCCCACATCCTACTCTGGCCCGGAACGCCCTCCCTCCTTAAACGCACTAAACGATCGCTCTCCCCCTCTTCAAGTCCTTAATAATAGTAATAATGTTGGTGTTTGTTAAGCGCTTACTATGTGCCGGGCACTGTTCTAAGCGCTGGGGTAGATACAGGGTCATCGGGTTGTCCCACGTGAGGCTCGCAGTTAATTCCCATTTGACAGATGAGGCAACTGAGGCATAGAGAAGTGAAGTGACTCGCCCACAGTCACACAGCTGACAGGCGGCAGAGCTGGGAATCGAACCCATGACCTCTGACTCCCAAGCCCGGGCTCTTTCCACTGAGCCACGCTGCTTCTCTTAATGAAGGCCCGTCTCCTCCAAGAGGCCTTCCCAGACTAAGCCCCACTTTTCCTCATCTCCCACTCTCTTCTGCGTCGCCCTGACTTGCTCTCTTCGCTTTCCCCCCGCCTCCCCGCCCCACAGCACTTACGCATCTAGCTCTCATTTTATTAATTTATATCGACGTCGGTTTATTTGTATTGACGTCTACCTCCCCCCGCCCCCAGACTGTGAGCTCGTCGTGGGCGGGTTCTGTCACTCTTTATTACTAATAATAATGACGGTATTTGAGTGCTTACTACGTGCCAAGCGCTGTTCTTGCTGTATCGAACTTTCCCAAGCACTTAGGACAGTGCTCTGCACCCGGTCAGCGCTTAATAAATACAGTTGAAGGAATGAAGCAATTGCAATTCCACTAGAGGTTTGACATTGAGATTTTGTGGGTGACCTCAAGATATGGAACGGGGACCTATCAATCAGTCAGTCATATTTACTGAACACTTAATGTGTGCAGAGCACTGCACTAAGCACTTGGGAGAGGACACTGTAACCGTCAGTAGGTACGTTCCCTGCCCCCACCAGTGGGTGCTTGTAGACTTCTAGGATTCGGGTTGGAATGATCAGGGTCGTTAATAGGAATAATAATGATGATGGAATTTAGATACCCAATACCAGATGCTAGATACCAAATACCAAATGAATATTCTTTGTTAAGCGCTTACTGTGTGCCAAGCACTAGTCTAAGCGCTGGGGGAGATACAAGCTAATTAGGTGGTCCCACATGGGGCTCACAGTCTTCATCCCCACTTTGCAGATGAGGTAACCGAGGCACAGAGAAGTGAAGTGATTTGCCCAAAGTCACACAGCTGGCAAGTAAACGGAGCCGGGATTAGAACCCACAACCTCTGACTCCCAAGCCCGGGCTCTTGCCACTGAGCCACGCTCCTTCTCACCACTCGCCTGCCCTCGCCCACTCCATATTCTGCCTCCAGTACAGAATTCTGCACGCAATAAATACCACGGATTGATTAATTGTCACCTCATGCAAATCGAATGTAACAATCATTCATTCATTCAGTAATATTTATTGAGCGCTTACTATGTGCAGAGCACCGTACTAAGTGCTTGGAATGGACAGATCGGTAACAGATAGAGACGGTCCCTGCCCTTCGACGGGCTTACGGTCTAATCGGGGGAGACGGACAGACGAGAACAACGGCAATAAATAGAATCGAGGGGATGAACATCTTATTAAAACAATAGCAAATAAATAGAATCAAGGTGATGTACAGCTCATTAACAAAATAAATAGGGTAATGAAAATATAATCAACCAACCAACTGTATTTATTGAGTGCTTACTGTGTGCGCAGCACTATAATAACTGAAATAAAAACGGTGATAAGTATGGTGTTTGTTAAGTGCTGAGTGCTAAGCACTGTGCTAAGCTCTTGGGCTAGACACAACACAAGAAGATCAGATGCAGTCCCTTTCCTACACTGGTGTCGCTTTCTATCTAGGTCATAGCTGCTCAACATGTTGTGATGTGATTTCTGAAATCATTCATTCATTCACTCAATCATATTTATTGAGCACTTACTCTGGGCAGAACATTCATTCATTCTTTCAATGGTATTTACTGAGCGCTTACGGTGTGCGGAGCACTGTACTAAAAGCTTGGAAAGTACAATTCAGCAACAAAGAGAGACAATCCCTGCCCACGATGGGTTCCCAGTCTAGAAGGGGGAATACACCCATTTATTATTATCATTATCTTAATGATAAACATAACAATAATGGCATTTGCTCATTCATTCAATCGTATTTATTGAGCACTTACGGTGTGCAGAGCACTGTACTAAGCGCTTGGAATGTACAATTCGGCAACGGATAGAGACGATCCCTGCCCAGCAACGGGCTCTTAATGGATGTCAAGCACTGTACTAAACAGTGGGGTAGATACCAGATCATCGGGTCCAACATGGGACCTGTGTAAGTAGGAGGATGAATAGCACATGTCTGTAATTCTAGTTATTTATATTAATGCCTGTTTACTTGTTTTGATATGTATATATATATATCTGTAATTCAATTTATGTATATTAATGCTATTGATGCCCGTTAACTTGTTTTGCTGACTGTCTCCCCCCTTCTAAACTGTGAGCCCGCTGTGGGCAGGGATTCCTTCATTCATTCAATCGTAATTAATGAACGCTTACTAGGTGCAGAGCACTGTACTAAGCGCTTGGAATGTACAATTCGGCGACAGATAGAGACAATCCCTGCCCAGTGACGGGCTCACAGTCTAATCGGGGGAGACAGATGGACAAAAACAAGATAACATAATGACGATAAATAGAACCAAGGGGACGGACACCTCGGGATCGTCTCTATCTGTTGCTGGATTGGAATTTCCAAGCGCTTAGTCCAGTGCTCTGCACACAGTAAGCGCTCAATAAATACGATTGAATGGATGAATGAATGAATAGGTATTGAATCCCCAATTTACAGCTGAGGGAACTGAGGCCCAGAGAAGGGATCTGCTGGGTTCTCCCCTGTCTCGCCACCGACGCCTGGCCCGCGTCCCGCCTCCGGCCTGGAAAACCCCCTCCCTCCTCATATCTGTCGGACAGCGACTCCCCCTTCTTCAAAGCCTCACTGAAGGCCCATCTCCTCCAAGAGGCCTTCCCAGATTAAGCCCTACTTTTCCTCATCTCCCCCTCCCTTCTGCATCACACTCCCTTTCCTCTTCCCCCCTCCCGGCCCCACAGCACTTATGTACATATCCGTCTTTTTATTGATTGGTACTGCTGTCTCTCTCACCGCCTCTAGACTCTAAGCTCAATGTGGGCAGGGAATGTCACTCTCTATTGTTGTATTGTGCTTTCCCAAGCCCTTAGTAAGCGCTCAATAAATACGACTGAATGACTGAATGAATGAATGAAAGTGGCGGGAGCAGAATCGGACTGTAAGCCCGTGATTAGACCGTAGGCCCGTCAAAGGGCAGAGGGACTGTCGCTATCTGTTACCGATTTGTCCATTCCAAGCGCCTAGTACAGTGCTCTGCCCATAGTAAGCGCTCAATAAATACTATCGAATGAACTGGAACCTAGGTCCTTTCCTTCCTTCATTCACTCGATCCCATCTATTGAGCGCTTTCTCTACGCAAAGCATCGAACTAAACGGGTGGGAGAGAACAGTACGACAACAAGCAGACCCACTCCCTGCCCCCGATGACCTCGTAGTCTAGAGAGGGAGGCAGACATTAATATGCATCAATAAGTAAATAAATAAATCGCAGATCTACACACAAGTGCGGTGGGGACGAGAGGGAGGATGAACGAAGGGAGCGAATCGGGGCAACGCAGAAGGGAGTGGGAGAAGAGGAGGGTTTAATCAGGGAAGGCTTCTTGGAGGAGATGGGCCTTCAATAAGGCTTTGAAGACGGGGAGAGCAATTATCTGTCTGATAGGAGGCGGGAGGGCGTTCCAGGCCAGAGGGAGGAGGTGGGCGAGAGGTCGGCGGTGTGATAGACGAGACGGAGGTACAGCGAGAAGGGGAACGTTAGAGGAACGAAGCGTGCGGGATGGGGTGTAGAAGGAGAGTAGCGAGGTGAGGTAGGAGGGGGCAAGGTGATGGACTGCTTTAAAGTCAATATGGATCTGACGTGGAGTCGACTGAACAACCCCTGGAGTTCCTTGAGGAGTGGAGAAACACGGGCTGAGTGTTTTTGAAGGAAAATGATCCGGGCAGCAGAGTGGAGTAGGGACTGGAGTGGGGAGAGACAGGAGGCAGGGAGGTCCGATTAGACCGTAAGCCCGTCAAAGGGCAGGGACCGTCCCTATCTGTTGCCGACTTGTACATTCCAAAAACGCTTAGCACAGTGCTCTGCGCAAAGTAAGCGCTCAATAAATACGAATGAATCAATGAATAACTGAATGAAAGGTCAGCAAGGAGGCCGATATAATAATCGAGGCGGGCTAGGATAAGGGCTTGCATGAATATGGTAGTATTTTGGATGGGGAGGAAACGTCGGCCCCTTCTCTTTCCCCTAAGCCATTTTCTGGAGCTGTACCTTCATGGGCCGGAATGTAGAACGATCCTTTAAGAAATAGTTGGCCCATAGACGCTGAATGGCCAAGAGCGGAGACCTGGGACGGGACCGACTTGCAATCGTAAAAGCGGGTAAAGTGAGGATGGATAGAGTCGGGCTAGGGGTGCACGTGGCTGAGCGCAACGTTCAGCGGCTCACCTCCCCGGGGTGTGAACTCCAGGAACCGGGGAGGGGCAAGGGTACGAGAAGAAAAAGAAGAAATATTATGCCTTGATGAGGGACCGTGAGAGTGGCCCTGGAGAAGCAGCGTGGCTCAGTGGAAAGAGCCCGGGCTTCGGAGCCAGAGATCATGGGTTCGAATCCCGGCTCCGCCCCTTGTCAGCTGTGTGACTGTGGGCGAGTCACTTCACTTCTCTGGGCCTCAGTGACCTCATCTGGAAAATGGGGATGAAGACTGTGAGCCTCACGTGGGACAACCTCATTGCCCTGTATTTCCCCCAGCGCTTAGAACGGTGCTCTGCACGTAGTAAGCGCTTAACAAATACCAACATTATCATTATTATTATTAGATGAGGAAAAGTGGGAAAAGTGGGAGCGGGAGTAAAGGATGTCTCTAGGGAAGCCTCCTCTGCTTGCCATCACCGACATCCTAGGAAAGAAGTAGAAGCAGAGAAGCAGCGTGGCTCAGTGGAAGGAGCCTGGGCTTGGGAGTCAGAGGTCGTGGGTTCTAATCCCGGCTCTGCCACTAATCAGCTGTGTGACTTTGGGCAAGTCACTTAACTTCTCTGTGCCTCAGTTACCTCATCTGAAAAATGGGGATGGAGACCGTGAGCCCTACGTGGGACAACCTGATTATTTTGCATCTCCCCCAGCGCTTAGAACAGTGCTTGGGCCATAGTAAGCGCTTAACAAATACCAAAATTATTATAAGTATGGTGAGAGGATTCTGATTCAGGAGTCAGAAGGAGTCAGGGCTGAGAATCAGTGTGGCCTAGTGGGTAGAGCAGAGGCCCGGGAGTCAGAAGGACCTGGGTTCTAATCTCAGCTCTGCCACTTCAATCATTCATTCAGTCATATTTGTTGAGTGCTTACTGCGTGCAGAGCCCTGTACTAAGCACTTGGGAGAGGACAGTAGAACAGTAGACAGACACATTCTCTGCCCACAACGAGCTTACAGTCTAGAGGGGGAGACAGACATTAATATAAATAAATAGATTTCATTCAATAGTATTTATTGAGCGCTTCCTATGTGCAGAGCCCTGTACTAAGCACTTGGGAGAGGACAATAGAACAGTAGACAGACACATTCTCTGCCCACAACGAGCTTACAGTCTAGAGGGGGAGACAGACATTATTATAAATAAATAGATTTCATTCAATAGTATTTACTGAGGGCTTCCTATGTGCAGAGCCCTGTACTAAGCACTTGGGAGAGGACAATAGAACAGTAGACAGACACATTCTCTGCCCACAACGAGCTTACAGTCTAGAGGGGGAGATAGACATTAATATAAATAAATAGATTTCATTCAATAGTATTTACTGAGGGCTTCCTATGTGCAGAGCACTGTACTGAGCACTTGGAATGGACAATTCGACAACAGATAGAGACGATCCCTGCCCATTGACAGGCTCACAGTCTAATTTCACATATGTACTTAAATGCTGTGGGGCTGGGAGGGGGGAGGAGTGAAGAGAGCGAGTCAGGGCGACGCAGATGGGAGCGGGAGAAGAGGAAAGGAGGGCTTAGTAGTCAGGGAAGGCCTCTTGGAGGAGATAGGCCTTCAATAGGGCTTTGAAGAGTGTGAAGGACCTGGGTACTAATTCCGGCTCTGCCCCTTGTCTGCTAGGTGACCTTGGGGACGTCGCTTCACTTTTCCGTGCCTATTATTCATTCATTCAATAGTATTTATTGAGCACTTACTATGTGCAGAGCACGGTACTAAGCGCTTGGAATGGACTAATCGGCAACAGATAGAGACAGTCCCTGCCCTTCGACGGGCTTACGGTCTAATCGGGGGAGACGGGCAGACGAGAACGATGGCAATAAATAGAGTCGAGGGGAAGAACATCTCGTTAAAACAATGGCAAATAGAATCAGGGTGATGTACATCTCATTAAACAAGATAAATAGGGTGATGAAGATATATACAGTTGAGCGGACGAGTACGGCGCTGAGGGGATGGGACGGGAGAGGGGGAGGAGCAGAGGGAAAGGGGGGAGAAGAGGGTTTAGCTGCGGAGAGGTGGGGGGGCTAGAGGGAGCAGAAGGAAAAGTGGGGAGCTCAGTATGGAAAGGCCTCTTGGAGGAGGTGAGCTTTAAGTACGGATTAGAAGAGGGGAAGAGAATTAGCCTGGCGGAGGTGAGGAGGGAGGGCTTTCCAGGTCCGTGGGAGGATGTGGCCCGGGGGTCGGCGGCGGGACGGGCGAGACCGAGGGACGGCGAGGAGGTGGGCGGCGGAGGAGCGGAGCGTGCGGGGTGGGCGGTGGAAAGAGAGAAGGGAGGAGAGGTAGGAAGGGGCAAGGTGATGGACAGCCTCGAAGCCTAGAGTGAGAAGTTTTTGTTTCGTGTGGAGGTCGATAGGCAACCACTGGAGGTTTTTAAGAAGGGGAGTGACAGGCCCAGAGCGTTTCTGCAGGTTGATGAGCCGGGCGGCGGAGTGAAGGATAGACCGGAGCGGAGAGAGAGAGGAGGAAGGGAGATCAGAGAGAAGGCTGACACAGTAATCCAGCTGGGATATTACAAGAGCCCACGGCAGTAAGATAGCCATTTGGGTGGAGAGGAAAGGGCGGATCTCGGCGATATCGTAAAGGTGAGACCGGCAGGTCTCGGTAACGGATCGGAGGCGTGGGGCGAACGAGAGAGCCGAGTCAAAGATGACACCGAGGTCGCGGGCCCGAGAGACGGGAAGGATGGTCGTGCCATCTACGGCGATAGGGAAGTCTAGGAGAGGACTGGGCTATTACCTCACCTATAAATGGGGATTAAGACTGTGAGCCCCATGTGCAACAGGGACTGTATCCAACCTGATTAGCCTGAATATACCTCAGTGCTTGACACAGAGTAAGTGCTTAACCGCCTGTTTTCCCCGATTAGACTGTGAACCTGTCACTGGGCAGGGATCGTCTCTATCTGTTGCCGAATTGTACATTCCAAGCGCTTAGTCCAGTGCTCTGCACATAGTAAGTGCTCGATGAATAACTAATGAATGAAGAGGGGACAGTAACTGTCCCTACATGCCCACTAGTCTTTACACGTGTGAGAATGGGTGTCTACGATGTGTGTTTTCCTCTCCCTCACCTACCCAGCTTCCTGCCTCCTCCCCAGCTCCAGTTCCCCCGAGATACCGGCTGGACCCAAAGGACCGTTCCGGCCGCCCCCTTTCTCCAACCCACCGGGGTCCTTGGCCCACCCCGACGACGGCCCCGAGCCGCCCACTGAGAGGGCGAAATTCCCCATCCCACAGTGCTGCTCAAACCATCGATCCAGAAACCAGACATAATCACCAGGTGGAGCGGGGGTCCTCCCGCGGCTCCTAGAGTGGAACCATTTTTCTCGTCACACCGGCATCCCCCCTTCCCCATCTCCATCGCCTCTTGCCAGGCAACGCGGGAAGACCTTCTTCCCCAGCGAACTGTCGCCAGGTCATTGAGAGGCCCGGGGCGGGGGTCGGTTAAGGAGAAGATCGGCTCCACAGCCCAATAGAGAGCAAAGATTTATTGGGTTAAAATAATATTTTTCCTTTAGTGTAAACAGCAGCGAGGTCTGATGGATAGAGCGTGGACCTGGGAGTCAGAAGGAGCTGGGTTCTAATTCCGGCTTCACCACCTGTCTGCTGTGTGACCTTGAGGAAGTCACTTCATTCATTCATTCAATAGTATTTATTGAGCGCTTGCTATGTGCACAGCACTGGACTAAGCGCTTGGAATGGACAATATGGCAACAGAGAGAGACGATCCCTGCCCAACGACGGGCTCACTGTCTAATCGGGGGAGACGGACGGACAAAAACAAGACCACATAATCACGATAAATAGAACGAAGGGGACGGACACCTCATTAACAAAATAAATAGGGGAATAAAAATCTATACAAATGAGCACGGTGCTGAGGGGAGGGGAAGGGAGAGGGGGAGGAAAAGAGGGAAAGGGGGCTTAGCTGAGGGGAGGTGAAAGGGGGAAGGGAGCAGAGGGAAAAGGGGAAGCTCAGTCTGGGAAGGCCTCTTGGAGGAGGTGAGCTCTCAGTAGGGCTTTGAAGCTTCACTTCTCTAGGCCTCAGTCACCTCATCTGTAAAATGGGGATTCATTCATTCATTCATTCATTCAATCATATTTATCGAGCACTTACTGTGTGCAGAGCACAGTACTAAGCGCTTGGAAAGTACAAGATTAAGACTGTGAGCCCCACGTGGGCCAGGGACCGTGTCCAACCCGATTAGCTTGTATCTACCCCAGCTTTTGAAGCAGTGCTGGACACATAGTAAGTGCTTAAATATCATTATTGAATAGTGTCGCATGTAAAATTACGCCTGTTGGTCGCTCTGCATGGACAGTGAGACGCATGCACGATTAGGAGGGTCTCCACATTTTTTTCTGCAGAATGGTCAGACACCACACCTCGAGAGGTGATCAGTAGAAGACCCCGGGACACTTTTTGGGTCACATTTATACCCAAACAATAGCCCCCTTTCCCCTACATGCATTTTTCAATCATCTTGATTCTCAGACGGGGTTCCCTTAGGCCAGGGTTTATCGACACACTCGATAGTCAGCAGCAAAATTCAGCCACTTACAGAGGACTCACTAAAACAGAGTGATTCCCTATTAACAATTCCAGAGGGACTTCCCATTAACAATTCAACTAAACCAGCGGGATTTTAACAGTTGGACTAAACCCGAGGGATCTTATATTAAGAATTCTTCTTCCAAAAGGAGTTATTTCAGCCAAGGGCTACGTTTCTATCCCCGAAGCTCTCTGTGGCACCTTGGCTCCCCTATGGTGGTTTCATTACATTCACTAGATTACATTAATTACATTACATAGTGGCATTTCATTCCACAGCAGGCCTTCCCAGTAGGCGTTCTTTTCTTTGGAAGTGGGTAAAATCAGGGGGCAACTGACATGGACATTTCATTCCTTCATTCATGTTTATTGAGAGCGTTCATTCGATCTTATTGACTGAGAGCTTACCGCACGCAGAACGCTGTACTAAACACTTGGGAGAGTATAATGCTACAGTGAAGAGATAAATTCCCTTCCCGCAATGGGTTTCCAGTCTAGAGGAGGGGGAGAGAGGCATTAATACGAAAAAAAGAAATGGCAGATATGTACGGAAGTGCTGTGGGGCTCGGGAGGGGAGAACAGAGGGAGCAAGTCAGGACGGCGCCAGAGGGAGTGAGAGAAATAATAATAATGTTGGTATCTGTTAAGCGCTTACTATGTGCAGAGCACCGTTCCAAGCGCTGGGGTAGATACAGGGTCATCAGGTTGTCCCACGGGAGGCTCACGGTCTTCATCCCCATTTGACAGATGAGGGAACTGAGGCCCAGAGAAGTGAAGTGACTCGCCCACAGTCACCCAGCTGACGAGTGGCAGGGCCGGGATTCGAACCCATGACCTCTGACTCCCAAGCCCGGGCTCTTTCCACTGAGCCACGCCTCAAGGGGGGCGGGCGCTTATTCAAGGGGGAGATGGGCCTTCAGGAAGGCTTTGAACTGGGGGAGAGTCACCCTCTGTCGGATTTGAGGAGGGAGGGGGTTCCGGGCCAGAGGCAGGACGTGGACGAGGCGTCGGCGGCGAGACGGAGGCACAGCGAGAAGGTGGGCAGGCTGGGTCGTAGTAGGAGAGGAGCGAGGTGAGGTAGAGGGGGCGAGGGGATGGATGCTTTAAAGCCAACGGTGAGGGATGGGCAACCCCTGGAGGTTCTTGAGGAGCGGGGTGACACGTCCTCAACGTTTCCGTAGAAAGATAATCCGGGCAGCGGAGTGAAGTGTGGACTGGAGTGGGGAGAGGCAGGAGGCCGGGAGGTCAGCAAGGAAGCCGACGAAGTTATCCAGGCGGGACAAGATGAGTGATCGGATTAACACGATAGCAGTTTAGATGGAGAGGAAAGGACGGATTTTAGCGGTTTTCAAGGTGGGACGGACAGGATTCAGTGACCGATCGACTAGGCGGGTTGAATGAGAGAGAGCGGTCAAGGAGAACGCCAAGGTTAGGGGCTTGTGAGGCGGGAAGGATGGTGGTGCCGTCTACAGAGATGGAAAAGTCACGGGGGAGTCGAAAGTCAGGGTTTGGGTGGGAAGATAAGGAGCTCTGTTTTGGACCTTTTAAGCCTGAGGTGACGGGAGGACATCCAAGGAGAGATGTCATGAAGAGGAAATGAGAGACTGCAGCGAGGGAGAGAGATCAGGGTGATTACCAGATTACTATCTCTTGAATTTAATTTTGATATCCCAAATCAAGCTTGACATTGGTCTCCCCACTTCATCCGGGGTCTCCCCTTTCCGGCCTCTGTTCCAGCCCAGCCAGCTCCCTTCCCCGTGGCTTTAACAACGATAATAATAATAATAATAATAGTACTTATTATTATGAGGAAGGAGTCTGGCCCAGTGGGCAGAGCGCGGGCCTGGGAGTCAGAAGGTCATGGGTTCTAATCCCAGCTCCACCATTCATCTGCTGTGTGACCTCGAGCAAGTCACCCAACGGGCTCACAGTCTAGATATGGCAGAGGTGGGATTGGAACCCAGGTCCTCTGACTCCCAGGCTTGGGCTCTTTCCACTAGGCCACGCTGTGCCTTGCCATAATATCACTACTCTTTCTATTCCTCTTCTGGGCGTCCCCAGAAGCAAGTCTGTGGAGTGGCTATAATAGAAGCAGCGTGGCTCAGTGGAAAGAGCCCGGGCTTGGGAGTCAGAGGTCATGGGTTCCAATCCCGACTCCGCCACTTGTCATCTGGGTGACTTTGGGCAAGTCACTTCACTTCTCTGAGCCTCATTCCCTCATCTGTAAAATGGGGATGAAGACTGTGAGGCCCATGTGGGATAACCTGATCACCTTGGATTCCCCCCCCCAGTGCTTAGAACAGTGCTTGGCACATAATAAGTGCTTCACAAATGCCATGATTATTATTATCAGTCGATCAATTAATGGTATTGATTGAGCGCTAATTATACGCAGAACACTGTACTGAGCACCAGGGAGAGTACAATATAGCAGACTTGGTAGACAGGTTCCCCTCCGCCCCCCAGGCTGTAAGCTTGTTGTAGGCAGGGATTGTCTCTCTTTATTCCTGTATTGTACTTTCCCAAGCGCTTAGTACAGGGCTCTGCACACAGTAAGCGCTCAATAAATACGATTGAAAGAATGAATGAATGCGAGCCCACAACCTCACCTCCAACCCTTTGGCACTTATGTACACCTGGTACACTCCGCTCCTCCGCCGCCCACCTCCTCACCGTCCCCCGTCCTCGCCTATCCCGTCGTCGACCCCCGGCCCACGTCCTCCAGCGGTCCCGGAACGCCCTCCCTCCTCACCACCGCCAAACTGATTCTCCTCCCCTCTTCCAAGCCCTCCTGAGAGCTCACCTCCTCCAAGAGGCCTTCCCAGACTGAGCTTCCCCTTTTCCCCCTGTTCCCTCTCTGCCCCCCCTTCACCTCCCCTCAGCTTAGCCCCCTTTCCCCCCTTTCCCTCTGCTCCTCCCCCTCTCCCTTCCCCTCCCCTCAGCCCTGTGCTCATTTGGATAGATTTTTATTACCCGATTTATTTTGTTAATGAGATGTACATCCCCTTCATTCTATTTATTTTGTTTCTGTCCATCTGTCTCCCCCGATTAGACTGTGAGCCCGACATTGGGCAGGGATTGTCTCCGTTGCCCAATTGTACGTTCCAAGCACTCAGTACAGTGCTCTGCACAGAGAAGCAGCGTGGCTCAGTGGAAAGAGGCCGGGCCTGAGAGTCAGAGGTCGTGGGTTCTAATTCCGACTCTGCCACTTGTCTGCTGTGTGATCTTGGGCCAGTCCCTTCACTTCTCTGGGCCTCAGTTCCCTCATCTGGCAAATGGGGATGAAGACTGTGAGCCTCACACGGGACAACCTCATTACCTTCTATCTCCCCCAGCGCTCGGAATCGGGCTTGGCACATAGGAAGCGCTTGATACCATTATTATCATTATTATTATTAACTATGCATCAGTTCCCTCATCTGTCAAAGGGAGATGAAGTCTGTGAGCCCCATGTGGGACAATCTGATTAGCTTGTATCTATCCCAGGGCTTAGAACAGTGCTTGGCACATAGTTAAGTGCTTAAAAAATATCACCATCGTTATTATTACTATTATTATTAATAGTGCCTCAGTTCCCTCATCTGTCAAAGGGAGATGAAGTCTGTGAGCCCCATGTGGGACAATCTGATTAACTTGTATCTCCCCCAGCGCTTAGAACAGTGCTTGGCACAGTTAAGTGCTTAAAAAATAGCACCATCATTATTATTATTATTATTATTAATAGTACCTAAGGCTGTGAGCCCCATGTGGGGCCACCTGCTGACCGTGCATCTCTGCCAACGCTTAGAACAGTGCTTGGCACATATTTAAGTGCTTAAAAAAATCACCATTGCTATTATTATTATTATTATTATTAATAGTGCCTCAGTTCCCTCATCTGTCAAAGGGAGATGAAGTCTCTGAGCTCAATGTGGGACAACCTGATTAGCTTGTATCTACCCCAGTGCTTAGAACAGTGCTTAGCCCATAGTTAAGTGCTTAAAAAAGTCACCATTATTATTATTATTATTATTAATAGTGCCTCAGGGACCTCCTCTGTCAAAGGGAGATGAAGTCTGTGAGCCCCACATGGGACAACCCGATTAACTTGTATCTATCCCAGTGCTTAGAACGGTGCTTGGCACAGTTGAGTGCTTAAAAAAACACCATCGTCATTATTATTATTATTTTTATTATTGTTATTATTATTATTAATAGTGCCTCAGGGACCTCATCTGTCAAAGGGAGATGAAGTCTGTGAGCCCCACATGGGACAATCTGATTAACTTGTATCTATCCCAATGCTTAGAATGGTGCTTTAAAAACATTATTATTATTATTATTATGAGTGCCTCAGGGATCTCATATGTCAAATGGTGATGAAGGCTGCCAACTCCATCATCAAAAACGGTTCTCCCAGAGGCCTGTGGGGCAGGGCCCTGCAGGGCCGCGCCCCTCCCCCGCCCAGGCGTCAGCCGGAAGTGACGCGTCAGGGCCCGCCCCCCCCCCCCCGCCGGGCCTCTCGCCCAATCCGCGCGGCGGGGGCGGTGATCGGGCTCGTGACGTCGTCGCCGTGCGCCGAGGGGGTCACGTGGGGTCCTCGCGGCCAATGGGAGGGCGGCGCCGGCCGTCGCTCTCTCTCCCTCTCTCCCTCGGCAAGATGGCGGCGGCGGCGGCGGCGGGTCCGGCGGCTCCGGCTGCCCCCGCGGCTCCGGCCGCCCCCCCGGCTCCGGCGGCTCCGGCTCCTGAGGCGGCGGCGGTGGCGGTTCCGGGGGCGGCGGCGGCGGGGTCGGCGGGGTCGGCGGGCCCGGGCCCGGCCCCTGGGGTGCCGTCGGGCCCGGCGCTGGGCGGCCCGTTCCCCGGCGGGCGCGTGGTGCGGCTGCACCCGGTCATCCTCGCCTCCATCGTGGACAGCTACGAGCGCCGCAACGAGGGGGCCGCACGCGTCATCGGGACCCTGCTCGGTCAGAACCCCGCCTCTGGACGCGCACGCCGCACACACCCCGCACACACACCCCACACACACTCCTCACATCCACACCCCCACACAGATACACCCCACATACGTACACACCGTACACACTCCATATGTCCACGCATACATACCCCCCACACACCACGCACATATGCACACCATACACACCCCACAGATACACACCATACACACACACCACACACATACACACCCCCACACAGATATACCCCCCCACACACCATACACACCCCACACACCATACACACCGTACACACCCCACATGTCCACGCATACATACCCCACACACATACCCCACACGTACACACCCCACACACACCATGGACACGCACACTATGGACACACACACCATACACACCTCACATACACACCCCCACACAGACCCCCCACACACACACCATACACACCCCACATGTCCACGCATACATACCCCCCACACATCACGCACATATGCACACCATACACACCCCACACATACACACCCCACACACACCATGGACACGCACACCACACACACTATGGACACACATACCATACACACCCCCCACCCCCACACAGATAGACCCCCACACACACCATACACACCCCGCACACCCCACATGTCCACGCATACATACCCCCCACACATCACGCACATATGCACACCATACACACCCCACACATACACACCCCACACACACCATGGACACGCACACCACACACACTATGGACACACATACCATACACACCTCCCACCCCCACACAGATAGACCCCCACACACACCATACACACCCCGCACACCCCACATGTACACGCATACATACCTCACACACACCACGCACATATGCACACCATACACACCCCACAGATACACACCATACACACACACCATGGACACACACCCCCCCCACATACACACCCCCACACAGATATACCCCCCCACACACCATACACACCCCACATGTCCACACATACATACCCCACACACATACCCCACACGTACACACCCCACACACACCATGGACACGCACACCATGCACACTATGGACACACATACCATACACACCCCCACTCAGACCCCACCCCCACCCCCCACACACACCCCACGTACATACACACCCCACATGTCCACGCATACATACCCCACACACATCACGCACATATGCACACCATACACACCCCACACATATACACCCCACACACACCATGGACACACATACCATACACACCTCCCACCCCCATACAGATAGACCCCCACACACACCATACACACCCCGCACACCCCACATGTACACGCACACATACCCCACACACATCACGCACATATGCACACCATACACACTCCACACATACACACCCCACACACACCATGGACACGCACACCATACACACCTCACAGATAGACCCCCCCCCCACACCATACAGACCCCACATGTACACGCATACATATCCCACACACCACGCACATATACACTCCACACACCCCACACACATACACACTCCACACGTACATACACACCCCACGCATCGGCCATCCATTCAGTCGTATTTATTCAGCGCCTTCTGTGGGCAGAGCCCTCTACTCGGCGCTTGGAAAGGATTCATTCATCCATTCGTATTTATTGAGTGCTTATTGGGTGCCCAAGCACTGTACTCAGCGCTTGGAAAAGATTCATTCATTCATTCGTATTTATTGAGTGCTCACTCAGCGCTTGGAAAGGATTCATTCATTCAGTTGTATCTATTGAGCACTGTACAGAGCAACTGTACTAAGCATTTAGAAAGGATTCATTCATTCGTATTTGAGTCCCTACTGGATGCCCAGCGCTGTAGTAAGCGCTTGGAAAGGATTCATTCGTATTTATTGAGTGCCTACCGGGTGCCCAGCGCTGTACCAAATGCTTGGAAGGGATTTATTCGTTCAGTCGTGTTTATTGAGCGCCTACCGGGTACAGAGCACTGTGCTAAGCGCTTGGAAAGCGCGATTCGGGAATAAAGGGAGACAATCCCTGCCCACACCGGGCTCACGGTCCAGAAGAGGGGGGAGACAGCAAAACAAGCAAACGGGCATCCATAGCATCAATTTAAAGAATAGAATCGTTAATAAAATAGAGTGATAAACATATACAAATATGCACAGTGCTGTGGGGAGGGGAAGGGGGAAGAGCAGGGGGTGGGAGAAGGGGGAATGGGGAGGGGAGAAGGAGCAGAGGGAAAGGGAGGCTCAGTCTGGGAAGGCCTCTTGGAGGAGGTGAGCCGTAAGTAGGGCTTGGAAGAGGGGAAGCGAGTGAGTTCGGCGGAGGTGAGGAGGGAGGGCGTTCCGGGACCGCGGGAGGACGCGGGCCGGGGGTCGACGGCGGGACGGGCGCGAACGGGGGACGGTGAGGAGGTGGGCGGCGGAGGAGCGGAGCGTGCCAGAAACGCGCTCACAGTCTCGTACGTAGCCTTAGAACCGACAGTTTCCCCGTCCCTAATCTCTTTTACTGTTTTGCCCCTCCTGTAGACGATACTTTGTTTTCGAGCGCTTACTCCGCGCCAAGCACTGCACTAAATGCTGCGGCCGACGCCGGATGACGGGGCCGGCCGTCGCCGCCGGTCTTTGTTAAGTGCGTGCTGGGCGTCCCCTGCCCCTCTGAGTGCCGGGGCACGTGCGGATCGATGGGGTCGGACGCGGTCCCCTGTCCCGGGTGCGGCTCGCGGTCCTCATCCCCGTTTGACCGGGGAGGTAACCGTGGCCCAGAGAAGTGAAGCGGCTTGCCCAAGGTCCCACGGCAGAGCCGGGATTAGAACCCACGTCCCTCTCGGCCCCCCTCCCCCGGCAAGGCTCCGTCCGCTGCAGCGTGGCTCAGTGGAAAGAGCCCGGGCTTGGGAGTCGGAGGTCAAGGGTTCGCATCCCGGCTCTGCCGCGTGCCAGCTGTGTGACTGTGGGCGAGTCACTTCACTTCTCTGTGCCTCAGATACCTTGTCCGTCAAATGGGGATTAAAACTGTGAGCCCCACGTGGGACAGTCTGATCCCCCTGTATCCCCCCAGCGCTTAGAACAGTGCTTTGCACATAGTAAGCGCTTAACAAATACCACCATTATCGTTAGGCACACTGTCCTGCACGGGGCTCGGGGTCTTAATCCCCGTTTTGCCGGCGAGGTGAGCGAGGCCCAGGGAAGTGACTTGCACAGGGTCACACGGCAGGCAGAGGGAGGATTAGAATTTCGGTCCTCTGACTCGGAGGCCCGGGCTCTTTCCGCTCGGCCGGGCGGTGCTCCCTCTCCGCTCCTCTCCCGCCGCGTCGCTCGCCGTGCCCCCGTCCGATCTCCCTTGCCGCCGACCCCTTTCCGTCGTCCTCCCTCTGGCCCGGCCCCTCCGTAGTCGCCGGACCGCCACTCTTCCCGCCTCCGAAGCCCGATGCGAAGCAGCGTGGCTCAGGGGAGGGAGCCCGGGCTTGGGAGTCCGAGGTCGTGGGTTCAAATCCCAACTCCGCCGCCTGTCAGCTTTGGGCAGGTCGCTTCTCGGTGCCTCAGCGACCTCATCTGTCAAATGGGGAGGAAGGCCGCGAGCCTCACGTGGGACAACCTCATTGCCTTGTGTCTACCCCAGCGCTTAGGACAGTGCTCGGCATATAGTAAGCGCTCACCAAATACCAACATTAATATTGATGAGGTCACATCTCCGGGAGGTCTTCCCCGGCTCCCCCTCCCTTCGGCATCGTCTGCGCGCTCGAATCTGTGATCTGCGGGAGTGTGATATCCACCCCACTCACACACTGTGATTTTTTTATACTAAAATCTCCCCCTCTAGACCGTAAACTCGTCATTTCGGGCAGGTCGGCCAACTCTCTTGTATTTTACTTTCCCAAGCGCTTGGTACGGTGCTCTGCACGTAGTCGGGGCTTCGTAAACGAACGCCGTCGACGGTGGGCGGGGACCGTGTCTACCCACTCCGTGTCCGATTTTCTGCCCACGCCGAGCCCCCGGTAAATCGCGGCGAGCGGCGGCTAACCGACGGTCGGTTCTCCCCCCCAGGGACGATCGACAAGCACTCGGTGGAAGTTACCAACTGCTTTTCGGTGCCGCACAACGAGTCCGAGGACGAGGTGAGCCTGCCGGAGGGGCCGCGTGGCCGTTTCCTCCCACGCCGAGGGTCGAATCGGCTCGGCGAAATGTCACCTTCTCCCCCCACCCCGACGTGCTCATGGTCTGCCGCGTGGCGTCTCGGGGTCGGCGGGCCCGCCGACGGGGTGCGCGACCCCCGCCGTCCTCTCCACCCCCCGCGTCTTCCTCCCCTCGGGGGTCCCGACGGGGGGCCGAGGCGCCCGTCCCCACGCGCCCCTCCTTGGCTCCCCAGGTGGCCGTGGACATGGAGTTCGCCAAGAACATGTACGAACTGCACAAGAAAGTCTCTCCGAGCGAGCTCATCCTGGGCTGGTAAGTCGGGAGCTCGGAGGAAAGAGCCCCGGGCTTGGGAGTCGCAGGCCGCGGGTTCTAATCCCGACTCGGCTACTAAAGCAGCCGTGTGGCTTTGGACAAGTCGCTTCACTTCTTTGGGCCTCAAGGCCCCACGTGGGACGACCCGATGACCTTGTATCAACCCCAGCGCTTAGGACAGTGCTTAAGGAATACCGTGATTATTAGTATTCTGAAAACGCCTGCCCTCAGATAAGCCCGGGGCGGGTTTGGAAAGAGCCCGGGCTTGGGAGTCAGAGGTCATGGGTTCGAATCCCAGCCGTGTGACTGTGGGCAAGTCACTTCATTTCTTTGGGCTTCAGTTACCTCATCTGGAAAATGGGGATGAAGACTGTGAGCCTCACATGGGACAACCTGATGACCCCGTATCTCCCCCAGCACTTCGAACAGTGCTCTGCCCATAGTAAGCGCTTAACAAGTACCAACATTATTATTATCATTATTATTATTATTTCCCTCTGCCTCCCACCCTCATTCAGTAGCCGACTCCAGCTTACGGACGTACGTATCTGTACTTTATCCATATTAATGTCTGTCTCCCTCTGGGCTAAAAGCACCTCGTGGGCAGGGGATGTTTCACAGTTCTCTCCCCAGCGCTCGGTACAGTGCTCGGGACGCAGTGAGCTCTCGATAAATAGTCGAGGGTGTGAGCGAACGAAATGTTCGATGCGCTGAGCCCCTCCGGTCGGAGTCTGGAGATGCGGACGCCGCCGAGCCGTGTTTCTCGAACTTGTTCCCCGAAGCGTCGATAGGGACGCTCCGCCACCTCTGTTGAGTGATAACCTCCCAAGAGCACAGCGTGGCTTAGTGGCTGGAGCTCGGGCCTGGCGGTCAGGAGGATCCGGGTTCTGATCCTGACCCCGCCACCTGTCTGTCGTGCGAACTTGAGCAAGTCACTTGCGTGCAGCAGTTCCCTCGTCCGTAAAATGGGGGTGAGGGTCTGAGCCCCCACCCCGCGGGACGGGGACTGTGTCCAACCTGATTACCTTCTATCTACCGCAGCACTCAGGACAGTGCTTGGCACATGGTGAGCACTTAACAAGTGCCATCGCCAGAAGCAGCCTGGCTTAATGGAAAGGGCTTGGGAGTCAGAGGACGTGGGTTCCGATCCCGGCTCCGCCACTTGTCTGCTGCGTGACCTGGGGCAGGTCGCTTCACTTCTCCGGGCCTCAGTCCCCTCATCTGTAAAATGGGGGGGGGGGAGACTGTGAGCCCCACCTGGGACCACCCGATGACCCTGCATCTCCCCCAGCGCTTAGAACAGTGCTCGGCACACGGTAAGCGCTCAACACGCACCGTCGTCGTTATCTTTGCCGTTCGGCTCGCGGTAAGCACCCGAGAAATATCACCGGTGGATCGCGAGCCCGTCGCGGGCGGAGAACGTGTCTCCCAACTCGGTCGCGCCCTCCCCGGCCCCCCGCCCGGTGCCCCGCCGGCGGGAAGCGCCCGGTAAACGCCGCCGATGGATCCGGTGCGCTTCCCGGGGTCGGCGGGGGCGACCGCGCTGACCCCAAGCGCCTCCGGGTTCCGTTTCGAAGGTACGCCACGGGCCACGACATCACGGAGCACTCGGTGCTCATCCACGAGTATTACAGCCGGGAGGCTCCCAACCCCATCCACCTCACCGTGGACACCAGCCTCCAGAACAGCCGCATGAGCATCAAAGCCTACATCAGGTAAGGGAGGAAGCGGGCGGCCGCAGGGGACCTTCGGTCGCCTCTTCGGCCCTTCCCCGGCGCGACTCCGCTGACTCGAAGATGGAGTCTTGAGAGAAAAGCGTGGGCCAAAGAAAAAGTCATCGAATGTTCTCTGGCCCCCCGCCCTCCACCGGGTTTCGCGTAGGCTCCTCCGGCAAGTGTGCGCCCCGCGTGGGACAGTCTGATGACCCTGTATCTGCCCCAGCTCTTGGGCCAGGGCCTGGCACGTAGTAAGCGCTTAACAGATGCCATAGTTAGGATGATGATTATCGTTAATATAAAGGGCTTTTTTTGTCTTGGTAGTGCTTCGATGGGCGTCCCCGGGAAGACGATGGGGGTGATGTTCACGCCCCTGACGGTGAAGTACGTCTACTACGACACCGAGCGGATAGGCAGTAAGCGAACCTCCCTCTCCGCTCTCAGCCGGGGCTCTCGTTCGTGGTGGCGACGGGACGGGCCCGGCCTCTGAGCCGGTGACCGGCGGGACCCCCTTGGGCCCGGCGGAGCCGCCCGTCCCCGTCGTCCGGAGTCGCATTGAGGAGACCTAACCTCCTCCCGGAGTTGGCCCCTGACTGCTGAGGACCGTTTTCTGATTTAAAGAGCGAATGCCCCAGGCCTATAGGAGATCATCTCATAGGCCTTGGGTGCAGTAATTTCCCCTGGCTCGTCTCCTTCCTGCTCGGCCTAAGGGAGAAAATCAAGCCTCTCTTCCCTTGGGGTCGCGGCTCCGGTTTGTGGCAAGGGGGCGTTAAATTCCCCTTGCTTGCTTCCTCCCGCGAGGAGGAGCGGAGCCTATTGTTTTCCTTTGATCTCTTCACTCCCCGTCCGCCCCTTTAAAGGCCGCCGCCGCCCCCCCTTAGACGATTCATTCCCCCCACCCCCGTCCCACCTCACTTGGCTGCCTGCCTCATCCCCGACAGCCGTTTGTCCGAAGAGCCGGGCCCCGGGCGGGTCTGAGTCGACCGGGCGGTGCCAGGCCGGCCCCCCGGAGCCGGGGGCGCTCGGGAAATACCGGCCGAGGCGGCGAGCGGGATCGAGGTCTCAGCGCCGACGAGCACCCGTGTCTCCGGCGAGCTCCTCCGCCGGGGCCCCGGACCCGCCGTCCCGGTCCCCCAGCCGCTCTCTTCCCCGTCCTCAGTCGACCTGATCATGAAGACGTGTTTCAGTCCCAACCGGGTGATCGGGCTGTCGAGCGACCTGCAGCAGGTGGGGACGGCCTCGGCCAGGATCCAGGACGCCCTGAGCACCGTGCTGCAGTACGCCGAGGACGTGCTGGTGAGGCGGGCCCGGGCCGCGGGGCGGGAGGGGGAAGGCGAGGCTCCGTGGCCTCGGCCTCCGCCGCGCGGGGATCTTCAATCCCGTCTCTCCGGTTCAGTCCGGGAAGGTCTCCGCCGACAACACCGTGGGCCGTTTCTTGATGGACCTGGTTAACCAGGTGCCCAAGATCACTCCCGAGGACTTCGAGACCATGCTGAACAGCAACATCAACGTGAGTGGGCTCCGCCGCCGCCTCCTTCCCGCCGCGGAGACGCGGAGCGGAGAAGCTCCGGGCCGTGGGGAGGGGGAGGAGCGTTGTCGGTTGGGCGCTCGCCCTGTGCGGAGGGCTGGGGCGCCGCGTCTGGGCGGGGGGGATGACTGCCTCTGGTGGAAAGACAGATCTGCCCTCCTGTATAAACCCACCTCCCCCCACCGCCCCGCAGCGGCTCGGTTTTCCAGAAGGGAAAGCGGGCTTCGTCGCGGAGGGGTCGGGGAGGTTGAGCCGGTGGCCAGGTCCCACCCGCGGGGATGACGGAGAAGCAGCGCGGCTTAAGGGAAAGTCGGGAGTCAGAGGTCGCGGGTTCTAATCCCCGCTCTGCCACTTGTCAGCTGGGTGACCTTGGGCAAGTCACTTCACTGGGCCTCAGTGACCTCATCTGGAAAATGGGGGGGGAGATGACCGTGAGCCCCACGTGGGACAACCCGATGACCCTGTATCCCGACTCTGCCATTTCTCAGCTGTGTGACTGTGGGCAAGTCACTTCACTTCTCTGGGCCTCAGTGACCTCATCTTTAAAATGGGGATTAACTGTGAGCCTCACGTGGGGCAACCCGATGACCCTGTATCTACCCCAGCGCTTAGAACGGTGCCCTGCACCTAGTAAGCGCTTAACAAATACCAACATTATCATCTACCCCAGTGGTTAGAACGCTGCTCGGCACACAGTAAGCGCTTAACAGATACCAACGTCATTATTATGACGGGCTTGGGGGGGGCCGGTCTCCGTTACCTCGTCTGAAAAACGGAAATTAGGACTCCGCGCCGCGTGTGGGACAGGGACCGTGACCCAATGGATTCACTTCATTCATTCATTCAATAGTATTTATTGAGCGCTTACTATGTGCAGAGCACCGTACTGAGCGCTTGGAATGAACAAGTCGGCAACAGATAGAGACGGTCCGTGCCGTCTGACGGGCTCACGGTCTAATCGGGGGAGACGGACAGACAAGAACAATGGCAACGTCGGCTCCGGAACTCAGTACAGTTCCTGGCACAGGCTGCCAAATAAGTACCATTAAAACAAAATGAAAAGCCGACAACCGAGCAGTGCCCCGTACGCGGGAAGCGCTCAGTGATGACGATGAGAACGCCGATCGCCTTGGCTTCCGCGGCCTCGGCGGCTCCCTGCCGCCCTTTCCTCGCCTCTTTCCTTCCCGTCTCTAACCGTCGGCCTCCTCCCCCAGGACCTCCTGATGGTGACCTACCTGGCGAACCTGACCCAGTCCCAGATCGCTCTCAACGAGAAGCTCCTGAGCCTGTGACGGACGCCCCCGCCCCGGTGACCGGCGGCCCGCCCCGTCCGTCTCATCCTCGGTCCGGTCCCCCTGGCCCGGCCCCGGGGGGGCTTGGAGCGAGGTCATCCGTTGGTCGTCCCCCCCCGCCCCCGACCACGACAGTGGCCTCTCTGGGGCGCAGTCAGCTCCCTTACCCTGAAGGAGCGGCGGCCCCCCAATAAAGCTCTATTTCTATTTGGTAAGTGACTCTGTCCTGGTTCTCGTCGGACCCTGGGGTCATTCTTGAAAATGGAAGGGAGCCTCGGAGGAAGCAGCGTGGCCCGGTGGAAGAAGCCCGGGCTCGGGCGTCGCAGGTCGTGGGTTCACCTCCCGGTTCCGCGTCTCGTCGGCCGAGTGACTTGGGGCAAGTCGCTTCACCTCCCTGGGCCTCGGTTACCTCATCTGCGGAATGGGGACCGAGACCGCGAGCCCCACGGGGGACGGTCTGCTCACCTTGTCTCCTCCCCAGTGCTTAGAAGAGTGCTCGGCACAGAGGAAGCGCTGAGCAAATGCCATCGCTCTTATTATTTTAAGGGCCGAAGGTACACGGGGGACTGGGGCCGGTCATCAGAACCGCCCCTTCCGGCCACGAGCAAGAGGCTCCCACGTGCCCCATCCCCAGCAGGCCCCGGCCTTGCGCCCCGTAGCTTGCCGAGAGGCGGGGAGCCCCGGCGGGGGGGGAGCATATTGCCTGCCCCGGTCCCGCTGCCGCACCTGGGAACGTGCCAGAACGTACAAGCGGCGCGGCTCTGCGGAAAGAGCCCGGGCTTGGGAGTCAGAGGTCATGGGTTTGAATCTCCGCTCCGCCCCTTGTCAGCTGTGTGACTGCGGGCCAGTCACTTCACTTCTCTGGGCCTCGGTGACCTCATCTGGAAAATGGGGATGAAGCCTGTGAGCCTCAAGTGGGACAACCCGATGACCCTGTATCTCCCCCAGCGCTTAGAACGGTGCTCGGCACATGGTAGGCGCTTATCAGATACCAACATTATTATTATTACCATCCCCGCCCGCCACGGATTGGCCCCGGACGACCGGGAGAGTGGCCAAACGTCCGAGCTGGGGCTTGGAAAATCCGGGGTCAATAGAGAGGCGGCGTGACTCAGTTGGAAGAGCCCGGGCTTGGGAGTCGGAGGCCGTGGGTTCTAATCCCGGCTCCGCCACGTGTCTGCCGTGTGATCTTGGGCAACCCACTTCGCTTCTCTGTGCCTCAGTCCCCTCACCTGTAAAATGGGGATGAAGACGGGGTGCCCCACGTGGGACCATCTGATGACCTCGTATCTCCTCCGGCGCTTAGAACGGTGCTTGGCACGTGGTAGGCGCTTGACAAATATATTATTCTAAGCGATCAGGACCCCGATCCAGGAAATCAGGGATTGCTTGGCGTCTCTGCCCTAAGCAGAAGCAGGCGGGTGAAGACCCACAGGTCATCTGGAGATTTCAATCCCCAGGTTGCCCGCTGGAAGGCTACTTGTTCTGTTTTGCTGCCTGTCTCCCCCGTTTAGACCGTGAGCCCGTCTTGGGGCAGGGATGGTCTCTATCTGTTGCCAGATTGGACATTCCCAGCGCTTAGTACAGTGCTCTGCACATCGTAAGCGCTCAATAAATAGGATCGAATGAATGAAGACCACTGAAGAAGGGCAGGGCCAATTGGATCGAAGTTGGGGAGGGGTGATGGCGGGCGTGGTTTTTTCCACCCGTTTTCAAAAAGTCATTTTCAGAGAGTCGTAGGGCAACAAGCCGAGGTTTAGCGTTGGTTCTGTATCCACGGGCTGTTACTGTGAATAATATCGCGTTCATGGAGCTATCCGGTTGCGTCGTAAGAGCAGGGGTCGGAGGAAAACAGCGCTTCAACCATCATTTGGGGGGACCGGGGAGATGTCAGAGACCACGTCCGCGCTCGACGGACCGTTGGTCAGCCTGGTTTAGGGCGCGTCCTGTCAAAACCTGCAAATTCCGGCTCTGCCCGGGATCGGGGGAATTTGGGGAGGGCTCCTGTTAGGCGTGGGAGTGAGGAACCTGCTGCTCGGCGATAAAGGAGCAACGTGGCACCGTCCCCGTCCGAATCGACCGTAAGCCGTTGGACGCCACGTTTTTCCACGGATGGGAAGAGGCCGTGGCAGGCGCGGTCCGGTGTACGTGCTCGCGATTGGAGCAGTTAAATAATCAAAGTGGTATTTATTAAGCACTTCCTACGTGCCAACCGCTGTACTAAACCCAAGATAATCAGGTCCCACACAGAGCTCGTGTTTGGAGAAGGGAGATTATTATTTATTAAGTGCCGTCGAGTCGTTTCCGATTCACGGCGACTCCACGGATATGCTTTGTCCAGAACGTCCCGTCCTCCGGCGTGATCCGCGATCTTGCTGAAGGTTCTTCCGTTATCCTTCGTTACGGTCTCCGTCCGTCTAGCCGCCGATCCGCCTCTTCCACCTTTTCCCTGGGCTTTTCCTAGCGTTCGTGTCTTCTCCGGAGAAATAGGAAGGAGGGAGAACGGGTACCGAATCCCCATTTTGCAGATGAGGGAACCGAGGCACAGAGAAGCCAAGTGACTCGCCCTGAGGTTCTTGAGCAGACGAGTGGCGGGGTCGGGATTAGAACCCAGATCCTCTGACTTCCAGGCCCGCGCCCTTCCCACTAGGCTGAGCTGCACCGAGGTACCATTTCCCCATCAGACCGTAAACTCAAGGCCAAGGACCTTGTCTTCTTAAAGCTTCGCGGCATCTCAGTTTTTTGCACAAAGTAGGAATTCAGTACAACTCCTTATTTATGTTAATAAATAAGAAGCAGCGTGGCTCAGTGGAAAGAGCCCGGGCTTGGAAGTCAGAGGTCACGGGTTCGAGTCCCGGCTCTGCCGCTTGTCAGCTGTGTGACCGTGGGCGAGTCACTTTACTTCTCTGTGCCTCAGTTACTTCATCCGTAAAATGGGGATTAAGACCGTGAGCCTCACGTGGGACAACCTGATGACCCTGAATCTATCTCAGCGCTTCGAACAGTGCTCTGCACATAGTAAGCGCTTAACAATTACCAACATCATTATTAATGGCCTCTGGGTTTTCCTGCCTCGTGTCAAGAGCCCAGGCCTGGGAGTAGAGGACCTGAGTTCTGATCCCGGCTCCGCCACTCACCTGCGGGTTTTTGGACAAGTTACTTAACTTCTCCGGGCCTCTGTTTCCTTATCTGCAAAAAAGAGCTAAGATACCCGTCCTTCATTCGTTCGGTCGTATCTATTGAGCGCTTCCTGTGTGCAGGGCGCTGTACCGAGCGCTTGGAAAATACAGTTCGGCAACAAAGAGAGGCAGACCCTGCCCACAGCGGGCTCGCAGTCTAAAAGCGGGGAGACAGCAAAACAAGCAAACAGGCATCGACAGCTTCAATATAAATAAGTAGAATTATAGCAATATGCATATCATTAATAAATAAGATCATAAACGTGTACATATATACACACGAGTGCTGCGGGGCGGGGAGGGGGACGGAGCAGAGGGAGGGAGTCGGGGTCAAGGGGAGGGGGAGCAGAGGGAAAGGGGGGCTCAGGCCGGGAAGGCCTCCCGGAGGAGGCGAGCTTTCAGGAGGGAAAGCTCCCTCGCGCCGGGACGGGGACTGTCTCTGATCCGCTTAGACCGTATCGACTGCACGGACCCATCGCCCGTAGTATCGGAATCGTTACTAAGCCCCAGTAGATTTCCATTCACGCCAATGTTCCGGATTCCCCCAAATGGGAAATACTTCTCCGGGGAGTCGGAGGTCTGTCCCCATCGCTGTCAGCCGGTTTGGGGGTTTTGCTTTTTTGTCTTATCGGGAGGGGAAAGAGGGTTTTGTGTGCGTGTGTGTCCGCTGTTGCGCGGAGCCTTGCTAGCAGGGCGAGGGGTGGGGTGGCGTGGGATGAATACGCGGGGGAGAGAGGCCGACCGCAGGCGGACCGGGAAGAGGGCTAGCGATCAAGGGGGATGGCAAGTAACGCCTGGTTTGAAAAAGCCTGAGGGTTGCCCTCTGTAATCGGTCGGGGGCGGCGAGTGTGCTCTGGAGCCGGGCAAGGGGGTTTGAGGCCAGAGGGGGAGAAGGGGCTCAGTCGATCCTAAGCAAATGAAACCGGAGTGGTCCTTGGAGGGCCAAATGTCTCCACTCAGAGTGGCGTCTTTCGGAGCGACGGAGCACAGTCACACAGCTGCCAAGTGGCAGAGCCGGGATTCGAACCCACGATCTCTGACTCCAAAGCCCGGCCTCTTTCCACTGAGCCACGCTGCTTCTCTACTTGGGGATTAACCGTGAGCCTCACGTGGGCCGACCTGATGACCCTGTATCTACCCCGGCGCTTAGAACAGTGCTCTGCACATAGTAAGCGCTTAACAAAAACCAACATTATTATTATTATTATTATCCTGGGTCCTCCACTTGTCCGCTGTGTGCCCTGGGAAAAGTCACTTCAGTTCTCAGTTCCCTCAGCTGTAAAATGTGAGCCCCACGTGGGACAACCTGATTCCCCTATGTCTACCCCAGCGCTTAGAACAGTGCTCGGCACATAGTAAGCGCTTAACAAATACCAACATTATTATTATTATTAAAATGGGAATTAAGGCCGAGAGCTCCAGGAGGGACAGGGACTGCGTCTATCCCCGTTGGCTTCTATCCACCCCAGCGCTTAGCGTACAGTGCCTGGCACGCAGTAAGCGCCTAACAGATGCCACAATTCTTCTTATTATTATTACAAGTTAATCAGATGGGGTGAAGTCGATTAGACTGTAAGCCCGTCGATTAGACCGTAAGCCCGTCAAACGGCAGGGACCGTCTCTATCTGTGGCCGACTTGTTCATTCCAAGCGCTTAGTACAGTGCTCTGCACCTAGTAAGCGCTCGATAAATACTATTGAATGAAAGTCCCCCTCCCACCTGGGGCTTACAGTCTAAGTAAGAGGGAGAACGGGTAAGCCCGTCACTGGGCCGGGATGGTCTCAATCTGTTGCCGAATTGTCCGTTCTGTGCTCTGCACGTAGTAAGCGCTCAATAAATACCATTGAATGAACAGGTATCGAATCCCCATTTTGCAGTCGAGGAAGCGAGGACAAGAAATGTTCAGTAGCCTGCCCAACGTCACACAGCAGGCAAGAGGTGGGGGGGGGGCGGTCTTCTGTTTCCCGGGCTGGGGCTTCATCATCACCATTTCCTCTCCATTGTAATTTCAATGGGTTTAAATTGATTTAAATGGTATTTGTTAAGCACTTACTAAGCTCCAGGCGCTGTACTAAGAGCCATTCAGGTTGGACACAGTCCCTGTCCCACGTGGGGGGGGGGGGGGGTCCACAGTCTCAAGTAGAGAAGCAGCGTGGCTCAGTGGAAAGAGCCCGGGCTTTGGAGTCAGAGATCGTGGGTTCGAATCCCGGCTCTGCCACTTGGCAGCTGTGTGACTGTGGGCGAGTCACTTACCTTCTCTGTGCCTCAGTTATCTCACCTGTAAAATGGGAATGAAGACCGTGAGCCTCATGCAGTACAACCCGCTGACCCTGGATCTCCCCCAGCGCTTAGAACAGTGCTCTGCACATAGTAAGCGCTTAACAAATACCAACATTATTATTATTTTGCTATCTGTCTGCCCCCTTCTCGACTGTGAACCCGCAGGGATGGTCTCTCTCTGTTGCTGAAGTGTACTTCCCAAGCGGTTAGTGCAGTGCTCTGCACACAGTAAGTGCTCACTAAATAACGAATGAATCAAAGGGAGACATTAAAGCCAATTAACATAAAACTGATCAGGCCAAATTAAAGGGGGGGGGGGGGTGTGCCAGGATCCTGCCCTTACAAATTCCTACTCCCTAAGGGCCTTTCCTGATCAGGGATTTGGGTTGTTATTTTTGGGGGAATCCCATCTCTCAGCCCCTGCGGAATCACTGATTAGCTTGTATCTCCCCCCGGGGCTTGTCTCCGTGGGAACTGGGTGGAGGGAGAGATTCCTTGATTCGATCGTATTTATTCATTCAATACTCATTCAGTAGTATTTATTGAGCGCTTGCTATGTGCAGAGCACTGTACTAAGCACTTGGAATGTACAAATCGGTAACAGATAATAATAATAACGTTGGTATTTGTTAAGCGCTTACTATGTGCCGAGCACCGTCCTAAGCGCTGGGGTAGACACAGGGGAATCGGGTTGTCCCACGTGGGGCTCACAGTCTTAATCCCCATTTTCCAGATGAGGGAACTGAGGCCCAGAGAAGTGAAGTGACTCGCCCACGGTCACACAGCTGACAAGTGGCAGAGCCGGGGTTCGAACCCATGACCTCTGACTCCGAAGCCCGTGCTCTTTCCACCGAGCCACGCTGCTTCTCATAGAGACAGTCCCTGCCCTTTGACGGGCTTACGGTCTAATCGGGGGAGACGGACAGACAAAAACAATAGCAATAAATAGAATCAAGGGGATGATCATCTATTGAGCGCTTCCTCTGTGCACAGCACCGTACTAAGCGCTTGGAGTGTACAATTTGGCAGCAGATAGAGACCATCCCTGCCCGACAACGGGCTCTAAACGGGGTGGAGGGGACAGACAGCGGAACAACTGAGAGATGCAGGGGGTGGGGGAGAGGGGAGAAGCGCTTACTGTGTACAGAGCGCCGTACTAAGTGTTTAGGAGAGTCCAGCAGAACCGAGTTGGGAGACGTTCCCTGCCCACAACGCGCTCGATCGATCGATTCGATCCCCTTCCAGTCGATCCCCTTGCCCCCTCCGACCTCTCCTGGCTTCTCTCCTCCTCCGACCCAGTCCGCACGCCCTGCTGCTCTAATGCCAACCTTCTCGCCGTGCCCCGATCCCGTCCATCTCCCCGCCGACCCCTCGCCCGCATCCTGCCCCTGGCCTGGAACGCCCTCCCTCCTCATGTCGGAGAGACCGCGTCTCCCTCCACCGTTTCAAAGCCTCATCGAAGGCCCGTCTCCTCCCGGAGGCCTTCCCCGACTAAGCCCTCCTCTCCTCTTCCCCCACTCCCTTCTGCGTCGGCCTGACCTGCTCCCTTTATCCATCCCCGCCTCCCAACCCCACATCCACTCAGGTACCTATTTGTCATTTATTTTATATTAACCTCTCCCGTCTAGACCGCGAGCTCGTCGGAGGCGGGGAATGTGCCCGCCTGTCGGCGCGTCGCACCCTCCCGAGCGCTTAGGACAGCGCTCCGCACACAGTGAGTGCTCAATAAATACGGCTCGATGAACGAATGAATGAGCGCAAAGCCCCGCGGTGGCATTTATCGTATCCCACCTCGACTCCCGCGGCGGCTTCCTCCCCGACAGTGAAAATAACTGTGGTATTTCGTTCATTCGAAGCAGCGTGGCTCGGTGGAAAAGAGCCTGGGCTTCGGAGTCGGAGGTCATGAGTTCGACTCCCGGCTCTGCCACTTGTCAGCTGGGTGACTGTGGGCAAGTCACTTCCCTTCTCTGGGCCTCAGTTCCCTCATCTGTAAAATAAAATGGGGATTAAGACTATGAGCCTCACGTGGGACAACCTGATTACTCTGTATCTACCCCAGCGCTAAGAACGGTGCTCTGCACATAGTAAGCGCTTAACAAATACCAACGTTATTATCTACTGAGCACGTCGTGGGTGCAGAGTATTCGTCGGCGCTTATTAGGTACCAACCACTTAAATTCGGTCCTGGGCTGGATACAGACTGATAACGTCCCACCCGGGGCTCGCAGTCTAAGTAGGAGGGAGAAACGATATCGAACGTCCATTTTCCAGATGAGGGAACTGAGGCACAGAGAAGTCACACCACAGGTAGGTGGAAGAGCCGGGATTAGAAGCCAGGTCCTCTGCTTTCCGGGCCCAGGCTCTTTCCACTAGGTCACACTGTCGTCCTCTCAAATCCAGACTTCACTCTGCTGCCTGCAGCATTTTTCCCACTCCTCCAAATCCTCCAATGATCAGCGCTTAGAACAGCACTTTGCACATAATAATAATAATAATAATGTTGGTATTTGTTAAGCGTTTACTATGTGCAGAGCACCGTTCTAAACGCTGGGGTAGACACAGGGGAATCAGGTCGTCCCACGTGGGGCTCACAGTCTTAATCCCTATTTTACAGATGAGGTAACTGAGGCACCGAGAAGTGAAGTGACTTGCCCACAATCACACAGCTGACAAGGGGCAGAGCCGGGATTCGAACCCATGACCTCTGACTCCAAAGCCCGTGCTCTTTCCCCTGACCCACGCTGCTTCTCCTAGTAAGCGCTTAGCAAATGCCCTCATTATTATTATTCCCCATCCATCTGGCCTGTAACAGAAAGTGCTCACCATCGGCTTTAAGGCACTCACTTAGCCATCCCACTCCGGTCCACACCTCACTCCGCTGCCCGGCTCATTTTTCTACAGAAACATTCGGGAGACGTCATCCCGCTCCTCAAAAACTCCGGGGGTTGCCCCTCCACCTCCGCATCGAACAAAAACCCCTCACCGTTGGCTTTAAAGCATCCATCACCTCGCCCCCCTCCTACCTGCTGAGAAGCAGCTTGGCCTAGTGAGAAGCAGCCTGACCGAGGTGCAAGAGCCCGCGCTTGGGAGTCAGAGGTCACGGGTTCTGATCCCGCCTCCGCCACAAGAACCTTGGCTTCTCTGTGCCTCGGTCACCTCCTCTGTTAATATGTTGGTATCTGTTAAGCGCTGACTATGTGCCGAGCACCGTTCTAAGCGCTGGAGGAGATACAGGGTAATCGGGTCGTCCCACGTGAGGCTGGCAGTTAATCCCCATTTTCCAGATGAGGTCACTGAGGCCCAGAGGAGTGAAGTGACTTGCCCGCAGTCACACAGCTGACAAGGGGCAGAGTTGGGATTCAAACCCATGAACTCTGACTCCCAAGCCCAGGCTCTTTCCACTGAGCCACGCTGCTTCTCGAGATTGAGCCTGTGAGCCCCACATGGGACGACCTGATGACCTTGTATCTACCCCAGGGCTTAGAACAGTGCTTGGCACATAGTAAGCACTTAATAAAAACCATCAGTATTATTATTTTTACCTCACTTGGCTACTCTCCTACTACAACCCCGCCCACACACTTTATACTCCTCAAATGCTCACCTTCTGGCTGTGCCTCCGTCTCATCTCTCACTCTAGGCTTCAAGGTTCTCCATCCCCTCGCCCCTTCCTACCTCTCCTCCCTTCTCTCTTTCCACCGCCCAACCCGCACGCTCCGCTCCTCGGCCGCCCACCTCCTCACTGTCCCCCGTTCTCGCCTATCCCGCCGTCGACCCCGGGCCCACGTCCTCCCGCTGTCCCGGAACGCCCTCCCTCCTCACCTCCGCCAGACTCATTCTCTTCCCCTCTTCAAATCCCTCACCTCCTCCAAGAGGCCTTCCCAGACTGACCTCCCCTTTTCCCTCTGCTCCCTCTACCCCCGCCTTCACCTCTCCGCAGCTAAACCCTCTTCCCCCCCTCTTCCTCTGCTCCTCCCCCTCTCCCATCCCATCCGCTCAGCGCCGTACTCGTCCGCTCGACTGTATATCTCTTCATCACCCTATTTATTTCGTTAATGAGATGTACAGCACCCTGATCCCTTCCTCCTCTCTCGCCCCGCTCCAGTCTAAATAAATGGTGGTATTTGTTAAGCGCTTACTGTGTGCAAAGCACTGTTCTAAGCGCTGGGGGATACAAGGTAATCAGGTTGTCCCACGTGGGGCTCACAGTTTTAATCCCCATTTTACAGATGAGGTAACTGAGGCACAGAGAAGTTAAGTGACTTGCCCAAAGTCACACAGCTGGCAAGTGGCGGAGCCGGGATTCGAACCCATGAACTCTGACTCCCAAGCCCGCGCTCTTTCCACTGCACCACGCTGCTTCTCAGTCTATTCTTCACTCCACTGCCCGGCTCATCTTCCTGCAGAAACGTTCTGGGCCTGTCACTCCCCTTCTTAAACACCTCCAGTGGTTGCCCATCGACCTCCGCTCCAAACAAAAACTCCTCACTCTAGGTTTCGAGGCTCTCCATCGCCTCGCCCCTTCCTACCTCTCCTCCCTTCTCTCTTTCCACCGCCCACCCCGCACGCTCCGCTCCTCTGCCGCCCACCTCCTCACCGTCCCCACCCTATCCCGCCGTCGACCCCCGGCCCACGTCCTCCCGCTGTCCCGGAACGCCCTCCCTCCTCACCTCCGCCAAACTCATTCTCTTCCCCTCTTCAAAACCCTACTTAAAGCTCACCTCCTCCAAGAGGCCTTCCCAGACTGAGCTCCCCTTTTCCCTCTGCTCCCTCTACCCCCCCGCTTCACCTCTCCGCAGTTAAACCCTCTTCTGCCCCCTTTCCCTCTGCTCCTCCCCCTCTCCCTTCCCCTCCCCTCAGCACCGTACTCGTCCGCTCAACTGTATATATCTTCATCACCCTATTTGTTAATATGTACATCACCCTGATTCTATTTATTTGCTATTGTTTTAATGAGACGTTCATCCATCCCCTTGATTCTGTTTATTGCCATTGTTCTTGTCTGCCCGTCTCCCCCGATTAGACTGTAAGACCGTCAGAGGGCAGGGACTGTCTCTATCTGTTACCGATTTGTCCATTCCAAGCGCTTAGTACAGTGCTCTGCTCATAGTAAGCGCTCAATAAATACTATTGAATGAGTGAATCTGTCTCACGGCCGACCCCTCGCCCACGTCCTGCCTCTGACCTGGAACGCCCTCCTTCCTCAAATCCCACAGACTATTAATCTCCCCCCTTTCAAAGCCTTCCTGGGAGAGACGTCTCCTCCGGGACGCCTTCCCTGACTAAGCCCCGCTCTCCTCCTCTCCCGCTCCCTTCCGCGTCGCCCTGACTTGCTGGCTTTGTTCTTCCCCCCCTTCCAGCCCCACTGTACGTATCTGAATTTTTATTGATTTGTATTGATGACTGTCTCTCCCCCTCCTGCCTGGTTGTTGACAGGGAATGGAACGGTTTATCGTTGTCTTGTACTCTCCCAAGTACAGTGCTCTGCACATGGTCAGCGCTCAGTAAATACAGCCAAACGAAGGAATGAATGAATCCTCACTCCACCCCCTCCCACAAGACTCAAGCCCATATAATAATGTTGGTATTTGTTAAGCGCTTACTATGTGCCGGGCACTGTTCTAAGCTCTGGGGGAGATACAGGGTCATCAGGTTGTCCCACTTGAGGCTCACAGCCTTAATCCCCATTTTACAGATGAGGGAACTGAGGCCCAGAGAAGTGAAGTGACTTGCCCACGGTCACACAACTGACCAGCGGCGGAGGCGGGGTTCGAACCCGTGACCTCTGACTCCCAAGCCCGGGCCCTTTCCACTGAGCCACGCTGCTTCCCTGCTTCAGGGATATGCTTCACATATCCCTATACTCCGTTGTTTTCCTACTTGGAATCTTCTTAATTTCTGTCTCCCCGACTTGATTCCAAGCTCCTTCACAGGAGTGATCGTGTCTAATAATAATAATTATGTTGGTATTTGTTAAGCGCTATGTGCCGAGCACTGTTCTAAGCGCTGGGGTAGATACAGGGTAATCAGGTTGTCCCACGTGAGGCTCACAGTCTTCATCCCCATTTTACAGATGAGGGAACTGAGGCACTGACAAGGGGCAGAGTCGGGATTCGAACCCATGATCTCTGACTCCCAAGACCGGGCTCTTTCCACTGAGCCACGCTGCTTCTCTATAGTACTCTCCCAAGATCTTGACACAATGTTCTGCACACGGTAAGCACTCAATAATCACTATCGACCGATTCCCTCATGACAAGCAGTTTAATAGGGAATTCAGCGTGGCCCAGTGGAAAGAGCTCGGGTTTGGGAGTCGGAGGTCATGGGTTCGAATCCCAACTCTGCCCCTTGTCAGCTGTGTGACTGTGGGCAAGTCACTTCACTTCTCTGTGCCTCAGTGACCTCGTCTGTCAAATGGGGACGAAGACGGTGAGCCCCACGTGGGACGATCCGATCAGCTTGTATCTACCCCAGAGCTTAGAACAGTGCTCGGCACATAGTAAGCATTTAACAAATATCATTATTATTATAGAGCATGGGCCTGGGAGTCAGAAGGACCTGGGTTCTAATCCTGGCTCCACCATTTGTCTGCTGGGTGACCATGGGCAAGTCACTTCACTTCTCTGGGCCTCCGTTTCCTCCTCTGTAAAATGGGGATTAAACCTGTGACCCCCTTTTGTGGGGCAGGGACTGTGTCCAACCTAAGTAACTTGTATCCACCCCAGCGCTTAGAACAGTGCCTGGCACATAGTAAGCATTTAACAAATAGGGATTGTCTCTCTTTAATGCTGTAGTGTGCTTTCCCAAGCACCTAGTACAGTGCTCTGCCCACAATAAATGCACTCTATAAATATAATTGGATGGATGGATGGATGGATGGATGGATGGATGGATGGATGGATGGATGAATGGATGAATGAATAGATGGATGGATGCATCAGTGCTTAGAACAGTGCTCCACACATAGTGAGCACTTAAAAAAAATAATAATGATGATGGTATTTGTTAAGTGCTTACTAAAATAATGTTGGTATTTGTTAAGCGCTTACTACGTGCAGAGCACTGTTCTATGCTCTGGGGCAGATACATGGCAATCAGGTTGTCCCACATGAGACTCACGGTCTTCATCCCCACTTTACAGATGAGGGAACTGAGGCCCAGAGAAGTGAAGTAACTTGCCCACAGTCACACAGCTGAGAAGCGGCAGAACTGGAATTTGAACCCATGACTTCTGACTCCCAGGCCTGGGGTCTTTCCACTGAGCCACGCTGCTTCATGAAAAGTGAGTGACTGAATGAAGAGTGAGTGGGTGGATGAATGAATGAAGAATAGATGAGTGAATGAAGAGCGAAGGAATGAAGAATGAATGAAGAATGAATGAATGAATGACGAGTGAATGAATGAAGATCAAATGACTGAATGACGAGTGAATGAATGAAGATCAAATGAATGAATGACGAGTGAGTGAATGAAGATCAAATGAATGAATGAATGAATGAAGATCAAATGAATGAATGAATGACGAGTGAATGAATGAATGATGAGTGAATGAATGAAGAGCGAATGTATATCGAATGAATGAATGAAGAGCGAATGAGTGAATGAATGAGTGACGAGTGAATGAATGAAGATCAAATGAATGAATGATCAGTGAAAGAATGAAGAGAGAAGGCTTGAAGAGCGAATGAATGAATGAATGAAGAGTGAATGATTGAGGAGCAAATGAATGAAGAGTTAATGAATGAAGAGTGAATGATTGAATGAATGAAGAGTGAATGAATGAAGAGTGAATGAACGAAGAGCGAATGAACGAAGAGCGAATGAATGAATGAAGAGCGAATGAACGAATGAAGAGCGAATGAATGAATGAATGAAGAGCGAGTGAATGAAGAACAAATGAATAAAGAATGATAGAACGAATGAATAAAGAATGATTGAACGAACGAATGCAGAATGAGCGAATGCCTTGACTGGATGAAATACCACTTCCAAACAACGAGCCGAAGGAGGCCCGGAGGAGGCCGGAGAGCGCGGCGGGAACCCGAGGCGACGGGGCCCCGTTTCCGGGCCGGACGCCTTGGCCGGCGACACCCCGGGCGGGGAAGGGGCGGCGGTGCGCCTGCGCGGAAGGGCGGGGGGGAGGGGGGAGCGGGAGGCCGTTAGAGGGGCCGGGTGCGCCTGCGCGGTGCCGCCCTCCTCCCGTTCGGCCTCCGCGCGCCTGCGCGGTGCCGCCCGCCCTTCCCCCCGCGGGCGCCGCGAGACGATGAACGTGGAGCGGCTGAGGAGGCGCGTCCGCCTCTACATCGACCAGGTGGGAGCCGCCGCCGCCGCCGCCTCCTCGGGGTCCGCGCCGAACCCCCCGCACCCCCGCACCCCCTCCGGGGGGGACGCGGGAGGAGCCCCCGACCCCGGGCCGCTCGTCCTCCCGCGCCCCCGGACCGCCGCGCTCCCAACACCCCCTCCTCCCCCCGCCGCCATTTTGGAGAGGAAAGGACCTGCCCCAGTCCGCACGGCGGACACGTGCCATTAATTGTCATCATAAGGATAATGACGGCATCTCTGAAGTGCTTACGGTGTGCCCAGCGCTGTTCTAAGCGCTGAGATATCAGGTTGGCCTAGTTGGAGCTCGCAGGCTCCTTCCCCAGTTTGGAGAGGAAAGGACCGGCCCCAGTCTGCACGGCGGACACGTGCCATTAATTGTCATCATAAGAATAATGACGGCGTCTCTTAAGTGCTTACCATGTGCCCAGCGCTGTTCTAAGCGCTGAGATATCAGGTTGGCCTAGTTGGAGCTCGCAGGCTCCTTCCCCATTTTGGAGAGGAAAGGACCGGCCCCAGTCTGCATGGCGGACACGTGCCATTAATTGTCATCATAATAATAATGACGGCATCTCTGAAGTGCTTACAGTGTGCCCAGCGCTGTTCTAAGCGCTGAGATATCAGGTTGGCCTAGTTGGAGCTCGCAGGCTCCTTCCCCATTTTGGAGAGGAAAGGACCGGCCCCAGTCTGCACGGCGGACACGTGCCATTAATTGTCATCATAAGAATAATGACGGCGTCTCTTAAGTGCTTACCATGTGCCCAGCGCTGTTCTAAGCGCTGAGATATCAGGTTGGCCTAGTTGGAGCTCGCAGGCTCCTTCCCCATTTTGGAGAGGAAAGGACCGGCCCCAGTCTGCACGGCGGACACGTGCCATTAATTGTCATCATAAGAATAATGACGGCGTCTCTTAAGTGCTTACCGTGTGCCCAGCGCTGTTCTAAGCGCTGAGATATCAGGTTGGCCTAGTTGGAGCTCGCAGGCTCCTTCCCCATTTTGGAGAGGAAAGGACCGGCCCCAGTCTGCATGGCGGACACGTGCCATTAATTGTCATCATAATAATAATGACGGCATCTCTGAAGTGCTTACAGTGTGCCCAGCGCTGTTCTAAGCGCTGAGATATCAGGTTGGCCTAGTTGGAGCTCGCAGGCTCCTTCCCCATTTTGGAGAGGAAAGGACCGGCCCCAGTCTGCACGGCGGACACGTGCCATTAATTGTCATCATAAGAATAATGACGGCGTCTCTTAAGTGCTTACCATGTGCCCAGCGCTGTTCTAAGCGCTGAGATATCAGGTTGGCCTAGTTGGAGCTCGCAGGCTCCTTCCCCAGTTTGGAGAGGAAAGGACCGGCCCCAGTCTGCACGGCGGACACGTGCCATTAATTGTCATAAGAATAATGACGGCGTCTCTTAAGTGCTTACCATGTGCCCAGCGCTGTTCTAAGCGCTGAGATATCAGGTTGGCCTAGTTGGAGCTCGCAGGCTCCTTCCCCATTTTGGAGAGGAAAGGACCGGCCCCAGTCTGCACGGCGGACACGTGCCATTAATTGTCATCATAATAATAATGACGGCATCTCTGAAGTGCTTACAGTGTGCCAAGCGCTGTTCTAAGCGCTGAGATATCAGGTTGACCTAGTTGGAGCTCGCAGCCTCCATCCCCATTTTGGAGAGGAAAGGACCTGCCCCAGCCCGCACGGCCCAACAGGGCCATCAGTAATCATCGTAATAATAATGACGGTATTAAGCGCTTACTTAGTGCCAAGCGCTGTTCTAAGCAGATACGAGGTGATCAGGTGGTCCTAGTTGGAGCTCGCAGGCTCCATCCCCATTTTGGAGAGGAAGGGGTCTGCCCCACCCCGCACGGCAGACATGTGGCATTAATTGTCAATAATAATAATAATAATGACAGCATTTCTTAAGTGCTTACGATGTGCCAAGCGCTGTGCTTAGCGCTCAGATACCAGGTCATCAGAGTGACCTAGTTGGAGCTCGCAGGCCCCATCTCCATTTTGGAGACAAAAGGACCTGCCCCGGTCCGCACGGCCCACCTGGGGCATCAGTAATCATAATAATAATAACAACAATGCATTTCCTAAGTGCTTATGATGTGCCAAGCGCTGGGGGGAGATGCCAGGTCATCAGGTTGTCCTAGGTGGGGCTCGCAGGCCCCATCCCCATTTTGGAGACAAAAGGACCTGCCCCAGTCCGCACGGCCCACCTGGGGCGTCAGTAATCATAATAATAACAACAATGCATTTCTTAAGTGCTTATGATGTGCCAAGCGCTGGGGGGAGATGCCAGGTCATCAGGTTGTCCTAGGTGGGGCTCGCAGGCCCCATCCCCATTTTGGAGAGGAAGGGACCTGCCCCAGTCTGCACGGCCCATCTGGGGCGTCAGTAATCATAATAATAATAATAACAATGCATTTCCTAAGTGCTTACGATGTGCCAAGCGCTGTTCTAAGCACTGGTGGGGATACCAGGTGATGAGGTTGTCCCACGTGGTGTTCACAGCCTTAATCCCCATTTTAGAGGAAGGGGCTGAGGCCCAGACAAGGGAAGGGGCCTGCCCCAGGTCACACAGCAGCAAGTGGCAAAGCTGGGATTAATATTAATAATAATAGTAATGACGGTGTCCGTTAAGCGCTTACTATGTACCAAGCACTGTTCTAAGCCCTGGGGAGGGATACCGGGTGATCAGGTTGTCCCACGTGGGGCTCACGGTCCCAATGCCCATTTTACAGAGGAAGAGGCCGAGGCCCATTCATTCATTCGGTAGTATTTATTGAGCGCTTACTCTGTGCAGAGCACTGTACTAAGCGCTTGGAATGTACAGATCGGCAACAGATAGAGACGGTCCCTTGCCCACTGACGGGCTCACAGTCTAATCGGGCAAGCGAAGGGGCCTGCCCGAGGTCTCGCAGCAGCGAGTCGCAGAGTCGGGATTAGAACCCAGCTCCCAGGCCCAGGCCGTATCCTCTACATCAGGTACCTCTGGTGTCGGCCAGGTCGACAGCCCGCTGCAGGGCCATTTCTTCAGTCGATAATAATAATGACGTTGGTATTTGTTAAGCGCTTACTGTGTGCAGAGCACCGTTCTAAGCGCTGGGGTAGACACAAAGGAATCAGGTTGTCCCACGTGGGGCTCACAGTCTTAATCCCCATTTTACAGTTGAGGTAACTGAGGCACAGAGAAGTTAAGTGACTTGCCCAAAGTCACACAGCTGACAAGTGGCAGAGCTGGGATTCAAACCCATAATCTCTGACTCCAAAGCCCATGCTCTTTCCACTGAGCCACGCTGCTTCTCTAATAATAGTAATGATGCTATTTGCCAAGCGCCTACTATGTGCCGGTCACTGTACTGAGAGCACGGGGGTGGATACAAGCAAATCAGGATGGACACGGTCCCTGTCTCATGAGGGGCTCCCATTTTATAGATGAGAAAAACTCTGCCCCTCTTCCGAGCCCTACTGAGAGCTCACCTCCTCCAGGAGGCCTTCCCAGACTGAGCCCTCCCTTTCCCTCTGCCCCGCCTCCCCTCCTCATTCCCCCTCCTCCCTCCCTCTGCTCTTCCCCCTTCCCCACCCTGCAGCATTTGTGTATATTTGTATATATTATTACTGTATTGATGATGCGCATATTTCTATGATTCTGTTCATCTATTTCGATGCTCTTGATGCCTACTTGTTTTGTTGTCCTGTCTGTCTCCCCTTTCTAGACCGTGAGCCCATCGTTAGGCAGGGATCGTCTCTCTCTGTTGCCGAATCGTACTTGCCAAGCGCTCAGTCCAGTGCTCTGCACCCAGTAAGCACTCAATAAATACGATCGGATGCATGAATGAATCTGTAGTATTTATTAAGCGCTTCTTATGGGCAGAGCACTGGACTGAGCGCTTGGGAGAGTACAGTGTAACAGAGACCGTAAGCTCGTTCCGGGCAGGGAATGGCACCGTTTATCGTATGAGACGGTCCCAAGTGCTTAGTACAGTGCTCTGCGCACGGTAAGCGCTTTATAAATGTGATCGGATGAATGAATGCACGAATAAAAGAGCAGGCACGCCCCCTGCTCATAATAATAATAATGATGTTGGTATTTGTTAAGCGCTTACTATGTGCAGAGCACCGTTCTAAGCGCTGGGGGAGATACAGGGTCATCAGTTTGTCCCACGTGGGGCTCACAGTCTTGGTCCCCATTTTCCAGATGAGGGAATTGAGGCGCAGAGAAGTGACTTGCCCACAGTCACACAGCTGACAAGTGGCAGAGCTGGGATTCGAACCCTTGACCTCTGACTCCCAAGCCCGGGCTCTCGCCACTGAGCCACGCTGCTTCCCGTCCGGTCTAGAGGCCGGAGGAAACCTTCTAGCCTTCTTGGAAATAACCATCAGACTTTCAGAAGGGGGGAAGGAGGGAAGGAAGGAGGAAAAGAAGGGAAGGAAGGCGAGAAAGGGAAAGGATCTGCAGGGCTTTTTGCTACCGTTTCATCCCTCTCCCATCCATCTCTGAATTCATGCGTTCATTCAGTGAATTCAGTCGTATTTATTGAGTGTGGGACCCGAGCGGAGGTGGCAGGGTGGCTTTGTGACATCAAGCGCGCAGTACAGCGGTCTGCACCCAAGCTGTTCCCATCGCTGCTTGAGGTCTTTCTATGCCCAAAGGGCTTGCGGAAAATGCGGGGGGGGATTTCGAGAACCTGTGAGCTCCTCATCGGGCAGGGATTGTCTCTATCTCTTGCCGAATTGTACATTCCAAGCGCTTAGTACAGTGCTCTGCACATAGTAAGCGCGCAATAAATACTATTGAATGAAAGAACCGTATCGAATGAGTGCTGACCGTGTGCTAAGCCCTCGGGGGAGCACAGTATAACAGAGCTGGCGGACTTAGTTCCCCCCCCCCCCCCCCCCCCCGCAAGGGATCATTGGACTGACCCTTTAAAATGCACACGCTATTTATTGAGCACCCACTGGATCGGCACACTGTACTGAGTGCTTGAGAGAGTGCAGGTCTAGACTTTAATAATTTCAGTATTAGCTAAGAGCTTACTCCTTGTCAAGCACTGTTCTAAGCACTGCCCTTCTAGACTATAAGCTCACTGCGGGCAGGGAATGTGTCTTTGTTGTTTTACTCCACTCTCCCAAGTGCTTAGTACAGTGTTCTGTGCACAGTAAGCGCTCCGTAAATAGGATTGACTGACTACAGCACGGCAGATTTGGAAGACAGTCCCTACCTACAAGCTCACGTTCTGTGTGCGTTAATACCATGGCATCTATTCTACCAAACTCACCCCCCGAGGGTAGCATTTCTCTGAAAATCGACCTCCTCCCGATGGCCCGATTTGATTAGAACCAGCCGTGGGCCACTTTCGTGGGGAAGGGAAGAATTGGGAGAGGTTAAAAGTGATTTTTTCAGGGCATTTCATGTGGACCTGGCGTGGCATGGTCGACAAGATTTGGATTTCAGGAGTCTGTGTGTGTAATCACTTTGGCTTCAAAACTGCTTTTACGAGCACTAGACTTCCCAGGATATCTTGGAATAGCCGAATTGCTACTCAGCCCCAAGGGAAGCTTCATTCATTCATTCACTTGTATTTATCGAGCGCTTACTATGTGCGGGGCACTGTACTAAGCGTTTGGAATGCACGGTTCGGCAACAGAGACAATCCCTGCTCAATGACGGGCTCACAGTCTAAACGAAACCCGATGCAGTAAGGAGTTATGACTTGCCAAAGCTTACAGAGAGCATAAATAGCCCTCAGAAGGAGAGCATAAATATCGATCGTTAGTTTTAGTTCAGTGGCTTCACTGTGGACCAGAGTCTCACTTTGGGCAAACCCAGCTGGCTTCGTGGCGCATTGGAAGGGTCTTTATCTCATCTTCCTCCCATGAGTAGTGAACCGTACGAAGTTTTTGAGGTGTTTTGAATATACTTTCAGTCAATTTCTCAGCGTGCATAGGGTGAAGACTGGTATTTTTTAATCCAGAACGGCCGCAATAGAATGGGTTTCTTTCTGGAGAAATTCCAAGCCCGGAGGATCACACGAAGGTTGTGAGCATGTCAGCTCACGACTTCAAATCGAGCGGGCGATACCGCAGATGTGGTCCCGGGAGGGCTTTCCCTTGCCTGAAAAGTGTTACTCGGTGTTGCAGAATCTCTCGTCGAGTTTAGTGGACTAACGTTGTAATGCTTCCTTTTTTATAGCAACAGTATCAGAGTGCTCTGTTTTGGGCCGACAAAGTAGCCTCGCTCTCTCATGGTAAGTGCAAATTGTTTTTTCTTTTAATCCCTCAGGTCTTCAACTCATTTTAGCCTTCCCTTTCCCGGAAGACTTAACCGTCTCTGTGATTTTATTTAGAGGAGCCCCAGGACATTTATTGGCTGGCCCAGTGTCTCTACCTGACAGCTCAGTATCACCGGGCAGCCCACGCTCTTCGTTCGCGCAAACTAGACAAGGTAAGTCATCCCCACTTGTTTCTTTTAGAGCCATAAGTGGTATTTATTGAGCATTTACTCTGCGCCGAGCACTTTAATCATCATAATAATGTTGGTGTTTGTAAAGCGTTTACTATGTGCCGAGCACTGTTCGGAGCGCTGGGGTAGATACTTTACTAAGCTCCTGGAAGAATACGCTGGAATGACGATGATTATTTTGGTATTTCTTAAGCGCTTACTATGTGCAAGCTCGTCGAGGGCAGGGAACGTGACTGTTTATTGTTGTATTGTACTCTCCCAAGCGCTTAGTACGGTGGTCGGCAGACGATAGGCGCTCAATAAATGCGATCGAATGAATGACCGTCGGTCACCGTCCTAAGCGCCGGGGTAGATTTGCGCTGATCAGCTCGGATCCGGTCCCTGTCGCACGCGGGGCTCACAATCTAAGTAGGAGGAGGGAGAACCGGCCCCGAATCCCCATTTGGTGGATGAGGAAACCGAAGGACAGAGAGGTTCAGCGACTTGCCCAGGGTCACACAGCAGACGACTGGCAGCGCTGGGATGAGAACCCAGGTCCTCTGACTCCCAGGCTCTGTCCACTAGGTCACGCTGCTCCCCTGTCCCTCAGAAGCCAATCTCGCCGCGTAGTTGAGATCCCAACATAAATTGCAGACGAAAGAATAGAGCGTAAAGACGTGTTCGTAAATGCTGTGGATTTGGGGGGCGGATTGAGTATCCAGGTGCTTGAGAGACGCTGCGGTGGACGTCGGGGGCATTTAGGGTTGGGGGACGAGGTCAAACAAGGTGACAGTTTCAGGAGAGCCCTGATGGGGAGAGTTGTGCGAAATGTCCGATGTGAAGTGGGGAGGGAGTTCCAGGCGGAAGGAAAGGCAGGAGTAAGAAATGCATCGCGGCAGAGCCGAGAGGGAAGCGCAAGGCGTAGAGGTTGGCTTGAGGGGAACGGCGTGCCGGGCCGTGGGAGAAGTAGGAGAAAAGTCAAGCTCGGTCGGGAGGGAGAGTTGCTTAAATTCATTCAATAGTATCTATTGAGCGCTTACTATGTGCAGAGCACTGTACTAAGCGCTTGGAATGTACAAATGGGTAACAGAGAGAGACAGTCCCTGCCCTTTGACGGGCTTACGGTCTCATCGGGGGAGACGGACAGACAAGACCGATGGCAAATTAAATGCCTTCAAGCCGGTGGCCGGGAGTTTCGGGTCGAGGCAGAGAGGAACGGGTAACTCCCGGAGGTTTTTCGGAGGGGTGTGGAAAGTGGTGTTTTAGGTTCCCGGTAGCTGAGTGGATTAGTGAAGGGAGAGAGAATGGAAGGAGGGAGGTCTAAGAGGAGTCTGAGGGAGTCGAGTTATAACTTGGTCTCCATTTGGATAGAGAGGGAGAGAAATGTGGTGGAGGACGAACCGACGGGCTGAGCTGGCTGGCCGAATGTGGGGATTGAAAGAGTGGGGTCGGGGTCAGGCGCGTAGTACAGTGCTCTGCACACAGTAAGCGCCCAATAAATCCGATTGAACGGTAACGCCCAAGCTATGGGCGTGAGAGATGGGGAGGGTAATGGTCGTCTGTGGTGACCGGAAAGTCGTCCCCACTTGTAGACTGTGAGCTCGCTGTGAACTGGGACCGTCTCTCCTTATTGTTGTACTTTCCCAGGCGTTTAGTACAGTGCTCTGCAAACAGTAAGCACATAATACGCTTGAATGAATGAAAGTGGAGAAGAGGTTGCGGAGGGGAAGATGACGAGTTTGTTTTTGCCCAGTGTTGCGCCCCCGGTTTTGAGCATGGTGATGAGTGGGAAGGGACGGCTCTTATGAGGGATGTCCTGGAGGCTGGAGGAGATAGGAGATTGCAAAACAAATAGTAATTGTGATATTTTAGCTCTTACTAGATGCCAGGCTCTGTACTAAATGCCGGGATGGATCCAGTCCCTTTCGCACACGGGGCTCACAGTCTAAGTAGGAGGGAGAACCGGCCCCGAGTCCCCATTTCGTGGATGAGGAAACCGAAGGGCAGAGAAGTTCTAGATTAAAAAGAGATAATTCGCCTTGGGGCGGATCCAAGCTAACCGGGTTGAACACAGTCCCTGTCCCACGTGGGGCTCACAGTCTCAGCCCCCCTCTGACAGGTGAGGTAACTGAGGCACAGAGAAGTGAAGTGACTTGCCTAAGGTCACACTGCAGATAAGTGGCCAGGCCAGGATTAGAACCCTTGACCTTTTTGACCCCCCAGGCCCGTGCTCTATCCACTAGGCCATGCTGCTTCTCTAAAAGGGAGAGCGGTCATGGCTAGCGAGGTAGATTGGGAGGTCGTCTCTGAACGGGGGGTCGTTGAAGCCTTGGGACCAAGTGTAGATGGGGAAGGGGACACGGAACTGAGCCTTGAGGGACACCCCCAGTCGGGGAGTCCCGAGGTGGGCGGGGGGGTGGGGGGGGACCAGAGGAAGAGAATGGAAAGAGGAGAACCCGCAGAGAGCTGTGAAGTTAGACTTTGCAGGAGAAACGTTGGCTCCTGCGCATCTGAGGCAGCCAAGAAGACAGGGACAGGACAAGGGAGCATTCGGGTGATTTGGCGAGAAGGAAGTCAGTGGTGACCTCGGAGAGAGCGCTGTCAGTGGAGCGAAGAGGACCGATGCCAGATCGTAGAGGATTAAGGAAGGAGTGAAAAGAGAAATTGAAAGTAACGGGTGTATACAGACCCCTTCAAGGACGGCTTTTCTGTACTGATTTTACATGGACAGGCCACTGCTATAATATGTGTTTCCAAAATGTGACATGGGGAGAAAACTAATGATGACCATGGTATCTGTTAAGCGCTTAGTATGTGCCTAGCACTGTCCTAAGCACTGGGGTAGATACAGGGTAATCAGGTTGTCTCCCATGGGACTCCCAGTCTTCATCCCCATTTGACAGATGAGGCACAGAGAAATGAAGTGACTTGCCAACAGCTGATAAGTGGCGGAGATGGGATTAGAACCCACAACCTCCGACTCCCAAGCCCGGGCTCTTTCCACCAAGCCACGCTGCTTTTTGGAACATTCTTCCCCTAGTGCATATCTCCGTGGATATAACTTGATCCGCAGATCGACCCAGGTAGATTTGGTGTACTGATAATTTTGGTTTTTAAGTGTTCTTAGTATGTGTCAAGTGCCCTCCTAAACCCTGGGATAAGTACAGGAGACCCACATCAGACACAGCCTGATCTGTCGTAGCATAGAACGTGCCTATATTATTAGTTATTATTACGAATAATATAGCGTTATTGCATGCTGTAAGGCAATTTTCCCATAACGCAAGGCCGACTCCAGCGCTGTAGCAGGACTGACTCTCCATAGGAATAATTGTAGTGAAAGTATTAAGCTTCTACTCTGTGCAAAGCCACGAACTTTAAGCAGTGGGAAAAAAATGCCCAGATGAGAATTAGACCAGGTCCCTAGCATCCAGAAAGCTCCTAATCTAAGAATGAAGTGCGGCGGGGAAGGGAAGGGGTCGGAAATAAAGATGAGATAGGAAAAACACAAAAACAATCATTCATTCAATAGTATTTATCCTGCGCTTACTATGTGCAGAGCACTGTACTAAGCGCTTGGAATGAACAAGTCGGCAACAGATAGAGACGGTCCCCGCCGTTTGACGGGCTTACGGTCTGATCGGGGGAGACGGACGGACGAGAGCGATGGCGATGAATAGAGTCGAGGGGAAGAACGTCTCGTAAAAACCGATGGCGACTAAATAGAATCGAGGCGATGTACCTCTCATTAACAAAATAAATAGGGTGATGAAAATATATACAGTCGAGCGGACCAGTACGGTGCCGAGGGGGTGGAAAGGGAGAGGGGGAGGAGCAGAGGGAGATGGGGGGAAAAGAGGGTTAAGCTGCGGAGAGGTGAGGGGGGGGGCGGTAGAGGGAGTAGAGGGAGAAGGGGAGCTCGGTCTGGGAAGGCCTCTTGGAGGAGGTGAGTTTTAAGTAAGGTTTTGAAGAGGGGAAGAGAATCAGTTTGGCGGAGGTGAGGAGGGAGGGCGTCCAAGGTAAGGACATAGATGAATACAGCAGTAACAGGGAACCGGGGCAAGAGGAGTTCCAGGCTCTTGGAGGCTCAGAATCCTACAGTCACAACAGCTAATAATAGGAATTTACAATAGGAACAGCTTTTCTGTTAGAGAGAAGCCTGTTAAAATTGATCTTTTTATTGCCGGTTTCGAAGAGGCCTCCTTTTACTAAAACTATTTTCAGGGCACATTAATAAATGTCCTGCGGAAACTATTACAAATATATTAAGGGAGCATTTGCGGCAGGATGGAGGGAAAAGCTGTAAGTTCTAGAAATTCCGAGATCTCACTGCCCAGTTATTGAGTAGGCCCAAGTAATTTTTTAGATTGTAGATTTTGGTGGCTTTTTTTACAGATTCATTTCTCTTCTAGTTATATGAAGCCTGTCGATATCTCGCAGCTAGGTGTCATGTGAGTATGCCGTTACTTATTTTGTTTTCATGATAAAACTACCTGGCAGAATGTTCTAAATCTCAGCCACTGACAATTTCAATAATATGGTTCAGTAGGTTGGGAGAAGAGTATAACAAACTGGTGTAAATCTTTACATTGCATGTATTGGTTTGTTATGGATTATAGATTTGCATTATCCATTTCTGCCTCAAAGTGAACACATAAAAGCAAATATTTTGAAATCTTAATGTTTAATTCATTTCTGCCTGAAAACATATAAAAGCAAATGTTCTGAAACCTTAATGTTTAAGTAATTCATTTCCGCCTGAAAATTCATATATAAAAGCAAACGTTTGGAAATCTTAATGTTTAAGTAATCCATTGGTCAAATATTGGCCTTTTTTTAAAAAAAGAAAAACAAACCATAAACCATGCATAGCGCGGCTTTAGCAACCAGATATATTTAAATATGTTGCAGTTTTAGTTATCTATTTCTGCAGGAGAGTTAACGCATCAGATTAAAAAAAAAAACCTGTTTGGAAATGTAATATTTAAGTGAGATAGTGGTGAATTCTCTCTTTTTAAACTAGAACAATATGTACCATGAACAATTTTTACTGGGGTTACAGTGAGAGAAATCATTTCATTATTTTGCCATTCTCTAGTATGCAGCCAAAGAACACCAGCAAGCTCTTGATATCCTTGACATGGAAGAACCAATCAACAAAAGATTATTTGAAAAATACTTGAAGGATGAAAGTGGCTTAAAAGACTCCTCTGACTGGGAAACGTCCCAGTCCTCGGTGAGTGGAAGAATCTGCTGAAACGATGTTTTTTGGGATTAGTAAAGCTGTTACTCTGTGGTACAGATGAAATGCTAGTCAGTTTTCGCAGAGTCAGTTTGATTTGTGCTCAAAAATCAGATTCCAGACGTGGATTCCGCCCTGACCCCTGTGTCCTCTTCCCCCAGATCAAGAGTTCTATTTGTCTTTTACGAGGGAAAATCTACGACGCCCTTGATAATCGAACCCTCGCAACACATAGCTACAAAGAAGCCTTGAAGCTCGACGTGTACTGCTTTGAAGCGTTTGACCTTCTAACGTCGCACCATATGCTGACAGCCCAAGAAGGTTTGCAGACTCCCCCGATGTGTTCTTTCCTCATGTAACTTGAAATTTCACCCAATTTAACGTTCGGTTCTCTGAAGGCCACGGAATCAGGCGGGCTCCTGCTGACCTCACCCACGGCTTTGCCGGGAAAATTGAAATCATCAGACGTCCACGCCCTTCGGGATCCCCGCTTCGCCTCGTCACCGCTCTCTTAACCGCCGCTCTTTTTCTTCCCTGCTGTCTTCCAAGAAGCGATGTCCTGCCTCTCCACTTCAGCCACCCCTCCGACTCCATCACCTCTCATCTGTTAAATAGTGTCCGTTTCCACTCACTTGCCCTCCTCTGTTGCTCCCCCCAACCTCTCACTCCCAAGCGGCTCCGTCGACTGAACTGTCAAATCTGTCCCGGTCTCACCTGTGCTAAAAGCTTTGGGGATCCCAAACCCGGCTCCAGCCATCACCTCATCTCCCTCTTCCCTTTCCCGTCCACACTCCTTGAACAGGTCGTGTCCACCCTCTCGTCGTGTCCGCCCTCTCCTTCCTGACCAGCTCTCTTCCTGATCCATTACACTTCAGTGATTGCTTTTATTAATAATAATAATGATATTTGTTAAGCACTTACTATGTGCCAAGCGCTGTTCTATGCTCTGGGGTGGATACAGCGTGGCTCAGTGGAAAGAACCTGGGCTTCGGAGTCAGAGGTCATGGGTTCGACTCCCGGCTCTGCCACTTGTCAGCTGTTTGACTGTGGGCAAGTCACTTCACTGGGCCTCAGTTACCTCATCTGTAAAATGGGGATTAACTGTGTGAGCCTCACGTGGGATGACCTGATGACCCTGTATCTCCCCCAGAGCTTCGAACAGTGCTCTGCACGTAGTAAGTGCTTAACAAGTACCAACATTATTATTATTACAAGGTCAGCAGGTTGTCCCACGTGGGGCTGACAGTCTTAATCCCCTCTTTATGGATGAGGGAACTGAGGCACAGAGAAGGGAAGTGGCTTGCCCCCTTCCACACAGCAGACAGGTGGCGGGGGCGGGATCGGAACCCACGACCTCGGACCCCCAAGCCCGGGCTCTTTCCACTCCCTCTTCACTCCGCTGAGACCTCATTCTCCCAAGTCACCGGGGACCTCTTCGTAGCAAGTCCGGCAGACCCTGAACCTCTGAGGGAACTTTGACGCAAATGACTAACACCTTTCTCCTTGAAACTATCAGCTCTTGCCTTGGCAGACCGAGTTCCCTCCTGGCTCTTCTCTAAACACTCTGACTGCTCAGTCTTGGTTTCTTTTGCTGTTTTTTTGCGGGAAGCAGGGTGGTTTAATATCACTTAACCCCTTCCTATTTGCCAGGCACTGTACTGAGCGCCGGGGTAGGTACGAGCTAATCAGGTTGGACACGGTCCACGGCCGTGGCTCCTCTTCCACGGCTCGTCTCCAAATTGTGGGGGCCCCTCGGGGCTCTCGTGAGAGTCTCCCACCCTTCTGGTTCTACATTCGTGCTCGGTGCGGGCGACCCCTCGATCTGACTCTCCTCCAGCCCTGACCTCTCCCCTGCTCTTCGTTCGGTCGTATTGAGCGCTTAGTGTGTGCAGAGTACAATGTGACAATAAATGGACGCGTTCCATGCCCATAGTGAGCTTAGAGTCTAGGGGGGAGACGGGCGTCAAACGGATAAATTGTAGATATGTGCATCGATGCCGTGGGGCCGGGAAGGGGGATGAAGAAAGGGAGCAAGTCAGAGCGGCACAGAAGGGAGTGGGAGAAGAGGAAAGGAAGGCTTAGTTTGGGATGTGCTTTCCGTAAGCCTTTGAAGTGGGGGAGAGTCACTGCGTGGATATAATAATAATAATAACGATGGTATTTGTGAAGCGCTTACTGTGTGCAAAGCACTGTTCTAAGCCCTGGGGGGCGAAACAAGGTGATCAGCTTGTCCCACGTGGGGCTTGCGGTTTCCGTCCCCGTTTTCCAGATGAGCTGAGGCACAGAGAAGTGAAGTGGCTTGCCCAAGGTCACACAGCAGGCAGGTGGCGGAGCCGGGATTAGAACCCACGGCCTCTGACTCCCGAGCCCGGGCTCTTTCCACTGAGCCACGCTGAATATGAGGAGGGAGGGGAGGGCGTTCCAATCTCACACATCCTTTTCACCTTCGGGTCACAGCCGCTCAGGGGGCCCTACTTTTCTTTGTTTCAGTCGTATTTATGAAGCGCGTACTGTGTGCAGAACCTGTACTCAGCGCTTGGGAGAGTACAAAATAACAATAAACCGGCAAGCTGCCCACCCGCAGCTCAGCATATCCCAAACTGCGACATCCCAGCTTCCTCTCTACACCTCCTCCCCGTCCCATCTGGGTCGCTAACGCCACCGTCCTCGCTGTGATTAAAGCCGGACATCGCCCTGCCCCCCCGCCGGCGTTCACCTCTCGCGTCCAGGAAGCTGCTTCCTCCGGAACATCTCCCAGATCCACCCTTCCCTCTCCCTCCCCAAAACCACCACCGTGGTTTAAGCGCTGGTCGTGTTCCACGGGGATTCGCATTCCGCGGACATGAGCGTGACGGTCTTTTCCTGGGTCTCCCCGGCGGCGCGGGACTGCCCTTCCTTTCCGTCCGTATTCCTCGCTATTTTCCAAGCGCTCAGTACAGCGCTCCTCCCGCAGGAGATGCTCGATAAATAGAATTGAATGAGCGAATGCGTGCCCAGGTCATCTTCCTAGAACGAGGCTCGGCACCTGCGTCTCCGCTCCTCGGAAACCTCAAGCGTCCGCCCTCCTCCCTTCGCGTCAACCGAAAGGCCCTCTCGTTGGCTTCAGACCCCTTCCCCTTGGGTTCCGCCAGATCCGTCCATCTGACGTACCTTTCCTCTTCACCCCCTTCTCCCCAACCTGCGTTTCTTTTTTTATAGTATTCGGTAAGCTCTACGTGCCGGCCGCCGTACTCGGGGCTGGGATAGATAGACGCTCATCGGGTCGGACCCGGTCCCCGGCCCGCGTGGGACTCACGGCTTTGATCCCCGTTTTGCAGATGAAGTAACTGAGGCCCAGAGAAGTGAGTGACTCGCCCCGGTCACACAGCAGGCACGTGGCCGACATTAGAACCCAGGTCCTCTGACTCCCAGGTCCGTGCCCTTTCCGCAGAGCCACGCGTGCTCCTCCCGACGCTGTCCTACCGTGGTCTCTTCTGACTCAGTTTCTTCTGTTTCCCCAGCCTGGACCTCCCTACCTCCTTTCCCCCGTCCACTTCCCACCTGCCCCAACGCACCGAACCCACCCTGCCCTTTCCACCTTCACGAGCCTCCTAGCCCAATGCAGGGCTCACTTAGGGCTCCTAGAATCAGACCCCGTTTTACAGGTGAGGATATCGAGGCCCAGAGAAGTTGTGACCTGCCCGAGGTCACACAGCGGACGAGCGACAGAGCCGGGATTAGAATCCAGGTCCTTCTGGCTCCCAGGCCCGTTCTCTACCCAGTAGGCCATGCTGCTGCTTTAATCTCTCATCAACCTAATAGTTACCCTAAACGTATTGGTTTAGGCCCCTCCTCGACACTTATTTATTCCGTTATTTGTTCCGACTCCACTATTTGTAAATATTTTCCTCCACCTCCCCCGGGAGATTGTGAATTCATTATCAGCAGGGAGCATAATCTCTTGTTCTCTCCCCGGCACTTAGCAGGGTATATTGCAGTCAGTGTGCATTCAGCTAACCCCCTTGCCGTGCTCATTCTTTCAGTTCGTGGAACTTCTAAAATATTAAAAGGAAGTGTCCCGTGTTTTTCTTACTTCACAGAAAAAGAACTTCTTGAATCTCTACCTCTTGGCAAGCAATGTACAGAAGAGCAAGAATTGCTGCGGTTTCTTTTTGAGAATAAATTAAAAAAGGTAAAAAAAAAACCCCAAACCACTGAGCAAATGTATAGGTCAATTTCGACATTTGGGACTATGTGGGACACCGATACCTTTCTGCTGACAGTTGAACGCAGTCCATATCCCACGCGGGGCTCATGGTCTTAAACCCGTTTGACAGGTGAGGGAACTGAGGCCCAGAGAGGCGAAGTGGCTTGCCCAAGGTCACACAGCAGACAAGTGGCAGAGGTGGGATTGGACCGTGCATAAGAATGCAGTTGGGGAAGACTAACCTAACTAAAAATATAATACAGAGTTTCAAGAGACGTGTCTCCACGTTAACGTTCGTAAAATTCAGAGTGGATACTTGGGGGATTGTCTCTTCATTTACAAAAATGTCTCTCTCTCTTATTTTTCTAGCTTCTTAAGGCGAATTTAAACATTTTCTTGTGTTTCAGTATAATAAGCCCAGTGAAACGCTCATTCCTGAGTCCGTGGATGGCCTTCAGGACAATCTGGATGTGGTGGTGTCTTTAGCAGAAAGACATTATTATAACTGTGATTTTAAAATGTGCTACAGGCTGACCTCCGTGTAAGTACACTTAACCGTTTAAATGTTTGGCCGCGGAGCCTGTTTGTAGAAAGATGGGGGTGATCTGCAGCTTGGCTTAGGGGAAAGAGCCCGGGCTTGGGAGTCAGAGGATGTGGGTCCAATCCCGGCTCTACCATTCTGCCTGCTGGGTGACCTTGGGCAGATTACTTCACTTCTCTGTGCCTCAGTGACCTCATCTGGAAAATTGGGGATTAAAAATTGTGAGCCCCACGTGGGACAATCTGATTACCCTGTATCTGCCCCAGCGCTTAGAACTGTGCTCGGCACCTAGTAAGCGCTTAACAGATACCGTAATTATCATTATTATCTGCGAGACCCCCACGTCTTCCGGCTTAGAGGAAAAAGCACGGGTCTAAGAAGCAGGACCTGGGTTCTCATCCCCGTTCTGCTTCTTGCCTGCCGTATGACCTTGGGCAAGTCACGTAACTTCTCCTCCGTGCCTTCCATTCCTCCCGCTTAGCCTGTGAGCCTCGTGTGGATCAGGGACTCTGACCTGATTTTCCCCAGCACTTAGTACGGTCCCAGGCACAGAGTGTTTGAAAACTAACGCAATTATTATTATAAAACACATGACCCTCATTTTCAGGCTGGTTCATTCGGCAGTCCTACCGATTATGCTGTAAATGCGTGATCATTTTCCGTTTTTAACTTGTACGTATTTATGCGTGAGTTTTCTCATCCGTCTTTCCTCCCTCTAATCTAATGAATAGCTAAAGAAGTTCATCTTTTAGGAGTAATTGCAAAGAGAGATAATCGCCACCGAATTATGCCTGGAAATGTAGGGCCTATAGGCCGTTGACCTGTTAATGTGATGTTTATCGCATTCCAAATCTGGGATTGTAATACGTGTTATTTTGAGTTTTCAGAGTGATGGAAAAAGATCCTTTCCATGCCAATTGCTTACCTGTGCACATAGGGACACTCGTGGAATTGAACAAAGCAAATGGTGAGATTGCTATTTTTAAGTCAAGTTACGACTCGCGATCCGGACAGGCCGCGTAATCTTCCGCGGACCGTCTTTGAAAATGATGTCCTAGGAACTTGAAATCTCGTGCGCCGTGACAAACCGGCCCGTGGCTCTCTGGTCATTACAGATCCTGAATAATTGCGCGTAGTTGCGTGAATCGGTGTGACGAGGCCGGGTGAAGCTAGGGAACGTCCAGTCGGGTCTGTTTAGTGACTCAGTTGCCCAAAACGTTGCCGAGTGTGTGAGGCAGAGCTCATCGAGAATGCTGTATATTAAGTAGCTCTTTCTGAAATGTTTCCCATGAGGTCCGGTTGACTAATTCTCCTCGTCGAGCGCTTAGTACGCAGTGCTCTGCGGACCGTAAGCGCTCAGTAAATACCGTTGATTGATGGTGCTAAGAACCAGAGTGGGCTCTTGAAGGAGCGTGGCCTAGTGGAAAGAGCACGGGCTCCTTCATCCCAGCTTTTCCACTTGTCTGCTGTGGGACTTTGGGCAAGTCACTTCTCTCTGCCTCAGTTCCCTCGTACCGTTCTCCCTCCTGCTTAGGCTGTGAACCCCAGGTGGGACCTGATTATCTCATATCTACCCCAGAGCTTAGCCCAGGGCTTGGCACACAGTAAGCGCTTCACAAATACCACAATTACTACTGAAATCCTTCCTCTGTAGAAAGCTGTCTTTGTGATTCAGAAACCTGTACTTCTGAAGGAGAATGTGACCCCAGGAAGCTAAAGGTCATCGGTTGTATTTATTGAGCGCTTACTGTGTGCAAAGCACTGTACTGATCGCCCATTTATTCCTGAATGTATTTTAACAGAAGCAGTTGGCAATAAAAGGACCGGCATTTTGCCCATCGTCGTTTTCTGAAACAAGCGCCTCTCTCACCCCTAGAATTTTTCGGTTGGAGTGATAAATGGAAAAATACAGCAAACTCCTCATATCTACAGGCAGAAGTTGGGATGGCTTCATTATTAGTAAAATCGTATTATATTGCCTCTCTTTAAAAGCATAATTAATTGAGAGGTATCTCTAGTAATTTGGGTAGCGTCACCTGAAATGTTGATGTGTAACTCCTTTCTGTTTTCTCTCCACAGAGCTTTTCTATCTCTCTCATAAACTAGTGGACTTGTACCCTAGTAATCCCGTAAGTGATTTTTACGCTTTTCCTTTCCCCTTGCCTTTTCAAACGTGAAATTCATTTATTCTCCCAGCGCTGCCTAATTGCTAACGGGAGAGTGAGAATTCAAGACTCGGAAAGCGCCAGTGCAGTAAAATCCCACAGAGCGATGCATCTCGCAAAGTTCACGTCCTAAGAGATGGGGCCTTCTGATTTATCGAGTCCGGAGAAAATAGAGGTTAGCTCTCCGAGTTCCCAAAGTTCTGCCAGACAGGGCTATTGGGTGGTTGCAGGTCCCCAGTTATCAGATTCGGTCTTGAGTTAGAGCGTCTGGATCCCGGGCTCCCAGCTGCACTGAGAGCAAGCGGAAGCCGAGCCAAACGTCATCTCGGGGGAGTGAACGATTGCGTTTTGTCGGGGGAGCGGACCCCACGGGATAAAGTCAGCCAGGTCACTGCAGTCCCATTCGTTTTGAAAATACCACCCGGTATTGGTCCAGATCCCCCGTGAGGCCTTTTCGATCAATAAATGTGAGACGGGGACCTTAGCCGACGTGATTATCTTGTTTCTTCGGCGCTTAGTACAGAGTAGGTGCTTAACAAATGCCGTCGTTATCATTAATGATTATTTAAGTGTTTACAGTGTGCGGAGTACGGTATCGAGTGCTTTGGAGAAGATAGTACGATAGTCGGTAGGCGTGATCCCCGGCCTCAAGGAGCGAACGGTCTAGGGGGAGAGGTAGTAATTGGAATAAATTACAGGGAGGGGAAACAGCAGGGATGTGAACTTAAAGGCTACGGGGCCGGGGTGGGGTGAGAATCAAAGTTTATAAGGGATACAGATGCAAGTGCTTAGGCGACGCGGAAGGGAGGGTCAGTAGGGTGGGGAGATGAGGTTAAGTCAGGGAAGGCCTCTTGGAGGAGAGATGATTTCAGCGGGGGTTTGAAGCTAGGGAGAGTGGCGGTCTGTCGGATAGGAAAGGAGAGGGATTATCAGATCAGGGGAAAGAGGTGGGCCAGGGGTCAGTGGCGAGACGGGCGAATCGAGACGGAGCGAGTAGGTTGGCGTCGGCGGAGCGGAGCGGTTGGCTTGCGGTAGAAAGTCAGGTAAGGTAGGAGGGGGAGAGCCGATGGAGCGTCTTAAAGCGGAGAAGCAGCGTGGCTCAGTGGAAAGAGCACGGGCTTTGCAGTCAGGGCTCATGAGTTCAAATCCCAGCTCTGCCACTTGTCGGCTGTGTGACTGTGGGCAAGTCACTTCACTTCTCTGTGCCTCAGTTCCCTCATCTGTAAAATGGGGATTAAGACTGTGAGCCCCACGTGGGACAACCTGATTCCCCTATGTCTACCCCAGCGCTTAGAACAGTGCTCGGCACAGAGTAAGCGCTTAACAAATACCAACATTATTATTATTATTATGGTCGGGAGCTTCCGTTTGACGCGGAGGGGGATGGGTGACCGACGGAGGTTTTGGAGGAGTGGGGAGATCTGTCCCGAGTGATTTTATAGAAGATTGATCCGGGCAGTGGAGCTAAGTGTAGACTGGAGAGGAGAGGGACGGGAGGCGAGGAGGCTGACCCACTAGTCACTGCGGGAAGCGATCGATGCTCGGATCGGCGTGGGAGCGGTTGGGTGGGAGAGGAGAAGGAGGATTCTAGAGGCTTTGCGAAGGTAGGAACGATGGGACGCGGTGACCTTAAATATGCAGATCGAACGAGAGAGGTGAGTTGGCGGTTAGGCTAAGGTTCCGGGCTGGTGAGTCAGGGAAGACGGTGGTGGTAGGCAAAGCGGTGGGGAAATCTGGTGGAAGACCGGGTTTGGGTGGGGGAGGCGAGGAGTTCTCTTTCGGGACACGTTAGGTTTGAGATGTCAGCGGGACAGCCTGGTAGCTGTGTCAGTTTGAAACGTACGGGGACTTTTTCAGGCCTGCCGAGTTCTCTCGAGTCCTCCCCTCCGAACCACTGCTCGAGGGAGGAAATCGAGAGACTCAGTTTTATATTTAGAATCAACACGGGCGCCCCGTTCCCCTTCACCTCCTCCCTCCTCCTCTTCTCCCTTCTGAATTCCTCCTGGTTTAGTAATCCCTAAGCACTCCTGCTTTTTATGGCATTTGTTAAGTTTGCCTTGGTGTTGCCCATTCATTTGTGACGGTGATGATTTGGGTGTCAAGAGAGGCATAAATTAGGTGCTCTGCAGCGTGTTTGATTTTAGGAGTTACTTCCTTTCTTCTTTCGCTGCTCTGAGGGACATTGCAATCATTTTATCGTCTCGGGAGAGTTTGCTTACCTCCGTGAGGCTTAGAGGTTTGCCACGGAGAGAGATTCTCTCCCTAAGGCTCCCCATAACGGAAAGGTCTAAGCCGAAGCGTCAAAGTTCAATCATTCAGTCGTATTTATGGGGCGCCTACTGTGTGCGGAGCACTGTCCTAAGCGCTTGGAATGAACAGTTCGGCAATAGATGGCGACGAGCCCCGCCCGTCGACGGGCTTACGGTCTAGACAGAGTTGATTCACCTGTGCTGGGCAGCGGTGGCGTCGGAAGAATCAGAGGCGGATGATCAAGTGATCAAAATGTCGATCAGAGGGAACGCCAGGGACTCAGCGTGGCTCAGGGGAAGGAGCTCGGGCTTGGGAGTCAGAGGTCATGGGTTCGAATCCCGGCTCTGCCACTTGTCAGCTGGGTGACGGTGGGCAAGTCACTTCACTTCTCCGTGCCTCAGTTCCCTCATCTGTAAAATGGGGATTAAGACTGAGCCTCATGTGGGACAACCTGATGACCCCGTATCTCCCCCAGCGCTTAGAACAGTGCTGTGCACATAGTAAGCGTTTAATAAATACCAACATTGTTATTATTATTACTGCGCCAAAGTAAAATTTTTCATATTTCCAAATTTCTTTACCCAGAAAACTCTATGGATATAAGGGCCAAAATGAGGGTAGGTCGTTCTGGAGAAGAGGCGTCCACGGGATCGCTTTGAGTCAGAAATGACTCAGTGCCATTTGATCATCATTTGTTAAGCGCTTACTACGTGCCAGCCACTGTACTAAGCGCCGGAGTAGGCACACGTTCATCAGGTTGGACACAGTCCATGTCCCACTTGTGGCTCACGGTCTTGATCCTCATTTATACTGATGACGGAACCGGGGCACAGAGCAGTGAAGCGACCCTCCTAAGGTCACACAGCAGCCCGGTGGCAGAGCCGGGATCGGAACCCAGATCCCTCTGACTCTCAGGCCCGGCTCTTCCACCGGGTCACGCTGCTCCTCAGACTGGAGTCCCGGTTTGGTCTTGTTCCGGGCGTCTCCTAGTATCCAACCGCTCTGCTTTTGCCTCTCTCCGGGCGGCAGGTAGAACCCCGAAGGTAGAGCGGAAATTTTTTTTTTTTATGGCACTTATTGAGCACTTACTATGTGCCTGGCATTGCGCTAAGCACTGGGAAAGTCAAGATAATCAGATGGGGCACAGTCCCTGTTCCCCATGAGGCTTACAGTCTAAGCGGGAGGGAGAACAGGTGTAGAATCCCCATTTTACAGATGAGGAAAGGCACAGAGAAGTTCAGCGTCCTGCCTAGGGTCACAGAGAAGCGGCGTGACTCAGTGGCAAAAGCCCGGGCTTGGGAGTCCGAGATCGTGGGTTCTAATCCCGGCCCCGCTGCTTACCAGCTGGGTGACTTTGAGCCGCTCACCTCTCTGGGCCTCAGTTCCCTCATCTGTAAAATGGGGATTAAGACGGTGAGCCCCACGTGGGACAGCCTGTTTCCCTCGTATCTACCCCAGCGCGTAGATCGGCACCTTGTAAGCGCTTAACAAATACCGGCATCATCATCGTACAGCAGGAAAGTGGCAGAGCGGGGATCAGAACCCGGGTCCTCCATCTCCCGGACCTGTGCTCTTTGTAGCGTGTGAATTAGAGCCCCGCGGACATGGAAAAGACAGGTTCTCCGTGAACTTTTTATTCTTAATGGAACTTCTTAAGTGTTTACTACGTGGCGGTCACGCTACCGAGGGCTGGGGTAAATCCAGGCTAATCGGGTTGGACCCAGGCTTTGTCCCACATAGGGCTCACAGTCCTCATTCATTCAACCCTAATTATCGAGCGCTTACTATGTGCAGAGCACTGTACCAAGCGCAGCGTGGCTCGGTGGAAAGAGCCCGGGCTTGGGAGTCAGAGCTCGTGGGTTCTAATCGCGGCTCCGCCACTTGTCTGCGGTGTGACCTCGGGCAAGTCACTTAACTTCTCTGGGCCTCAGTTACCTCATCTGTAAAAATGGGGATTAAAAAATGTGAGCCCCACGTGGGACTATCTGATTCCCCTGTATCTCCCCCAGCACTTAGAACAGTTCCCTGCACATAGTAAGCGCTTAAGAAATATAATTATTATCATCATTACAATTCGGCAACAGATAGAGACAATCCCTGCCCAGTGGCGGGCTCACGGTCTTAACTGGGAGGGATTAGGATTTAATCCCCCTTTCTGTAGAGGAAGAAACCGAGGCCCAGGAGGTGGTGTAACTCGCCCAAGGTCACCCGGCAGACAAGGGGCAGAGCGGTCCTAAACATAAACCCAATTTCCAAAGGAGCTAACTACGCTCCGGGAGAATCTCTCTCGGAAGTGGGTCCGGCCTGGGGAATCTCAGCGTGGCGTTCAGTGATCTGATGTATTTCGGATAATTGCTCGGATTTTTCTTTTGTATTTAGGTATCGTGGTTTGCAGTTGGGTGTTATTACCTCATGGTCGGCCACAAAAATGAACACGCCAGAAGGTATCTCAGGTACGAGCACATTTCCCTCCCCGCTCGTGCTGAACTCTTCGATTAGGCCTGGCAGGAATGGCGTTTCTTGTCGAATCTGCCGTCCCGGAGCCGTCGCTCTAATTCCGTTATTCGGTTACGTCGAGGGTCGCTGTGGAAGCCACCCTTCCCGAACTGGAAGTCAGAAGACCCGAGTTCTGATGTCGGCTCTGAGACCTCGGACAAGTCACTTGGCGTCTCTGGGCCTCAGTTACCTCATCTATAAAATAACGATTAAGACTGAGCCCCGTACGGGACTACCGTGTCCAACCTGTTTAGCTTGTATCTGTCCCAGCACTTACAGTCCCGGGCACATCGTATGTGCTTATCAAGGACCGGAAAAACCGAAAAAACCCTTTCTTTCCTCCGCAGAAAAGAAGAAATGGGTTTCAGCTACATTGGGAAGGGTGTAGATTCGAGTTAAGGAGAATCTGCTGGGAGATGGATCGATTCATGGTATTTATTGAGGGCTCGCTATGTGCCGATCGCTGTACTAAGAGCTCGGGAGAGTACAACAGAATTAGCAGCCCCTGTAACGAGTGAACACCCTGGAGACCGACAGTAAAATAAGTAATTTATAATGTGTAATTTAAAGATCTCCAGGAAAGCAGATTCTTCAGAGCGAGCCTAGACCCAACTGGGTTTTGTCCCGGGTCCCTGAGTTTCATGAAGAACGTGACTTTTCCATCTACACGGGGCTCGGATTCATCGGTCTGCCTGTGCGCCGTGGGGTGAACTAGATCACTCTGCGCGGAGCACTGTGCTCAACGCTCGGGACAGTACAGTGCAACCGAATTAGCCGACCCGTTCCCTGCCCGTAACGAGCTTGCCGTCTAGAGGGGGAGACGGTAAAATCCGTAATTTATAACCGATAATTCGAAGACCTTCAGGAAAGCAGGTTCCTCAAGTGAGGTTGGACCCTACTGGGTTTGGCCCGGGGCTCCTGAGGTTCACGAAGACCTTGGGTTTTCCGTCCTTGCGGGGCTCTAATTCGTGAGTCCTCCAATTCGTGATTCTACCCGTGTGCCGTCGGGTGAACGGCAGTCCGTCCCCTTTCCCCCTCCTACCTCACCTCGCTACTCTCCTCCTCGGGCCCAGTCCGCGCAACCTCCCTCCTCTGACGCTCACCTTCTCACTGAACCTTCATCCGAGAAGCAGCGTGGCTCAGTGGGAAGAGCACGGGCTTTGGAGTCAGAGGTCATGGGTTCGAATCCCGGCTCTGCCACTTGTCAGCCGTGTGACTGGGCAAGTCACTTCACCTCTCGGGGCCTCAGTGACCTCATCTGTAAAATGGGGATTAAGACTGTGAGCCCCACGTGGGACAACCTGATTCCCTTATGTCTACCCCAGCGCTTAGGACAGTGCTCTGCACATAGTAAGCGCTTAACAAATACCAACATTAGTATTATTATTATCTCGTCGGTCTCGCCGCCAGCCTCTCACCCACCTCCTCCCTCTGGCCCGGAACGCCCTCCCTCCTCCTGTCAGATCGATAATGGCTCTCCCCCACTTCAAAACCTTATCGAAGGGACATCTCCTCCAAGAAGCCTTCCCTGACTGAGCCCTCCTCTCCTCCCACTCCCTGCTGCATCACCCTGACTTGCCCCCTTCATCCTCCCAGCCCCGCAGCACATACGTACAGATCTGTAATTTATTTCTGCGTATTAATGTCTGTCTCCCCCTCCAGTCCGCGAGCTCGTTACGGGCAGGGACTGTGTCTGTTGTTGTACTGTACTCTCCCGAAGTACAGCGCTTTGCACACGGCAAGCGCTCAATAAGCACCACCGAAAGAATGAACGGACCGAATCTCGGTACGGTGGATGGGGGGGGGGGGTAGAAAGGCCGGCCGGCCTGGATTTGCGGCTCCGTGTGCGACGGATTCCAGAGGTCGGGCGGCGGACTAAATGGAAGCCTTCGTTCCAGCAAAGCCACCACCCTGGAGAGGACGTACGGACCGGCCTGGATCGCCTACGGACATTCCTTTGCCGTCGAGAGCGAGCACGACCAGGCCATGGCGGCTTACTTCACGGCCGCTCAGCTGATGAAAGGGTACGTCGCCGGCACGCCGGGGCCGCCTCACGCGGGAGTGATAAAGACCGTCTCCTCTGGGTAACTTGCCGTGGGTGGGGCCCGGCCCGTGACGAGCAAAGACCTTCTTTTTGACCGGCGGTCGGTTGGCGGTGTAGCCGACGTCCGGCCCCGATGCCGACGGAATACGATCCCTCCCGTCGAACGCGCTGTTAAATTCCGCTCTGAAGCCGAGCGCCGTTTCTCGGCGTTATTGACGGCTGTGGCACTGTGGTAATGTTGACCGGTGGAAGATTCCTACCCGGGATATGCGTGTCGTCGTAACCTTGTCCGGGATTTTAGTTGGCGCACGTGTATAAAAATAGGTAAATTAATGTCTCGGGGGCCTAAGGGATGGTTGGAGATCACGTAATCTCCCCTTTTCAGAGCCCCGTGATCCGCTGCTGCTTGTCTGTACTTAGAAAGCCCCAAAAGACTGTTCCTATAAAAGCGGCGGATTGGTTGTGAGCCTTCAGATGGCATCCGTCCTTGTGATTTCTGACGATCAGAGAAGACAACCGTGCGTTTTGGGGGTTCCCCCGGCATTCACCTAGCCTCCTGGAAGGGTTACAGGGCGCCGACGGCCTTTCAGCTTGACCGAAGAACCGGTCACGCGGTCAAGTTGACCCGACCTCCTCCCTCCTCCTTTCGTCACTAGGTGCCACTTGCCGATGCTGTATATCGGATTGGAATACGGCCTGACCAACAACTCGAAGTTGGCCGAGAGATTTTTCAGCCAGGCCCTGAGCATAGCGCCCGAGGATCCTTTTGTTATGCATGAGGTTGGAGTGGTTGCGTTTCAGAACGGAGAGTGAGTATATAAGGCGGAGAAGGGATCTCGATTCTTCTTTCTCTTTCCCCCTCGCTTCTTTCAACGTGCCTCTTTCGGAAGCCTTTCTAATCGCTGTAGAAGCCGCGGCCCCCGCCCCCCCGTGACCCGGGGTTGTGGTCAGCAAAGCAGAAACTGCAGCTCTCCACTGTTGGTTTCTAAATTTAAAATGAACCCTTTTTTGTTGTTTCCGTGTGTGTGTTTTTGTTTGTTTAATGGTATTTGTTAAGCCCTTACTGTATGATAATAATGATGATGGTATTTTTTAAGCGCCCACTATGTGGAAAGCACCGTTGGGGGATACGAGGTGATGAGGTTGTCCCACGTGGGGCTCACAGTCTTCATCTCCATTTTCCGGCTGAGGGGACTGAGGCACCGGAAGTGAAGTGACTTGCCCAAAGACAGCTGAGGAGGAGGAGCCGGGATTAGAACCCACGACCTCTGACTCCCAAGCCCGGGCTCTTTCCACCGAGCCGCGCCTCACTGGGCTAAACGCTGGAGCAGATACGAGATAATCCGGGTGGACGTAGTCCCGGTCCCACGTGGGGCTCACAGTCTTAATCCCCCTTTGACAGCTGAGGGAACTGACGTGCAGAGAAGAAGAAGAAGAATGTTGGTATTCGTTAAGCGCTTACTATGTGCCGAGCACCGCTCTAAGCGCCGGGGTAGATACAAGGTCATCAGGTTGTCCCACGTAGGGCTCACGGCCTTCATCCCCAGTTTACAGATGAGGTCACTGAGGCACAGAGAAGTGAAGTGACTTGCCCAGAGTCACACAGCCATGAAGCGGCTTGCCCACTGTCGCACAGCAGACAAGTGGCGGAGCAGGGATTAGAACCCATGACCTTCTGACTCGCGGACCCGTGCTCTATCCATTAGGTCACGCCGCTTCTCCTCGGAGTGGGGCTACCCTTCTCCGAACTGCCGCCCGGGGGAGGAATTGACTCCGAATCCCTCCCCTCTAGCCTGTGAGCTCGTCGTGGGCAGGGAAGGTGTCTGTTTCTTATTGTATCGTACTCTCCCAAGCGCTTAGTACAGTGCACCGCACACAGTAAGCGCTCCACGCATGCAGTCGAGTGAACGGATGAATGAACTTTACATTTCGAATCAACACCGGAGCCCGGTTCCCCTTCTCCCGCTCCCCTTCTCCCGCTTCTTCCTCCTTTCCTCCCTTCCGCCGTCGCCTCCCCGTTTTAATCATTTCTTGTTTTGTGGGTTTGTTTTTTTTCTTAAGCTGGAAAACATCAGAAAAGTGGTTTCTCGATGCTTTAGAGAAAATCAAAGCCATCGGAAATGAGGTATGTTGAAGCGAAACGAACCGTCCGTGGGGGTGGGGGGGTGTTTTTTTACCGATCGTGGGCTTCCTGCTTGGCCAGTGGACTCTGGGAGATAATTAACCGATCGGGTGGCCACAAAGGACCTGCCAGGCCGGATCCAAGCGCTTAGTAGCGTGCTGGGTGGGGAGACTGGGATATACCGGCAAAACTCCCATCGTAACAATAATAATGATGTTGGTATTCACTCAATAGTATTTATTTAGTATTTGTTGAGCGCTTACTATGTGCAGAGCACTGTACTAAGCGCTTGGAATGGACAAATCGGTAACAGAGACAGTCCCTGCCCCTTGACGGGCTTACAGTCTAATCGGGGGAGACGGGCGGACAAGAACAATGGCAATAAACAGAATCAAGAATAGAATGGTACTAAGCGCTTACTATGTGCCGAGCACCGTTCTAAGCGCCGGGGTAGATACAAGGTACATCCCGAACGATGTCTCAGACGGCTCTGCCCCGCAGGAACGAAAACCCGCAGCGCTGTTGAGGAAGTGGAGGTGGGGGAAAGCTTCAGAATCCCCGGGCCCGTGGGGGTGGCGACGAGGATGATATTCGTTAAGCGCTTACTATGTGTCAGGCACCGTGCTAAGCTGAATACCGGGGTAGATAGAAGATAACGAGGTGGGACAGCGTCCCTGTCCCATCGGGACTCCCGGCGAGCAGGTGTCGGGGCCGGGATTAGGAACCCGATCAATCAGTCGACGGATGGGGTTATTGGAGCGCTCACTGGGTCCAGAGCGTACTTGGGAGAGTACGGTTCGGTAGAGCTGGGAGAGACGATCTGTGTCCACAGACTTTAGAGAGCGAGACAGACACTCAAATAAATTATGGAGATGGGAGAGTGTAAGGACCGGTATATAAGTGTAATAATAATAATAATTATGTTGGTATTTGTTAAGCGCTTACTATGTGCAGAGCACGGTTCTAAGTGCTGGGGCAGATACAGGGTCATCAGGTTGTCCCACGTGAGGCTCACAGGTAATCCCCATTTTACAGATGAGATAACTGAGGCACAGAGCAGTCAAGTGACTCGCCCACAATCACACAGCTGCCAAGTGGCAGAGCCGGGACTCGAACCCTTGACCTCTGACTCCCGAGCCCGGGCTCTTTTCCACCGAGCCACGCTGTGTAGATGAGAAGCAGCGTGGCCCAGTGGCTAGATCCCGGGCCTGGGAGGCAGAAGGACCTGAGTTCTAATCCCGGCTCGGCCGCTTCTCCCGCTCGGTGACCCTGGGCGGGTCTCTTCACTCTCCGTGCCTCAGTTACTTCATCTGTGAAATGGGGATTAAGACTGTGAGCCCCATGCGGGCCGGGGACCGGGTCCAGCGTAATTACCCTGCAGCTCCCCAAGTGTTTATTACGGGTGCCCGGCACGTGGTAAGTACTTAACAAGTACCTATTTTTCAAAAGTGCCGTGGGGCTGAGGGTGGGTTGAATATCAATAATGATAATTACGGTGTTTGTTAAACGCTTACCGTGTGCCGCTCACTGAACTGAGCGCTAGGGTGGATACAAGCACATCTTGTTGAACACAGTCCCCGTCCCACCTGGGGCTCACCGTCTCAATCCCCATTTTACAGGGTGTCACCCGTCGCCGGGGACGGGTTCTTTCGGAATCGGCGCAGCGAGAGAGAGAGGGGCCGGGGATGGAAAAACCTGAGTTGTGTATAGAATTTATTCCGCGGGGCGGATCGAATTCATTATTTAGACGCGACAGTCGGCCTTCCCTCTGGGGGGAAACATGGTGTTAAAGCTTCGCCTTTGGGAGGAATGTGGTGTTAGAGCTTCCCTAACGGGAGGAATACACTGGCATGTTCCTCGCGTGCGGGCGGACACCCGAGCCCACTTAGGATTGACTCCCAACGCGGCGAGGCGGCTGGCTCCCGCCATGCGCTCGCCCCACCCGGGAGGACTCCACCTTGGCGTTAAATACGCTTATGCGTTAAACACTAATGAGTTACGTACACTTATGCGTTAAACCCAGTTAAGCATTATCCACTTATGTGCTACTCGCACTCGGTGAGGCAGCTAGCTCCCACCCTGTTCACGTCCCCCTGGGGAGGCACCCCCTTAGACAGCAAATCCATTTTAAACATTACATACCCATGGTGAAGCGACTGGCTTCCAACCCCACGAGCTCCCGGCGGGACGGGACGGGACACTCCCCCATCCCACGGCTCCTCGCTCGGCGCAGGCAGAGCGGCCTTCTCACGCTCTGGACAGAGGCGACCCGCAGCCGGCTGCCGCGAGTCCGGTTCCTCTGCACAGAAGGTTAGAGGCGGCGGGTATTCATCACCCGTGCCCTTAGGCCGCTCCAGCCTCCGGCCTCAGTTTATCCGATCCCTGCCCTCCCCCCTCCTCCATTCCTAATTTGATCGGCACGGGGGCGAGGGGCACCTTCTGTATTCCCAGCCTGGGCGGTCAGTCTGGCAGTTTGGGTCGCGGGGGCCGTGTCCCACCCTCACTTCCGAGTTCCGCCTGCCGGCTCGGGAGGTCACGGGGTAGCGTTTGACCTTGAGATGGTCGGTACCCCGGGGTCACCCGGGACACAGGGCCAGAGCGTAATAATAATAATGATAATGGTGGCGTTTGCGAAGCGCTTACTACGTGCAAAGCACCGTTCTCAGCGCTGAGGGGGATACAAGGTGATCAGGTGGTTCCACGTGGGGCTCACAGTTTTAATCCCCATTTTACAGGTGAGGGAACCGAGGCACCGCGAAGCGAAGTGACGTGCCCGAAGTCACACGGCCGGCAGGCGGCGGAGCCGGGCTTCGAACCCATGACCTCTCCCGAGCACCGGCTCTTTCCACTGAGCCACGCTGCTTCCCTTAAGGGCATAGGCGATGCAGGGTGGAGGGCGATTGGGGGAAATTTAGGGGCTCGGTTAGGGAAGGCTCTTGGAGATATGATTTTCGGAGGGCTTTGAAGGTGGGAAGAGGGGTGGTCCGCCGGGTGCGAGGAGGGAGGGAGTTCCGGGAGATGGAGGTAGTTTTGGCGTTAGAGGAGCAAACGGCGCCAGCCGGGTCGTGGGTGCCCCTTTCCCGAAGGGGGGGTGGGGACTCCACGGAAAAAAGCCGTCTCTCGCTCCGTAACAGGAGAAGCAGCGTGGCCTAGTGGATGGAGCGCTGATCTGGGCGTCGGAAGGACCTGGGTTCCGATCCTAATCCCGGCTCTGCCATCTGTCCGCTGCGTGACCCGGGGCAAGGCACTTAACCCCTGTGCCTCGGTCACCTCGTCCGTAAGATGGGGGTTAAGACCGAGCCCCATTTGGGACTGGACTGTGTCCAGTCGGGTCAGCAAGGCATTTAACTTGTGTGCCTCGGTTACCTCGTCTGTAAAATGGGGATTAAGACCGAGCCCCTTCAGGGACCGGACTGCGTCCAACCGGCTCGGCTCGAATCTACCTCAGCACCCAGTACGGTGCCCGGGCACACGGTGGTCGCTTAACGAATACCATAAAAAAGGGCAAAAGACAGTGTAATCTAGTTCAGTTTGTATCGGCTTTGTGAGTGGGGATGACATTTAGCATTCTGGATGGATCGACTTATTTTTCTGGCCGTTTGTTTCAAGAAAATAATAATGTTGGTATTTGTTAAGCGCTTACTACGTGCAGAGCACCGTTCTGAGCGCCGGGGGAGATACAGGATAATCAGGTTGTCCCACATGAGGCTCACAGTCTTCATCCCCATTTTCCAGATGAGGGAACCGAGGCCCAGAGAAGTGAAGTGACTCGCCCACAGTCACACGGCTGACAAGTGGCAGAGCCGGGATTCGAACCCGTGACCTCTGACTCCAAAGCCCGTGCTCTTTCCACTGAGCCACGCTGCTTCCCATGAAAATCTCATTATTCTAACCAGTCGGCCCAAGGGAGGAGGCCTCACGTATGTTCATTCGTTCAGTTGTATTTATTTGAGCGCTGACTGTGTGCCAAGCACTGTACTGAGCACTTGGGGGAGAGTACAGTGTAAGAGAAGACACGTTTGTGCCCACAACGAGCTCGTGGTCCGGGGGGGGAGACAGACATTAATGTAAATGAATAAATTGAGAAATTACAGATCTATACGTGTGGGCGGTGGGGATGGGAGGGAGGATGAAGGAAGGAGCGGGTGAGAGCGGCGCAGAAGGGAGTGGGAGGAGGGGGGGGCACGGGCAGGGAGGGCTTCTCGGGGGTGGTGGGCCCGAGGCGCTTTCATTCGACGTGGAGGTGGACGGGCGACCGCCGCAGTTTCTCGAGTGGGGAAGCGTGGCCTGAACGTCTTCGCGGGGAAATGACCCGGCCGATCGCACCCGGCTTCGGCTTCCCTTCGACTCCGAAACGACGTGCTTCTCTGCTGGCGTGCCGAAAGGCGGCCGGAAACGCGACCGACCTAAGCAGAGCTCACGGGCTGGGCGAGACCGAAGTCATTTTGTTTTCCAGGTGACGGTTGACAAGTGGGAACCTTTGTTGAACAACTTGGGCCACGTGTGCCGCAAGCTGAAGTAAGTAAGCGGAGCGTTTTCAGAAGGGCGACCGAGGACGCTCGGAAGACGCTGTGCATTTTTAAGGAAAATACGTGTATCTGCTACTTTAAAATGCAGACGATATAAGCGTTCTGTAGATATTATTTATGTGTATACTTGTCGGCGTCAAATGCCGTCGAGTCATTTCTCAACCATAGCAACTTTAAAGGACTTTTCTTGGTAGAGAATCCGGAAATGGTTTACCGTCGCCTTCTTCCGCGCGGTAAGATCTTAAGTCTCTGCCGTTGCGTCTGATCCACATTCTTGATCACTCGACCATCCGCCTTTGACTCTTCCCCAAGCCGCTGCTGCCGCCCAGCACACGTCAGTCGACTTTGCGCGATGACGTTTCGGCTTAGACCTTTCCGTTACGGGTAACCCTGGGGAGAGAATATCGGTAGCGTAGCACTGAGCTTCGTTGGCATATGCGGACTCTCCTGCTCTGAAAAGGTATTGATTCGTAGGAGAGAGTATAAATCATTACCATTGTTATTATTATTATGTGCCGTCGAGTCCTTTCCGACTCATAGCGACTCTGTGGATATACTTTCTCCAGAAGGTCCCCCGTCCTCTGCCATAATCCGCAACCTTTCTAAGGATTCTTCCGTTATCGTTGTTACGGTCTGCGTCCATCCAGCCGCCGGTCTGACTCTTCCACCTTTTCCCTGGACTTTTCCCAGCGTCGGTGTCTTCTCCGGAGAATTAACCTTCCCGATCGGGTGTCCAAAATATGCAGATCTAAGTCGAGTCATTTGGCCTTCCAAAGACCACTTTGGTTTAATTCGCTCTAAAATCCATTTGTTTGTTTTTCGGGCCGTCCGTGGGATTCGTACAAGTCTTCTCCAACACTAGAGCGTATATAAGTATATATGCACATATATAATAATAATAATAATAATGTTGGTGTTTGTTAAGCGCTTACTATGTGCAGAGCACTGTTCTAAGCGCTGGGGTAGCCACAGGGTAATCAGGCTGTCCCACATGAGGCGCACAGTTAATCCCCATTTTACAGATGAGGTCACTGAGGCACAGAGAAGCTAAGTGACTTGCCCACAGTCACACAGCTGACAAGTGGCAGAGCCGGGATTCGAACGCATGACCTCTGACTCCCAAGCCCGGGCTCTTTCCACTGAGCCAAGCTGCTTCTCTGCTATATATATATATATATATATATATATAGCACATATGTATATAATCCATATTCCGTATAATCTATATATTCTTTATTGGGCAGGGACTGTCTCTATCTGTTGCCAAATTGTCCATTCCAAGCGCTTAGTACAGTGCTCTGCACATAGTACGCGCTCAATAAGTACTACTGAATGAGTGAATATTCTTATAATATGTTCTATATATTTCTACCTAGTAACCTATTTACTATACGTAAGTCCTGACAACTTTTTTACCAGGACACTCTGAAACATAAGGCTACTGCTTAGTCTTACGTAGTAAGGAGTTAAACCGCTACCGGTATTTAATATTCATTCGTTCAATAGCATTTATTGAGCGCTTACTATGCGCAGAGCACTGGACTAAGCCCATGGAGGGGATAAATCGGTAACAGATACAGTCCCCGCCCTTTGACGGGCCCACGGTCTAATGGGGGAGACGGACGGACAAGAACAATGGCAATAAATAGAATCAAGAATTCTATTTATTCCGTTCTATTAAGAGAATTTAATATCTGTTAAGCTGATCTGTGGTAGCTGGGCACTTGACCATGCCTCATAGAGTTGCAGTGCAGAGTCAGATTTGTCAAAGGTAAATAAAATAAAAGCCTGTGAAGATAATCGTCAGGAGATGCTCAGCGGCGGGAACCTGTTCAAAATCACCTACTAATCCTTTTACCCGCCAATTTCAAAAAAGCTCCCGGATGGCTGTAATGTTGATAATGCTGAGGGGCTCCGTTAGGCGCTTACTGTGCGCCAAGCGCTCTTCGAAGCTCTGGGGGGAGATACAAGGTAATCGGGGTTGTCCCACGAGGGGCTCACAGTCTTGACTGTGGCAGAGGCAGCGTGGCTCAGTGGGAAGAGCCCGGGCGTGGGAGTCAGAGGACGCGGGTTCGAATCCCAGCTCCGCCGCTTGTCAGCTGTGTGACCTCGGGCAAGTCACTTCTCTGGACCTCATCTGGAAAATGGGAATGAAGACCGTGAGCCCTACGTGGGACAACCCGATTACCTTGTATCCCCCCCCCCCCGCGCTTAGAACAGTGCTCGGCACAAGTAAGCGCTTAACAAATACCAAATTTTTTTTTTTATTCTCAATTTACAGATGAGGGAACCGAGGCTCAGGGAAGTTAAGCGATTTGTCCAAAGTCTCACAGCCGCTAAGTGGCGGAGCCGGGATTAGAAGCCCCGAGCCCGGACTCCTGCCGCTGAGCCAGGCTATTTCTGTGCGTCGGGGCGACACCAGGTCCCCGAGGGAGGGAAGATTTTTCCTTGCGGATGCCTCGGCAAACTACCGCCCACCCTCCCAGATCTATCCGTGGCACCCTGTGAACTCTGAACTCAGCTTTCCGGGCTAACAGAGCGGAAAGGTCTAGCACTCTGTAGAGCACCCGTTCCCTCGGCTTCTCCTTGTGGAACGTGTCGCCGGGAAAGGGCCTCCCTTCCCGATTCCCTGATTCTGGCTCGCCGCAGGACGCGGGCCCCGTCACCGAGAGCCCGTCGGAGCCACGAGGCTCCCGGCGTGGTCTGGGGGAACGCGTGGCCCCGGAGAACCCTGGGCCTCCCACCCGCTGTCTTGTACGGAGCTGAGCTGAAGCCGAGAGTTCCTGGGATAATAATAATAATGTTGGTATTTGTTAAGCTCTCACTGTGTGCAGCGCACTGTGCTAAGCGCCGGGGCAGATACAGGGTCGTCAGGTTGTCCCACGTGAGGCTCACAGTCAATCCCCATTTTCCAGATGAGGGAACTGAGGCCCAGAGAAGCGAAGTGACTCACCTACAGTCACACAGCTGCCAAGTGGCAGAGGCGGGATTCGAACCCACGACCTCTGACTCCCAAGCCCGGGCCCTTTCCGCTGAGCCACGCAGGCTCGGTCCGGGCTCTGCTCTGAGGTGCGCGGGGCGTCCTCCAGAGCAGCAGCTCACCCTGCTGGGCCTGGGCCTCGGTCCGAACGCTGGCCCGCGGCGGCCGTCCGAGTCGCGGGTTCGGTTTCCGGCCCTCCGCAAGGAAACCGTTTCACTCGGCGGCCCCCGAGGGGCCTGAAATAATTCCCCGTGACTCTAAGGAGACGGCGACTCACGGTATAAGTGATGACGGAACCGTCTCGAAGCGCTCTTCGGCACCCGCCTCTGTATGCCCTCGGCAGTTCTGATGGCTTTCCGGCTCCCGCTGCGACGACTGACGTTTCACCCGTCGTCAGCCCCCTGATTCTCGTTCCTTCTCGGTCTTGACCTCGGTGCCTCGGCCGCGCTATTGTCCCGGCCCGGAGCAGCCGTTCCTCACCCTCCGGAATCCTCCAGCCCGCGGCCGTCCTCGGGTCCATAGCCCCTCTAAACTCCCACCTCCTTCAGGAAACCCTCTCCAAATACTAATAGTCATCATAATGTTGGTATTCGTTAAGCGCTCACTATGTGCGGAGCACTGTTCTAAGCGCTGGGGGAGATACAGGGTCATCAGGTTGGCCCACGTGAGGCTCACGGTCTTCATCCCCATTTGACAGATGAGGTGACTGAGGCACTTCTCTACGTACACCACCTTAGTGATCACGCCAGCCTTGCGTTTCTTGCTTTCATTCCCACCTGCGGTACGCGGGTTATCTGGCGATTTGGATTTTCATCGGAATCCTCACCGAAAATACCGCTCGTTTAACCCGGCCTTACGCTGTTAGTAAATCATTTTTGTAGGTTCCCCCCCGCCTAGATTTTGCGTTCTCCCAGGGCGGGGATCGGTCATCCCGCTTCTGCTCCGCTCTCTCGGGGCTCCTCCCTCAGTAGGTTATTCTACCGGTCGATCAAATGATTGATTGGCTTTTCAGATCGCGGTCATTATAATAATAACGGCATTAAGCGGGAAGCGGCGTGGCTCGGCGGAAAGAGCCCGGCCTTGGGAGTCCGAGGTCGTGGGTTCGAATGCCGGCTCTGCCACTCGTCGGCTGTGTGACTGTGCGCAAGTCACTCGACTTCTCTGGGCCTCAGTGACCTCATCTGGAAAATGGGGATTAAGCCTGTGAGCCTGACGTGGGCCGATCTGATCACCCTGTAACTACTCCAGCGCTTAGAACGGTGCTCGGCACATAGTAGGCACTTAACAAACACCAGCATTATTATTATTATTATTAAGCGCTTACTGTGTGCCAGACACTACTAAGCCCTGGGGAGAGGATGGTATAATAGAGGCGATACACCTGTAGGTCGTCGATGTGAACTTAATAGACACTCTATATATTGTGGCCAGGGAACGGGTCTTCCAACCCCGGTGCGTCGTGCTCTCCCGCGACCTCGGCCCGACGCCGGGCGAATCGAAAATACCCTCGAGGGAGACGTCGGTGTATGACCTAGATACCTAAATAGCTATCTGGACGTGGATCTACGTATGGTTCGACGGCCCCCTTGTTTGTATTTCACCAGAAAGTACGAAGAGGCCCTGGAGTACCATCGCCAAGCCTTAGTGCTGATTCCCCAGAACGCGTCGACCTACTCCACCATAGGATACATACACAGCCTGATGGGCAACTTCGAAAGCGCCATCGACTATTTCCACACGGTACGTCTCCGGCCGCGGAGTCCGGTCGGCCGCACCGGGCAGTTCTCCCGGCTCGCCGTCTGTCTCCCCCCTCCTGGACCCCGAGCCCGTCGTCGGGCGGGGACGGTCTCCGTCGCCGAATCGTTACGGTCCGCGCGCCCGGAACCGCGCCCCGCGCCCGGTTGGCGCTCGACAGATACGACCGGATGAGCGAGTTGAACCCGGTTGACGTCGAGCGGGCGTCGGAGGAGAGCCTGTCTGCTCTAGCCTTAGTCCGCCGAAGGACGCTCGCGTCCCGGCCGCGCGGAGGGCGGGATCGGGGGCCTCCCCCCGGGCGCGGAGGGTGGGGCCGGGGCTCCTCCGTCCCCCTCTCCTCCCCTCCTTGTAAGGAGGTGTCTGGGGAGGGGAACCGGGGTCTCGGGGTCAAAAGCCAGGTGGAGGCTGGCAAAAATTGCCGACTTGTTCATTCCAAGCGCTTAGTACAGTGCTCTGCGCATAGTAAGGGCTCAATAAATACTATCGAATGAATGAAAACGGGGGGCGGAGGCCAGGGAGCAGCAAGATGGCGCCTCTGACAATCATTCATTCATTCAGTAGTATTTATTGAGCACTTACTATGTGCAGAGCACTGTACTAAGCGCTTGGAATGGACAAATCGGTAACAGATACAGTCCCTGCCCTCCGACGGGCTCACAGTCTAATCGGGGGAGACGGGCAGACAAGGACAATGGCAGTAAATAGAATCGAGGGGATGAACATCTCATTGAAACGATAGCAAATAAATAGAACCAAGGCGATGTACAGCTCATTAACAGTATGAGCGAGGCACCACGGCTCCTCTTGCCCGCGGGAGGAGCTTTGCCGCTCCACCACTGTGTGGGTCTAATTCTGTTACGGCGAGGACGCCCTTTGCTAGTAAGCGTAGCGCGCTGACAGATTTGGAATAATCATTTTGGTACCCGTTAAGCGCCGACTGGGTGCCAGGCGTAGGAGAGCGGCGCGGCTCAGCGGAAAGAGCCCGGGCTCGGGAGTCAGAGGACCTGGCTGCTAATCCCGGCTTCACCTCCTGTCTGCTGTGTGGCCTTGGCAAGTTCACTTAACGGAGAAGCAGCGTGGCTCAGTGGAAAGAGCCCGGGCTTGGGAGTCAGAGGTCATGGGTTCTAATCTTGGCTCTGCCACTCGTCAGCTGTGTGACTGTGGGCGAGCCAGTTCACTTCTCTGGGCCTCAGTTCCCTCAACTGGAAAACGGGGATTCAAAGTGTGAGCCCCACGTGGAACGCCCTGATTTCCCTGTATCTACCTCAGCGCTTAGAACAGTGCTTGGCACATGGTAAGCGCTTAACAAATACCATCATCATTATTATTAACTTCTCAGCGCCTCAGTTCCCTCACCTGTAAAATGGGGCGTAAAAGTGTGAGCCCCCCCCATGTGGGACAACCTGATTTCCCTGTACCTACCCCAGCGCCCAGAACAGTGCCTGGCACACAGAGAAGCAGCGTGGCTCAGTGGAAAGAGCGTGGGCTTGGGAGCCAGAGGTCATGGGTTCGGATCCCGGCTCCGCCACCTAGCTGTGTGACCGTGGGCGAGTCACTTCGCTTCTCTGTGCCTCAGTTCCCTCATCTGTAAAACGAGGATGAAGACTGTGAGCCTCAGGTGGGACAACCTGATGACCCTGTATCTACCCAGCGCTTAGAACAGCGCTCGGCACACAGTAAGCGCTTGACAAATACCAACATTACTGTTACATAGTAAGCCCTTAACGAATACCACAATTATCATTATTGCTCTACTGAGCGCCGGAGCGGATACAAGGAAATCGGGTTGGACGCGGCCCTCGTCCCGGGTGGGGCTGCCAGTCTCAGTCCCCATTTTGCAGAAGAGGGAACCGAGGCTCGGAGAAGCGAAGCGACGTGGCCGGGGTCACGCAGCAGACGGACGGCGGCGCCGGGGCGCCCGGCCCGACCCCCGGCCCCGGGCTCTAACCGCCGCGCCCGCCCGGGGTTTGGAAACGCAGGGTGCTCCCTCGGGCCGACGTCGAACGCGGGTCAGTCGTCTCCACGGGAGGCTTCTCCGCACCTCAGCCGGAGGGAGTTCGGGAGGAGGGCGCCTTGGGCCGGGGAGGGCGAGGAATCCTCGTCCGGCGAAGGGCATTTGCACTCCGCTTGGTCCCGGGAACCGATTGAGCTTCTCCTCCACAGGCCCTGGGACTGAGGAGAGATGATACGTTTTCGGTCACCATGCTCGGGCACTGCATAGAAATGTACATCGGCGATTCAGAAGCGTATATCGGTAAGATTTCCGTTTTTCTCCTGCCTGGGTCGGGCCCCCTCTCCCCCCCACCCTTTTCGAAGTTTGGGACGTCTCCCCCTCAGAATCTGGAGGTTTTTCAAGCTCCTCTCTTCTCAAACCCCAGCCTTGTCGGTCGGTGGTATTTAGTGGGCGCTCAGTGGGTGCCGAGCACCGTAGTAGGTGCCCGGGAGAGGAGAGCTGGCGGACACGTTTCCCCGTCACGGGGAGCTCACGGCCCCGGGGGGGAGGATAGAGTGAAATAGATTACTGATAGTGGGAAGAGCAGCGTGGCTCAGTGGAAAGAGCCCGGGCTTGGGAGTCGGAGGTCACGGGTTCGAATCCCGTCTCTGCCATTTGTCAGCTGACTGGGGGCAAGTCGCTTCACTTCCCTGGGCCTCAGTTCCCTCATCTGGAAAACGGGGTTGAAGACCGTGAGCCTCACGTGGGACAACCTGATGACCCTGTATCTCCCCCAGCGCCTAGAACAGTGCTCTGCACATAGTAAGCGCCTAACAATTATTATTAGTGGACCGTGAGCCCGCTGTGGGCTAGGGGTCGTCTCTACCTGTTGCCCAGTTGCACTCTCCAAGCGCTTAGTACGGGGGTCCGCGCGCGGCGGATACGATGGCATGAATGGGAGAGATGAGGGCTTGGTTCAGGGCAGGCCTCTCGGAGGAGGTGTGATCTTAATGGAGATTTGAAGGTGGGGCAAGCGGGCGTGTGGCAGGAGTGAGTTCCAGGCCAGAGGGAAGGAGCACGATCCCGCAGACGATTCCTCCCCCCCCCCCCCCCCCGCTTCGAAGCCCATCTCCTCCAAGAGGCCTTCCCGGACTGAACCCCGCTTTTCCTCTTCTCCCACTCCCTTCTCCGTCACCCAGACTTGGCTCTTCCCGACCCCCCAGCCGCCCAGCGCTTCCCTACGTACCCGGAATCGTATCTATTTGCACTGCGGTCCGTCTCCCCGCCTGCCGGCCCGTTGCGGGCGGGGACCGTCGCCGTTTATGGTCGTGTCGTACTCTCCCAAGCGCTCAGTACAGCGCTCCGCGCACGCCAGGCGCTCGGTAGATAACGGCTGCGTGAGGCGCGGGGTCGGCGGCGAGATGGAGGTACGGTGAGTAGGTCGGCGTTAGAGGAGCGCAAGGGGGAGGGCTGGGTCGAGTAGAAAATCGGGAGAGCTGATCCGGTGCCCGAGGGCCCACGGTAAGGAGTTTCCGTTCCGTACAGAGGCGGGTTGGGAAACCCCTGGAAGTTTTTGAGGAGCGGGGAGTCGGGGACTAAATTTTTTGCTCGGGAAAATGATCCGGGCAGCAGAGCCAAGTCTGGTTTTGAGAGCTAAAATATTTCCTTTGCCGAGTTAAACAAGATTCTGTTCCTTTTGCCCCTTGCCTTTCATTTGTAATCTGAGGCACCGTTTTTACACTAGGACTAAGAAATCTGCCCCGTAGGTATTTTCCATTCAAAATGACTCATTCATTCATTCAATAGTATTTATTGAGCGCTTACTATGTTCAGAGCAGTGTACTAAGCGCTTGGAACGTACAGATCGGTAACAGATAGAGACGGGCTTACGGTCTCATCGGGGGAGACGGACGGACGGACAAGAACAATAGTTTGAAGCTGCCGGTAAGTGTTAGGCTCTTAGAGATCCTTGCCCGGTAAGTGGAGGAGCCGGGCAAGACGGACGCTCCGTCGCTGTGGTCAGCTGTCCCCCGGCCACTCGTCCGTAATCGTTTCCTTTTTTTATCGACGTCTCCACCTCAGATTCTCTTTCATAGAGGAACCGTCTGTGGGATCGGGCTCCTTCCTTCTGGCCTGGAACTCACTCCCCACTCACACCTGACAGACCACCGCTTGCCCCACCTTCAGATCTCCCACAGGCTGAGATGGGTCCCTCGATTTTGAAAGCGAAAATTTCAGAAAACCCGATTTTCGATAATAATAATAATAGTGGTATTTGTTAAGCGTTTACTATGTGCCGACCACTGTTCTAAGCACTGGAGGGCTGCAAGGTGATCAGCTTGTCCCAAGTGGGGCTCACAGTTTTTAATCCCCATTTTCCAGGTAAGATAACTGAGGCCCAGAGAGGCACTTGCCCAAAGTCACACAGCTGGCAAGCGGCGGAGCTGGGATTCGAACCCACGACCTCTGACTCCCAAGCCTGGGCTCCTTCCACTGAGCCACGCTGCTTCTCGGGCCTATGCCTTCAAAGTTGAAAACACGACAACACGACCTCTGAGGGTTCGCATACCAAAGCGCAGCATGGGGATTAAGATTGTGAGCCCCACGTGGGACAACCTGATTCCCCTGTGTCTACCCCAGCGCTTAGAACAGTGCTCTGCGCATAGTAAGCGCTTAACAAATACCAACATTATTATTATTGGAGAAGCAGCGTGGCTCAGTGGAAAGAGCATGGGCTTTGGAGTCAGGGCTCATGAGTTCGAATCCCAGCTCTGCCACTTGGCTGTGTGACTGTGGGCAAGTCACTTAACTTCTCTGTGCCTCAGTTCCCTCATCTGTAAAATGGGGATCAAGACTGTGAGCCCCACGTGGGACAACCTGATTCCCCTATGTCTACCCCAGCGCTTAGAACAGTGCTCGGCACATAGTAAGCGCTTAACAAATACCAACATTATTATTATTATTATGACGTTTCGAAGCGTTGGTCACGGCGAAACCTCCACTGGGAGCCAGAGGACCTGGGTTCTAATCCCGGCTCTGCCCGCTGGGTGACCTTGGGCAAGTCACCTGACGGTTCGGTGCGTCCGTTGCCTCCTCTGTAAAATGGGGATTAAATCCTGCTCCCTCCAACCTTGACTCTGAGCCCCACGTGGGACAGAGACCGCGTCTGACCCGATCATCTTGTGCTACCCCCGGCCCGGCTCGTAGTAAGCGCTTAACAAGTTCCACTTGGGGGGGAAGAAAAAAGTTCAGGACACAGAGATTCAGTTGTGGATAGCTGCCGTCACGTGATCTCTCCCTCAGGTCGACTCTCGGTCGCGACAGAAGCGACGGATCTCCCGTCCTACTTTGAAGGCGAATAGGAACGTCCGGCGAATACTGACGTCGCTGACGCGTTTTTCTTTTTCAGGAACCGAGATCAAAGACAAGTTGAGGTGTTACGATTTTGACGTGCACACGATGAAGACCTTAAAAAACATCATTTCCCCTCCGTGGGATTTCCGGGAGTTTGACGTAGAAAGACAGACTGTAGAAGAAAGTGGGATCATGGCGCTGGAGACGTCTCATCCTACGAGGAAAGCCGCAGATCCCAGGCCCCCTTTGGAAGAAACCTTTGAGATAGAAATGAACGAAAGCGATATGATGTTAGAGACGTCCATGTCGGACCACAGTACGTGAGGATAGACGCTGGCCCGCCCCCCCGGTTGATGTGAAGCGTCATTTGATTTCGCCGTCTGCCCCCCCATCCTTGTCGTGTTTTGAAGAATCTCCTATTTTTTTATACGAACCCGAGCGACATCTCCACGTCGAGCGGCAGAGAATCATCGCCCACCTTAGGACCGGAGAGCGTACCCTCGCCACGGACTGTTCTCCGCTGTGGCCGGGCCTAAGGAGTAGGTCTGCGTAGCGGAAGAGAGAAGGTAAACCGCCTACTAGGTCTTTTAAACTGCGGAGCTAGACCCGTCGATTGCCGGGAGGACCGCGGCGAAGGCTTCCGGGAATCCACGGGAAGCCGTCGACGAGACGCTCCGCGTCCCCCCGCGGGGCACGTTGCGGACGGGCCGCTCTCGGGGGACGTCCTCCCGAACACGCCGCGGGGTCGGGAGCCGCGGTCGAGGGGAGCGTGGGCTGGGGCGGGCAACGACGCGAGCTGACCCGGCGCCAGTTTCCGGCCCGCGGATTCCGTCGGGAACGGGACACACCCCCCACCCCCCACCCCACCACCACGTCGCAGGAGGACCGAAGGTGCTTCTGGAATTCAGTTTACAGCGGCGGAAGGCTTTTAGAGCGTTGTGAATGATCGAACTTAACGGCTTATCAGTGAAGCTCATCTTGCGTCATTTAAAAAAAAAAAAAAAAGGCCCAAGAACCAAGAATTTTGAATGCTGAACCAATATTTTATCCTTTAAACGATTTCAGAGGGAAGTGATCCGTCACTCTGTGTAAGAAGCGAAATTAATTTTATCAACGGCTCCTCATTTTTACGTACATTAAAGGGATGAGAAAGCCTCCTGACTGCCTTAGGAAGTTTTATGGGCGTACTCATCGTATTTTAGAGTGACCACACGAGCCCTTCGGGTCTTGCTTAATTTTACAGTACGGTAAGAAAAATGGCCAGATACGCGAGAGGTGACGAGGCGGTTAATGCGTACGACGTGGATATCCTGGGCCGCGGGCAGACAGAAAGGATTTGAGATGGAGACAACGATGAACTCTTTTCACACGTCTGGTGTGAGTCAGGAGAGGTTTGGTTTTTTTAAAAAAATATCAACGTAGAGCACTGCATGTGGTTTGTTTTGATAAGGTAAAAAAAAAAAAATCACCTGAAGGTTCGATAGTCCGGTTTGTACGGAACCAATCGCACTGAGCCCGTCGGGTTGTGCGGGGGACCCGGTCCGTTCCACACACGGTTTCCCGGTCCAAAGTAACGGATGGGGTTAGGGAACCAGACAGGAGGGTCCCTGCCCTTGCTGGAAACGAGAGAGGAACACGAGACGCTTCGTAGAAATCCGGAGCGCCCTCCCGCCGCCTCCCGTGTCGTTTACAGAGCCGGTTGTTCGAGAAACTGGTTCTGGGAATCCGAGTTGTCTCCGTGGTCAATTTTCGGGAAGGAGACGTCTACCACTTTGAAAAGAATTTCTGACTCCCCCCCCCCCCACCCTCCCATCCCCAAGGGAAACCCCAAATCTTCCTCACGCCAAAGTTGGGGCCGCTCAGGGGGCTTATGGATTAACCCCACCGGACCCCACTTCTCTTCCCGAGAAGAACAGAGGTGGGTAGGATCCGCGACTCTCCCGGCTCGATCCAATCCAACGCCGGTATTTTCTGAGCCCTCACTGTGTGCGGAGCACTGGACGAAGCACTTGGGAGAGGATGCTGTGACAGGAGTGGTAGAAACGTTCGCTGTCCGCAGCGAGTAATCCAAGATGTTTATTTACTAATGTAATGGGCGGGTAGATTCGGGAGTTGCAACGTATTATCAAATGCCTCGTGTTTGGAAGGAGTGGAATTTCCGGAGCATATTTCCGTCCCTGGGAGCTAAAATACGAAGGTCAAGAATACAGGGACGCCCCTCTAGGCTGTAAGCTCGTGGGCGGGGAACGTGCCTACCAACTCTGTTATCATCATCGTACTCTCCCAAGCGCTCGGCGTAGTGCTCTGCACGTGGTAGGCGCTCGATTAATACGATTCGGTCTTGGCAGGAATTTTTCCGGGTGGCTCCGATTTCTATCTGGGCAGTGACTTCAAGCGGCTGAGAAACAGCGAGGGCCCGGTGGAAAGAGCGCAGGGCCGCAAGTCGAGACACCCGGGTTCTCGTCCCAGCTCTGCCGCTTGCCCGCCGTGTGACCTCGGGCCGGTCACCTCTCCGGACTCGTGTTTCCTCATCTGTCAAGCGGGGATGAAATCCCCCTCCTTCCGCCCTCGTAGTCCACGTGGTGAGCGGATGACAAATTCCCTCCGCTCCTGAGCAGAGGGAAAAAACCCCCCGCATATCCAGGTCTCCCAGAACGTGGAGGATCGCGTTCTTCCGTGAAGGAAAACTTGGATTGTTGCCCTTACTGTGTCGAACGGGGTGTGTGTCCGAGCTGTTTGCTCCGACACCGTGCTGTATTCCGACAGGCTGACGCTGTTGGCTCCACCCCGCCCAGTTTCTTAACGGCGTCCTAGTCGGAAGGCCCTGGGAAGACACACACCTGGGGAAAAAAATGAAGTCTGTCGATGGAACATATACCGACCGGGTGTATTCCGTCCGCTCGGAAGGATAGGTCCATCAACCGGTGGTGTTTATTGAGCACATCTCGTGTGCGGAGCGCTCGGGAGAGGACGGTGTAACGTTGGGTAGACGTGTCCAGTCCGCGAGCAGGCACCTCGGCGGCAAAGCACACGATCTCTGCTCTCAAGGAGTTTCAGTCAATGGTATTAAGGACTTACTGAACTAAAAATTCACGAGAGACTTCCCTCCACCTCATTATAAACCTTCCCCCGGGAAAGTCCCGTCTTCAAGTGGTTTCTAGAAACAGATGGCTCAGAAAAGCTGCTCTCTCTTCTGGTAACTCGCCCTGCCAAAATTCCCAATGTGTGGGTCTTGATTTTTCTCTCTTTTTTTCCTTTGGAAGACCAGTGTGTCGACTTAGCTGTGCGTAAGCGAATGCGTCGCTGTCCTAGATCGGCCCGGCCCGCCGGGAGGCTCTTTCTCTTCTCCGTCGTCCCCCACCTACGCAGGCGGCATCGGGATTTGGCGGGCTCCGCGTAGAACCGCCCGACGTCGTTTTTGCCGTTAGCAATGTTAGCTGAGCGTTTACTCGGTGCGAGATGCCCCCCCCCTCCCCCCGGGGCCCGCCGATACAATGATGTTGTTTTCTCTCGTCTCCGTTACCCAGGTCTCTCTCGACTGCCTCCGAGAACTCCAAAATGTTGAATAAAAGTGTTTTTTTTTCCCCCGAGACTCTCTCTGTTGGAGCATTTTTTCCTCACTGGCACTGTGAGTTTATATAGATAAAGGCCCTGGGTTTTAAGGTTGCCGCGGTCCGCTGCAAGTCAGGACTCACCCGCGCGTGGGAGAGAGTCGAGGGCGGAGACTCAATAATGTTGGGATTTGTTAAGCGCTTACTATGTACCGAGCACTGTTCTAAGCGCTGGGGTAGATACAAGGGAATTAGGTTGTCCCACGTGGGGCTCACAGTCTTCATCCTCATTTTACAGATGAGGGAACCGAGGCACCGAGAAGTGAAGTGACTTGCCCAAAGTCACACAGCTGACAAATGGCCGAGCCGGGATTCGAACCCATGACCTCTGACTCCAAAGCCCGTGCTCTTTCCACTGAGTCACGCTGCTTCTCTAAGTTGACTGTGGTCAACCACTTCTGTGTTTTGACCGAGAAAACTCCGTCGGATCCACTAAAAAGGATCGCGGATGGAAGCGGGGCGGTCCGGGAGAGATGTGTCCGTGGCGTCGCTGTGGGCTACCGATCTGAGTGGCTTCGGGTCAGATTTTTCACCTTAATCATTCAATGGTATTTATTGAGCGCGTACTATGTGCAGAGCACTGTACTGAGCGCTTGGAATGGACAATTGGGCAACAGAGACAATCCCTGCCCATTGACGGGCTTGCAGTCTAATCGGGGGAGGCGGACAAAAGAACAACTTAATCATGATAAATAGAATCGAGGGGACGGACACCTCATTAACAAAATAAATAGGGTAATAAAAATATATACAAATGAGCACAGTGCTGAGGGGAGGGGAAGGGGGAAAAGGGGCTTAGCCGGGGGGGGCGGGGAAGGGGGACGAGCAGGGGGAAAGGGGGAAGCTCAGTCCGGGAAGGCCTCCCGGAGGAGGTGAGCTCTCAGTAGGGCTTTGGAGAGGGGAAGAGAGTGAGTTTGGCGGAGGTGGGACAGCGGGAGGGTGTGGGCCGGGGCGGACGGCGGGACAGGCGTGAACAATTCCCAGCCTTGTTTTTTGTTTGCAGAGATAAAGATTGATGACAACCATCTGCAAATACAGACGTATAGAGATATATAGAGATATACATATGTCAGAGAAGCAGCATGGCTCAGTGGAAGAGCTTGGGAGTCAGAGGTCATGGGTTCAAATCCCAGCTCAGCCACTTGTCAGCTGTGGGACTTGGGGCAAGTCACTTCTCTGTGCCTCAGATACCCCATCTGTAAAATGGGGATAAAGACTGAGCCCCACGTGGGACAACCTGATCACCTTATATCCTCCCCAGCGCTTAGAACAGTGCTTGGCACATAGTGAGCGCTTAACAAACGCCATTATCACTGTTATTATATACCATCGATGTGGCCCTGGTGGAAAGAGAATTGACGTGGGCACTAAACATTGACAGCAATTTTGCACTCGACAGGCAAAACCACCTGATTTTTTGCACATCTCTGGTATAGCAGAGATGATAACGATGGTGTTTGTTAAGCGCTCACTATGTGTCAAGCACTGTTCTAAGCGCTGGGGGAGACACCGGGTCATCAGATTGTCCCACGTGGGGCTCACACTCTTCATCCCCACTTGACAGATGAGGTCACTGAGGCCCAGACAAGTGAAGTGACTTGCCCAAAGTCACACAGCTGACAAGGGTGGAGATGGGATTAGAACCCATGACCTCTGACTCCCCAGCCGGAGAATATACCAGTGAAAAGTGGTTAGTTAGGGTGTTTATTAAGTCCTGGAGTTATAAAACTGGAGTTTTTCTAATAATAACGTTATGGAGTTCGTTCTTTGTGCCAAGCACTGAGGTGGATATAAGACCATCAGAGCACAACCTCTGATAGAAAAATAATATTCCAAAGTCCAGTGCTTAGCACGCATGGGGCTTAGGGTGAGGGGATCGAGGCTCAGAGAAGCGAAGTAATAATAATAATTGGGCTATTTATTAAGCGCTTACTATGTGGCAGGCACTGTAATAAGCTCTGGGGTGGATAGAAGCAAATCGGGTTGGACACAGTCCCCGTCTCACATGGGGCTCACGGTCTCATTTTACAGATGAGGGAACAGAGACACAGAAGTGAAGTGACTTGTCCAAGGTCACCCAGCAGACAAGTGGCAGAGCCGGGATCAGAACCCATGACCTTCTGAGTCCCAGGCCCGGCGTCTCTCCGCTAGGCCGTGCCGCTTCACACACGACTCGCCCAAGGTCACACGACAGGCCTGCGCCCATAACGGGATTACAGTCTAAGCCTCCCGACTTCCAATCTCTTGCTCTTCCCGCCATCGAGCAGTGGTATTTATCGACCACTTGGTATTCGTTCATCCAATCGTATTTATTGAGCGCTTACTATGTGCAGAACACTGTACTAAGCGCCTGGAACGTACCGTTGGGCAACAGATAGGTGCAGGACACTGCACTAAGCGCTTGGAACGTACCGTTGGGCAACAGATAGGTGCAGAACACTGCTCTAAGCGCTTGGAACGTACCGTTCGGCAACAGATAGGTGCAGAACACTGCACTAAGCGCCTGGAACGTACCGTTGGGCAACCGATAGGTGCAGAACACTGTACTAAGCGCCTGGAATGTACCGTTAGCCAACAGATAGGTGTAGAGCACTGTACTAAGCGCCTGGAACGTACCGTTCGGCAACCGATAGGTGCAGAACACTGTACTAAATGCTCGGGAAAGTACAATAGAGCAATAGGACCTGCTTTAGAGATATTTTCCAGGAGATTTGAGGCGATGGGATCACTAAAAATACAAGAGCCGTTTTCCTCCTGAAGATAAGCAACTCTGACCTTTCTTTCCCTCTAGAAGCTGCTTGGCCGTTTGCTCGATCGAACCGTAATTGTTATCGAGGGGCGACGGGGAGACCACGCGAGCTCCCCTCCTTCCCGCTCCTTCTTCTCCCTTGCCCTCCTCTTCCCCTTTCTTTTGAGAAGCAGCGTGGCTCAGTGGAAAGAACCCGGGCTTAGGAGTCAGAGGTCGTGGGTTCTGATCCCGGCTCCGCCACCTGTCAGCTGGGTGACTTGGGGCAAGTCGCTTCACTTCTCGGTGCCTCAGCGGCCTCATCTGTCAAATGGAGATTCGAAATGTGAGCCCCACGTGGAACGACCTGATTTCCCTGTATCTACCTCAGCGCTTAGAATAGTGCTTGGCACACATGGTAAGCGCTTAACAAATACCATCATCATCATTATTATTATTATTAACTTCTCGGTGCCTCGGTTCCCTCACCTGTAAAATGGGGATTCAAAGTGTGAGCCCCACGAGTAACAACCTGATTTCCCTGTACCTGCCTCAGCGCTTAGAAGAGTGCTTGGCCCAAGATCCGCCCTTTCCCCTCCACCCAAAGGGCTATCTTACCGCTACAGGCTCTCGTAATATCCCGGCTAGACTACCGTGTCAGCCTGCTCTCTGACCTCCCTTCCTCCTCTCTCGCCCCGCTCCTGTCTATCCTTCACTCCGCCGCCCGGCTCATCTTCCCGCAGAAACGCTCTGGGCCTGTCACTCCCCTTCTTAAAAACCTCCAGTTGTTGCCTATCGACCTCCCCACGAAACAAAAACTTCTCACTCTGGACTTCGACGCTGTCCGCCACCTCGCCCCCTCCTACCTCTCCTCCCTTCTCTCTTTCCACCGCCCACCCCGCACGCTCCGCTCCTCCGCCGCCCACCTCCTCGCCGTCCCCCGGTCTCGCCCGTCCCGCCGTCGACCCCCGGGCCGCGTCCTCCCGCGGTCCCGGAACGCCCTCCCTCCTCACCTCCGCCAAACTCATGCTCTTCCCCTCTTCAAAACCCTACTTACGGCTCACCTCCTCCAAGTGACCTTCCCAGACTGAGCTCCCCTTGTCCCTCTGCTCCCTCTACCCCCCCCTTCACCTCTCCGCAGCTAAACCCTCTTCTCCCCCCTTTCCCTCTCCCGTCCCATCCCCTCAGCACTGTACTCGTCTGCTCAACTGTATATATCTTCATCACCCTATTTATTTTGTTAATGAGATGTACATCACCTTGATTCTATTTATTTGCTATTGTTTTAATGAGATGTTCTTCCCCTCGACTCTATTTATTGCCATCGTTCTCGTCTATCCGTCTCCCCCGATCAGACCGTGACCCCGTCGAAGGGCAGGGACTGTCTCTATCTGTTGCCGATCTGTCCATTCCAAGCGCTTAGTACAGTGCTCTGCACATAGTAAGCGCTCAATAAATACGATTGAATGAATGAGCCTCACATGGGGCAACTTGATTACGTGTATCTGCCCCAGCGCTCGGCACATAGTAAGCACTTAACAAATACCAACATTGTTGTTGTTATTCCCTTCTCCGGCTTTGACCTCTCCTCTCCTTCCTTTCTCTCTCCCCTCACGGCACAGCACGAAGGAAGGTGTCATATGTCAAGTGGGGGCCCCATCAAACCGACTAGCTGGTCATTCATTCAATCGTATTTATTGAGCGTTTACTGAGTGCAGAGCACTGTACTAAGCGCTTGGAACGGACGATTCGGCAACAGATAGAGACAATCCCCGCCCAACGACGGGCTCGCGGTCTAAATGGGGGACGCAACATAACAAAACGAGTAGTCAGGCATCGATACCATCAAGATAGATGGAATCATAGATATCTACATATCATTAATAAAATAGAGTAATACATAATGTGTACAAGTGCTGAGGGGAGGGGAAGGGGGAAGAGCAGAGGGAGGGAGAAGGGGGAATGGAGAAGGGAGGAGGGGCAGAGGGAAAGGGAGGGCTCAGGCTGGGAAGGCCTCTTGGAGGAGGTGAGCCCTCAGGAGGCCTTGGAAGAGGGGAAGAGAGTGAGTTTGGCGGAGGTGAGGAGGGAGGACGTTCCAGGACCGCGGGAGGACGCGGCCCGGGGGTCGACGGCGGGACGGGCGAGAACGGGGGACGGTGAGGAGGTGGGCGGCGGAGGAGCGGAGCGTGCGGGGTGGGCGGTGGAAAGAGAGAAGGGAGCAGAGGTAGGAGGGGGCAAGGGGATGGAGAACTTTGAAGAAGCAGCATGGCTCAGTGGAAAGAGCCCGTGCTTGGGAGTCAGAGGACCTGGGTTCGAATCCCGGCTCTGCCACTTGTCAGCTGTGTGACTGTGGGCAAGTCACTTCACTTCTCTGTGCCTCAGTTCCCTCATCTGGAAAATGGGGATTAACTGTGAGCCTCACGTGGGACAACCTGCTTACCCTGTATCTCCCCCAGAACAGTGCTCTGAACATAGTAAGTGCTTAACAAATACCAACATTATTATTATGCGACGGTTGATAGGCAACCACTGCAGGTTTTTGAGGAGGGGACTGACATGCCCACAGCGTTTCTGCCCTTCACACCATCAGGTCTTTATTGATTTGAACCTCCATCCAGCCTGAGTTCTGCCTGTGTTTATATACATGCATATATAGCGGCGTATCTGCTGGCTATATAGCTCGTGTACACACTAATATGCTCTCTCTCTTTATATAAATATACATCCTTTCTCTGACTCTCTCTGTATACTCTCCCTGTTTAAATAATTGTGTATTTGTCTTTTTTAAAAAAACTTTTCTCCTCAAGGGCAGGGACCGCACCTGAAATTCCTTCTGGATTCTTCTCAAGGCTTAATAGAGTGCTCTAGGCTGTGAGCTCGTTGTGGCCAGGGGACTTCTCTCCTTACTGCTGTATTGTACTTTCCCAAGCACGTAGTACAGTACTCTGCACCCAGAAAGCGCTCAATAAATGCGATTGAATGAATGAATGAATGAATGCCCTTTATGTCCTATGGACTTGATCGATACTGTCAGTTGGTGATGACTTTGCCATCCTGATGGAGATTTGGGAGGATTGGGGATTTTCATTTTGCCGGAGGCATCACCGGAAAGGGCACTTTCCCACTCATCAATCATATGATTAATAATAATAACCATGGTATTTGTTAAGCATTTGTTTGCGAAGGCCGACAGGCAACCACTGGAGGTTTTTGAGGAGGGCAGTGACGTGCCCAGAACATTTCTGTAGGAAGATGATCCGGTCAGCGGAATGAAAAATAGACTGGAATGGAGAGACGGGAGGAAGGGAGATCAGAGAGCAGGCTGACACAATAATCCAGCCGGGATATTACGAGAGCCCGTAGCAGTGAGATAGCCGTTTGGGTGGAGAGGAAAGGGCGGATCTTGGCGATATTATAAAGGTGAGACCGGAAGGTTTTGGTGACGGATCGGATGTGTGGGGTGAACGAGAGAGACGAGTCAAGGATGACACCAAGGTTGCGGGCTTGTGAGATGGGAAGGATGGTGGTTCCGTCCACAGTGATGGGGAAGTCAGGGAGAGGACAGGGCTTGGGCGGGAAGATAAGGAGCTCAGTTTTAGACCTGTCTAATTTTGGGAGTTGTTAAGTGCTTACTATGTGCAGAGCACTGTTCTAAACACTGGGGTAGATAGAAGGTAAACAGGTTGTCTCACAATCCCCATTTTCCAGATGAGGTGACTGAGGCACAGAGAAATGAAGTGACTTGCCCAACGTCACACAGCAGTAAATGGCGGAGCCGGGATTAGAACCCACGATCTCTGACTCCCAAGCCCGGGCTCTTTCCACTGAGCCCCTCTAATCCGGGCAGCGGAGTGAAGTATAGATTGAAGCGGGGAGACAGGAGGACGGGAGAGCAGAGAGGAGGCTGACGCAGTCATCCAGTATGGATAGGATGAGAGATTGTACCATTTATTCAATCATTCAATAGTATTTATTGAGTGCTTACTATGTGCAGAGCACTGTACTAAGCGCTTGGAATGGACAAATCGGTAACAGTGACAGTCCCTGCCCTTTGATGGGCTTACGGTCTAATCGGGGGAGACGGACAGACAAGAAGAATGGCAATAAGGAAGAACACCTCATTAAAACAATAGCAAATAGATAGAATCAAGGTGATGTACAGCTCGTACCAGCAAGGTAGCGGTTTGGATGGAGAAGAAAGGGTGGATCTTGGCGATATTAATCAGGCCCAGTGGCCTCCCAGTGGGCACTGCTCGGGGGTGGGGCGGAGAACGAGACATTAAAAATTATTAGATTCCTAACGAAGCTACGGTAATATGCCCGTTTACATTGTGTGATCGGCTGTTTGCCCGCCAACCGCTGAAAACCTTCGTTTCCTTTGGCTCTTCCCCCCGAAAAGGTGGCCGATCCACGCCCCGGCCTCATCTCCCTTTCAAAATGCCAATCGGGGAGGACCGACGGGCTCGCCGAGGCTATTTTCACATGCCAGATGGATGTTTTGTGTGGGCTTAGGAAAACCTGGTCTAGTCAAGGCTTCTTTTCGGTCCATTTTCTCGGGCTGAAATGGAAGGGCAAGTGACACTTCAACTAAAAGTCAGAGTTGCCTAAAATCCCCGTGGCATTCGAGGAGGTTGCGATTCAACTTCCACCTTTCTTTCAGCCACGGGAAGTTCAGCGTCCACATCCCGAAGCCCATCCGACGGGCCTAGTTTAGAGTGTAAGGAGCTCGACTTCCTTAGTGGTGAGTAGCGAATAATTATAACGCCGGTGCATTATAATCGCCTCATATAATGTTAGATCATATTTAAAATCTCACTGGGAAAATGCAGTGACTGACATCTCACCGAGCAAAATAGGCTTATTTTGCATGATGACTAAGCCCTCATTTCTGTTTCTCCCACTCCCTTCTGCAACCCCTTGATTTGCTCCCTTCATTCACCTCCATTCCCCTTAGCCCCACGGCGCTTAAGTACATATAGGTGATTTATTTACACTGATGTCCGTCTCCCTGTCTAGACCGTAAGCTCACTGCGGGCAGCGAACGTATCTGTCATGTGGGATTATCCCAAGGGCTTAGTCCGGCGTTCTGCGCACAGTGAGCGCTCAATAAATAGGATTGATGAATTATTTTGGAAATCCCGCCCTAAATCTTTGAATTCAGAACAGCGTTCCCCTTGAGAAGGCTCATCACCTCTAAAGCACAAACTACATCCTCTAGAAGCACTTTTTGAAGAAAAATAGCTTGGGCACCGTCTCTTTCTAGACTAGACTAGCCAAGGATGAACATCTGTGGAATGGGAAGAGAGAGGGAGTTTCACTTTTTGGGGGGAAATAATCATGACGATCAAGAGACAAAACACTAGATAAATCATTAAGGGTAAGGATTATCTCTTCTAACTGTAGTGCACTCTTAGCACAATATTTTAGTAATGATAATAATAATAATGTTGGTATTTGTTAAGCGCTTACTATGTGCAGAGCACTGTTCTAAGCGTTGGGGGATACAGGGCGATCGGGTTGTCCCATATGAGGCTCACAGTTAATAACCATTTTCCAGATGAGGGAACTGAGGCCCAGAGAAGTGAAGTGACTCGCCCACAGTCACACAGCTGACACGTGGCAGAGCCGGGAGTCGAACCCATGCTCTCTGACTCCGAAGCCCGGTCTCCTTCCACTGAGCCACGCTGCTTCCCAAATAATACAGTAACATATAATATAGTAATAAATAGTAATAATGAAAATTGTACTGGTTAAGCACTGATTGTGTGTCCGGCATCATTCTGAGCGCTGGGGTAGATGAGAGCCGATCGGGTCGTCCCACGCGGGGCTCACAGTCGTCGTCCCCATTTTACAGATGAGGTCACTGAGGCACAGAGGAAGTGAAGCGACTTGCCCAAGGTCACACAGCAGACAAATGACTCAGTCAGGATTAGAACCCGCATCCTTCTGACTCCCAGGCCCGGGCTCCATCCACTACGCCAGGCTGCTTCTATAGTAGTGTCCGTCAACAGTATTTATTGAGCGTTTACGGGCAGGGAACTCTACTTGGTGTTCAGGAGAATACCGTACAGCAGATTCAGTCATGTTCCCCGCCCACAATAATAATGTTGGTATTTGCTAAGCGCTTACTATGTGCCGAGCACTGTTCTAAGCGCTGGGGTAGATAGAGGGTAATCAGGTTGTCCCCCGTGGGGCTCACAGTCTTCATCCCCATTTTCCAGATGAGGGAACTGAGACACAGAGAAGTTAGGTGACTTGCCCAGTCACACAGCTGACAAGCGGTAGAGCCGGGATTCGAACCCATGACCTCTGACTCCCAAGCCCATGCTCTTTCCACTGAGCCACGCTGCTTCTCACAGTGAGCCTACAGTCTAGACGGGGAGACTAATACAAACAAATCATTTTTACTATATAAAGTTACGTACCTATTCCATCGTGTCTATTGAGAGCTTGCTCTGTGCAGAGCTCTGTACTAAACGCCTGGAAAGTACAATTCGGCAACAGATGGAGAAAATCCCTGCCCCACACCGGGCTCCCGGTCTAGAAGCACATACGTGCTGTGGGGTTAAGGGTGGGGAGAATAACAAATGCCCCAAGATCACAGAGTACTAGCTAGCAGCAGGAATAGCAGTAAAGCAGCAGCCAAGTATTCATCGAGCTTCCCGGGGTGGAATCCATTGCACACTGAGCGTTTGGGAAAGTCCGAGAGAAATACGAGACACATTTCCTGCCCACAAAGGATGTACAATCCTATAATAATCTTGGTATTTGTTAAGCGCTTACTATGTGCAGGGCGCCGTTCTAAGCGCTGGGGGGATACAAGGCGATCAGGTTGTCCCACGTGGGGCTCACAATCAATCCCCATTTTACAGATGAGGTCACTGAGGCACAGAGAAGTTAAGCGACTGGCCCAAAGTCACACAGCTGGCAAGTGGCAGAGCCGGAATTCGAACAATATCGCCGAGATCCGCCCTCTCCTCTCCACCCGAACGGCTACCTTACCGCTACGGGCTCTCGTTATATCCCGGCTAGACTACTGTGTCGGCCTTCTCTCTGACCTCCCTTCCTCCTCTCTCGCCCCGCTCCGGTCTATTCTTCACTCCGCCGCCCGGCTCATCTTCCCGCAGAAACGCTCTGGGCATGTCACTCCCCTTCTTAAACACCTCCAGTGGTTGCCTATCGACCTCCACTCCATAAAAAAACTCACTCTAGGCTTCAAGGCTCTCCATCACCTCGCCCCTTCCTACCTCTCCTCCCTTCTCTCTTTCCACCGCCCACCCCGCACGCTCCGCTCCTCTGCCGCCCACCTCCTCACCGTCCCCTCCCTATCCCGCCGTCGACCCCCGGGCCACGTCCTCCCGCGGTCCCGGAACGCCCTCCCTCCTCACTTCCGCCAAACCGATTCTCTTTCCCTCTTCAAAACCCTACTTAAAACTCACCTCCTCCAAGAGGCCTTCCCAGACTGAGCTCCTTTTCTCCCTCTACTCCCTCTACCGCCCCCCCTTCACCTCTCCACGGCTTAACCCTCTTTTCCCCCCTTTTCCCTCTGCTCCTCCCCCTCTCCCTTCCCCTCCCCTCCGCACCGTACTCGTCCGCTCGACTGTATATATTTTCATCACCGTATTTATTTTGTTAATGAATTGTACATCGCCTCGATTCCATTTAGTCGCCATTGTTTTTACGAGATGTTCTTCCCCTCGACTCTATTTATTGCCATCATTCTTGTCTTTCCGTCTCCCCCGATTAGATCGTGAGCCCGTCAAACGTTAGGGACCGTCTCCATCTGTTGCCGACTTGTTCATTCCAAGCGCTTAGTACAGTGTTCTGCACCTAGTAAGCGCTCAATAAATACTATTGAATGAACCCATGACCTTGGGGGAGACAGATGTAAAAATCCAAATATGAAAATCATAATAAACTGTATGGCCATTATTTATAATGTTGGCATTTGTTAAGCGCTTACTAGGTGCCGAGCACGGTTCTAAGCGCTGGGGTAGACACAGGGGAATCAGGTCGTCCCACGTGGGGCTCACAGTTAATCCCCATTTTCCAGATGAGGTCACTGAGGCCCAGAGAAGGGAAGTGATTTGCCCACAGTCACACAGCTGACTAGTGGCAGAGCCGGGATTGGAACCCATGACCTCTGACTCCCAAGTCCGGGCTCTTTCCACTGACCCACGCTGCTTCTATATATGTATATATAAATATATACAAATATAAATATATATACACATATATACACATATAAATACACGCTATATTTATATATAATACATATGTATATATACAAATATAAATACACATACATGTATATAAATATATACACACAAAATATATGTGCATATATTTATATATATAATATGTATATATACAAATATAAATACACATTATATTTATATATAATACATATGTATATATACAAATATAAATACAAATATATGTATATAAATATGTACACACATATAAATATATACATATATATCTATATATGTGTATATATTTATATATGTATGTATAAAATATATACGTGTATGTATTTATATATAATATGAATATATATACAAATATAAATACACATATATGTATATAAACATACACACACATATATATATATATACGTGTGTGTGTGTAAGTTCCGCTAGAGGTAGTTGATGGGTTGATGATTTGGTCGTGACGCCACGGACACGTCTCTCCCGGGATGCCCCACCTCCACCTGCGATCGTTCTGGAAGTGGATCCAGGGAGTCGTCTTGGTCAAAACGGAGAAGCGGCGTGGCTCAGTGGAAGAGCCCGGGCCTGGGAGTCAGAGGTCATGGGTTCCGATCCCGGCTCCGCCGTTCGTCAGCCGGGTGACTTTGGGCAAGTCGCTTCACTTCTCCGGGCCTCCGCTCCCTCATCCGTCAAATGGGGATGAAGACTGGGAGCCTCACGTGGGACAACCTGATCACCTTGTATCCCCCCAGCGCTTAGAACGGTGCTCTGCACATAGTAAGCGCTTAACAGATACCAACATTATTACTATTAGAAGCAGTGTACGATTGCCACCTTCCTTCCCCGTGGCAAACTCGAGTCTCCGCCCTCGACTCTCTCCCGTGCCGCCGCTGCCCGGGCGATTTTTGACTCGTAGGAGATTGTCTTGCGCTCGCTAGGCGCTGGCCAAGCTAGGAATGGAATGGACGGGCCTCCGCTTGACTCTCCCTCCTGTAGTCGAGACCGGTAGAGGACTGGAAACTCTCCAGGTGCCGTCCTGAGAGGCTTATTGGACTAGGTGGGATTTAATGAGGATTCTGCACGTGGGGACACCGCCGATCCGTCAGACTGTGGGTTGGGAATTCCAGGCCGAGGGAGAGGTTGAAAACCAGCTGTCGTTAGAAGGTTACCCTAGGAAGAAGAAAGCGAGCGAGCTAGAAAGTAGCAAGTGAAGTCAGATGGACCTGGGTTCTAATTCATTCATTCAATCATATTTATTGAGCACTTAATGTGTGCAGAGCACTGTACTAAGGGCTTGGAATGAACAATTGGGCAACAGATAGAGACAATCCCTGCCCAACCACGGGCTTAGAGAAGCAGCGTGGCTCAGTGGAAAGAGCCCGGGCTTGGGAGTCAGAGGTCATGGGTTCTAATCCCGCCTCCACCACTTCTCAGCTGTGTGACTTTGGGCTTCTCTGTGCCTCAGTTCCCTCATCTGTAAAATGGGGATGAAGCCTTTGAGCCTCACATGAGACAACCTGATGACCCTGTATCTACCCCAGCGCTTAGAACAGTGCCCTGCACATAGTGAGCACTTAATACCAACATTATTATTATTAAAAGGGGAGACAGACAGCAAAACCAAACAAGTATATGACACCGGGTATGTGAGGATTAAGAGGTATGTGAGGATTAAGACTGTGAGCCCCATGTGGGACGCAGACTGTGTCCTACCTGATTAGCTTGTATCTACCCCAGCGTTTAGTACACACTTAAGAAATACCATAAAAACATACTGAGGAAGAGGAGTGTTTGCGAAGAACTTTGAAGCCATTCATGGTGCCATTTTTTACTTAACAAAGTGGGATTCAGGGGAGTCACTGGAGATGAGAGAGGCTTTGAGATGATCCATGCAGCAGCGTGTAGCACAGACCGGAGCGGGAAGAGGCTGGGGAAAGGGAGATCAGTGAGGAGGCGGATAGGATCGTTCAGCAGTGACGTGACAATAATAATGTTGGTATTTGTTAAGCGCTTACTATGTGCAGAGCACTGTTCTAAGCGCTGGGGTAGACACAGGGGAATCAGGTTGTCCCACCTGGGGCTCATAGTCTTAATCCCCATTTTACAGATGAGGGAACTGAGGCACAGAGAAGTTAAGTGACTTGCCCACAGTCACACAGCCGACAAGTGGCAGAGCTGGGATTCGAACTCATGAGCCCTGACTCCAAAGCCCATGCTCTTTCCACTGCGCCACGCTGATGGGGACGATCCGGGTGGGGAGAAAGGCGTGGGTGTCTGAAATTCATTCAATCGTATTTATTGAGCGCTCACTGTGTGCAGAGCACTGTAAATGCTGTGTAGGGAGAACGGCAGGCCGTAGAGAAGCAGCACGGCTTAGCGGATTGAGCACAGACCTGGGACTCAGAAGGACCTGGGTTCTAATCCCGGCTCAGCCATTTATCTGGCGTATGTGACCTTGGGCAAGTCTATTCATTCCTTGGCTTCACGGACTCCGTCCTCTCCCGGTTCTCCTCTCATCTTTCTGGCCATTCATTCTCAGTCTCCTTCGCGGGCTCCTTCTCCCCCTCCCGTCCTTTAACTGTCGGAGTTGCTCGAGGGTCAGTTCTCGGCCCTCTTCTGTTCTCCATCTACACTCACTCCTTCGGTGAACTCATTTGCTCCCACGGCTTCAACTATCATCTCTATGCAGATCAGTGGAAAGAGCACGGGCTTTGGAGTCAGAGGTCATGGGTTCCAATCCCGGCTCTGCCACTTGTCAGCTGTGTGACTGTGGGCAAGTCACTTCACTTCTCGGTGCCTCAGTGACCTCATCTGTAAAATGGGGATTAAGACTGTGAGCCCCACGTGGGACAACCTGATTCCCCTGTGTCTACCCCAGCGCTTAGAACAGTGCTCGGCCCATAGTAAGCGCTTAACAAATACCAACATTATTATTATATCTCCTCCCCTGTCCTCTCCCCCTCCCTCCAGGCTCGCATCTCCTCCTGCCTCCAGGACGTCTCCACCTGGATGTCTGCCCGCCACCTAAAACTCATCATGTCCCAAACTGAGCTCCTCATCTTCCCTCCCAAACCCTGTCCTCTCCCTGACTTCCCCGTCACTGTGGACGGCACTAACGTGCTTCCCGTCTCACCAACCCGCAACCTCGGTGTCATCTTTGACTCGGCTCTCTCATTCACCCCACACATCCGATCCGTCACCAACGCCTACCGGTCTCACCTTTACAACATCGCCAAGATCCGCCCTTTTCCCTCCATCCAAACGGCTACCTTGCTGGTACAAACTCTCATAATATCGCGACTGGATTATTGTGTCAGCCTCCTTTTGGATCTCCCTTCCTATTCTTCATTCCGCTGCCCGGATCGTCTTCCTGCAGAAAGGCTCAGGGCATGTCAGTCCCCTCCTCAAAAACCTGCAGCGGTTGCCTATCAACCGTCGCACGAAACAAAAACTCCTCATTCTTGGCTTCAAGGCTCTCCCTCACCTTGCCCCCTCCTACCTCTCCTCCCTTCTCTCTTTCCACCACCCACCCTTTAGGCTCCCCTCCTCCGCCGCCCACCTCCTCACCGTCCCCCGTCCTCGCCTATCCCGCCGTCGACCCCCGGGCCACGTCCTCCCACGGTCCCGGAACGCCCTCCCTCCTCACGTCCGCCAATCTCACTCTTTTCCCCTTTTCCAAGTCCTCCTGAGAGCTCACCTCCTCCAAGAGGCCTTCCCAGACTGAGCCCCCCTTTCCCTCTGCTCCTCCTCCCCTCTCCATTCCCCCCAGCCCTCTGCTCTCCCCCATTTCCCTCAGCACTGTGCATATTTGTATTATTTCTCTATTGATTTTGTTAATGAGGTGTATCTCTCCATGATTCTATTTATCTCTATGATATCTTGTTTTGTTCTGTCTTGCTTCGCTGTCTGTCTTCCCCGCTTAGACTGTGAGCCCGCCATTGGGCGGGGATTGTCTCTCTCCATTGCTGAACTGTCCATTTCAAGTGCTTAGTTCAGTGTTCTGCACACAGTAAGCGCTCAATAAATGCTACTGAATGAATGAATCTGTGCCTCAGCTAATTCATCTGTCATATGGGGATTAAGACTGTGAGCCCCGGGTGGGACAAGGACTGTGTCCTACCTGATTTGCTTGAATCGATCAACTGTGTCCTACCTGATTTGCTTGAATCGATCACAGCGCTTAGTATGGTGCTTGGCACATAGTAAGCGCTTAACAGATAACATCATTATTAATAATAGTAATCCTGCCTTCGAGCGGATCACGCCCTCAGTGCCCTTAAACCTAAAAGCTTCCCTCCTTCCCTCATCCCTTCTCGCCTCCCCTCATCGCCTCCCTCATCCCTTGCCACCTTCCCTCCTCCTCTCCCGTCTTCCCTCCTCCCCTCTCTCCTCTGCTCCCTCCTGTTTTCCCTCATCCCCTCCCGCATCACTTCCTCCCTTCCCTCATCCCTTCCCTCCTCCATTCCCTCATCACCTCCTGCTTTCCCTCAGCCCTTATCCTCTCCCTCATTCCTTCCCACCTTCCCTCATCCCCTCCTGCTTTCCCTCAGCCCTCATCCCCTCCCTCTTCCAATCCCTCATCCCTTCTCTCCTCCATTCCCTCATCCCCTCCCTCCTCCATTCCCTCATCACTGCCTGCTTTCCCTCCTCCCTTCCCTCAGTCCTTCCTTCCTCCCCTCCTGCTTTCCCTCCTCCCCAGCTGCCTTCCCTCATCCCCTCCCTCCTCCATTCCCTCATCCCCTCCCTCTTCCAGTCCCTCCTCACCTCCTGCTTTCCTTCATGCCCTCCCACCTTTCCCCATCCCCTCCGTCTTTCCCTCATGCCCTCCCTCCTCCATTCCCTCATCCCCTCCTGCTTTCCCTCATCCCCTCCCTCTTCCAGTCCCTCCTCCATTCCCTCCTCCCCTCCTGCTTTCCCTCATCCCCTCCCTCCTCCATTCCCTCCTCCCCTCCTGCTTTCCCTCCTCCCTCCCCGCCTCCCCTCATCCCCCCACCCCCCCACCGCGTCCCTCGAAGGGTGGGGTGGGCGCGAGGCAGAGTGGGCTCTCGCGAGGTTTGGTGGCGCGGGCCGGGGGGGGGGGGGGGGGGCGGGAGGAGGCGCGCGCGCGCGCGCGGGCGCGAGGGGGGGGGGCAGGTGCGGGATGCGGGCGGAGCGAGAGGCGGCCGGCGGGGCCTCCGAGGTGTCCGGGCCCGGGCGGGGGGCGGCCGGGAGGGAGAGGCCGCCTCTCCCTCCTCTCCCGCCGCCGCCGCCGCCTCCGCCGCCCGCCTCGGCCGCCGCCCGCGCGGGGAGGATGGACGGACCCTTCTGCCGGGAGCCGCCGCGGAGGGAGCCGGGGACCCCGCCGCCCCCTCCTCCGCCGCCGCCTCCTCCTCCTCCTCCTCCTCCTCCTCCTCCTCCTCCTCCTCCTCCTCCGCTCCCGCCCGGACCGGCCGCGCCCGGCGCCGCCAAACCCAGGGACGACAAGAAAACCGTCCTCAGCAAGGTGGGGGCGGGGCCGGCTCGGGGGCGGGGCTGCTGCGGGGGAGGAGCGCGCGCCTGGGGGGCGGGGCTGCTCTGAGGGGAGCGCGCGCCTGGGGGCGGGGCTGCTCGGGGACGGGAGCGCGCAGGGGCCGGGGCTGCTCTGAGGTGGGAAGAGAGCGGGGGGCGGGGCTGCTCTGAGGGGAGGAGCACGCGGGGGGCGGGGCTGCTCGGGGACGGGAGCGCGCGCCTGGGGGCGGGGCTGCTCGGGGAGGGGGGAGCGCGCGCCTGGGGGCGGGGCTGCTCTGAGGTGGAAAGGGAGAGCGGGGGGCGGGGCTGCTCTGAGGGGAGGAGCACGCGGGGGGCGGGGCTGCTCTGGGGGGGAGCGCGCGCCTGGGGGCGGGGCTGCTCTGGGAGGGCGGAGCGCGCGCCTGGGGGCGGGGCTGCTCTGAGGGGAGGGGCACGCGGGGGCGGGGCTGCTCGGGGAGGGGGGAGCGCGCGCCTGGGGGCGGGGCTGCTCTGAGGTGGAAAGGGAGAGCGGGGGGCGGGGCTGCTCTGGGAAGGGGGAGCGCGCGCCTGGGGGCGGGGCTGCTCTGAGGAGAGCGCGCGGGGGGCGGGGCTGCTCTGGGGGGAGCGCGCGCCTGGGGGCGGGGCTGCTCTGGGAGGGCGGAGCGCGCGCCTGGGGCGGGGCTGCTCTGAGGGGAGGGGCACGCGGGGGCGGGGCTGCTCGGGGAGGGGGGAGCGCGCGCCTGGGGGCGGGGCTGCTCTGAGGTGGAAAGGGAGAGCGGGGGGCGGGGCTGCTCTGAGGGGAGGAGCACGCGGGGGCGGGGCTGCTCTGGGGGGAGCGCGCGCCTGGGGGCGGGGCTGCTCTGGGAGGGCGGAGCGCGCGCCTGGGGGCGGGGCTGCTCTGAGGGGAGGGGCACGCGGGGGCGGGGCTGCTCGGGGAGGGGGGAGCGCGCGCCTGGGGGCGGGGCTGCTCTGAGGTGGAAAGGGAGAGCGGGGGGCGGGGCTGCTCTGGGAAGGGGGAGCGCGCGCCTGGGGGCGGGGCTGCTCTGAGGAGAGCGCGCGGGGGGCGGGGCTGCTCTGGGAAGGGCGGAGCGCGCGCCTGGGGGCGGGGCTGCTCTGGGAAGGGGGAGCGCGCGCCTGGGGGCGGGGCTGCTCTGGCAGGGCGGAGCGCGCGCCTGGGGGGAGCGCGCGGGGGGCGGGGCCTTGGGGCTTCCCTGAGGGGAGAGACTCCGGGGATGATAATAATAATAAGGATGTTGGTATTTGTTAAGCGCTTCCTAGGTGCAGAGCACTGTTCTAAGCGCTGGGGGAGACACAGGGTCATCAGGCTGTCCCACGTGAGGCTCCCAGTCTTCATCCCCATTTTCCAGAGGAGGGAACCGAGGCCCAGAGACGTGAAGTGACTCGCCCACAGTCACCCAGCTGACGAGGGGCAGAGCCGGGATTCGAACCCATGACCTCGGACTCCCCAGCCCGGGCTCTTGCCACTGAGCCACACTGCTTCCCTAGGGAGTGGGGGGGGGGGGGAGGGGCGGGGTTTCCCTGGGGTGGGGGAGCCTCCAGGGAATCAGGCTCCCTTGGCTTACTGGCCAGAGCCCGGGCTGGGGAGTCAGAGGTCATGGGTTCGAATCCCACCTCCGCCTGTCTGCTGGGTGACCCCGGGCAAGCCACTTCACTTCCCTGGGCCTCAGTTTCCTCATCTCCATGCTTCCGCACGCTTCCCTCCTCCGCCGCCCACCTCCTCGCCGTCCCCCGTCCTCGCCCGTCCCGCCGTCGACCCCCGGGCCACGTCCCCCCGCGCTCCCGGAACGTCCTCCCTCCTCACCTCCGCCGGACTCACTCTCTCCCCTCTTCCAAGCCCTCCTGAGAGCTCACCTCCTCCAAGAAGCCTTCCCACACTGAGCTTCCCCTTTTCCCTCTGCTCCATCTCTGTCCCCCCTTCACCTCCCCTCAGCTAAGCCCTCTTTTACCCCCTCTCCCTCTGCTCCTCCCCCTCTCCCTTCCCCTCCCCTCAGCGCCGTACTCGTCCGCTCCACTGTATATATCTTCATCACCCTATTTTATTTTGTCAATGAGCTGTACCTCACCTTGATTCTATTTATTTGCTACTGTTTTAATGAGATGTTCATCCATCCCCTCGACTCTATTCATTGCCATTGTCCTTGTCCGTCCGTCTCCCCCGATTAGACCGTAAGCCCGTCAAAGGGCAGGGACTGTCTCTATCTGTTACCGATTTGTCCATTCCGAGCGCTTAGTACCGTGCTCTGCACATAGTAAGCGCTCAATAAATAGTAGTGAATGAGTGCTTTATTATTATTACTATTCCCTGGGTGGGGGGGCCTCCGGGGGGAGGGTTGCTGGGGGAAGGCGTGGGGACGGGGTGTCAGGGCAGGAGGCAGGGCCTGCGACTGTGCCTGGGCCCAGGGCCCGCAAGCATTCATTCATTCGAGCACATTTATTGAGCGCTTACTATGGGCAGAGCACTGGACTGAGCGCTTGGGATGCGCCGCCGGGGGGAAAGGGCCGGGCTGGGTTGAGCCGAGCTGAGCTGGGTTACCAAACTTGGCCCACGTGGAAGAAAAGAAGGAGAAAAAAAATCCCCCCGGGCCAAACCTTCCCCTTCCTGCCCTTCATTCGTTCATTCCGTCATCTTCATCGAGCACTTACTGCGTGCAGAGCACTGGACTAAGCGCTTGAAATGGACGATTCAGCAACAGAGAGAGACGATCCCTGCCCGTCGACGGGCTCGCGGTCTAGAAGGGGGAGACAGACAACAAAACAAAACAAGTAGACAGGCATCAAAACCACCAAAATGGATAAATAGAATCATAGATATAGACACATCATTAATAAAGTAAATAGAGTAATAAATAATATATACAAATAGGCACAGTGCTGTGGGGAGGGGAAGGGGGAAGAGCAGAGGGTGGCAGAAGGGGGAATGGGGAGGGGAGGAGGGGCAGAGGGAAAGGGAGGGCTCAGGCTGGGAAGGCCTCCTGGAGGAGGTGAGCCCTCAGGAGGGCTTGGAAGAGGGGAAGAGAGTGAGTGTGGCGGAGGTGAGGAGGGAGGGCGTTCCGGGACCGCGGGAGGACGTGGGCCGGGGGGTCGACGGCGGGACGGGCGCGAACGGGGGACGGCGAGGAGGTGAGCGGGGGCAGAGGAGCGGAGTGTGCGGGCTGGGCAGGAGAAGGAGAGAAGGGAGGTGAGGTAGGAGGGGGCAAGGGGATGGAGAACTTTGAAGCCAAGAGTGAGGAGTTTTTGTTTCGTACGATGCTTGAGAGGCAACCACTGCAGGTTTTTGAGGAGGGGAGTGACATGCCCACAGCGTTTCTGCCCTTCACACGGTCAGGTCTTTATTGATTTGAACCTCCACTCAGCCTGAGTTCTGCCTGCGTTTATATACATGCATATATAGCGGCGTATCTGCTGGCTATATAGCTCGTGTACACACTAATATGCTCTCTCTCTTTATATAAATATACATCCTTTCTCTGACTCTCTCTATATACTCTCCCTGTTTAAATAATTGTGTATTTGTCTTTTTTAAAAAAACTTTTCTCCTCAGGGGCAGGGACCGCACCTGAAATGCCTTCTGGATTCTTCTCAAGGCTTAATAGAGTGCTGTAGGCTGTGAGCTCGTTGTGGCCAGGGGACTTCTCTCCTTACTGCTGTATTGTACTTTCCCAAGCACGTAGTACAGTGCTCTGCACCCAGAAAGCGCTCAATAAATGCGATTGAATGAATGAATGAATGAATGAATGAATGAATGAATGAATGAATGAATGCCCTTTATGTCCTATGGACTTGATCGATACTGCCAGTTGGTGATGACTTTGCCGTCCTGATGGAGATTTGGGAGGATTGGGGATTTTCATTTTGCCGGAGGCATCACCGGAAAGGGCACTTTCCCACTGATCAATCGGTCATATGATTAATAATAATAATAATAATAATAACCGTGGTATTTGTTAAGCACTCACTCTGTGCCAGGCACTGTACTGAGCCCTGGGGTGGATGCAAGCAAATGGGGTTGGACACAGTCCCTGTCCCACGTGGGGCTCCCAGTCTCCATCCCCATTTTACAGATGAGGGAACGGAGGCCCAGAGAAGTAAAGGGACTTGCCCAAGGTCACACAGCAGAGAGGTGGCACTCAGTTTACTACTGAACCCTGGCTGCGTGCAGAGCATTGAGCGAAGCACTTGGGAGAGTACCACCCAACACTATAACAGACACGGTCCCTGCCCGTAACGAGCTTAGAGTCTACATCTTGTACTTCCTCTCCCTCCCTTCTCATTCATTCAGTCAATAGTATTTATTGAGCGCTTACTATGTGCAGAGCACGGTACTAAGCGCTTGGAATGTTCCAGTCAGTCCGAGTTGCCCTCAATCCTCCCCTCCCCTCGCCAAGTTTCAGATTTACAATATTAGGGGATCGGTGTGGAATAGAATAGGTAGAGCTGGCCCAGATGGCTGAGAAAGCTGTGACCCAAACTATATACAGAAGCCTCGATTGGAAGCCGCAGTGCATATTGTCAGCGTGACGGGGGGGGGAAGCCACCGGCATCGCCAGAAAAGACTGGTTTGACCACAGGGTTCAAAACGTTATTATGAGCCGTCATCCAACACGTGTCATCGTAACCAAAATTCGTGTGGAGAAAGTCAGAGCGCAAGTGGAAAAAAACCAAAAATGAAGAAAACATCACAAGCGATTGGAATTTCAAAAGCCAGTAGGTGTAATGCTACTGAGGATGGTATTTGTTAAGCGCTTCCCATGTGCCAAGCCCGGTTCTAAGCGCTGGGGGGAGAGAGAAGGCAATGAGGTCGTCGCACGTGGGGCTCACGGTCTTCATCCCCCTTTGACAGATGAGGGAACTGAGGCACAGAGAAGTCAAGTGAGTTGCTCAAAGTCACACAGCTGATCAGTGGCAGAGGGGGAATTAGAACCCACGTCCTCTGATTCCCAAGCCCGGGCTCTTTCCACTGAGCCACGCTGCTTCTCTCTCTATATGTATATCGAATAATGATAATAATAATAAGGAGATATACTTGTTAAGCGCAGAGCACTGTTCTAAGCGCTGGGGTAGACACAGGGGAATCAGGTTGTCCCACGTGGGGTTCCCAGTCTTAATCCCCATTTTACAGATGAGGTAACTGAGGCGCAGAGAAGTGAAGTGACTTGCCCACAGTCACCCAGCTGACAAGTGGCCGAGCCGCGATTCGAACCCCTGACCTCCGACTCCAAAGCCCGGGCTCTTTCCACTGAGCCACGCTGCTTCTCCGTGGTTAATGCTTTCTCCGTGTTAACGCTTTCTCCGTGTCCAACCCAATTTGCTTGCAACTACCGCAGCGCTTAGTTCAGTGCCTTGCACGTAGTGAGTGCTTAACAAATACCACAGGTATTAGTATTATTATTATCTGCCAAACACTGTACTAAGCACCGGGGTAGATAGAACGCGGATCGGGCACGGTTCCTGACCCACATTGAGCTCACAGTCTAAGAGGGAGGGATTTATTCTCCATTTCAAGAAATATTCCGTGGTCATCAAGGTCGCATCTCGCCTTCGGTCTTGACAGCGTGGACGACAAAGACGGAAGGCATCCAACTCTTGGCACGAGCATCCGGTTCCACCATCACGGCCCCGTCTGACATTACTTGCGGGTCCTAGGTTGTCGTATTCTTCTTTTACGTTCACGGCGTAGGAGAGGAATAACGGACCCCAGGAAAGGCCACCCTAAGTTCTGAACTGACAACCGCATAGTTTTTTCACGGTATTTGCTAAGTGCTTACGAGACGCCAGGCTCCGTCCTAAGCACCGGGGTAGGTCCAGGCCGATCGGGTCGGACCCGGTTCGCCTGCCACGTGGGGTTCACGGTCTCCATCCCTGTGTTACGTCTGAGGCGCCGAGAAGGGATTGGCGCTCATCCCGGCCCGAGTGCGTTCCCCGGTCTTTAGACTGCCCCAAGCCCTTAGCACAGTGCTCTGCGCGTTGTAAGCGCTCAAAAAGCTCCCCCCCCCCCATTTTTCATTCGGTCAGTCAGTCGGACTTATTGGGCGCTTACCGCGCGCAGAGCGCCGTACCAAGCGCCGGGAAAGTACAGTTCGGTAACGGTTAGGGACGGTCCCTACCCGGCGGCGGGCTCGGTGGCGCTTTTTCCCTCTCAGGAGGAAGAATCTCGGACGGTGACCTGAGTTACCGGCGATGCGAGCGTGAAAAATGCCGACGTCGAAGGTCATCCTTGTCTTTGGTACTTTGCAGGTCGTTATTCGCCGACTTCCTCCCACCCTGACGAAGGAGCAGCTAGAGGAGCAGTTGCATCCTCTTCCCGCTCATGATTATTTTGAATTCTGTGCAGCGGATCCCAGGTAAGGAGACCTATTTCGGCACACTCGGGAACAAAGAGATGTCGCCTGTGTCACGGCATTCTGGGGGCGCCGATTCCACTTTGCAGGTTCCCTTGCCCTTCCCGGGTCACGAAGGGGACGGAGTCCCCTCCGGCCACCCTCTTCTCCCTTGAAGGACGAGGAAGAGCACGGTCGGACCCCTTCCGTCTCTCAGTGACCCATGAAGAAAGGTCCTTTCGGAGAGAAAGACGGCTCTCCGAGACGGCCGTCCCCTCTATCTCAGTGCCCTCGGCGGTAAAGACAGAAGAAATAAGAATATTTCAGGAACAGGGTAGGTGCAGGAAGTGAATCAGCAGTTCATCCACCGGGTGATCACGACGATGGTGTCTCCCACCGATCAGTCAATCCATCGGTGGTATTTACTGAGCACCTCCCGTGTGCCCAGCTCTGCGCTCGGCGCTTGGGAAACAAGATCGGGCACAGTGTCTACCCACAAGGACTTTACGATCCCGTGACCGTCGGACTGTGGCCCTCAGAGCCGAGAACCTGCAAGAAGGATTGGATTCTAATAATGCTAAAACCTGGGGCAGGGCCATTCGCATGCTCTCCTTTCTGCCCGCCGTAATAATAAGAAATAAGCGCCTACTATGTGCCAAGCACCATTGTAAGCGCTGGGCTAGAGACAGGCTAATCAGGTTGCCCCACGTGGAGCTCGCGGTCTTAATCCCCATTTTCCAGGTGAGGTAACTGAGGCCCGCAGAAGCTAGGTGACGGGCCCAGAGTCACCCAGCTGATCAGTGGCGGAGGCGGATTTAGAACCCACGACCTCGGGCTCCCAATCCCGGGCTCTTCCCGCCAAGCCACGCTCCTCTTGGGACGATGAGCGCAACGTGGAAGTAGACGGGGAGGGGGGTGCTTCGTCAGATGCAACCCAGGGTTTTGCACACAAGACCCAGTTACGTCCAACGTGGCCACAGCCTCAGCGGTGTGAAGTTTTCCATCTTGGGAAAACCGGCCGGGCTTTAATTTGGGAAACGAATGGACTCTTGTGCCCCTCTAACTAGACTCTTTTTGATCTGTCGATCGGTAGCATCCGTTGAGCACGTATCTCGTGCAGAGCGCTGTTCCGAGTGCTCGGGAGCGTTACGGCAGAGATAGACGGGGTGACTCTGCCCTCCAGGAGCTTCCGATAGAGCAGGGGAGGCGCTAAAATGAATTCCCGACAAGAGGGAGTAATGAAGTTTAAGGATATTTTTTCCTAGTGTTGTGGGGAGGTGGCCTGGGTGACTGACTCGGAAGTGTTGAAGCGACATTCGAAGGGGGACGTCAGTCAGTCGGTCACTCATTCGGATTTGCTGAGCGCTTCCTGGGGGCAGAGCGCGGGGCTAAATGCTTGGGAAGCAGCGCGGCTTAGCAGGAAGAGTCTGGGCCTGGGAGTCAGGAGGATGATACCGAAATGATAGTGACGATATTTGTTAAGCGCTTACTACGTGCCCAGCACCCTTCTAAGCGCCGCGCTATACAAGGTTATCGGGTTGTGCCACGTGGGGCTCACAGTCTTCGTCCCCATTTTACAGATGAGGGAACTGAGGCACAGAGAAGTAAAGCGTTTGCCCGAGGCCACGCAGCAGACGAGTGGTGGTGGGATTAGAACCCGTGACCTTTTGGATGCCCAGGCCGCTGCTCTGTCCACTACGCCATGCTGCCTCATTAAGCACTGTCGGAATGTATTAAGCTGTACTGGCCACTGTCGGAATGAATGGGACCGGCCTCCCTGAATATTGCCGCGAAAGGAAGTGGGGCATCCTCCGCCTCGCACTTTGGACCTCAAAGAGGGTCAGGCTGAGTTCCAGCTTCCTTGTTTTCACTTTTTTCCGTACGTTCTGTGCCCTGCACGGGGACAGAATGACATTTTAGAGAATTGATCTCCCTCCCGTTCTCCCTCCTACTTAGACCGCGAGCCCTACATGGGGCGGGGACTGTGTCCGACTTAATTCTCTTGATCTCCCCCGGCACTTAGGACGGTGATTGGCACTTAATAAATCGCATTTTTTTTTCCAAAAAGGTGGCGTCGAAACGGGAAAGGTGCCCCCTTCCTGAGGAGGGTCGGGTACTCCTGGGCAAAAGGTCGGTCCATAAGGCGAGAAGCAGTGTGGCCTAATGGACAGAACGGGAATCTGGGAGTCAGAAGGACCTGGGTTCTGATTCTGGCTCTGCCTCTCGGCCGCTGGGTGACCTTGGAAAAGTCACTTCATTTCTCCGGGTCTCGGTTATCTCATCTGTAAAATGGGGATTAAGACTGTGAGCCCCATGTGGGACAGGGACTGTGCCCAACCTGATTAGCTGGTATCTACTCCCGCGCTTAGTACAGTGCCTGGGATACATAGTAAGCACTTAAATTCCATTAAAAAAAAAAAGTTGGTCATTCATTCATTCATTCATTCATTCATTCATTCATTCATTCGTATTTAGTAATTGCAATCCCTGCCCGCAGGGACTTTACAGTCCACACAGACATGAAAATCAATTAAATATCAATTCTGAATAACGTTTACATGATCCAACGTTACGGTTCTTGGGAGAAAGGCTCTTTTTCATTTGAATCCGACACATTCGTTTCACCCCCGAGAGCTGAATGATCGAAAACCGAGAGAGTCTAGCCATTTTCCCCTTTTTCCTCCTTTTTAGGACTGCCTCCCTAATACGGTATACAATTGTCTCTGATTTCAGTCTTTATCCTCATCTCTACACGAGAGCATACATTAATTTTAGAAACCCCGACGACATCCTTCTCTTCAGAGATCGTTTCGACGGATACGTCTTCATTGACAGTAAAGGTTAGACGCTGGTATTTTCGGATCCCGATATCACCTTTGAAATCTAGACGCTGAAGTTTTCCGGAGACGTTTTGCCTTTCGCGCGTCTCAAGTGGTGTCAGAACATTTTAGGAGCGTGTTATTATTATTCAGCCAATCGTGTTTATTGAGCGCTTACTGTGTGCAGAGGGCTTCACCCGCTATCTACCCCAGCGCTTAGAACAGTGCTCTGCACATAGTAAGCGCTTAACAAATACCAACATTATTATTATTATTATTATTACTAAACGCTTATTATTTAAGAACAGTACTCCCAAAGGGTTTTATAAATTTTGGATTTCACTTAGAACCAGGATATGTCAGAGTCTAAGGTAGAGACTCAATTCAGTTGAGTTGGATTTCTAAACGTTTTATCCCATGAAAGGCCCAGGTTAGTTGGGTATAAACCGGTGGAATTCCAGCAGACATTTTTGTGGCTCTTCCCTTATCTAAAGAACCACAAAAGCGGATGGCTTTTCCTCAGATGTGTCCGTCTAGGATCAGCACCGCAGAATTAGTCGGGGTCACGTTTGATTCGTACGTCCAATTTCTTTCAGGCCCCCACAGAGAAATGATGATGAGCAGAGGCTTCTCATTTTTGGCTCAGTGGATAGAGCCCGGGCTTGGAAGTCCGAGATCACGGGTTCGAGTCCCGGCTCCGCCACTTGTCGGCTGTGTGACTGTGGGGAAGTCACTTCACTTCTCTGTGCCTCAGTTCCCTCATCTGTAAAATGGGGATGAAGACTGGGAGCCTCATGTGGGACAACCTGATTACCCTGTATCTCCCCCAGCGCTTAGAACAGTGCTCTGCACATAGTAAGCGCTTAACAAATACCAACATTATTATTATCTTTGCGGCATAAGAAAAACTCTGTTCTCCCGAACCTTTTCTCCCGGAACGAAGTGCTTCTGGGAAAGATCCCCTTGAACTTCGGCGGCCGCGAATTAGACAAGCCGAACGTTGTGTTTCGGTCAGAGTGAGCCCCTTCTCTCGGGGCTAACATTGATGCCTTGTTGTACGTAGGTTTCTCTCCCGAGCGCTTAGTACAGTTCTCTTTACATAGCAAGTGCTCGAGAAATACCGCCGATTGATTGATTGACGGACGGAATCTGGTAGTAAGTTAGGCACCGTGTTAGAGCATTAAATCTTCCAGACCCCTACGGGAAGTGCCCGGCTGCTGAAAACCTTCAGCACCTAAGCAATTGCCATTCCGGGTCAGCTCCGAAGTCCGTCCGGCTCAGGACTTCGCCGCGGCAGGACTCGAAAATTGGGAGGAGCGGCCTGGCCTAATGGAAAGAGCACGAGCCCGGCAGTCAGAGGACCTGGGTTCTAATCCTCACTCCGCCACAGTGAGGGAACTGAGGCACAGAGAAGTTAAGTGACTTGCCCACAGTCACACAGCCGACAAGTGGCAGAGCTGGGATTCGAACTCATGAGCCCTGACTCCGCCGGGTGACCTTAGGCAGGTCACTTAACTTCCCTGGGCCTCAGTTACTTCATCCGTAAAATGGAGCTTAAATCTTCCTCCTTCTAACTTAAAATGTTGACCTGGTATTTACTCCAGCACGTAAAACAGTGCTTGGCACATAATAAACACTTAACAGATACTGTAATTATTTATTATTATTATTGCAATTATTAGAATGTGAGCCCCGTGTGGGGCAGGGACTGTGTCCAACCTGATTCACCTCTATCTACCCTAGTGCTTAGTGCAGTGTTTGGCACGTAGTAATAATAATATCAATATTAATCCGTCTGGCGGTTGCCCTCCCGGATTTTCATCCTCACTGTTGGGGTCGTCTCATCGACAGTTCTTAAATTTTCTCTCTAACATCCCTAATTTTCTTTTACGTAGCACATTAGTTTAGTAGCATAAGGAGGCCGGCGAACGTTGTGCACATTTTCCCCGAATACCTACCTTTCGACCAAGAAGGCGCTTTGGACACTGGGAGAATTGGGCTCAGTAAAACCGGTCACCCACCATTTTAGCACATTTTAAAAAATCGAAATTTCACTTTTTATCTTTACTTGCCTGAGTTGAGTACACAACTAGTTTTTGTCACAAATACCGGATCGTAGTTTTAAGAAGGACTGTGGTAAAATGTCATTCTTTCGGTCGTTCTCGATCCCTGTTAGGTCTGGAATATCCAGCCGTGGTAGAATTTGCTCCGTTCCAAAAGATTTCCAAAAAGAAGTTGAAGAAAAAAGATGCCAAAGCAGGAACGATTGAAGAAGGTAAAGCCGGTTTTGAAATGTGGGGGGTTTGAAACCTGCCCCGTTGAGAGCAGGCGGGGATCTGGCTTTCGTGGAGAATAATTGTTATCACCTTTAATTCACAGATCCAGAATATAGGAAGTTTTTAGAAACGTATTGTGTTGATGAGGAGAAAATAAGTGCCAACCCAGAAACTCTCTTAGGAGAAATAGAGGCGAAGACGCGGGAACTCATTGGTCTGGATTTTCATTTTCCTTCCCTTGTCGAGATACAATATGTGCATGCGTGGTCATTTCTCTCTTTGCGACAGTTCTCTCCCGGTTTGGAGACTGCAAGATATTAAAGAATCTTGACTGGGGAGTTATCCTGACTGAACCGCTCCACGTTCTGGTGTGGAGAGTTGGTGAATTTTCGGGAGCTGTAAAGTGGAAGAGGAGAAGGAGAACTGGACGTTAATCGGTAGCTCCAAAAGAAAGAGGGTCCGCTTCTGGATGAAAGGGTGACCCTAGGGTCCTTTGAGGAGGCTGGAAGTGTAGATTAGCTGGAACGTGGCCACCAGAGAAAGAAGAATCATTGCAGTGGGATGTAATAGGGCCGACTGAAAATGAAAAAAAAAGGTTTGAGCTGAAAGGTAACTGCTGGTCGAGTCGTACTTTCCATCAAAACCCAACGGATGGACAAGGATAATCTCACCTAGCTCTGCTTCTGTGCTGTTGGTTTTCTAACCTCCGGCTTCATTATGTAGAGGAGACCCATTTTGGCAATGGAATTTATTTCATTCAATAGTATTTATAGTATTTATTGAGCGCTTACTAGGTGCAGAGCACTGTACTAAACGCTTAGAATGGACAAATCGGTAACAGATAGAGACAGTCCCTGCCCTCTGACGGGCTTACAGTCTAAGCGGGGGAGACGGACGGACAAGAACAATGGCGATAAATAGAATCAAGGGGGAAAACATCTCATTAAAACAATAGCAAATAAATAGAATCAGGGCGATGTACATCTCATTAACAAAATAAATAGGGTATTTCATCCTAGGCTCCTTTGAAAAATAAATAAGTAAAATGGTGATATTTCTTAAGCATTTACTCTGTGTCAAGCACAATAATAATAATTATCATTATGATATTTGTTAAGCGCTTACTATGTGCCAAGCTCTGTTCTAAGCCCTGGAGTAGATTCAGGGTAATCAGGTTTGTCCCATGTGGGGCTGACAGTCTCAATCCCCATTTTCCAGATGAGGGAACTGAGGCACAGAGAAGTGAAGTGACTTGCCCAAGGTCGCACAGCAGGCAAGAACAAGATAATCAAGTCCCACGTGGGGCTCACGGTCGAAGCAGGAGGGAGAACAGGTATCGAATCCCCATTTGGCAGATGAGGGAACGGAGGCCCCCGAGACGTTAAGTGACTCGCCCAAGGTCACGCAGCAGACACCTGGCGGAGGTGGGATCGGAACCCAGGTCCTCTGACTCCCAGGCCCGAACTCCTTCCGTTAGGCCACGCTGCTTCTCGGTGTCCCTTTGGCAGCTTCGGCGTTACCCAAGCCTTGAGGTAGGTTTGGCCAGAATTTGGCCAGGAAAGAGGACGAGGTTGATCACCTAGAAAAGGAAATGCCTCCGGTGGTTTGGGTTCTAGAAATGAAGCTCTAGAGTCTAAAGTTGCCAAATAATATTTTCATTCGATGGAGTGATGTTGCTTATTGAACACCCTGTCGTCTCCCAAGAGGTGGATTGACCGTTAGAGTAATGAAATCTCACAGTCTGTCCGCCAAAATTGAGTGGGTCCAAAACCAGAATTCAGACTCCACTGTAATAATGTTGCTATTTGTTAAGCGCTTACTATGTGCCGAGCACTGTTCTAAGCGCTGGGGTAGACATAGGGGAATCAGGTTGTCCCACGTGGGGCTCACAGTCTTCATCCCCATTTTACAGATGAGGGAACTGAGGCACAGAGAAGTGAAGTGACTTGCCCACAGTCACACAGCCGACAAGTGGCAGAGCTGGGATTCGAACTCATGAGCCCTGACTCCAAAGCCCATGCTCTTTCCACCGAGCCACGCTGCCTCTCCACTGTCTCCCTCCTCAACCGAGAAACTGAAATTTCAGGTGGTTTTCTTATTATTCTTCACCTTTCCGGGTGCACGCCTTCTGGCCTACTCACAGTGTAGGATTCTCATCTGTTAATTTACAAAAGGTCAATCCAGACTGGCCGAGGGATCTCTGGGGTTTGGAACTAAATAGTGGCTAGAGCACAGGCCTGGGAGTCAGAGGACCTGGGTGCTAATCCCAGCCCTGCCACTTGCCTGCTGTGTGACCTTGGGTGAGTCACTCCACTTCTCGGTGCTGCCGTTTCCTTATGGGGGATTCAGTACCTGGTTTCTCCCATACTTAGACTGACCCCCATGTTGGATAAGAACTGTACTTGTATCTACCCCCTCGTTTAGTACAGCGCTTGGCACGGAGCAAGCACTTCACAAAAACCTTGAATATCATCATTATTAGCAGAAGGCCGAGGAGGTGACGGGGTCTTGGCATCTCCAGATGTCTGACGGAAATATTGCAGCGATTCAGCGGTTTTCTGAAGTTTGCAGAGGCCCGTTGAGACACTCTTGCCATTTCAGACCTCAGTCCGCATCGTCACCGGTGGTACTTATTGAGCACTTCCTGTGTGCAGAACACTGTACGAAGCACTTAGGCGGGTACAGTACAACGGAGTTGGTAGACACGCTCCTTGCCTACGAGTTTAGAGCCCGGGGAAGACGTTACCTTCAGCCCCAAGCTAGCGTGACCAGAAACCACGTGTGTGGAAACCGATAACGTGTCCCGGCCTGACCTGCCCCGAGATGCTGATCTTTTTTCTGCCTAAAAGCTGCCCTGCTCCCTGCTGTCCGGTGGGACTTCAAGAGAAACCGGAGGAAAGACAGAATGTTTCGGGGACGTGGGGGGATGGCGGGGTAGGTGAAGGTCAGATTAGGAAAAGATTAGGCAAACTAGGCGGTTGAAGGTGGAATCGTTGCTCTTTCTCCCCAGAGAAGGAAAAGAACAGCCATTCCATAATTAATTAAACAATTTCCTTCTCCTTTCCCTTTTTTTTCCCCCAGTGATATCTGTGAAGCGCTTACTATGTCCCAAGAGCTGGTAGATACAAGAAAATCAGGTTGGACACGGTCCCTGTCCCACATGGGATTCGGTCTTAATCCTCATGGTATTTGTTAAGCGCTTAGTATGTGCCAGGCACTGGGTAGATACAAGATAATCACGTTGGGCCGAGTCTGTCCCACATGGAGCTCGCAGGCTTAATCCTCTTTAACAGATGAGGTAACAGAGGCACAGAGAAGCAAAGTGACCTGCTCAGGGTCACACAGCAAAGTGGCAGAGCCGGGACTAGAACCCAGGACCTCTGAGTCCCAGGCCCGGGCTCGTTCCACTAGGCCACTTAGCTTCCTATGGGGCTGTCGTTACTTAGGGGACTAAATCTTTGCCGACCAGATTGCAAATCGGAAGCCGGTGAAATAAGAAGAATGAACACTCCTAGGCAAAAGTTGTCAGGTGTCAGGTGGGCAGATAGACGGGCCAGTGAGGAGCTTTGCCTGAAGACACTAACCTACCAAACAAACAAACAAATCAACCAAAAAACCCACTCTCTGTGCGTGACCTCAACCTAATGCTTTTCAACTAGTGAGAGGTATCAATCAGTAGTATTAATGTGTCACTACTCAGTGAGAAGCACTGTCGTAAGCATTAAGGAGAGCATTTGTGTTAAATTTTGTGACTACCAAGGAAGGCTTTTTAATAGGGAAAGCATGTCCAGTGTAGCTTTTTCGTTGACCGTCGTTTTTTCCCCAACTAAGGTATTGGAAACATATATATTTGATTCTTTTACTAAAGACCTTTTCCCGAAAACTGTAGTTTTTAGTGCCCTGAGTCTGGAAAGAAAATTATTCCCAGAAAATAAGCCGTGGCAGAACTCTTAAAAAAAATGACACTGCTTGCCAGAGCCACCCTCAAAATGACATCTATACATTTGTGAAAGTCCTTAGTTTCTGTTTATGGACACATTCTGGATTTAATCTACCTCTGGTTACGGATCAAGTGCCAAGGGAGAAACTAAAGTTGTCTCTGGTTTAATTAAAGAGGAACCAGTTCGCCTGACTCTGGGAGTTTCTTCCAGTACTCAAGTGTATCCTCTCTGTGTTTTTCCCATGATTTATTATCCCTCTGCACTGTAAGCTCCTTGTGTCTAACAGATCTGTTCTGTTGTACTCTCCCGAATGCTTAGTACAGTGCTCTGTACACAGCTCTCAATAAATACGATCGCTCGATTCTTTCACACAACGGGAGACTTTTTAGTATGCGAGCTAAATGTCCCCCCTCCGTCTTTCTGTGTGTTTTAGCGAGAAGAACAACACCTCTTTTGGAATATATTAGAAGCAGGAAATTAGAAAAGCAGGTAGGTGTCTCCTCTTCTGTTTCATCCCGTGACCATCCTTTCTCTTGTCGCCCCGCGTTTCCATCTGGACAGTCTCCCTAAACCTTCCCTCCTCCTCTCCAGAGAATCCGGGAAGAGAAACGGGAAGAGCGAAGACGGCGAGAGCTAGAAAAGAAACGCCTGAGAGAAGAAGAGAAGAGGAAACGCCGGGAAGAAGAGAGACGGAAAAGGAAAGAGGCAGAGAAGCAGAAGAAAATTGCTGAGAAAGAAATAAGGATCAAGGTAATTTTGAGGAGAAAGGTTAAATGCCCTTTGGAAGTCCCTCCCCTTGTTCAGTTTGCCTTCCTCTGGACCCAATAAGACGAGCAGCAGACTTGTGAAATGGGAAGTTTTAGGAGAATGTGGCTCCTTGGGAAAGCATTTTTCTCGTCCGCGCAGTTTTCCCCTCCTTCCTGATGCTAGCAGCCGTGTCAACCCCAGGACAGAACTATCGCAGATGGACAAAATTTCCCAGATTCCATCCCCAAATATCTACTAGATGGTCGGCTAGTGTTAGGAATGTAGCGATATTCGTCGTTATAGGTTACAAGGATGATAGGATGAATCTGCGAGAAAGGATTTTTGCCACGAGGCTGTATTTTTCCCAGGCAAATCCAGACTTTAACAAAAAATAAGAGTCTACCAAAAGATTTCCTTCACAAATTCATTCGATCCACACAAAACAATACCCACGGGATTCAATCCCAACTTAGACTCGCCCTGCGAGTTTTAAGTTTCCCTAGGACGTTAGGTGATATTTAAAGACACATCTCCTGCCCGTGAACGAAAAAGGCTCTGGATCACGTGAACCGGAGAGGTTGTGATGTTTCTTTTTCTGGAGTTCTCTGTGGCTCTGACAGTTTCAGAAATTATCCAGCTGAGGCAATTCGGGGTTGGAGCCCACTGAAGACCATGATGCCCCAAGCTGAGCTAAGCAATATATTTCCCCTTGTTTGATCTCCTGTGAGTGTGGGCCATCTTGATGAAGATGCTGGTATTTGTTAAGCGCTTACTCTGTGCCAAGCACCGTTCTAAGCACTGGGGGAGATACAGGGTCATCAGGTTGTCCCACGTGGGGCACACAGACTTCACCCCCGTTTTACAGACGAGGCAACTGAGGCCCAGAGAAGTGAAGTGGCTTGCCCAAGATCACGCAGCAGACGAGTGGCGGAGGCGGGATTAGAACCCAGGTCCTCCAACTCCCAAGCCCGGGCTCTTTCTACTAAGCCACGCTGCTTCCCATGATAGCTTCCTATATTGCAACACATCCAGGTCTCAGCACGGACCCCTGCCCGAAAAATCCATAATTTTTGTGGATTTTAGTCTTTTCTAAACTCTAAGACTGTAACTCTAGAATGTAAGCTCGGTAGGGGTAGGGAACGAGTCTGCTAATTGCGTTGCATTCCCCCAAGCGCTTAGTACAGCGCTCTGCACGGTAGTAAACCTCCGATAAATGCGATGGGTTGGTCGACTGATTTCCGAGCGGTCCGCTGACTGAAGTCCTAGATTTTTCAACAGTCTCACAGTTACAGGATGACACTCAGGTAACGTTCTGACCGGGAAATCATTTTTTCAGCTTCTTAAGAAGCCCGAAAAGGGCGAGGATTCAGTCTCAGAGAAACCAACAGAGAAAGGCGAGGAAGCCGATGTTGAAGAAGGAAGGTGGGAGAAATCCCCTGGCCCTGGCGGCGTGAAAACCAAATCCTTGGAGAGCTCTGTGAAGGAACTCAAGGACAAGTGGGTGATATTTTTGTTCTTAGACCATGTTAGATCCTAAAGAGACTTCAGGCGGTTCCCCTCCTTCCATCAGGTCGTGTGCCCAGGTTTTCCCGCGGAGATTTATGCCTGGGTGGGGCTCGGAGAGGCACTTTATGCCATTCAATCCCACCCAGAACAAAATGGCTCCCACTCAGTGGCGCTAAAATTCGACCCCTCCACTCTGCTAGCCATTCCCAGATACCGGCGGCCGCCTCGACTCCGCGTCCCCCTCCAGACCGTAAGCTTGTTGTGGGCAGGGAACGTGTCTGTTGTTCTGTCGTACTCCCCCAGGCGCTCAGTAAAGTGCTCTGCCCACAGTAAGCGCCCAATAAATACGACTGAATGAATGAATGAATCCCTGCAGAGCCTCATCTCTACTGAGATAGTCTCCCTTTACCTTACATTCGTGGCCCAGGAGTGTGAATCTCACCCGGGGTGTTAGAAATAACTTCCCCCCACCCACTTCGCTGTGCTAAACGTCACTGGAGAGAAGTGGCCTTTTCACATGCTCTTTCTGACAACCAGACTGCTTTTTTTTTATGGTACTTGTTAAGGGCTTACTTTATGTCAGGCTCTACACGAAGTGATGGGGTAAAAATAAGATAACCAGGTTGGACAAAATCCCTTTCCCACTTGGGGCTCACAGTCCAAATGAGAGGGAGGAGGAATTATTTAATCCCCAGATGAGGAAACTGAGGCACAGAGAAGGTCACAGGAGCAGACTGGAGGCGGAGTTGGGATTAGAGCCTAGATCCTCTGGCTCCCAGGTTCGTGCTCTATCCTCTAGGCCTCGCGGCTTCCCAAGCTGCTGGCCAGAGGCTCTTGCACGTGTGGGAATTTTATTTTTTACCAATGACCCACTTCTCTCTGCCAACGTCGGAGCAATCTGTAGCATTCCTTCCCAACTGCCAGCTCGGGAAGACTGCTGACATGGGGGTAGGTTTATTTCCTGGGGAAAGTCCGACGTTTGTAAGGCAAATATAATTCAGTCGTCAGGGTTGAGTTTTCGTTTTTAAGACGCGGGGCTTGTGCACATTACCTTTGCATCCCTCCCCGGTTGGAAGTGCATAATGCAAGATGAAGGGAAACGCTAGATTTTTTTTGGAGGAAAGGGAAAACGGTCCCGGGAGCCGGAAGGTCATGGGTTCTAATGCTGACGCCTCCACTTTTCGGCCGTGTGCCCTTGGACGAGTCCCTTCACTTCCCTGTGCCTCGGTGACCTCATCTGTAAAATGGGGATTGAGACTGTGAACCCATCTTGGGAAAGGGACTGTGCCCAACTCCATTTGCTTGTATCCGCCCCAGCGGCACAAAATAAGTGCCTAACAAGTACTATTATTATGATTATTGTATGCTTAGATGCACTTCTAGAAGAGAAGAGTGAATCGATGATGCTTGTAAATACTATAATTCATCTCTCTCCTCTTAGAGATTCAAATCCCTTTCACTCAATTTCAAAAGGACTCTGGGTTGTTGTGCAAACCACTGAAATGAAGGTTATTATTAATGTTAATAATAATCTTGGTATGTGTTAATTGCTTACGACACGTCATGCATCGTTCTGAGCGCTGGGGGAGGGAGTGGGATTTAATCTCCATTTTTTACAGATGAGGAAACCGAGTCATAGAGAAGTTAAGCGACTTGCCCAAGATCACACAGCAGACAAGTGGTGGAGCCGGGATTAGAACCCAGTCCTCTGACTCCCGGGTCCGTGCTCTTTCTGCTAGGCCACGCTGCTTCTCTGTTATGATTATTTTTTATTACTATTATCATCATTATCCATTATTATTATCATCACGGTATTTGTTACTTGCTTACTATGTGTCAAGCACTGTCCCAATTTAGATACAAGTTAATCAAGGTGGACACAGTCCCTGTCCCGCGTGGGGTTCACAGTCTAAGTAGGAGGGAGAACCGGTATTGAAGCCCCTGAGGAAACCGAGCCACGGACAAGTTAAATGACCTGCTCAGGGTCACATCGCAGACAAGTGGTGGAGCGGGATTAGAACACAGGTCTCTGCCCTTTCCAATAGGCCATGCAGGTTTCATTTCGCCGGCGTGGATGCGGCTGCAAATGATTGTCCTCCTATGTGAGGGAATCCGCTCTGAATTTGATCTCGAGCTTTCCTGGGGCATCGAAGCTTGGAATCGTGATGGGGCTCAGGGGAAGGAGCAGACTTGGGTTCCTGGGAGTAGCAAGCACGGAGACTGGAAAAAGCCCGGGCGTCACCATTTAAGACTCCTCGCTCCGCCCTGCCTCTGAGGCTTGGGTTCCTCTAGCTACTTCCCCCTGAGCCTTGGCTACCTCCCTCTGAGCCATGGCTACCTCTTCTGCTCCCCGGGGAGACGGAGCCTCCCCTGGGATCAGCCTTCTCCCCCCACCCCCGTAAGAACCGCCTAAATTCGAACCGATAGAGGGCCGAGTCGCAATTCGACAGCTGTCGCCGTCTCCCAGCAAATCATCAGAATTTCTGTTCTCGGGAGGCTCGTTTTTAAAATCCGAGTTGGTTTTTTTCCCCTCTGCCAAACAATCCGAGGGGAATCCAGAGCCGCTGAGGAAATTGCTCCGACTGCTTAGCCTGGCGGGGTATTGAAAGGGAGAGTAGGCCTTACCTTGTTTCGGGGATAAAATGAACGAAACGGTCAGTTAAGGGCTTGAATACCGGGTTGGAACGAATGATTTTTTTTTTTTTTTTTCATTTCATGGTATTTGTTAAGCGCTTACTAAGTGCCAGGCACTGTGCTCGGCACTGGGGCAGATAGAAGCTAATCGGGTTGGACACGGTCCATGAATCCCGTATGGGGCTCACGGTCCTCATCCCCATTTTCCAGACTAGGTAACTGAGGCACAGAGGAGTTAAGTGACTTGCTCAAGGTTCAGATTCCGAGGAAGTGGGAAGATGGAAAAAGATCAGGGTTCCTCTGGCATCGTGAGATGGGCGTAATGGGCATATGACCGCCCATCATTATTAGCCGTATTGGGATTATCGTTGTTAATATTACTGTGGCATTCACACTCCCACGGCAGACAAGTGATGGAACTGGGATTAGAACCCAGCTCCTTCTGACTACCAGGCCCGTGCTCTGTCCATTAGGCCGTGCCGCTTCCAAACCAACCGCTCTGCAGGGGTGTTCATTCAGGGTCCTAGGGAGATGATGCTGCGGGGCTTCCCTATGTGAGAGATGACATGGTAGGAGTATCATTTAGGACCGGGTGGAAATACCCATTATTGAGACTCATAACGTTGGTATTATTTAAGCACTTACTGTGAACCAAACACGGTGCTCAGGGCAGGCGTGGATATGAGCTAATCAGATTGGACACGGTCCTTATCCCACGTGGGGCTCAGAGTCTAAGAGAACAGGTATCTTGCCCTCATTTTACAGGTAAGGAAAGTGTGGCCCGGAGAAATTAAGTGATCTGCCCGACATCACACAGCAGGCGGAGCTGGGACTAGACCCCGAATCTCTGGACTCCTCGTCTCACACTTTTTCTCTTAGCCCATTCTGTCGCCCCAGGCGCTGCTTTCCCGACGACGACCATAAAGACTTTGGACGATTCAAGAATGTTTGAGAGTCAACATCCCTCATCCTGCGTCTGGCAAGGGAGTCAGTTTGCTTTTGCTTATGGCCAGGGAGGTTCTGACCCTTTCAAATGGGCTCTCGTCCTTTAGGGGTGAAAGGTTTGAAGCAGAAGGGGAGATTTCGTTATGCCTTGCGTACTATTATTCCTATAGTAATCGGGATAATAACGATTATGGCAGTAAATGCTTACTGTACTAAGTGCTGAGGTGGATCCAGGATAACCTCTGTGCCTCCTGGGGCTCGTACCGTAAGGGGGCGGGAGAGCGGGTGTTGAACCCCCTTTTTCCAGGTGAGGAGACCAAGGCCCGGAGAAGGGAAGTGACTTGACCGAGGTCACACAGCAGGTAAGTCTCAGGGCCCCACGCCTGTCCCTCGCCTTCCCGTGGCAGCACGCCAGCGCCTGGGTCTCCGAGCTAACGGCGTCCGCGTCGTGTCAACGGGAGCGGGAGACCGCAGCGGCGCTGAGACCCTCCCTCTGTTTGTGAAACCCCAGGTCCCAAAACGACAGCGATAAGGAGCAAAGGGAGGCGGAGAGAAGATTTTGCGAAAGAGAACCCGAACGGCAAAGGTATCGCTCGGACGATGGCAGAAAGCATAGAGCTCACTATGAGCCTGACAAGTTTTTGAGAAGGAACGAAGACGAGCTGAAATGGGGGAAAGGATTCCACCAAGACAGAGGGAAGAGAGGGTTCTACAATTACCGCTTCACGGTGGAGGCTGTAGACACTCTGGGTAAAGAGGACAAGTGTGATGACATGGCATCCCAAACGGAGCGCATAAGAAATAAGGTTCTCTTATTCATTTAGGATAATCTTTCACTCGTAGCTCAGGGCACCTGTTTTCCTCTCGCTGCTTTCCCCCCACCCCCCTCCCCGCCGCCTCCCGCCCCCAAACCGTTCTTTCATTTGCAGCAAACTTCAGGCTCATTTCAATCAATCAATCAGTCGCTGTTATTTATTGAGCGCTTATTGTGTGCAGAACACTGTATTAAGCGCTTGGGAGAATGCACTATAACAGTTGATAGACTCCCTTTAAAGCCCCCCCCCCCCAATCTAGACCTTTCGAGCTGGGATGGAATATATATATATATATATATATATATATATATATATATATATATAATTATTATTTTTTTCTGGTGGCTTTTGGGTCTGACAGTCCACCGGAGGGAACCTCGCGTTCGGAGGGTTCCGTGGCTGGTTCGGGCCCGGGGCTAATGATCATTGGAAACTCAAGGACGCTCCTCTTTGAATGAACCCACTGCTTGGGCCTCATGATTGCGTTTCGGCAAAAGATTTAAAACGGGTTTCATTCAGTAAGGAAACAGCCCATCTGTCAAATTCCGAGGAAGCGGGAAGACGGGAAAAGATAAGGGTTCCTCCGGCATCGTGAGATGAGCGTTATGGGCATGTGACCGCCCGTCGTCATTAGCCGGATTGGGATTACTATTGTTAATATTACTGTGGCATTCGCACTCGACATCTGCTAAGCCCCCAAAGATCAGCGGTCCTCAGCCAGTGTGAAAGAGCCGAAGGGTATTTTTTTCAGCAGTTCTGGATTTAGGGGTCATCTCGGTTCTGGACTTCCCGGTCAGCTGTGGAGATCCATGGAATAGAATCTAGTCCTTATCCTCAAGGAGCTTGCAGAGGGTTGTTTTTCTGAAATGGTTGAATCATTCCTTGACTATCTAATGGCAGGAGAAGAAGGCAGGGGTCACTGAAATCAGTCCCCCGTTTTAGCTAGTTCGGTAGTTTTCGTCTGAGGGAACCAAATGAGGGAATTTTTTTCATCACTTATCTCTCCTGCCCGCCAGCGGCGGTGCTTATAACAATAATAATAATGATTATGGTATTTGCGCTAATTAATGAGCCGGGGCCGAAGCTGGAAGGCAGGAAGCCAGAGGGAGAAGGAAGAGTAGCAGAGAAGGAAATGCCTGCAGGTGTACTTCTGCCATCAAAGGAAATGTAACCGAAGTAGTTGGGAAAATTTGAATGTCCCAAGGTTGGGTTAACTGGCTCCGGAGAGCGTATTGCGAGCAGGTCAAAGGTAGGGCAGAACACTTTCCCCTTCACAGAATTCCCCAGATTGAAATCATAGGAGACCTGCCAGGTAGAAACCCTCAGACCAGAAAGTTGCATCCCTCAGCGAGTCCGCTCCATACTTCCTTTACGCCTTGATGCCTGTCGGGAGGATGAGCCGGCCACCCCGTCGTTTGGTGGGAACCGAGGACTCGGAGGTAGAGGATGTGTGTTTTCGTCTCTCGTCGGTGTCCGCCCGCGCTGAAAACAGTTTGTACTTCGTCAGAAGAGGTCTCCGGGGCAGCTTCACTTACCGTCGCGCAGGCCGCGTGGGAGACGCACCCGGCGGAGAATACTAGGGGTGCCTTCCGTTCCCCTGTCGCAGCCAGATGGCCAGCCTACCTTTGGCCGGCACGGGGAAGATGCTTTCTGTCTTCGCTCACCCTAACTTCTTCACCCCGTCTCTGCCCCGACCTTTTTAAGTCAGAGGCCCCTGGGCCCCGGAGAGTCCGGCCCAGGGGCGCGCGTGAGACTCTTCCGGCTGTCAGCCGTTCCCAAACCCGGACGACCGGGTGTGGATGGATGGAGCTGGAGAGTGGCTGACCGGTTCGTGGACGGAGCCGGCAAGTGGAGCGTGCCACGGCCCTGCCCCGTCAGCGGGACCCGAGGCTCCGACGGGAGCAAGGAGTGGGGAACGCCGGTGCCGGCACCGAGCGTCCGGACGGGGGAGAAAGTGAGGAAAGGAGTCTGTAAGACAACGGTTCTCCCCTTTGGCACCAGGGACCGGATCTCTCTCTATCCTATTCAGATCAGCTCTCTCGGGCTCCGTTGACCGCACGACTGTGGGAGGGGTGCCTTTTTATCCCGGGGGGCTGCTGGCATGGAGGGAAGAGAACCGTCGGAGCTGGAGGAGGGAGATTGTGCGGGGCTAAAGGAGAATGGGGCTGCCGACTCAGCGGGGAAAGGAGCCTCGGGGAGATCCGAGAACAAGTTGGAGCCGGTCGAGATTGACGGAGACGGCAGTCGGCAGAGGATGAGCCGGCCACCCCGTCGTTTGGTGGGAACTGTGGACTCGGAGGTAGAGGATGTGTATTTCCGTCTCTCGTCGGCGGCCGAAGGCGCCGAAAGCAGTTTTACTTTGTCAGAAGAGGTCTCCGAGGCAGCTTTACTTACCGTCGCGAAGGCCGAACGGGAGACACGCACCCGGCGGAGAATACTAGGGGTGCCTTCCATTCCCCTGTCGCAGCCAGATGGCCAGCCTACCTTTGGCCGGCACGGGGAAGATGCTTTCTGCCTTCGCTCACCCTAACTACCTCACCCCGTCTCTGCCCCGACCTTTCTAAGTCAAAGGCTCCCCCACGGGAAGACTCCTCGCGACGCAGGTCCCGGTCCCCCACCATTTGTCATAACCCTGCTACATCAGGCTCCCTTCCTGGCCCAATCTCTACCTTCCCCACCCAGGGTGGGGAAGGGAGGGGAGTTGGATCTCAGAAGCGACCGGAAAAGAATCCAAAGAATCCAGGAGGAAGGAGGATGTGAATGTCCCCTCCTGCCCCTCTCTCTCAGAGCTGGGACTTCAGTTTTCCCCAAACACCCAGAGCGGGGATTTTTTCTTTTTTGTGGTATTCGTTAAGCGCTTACTGTGTGCCAAACACTGTACTAAATGCCGGGGTAGAACAAGCTGATCAGGTCGGATAGGGTCCCAAACGGGGCTCACGATCCTAATCGCCACTTTACAGTTGAGGGAACTGAGGCACAGAGAAAGTGAAGGGACTTGAAAGTGAAGTCACGCGGGAGACGAGTGGCAGAGCGGGAATAGAACCCAGGTCCCGCTAACGCCCAGGCCCGGTTGCGTTCCAGTAGGCCACGGTGATTTTCCTGCGGGATTCTTGCATCCCGCCGGCCTCCCCTTCCCCTTGGCCTCCAGGCAGGTGGAGAAAGTAGGCCCAGGGGGAGGAGGAGGACAGGATGACTAAAAGCAAGCAAAAAACCTTGCTCGTGCTGGCCTGTAAGACGTTCGGCTGGGACCCTCGGCCCTCACTTGGAAGTCGCCTATCACCTACTGTTCTTCAAGCAGTCGGTGGTATTTACTGAGCGCTTACTGGGTGCAGACCGCTGTACTAAGCGCAGAGGCCGTGGAGTGCGGATAGATAGATAGCTGGGGCCTGTCAGTTGGAAATATCTGGAGCCAGGTGGGGGCTCGTTTTGGAGACGGCTTCTCGTGCAGGCCGGTGAGACCCCTGTAGTCGCCAAGGCGGAGCGAAGGGAGACTGCGAGGGAAGCTGGAAGAACGCATCCGGGATCCGGGGCCGAGCGGCGTCCCCGGGCCGGAGGCCGGAGGGCCTGATTCGCTGCTCCCTGGGGGTTGTCGGGGCTTGGTTAAGGGTAAAAAGCCGACGGAGAGAGTTAATGGAAACCTCTGCTTCGTTTATCGGCCGTCACCCCAAAGGGAGTGGGAAAACTCTTGGTCTGCGGTGTCTCTTTATCGCCTTTCCTTTCTCCTGGGTCGAAATGGCTGCCCGCCTCCTCCGCGTCCAGTCGCTTCCCTTGCCTGAGCTGCGTCTTGTGCTGTTCTGGAATTAGAAGACCCGGACAACCTGCGTTTCTTCTCTTAACCATTATATAGTCCACCCCAGAGTCAGGGTGCAGCTTCCTCCAGCGTTTGCTTGGAGGTGGTTAATAGTGGGATTTGTTAAGCGCTCACCGTGGGTCAAACCCTGCTCTAAGCGCCGAACTATTGCTGGTTTTCTGTCTCTGAAATTCGCGAAGTTTTTATTGAGAAAGCAAGCGGTGGTGTATTTCCCGGTGGAAGCTAGGAGAAGCCGTTTCTCCTCCGTGCAGCGATTTTAAATGAGAATTGTAGCAGCTGGGGGAAATTCGGGGATCCCGATTTCCGTTAAGTCGGGGTCCCTCAAAGAAGGCCAGAGTCCCGAAGGCCTGAAAAGGTCGCCCGGCAAAGTCATCTTCCTGGAGATGAGGAGGGACGCATCCGAGGGAAACTTACACAACCGGCGGCTGGAGACGTAGGCTCGGGGCGGAGCGCAACGCTGACATCCATCCGGAACGAGGAGCCGTCATCCGATTCCCGAGGAGCCCCTGGGAATCGACACTGCTGAGCGCTTGGGGGAGTACGAAAGAAAGGAGAGGGGCCGGTTTCTCGCCTAGGGGTTGCTTGCGCTCTGCTGTCCCCTTCTCGTGAGGAGGATTGCTTTTAGAGAGTTTCCAGGATTAGGTAGATTTCGGATAAAGGGAAGAGGAAAGGTGACAGTTCCAGAATTAAGGTAGTGGAGAAGGCTGAACCCAGGCACGCGGTCCCGTATGCGGATTTGATGGTTTGGGGGGGATTTTAATGGTATTTAAACGCTTAGTATTTGTCAGGCACTCTTCTAAACGCTGGGTTAGATGCCAGGCCATCGAGTCAGACGGAGTCACTGCCCCACTTGGGGCTCGCTGTCTAAGTAGGTGGGTGAACGGGTCTCGAATCCCCATTCGGAAGTTGAGGAAATGGAGGCCCGGAGCAGTCGAGTGACTTGGCCGAGGTCACCCAGCAGGCAAGTGGCAGAGCCGAGCTTAGAACCGAGGTCCTCTGACTTCCAGCCCGGGCCTTTTCCGCCAAGCGTCGCTGCTTCCCGGGTTTTGGCCCTTTCCCCATCCTCCCAGGGACCCAGACCCTTTCCAAATGGGAGGCCGCAGGAAGAAAGACGACCTCCCGTTGAGGAAGGGAAGGCACAGACGGGCCTTCTTGCATCTTCTGTCCTCCCGTAGAGAGTCAGGGGCTCAAAATGGTTGCTCCTGGCGGCTAGCGTTACTTCTAGCCTCCCGGAGCCCGCTTCCCGTTTGCCGGCGGGGCGGGATTAGCAGGCCACGTGGCGGGGCTAATGCTGAAATGCTTCTTGTTCAGAATGGGTTGTTTCCTGAAAAGCTCAACTCTGAAGGCCCCTCCCGCTTCACTGTCGACCTCTTATTCACCCGAGCACATTCACCCCTGGGAGGTGAGTGTAGGCCGGCACCTCAGCGAGCTCACGTACGGGTGAGTAGCTGAGTTTTATTCCCGCTCGAAGGCTTTTTCCAATTTTTGCCACCGGTTATCGACCTCTCACGACGGTGGGCTGTTTTCCACAGATCGTTTCCCCCCGGCACCGCCATTCTCGCGGCCGCCTTCCGTTAACTCCGACGTCACCCGCCCTCATTTTCCCGCCTCCGCTTTCCCCTCTCCTCGGAACGCTCGCCTTCCGAGGCCAGAGCGAAAGGGCGTGACGGCGCCGTGAGGTCGATTTCCACGGTCCCCCTCGAGTCGCCCGTCGGCGCGCCGAAACCCCAAGCGGAAACCGGGGCCCCAACCCCCCCTAGCTCGGACACCGGGGTCTCGGCCACGCACCCGCGGGGATTAACCCCGTGCTCGTCTCTCGATGCAGGACCGACCGGCCATGCAGCTCTACCAGCCCGGAGCCCACACTCGAACACGTTCGGCCACCGCCGCTAAATCCCCCAGCTTCGGCGGAAAGTCCGGCGAAGAAGCCGGTGATGGGAAGTGTGAGGCAGAGGCTTCAACTGGAGCTAGTCCTGAGAAGAGTGAAGAGGCCGAGTAATCCTCCGTGCAGGTCAAATCTGTGAGAAGAAACGAACCCCGGAGCCCAGGCGCGTCTGGCTAGAAATGGCCCTTACCGGCGCCTGCCCCGTGCTTCCCTGGTGGCTCCGGACGGACGAAAGCCGGCAAAAATGCATCAGACGTTCGGTCGGTGTATTCTTCCCCCGAAAGAGCCGGGATTCCGGTCGTTCGTTAGGTCTGTCCCCTGCTCTGGAACCAACCGATCATTTCTTTAGCTAGCACTTTTCAGAAAAAACAACCAAGAAAACCACCTTCTCCTTCCAAAAGTCCCCGGGCGAGGAAGGGGACCGAAAGCAGCTTTGCGTCAGTTTGAGATCCGAGGCACTTTATTTCCGTCCGTGAACAACATGATCGTTTGCACATCCGTGAGCGACGTGGTCTGTCGGTAGCGATACCTCATTGTGTTTTTGCCGTTTCGCCGAGAGTCTGAAGTGGTGAAAAGTCAACCGTTGAGTGAACAGGTGATTCGTTTGCCTTTTTACGTCGTGAGCGTTTCTTTGGCTTGGGTATTTATTCTTTCAAACGAACGGACCTCAGCACTTAAGCAGCGTAAGATAGGAATTTTTTTAACTGACTTTTTTACGGTCTGGGCGCTCACCTTTCGAAGAGGTGATTTTAAGTGACTCGCCAGGGTGTTCGTCCTTAGCGGGCGGGGCAGCTGCGGGCTTTGGGACGTGGAAAAGTCACACGTGTCGTCCAGAGGGAGACACGCGGTTACCGGGGGGAGGGAGGAGGCCGGAGGCCCATGGCAGCTATGACGTTCCCCCTCGCGGACTTCTGCACCTCTCTTTTTAATGTCCAAAACGATGAAAAGCAGTATTTTGTCCATTGAAATGTGGTTTTATTTTTGGCTCTCTGCTTTGACCGTTTATCGATTCTAACATCTGAGCGTGACAGATTGGAAAAACCATTTATTGTATTCCCCCCCCTCCCCCCCGCCCCCCGGACATTCTATAAAATAAAAAGATAGAGATTTGGACTACGATGTCCCCGATTCTGTAACACCTGTGCAACTTCCGTTGCTCGCGGCAGGGTAAGAAATGACCTCGCCAGAGGATCCAGGGAAGTTCAAGAAACTATACCAAGTGGCAACTCGTCGGCAGGAGGGAGGCCAGGTGGGGAGGGGAAGGAATAAATAGAAGGGATCTGAAAACTGGGGAAATGGACGCCCACAAACACACAAACTCACACAAACAGCCTTTCTCCCTCCTCTCCTCCCCCACACGCACGACCATTTCAGCGACTACGAACGCCAAGTGGAGCATTGATCCATCAGTGGTATTTATAATAATAATGATGTTGGTATCTGTTAAGCGCTTACTATGTGCAGAGCACCGTTCTAAGCGCTGGGGGAGATACAGGGTCATCAGCTCGTCCCACGTGAGGCTCACAGTCAATCCCCATTTTCCAGATGAGGTCACTGAGGCACAGAGAAGTGAAGTGACTTGGCCACGGTCACACAGCTGACAAGGGGCAGAGCCGGGATTCGAACCCCCGACCTCTGACTCCCATGCCCGGGCTCTTTCCACTGAGCCACGCCGCTTCTCTGCTTTATAAAGCCTTTACTCTGTGCAGAGCACTGTGTTAAGCGCTTTGGGAAAGCACAGTGCAACAGAATTAGCAGTCACCCCTCCTGCGCAAAGCCAACTTAGTCTCGTGATAATAATGATCATGGTATGAAGCGATTACTTTGCGCCAAGCACTGTCCCAAGTGCCGGAGCACTGCCTTAAGCCCTGGAGCGCTGTTCTAAGCGCTTGCGCCGGACAGTGATATGAATAAATCAAATATAATATGTCATTTCATGGCTGAGTGGAAAGAGCCCGGGCTCGGGTCCGAATCCCGGCTCTGCCGCCTGTCAGCTGTGTGACTGTGGGCGAGTCACTCCACTTCTCTGAGCTTCAGTTCCCTCATCCGGAAAATGGGGATGAAGACCGTGAGCCTCACGTGGGACCACCTGATGACCCTGTATCTATTCCAGCGCTTAGAACAGTGCTCGGCACATAGGAAGCGCTTAACAAATGCCAACATTATTATGATTAATTGAAAGAAACGTACGTCTAAGCCGTGGGGTCGGGGGTGGCATTGGAAAGAAATCAAATTCACGGGGGGGAGAGGGTGCACAAGTATGAATGGGGTGGGGTGGGAGTCGTGATCCACCAGTAGATGAGTCACTAGTAATAATGATGATAATGTGGGTATCTGTTAAGCGCTTACTCTGTGCAGAGCACTGTTCTAAGCGCTGGGGTAGATACAGGGTCATCAGGTTGTCCCACGCGAGGTAACGGGGTGTCATTTCAAAAGCCCAGGATCCATCAGCCAGTGGCAGACTTAAAAATAATAAAAATTACAGGTAAGGAAAGCAGCAGAGCATAAGGATATGGACGTAAGGGTGCTTAAGCGGGATACAGACCAAGGTTCATAAGCGACGCAGAAGGGAGGGGAAGTATTCATTCGTTCGTTCAACGGTATTTATTGAGCGCTTACTATGTGCAGAGCACTGGACTGAGCGCTTGGAACGGACAATTCGGCAACAGACAGAGACAGTCCCTGCCCACTGACGGGCTCACGGTCTGATCGGGGGAGACGGACGGACAAAAAACAGTAGCAATGAATAGAATCAAGGGGATGAACAGCTCATTAAAACAATAGTAATAAATAGAGAAACAGAGGGAAACAGAGAAGCAGCGTGGCTCGGTGGAAAGAGCCCGGGCTTGGGAGTCAGAGGTCGGGGGTTCGAATCCCGGCTCTGCCCCTTGTCAGCTGTGTGACCTTGGGCCAGTCACTTCCCGTCTCTGTGCCTCAGTTACCTCATCTGTAAAAATGGGGATTAAAAAACGTGAGCCCCACGTGGGACAATCTGATCACCCTGAACCTACCCCAGAGCTCGGCACATAGTAAGCGCTTAAGAAATACCGTCGGTATGAAATAGGGGGGGAACGTGAGAGGCTAAGGGGGGGCTTCCTGGAGGAGATAGGATTTTAGTAGGGCTTGGAAGATGGGGAGAGACGGGCTACGAGGGAGTAGATGTTCTTCCCCTCGACTCTATTATCGCCATCGCTCTCGTCCGTCCGTCTCCCCCGATCGGACCGTGAGCCCGTCAGACGGCGGGGACCGTCTCTATCTGTTGCCGACTTGTTCATTCCAAGCGCTTAGTACAGTGCTCTGCACCTAGTAAGCGCTCGATAAATACTATTGAATGAAAGGAGTTCCGGGTCAGAGGGAGGATGTGGACGGGGAGCCCCCGGCCAGATGAGATGGGTTCTAATCCTGCTTAACTTCCCCCTCTAGACTGTAAGCGCGTCGTGGGCAGGGAATGCGTCTACCAACTCTGTTAGGTTATAATAACAACGACAACGATGATGACGGTATTTAAGCGCTTACTATGTGCCCAGCACTCTGCTGAGCGCTTAATACCACCGCTCTGTGCCTAGTAAGTGCTAAATGGTTCAGTGGAAAGAGCCCGGGCTTGGGAGTCAGAGGTCATGGGTTCGAATGCCGGCTCTGCCACTTGGCAGCTGTGTGACTGGGGGCAGGTCACTTCGCCTCTCTGGGCCTCGGTGACCTCATCTGGAAAACGGGGGTGAAGACTGTGAGCCTCATGAGGGACAACCTGATTACCCCGTATCTACCCCAGCGCTTAGAACAGTGCTGTGCACAGAGTGAGCGCTTAACGAATACCCACATTGTTATTATTATCATTAAATCAATCAGTCAGTCGTATTTATTGAACACTTCTGTGTGCACAGCACTCTCTAAGTTCTGGGAAAAGTCCAGTATAACAGAGGTGGTAGACACGCTCCCCGCCGGCAACAAGCCTGCGGTGCGGAGGCGCGTACGCCGGGTTGGAGGATTCTCAGGGCCTCAGTTCCCTCATCGGTAAAGTGAGGATGAAGACGGTGAGCCCCAAGTGGGACATGCGGCGCGTCCAACCCGATTAGCCTCTGTCTACCCCAGCGCTTCGCACAGTACGTAGTAGGTACTTAACAAATGCCATTTAAAAAAAATGATTAACGGGGTAATAATAATAATGATGATGCTGATGGCATCTGTTAAGCTCTTCCTATGTTCGTTCGCTCATTCAGTAGTATTTATTTAGCCCTCACCATTCATTCGATAGTATTTATTGAGCGCTTACTAGGTGCAGAGCACTGTACTAAGCGCTCGGAATGGACAAATCGGCAACAGACAGAGGCAGTCCCTGCCCGTCGACGGGCTCACGGTCGAATCGGGGGAGACGGACGGACGAGAACGATGGCAGTAAATAGAATCGAGGGGATGAACATCTCGTTGAAACAATAGCAAATAAACAGAATCAAGGCGATGTCCCGAGCACTGTTCTAAGCGCCGGGGAAGATACAAGGTCATCAGGTTGTCCCACGTGGGGCTCACACTCTCCCGTTTCCTCATCTGGAAAATGGAGGGAACTGGGGCACAGAGAAGTCAAGTGGCTTGTCCACAGTCACACAGCTGATCGGCGGCGGAGCCGGGATTAGAACCCACGACCTCGGACTCCCAAGCCCGGGCTCTTGCCACTGTGCCACGCTGGGTTCCTAGGAAAAGGATGTCGGTTGTTCTGGGGACGTGGGAGACAGCACTTAACCGTCTTGATGATGATAATTATGGTATTTAATAATAATAATGATAATGTTGGTATCTGTTAAGCGCTTCCTATGTGCCAAGCGCTGTTCTAAGCGCTGGGTAGATACAAGGAAAACAGGTTGTCCCACGTGGGGCTCACAGTCTTCATCCCCATTTTCCAGATGAGGTAACCGAGGCCCAGAGAAGTGAAGTGACCTGGCCACAGTCACACAGCTGATCAGTGGCGGAGCCGGCATTAGAACCCACGACCTCGGACTCCCAGGCCCCGGCTCTTTCCACTGAGCCACGCTGTATTCGTTAAGCACTTACTGTGTGCCGGGCACTGTACCGAGCGCTGGGGCGGATACCAACAGATGGGGTTGGACCCGCGCGGGGCTCACGGTCTCAGTCCCCGTTTTACAGCGGAGGTCACCGAGGCGCAGCACGGAACTGACTGGCCCAAGGTCACACAGCAGGCAGAGCCGGGATTAGAACCCATGACCTCCCGCCTCCCAGGCCCGGGCTCTCGCCACTCCACCACGCTGCCTCTCAAGTCCGGGAGGGAGCCGTTGTTCTCCGTTCCCTCTGAGATCCGGATGCGAGGAGACGGTTTAATTACAGCGGACGGGATCTCACCGGGGCCCGGGGCCAAACGTGGTGAGCGACGGGTCGATGGCCCGCGGGATCGGGGTCTCTAGGCCCCCCGTCCGGATCCCAGCTCCGCCACTTGTCAACTGTGCGACTGTGGGCAAGGAGTCACTTCACTCCTCTGTGCCTCGGTTACCTCATCTGGAAAATGGACCTTCAGATCGTGAGCCTCACGTGGGACAACCTGATGACCCTGGATCTCCCCCAGCGTTTAGGACAGTGCTCTGCCACATAGTAAGCGCTTAACAAATACCGACATTATTATTTCGAGCCTTCGAAGGCCCCTGGGAGCCAGAGCCTCTTTTCCCAAAGGACGCGAGGCCCCTTTTCCACATGTGCCGGACATTCCTCTTCCAGACCGTAAGCTCCCTTTAGGGTGAGAATTCCCTCGATTGTATTTATTGAGCGTTTACCGCGTGCAAAGCACTGTACTGAACGCCAGCGGCCCTACTAATTCTGCTATACCTCGGGAGCAGCGTGACCTCGCCGAAAGAGAACCGGCCTGGGGCTGAGAGGACCTGGGTTCTGATGGCGGGTCTGCCGTGTGACCTTGGGGAAGTCACTTTCCTCGTGCGCCTCAGCTCCCTCATCTGAAAAATGGCGATTAATCATCATAATAATAATAATGATGGTATTTGTTAAGCGCTTACTATGTGCCAAGCGCGGCTCTAAACAAGGTGATCAGTCTTCATCCCCATTTTCCAGATGAGGTCACTGAGGCACCGAGAAGTGAAGTGACTTGCCCGCAGTCACACAGCTGACCAGCGGCGGAGCCGGGATTCGAACCCATGACCGCTGACTCCCAAGCCCGGGCTCTTTCCACTGAGCCACGCTGCTTCTCTGGATGAAGACGTCGAGCCTCACGTGGAGAGATGGATCGGGTCCAACCTGATTATCTTGTAACCCTCCTGGTGCTTAGGACGGTGCCTAGCACGTAGGAAGCGCTTAGCAAATAGCATTTAACAAGCCCTTAGTACAGTGCTCTGCACACATCGAGCGTTCAAAAAAATAGGGCTGTGGGCGGGGAACGTATTTCCCGACTCTTAGACCGTACTCTTGGGAGGGTGCAATGCTTAGTAGAGTGCTTAGTACAGTCCTCTGCACGATCAGACCGTAAGCCCGTCAAACGGCGGGGACCGTCTCTGTCTGTTGCCGACTAGTTCATTCCAAGCGCTTAGTCCAGTGCCCTGCACATAGTAAGCGCTCGGTAAATACTATTGAATGAATGAGTGAATGCAGTAGCGGCTCGATAAGGGCTATTGATTGATGGATTGATTGATCGACTGACCTTTTTGTACTCTAACCGGTATTCGTGATCATCGTTCTGCCCTAGAAAGGGAGTCGATTAAAAAGTAGTCTCCTGCAGGAGAGATGGATTGCTACTGAGAGCTCACCTCCTCCAGGAGGCCTTCCCAGATTGAGCTCCCCCTTTTCCCTCTGCACCCTTTCTGCTCCCCCTTCACCTCCCCTCCGCTCAGCCCCCTTTCCCCCCTTTCCCTCTGCCCCTCCCCCTCTCCCTTCCCCTCCCCTCAGCACTGTGCTCGTCCGCTCATTTGTCTCTATTTTTATTACCCTATTTATTTTGTTAATGAGATGTACATCCCCTTGACTCTGTGGATTACGATTGTTTTAATGAGATGCCCATCCCCTTGATTCTATTTGTTGCTATTGTTTTTGTCCGTCCGTCTCCCCCGATCGGACTGTGAGCCCTTCACTGGGCAGGGGCTGTCTCTATCTGTTGCTGAATTGTACATTCCAAGCGCTTAGTACAGTGCTGTGTCAGCTGTGTGACCGTGGGCAAGTCACTGCACTTCTCTGGGCCTCAGTTCCCTCATCTGTAAAATGGGGGTGAAGACTGGGAGCCTCACGTGGGACAACCTGATTACCTTGTATCTGCCCCAGCGCTTAGAACGGTGCTCTGCACATAGTAAGCGCTTAACAGATACCAACATTATAGTAAGGGCTCAATAAATACTACTGAATGAATGAATATTATTGCTATTACAGTGCTCCGCACACTGTAATAATGTTGGTATCTGTTAAGCGCTTACTACGTGCCACTTACTAAGTGGCAGAGCTGTATGCACTCAGTAAATATAATTGAACGAATACGATTGACCATCCTAATGCCCTTTCTCTCTGTGAAAAATATATATATTTTTCCCTACAGAAATGGATGTGGTTGCCAGGGTGAATATTTTTGTGAAACTATGAGCCGAGTTATTAATACGTTCCTTGGTGGGGCACCTAGGATTCAAACTTGGAAGTGAAGTGACTGGTCCAAGGTCACATACTAGACACGTGGTGGGGCTGGGATTAGAACCCAGGTCCTCCTGACTGACCGGCCCACGCCTTATCCACCAGGTCACACTACATCATGTGGGACCGGGACGTCGTTCAATCCAGTTATATTGTATCGACCCCGGTGTCCGGCACATAGTCGGAGCTGATTGAATCCCACGGTTATTATTATCCTTAACAATAATCATGTTTGTTAAGCGCTTACTCTGTGCCGAGCACTGTACTGAGCGCTGGGGTAGAGGAAAGGTTGTCCCACGTGGGGCTCACGGTCTTAATCCCCATTTTACAGAGGAGGCACAGAGGAGTGAAGTGACTTGCTCAAAGTCACGCGGCTTTTAAGCGGCGGGTCCGGGATTAGAACCCAGGCCCTCCGACCACGGAAAACAGGCTACATCTCCCTCTAGACCCTCATCTTGAGAAATACTGTCTAGAAAGATGGAGTTGTTCCCCATTCTCTTCCAAAGGTAGAAGAGGAAGAACTCCCCTGAGAGGTTGGACCGTTCTTCTTCCAGCTCCGGGCCGTTGACTTCGGAAATATTCTGGGGACGTGGGTCGGGAGGCGTTCGTTCTCTCAGCGAGGGGAGAAGACCGACTTTTGAGGACCCTTGAGCCTCCAGGGGAGATTTCCTCCAGCCGTCTCCAGGGAAAACCCACCATTCCTTCGTTCAGTCGTATTTATTGAGCGCTTACTCATTCGTTCAGTAGTATTTATTGAGCGCTTCGATGTGCGGAGCGCCGTGCGAAGCGCTCGGAATGGACAATTCGGCAACAGAGAGAGACCATCCCCGCCCAGCAAAAGGTCTAAAAGGGGGAGACGGACAGCGGAACAAGTAGACGGGCATCAAGGCCATCGACATCGGTAAATACGATCGCAGATAGAAACACATCATTAATAAAATAGAGTCATAAATAATATATACAAATATACAAAAGGGCTGTGAGGAGGGGAAGGGGGTAGGTGGGCTCAGTACAAGGGAAGGTCGATGAAAAAACACATTTTGGAAGCACTTTCGGAAGCAATTGTGGGATAGATACACATCATTAATAAAATAGAGTAATAAATAATATATACAAATATACACAAGTGCTGTGGGGAGGAGGAGGAGGTAGGTGGGCTCAGTACAAGGGAAGGTCGATGAAAAAACACTTTGGGAGCACTTTCGGAAGCAACTGTGGGATAGATACACATCATTAATAAAATAGAGTAATAAATAACATATATACAAATATACACAAGCGCTGGGGGGTGGGGAAGGGGGTAGGTGGGCTCAGTACAAGGGAAGGTCGATTAAAAAACACATTTTGGGAGCACTTTCGGAAGCAATTGTGGAGGAAAATTGGGGTGGGAGGGATCATTTAATCAAATTAGAAGAAAGGTGAGAAACTGTGTGGCTTTGTGGATAGAATATGGGCCCGTTCAACCTGAATAGCTTGTATAATGTTGGTATTTAAGCGCTTACTATGTGCAGAGCACCGTTCTAAGCGCCGGGGTAGATACAGGGTCATCAGGTTGCCCCGCGTGAGGCTCACAGGCTTCATCCCCATTTTCCAGATGAGGTCACTGAGGCCCAGAGAAGTGAAGCGACTTAACCATAATAACGTTGGTATTTGTTCAGCACTTACTACGTGCAGAGCACTGTTCTAAGTGCTGGGGGAGATACAGGGTCATCAGGTGGTCCCACCTTCATCCCCATTATCCAGATGAGGGAACTGAGGCCCAGAGAATGTAGTGACAATCATAATAATGTTGGTATTTGTTAAGCGCTTACTATGTGCAGAGCACCGTTCTAAGCGCTGGGGGAAGAGACAGGGGAATGAGGTTGTCCCACGTGGGGCTCACAGTCTTCATCCCCATTCTCCAGATGAGGTCACTGAGGCCCAGAGAAGTGAAGTGACTGGCCCACAGTCCCACAGCTGACAAGTGGCAGACCGGGGATTCGAACCCATGACCTCTGGCTCCCAAGCCCGGGCTAATTTTGTTCCAATCCCAACTCCGCCACCTGTCTGCTGGGTGACCTTGGGCAAGTCACTTCCCTGGGCCTCAGTTCCCTCATCTGGAAAATGGGGATGGAGAGGGTGAGGCCAAGGGGGACAGGGACTGGGTCCAACCCGATTACTTGGTAACCACCCCAAGCGCTTAGTACAGTGCCGGGGACATTGTAAGCGCTGAGCAAAACCCCCATAATGACGATTATTATTAATTTAACATCTAATTTCCCAGAGGAGTCACGGCCCCCCGGCCCGCCTGTCTCCCCTCCCCCAGTGGCTCTAGTTCCCTGCTCAGGCCACCAGCGCGCATGCGCTCAACCAAGAATTCCCCCGCTGCGCGCGCGCATGCGCTCAACCAAGAATTCCCCCGCTGCGCGCGCGCATGCGCCCCAACCAACATTTCCCCGCACCCCCCAACCCCTTTGCGTACGCATGCGCCCCAACCAATATTCACCCGCTGCGCGCATGCGTCCCAACCAATAATCTCCCCCCCCTTGCGAGCGCGCATGCGTCCCAACCAACATTTCTCCGCATCCCACCCCTTTGCGCAAGCGTCCCAACCCGCATTTCTCCCCCATCCCACCCCTTTGCGCACGCATGCGTCCCAACCAAGATGCCTCCGCTGCGCGCGCGCATGCGCCCCAACCAACATGCCCCCGCTGAGCGCGCGCCCCAACGGATCGCCCCTCTGCGCGCGCGCATGCGCCCCAACCAATAGTCCCCTCCTTTGCGAGCGCGCATGCGTCCCAACCAATAGTCCCCCTCCTCTGCCAGCGCGCATGCGTTCCAACCAACATTTTACCCCCTCCCACCCCGACCTCTGCGCGCGCGGGTATGCGTCCCAAACCACGTTCCCCCCTTCCCCCGCCTCCGCGCACCTTGGCGCGCGCATGCGCCCCAACCAACATCCCCCGCCCCCCACCCCCGACCCCTGCGCGCGCATGCGTCCCAACCAACATTCTCCCCGCGGCCCCTCGGCGCGCGCGCGCAGGCGCCCCCACCCCCCTCCCCTTGCTGCGCGCGCGCCGCCTCTCCGGCCCGAGGCCCCGCCCCCTCCCGGGCGCCCCCGGCGCCGATTGGTCCAAAGGGGAGGCCCCGCCCCCTCCCGCGCGGCCGTGCGTGCCGCCGTGCGTGCGTGGTGACGTCGTGCGTGCTGTGGCTCCTCAGGCTCGGCGTCCGGCGCCGCCATTGGGGCGGGGGAGGCCCGGGAGGAGGGGCGGGGGGGGGTCGTTCCCGGACATTCCCGACCCTTCCCAGCCCTTCCCGGCATTCCCGACATTCCCAACCCGCGCCTCACGGCCGGTAAGGAGCTGCGGCGGCGGGGGAGGGCGGGGGGGGGCTGCGGGGAGCGGCGCCTTTCCCTTCCCCCCGGGGTCGGTCCTGGGCCCCGCCTTTCCGCCGCCTCGCCCCAGCGCTTAGCGCAGTGCTTGGCACAGAGTAAGCGCTCAGCAAATACACCATCGTCGCTATTCTCGTGATGATGATTATTACCGGCTCGTCAGGTGACCCCTCCCCCCCCCCCGTGGGGCCCCCTCCATTCATTCGTCATCACAGTAGTGTCTCTTAAGCGCTCACTATGTGCTGAGCGCTGTTGTAGGGGTGTCTCTTAAGCTCTCACAGTGTGCTAAGCGCTGGGGGAGATGCCTGGTCATCAGGTGACCCCCCCCCCCCGGTGGGGCCCCCTCCATTCATTCGTCATCACAGTAGTGTCTCTTAAGCGCTCACTATGTGCTGAGCGCTGTTGTAGGGGTGTCTCTTAAGCTCTCACAGTGTGCTAAGCGCTGGGGGAGATGCCTGGTCATCAGGTGACACCCCCCCCCCCGTGGGGCCCCCTCCATTCATTCGTCATCACAGTAGTGTCTCTTAAGCGCTCACTATGTGCTGAGCGCTGCTGTAGGGGTGTCTCTTAAGCTCTCACAGTGTGCTAAGCGCTGGGGGAGATGCCTGGTCATCAGGTGACACCCCCCCCCCGTGGGGCCCCCTCCATTCATTCGTCATCACAGTAGTGTCTCTTAAGCGCTCACTATGTGCTGAGCGCTGTTGTAGGGGTGTCTCTTAAGCTCTCACAGTGTGCTAAGCGCTGGGGGAGATGCCTGGTCATCAGGTGACACCCCCCCCCCCGTGGGGCCCCTCCATTCATTCGTCATCACAGTAGTGTCTCTTAAGCGCTCACTATGTGCTGAGCGCTGCTCTAAGGGTGTCCCTTAAGTGCTCACTATGTGCCGAGCACTGTGCTAAGCGCTGGGGGAGGTGCCAGGTCATCAGGTGGTCCCCCGTGGGGCCCCTCCATTCATTCATCCTCATAATAGTGGTGTCTGTTAAGCGCTCACTACGTGCCGAGCACTGTTCTAAGCGCCGGGGGATGATGATGGTAATTGTTAAGCGCTTCCTATGTGCGAAGCCCTGTTCCGAGCGCTGGAGGGGATACAAGGCGATCGGGTTGCCCCCTGTGGGGCTCACAGTCTTTATCCCCATTTGACAGATGAGGTCACCGAGGCACAGAGAGTGAAGTGACTTGTCCACGATCACACAGCTGACAAGTGGCAGAGCCGGGATTCGAACCCGGGCTCTTTCCACCGAGCCAAGCTGCCAAGATACCAGGTCATCAGGTGGTCCCCCCGTGGGGCCCCGCCATTCATTCGTCGTCGTAATGATGGTGTCTGCGAAGCGCTCACTGGGTGCCAAGCACTGTAATAAGCGCCGGGGGGGATAACAGGTCATCCGGTGGTCCCCCGCGGGCCTTCCAGTCTTCATCCCCATTTTGCAGAGGAGGTCACTGAGGCCCAGAGGAGTGAAGTGACTCGACCAGAGTCTCCCAGCTGACAGGTGGTGGAGGTGAGATTCGAACCCACGACCTCTGACTCCCCAGCCCGGGCTCTGGCCACTGAGCCACGCTGCCCGGCCCCCCCCCCCCCCCGCTCGCCCACCTTGGGCAAGTCACTCCCCCTTCTCACCTGTGGCCTCCCTCTGTTGCCCAGTTGTCCCTTCCCAGCGCTTAGGACAGTGCTCTGCACAGAGGAGGCGCTCACTAAACGATCCCGTCGTTGGGCAGGGGTAGTCCCTCTCCGTTGCCGAACCGTCCGTCCCAAGCGCTTAGTACGGTGCTCTGCGCACAGGAAGCGCTCGATAAACACCATCAGAACGAATGAGTGGAATACGAGGGAGGAGCCGCGTGGCTCAGCGGCAAGAGCCCGGGCTGGGGAGTCGGAGGTGGTGGGTTCGAATCCCGGCTCCCCCCCCCCCCCCTTGGTCTGCCGTGCGACCTCGGGCAAGTCACTTGACTTCTCCGGGCCTCGGTTCCCTCATCCGTCAAAGGGGGATGAAGACTGAGCCCCGCGTGGGGCAAGCTGACGGCTTGGTATCCACCCCAGCGCTTAGAACAGCGCTTTGCACCTAGCAAGCACTTAACAAAGGCCATCGTTATTATTATTGAGTGAATGAAGGAACTTCCCTTCTGCGGGCCTCAGCTCCCTGGCCGGGAAAAGGGGGATGGAGGCCGGGAGCCCCACAAGGGACGGGGACCGTGAGCCCGTCGTTAGGCAGGGATCGTCTCTCTCTCTTGCCGAATTGTCCATTCCAAGCGCTTAGCCCAGTGCTCTGCACACAGTAAGCGCTCAGTGGATACGATTGAGTGAATGCATGCGTGACAGGGACTGTGGCCAACGGGATTTGCTCGTGGCCACCCCAGCGCTTACTACAGTGGAAAGAGCCCGGGCTTGGGAGCCAGAGGTGTCATGAGTTCGAATCCCGGCTCTGCCTCTTGTCAGCCGTGTGACTGCGGGCAGGTCCCGTCACTTCTCTGTGCCTCAGTTTCCTCCTCTGTAAACTGGGGATGAAGACTGTGAGCCTCCCGTGGGGCAACCTGATGACCCCGTCTCTCCCCCAGCGCTTAGAACGGTGCTCTGCACATAGTGAGCGCTTAACAAATGCCAACATCATTATTACGGTGCCCCACACATAGCGCGTAACAAATTAATATTATTAATAATAATGTTGGTATCTGTTAAGCGCTCGCTACGTGCCGAGCACCGTTCTAAGCGCCGGGGTAGACACGGGGGAATCAGGTCGTCCCACGTGGGGCTCACGGTCTTCATCCCCATTTTACAGATGAGGTCACTGAGGCACCGAGAAGCGAAGTGACTCGCCCAGAGTCACCCGGCTGACGAGCGGCCGAGCGGGGATTCGAACCCACGACCGCTGACTCCAAAGCCCGGGCTCTTGCCACTGAGCCACGCTGCTTCTCTCTGTTAGGTGCGATGAGTCTTTTCCAATTCATAGCGACTCCACGGGTATACTTTCTCCAGAAGGTCCCGTCCTCTGCCGTAATCCGCGACCTTTCTAACGGTTCTTCGGTTCTCGTCGTTATGGTCTCCGTCCGTCCAGCCGCCGGTCCGACTCTGCCACCTTTTCCCCGGACCTCTCCTAGCATTAGTGTCTTCTCCGGAGACTCCGTCCTCCCGATTGTGTGTCCAAAATACGCTCGTCTAGGTCGAGTCGTTTGGCCTTCCGAAGACCACTTTGGTTTAATTCGCTCCAAGAGCCATTGGTTTGTCTTTCGGGCCGTCCGTGGGATTCGGGAAATCCTTTATCCAACCCCGCATGCCGAAGGAATCGATGTGCTTTCTCTCCCGTTTTTTCCCCGTCCAGCTTTCGGACCCGTACGTCGCCGCTGGAACGACCCCAGAGTCGACAGTTGGTATATTTGTGGCCGTCGGCGGCCCATTTCACGACTTTTTCCGGGCTCCTCGGAGCAAGTCTTCCTGACGCTAACCTGGGGCGGATTTCTTGACTACTAGTTCCTTTATCACTGATTATCGATCCCGGGAGAGAATATCACAACCAATACCGAGAGGCAGCATGGCCCGGCGGCAAGAGCACGGGCTCGGGAATCAGAAGATAGAATGATGGTGGTATTCAGGCGCTTCCTATGTGCAGAGCACTGTTCTAAGCGCCGGGGGAGATACGAGGTAATGCGACGGTCCCGACGTGAGGCTCCCAGTCTAATCCCCACCTTCCAGATGAGGTCACTGAGGCGCGGGGAAGCGAAGTGACCTGCCCACAGCTGACGAGCGGCGGAGCGGGGATTCGAACCCACGTCCCCGAGCCCCCCAGCCCGGGCTCCTGCCACCGAGCCACGCTTCCCGAGTACGGCGATCATCATCGTCATTATTATTACAGCTCAGCCAGAGCGGCAGCCTTCGGAGCGGTTTCCAGTCAGAGGGGCTTTGAAGGGACCCGGGATGCCCAAAGGGAAGAGCGAAGGTGGGTTGGATTTTTCCCGCTGGAGAAGCCGCAGCCCGCGTCGGTGCGTAGACCGCTTTCGTCCCGTGGAACAGACGCGTCGAGCAAGGAGGGAGAGCCGGGACTCGGTCGGTCCCGGTCACCCGGGGGACCGAAAGCCACCAGCCGCCCCCCTCTCTCGGCGCTCGGTCGGGGGAGAATCTTCTCCTCTCCCTACCCGGGTCTCCTCCGTCCGCCGGTTCGGTCGGCCCGGAGCGGAGCGACCTCGACTCTGAATCCGTCGCCGGCGCGTAAACGAAACGAGAGAGACGTTCCCCGCCAAAGAATTAAAAATTAAAAAAATTAAAATTAAATGTTGGTACTGGTTAAGCGCTTACTATGTGCCGAGCCCTGTTCTAAGTGCTGGGGTAGACCCGGGGGAATCAGGTCGTCCCACGTGGGGCTCCCAGTCTCCATCCCCATTTTACAGATGAGGTCACCGAGGCACCGAGAAGCGAAGCGACTTGCCCGAATTCACACAGCCGACAAGTGGCCGAGCCGGCCTTCGAACCCATGACCTCTGACTCCGAAGCCCGTGCTCTTTCCACCGAGCCAAAGAGGATGCTGTTGGGATTCGGTGAGCGCTTCCTATGTGCCGAGCACCGTTGGAAGCGCCGGGGTAGGTACGGGGTCGCGAGGTCGTCGCGCGTGAGGCTCACGGTCCGCACCCCCATCTTGCAGGCGAGGTCGCCGAGGCACAGAGAAGTGACTTGCCCACGGTCCCCCCGGCCGACGGGGGGCCGGGCCGGGATGCGAACCCGCGACCACCTCCGACTCCCAAGCCCGGGCTCTTTCCGCCGGGCCACGCCGCTTCTCTTCATTGATTTTGGGAAGGGTCGTGTGTGTCCCGTTCATTCGGTCGTATTGAGCGCTCACTCTGCGCAGAGCACTGTGCTAGGCGCTTCCCAGAGTGCAGGTACAAGAAAGGGAGTAGAAGGAGCTGAGGAACTTGATAGGAAGAAATGATGTATTTTATGGTGAGGTGGGTTAAATAAAAAAGAGCCCAGAGTGCCGGGCGTACCATAGTTTTGGAGGAATTGCCTCTTCCAGGTCACACCCTTAATAATAATAATAATAATAATAATGTTGGAATTCGTTAAGCGCTTACTATGCGCAGAGGACTCTTCTCGGCGCTGGGGTAGGTACAGGGTAGTCGGGTTGTCCCCCGGGAGGTTCACAGTCCGAATCCCCATTTGACAGATGAGGGGACCGAGGCCCAGAGAAGTGAAGTGACCTGCCCACCGTCACTCAGCCGACAGGTGGCCGATCCGGGATTCGAACCCGTGCCAGCCGACACCCCCCCCCCCCCGAGCCCGGGCTCTTTCCACTGAGCCGCGCCGCTTCTCCGACTAAGACTTCAGGAGCGCGGCAGGGCAACGGAGAAGCAACGTGGCGTAAGTGGGCGGGTAGATCCCGGGCCTGGGAGACAGAAGGTCACGGGTTCTAATCCTAGCCCCGCCACCTACCCGCTCCGCCCTCGGGCGGGTCCCTCTGCTCCCCGGGGCCTCAGTCGCCTCGTATGTGAAATGGGGATTAAGGCTTGGCGGGAGAGGGACTCTGCCCGGCCCGATCTGCTCGCACTCACCCCGGTGCTCAGTACGGTGTCCGGCGCCCGGTGAGCGCTTAACGGATACCACGGTCACTGGGAATCCCTCCTCTCCCCGCCCGTCGTTCTCCCCAGTTAGTCCTTCGGAGGCACGGGCCAGAGGGATGCCGGGGACCCGTGCCGCCGACTCCCTGCTCGTGCCATCTCCGTCATTTATTATTATCCCGTTTGTTAGTTTTATGGTATTCGCTAAGCGCTTATTGTGCGCGCTGGGAGCCGTACCGAGCGCTAGGGCTAGGCGCGAGGTCGCGGACGGGCCACGGTCCCCGTCCCGCGTGGGTGGCTCACGGCCTCGATCCCCGTTTCACGGAGACGGCGAGTGACTCGCCCAGGGTCCCACGGCGGGCAAGCGGCAGAGGCCGGGATCGGAACCCGGGTCCTCGGGACTCCCGGGCCCGGGCTTCAGCCGCTAGGACGCGCCGCCTCGTTGGCGGAAGCCTCGGAGAAGAGCGAGGCCCTCTCCGTGCGCCGTTAGGTTAACGGCGGCGGTACGTGACGCCCCCCGGCCGGAAGACCGGGGCTTGGGCGTTAGCTGGCAAGCGGAAGTGGCGTTTCTTACAGCCCCTACTGAGAGCTCACCTCCTCCGAGAGGCCTTCCCAGACTGAGCTTTCCCTTTTCCCTCTGCTCCCCCTTCACCTCCCCTCAGCTAATCCCCCCTTTCCCTCCGCCCTGTGCTCCTTGGGATAGATTATTTATTACCCTATGTATTTTTTGTTAACGAGGGGTCCGTCCCCCTCGTTCCCTCTATCGAGATGAAGTCGTCTCGTTTCCGTCCGTCCGTCTCCCCCCCGATTAGACCGATTGGGCCGGGACGCTCTCTGTCTGTGGCCGAATTGTCCGTGCCGAGCGCTTAGTACGGTGCCCTGCCCGTAGCGGGCGCCCAGTGAATGCGCCTGAATGAGTGAATGCCCTTGCCACGCGCGGAAGTCACCTGGGCGGCCGCGTAATGGGTCCCGGTCGCCCGTACGCATCCCCCTGCCCCCTCCCACCTCGCCTCGTGGCTGGGCGGAAAGAGCCCGGGCTTTGGAGTCCGAGGTCACGGGTTCGAATCCCCGCCCCGCCACCCGTCAGCCGGGTGACTGTGGGCGAGTCACTTCACTTCTCGGTGCCTCAGTGACCTCATCTGGAAAATGGGGATGAAGACCGTGAGCCCCACGTGGGACGACCCGATTCCCCTGTGTCTACCCCGGCGCTTAGAACGGCGCTGGGCACATAGTGAGCGCTTAACAAATACCAACAGCACCGCGCCAGTCTCCCACCTCGACCCAGCCCTCCCACTTGGTTCCTCTGACGCTCACCTCCTAACTGTACCTCCGTCTCGTCTGTCTGGGCGCCGACCTCTCGCCCCCATCCTCCTAGCTCAGCGGAAAGAGCCCGGGCTTGGGAGGCCGAGGTCGTGGGTTCGAATGCCGGCTCGCCCGCTCGTCAGCTGTGGGACTGTGGGCAAGTCACTTCTCTGAGCCCCAGTCCCCTCATCTGTAAAATGGGGATGAAGACTGGGAGCCCCACGTGGGACGACCTGATCGCCCTGGATCTACCCCGGCGCTTAGAACGGTGTTCTGCGTATAGTAAGCGCTTAGTAAACGCCCACATTATCATTATTGAGAAGCAGCGTGGCTCAGTGGAAAGAGCCCGGGCTTGGGAGCCCCAGAGGTCATGGGTTCGAATCCCGGCTCGGCCACTCGTCGGCCGGGCGACTGTGGGCGAGTCACTTCACTTCTCGGTGCCTCAGTCACCTCATCTGTCAAATGGGGATGAAGACCGTGAGCCCCACGTGGGACGACCCGATTCCCCTCCGTCTACCCCGGCGCTTAGAACGGTGCTCGGCGCATAGTGAGCGCTTAACGAAGACCAACATTATTATTATTATTATTTTTATTGTCAGCGGGGTGACTTTGGGCAAGTCACTTCACTTCTCCGGGCCTCGTCTGGGAAACGGGGATGAAGACCGGGAGCCCCGCGTGGGACGACCTGATCACCTTGTGTCTCCCCCAGCGCTTAGAAGAGGGCTTTGCACGTAGTAGGCGCTTAACAGATACCGGCATCATTAGTGTTACCTCTGTCCCGGAAGCCCCTCCCTCCCCCTATCACACAGATGATCGCTCTCCTCCACTTCAGAACCTCATCGAAGGCCCATCTCCTCCAAGAAGCCCTCTCTGACTGAGCCCTCCTCCCGTTCCCGCCTGCGCCACTTTCATCCATTCATTCAGTCGTATATATTGAGCGCTTACTAGGTGCAGAGCACCGTACCGAGCGCTTGGAGAGGACAGCTCGGCAACAGATAGAGACGGTCCCTGCCCGACGACGGGCTCCTTCCCTCATCCTCCCGTCCCCACGCTCATCTGTAATTTATTCCTGCGTTTCTCCACATTAACGTCCGTCTCCCCGTCTAGACCGCGAGCTCCCTGTGGGCGGGGGGGGGCTGTCCGTCGTGATACCGTACTCTCCCGAGCGCCTGGTGGGCTTATTTGAACACGGTGAGCGCTCAGTAGAGGGCGAATGGGTGGATGGAATTCTTCCTCGTATCGGGACGAGGGGAACGGTGAACCGCCGCGCCCTCGGCGGAGTTCTCGGAGGACGACCGTAGGGTGCGATAATGGAGCCGCCCTCAGGTTTGCGGTGTAGCGGAGCTGAACTGGAATGGCCGACGGGTGGTCTGAACGTTTGGTTTGGAAAAGAGGTGGGATGTGTGAGCTCTGGGCCCCCTCCTGGGTCTGGAGAGCCGGAAGGTGGGAGGCCCAAGTGATGTAGACAGGCACGGGCGGTGTGAAGGGATTCACGACGGGGAAACCCCAGGGAACAGAGGTGGAGATAAGATAATGGAGCACATTGAGCGGGCTCCTCTAGGCCGTGCTTTTTTCCCCAGTGTACAGACGTACGTGTGTGTGTGTATATGTATGCGTGTGTATATGTGTGTGTATATGTGTGTGTATATATGTGTGTGTATATATGTGTGTGTATGTATGTGTGTATATATGTGTGTGTGTGCGTGTGTATTTGTATGCGTGTGTATGTGTGTGTATATGTGTATGTGTGTGTGTATATGTGTGTGTATGTGTATGCGTGTGTGTATATATGCGTGTGTATGTGTGTGTGTATATATGTGTGCGTGTGTGTGTATGTGTGTATATTATATATGTGTGTGTGTGTATATGTGTGTATATTATATATATGTGCGTGTGTGTATATGTGTGTGTGTGTGTGTATATATATATATATATATATACCCAGAAATGATCCACATCCCCTTTCTTTGGTTTTTGCGTTGCATCGGTTTTCACAGAACCCATAAAAGTACATTTTTCCTGGCCTCAGCCGAGTTCTGACAGCAGAGGGGCTTCGAGTGGCGTTTTGTCCGTCACCCAGCCAGGGCAGAATCACGCAGCGTTTAGACTGGAGAAAATCAAAGCTAGGTTTGAAAAACCCCTCTCCCGAAGGTGCGTGGCGTAGTCCGTGCGGATCAGAGTCACTCACAGGTGAATTGAGCGTGCTCTACAGTCATAGAACCTCTAGTCCGCTGGTCAGCTCTGAATCCTGGTCTTTAAAAGTTGTGGTTTATTTTTTTAAGCCCCGATTTCATTTTTGATGCCTGTTTTGACAGCAATTCGTCGGTCCTCTAGTTTTATGTTTCAAAACCTTGAAAGCAATAATCTGCCGGTGAATGGCCCGCTGCCGTACGGACATTCTCTGAAGGATAACGCTGGATTTAAGCGAAGGGCGAAGCCGGGTCGGCGTCTTTTCCGAACTGCCGCCCAGATCCCACGGGGCTAACTTGGAAGTGCAAAAACACCCCAAAAAACCGGCCTTGTGTCTTTCGGGCCGTCTTCTGAAAATCCCCTGGGCTTTCATCCCTCATTTGGCAATCCCGAGGACCTGACGGCGTCGTCAAGACTCCCAACGGGCGTTGGCTCAGTTCGGCAGCCAAAGAGGAGCACGACTGCTCTGCTCTTGCCGTCTTCGACCTGTCCCTTCACTTTGTGTCTTTTCTCGTTACCTCCCTGGCTCCTGCTCCCGTCTGCCGTTTCCGCGAAGGATCGCCGGTGCGGTTCAACCTCGATTTTCGTCCGCTTGGGAAGAGAGGATTGTCGAGAGGCGGCATCGTCGGCGTCGCCTTTACCGTCGCCGTCGACCGTCCTGGTGCCGAGCAGCGGGTTTTAGGGTGAATTGACAGATGAAGGCTAAGAATCTATGGTACGTTCCCATCGCTCTGTTCTTATGTTGTGATATAATAATATGAATAATAATGTTGGTATTCGTTAAGCTCTTACTGTGTGCCGAGCACTGTTCCGAGCGCTGGGGTCGACACGGGGGAATCGGGTTGTCCCACGTGGGGCTCCCGGTCTTCGTCCCCATTTTATAGATGAGGTAACCGAGGCACCGAGAAGTGAAGTGACTCGCCCAAAGTCGCACAGCTGACGAGTGGCCGAGCCGGGATCGGAACCCGTGACTTCTGACTCCAAAGCCCGTGCTCTTTCCACTAGGCCAGATGGATGTGTCTGAAACTCAGTGGGGGTTTTTTTGTTTTTTTTTTTTGAGGGGGCACCTCTCAATGTGAAACGATTAAACTTGATAAGATAGGCCTCATCAAGGCAGGTTTAGTAATAAAAATAATTGTCGCATCTGTTCGGCACTCTACTGAAATGCCGAGGTAGATAGAGTCACGATGATCAGATCGGACACAGTCCCCGTCCCACGTGGGGCTCACCCTCTAACGCGGAGGGAAACAGGAAATTAACCCCCTTTTACAGGTGAGGAAACGGAGGCACAGACTCGCCCAGGTTCATGCGGCAGGCAGGCGGCAGAACTGGGATTAAAACCCGGGTCTTCTGACTCCCAGACCTCTGCTCTTCCTACTGGGCCACGCTGCTTCCCGAGCGTAGTTCAGCGCAATGTACTCGTCCGAAGGTGCCCGTCGGCGCGGCGCGCGGCGCAGTTGAGGGGAGGGAGGGTGCTGTCTTGGATCTACCTCCGTGGCCCGCCCCGGGCGTAGGTTGGCCCGGGGATCCCACAGGGGCCGGGTTGGGGCGGCAGCAAGCCGCAGCCAGGAGCGGACCGACCGTGCTCACCTTCAGTCGTCCCTCCCCTCCTGGCAGCCATCCCAGGGGGACGCTTTTAGGAGATTGCCAGGCGGCCTCAGAAGCCCGGAATCCACGTTTTACCGAGGTGGGCTCGGCTAGCCGGGCTAGGGACCGGGAAAGGCTCGGGCCCTGAAAATGTGGCCGAGCCGTGGATCTCTCCGCTTCCTCCCGCGGCGTTGGTTAACTCCGTGACGGACCGAAGGGGTAGCCCTCCCCATCCGCTCCGATTTTTCACCTGGGGATGAGGAGGAGATGAGTGGAGGAGCCTCGGGTCTAGACGGGTTTCGGAGGAGGCGTTAGGAGATCCTGCCGCAGAGGCCCGAAGTCGCATCTTCTCACCCGGTAGCTCGCCCCGGGGCCCCGCGCTCCATTCCCCGGCTCCCGCGCCCCCGGAAACGTCGTGCGCCCCGCCTGGCCCGGCTTCCGTTGGGTGGGCAGAACTGTGGGAGCCGGCAGGCGGGTGGCGTAGGTGCCCCAGAGCTTCCGAACTCCGCCCGGGAGCCGCTGCCGGGGCACCGTCCTACCCCTTCTGAAGGGCAGGGAAGGGGATCCTGAGGTTGGCCAGCCACAGAGCGAGCCCCGAGGACCTGCCGGTCCGTTTTCCGAAACCCGGACCTGGGTCGAGAGACTCTACCGAATCGGGTTTCCTTTCGGGACCGAGGGAAAAAGAGCATTTTGATAGCCACCCTCTGAGAGGACAAGTGGTCCCGTTCAGACCGAGGTCCCCCTTCTAGGCCCGGCCCCTCGTAAGCGGGGATGGTGCCTGCCGCCGCCGCCGGGTCGTGCTCGGCCGCCGAACCCGCCGCCCGGCACCCGGTCGGATGCCGTCTGTTGATGGGTCGATCTCCCGTTCGCTTTATTCCAGCGGTAGCGGAGTCGTCTTCTGAAGGACGTGGAACCGAGTCGCCGGACGAGCGATGGAAGCGGTCCGGGAACTCCGGAGAGCTCCGCCCGAGCGCTTGGAGTGCGACCACTGCAGTTTCAAGGGCACGGACTACGAGAACGTCCAGATCCACATGGGCACCATTCACCCGGAGTACTGTGATGAGATGGATGCCGGCGGGTTAGGTAAAATCATATTTTATCAGAAGAGCGCCAAGCTTTTTCACTGCCACAAATGCTTCTTCACCAGCAAGATGTACTGTAACGTGTATCATCACATCACCTCTCAACACGCGGTGCCAGAGAAGTGGAACGACCAGAATACTCAGTTGAACGCTGGGACGGATTCCCTGAAAGCTCCCCGTTTTCCCGAGACCCCCCAGACAACTCCCCTTTCCCCCGAGGTACCGAAGCCCGCGCCGCTGGCTTCGGCCGAACCCCCGAGACCCGGCCCGCCCCTGAGTCCCGAACCGCCCAGACCCGCCCCCGTCGCCTCTCCGGAGCCTCAGAGACCGCCGCCCGTCGCCTCCCCCGAGCCGCTGAGATCCGTCCCCGTCGCCCCCGAACCGCAGAAACCTGTCCCCGCCTCTCCTCCGGAGCCCCAGAGACTTACCCCCGTCGTCGTCTCTCCGGAGCCCCAGAGACCGGCCCCGGTGACCGCGGAGCCCCCGAAGCCCGCCCTCGTGAGCCCCAAGCCCCAGAGAGTCCCCCTTTTCCCGGAGCCCCCGAAACCGGCTCCGGCTTCCTCCCCCGAGTCCCCGGGACCGGTTCCGGCCGCTTCTCCGGAGCCCTGGGGCCCGTCCCCGGCTTCGTCCCCCGAGCCTCGGAAACCCGCCCCGGCCGCGTCTCCCGAGCCGCGGAAGCCCTCGCCGGCCGTCTCTCCCGAGCCCCGGAAACCGTCCCCGGCCGGGTCTCCCGAGCCCAGGAGGCCGGCTCCGGCCGTGTCCCCGGGGCCCTGGAGGCCCGTGCCCTCCGTCTCACCTCGGCCCTGGAAGGCCGCTCCGTCGGGGCCCCCCGGCTCTTGGAAACCGACTCCGTCTGCGGCGCCTGGACCGTGGAAGTCGGCGCCGTCTGTGTCCCCCGGGTCCTGGAAGGCCGCCCCAGCCGGGACCTGGAAGTCCGCGCCGTCCGCCTCCCCCGGATCCTGGAAATCTCCGCCGGTGTCTCCGGAGCCCTGGAAGTCTTCCCCCGCGGGCTCTCCGGAGTCCCGGAAACCTGGGCCGCCCGAGCTCCGCAAAGGATGCCCTACGGTGTCCCCGGAGCTCCGGAAACCAGGCCTCCCGACGTCCCCGGAGCCGCGGAAGCCGGGGCCCCCGCCGTCGCCGGAGCCGCGGAAGCCGGGGCCCCCGGCCTCCCCGGAGCCGCGGAAGCCGGGGCCCCCGGCCTCCCCGGAGCCGCGGAAGCCGGGCCCCCCGGCCTCCCCCGAGCCGCGGAAGCCGGGCCCCCCGGCCTCCCCCGAGCCGCGGAAGCCGGGACCCCCCGCGTCCCCCGAGCCGCGGAAGCCGGGTCCCCCGGCCTCCCCCGAGCTCCGGAAACCCGTCCCCGCGGTGTCCCCAGAGCTCCGGAAACCCCCGGTGTCCCCGGAACTCTGGAAGCTTCCTCCCGACCAACGCAAATCTCCGGGCTCCGGGGACCCTTGGAAAACCGGCTCCAACGATTTCCCCGAACCCCCCAAACCCGCTCCCGCCGTTCCTCCCGAGGTCCGGAAGGCTTCCCTCTTCCTCGAGCCCCAGAAACCCCTCGTCTTCCCCGAGTCGCGGAAGCCGTGCGCCCCGGCTTCGTCCGAACCCCCGAAAGCGGTCTCGGAGATGCGGAGGCCAACCCCCTCGGCCGACCTCGAGGCTCGCAAACCCTCCCTCTTCCCCGAGCCGTCCCCCAAACCGGCCCCGCCCGTCTCCCCCGAGCCCCGGAAGCGTCCTCTCTTCCCGGAGGCCCGGAAGCATGCCCCGTTCCCCGACCTCCTGAAGTCGGCTCCTCTTTTCCCGGAGCCCCAGCCGTCCGCGGATCCCGGCGACGGCGAGCCCCGGAAGGAGAGCGCGGAAGACGGAGGGGACGGGACGCTCCTCGAGGAAGAGCGGCCGGGCGGGGCCGGGAGGGCCGCGGACCACCCGGTGCCGCCGAGCCCCAAGAAGCCCAGGACGGACGACCCGGAGAGCTCCGAGGCCGAACTGGGCGACGGGGGGAGGGCGATGGATCCGGAGGCCGCCGACCTCAAGAGCCGGGAGACCCGGAGCGACCGAGAGCCCGCCGACCCGGAATCCGGCGATTCGAGGAGAGAGAGCAGAGCGGAGGAGGCCGCTCCCGAGCAGCCGAGAAACATACTGCAGTTCACGGAAGAGAAGGAGGCGTTCATCTCCGAGGAGGAGATAGCCAAATACATGAAACGGGGAAAGGGAAAATATTTTTGCAAGATCTGTTGCTGCCGGGCTATGAAGAAGGGGGCCGTGCTGCACCATTTGGTTAACAAACATAACGTTCACAGCCCGTATAAATGCACCATCTGCGGGAAGGCCTTTCTCCTGGAGTCCCTTCTCAAGAATCACGTGGCGGCCCACGGTCAGAGCCTGCTGAAGTGCCCTCGCTGTAGTTTTGAATCCAATTTCCCCAGAGGCTTCAAGAAACATTTAACCCACTGCCAGAGCCGTCACAGCGAAGAGGCCGGGAAAAGGGCCGCGGAGACCGTCGAGCCGTCCGAAGGGCAGACTTGATTTTTTTTTCTTTTTTCTTCTTCCTTTTTGAAAGTCGATCATCCTGCTCCAGAAGCGTGGCGGTTGTCCAAGCTCCCGAAGGTTCGTCTATAAGTTAGCTAATTAAATAGCTTTAGTTGTCTCGGTAGACGTCAGAAGGTGTATAGCCGTCGTGTCGTGTTTAATCTGTCTCGGTAGTGTTAGAGAAAACCAACTTTTGAAAGTTGTTTTGTTTTTTTTGTTTTTTACAACATCCGTTCGTGTCCTATCTTAAAACCAATAAATACATACTGGGTATGCCAAATCAGCTGCACTTCTTTCTTCTCTTTGAAGTAAATCCGTATAATCGTAGGGTGGTTGTCAGAGTGAGTGTTAAAAACAAAAAAAATGATCTCGGTAAAAGGATTCTGTTCAGGTACTAGTCCGACTGTTTTATCGTTTCGAGAAGCAGCCGTTTTCATTCATTCAGTAGTATTTATTGAGCGCTTACTATGTGCAGAGCACTGTACTAGGCGCTTAGAAGGTACAAATGGGTAACAGATGGAGTTTTGAGAAGCAGCTTTCAAAATAACCCTTTCCAGCGCCGCCAACTCACGTTGAGGGCAGAGTCCCTCTCTACCGCAGGCGGCGGAAGGACAGCGTCCTAGGGCTGCCGGTGAAATTGAGTTCCCTGGCCGCAAGAGAAGCAGCGTGACCGAGCGCGAAGGGCGAGGACCTGGGCTCTTAAGTCGCAGCTCTGCCACCTGCCGCCGGGTAACCTCGGGCGAGTCCCGTCACTTCTCCGTGCCTCAGTTTCCTCATCTGGGAAGGGGGGACTGGAGACCCCCCCCCCCCCCCCCCCGGACGGCCAGCCCCGTGTGCGACGGGGACCGCGTCCGGTCTGATTAAATCGGTATCCACCCCGGCACTCAGAGCGGGAGTGAGTGCTTAACAAATACCGGAGTCATTCTGAGGAGTCCTCGGGTTTAAAAGGCGTTTTGAAATGGTCCCGGAGTCGTAATCGCTTCCAATTTACATCGTAGCTTAACAGTTGAATTGATAGACGCTGATTTTTCCGACTCAAACCCCCGTGGTTGGCTAGTCGTGAAGATCGATCGGTCGGTGGCTTTCAGTCGAGCGCTTACTGGGTGCCGGGTACGTACTGAGCGGCCGGGAGAGTACAGATCGACGACGTGACAGACGCATTCCCTGCCCGCTTCAGCCATCGGTGTTAGTAGACGCGAAATCCGCTTCGTGGCCCGGTGGCGCTAAAGCCGAGAGGGAAGGCTGGCGGGAGGGACGAGGGAGGACGAGAGTTGAGATAAGGGAAATATTTGGCGCACGTAAGTTTTGAATGACTACGGGGATGACATAAGATGGGGAGGATTATATATTTTTCCTGGAAATGTATGTGGTATTAATAGTAATGTTGGTATTTAAGTGCTTGCTATGTGCAGAGCACTGTTCTAAGCACGGGGGGAGATAGAGTGATCAGGTGGTCCCTCGTGAGGCTCACGGTCTTAATCCCCATTTTGCAGATGAGCCAACTGAGGCCCAGAGAAGTGAAGTGACTTGCCCGCGGTCACACAGCCGACGAGTGGCCGAGCTCTTCGCCTCCCCGGCTCTCGAATTTCTGAAGAAATCCGGATGCTGCGCGGTCTGGTCATCCGGTTTTTGCATCTGGGAAGCTTTGGTTTTTTTCTGACTAATGGAATTAAAGGATTTTTTTCCTAACATTTTTGAAATAGGTTAGCTTCTCTTTGACACCCCACCGCTGTTTACTATTAGAGGGAACAGACTAATCGAGGTGAAGGTTAGCCGATGGAGGCCCCGCTCTCCCGATAGGGAAATGGAACTATCCAGGACGGCAATTTGAGGGGGTTCAGTAAGTTCTCAGGAGGAGATGGACTTGGCAACCTCCCCTGGTCGCCTGGCCCCGTGTTTGGCTTATCCCGGTACGTCAAAAAAAATCTTTTCCCGTATTCCACCGAAACCTCGATCTGTATCTCCGGCTCAGTCTTCGGCGCGCGTGGAGAATATCTCGTCAGCCTCCGTCAGTCGATAGGTCCGTCGTTTTGAACGCGTAGTGATGATGATGATAACGTTGGTATCGGTCAAGCGCTTACTATGTGCAGAGCACCGTTCTAAGCGCTGGGGGAGATCCAGGGTCAGCGGGTTGGCCCACGTGAGGCTCACGGTCTTCATCCCCATTTTCCAGATGAGGTCACTGAGGCACAGAGGGGTGAAGTGACTTGCCCACGGTCACCCAGCTGACAAGCGGCAGAGCCGGGGTATCTGTTAAGCGCTTACTATGTGCCGGCCACTGTACTAAGCACTGCGTTGAATACAAGCAAATTGGGTTGGAAATAAACAAAGCCCCACATGGGACAACCTGATGGTCTTGTATCCCTCCCCCCCGCAGCGCTTAGAATTGCTTTGCACATAGTAAGTGCTTAAAAAATGCTATCGCCATCATTATTATATTATTAATATTTATATATACTATGCAATTATAATTCATATGATTATTAACATTATTAGATTAGCAGCGTAGCTGAGTGGAAAGAGCATGGGCTTGGGAGTCAGAGGTCATGGGTTCGAATCCCGGCTCCGCCACTTGTCAGCCGGGTGACTGTGGGCAAGTCACTTAACTTCTCTGGGCCTCAGTTCCCTCATCTGGAAAATGGGGATTAAAATGGTGACCCTCACGTGGGACAACCTGATCGCCCTGTGTCTTCCCCAGTGCTTAGAACAGTGCACTGCACATAGGAAGCGCTTAACAAATACCAACATTATTATTGTTATTATTGTTAACTATTATTCTGAACTTCTCCAGCAGCCAGCCTGGTGCCCCACACCAAGTGGGTGCTCAACAGCGCAGCGTGGCCTAGCGGATAGAGCCTGGGCCCGCGAATCAATCGGATCTGGGTTCTAATCTCAGCTCCGCCGCTAGACCATTCATTCATTCACTCAATAGTATTTATCGAGCGCTTTCTATGTGCAGAGCACTGTACTAAGCGCTTGGAACGGACAGTTCGGCAACAGATAGAGACCATCCCTGCCCAACAACGGGCTCAGGGACCGAAGGGGGGAGGCAGACGGCAGAGCAAGGCAGAACGAAACAAGGCAACATCATCAAGATAAGTAGAATCGTGGTGATGTACACCTCATTAACGAAATAAATAGGGTAATAAATGACAGATACAAATAAGCACAGTGCTGAGGGGAAGGGGGAAGAGCAGAGGATGGGAGAGGGAGCGGTTGTGTAACCTCGGGCAAGTCGCTTCTGTGTGCCTCAGTCGCCTCAACGGTAAAAGGCAGATTGAGACTGTGAGCCCCAAGTGGGACGTGGACCGCGTCCCGCCGGATGACCTTGTATCTACCCCAGCGCTTAGTACAGTCCCTGGCACACAGTAAGCGCTCGACAAGGAACGTTAAAAAAACGAACGCAACTACTGCCAGGTGGAGAGCGTAGACCTTCCCTCAAAGGCCTCGGAGTCCAAGTGGAAATGTTAAGCCCAAGGGAATAACATATAGGCACCTAAGTTTTCAATGACTAGGGAGATGACAGATGAGACGGGGAGGCTAGATATTACTCCTGGAAATATATGTGATATTAATAATAACGCTGGTATCCGTTAAGCGCTTACTACGTGCAGAGCACCGTTCTAAGCGCCGGGGGAGATACGGGGTCATCGGGTCGTCCCTCGTGAGGCTCACGGTCTTAATCCCCATTTTCCAGATGAGGGAACTGAGGCCCAGAGAAGTGAAGCGACTCGCCCACGGTCCCGCGGCTGACGGGTGGCGGAGCCGGCGTTCGAACCCCCGGCCTCTGACTCCCAAGCCCGGGCTCTTTCCGCTGAGCCGCGCTGCTTCTCTGCTTTAATCCGGGAATGCCTCCTGAAGGAGGTGGATTTTTTTTAGGAGAGCTTAGAGGGGGAGGAAGAACGAAGTTGGGCCCAGCCGAGGAGAGAAGGCTGCGTGAGGCGGAGGGAAAGACGGGTGGAGGAAGGCCGGGTGAGAGAGGGACGTTTTAAAGAAGTTGGCTGGGGAGGGGCAGAGAAATCGAGCTACGGTCCTTTGGTCCTGAGCAAAGACCTTCCAGCTCTTCCTATTTATTTCCAGCGTCCCTTGCATCTCCCGAGTGCTTACTACAAATCTCTGCACCCGGTAAGTACTCAATAAGTACCGCCAGTTGATCCAACGACCGCTCTGTGGACACAATAGTTTCCCTCGTTATCCTTTTCCGCGAGAATTCCCCAGATGGGTTGTGGAATTCGGCCTCTCCCACGTCTGTCGGATCACCTTTGGATTTACAATTTATAAGGGAGATTTATAATCTCCCCCTACTCCCTCTACCACCCCCCCTTCACCTCTCCGCAGCTAAACCCTCTTTTCCCCCTTTCCCTCTGCTCCTCCCCCTCTCCCTTCCCATCCCCTCGGCACCGCGCTCGTCCGCTCGACTGTATATATCTTCATCACCGTATTTATTCTGTTAACGAGACGTACATCGCCTCGATTCCATTTAGTCGCCATCGGTTTTTACGAGACGTTCCTCCCCTCGACTCTATTCATCGCCATCGTCCTCGTCCGTCCGTCTCCCCCGATCAGACCGCGAGCCCGTCGAACGGCGGGGACCGTCTCTATCTGTGGCCGACTTGTTCATTCCAAGCGCTTAGTACGGTGCTCTGCACCTAGTAAGCGCTCAGTAAATACTATTGAATGAAGGAATGAATAATGATAATGCTGGTATCTGTCAAGCGCTTACTAGGTGCAGAGCACCGTCCTAAGCGCCGGGGGAGATCCGGGGTCATCGGGTCGTCCCACGTGAGGCTCGCAGCTCGCAGTCAATCCCCATTTTCCAGACGAGGGAACCGAGGCCCAGAGAAGTGAAGTGACTCGCCCCCAGTCACACAGCTGACAAGGGGCAGAGCCGGGAGTCGAAGGCATGACCTCCGACTCCGAAGCCCGGGCTCTTTCCACTGAGCCGCAATCCGTCCTCCTCACTTGGTGTCGGACTCCCTTCACCCGTTTAGCCGGGGGGCTCCCGAAGAAAGTCTTGCCTCTTTTTCCCGAGCTGGAACCTGCCCCGGCTCGCGGGGACCCGACGGTCCGCTCGTCGAGAAAGCCAGAAGAGCAGCAGATGCCCGCCCTCCCCACCTCCGCCAAACTAACTCTCTTTCCCCCCCTTCCAAGCCCTACTGAGAGCTCACCTCCTCCGGGAGGCCTTCCCAGACTGAGCCCCCATTTTCCTCTGCTCTACCCCATCCCCCTCCCCCCCCCCCGACTCCCTCCCTCTGCCCTACCCCCTTCCCCGCCCCACGGCACTTGTGCAGATTGGTACAGATTATTCTATTTATTAATGAGGTGTATGTATATATGAGAAGCAACCTGGCTCAGTGGAAAGAGCCCGGGCTGGGGAGTCAGAGGTTATGGGTTCGAATCCCGGCTCCGCCACTTGGCAGCCGGGTGACTGTGGGCAAGTCACTTCACTTCTCTGGGCCTCAGTGACCTCCTCTGGAAAATGGGGACTAAGACTGTGAGCCTCACATGGGACGACCTGATTACCCTGTATCTGCCACAGCACTTAGAATAGTGCTCTGCACAGAGTAAGCGCTTAACAAATACCAACATTATTATATATATATATAAAATTTTGATGCCTGTCTACTTGTTTTATTTTGCTGTCTCCCCCTTCTAAACTGTGAGCCCGTTGTTGAGTAGGGATTGTCTCCCTCTGTTGCCCAATGGCACTTTCCAAGCGTTTAGCACCACGCTCTGCACACAGCACTCAATAAATATGATTGAATGAATGAATGAATGAATGAATACTGGGATATATTTAATGCCCAATGGGACAATGCATTGGACTGAGCCCGTTGGGCAGGGATTGTCTCTCTCTCTTGCCCAATTGTCCATTCCAAGTGCTCAGTACAGTGCTCTGCACACAGTAAGCGCTCAATAAATACGAACGAATGACTAAGAACCGGGGAAGAGAACAGACTCGATACCTTCCCCGACTAAGCCCTCCTTTCCTCTTCTCTCACCCCCTTCTGCGTCACCCTGACGTGCTCCCTTTATTCATCCTCCCTCCCGGCCCCAGTGCGCTTATGGACAGATCGGTAATTTCTGTATTTCTATTAATGTCTGACTCCCCATCTAGGCCGTAAGCTCACTGTGGGCAGGGAATGTGTCTGTTTTATTGTTGTATGGTACTCTCCTAAGCGCTTAGTACAGTGTTCTGCACCCAGTAAGCGCTCAATAGATACAAGTGACTATTCTCCCTCCCACTTAGATTGTGAGCTTCACCTGTGAGCCCCACGTGGGACAACCTGATCACCTTGTAGTCCCTCCCAGCGCTTAGAACGGTGCTTTGCGCATAGTAAGAGCTTAACAGATACCACCGTTATTATTATCATAAGCTCGTCGTGGGTAGGGAGTGTGTCGACTAGCTCCGTTATATTGCACTCTCTCCTAAGTGCTCAGTACAGTGCTCTGTATTATCATTATTATTATTATTATGGTATTTGTTAAGCACTTACTACGTGCCGAGCACCGTTCTAAGCGCTGGGGTGGATACAAGGCGATCAGGTTGTCCCACATGGGGCTCACCGTCTCAATCCCCATTTTGCAGATGCGGTCCCTGGGGCCCAGAGAAGCGAAGCGGCTTGCCCAAGGTCACACAGCAGACAAGTGGCGGAGCCGGGATTAGAACCCACTTCCTCAGACTCCCAGGCCCGCGCTCTTTCCACTAAGCCACGCTGCGCACAGTCCTGCACGCAGTAAGGACTTGATAAATACCACGGATTGATTGATGGGGACTGAGGGACCGAGTCCGACTTGATTATTTCTCTCTCCCCCAGCGCTCAGTACAGTGCTTGGCACTTAGAAGCCCTTAAGAAACGTCACAGCTATTGTTATTACTATGAGAAGATGGAAATAACGATAATAATAGTATTTGTTAAGTGCTTACTATGTGCAGAGCACCGTTCTAAGCGCTGGGGGAGATACGGGGTCATCGGGTTGTCCCACGTGAGGCTCACGGTCTTCATCCCCATTTTACAGATGAGGAAACTGAGGCACAGAGAAGTTAAGTGACTTGCCCACAAAAAGCTCCCTGCCCACCCCCCGGAGCTCACAGTTTTCTTCCACATTAGTTGTGCGTCTCCCTTCCCCCGGATGAGAACGCCACCTGAAACTTCCCCACCTCTCCACCCTCCAATCTTATGCCTCAAGCCCGAAGTGATGCTTGAGAATGGAGTTCGAATCCAGCCCTCTCCTCCCCTCTGCTAATTCATTCATTCAATAGTATTTATTGAGCGCTTACTGTGTGCAGAGCACCGTACTAAGCGCTTGGAATGGACAAATGGGTAACAGAGACGGTCCCTGCCCTTTGACGGGCTTACGGTCTGATCGGGGGAGACGGACGGACAAGCACGATAGCTAATTAGGCAGCGTGGCTCCGTGGCAAGAGCCCGGGCTTGGGAGTCAGAGGTCATGGATTCGAATCCCGGCTCTGCCCCTTGTCAGCTGTGTGACTGTGGGCGAGTCACCTCACTTCTCAGGGCCTCAGTTCCCTCTTCTCTAAAATGGGATGAGGACCGTGAGCCTCACGTGGGGCAATCTGATGACCCTGTATCTCCCCCGGCGCTTAGAACAGTGCTCTGCACATAGGAAGCGCTTAATAGATACCAACATTATTAATTCTTGGCAGCAGGCGATAGCTACCCACTGCAGGAGGCCTTGGAAATCCCCCTGTACCGCTATAATATCTCTCAGGTGCGCAGCGCTTATGTACACCTCCATCATTTATTTTTTATGTTTATATCTGTCTCCTCTAGACTGTAAGCTCACTGTGGGCAGGGACCGTGTCTACCGACTCTATTCCACCGTACTCTCCCAAACACGTAGTATATTGCCCTGCACACGGGAAGCGCTCGATAGATGGGATCGATCGATCGATGCAATACGTACTCATTCGTTTTAACAACAGACGACAACAGATCCCAGCTCCGCCACTTGTCCGACCTCGGGCAGGTCGGTTAACTTCTCTGTGCCTCAGTTTCCTCATCTGGAAAATGGGGATGAAGACCGTGAGCCTCACGTGGGCCAACCTGATGACCCTGTATCTCCCCCAGCGCTTACAACGGTGCTCTGCACATAGTAAGCGCTTAACAAATACCGACATCATCATCATCATTCTTCTTCTTCTTCTTCTTCTTCTTCTTCTTCTTCTTCTTCTTCTTCTTCTTCTTCTTCTTCTTCTTCTTCTTCTTCTTCTTCTTCTTCTTCTCCTTCTTCCTTCTTCCTTCTTCCTTCTTCCTCCTTCCTCCTTCCTCCTTCCTCCTTCCTCCTTCCTCCTTCCTCCTTCCTCCTTCCTCCTTCTTCCTTCTTCTTCCTTCTTCTTCCTTCTTCTTTCTTCTTCTTTCTTCTTCTTTCTTCTTCTTTCTTCTTCTTCTTCTTCTTCTTTCTTCTTCTTCTTCTTCTTTCTTCTTCTTTCTTCTTCTTTCTTCTTCTTTCTTCTTCTTTCTTCTTCTTTCTTCTTTCTTCTTTCTTCTTTCTTCTTTCTTCTTTCTTCTTCTTCTTTCTTCTTCTTCTTTCTTCTTCTTCTTCTTCTTCTTTTCTTCTTCTTCTTTTCTTCTTCTTCTTCTCACTTTGTGTCTGACAGCAGAGGGCAGAATTTACCGTTCAGTAAATGGATCGTCGAACTCCCAACTTGCCTTCAGTCCGCTGACACACCCAATGCAGGGTTTTTCAGGGCCGAGAGGATAATAATAATAATATTGTTGGTATTTGTTAAGCGCTTACTATGCGCGGAGCGCTGTTCTAAGCGCTGGGGTAGACACGGGAATCAGGTTGTCCCACGTGAGACTCACAGTCTTCATCCCCATTTTCCAGATGAGGTCACTGAGGCCCAGAGAAGTGAAGCGACTCGCCCACGGTCACACAGCTGACGGGGGGGCAGAGCCGGGACTCGAACCCATGACCTCTGGCTCCCAAGCCCGGGCTCTTTCCGCCGAGCCACGCTGCTTCTCTGATAAGGAAACACTTATTACTGGATGAGGCTTCCACTAGCAAATCATATAGGGGCGTTAGGGTTCAAAAGTTGTGGAGGGCTTATAAATTAACGGGAGAACTTCCAGAACCTTATTGCTAAACAATCTGTCACTCAGAAGATAATGCTTTTTAGTTCGGTTTGTAGAATCTCTTAAGGTATTTGTTAAGCGCTTACTACGTGCCAGGCATCGTGTTAAGCTCCGGGGTTGATTCAAGCCAATCGGGACGGACACAGTCCGTGTCCCTCATGGGGCTCCCAGTCTTAGCGTGGCGCAGTGGAAGGAGCCCGGGCTTGGGAGTCAGAGGTCATGGGTTCGAAGCCCACTCTGTCACTTGTCACCGCGGGCAGGTCACTTCACTTCTCGGTGCCTCGGTTCCCTCATCTGTCAAATGGGGATGAAGACCGGGAGCCTCACGTGGGACAACTTGATTCCCCTGTATCTACCCCGGCGCTGAGAACAGTGCTCTGCACATAGTAAGCGCTTAGCAAATACCGACGTTATCGTGTGCTGGGGTGGATACAGGTAATCGGGTTGGACCCGGTCCCTGTCCCCCACGGGGCTCCCAGCCTTCATCCTCATTTTACAGATGAGGGAACTGAGCCACGGGGAAGTGTGGTGACTTGCCCAAGGTCACACAGCAGACAAGTAGTGGAGCTGGGATTAGAACCCAGGTTTTTCTGACCCCCAGGCTCTATCTAATAATAACGTTGGTATCTGTTAAGCGCCCACTAGGTGCCGAGCACCGTTCTAAGCGCCGGGGGAGACACAGGGGAATCAGGTTGTCCCACGTGGGGCTCACGGTCTTCATCCCCATTTTACAGATGAGGGAACTGAGGCACAGAGAAGTGAAGTGACTCGCCCACGGTCACACAGCCGACAAGTGGCAGAGCTGGGATTCGAACTCATGAGCCCTGACCCCAAAGCCCGTCGTGCTCTTTCCGCTGAGCCGCGCTGCTTCTATCACTGCTTCTCCTGTCTTCACAGTGTCGGGAAGGAAGAGCGGTTCGGGAACGGACCACAGATTTTTAAGGGGAATTCTAGGGCCCAGGTCATGTGCTTTCAATAATAATAATTATCGTATTAGTTAAGCGCCTACCATGTGCCGGGAACTGTTCTAAACACTGGGGGTAGGTAGAAGGGAGAGGGAGCCGGGGAAAAGAGGGTTTAATCAGGGAAGGCCTCTTGGAGGAGATGTGACCTTCATTCATTCATTCAGTAGCATCTATTGAGCGCTTACTATGTGCAGAGCGCTGTACCAAGCGCTTGGAATGGACAGATCGGTAACGGATAGAGACGGGCCCTGCCCTCCGACGGGCTCACGGTCTGATCGGGGGAGACGGACGGACGAGAACGATGGCGATAAATATTGCTTGCGAGGTGGAGAGAGCGGCGGTCTGGGCTTTACGGAGGGGGAGGATGTGGGAAGGGGGTCGGCGGCGAGGTAGGCGAGATGGGGCCATAGTGAGAGAGCTGGCGCTGGAGGAGCGGGAGTGTGCGGGCTGGGCTGTAGCAGGAGATCGGCGAGGCGAGTCAGTACTAATATTAATAATCGTGGTATTTGCTAAGCACCTACTTTGTGCCAAGCACCGTTCTAAGCATGGGGGTAGATGCGAGGTAATCGGGCTGTCCGCATGGGCTCTCCCGCCCTTAATCCCCATGTGCCCGATGAAGCACAGAGAAGTGAAGTGACTCGCCCACGGTCGCACAGCTGAGCGGCAGAGCCCGAATTCGAACCCACGACCTCCGACTCCCCAGCCCGGGCTCTTTCCACTGAGCCACGCCGCTTCTCTCTCTGAAAATAAAGAGAGAGCCAATCCAGGCGGTGCAGTTTGAGTCGAGCGAGAACCTGTCAGGAGGATGTTTCCTAGATGCGAAATGCTTCCGTTACGAAGATAACGTTTTCAGTGGTATTTGTGAGCGCTCGTTCGGTGCCAGAGACTGGACTAAGGGCAGGCTAGACAGGTTGGACACAGTCCACGTCCTACCTGGGGTTCGTAGTCTTGATCCCGTTTTACGGATGTGGGAACGGAGGCACAGAGAAGTGAAGTGACTTGCCTGAGGTCACGCAGCTGAGAAGTGGCAAAGCCAGAATTGGAAGCCGGATCCTTCTGATTCCCAGGCCCGTGTTCTCTCCATTATGCCGTACCGCTTTCCACCCATCGTCCAGGGGGATACGGCTGAGGTGCAGCGTGGCTCTTGGGAGTCAGAGGTCATGGGTTCGAATCCCGGCTCTGCCGCTTGCCAGCTGGGTGACTCTGGGCGAGTCGCCTCGCTTCTCTGTGCCTCAGTGACCTCATCTGGAAAATGGGGATTAACTGCGAGCCTCACGTGGGACGACCTGATTGCTCTGTATCTACCCCCGCGCTTAGAACGGTGCTCTGCACGTAGTAAGCGCTTAAATACCGACATTATTAGATTTTCATTATTAATATTATTGTTATTAAGAGCTGCCAAGTCATTTCCGATTCTTAGAGACTCCATGGCTATGCTTTCTCCAGAACGTCCTGTCCTCTGCCATAAACCGCAAGCTTTCTAACGATCCTTCCGTTGTCGTCGTCATGGCCTCTATCCATCCAAGCCGCCAGTCTGCCTCTTCCACCTTTTCCCTGGACTTTTCCCGACATTAGTGTCTTCTCCAGAGAATCAGTCCTCCCGATTCTGTGTCCAGAATTTGCCAATCTAAGTCATTTGGCCTTCCAAAGACCACTTTGGTTTAATTTGCTCCGAAACCCATTTGTGTTTGTCTTTTGGGCCGTCCGTGGGATTCACAGAAGTCTCCTCCAACGCCACGTTTCAAAACAGTCGATGTTCTTTCTCTCCTCTTTTTTCACCGTCCGGCTTTCGGATCCATACGCCGTCACTGGAAACACCCCAGAGTTGACAATTTGTATTTTGGGGGCAGTCGATAACAGCCGCGCATTTTATGACTTTTTGCAGGCTCTTCAGAGCAAGTCTTCCTGACGTTGATCTTCGGCGTATTTCTTGACTACCATCTCCTTTATTGTTGATTATCGATCCCAGGAGAGAGACATTATCAACTATTTCAGCCTTCTCGCCGTCCGGTACAAATGTGTGGAAACTAAGGCTGGGTTAGCACCTCATTAAAGCCGGGGATCAGTGAGCGGAGCGCTTTGTTAAGGCTGCGTAAACTCACTGCCGGCGGGGAACGTGAATTCCAGCTCTGTTGTATAAACTCTCCCAAGCGGTGCTCTGCACACAGTAAGCGCTCAATAAATACAATTGATCGGTGGGTTAAGGGGGCTCCTCTGCATCCTTCTCCTCCTGTCTATTATCTTGAAAATCCATTTTCTCCTTGGAAGGTTCTTGGTGGACAAACCTGGTTTGAATTTGTCGGCTTTCATTCTGCTGGTAACGAGGATAGAAAACTTCGGAACTTGATAACTGTGTGACTGTGAGCAAGTCCCTTAACTTCTCTGTGCCTCAGTTACCTCGTCTGTAAAATGGGGATTAACTGTGAGCCTCACGTGGGACGACCTGATGACCCCGTATCTCCCCCGGCGCTTAGAACAGTGCTCTGCACATAGTAAGCGCTTAACAGATACCGACATTATTATTATTATTATTATTATAAGGCCCGTTTGCCGCTCTCATACTTGCAGATGGAAGGCGGCCTGTACCTTCAAATTATTCTGACTGCGGAGGGTAGAACCCGTGTCACTCGTCAGCTGGGTGACTTTGGGCAAGTCACTTAACTTCTCTGCGCCTCAGTTACCTCACCTGGAAAATGGGGATGAAGACGGTGAGCCCCACGTGGGACAACCTCGTAAGCAGCGTGGCTCTGTGGAAAGAGCCTGGGCTTTGGAGTCAGAGGTCATGAGTTCGACTCCCCGCTCTGCCACCTGTCAGCTGTGTGACTGTGGGCAAGTCACTTCACTTCTCAGGGCCTCAGTTACCTCATCTGGAAAATGGGGACGAAGACTGTGAGCCCCGCTTGGGACCACCTGATTCCCCTGTGTCTACCCCAGCGCTTAGAACAGTGCTCGGCACATAGTAAGCGCTTAACAAATACCAACATTATTCTTCTTCTTCTTCTCTGGGCCTCAGTTGCCTCATCTGTAAAATGGGGATTAACTGTGAGCCTCACGTGGGACGACCCGATGACCCTGTGTCTCCCCCAGCGCTTAGAACAGTGCTCTGCACATAGTAAGCGCTTAACAGATACCAACATTATATTATTATTACCTTGGATCGATCCCAGCGCGTAGAGCAGTGCTCGGTGCCTAGTAAGCGCTTAATAAATACCATAATTATTATTATTATGAACCGGCTTCCCCTCGCCACCTCCCGCTTGTGGGCAGGTTGAGTTTCCCCCGGGAAACGGGGCATTTCTCTTCGAAGGTCTCCTTGGCTGCCAAGCTCTCGGCTAATGTCGGAGGACACCACCGAGGTGACCGGAGAGGGAACGGAGTTTTGGACGACGTTAATCCTTGGTCTCCGACGTATTTACAGGTGGTCCGACTGAGCTGAGAATTTCCCACAGATATTTATCTGAAAGATTTCCCCGGTCAAATGCAGAACTCGCTATTCTAAACAGACCGCCGACTGCTTTACGGTGCTGATAAGCCCGACCGACGGACACTTCGGAAACCAGGTCTCCGTTAGGGACCGGAGACATCCCCGAAGGGTTCAACTTTCCGTCCAGGGCGGGGAGATCCTGAAGCTTCTCAGGGATGTCTGTAGAAGAATATGAATCTTCAGCTGTTGCAGAGGAGAAAAACTTGCCCTGAAATCAGAGCCCGGATCTGGGAATCGGAGGACCTGGCTTCCCATCCCGGCTCTGCCGCTTGTCTGCTGTGTGATCCTGGGCAAGTCACTCAACTTTCCTGTGCCTCAGATCCCTCATCAGCCAAAGGAGAGGTTCGGTGTTTCAGTATTGTGCTGGATTGTACTCTCCCAAACCCTTAGCACAGTGCTCTGCACATGGTAAGTGCTCTATAAGTATCACGGATTGACCGACTGATTGTTGGCTTACAGTAAGCACTTGACAAAGAGAAGCGGCGAGGCTCAGTGGAAAGAGCCCGGGCTTGGGAGTCAGAGATCGTGGGTTCGAAACCCGGCTGCGCCACTTGTCAGCTGCGTGACTGTGGGCACGTCACTTCTCTGTGCCTCAGTTCCCTCATCTGGAAAATGGGGATGAAGCGTGAGCCTCACGTGGGACAACCTGATTACCCTGTATCTATCCCAGAGCTTAGAACGGTGCTCGGCGCAGAGTAAGCGCTTAATAGATACCAACGTTATCATTAACATTATTATTGACAAATACCAGTCACCGTTATCATCAGTGTCATCATCAAATCCACGGAAGGGTCTGTGTGCTGAAGGAGGCCATGCGGGTATCGGAGAATACAGTTCCTCGAGGAGCTTTTCCCCTGATGAGATTGTAGACATCGAAGAAGAAGAAGCAACATTTATACAATAATAATAATAATGTTGGTACCTGTTAAGCGCTTACTATGTGCAGAGCCCCGTTCTAAGCGCTGGGGGAGACACAGGGCGATCGGGTCGTCCCACGTGAGGCTCCCGGTTAATCCCCATTTTCCAGATGAGGTCACTGAGGCCCAGAGAAGCGAAGCGACTCGCCCACAGTCACCCAGCTGACGAGTGGCAGAGCCGGGAGTCGAACCCATGACCTCTGCCTCCGAAGCCCACGATCTTTCCACCGAGTCACGCCGCTTCCCCTAGAACAGCAGAGAAAGAAGAACCCATCTCCACGTGAGCTTCACCTACTCAGCTAGACAAAGAAATTCTCGGACTAATCAATCAGATGTAGTCATTGAGCACTAGCTGCGGGCAGAGCACCGTACTAAGCATTTGGGAGGGTACACTGTAACGGACCTGGTAGACACGTTCCCTGCCCACAGCGAGCTCACGGTCTACGGGGGAAACAGATGTTAAGATAAATAAATATAAGTAAGTCAAGGATATGTCCGAAGGCACGGTGGGGCTGAGGAAGGGGTGAATAGGGGCTGCCAGTCCAAGTGCCAGGGTGATGCAGAATACCCCAATAAGAGTGGTTTTTGTTAAACGTTTAGTATTTAAGCTCACTGTGGGCAGGGAATTTGTTTATTGTTATATTGTACTCTCCCAAGCGTTTAGTACGGGAGGGAAGCAGCGTGGCTCAGTGGAAAGAGCCCGGGCTTTGGAGTCAGAGGTCATGGGTTCAAATCCCGGCTCTACCACTCGTCGGCTGCGTGACTCTGGGCGAGTCACTTCACTTCTCTGTGCCTCAGTTCCCTCATCTGTAAAATGGGGATTAAGACTGGGAGCCCCACGTGGGACAACCCGATTCCCCTGTGCCTACCCCAGCGCTTAGAACGGTGCTCTGCACATAGTAAGCGCTTAACAGATACCAACATTATTATTATTAGTAGTAGTAAGTGCTCAATAAATACAACTGAATGAATTATTATTATTATTATTATCCTCTTTTCACCACAGCTTGGCTGCTGGGCTTTAAGATCTCAGCTCATAAGCAATCCTCCTTTGGGTGGAAATGCAAGAAGCTACTAGATAAGACTACTTGTTTTATTTCGTTGTCTGTCTCCCCCTTGTAATAATGGTGGCGTTTGTTAAGCGCTTACTATGTGCAGGGCACTGTTCTAAGCGCCGGGGGGTGAGACGAGGTGATCAGGATGGCCCGCGTGGCTCAGTGGAAAGAGCACGGGCTTGGGAGTCAGAGGTCATGGGTCCGAATCCCGCTCTGCCGCTTGTCAGCTGTGTGACTGTGGGCGTCACTTCACTTCTCTGTGCCTCAGTTCCCTCATCTGTAAAATGGGGATGAAGACTGGGAGCCTCATGTGGGACAACCCGATTACCCTTTATCTACCCCAGCACTTAGAACAGTGCTCTGCACGTAGTAAGCGCTTAACAAATACCAACATTATTGTCCCCAGATCTGAGCTAAATGGAGAGAGGAACCCGTCATTCCTCTCCATGGCACGTGTCACTGGACCCCGCGATACCCTTATGTAATAACTGTGGTATGTGTTAAGCGCTTATTATGTGCCAGGCTCTGTACTGAGCGTCGGGGTGGATACAGGCAAATCAGGTGGGACCCAGTCCCTGTCTCGTGTGTCAATCCCCATTTCACAGATGAGGCGACTGAGGTCCAGAAAAGGGAAACGACCTGCCCAAGGTCTGACAGCAGACGGGTGGCGGAGCCGGGAGCAGAACCCGTGACGACCTGACTCCCAGGGACATGCCCTGTCCTCTACGCCATGCCGCTTCTCTCGTGTGTTCCTGGAGCTGAAGTCTTGGGACACAATGCCCTTTTTTCAATCAATCAATTAAAGGTATGTATTGAGCGCCTACTGTTTGCAGAGCACTTTACTAAGCGCCTGGGAAAGCACAGCACGGCAGAGTTGGTAGACTGGACCACTGCCCACAAGGAGCTTACAGTTTTCAGGAAGAGGCAGACGTTCAAGGAGATTAGGGATGGGGGGATAGAGTGTAAGAATATGAGCATAGGTTTTGTGGGGCGGGGGAGAGTTTCGAAGGCTAAGACTGTCTAAGACACATCTAAGACTCATTCATTCAATAGTATTTATTGGGCGCTTACTATGTGCAGAGCACTGTACTGAGCGCTTGGAATGAACAAGTGGGCAACCGATAGAGACGGTCCCCGCCGTCTGACGGGCTCACGGTCTGATCGGGGGAGACGGACGGACGAGGACGATGGCGATGAATAGAGTCGAGGGGAAGAACGTCTCGTAAAAACCGATGGCGACTAAATAGAATCGAGGCGATGTACAATTCATTAACGAAATAAATAGGGTGACGAAAATATATACAGTCGAGCGGACGAGCGCGGTGCCGAGGGGAGGGGAAGGGAGAGGGGGAGGAGCAGAGGGAGATGGGAGGAAAAGAGGGTTAAGCTGCGGAGAGGTGAAGGGGGGGTGGCAGAGGGAGTAGAGGGAGAAGAGGAGCTCGGTCTGGGAAGGCCTCTCGGAGGAGGTGAGTTTGAAGTAGGGTTTTGAAGAGGGAAAGAGAATCGGTTTGGCGGAGGTGAGGAGGGAGGGCGTTCCGGGCCCGCGGGAGGACGCGGCCCGGGGGTCGACGGCGGGACGGGCGAGAACGGGGGACGGCGAGGAGGTGGGCGACGGAGGAGCGGAGCGTGCGGGGTGGGGGGTAGAAAGAGAGAAGGGAGGAGAGGTAAGAAGGGGCAAGGTGATGTAGAGCCTCGAAGCCTAGAGTGAGGAGTTTTTGTTTGGAGCGGAGGTCGATAGGCAACCGCTGGAGTTATTTAAGAAGGAGAGTGACACGCCCAGATCGTTTCTGCGGGAAGATGAGCCGGGCAGCGGACTGAAGGATAGACCGGAGCGGGGCGAGAGAGGAGGAAGGGAGGTCGGAGAGAAGGCCGACACGGTAGTCTAGCCGGGATATAACGGGAGCCCGTAGCGGTAAGGTAGCCGTTCGGGTGGAGAGGAAAGGGCGGATCTCGGCGATATCGTAGAGGTGAGACCGGCAGGTCTCGGTAACGGATAGGATGCGTGGGGTGAACGAGAGAGATGAGTCAAGGATGACACCGAGATCGCGGGCCCGAGAGACGGGAAGGACGGTCGCGCCATCCACGGTGATAGGGAAGTCCGGGAGAGGACCGGGTTCGGGAGGGAAGACGAGGAGCTCAGTCTCGCTCACGTTGAGTTTTAGGCGGCGGGCCGACATCCAGGCGGAGACGTCCCGGAGGCGGGAGGAGATGCGAGCCCGAAGGGAGGGGGAGAGGACGGGGGCGGAGATGTAGATCTGCGTGTCATCCGCGTAGAGATGGTAGTCGAAGCCGTGAGAGCGGATGAGTTCACCGAGGGAGTGAGTGTAGATGGAGAACGGAAGAGGGCCGAGAACCGACCCTCGAGGAACTCCGACGGTTAAAGGATGGGAGGGGGAGGAGGCGCCGGCGAAGGAGACCGAGAAGGACCGGCCGGAGAGGTGAGAGGAGAACCGGGAGAGGACGGAGTCCGTGAAGCCGAGGTGAGATAAGGTATGGAGGAGGAGGGGATGGTCGACGGCGTCAGAGGCAGCAGAGAGGTCAAGGAGGATCAGAATGGAGTAGGAGCCATGGGATTTGGCAAGAAGGAGGTCATGGGTGACTGAGCTCCTTCTCTTCCCTCCCAAACCCCATCCTCTCCCTGACTTCCCCTTCACTGTGGATGACACGACCGTCCTTCCGGTCTCCCAGGCCCGCAACTTTGGTGTCATCCTTTACTCCGGTCTCTCATTCACCCCACACATCCAAACCGTCACCAAGACCTGCCAGTCTCACCTTCACAATATCGCCAAGATCCCCCCTTTCCTCTCCACCCAAACGGCTATCGTGCTGGTTCGAGTTCTCATAATATCCCGGCTGGATTATTGTGTCAGCCTCCTCTCGGATCTCCCTTCCTCCTGTCTCTCCCCACTCCAGTCTATTCTTCACCCCGCTGCCCGGCTCATCTTCCTGCAGAAACGCTCTGGGCCTGTCACCCCCCTTCTTAAAAACCTCCAGTTGTTGCCTATCGACCTCCCCACGAAACAAAAACTTCTCACTCTGGGCTTCGACGCTGTCCGCCACCTCGCCCCCTCCTACCTCTCCTCCCTTCTCTCTTTCCACCGCCCACCCCGCACGCTCCGCTGCTCCGCCGCCCGCCTCCTCGCCGTCCCCCGGTCTCGCCTCTCCCGCCGTCGACCCCCGGGCCGCGTCCTCCCGCGGTCCCGGAACGCCCTCCCTCCTCACCTCCTCCAAACTGATTCTCTTCCCCTCTTCAAAACCCTACTTAAAGCTCACCTCCTCCAAGAGGCCTTCCCACACTGAGTGCCCCTTTTTCCTCTGCTCCCCCCCGACACTGTCCCAACTCTCTCCCCGTGCTCCACCCCCTCCCTTCCCCACAGCACTTGTGTATATATGTACATAGTTATTATTCTATTTTTGTATTAATGATGTGTATATATCTATAATTCTAATGTTTTATGCTATTGATGCCTGTCTACTGGTTTTGTTTTGTTGTCTTTCTCCCCCGTTCTGGACTGTGAGTCCATTGTTGGGTGGGGATTGTCTCCATCTGTTGCCCAATTGTACTTTCCAAGTGCTTAGTACAGTGCTCTGCACACAGTAAGCGCTCAATAAATGCGATTAAATGAATGAAGTGCTTAAGGGTGTATAGTTGATGCAGAGGTTAGGGTAGTAAAGGAAATAAAGAACTTAATCCGGGAAGGCCTCTTGGAGGAGATGAGGTTTTAGAAGGGTTTTGAGAGACTGATGGACATGAAAGGGAAAGGAGTTCCAGGCCCGAGGGAGGGCGTGAATTAAATCAGGAACTGAAAAATGTTACCGATCATTTACTGAGCGCTTACTGTGTGCAGAGCACTGAATTTAACCCTTGGGAGGGTGCAACTTAGAGTTGGTAGACACATTCCCTGTGCACAGAGGGCTTACAGTCATCCCAGCTCTGCCACTTGTCAGCTGGGTGACTGTGGGCAAGTCACTTAACTTCTCTGTGCCTCAGTTACCTCATCTGTAAAATGGGGATTAAGAGTGTGAGCCCCACATGGGACATCCTGATTCCCCTGTGTCTACCCCAGCGCTTAGAACGGTGCTCGGCACATAGTGAGCGCTTAACAAATACCAACATTATTATTATTATTATTATTAGTTATCATCCGTGAACATCCTTCGTTTGGGGCATTTGAATTGAGTTGGGCGAATTGTGTTTGTGTTGAGTTGAGTGCGCACTTTGGTACCGAGTATTTTGCATCAGCACCTTTTCACGTTTTCAAAAGTGAATGGCAAAATCTAGGCTCTTTTGGAGGCTGTTTCGTTGCCGTCTGTGATTTACTTTTGATTCATTCATTCATCCAATCGTATTTATTGAGCGCTTACTCTGTGCGGAGCACTGTACTAAGCACTAGAGAGAGTATATACAACAGTAACAATGAGCTTAGTCTAGAGGGGGAGGTTACTGGTTATTCCATCCCATCCAAAGTTTCCCCGCGTCCCCATTCCATTCTCCACACCCTCCACTTCTTTCTCCCTCTCCGGCTCGCCCCATCCTCTTCCGATCCTAGACCACCGCGAATACTTCGATCGCGTTTCTTCAACCCTGAACTGAAATGGCTGTCGGCTCCTTCCCCCCGCGGCACAGCTGAATTTGGAAAATTTGAACTTAACAAGGTGAGCATAAAACTTCCTTTTGGGTTTACTGGCGAAAACGCATTCAAAGGCTCGAAAGATCTTTAAATCTACCGTGAGGAAAACGTAAATACAAGGTGACCTCCCGAGAGGGGTAGAGAAGTTGGAATTTTAAATAGCCCCTTTTGTTTTAACTCGTTTTTAAGATTTCTCGCCAATAAATCTCCCAGATACGATGACTCGTTCTTAAGATTTCACGCCAATAAATCTCCCAGATACGACGACTCCTTACTAGAGGGCCCTTCGGGGAGTCGGGCAGACTATAATTAAATCCTCTGCTCTCTAGAAGTTGCTTGGGAAACTAAGGGCGTACTTTCCTCCTACAAATCAAATGAGATACAGCTAAATTACATCTGCTGCTGCCTCATCTCTGGGTAATTTTCGCCTCTTGTCAAAGCAGTTGCCAAAATATTTGTCGAGGGGGATGTTTCCTGGATTTTTTTGACCCATTCTCCCACCTAAGCGGGGAGGACTAGACTGAACACGCTGGGATTTATTTACAAATGGCGCCTGTGTCTTGGCCAAGGGGCCAGATCCAGTAACCCAGCAGCGATCTATTCTCAGATATAAACAGTCAGTCAGTGGTATTTATTGATCACTAATCGCACTAGGCGCTTGGAAGAGGACGACAGAACTATATGCCAGCTACGTTCCCTGCCTACAGTGAGCCGGTGCGTGTCTGTCGGACATCCATCGGGTTTTTCGAGAAGCAGCGTGGCTCAGTGGAAAGAGCCCGGGCTTGGGAGTCAGAGGTCGTGGGTTCTAATCCCGGCGCCTCCGCTTGTCTGCTGTTTGACCTCGAGCAAGTCACTTCACTTCTCTGTGCCTCAGTGACCTCGTCTGCAAAAATGGAGATTAAAAAGTGTGAGCCCCGCGTGGGACGATCTGCTTACCCCGTATCTCCCCCAGCGCTTAGAACAGTGCTCTGCACATAGTAAGCACTTAAATGCCAAATACCAACATTTTTCCAACACCCCCCGAAACGCAGATAGGATAGTTCTGTCAGTAGAATCGTCTTTGAAAATCAAGGGTGGCCGCACAGCGATTTCATTCATTCGGTCGTATTTATTAAGCACTTATTAAGCGCAATACGACAATAAACAGACACATTCCCTGCCCGCAACGAGCTCACAGTTTAGAGCGGGGAAGCAGACATCAGTACAAATAAATTAAATTGCAGATATATATATATATATATACAGAAGTGCTGTGGGGCTCAAAGAGGGGGGAAGAGCAAAGGGAGCAGGTCAGGGTGACGCGGAAGGGAGTGGGAGATGAGGAAAAAGGGGGTTTGGTCAGGGGAGGCCTCTTGGAGGACATGGGCCTTCGGGAAGGCTTTGAAGCAGGGGGACGGTCATTGTCAGGAGGATTTGAGGAGGGAGGGAAGGACGTTCCAGGCCGGAAACAGGACTTGGGTCAGGAGTAGGCAGCGAGACGGGCATGATCAAGGCACGGTGAGAAGATTAGCACTAGGGGAGCGATTTAGATGCACATTCTTTCATTCAGTCGCATTTACTGAGCGCTGACCGTGTGCAGAGCGACACACCGAGACAATCCCGGCCCACAGTGGGCTCGCGGTCTAGAAGGGTGTACGTATCTGTGTGCGCGCCTGTGTCCGCGTGTGGTGTTGCATGCATCTGGTGGTTCTCTGTGGGCATTCAAAGGACAGGATTTTTACAAAACGCTTTTCTCTTTCGTTAGGAAACATTTCCGCGGAAGAGTGGCTGTTCGTGTTAGCGGAAGAGCTTCCATCAGAAGAGTTTATGCTAATGCGATGGAGAATAGACGTGCGTGCAGTGAATGTGATGGAAAAGCTGCTCTTCATCAATCGGTCCTATTTATTGATTCGTTCGTATTTGTCGAGCGCTTACTGTGTGCAGAGCACTGTACTAACCGCTTGGAAAAGTACGACACGACAATTAACGGTGACATTCCTTGCCCACAGTGAGATCAGAGTCTAGAAGTGGGGGGACAGGCATCAATAAGAATAAATAAAATTCCAGATATTTACATTGAGCGCCTACTGTGGGCAGAACACTGTACTAAGTGCCGGGGACAGTAAAATCTAAGACTATAACAGTTACACTCCCCGTCCACCTCGAGTTTACAGTCTAGGGGAGTTTATGCCACAAAGAAAGTTAGGCTTTGCTTCATTCAGCTACATTTTTTTTAATGGTATTTGTTATCTGTTAAGCATTTACTATGTGCCAGACCCTTTAATAATAATAATAATAATGATGTTGGTATTTGCTAAGCGCTTACTATGTGCCAAGCACTCTTCTGAGTGCTGGGGTAGATATAAGATCATCAGCTTGTCCCACATGGGGCTCACAGTCTTAATCTCCGTTTTACAGACGAGGTAACTGAGGCCCAGAGAAGTGAAGCGACTTGCCCAAAGTCACACAGCTGACAAGTGGCGGAGCCGGGATTAGAACCCACGACCTGTGACTCCCAAGCCCGGGCTCCTTCCAGTGAACCACGCCGCTTCTCGGCTTCTGTACTGAGCTCTGCGATAGATAGACATGGGCTCACAGTCTTAATCGATGAGGCGGGAGAAGTGAAATGACTTACCCAAGGTCACCCGGCAGACGGGTGGCAGAGCCGGAATTAGAACCAGGTGCTTCTGAGTCCCAGGCCCGGGCTCTAGCCACTGGGCCACACCGCCACTCAGATTTATGCTCGGGAAGCTTGGCCCGACCCCAAGCAAAAATGATAATTATGACACCGGTTAAGCGCTTACTATGTGGCAGACACTGTCCCGAGCGCCGGGGTCGAAGTAAGCAAATCCAACTCAGCCCCGTATCCTGGCTCCAGCAGCGACATCGGGATGCTCGTGACGGTTGGGAGGCAGGACGGCCTAATGGAAAGAGCCCCCCGGCCGGCAGGCAGGAAGGGTGAGTCCTCGTTCCGGCTCTGCGCCTGGCTGGCTGGGTGACCTTGGTCCGGTCCCTCGACCTCTCTGGGCCTCGGCTTCCTCATCTGGAAAACGGGGATGAGACCCGCTCCCCTTCTCTCTCCGTGCACGCACCCTATATGGGACAGCTCTTTGAGCTGAACGTCTTGAACGTTCAAGACAGGGCAGAGAGCGGTATCAGTGCTCAAGTACAGTGCCTGGCACATAGTAAGCGCTTAACAAGTAACATAATTATCCCTGTTTGGCGCACAGTCAGGTCTTGATAAATACCGTAATTAATGCCCAACTTTTCCTTCTGGTAGCCCCCAAATCCATCACCCTTCCATGCCGAAACGCATCATGACGACGAGATAACATCACGAGCCCCGTAGCGGGCGGAAGCACAGAACGTAAAGCGACGTGGTTCCGGAGTTTCCGATTTCATGAATGTTTTCACTTGCGGTCTGATTTCTTTCAGGTCCAGCCTGATTTCTTCCTAGCCGACAGCTAGGTTTCATGGCTTTCTTAGAAACTGGACCGCCGTGAACAGAAGCTGGGAACGAGTCTCTAGGCTGTAAGCTCGACGTGGGCAGAGGAGGTGGCTACCAACTCCGTTGAAGTGTATTCTCCTAAGCGGTTAGTACAGTGCCCTGCGCGCGATAAACACCGTTGACGATTGACGATACGAGACAAGAGGTCTCCATTGAGAAGCCGCGTGGCGCAGGGGAAAGAGCCCGGGCTTGGGAGTCAGGGTCATGGGTTCAAATCCCGGCTTAGCCGCTCGTCAGCCGTGTGACTTCGTGCCCATCGTTCATTCGTTCAGTAGTATTTATTGAGCGCTTACTGTGTGCAGATCACTGTACTAAGCGCTTGGAATGTACAGTTTGGCAACAGATTCACTTCTCTGCGCCTCAGTTCCCTCATCTGGAAAATGGGGACTAAGACCGTGAGCCTCACGTGGGACAACCTGATGACCTTGTACCCCCTCCAGTGCTTAGAACAGTGCTCTGCACATAGTAAGCGCTTAACCAACGCCATCCTTATAGAGTTTGGGATTCAGAGGAACGTCTACCAAGTCGTCCAAGTGCTCAGTACAGTGTTCTGCACGGAGTAAGCGCTCAATAAATATGATTGATTGACTGACTGATTGCAGGAAATGACTGTAGGGATGGGAGTCGGACCCCGTGATGAAGGGTCGGGGAAGTGGGACGTTTTATCTCGAGGCCGAGATGGCCGAGAGGTATCTCAGTGACGGTCTTCAGATGTATGAAGTGCCGCTGTGGGGAGGAAGTCTAAGCACTGGGGGAGATCCAAGCTAATCAGGTTGTCCCACGTGAGGCTCACTGTCTTCCTCCCCATTTTCCAGATGAGGTAACTGAGGCGCAGAGAAGCTAAGCGGCTTGCCCGAAGTCACACAGCCGACAGGCGGCGGAGCGGGGATCAGAACCCGCGACCTCTGACTCCCAAGCCCGGGCTCTTTCCGCTAAGCCACAGAGATCGGGGTGCAGTGAGTAAGGTCCTTCCTGGATTCCTGCTCCAGGCACCACCGGCTGGGTCGTTAGAAAGATGGTCTCCAAGTAATAATAATAGTAACTGTGGGATTTGTTAAATGCTCAGAGAAGCTGAGGAAGTGTTGAGGAAGCGAGACGTTTCATCTCGAGGCAGAGATGGCCGAGAGGTGACTTAATGACGGTCTTCAGATGTATGAAGTGCAGCTGTGGGGAGGAAGTCTGATTTTTCTTCGTCTCCACAGAGAATAAAACCAGAGTCGGGGGGTCCCATCTGTCTAGAATTCCAGCATTGTCTCTGGAATTCATGCATTATTCAGAATTCAAACAGCCTCCCTGAAATCCGCTTCGTTCGTTAAATCCCGGCTTGAATCCGCCTCCCCGCTCTCATGCCAGGGGAGGTTAATCTCAAGACTTCATTCATTCAGTAGTATTTATTGAGCGCTTACTCTGTGCAGAGCACTGTACTAAGCGCTTGGAATGGACAATCCGGCAACAGATAGAGACAATCCCTGCCCGTTGACGGGCTCACAGTCTAATCCGTTCATTCGATAGTATTTATTGAGCGCTTACTATGTGCAGAGCACTGCACCGAGCGCTTGGAATGGACACATCGGTAACAGAGACGGTCCCTGCCCTTCGACGGGCTCACGGTCTGATCGGGGGAGACGGACGGACGAGAACGATGGCGATGAAGAGAATCGAGGGGATGAACGTCTCATTGAAACAATAGCAGATAAATGGAATCGAGGCGATGTCCATCTCACTGACAAAATAAATCGGGTGATGAAAATATATACAGTCGAGCGGACGAGTACGGTGCCGAGGGGAGGGGAAGGGAGAGGGGGAGGAGCAGAGGGAAATGGGACCGCTTTAGGCAGTACAAGGGTAACTTGGGGAGCCTGGACCTCAGAGGTGAGATAATAATAATAATAATGATGATGAGGGTCTTTGTTAAGCGCTTACTACGTGCAAAACACTGTTGGTGGGGTCAGGAGAGGGGGAGTTCACCCTCTTTTCTCTCCCAACTTCTCAGTACAGCGCTCTGCAGAGCACCATCTTAACGGCTCAATAAATATGATTGACTGATTGATGGATTGATTTCCTTCCCGGATTCAGTCGATCGCTGGCATTTATTAAGTGCTTACGGTGTGCGGGGTGCTGTACTAGGCGCTTGGGAGAGTAAAACACAACAGAGATGGGAGATACGTTCCCTGACTCCAGTGAGTTTACAGTTGAGAAGGGGAGACAGATATTAATAGGAGTAGATGTCACAGATCCGTTAGTGAGGGTTAGGTGGATATGAAGTGCCCGAAGGATACGGATTCAAGTGCACGGACGATGCAGAGGGAGAGGGAGCCGCGGAAAAGAGGGCTTAATCAGGGAAGGCCTCTTGGAGGAAGTGGGACCTTAATAATAACAATAATAATTATGAGAAGCAGCGTGGCTCAGTGGAAAGAGCCCGGGCTTTGGAGTCAGAGGTCATGAGTTCGAATCCCAGCTCTGCCACTTGTCAGCTGGGTGACTGCGGGCAAGTCATTTAGCTTATCTGTGCCTCAGTTACCACATCTGGAAAATGGGGATGAAGATTGCGAGCCCCACGTGGGACAACCTGATTCCCCTGTGTCTACCCCGGCGCTTAGAACGGTGCTCGGCACATAGTAAGCGCTTAACAAAGACCAACATTTAATTTAATTTTTTAATTTTAATTTTTGATAATAATAATAATAATAATATTGTTGGTCTTTGTTAAAGAGCTTACTATGCGCCGAGCACCGTTCTAAGCGCTGGGGTAGATACAGGGTCATCAGGTTGTCCCACGTGAGGCTCACGGTGTTCATCCTCATTATACAGATGAGGGAACCGGGGCACCGAGAAGTGAAGTGACTCGCCCACAGTCACAGAGCCGACGGGCGGTGGAGCCGGGCTAAGAAGCTGGGATTAGAGAAGCAGCGTGGGACGCAGTCCCTGTCCCACATGGGGTTTACAGTCTTAATTCCCATTTTACAAGTGAGGTAACTGAGGCCCAGAGAAGGGAAGTGACCTGCCCAAGGTCACCCAGCAGACAAGTGGCAGAACCGGGATCAGAACCCGCCCTGACCTTCTGTCTCCCAGGCCCGGGCTCTGTCCCTCCACCTCTATCTCCTTCTCTCACCTCTCTAACTTTCTCTCTAAGCAGCGTGGCTCAGTGGAAAGAGCACGGGCTTTGGAGTCAGAGCTCGTGGGTTCGAATCCCGGCTCCGCCGCTTGTCAGCTGTGTGACCGTGGGCAAGTCACTTCGCTTCTCTGGGCCTCAGGTACCTCGTCTGTAAAATGGGGATGAAGACCGTGAGCCTCACGCGGGACAACCTGAATCCCTTGGGTCTACCCCAGCGCTTAGAACGGTGCTCTGCACATAGTAAGCGCTTGACAAATACCAACATTATTATCATTATTATTATTATTCCCCTTCTCTCTCACCCTCTCCCACCTTCGGTCCATCTCTCCCTCCCCTCTCTTCCCCTCCCTCCTCTCTCCCTCTCTGACCTTCTCTCCATCTCACCGTCTCCCTCCTTCTCTCCGCCTGCCTCTCCCTCTAGCAAAGTGAGGTTGGGGGCTGGGCAAGGCGATCGACGGCTTTCGGATCCATCCCGGTCCCTCTTGCCTCAAGAAGTAAGGACCGGCCTTTCCCGAGAGAAGCACTGGCCGCAGCAGCAGATGACAATAATAATAATAGTAATAATGTTGGTATTTGTTAAGCGTTTACTTTGTGCAGAGCTTAGTACGGTGCTCTGCACATAGTAAGCGCTCAATAAATGCTAAATACTACTACTGTTCTAAGCACTGGGTTAGACTGTCAGGTTGTCCCATGGGAGGCTCACAGTCTTCATCCCCATTTTACAGACGAGGTCACCGAGGCCCAGAGAAGCGAAGCGACCTGCCCACAGTCACACAGCTGACAAGGGGCGGAGCCGGGATTCGAACCCATGACCTCTGACTCCCAAGCCCGGGCTCTTGCCAGTGAGCCACGCCGTTTCCATCCTATGGGCTTATGAACACCCCGCCTGCCCGCCGTACAGGTTTTCCTCCCCCCACAGCCACTGTTTTCCGTTGCCGTCGATACCCGAGTCACCTGGGACACTAGCCTGTAATCTCCCTCTAGACCGTAAGCTCCTCGTGGGCAGGGACCATCTCTGTCAACTCTGCCACATTGCACTCTTTCAGTACGGTGTTCTGCACCCAGTAGGTGCTCAATAGTCATTCATTCAATCGAAATTATTGAGCACTTTGTGTAGAGCACTGTACTCGGCGCTTGGGATGTACGGTTCGGCAACAGAGACAATCCCTGCCCGATAACGGGCTCCCAGTTTAAACGGGGGAGACAGACAGCGGAACAAAACAAGCGGTCTGGCATAAATATCATCAAGATGAATAGAATCAGAGATATATACACATCATTAACAAAATAAATAGAGTGATAAATAATATATACAAAAATGCACAGGGGCTGTGGGGAGGGGAAAGGGAGAGGAGAGGGCGGGAGAAGGGGGAATGGGGAGGGGAGGAGGGGAAAGGGAGGGCTCAGGCTGGGAAGGCCTCTTGGAGGAGGTGAGCCCTCAGTAGGGCTCGGAAGAGGGGAAGAGAGTCAGTTTGGCGGAGGTGAGGAGGGAGGGCGTTCCGGGACCGCGGGAGGACGCGGCCCGGGGGTCGACGGCGGGACGGGCGAGGAGGCGGGCGGCGGAGGAGCGGAGCGTGCGGGGTGGGCGGTGGAAAGAGAGGAGGGAGGAGAGGTAGGAGGGGGCAGGGGGACGGACAGCCTCGAAGCCTAGAGTGAGATGTTTTTGTTTGGTGCGGAGGTCGACGGGCAACCACCGGAGGTTTTTAAGAAGGGGAGTGACAGGCCCAGAGCGTTTCTGTGGGAAGATGAGCCGGGCAGTGGAATGAGGAATAGACCGGAGCGGGGAGAGACTAGGAGGAAGGGAGATGAGAGAGGAGGCCGACACAATAATCCAGTCGGGAGATTATGAGAGCTCGTACCAGCAAGGTAGCAATTTGGGTGGGCAGGAAGTGGCGGATCTTGGCGATGTCGTGAAGGTGAGACCGGCAGGTGTTGGTGACGGATTGGATGTGCGAGGTGAATGAGAGAGCAGTAAGTATCGTGGATTGATTGACCGGAAGCTCCGCGGCTGACATCGAGAAAGCCAGTGGATCCCCCCAGATCTCAGATCTATTACCTTGGGTGGCTCTTGGTTTGACTTCTGCCAGTTCATCTCCTCTCGGTCTTTTATGGTATCTGTTAAGCTCTCATTATGTGTCGAGCGCTGTCCTGGGTAGGTACAGGTTTATTAGGTCGGACACAGTCCCTGCCCCACGTGGAGCTCACGGGCTAAGGAGGAAGGAGGGGGGTTTAATCCCCATTTTACAGTTGAGGCAACCGAGGCACAGGGAATTGAAGCGACTTGCCCGCCGGTCACCCAGCAAGCGACGAGGAGAGTCGGGTCTAGAATCCGGGCCACCGACTCCCAGGCCTGCGCTTTTCCCACTTGAAAACGAGTGGCGGGTGTGCGAACTTGTGTTTTTGCGTGCCACTTGGTATTCCGCTGTTACGTTGCCCACGGCCGGCCTGCTTTCAGTTGGAGTGAGGTTTTGTAAATGCCGGTCCTTCTGTTTGGCCTGAGCGGGCCCAGTGGTTCTACTGGCTGCTGCTGTTGCTCTCGCCCTATCCACTGGGAGGAAAAAAGAGGAACACGAGTTGTTAATAAAGAACGGGGAAAGGTTCCAAGAATCGCCAACGGCTCCCCTCGGCCTCCTCACCGTGTCTGGCGTTTTATTTAAATTCAGTCACTGCCTCTTCCCGGAACCCCTCCCGACAAGAAAGCCAAGTCAAATGTCTTCCCGCCTTCATTCAGAAGAAATCGAGGCCGAAGAGAGGGTGGTGTTGCGTGTGATGACCTCAGGTCGATGCGGATGGAAGAACGCATGCAGGGGAAGTAACGCGAGCCACTGGATTTTCCGGAGCGTGGGTTTTTTGGAGGTGGGTGCCCGGGAGAGGAAACGCAGCTGAGTTTTGTGACCGAATGTGGAAATGGGTCCATTTTCTCTCTTGACTCAAAGGTGAGTCAAAGGTGTCTCAAAGGTGAGACAGGTGCCCCTCCTGTCGATCACTTTCTTCGAGTCCAGAAAGTCGGCCGGATGCTTTTGCCGAGTCGTCTGCTTAAAAGCAGCGTGGCTCAGTGGGAAGAGCCCGGGCTTCGGAGTCAGAGGTCATGGGTTCGACTCCCGGCTCTGCCACTTGTCAGCTGGGTGACTGTGGGCGAGTCGCTTCACTTCTCTGGGCCTCAGTTACCTCATCTGGAAAATGGGGATTAACCGTGAGCCTCACGTGGGACGACCCGATGGCCCTGTATCTCCCCCGGCGCTTAGAACAGTGCTCTGCACATAGTAAGCGCTTAACAGATACCAACGTTATTATTATTATTATTATTAAAATACCCCCGGGTCAGTGGAGCCATGGATACAACCGGATTGTTGTGTGGCCGTTGGCCCATTCTGCGTCCTGGTCTCGTCTCGTCTTATGCCGTCGAGTCGTTTCATTCATTCATTCATTCATTCATTCAATAGAATTTATGGAGCGCTTACTATGTGCAGGGCACTGTACTAAGCGCTTGGAATGAACAAGTCGGCAACAGATAGAGACGGTCCCTGCCGTTTGAAGGGTTTACGGTCTAATCGGGGGAGACGGGCAGACGAGAACGATGGCGATAAATAGAGTCGAGGGAAAGAACGTCTCGTAAGAACAGTGGCAACTAAATAGAATCAGGGTGATGTACATCTCATTAAACAAAATGAACAAAATAAATAGGGTGATGAAGATATTCCGACCCATTGCGACACCACGGACGCATCTCTCGCAGAACGCCCCGCTCTCCACCTGCGACGGTGCTCGTAGCGCATCCCTCGGGTTTTCTTGGGAAAGATACGGAAGCGGTTTATCACTGCCGCCTTCCACGCGGGAAACTAGAATCGCCGCCCTCGACTCTCTGTCGTGCCGCCGCTGCCCGGCGCGGGTGAGTTTTGACTCGTAGCAGAATGTCTTGCACTCGCTACCCACCGGCCAAGCTAGGAAGGGAACGGACAGGCCTCTGCCGGACTCTCCCTCCCGTAGCCGAGACCGGTAGGGCACTGGAAACTCTCCAGGTGCCACCCTGAGAGGGGAACTCTGTGTCCTAGATCGATCAATTGGTCGATCAATCCGTGGTATTTATTGAGTGCTCATTCGGTGTTCAGAACACTGTCCAAAGCTCTGGGGGAGTAGAATATAATAAAGTTGGTAAAACCGATCCCTGCCCACGATGAGCTGACAGACTAGAGGAGGAGACGGATAGTGATACAAATAGGCGCATTATTGAAGCAGCGTGGCTCGGTGGAAAGAGCCCGGGCTTGGGAGTCAGAGGTCATGGATTCGAATCCCGGCTCTGCCCCTTGTCAGCTGTGGGACTGTGGGCAAGTCACTTAACTTCTCTGTGCCTCAGTTCCTTCATCTGTAAAATGGGGATTAAGACTGTGAGCCTCACGTAGGACGACCTGATGACCCGGTATCTCCCCCAGCGCTTAGAACAGTGCTCTGCACATAGTAAGCGCTTAACAGATACCAACATTATTATTATAGATACATACATAGGTGCCTTGGGGTTGAGGGAGGGATGAATAAGGGTGCAAATCTAAGTCCTAAACATGAATTTCTGCTCCTCTAGTCACAGTCCCCTACTGATTTTGTTTTTATTTGGGTACTTTTCTGCATTGGATTTTAATAATAATAATAATAATAATAATGTTGGTATTTGTTAAGCGCTTACTATGTGCCGAGCACTGTTCTAAGCGCTGGGGTAGACACAGGGGAATCAGGATGTCCCACGTGGGGCTCACAGTCTTAATCCCCATTTTCCAGATGAGGGAACTGAGGCCCAGAGAAGTGAAGTGACTCGCCCAAAGTCACACAGCTGACAAGTGGCAGAACTGGGATTCGAACTCCTGACCTCTGACTCCAAAGCCCATGCTCTTTCCACTGAGCCACCCTGCTTCTCATGCTTTAATGTTTCATCATTCCTGATGACAGCTCCAGTCCCTTCTCCCGACTTGTACTCCTAGATCGTGAACGCCCCTCCCGGGGACGGGGACCAGGTCTATTTCTCACGTGTGAGTTGGCTCCCAGTGCTTAGTACAGTGCTCTGAGGCACACGTTAAGTGCTTAATAAATGCTACTACTGCGCGAGAAGCAGGGTGGCTTAGTGGATAGAGCAGGGGCCTGGGAGTCAGAAGGACCTGGGTTCTAATCGCGACTCCTCCACTTGTCGGCCGTGTGACCTCGGGCGAGTCACTTCGTCATAGGTTCTAATCCCCGCACCGCCACTTGTCAGCTGTGTGACTTCGGGCAAGTCACTTCGCTTCTCTGTGTCTCGTGACTTCGTCTGTCAAAAGGGGGTGAAGACTGTGAGCCCCACGTGGGACAACCTGCTCACCTTGTATCTACCCCAGCGCTTAGAACAGTGCTTGGCACAGAGTAAGCGCTCAACAAATGCCGTCATCATCGTTATTATTGTTACTTCACTTCTCTGCGCCTCAGTTACCTCATCTGGAAAATGGGGATCGAGACCGTGAGCCCCGTGCGGGACAGGGACTGCGTCCGACCCCATTTGCTTGGATCCATCCCGGCACTTAGAACGCTGCCTGGCACATAGTAAGCGTTTAACAAGTGCCACAGTTCTTTTTAACCACGTGCTCTTATTTCACAGAGAGCAGCAGTTGAAACCTCCCAGTAGCCACCTTGCTCTCCTGACTTTATAAGTGGGCCAACCCTACCCCGTCCGCTTTCTCAAACTGGTCAGGCGCCGAGCCTGTGTGGGAACCTGCAGAAATGCTGTGGGCCTGTCACTCCCCTTCTTAAAAACCTCCAGTGGTTGCCTATAATAATAATAATGTTGGTATTTGTTAAGCGCTTACTATGTGCCGAGCACTGTTCTAAGCGCTGGGGTAGACACAGGGGTATCAGGTTGTCCCACGTGGGGCTCACAGTCTTAATCCCCATTTTACAGATGAGGGAACCGAGGCACCGAGAAGTGAAGTGACTTGCCCAAAGTCACACAGCTGACAAGTGGTCGAGCCGGAATTTGAACCCATGACCTCTGACTCCAAAGCCCGTGCTCTTTCCACTGAGCCGCGCTGCTTCTATCAACCTCTGCACGAAGCGAAAACTTATCACTCTAGGCTTCGAGGCTGTCCATCACCTCGCCCCTTCCTACCTCTCCTCCCTCCTCTCTTTCCACCGCCCACCCCGCACGCTCCGCTCCTCCGCCTCCCGCCTCCTCGCCGTCCCCCGTTCTCGCCCGTCCCGCCGTCCACCCCCGGGCCGCGTCCTCCCGCGGTCCCGGAACGCCCTCCCTCCTCACGCCCGCCAAACTCATTCTCTTCCCCTCTTCAAAACCCTCCTTAAAGCTCCCCTCCTCCAAGAGGCCTTCCCACACTGAGCTCCCCTTTTCCCTCTCCTCCCTCTACCCCAACTTCACCTCTCCGCAGCTAAACCCTCTTCTCCCCCAATTCCCTCTGCTCCTCCGCCTTTCCCGTCCCCTCCGCTCAGCGCCGTACTCGTCCGCTCGACTGTACCTATCTTCATCACCCTATTTATTTTGCTAATGAGACGTACATCGGCTCGATTCCATTTATCTGCTATTGTTTTAACGAGACGTTCTTCCCCTCCATTCTATTCATCGCCATCGTTCTCGTCCGTCCGTCTCCCCCGATCAGACCGCGAGCCCGTCGAAGGGCAGGGACTGTCTCTATCTGTTACCGATCTGTACGTTCCGAGCGCTTAGTACAGTGTTCTGCACATAGTAAGCACTCGATAAATACTATTGAATGAATGAATGAATGAACCTGTCAGGATCGCTGACCGTCGGGCCTTTCCGTCAGTCACACGGCCTCTTCTTCCCCATTTCTCTGCTCCTCCTCGCCTCTCCCCGCTCCTCCTCTTCTCTTCTCTTCCTCCCCATCCCTTCCCTCCTTCCCCTCTCCTCCCTTCCAAGATTCCAAAAATCCCCTCCGGGGAAAGCAAGGGGTGCTGTTCAGCCTATCTAGGTTGCTACATCAGGGTTTGCGAATGAACCCGTCTGCCAAGCCAGACTCCCGGAGGGAGGGGAGGTTCCAAACGCCGCCGCCGCTGCTCCCCGGAGTGAGACGACTGGGCGGCCGCCCTCCGTCCCAACCTCTTGCCAAAGACAACGCCGCTCCAGACACCGCGGGAGCTAAAGGTCAGGGAGGGCAAGGGAGCTTCTGTGCGTCTCGGCGACCGAACCGTTTCCTGGGATTTCCCAGCCCCGCTCGGGTAACGGCGGGAAAAGGGTCGGCACGATGCCCAACGGATCGGACGGAACCGAAGACCTCCGACCTGTGTAGCGCGACGTTGACCTCGGCCTGAGCTGGAATGGGTAACCTCTGCTGGGGAGCAGGACGGACGGGACCGGAGCAAGGCAGTCCCGTCTCGCTGTCTTGGGGTCCCCCAAGGGGATGGGGAACAGGGCAGAGGAATCACGCGAACCCCTTGCCCGCTTCTGGCTGAGGCAAGATGCGCCCCCGTTGAGCTGCACAAGTCTGCGGCAGTTCTAAAGTAATAATGATAATAATAATGCTGGTATTTATTAAGTGCTTACTACATGCAGAGCACTGTTCTAAGCGCTGGGGGAGATACAGGATAATCAGGTTGTCCCACGTGAGGCGTCTTCATCCCCAATTTGCGGATGAGGTAATTGAGGCACAGAGAAGTGAAGTGACTTTGCCCACAGTCACCTGGCCGACAGGTGGCAGAGGCGGGATTCAAACCCATGACCTCTGACTCCCAATCCCGGGCCCTTTCCACTGAGCCACACTCTTTCTCATCAAGTTGGTCGAGTTTCCCTCCCCGAGTTTCCCCACCCCAAACACACGGTTAGGGTCTCCCGGTGTCTACGTTGGGGGGCCCAACACCCCACCCTCAGCCACAGGGCAGGAGAGGGAGCCTGATGAGACCCCCCCACCTCCACCCCAACCTGCCCCAACTGCCCCCTCATTTTCCAGTGGTCGCCAGCGTGGGTCCGGACCGCCGTACACGGCTCCGGGATGCCGCCTGCCCATCCGGCTGGGTTTCTTCTCCATCGTCAGTGCTATTTATGGAGCACTTACTATGTGCAGAGCACTGTGCTGAGCGCGTGGGAGAGTCCAACACAGTTGGTAGATGTGTTCCCTGCTCACAACCAGCTTGCAGTCTTTCCTTGTTCATTCAGTAGAAGCGGCGTGGCTTAGTGGAAAAGAGCACGGGCTCGGGGGTCCGAGGTCTTGGGTTCTAATCTCCTCTCCACCACTTGTCAGCTGTGTGACTTTGGGGCGAGTCACTTCACTTCTCTGGGCCTCAGTTCCCTCATCTGGAAAATAGGGGATAAGACTGTGAGTCTCCCGTGGGACAACCTGATTACCTTGTATCTACCCCAGAGCTTAGAACAGTGCCTGGCACACAGTAAGCACTTAACAAATATTATCATTATTCATTTGGATTTATTCATTCAATCATATTTATTGAGCATTTTCTGTGTGCAGAGCACTGTAGGTGATTCAGAGTTGGAGAGGAAAGAGCCGGGGCAAGATGGGAAGACAGTTTTGGTTTGGAGGTGTGGTGCGGCCGAGGGGCGATGAGTCAGGCAGGAGCCAACCTGCCTTTCGGTTCCGGCTTCGGGCTCGGGACGCGGGAGTAATGAGCAGGATGAGTAACGCCCAAGCCGGAGCCCTTTACTGGCTCTATTGGCCGCTGGCCAGAGTCAAAGCCTGCAAAGCCGAAGTCCCACCGCGTCAGACGCTGGCCATTCTGGGCCTCGTCCAAACGCACGGACGTCTTCAAATCCCCCGACTCTTGGCCGAATCAGGAAAGACTTTTATCCGCCGAGGGTTGGGATGAAAGAGGAACCGATGTGGGGATGGGCAGGAGGAGGAGTTGGGATGACAGCCCCTAAACTGGCGACGTTGGGAGAGGTCCAGGCCGTCCACGGGAGGAGTCCCGGATGGGTGCGAGGGATGGCCGGGAAATGGTTCCTTAGAGGAAAATGGTCTTCGACATCTCCCTGGAAAGACATGGGCTTTTCCCTCTGCTCTCTACCCATTGCTAAGTGTGCTCTTCACGTCGATAATAATACCGATGATGATGATGTGGTATTTGTTAAGCACTCACTGTGTGTGCCAAGCACTGTGCTAAGTGCTAGGGTGGATACAAGCTAATCAGACTGGACACAGACCCTGTCCCACATGGGGCTCAAGAATCAATCAGACTTATTGAGGACTTTCCCGTGCAGAGCACACTGAAGGGCTCGGGAGAGTACCGGGTAACCGGGTTGGGAGACGTGTTCCCGGCCCACGAGGGCCTTACAGTCTAAAGGGGGATTTACTAGTGGGAGGAGGGTACATTAGCATTAGGAAGCATAAGCTTATTAACTTACTAACTTCCCTCGGCAGAAACCTCCCTCTCAAAGGTCACCCATGTTCTCCTTCTTGCCAAATCCACCGGCTTCTACTCCGTCCTAACCCTCCTCGACCTCTCAGGTGCCTTCGACACCTTGGACCACCCCCTTCTCCCGGGTACAATATCCAACCTCGGCTTCACTGACTCCGTCTTCTCCTGGTTCTCCTCTTATCTCTCTGGCCGTTCGTTCTCGGTCTCCGTCGTGGGCTCCTCCTCTGCCTTCCATCCCCTAACTGCGGGAGTCCCTCAAGGTTCAGTTCTCGGTCCCCTCCTATTCTCCGTCTACACACATTTCCTTGGAGAACTCATTCACTCCTACGGTTTCGACTGCCATCTCTATGCAGACGATACCCAAATCTACATCTGCTCCCCTGATCTCTCTCCATCTCCCCAGGTTGGCATCTCCTTCTGCCTTCAAGACATCTCCACTTGGATGTCCTCTCTATCACTTCAAACTTAACATGTCCGAAACAGAGCTCCTTTTTTCCCCACCCGAACCCTGTCCTCTCCCTGACTTTCCCATCACTGTAGAAGACATCACCATCCTTCCTGTCTCACAAGCCCGTAACCTCGGTGTTATCCTTGACTCCTCTACAGAACGTTTTTCTACAGAAACGTTCAGAAATGTCACCCCCCCCCCCCTCAAAAATCCCCAGCGGTTGCCCATCCACCTCCGTATGGCTCAGTGGAAAGAGCATGGGCTCGGGAGCCAGAGGTCATGGGTTCGAATCCCGGCTCGGCCACTTGGCGGCCCTGTGACGGTGGGCAAGTCACTTCACTTCTCTGTGCCTCAGTTACCTCATCTGTAAAATGGGGATGAAGACCGTGAGCCTCACGTGGGACAACCCGATGACCCTGTATCTACCCCAGCGCTTAGAACAGTGCTCGGCACATAATAACAATAATAATGTTGGTATTTGTTAAGCGCTTACTATGTGCCGAGCACTGTTCTAAGCGCTGGGGTAGACACAGGGGAAGCAGGTTGTCCCACGTGGGGCTCACAGTCTTAATCCCCATTTTACAGGTGAGGGAACTGAGGCACAGAGAAGTTAAGTGACTTGCCCACAGTCACACAGCTGACAGGTGGCAGAGCTGGGATTCGAACTCGTAAGCGCTTAACAGATGCCAACGTTATTCTTATCGAACAAAAACTCCTCCCCACTGGCTTTAAAGCACTCCATCGCCTCGCCCCCTCTTACCTCACCTCACTTCTCTCTTTCAACCCAGCCCGCACACTTTGCTCATCCGGTGCTCACCTTCTCACTGGGCCTTGATCTCGCCTATCCCACCCCCAACCCCAGGCCCACGTCCCGTCTCAGGCCTGGAACATCCTCCCTCCTCAAATCTGCCAGACGATTACTCTCCCCCACTTCAAAACCTTGTCGAAGGCTCCTCCGAGTGGCCTTCCCAGACTGAGCCCCACTTTTCCTCATCTCCCACTCGCTTCTGGGTCCCCCTGACTTGCTCCCTTTGCTCTCTCCCACTCCCAGCCCCACAGCACTTACGTATAGATCTGTAAATTTTATTTATTTGTATTGATGTCTGTCTCTAGACTGTGAGCTCGTTGTGGGCAGGGATCGTCACTGTTTATTGCTATATTGTACTTTCCCAAGCGCTCAGTTCAGTGATCTGCACAAACGAGAAGCAGCGTGGCTTAATGGCAAGAGCCAGGGCTCGGGAGTCAGAGGTCGTGGGTTCTAATCCCGGCTCTGCCGCTTGTCAGCTGTGTGACTTTGGGCAAGACCCTTCACTTCTCTGGGCCTCAGTTCCCTCATCTGTCAAATGGGGATGAAGACTGTGAGCCCCACGTGGGACAGCCTGATCGCCTTGTATCCACCCCAGTGCTTAAAACAGTGTTTGGCACAGAGTAAGTGCTTACCAAATACTACTGTTATCATTAGTAGTAATAATAAAAAATACAATTGAATGAATGAGTTGAATAAGCCCTGCCATCAAGGAGCTTAGAGTGGAGAGGGAGAGGCAGACACCAAAACAAATTGCGTCACTCCACCCTCTCGTTTCCTCCTTCCTCCTTCCCATCTCTAGGAAGCGGGCAAATTGGGTTGGAGCTGGTTCGTTCCCCCAAACAGTAATCTGGAACACAGGCCGCACCCGGAGGGTGGAGGAGACAGTAATTCACCTACTTAATGATGGCATTCGTTAAGGGCTCGAGACTGAGTGCCGCAGTGGATACAAGATAATCAGGTTGGACACAGTCCCTGTCCTACAAGGGGCTTAATCACAGTCTTAATCACAGTCTTAATCTCCATTTGCAGATGAGGTAACTGAGGCACAGAGCAGTGAAGTGACTGGCCCAAGGTCACACAGCAGATAAGCGGCGGAGCCGGGATTAGAACCCAGGTCCTTCTGGCTTCCGAGCCATTGCTCTTTCCACTAGGCCGTGCTGCCCATTTCCGTGGGGCCGCGCTCGGTCTGAACCGGCTGCCGGGTATTCTGAGGGCCGGGACTAAGCCTGGGTCTGACGGAGCTGGCCGGGGAGAAATGAGACGTTGGTTTCCAAAGAGGTTCCCCGTTGGCCCCTGGGCGCGCTCCGAAGCTTGGACTTGGGAAGACGAGCGGGGTGGGAAGAGGGAGGGGAGAAGCTAGAGAGATGCTTGTGCGACTCCCGCCAACAGAGCCCCCGCTAACCCCCCGTCCTCCACCGGCCGGGGGAGGCCGGAGCTGCGTCCGCCGCTCCGAGCGCGGCCGGGAGCCGGGGGCCGGGCCCCTGCCGGGACCGGACACTCGCGGAGAGGTGGGCCGGGCGCCCCAGAAGAGCTGATTTCCCCACTAGCCAGCTGTGACGGATGTGCGGGGAGTTGGGGGCCGGGTCCCTGCCCACCCCGGGGCACCCGCAGAGAGGTTGGCTGGACGCCCGGCAAGAGCTGATTCAGCCAGACGGCTGTGACGGATGACCGGAGGTCGTGGGATGGCTGGTGGCGGTCGGTGCCCGGGAATAGCCCATTTCCCACTAGCCAGCTGTCACTGGGAGCCGGGGGCTGTTTCTTGCTTGCCTTGTAATCAATCACAGGTATTTATTGAGCGCTTACCGTATGCAGAGCACCGCACTAAACGCTTGAAAGAGTACAACAGAATGAGCAAACACGTTCGCTGCCCTTAATGAGCTTACTGTGTAGCCGGGGAGACAGACATTAATAGGAATGAATAAGTCCTTCATAATATATAATTCGAAGATAGGTACGTGAGTGCCGCGGGGTTGGGGGTGAGGCGAATGTCGAACGTCCGAAGGTCACGGACCGAAGCGCGTAGACGACGCAGAAGGGAGCGCGAGCCGGGGAGAAGAGGGCTTAATCGGGGAAAGGCGACAGCGAGAAGCAGCGTGGCCTAGTGGCCTGGAGGTCAGAGGACGTGGGTTCTAATCCCGGCTCTGCCTCGTGTCTGCTGCGTGACCTTGGGCAAGGGACCGAGTCTCTCTGTCCGCCCCCCGGCCCCATCCTGTCCGATGGGGAGGTAGAAAGTGTCCAGGGATGGAAAACACACCGGACGTCTTTAGAGGAATCGGGGCCTCGTGCCCTCCGAGCGTGTTCTCTGAATCTGCCCCGTCTCCAGATGGCCTGTTGGAGCCGGCGGTTCCCCAGAGGGAGTCGTGGGGGGAGGTTGAAAATACCAGCCGGGGGGTTCGGACGAGCCGTCCTCCCCGGCTCGCCGGGGCGAAACGCAGAGACATCGAGGGGGAAGCTAGGGATGAGGAAGGTCCATCCTTAGCTGCAAGGATATCTGTCCTCCAGGAAGGCATCGCGTACTTCCTCAAGAATCCCGGGGTGAAGGTCGGTGAAGGTCGGCCAGTCGATCCTTTTAACCGAGCGCCTTTCGTCTGCAGAGCACTGTATTAAGAGCTTGGGAGACAATATAACGGAGTTGGTAGACAAATTCCCGGCCTATCACGAGCTTAGAGCGTTAAGCGCTTACTGTGCGCCAAGCGCCTCACTGAGCGCTGGGGCAGATACAAGTTAATCGGGTTGGACGCAGTCCATGCCCCACGTGGGACTCACAGTCTTAATCCCCCATTTTCCAGGTGAGGGAACCGAGGCACAGCGAAGTTAAATGACTTGCCCGAGGTCACACAGCAGACGAGTGGCGGAGCTGGGATTGAAACCTCAGTCCTTTTGCCTCCCAGGTCGGTGTTTTCTCCAGTAGACCATGCTGCTTCTCTATTGAGCACTCTAACGAATATACACTGGGTTCACAGGACTTTGGTAAGTGCTTGGGAGAGTACAGTATATCAGATCCGGTAGTCATTCAATAGTATTTATCGATTCAGTAGTATTTATTGAGTGCTTACTATGTGCACTGTACTAAGCGCTTGGAATGTACAATCCGGCAGTCGAAGTAATCGCCTCTGCAACACCGATTTCAGGTTTTAAAATAGCAACCTCAAAACGTAATTCAAACTCAGCACGCGCGCAGTTACCGTTGACGCCTCGGGCCTGTGAAGAAACAGACACCCACCATTTGAAATGGCTTCCAAGGCAGTGGATGGAAAATGGATGCAGCTTAGAGGGCAGAGCTCCGCAGACCTCTCCCCTGGACGGCGAAAGAAATATTTTCCCATCGTCGTTATTGACGGATGGGGATTTCCCCTTCGTGCCAAGGGAAATGTTCGGTCCTCACACTCCGCCCATGTAGCGAGGGTAATTGTTCTGCCCAGAAGCCCTTGATGCCAACCTTCTCGCCCCACCTCGATCTCGTCTGTCTCGCCGCCCACCTCTCGCCCGCGCCCCGCCTCGGGCCCGGAACGCCCTCTCTCCTCATATTTGACAATGACTCTTCCCCCGCTTCAGAGCCTTATTGAAGGCACGCCTCCTCCGGGAGGCCTTCCCCGACCGGGCCTACGTCCAACCCGATTTCCTGGTATCCGCCCCAGCGCTTGCTACGGTGCTTGGCACATAGTAAACGCTTGTCATGGGTTCGAGTCCCGGCTCTGCCACTTGTCAGCTATGTGACTGTAGGCAAGTCACTCAACTTCTCCGTGCCTCAGTTACCTCAACTGTAAAATGGGGATTAGCTGTGAGCCTCATGTGGGACAACCTGATTTCCCTGTATCTACCCCAGCGCTTAGGACAGTGCTCTGTACATAGTAAGCGCTTAACAAATACCAACATTATTAAGCCCTCCTTTCCTCTTCTCCCACCCCTTCTGCGTCGCCCTGACTTTCTCCCTTTATTCATCGCCCCTCTCCCAGCCCCACAGCACTTATGTGCATATCTGTAATTTACTTATTTTTATTAATAATTGCTTATTTTTATTAATGTCTCCCCCTCTAGAATGTAAGTTCGTTATGGACAGGGAAGGCGTCTCATATTGTTATACTTCCCAAGCGCTTAGTACAGTGCTCTGTACACAGTAAATGCTCAATGAATACGACCGACTGTCTGACTGAGGTCCGGGACGGCACGTGAAGACTCCTCCAGGGAGACATCTGGATTGGGGACTTGCAGGCTGGGGGTCCGGGCTGCCTGCCGCATTTAATATTATATTCCGTAACATTAATATCTGTTACATGGACGTTCCCAGGCGCTTAATACGATACGCTGCACGCAGTCGGTGCTCAATAAATGCGACTGATTGATCGATTGATTTGAGGCAGAGTTTATCGCCTCACAGATATCACATCTCCCGTGGGTATTTTTTCAGATCATCGATCAGTGGTAATTATTATTGAGTACTTGCTGTGTGCAGAGGGTTTGGGAAAGTCTACAATAGGGTTGGTAGGTTTGATCTCAGATTGTCTGATGTCATTGTTGAAGGGAGAATTGAAAATTACTTAAGGATAATTAGCCTGTCATTGGGCAGGGATTGATGCTATCTGTTGCCGAATTGTCCATTCCAAGCGCTTAGTACAGTGCTCTGCACATAGTAAGCGCTCAATAAATACTACTGAATGCATGAATGAATGAATTGTCGTAAGAAGGGGCAACCGGAAAACTTTCCTTTCTCCTCCTATAATAATCCATGTACGGTTTGCTTGATTGCAAACGCTTTAAGAACAGGGATAACGCCTGCTCACTCTATTGTCCTCTCCTAAGTGTTTAGCGTACTGCTCTGCACAGAGTGAGCACTCAGTAAATACCACTGAATGGTTAATAGTCAAAGTGAGCCCCACAGCACTTACGTGCATATCTAGAATTTATTTATTTACATTAATGTCTTTCTCCCGCCCTCGACTGTCAGCTCGTTGTGGGCAGGGACCGTGTCTGTTGATTATTATTCCGTACTCTCCTTAGTTCAGGGTTCTGCACACAGTAAGCGCTCAATAAATACAGTGGAATGAGTGAATTACTGCAGAAGCAGCATGGCTTAGTGGGTGGAGCGCGGGCCTGGAAATAAGAAGGACTTGCGTTATAATTGTGGCTCCGCCACATGTCTGCTGTGTGGCCTTGGACAAGTCGCTTCACTTCTCCGTGCCTCAGTTACCTCGTCTGTGAAGATTAATACCGTGAGCTCCGTGTGGGACGCGGACTGTGCCCAACCGGATTAGCTTTATATCTATCCCAGCGCTCGGACAGTGCGCGGATATAGTAAGTGCTTAATAAATGCCAAAAAAAGAAAAGCAGGCAGGCTTCCGGCGTCTATTCTCTCCTTAGCTCTGCTTATTTCTGTTTGTCTCTCCAATACAGGAGTCTGGGGCGCTGCTCTTGGCCAACTTGGTGGGCAGGAAGCGTTCCCCTTTAGCCCGTGACCTGGGGGAGAGTCAGACTGGGCCGAAAGGGAGGTGCTCATGGGGACCCGGCCCTTTCTACCAAATGGGAGGCAGGATTACGTATTTTACACGGCCCTCTTCGCATCAGCCCTCTTCGCCTGCTACTGCCCAGCTGGCTCTTTTCATTCCTCCCAAGCCGACCTCGCTTCCCAGCTTGGCTCTTGACTCTGCGGCCCACGTGCCCTCGTAGACGCCATTCCACCGGGCCGAGGCTCCCTCCCCCGCGGCCCACGGCCCGCGGGGCTCTCCCCACCTTCAAGGCCCTCCTAAAATCCCCCTCCTGCAACAAGTCTTCTAATCGATGCTTCCGAATGGGTCGATGATACTTACTGAGCGCTCACCGCAGGCAGTGCTCAGTGCATGACCTATTGATTTGTGTTCATCAGTGTCTCTCCATCTAGACTGAACTCACTGTGAGAAGGGAATACGTCTTTTCAGCGTCATACCGCGCTCTCCCAACCGCTTAGTACGGTGCTCGGTACGCAGTAAGCGCTCAATACAAACGACTGAATGAATGGACTCTCTTACAGTACTTTCCCAACCGCTTAGCACAGTGCTCTGCACACAGTAAGCACTCAAGAAATACCACGGATTAATTAATTGCTTTCTAAGCACTTGGGAGACTATAATACAAGAGTTGGGTGACACATTCCCTTCCCACAAGGAGCTTACAGTTTAGAAAGGGAGAGAGATAGCAATATAATAATGTTGGTATTTGTTAAGCGCTTACTATGTGCAGAGCACCGTTCTAAGCGCTGGGGTAGATACAGGGTCATCAGGTTGTCTCATGTGAGGCTCAAAGTCTTCATCCTCATTTTACAGATGAGGTAACTGAGGCCCAGAGAAGTGAAGTGACTCACCCACTGTCACACAGCTGACAAGTGGCAGGGCCGGGATTCGAACCCATGACCTCTGACTCCAAAGCCCAGGCTCTTTTCCACTGAGCCACGCTGCTTCCCATAATTATTATTATTGTGGAATTATTATTATTAATTCCACAGTGTTGTTCTGCTGGTTTTTCAATATAAATAAATAAATATAAATAAATTACGGATATGTATCTAAGTGCTGAGGGGGTGTGGGTGGGGGCAATATAAAGTGCTTAAATGATCATAATGATTATGGTATTTGTTAAGCGCTTACTATGTGCCAGGCACTGTTCTAAGATCAAAGAGAATGAGGGCTTAATCTGGGAAGGCCTCTTGGAGGAGATGTGACCTTAATAAAACTTTGAAGGTGGGGAAGGGAGGGAGGCAGTTCCAGGCCGGAGAAAGGACACGGGAAAGGGGTCGGCGGTGAGATGGACGAGAATGAGTAGGAGTGAGTAATAATAATAATAATGTTGGTATTTGTTAAGCGCTTACTACGTGCAGAGCGCTGTTCTAAGCGCTGGAGTGGACACAGGGGAATCGGGTTGTCCCACGTGGGGCTCACAGTCTTAATCCCCATTTTACAGATGAGGTCACTGAGGCACAGAGAAGTGAAGTGACTTGTCCACAGTCACCCAGCTGACAAGTGGCAGAGCTGGGATTCGAACCCATGACCTCCGACTCCAAAGCCCGGGCTCTTTCCACTGAGCCACGCTGGCACTAGAGGAGTGAAGTGTGCGGGCTGGAGTAGAAGGTCGGTGAGGTGAGGTAAGCAAGAGCGAGCTGATTGATCTTCCCCGAATAAGTCCCCAGACTCTCGTCGCACCAACCCATCGGCTCCTTCCGCCACTTACGTGTTTATTTATTTTTACCTCCTGTCGGCCCTTACACGTCTATGTGTGATCACTTGAACGGTGGACGTAGTCATTCTGGTTACCCCACGTGTAAATGTTTTTACGTCCGGCTCCCCGGCTGAAGTATATAACTCTTCGTGGGCAGGGAACGTGATTCACGTTTCTACTGAAATTTATTAAGCGCTTAGTACAGTGCATTGTAATTATAATGATGGTTGTACCCAGTGGGTGTTTGATAGATATCTTGAATTTTTTTTAATGGAATTTATTAAGCACTTACTATGCTGCACTAAGCACTGGGGTAAATGCAAATTCATCAGGTTGGACACAGTCCACCATCCTCATGGGGCTCACACACTCTTAATCCCCATTTTACAGATGAGGGAAGTGAGGTACGGAGAAGTTGTGACTCGCCCAAGGTCACAGAGAGCAGACAAGTGGCAGGACGGGGATTAGAACCCAGGTCCTACTGGGTCCTGGGTCCAGGTCCTAACTCCCCGGCCCATGCTGGATCCACTGGGCGGGACCGGTTCTCTTTTATTTACCCCAGCACTTAGTACGGTTCTTGGCACATAGTAATTGCTTAACATTACCATCACTGTTATTATTATCCTTATTGTTATTATTATTAATTCCACAGTGTTGTTCTGCTGGTTTTTCAAGCTAAAGCTTTTGGCTTGGATTATCCCTGATGGATCAAGTACCTGGCTTTTAGTGCCTGCCCACAAGTTACGTCTACACACCCCTCCGTTTTGTTTATGGCCAAACAAACCACATCTTCCCGCGTAACCCAGCCAAACCTTGGCCTGCTGCTTTGGAAAAAAGCCCCGAATCCCGAGTTACTTAGACTGTGAGCCTCGTGTCCGACCCGATGAACTTGTCTGAGCCCCAGCGCTTAGCACAGTGACTGACATATAGTAAACACTTAAATAGAGAAGCAACGAGGCTTAGTGGAAAGAGCCCGGGCTTGGGAGTCAGAGGTCGTGGGATCTAATCCGGGCTCTGCCACTTGCCTGCTGTGTGACTTTGGGCAAGTCACTTCACTTCTCTGTGCCTCAGTTACCTCATCTGGAAAAATGGACTTGGAAAAATGTGAGCCCCACGTGGGACGATCTGATTACCCCGTATTCATTCAATAGTATTTACTGAGCGCTTACTATGTGCAGAGCACTGTACGAAGCGCTTGGAATGTACAAATCATTCCAAAAACCCTGTATCTACTGCAGTGCTTAAAACGGTGTTCTGCGTATAGTAAGCGCTTAACAAATACCATAATTATTATTATTATTATTAAATGCCATTATTATTATTATCGTTATGAAGCCTCACCTTCCATCAACTCCGCCTTTGCGTAATGGCGCAGTGGAAAGAGCCCGGGCTTCGGAGTCGGAGGTCACGGGTTCGACTCCCGGCTCTGCCACTGGTCAGTTGTGTGACCGTGGGCGAGGCACTTCACTTCTCTGTGCCTCAGTGACCTCGTCCGTAAAATGGGGATAACTGTGAGCCTACCTGATTACCCCGTATCTCCCCCAGCGCTTAGAACAGTGCTCTGCACATAGTAAGCGCTTAACAAATACTTGATTCTATTTAGTTGCCATTGTTTTTACGAGATGTTCTTCCCCTTGATGCTGTTTAGTGCCATCGTTCTCGTCTGTCCGTCTCCCCCGATTAGACCGTAAGCCCGTCAAACGGCAGGGACTGTCTCTATCTGTTGCCGACTTGTTCATCCCAAGCGCTTAGTACAGTGCTCTGCACATAGTAAGCGCTCAATAAATACTATTGAATGAATGAATGAAATACCAACATTATTATCATTATTAAACTCCAAGGCCGCCAGCTGTCGGACGAGAGACGCTTCAGTTTTGCTACTGTTTCCAGAGCCGACCACGATGGGGAGAGCGAGGGAGGGCGGAGGAGGAAGGAGAGGGAAGACACGTCATGTTCGAGGGCCAGGGTGGATCATACACGAGGTGATCGCTCAGTCTCCCACGGTAAATTTGGGCTAGCTCGCCTGTGCCCACACTAGCCAGGGAGACCGCAGCTCCCGCCGAGGGCGATGGCCGCGAAATCAGTGTCCCCATTCTCTCGGAGGCGTTATGTCCCGGAGGCTTCCAGGGTCGACCGTGCTCGACCCCTGCGTCAGTCAGCCGGTCTGTCGTATTTACTGGGGACGTACTGTGTGCAGAGCACTGAACTAAGCCCTTGGGAACTTACTTGCCCACAGCGAACTTATAGTCTAGAGGGGAAGGCAGACGTGAATAGAAATGAATAAATTACAGCTACAGGGCACCCGTTTGGCCGCTCGGCCCCTCCCCGGGAAAGGAGGGCTTCGGGCCGTGTCGGCCTGTGGGAGTTCCTCTTGGGCTGGGCTCTTGGATTTCAGTTCACCGAGGCTTCCCGTTCCCTGGAAGAGGTCTTCCCCGCCACCCCCTCCACCCAGCCCCCGTTCTTGGGATCTCTGCACCCACGTGTCGGATCGAGGTCGACGGCTACGACCGATCTGGATCGTTTCGGCCCCCTCTTTCATTCGTTCATTCATTCAGTTGTATTTATCGAGCACTTACCGTGTGCAAGCCACTGTACTCACCGTCCCTCGGTCTCGCCCGTCCCGCCGTCGACCCCCGGGCCGCGTCCTCCCGCGGTCCCGGAACGCCCTCCCTCCTCACCTCCGCCAAACCGATTCCCTTCCCCTCTTCAGAACCCTACTTCAAACTCACCTCCTCCGAGAGGCCTTCCCAGACCGAGCTCCCCTTCTCCCTCTGCTCCCTCTACCGCCCCCCCTTCACCTCTCCGCGGCTTAACCCTCTTTTCCCCCCATCTCCCTCTGCTCCTCCCCCCTCCCTTCCCATCCCCTCGGCACCGTACTCGTCCGCTCGACTGTATGTATTTTCATCACCCTGTTTATTTTGTTAACGAGACGTACATCGCCTCGATTCCATTTAGTCGCCATCGGTTTTTACGAGACGTTCTTCCCCTCGACTCTATTCATCGCCATCGTTCTCGTCCGCCCGTCTCCCCCGATCAGACCGTGAGCCCGTCGAACGGCGGGGACCGTCTCTGTCTGTTGCCGACTTGTTCATTCCAAGCGCTTAGTACGGTGCTCTGCACATAGTAAGCGCTCAATAAATACTATTGAATGAATGAATACTGAGCGCTTGGGAGAGTACAATATAACCAAAGTCCTACTGAGAGCTCACCTCCTCCAGGAAGCCTTCCCAGCCTGAGCCCTCCCTCTCCCTCTGCCCCTCCTCCCCTCCCCATTCCCCCCTACTCCCTCCCTCTGCTCTTCCCCCTTCCCCTCCCCACAGCACTTGTGCAAATTTGTATCATTTATTACTCTATTTTATTTTGTTAATGATGTGTCTATATCTATGATTCTATTTATCTTGATGATAGGGACACCAGACTACTTGTTTTGTTTTGTTTTGCTGTCTCCCCCGTTTAGACTGTGAGCCCATTGTTGGGCAGGGATCGTCTCTATCTGTTGCCGAATTGTACATTCCAAGCACTTAGTACAGTGCTCTGCACATAGTAAGCGCTCAATAAATACAAATGAATGAATGAATGAATGAACAAACAGCCAAGTTCCTGCCCACAAGGAGCTTCAGTCCAGAAGGGAGGCTAACTCCCTAACTAACTAATTCCCTGACTAACTCCCTAACCAACTAACAGTCTAACTCCCACAGGCCTGGGAGTTTGAAGGACCTGGGTTCAGATCCCGCTTCTTCCATTTGTTCTTTCCTCGACGGGAATAACAATAATAATTATGGTACTTGTTAGACGCTTTCTATGTGCCAAGCTCTGTTCTAAGCGCTGGAATAGACCCAAGATAATCAAGTTGGACGCAGTCCCTGTTCCACAGGGGGCTCGCAGCCTTAATCCCCATTTTACAGATGAGGTAAGTGAGGCCCAGAGAAAGAAAGTGACTTGTCCAAGGTCACACGGCAGGCATGTGTCGGAGCTGGGATTAGAATTCAGGACCTCTGATTTCCAGGCCCACGTTCAAGCCACTAGGACACACTGCTCCTATAAGTAGGGAGCTCAAGTCCTCAAATCCCCCTTGGACGTCTGCCCTGGGACCTAAAGAAGGGGATTCTTTTCCATTAGGCTTTGGAGAAGCGCAGTGAGGGAGGAAGGGCAATTTGGGGGGTTGGGAGGATGGAGGGGTCACAGCGTTTGAGGGGAGGGGCGGGAGGGAGACCTTTTGGCCGCCCCCGGGACGCCCCCCGCCCCATTATTCCGGGCCTCTAAGCGCTTTACAGTCCCAGATCTCGCCTGCCTCGATTCTTCCCTTGGAAAAGGGGAGAGGGGAAGAAGAGGCAAATGAACAAAGGAGACATTTCTCCGCTCGGTGGGTGGCGAGCAGACGGAATCCGCTCCCACAGGAAGTTGGGCGGCTGAGAATAATGGAGAGTTTCATGGATGAATGGTGGTTCGCGTGGGTTACCGGAGGGAAAGTTGGAGTGTCGAGGAGAAAGGTAGGGGTGTCGGATCGTCCGTTCCTCGCTATCCTCCTCAGTGGTATTTATTATCTTCCCTGTACAGTGCTTAATCAATCCATCAGTTGTGTTTGTGGAGCATTTACTGAGTGTAGAGCACTTTAATAATAACAATGATGGTATTTGTTAAGCGCTTACTATGTGCCAAGCACTGTTCTAAGCGCTGGGGTAGATACAAGGTAATCAGGGACTAAACACTCGGGAGCCTACAGTGTGACAGAGTTGGTTGACACATTCCCTGCCCACAGCAAGCTTACGGTCTAGCTCGCCGTGGGAAGGGAATGTGTCTGTTTATTGTTTTCTACTCTCCCAAGCACTCAGTACAGTGCTCCGCACCCAGTAAGTGCTCAAAAAATACGAATGAACGAATGAATGACTGCTCAGTAAGCACCACTGACTGCTTGATTATTGATTATCGGTTGCCTCCTGCATTCAAAGCACTTGCTATGCATTTGGAAGAATATCAAAGAAACAAGATTCCCGGAACCTGTCCACCGAATCTGTTACATTCACTTCTCCCAAGCATTTAGTAGAGTGCTCTGCCCCCAGTAAGCGCTCAGTAGATATGATTTACTGATTGATTTACCTTTCAGAAATTTCCAATCTAGTAGGATGGACGGAGAGACTCGGCCTAGCAGATAGAGCACGGGCCTGGGAGTCAGAAGGTCAAGGGTTCTAATTCTGCCTCTGCTGCTTGTCTGCTGTGTGACCTTGGTCAAGTCGCTTCACTTCTCTGGGCCTCAGGTACCTCATCTGTAAAATGGGGGTTAAGGTTGTGAGCCCCCTGTGGGAAAGGGACCGTGACCAACCCGATTATCTTGTATCTACCCCGGTGCTCAGAACAGTGGCTGGCACGTAGTAAGCACTTAACAGATACCATAATTATTTTTATTATGTCGACCAACTCCGTCACGATGTACTCTCCCAAGTGCTTAGTACAGTACTCTGCACTTAGGAAGTGCTCAGTAATTACCATTGATGATGATGTATAGATAGTGAGAACAAGGACCAGCATCCACCGGCTTCTTCTCCATCCTAATCCTCCTCGACCTCTCAGCTGCCTCTGGCGCCGTGGACCACCCCCTTCTCCCAGGTACGTTATCCAATCTGGGCTTCACTGACTCCGTCCTCTCCTGGTTCTCCCCCTATCTCTCTGGCCGTTCATTCTCGGTCTCCGTCGTGGGCTCCTCCTCCGCCTTCCGTCCCTTAACTGTGGGAGTCCCTCAAGGTTCAGATCTCGGTCCCCTTCTCTTCTCAATCTACACTCATTCCCTTGGAGGACTCGTTCGCTCAACCACCATCGCTGTGAGGATGATACACCTATCTCCATCTCCTCCCCTGATCTCTCTCCTTCTCTCCAGGCTGGCATCTCCTCCTGCCTTCAAGACATCTCTACTTGGCTGTCCTCCAGTCACCTCAAACCTAACATGTTCAGCGCAGAGCTCCTTATCTTCCCATCCAAACCCTGTCCTCCCCCGGACTTTCCCATCCTGTAGACGGCACCACCACCCTTCCCGTCTCACAAGCCCGTAACCTTGGCATTATCCTGACTCTGCTCTCTCATTCAACCCACACATCCGATCTGTCACCAAATCCTGTCTGCCTCACCTTCACAACATCGCTAAAATCCTCCCTTTTCTCTCCATCCAAACCCGCTACCACGTGAGTACAATCTTTCATCCTATCCCGCCTGGCTTCCTGTATCAGCCTCCTTGCTGACCTTCCTGCCTCCCGTCTCTCCCCGCTCCAGTCCATACTGCACTCTGCTGCCCGGATCATCTTTCTACAGAAACGTTCAGTACGTGTCACCCCCCTCCTCAAATATCCCCAACGGTTGCCCATCCACCTCCGTAGCAAACGAAAACTCCTCACCATTGGCTTTAAAGCACTCCATCACCTCGCCTCCTCCTACCTCACTTTGTTTCTCTCCTTCTACAACCAACCCACACATTTTGCTCCTCTAGTGCTCGCCTTCTCACTGGGCCTCCATCTCACCTGTCTCTGGCCCGTGACCTGCCTCTGGCCTGGAACGTCCTCCCTCCTCAAATCCACCAAACAATTACTCTCCCCCTATTCAAAGTCTTACTGAAAGCACATCTCCTCCAAGAGACTTTCCCAGACTAAACCCCACTTTTCCTCATCTCCCACTCCCTTCTGCATCACCCTGACCCTTTGCTCTTCCCCCCTCTCCCTGCCCCACGGCACTTGTGTATATATCTGTCATTTTATTTATTTATATTGATGTCTGTCTCCCCCCGTCTAGACTGTGAGCTTATTTGGGCAGGGATTGTCTCTGTTGCTGCATTGTACTTTCCCAACCGCTTAGTACAGTCATCTGCACACAGTAAGCTCTTAATAAATACTACTGAATGAATATGACTCTTCTGAACATCCTCTTCCCTCTTTTGGAGATTCAGTCCTGGGTTCGATAGATTCGCGCAGCATGGTTCAGTGGATAACTCTAATTTGGTATTTGTTAAGCTCCCACTAGGTGCCGAGCACTGTTCTAAGCGCTGGGGTAGACACAGAGGAATCAGGTTGTCCCACATGGGGTTCACAGTCTTCATCCCCATTTTACAGATGAGGGAACTGAGGCATTGAGAAGTGAAGTGACTCGCCCAAAGTCACACAGCTGACAAGTGGCCGAGCTGGGATTCGAACCCATGACCCCTGACTCCAAAGCCCGTGCTCTTTCCACTGAGCCACGCTGCTTCTCTAGAGTACAGGCCCGGGGGTCAGAGGACCTGGGTTCTAATCCCGGCTCCCTCGCGTGTCCGTTGTGTGACCTTGGGCAACTCACTTCATTTCTCTGGGCCTCGGTTACCTCATCTGTAAAATGGAGATTAAGACTGTGAGCCCCCCATGGGGCAGGGACTGTGTCCGAAATGATTAGCTTGTATCCACCCCACACTTAGAACAGTGCTTGACACAAAGGAAGCACTTAACAAGTACCATAAAAATAATCATTCAGTTACACCACTGCTCCTTCCGTTCTTGTACAAAAGGTACGGTCCGTGAAGAAGTAGGGGTGCAGGGTTGGGTAAGGGAGGGATAAAAGAAGGATGAGAGGGAGGGTGGGTAGAGATGAAATCCTTCTTGCCAGCTGGAAAAGCCAGGTGGAGAAAAGACGTCAGCGCGGAGCTCTAAAAATGGAAACCTCGTCAGAAAGAAATACCGGGATGGGACGCTCAGAGAGTGGGAGAGAGTTGCCCGCTTGCGTGAGCCCGGCTGCCTTCTGATGCCAGAAGGAATGAAGCTGAAGTGGGAACGTCAGACTCGCTGAAGCCGCCTGCAGTCGTTTATGTCGGGACAGTGAATCAAGCACTGACGGGGGAGCGCTGGGCCTGGTTTGTTTGTCACTAGGGGATACTGACTCTGACTCAGCCGTCTCAGGAGAGAAGTTGCCGGTTTGGCCTGACTTACAATCAACCCATTGCATTTATTTAATAATAATGTTGGTATCTGTTAAGCGCTTACTATGGGCAGAGCACTGCTCTAAGCACCGGGGCAGTTACAGGGTCAACAGATTGTCCCTTGTGAGGCTAACAGTCTCCATCCCCGTTTTCCAGATGAGGACACTGAGGCCCAGAGAAGTGAAGCGATTTGCCCACAGTCACACAGCTGACAAATGGCAGAGCCGCGATTCGAACCCCCGACCTCTGACTCCCAAGCCCGGGCTCTTTCCACTGAGCCACGCTGCTTCTGAACGCTTAATGAGCGCAGAGTACCGTACTAAGCACACGGGAGAGTAGAACAGGGCAGAGGTAGCGGACACATTCCCTGTACACCCAAGCTTAGAGTCCAGACAGCGGGACGGACGTTAATAGGAATCAGAATGTAAAAAATATAATTTAAAGATAGGTACGTTAGTGCCGTGGGGTCGAGGGAAGGGTGAGTATCAATTAATTAATCCATTACATATGGTATTTGTTCATGCATTCGTTCAATCGTATTTAGCGGGTGCCGACCGTGTGCGGGGCACCGTACGAAGCGCTCGGGGAGTACGCTTCGTTGAGCGCTTACTAGGGGCCAAGCACTGTTCTAAGCGCTGGGGTGGATACTAGGTAGTCAGGTAGTCCCACGTGGGGCTCGCAGTCTTGATTCTCATTTTACCGATGAGGTAACTGAGGCGCAGAGAGGTTGAGGGGCTTGCCCAAGGTCACACAGCAGACGAGGACACAGAGGTCACAGATCTAAGTCTCACCTCCTTCTCGGTATGTTGTGTGTGTGTGTCTCCTGCCCTTGACTAAATTTACCGGTCTAAGTGTTCTGTGTGAAAGTGTCTTTCCTCTTCTTCCGCTGACAAAAGTACCTTGGCTAAATGGGGGTGCGATTCACTACTTTCCCCTCCTAATCAATCGATCGATCGATCGTATTTATGGAGCACTTACCGTGTGCCGAACGCTGTCCTAAGTACTTGGGAAGATGCAATATAACAAGCACGTGCCCCGCCCACGGCGAACTTGAGTCCGATGAGTCAAAATAGAAATAACCGACAAGGGTCTCGGCGGCAGAATGCACCTTGGTGGTATAATGATCACAGTGATGATGGTATCTGTGAAGTGCTTACTATGTGCCAGGCACTGTACTAAGCGTTGGGATGGATACAAGCAAATCAGGTTGGACCCAGTTCCTGTCCCCCGTGGGGCTCACAGTGTCATCCCCATTTTACAGATGAGGGAACCGAGGCCCGGAGGAGCGAATTGACCTGCCCAAGGTCACAGGGCGGACGAGTGGCGGAGCCGGGATTAGCGCCCGTGTCCTTCTGACTCCCGGGCCCGTGCTCTATCCACTCTCCCATGCTGCTCATGGGTGACGGGGACTCCCCTTGTTGGTGGGAAAAATCCTTTTTTAAATCCCTACTAAAATGACATCACGAGGAAGTAATCTCTCATCTCCCCAACTACAGCATCACCTATGGGCCCCCCCGTTTTTTAATGATATTTGTTAAGCGCTTACTATGTGCCAGGCACCGTTCTAAGCGTTGGGATAGATCCAAAGTAATCAGATTGGACACAGCCCCTGTCCCACATGGGGCTCACAGTCTTAATCCCCATTTTACAGATGAGGGAACTGAGGCCCGGAGAAGTGAAGTGACTTACCCAAGGTCACACAGCAGACAAGCGGCAGAGCCGGGATTAGAACCCAGGTCCTTCCGACTCCTAGCCCCGGGCTCTATCCATTAGGCCATGCTGCTTCTCCGTGGCTCAGTGGAAAGAGCCCGGGCTTGGGAGTCAGAGGTCGCGGGTTCGAATCCCCGCTCTGCCCCTCGTCAGCTGTGTGACCGGGAGCAAGTCACTTCACTTCTCTGTGCCTCAGTGACCTCATCTGGAAAATGGGGATTAACTGGGAGCCTCACGTGGGGCAACCTGATGACTCTGTATCTACCCCAGCGCTTAGAACGGTGCTCGGCACAGAGTAAGCGCTTAACAAATACCAACATCATTATTCTCCCTTAAGCGCTTAGGTACTCTTCCCCCCCTTTTGTGGACATATCTTTATACTGTAATTTATTTTAATTGTCTGGGTCCCCTGCTAAACTGCAATCTCCTTGAGGGCAGAGAATGAGCCCACCTACTCTGTGGTACTCTCCCAGTAAGTGCCTAGTAAACACCACTCAGTCGGTCGACTGTATTTATTGAGCACCTGCTGTGTGCAGAGCATTGTTCTAAGGATCCGGGAGAGCACATGTTGATAATATAACAGGCACGTTTCCTACCCCCACCGACTTTACACTGATTGACTGAAGGGGGGCATAAATTCCACCACTGAAAATCAAATTTCCTCCACCACTCCGCCCCATCCCAACCACTCCCTGATCCCGGCTGAGCCTGGAGGAAAGTTGGTGCGGAGAGAAGCCGGGCGGAGTGGCAGTTTTTATTTTGCAGTTGAAAAGATGAGAGAAAATGAGAGATTCGGAAAAAAAAGCCAAAGAGCGAGGTAAGGCTCAATGACGTTTAATGCCACCTTCTGAGAAGAGTTTAAAATAATCCGTTCAAGAAAACATGCATCCATCCTTTGGAAGAGCTTTTTTATCGAGGGTGGTTCCCCAAAAAGGAAAGCTTCAAAAGAAATAAAGACGGTAAGCCCGTTGTGGGCGGGGAATGTGTCTACTAACTCTGTGATATTGTTGTACTGTGCTCTCTTAAGCGGCTAGAACAGTGCTCTGCACACAGTAAGCGCTCAATAAATGCCTTTGATCGATTTATTGACTGTCCGGAGCGTTGCCGGTTGGCCGGCGGGGCCGTGTCCGGTAAGCGCCGCCCTCCTCCTTGCGGCCCGGGTGGAAGAGGAAGAGGGAGTCTATATTCTCACCCCTTCCAGAGACACAGGCCTCCTCTGGCCTTCACACCGTTCATTCAATTCATTCATTCAATCGTATTTATTGAGCGCTTACTGTGTGCCGAGCGCTTGGAAAATACAATTCGGCAACGTATAGAGTCGACGACGGGCTCACAGTCTAGAAGGGGGGAGACAGACAACAAAACCAAACAAGTAGACAGGCGTCAATAGCATCAGAATCAATAAATCAGAGATAGGTACACCCGTCATTGATAAAAATAAATAGAATAATAAATACGTCCCTAAATACACGAGTGCTGTGGGGTGGGGGGAAGGGGTAGAGCAGAGAGAGGGAGTCGGGGCGACGGGGAGGGGAGGAGGAGCGGAGGAAAAGGGGGGCTCCGTCCGGGAAGGCTTTCGGTAGGGTGGGGGACCTGATTATCTTTGCTTTGCCTCTCTTTCTCTGGGCTAGTAATGTCTTCTCGCCCTCCCAAGTGCTTAGTACAGTGCTCTGCCCGGAGTAAGTGCTCGATAAACGCGGTTGATTGATTGTTTGATTCTCCCAGCTTGGCGGCCTCCCTCTGTCTTAGTTCCAGCTGTGTGGGGTGAGGCTACAGAGCTCCACCTCTCCCTCTGTCTCACCGAATTACCCAAGACCCCCCAAGATCCCGGAGCTGGGCGGCTCTACGATGTCACCTGTTCCAACCCTCTGTCTCCAAGCAGAGGGATCAATCGATCTTATTTATCGAGCGCTTACTCCATGCGGAGAACTATCAAGGTTCACTCCTGGGTCCTTTTCTATTCTCCATCTACACCCCCTCCCTTGGAGAACTCACGCGCTCCCGTGGCTTCAACTACCGTCTCTATGCGGACGCTACCCAAATCTCCGTCTCCGGCCCTGATCTCTCTCCCTCTCTGCAGCCTCGCATCTCCTCCTGCCTTCAAGACATCTCTACTGGGATGTCCTCCCGTCACCTCAAACTTAACATGTCCGTACATCACCCTGATTCTATTTATTTGCTATTGTTTTAATGAGATGTTCTTCCCCTCGACTCTATTTATCGCCATCGTTCTCATCTGTCCGTCTCCCCCGATTGAACCGTGAGCCCGTCGGAGGGCAGGGGCCGTCTCTATCTGTTGCCGATTTGTACGTTTCGAGCGCTTAGTACGGTGCTCTGCACATAGTAAGCGCTCCATAAATACTATTGAATGGATGAATGTCCAAAGCAGAACTCTTTATCTTCCCACCCAGATCCTGTCCTCCCCCTGGCTTTCCCATCACTGCAGATGACACCGCCATCCTTCCTGCCTCACAAGCCCGTAACCTTGGTGCTATCCTTGACGCGTCTCTCTCGGTCAACCCAAATATTCAGTCCGTCACCAAATCCTGTCAATCCCACCTTCACAGCATCGTTAAGATCCACCCTTTCCTCTCCATCCAAACTGCTACTATGTGAATACGATCTATCCCGTCTGGCTTACTGCGTCGGCCTCCTCGCTGACCTCCCGGCCTCCCGTCCCTCCCCACTCCAGTCCCTACTTCACTCTGCTGCCCGGATCGTTTTTCTACGAAAAAGTGCGGGACGTGTCACCCTACTCTTCAAAAAACTCCCGTGGTTGCCCATCCACCTCCATATTGAACAAAAACTCCTCACCGTTGGCTTTAAAAACAGTCCGTTACCTTGCCCCCTCCTACCTCACCTCACTTCTCTTCATCTATAATCCAGCCGGCACACTTCGTTTCTCTAGTACTAACCTTCTCACTGTGCCTCCATCTCTCCCGTCTCGCTGCCGACTTCTCTCCCACGTCCTGCCTCTGGCCTGGAACGCCCTCCCTCCTCAAATCCGATAAACAGTGACTCTCCCCCGGCTTCAAAGCCTTACTGAAGGCCCATCTCCTCCAAGAGGCCTTCCCAGACAGAGCCCCCGCTTTCCTCTTCTCCCACTCCCTTCTGCATCACCCTGACTTACTCCCTTTGTTCTTCCCCACTCGCAGCCCCACAGCACTTACGTACCTATTTCTAATTTAATTATACACATCGATGTCTGTCTCCACAGCGTGGCTCAGCGGAAAGAGCCCGGGCTTGGGAGTCGGAAGACGTGGGTTCTAATCCCGGCTCTGCCGCTGGTCGGCTGTGTGACTGTGGGCAAGTCACTTCACTTCTCTGGGCCTCAGTTCCCTCATCTGGAAAATGGAGATGAAGATTGTGAGCCCCACGTGGGACCACCTGATGACCTTGTATCTTCCCCCAGTGCTTAGAACAGTGCTTGGCACATAGTAAGTGCTTCACAAATACCGTTATTATTAGAGAAGCAGCGTGGCTCAGTGGAAAGAGCCCGGGCCTGGGAGTCAGAGGTCATGGGTTCGAATCCCGGCTCCGCCGCTTGTCAGCTGTGTGACTGTGGGCAAGTCACTTCACTTCTCTGAGCCTCAGTTCCCTCATCTGGAAATGGGGATGAAGACTGTGAGCCTCATGAGCTTCTCCGTGGAGAAGCAGCGTGGCTCAGTGGAAAGAGCCCGGGCTTGGGAGTCAGAGGTCATGGGTTCGAATCCAGGCTCCGCCGCTTGTCAGCTGTGTGACACGAGTCACTTCCCTTCTCTGTGCCTCAGTTACCTCATCTGTAAAACGGGGATTAACTGTGAGCCTCACGTGGGACAACCTGATTACCCTGCATCTACCCCAGCGCTTAGAACAGTGCTCTGCACATAGTAAGCGCTTAACAAATACCGACGTTATTATGATTATATGGGACGACCTGATGACCCTGTATCTCCCCCGGTGCTTAGAACAGTGCTCTGCACAGAGTAAGCGCTTAACAAATACCGACATTATTTTATTATTACTGTAAGCTCATTGTGGGCAGGGACTATGTCTGTTTATTGTTGTATTGTACTTAATACAGTGCTCTGCGCCCAGTCAGCGCTCAGGAAATATGATTGACTAAATGAACGTACATAAGGGAGGGGTGAATAAAGGGAGCGAATCAGGGAGACGCAGACGGCGTCCAAGAAAAGGAAATGAGGGTTGAGTCAGGGAAGGCCTTTTGGAGGAGACGTGCCTTCAGTTAGATTCTCCAGGACAAGATAGATACTTCCCGGTTTCCAACTTCACGGCTTGTTCTCAGGAGCTCGTTCCCATCCGTTGCCACTTCAGATGACCCGGCAGTTCTTCCAACCACAATCTCTCCTGCTTCAATCACTCGATCCATCAGTTGTATCTAGTGAGCGCTGACGGTGCGCAGTTCACTGCACTAAGCGTTTGGGAAAACAAAGGTAACCGAGTTGGGAGACGTATTCTCTGCCCACAGTGAGCTTAGGGCCTAGACGAGGAGACAGACATTAATATACAGAAATAAATTATGGACATTAGACTGTAAGCCCGTCAAAGGGCAGGGACCGTCTGTATCTGTTACCGATTTGTACATTCCAAGCGCTTAGTACAGTGCTCTGCACATAGGAAGTGCTCAATAAATACTACTGAATGAATGAATATGGACCTAAGTGATGTGGGGCAGGGGGTGGGGTGAGTAAAGGGTGCTGATCCTGATGATAAAATTATGAAACTGTGGCCAGTGTTTTTCTCCACGCTCTTTGGCCTGATTTTAAATTGCAGATAGGAGGCTGCTCAGTAGTTCTTTAGGAATCTCCAGAACTTGTTGGACGAGAAATTGTGTTTCCACTCCTCCTGGAGCCTCCTCTCCTCTGCCCGAGTCTTCCCAACCTCCCCGGGGGTCGGGTGAGGGGGAAACAGCCCCACCGTTCTGGAAGAGATGGCCCCCCCCTTCCCAACCCTCTACCTCTGCCCTGCCCTAACTCTCTCCCTTACCCCCTTTAAGGAGTAAGGACGTTGAAGTGCGACCCTGGGAGTCAGAAGGACCTGGGTTCTAATCCCGTCTCTGCCACTTGTCTGCTGTGTGACCTTGAGCAAGTCACTTCACTTCTCTGTGCCTCGGTTACCTCATCTGTAAAATGGGGATTAGCTGTGAGCCTCACCTGGACAACTTGATTACCCTGTATCTACCCCAGCGCTTAGAACAGTGTTCTGCACATAGTAAGCGCTTAACAAATACCAACATTATTACTTCACTTCTCTGGGCCTCAGTCGCCTCAACCGTAAATTGGGGATTAAGACTGTGAGCCCCTTGTGGGACGGGGGCTGCGTCCAACCCGATGATCTTGTGTCTACCTCAGCGCTTAGAACAGTGCCCGGCACATGGTAAGCGCTTAACAAATACCACAACGATTGTTATTGTGGCCGTCGAGGCCCGGGTGACCGGCCTGGTTGATCAAACGACGCGACGGCATTGCCGGCTCTCAGTTATCAGGGCCACGGCAGGGCAACGGACCACTAGCGAGCGCAAGTCAGGACCTTTCCTCTTCTTCCGCTCCCTTCTCCGTCGCCCTGCCTTGCTTCCTTTGTTCTTCCCCCTTCCCAGCCCCACAGCACTTGTGTACACATCTGTAATTTATTTGTGTGTCTTCATGTCTGCCTCTCCCCTTCTAAGCTGTAAGCTTGTTGTGGGCAGGGAATGTCTCCGTTTCTTGTCGTATTGTACTCTCCCAAGTGCTTAGTACAGTGCTCGGCACCTAGTAGGTGCTCAATAAATAAGAAAGAAAGAGAGAGAGAGAGAGAGAGAAAGGAAGAGAGAAAGGAAGAGAGACAGAGAAAGAAGGAAAGAAAGAAGGAAGGAAGGAAAGAAGGAAGGAAAGAAAGAAGGAAAGAAAGAAGGAAGGAAGGAAGGAAAGAAAGAAAGAAGGAAAGAAAGAAGGAAGGAAGGAAGGAAGGAAGGAAGGAAGGAAGGAAGGAAGGAAGGAAGGAAGGAAGGAAGGAAGGAAGGAAGGAAGGGAAGGAAGGAAGGGAAGGAAGGAAGGAAGGGAAGAAAAGAAAGAAAGAAGGAAAGAAGGAAAGAAAGAAAGAAAGAAAGAAAGAAAGAAAGAAAGAAAGAAAGAAAGAAAGAAAGAAAGAAAGAAAGAAAGAGAGAAAGAGAGAAAGAGAGAAAGAAAGAAAGGAGCAGCAAAAGGTTCAGGAGAGACCCTCGGTCAGTTGGCCCCAAGAGGGGTGACCCGAAACTCTATCTAGGGCTCGGATGGACACGGCCCGCAGTGGGGAGGGAAGGGGACTCCTCCAAGCGTTGGGGTAGGGAGTGGGGGCCGCAGCTGGGTCTCGGGCACTCCGCCAACCCACTGGCCTTCTGGACCCAGGTTACAGGCATTCCTGCCCCAGCTCAGGTCAAGTCAAAGGGAATTTGGCTGCGGGGGAACTGGAATTTGGACAAATGGGCTCCTTTGTTGGAGAGGGAGGCCATGGGGGCTCCTACTGGGGAAAACTGGGGGTTGGAAATGGAGGAATTTCTCTGAGAACTCACCTCCTCCAAGAGGCCTTCCCAGACTGAGCTTCCCCTTTTCCCTCTGCTCCCTCTCTGCCCCGCCTTCACCTCCCCTCAGCTAAGCCCCCTTTCCCCCCTTTCCCTCTGCTCCTCCCCCTCTCCCTTCCCCTCCCCTCAGCACTGTGCTCGTCCGCTCATTTATATGTATTTTTATTACCCTATTTATTTGTTAACGAGATGTACATCCCCTTGATTCTATTTATTGCTATTGCTTTTGTCTGTCTCCCCCGATTAGACTGTAAGCCCGTCAGTGGACAGCAATTGTCTCTATTGGTGCTGAATTGTCCATTCCAAGCGCTTAGTACAGTGCTCTGCACATAGTAAGCGCTCAATAAATACTACTGAATGAAGGAATGGATGAGTGACATATTGGCCATCCAGCTGGGACATCTTTTTGCCCCAGTTTGACTCCTCAGGCCAATATGGTCTCCATCCTGGAAGGAAGAGTCAATGCATTTATTGAGCGCCTACTGTATGCGGACCCCCGGAGAAGCAGCATGGCGCAGCAGATAGAGCGCGGCCCTGGGAGTCAGAAGGTCATGGATTTTAACCCCGGTTCCGCCACGGGTCTGCTGTGTGACCTTGGGCAAGTCATTTCACTTCTTTGGGCCTCAGTTACTTCATCTGTTAAATGGAAATGGAGACCGTGAGCCCCACGTGGGACAGATACTGTGCCCAACCCGATTTCTCCTATCCACCCCGGCGCTTAGAACGGTGCTAGGCATATAGTAAGCGCTTAACAAATACCATAATTATGATTATTTCCAAGTGCCTGGGAAAGTGTGATATAATAATAATGATCATCGTGGTCCTCGTTAAACACTTACTAGGTACCAGGCACCATTTTAAGCTCAGAGGCGGATACAAGCAGTTCAGGCTGGACATAGTCCCCGTCCCATGGGGCTCACGATCTTAATCCCTGTTTCACAGACGAGGTGACTGAGACCCAGAGAAGTTAAGTGACTTGCCCGAGGTCACACAACAGAGATGTGGCAGAGCGGGGATCAGAACCCAGATCCTTATGACTCTCGGGCCCGTTCTTTATCCGCTAGGTCTTGGAGTTGGTAGATAAGGTCCTTGTGGACAGGGATCCCTTGTCCATAAAGGGAAACAGGCACTAAAATAAATTACAGATAGAGGAAATAGCAACATATAAGGATGTTTCTATAAGTTCACTCAATGGTATTTATTCGATAGTATTTATTCAGCGCTTACTATGTGCAGAGCACTATACTAAGCGCTCGGAATGTACAAATCGGTAACAGATAGAGACAGTCCCTGCCCTTTGACGGGCTTACGGTCTGATCGGGGGAGACGGACGGACGAGAACAGTGGCGATAAATAGAATCGAGGGGATGAACATCTCATTAAAACAATACCAGATAAATAGAATCGAGGTGATGTACAGCTCATTAACAAAATAAATAGGGTAATGAGCGCCGTGAGGCTGAGGTTGAGGAATGATAGAGGAAGACCGAATGGCTGCTTCGGCACCAGATGTTTCTGGAATAGGATCACTGACTGAAAATATTTCCTGTTGAGGCCCATCTTAGGGTATCTTCAGGGGATCACACTGTTCCCTTTGACCTCAGACCTGGAAATGCTATTCCCAGACAGGTAAACGCAGCCTTCAAATTATAGTACTTAGTTGTGGAATCCAAAGTGATGAGCAGATCGGGAAGCAGCATGGCCTAGAGGAAAGAGCACGGGCTTGGGAGTCAGAGGACCTGGGTTCCAATCCCTGCTCTGTCCCTGCCTGCTGTGTGACCTCGGACCAGTCACTTAACTTCTCCAAGCCTCAGTGTCCTCATCTGTGAAATGGGGATTCAACACTCACCCTCCCTCCTACTTACACTGTGAGCCCTAAGTGGGACAGGGACCGTGTCCGATCCGGTTAACTTAGAACAGCGTTCGATACACAGTAAGCGCTTACGTACTATAAAAGCAGCCTTGGAGCTGGTACCGAAAACTCACCACGTCCTGCCTTTCGATCGTCATTCCCAATCCCCGGGTCGCTGAAGATCTCTCAGGTCACTAAGAACAAGTCAAGGGAAATTGGTTTAAAGAGAGATTTTGGTGAAGGTCGGACTTGACGCTCATGCAGTCATTTCCACCTGAAAAGAGCCGTCGGTCGATCGATCGATCAACGTATTTATTGAGCTCCTCCTATGGGCAGAGCACTGTACTAAGCGTTCGGGAGAGTGCAACGCAAAAGAGTCAGCACTCACGTCCCCTGCCCATAATGAGCTTACAGTTTAGAGGGGGAGACGGAGATTAACGCGAATGAATAATTTATAAGTAATTAGCCTATAAATCAGTTCCACCCCACTTTGGATGACTTTTACATAATTCAACTCTGCCGATACACCAGCTCAACTTTTCATAATCGCCGTGGGGTCGATTCCATCCCTCTTCCTGCCGTCTCAACAGATCTCTCCCCGCTTCGGCCTCAGTTTGGATAGGGAACAGCTGGTGACCTCCGTATTGAGATCCCACCCGTCCCCTCCCTCACCCAGTCCTTTCTGTCTCTCTCCTGAACGGCAGAGTCGGAATGGGGAAGCTTTAGAGGCCGAGTCCCCAAGATTCGACCCGATATCATGAGGAAAACCGTGGCAAGGTGAAAGGGAAGGCGGAGAAAATGAAGAAACGGTAATTATGCGGGTCTGAACTGTAACATAAGGAAAAAGTTCTCTTCTCTGGGGAAATGATTCCTGCCCTGTAACTCTTCCCCATTCTCTAGGTCCCGTTTACCCCCTTAGGCACCGAAGCAGCATAGCCTAATGGATGGCTCAGTGGAAAGAGCCCGGGGCTTCGGAGTCAGAGGTCATGGGTTCGACCCCCGGCTCCGCCACTCGTCAGCTGTGTGACTGTGGGCGAGTCACTTCACTTCTCTGGGCCTCAGTGACCTCATCTGGAAAATGGGGATTAACTGGGAGCCTCACGTGGACGACCTGATTACCCTGAATCCACCCCAGCGCTTAGAGCAGTGCTCTGCACATAGTAAGCGCTTAACAAATACCAACATTATTATTCCGTAAATGCCAACCTGCTTTCTGTACCTCTGTTTCATCGATCTTGCCACCCACGTCCAGCCTCTCACCTGCAACTCCCTCCCCTTTCGTATACGACAGACGACCACTCTTCCCCTTTAAAGCCTTATTAAAATCACATCTCCTCCAGGAGGCCTTCCCTGATTAAGCCCCCTTTCCCTTCTGCATTGTCTTTGTCCTTGTATCGGTACACTTTTAGAGAAGGAGCGTGGCTCAATGGACAGAGCCCGGGCTTGGGAGTCAGAGGTTATGGGTTCGAATCCCGGCTCGGCCCCTCGTCGGCTGTGTGACTGTGGGCAAGTCGCTTCACTTCTCTGGGCCTCACTTACCTCATCTGTAAAATGGGGATTAAAACTGGGAGCCCCACGTGGGACAAGCTGATGACCCTGTATCTCTCCCAGCGCTTAGAACAGTGCTGTGCACATAGTAAGTGCTTAATAAATGCCAACAATATTATCATTTAAGGTCTCGATATTTACCCACCCTCAGCCTCACAGCACTTATATCCAGGTCTATAATTTATTTTAATGTCCATCTCCCCCTCCGGGCTGTAAGGTCCTCGTATTCAGGGATCACGTCCTCCGACTCTGTTGTACCGAACAGCAGCTTGGCCTAGCGGATGGAGCACGGGCCTGGGAGGCAGAAGAACTTGTGTTCTAATCCCGGCTCTGCCGTGTGACCTTGAGCAAGTCACTTCACTTCTCTGTGCCTCGGTTGCATGGCTCAGTGGAAAGAGCCCGGGCTTGGGAGTCAGAGGTCATGGGTTTGAATCCCTGCTCCGCCACTCGTCAGCTGTGTGACTGTGGGCAAGTCACTTCACTTCTCTGGGCCTCAGTGACCTCATCTGGAAAATGGGGATTAACTGTGATCCTCACGTGGGACAACCCGATGACCCTGTATCTCCCCCAGTGCTCAGAGCAGTGCTTGGCACACAGTAAGCGCTTAACAAATACCAATATTACGATTATTATTGTTATTATCTGTCTAATGAGGATTAAGACTGTGAACCCCATGGGGTACAGGGACTGTGTCCAACCTGATTAGCTTGGAACAGCGCTCGACCCATAGAAAGCGCTTAACAAGTGCGATCGTCGTCATTATTCTCGTCCTGAATTCTCCCAAGTACTTAGTACAGTGTTCGGCACACCGTAAGCAATCAGTAAACACAATTGATTGTTAATGGTAATAATAATAATTATTAGACCCCAGGAACTAAAGTAAATGGGTATTTACTGAGTGCTCACTGTGCGCAGAACACTTTAATAAGCGCTCGGGAGAGTACCACAGAGGGTTCCCTGCCCACGGCGAGCTTACGGTCTAGAGTCTGTCTCGCATGGGGCTCACGGTTTTAAACCCTATTTTCCAGATGAGGTAACTGAGGCACAGAGAAGTGAAGTGACTTGCCCAAGGTCACAAAGCAGGCAAGTGGCGGAGCCGGGACCGGAACCCACATCCTCCGACTCCCAAGCCCGTGCTCTTACCACTAGGTCATGCCGCTTCAGCCAATCAATCGGTGCTATTTATTGAGTGCTTTCTGTGTACAGAGCACTGTAATAAGAATGGTATTTGTTATGTGCTTATTTATGTGCCAAGCACTGTTCTAAGCGCTGGGGTAGTTACAAGGTAATCAGGTTGTCCCATGTGGGGCTCACAGTCTTCATCCCCATTTTACAGAGGAGGTGAGGCACAGAGAAGTGAAGTGGCTTGTCCGAGGTCACACAGCAGACAAGTGGCGGAGCTGGAATTAGAACTCATGACCTTTTGACTGTTTAATGAGATGTACATCACCCTGATTCTATTTAGTTGCCACTGTTTTTATGAGATGTTCTTCCCCTTGACTCTATTTATTGCCATCGTTCTTGTCTGTCTGTCCGATTAGACCGTGAGCCCGTCAAAGGGCAGGGACCGTCTCTATCTGTTGCCGACTGGTACATTCCAAGCGCTTAGTACAGTGCTCTGCACATAGTAAGCGCTCAATAAATACTACTGAATGAATGAATGAATGAATGAATGAACGGGCTTATCTGCATGGTGCTTTCCCCTCAAGGGCTGGATGGGTGTTGCGAGTGAGATGTACCCAGACAGGCTCTGGGTTCAAGAAAAATGCCCTCTAAAAAGTATATAAAATTAAGTATGTACCCAATTGGCTTCCATTTTCCAATTTGAGAAGCGGCGTGGCTAAGTGGAAAGAGCACAGGCTTGGGAGCCGGAGGACCTGAGTTCTAATCCCGGCTCTGCCACGTGCTAGCAGTGTGACCTTGGGTAAGTCACTTCGCTTTTCTTTGCCTCACTTACCTCATCTGTAAAATGGGGGTGAAGACTGTGCACCTTATGGGGGACAGACTCTAGACCGTCAGCTTGCTGTGGGCAATTCAATTTGATTCAGTCGTATTTATTGAGCGCTTATAGGGTGCAAAGCACTGTACTAAGCGCTTGGGAGAGTACAATATAAGGAAACATGTCTACCCACTCTGTTACAGTGTACTCTTCCAAGTGCCTAGTACAGTGTTCCGTCCATAGTAAGTGCTCAGTAAACATGATTGAATGAGAGGACGGGGACTCTGTTCCATCCGATTATCTCGTAATAATAATAACGTTGGTATTTGTTAAGCGCTTACTATGTGCAGAGCACCGTTCTAAGCGCTGGGGGAGACACAGGTTCATCAGGTTGTCCCATATGAGGCTCACAGTCTTCATCCCCATTTTACAGATGAGGTAACTGAGGCACAGAGAAGTAAAGTGACTTGCCCACAGTCACCCAGCTGACAAGTGGCAGAGCCGGCATTCGAACCCATGACCTCCGACTCCCAAGCCCGGGCTCTTTCCACTGAGCCACGCTGCTTCTCTCGTATCTACCCCCCAGTGCTTAGTACAGCGCCAGGTGCTTAACAAATACTACCAGCTAAAATAAAAGTCACTGTCGGTGAAATTTACCCCGGGGGATCAGGCGTGGCGGGGCAAGTGGCTGCGGGATTGACGCCACCCTGACGACCACAAAAACAATCCCTCGTTGTGCTCGTCGCGTTTGCTTTTCGCAGCGCTCGCTGTCTGTCCGGGGTTTGCGTCTCCGTCTTGCAACACAACCTGTGAGTCAGTGGTGTCACGGGAACCGTGGGTCTATAACGCGCGAGACGTAGTAGGAAAGCATCCTGTGCTCACGTGCACGGCATAAATAATTGTAATTATAATGTGAGGAGACCAGGGGACTGATGAGTGCTGTTTAGTTCCCCGTGGTTCAAATCAAACCCTTCAGGTAACCGAACTAGTTTAGCCGTTCGCTGAATGGATGGGAAAGAGAAGCGCGTGGCCTAGTGGATAGAGCCCGGGCCTGGGAGGCAGAAGGACCTGGGTTCTAATCCCAGGTCCGACACTTGTCTGCTGTGTGACCTCGGACAAGTCACCTCACTTCTCCATGCCTCAGTTCCCTCACCTTCACTGCTCCATGCGTCAGTTCCCTCATCTGGAAAATGGCGCCGAAGACTTGGGGCCCCACGTGGGACAAGAACTGGGTCCAACCCGATTAGCTTGTACCTACTCCAGCGCTTAGGACGGCTCCTGGGACGTAGTAAGCGCTTAAAGAATACCGTTAAAAGAGTGCCTCTAATGAGAGCATGTATTTTTCTTCTCGTCACACCTCCCGTGTTGACATCATTCTTTCCCTGGGGGAGCTAAGCCTTCTCCATCCCCCCCAAGGAGAGCCACCGGAGCTCGCCTCCTCCAAGAGGCCTTCCCAGACTGAGCTCCCCTTTTCCGTCTGCTCCCTCTACCCTCCCTTCACCTCTCCGCAGCTAAACCCTCTTCTCCCCCATTTCCCTCTGCTCCTCCCCCTCTCCCTTCCCCTCCCCTCAGCGCCGCGCTCGTCCGCTCAACTGTATATATCTTCATCACCCTGTTTATTTTGTTAATGAGACGGACATCGCCTCGATTCTATTTATCTGCCGATGTTTCAACGAGATGTTCATCCCCTCGGTTCTACTTATCGTTATCGTTCTCGTCCGTCCGTCTCCCCCGATTAGACCGTGAGCCCGTCGAAGGGCAGGGATTGTCTCTATCTGTTACCCATCTGTACGTTCCAAGCGCTTAGTCCAGTGCTCTGCAGGTAGTAAGCGCTCAATAAATACTATCGAATGAATGAATGAATGGAGCCGTAATGTTCCTTTTCTGCTCAGGTTTTGGCTAGAAGGTCGGAATGTTCTTCTGACGGTGGGAGCCCCTTTCGGCCTGCTTCTTCGTCCGTGTGCGGATGAGCTCCTGGGTGCGGCCTCGGTCAGTCGGTTGTATTTATTGAGCACCCGCTCTATGCTGAGCGCTGTACTGAGCGCTTGGGAGAGTACAATGTAACGGTAAATAGGCTTCTAATCTCAGCTCTGCTACTTGTTTGCTGGGTAACCTCGGGCAAGTCACTTTGCTTCTCTGTGCCTCAGTCACCTCATCTCTAAAATGGGGATTGAGTCCGTCAGCCCCACGTGGCATAGGGAGGATTTGCTTGTATCCGCCCTAGTGCTTAGTATTGTGGTATTTGTTAAGCGCTTACTATGTGTTCTAATCCCCGCTCCGCCACCGATCAGCCGTGTGACTTTGGGCAGGTCACTTGACTTCTCTGTGCCTGAGTTACCTCATCTGTAGAATGGGGATTAAGACTGCGAGCCCCATGCGGGACAACCCGATTACCTTGTATCTTCCCCAGAACGGTGTTTGGCACATAGTAAGCGCTTAGGAAATGCCATTATTTTTATTATTATTGTGTGTCGGGCCTTATGCGTCAGGTCCTGTACTAAGCACTGGGGTGGATACGAGCAGATTTTGTTGGACACAGTCCCCGTTCCCTGTGGGACTCTCGGTCTCAATCCCCATTTTACCGACGGGGGAACTGAGGCCCAGAGAAGTGAAGTGACTCACCCAAGGTCACACAGCAAACGAGGGGCAGAGCTAGGATCAGAACCCATGACCTTCTGACTCCCAGGCACATGCTCTATCCACTACACCATGCTGTTTCTCTAAAATCTAGGGCTTTCAAGGATCTCGCCATCCAATGGGGGAGACATACCCCAGGAGAGATAATAGGTGGGAGGAAAAAGCAAAAAGTACGTGAGTTAATCCCCTCTCAGGGTGGCACCTGGAGAGTTTCCAGTCCTCTACCAGTCTCGATTATGGGAGGGAGAGCCAAGCGGAGGCCTGTCCGTTCCATTCCTAGCTTGCGCAGGGGCTAGCGAGTGGAAGGCCATCAGCTACAAGTCAAAACTCACCGGTGCTGGGCAGCAGAGGCGTGGGAGAGAGCCGAGGGCGGAGATTCTAGTTTGCTGGGCGGAAGGAGGCAACGGTAAACCGCTTCTGTATTTATACCAAGAAAACTCTCCGGATCCACCACCAGAAAGATGGCAGATGGAGAGCAAGGCGTTCTGGGAGAGATGCGTCCACGGCGTCGCGTTGGGTCGGAGACGACTCGACGGCATAAGACGAGGTGTGAGTTAATGTTTAAGTAATAGGATATGTAAACTCCTTATGAGCAAGGATGGCCTCTACCAACTCTGTGTCCAAGCTGATTAACATTTATCAGGAACATTAAGGACTTAACAAATACCGTAATTATTATAATGTATCGGCCCCAGCTTTTAGAATAATAATAATGCTTTATTATTATTCTAAAAGCTGGGGCCGATACATTATAATAATGTAAATAATGTTGGTATTTGTTCAGCGCTTACTATGTGCAGAGCACTGTTCTAAGCGCTGGGGGAGATACAGGGTCATCAGGTTGTCCCCCGCGAGGCTCATAGCCTTCATCTCCATTTTCCAGATGAGGGAACTGAGGCCCAGAGAAGTGAAGCGACTTGCCCACAGTCACACAGCTGCTACGTGGCAGAGCCGGGATTCGAACCCATGACCTCTGACTCCCAAGCCCGGACCCTTTCCACTGAGCCACGCTGCTTCTCTAGGCCTCGGCCCAAAGTAAGCGCTTCACAAGTACCATAATTATTCTTACTTATTGGATCGTCCTTTCCCAGGTGCTTAGCATGCTGTAAGCCCGGTAACTGCTCAATAACTGCCATTATTGATAAACTGATTGATAAGATGTACCAAACTGCTATGAGAGGTGGTGGATGCTTAAAGTCATTAGGTGGCCATATAAGGCGATCCTCACGTGAAACGGGGACTGTGTCTGGCCTGATTAACTCGTACCGACTTCAGTGCTTAGAACCGTGCTTGTCACCTAGTAAAGGCTTAGCAAATGCCATGGTAATATTCATCCATTCAGTCGTATTTATTAAACACTTACCGTGTGTACAGCACCGTACTAAGTGCTTGGGAGAGCAAAATAAGCCCACATCCTACCTCGGGCCTGGAACGCCCTCCCTCCTCAAATCCGCCAAACTAGCCCACTTCCCCCCATCAAAGCCCTCCTGAAAGCCCACCTCCTCCAGGAGGCCTTCCCAGACCGAGCCCCCCGTTTCCTCTGCTCCCCCTCTCCTCCCCATCGCCCCGACTCCCTCCCTCTGCCCTACCCCTCTCCCCTCCCCACAGCACTTGTGTATATTTGTATATATTATTTATTACTCTATTTTATTAATGATGCGTATATCTATATGATTCTATTTATTCATTCATTCAATAGTATTTATTGAGTGCTTACTGTGTGCAGAGCATTTATCTATTCTGATGGTACTGATCCCTGCCTACTTGTTTTGTTGTCTGTCTCCCCCTTCTAGCCCCTTGTTGGGCTATAATTCTATTTAGTTTTATTAATGATGTTTCTATAGCTATAATTCTATTTATTTATAACGACGCCACTGATGCCCATCTACTTGTTTCGACGTCTGTCTCTTCCCTTCTAGACTGTGAGCCCGTCGTGGGCAGGGATTGATTCTATTTGTTGCAGAATTGTACGTTCCAAGCACTCAGTACCGTGCCCCGCACACAGTAAGCGCTCGAAACATACAATCGAATCGAATACGACAGTAAACAGACCGCCCACAGCGAGCTTACAATCTAATACTAGTACTAGTAATGAGACGAGGAGGTTAGAAATTAGCCAGGGAAAGCGATTTTCAGAAGGGCTTTAAAAAGAAGGGGAGCTGTGATCTTTTGAATTTGAAGCGGGAGGGAGTTCCAGGCAAACGAGAGGAGGGAAAGTCGAGGAAGAGACGCAGTACGTTTGGCTTGGGGACGGGGAGGGGAAGGGTCCCGGAGCGATTCTATAACCCCCAGGTAAGTCCTTGAGACCTAAGATGATCCCCGTGGATTCTACCTTCCCGGTACATTCATTCAACCGTATTTATTGAGCGCTTTCTGTATGCAGAGCACTCTACTAAACACTGGGGAAAGCACGATTCAGCGATAAACGGCCATTCCCTGCCCTCAGGGCGCTTACAGTCTAGGGAGGGAGGTGACAGACGTCAATACAGAGGAGATTGAGCAAGTGAACTGTAGAACCTAGAATCGATCAAGCCATCGTATTTGCTGAGCGCTTACTATGCGCAGAGCACTGTAGGCTAGCCCTTGGGAGAATACAACATAACAGAGGTGGCTATCACATTCCCTGACAGTCCTAGGTTCTCTGTGCCGCATAAAGATGGATAAAGAGGTCAGCTGGTTTTTTTCTAGGTCACTTCAGCCCCTACTTTGGGCTCTTGGAACATCACCAACCCAAATGGGTGCTTAATGTGAAAATATTTGCAATTAATCACATTTATTGAGCACCGACGGCGTGCGGAGCACTGCACTAAGCCGCTGCTGCTGCTGAGCTGATAGAGCTCATCTGAAACCACACTGGTCCGAGGATTTCCGCAAGCGGAGTTTTATTCATTCAATTGCGTTTATCGAGCGCTTACGGCGCGCGAAGCACTGTCCCCCCGTACGTTAGTGATGCACACCTTTGTACCAGCAGCGTGGCTCAGTGGAAAGAGCCCGGGCTTGGGAGTCAGAGGTCATGGATTCGAATCCCGGCTCTGCCACTTGGCACCTGTGGGCGAGTCACTTCACTTCTCTGGGCCTCAGTTCCCTCATCTGGAAAATGGGGATCAACTGCGAGCCTCACGTGGGACAACCTGATTCCCCTGTATCTGCCCCAGCGCTTAGAACGGTGCTCTGCACGTAGTAAGCGCTTAACAAATACCAACATTATTACTACTATTCTCCCTCCGCACTCCAGCTCGCAGCCTTTGCTTCTCCCCAAGCAAACTAACCACATCTCGTTTTCAGCTCTCCCTTCTTCAACCACGGCTCAAGGCATCCCCCCCTGCCTAGAACTCCCTTTTCTCTCAAATCCACCAAAGTCCCCACCTTCGAAACCTCTGCAGATCATCTTCTCGGAGAGGCGTTCCCCAATTAATCCTCACTCTCAGGGCCCCGTCACCGCAGCGGCCCCCTCAGCGCGGCCGCGCATTTCTGTGCGTCTATTTGGTAGGTCTCGAGGTGGGTGGTCGGAACAAGCGTCTTCTCCTCTGGGAAGCCTTTTTCAAGTCCACGGCTTTTGAGAATCACCCGAAGCCCAGGGGACGGACTTTGGAGAATTGTTTTCCGTGGATCACCGTTCTCCAGAGCCCCACCCACACCCGAGAAGACTTGCGAATAATCGTCACGAGAGCCATGGTCATGTAGTAGCCTGTTCCGGAGAACAGGCCCAGATCTATACTGAAAAAGCCAAGCTAAATGTGCCACGAAATTCCATTACGTGAGCAGCGTGCAAATCAAAGACGCAATGGTGGACGACGAGATACCGATAGAAGCAGCGCGGCCTAGTGGATAGAGCACGGGCCTGACAGACCTGGGTTCTAATCCCGGCTCTGCCTCTTGCCTTCCGTGTGACCTTTACAAGTCACTTCACTTCTCTGTGCCTCAGTTACCTCATCTGTCAAATGGGGATTAAGACTGTGACACGTAGGACGGGGACTGTGTCCAACCTGATTATCCTGTATCTCCCCCAGTGCTTAGAACAGTGCTTGGCATATAGTAAGCGCTTAATAATAATAATGATGGTGTCTGTTAAGCGCTTACTACGTGGCAGACTCTGTACTAAGCTCTGGGGTGGATACAAGCGAATCAAGCTGGACGCGGACCCTGTCCTACGTGGGGCTCACGGTCTCAAGCTCCAATATATAAATGAGGTGGCTGAGGCACAGAGAAATGAAGCGACTCAGTCAGGGTCTCGCAGCAGACAAGTGGCGGAGTCGGGATTAGAACCCATGACCTCCTAAGTCCCAGGTCCGTGCTGTATCCACTACGTCGTGCTGCTTTTCTACACCTTAAAAAAAAAAAAAAGATTGAGTTAAGGAGGTCAGCACATCTTTTGGGAGATTTTAATATTAATTTTTTTTGTTTAAATGGTGTTAAGGGTGTACCGTGTGTCAAGCACTGTACTAAGCACTGGGGCACATACAAGCTAATCAGGTTGGTCCCAGTCCCGGTCCCACATGTGATTCACATTCTTAATCCCCATTGGACAGATGAGGTAACTGAGGCCCAGAGAAATGAAGTGACTTGCCCAAGGTCACACAGCAGACAAGGGAGAGGAGCTGGGATTAGAACCCACGTCCTTTCGCTGTCAAGCCTGTGTTCTTTCCATTAGGCCGTGCTGCTTCTCTAATTAATATTAATATTAACGTCTCTCTCCCCCTCGATACCGTAAGCTCCACGTCTACCTGCTCTGTTGTATTGTACGGACTTTTTTTAAATTAATGTCTGTCTCCCCGCCTCTAGCGTGTAAGCTCGCTGTAGGCCGGGAATGTTGTATTTTACTTTCCCAAGTACTTAGCACACAGATAACGCTCAATATATATGATTGAATGCAGGAATACTCTCCCAAGCGCTCAGTCCAGTGTTCTGCACACAGTAAGCACTTAATAATAAATACCATCGGGAGATTGCTAGACTATCAGTGTTTGGGGTGGCAGAATGATAGCAGGCTCCAGATTCATTTATTCATTCGATCGGGTTTACTGAGTGCTTATTATGTGTAGAGTACTGTACTAAGCGCTCGGAATGGACAATTCGGCAACGGAATAGAGACAATCCCTGCCCAGTAACGGGCTCCCAGTCTAAACGGGGGAGACAGCAAAGCAAAACAGAACAAAACCAAACAAATAGTCTGGCGTAGATATCATCGAGATAGATGTATACACATCATTAACAAAATGATCAAACGAAACAAAACAGATTAAACTAAAGGCTGTAGTATTGGCCATCCTGCTCTATGGCTGGGAGACCCGGACTCCACCCCCAACTCCTTGAGTAGGTTCATCACCATCACTTGCCGGCTCAAGATCGAATGGCGGGGCAAACCATCAATCAATCGGTGGTATTTATTGATCCCCTACTATGTGCCGAGCGCCGTACTCAGCACTTGGGAGACTAGACTACGGCAGACTTAGCAGACACGTTTCCCGCCCTTAACAAACTTGCGGTCTAGAGGGGAGACATTAATGAGAATAAATAAGTATAAATAAGTTAGAGAAGTAGCGTGGCTCAGTGGAAAGAGCACGGGCTTGGAAGTGGGTTCTAATCCCGGCTCCGCCACTTAGCTGTGGGCAAGTCACTTCACTTCTCGGTGCCTCAGTTCCCTCATCTGGAAAATGGGGATGAAGACTGTGAGCCCCACGTGGGACAGTCGGATTACCTTGTATCTACCTCAGCGATTAGAACAGTGCTTGGCACATAGGAAGTGCTTAACAAATACCACAGTTTTCATTATCAAGACACGCAAGGCGCGTCATCGTCTTCAGAAAAAAAAGAAGCGGGACTGTGTGCTTTTGTCATGCAAAGCATCTCCTGGGATATTGTCCAACTGGATCGAACACGGGCATGTTTGCAAGCCTGAAGTTGTTCTCTGCTTTCCCTCAATAAGCCAGAAATCTTTTTTAAATTACCCCAGAGAACGGCAGCCACCCATATGAGCTGAGAACTCTTAAGCATCTTTGCAAAGCCCCAGCCCCTGAGAAGAAGAGATAAATATTGGCCAAGATGCCTGTCATTTCCCGAAATCCTTTACGAGTGTCCAGAATACTAGCTATCCATTTAGACGATTTAAGGAGAAAAACTAGATTGAAATAAATGAGCGTTAATTAATTTCAACATTTCATAGTCATAGACAGCCACGAACGTTAGGGGTGGGGTGGGGGGAGCGGAGGCTGCCGGCAATGATTCATTCATCTGCTCGTGTTTAAATTTTCTATCTCGTGTCATGTTCTTTTAACTAGTGCATAATTGATTTATTTATGTTGGCTTGCCTCCATCACTTCAGACACGGGGGAGTCACCCTGTACAATCTCTTCCTCCACATTTGGATGAAAATAATAATGCTAATTGTGATATTTGTTAAGCACCCTACTGTGAGCCAAGTGCAGTCCTCTAGACTGTAAGCTCCTTGGGACCAGGATTGTCACTGTTTATTGTCGCATTGTACTCTCCCAAGCGCTCGGCCCAGCGTTCTGTACACGGTAAGTGCTCGAGAAATACGATAGAATGAACGACTGAAGGTTGGAGCAGCTACAAGATCATCAGGTAGGATACTCTCCCCGTCCCACGTAAGGCTCACGGTCTAAGAGGGAGGGAGAAGAGATATTGAACCTCCATTTTCCAGATGAAGAAGCCGAGGCCCAGAGCAAGTCTCTTGCCAGAAGACCGGTGGAGGAGCCGGGATTAGAATCCAGGTCCGGTCCTCTGACTCCCAGGCCCGGGCCCTTGCTATTAGGTCACGCTGGCTGTGGGCCAGTGAGAAAATCTCAAAGATGCCCCCATCATCACCACCGAAAAGTGGAAAGGAGAAGGATCGGATTGAGAAAATGACCGAGGCGCCTCATTGCTTCCCACTGTCGGCTAGATCCTACTCAGAGTCCTCCTGGGTCAGCTTCTAGAGAATATCGTCTCCTGGACACTCCTGGAATCGCAAAGTGGCTTCAGACCGTAGCGTGGCGGAGCCGCTGACGTCTCACCCGCGTCCCGTCTCTGGCCTGGAACACTCTTCCTCCTCATATCTGTCGGACAATGACTCTCCTCCGCCTTCAAAGCCTCACTGAAGGCAAGTCTCCTCCAAGAGGCCTTTCCTGACTAAGGCCTCCTTGCCTCTTCTCCCACTCCCTTCTCTATTGCCCCGACTTGCTCTCTCTAAGCTCTAAGACCGGGAATGTTTATCGTTATAGTGCATTCTCCTAACCGCTTAGGACAGTGCTTTTTAAGTACTCAATAAATATGATTGCCTGACTGACAGAGATGATATTGGCTGCCTTTCGGGTACCAAGCCGGGAGCAGCGCCAAGACCATTAAGCAGGTTTCGGAGACCTTCCAGCTGAGCGTTGGGTACCGTCAGTAGATCGGGGTTTTGGAAATTACAGAAATAGCATCATTCCAAGAATGAGTGGGATGAGAACTTCGAGAAGTCAACGTTTGGAACACTCACTCACACACAAACACACATTTCCTCTCTCACAGTCATACGTTACACGTACATGCAAAGTTGAATCCACTAATCGGTCAATCGATGGTACTTTTCGAGTGCTTACTGTGTGCAGAACACTGTTCCGAGTACAATACAATAGAATAGGTAGGCATAATCTCTACCCAAAAGGAGTTTACAGCCTAGGAGGGGAGAAACACAGTAAGAAAAATTTCAGTCTCAGTCACTAAGTCAGTCGATTGTATTTATCGAGCACTTACTGGGTGCAGAACACTGTACTAAGCGCTTGGGAGAGTACAGTATAACAATATAGCAGACACACTCTCTGCCCATTACAAGCTTACAGTCCTAAATCTTTTTGTTCATGTGGCTGTCTAGAGTGATATCTTCATGGTCTGTGTTTGTGTGTGTCTTTATCACTCAGTGGTATTTATTGAGCGCTTATTATGTGCAGAGCACTGACCTAAGCACTTGGGAGAGTACAATACGGCAAAATTAGCAGACACACTCCCTGCAGCTCACTAACGTTGTCAGTTTTGCAGTTTAATGCCAGATCTTCTGTTTCGATCAATCAGTAGTATTTATTGAGAGCTTATTGTGGGCAGGAGACTCACTTTACTAGGCGCTTGGGAGAGTACAAGACAATAGAGTGGGTGGACGGGATCCCTGCCCTCAAGGAATGTACAATTTAATGGGGGGAGACAGATGTTAAAAGTAAATTACGGCTAGGCACGTAAGTTCTGTGGGGCTGAGGGAAAGGTGAATAAAGGGCACAAATCCAACTGTCAGGGGGACACAGAAGGGAGAGGGAGAAGAGGAAGCGAGGGCTTAATCAGGGAAGGCCTCTTGGAGGAGGTGTGCTTTTAATAAGGCTTTGAAGGAGAGGAATAGAGGTCTGTCAGTTATGAAGAGGGAGGGAGTCCCAGGCCAGAGGCAGGTCGTGGATGAGAGGTTGGTGGCGAGACGGACGAGATCGAGGTACAGAGCGTCGGTTGGCGTTAGAAGAGCAACGTATGGACTGGGTTCTAGTAATAATAATAATAATAATGATGGCATCTGTTAAGCGCTTACCATGTGCAAAGCACTGTTCTAAGCGCTGGGGAGGATACAAGGTCATCAGGTTGTCCCACGTGGGGCTCATAGTCTTCATCCCTATTTTCCAGTTGAGGGAACTGAGGCACAGAGAAGTTAAGTGACTTGCCCGAAGTCACACAGCCGACAAGCGGCGGAGCTGGGATTTGTAAGAGATCAGTGAAGTGAGGTAGGAGGGGAAGAGCTGATTGAGGGCTTTAAAGACCGTGGTAAGAAGTTGCTGTTTGATATGGAGGAGGATGGGCAACCACTGGAGGTTCTCGAGGAGTGGGGAAACGCGGCCTGAACAGTTTTGTAGAAAAATGATCTGGGCGGCGGAGAGAAGTACGGACTGGAGTGGGGAGGGACAGGAGGTTGGGAGGTCAGCAAGGAGATTGATGCAGTAATCCTGGTGGGACAGGATAAACGATTGTATTGGAGCGATGGAGAGGAAAGGGCGGATTTTAGCAATATTGTGAAGGTTGAGCTGACAGGATCTGGTGACAGATTAAACATGTGGATTGAATGAGAGAGGCGAACGGAGGAAAACGCCGAGTTCGCGGGCTTGTGAGTCAGGGAGGGTGGTGGTGGTGTTTACAGTGACGGGAAAGTCTAGGGAAGGACAGGGTTATGGTGGGAAGATAAGGAACTCTGTTTTGGACAAGTTAAACTTGAGGTGACCGGATGACGTCCAAGCAGAGATATCTTGAAGGCAGGAGGTGATACGAGACCGCGGGGTGGGGGGGGTGAAGAAATCGGGGCTGGAGATGGAGATTTGGGTAACGTCCGCGTAGAGGTGGTAGTTGAAGCCATGGGAGCAAATGATTTCTCCAAGGGAGTGGGTGTAGATAATAATAATAATAATAATGTTGGTATTTGTTAAGCGCTTACTATGTGCAGAGCACTGTTCTTAGTGCTGGGGGAGATACAGGGTAATCACGTTGTCCCACGTGAGGCTCATAGTCTTCATCCCCGTTTTCCAGATGAGGTAACTGAGGCACAGAGAAGTGAAGTGACTTGCCCACAGTCACACAGCTGCCAAGGGGCAGATCCGGGATTCGAACCCACGACCTCTGACTCCCAAGCCCGGGCTCTTTCCACTGAATAGAAGGGGACCCAGAACTGAACCTTGAGGGACTCCCACAGTTTGGGGTGGGGGGAGGCATGGGAGGAGCCTGTGAAAGGGACCGACAAAGAGGATTAGAACCCAGATCTTTGACTCCTGGGCTCACGCTCTTTCCACTGGGCGACACTGCTTTCCTTGTGGCTTCACAGCTGGGACCGGTTACAGAGAAGACATAGGAAGCAACCCGGCCTAGTGGAAAGATTATGGATTTGGGAGTCAGGAGCGGGAGTTCTAATCCCGACGCTGCCACTTTTCTGCTGTGTGGCCTGGGACAAGTCACTTCACTTCTCTGGGCCTCGGTTACCTCATCTATAAAATGGGGATTGAGACCGTGAGGCCCAGGTGGGACAGGGACTGTGTCTAACCTGATTTACTTGTATTCACCCCAGCACTCAGAACAGTGCCTGGCGCGCAGTAATAACGATAATAGCATTTGCTAAGGATTTACTATATGCCAGGCGCTGTAACAACAATGTTGGTATTTGTTAAGCGCTTACTATGTGCCAAGCACTGTTCTAAGCGCTGGGGGAGATACAGGGTCATCAGGTTGTCCCACGTGAGGCTCACAATTTTAATCCCCATTTTCCAGACGAGGGAACCGAGGCACAGAGAGGTGAAGTGACTTGCCCACAGTCACACAGCTGACAAGTGGTAGAGCCGGAATACGAACCCACGACCTCGGACTCCCAAGCCAGGGCTCTTTCCACTGAGCCACGCCGTACTAAACACTGGGGTAGATACAAGGTAATCAGGTCCCACATGGGGCTCACAGTCTAAGTAGAAGGGAGAGCAATCCTCATTTTACAGACGAAGAAACTGAGGCGTAGAAGATATTTGTGAAGCACTTATTATTTGCCAAGAGAAGTTAAGTGACTTGCCCGAGGTCACGCAGCAGGTAAGTGGGGGAACTGGGATTGGAACCCAGAGCCTCTGACTCCCAGGCCGGTTGCTCTTTCCACCAGAGCAAGCTCCTCACTTGTCTGCGGTATGACCTTGAGCAAGTCACTTAGCCTATCCGTGCCTCAGTTGCCTCATCTATAAAATGGGGATAAAATACCCGTTCCGCCCCCTCCTCTCAGATTGGGAGCTTCATATGGGATAGGGACGGCGTCCAATCTGATACCGCCGTATCTTCCCCGGTGCTTGACACATAATAAGTGCTTCATAAATATCCTCATCCTTATTATAGTAATTATATGTAATTCTATATTTTTGAGTACTCTGGGCGAAGAAAAGACTTTGATTTGAGTTTGGTTCCTCATTCGACGACCCCCAGTCACCTCTAACTGCGGGAAGTTTTGCTGTTGTGGGAATTCATGAGGCCTCTAACCTCTTCCCAGCTGTCATTCGGTTTTCCTCCTCTGATCTCCCATAAAGCTGGACCCTGACCCTCGCAGGATGGCCCGAAGAGATAAAGTTTACATTCCCGCCAGCTTTAATATTCAGGTTTTAAAGTATAAAGCTTTAAACTTTAAAATATCAAAGTGGTCTTCCCGCCTGCACGCCCCACCACAGTTTTCCCGGGGTGAAGATTAGGAGGGGCAACCCCAAATCGGGACCCCTCAGGGAGTTGGTTGGGCTACCGGTCCTCTAATCTCTGAGGTCAGGCCCGTGGCGGAACTGTGGTTGCGTTTCTCTTTAAATCCTCTTTATTTATTCCGGTCCGGGCGGTGGTGAATATTTCTCATCAGTCCAGCTATTTTTAATCAGCGCCCTGAGTTTTGACGTGCTCCGGGGAGTCCAAGTCCCGAAACAAAGCAGCTGTGGTCAAACCGCCGGCCATGAGGATTTCCCAGCTGTGACCTGCGGAATCGATCGATGGTGTTTACTGAGCGCTTACTCTGCGTTGGACAGGTAGTGGATCACGGCAGAGGACGGAACGTCCCGGAGAAAGTATATCCATGGAGTCGCTATGAATCAGAAACGACTCAGGGGCACTTAATAATAATAATAATATGTGCGGAGCCCTGTGCTAAGCCTAATGCATCAGAGTCAGTAATAATAATGTTGGTATTTGTTAAGCGCTTACTACGTGCCGAGCACTGTTCTAGGCGCTGGGGTAGATACAGGGTCATCAGGTTGTTCCAGGTGAGGCTCACATTTAGTCCCCATTTTCCAGATGAGGTAACTGAGGCCCAGAGAAGTGAAGTGACTTGCCCAAGGTCACACAGCTGACAAGTGGCCGAGCCGGGATTCGAACCCATGACCCCTGACTCCCAAGCCCGGGCTCTTTCCACTGCGCCACGCTGCTGAGCCACATTCCCTGCCCTCATCGAGTTTACAGTCCAGAGGGGGGGCATTGAGCCCTGCTGAGACTCACGCCAACTCCTGGGCTCAGAAGAAGGCGATGAAGTGGACGCCCGTGCGTAATACGTAGACCCAAAAATATACGTACAGATGAGTCGATGGTATTTATGACTCACTCCCTTCCCTCTTCCCCCCTCCCAGCCCCACAGCACTTATGTACGTATCTGTAACTTTATTTATTTCTATTGATGTCTGTCTCCCTCCTCCCTCTAGACTGTAAGCTCGTTGTGGGCAGGAATGTCGCTCTTTATTGTTGCAGTCTCTGCCGCTTGTCAGCTGTGTGACTTTTGGGTAAGTCGCTTCACTTCTCTGTGCCTCAGTTACCTCATCTGGAAACTGGGGATGAAGACCGTGAGCCCCACGCGGGACAACCTGGTCACCTTGTATCTACCCCAAGGCTTAGAACGGTGCTCGGCACATAGTAAGTGCTTAACGAATACCCACATTATTAATAGGAAGATCTTATTTACGTTAATGTCCGTCTTCCCCTCTAGACCGTAAGCTCCTTTTTGTTGTTTTGTTTTTTTAAATAGTATTTGCTAAGCACTTACTAGGTGCCGGGCACTGTACTAAATGCCGGGGTAGATACAAGATAATCTGATTGGACACAGTCCATGTCCCACGTGAAACCCGCAGTCTAAATTGGAGGGAGTGCAGATACTGAATCCCCATTTTACAGGTGAGGCAACTGAGGCACTTAGCTGTGTGACTGCAGGCAAGTCACTTCACTTCTCTGTGCCTCAGTTCCCTCATCTGTAAATTGGGAAGTAAGATGTGAGCCTCACGTGGGACAACCTGATACCCCTGCATCTACCCCAGCGCTTAGAACAGTGCTCTGCACATAGTAAGCGCTCAACAGATACCGATATTATTATTATTATTATGAAGTGAAGCTCACCTATGAGTGCCAGTGGCTGAAAGGGCCAACTTGGGACACCCATTTTTCAGATGAGGTAACTGAGCACGGAGAAGTTCAGTGACTTACCCAAGGTCACACAGCAGACAAGTGGAGAAGCCGGTGTTAGAACCCGGGTCCTCTGACTCCCAGGCCCATGCTCTTTCCACTGAGCTATGCTGCTTCTGTGGGCAGGGAACCTATCGACTCTGCTGTAGTGTACTCTCCCAAGTGTTTAGAACAGTGCTCTGCCCTCAGCAGACGCTCAATAAATACCATCGATCGGTTGATCTTATTCTAGGCAATCGGAAAAGATCCGGCAAGGTTTGGGATTTCGTGGGTTCAGGTTCGACCACGCGTACGTGACTGTGGGAAAAGAGGAAAGTAGGGGTGGATGGGTGTTTGACGACGATGATGATGTTGGTATTTGTTGAGCGCTTACTGTGTGCAGAGCACCGTTCTAAGCGCTGGGATAGATACAGGGTCATCGGGTTGTCCCGCGTGAGGCTCACGGTTAATCCCCATTTTCCAGACGAGGGAACTGAGGCACAGAGAAGTTAAATGACTTGCCCACAGTCACGCAGCTGCCAAGTGGCAGAGCCGGGATTCGAACCCATGACCACGTTTGTGTGCGTAGGCGTACGTGTCTTCCAAACTTTCTCTCCTTCACATTCCCGTCCCACTTATTCTTGGAAAAATACCACATCCTCATTCAGAGGAAATAGACTCCCAGTAATCCCTACCCCCAAAAGTCTCTCCCCCAACCCAAAGCAGAGGTCTCGTGGCTCGAATGTAAAGGATCCAAAGCATACGGCTCAAATTTCCCGGCAAGACCCGGGCCTAGGGTCTGAAAACGGAGATGGGGAGTCGGGGCCGGGAAGGAGGCTACTCGGCAGAGCAGTTTTCAGCGCTTAGGATGCCTGAAGGAAAAAAGAAAAGGACTTTTCGGTGAATCCAAAGCTCTGCTCGGCCTCTCCGTCCCTAACAAGAAGCAGCCGATGGCGAGACGTCCCCGAGGAGGGGGCAGGCGGGGACGTTGGGGGGTTCCTGCTGGCCTCTGTCTCCATCACGGGCCCGCTGATCCCGAACGTGGGCCCTGAGCGGGAGAGAAGGTCGATGACGTGCATCTTGGACTCGGGCCCACCTCCCTACCCCCGCACCCCCCGCAGTCCTGTGCCCCTGACGCTCGGCAGGGCCCAGGTTCGGGATGCCGAACCCATGTCCGCCCCTCATCCCCCCACCACCACACACCGGCCGCCTTTAACTCCTCAGGCTCCGTCTTTTCTCGGCCCCCCCCCACCCCACGCCGCCCCCACGCCGAAGGTTTCCCTGGATTCCGGCCCCATGGGGTGGGGGGAGGCCTCTGCCCGCCCTTGTCGGGCCTGCGGTCCCTGAGCCTCTGCCAGATTTTCCCGGGAGACAGAAAGCAGGAATTCCAAGCAGGCCCCGGCTCCAGCGGACCGTGTCGGCCAAAGGGAAATATCGCTGATTCATTCCGGCTGCATTATTTGGTTGCTGGAGGTCGGAGGTTCTTTGCCGCGGACCGGAGAGGCCGGCTCTCTCTGCGGGAGGGATGGAGATCAGTGTCCCAGCCCCGCCGGCTTCGAGACGCAGCATGGAAGTCAGGGTTCTAATCCTGGCTCCGTCACCTGCCTGCTGGGTGACCTTGGGCGGGTTGCTGAAGCAGGGTGGCTCAGTGGAAAGAGCCCGGGCTTGGGAGTCAGAGGTCGTGGGTTCGACTCCCGGCTCTGCCACTCGGCAGCTGCGTGACTGTGGGCAGGTCACTTCACTTCTCTGGGCCTCAGTTACCTCATCTGTAAAAGGGGGATTAACTGGGAGCCTCACGTGGGATGACCTGATGACCCTGTATCTCCCCCAGCGCTTAGAACGGTGCTCTGCACGTAGTAAGCGCTTAACAGATACCAACATTATTATTACTATTATTACTTCTCCGGGCCTCAGTTTCCTCATCTGTAAATGGGGATCGAATACCTGTTCTCCCTCCTCCTTCGGCTGTAAACCCATATGGGACAGGGACTATGTTTGACTTAAGTGTCCTGAATAATAGTAATAATGATGGTATTCGTTGAGCACTTACTATGTGCCAGGCAGTGTTGTAAGTGTTGGGGTGGTTAATAATAATAATGATGGCATTTAAGCTCTTACTGTGTGCGAAGCACTGTTCCAAGCCCCGGGGGAGATACAAGGTGATCGGGTTGTCCCACGCGGGCCTCACAGTCTTCATCCCCATTTTACAGCTGAGGTAACTGAGGCCCAGAGAAGTGAAATGACTTGCCCAGGTCCACACAGCTGCCAAGCGGCGGAGCCGGGATTCGACCCCACGACCTCTGACTCCCAAGCCCGGTCTCTTTCCACTGAGCTACGCTGCTTCCCTGATTACAAGATCGGGTTGGACCCAATCCCACGTGGGTCTCACTGTCTCAACCCCCAGTTTACAGATGAAGTAACTGAGGCCCAGAGAGGTGAAGTGACTTGTCCAAGGTCACCCAGCAGACAAGTGGCGGAGCTGGGATTAGAACCCATGACCTTCTGACTCCCAGGCCCCTGCTCTATTCACTACCCCATGCCGCTTCCTAAATTGGGTAGTGTTTAGTACAGTCCTTGTGGCTCAGTGGAAAGAGCCCGGGCTTTGGAGTCAGAGGTCATGAGTTCGAATCCCAGCTCTGCCACTTGTCAGCTGTGTGACTGTGGGCGAGTCACTTCACTTCTCTGTGCCTCAGTTACCTCCTCTGTAAAATGGGGATTAAGAGTGTGAGCCCCACGTGGGACATCCTGATTCCCCCGTGTCTACCCCAGCGCTTAGAACAGTGCTCGGCACATAGTAAGCGCTTAACAAATACCAACATTATATAGTAATTGGTTTACAAATGTTATTATAATTATTTTTCTAGCTGTGGAGCAGAGCCGTCGCTCTGGGGCTCCTGAGGGCCAGACTGCCAACTTTGCTCGTCTTGGGTCTCTGACAAGGTCCAAGAGTTTCCCAGAGAAGCAGGGTGGCCTAGAGAAGCAGCGTGGCCTAGTGGGTAGAGCCCGGGCCTGGGAATCAGAGGGACCTGGGTTCTAATCCCGGCTCCGCCACTTGTCTGCTGTGTGAGCTCGGGCAAGTCACTTCGCTTCTCTGAGCCTCAGTTACCTCATCTGAAAAGAATGGGGACTAAAACTACGAGCCTATGGTGGGACATGGACTGTGTCCAGCCTGATTAGCTCAGAGAAGCAGCATGGATCAGTGGAAAGAGCCCGGGCTTGGGAGTCAGAGGTCATGGGTTCGAATCCCGGCTCCGCCTCTTGTCAGCTGTGTGACTGTGGGCGAGTCACTTCACTTTTCTGTGCCTCAGTTCCCTCCTCTGTAAAATGGGGATTAACTGTGAGCCTCACGTGGGACCACCTGATTACCCTGTATCTACCCCAGCGCTTAGAACAGTGCTCGGCACGTAGTAAGCACTTAACAAATACCAACATTATTATTAACAAATACCAACATTATTATTATTATATTCATTCATTCAGTAGTATTTATTGAGCACTTACTGTGTGCAGAGCACTGTACTAAGCGCTCGGAATGTACAATTGGGCAACGGATCGAGAAATCTCTGCCCATTGACGGGTTTACAGTCTAATCGGGGGAGAACTCTAGCCCAGTGTTTAGGACAGGGCTTGGCGTCTAGTAAGTGCTAAGTAAATACCATTAAAGAAAAAAAAAACAGGGGCTGAAAGTGTCCCAGATTAGATTTTCCCAACTGGATGGCTCTCTGCAGTCTGCCTGCCCCATCCGGTCTCCTCCCCGCACAGGGTCTAGCCTCTGCTCAGTCCCCCGCTGTCTTCACCTTCTCGATCGTGTTTCTGGAGCGCTTACTGTGTGCAAAGCACCGTACTAAGCGCTTGGGAGAGTGCAGTATAACAACAGACACATTGCCTCCCCCACAACGAGCTCACAGTCTAGACAGACATTTATATGCATAAATAACTACATACATAAATACAGAAATAAATAAATGACATTTGAATGCATAAATACATACAGAAATGAAGACAGAAATAAATAAATGACAGATTATAGACCCACGAGCCGTGGCGCTGGGAGGGAGGACGAATGAAGGGAGCAAGTCAGGGCGATGCAGAAGGGAGTGGGAGGAGAGGCGAGGAGGGCTTAGTCAGGGAAGGCTTCTTGGAGGAGGTAAGCAGCCACGAAGCGGCGTGGCTCAGTGGAAAGAGCCCGGGCTTGGGAGTCAGAGGTCATGCGTTCGAATTTCGGCTCCGCCACTTGGCAGCTGTGTGACTGTGGGCAAGTCACTTCACTTCTCTGTGCCTCAGTTTCCTCCTCTGTAAAATGGGGATTAACTGTGAGCCTCACGCGGGACCACCTGATTACGCTGTATCTACCCCAGCGCTTAGAACAGTGCTCCGCACGTAGTAAGCGCTTGACAAATACCAACATTATTAATAAGGCTTTGAGGTGGGGGAGAACAATCATCTGTCTGATACGATGAGAGAGGGAGGGCGTTCCAGGCCAGAGGTAGGATGTGGGTGAGATAGACGAGATGGAGGTACAGTGAGAAGGCGAGCGTTAGAGGAACCAGGTGTGCGGGCTGCGTCGTAATAGGAGAGTAGGGAGGCGAACCGGTCGTGGGTTCGAATCCCGGCTCCGCCACTTGCCAGCTGTGTGACTATGGGCAAGTCATAACTTCTCTGTGCCTCAGTGACCTCATCTGGAAAATGGGGATTAAGTCTGCGAGCCCCACCGGGGACAACCTGATCACCTTGCGTCTCCCCCAGGGCTTGGAACGGTGCTGGGTACATAGTAAGCACTTAACAGACACCGTCATCGTCATCGACTCTAGACCGTTGTCGGGATCGTCTGTGTTTCGGAGCTGAAACGAGTCTTCGTAGTGGGGAGGTTCCTGCTTGAACGGCAGCGGGCTTGGCTCAGGCCGGTCTTCACAACTGCCCCGGCCCTGAGGCCCTGAGGCCGAGAGGCGGTGGAGAAGCCACAGTCTCCGAACGGCCCAGGGGTGGGGGTGGGCGGAAGGAGGTGCCCCCCATTCCAGGATCAGGCGCTGCCGCGCCTGGGGTCCCACACCTGAGTTCTGGGCTGTTTCTCCCACCTCTTGGACCCAGGAGTCCCCTCCTCCCTTCTCCCCCTCCTCCGTCGCCAATGGCCATCCTTCCTCTCAACTCCGCCACCTCTCCTTCACAATAATAATAATAACAACACTAACGATGATATTTAAGAGCTTACTATGCTAAGCGCTGGGGTAGATGCAAGGTAAAAAGGTTGTCCCACTTGGGGCTCACAGCCTTCATCCCCATTTTACAGATGAGGGAACTGAGGCACGGAGAAGTGAAGCCACATCTGCCAAGTGGCAGAGCCGGGATTCGAACCCATGACCTCTGACTCCCAAGCCCGGGCTCTAGCCACTAGGCCATGCAGCTCCTTAGGTTCCTCTCCTTAAACTCTGCTCCTTCCCCATCTGTAATTTCTTTTAGCGTCTGTCTCCTCCTCTAGACTCTAAGCTCCTGGAGGACAGGGGCCGTGTCTACTTACTCTGGTGCTGTCTCCCAAATGCTTAGTACAATGCTTTGCACACAGTAGATGCTCAATTGAGGCGCAGTTTGGTCTAATAACGATAACGTTGGCATTTGTTAAGCGCTTACTATGTGCAGAGCACTGTTCTAAGCGCTGGGGGAGATACGGGCTAATCGGGTCGTCCCACGTGAGGCTCACAGTCAATCCCCATTTTACAGATGAGGGAACTGAGGCCCGGAGAAGTGAAGTGACTCGCCCACAGTCACACAGCTGCCGAGTGGCGGAGCCGGAATTCGAACCCGTGACCTCTGACTCCCAAGCCCGGGCTCTTTCCACTGAGCCACGCTGTCTAGTAGATAGAGCACGGGCCTGGGAGTCAGAAGGTCATGGGTTCTAATTCTGGTGCTGTCAGACCTGGAGCAAGTCACTTCACTTCCCTGTGCCTCGGTTCCCTCCTCTGTAATAATAATAATGTTGGTATTTGTGAAGCGCTTACTATGTGCCAAGCACTGTTCTATGCGCTGGGGGAGATACAAGGTAACCAGTTGGTCCCACATGGGACTCACAGCCTTAATCCCCATTTTACAGATGGGGTAACTGAGGCACAGAGAAGTTAAGTGACTTGCGCAAGGTCACACAGCTGGCAAGAGGCCGAGGCGGGATGTGAACCCATGACCTCTGGCTCCCAAGCCCGGGCTCTTTCCACTGAGCCACGCTGCTTCTCTATAGAAAATATATATATAATATAAATATATATAAAATGAGAATTAAGAATGTGAGCCCCATGTGGGACGGGGACCGTGTCCAACCTGATTATCTTGTATCTACCCCAGAGCCTAGAACAGAGCCTGACACCTTGTCGGCACTTAACAAATGCGACAATTATTATTACAGCGTGGCTCAGTGGAAAGAGCCCGGGCTTTGGAGTCAGAGGTCATGGGTTCGAATCCCGGCTCTGCCACTCGGCAGCTGTGTGACTGTGGGCGAGTCACTTCACTTCTCTGCGCCTCGGTGACCTCATCTGTAAAATGGGGATGAAGACTGTGAGCCCCGCGTGGGACCACCTGATTCCCCTGTGTCCACCCCAGCGCTTAGAACGGTGCTCTGCACACAGTAAGCGCTTAACAAATACCAACATTATTATTCTTCTTATTATTTAACGGCACTGATCGATCGGCTAATTAATCAGGGGAGACCGCCTGCAGGAGGCGACTCTGGTGAGATGACGCATTGATTACGGGGCTTGACGGCAATAGTTTTCCCGGAAAACGATACGTCGGCGGCCCCGCATTCCGGGCAGAAAACAGAGCTGATCGTGTTAGATCACGTTGTACCAGCTGCCGGCCCGGGCGGAAAGGGCGGCTGGGGTGACGTCGCCCCGGCGACGTCAAAACTGGCCTAGCCGGGCCTGTTGAGTCAGGAGGACTGTCGGTTATCGTCCCTCCCTGCCCGCGATCCCTCCCGAGTCTGAAGGTCGAAGTCCCGGGTAGCAGGGGAGACCTGAACGCGCACATCCTGGAGGCCCCGACCGGATGATTCCCAACCTGGAGGGCGTGGGGTTGGATGGCCCAGAATTCCGGGTCGCCGGGCAGAACTTCCAGAGAGCGGGGTCAAAGGGCACGGCCGGCGAGGTCGCTGGGGGTGGGGTGAGGCTGGCTGGGGGGTCGAAGAGAGGGGAGGCCCGGGGTTTACCCGGCCACGTCCGATTAATAATGTTGGTATTTGTTAAGCGCTTACCATGTGCAGAGCACCGTTCTAAGCGCCGGGGGAGATCCAGGGTCATCAGGTGGTCCCACGTGAGGCTCACAGTTAACCCCCATTTTCCAGATGAGGTCACTGAGGCCCGGAGAAGTGAAGTGACTCGCCCCCAGTCACACGGCTGCCAAGGGGCAGAGCCGGGAGTCGAACCCATGACCTCTGACTCCCAAGCCCGGGCTCTTTCCACTGAGCCACGCTGCTTCTCTAATCATTCGATTAGACTGTAAGCCTGTCAGTGGGCAGGGACTGTCTCTATCTGTTGCCGATTTGTCCATTCCAAGCGCTTAGTATAGTGCTCTGCACATAGTAAGCGCTCAAGAAATACTATTGAATGAACATTCCCGCTGCCTGATTTCTCTTCGGCTCCTCTGCGGACCGCTGGGCACCCGGGGATGACCGATGGGGATTGTGGCGATGGGCAGCGCCTCAGCGCCTGCAGATTCCTCACCCCCCAAACCGAGATAATAACGTTGGTATTTGTTAAGCCCTTACTAAGCACAGAGCACTGTTCTAAGCGCTGGGGGAGATGCAGGGTCATCGGGTCGTCCCACGTGAGGCTCACAGTCAATCCCCATTTTACAGACGAGGGAACTGAGGCCCAGAGAAGTGAAGTGACTCGCCCACAGTCACACAGCTGCCGAGTGGCCGAGCCGGGATTCGAACCCCTGACCTCCGACGCCCCGGCCCGGGCTCTCTCCACTGAGCCACGCTGCTTCCACCCACTCGCCCCCCATTTGCCTTCCGGCTGAGACGCTGGCTCCGCAGCCCTCAGGGAAACTCCCTCAAAGCCCCTGAGCGCGGCCCTGCTCTCCGACGTTCGTTTATTTAGGGTATTTGTTAAGCACTTACCATGTGCTAGACGCCATATTAAGTGCCGGGGTAGATACGAGCTAGTCAGGTTGGACCCGGGCCCTGTCCCACACGGCACTCCCAGTTTTAATCCCCGTTTTACAGATGAGGTAACTGAGGTCCAGAGAGGCGAAGCCACTTACCCAAGGTCACACGGCGGACCCGTGGCGGAGCCGGAATTAGAAGCAGCACGGCTTAGTGGACGGAGCCCGGGCTTGGGAGTCGGAGGACGTGGGTTCGAGTCTCGGCCCTGCCACTCGTCTGCCGTGTGACCTCGGGCAAGCCCACGACTTCTCTGTGACTCAGTTACCTCATCTGGAAAATGAGGATGAAGACCGTGAGCCCCACGTGGGGTAATCTGATTACCTTGTATCTACCCCAGCGCTCAGAACAGTGCTTGGCACACGGTAAGCGCTTAAGACATACCATCATCACCAGCCCAGGTCCTCTACCTCCCAGGCCTGTGCTCTTTCCACCAGGCCACACTCCTGCTGGCAGACCCCCACCAGACTGTGAGCCCGTCAACGGGCAGGGATCGTCTCTATCTGTTGCCGAATTGTCCATTCCAAGCGCTTAGTACAGTGCTCTGCACATAGTAAGCGCTCAATAAATACTACTGAATTACCAGCTGCTCTACACGCACACACAACATACACACTCACTCAAACACACACCCTTTGCTAAATTTATTTTACCCACGTGAGGCGCACAGTCTTCATCCCCATTTTTCAGATGAGGGGACTGAGGCACCGATTAGTTAAGCGTCTTGCCTGAAGTCACGCAGTTGACAGGTGGCGGAGCCGGGATTAGAACCCAGGACCTCTGACTCCCAAGCCCATGACTACTGTAATTACTATTACCACTAACCCTCCTACTGCTTCTACCGTCATCACCACCACCACTCCTACTGTGTGCTAGACGCCCAGCGAGAGACTGAGGAGCAGCCTCAGCGGCCTCCGACGGACTGCTTCGGAACACCGGTTGTCACGAACGCCACCCCCGCCTTCCCGGGAAAAGCAACCTCGGAGTTTTCCAGAAGGAAACGAAGCGACGAACGATTCTCATCCCGGCTCCGCCGCCTGTCTGCTGTGTGACCTCGGGTAAGTCACTTCACTTCTCTGTGCCTCGGTTACTACATCTGCAAAATGGGGATTAAGAATGTGAGCACGGCACGGGACCGGGATCGGATTCCCCGGAAACCTGCTGGAGAGCGTCAGCCCCGCGAGCCCGCACCCTGCCGAGGCGGGGACGGTGCGGGACGGGAGGGGAATCCGTGGGTGATTCGGAGCCCCGATGGGAGCCCCGCGGACCCGTTTTCTGGTTCCCTCTCTGGGGTGGCGAACAGTCGAGAGGGTTGGCCTGCCTTAGAGGAGAAGCGTGGCTTGGCGGAAAGAGCCCAGGCCTGGGAGGCGGACGGCCTGGGTTCTAATCCCACCCCCGCCGCCTGCCTGCCGTGTGACCTCGGGCAAGTCACTCGACAAATCTGGGCTTCGCTTTCCCCGTCTGTAAAATGGGGATTCGACCCCCGTTCTCCCTCCTCCTTAGGATGTGAGCCCGGGGTGAGACGGGGACCGGGGCCAACCTCGTGGACTTGTATCTACCTCAGCACTTAGAATGGTGCTTGATACATAGGAGGAGCTTAACAGACACCATCGCAGTAAGAATGAAGTCCGGATTCCTGGCTCTAGCTCTCGCAAGGAGCACCAGGAAACCACTTCACCCTAAGGAGGCTTGAGTCCTCTCCTCCTTCCGTTCAAAACGCCCCTTGACTACTATTGATTGAGCGCTTACTATGTGCAGAGCACAGTACTGAGTGCTTGGTAGAGTACGATACAACATATTTAATAACGTTGGCATTTTGGCATTTGTTAAGCGCTTACTATGTGCAGAGCACTGTTCTAAGCGCTGGGGTAGACACAGGGGAATCGGGTTGTCCCACGTGGGGCTCACAGTCTTAATCCCCATTTTCCAGATGAGGTAACTGAGGCGCAGAGAAGTGAAGTGACTTGCCCACAGTCACCCAGCTGCCGAGCGGCAGAGCCGGGATTCGAACCCATGACCCCCGACTCCAAAACCCGTGCTCTTTCCACCGAGCGACGCTGCTTCTCTATTTAACAGGCATGTTCCTTGCCCATAACGAATTTACGGTCCGGAGGGGGAGACAGCGTCAGTAAGGATAAACGAGTAATTTATTCATTCATTCTTATTATGAGCGTTTACTATGTGCCGAGCACTGTGCTAAGCACATATCTAATTTAAAGATTATTATCATTGTACCTGTTAAGCACTTACTGTGTGCCAAGCCCTGTTCTAAGTGCTGGGGTAGACACTAATTGGACACAGTCCCTGTCCCATGCCACGCTCGCACTCTCAATCCCCATTTTACAGATGAAGTGATTGAGGCACCGAGAAGTTAAGTGACTTACCCAAGCTCACACAGCAGACAGGTGGCAGAGCCGGAAGAAGAACTCACGTCCTTCAGACCCCGGGCCCGTGCTCCATCCATTAAGCCACGCCGCTTCTCGTCTATGTACATAAGTGCTGCGGGGTTGGGGTGACTATCCCATTTCCAAAGGTCACAGATCCTAGTACAGAGATAAGGCAGAAGGGAGAGGGAGCTGGGGAAGAGAGGGCTTAATCAGGGAAAGCCCTCCCTCCTCAAATCCACCAGACAATGACTCTCCCCCCGGTCCAAAGCCTTCCCGAAGGCCCATCTCCTCCAAGAGGCCTTCCCAGACTAAGCCCCACTTTTCCTCATCTCCCACTCCTTTCTGCGTCACCCTGACCCGCTCCCTTTGCTCTTCCCCCCTCTCTCAGCCCCAAAGCACCGATGTAAATATCTGTAATTTTATTTATTTACGTTGATGTCTGCTTATCTGTCCTGATGTCTGTCTCCCCCTCCTCTAGACTGGAGCTCCCTGTGGGCAGGGACTGTGACTCTTTATTGCTGTGTCGTACTTTCCCAAGCACTCTGTACAGTGGTCTGCACACATTAAGTGCTCAATAAATACAACTAAATGAGTGAATGAGTGAACGAATTCCCACTCTCACCCAACGACCTCAGCATCCCCATTCCCGTTCCGGGGAGAGTCGATTCTTCCTCCTCCTCTTCTCCGAAGTAACGAGTGCCAGTGACGTTCAGCACTTTGGGAAAAATCCCCAAATCCTGGGCCACCCCAAAACCTTTGACAAAGTCCGCAGCTTGAGCCCAGAGTTTCCGTGTCCTTCCAAGGCTGCCGGGTGGATCAGACCAGTGCTCTGCACACAGTAAGCGCCCTCAGTACCAACGATTGACCGGGAATTTCAGCTTTCTTTAATCCCTTCCGCATCTCCTGGGAGGCGGCGATTTTATTTTTCTGGGCAATCTTAATGGCTGAAGACTGGGCAAACAAGGATTAGGGTACTGTATTCCATCTGGATCTAGTTTGGATTATTATTATTATCTTCACTATGGCATTTGTTAAATGCTTACTTTGTGTCAGACACTGTTCTAAGCGCTGGGGCGGATAGAGGCGAATCGGGTTGGACACAGTCCCTGTTCCTCATGGGGCTCACAGTCTTAATCCCCATTTTATAGATGAGATAACAGGCCCAGAGAAGTGAAGTGACTTCCCCAAGGTCACCCAGCAGACAAGTGACAGAGCCGGGATTAGAACCCTTGACCTTCCGACTCCCAGGCCCGTGCTCTATCCATTACATCACGCTGTGCTTAGCACAGTGCTCTGCACACAGTGAACGCTCAATAAATACCATTGATCGATTGAATGGCGACCTCGAGGCGGAAACTCCATCTCGCGTTTCCCCTTGTCGAAGCCAGCCGAAACCTCTGCCTCCAGCTTTGAACCAGACTCATTCATTCATTCATTCATTCATTCATTCATTCATTCATTCGTATTTATTGAGCGCTTACTATGTGCAGAGCACTGTACTAAGCGCTTGGAACGAACAAGTCGGCAACAGATAGAGGCGGTCCCTGCCGTTCGACGGGCTTACGGTCTAATCGGGGGAGACGGGCGGACGAGAACGATGGAGATGAATAGAGTCGAGGGGAAGAACGTCTCGTAAAAACCGATGGTGACTAAATGGAATCGAGGCGATGTACAATTCATTAACAAAATAAATAGGGTGATGAAAATATATACAGTCGAGCGGACGAGTACGGTGCCGAGGGGATGGGAAGGGAGAGGGGGAGGAGCAGAGGGAGATGGGGGGAAAAGAGGGTTAAGCTGCGGAGAGGTGAAGGGGGGGCGGTAGAGGGAGTAGAGGGAGAAGGGGAGCTCAGTCTGGGAAGGCCTCTTGGAGGAGGTGAGCTCTCAGTAGGGTTTTGAAGAGGAGAAGAGAATCAGTTTGGCGGAGGTGAGGAGGGAGGGCGTTCCGGGACCACGGGAGGACGTGGCCAAGGGGTCGACGGCGGGAGAGGCGAGAACGGGGGACGGTGAGGAGGAGGGCGGCGGAGGAGCGGAGCGTGCGGGGTGGGCGGTGGAAAGAGAGAAGGGAGGAGAGGTAGGAAGGGGCGAGGTGATGGACAGCCTCAATTTCCTCCGGTGAATTAATTATCTCCCTCTTGTTTCGAAAGAAATTCTGCTTGGCCCATCCGGTTTGGAAAAGGAATGGAACAGTTGGAAGTTAATCGGACGTTGAAATTGCCCAGAGGGGTTTGTGTCTGTTGGGAGAGGGCAGGGCCGGGCAGAGGTCAGCTGGCGGTTTCCTGGAGCATCTGGCTGGCCCCCGACTCTGTGGCTCCGGCTTCTCCTTCCAAGCCGCGTCTATGCTGGGCTCATTCTCCCCGGGAAAGATCCCAGTTTCTAACTTGCCTTTGATGCAGGAATGATCTAGCGACATCAAACAAATCCTCTGTGGGACTTCCAAAGGCCCTTCACCTCAACTTCAATCTCTCTTGCTCCTTCACTTTCTCTCTCTTGCTTTCTTTCTCCCTCTTCGTCTCTTTGTCTCATTCGGTCTTGAGATCTCTCTCGCGCTCTTTATCTCTCTCATAGATCTCTTTCTTTTGCTTTATTTCTCTCACTCTTTCCTGATCTCTCTTACTTTCTCTCTCTCTTTTTCTCTTTCTCCCTCTCTCGATCTCCGGCTCAGCGTCAGTACTTTTCACTCTCTCCTGGAGTGCAAAGCTGGTCTTAATTTCTTCCCTCTGTTTGCGCGAATTCCTCCGAGTCCCCACCAGCACCAGAGGCCAACTCCTCCTGCTCCCGATCCCCAACCTCACTCGCGTCCCCGTTTCGCTCGTTCATCTTCCAGGCCAAGGGGCTGCCATCCCGGCTAATCACCGAGAGGCGGCGTGGCTTAGTGACAAGAGCGCGGGCTTGGGAGTCAGAGATCTTGGGTTCTAATCCTGGCTCTGCCCTCTGTCAGCTGTGTGACTTTGGGCAAGTCTCTGTGCCTCGTCTGTCATATGGGGATTTAGACCGGTAGCCCCATGTGAGACAACCTGGTTACCTTGTTTCTACCCCAGTGCTTAGAACTGTGCTTGGCACATAGTAAGCGCTTAACAAATGCCATCATTTATTCTATTTATTTTACCAAGTGTCATAAAATGGGCTAATTTGATAAGTGCTTCTCTAATTACCTACGACACCTTTTACAAATAGTCTTGTGAGGTAGGGCCCGGTAAAGATGGAGTGAGTTCTCCTGGGGATTACTGATTTCAGAACGGCCCCTACAAGATGCGCTGACTCCAGGGGAGGGGGATCCACTCATTCATTCATTCAATAGTATTTATTGAGCGCTTACTATGTGCAGAGCACTGGACTAAGCGCTTGGAATGGACAATTGGGCAACAGATAGAGACCATCCCTGCCCAGTGATGGGCTCACAGTCTAATCGGGGGAGACGGACAGCAGAGCAAAACAGAACGAAACAAAAACAAGAGAACGTTATCGCGATAAGTAGAATCAAGGGGATGTACACCTGATTAACAAAATAAATAGGGTAATAAATAATATATACAAATGAGCACAGTGCTTAGGGGAGGGGGGAGGAACAGAGGGAAAGGGGGCTTAGCTGAGGGGAGGTGAAGGGGGAAGGGGGAGGAGCAGAGGGCGGAAGGGGAGCAGAGGGAAAGGAAGGGCTCAGTCTGGAAAGGCCTCGTGGAGGAGGTGAGCTCTCAGTAAAAGTTTTGAAGAGGGGAAGAGAGTTAGTTTGGCGGAGGTGAGGAGGGCGGGCGTTCCAGGACAGCGGGAGGACGTGGCCCGGGGTTCGACGGCGGGCTAGGCGTGAACGGGGGACGGTGAGGAGGTGAGCGGCTCAGTCTGGGAAGGCCTCTGGGATCATCAGACAGCTTCTCCCACTAGGGACACAGGGGCTCTCTCATCCCAATCAGTCGTATTTCTCGAGACACCACTGTGCAGAGCACTGTATTAAATGCTGAAAAAAAAGGGTATATGAATGAGATACATATGATAGTCCCTGGCCCCCAGTAGCTCGTGATATAATCAACTGATCAAATGTATTGACTGAGCACTTTGTGGGCAGACCCCTCTAGTCAATCACTCACAACCCAACAGACATGTTCCCTCCCACAGGGAGCTTACAGTCTGGAGGACTGTAAGAGTTAGGGGGATCCTAGTGCGGACACAAAGGGAAAGATGAAAGCAGAAACTCTAAGAGAAGAGAATGAAGATAGATGTGACAAGAAAAGCCGGGCATCATGGCTAGAGGAGCAATCGGTCAGTCAGTAAGTCATATTTACTGAGTGCTTTATTATGGGCATAGCACTGTACTAAGAACTTGGAAGAGTGCGATAAGATAATAAAAAGGCAGTGAGCAGACTGGAGGGGGAGAGGGATATTCATTCAACAGTATTTATTGAGCGCTTACTATGTGCAGAGCACTGTACTAAGCGCTTGGAATGTACAATTCAGCAACAGATATCGATATTCAGCAGAGGTTTAGCCTTCTTACAGTTCTATCCAAGCCAAAGGCACCCCTGCAGTTGCAACCCCGACTTCCTCCTTGCTCGAAAAGCTGAAAAGTTGTCTTCAGCTGCAGGTTTTGGAGTCCTTTCCGGGCTAGAGCGCGAGAGTCCTAGCGGCATCGATATATATCAAGGAATTATATTAATATGATTCTTTATTTTAATGGCATTTTAGGAGCTTACTATGTGCCAGGCTCTGTACTGAGCACTGGGGTAGGTCCCCGCTAATCAGGTTGGACAGAGTTCATGTCCCACATGGGGCTCACAGTCTTAATCCCCATTTTACAGCTGAGGTAACTGAGGGGCAGAGAAGAGGAGTGATTTGCCCAAGGCCGCACAGCAGATAAAAGTGGGAGTCAGAATTAGAAGCTGGGTCCTTCTGACTCCCAGGCTTCGTGCTTTCACTGCGCCATTGGAAGACTACAATACAGTGGAATTAGCAGACACGTTCCCTGCTCATAAACAGTTTACAGTCAGCCGCCCTTCACTGTCCACAATCATCGCTCTCCTCGCCTTCCCTTTCTGGTCACCAGCCTCTTGGCTGCCCATTTAGGACCTAGCGCTCTGTGGGTGGCTGGAAATGGCTGCTTGTTTTCCTCCACCCAGCAAAAACTCCTGAGCATTAATTAGGGTTAAGGCCCCCTGACAGCTTTCCCCAATTTACTAACCAGCGTCTTTCACCCGCTGCCCCTCCCAAGCTCACCTCTCCAGCCTCTGCGTCCCTCACCGTGTCCCGCCCCGGCTGGGAATTACCCTGGCAAATCCCCTGGCAAAACGTCCGAGGTTTCTTTCAGGTATCTTCCCTCCCCACCTCCCAGACTAATCTTACTCAGCCTTTCCTGGGTGCCGAGCTCTATGCTGAACTCCGGAATTAGAAATCAGATCGTCAGATCCCGTCCCCGCCCCGTGTGGGTTCCACAGCCAAAGAAGTACGGAAGGTAAATTTCTTATCCCCGTTTTACAGATGAGGAAATTGAAGGACAGAGAGGTTAAAGTGACTTGGCCAAGGTCTCCCAGCAGGCTAGTTAGAGGGCTGGGCCTAGAAACTCCGAACTCTTACTCCCATGTTTCTTCCAGAATTCCTTGTCCTCTCTCTCTCTCTCTCTCTCACACACACACACAGAGTCTCCCAAGGTTAGTGTTGTATTTTCCCAACCGCTAAGTACAGTGCTCTGTCCACAGTAAGTGCTCAATAAATACCATTACTGGAGAAGCAGCGTGGCTCAGTGGAAAGAGCACGGGCTTTGGAGTCAGGGCTCATGAGTTCGAATCCCGGCTCTGCCACTTGTCGGCTGTGTGACTGTGGGCAAGTCACTTCACTTCTCTGGGCCTCAGTTCCCTCATCTGTAAAATGGGGATTAAGACTGTGAGCCCCACGTGGGACAACCTGATTCCCCTATGTCTACCCCAGCACTTGGAACAGTGCTCGGCACATAGTAAGCACTTAACAAATACCAACATTATTATTATTATTATGATGATGATGATGAAGACGTAGGGCTCCGGGAAGAATGGCAACGTTACAGTGGGGACCGAAGGCCTTCACTGAGAGATGGTCTGCTGCCTCCCTTTATTTTGTCAAAAGCTGTTTTAGGCTTGAAAAGCGGGGAGGATTTGGACGCGTCCGGGGCAGATTGCGGAAAGGGTGGATAGGGCTTTAAAACCCTGGGAGTTTATAAGGGCGACCACATTCAAGCGGGGTGAAGGTGCTATTATCATAAAATATAGAGAAGCAGCGTAGCGTAGACTACTATAAAATATGGATTATTACCATAACATTCATTCATTCAATAGTATTTATCGGGCGCTTACTATGTGCAGAGCACTATACTAAGTGCTTGGAATGGACAAATCGGTAACAGAGACAGTCCCTGCCCTTCGACGGGCTTACGGTCTAATCGGGGGAGACGAACAGACAAGAACAGTAGCGATAAATACGGAGACGCTGCACGGCATAGTGAACGGAGCACGGGCCTGGGAGCCAGAAGGTCGTGAGTTCTAATCCCGGCTCCGCCCCGGTCTGCCGTGTGACTCTGGGCAAGTCACTTCACTGCTCCGGACCTCAGTTCCCTCATCTGTAAAATGGGGATAGAGACTGTGAGCCCCACATGGGACCGGGACCGTGTCCAACCTGATTTGCCTGTATCCGCCCCCGGCGCTTAATACGGTGCCGGACCTACGTAAAAGCTTAACAAATACCACTCTTATTAGACGAGATTGGGGTAGGGTGAGTTGGTTGGAATTAGAGGAGAGAAAGGGCAGGTTGGGTTGTAGTAGGAAACAGGAAAGGTAGGAGGGGGAAAATAATAATAATAATGTAGGTATTTGTTAAAGCGAATGAGTGTTTTAAAGCCAAGGCTGAGGAGTTTTTGCTTGAAGCGGAGGTGGATGGGCAACCGCTGGAAGTTCTTGAGGAGCGGGGTAACGTGGACTGAAAATTTAAGTAGAAAAATGATCTGGGCAGCAGAATGAAGTGAGGATTGGAGAGGGGAAAGACAGGAGGCAGGGAGATCAGCGAGGAGGCTGATGCTGTGTTGGGGTTAGCATTACCAGGCACGGAACGCTCAGCTGTAGGAACTTAAAAGGAACGTGGATCAGCTCACTCCGTGTTGGATGCTGGGGTTCATTCATTCAATCGGATTTATTGAGCGCTTACTGTGTGCAGAGCGCTGTACTAAGCACCTGGGAATGTACAGTTCGGCAACAGAGAGAGACCATCTCTGCCCAACGACGGGCTCACAGTCTAAATGGGGGAGACAGACAACAAAACAAGTAGTCGGGCATCAATACCATCAAGAGAAATAGAATCATAGATTTATACACTTCATTAATAAAATAGAGTAATAAATAATATATAGAAATATGCACACGTGCTGTGGGGAGGGAAAGGGGGGAGAGCAGAGGGAGGGAGGAGGGGGAATGGGGAGGGGAGGAGGGGCAGAGGGAAAGGGAGGGCTCAGGCTGGGAAGACCTCCTCTCAGCCCTGCCACTTGTCAGCTGGGTGATCTTGGGCAAGTCATTTCCCTCTTCTGTGCCTCGGTTCCCTCCTCCGGATTCAAAAGGTGTTGTTTCTCCTACATAGACAGTGAGCCCCATAACAACAATAATATTGGTATTTGTTAAGCGCTTACTATGTGCAGAGCGCTGTTCTAAGCGCTGGGGTAGATACAGGGTCATCAGGTTGTCCCACGTGAGGCTCACAGTTAATCCCCATTTTACAGATGAGGGAACTGAGGCACAGAGAAGTTAAGTGACTTGCCCACTGTCACACAGCTGACAAGTGGCAGAGTCGGGATTAGAAACCACGACCTCTGACTCCCAAAGCCCCTGCTCTTTCCACTAAGCCACACTGCTTATGTATGATCAGGTCCCATATGCTACCAGTGGGGAAAGAGCGTGGCTCAGTGGAAAGAGCCCGGGCTTCGGAGTCAGAGGTCATGGGTTCGACTCCCGGCTCTGCCACTTGTCTGCTGTGTGACCTTGGGCAAGTCACTTCACTTCTCTGGGCCTCAGTGACCTCATCTGTAAAAATGGGGATTAAAAAATGTGAGCCTCACGTGGGACAATCTGATTACCCTGGATCTACCCCAGCGCTTAGAACAGTGCTCTGCACATAGTGAGCACTTAACAAATACCATAATTATTATCTTGCATTTGCCCCAGCACTTAGTACGGTGCTTGACACGTAGTAAACGCTTAACAGATATCACGTTTATTATTATTATTATTTTTATTATTTGGAAATCCAGCTGGTAGAATTAATAATAATAATTTTATTGCCATTGCTCTCGTCCGTCCGTCTCCCCCGATCGGACCGTAAGCCCGTCAAACGGCAGGGACCGTCTCTATCTGTTGCCGACTTGTTCATTCCAAGCGCTTAGTACAGTGCTCTGCACATAGTAAGCGCTCGATAAATACTATTGAATGAATGAATGAATGCATAATAATAATAACAGCAATATGTGCCAAGCACTGCTCTAAGCACTGAGGTAGGTACAAGTTGAGTTGGACACAGTCCCTGTCCCACAAAGGGCTCACAGTCTTAATCCGCATTTTACAGGTGAGGGAACTGAGGCCCAGAGAAGTGAAGTGACTCAGCCAAGGTCACACAGCAGACAAATGGCAGAGCCGGGATTAGAACCCAGGTCTTCGCGACCCTCAGGCCCGTGCTCTAGTTACTAAGCCACGCTGCTCTGAGACCTGGTCTCGGGGGACCAGTGGGACTCTCTAACTGTCCGGCTCTCCCCTTCAGCCGACGTTTTCTAGAACGCTCGCTTGCTTCGCCACGTTTACGCCGTCAGGAAGGGGGTTCGGGTGGCGTGGGACGGAGGGAACGGCAGCTCCTTGCCGGGAGGGAACGGATCTGCCAACTCTGTCGAACTGTACTCTCCCAAGGGCTTAGTACAGTGCTCTGCGTAGAGTGAGCGCTCAGTAAATACCATCGACGACGATGGCAGTGGGTAGGGGGAGGACTGGAGTCGGCCCCAGATGTGTCCGTGTGCCTACGGGGGGGCGGTACGTTCTTTTAGAATGCGGGGGTTAAATTCATTCATTCCTTGTCATATTTATTGAGCGCTTACTATGTGCAGAGCACTGTACCGAGCGTTTGGGAAAGTACAACACAACAATAAACAGTGACATTCCCTGGAGTCCCAACCTAGAGTCTCTTTCTAAGGATGGGCCGCAAAAGAGATCCCAGATTATTGGGAGTCGGGGGCTGGAGAGGTGGGATGCGAAGAGAAGGGGTGCCGTGTGAATGTGGACAAGTCACTTAAATTCTCTGTGCCTCAGTTTCCTCAACTATAAAAGAGGGATTAAATCCTCTGCTCTCCTGTTTCGACCCCGAGCCCCACGTGGGACAGGGACGGTGTCCAACCCGATGAACTCCGTATCTAGCCCGGTGCTTAGAACAGTGCTTTGATGCGTCGTAAGCGCTTAACGGGTATCATAAAAAAGCCGGGGGCGGGGGGGTGGCGCTTATTCCGTGCGGAGGGAAGCGGCCCGCTCCGGCTCCCGGCATCCAGCTGCCGCGGTGGGCTTCCCCTTGCCGGCTGCGACGGCTTCCTGGGTCTGGCTTGGGAAAACGGGTGGCCGTGATTCACTCCGGGCCAGTTTGATGCAAATCATTCATCCAGTCGTATTTACTGAGCGCTTACCGAGTGCAGAACACCGTACTGAGCGCTTGGAAGGTACAGTTCGGCAACAGATTGAGACAATCCCTACCCAACAGCGGGCTCGCGGTCTAGAAGGTGGGACAGGGAGAGTGGAGGGGTGCCGGCGGGGGGGAGAAGGGGAATGAAATCTTTATGGGGCCTGAGTTACTGCCCTGTCTTCCCTTTATTCACTCAGTAGTATTTATTGAGTGCTTACTATGTGCAGAGCACTGTACTGATTGCTACTGTATATATCTTCATTACCCTATTTGTTTCGTTAATGAGCTGTACATCCCATTGATTCTATTTATTTGCTATTGTTTTAATGAGATGTTCTTCCCCTCGACTCTATTTATTGCCATTGTTCTTGTCCGTCCGTCTCCCCCGGTTAGACCGTGAGCCCGTCGAACGGCAGGGACCGTCTCGCGCGGGGTGGGCAGTGGAAAGAGAGAAGGGAGGAGAGGTAGGAAGGGGCGAGGCGACGGAGAGCCTCGAAGCCCAGAGTGAGGAGTTTTTGTTTCGTGCGGAGGTCGATGGGCGACCGCTGGAGTTGTTTAAGAAGGGGGGGTGACGGGCCCAGAGCGTTTCTGCGGGAAGATGAGCCGGGCGGCGGAGTGAAGGATAGACCGGAGCGGGGCGAGAGAGGAGGAAGGGAGGTCGGAGAGAAGGCCGACACGGTAGTCCAGCTGGGATATAACGAGAGCCCGTAGCGGTAAGGTAGCCGTTCGGGTGGAGAGGAAAGGGCGGATCTCGGCGATATCGTAGAGGTGAGACCGGCAGGTCTCGGTAACGGCTCGGATGCGTGGGGTGAACGAGAGAGACGAGTCAAAGATGACACCGAGGTCGCGGGCCCGAGAGACGGGAAGGACGGTCGTGCCGTCCGCGGTGATAGGGAAGTGTGGGGGAGGACCCGGCTTGGGTGGGAAGATGAGGAGCTCGGTTTTGAACTCTGAGGTATTGTATTCTCCCAAGCGCTCAGTGCAGTGCTCTACACAGAGTAAGCACTTAATAAAAACTATTCATTCAATCGCATTTATTGAGCGCCTACTGTGTGCAGAGCACTGTACTATTGCATGGCCTAGTGGGTAGAGCACGGACCTGGGAGTCAGAAGGACCTGAGTTCTAATCCCAGCTCTGCCACATGTCTGCTGTGTGACATTGGGTAGATCACTTCTCTGGGCCTCAGTTACCTCAGCTGTAGAATGGGGATTAAGAATATGAGCCCCATGCGGGGCAGAGACCGTGTCCAACCTGGTTAACTTGTACCTACTCCAGAGTTCATTCAATCGTATTTTTTGAGCGCTTACTGTGTGCAGAGCAGTTTAGAACACTGTCTGGTAAGCGCGCAAGTACCATAATTGTTAGTTATGATTATCGATCGATTGATTGCCCTTGGGGCTAAGTCTCACGGGTACACAAGTGATCTGTTAGCCATGATCGTCTGGGCTACCAGTGAGGACATTCGACAAGCAGCGTGGCTCAGTGGAAAGACCCTGAGCTTCGGAGTCAGAGGTCGTGGGTTCGAGTCCCGGCTCTGCCACTTGTCAGCTGTGTGACCGTGGGCAGGTCACTTGACTTCTCTGGGCCTCAGTAACCTCATCTGTAAAATGGAGATTCACTGCGAGCCTCACGTGGGACGACCCGATCACCCTGTATCTCCCCCGGCGCTTAGAACAGTGGTCCGCACATAGTAAGCGCTTAACAAATACCGATATTATTAAGCAGCTTCCAGGAAGACCTAATTTCCCTGTTCTTAAAACACAGAGAAGGGCTTCCGCTGCGTACCCGACACGGAACCTTATTTTCCTCATCTCCCACTCCCTTCTGCGTCACTTGCTCCCTTTGCTCTTCTCTTCCCGCCTCCCAGCCCCACGGCGCTTTTGTACATATCTGAAATCTCATTTATTTGTATCGATATCTGTCTCCCCCTCCCCCGGTAGACTGCGAGCTTGTTGTGGGCAGGAAATGTCACCGTTTATTGTTGTACTCTACTCTCCTGGGCGCTTAGAGCGCTCTACACACAGTAAGCGCTTAATAAATACGGTATGAATGAATGTACGTATGAATAAATGGGATTGTCTCTATCTGTTACCGAATTGTACTTTCCAAGCGCTTAGTACAGTGCTCTGCACACAGTAAGCACTCAGTAAATCGCGGCTCGGTGGAAAGAGCCCGGGCTTGGGAGTCAGAGGTCATGGGTTCAAATGCCGGCTCTGCCACCTGTCAGCTGTGTGACTGTGGGCAAGTCACTTCACTTCTCTGGGCCTCAGTTCCCTCATCTGTGAAATGGGGATTAAGAGTGTGAGCCTCACGTGGGACAACCTGATTACCTTTTATCTACCCAGCACTTAGAACAGTGCTCTGCACCTAGTAAGCGGTTAACAACTACCAACATTATTATTGTTATTATTAATAAATATGACTGAACGAATGAACGAACACTCGGGAACTTTACGAAGACAGCAGCTCAAAGACAGAAGCAGCGTGGACTAGTGGAGAGAGTGGAGTCAGAAGGACCTGGGTTCTAATCTCGGCTTCACCAGGTGTCTGCTGTGTGACCTTGGGCGAGTGACTCCACTTCTCTGGGCCTCAGTTACCTCATCTGTGAATTGGGGATGAAGACTGGGAGCCCTGGGTGGGACAGGGAGTGTCCAACCTGATTAGCTTGGATCTCCTCCAGCCCTTAGAACAGTATCTGGCACATAGGAAGCGCTTAGCAAATACCATTAAAAAAACCCCCAAAAGATGGATTACATAAACCTTATTTTCTGCAAAAGTACATAGTCTGGAAGTATAGCGAGGCGATAGAACCCAGGCCTGGGCGTCAGGAGGACCTGGATTCTTACCTCTGCTCCGCCACTTGTCCGCCACCTTGGGCAAGTCATTTCATTTCTCTACGCCTCGGTTCCCTCATCTGAAAACGGGAATTAAGAACTTAAGCCCCACGAGGGAGATGGACCGTGTCCAACCTGACGAACTTGCATTTATCCTAGACCTTTATACAGTCCTTGGCACATAGCAAGAGTGTAAAAGATACACATTAAAAAAAAGAAAAGACCGTGAGCTCGATGTGGCCCGGAATCTCTCTGTTGTTGCAGGTGCTTTGCACACAGTGAGCGCTCAATAAATGATTGAATGAACGAATGAAAAAAATGCCCATGAAATATCAAACCCTTTTTCTACATGTAAATGAACATTTTGAGCGAATCCTCCCTGCCGCCCACCTCCTCCTGCACCGTTCGACCGGTATTGCAACTGCAGAGAATCTGCCATGCGTTTTATGCATTGAGTCAGGGCAGTTCATTCTTTCAGTCGTATTTATTAAGCGCTTACTGCGTGCAGAGCACTGGATCAAGAACTCGGGAGAGTACAGTAGAGCAATAAAGAGTGACAATCCCTGCCCGCAGATATGTTTGGAATAGCTTGGTGCCCTCTGCCAGGCGAAGGATTGAGGCGTCGCGGTGAAAGGGACCTCGTGGCCGGGGTGCGCTGACATTTCCAAAGCGGCTGGATCGTGAATGGGCCCATTGTCCCCTTGGGCACTAGGCGAAGACAAAGCGCGGGCCTTCAGCCCGGAGCTCTCTCATTCCTGGGGGGAGAGGGGAGAGGGACGAAGGCGAGAGGAGGACAGAAACCCTCAAACACATTGCGCGGCCTCCCTCAGAGTTTCCCCGAGAGCGGCATTCGGCTCGTTTCTCCTGTTGGCGAGCGGCTGATGAGACGATCGTCGCCTTCGTCGTCCTGGGGATTTATTGAGGGCAAATCACCCTCTCTGGGCCTCGGTTTCCTCATCTGCAAAATCAAGCGGTGGTATTTATTCCTTCGATCGTATTTATAGAGCTTTACTGAGCGGCGCACCGTACTAGGCGCTTGGGAGAGTACAATATAACAACTAACAGACACGTTCCCGCCCACAACGAGCTCACGGTTTGAGAGCTTACTGGGGGCAGAGCACTGTAATCGGCAGGTGGGACCAATTAGAGTTTCATAATAATAATGATCGTGGTATTTAATAACAATAATGTTGGTATTCGCTAAGCGCTTACTATGTGCCGAGCACCGTTCTAAGCGCTGGGGTAGATACAGGGTCTTCAGGTTGTCCCACGTGAGGTTCGCAGTTTTAATCCCCATTTGACAGATGAGGTCACTGAGGCCCAGTGAAGTGACTTGCCCACGGTCACCCAGCTGTGACAGGCGGCAGAGCCGGGACACTGAGCCGCGCTGCTTCTATCAATTAAATCTATCGATTAAGCCTATGAGCATGTGATCGTGGATTTCCTGGTCGGACAGGGCCAGAGAGATGCCACGATCCAACCGCTGAAGACCTCAGGAGAAAATGAAAGGATTAATCAGGGAAGGCGCCCTGGAAGAGTTAGGTTTTTAGGGGGTGCTTGACGGGAGGGGAGGGATGCGGACTGCTGAAGGTGGGGGTGGGAGTGGGAGGAGATCAGGGTTCAAAGGGGTCGGACCAAGCACCTCGCGGGCAGCGTGGGGACGATGAGAGTCTTCGGGGCGGCGTTGTCTAGTGGCTAGAGCGAGGGCCCGGGAATCAGAAGAACCTGGATTCTCATCTCGGCTCCGCCACGTAATAATGACGATGATGATGGTATCGGCTAGGTGCTCGCTGTGTGCCGAGCGCCGTTCTTGTCTAGCTGTGTGACCTTGGGCAAATCACATCGTTTCTCCGGGCCTCAGTTACCTCAACTGTAAAATGGGGATTGAGAGCGTCAGTCCCACTTGGAAGTTAATGCAACCCCATTAACTTGCCTCTACCCCAGTGCTTAGAACAGCGCTCGGCACAGAGTAAGTGAAGGGACTTCAATCTCCAGTAAAAAAGTGATCATTTGTATTTACTGAGCATTTACTGAGTGCAAAGCATTGTACTGAGCTCTGGGACAGTATGATATAACAATAAATAGACACATTCCTTGCCTACTGATAAGGGATGATAATAATAATAACGATAACGATGTTGGTATTTGTTAAACGCTTACTATGTGCAGAGCACTGTTCTAAGCGCTGAGGGAGAGACAGCAAAGGTTGCTAGCTTCCTAACAACGAGGTGTCAGAAGGGAAGGACCTTAGCCCTTGATGGATAGTAGGAAGAAGTGGCTCTCTGGGAGATCCTTGTAGGTATAAACTAAAAAGTTTTCTAAATTAATAATAATATCGGTATTTGTTAAGCGCTTACCATGTGCAGAGCACTGCTCTAAGCACTGGGGTAGATACAGGGTCATCAGGTTGTCCCACGTGAGGCTCACGGTCTTCATCCACATTATACAGATGAGGGAACTGAGGCCCAGAGAAGTGAAGTGACTTGCCCACAGTCACAAAGCGGACAGGTGGCAGAGTGGGGCGATTCGAACCCGCGACCTCCGGCTCCCAAGCCCGGGCCCTTTCCACTGAGCCACGCTGATCCCTAGGGGACCATTTTGATACAAATCCTCCTCCTTTCTTCCCGCGTTTCTCGGGATTTCAGACGGAGGAGTTTAGGAACGAGGCAGAAAGGTCGACTCTGTTGGATGCATCAGATGTAGTGGGAAGGAGTGGTCAGTTTATTAAGCTCTTACTGGGTGCGGAGCACTGGACTAAGCACTGTGAAAGAGTACACCGGGGGGGATCACTGCGCGCGGAGCACTGGATTAAGCACTGCGAAAGAGTACACCGGTGGGAATTAGTCCCGGACGCCGTCCCTCAGTAACTGCGGTCTTTGTTAAGCACTTAGCGTGTGCCAGACGCTGTACTAAGCGCTAGGGTGGATGCAGGTGGATGTCTTTGCCCCCAGTCGGGGGTCCCTGCGTTCCTCAGAGTTCAGGTTCAAGGAGCCTATTCGGTTTGGCATTTTCAGAGCCCCTCCGCTCCTCTCCATCCTTTAGTCCCCCGAAATGGTTGCCAAGGAAACCCTCAGCGATCAATCACACCGAGAGGCCGCGTGACCCCGTGGGAAGAGCACAGGCCTGGGAGTTCAAGATCCTGGATTCTAATCCCAGCGTCTCTACTTGCTCGTCCTTGGGCAAGTCGCTAAGCTCGCTGTGCCTCGGTTTCCTCGACTCTAGATCGTCGATAAGCGCTTACTACGTGCCGAGTCCTGCTCTAAGCGCCGGGGTGGATGCGAGGTGATCGGGTTGTCCCACGTGGGGCTCACGGTCTCGATCCCCATTTCTCAGATGAGGTAACTGAGGCACGGAGAAGTGAAGTGGACTCGGCCAAGGTCACACAGCAGACAGATGGGCAGAGGAGGGATTAGAACCCATGACCTCTGCCGCCCAAGCCGGGGCTCTGGCCACCGGCCATGCGGTTAAATACCGGTTCTCCCTTCTACTTGAACCCCAGGCAGGCAAGGGACTGTGTCTGACCCAATTAACTTGATCCTACCGTAGGGCTCGGAGGAAAGGACACGGGCTTGGGAGTCGGAGGACGTGGGTTCTAATCCCGGCTCTGCCACTTGTCTGCTGTGTGACCTCCCCCTGCCCTCTCTCTACCCCCCTCTTCACCTCCCCTCAGCTAAGCCTCCTTTTCCCCAACTTTCCCTCTGCTCCTTCCCCCCCATTCCCCTCCCCTCAGCACCGTGCTCGTCCGCTCGACTGTATATATCTTCATCACCCTATTTATTTTGTTAATGAGCTGTACCTCGCCTTGATTCTATTTATTTGCTGTTGTTTCAATGAGACGATCATCCCCTCGATTCTATTCATCGCCATCGTTCTCGTCCGTCCGCCTCCCCCGATTAGACCGTGAGCCCGTCAAAGGGCAGGACTGTCTCTCTCTGTTACCGATTTGTCCATTCCGAGCGCTTAGTACAGTGCTCTGCACATAGTAAACGCTCAATAAATACTACTGAATGAATGAATGAATGAACTTCTCTGAGCCTCAGTCACCTCACTGTGGGACAGGGACTGTGTCCAACCCAATTTGCTCGTAGTAATAATGATGATATTTGTTAAGCGCTTACTATGTGCCAAGACTGTGAGCCCCACGTGGGACAATCTGATGACCTTGTATCTCCCCCGGCGCTTAGAACAGTGCTCGGCACGTAGTAAGCGCCAACAAATACCATCATTATTATTAGAGAAGCAGCGTGGCTCAGTGGAGAGAGCCCGGGCTTGGGAGCCAGAGGTCATGGGTTCTAATCCCTCCTCTGCCACTTGTCAGCTGTGTGACTTTGGGCAAGTCACTTCACTTCTCTGGGCCTCAGTTACCTCATCTGGAAAATGGGGATTAGGACTGTGAGCCCCATGTGGGACAACCTGATTACCCTGTGTATACCCCAGCGCTTAGAACAGTGCTCCGCACAGAGTAAGCGCTTAACCAATACCAACATTATTACTATTATTATTTATTAAGCGCTTACTCTGAGCAAGGCACCATACTAAGCACTGGTACTGTAGTAAGTGCTGGATGTGAGACCGTGTCCAACCTGATAAACTTGTATCTGCCCAGCACTTAGAACAAGGAGCGTTTAGCGAGGGACGTAATTATCATAATTATTACAATTGTGAACTATAGGAAATTTTCAACTCAGGAGATTTTAGGTCAGAAGCTCCCTTTAGACTGTAAACTCGTTACAGGTAGAGAACGTCTGCTAATTCTGTTTACCTTCAAAGCACTTAGTACAGCTCTCTGCACCTAGAGAGCGCTCAGTAAATACCACCGATTGATTGATTGATTGACCCGCCGCTGTCGGAGATAGTCCCGAGCTGATTAGATTTGGGTTTGAGCGTAAACCAGAATTTTTTTTATGGTATCCGCTAAGCGCTTACTACGTGCCAGCCACTGAACTAAGCGCTGGGGTGGATACGAGCTAATCAGGGCGGTCACAGTCTCTGTCCCGCATAGGGCTCACGGTCTCAATCCCCATTTTACAGATGAGGTAACCGAGGCACGGAGAAGTGAAGGGAGTTGCCCAAGGTCATACGGCAGGTAAGGGGCGGAGTTGGGATTAGAACCCAGGTCCTCCTGCCCCCCCAGACCCATGGCCTGTCCATTAGGCCACACCGACAGGGACTGTGTCCAGTCTGATTAATTTGTATCCACCCCAGCACTCAGTGCAGCGTTTAACACCTAATGATCACTTAAATATCATAATGATAATAATATTCATTCATTCATTCAATAGTATTTATTGAGCGCTTACTATGTGCAGAGCACTGTACTAAGCGCTTGGAATGGACAGATCGGTAACAGATAGAGACGGTCCCTGCCCTTTGACGGGCTCACGGTCTAATCGGGGGAGACGGACGGACGAGAAGGATGACGGTAAATAGAAGCGAGGGGATGAGCATCTCATTAAAACAATAGCAAATAAATAGAATCAAGGCGAAGTACATTTCATTAACAAAATAAAATTTTTATTTATTCATTAATTTATTTAGTTTATTAATGAATAACAAAATAATACTAATTATTATAATAATGTACCCCTTAGGCAGTGAATTAACTGATTGATTGACGTCACCAATCAATAGTTTTCATCTAGTCCTGAGGGGATAAATGAACTAGCAGAAGAAAGAGCCGATTCCATATCCTGTGGACCCAGAGATATAACGCTGTAAGGTTAGGTCTGTTTTTGGCCCCTGTTCTCCCGGAGGAAAGTATCCTATCTGTAATTCATTTATATATCCCCAATTTATTGATATAGCCATAATTTACTTATTTGTATTAACGTCTGTCTCCCCTTCTAGCACTGAAACTCATCGTGAGCAGGGAATGTGTCTACCAAGTCTGTTATATTGCTTAGAATAATAATTCGAAGCAAGTGCTGAAAATGGGCAAGTCACTTCACTTCTCTGTGCCTCAGTTACCTCATCTGTAAAATGGGGATTGAGACTGTGAGCCCCACGTGGGACAACCTGATTCCCCTGTGACTACCCCAGCGCCTAGAACAGTGCTCTGCACATAGTAAGCGCTTAACAAATACCAACGTTATTATAATAAGCAGAAGAATGATATTTATAAGCCCTTACTATGTACCAAGCACTGCACGAAACACTAGGGTGGATAGAGAAGGTGTGTGGCTCAGTGGAAAGATCCTGGGCTTTGGAGTCAGAGGTCATGGGTTCAAATCCCGGCCCTGCCACTTGTCAGCTGTGTGACTGTGGGGAAGCAGCGTGGCTCAGTGGAAAGAGACTGGGCTTCGGAGTCAGACGTCACGGGTTCGACTCCCGGCTCTGCCGCTTGTCAGCTGTGTGACTGTGGGCGAGTCACTTCACTTCTCTGGGCCTCAGTGACCCAATCTGTAAAATGGGGATTAACTGTGAGCTTCACGGGGGACAACCTGATTACCCTGTATCTCCCCCAGCGCTTAGAACGGTGCTCTGAACACAGTAAGCCCTTAACAAATACCAACATTATTATTATTAAGTCACTTCACTTCTCTGTGCCTCAGTTCCCTCATCTGTAAAATGGGGATTAACCGTGAGCCTCACGTGGGACAACCTGATGACCCCGTATCTCCCCCAGCGCTTAGAACGGTGCTCTGCACGTAGTAAGCGCTTAATAAATACCAACATTATTATTATACAAGCAAATCGAGTTGGACACAGTCCCTGTCCCACGAGGGGCTCACAGTCTCCATCCCCATTTGGCAGATGAGGTAACTGAGGCACGGAAAAGTGAAGTGACTTAACCGAGGCCACACAGCAGACACGTGGCGGAGTCAGGATTAGAACCCGCGACCTTCCGACTCCCAGCCCCGTGCTCTCTCCAGTATGCTGCTCCTCTAAGTGCTCAAATCATTTAATTGTATTTTTGAGCACTTACTGTGTGCGGAGCACTGTTCTAAGCGTTTAGGAGAGGACAGTACAACGATAAACAGTCACATTCTCTGCCCACAATGAGCTTACAGCCCAGAGGATGAGTGGCATTGACTGATTAATTTAATTGATTTAATTGTGGCACTTACTATGTGCCATCCTAAAAGCCAGAATGGATAAAAGCGATCGGGTTGGAGTCGCTCCCTGTCCCGCAATAATAATGTGGGTATTTGTTAAGCGCTTACTATGTGCAGCGCACTGTTCTAAGCGCTGGGGTGGATACGGGGTGATCAGGCGGTCCCACGTGAGGCTCCCAGTCTTCATCCCCATTTTCCAGATGAGGTAACTGAGGCCCAGAGAAGCCAAGTGGCTTGCCCACGGTCACACAGCTGACAGGTGGCAGAGCCGGGAGTCGAACTCATGACCTCTGACTCGGGCTCGCAGTCGCCTTTCCCATTTTACAGATGAGATAACCGAGGCCCAGAGAATCGAAGCGACTTGCCCAAGGTCACCCAGCAGACGAGCAGGCGGAGCCGGTATTAGAGCCCGGGACCTGCCGACTTCCAGGTCCGTGCTCTTTCCACTAGGCCACGCTGCTTCCCCGGTCAATCGGTCGATCGGGCGACTGATTGATCGATAAGCTATTCAGCTAGTGGGTGATTTTTGGATAATAATAATAACGTTGGCGCTGGTTAAGCGCTTGCTATGCGCAGAGCACCGTTCTAAGCGCTGGGGGAGATCCAGGGTCGTCAGGTGGTCCCACGTGAGGCTCACGGTTAATCCCCATTTTCCAGATGAGGGAACGGAGGCGCCGAGAAGTGATTTGCCCACAGTCACACAACTGACAAGGATTCGAACCCACGACCTCGGACTCCCAAGCCCGGGCTCTTTCCACTGAGCCACATTTCTTCCCAGGCCAACAACCAACATACGGAGGGGCACCTCGGAGGTTTGGAGCCGCTCGGGCTTTTCCAGGCCTCCTTCCGGGAGACTCCCCGGCCCTGGGCCACCCCCCGGCGGGCGGTTTGAGCTGGGGCGGTGGGGAGATGTGAGAATCGCTCTTTTATTAGACGTCACCCTCTCCTACATTCATTCATTCAATAGTATCTATTGAGCGCTTACCGTGTGCAGAGCACTGGACTAAGCGCTTGGAATGGACAAATGGGTAACGCTCAGAGAATCCCCCCCGGGCCCGAAACCTTTCATTCATTCATTCAGTAGTATTTATCGAGCGCTTCCTATGTGCAGAGCACCGTACTAAGCGCTTGGAATGAACAAGTCGACAACAGATAGAGACGGTCCCTGCCGTCTGACGGGCTCGCGGTCTGATCGGGGGAGACGGACGGACGAGAACGATGGCGATGAATAGAGTCAACAGGCCGGGGCGGTTCCGTCCGGGGCAAAGGTCTCCGCGTGTGTTGAAATGTGGGGAGGAAGAGGACGTCGACCGTGCCCCTTTCCGTGGGTCAGGGTGCAAATCCCGGCAGGGGAACGTCTCTCATTTTTGTCCGGTGAGTCAGGAAGTCTGGGCCCCGTCGAGCCTGTCGGTCAACTATCGAGAGGCCACCCAGATGGGAAGGGAGCAGGGAGGGAGGATTCTGCTGGGTGGCCACGGGGCCACGTGCCGGGCCTGGTGTGGCCCGGCCCGCCCCGAGAGGCAACGCCTGCCCCGTGCGTGCCACGTCCACTCCCGCACCGTAATAATAATAATAACGTTGGTATTTGTTAAGCGCTTACTCTGTCCGAGCACTGTTCTAAGCGCTGGGGGAGACGCAGGGGAATCAGGTCGTCCCACGTGGGGCTCACAGTCTTCATCCCCATTTAAGACTCTCATACTCTCTCACCCAGATCACGCGGCAACGCTCCTCCACCCGCACACGTATCCTCGCACGACGCCGACGTCGACACTCAGGAGCTCCCATCCACACTAGCAGTGGAAAGAGCCGGGGCTTGGGTGTCGGGGGTCATGGGATCGAATCCCGGCTCTGCCTCTTGGCAGCTGTGTGACCGGGGGCAAGTCACTTCACTTCTCTGGGCCCCAGTTACCTCATCTGGAAAACGGGGATGAAGAATGGGAGCCCCACGTGGGACAACCTGATTGCCCTGTATCTCCCCCAGCTCTTAGATCAGTGCTCCGCACACAGTAAGCGCTTAACAAATACCAACGTCACTGTTGTTGTTACTATACGGTCTCTCACAATTCCCGCAAACCGTCATACATTCACACATAACACCACAGTAAACGTTCATAAACTCACACGTCCTCACATCCCAGCTCTGCCACCTGGCAGCTGCGTGACTGTGGGCAAGTCACTTCACTTCTCTGGGCCTCAGTTCCCTCATCTGTAAAATGGGGATGAAGACGGGGAGCCTCACGTGGGACAACCCGATGACCCTGTATCTACCCCAGCGCTTAGAACAGTGTTCTGCGCATACTGAGCGCTTAACAAATACCAACATTATTATTATCATTATTACTATACGGTCTCTCGCAATTCCCCCAAACCCTCATACATTCACACATAACACCACAATAAACATTCATAAACTCACACGTCCTCACACATCACACATCTGTTGCCGATTTGTCCATTCCAAGTGCTTAGAACAGTGCTCTGCACATAGTAAGCGCTCAGTAAATACTATTAAATGAATATTGAATGACTCCTCACCTAACACCACAACAAACTCACACACATCTACACACACCACCGTAAACACTCCTCTACTCACACACACGACCTCTCACAGCCCTGAGATGAATGCTCATAAACTCACACCCCCATCTACGCACACCAACACAAACACTCCTACGAGTGGAGCAGTGGATAGAGCACGTGTCGGGGAGTCGGAAGGTCATGGGTTCTAATCCCGGCTCTTCCCCTTAGTCCGTTGTGTGATCTTCGGCAAGTCACTTCGCTTCTCCGGACCTCAGTTCCCTCATCTGTCAAATGGGAATTGAGACCGTGAGCCCCACGTGGGACTGGGACTGCGTCCGACCCGATTTGCTTAGAACAGAGCCTGGCACAGAGGAAGTGCTTAAGAATGATTGATAATGATAATGATCTTACAACACCGACATGAATGCTCCTACATCACACTGACACATGCATCTACCCACACCACCGTAAACACTCAGATACCCAGCACTTAGTACAGTGTCTGGCACATAGCAAGCGCTTAGCGCGGCTCAGTGGAAAGAGCCCGGGCTTGGGAGTCGGAGGTCGTGGGTTCGCATCCCAGCTCTGCCACTTGTCAGCTGTGTGACCGTGGGCGAGTCACTTCACTTCTCTGGGCCTCAGTTGCCTCATCTGTAAAATGCGGATGAAGACCGTGAGCCTCACGAGGGACAATCTGATGACCCTGTATCTCCCCCAGCGCTTAGAGCGGTGCTCGGTACATAGTAAGCGCTTAAATGGCGTCATTATTATTATTATTTTTACACTCTTGGACTCACCCACACAGATACTCACTGGATGCCTAAACCCAGATGCTCACCTACATTCACTCCCACATCTACACTTTCTCACAACATCCACCTACACCCTCAAATATTCATTCAGTAGTATTTAGTGAGCGCTTACTCTGTGCAGACCACTGTACTAAGCGCTTGGAACGGACAATTCGGCGACAAATAGAGACGATCCCTGCCCACTGACGGGCTCACGGTCTAAGCGGATAATGTTGGTATTTGTCAAGCGCTTACTATGTACCGAGCACCGTTCTAAGCGCTGGGGGAGATACAGGGTCATCAGATTGTCCCCCGTGAGGCTCACGGTCTCAATCCCCGTTTTACCGAGGAGGTAACTGAGGCCCCGAGAAGTGAAGTGACTTGCCCAAAGTCACACAGCGGACGGGTACATTCCCGTCATTTATTTATTTCTATTAATGTCCGTCTCCCCCTCTAGACGGTAAGCTCGCTGTGGGCAGGGAATGTGTCTATTGTTATATTGTCCTCTCCCAAGCGCTTAGTTCGGTGCTCTGCACCCAATAAGCGCTCAGTAAATACGACCGACTGATGGACCGGATCCACGCGGATCGGAGGCTCTGAGGTGAGTGGCGAAGCGGAAGTTCTGCCGTCATTTCTGCGGTGGCAGTGTACCCAGTTCATTCATTCGTTCATTCGATCGTACGTATTCATTCAGTCATACTGAGTGCTCACTGGGCGCAGAGCACTGCACTAAGCGTTTGGGAGAGGACACTACAACAATAGACAGACACCATCCCTGGCCAGAGGGGATGGTATCCGTTCACTTTTCGGGTCCTTTCTGGGTCAGTAGAGGGGACCCAGAACGGAACCTTAATGATCACAATATTTATACTTCACTCTGCTGCCGGGATTATCTTTCTGCAGAAACGCTCTGGGCACGTCACGTCCCTTCTCAAAACCCTCCGGTGGTTGCCCGTCGACCTCCGCACGAAGCAAAAACCTCTCACTCTGGGCTTCGAGGCTGTCCACCCCCTCGCCCCCTCCTACCTCTCCTCCCTTCCCTCTTTCTACCAGCCACCCCGCGCGCTCCGCTCCTCCGCCGCCCGCCTCCTCGTCGTCCCCCGTTCCCGCCTCTCCCGCCGTCGTCCCCCGGGCCACGTCCTCCCGGGGTCCCGGAAGGCCCTCCCTCCTCACCTCTGCCAAACTCACTCTCTTCCCCTCTTCCGAGCCCTCCCGAGAGCTCACCTCCTCCGAGAGGCCTTCCCAGACTGACCCCCACCCTCTGCTCTTCCCCCTTCCCCTCCCCTCAGCATTTGTACATATTTATTGCTCTGTTTATTTTATTAAGGATGCTCATTCATCTGTGGTTCTCTTTATCTTGATGGTAGTGACGCCTGTCTACTTGTTTTGTTGTCCGTCTCCCCCTTCTAGACCCTGAGCCCGTCGTTGGGCAGGGATTGTCTCTATCTGTTGCCGCACTGTATTTTCCAAGAGCTCGGTCCGGTGCTCCGCACACAGTCGGCGCTCAATAAATACGACTGAACGAACGGTGATAACGATGGTAGTTGTTAAGCGCTTACCGTGTGCCGGACTCTAAGCGCCGGGGCGGATACAAGCAAATGGAGTTGGAGACAGTCCCTGTCCCAAACTTTGAGAGACTCCCACAGACCACGTACCACCGGGCGGGGGGAGAAGACCCCCGCGTGGGTCTGCGGGCTTCATTTAGGCCGTTTCGTCTTGGAGCCACTGCAAGCTCACCAGACCGGCTTTGGCGTCGACCTGGGAGAAGGTAGAGTTGCCGCTCAGCCTGAATTCCTCTCGTGCAACCGTGTCACCACCGGACCCAAGCGTCAGCTGATCTACAACACAAACACACACACACACACACACGCGCACGCTGCAGAGGGGGCGGGCGACCCAGCGGAGGTAACAGATGACTTTCCCAAGGTCGCAGAGGCCAACCGGAACACGGGGGTTTCCGATTTCACGCGCCGGGCTGGGCGAGGGGGAAGCGGGTCGCTTACGGAGCCGAGGCGATTTTTCGTGCTCCGAGACACCACAGGCACGGACTCTTTACGTCTACTCGCGACCTGGGCTTTATTTCCGTCTCCCTTAACCCGCAGGGCAGAGGTTAAGGGGTCCTTGAGGACAGAGAAGCGGCGTGACCTAGTGGAGTCAGAGGATCTGGGTTCTAAACAACACCAAGTACCCGCCGTTTGACTTTGGGCAGGTCACTTTAGTAACGTGGGTACTTGGTAAGCGCTTACTATGTGCAGAGCACCGTTCTAAGCTCTGGGGTAGATACGGGGTCGTCCGGTTGTCCCACGTGAGGCTCCCAGTCTTCATCCCCATTTTCCAGATGAGGTAACTGAGGCACCGAGAAGCGAAGTGACTTGCTCAAAGTCACACAGCCGCCGGGCGGTGGAGCCGGGATTAGAACCCGTGACCTCTGACTCCCAAGCCTGTGCTCTTTCCACTGAGCCACGCTGCTTCTCAGTGTCTTAATTCCCTCGTGTGCAAAATGGGGATTCAATACCCGTCCTCTCTCCTACTGAGCCCGTGAGCCATATGGGACCTGATTATCCTGTACCTACCCCAGCGCTTGGCACAGAGTGGTGGTGATGATAATGAGAAGCAGCGTGGCCTAACGGATAGAGCGCTCGCCTGGGAGTCGGAAGGACCTGGGTTCTAATCCCGGCTCCGCCACTTGTCTGCTGAGTGACCGTGGGCAAGTCACTTCACTTCTCTGGGCCTCCGTTACCATCTACAGAATGGGTAAGACTGGAAACCCGATGTGGGTCACGAACGGTGTCCAACCTTATCATCTTTTATCTACCTCAGTGCTTAGTACAGTGCCTGGTACGTAGTAAGCGCTTAACAAATACCGCAGAGACTCAGAGCTCGTCGTCGGGCAGGGATTGTCTCTATCTGTTGCCGAATTGTACATCCCAAGCGCTCAGTACAGTGCTCTGCACACAGTAAGCGAAGCAGCGTGGCTCAGTGGAAAGAGCCCGGGCTTGGGAGCCAGAGGTCATGGGTTCGAAATCCGGCTCCGCCTCTTGGCAGCTGTGTGACCGGGGGCAAGTCACTTCACTTCTCTGGGCCTCAGTTCCCTCATCTGGAAAATGGGGATTAACCGTGAGCCTCACGTGGGACGACCCGATGACCCTGGATCTCCCCCGGCGCTTAGAACGGTGCTCGGCGCATAGTAAGCGCTTAACAGATACCCACATTATTATTTATTGTCATTATTATTATCAAACATCACATCTTGAATCTAGGACAGCGTTCCGCCCACCCCGCGCTCTCAATGTCTTGTCTTATGCCGTCGAGTCGTCTCTGACCCACAGCGACGCCACGGACACTCCTGTCCCCGAACGCCCCGCCTCCACCTGCGATTGCTCTGGTAGTGGATCCGTAGAGTTTTCTTGGTCAAAATACGGAAGTGGTTTACCGTTGCCTCCTTCCACGCGGTAAACTTGAGTCTCCCCCCTCGACTCTCCCCCGTGCCGCCGCGGGTGAGCCTTGACTCGTGTGAGTTGCCTTCCGCTCGCTAGCCACTGCCCGAGCTAGGAAGGGAAGGGACAGGCCTCTGCTGGACTCTCCCTCCCGTAGCCGAGACCGGTAGAGGACTGGAAACTCTCCAGGTGCCGTCCTGAGAGGGGTGCTCGCTCTCAAGAGACAGAATCGAACGCCAGATTCCGGGAATAATGATTTTGCGGGAGGAGGATGAAATCTACGTTTAAACCTTAACTTTTGGAATCGTGAATTCATGATCGGCCTCTCCCGGGAGATAACGCCCAGATGAAAATGCCAAACGATGAATTCCCGTCGCCAACCAAGGATAAGGAATGCCCGATCTTTGTGCTAGAGGTAGAAACCGGCTTTAAGACACACCCGCTGAGCCCATTTGCGCTCGGTAGAGAGTAAACGTGGAGTATATCAGCTATTTCTAAGGGGTGTGATCCTCGGGCCGTGCGTAATCATCTCAGTTATTAACCTTGTACTTTAAAGGAGCGAATATTTAAAAAGACAGTAATGGAAGAAGATCCACCCTTGGGGAACAAGCGAAAGGATCGGTTCAAGAGGCCGGGAAGGAAAAGTATTTAATTATAGATACGCTGTAGCTCGGCTGTGGTGCGCTAACTGTTTTTCAGCCTCCTCCGTGGCCCTTCTAGAGCCAAATAAGGCGGCATCGTGGTCCGGTGGATGGAGCGCAGGCCGCGGAGCCCGAGGACCTGGGTTTGAGTCCTGACTCTGCCGCTTGCCTGCTGCGTAGCGTCAGGCAAGTCACTTCACCTCTCTGTGCCTCGGTTCCCCCCGTCTGCCAAGGGGGATTCAACGTCTGTCCTCCTTCCTACTTAGACCGGGAGCTCCACGTGGGGCAGGGACTGTATTCCCGTCTGATAAACTTATAGCTACCCCGGCGCTTAGAGCAGTCCTTGAAAAATGGTGAGCGCTCACCAAACGCCGGTAAAATATTTCCAAGATTTATTTTTCAGGCTTCAGGGCTGCTCGTGTAGAGGAGGGGGACAGGGAGGAATCACAGGGAATTGGCTGAAAAAACGGACGTCAGTTTTAGAGTGAAATGAAAGACGAGGTGTTTGATTGTCGTACGGAAACATAAAATATAAACTAAATGACGAAGGGAGCTAAGGGATTTTCCAGTGGGGTCCTGCAATTCTGCACGGATGCACGATCAGCTTATTCTGAACTGTAGGGACCTGGGGGACAGGGTGCGTGCCTACCACCTCTGTTGTATTGTTCTCTCCCAAGCGCTTAGTACAGTGCTCCGCACACAGTAAGCGCTCGATAAATGCCACTGCTTGACTGATGGATCAGGAGACGGCAACTGGTGATTGTAATATCCTTTAATGTCTCCATTCCAAGCCTGGTGCTAGCTCCACTCCCTGCTGTGTGACAGGGCAAGTCGCTTAACTTCTCTGTGCCTCGGTTTCCTCATCTGTCAAATGGGGATGAACCGTGAGCCTCACGTGGGACACCCTGATGACCCTGCATCTCCCCCGGCGCTTAGAACAGTGCTCTGCACATAGTGAGCGCTTAACAAATACCAACATTATTATTATTATGTGCATTGTGGGGTTTTTTTAAAATGGTATATGTTGAGTGCTTCTTTTGCGTCAGGTTCCGGTGCAGATAAAAGCTAATCAAGTGGGACACCGTCCATGTCCCACATGGGGCTCACAGTCTTAACCTCTATTTTCCTGGTGAGGGAACTGAGGCACAGAGGAGTGAAGTGACTTGCCCAAGGTCGCAAGGTGGTGGAGCTGGATTAGAACCCAGGTCCTTCTCTTAGGCCTCTGCTCCGTCCGCTTGGCCATGCTGCTTCTCACTGCTTCTGACAACTCACTGCCGGAGATACGATTAACGGCTCAGCGGCGTAAGTAGAGGTCATTTATTTATTAATCAATAATAATAATGATGACGATGATATTCGTTAAGCACTTCCTATGTGCCAAGCACTGTTCTAAGCGCTGAGTGTGGGTACAAGGTAATCAGGTGGGCCCAGGTGGGGCTCCCGGTCTTCAAGAGGTCACGGGTTCTAATCCCGGCTCCGCCGCTAGTCAGCTCTGTGACCTTGGGCAAGTCGCTTAACTTCTCTGTGCCTCAGTTACCTCATCTGTCAAATGGGGATTAAAAGAAAAGTGTGAGCCCCACGTGGGACAACCTGATCACCTTGTATCCCCCAGCGCTTAGAACAGCGCTTGGCACATAGTACCACAATTTTATCCCCATTTTGCAGGTGAGGTCACTGGGGCCCAGAGAAGTTAAGGGACTTGCCCAAAGTCACACAGCTGACAAGTGGTGGAGGCGGGATTAGAACCCACGACCTCTGACTCCCAAGCCCGGGCTGCTTCTCTAGTATGAAGCGCATTCTGCTGTTCTAAGCGCTGGGGTAGATTCGTGTTTATGAGGTTGGGCATAGTCCCTGTCCCGCGGGGAATCACAGTCGAGGTAGGAGAGAGAACAGGTATTGAATCCCCATTTTACAGTTGAGAGAAACTGAGGCACAGAGAAGTGACTTGCCTTAGGTCACACAGAAAGCGAGTGGTGGAGCCGGGATTAGAACCCAGGTCCTCTGACTCCCAGGCCCGGGCTCTTTCCACTAGGCCATGCTGCTTTCCAAGTTTGGCCGGTTTTCAGCTAGTGTTTGGGCGGGGTGAAGGGAGCAAGGGATATACTCGTAGGGGATGCGAGAAAAAAAAAATTGACTTCTATTTTAAAGTGAAATAAAATGTGAGGTAATTAAATAAAAAGGGAACGAAGGGATTTTCCCAAAGGTGTCCTGCAATTCTGAACAGGTAAGAGGCAGCGTGGCCTGATGGAAAGAGCACGAGCCCGGGAATCAGATTCGGATTCTAATCCCCGCTCCACCCCTTGCAGCTGTGTGACCCTGGGCAAGTCACTTCGCCTCTTTGCGCCTCGGTTCCCTCATCCGTAAAATGATGAGCATTTCTCGTGTAAAAAGAGAAGCAGCGTGGCTCAGTGGAAAGAGCCCGGGCTTGGGAGTCAGAGGTCGTGGGTTCCGATCCCGGCTCAGCCGTTTGTCAGCTGTGTGACTTTGGGCGAGTCACTTCACTTCTCTATGCCTCAGTTCCCTCATCCGTCAAATGGGGATGAAGACTGTGAGCCCCACGTGGGACAACCTGATCACCTTGTATCCTCCCCAGTGCTTAGAACAGTGTTTCGCATATAGTAAGCGCTTAACAAACGACATCATTATTATTATTATTATTATTATTAAAATGGGGATTCAATATCCGTTCTTAACTCCTACTTAGACCGTGATCCCTGTGTGGGACAGAGATTGTGTCCAACCTGATTACTTTCTATCTTGTACCGTGCTCTGCATACACTAGGCACGTACTAAATACCACTGATTGATTGGTCGATTGCTTGATCTACTTTGGCGCTGGGTACAGTGCTTGCTGCACAGTGAGCACTTTGCAAATACCATACAAAATCATATTATTAATTAATAAATAGTAGGGATGGATGTGCTCAAGGAAGAGCCGTGGCTCAGTGGAAAGAGCCCGGCCTTAGGAGTCGGAGGTCATGGGTTCTAATCCCCGCCCTGCCACCTGTCAGCTTGGGCAAGTCGCTTCACTTCTCGGTGCCTCAGTTCCCTCATCTGTAAAATGGGGATTAAGAGTGTGAGCCTCACGTGGGACAACCTGAGTACCCTGTAGCTCCTCCAGCGCTTAGAACGGTGCTCGGCACATAGTGAGCGCTTAACAAATACCAACATTATTATTATTATTATTATTATTACGATTAAGAGCAACAGGGTGGGGTCTCTGAGGGAGATGGACACCCTTAGTCGGCTGTTTCGTGTAGGGGCCGGGGCGCATGCCCTTCGGTCAGAACGGTCCTGCCCTTTCGTTCTCTCAACTCTGCCATCCTCCACACAAACAGCTCAGGATTCGTCTCACTGCCTTTCTTCATTCATTCAATCGTATTTATTGAGCGCTTACTGCGGGCAAAGCACTGTACTAAGCGCTTGGGAGAGTACGCTATACACTGGAAACACCAGAGAGTTGACAATGTGTATTTTTGTGGCACTCGTTACATCAGCACATTGCATGACTTTTTCCAGGCTCTTCACAGCCAGTCATCCTAACATTAATCTTTGGCAGATTCCTTGGCTATCAGTTCCTGTATTATTGATTATCGATCCCAGGAGGGAAAAACTGTCAACTATTTCACTCTTCTCTCCGCCCGCTACAAATGTTGTAAAACTTCTAGTTGTCATGATGTTTTCTTGATTTTTAAATATAGGCCCGTCTTTTTATTCTGTTCCTTAACTTTTAATCATAAGCCCTTCAGATCTTCTTCACTTTCTGCTAGTGATAATGACAACAGTAACGATGATGGCATTTATTAAGCGCTTACTATGTGCCAAGCACTGTTCTAAGCGCTGGGGGAGATACAAGGTTATCAGGTGGTCCCACGTGGGGCTCACGGTCTTGGTCCCCATTTTACAGAGGAGGTCAATGAGGCCCAGAGAAGTAGAGCGACTCGCCCACGGTCACGCAGCAGACAAGGGACGGAGCTGGGATTAGAACCCGCGACCTCTGACTCCCTTTCCACTGAGCCACGCCGCTTCGGGTTGCACCGTCGGCCTACCGAAGGTGGTTTATATTCCTAAAATCATCCTTGTTCCTAAGATTCGTTGTAGCTTTTGTTTAATGTATTCAAGGCACAGACCTGCAATTCTGCTCTCTGTTTGGACGATTCCTGACTGAGGCGAAGGGACTTTTCACTTCCTGGCAGCTCCGGTCCATCTAGGGAAACGATCCACGAAAAAGTGAACAAGATTTGCCTTATCTGGAGGTGTTTCCTGGGCGGAGCTAAAGCATAGGACGATTTGACTGCCCAACGGGGAAGGTCCGGGAGCTGGGCCCCGCCGGAGACGCAGATGAAAATCTCGTCTAGGGAAAAAGTCAGAGGCCTGGCTTTGCTTCAGGCTCCCCTGGCTCTTTTTCACTTCACACGCTTGATCTCCGCAGGACTCCCCCGTTTTGATACCGTGACTAAAGTCCCGGTACCCTCCGCTGCCTGCTTCGCCCCTGAGGCCTCCGGCAGGGCACACGCGGCTCTGAAATCCGGCCCGAAAGCTCTGGTCTGAAGCCAAGAGAAAAACAAAACCCGAGAAAGCGACAACCCGCCCCACCGTGCTTTCTCCGCTCTCTCTCCCTGAGGAAGATTTCTGCCTAACTTCACGTTCATTTAACTCCCTCGACTCCGTGAGCGCCAAAGCGCCCTGGGATGACGCCAGGCCAGAGGGAAAAGGCTGAAGCGCCTCTCCTGCCCTTCTGGGAATTTGGCCTTAGGGGATGGGGGGCTCTTACTGGGTCTTCTTAAGGCAGCTACCGCATCCTTCATCTTAGCCGCTGAAGCCCCCACGGTTCCATCTTTTCCTCCTCACCCTGCTCTGGCCTGGGATGTGGGTAGGAAGGGGGGGGTGGGGGGGTGAAGGCCTCTAATTCATTGGTGCCTTAATATTCCTAATCGGGGGGGGGGGGCAGGGGGAATTATTTCACCCTCCCTCCTTGCTGGCAGCGATTGTGTATTATACTCTCCTCTCCCAAGCATTCGGTACAGTGCTCTGCCCCACAAACGCTCGATAAGCGTCACCGATTTCTGGTTACGGGCAAATTTGCCATCGGCCACATGTTCTTTTTCACACAGTGTGGACTCCCTCCGGGAGTCCGGGAATCTTCCCCGCGGAGAAAACGCGTGGGGTGGGTTGTCGTTTTCTCGGGTTTTGTTTTTCTCTTGGCTTCGGACCAGAGCTCTCGGGCCGGATTTCAGAGCCGCGTGTGCCCCGCCGGAGGCCTCAGGGGCGAGGCGGTTAGCAGAGGGTACCGGTGCCGGTCACGAAGGGTATTTGCTTGTGCGGCTGGGATGGTTCAGAAGTTTTAAAGGAAGTAAACGTTTGGGATTAGAGAGGACTTTGTTTCTCCCACAGGGAACGACTTCGAGAGCTTGCGCGTTACCTTCCAAGCCAACGGCTTAAAACAGCTTTTTCCGAGAGCCGGTCTTTTAAGGAGAAGAAACGCTACCGATGAAAAGGAAACGCAGAACTTCTCCCCGTTCAGTTACATCAGACAGACATACTGTGCCGGTTTTACCATTTTAATATACAAAAATAGATCTGTACAAACAGCAAAGGATTCACCACCTTCAAGACGACGCTAAGTAGAACTCCAGAGCGTACCGTTTATTTTGACCAAACCAGAGTTCATCTCCTTTACACAGAGCACGTTTTCCTCTTAGGATCCCAAATTTGGATTCGGGTGGACATAAACCAGCAGCCCAAGCTTTTCACAGAGGCGACCAGGCCACGAGTTAAGTACATCAGGCGTAAGACACAATAAAGTGGTATTTGACCTTCAAGTTCTACAGGCTAGCTGCATCAAAAGTACCGTACAGAGGGAACACAATTAAGACCCACAGATTCAATCATCACAATCTGGACAAATGAGAAACACGGGGGGGGGGGGGGGGGGGGAAGGTGTGTGTGTGTGTGTGTATGGGGGGAGAGCTTCAGCTTTAATACCTCATACAGAAGCAGGGCCCATTTTCCCTATTTTTCCCCTGTTTCCACATTTCAGGAGTTAGTAGTGAGCACAGTTCTCTGAATACTTCAAGCATGAATGTTACCAGCCATTTATCCGCTGTCACATTTCCTTTCATCTGGCTTTGTAGAAAGGAATGGAATGAGTCAAAAACTGGAAAAAAACAAGTTACTTCTTTGGAGCCCGTAAATAATTGAACAGAAATATGGCTGGGATGACCGGAGGGCACGGGGCGATTAGGCATATTTTATGGGCGAGTTGAAATTTAAAAAGAAAAATGAACAGAAAAGGCAGGCCGAGCTGAGGATTCCAACAAAGACTGAGTGTAAAAATCCAAGACGGTCTACGTCGAAAACGGAGATCCGGCACAGTTACTTCTCACGCTAGCAAATCACAACTTGGACAAGCCCCCACAGAACATACCCCGGCAACTTCCCGAAGCCCGCCAACCGAAATGTTAATCCTTAGATATTCGTGAAAAGCCGAAACGATCCAAAGCCTAGGGGCAATCTTTCCGGTAGCGCTGTCCTCCGAGGGTCCCGTCCTCGCCCCGGGAAATCTCTTCCGTCTCTTTCAAGCCCTCGGACCTTTTGTCGGCATCGTGTTTCTGAGGCACTCTTCTCCAGGTTATCGTGGCGCGGCCCGATAGAGCTCTCTCTCCCCCCCCCCCTTTGAGAATCTCCCCAAGCACGGATTTTCCCACTGTCTTCTAGCCGACTAAAGTGAAGGCACGCGGAATGTACGGTATAGTTTACGTTTTAGAAAATGATCTGTCCTTCTCTACAACGTTCTCCACCTAAGCCATCAACGGGACACTAAGTTGATCACTGCTTTTTATCAACACATGACGACGACAGATTTATTTACTGCAAACAGAGGAGCTGCTAAGTGCATTCGATATAGAGAGTGGTGAAACTGGCAGTCCGCTCACCTCTGCCTGCGCTCCCGGGGGCGGAAGGGGCGGGTAACTGAACCACCCCCCAAAACACCGACCGCGTAGTCTCCGGACACGAGAAACGGATCGAATCGCATCGAGAGTACCGCGGTCGTGTCGGCCTCCCTCCTCTCCCCCCGAACCGGTCCCTGCGACGTACGGATTTTCTCGGGGGTCTGAGCGAGATGCTCTTGGCGTACAAAGTCATCTACCCTCAGCGAGTGTATCTGGAGGAAATGTAAGGCGGCAATCATCCCCGCCCCGCTGAAATCCCGAATTTTCATTGGCACTCCCGCACAGAGGGGATTCACGACCACAGCAGCGTTAGAGATCGGGGACCGGCCCCCTACCCTTTTTTCCAGAAAAGGAGAAAAGCGCCCTTTGAAACTCGGCGTACTCACCTAGTTTCTGCAACCTCCTCAATAGGGTGGTCCAGTGACGGTCAGAAAGGAGCCGAGGGTAATGATCGGGGGAGACTCGGGTAGTTCAGACTAAGTTTCAGCGGGAGCTCTGTTCGAGCACTGTCCCCTAAGTGCAAGTCATCTAATGGAAATGATCGGCTACTCTCAATGATTTCTTCAATAGCACAAGCTCAAGTCTGCCAATTCCATTCAGGTATCTTACATCTGGGTTCCATTCCACGAACCTCTCCCGGGCAAAACCGGACAAGGTCAAGCCCAAAAGGATTCTGTTTTTTTCTTTTTTGGACCCCCTCCCCCCCCCGACCCAAACCCTCGGACTGTAACGGAGCTCAAAAACTTCAGTTTGGCAACAGACTTCAAGACACCGAGAAACCATCCGTCTTGAAGCTCGCGGACCATACCCCCGCCTACGGTGGTAAGGTTCGGAACGGGGAGCGTTCTCGAGCCTCAGTTACGGGCTGACGATTCCGTACGACAGCATCTCTGGGCTGATGCTGCCCGGTCACTAAATCGGCCTCAGACCCGAGCGTACCTCAATCCCGAGCGCCATCCCCTCGGGAGTTAACCCGGAGAAGCGGCTCGGGTTCCCGTACCCTTCCCTTCGAGTTTCACAGTGATTATAAATGGCAATTGCTTTTGAGACCAGAAGTTCACCCGACTCTTCAAGCGACGTCTCCCGTTCCACCTCCCTCCCCCTCCGGCGGTGGCTTCTCCCGCGGAAACCGGCGCTCTCCCAGTCGCCGTAGCCGGCCGACGCCGAGTTTGGCCCGGACTCCCTCGACCCTCTCCCGCCGGGTTCTCCGCGATGGCCATCCCCGCCTCTCCTCAGGGGCTGCGATTTCCCTCAGCAGGAGGAGGCTCAAAATCACGGGTCAAGGAGAGAAGCCGGGAAGGGTGGGATCGAGCGAAACACCCCGGGGAGAGGCCGGGAAGGGTCGGACCGAGCGAACCGTCCCGGGGAGAGGCCGGGAAGCGTCGGATCGAGCGAGACACCCCGGGGAGAGGCCGGGAAGTGTCGGATCGAGCGAGACACCCCGGGGAGAGGCCGGGAAGTGTCGGATCGAGCGAGACACCCCGGGGAGAGGCCGGGAAGGGTCGGATCGAGCGAGACACCCCGGGGAGAGGCCGGGAAGGGTAGGACCGAGCGAACCATCCCGGGGAGAGGCCGGGAAGGGTCGGATCGAGCGAGACACCCCGGGGAGAGGCCGGGAAGGGTCAGACCGAGTAAATCATCCCGGGGAGAAGCCGGGAAGGGTCAGACCGAGTAAATCATCCCGGGGAGAAGCCGGGAAGGGTCAGACCGAGCGAAACACCCCGGGCAGAAACCGGGAAGGGTCGGACCGAGCGAAACACCCCGGGCAGAAGCCGGGAAGGGTCGGACCGAGCGAACCGTCCCGGGGAGAAGCCGGGAAGGGTCGGGCCGAGTAAACCACCCGGGAACCACCGCCAACTCCCCGGTTGTTCCCTTTCGACCGCCGCGCCCGGCCTCCGGGGGATCTCCCGAGCGGGGGCATTCGGCTCGGGCCGACCGACCGGGCGAGGGACGGGGGACGGGGGCCGGGGCCGGGCCGTCGGGGCCTCGCCGGACGGGGTGGCCGGACGGCTAGGAGACCCCCCACACCTCCCCTCCCCGCCCGGGCCCGGCGCCCCGACCCCGCTCCGGGCTCGGGATTCGGACGGGGGCCCCGGGTCCTAGCCGGAGACGCCGGCCCCGCCGGTCCCGTCGGCCTCCTCGTCCCCGTCCTCGGGCGGTCGGGGCCCGGGCTCCCCGGGGCGGGCGGGCTGGGCGCGGAAGCGGAGCCTCCCGAGCCTGGGCTTGGACGCCCCGCGGTCGGCGGGCTCCCCGGGCCTGCCGGCGGCCGGCGGGCGCGGCGGCCTGTGGGCCGCGGGGTGCGAGGGCAGCATCCTGGACAGCCTCCAGCGCCGCGGCCCGGCGTCCGGCGCGGCGTCGGCCTCGTCGCCCTCGTCGCCGACCAGGCCCTTGACGCCTTCGGCGGCGGCGCGGTCGAGGTAGTGCGAGGCCTTCCTGCCGCTGTAGTCCCTGATGTCCACGTCGGCGTCGCAGGCCCCGACCAGCAGCTTCACCACCTCCAGGTGGCCGTGCAGGGCGGCCAGGTGCAGGGCGGTGTAGCCGCCGCTGGTCCTGGCGTTGACGTCGACGGCCAGGCCGCGGCGGGCGGCGAAGTGCACGAGGGTGGCCAGCACCTCGTGGCGCCCGTGCTTGGCGGCCCAGTGCAGGCAGGTGAAGCCGGTGACGAAGTCCCTCTTGGCCAGCAGGGCCGGCTCGCAGGCCAGCAGGCCCTCCAGGCCGGCCCACCGCCCGGACGCCGCCGACAGCATCCAGGCGTGCTCCAGCGGGTCCAGGGCGGCCGCCGCCCCCGCCCCCGCCGCCGCCGCCGCCCCCGGGGCCCCGCCGCCCCCGCCCTCCTCCTCCTCGCCGCCGCCCGGCCCGTCCTCGCGGCCCTTCTTCTTGCCCGGACGCTTGCCGCGCTCCCGCCCCGCCGCCGCCGCCGCCGCCTCCTCCTCGCCCGGCTCCGACATCCCCGCCGCCGGGACGCCGCGGCCGCCGCTCCCCGGGGCCGTCGGGCGGCTCCCCCGAGGACACGCCCCCCGCGCCGCCTCCTCCAATCCCCGCGCTCCCTTTCCCCGGGACACGCCCCCCTCCGCCGAAGCCACGCCCCTCGCCTCTCGCCCTCCAATGCCCGCGCCCCCGACGCCCGGGACGCGCCCCCTCGCCGAGGCCCCGCCCCCCGCCCCCTTACTCTCCCCCGGGCCGCGCCCCCGACTCCTCCTCCAATCCCCGCCCCCCCGCCGCCCGGGACACGCCCCCTCCCCGAGGCCCCGCCCCCCTCCTCTCGCCCTCTTCCTCTCCCCCGGGGCACGCCCCGACGACTCCTCCAATCACCGCGCCCCTGTTGACCGGGACACGCCCCCTCCCCGGGCCACGCCCCCCGCCTCTCGCCCTCTTACTCTCCCCCGGGGCACGCCCCCCGGCTCCTCCTCCAATCACCGCGTTCCTGCCGCCCGGGACACGCCCCTCCCCGAGGCCACGCCCCCCGCCCGCTTACTCTCCCCGGGGCACGCCCCCCCCGACTCCTCCAATCACCGCGTTCCTGCCGCCAGGGCCACGCCCCCAGCCCCGAAGCCACGCCCCCCGCCACTCGCCCTCTTACTCTCCCCCGGGCCACGCCCCCGGCTCCTCCTCCAATCACCGCGTTCCTTCCGACCGGGCCACGCCCCTCCCTAGAGGCCACGTCCCCGCTACTCGCCCTCTTACTCTCCCCCGGGCCACGCCCCCGACTCCTCCTCCAATCACCGCGTTCCTTCCGAACGGGCCACGCCCCCTCCCCGAGGACACGCCCCCGCCCCCCCGCCCTCCAATCCCCGCGCGCCTGCCGCCCGGGACACGCCCCCTCCCCGAGGCCAAGCCGCCTCTCGCCCTCTCTACTCTACCCCTCTCGCTGCTCACGCCTCTCGCTGCTCGTCCTCCAATCCCCGCGCTCCTGGTGCCGGGTCCACGCCCCTCCCCCGAAGCCACGCCCCCGCCTCTCGCCCTCTCTGCTCTCCCCCCGGGCCACGCCCCCTCCTCTCGTCCTCCAATCCCCGCGCCCCTGCCGCCCGGGACACGCCCCCTCCCCAGGCCACGCCCCCCGCCTCTCGCCCTCTTACTCTCCTCCCGGGCCACGCCCTCCCGCGGCTCGTCCTCCAATCACCGCGTTCCTTCCGACCGGGACACGCCCCTTCCCCGAAGCCACGCCCCTCCCCTCGCCCTCTCCACTCCCCACTGGTCACGCCCCCTCCTCTCGTCCTTCAATCCCCGCGCTCCTTCCTCACGGGCCACGCCCCTCCTCTAAGACCACGCCTCCCGCTCCTCGCCCCCTCCACGGGCCTCGCCCCTCCCCCGAGGCCACGCCCCGCGCTTCTCTCTCTCCAATCCTCGCTCTCCTTTCGCCCGGGTCACGCCCCCTCCTCAACGGCCACGCCCCCGCACCGCGCCCACCAATCCCTGCGCTCCTTCCGCCCAGGCCACGCCTCCCTCCCCTCGCCCTCCAATCCCTACGCTGCTTCCGACCAGGCCACGCCTCCCTCCCCTCGCCCTCCAATCCCTGCGCTCCTTCCGACCAGGCCACGCCCCCTCTTCGCACCCTCCAATCTCTGTGCTCCTTCCGCCCCTTTCTCCTAGGCCACGCCCCACCTCTCGCCATCCATTCCCTGCGCTCCTTCGTTCCAGGCCCCGCCCCTCTCGTCCGAGGCCACGCCCCCGCCTCTCGCCCTCCAATCCCTGTGCTCCACCCGCCCTGGCCACGCCCCCTCCAGCGCAGCCCCTCCCCTACCCCTGGAGGCCCCGCCCCCGCCTTCCTTAGCCCCGCCCTCTCACCCCTTGTCCTGAATAATAATAATAATAATAATAACGATAACAACAATAATGGTATTTGCTAAGCGCTTACTATGAGCCAAGCTGGTATAATAATAATAATAATGTTGGTATTTAAGCGCTTACTAAGCAGAGCACTGTTCTAGGCGCTGGGGTAGATAGAGGGTCATCAGGTTGTCTCACATGAGGCTCCCAGTCTTCATCCCCATTTTTCAGATGAGGTCACTGAGGCAGTGAAGTGAAGCGAGAAGTGAAAGGACTTGCCCAAATTCACCCAGCAGATAAGAGGTGGGATTCGAACCCACGACCTCTGACTCCCGAGCCCGGGCTCTTTCCACAGAGCCGCGCTGTTCCGCTCTCCCTCGCTTCCCCCGAAGCCTCGCCCCCGCCCGCCTTAGTAATAATGATAATGTTGGTATTCGTTAAGAGCTTACTATGTGCAGAGCACCGTTCTAAGCGCTGGGGGAGACGCAGGGGAATCAGGTTGTCCCCCGCGGGGCTCCCAGTCTTCATCCCCATTTTCCAGATGAGGTCACTGAGGCCCCAGAGAAGTGAAGTGACTTGCCCACAGTCACCCAGCTGACAAGTAGCAGAGCCGGGATTCGAACCCATGACCACCGACTCCCAAGCCCGGGCTCTTTCCACTGAGCCAAGGTGCGTAGTCCCGCCCAATCCCCACCTCCGCCGAAGCCCCGCCCACTGCCCGAAGCCCCGCCCAATCCCCTACCTCCCCTTCGAAGCCCCGCCCACTGCCCGAAGCCCCGCCCAATCCCCTACCTCCCCTTCGAAGCCCCGCCCACTGCCCGATGTCCCGCCCAATCCCCATCTCCCCCGAAGCCCCGCCCACTTTTCACACCTCCCCCAGAACCCCCGTCCACTCCGCTTCCCTCTCCCCGAAGCCCCGCCCACCCTTCCTTAGCCCCGCCCACTCCCCCCTAAGCCCCTCCCCCGGCGCTCCCTAGCCCCGCCGGCTCACCCCGAAGCCCCGCCCAGGACCCCCGTTTCCGCGAAGCCCCGCCCACCCGCCCCGAAACCCCGCCCGTCCCTCGAAGCCCCGCCCACCCCTGCAGCCCCCCCGCCCACTCTCCCCGAAGCCCCGCCCATCCCTCTAAATCCCGCTACCCGCCCTCTCCCCGAAGCCCCGCCTACGCCTCTAAGCCCCTCCCACTCGCCCAAAGCCCCGCCCAACACCCCGAAGCCCCGCCCATCCCTCGAAGCCCCGCCCACTCACCCAAAGCCCCTCCCACTCTCCCCTTTCCTTCTAAGCCCCGCCCACCCACCCACCGGCCCGTCCCTCTCCGCCCCGCCCAGTCGCCCCCCGAAGCCCCTCCCCCGGTTCTCCAAAGCCCCTCCCACTCGCCCCGCCCAGCCCTCTAAGCCCCGCCCCCCGGCTCTCCATAGCCCCGCCCACCCCTCTAAGCCCCGCCCCCGCTCCCCTTTCCCCTTTCCCCTTTCCCCTTCCCTCCTCCTTGGCCCCTCCCGCCCCTCCGCCCTCCAACGGCCGCCCCCGCCCCGCTCCTCCCCTTCCTCCTCCCCTTCCTTCCTCCTCCCGCCGCCGCCGCCTTCGCCGCCCAGCCCCGCGATGGCCGCCCCGGCTCTGTCCCCGCTGCCTCCCGCCGCCGCCGCCGCCGCCGAGGTCTCCCGCCAGCTGGTCGGTCCCCCTGCCCCTGCTCCCCCTCGCCCCAGCGCCTAGCACAGGGGGCTCCGCCCCGCCCCGCCCCAAGACCGCCCACCCCCCGTCTTGGCTCCCTTTCCTTTCCCCGGGGCGGGGGGCCCCCCCGGCTGCCTCTCCCCCTCCAGCCCATCCCCTGCCCTCTACGCGGCGCTTAATGATGATAATAATAACAATAACGATGCTAATGAGAATAATGGCATTTGTTAAGCGCTTATTAATAATGATGGCATCTGTTCCCCCCTTCCTTCTCCCCCTCCGTCGATCCCCTGCCCTTCACCCGGCGCTTAATAATAATAATAATAATAATAATTAATGACATTTGTTAAGCGCTTATTAATAATGATGGCATCTGTTCCCCCCTTCCTTCTCCCCCTCCGTCGATCCCCTGCCCTTTACCCGGCGCCTAATAATAATAATAATAATTAATGGCATTTGTTAAGCGCTTATTAATAATGATGGCATTTGTTAAGCGCTTATTAATAATGATGGTATCTGTTCCCCCCTTCCTTCTCCCCCTCCATCGATCCCCTGCCCTTTACCCGGTGCCTAATAATAATAATAATAATAATTAATGGCATTTGTTAAGCACTTATTAATAATGATGGCATCTGTTCCCCCCTTCCTTCTCCCCCTCCGTCGATCCCCTGCCCTTTACACGGCGCTTAATGATAATAATAATAATAATATTAATGACATTTGTTAAGCGCTTATTAATAATGATGGTATCTGTTCCCCCTTCCTTCTCCCCTCCATCGATCCCCTGCCCTTTACATGGCGCTTAATACTAATAAGACTAATAATGATGAAGATGGCATTGGTTAAACGCATATTAATAATGATAGTATTTATTTCCCCCTCATCGATGCCCTGCCCTTTACACGGTGCTTAACAATAATAATAATAATAACGATACTAATAATGATGATGATGATGACGGCATCGGTTAAGCACTTACTAACAATGATGGTATCTGTTAAGCGCTTCCTATGTGCTGGGCACTTTTCTAAGAACCAGGGTAGATCCAGGGTCATCAGATTGTCCCCGGTGGGGCTCACATTTTTTAATCCCCGTTTTTACCTAAAAGGTAACTGAGGCCCAGGGACGCTAAATGACTTGCCCAAGGTCACGCAGCAGAGGAGCGGCGGCGTGGGGATTAGAACCCACGACCTCTGACTCCCAAGCCCGAGCTCTTTCCGCTAAGCCACGCTGCTTCGTTGGGTCGTTATTCACCGTGTCATTCATACCGTTCGTTCGGTCCTACATTTCGAGCGCTTACCATGCGCGGGCCACTGTGCTGAGCGCTTGGGAAAGCCCCATTCGGCAACAAGTAGAGGCAGCCCCTGCCCACAACGGTCTGTGCCAGGCACTGTTGGAACTCCGCGCGGGGCACTGTGCTGAGCGCGCGGGAGGGCCCCCGCCTCAGCCCAGGAGGTTGATTCCTTCTCTCGGTCGGTCGCATTTATCGAGCGCCTACGGTGTGCGAGGGACTGGGCTGAGCGCTTGGGAGAGGGCGGTGGAACAACGGGATGGGCACATTCCTGATAGTTAATTGCCCCTTCCCCCACTTCAAAACCCTAGTGCAGGCCCACCTCCTCCAAGAAGCCCTCCCTGCCTGCGCCCTCCTCTCCTCTTCTCCCGCTCCCTTCTGCGCCGCTCTCACTCGCTCCTTCGTTCATCCTCCCTCCCAGCCCCTCAGCCCCCTAGGTATAGATCTGGATAATAATAACGTTGGTATCTGTTGAGCGCTTACTATGTGCCGAGCACCGTTCTGAGCGCTGGGGGAGATACGGGGTCATCGGCTTGACCCACGTGAGGTTCACAGTCTTCATCCCCGATTGACAGATGAGGGAACTGAGGCCCAGAGAAGTGAAGTGATTTGCCCAAAGTCACTCAGCTGACAGGTGGCGGAGCCGGGATTAGAACCCATGACCCCTAACTCCTAAACCCGGGCTCTTTCCACTGAGCCACGCTGCTTCTCTCATTTACCTATCTATCATCTATCTATCTCTCTATCTCTCTCTCTCTCTCTCTCTCTCTCTCTCTCTCTCTATCTAATCTATTCATTCAATAGTATTTATTGAGCGCTTACTATGTGCAGAGCACTGTACTAAGCGCTTGGAATGTACAATTTGGCCACAGACATCTATCTATCATCTATCTATCTATCTATCTATCTATCTATCTATCTATCTATATCTATCTATCTATCTATCTATCTATCTATCTTTCTATCTATTCATTCAGTAGTATTTATTGAGCACTTACCATGTGCAGAGCACTGTACTAAGCGCTTGGAATGTACAATTTGGCCACAGACATCTATCTATCTATCTATCTATCTATCTATCTATCTATCTCTATCTATCTATCTATCTATCTATCTATCTATCTATCTATCTATCTATCTATCATCTATCTATCTATCTATCTATCTATCTATCTATCTATCTATCTATCTATCTAATCTATCTTTCTCTCCATTCATTCAGTAGTATTTATTGAGCACTTACTATGTGCAGAGCACTGTACTAAGCGCTTGGAATGTACAATTTGGCCACAGACAGAGACATCCATCTATCTATAATAATAATGTTGGTATTAAGTGCTTACTGTGTGCAGAGCACTGTTCTAAGTACTGGGGTAGACACAGGGGAACACAGGGGAATCAGGATGTCCCACGTGGGGCTCCCAGTCTTAATCCCCATTTTCCAGATGAGGGAACTGAGGCCCAGAGAAGTGAAGTGACTCGCCCACAGTCACACAGCTAAGTGGCAGAGCTGGGATTCGAACTCATGACCTCTGACTCCAAAACCCGTGCTCTTCCACTGAGCCATGCTGCTTCTCTGATCTATATCTATCTATCTATCTATCTATCTATCTATCTATCTATCTATCTATCTATCTATCTATCTATCTAAATTAAGGTTGGTCTCCCTCTCTAGGCTGGGAGCTCATTGTGGGCAGGAAGGTGTCCATTTGTTCTCTTGTACTCTCCCAAGCGCTCAGGACAGTGTTTTGCACACGGCAAGCATTCGGTAAATACTATCGAATGAATGAAATTGCCTCCCGCAAGGAGCTGACAGTCTAGAGCGGGAGATAGAGGAGGGCCACGGAGGCAGAGGTCGCCCCACGTCCCTCCCGAGGCCCGGACTCCCCCAAACCCCCGAGCTCAGGGATTTGTCCCCACCGGCCTTTCCGGAAACACGCGTCTACCAATTCCGTCCGCTTGTAGCAACGTGGCCTAGTGGTTAGAGCACGGGCCCGGGTTCTAATCCCGGCTCTGCCACTTGCCTGCTGGGTGACCTTGAGCAAGTCACTTCACTCCTCCGGGCCCCACGTGGGAGAGGGACTGTGTCCAACCGTATCCGCTCGGGCGCTTAGCGGGATGTAAGATACCGGTAATTATTATCGATCTCCCAAGCGTGTACTACAGTGCTTCGCCCCGAGGATGCGCTCCATAAATACCGTGGATCGATTGCAGATTGGTCCCGTTCAGGCTCGCGTCCTCAAATTCGCACCAGTCTTGTCCCGGGGAATGATTCTTCGCGCCCCCCGACTTACCCACCTGCGTCGTGTCGACACCCTCCCCTCCTCACCCCAGGGTCCTGTTTGTATTTTAATGTTTTCTGCCACGGATGAACCTTCCTCTTCTCGAATTCCACCGCCGATTTCTTCCCCTCAAAATTACACTCTTCGTAAAACCGCCTCGTTTGCAATCTCCCCGAGGTTGAGGATTTGGGATCGATCCACGCTCTGTACATCCCCTTGAGAAAAATTCAGGGTCGTGCCCCGGGGAAGAGCTGGATACAATGTCTACATTTTGCTACATTCCCGCGAGTCCCCTTCTCTCCTGATCCCGGACCAGTGTTTCGGAAACTGGGGACCTTGGCGAAAAATCCCTTTCTTTGGTTTCAGGCTCCTTTGTTGTATTTTGTCATCCATCCAACGTAATTCCGCCGACATATATGTGAATGAATACGTTTTCCCCTTGTTTGGGTGGAACTCGTGAAGGGAAACAGGCTACCCTCCGGTGCTGACGATCCATCGGTCGTCTTTCTCGAGCACTTACTGTGTGGGAGCACTGTTTCTCGAGCATTTACTGTGTGGGAGCACTGTACTGTGTGGAGGGTACAATTATAACGGAGACGGCAGACGCTTCCCCTGCCCACGGCGACTTTACGGTTTCACATTTTGACTTTTCACTTCATTATTCAGAGAGAGCTTCGTGAGTGGGGAACGAAACCCTTCGAGAAATCGGTTGTGAGGTCCGTCTCACAGCCGGAGGATGGTGAGCTTAGCCTAGACCTTTGGTTTTTTCCTCGGTACTGTTTTCAAGCGCTTTGTAAAACACGCTGGGTTTCTTGATTTGATTTAGGATGCCTTTATATTTAATAATAATTGACGGGATCTGTTAAGCGCTTACTCCGTGCCAGGCGCTGTACTAATATTTCAGTGTATTGTTGCGCGCGGTCTTGACCGCGTATCGCGGTTCGGCGGAAACTTTTGGTCCCGCTCTATTTCGGGTTTCTCGGCCCAAGGTTATTTGATGTGGGTTATTCCTCGAGTTTATTCCGCTCATAGTACTATGTGCAGTCTATAAAGTGGCCCATCGTCTCTGCAATATTTTTTTTGTAGGCACTTCAAAAACAGTTACCAGCAATTACATATTAATAGGCTAAAATCAGAGTCTATATCTATTTATATAATAACGTTGGCATTTGTTAAGCACTTACTAGGTGCAGAGCACTGTTCTAAGGGTCATCAGGTGGTCCCACGTGAGGCTCCCAGTTAATCCCCATTTTACCGATGAGGTAACTGAGGCCCAGAGAAGTGAAGTGACTCGCCCACAGTCGCACAGCTGACAAGCGGCAGAGCCGAGAGTCGAACCCATGACCTCTGACTCCGAGGCCCGGGCTCTTTCCACTGAGCCACGCTGCTTCCCCTAATCATACGTATAGGTGTATCCTCTGGACTGTAAGCTCACTGTGGGCAGGGAATGTATCTACCAACTCGACTGTACCGTACTCTCCCAAGCCCTTACTACAGTGCTCTGCACATAGTAAGCACTCACCAAATGCGATTGATTTTATGTCTCACACCACACACACGTAAAAATAGTCGAAGAAGACAGCACTGAGGGCGAAGCTCGTCTGCGAGTGTACGTGTGACTGAGAAGGCCCTCGTGGGACTCAGAGTCCATTCATTCAATCGTATTTATTGGGCGCTTCCGGTGTGCAGAGCACTGCGCTGCGCGCTTGGGTCCAGCCCGCACCGCTCCCGCGGACAGGCTGTCGTCTCTCGCGTCGTCACATTTTAACTTCGCAGGCTCTTTTCTCTCGTGCCTCCGTGCGTCCCGTTCCTTATGACGTTGCGACTCATAGGCGACCCCTCCTCTGTCCATAGAAATTCACCCCTCTGGCCTCTCCCCAGCAACTGACTCCCTGTTTCCCTCTGGGACGGAGCATTGTCGGAGTTTTACGGGATCCTTAGAACATTTCCTCCGTTGCTTTCGGTTTCCCAGCAGCTGCCGGGGTATCCTGCTGTCGTTCCTTCTCCTCGTAACTGGATCGGGATGAGCATAGCTTCCACGCTAGGAGACTGACTCCGTTTCAGAACTTCCTTGGACGCGATCGATGGATCGAGTCTCCCCCTCTAGACCGTAAGCTCGATGTGGGCGGGGAGCGCGCCTGCTGTATTCTCTTGGACTCTCCCCAGCGCTTAGTACAGTGCTCTGCCCCCCAGGAAGTGCTCAGGAGAGACGACCGAGTGACTGCGGACTGCGCGGAGCGCTGTATCGAGCGTTTGGGAGAGAACGTTAGAATTGGTAGGCACGTTCCCGTCCCGCAACGCGATCTTCTCTTCCTGTTTGATATTGAGAGAGTAATACCAGATATCGGGCCATAATGAGGTAACCTCTACCCAGTCATTCATTCGGTCGTCGTATCTATCGAGCGCTTACTCTGTACTAAGCGCTCGGAAGACACGACGAGCCTACAGTTGAGAAGCGACGCGGTCTAATGGCAAGAGCACGGGCTCAGGAGTCAGAGGGCGTGCGTTCTCCGCCACCGGAGTCCTTGTCCTGGGTGTCCTTGTCCTTCTCTGGGCCTCAGTGACCTCGTCTGTAAAATGGAGATTAAGACTGCGAGCCCCACGTGGGACAACCTGATTACCTCGCATCTATCCCAGTGCTTAAAACGGTGCTTGGCACCGAGTAAGCGCTTAACAAATACCATCGTGATTATTATTAGAGGGGGAGACAGACATGCATATGAATAAATCAATTTACAAATACGTACTTAGGTTCATACGTGCTGTTCCTCTACCTCGGACCTGGACAAGCAAACCTTTTTAAAAAGCTGCCAAAGTCCACCGCTGCGGGGTCTAGTGATGTTAAGGTTCCGTCACTAGCTTCTGGTTATATTTGACACCATAAAATGATGTCGCAAGAGATGGCTGAATAAACTGCATTTAGTTGGGAGAAAGACATTTGAGTTCTGCCGAAGCCTGGAGACTTCCAACTGTTTTTAGCTCATCATCCTGTGCTTTTAAAATGACAGTTGGATTCCCTTTCCGTGAAGAGAGCAAAGCTGTGGGCCGGGGATTTTAAGTACGGGATGAGCATGAAAGAGCTGGACTTGAAATAAGGAGATTCTTCAAGTGAAAGTCGGTTCTCTCCCAAGTGCTTAGTACAGCGCCCTGCACACAGTAAGCACCCAATAAATATGACTGACTGATTGATTGGAACTGCAGGAGCAATAAATGAACAAAATGGTCCCTGTTAATGATCCTCACAGGACGCCCAGTTTACAAGCAGGAAGTATATAGTTAGATGGGGAAAATTGAGCTCCAATAATGCCTTTTCCAGGAACCGTTACGTTAGTGTTAGCTGAACCAGCGTTTGGTAATCCCCCTTTTTAGGGGGTAGGGATTCACTTTTAGGAATATCTTTTTTTTTCCTTCTTGAAGACTACAAATAGTCTGGCTGGAGTCGTCGTTCTTGGGCTCGAACTTGTCAGGAGGCGGCAGGGATCTTCCTTTTGTTTGCCCCAAGGGAGAGGTAACGTGCCAGGCTAATTTTCAGGAGTGGGTTTAACACTCAGTGGTGGAATTTACCAGTCTTGCTCCTGGGGCGAGACGGCCTTGTTCCTCGTGACTCGGTCTAATCCCCAGCCGGCGCCAGGCTGGCCGTTGGCATCCCGAGGCGATTCCCGGGCCGGGCCAACACCCGTCTTCATCCCGAGCTTCCCGTTACCCGTTGCCGAGGCCTCTGGCCTCTCGGCTGCTGCAGGCCACCGACCAGGGAGTGAGGGCGGAGCTGGACCTCTCCCTGATGGGCCAGAAACAGTCCGGGACCTCGAGTCCCAGGAGCGGCGTCCTCCCCGCCGACCCCCACTTCCATGGCGGCCTGAGGGAAGGGGAATGGGGCGTGGAACGGGATGTGACTGGGACCAAGTTAGAATTCCTCCGAGTCCCCTCTCTGTGTCCCTGATGCCCAGCGCGGCGTCCTGCGTGTGCCAGTCTCCGTTAATTCGGCCTCCTTCGGCCCCCGCACTGAACGTCCGGCGGAGGGAAGAGAGCGGATCCAGTCACTGGCTTTGGACCTGTGCCCTCTCTCCTCTTCTCCCGCTGATGTAATGATGGAGGGGCATCCGTGGAACGGGAAAGGAGGGGCCCCAGGGGACAAGGCCCGGCGGAGACAGCGTGGGAGGGAGGAAAGAGCAGCCGAGATGGTGCGGGGTGCCTCTGCAGCCTGCTGACACTTGTGACGCTAGCAAGAGCACAGGATGTTCTGCACGCATTTGATTTCGTGCGTATGTGGTGGTAATGGTCTTAAGTACTTTCTGTGGGCAGAACACTGTACTGAGCACTGGGAAAGGTGGGAATTAGACCCGGCGAGCGGCTCATAATGGAACACCGGAAAATCCTTAGATGACAAAGGAACAGAAAGGAAGAATTCAACTATCCTTTACTCGTTGGGAATGTGTCTGGTTAACGTTATAGTGTACTCTCTCAAGTGTTCAATACAGTGCTCAGTAATAATAATAATGTTGGTGTTTGTTACTTGCTTACTACGTGCAGAGCACTGTTCTAAACGCTGGGGTAGATACAGGGTGATCAGGTTGTCCCTCGTGAGGCTCACAGTCTTCATCCCCATTCTACAGACGAGGTAACTGAGGCACAGAGAATTTAAGCGGCTTGCCCACAGTCACACAGCTTACAAGTGGCGGAGCCGGGATTCGAACCCATCACCTCTGACTCCCAAGCCCGGGCTATTTCCACCGAGCCACGCTGCTTCTCAAAAATAATTTTGGTATTGGTTAAGCGCTTACTATGTGCCAAGCACTTTTCTAAGCACTGGATAGGTACAAGGTAATCAGGTTGTCCCGCGTGGGGCTCACAGTCTTAATCCCCATTTTCCAGGTGAGGTTACTGGGGCACAGAGCAGTTAAGTGACTTGCCCAAAGTCACACAGCTGATAAGTGGCCGATGACGGGATTAGAACCCACAACTTCTGACTCCCAAGCCGGGGCTCTTTCCACTGAGCCCCGCTGCGCTCGGTAAATGCGACCGGATGAATTTATTTTGCTGCAGCAGTGAAAGTTTGGATTCCTGCTCTTGAAAGGGGAGGAAAATATTGACCCTTGTAACCGGTTTTGCGTAATGTTCAGTTTTTCAGCTTGCAATCCCTGATTTCTGAGAACCCCAAGAATTTCCCTCTGTCCTTCCCCCTCTAGATTCTAAGCTCCTTGCGGGCAGGGAAACTGTCGAACGACTCCGTTATATTGAACACTCCCGAATGCTTGGTATAGACCCCCCGCACATAATAAACACCCAATAAATGCCATTGATTGATTGATTGAAGTTCAGATGAGTCTTGTTTGCGCTTTGATTCCGTCCTCTGTTGCTCTGTGATATCATTAGCAAGTCTCACGAAAGCCATGATAGCCTTTCCAAAATCACGGATCACTAATCTCTAGGGTTTTGCACCTCTTGAAATCTTTGCGGTGATTTCCCGTACCATTCCCGTACTGCCGGGTGACCTTGGGCAAGTCACTTCTCTGGGCCTCAGTTACCTCATCTGTCAAATGGGGATTAAGACTGCGACCCCCCTCGTGGGATCGGACGTGCGCTGTGCCCAATCTGATTATCTTGTATCTACCCCAGCGCTTAGTACCGTGCCTGGCACATAGTAAGAGCTTTACAAATACTGAAAAAAAAAAAAAAAAGCAGCTAATTTGCCTTCTTGACCCATCAATTTCAACTGAAGTCATCCCCCCATTGTGTCATGGCTCATTCCTAGAAGAAGCTCTCTGTTTTGAGATGATAGTCTGACTGTCTAATAGCAACAGAGAGCCCGTTGTGTGAAAAAGAGCCATACATTGACATTTTCACTGCTAGTGTAAATGCCGAAAGAAACTTGACGGTGATGCTTCATTCTGGAAAACTCTAGAAAGATCATTTTCAATCAGTAGCCGCGTGATTTGGCCGTTTTTGTAAAACCTCACCGATTTAGATTATTGTTGGGGGAGGAGGCCGTGGTGATTTAGTTGCTACGAAAGCTTTCAAAATCCGTTTATTTACAGTGGAGTGGGTCTGTCTCCCTGTGTAAATGTGCGCATATTCCAAGGTCAACACCCATTCGGTACCATTGATTGATTGAGAGGCTTAATTTACTCGTATGTCATTTTTTGGATCCTCCAACTTCAAAGATGCTGCCTCTACTCGTGTGCATTGGATATCAGTGCAATTTTTTGTGGTATTTGTGGAAGGAGCACGGGCTCTGGAGTCAGAAGTCGTGGGTTCGAATCCCGGCTCTGCCACTTGTCAGCTGTGTGGCCGTGGGCGAGTCACTTCACTTCTCTGTGCCTCAGTTACCTCTTCTGTAAAATGGGGATTAAGACTGTGAGCCCCACGTGGGACAACCTGATTCCCCTGTGTCTCCCCCAGCGCTTAGGACAGTGCTCTGCACATAGTAAGCGCTTAACAAATACCAACATTATTATTATTATTATTACTACTTGCCAGGCACTGTTCTAAGGGCTCGTTTAGATGCAAGCCAATCCAGTTGGACACAGCCCCTGGCCTCCGTGGGGCTCCCCATTCTTTTCAGGTGAGGGGACTGAGGCACAGAGAAGTGAAGCGATTGGCCCCAGGTTACACAGCCTGGATTAGAACCCAGCACCTCCTGACTCCGAAGCCCCTGCCCACGCTGAAACAGGCTTTGTGTTGGAATGATTTTAATGGAGGATAGGACACAGTTAGCATTGGGATCTCGTAGGGCGTTTCATGACAGAGCGACAAGAGGGTGTGACCCTGGAGCTCCTTCGGTGGAATTCTGGCCAAGCGGGAACTTGGGGGCCCGGGAACTCGGGGATCGGATCGCCCAGCTCCAAAGCCACCCTTGACCGCGGCCTCGTCTTCCCTGTGCTGGGCCCATTTGAGGGTCACAGGGGTCCCCTGTAGGGTAGCTAAGACACAGAAGCAGCATGGCGTAGTGGATAGAGCACGGCCCCGGTAGTCAGAGGGTCACGGGTTCCATTCCTGGCTCTGCCACTAGATTTTTATTGTTATTATTGTTATTATGGTGCCTGTTAAGCGCTTACAACGTGCCAAGTACTGTTTTAAGCGCTGGGGTAGATACCAGGTAATCAGATTGTCCCACGTGGGGCTCGCAGTCTTAATCCCCATTTTCCAGATGGGGGAATTGAGGCCCAGAGAAGTGAAGCAGCTTGCCCAAGATCACACAGCAGACAAGTGGCGGAGCCGGGATTAGAACCCATGTCTCCTCTGACTCCCAAGCCCGGGCTCTTGCCACTGAGCCACGTTGCTTTTCCAAGCACTTCGAATGTACAGTACACAAGTTGTACGAGTTACTGTAAGCTCCTCGTAGGCCGGAAATGTGTACTATTTACTGTCGTATTGTACGCCGCCAAGTACTTAGTACGGCGCTCCGCACACGGTAAACGATCAATAAATAGGATTGAATGAATGAACGAGGACCTATTCTAACATTTCCGTCCTCCTCCCTGGTTATCAGAATGAAGCCCGGGAGACTCTTCCCTGCAGATTCAGATCCCATAGAGAAGCCACGTGGCTCAGGGGCAAGAGCCCGGGCTTGGGAGTCAGAGGTCATGGATTCGAAACCCGGCTCTGCCACCTGTCAGCTGTGTGACTGTGAGCAAGTCACGTCACTTCTCTGTGCCTCAGTGACCTCATCTGTAAAATGGGGATGTAGACTGTGAGCCTCATGTCAGCCAACCTGATGACCCTGTGTCTCCCCCAGCGCTTAGAACAGTGCTCTGCTCGTAGAAAGAGCCTACCAAGAGTGAAGCAGCGTAGCCCAAGGGCAAGAGCACAGTCTTGGGAGTCGAGAAGACGTGGGTTTTAATCCCGGCTCCGTCACTCGTCTGCTGTGTGATCTTGGGCAAGACAACTAACTTCTCTGTGCCTCAGTTACCTCATCTGTAAAAATGGGGATTAAGGCTGCGAGGCCCACATGGGGCAACCTGATTACCCTGTATCTACCCCACGCTTAGAACAGTGCTCTGCACATAGTAAACGCTAAACAAACCAACATTACCAACATTAATTAATTACTACTTGCAGCAAATCCCAGAGGAAACTCAGACCAGCCTCAACTCCCAAGTCCCAGGATTTTTCTTTTTTCTAACGGCATTTGTGAAGTGCTTACTCTGTGCCCGGCACTGGACTGAGTGCTGGAGGGAATAGAAGATAACCGGGTTGGACACAGTCCCTGTCCCATTCAGGGCCAACAGTCTTAATCCCCATTTTACAGATGAGGCAACTGAGGCCCAGAGAAGTTAAGGATTGTGGTGGAACAGCCCAGTTTTAAGGACGGACCTCCGTCGGCGTCTGCATAGGCCGACGGAATTTGCTACTAGTCATTTCCTCCAATCGAAGGGCAACTTCTCTTTGTTTTCGTTCGGTTATCCCATTCCCTCCCTCTCCATCCGGGTGTGCCAAATTCCTTTCCTTTTCAACAACCACGCAGTTTTTGAATTCCCACTCCCTCCGCTTTGACCAACTAACTGCAAACACGCGGTGGTTTCCGCCCCCCAACTCTGGAAAAGACCCGTCCGAACATGTCCCTCTTCATACTGTTCAAAAACATCGCCTCGTTATGGGAACATAGTGGAAATACTCAATTTTACACGTCTCTCGTTTGATGTTTGGGGAGTTGTCTCTGCGTCCTTGACCTATCACACGGATGTGGATTAAATAATTAGGGAGTTTGGCCCTGTGTAATATTAAGTCTCTGGGTTTTGGGGGGCTTGCAGAGAGAGCTTGGATTTTTATTCCCTCCCTCCCTTCTTCCTTTCAGACATTTTCATTTACAGCTAGTCTCCTAGGCTATATTGGGAAGCAGCGTGGCTTAGTGGAAAGAGCAGGGGCTTGGGAGTCAGAGGTCGTGGGTTCGAATCCCAGCTCTGCCACTTCTCTGCTGTGTGACCTTGGGCAAGTCACTTACCTTCTCTGGGCCTCAGTTACCTCATCTGTAAAAATGGGGATTAAGAAGTGTGAGCCGCACGTGGGACAATCTGACTACCCTGTATCTGCCCCAGCGCTTAGAACAGTGCTCTGCACATAGTAAGCGCTTAACAAATACCATAATTATCATCATGTTCCATGCCGTGGGAAGTATTGAAAAGGATCTAGTTTTATTCTGGCTCTGGGGGCGAAATGGAGTATTTGATCTCAAGCATATCTCTAAGAAGTTTAAATAACATTTTTTTAAAAATATAGAAGGAGCAACTATAAAGCTTTCCCATTTTGCTTTTTAATTATCAAAAGGAATGTAATAGCATCAAAGGTTTAAATAACTTTTTTTAAAATATAGAAGGAGCAACTATAAAGCTTTCCCATTTTACTTTTTAATTATCAAAAGGAATATAATAGCATACAGCTCTCTTTCACACACACCAGCCAGTAGCTGGGTAGGTACGGGTCACTTCGGAGTTAGTTATTTTTAATAGTGACAAACAGATGCGACAGGCTAGTTTTCAGTAATTAAAGCAGAGGTGCTGGGTAAGTCCAGTCATTCACAGAAATGGAGATTTGGCTCTAAAATGTTTGGTGTATGTCTGATTGTCTACTGGGGGTATGCAGTGATTTGTTGTTACAGTACCTCTTAGTAAAACTTGATAAATTCAAAATGCCAGGGTTGGACAAAATTGGAATTTTATATTAACCAAATCTGGATTATTTGATATTTTAAAGAGAAATCGGGGTTGGTCATAAAAATAGCAGGGTTTTTTTCCAAATTACACACCCTTTTGTATAAAGCCCGACATTGGGCAGGGATTGTCTCTATCTGTCGCCGAATTGTCCGTTCCAAGCGCTTAGTACAGTCCTCTGCACATAGTAAGCGCTCAGTAAATACCGTTGAATGAATGAATAAAGTAACATCAGATTGAAAAGGTTTACTTTCTCGATTGCTATGTGAAGTGTAGCAGACCGAATAACGAGCAGCGTTGAAATCTGAATTATTTTTTATGTTTAAAGATTATTTTTGACCTGCTTGTGACTTACATAGTGGAGAAGAATGTTTGAACACCAGAGAAATGTACCATTGTTTCTTCTCCCAGGAAAAACAATTCATTCTTTCTTATCTGTCTCTGAAGTAGAAGTTGTTCTCCTTTGGGGCAGCGCAGGGCATCCTCCCGGGCAACTGGGAAGGGTTGGAGCCTGAATTGTAGCAGGGGCAGAGAGGGACGGCACAGGGAGGAGCAGGAAGGGCCAGTGGGGTTTTGGGGGAGGGATGAGCTTGAGAGTCCAGAGCCTTGAGCAGCTGGACAAGTTCCTCAGGACCCTAGGGAGAGAGTTTAGTTCTCAATCAAATGATCATGGTACCTGTTAATAATAAATAATAATAAATATAGTATTTGTTAAGCACTTATTATGTGCCAAGCACGCTACTGAGCACTGGGGTAGATTCGAGGTAATCAGGTTGCCCCATGTGGGCCTCGCAGCCTTAATCCCCATTTTTACAGATGAGGTAATTGAGGCACAGAGAAGTTAGGCGGCTTGCCCAAGATCACACAGAGTGACGGAGCTGGGATTAAAACCCACGTCTTCTGACTCCCAAGCCTGTGCTCTTGCCGTTAGGTTTTGCTGCTTCATTCTTGGTAGGCTCTTTCTATGTGCCAAGCACTGTTCTAAGCACTGGGGGAGATACAAGTTAACCACTTTGGACTCAGTTCCTGTCCCACATAATAATAATAATAATGGTGGTGTTTGTTAAGTGCTCACTATGTGCCAGGCACTGTACTAAGCGCTGGGGTGGATACCGGGTAATCAGGTTGGACCCCGTGGGTTTCACAGTCTCAATCCCCATTTTACAGATGAGGTAACTGAGGCACAGAGAAGTCAAGTGACTTGCCCGAGGTTACACAGCAGACGTATGGTGGAGTTGGGATTAGAAACTGGGTTCTTTTAACACCCAGGCCCGTATTCTATCCACTAAGCCTTGCTCCTTCCGGCGTCGCTTAATCGAATAAACAGTGGTATTTGTAGAGCTCATCCCGTGTGCAGAACACTGTGCTAAGGGCTTGGGAAAGTACAACACAGGGGAGTTATGATCCCTGCTCCCAGCGAGTTTACGGTCTACGGGGAGGATGGGGGTGTGATCAACAGCGATGGGAAATTTAGGTGGAGCTTGTTGGGTAGGGATTGTCTCTCCATGTTGCCAAATTGTACTTAGTACAGCTCTGCACACAGTAAGCGCTCAATAAGTACGATTGAATGAATGAAGGGCTGGAGAGGGAAGGTCAAGAGTCCAGATTTGGACAATGTTGGGGTTGGCGGGCCAGTCTACATGGACTTGTCTTGGAGGCAGGAGAAGATGCTAATTTACAGAGATGGAAAGGATGATAATTATGTATTTGGTAAGCACGCACTAGGTGCCTAGCACTGTTCTAAGCACTGGGGTAGGTAATCAGGTGAGACACAGTTGAGAAGGGAGAACAGCCTTTTTTACAGATGAGAAAACTGAGGCACAGGGAAGTTAAGTGACTTACCCAAAGTCACACAAGCAGGTCAGGTAAGACAGGAGGCTGGGAGGTCAGCAAGGAGGCTGATGCAGTAATCCAGGCGGGTTAGGTGAGTGACTGTATTAACGTGGAAGCCGGGATTAGAACCTAGGTCCTTGGATTCCCAGGCCCTCGACCTTTCCACTCAGTCAGGCTGCCCCTCAGGGTTGAGGGAGAGAGGAAGGGTGCCTGGGGGTGTGAGGGAATTAAGTCTGGAATAGTTGGGAAGGGCAGTGGACGTGAGGGAGGAGAAATACAGTTGCTGAACTGTAAGGGAGCAGGGTTCATTTATTCAATTGTATTTATTGAGTATTTACTGTGTGCAGAGCACTGTACTGAGCACTTGGGAGAGTACGACACAACAACGGCTACCTTACTGCTACAGGCTCTCATTATATCCCGGCTAGACTACTGTGTCAGCCTTCTCTCTGACCTCCCTTCCTCCTCTCTCGCCCCGCTCCGGTCTATTCTTCACTCCGCCGCCCGGCTCATCTTCCCGCAGAAACGATCTGGGCCTGTCACTCCCCTTCTTAAACACCTCCAGTGGTTGCCCATCGACCTCCGCTCCGAACAAAAACTCTTCACTCTAGGCTTCGAGGCTCTACGTCGCCTTGCCCCCCCCACCTCTCCTCCCTTCTCTCTTTCCACCACCCACCCCGCACGCTCCGCTCCTCCGCCGCCCACCTCCTCGCCGTCCCTCGGTCTCGCCCGTCCCGCCGTCGACCCCCGGGCCGCGTCCTCCCGCGGTCCCGGAACGCCCTCCCTCCTCGCCTCCGCCAAACCGATTCTCTTCCCCTCTTCAAAACCCTACTTCAAACTCACCTCCTCCGAGAGGCCTTCCCAGACCGAGCTCCTCTTCTCCCTCTACTCCCTCTGCCACCCCCCCTTACCTCTCCGCAGCTAAACCCTCTTTTTCCCCTTTTCCCTCTGCTCCTCCACCTCTCCCTTCCCATCCCCACGGCACCGTACTCGTCCGCTCGACTATATATATTTCCGTTACCCTATTTATTTTGTTAATGAATTGTACATCGCCTCGATTCTATTTAGTCGCCATCGGTTTTTACGAGATGTTCTTCCCCTCGACTCTATTTATCGCCATCGTTCTCGTCCGTCCGTCTCCCCCGATCAGACCGTGAGCCCGTCAGACGGCAGGGACCGTCTCTATCTGTTGCCGACTTGTTCATCCCAAGCGCTTAGTACAGTGCTCTGCACATAGTAAGCACTCAATAAATACTATTGAATGAATGAATGAATGAACAATAGAAGGACACATTCCCTGCCCACAAGAGCTTACAGTCTAGAGGGGGGAGACAGACATCAATACAAATAAATTACAGGTATGTACGTAAGAGCTGTGGGGCTGGAAAGGGGGGAAGAACAAAGGGAGTGAGTCAGGGTGAAGCAGAAGGGACTGAGAGAAGAGGAAGGGGGAGGTTTAGTCTGGGAAGGCTTCTCGGAGGAGGTGTGCCTTCAGTAAGGCTTTGAAATGGGGGGAGAGTAATTGTCTGGCGGGTCTGTGGAGGGAGGGCGTTCCAGGCCAGAGGCGGGATGGGGGCCGGGGGTCGGCAGCGAGAGAGGTGAAATCGAGGCACGGTGAGAGAAGGTTAGCGCTAGAAGAGTGAAGTGCCAGGGCTGGGTTGTACAGAGAGAGAAACGAGGTGAGGTAGGAGGGGGCAAGGTGATGGGCCGCTTTAAATCCAATGCTGCGGAGTTTCTGTTTGATGCAGAGGTGGAAGGGCAACCGCTGGAGGTTCTTGAGGAGAGGGGTGACATGTCCTGAACGTTTTTGTAGAAAAATGACCCGGGCAACAGAGTGAAGTGTGGACAGGAGTGGGGAGAGACAGGAGGCCGGGAGGTCAGCAAGGAGGCTGATGCAGTAATCCAGGCGGCATAGGATTGTATTTATGCAGTAGCAGTCTGGATGGAGAGGAAAGGACGGATTTTGGCGATGTCGTGAAGGTGGGACCGGCAGGATTTAGTGATGGACTGAATGCGCGGGTTATAGCGGGGTAGGATAAATTGGACGTGAACAAGGTCAGCCTCGTGCCTTGGATTTTCACCAACAGTACACTACACACCATGAGATCCAGTGTGGAGATGATCCAGGAATGGAGGTTGGTGGTGTGAGATGGACAGAGGGAAAGGCAAGCAAGGGGCTGGAGTGTGGCAGAGAGAGGGAAGTTGACGGGATGGACTTACGCATCAAGAGAGAGGAGGTCGGGTAGGAAGTCCAGATAGGGGGCAAGAAGGCTTGGGTGAGGTGGAAGCTGAGAAGCAGCGTGGCTTAGTGGAAAGAGCCCGGGCTTGAGAGTCAGAGGTCATGGGTTCTAATCTCGGCTCCGCCGCTTGTCAGCTGTGAGCAAGTCACTCAGCTTCTCTGCGCCTCAGTTCCCTCATCTGCAAAATGGGGATGAAGACCGTGAGCCCCACGTGGGACGACCTGATTACTTTGTGCTTGTAACACCCCAGTGCTTAGAACAGTGCTGGAAACATAGTAAGCGCTTAACAAATACCATCATCGTTATTAAGAGGTCAGAGGTCAGACCTCAGGCAAGCCCCTTGATTTCTCTGTGCCTCAGTTACCTCATCTGGAAAACGGGGATTATAAACACGAGCCCCATGTGGGACACGGATTTTGTCCAACCAGATTAGCTTGCATCTACCCTAGCGCTTAATGCAAATGCCATAAATTAGTTGGGGGATGTTCCCGGGCAGGAAGGAAGACATGAGGAAGAGGTCGATGGTGGGATAATTGAGAATGACACACAATCAGTTTAGCTTGAGAGGAACGAAGATTGTGAGCTGGGGTGTGGTGGGAGAGATGAGGAAAAGAGCGAATTGAGTGATTTAAAGCCAGTGGTCAGGGGTTTTGGCTGACATGGAGGTAAATGGGCAATCATTGGACGTTTTGAGAGGAGAGGTGTGTGTAGTACAACTTCTTTTATGGTATTTGTTAAGTGCTTACTCTGTGTCAAACGATACAAGTTTATCAGGTTGGACACGGTTCACGTCCCACATGGGGCTCACAGTCTAAGTAGGAGGGGGTAGGATTTAATTCCCATTTTAAAGTTGAGGAAACGGAGGCACGGAGAGGTTACGTGACTTGTCTCCAAGGTCACCCAGCAAGCAGTTGGCAAGGCCAGGCTAAGAACCCAGGTCCTCCGACTCCCAGCCCGTGTTCTTTCCACGGGGCCTTGCTGCTTCTCACAGAGTGGGGGAGAGCCTGGAGGCAGAGCGATCAGCAGGGAAGCTCTCTCAGTGGAGAAGTCAGCATATGTCAGAGCAGAAAGAACCCGGTCTTGGGAGTCAGAGGACACGGGTTCTAATCCCGGCTCTGCCACTTGTCTGCTGTGTGACCTTGGGCAAGCCGCTTAACTTCTCTGTGCCTCAGTGACCTCATCTGTAAAATGGGGATTAAAACTGTGAGCCTCACTTGGGACATCCTGATTACCTTGGATCCACCCCGGCGCTTAGGACGGTGCTCGGCACATAGTAAGCGCTTAAATACCCCGATTAGACCGTAAGCCCGTCAAAAGGCAGGGACCGTCTCTATCTGTTGCCGATTTGTTCATTCCAAGCGCTTAGTACAGTGCTCTGCACATAGCGCTCAATAAATACTATTGAATGAATGAAATACCATAATTATTGTTATTATTGAGCCAGCGTGGTGACGGTTTCGATGGGGAGGGAGGTTCGGATTCTGAAAATGTTGTGGAGGAATAACCAACTGGATTTAATAATAATATAGTAATGTATTATATTATATTACTAATTACTAATCATATATTAAAATGTATGATATGTAAGTATATGCTGTATAATATTATACTTTATTATATTATATATTATGAGAAGCAGCATGGCTCGGTGGAAGGAACCCGGGCTTGGGAATCAGAGGTTGTGAGTTCTAATCCTGACACCGCCACTTGTCAGCTCTGTGACTTGGGACAAGTCACAACTTCTCTCAGTTACCTCATCTGAAAAATGGGGATTAAGACTGTGAGCCCCACGTGGGACAATCGGATAACCTTGTATCTAACACAGCGCTTAGAACAGTGCTTGGCACATAGTAAGCACTTAAAATACCATCATCATTATTACTATTATATTAATAATATATATATATAATATAATATAACTAATAATGATTGTATTTAAGCACCTACTGTGCGGCAAGCTCTGTTCTAAGAGCTGGGGTAGATACAGTTTAATCAGATGAGACACAGTCCTTGTCCCACATGGGGCTCACAAGCCTATGGAAGAGGGAGATGACGTCTTGGATCCCCAGTTTACAGATGAGGAAACTGAGACTCAGAGAAGTTAAGTGACCTGGTCAAGGTCACACAGAAGGCAAGTGGCGGAGCTGGAATTAAAACTCATTCCTTCGATTCCTAGGCCCATGCGGCTTTTATTAGACCACATTGCGCATAGATTTGGTGGCAAACTGGATGTTGGGGTATTAAAAGAATCTTGTGCTGTCCCAAGTGCTTAGTACAGTGCTCCACACACCGTAAGTGTTAAATATTAATTACCACTGACTGATTGAAGGAGGAGGATGTATGCTTTACATGGGAAGGTCTGACATTACTTTTTTTAAAAAAAAATGTTCATCCCAAACCTGGATAATGCTTGAACGATTATCTTTTGTCATATGTTAAATGAGTCACTCAGGCTTCCTGATCAAAACACTTATCCACAAGGTATTCTAAGTAATCTCTTAGCCACGTGCTCAGGAAGAACGGGAAATTGAAAAAACAAATGTGGGTGGTTGATATGAATTTGATAGCCCAGCAAAATCTTAACGCCAACACCACTAGAATAGATCTTTACTTCAGGATGACATCCTGTTGCATGTCTGCCGGTCTTCCGAGCATAATTTTTTTTTTACTAGTTGGAATGTCACTGAGTAATTTGGAGTATCGAACAATGGTATATTCGGCTATCATCATCAAAATGAAAAGCATCGTTTCCAGGTAGGTCATCTAAGGAGGTGTTTAATGTACCCAAGAGACTCAGATTGGCCGTCCCAAAATCCAGTGGTGGAATTTCCAGTTAACCAGAATGACTGCTGTTTGCGGTATTTAAGTGGAGTAATACTTGGTTCTTCCTCTGCCCCAGTTCTCTCCTTGACCCGCTCCAATCTGGCTTCTGTCCCCTTCAAAGAAACCACCCTCTCAAAGGTCACCAGTGACCTCCTCCTTTCCAAATCCAAATCTACTCCATCCTAATGCTCCTTGACCACTCAGCTGCCTTCAACATTGGGGACCACCCCCTCTTCTGGAAACATTATCCAACCTTGGCTCCACTGATTCTGTCCTCTCCTGGTTCTCTTCTTGCCTCTCTGGCCGTTGATTCGCAGTCTGCTTCGCCGGCTCCTCCTCTGCCTCCCCTCTCTTAAATATGGGGGTCCTTCGAGGTTCTGTTCTGGATCTCTGTCTCTTCTCCATCTCCACCCACTCCCTTGAAGAACTCATTCGCTCCCCTGGTTTCCATTACCACCTCTATGCGGATGCTACCCAAATCTCCATCTCCAGCCCTGATCTCTCTCCCTCTGTGCAGTCTCGCATCTCCTCCTTCCTTCAAGACATCTCTACCTGGATGTCCTCCCGTCACCTCAAGCTTAACATGTCCAAAACAGAACTCCTTATCTTTCCACCCAAACCCTGTCCGTCCCCCTGACTTTCCCATCACTGTAGGCAACACTTCCATCCTTCCTGTCTCACAGACCAGTAACCTTGGTGTTATCCTTGACTCCTCTCTGTCATTCAACTCACATATTCACTCCATCACTGAACGCTGTCGGTCCCACCTTCACAACAGCGCCAAAATCCACCCTTTCCTTTCAATCTAAACCACTCTCACGTGGCTACAATCACTCATCTTGTCCCGCCTGGATTACTGCATCAGCCTCCTTTCTGACCTCCCAGCTTCCTACTTCTCCCGCCTCCAGGCCGTATTTCACTCTGCTGCCCGGGTCATTTTTCTACAAAAACGTTCAGGACATGTCACCCCATTAGAGAAGCAGCATGGCGCAGTGGAAAGAGCACGGGTTTGGGAGTCAGAGGTCATGGGTTCGAATCCCGGCTCCGCCACTCATCAGCTGTGTGACTGTGGGCAAGTCACTTCACTTCTCTGTGCCTCAGTTCCCTCATCTGGAAAATGGGGATTAAGACTGTGAGCCTCATGTGGGACAACCTGATGACCCTGTATCTACCCCAGCACTTAGAACAGTGCTCTGCACATAGTAAGCGCTTAACAAATACCAACATTATTATTCTGCGTGGCACTGACTTGCTCCCAGTGTTCTTCCCCCCTCCCAGCCTCACAACACTTATGACCTATAACCTATAACACTTATGACTTATAACCTGTCATTTATTTATATTAATGTCTATTTCCCCGCCTTTAGACCATAAACTCATTGTGGGCAGAAACTGTGTCTGGTTTTTGGTATATTGTACTGTCCCAGGTGCTTAGTACAGTGCTCTGAACACAGTGAGTACTCAGATATAATTGAATGAATGAATGAATAGTTCTGGCTAGATTTGACCTGTTTGTTTAAGGTGTGAGAGGAGAGGGTTAACTAATTATGGTGTGTTAAGCGCTTATTAAGTGCCAAGCACTGTACTGAGTGCTGGACTATATACAAGCTGATCAGGCTGAACCCAGTCTCTCTCCCACAAAGGGATCACGTGGCTCTGTGGAAAGAGCCCGGCCTTGGGAGTCAGAGGACGTGGGTCCTAGCCCCGGATCTGCCACTCGTCTGCTGTGTGACCTTGGGCAAGCCACTTAACTTCTCTGTGCCTCATTTACCTCATCTGTAAAATGAAGACTGTGAGCCCCACTTGGTACAACCTGATTACCTTGTGTCTACCTCAGTGCTTAGAACTGTGCTTGGCACATAGTAAACACTTAATAAATACCATTGTTATTATTATTATTAGAGATTGGATTTTTCCATCTGGTTTGGTTGGTGATCATTCAGTCCTCCATGGGTCTGTAGCTGACATGAACCGATGAACTGGAGGTTAACTGTTTTCTCTCTGTCCATGGGAAGAACCCAGAGGAGGTGCACAGGAAAGGGTCAGGGGAATCTCAGTGAATTCTTATCCCTTCCCAGCCACAGTCCTGTCCACCGTCCCCTTCAAGACGGGCTTTGTTTTGCCGAACAGTCCTGCCCTTCCCACTGGCAGAGTCAGGTTGGTAGGACTGAATTCTCTACCTCGTTCCTTCCTCTGCGCTCGGATCGGACGCAACATCGCAGCACCGTTCAGCTCCGTTCTGCAGCATCGCCCCAGACTATCCGTTTCTCGGTTCCCACTGCCAAATCACCACAGAACAGACTAAAATTGAGGTTTGCCAGATCATACTTAAAACCACCGAAGATGGTTAGGGCCAAGCCGAGGATTCGAGGAACGGAAGTCAGTCGTGGTGGCTTTGGGTCTGAGGAAAAGGCCGGGAAAGGAAGTGTGGTTTAAAGTGCGCCTCACATTAGGTTAATGACCAAATTGATCCGATCTCCCTTTTCAGGTCAGGTTTTGTTTAAGAGAAATACATTACCACAGCAGCAGTAGTAATGGTATCTATTTATTGAGCGCTTACTCTGTGCAGAGCACTGTACTAAGCGCTTGGAAAGAACAATTCGGCAACAGATAGAGACAATCCCTACCGGAATGTCTCTTTATTGTTATATTGTTCTCCCCGAAGCACTTAGTACAGTGCTCTGCACACAGTAAGTGTTCAATAAATAGAATTGAATGGATGAAAGCACTGTACTAAGCGCTGGGAAAGGATACACTGGAGCTCACAATCAAAAAATGGAAAGGGGAGATGGGGACTGGCGACAGGTGTATGAGGAGAGAGGAAACAGTACTGAAGACAAAAACAAAAATCGGCAGGGCGCTGTGGCGGAGGCAGCAGAATTCAGGCTCTGTAGTCACACCCGCCACAGCCATCCCGAGGTTTTGTGAAGGTGGTGTCATGTGGTGGCTTCTTTTTTTATGGTATTTGTTAAGCACTTTTATGTTCCAGGCGCTGTACTAAGCGCTGGGTTCGATACAAGCTAAACAGGTGGGACACAGTCCATGTCCCACGTAGAGCTCGCGGTCTTAATCCCCATTTGCAGATGAGGGAACTGAGGCAACAGAGAAGGGAGTGACTTGCCCAAGGTCACAGAGCTGACAAGTGGTGGAGCCCGGATTGGAAACTAAGTCCTTCTGACTCCCAGGGCCCGTGCTCTATCCACTAGACCACCCTGGTCCTCTGCTTTACTCTGCCCTGCCGCGGTGATGGAAGATTTGTTCTGCCTGGGGCTCCGCAGGAGTACGTATCCCAGCTGACGGGAAGCTCCCACTGTCTCACTTCCCTTCACTCTGTCCTCAGGGGAACTTGGCTCCTCGCCCAGGCAGGTGGAGCTTTTCCATTCTTGGCAGAGGGACCAGCCTCTTCCCAGAATGTTCCATTCCCTGACTAAGCCCTCATTTTTTGTTGGTGGTAGTTATTAAGCACTTACGATGTGCCAGGCACTGAACTACGTGGTGTAGATATAAGCTAATTAGGTTGGAAGCAGTCCCTGTCCCGCGCGAGGCTCGGAGTTAATCCCCATTTTACAGATGAGGCAACTGAGGCACGGAGAAGTTAAGTGCTTTGCCCGAAGTGGTTTGGGAGACAAGTAGCGGGGCTGGAAATTCGAACCCAGATGATTTCCCCTACTCCCTCTCCCTTTTGCGTCGCCCAAGCTCTTGGATCTGTAGGCTTAAGCACATGATATTCACCCCACTCTCAGCCCCACAACACGTAATTTATTTCAATGTCTGCCTCCCCCTCTAGACTGTAAGCTCCATGTCGGCAGGGAGTGTGTCTACCAACTCTCTTGTACTCTCCCAAGCGCTTAGCACAGCATTCTGCACACAGGAAGTACTCAATACATATCACTGATTGATTGATCGTATTCTGGTGGGCTAGCCTGTCCTTTGCCAGCCTGTGACCTTTCTGTTGATCACCCGCCGACACCTCACAGTTATCCCACTCTTTCCAATCCGCGTACTCCGCGCCTCTAAACCTCCAACCTACCCTCCGTACCTCGATCTCGTCTATCTCCCTGGCAATCTCTCGCTCACATCCTCCTTCAGGCCTGGACCTCCCTCCCCCTCCAAATACAACAGGCCACCGCTCGCCCCACCTTCAGAACCCTCTGAAAAATCACATCTCCTTCGAGGCCTTCCCTAAAGCCCTCATTTCCCCATCTGTCTACCCCTCTCCGCGTTGACTTCATTCATTCAGTTGTCTTTATGGAGTGCTTACCGTGTGCAAAGCACTGTACTAAGCATTTGGGAGAGAACAGTATAACAGTAAGCAAACACGTTCCCTGTGCACAACGAGTTTAGTTGTGTACTTACTCCTTAAAGCCCTCTGATGTTCACCCCAGCCCCACAGCGCTTATGAAAATATCCTTGCACTCTCCTGTTTTCCTTAACCGTAATTTATTTTACCATCTGCATCCCCTGTAAACCTTGTGGGCAGGGATTGCGTCTCCTAACTCTTCTATTGTGCTCCTCCAAATGCTTGCTTAGTACAGTGCTTTGCCCACAGCAAAGTGCTCAATAACTACGATTGATTGATTGGCTCTTACTCCTCACCCTTTATCTTCCCTCCCAAAAAGCATCCCACCGTTGCGAGCAGACTCCCCTTCCCCCTGGACCTCTTCCCGATCCTTTCACTCCCCCCGGCCCACCCCCCGAGACCCGGCTTTCATCTGATGATATCGCGTTCCCTGCTGTTCTCTCCTGAAATGGCTGCACCTTCTCCACCTCTCCCTGACCCTTGGGGAAGGGTGGAGGAGTTAGACAGTCTAGTCACCTCCATCTTCACTGTTTTTCGTTTATTCATTGCCATATTTATTGAGCACTTACAATGTGCAGAACACTGTACTAATGTACAATTCGGCAACAGTTAGAGACAATCCCTGCCCAACAACAGGCTCCCAGCTTTACTTTCTGAGTGACTTCGCCCCCTTTCTTTCCTTCCTACTCTCCCCTCTCCTTCACTGATTTTTAGGGACTTCAACAACCTCTCAATCAATCAATGGTATTTATCGAGCACTTACTGTGCGCAGAGCACTGGATTAAATAGTGTTTAGTCCACTTGGGCGAGTACAATATAACAGAGTTTGTAGGCACGTTCTCTGTGCACAGTGAACATGTTAATAATTGTGCTATTTGTTACGCGCTACGTGCCAAGCACTTTACTAAGGGTTAGGGAAGATACAAGAAAATCAGGTCCCACATGGGGCTCAACAGTCTAAGTAGGAGGGAGAACAGTTACTGAATCCCCATTTAATAGCTGAGGGAAATGAAGCACAGAGAAGGCAGTGACTTCCCCAAGATTACACAGCGAGCAAGTGGTGGAGCTGGGATTAGATCCCAGCTCCTCTAACTCCCAGGCCTGGGCTCTTCATTCATTCATTGTTGTATTTATTGAGCGCTTACTATGTGCAGAGCGCTGTTCTAAGCGCTTGGAATGTACAGTTCGACAACTGATAGAGACAATCCCTGCCCAACAACAGGCTCACAACCTAAATGGGGCAGACAGACAAAACAAAACAGAACAAAACCAAACAAGTAATCTGGTGTAAATATCATCAAGATAAATAGAATCATAGATACATACACATCATTAACAAAATAAATAGAGTGATGAATAATATACAGATATTAATAATATACAGATACAGACCCAAGCCCGGTCTGCTCCCAGACTTCTCCATCACCGTGGATGGCACGACCATCCTTCCCGTCCCGCAGGCCCGCAATCTCGGTGTCATCCTTGACTCGTCCCTCTCGTTCACCCCACACATCCTATCCGTTACCGAGACCTGCCGGTTTCACCTCTACAATATCGCCAAGATCCGCCCTTTCCTCTCCACCCAAACAGCTACCTCACTATTACGGGCTCTCGTTATATCCCGGCTAGACTACTGTGTCAGCCTTCTCTCTGACCTCCCTTCCTCCTCTCTCGCCCCGCTCCGGTCTATTCTTCACTCCGCTGCCCGGCTCATCTTCCTGCAGAAACGATCTGGGCATGTCACTCCCCTTCTTAAACAACTCCAGTGGTTGCCTATCGACCTCCGCTCCAAACAAAAACTCCTCACTCTAGGCTTCAAGGCTCTCCATCACCTTGCCCCTTCCTACCTCTCCTCCCTTCTCTCTTTCTACCGCCCACCCCGCACGCTCCGCTCCTCCGCCGCCCACCTCCTTGCCGTCCCTCGGTCTCGCCTATCCCGCCGTCGACCCCTGGGTCACGTCCTCCCGCGGTCCTGGAACCCCCTCCCTCCTCACCTCCGCCAAACTGATTCTCTTTCCCTCTTCAAAACCTTACTTAAAAATCACCTCCTCCAAGAGGCCTTCCCAGACTGAGCTCCTCTTCCCCCTCTACTCCCTCTGCCATCCCCCCTTTACCTCTCCGCAGCTAAAGCCTCATTTTCCCCTTTTCCCTCTGCTCCTCCACCTCTCCCTTCCCATCCCCACAGCACTGTACCCGTCCGCTCAACTGTATATATTTTCGTTACCCTATTTATTTTGTTAATGAATTGTACATCGCCTCGATTCTATTTAGTTGCCATTGTTTTTACGAGATGTTCTTCCCCTTGACGTTGTTTATTGCCATTGTTCTTGTCTGTCCGTCTCCCCCGATTAGACTGTAAGCCCGTCAAACGGCAGGGACTGTCTCTATCTGTTGCCGACTTGTTCATCCCAAGCGCTTAGTACAGTGCTCTGCACATAGTAAGCGCTCAATAAATACTATTGAATGAAAGATATGCACAGTGCTGTGGGGAGGGGAAGGGGGAAGAGCAGAGAGCGGGTGAAGGGAATGGGGAGGGGAGGAGGAGCAGAGGGAAAGGGAGGGCTCAGTCTGGGAAGGCCTCCTGGAGGAGGTGAGCTCTCAGTGGGGTTTTGAAGAGGGGAAGAGAGTTTGGTGGATGTGAGGAGGAAGGGTGTTCCAGGTCAGCGGTAGGACGTGGGCCAGGAGTCGACGGCGGGACAGGTGCGAATGAGGGATCGTGAGGAGGTGAGCGGCAGAGGAGCGAAGTGTATGAGATGGGCTGTAGAAGGAGAGAAGGGAGGTGAGGGTGGGGGTGGGCGGCAAGAGGATGGAAAACTTTGAAGCCCAGAGTGAGGAGTTTTTGTTTCATGCGAAGGTTGGTGGACAACCACTGGAGGTTTTTGAGGAAGGGGGTGACATGCCCAGAGCATTTGTGTAGAAAGATGAACCCGGCAGCGGAATGAAGAATAGACTAGAGCGGGGAGAGGCAGGAGGATGGGAGATCAGAGAGGAGACTGACACAATAATCCAGCCAGGATATTATGAGAGCTTGTACCAGCAAGGTAGCAGTTTGGATGGAGAGGAAAGGGTTGATCTTGGCAATATTGTGAAGGTGAGACCTACAGGTTTTGGTGACGGATTGGATGTGTGGGGTGAATGACAGAGCTGAGTCAAGGACGACACCAAGGTTGCGGGCCTGTGAGACGGGAAGGATGGTGGTGCCGTCCACGGTGATGGGGAAGTCAGGGAGAGGACAGGGTTTGGGAGGGAAGATGAGGAGCTCAGTCTTGGACATGTTGAGTTTTAGGTGGCGGGCAGACATTCAGGTGGAGACGTCCTGAAGGCAGGAGGAGATACGAGCCTGGAGGGAGGGGGGAGAGAACAGGGGAGGAGATGGAGATTTGGGTGTCATCTGTGTAGAGAAGATAGTTGAAGCCGAGGGAGCGAATGAGTTCACCAAGGGAGTGAGTGTAGATGGAGAACAGAAGAGGGCCGAGAACTGACCCTTCTCGGAACCCCTACAGTTAGGAGATGGAAGGGGGAGGAGGAGCCCGCGAAGGAGACCGAGAATGAACGACCAGAGAGATGAGAGGAGAACCGGGAGAGGACGGAGTCCCTGAAGCCGAGGTTGGATAGAATGTGGAGGAGAAGGGGATGGTCGACAGTGTCAAAGGCAGCTGAGAGGTCGAGGAGGATTAGGATAGAGTAGGAGCCATTGGATTTGGCAAGAAGGAAGTCATTGGTGATCTTTGAGAAGGCAGTTTCAGTGGAGTGGAGGGGATGGAAGCCAGATCGGAGGGGGTCCGGGAGAGAGTTGGAGTTGAGGAATTCAAGGCAGCGAGTGTAGATGACACGTTCTAGGAGTTTGGAAAGGAAGGACAGGAAGGAGATAGGATGATAACTGGAAGGGGAAGGGTCAAGAGAGGTTTTTTTTAGGATAGCGGAGACATGGGCATGTTTGAAGGCAGAGGGGAAGAAGCCGTAGGAGAGTGAGCGGTTAAAGATGGAAGTTAAGGAGGGGAGGAGGGAAGGGGCGATAGTTTTTATAAGGTGAGCCGGAATGGGGTCCGAAGCCCAGGTGGAGGGGGTGGCACTTGCGAGGAGGGAGGAGATCTCCTCTGAGGATATTGCAGAGAAGGATGGGAAAATAGGGGAGAGGGTTGGGGGGGGGGATGGAGAAGATGGAGGGGTGACTTTAGGGAGCTCAGACCTGATGGTGTTAATTTTTGTGTGAAGTAGGTGGCCAGATCATTGCTGGTGAGGAATGAAGGAGGGGGAGGAACAGGGGGCCTGAGGAGAGTTTAAAGTTTGGAACAGTTGGTGGGGGTGATGGGCATGGGCATCAGTGAGGGAAGAAAAATAGTTTCCTCCAGGCTTCTAGTGTTGATGATTGTACAAATCCTGCGATAACTTGCTGCCTCACATTAGGCAACTCTGCTGACCTTGGGGCCCACTTTATTTGGACCACGCATCATCATGGCCCACGTGAGACTTCATCACCTCCAGACATTACCCCTTCTCTAGTGTCACTCGCTGTGACATGTCACTCTTGAACCATGACCTTCCTCACATCCCAACACCTCCTCAGACCATCCTCACCCCCTCACCCTCTGCCCCCCTCTGTGACCTGTGAACTCGGTCCTGGCCTGACTGTTCCCAACCTCCGAACTCTGACCTGCTCTGACTGTTCCCAGCCCTCACTTCCTTCCAACCCTCCCCTTCTTAGATGCTGAAGTCCATACCCTCCAAACCACCTTGACTCTCTCAACCCTCATCCCTCTTTTATTCTCACGCCACTCTTCTCCAGTCCTGGATCTCTCCTGCAGTCGTGCGGTCCAGGAGGCTTGGTGGGCGTCCAGTCAAGTTCACCCTTATCTGCTACAACTCATGCTTTTCCTCTGCTTCTCCTTCATAGATTTACACGTCCACAGTCCCCCCACCTGTAATTCCAAATCCTCGAGCCTCCAGTTCCTCACCCTCCACCTCCAAACCCCCCACGACCTGGCCAACAACTTTGCTGATGAAATAAAAACCATTAGTTACCAGCTTCCCTAAATTCCTAGCGTGGCCCAGTGGTAAGGGCACAGGCCTGGGAGTCGGACAACTTGGGTTCTAATCCCGTCCCTGCCGCTTGAACTGCTGGGCAAACTTGGGCAAGTCACTTGGCTTCTCTGCTCCTCAGCTACCTCATCTGTCAAATGGGGATTAAGACTGTGAGCCCCATGTGGGACCCGGACTGTGTCCAGTCCGATTAGTTTACATCTAACTCCAGCACTTAGGATATTGCCTGGAACATGATAAGCACTTAAGAAATATCACTGGCAAAATAACGTTCTTCCATCGCTTCCTTATCCTTTTAATCCCCACCCGCCTCCATCCATTTTCCCCTTCTTTCCTGTCTCTCAGGAAATCTCCCTCCTGCCCTCCAAATTAATCCCCTTCACTTGTGCCTTTAGCCCCCACCCTTTCTCACCTCTGTAAAGCACTCGGAACTTTAAGATTTTTAACTTAAAAAAACCTTTTTTCCCCCTCACTCGGAAAATTCTTTCTCCTTTGCCTTCAAACGCACTTAAGACAATCCTGTTTCAGCACTGAATCTTTCAGCTCACTTCAGCTGTTGCCCCACCTCCCCGCTCCCCTCCTACCCAAACTCTTTACAGTCTGTCCACCAACTCACTTGACCCACTGCAATCTGGACTCCACTGAACCCACGCTCTCCAAAGTCACCACTGACCTCCTCCTAACCAGATCCAAGGGACTCTACTCAGTCCCAATATTCACTGACCGCCGCCCAGCCTCTTTTGGCATTATTGACTCCCGTGCCCTCCTTGGTTACGCTCTCTGATCTTAGTTTTCGCTGGTACAGTGCGTCCCTATTTCCCTCCTGCTTCTCCGCCCCTCGGTCCTTCGCCTGCTGCATAGTAGTGGTAATATTTATTCAGCATTGATTGAAATCATAGTAGAATTAAGTGCTTATTGTATGTGGAGCACTGATTAGCACTGGGAAAAAGTACAGAGCATAGAATCAGATACGGTTCCTAGCCCTCAAGGGGCTCACGAGCTAAAGAAGCAGCGAGGTTTAGTGGAAAGAGCCCGGGTTTGGGAGTCGGAGGACATGGGTTCTAATCGCAGCTCCACCTCTTGTTTGCTGTGTGATCTTGGGCAAGTCACCTAACTTCTCTGTGCCTCAGTTACCTCATCTGAAAAATGGGGATTAAAAGCGTGAGCCCCACGTGGGACAACTCGATTATCCTGTATGTGCCCCAGCGCTTAGAACAGTGCTTGGCCCGTAGTAAGCGCTGATCAGATACCATCATTATTAAAACAGCATAGTAGTAATAATAATTGTAATATTTTTTAAGCACTTACTATGTGCCAAGCCCTGTCGCACATGGATCTCACGGTCTAAGCCTGCACTTCTTCCATTTTTCATGCCCTCATTGTGGGTGACCTGCAAGTCTCGGTCCTGGATCCCCTATTCTTCTTGTGCTTAACTCTTTTTTGTAATGGCGTTTGTTAAACGCTTACTATGTGTCAGACACTGTACTAAGCACAGGGGTAGATACAAGCTAATCAGGTTGGACACAGTCCCTGTCCCACTTGGGCTCACAGTTTTAATCCCCATTTTACAGATGAGGTAACTAAGGCCCAGAGAAGTGAAGTGACTTGCTTAAGGTCACACAGCAAACAAGTGGCAGAGCTGGGATTAGAATCCGTGTCCTTCCTCCTCACATCCGCCAAACTAACTCTTCCCCTCTTCAAAGCCCTACTGAGAGCTCATCTCCTCCAGGAGGCCTTCCCAGACTGAGCTTCCCCCTTTCCCTCTGCTCCTCGTCCCTTCCCCGTCCCCCCTTCTCCTGCCCTCTGCTTTTCCCCTTTCCCACAGCACTGTGCATATTTGTATATATTATTTATTACCCTATTTTGTTAATGATGTGTATATATCTATGATTCTATTCATCTTGATGATATTGATGCCAGACTACTTGTTTTGTTTTGTTGTCTGTCTCCCTGTGAGCCCAATGTTGGGCAGGGATTGTCTCTGTCTGTTGCCGAATTGTATGTTCCAAGCATTCAGTACAGTGCTCTGCACATAGTAAGTGCTCAATAAATACGATTGAATGAATGAATGAATGTCCTCCTGATTCCCAGTCCCCTGCCCTACCCCCATTAGGCTACGTCGCTTCTCTCTCTTCACATGATTTTATTTCCCTTCCTATGCAGATTCTTGCAATCGGAACTGTTGACACACTTATGGACTTTTCATATGTTTGTCCACGGTCCCTCTTTTATTAGTTTGTAAGATCCTGGAGGGCAGGGACTAGATCTTAATCTTTACTCCAGGTGCCTCATGTACATCCTATTATTATTCAGTGAATGTTTATTGACAGATAAAGTCGTTAAAATAGATATAGCTGTGTGACTGTGGGCAAGTCACTTAACTTCTCTGTGCCTCAGTTCCCTCATCTGTAAAATGGGGATTAAGACTGTGAGCCCCATGTGGGACAACCTGATTCCCCTGTGTCTACCCCAGCGCTTAGAACAGTGCTCGGCACATAGTAAGCGCTTAACAAATACCAACATTATTATTATTATATAGTTGTATTGAAATCTTTTGAAGAGAGGACCATTTTGAAATTGCACCAATGGGAAAGGAAAATGGAACAACCCAGCGCGATTCCTTTGTGATCTCACCTGTAGATCTTCAAACCTCTGGTGGAGGTGTTTGGTTTTTAGATGCATCCATTAACTTAAATTTTTCTTTTTTAATTTTCAGCACTATCAGTCTAATATGGGAATGAGAACTCCATATTCTTCCACACAAGGAAATAAAGATGGAAAAGTGAGTGTATTTCCCAAATAGTAACTGTTTGCATGCTATGTTTTAAAATTTGGTCTCTGTGTTCCCTTTTACAAACTGTCAGGCCTGACTGAAATTGGTGAAACGGAGGCTAGTACTTTGACTATGCTATCGTGCTCTTCCAAGCGCTTAGTACAATTTTCTGTTTGCCGTCAGTGCTCAATAAATATGGCTGATAATTAATACTTTGCCCGTGTTGCCTAGTTGGCTATGTTTGTGTACTGAGAAGTTTAAGATGCCCCAAATTATAATAATCCGAAGGAAAGGATTTAATAGTTGAAGGCCGGTCATTTTGGGTGCTGCTTTAGATACCTCTTTGACCTCAAAGCTGCCTTCAACCCAGAGAATCATTCCAGCCTCCTGGAAACTCTAGACTGACCTTGGATTTGATGATATGGTAATGGCTTGGTTCTCATTATTTTAACTTTCTAATTGCTTGTCTCCTTTGCTGACTCTTCCTCTGCTTCTCAACTGTTAGTTCACTGTGGGTGTGCCACAGGCCCTGTTCTGGATTCTGTACTGTATTTGCAATAAAATCTCATTCTCAGAGAGATTGTCCACTCACATGATTTCCACTTTGGGACAAATGACTCTCAAATCTCTCTCATCAGCCCCTCCCTCTTGACCTGCTTTACAAGTCTTGAACTTGCTCTCGTTTCCTGAACACCCCCCATGGATGGCCTGCTGGCCACCTGAACTCAGTGTGCCCCAAACCAAACTCATCCCTTCCCCTCCCCCCCACCGAATCCACTCCTCCTAAATTTCCCATCACAGTTTACCTCACCAAAAATGAGGGTCAAATCCTCCCTGACCCAGAAGCTGGCTAGCTTGGTTTCATCTTTGACTCCTCTCTGTCTTTTACAGCTCACATTCTGTCTGCCTGTAAAGCTTGCTGATTATCTTCTTCCAACATTTCCTGGACATGGCACTTCCTCTTCTCTCCGAAAGCCCCTTCCCTAGTTCACGCTCTCTCCCTCTTCCCGCTATCAGCTGTCTCACTGTCCCCTCTTCAACCGGACGTACACTCTGCTGCCCAGATCGTCTTCCTTAAATGTCTTTCAGAATGCATCACTCCACACTCCTCAAAAACCCCAACTGTCTCCCATCCCTCCTCCTCCCCCTTCCACCGAAAATCGAAGCTCCTGGCCATTGGCTTCAAGCCCTCTCCTCCAGCTTGCTCCTTTTCACATATCCACTCTCTTACTCTCTTGGCACAAAGCACTCTAGCTCCCACCCTCGGCTTCCTCAAACTAATCTTCTCTGGGCTCCTTGTGAGCTCATTTTGGGTTGTCTCTCTTTTGTCGTGTTGCACTCTCCCAAGAGCTTAGTACAGTGCTCTGCACACAATAAGCGCTCAATAAATAACGATTCATTCAGATAGAATGAATGACTCCCCCGTCTCTGACCCTCCATCTCTCTGTCGGGACTTCCTCCAGGAGGCATTCTCCAGCTGACCCTCATCAGGTCATCCGAGCAGCGTCTCTTCAATTTACATCCTTTAGTTTTCATATTTTTTTCATACTCTAATAATAATAATAATGATGGCATTTGTTAAGCGCTTACTATGTGCCAAACACTACTGTTACCAGGTGATTCCCTGTGCTTCTACAGTGCACGATGTATGCCTGCCCGTTAGAGTGTAAGTTGCATGAAGACAGGACTTTGTTTTTTTTTCCTCGTAATCTTTCAAGCTGTGCGCACAGGAGCTCAATAAATAATAATGAATGAACGAATGACATCAAAGAGTTTTTCTTCGCTTTTCTTTTCTCCCCTCCTTATTTTTCTCAATGCTTTAAAAGTTAATGCTAATTTCACTTCCCTGGACAATTGCATTCAACTTCTGTAAGATAGAAGTTCATAGAATAGAAGTAAGGCGGTTGAATCAGCTCTTAGGAGAAAGCCGAATCAACCACTTCGGCATCTTAAAAGTTGAATCCGTTTTTTTTTTAAATCCAAATGATGTCTTTAGCATTAGGATGTTCAAGTGAATGTCAAGACCCCATTAAGAGTTCTACAAGTAACCCACTAAGGTTAGTGTCTGAAGTTATTTCACCTTGTTGCAAAACTAGTGGAAGTTAGCTAATGTGGAGAAGAGAGTAGGGATAGAATTTGGGAATACTCTTTTAAGAGAGTGATGGGGAACGGACAGGCTGTGGACTGTAAAGATTGAAAGTAATGGAAGTGGAGTGTGAACAGCAAAATTCCAGCCAGCTTAGTACAGTGCTCTGCACACAGTAAGTGCTCAATAAATCCAAATGAATGAATGAAATGTAACAAACACCTTCTTTACCCTGGTATAAGCAAACGTCACCTTCGGTGATTTGACCCTAACTCACACTGCATAGTTGGGCCTTGACCCTTATCTGGTAGTGCAAATTTTTTTTTGAAAATCTCCAGCTTGAAGTGTTTTTCCTTCTCCCATTTGCACATGTGAGCCTCATCACTCATCTCACTTAGATAATTCATATGCCCTCTTCCAAGACTAGCTTCCGCAGCTCATGCAGGCAACCAGATATATTTATCGAGACCTCACTGTGTGCAGAACACTGTACTGCGTGCCTGGGAGAGTATGGGGGGTGGAAAATATAGTCCCTCCTGATAAGGGACTACTACAGCAATGGAAAAATAGGTGTAAAACCACCAAATTAGAGAAACAAGAGCTTAACTAGAAGGATATATAAATGAATACGTACAAACGTGAGGCCAGAGGGTGTGAGTGAAAAAGTGCTGAGATGAAAGTAGGATTGTAAAGGTATTTTTTTTGAGCACCTAATGAATGCAGTGCTCTGTACTAACCTTGTGGAAAATGCAACAGAAGCACAAGAAGTCGTGTTTTAACATTACCACCTTCAACCTTGACTCCACCTGCAGTCTTGACTCGGTTCCTTTCCCAGATGGCTTCACCCAACCCAGAATGGAGATTTGACTTATTTAGGGTATTTGTGAAGCACATACTGTGTGTCCAGCATTGTTCCAAGTGCTGGGGTAGGTACAAGTTAATTAGGGTGGACACAGTCCCTATCCCACATGGCGCTCACAGTCTAAGTAGGATTTATGCATATTTATTGAGTGCTTAATTTGTGCAGAGCACTGTATTATGCGCTTGGAAGAGTACAGTATAGCAGAATTGATAGTCACGTTTCCTGCCGACATTGAGCTTATGGACTAGAGGGGGAGAAGCAGAGTCAAAATTAGAATCCCTTTGAAGTCAGAATAATCAGTGCCTTTTTAAATCACTCTTTCTATTCTGGTCTGTAATTACAGAATGTTTTTACATTCTGGGTTACGCCAGAGTATTTTTTGAATGCTGTTTGTTAAGCACGTACTATATGCCAGGCACTGTTCTAAGCGCTAGGGTAGATACAAGGTAATCAGGTTGGTGTCTGTCCGTCTCCCCCGATTAGACCGTAAGCCCGTCAAAGGGCAGGGACTGTCTCTATCTGTTGCCGATTTGTACATTCCAAGCGCTTAGTACAGTGCTCTGCACAGAGTAAGCGCTCAATAAATACTATTGAATGAATGAATGACCCAGTCCCCCTTGCAATTCCCATTTTATGGATGAGGTAACCGAGGCACAGAGAAGTGAAGTGCCTTGTCCAAGGTCACACAGCAAAGTGGCGGAGCCACTTTCTCTTGGGATCCGCGTCGGGGAAGGCTGCTAGATGGCTTTGCCTTGGTGCCTGATTTTAGATGAGTCTCCAAGGGGCTGTCTCTCTTCCGGGGAATCGGTGCATCTCGGGGCGGTAAGATAACGCGATGTCACCGGTTTACCTGCCAAACTGCAGCCGGAATTCCGTCACCGCGCTTACTTCTTGAACTCATTCAAGTTATCTCTCCGCAGCAAAATGAAAATTACCGCTCCTTATCTATGACTGGTCATGCTGGTTTTGAAAGTTTACCCGATCAGCTGGTCAATAGATCCATTCACCAGGGGTTCTGTTTTAACATCCTCTGCATTGGTAAGTGTCAGCATGGTTTTTCCTCTCCTCAGCCTTTCCCTTAAACCCCAAACGAGGAACATAAGAGTGTTCTTCCGATACCCGTCTTCAACAGCGTTTCGACAGAGGTAAGACCTGATGCATCTGAAGCCGCCGCTGACTCTTTAAAATCTCACCCCAACATGTTTTTCTCTTCCTTTTCTTCGCTCCCAGAGAATCGATACAGAAGCGTCTGCCTCTGAGCCAACCTCCTCTCAGAGAGCGTCTCAATTTCTTTTTTCATAATAAGGCATTTTGTTAGGGGTGTGAGAAAGAGGCGCTCTGTTTGCGATCTATTTGCGATCTGTTAAATATCGAATTTTCAATAGTTCTTCACTCTTCCTTGCTAAATATAGTCCAGAAAAAAACTTTCTTGTGTTGTGGTTCTGGAGTAATTTTCCCCAAGTGTTTTGCAGTGCTACAAACATATTTTTCCAAATATTTAGTGAGCTAGTAAGAGTAAAGGACAGGTCACCGAGTTTGTGTATTGAGAGTGATTATATAAGATGAAGTGAAAAGTGGCATGATTTGGTGCTTTTTTTTAAAAAAAAATCTGTTTAGTTTGAGTGCAGGCCACTTCCATTTGTTAAGGGATATGATAATTATCCTTCTATAAACAGTGGAATCAAGATTTGTATAAAAAGAAATGCAGTTACAAGACCTAGAAATTGGGTCATGGTAATTGTCCGTGTAGGCAAGACTTCATTTGTTTTCATATGATTTTAGAATATGTGATAGTTGTTTCTTTAGCTGCTTTACCTTTACTTTAAAGACCTTGATTTTAAACCAATGTTTGGATTTTTGGGGAACAGAAAACAGTCATTCCTTTTTATAATCAAGATTGAAACCTCAGGCTAAAATATTCAATATTTTCTGAATTGGTTTGGATTTGTGTGTATTTGGCTGAAATGCAAGCAATTGAAACTTTTTTCCCCTGATTTTAGGGGAAACTGGAATTGGAAAGTCGACATTGATAGACACATTGTTCAACACCAATTTTGATGACCGTGAATCCTCACACTTTCACCCAAATGTAAAACTTCAGGCTCAGACATACGAACTGCAGGAAAGCAGCGTTCGGTTGAAACTGACAGTTGTGAATACGGTGGGATTCGGTGACCAGATCAACAAAGGACATAGGTTAGTTAGCTGGTTGTCAAGTATTTTTTCTTGTTTGGAACAGTTTCCTTCTCCCATTTCTTATGAACTACAATGTGACTTCTATCTGATTTCCATTGCTCTCCCTCCGTCCCATGCTTTGACTGATTTATTCCTTCAAATAATGGTTTTATTCTCATTAAGAAAATTACTTTGTTCACATTCTGGTGTTTTTACCAAATCCTCTGCCGTATTCTTCAGTTAATCCAGTGGGATTCCACTTCCAACTAATACAGGAATCACTAAGTTTTTCTGCTAATCTACCTGTAAAAATTTACTCAAGGTAATGCTCTACTTACCAGGAAAAAAGGTCTATCTGGTCTCACACTAGGTTTTAAGTTACAGTTTATTTCCTAAAAGGAGTGATCGTCTAGAATCTTATAACTTTCTTCAACTAATAAATGTAAGATTTAGATAAAACTGTTTTAAAATGAAAAAGAAATTCATGTCTCATACTGCTTTCCTGAAAATGTTTAATCTGTGAATAAGATTTTTTTTTCATAAATTAGCTTTCTAAATTGGAGGAGTCACTGTAGTTTGAAAAGTTACTTTGTGAAAGTTAATTCAGAAATGAACCATTTTCAAGAGGGCACAGTTTGGAACGAGGATTTGTTTCTTTGAACAGTAGAGTCACAATCTCACTAGATGAGAGAAGTCAATTATACAGCGTGAGTTGCAGGTTGATAAAATTCCTCATTTATAAATGATTGGGTATCAAGTCATTAAGTTAAACGTGGAAATATCTTTATTTAGACTTACACTGCAGTACACAGCACCCCGGGGTCTTTGTCATCAGCTTGTTGGTGCTCATTTTGGCTTATTCTTTCAGTTCTGTGTGAAAAGATTTTCTACCCTCTGTGTACATCCTCTCTGATCGTTAGCTCTGTTGTTAAGCAGCACGGCCTAGTGGATGGAGCTCGGGCTTGGGTGTCAGAAGGACCTGGGTTTTAATCATTCATTCATTCATTCATTCAGTAGTGTTTATTGAGCGCCTACTATGTGCAGAGCACTGTACTAAGCGTTTGGAATGTACAAATCGGTAACAGATAGAGACAGTCCCTGCCCTTTGACGGGCTTACGGTCTAATCGGGGGAGACGGACAGACAACAACAATAACAATAAATAGAACCAAGGTTTTAATCCTGCCTCTGCCACTTGTCTGCTCTGTGATCTCGGGTGAGTCACTTAACTTCTCTGTCCCTCAGTTCCCTTATCTGTAAAATGGGATTAATAATAATAATAATAATAATAATGTTGGTATTTGTTAAGCGCTTACTATGTGCAGAGCACTGTTCTAAGCGCTGGGGGAGATACAGCCTGCCGTGTGACCTTGGGTGATACAAGTCCCAGCGCTAAGAACAGTGCTCGACACGCAGTAAGCGCTTAACAAATACTATATTATTATTATTTTTACATTTGTTAAGCTCTTACTGTGTCCAAACACTGCATTAAGTGCTCAGTTAGATACAAGATGATCAGTTTGGATATAATCCCTGTCCCTGACACACAGCTTGGGACTTCTGGGAGTCGGGTCTTCTGACTTCCAGGCCCGTGTTTTATCCACTAGACCTCGCCGCTAGTTCCAGAATTCTGATAATGCCGCATTGGTCTTTGCCAACATCCCTGCTGATGGAGTTCCCATCGGACCACGGAGTAGCAGGGCCGGGTTGCATCATAATTCTAGGATGCCGAAGAATTTTAGGGGAAACAACATGGCCTAGTGGCGTGGGCCTGGGAGTCAGAGGACCTGAGTTCTAATCCTGGATCTGCCACTTGGCCTGCCATGTGACCTCGGGCAATTCACTGCACGTCTCGGGCCTCTGTTGCCTCATCTGTAAAACGGGGATTTAATCCCCGCTCTTCCTCCTACGTAGATTGGGAGCCCCATAATAATAATAATGTTGGTATTTGTTATGGAATATACAAATCAGTAACAGAGACAGTCCCTGCCCTTTGCCGGGCTTACAGTCTACTCAGGGGAGACAGACAGACAAAAACAATAGCAATAAATAGAATCAAGGTTTTAATTCTGCCTCTGCCACTTGTCTGCTCTGTGATCTCGGTTGAGTCACTTAACTTCTCTGTCCCTCGGTTCCCTTATCTGTAAAATGGGAATTAATAATAATAATAATAATGTTGGTATTTGTTAAGCACTTACTCAGCGTGGCTCAGTGGAAAGAGCACGGGCTTTGGAGTCAGGGCTCATGAGTTCGAATCCCAGCTCTGCCACTTGTCGGCTGTGTGACTGTGGGCAAGTCACTTAACTTCTCCGTGCCTCAGTTCCCTCATCTGTAAAATGGGGATTAAGACTGTGAGCCCCACGTGGGACGACCTGATTCCCCTATGTCTACCCCAGCGCTTAGAACAGTGCTTGGCACATAGTAAGCGCTTAACAAATACCAACATTATTATTATTATTATTTTTATTACTATGTGCAGAGCACTGTTTAAGCGCTGGGGGAGATACAGGGTCATCAGGTTGTCCCACGTGAGGCTCACAGTCTTAATCCCCATTTTCCAGATGAGGGAACTGAGGCACAGAGAAGTGAAGTGACTTGCCCACAGTCACACAGCTGCCAAGTGGCAGAGCCGGGATTCAAACCCATGACCTCTGACTCCGAAGCCTGTGCTCTTTCCACTGAGCCACGCTCCCCATGTGGGACGGGGACTGTATCTGCCCAGATAGACATGTTTTTACCCCAGGGCTTAGAACATCACTTGATATATAGTAAGTGCTTAACAAATACCATTTGAAAAAATGTAAACTTGTAAACATGTAATAATAATAATAATAATAATGTTGGTATTTGTTAAGTGCTTACTATGTGCAGAGCACTGTTCTAAGCGCTGGGGTAGATACAGGGTAATCAGGTTGTCCCACATGAGGCTCACAGTCTTAATCCCCATTTTACAGATGAGGGAACTGAGGCCCAGAGAAGTGAAGTGACTTGCCCACCATCACACAGCTGACAAGTGGCAGAGCTGGGATTCGAACTCATGACCTCTGACTCCCAAGCCCGTGCACTTTCCACTGAGCCACGCTGCTTGTAGACTTGGGTACAAGAGGAGCAGGTGCGAGGGAAGGATGGGGCTGCCTGCAGAAGACACATGCATCCAGTGCTTTCTGTGGCTTTTGACATTGCGGGAAGCATTGTGGCCTGGTGCTTAGAACACAGGCCTGGGAGTCAGAGGGCTTGGGTTCTAATCACGGGTCCGCCACTTGTCCGCTGTGTGAACTTGACAACTCATTTCACTTCTCTGTTCCTCAGTTCCTCATCTGTAAAATTGGGACTAAGACTGTGAGCCCCACGTGGAACATGAACATGATTAGATGGTATCTACCCCAGCATTCAGTACAGCGCCTGGCACATAGTAAGCGCTTAACACATAGTAAGCGCTTAACAAATACCATTAAAAATAAATTGCCGATGTGGTTAAGGCTGAATTTAAGGCTACTTAGGGGAAGAGTTAAAGTGGGAGAATAAGTTCGCAGTACTCCAGCTTTAGGGAACACATGAAGGAGCTGTCATTCATTGGATCGTGTTTATTGAACGCTTATTATGTACAGAGCACTGTATTAAGTACTTGGGAGAGTAGAATATAACAATAAACAGACACATTCCATGCCTACAACTGTCGCGGAGGCACCCCCAGACTCTGCCTCAGTTCAGGGTAGCTCCAAGGAGCGGACTCCCTGCAAAAGTCTTTGTCTGCATCACCTATTCTTCAGTGGTCTATTTCATATTCAGTCAATCACCTGCATCTATCGAGTGCTTACCGTGTGCAGAGCACTGTACTAAGCACTTGGGAGAGTACAGTACACCAGACACATTCCCTGCCCATAACGAGCTTACGATCTAGAAGGCAATTTTCCTCTCTTCGCTGTTGCAGCATGGAGACTTGGATTTTCTACCTCTTGGTAAATTGCTTTGCCATGCGTAGAAGTCCAAGTTAAATTGTCTTTCTCTAATGAAGTAGACTCCCTGTGTTGTATTTGTCGCTGAGCAATTCTCTTCTCTCTTTTTGCCAGCTATCTGCCGATAGTTGACTACATAGATGCACAGTTTGAGGCCTACCTGCAAGAAGAACTGAAGATTAAGCGATCTCTTTATAACTACCACGATACACGCATCCATGCCTGCCTTTACTTTCTTTCACCTACTGGCCATTCTCTTAAGACACTTGATCTCTTAACCATGAAGGCTCTTGACAGCAAGGTAAGACTTGGAAGAAGAAAAGTGGTTGGCCACTCTGTTTCTTGCTTTATTTTTTTTTAATCGCATTAAGCTCTCACTCTGTGTCCAACTCTGTTCTAAACTCTGGGGTAGATACACGTTCATCAGGTTGGACACAGTCCCTGCCTGACATGGGGTTCAGAGCATAAGTAGGAGGGAGGATCAGGGTTTGAATCCTCGCTTTGCAGTGGAGGAAACTGAGGTACAGTGAAGTGACTTGCCCAAGATCACACAAGCAAGTGGCGGAGCCGGGATTAGAACCCAGGTCCTCTGCCTCCCGGGACCGTGCTCTTTCCACTGGGCCAAGCTCCTTCCTGTGCAAGTGTTTGCATTTCTACAGTTTTCATTATGAATGTCTTCTAATAGTAAGTCAATGCAATGCTATATTTAGCCAATAATAATAACGATGGTATTTGTTAAGCGCTTACTATGTGCCAAGCATTGTTCTAAGCGCTGGGGGAGATACAAGGTAGCCAGGTTGTCCCACGTGGAGCTCACAGTCTTCATCCCCATTTTACAGATGAGGTCACTGAGGCACAGAGAAGTGATGTGACTTGCCCAAAGTCACACAGCTGACGAGTGGCAGAGCCGGGATTAGAACCCACGACCTCTGACTCCCAAGCCCGGGCTCTTTCCACTAAGCCACGCTGCTTCTCATTCTTTTGTTTTCTTCCCCAGTGATAAGATATCTCCTAAACTTGGTTAAGTATCAACCATGACCTCCTCTTTTGAGAAGCATATTTAAAAGAACTTTAATCCTTAAAAGCATATGGAGTAGGGATGGGGGAGGTGGAAGAGTGTTAATTCTTGGATTCCTTTAAGCAGTTAAGGTTTGATTTCCAGATGACTTCTTGCCATTACTTAAAGTGAGTGAAGGAGTTGGCAACTTATTGGAGATTGGAATGGGTGGGAGAGGAAAGCTGTTCACATGGGTCGTGTGCTCGAGGGTGATCGCAACTCTCACTTTCCACCACTTTCAACGAGGAGGAGGAGGTTTGTGGTGGAATTAGACTTGTATAGGATCAGGTCTGGCATTCGGCAAAGAATAATCAAGAAAAAAAATCACTTTGGGTCATACTAAATGATCTTGAGTCATAAATTAGGCTGCCATCTCAATTTGTTTCTTTTTTAAGAGTGGTAGATCAGTATAGGGAAGCAGTGTGGCCTAGTCTCCTTCAAGCGTTCGTCCTTTGCCTCCCGTCCCCTAACTGTGGGGGTCCCTCAGCGTTCAGTTCTGGATCCCCTTATTTTCTCCATCTACACCTGGAAAACTCATTCGCTCCCTTGGCTTCAACTACCGCCTCTGTGCCGATGACATCTAAATCTACACCTCCAGCCCTGGTCTCTCTTCCTCGCCGCAGTTCACATCTCCTCCTGCCTTCAAGACATCTCTACTTGGATGTCCTCCCGTCACCTCAAACTTTATATGGCTGAAACTGAACTTCTCATCTTCCCACCCAAACCCTGTCTTCCCGCTCACTTTCCCGTCACTGTTGATGACACCACCATCCTTCCTGTCTTACGAGCCCCTAACCTTGGCATTATCTTTGACTCCTCTCTCTCGTTCAACCCACGTATTCAAGCCATCACTAAGCCCTTTCAGTTCTACCTTCACAACATGCTGAAATCCACCCCTTCCTCTCCATCCAAACTGCTATCACATTAGTACAAACGCTTATCCTGTCCTGCCTTGATTTTTATATCGGCCTCCTTGCTGACCTCCCTGCCTCCTGTCTCTCCCACTCCAGTCTATACTCCATTCTGCTGCCCAGATCATTTTCCCTCAAAAATGTTCAGACCATCTTCCCCACTCCTCAAGAAACTCAAGTGGTTGCCCATCCACCTCCACATCAAACAAAAACTCCTCACCATTGGCTTTAAAGCACTTACTCACCCTGTCCCTCTTACCTCGCCTCGCTACTCTCCTTCGCCAGCCCCCACACTTCCCTCCTCTAATGGTACCCTTCTCATTGTACCTCTGTCTCGTCTAACTCGCTGCGGACCTCTGGCCCACATCCTACGTCTGGCTGGAACCCCCCCCCCCCTCCTATCAGGCAGATAATTGCTCTCCCCCACTGCAAAGCCTTATTGAAGGCACATCTCCTCCAAGAAGTCTTCCCTGATTAAACCCTCCTCTCTTCTTCTTCCACTCCCTTCTGCATTGCCCTGACTTGCTCCCTTCCCTGATCCTCCCTCCCAGCTCCACATTACATGTCTATAGATCTATGTTGGTTATTTCTTTATTTATATATGTATATTAATCTCTGATGCCCCCTCTAGACTGTGAGCTCATTATGGGCAGCAAATATGTCTGTTTGTTGTTATATTGTCCTCTCCCAAGCGCTTAGTATGGTGCTTTGCACACAGTCGATAAATACAACTGAATGAATGAAAGAATTCATTTTCTTGTATCCTTCCGGATGCTTACTACAGTGCCTGGCAAATAGTAAGCGCTTGACTAGTACCAAAATTATTAATTGGAATTAGCATCACCCGGTGGGAAGCAGCAGGGCTGATCCTGGCTGATCTGCGTGAACCCCAGAGCGCCAAAGGGATTTTAGAAGACAATTCTTGTAGTCACTGCCGTGTTTTTCTTGGTCCCTCGCCCTGCTGATTTAATCTCATGGTGTTTGGGCTTCTCCCACTCCCAAAGGGCCTCACAGCCACTTCAGCCCCAGATGAAGCAATTCAGTTTCGGTAGTTGGATTGCAATTGTTACAACTGTTCAGGCAAAGTTTTAGTCTTCTTGTGGCTCATTAGATCTACTGTAAACTCGTTATGGGCAGGGAACGTGTCTGCTAATTTTGCTCTGTTGTACTCTCCCAAGCCCTCAGTACAGTGCTCTGCACATAGTAAGCGCTCAATGAATACCACTGATTAACAAAGTAAATTTCTGTTCTCATATCTTCAGAATCGGGTTACATTTTAGAAGAGAAATCAAGAGATTTAAGTACTTCGGTTTCATATAATTCTCCTACTTCAGCTGATCCATTTTGTGGGGAATGTTTCCCACTGTGCGTGTTTCTCTTTATTGCCCAGGGTCGACAGGTTTCTACTTCTGCCCATGTTTAAGGGATTGTTTTTTTTGGTTGGTTTTTTAATAGTATTTGTTAAGCGCTCACTTTATGCCGGCCACTGTACTAAGCACTAGCTTATATACAAGTTTATCACGTTGGACATAGTCCCTGTCCCACACAAGACTCACAGTCTTAATCCCCATTCTACCGATGAGGTAACCAAGGCACAGAGAAATGGTGACTTGTCCAAGGTCACACAGCAGACAAGTGGCCGAACCGGGATTAGATCACAGGTCCTTTTGCCTCCCAGTCTCGTGCTGTGTATACAGATCTGTACATAAGTGCTGTGGGACTGAGTCTGGGGGAGAGTGCTTTAAATCAGATTGGAAGGAGTTTTGGTTTGCGGCAGTGAAGGCGGATAGCCATTGGAGGTTTTTGAGGAGAGGGGAGAGGTGAACTGAGCGGTTATTTAGGACGGTGATCCGGGCAGCCGAGGGGGAAGTACAGACTGGCTTCGGAGAAAGATAAGAGGCGGGGAAGTCAGCGAGGAAGTAATAGTCGAGGCAGGATATGAGAAGTGCCTGGATCAGCATGTTAAGCTTGTGGTGTCAGTGGAATGTTCAAGTAGAGATGTCTCGAAGGCAGGAGGATGTGAGAGATTGCAGAGAAGTGGAGGGACCGGGGCTGGAATGGTCGATTTGGGAGTCATCTGCCTAGAGAAGGTGGTAGAAGCCATGGGAGCGAATGAGTTCTCCGAGGGAGTAGGCGGGTGTAGATGGACAATAGAAAGGACCCAGAACTGAGCCTTTTTTTTTTTAAGTGGTGTTTGTTAAGCATTTATTATGCACCAGACCACTGACTGTGTACAGCCCTGATTACCTTCTATCTACCCCAGGGCTTAGTACAGTGTCTGGCACATAATAAGCACTTAACAAATACCACAATTATTATTATTATTACTAAGTGCTCGGATAGACGCAAGCTAATCAGGTGGGTTACAGTCTGTGTCCCATGTAGGACTCACAGTCTAAATTACCGGATGAAGCACAGAGAAGTTAAGTGACCAACCTAAAGTCACAATACAGACATATGGCGGAGCCAGGATTTAAGACCGTAAACTCGTCGTGGGCAGGGAATGTGTCTGTTATATCGTGTTATACTCTTCCAAGCTCTTTGTATGGTGCTCTGCACACAGTAAGCGCTCAATAAATACAATTGATTGATTAGAACCCAGGTCTGTTGACTCCCAGGCCCGTGCTCTATGAACTAGGCCAAGCTGATTTCCTCTGGTTTGGATTTTCTCTAATGTCGTTATCTCTAAAACGGGGATTGAATACCTGTTCTCCCTCCTTCTTAGACTGTGATCCCCATAAGGGACCTGGTTATCTTCTGTACTCCAGCACAGTGCTTGGCTCATAGTAAGCGCTTAAGAAATACTACACTCATTATTAGTATTATCATTATTATTACAGTGGTATTTAAGGGCTCATTTTGTCAAGCACCGTTTTAAACACTACTAGTTTTAAGCTTAGTTGTGTTTAACCTTTTTCTCTGATCTGACAATGTATATTATTTAAATTTTGAATTTGAATTATACTACCTGAAAATGTCAAAAATAAACCCTGGCAGGTCACTGATAAAAGAGAAGAGGTAGGATTAAATAAGCCCCAGTGAGAGTGCAACTCTGTGTAATTCTAAAATCGGAATTATAGGTTGGAGGAAAGTGGGCAAAAGGAGAGCACATAGCTTAGGAAAGTGATATCAACGTCTGGAAGTAGTTGTTGTCTGGTTTGCCTCTTTGCCTTCTGTTTGGTTTGGAGGTGGTGCCCAGACAGTAATTGACTTTCGTTTTTTAAACAAAATAAGAGTGGTTTCGTGCAAGCCGAAACACTCGCTCCAGGCTGCAGCAGTTCCCATGATTGCCAGTCCGTGGCTGCATCTTTCCCCCTCTTTAGCCTTGTGAAAAGCACACAAGATTTTACAAGTCAACTTAAAAGGACTTGGGAGTGGAATAATATGGAATCTGAACTTTGAAACGGATCGATTTTTCTATCTGTTGTATTTTTATAGTATTTGTTAAGTGCTTCCTGTATGCCAGGCGCCTTACTTAGCGCGGTCCTGAGAGAAGCAGCATGGCCTAGTGGATACACCCTGGGCCTGGAAGTCAGAAGGACCTGGGTTCTAATCCCATCTCTACCACTTGTCTGCTGTGTGACTTTGGGCAAGTCACTTAACTTCTCTGTGCCTCAATTACCTCAGGGATGGTATCTACTAACTACGTTATATCATTCTCTCCCAAGTGCTTAGTTCATTCATTCATTTAATCGTATTTATTGAGCACTGTACTAAGCACTTGCAAAGTGCAGTTCAGCAGTAGAGACAATCCCTGCCCAGCAACAGGCTCACAGTCTAGAAGGGGGGAGACGGACATCAAAACAATTAAACGGGCATCAGTAGCATCAATATAAATATAATTACAAACATATACTCATCAAAACAAGTAAACAGGCATTAATATACATAAATAGAATTATAGATATGTACATATGTACCCAAGTGCTGTGGGCAGGGAGGAGGGTAGAGCAAAGGGAGCGAGTCAGGGCGATGGAGAGGGAAGGGGGAGCTGAAGAAAAGGGGGCCTTAGCTGGAAAGGCCTCTTGGAGGAGGTGAGTCTTCCGTAGGGCTCTGAAGGGGGGACATGTAATTGTTTGGCGGATTTGAGGAGGGAGGACGTTCCAGGTCAGAGGTAGGACGTGGGCCAGGGGTCGACAGCGGGACAGGTGAGAACGAGGCCCAGTGAGAAGGTTCGCACCAGAGGAGTGGAGTGTGTGAGCTGGGATGTAGAGGGAGAGAAGGAAGGTGAGGTAGGAGGGGACCAAGGAGATGGAGAGCTTTGAAGCCAATAGTGAGGAGTTTTTGCTTGATAAGGTTAATAGGCAACCACGAGACTTTTGAGGAGGGAAGTGACACGCCCAGAACGTACCTATCGAAAGAGAATCCGGGCAGCAGAGTGAAGTAATGACTGAAGTGGGGAAAGACAGGAGGTTGGGGGGTCAGAAAAGAAGCTGATGCAGTAATCCAGTCAGGATAGGATGAGTGATTGTACTAACACGATAGCAGTTTGGATGGAGAGGAAAGGGCCGATCTTGGCGATGTTGTGAAGGTGAGACCGGCAGGCTTTGGTGACGGATTGGATATGTGGGGTGATTGAGAGAGCAGATGGCACCAAGGCTGCACACAGTAAATACCATTTTACTATCATTATCGAGGCACAGAGATGTGAACTAATTCAAAGCCTCAAATAAATCAGTAGTTGCGAGGAACCAAGAATAGTAACAGTTGTCCTGATTTGCATTCCCAGAATTGTGTCTAGCAAGTGATAGTAGTGCTCTTGACGGTGAAATTAGAATCTGCTGGGCCCAAGTTTTTATTTGAACAAACATTCTGGCAAGATGAACAAAAAAGGAGAAGGCTACTTCTGTACCTGCCAAGCTAAAGCCAACATTTCCAGTTTTGCCTCTGATTCGGGGGGAAGGGTACGGGATGTGAGGTTTGTGCTAACCTTAAACGGAAACTGTTTAAAAATCGGACTCCAGATACCAAGTTTACGTCTTGCCATGTGGGATCAGATCATCGATATTCCCACTCTAATGATCTATCTCTAACCACCCCATTAAAGGAAGCTAGAATGAAGAGTCCAAACATTGCCCTCCTTGAAATTCACTGATCATTTTGAATCTACTATCCTTAACTTTCTCCTCTGGTAACCTTTAGAGGATTCATCTGTGAATCCATCTAAACTGTCACTGAGGCTTCTAAAGTCCCCTCTCAAACCCCTTGTGGACCTCTTATGTATGTTTTTTTTTTTCCTCCAAACCCTTCTTCCAACGGGATGCACAACTTCTTGTGTGAAGAGGTTTTTCCCCTGTTTGATTTGAACCTCCCGACCTCAGGCTTCAGTGGGGGCCCTCTTACCCTGAGGCTTTGGGATTTGAGATCCATGTTGCCAGGAGAAGCAGTCTGGCCTGATGGATAGAGCACAGGCCTGGGAGCCAGAGCACCTGGGTCTGCCACTTGCTGTTTGTGCGACCTTGGGCAAGTCACTTAACTTCTCTGGGCCTGTTACCTCATCTGTAAAATGAGAATTCAATGCCTGTTCTCTCTTCCTCTTAGATTATGACAGAGGCCAAATCCAATCTGCTTATAGTGTACCAAACCCAGTGCACGGCTTAGTGCCGTGTTTTGCACATAGTAAGTGCTTAATAAATATCATTATTAATATAATTATTATTTTTATTATGAAAAGGGCATAACTTTTGACTTTCTAGATTGCAGGGACTTCATATTTTCAGTCTCCTCATTATTTTCTTCTTTTAGTGGTGTAAGTGCTTACTGTCAGGCAATGTACTAAGTGCTGGGACTTAGTTGGACACCATCCACGTCCCACAAGGGGCTCACGAACTTTTTAGATGAGGTAACTGAGGTATGGAGAAATATAGTGACTTGCCCAAGGTCACACCTGAGTAAGCACATGGACACTTCTCCAACCCCATTACTGTTTTGATTTTCCTTCTCTGAACCAAAAAATAGACTTCTTCAGGTAACAACACTGAGCCTTAGGTGGGGAGCTCCAGTTCTTTTTCAAGAACAACTGAGAGGACTTTGCAGGAAGCAGTGATTTGCTACAAGATATCACCCCAAGAAGTTATTTTATTAAGGATCACCCATCATCTGGGATATGTACTTTTGTTAGCATTGCGGCTGGCTGGCTTTTTGGATATGAAACCACAGGCCCGGGATTAACGGCAAATGTATTTTATGGCATCAATTGTCAACAGGTCAATATTATCCCAGTGATTGCCAAAGCCGACACCATTTCAAAAACGGAATTGCAGAAGTTTAAGATCAAGCTCATGAGCGAATTGGTTAACAATGGAGTCCAGATATACCAGTTCCCAACGGATGATGAAACTATTTCCAAAATCAACTCCTCGATGAATGTAAGGTTTTACCGTTTTGTCTGAGCAAAGGCAGTTGGAATAAGCACTGGATTTTAAAATGTTCCCTCAAGGAGGGGCAGTCGTAATAGTCTTTGACTCGCACCTATTATCATTTGGGAATTTTGACAGAGTATGTGCTTTTCTGGTGGTTGGAATGATTGTTTGGTTACTTTCCAGGGACACTTGCCATTTGCAGTTGTGGGCTGCATGGAGGAGGTAAAAATTGGAAATAAAATGGTGAAAGCACGTCAGTATCCTTGGGGCATCGTTCAAGGTAAGCGTTGGTCAAGGATTTTTCACAAGCAAGTGAACGATTGTTTTACCTCCAGTGTATCCGCTGGAAACCAAGCACCTCACTTCCATTCAGTCGTTTTCATGGAAGCCATTTGTGACTGCGAATGAACCTTTTCCATTTTTCCTCCCATCTCCCCCAGTGCCCGACCTGAGTAACTGTCAGGGGAAAATCAGAACCCCATTTCTGTTTTCACTTGAGATGATGTTTATTGCGATTTGTAGCTAGCTCTGAACACATCCTACCATGTGCCGTCAGAAGAGACGGGTTCAAAACTTTGTGAGAGTTCTCTGTGAGGGAAACGTGAGTGCATTAAGAGTTGTGTACATCGTCCTGCAGAGGGACTGTGGGCATTGCAAGTCTGGCCAGCGCCTCGAGGGTACATTCCTAGTGGTCGGAGATGTTTGAGGGGAGGGCAGAGATTGCTGCCGCTGACTATGTGACCACCCCGGCACTGAACGATGCCCTTGCTGCCATTTTAACAAGAGGAATTTAGGCTGGATCCCGGCTCGGGGTCGTTTTCCAGAGGCGTCTGACTTAAGATGGCCCTAATGTACACCCTCGCGTATTCGGCGTGGTGCTTTTGAAGCTGGCCATGGACCTTTTCATTTCAATGCAGAGTTCATGGAGCTTGAGAATGCCTGCTGGTTGGTCTGACTAAATTCACAAGTCCCTCCACGTAGGGCATTGAAGAAGCCGGATGTAGCTGAGCAGGCCTGGAAGGGCATGTTTTTATATAGGTAGAGTATGTTGCTGTAATTCAGAAACGAGTCCGCTGGTTGCTTAGCAACTGGAAAACGAGCAGTCCATTTCTGATGTACATTGAGAGAATGGTCATTTTTATTATTTTTTAAATGGTATTTAAGCCCTTACGATGTGCTTAAATGTACACTGTACAAAGTGCTGGGGTAGATACAAGGTATTCAGGTCAGATACTGTGCCTATCCTACATGGGGCTCACAGTCTTCATCCCCCTTTTACAGATGAGGGAAATGAGGCTCAGAGAAGTGAAGTGACTGCCCAAGATCACACAGCAGACAAGCCGGGATTAGAACCCAGGTTCTCTGACTCCCAGGCTCATGCTCTTTCCACTAGGACCCGCTGTTTCTCTTTCTCCTCTGTGTATTGGCGGCCCCTCTCCTCACATGTTTTTCTTTTTTGGGACTAGTGGAAAATGAAAACCATTGTGACTTTGTAAAGCTCCGGGAAATGCTCATCTGCACCAATATGGAAGATCTGCGAGAACAAACACACGCTCGGCATTATGAGCTCTACAGGCGCTGCAAACTGGAGGAGATGGGCTTCAAAGACCTAGGTCCAGAGAACAAACCAGTCAGGTAAGACGCCCCTTTCTCTAGGAACGTGCAAGAAAGATTTCACTGCTCTCTCCACGGAGCCTCAGTCCCATGCCAGTTGAATCAGGAAATGGCAGTGGAGAAAACGGTCGCCCCCTCCATTGGCGTCTCTATATAATAATAATAATTACTGTGACATTTGTCTCTATCAGTTTCCAATTTGTACATTCCAAGCGCTTAGTACAGTGCTCTGCACATAGCACTCAATAAATACTATTGAATGAATTTGTTAAGCTCTTACTCTGTGCCAAGCCCTGCAGTAAGCGCTAGGGTAGATTCAAGATAATCAGGACCCACATGGGACTTGCAGTCTAAGTAAGAGGGAGAACAGGTTTTGAATCCCCATTTTTCAGATGAGGGAGCTGAGGCCCAGTGAAGCGACTTACCCAAGGTCACACAGCGGGTAAGTGGCAGAGCCAAGTTTAGAACCCAAGTCCTCTGACTCCCGGGCCCCTCATTTCCACCTGTGAAGCAATGGGGGGAGTTTGGTGTATCCAAAGCTTTCATCTACTAGCAGTGTCAGAAGCAGTGTGGTGTAGTGGGTAGAGCACGGGCCCGGGAGTCATTCATTCATTCATTCAATCGCATTTATTGAGCGCTTACTGTGTGCAGAGCACTCTACGAAGAACTTGGAATGTACACTTCGGCAACAGATAGAGGCAACCCCTGCCCAACAACAGTATCACAGTCTAAAAGTCAGAAGGTAATGGGTTCTAAGCCCGGCTCCACCACCTGTCTGCTGTGTGACCTTGAGCAAGTCACTTCCTTTCCTCTGGGCCTCGGTTACCTCATCTGTAAAATGGGACTTGAGACTATGAGCCGCATGTGGGTTAGGGATTGTGTCCAACCCGATTTACTTGTATTCATTCGTTCATTCGGTCATTTTTATTGCGTGCTTACTGGGTGCAGAACAGTGAACAGTGATATCAATGAACAGTGACGTTCCCCATCCACTTGGAGCTTACAGTCGAGAGCCGGGGAGACAGACATCAATACAAATCAATAAAATGACAGATATGTACATAAGTGCTGTGGGGCTGGGAGGGGGAAAGAGCAAAGGGAGCAAGTCAGGGCAATGTGGCGCTTAATAAATACCACAATTATTATCACTACTACTAAAGCGCTCCTCTCAGGGTCACACTTGGAGAGTTTCCAGTCCTCTACCAGTCTCGGCTGCGGGAGGGAGAGTCAAGGAGAGGCCTGTCCATTCCATTCCTAGCTTGGCCAGTGGCTAGTGAGTGGAAGGCAATCTCCTACAAGTCAAAACTCACCCGTGCTGGGCGGCAGCGGCGGAAGGCGGCGATGGTAAACCACTTCTATATTTTTACCAAGAAAACTCTACGGGTACACTACCAGAACAATTGCAGGTGGAGAACGGGGCGTTGTGGGACGGATGTGTCCGTGGCCTGACGTTAGATAAGATAAGATTACTAAAGCACCAAGACTCTTCCTTTTCTTGCCACCGCCTCCCTGCTAGGCCTCACAAAATCCTTGCTAAAGCTGGGCGGGCAGAATATATAGTTGTGTAGGACTGCTTTATGTCCTGTAAGAAGTCACCAAAATCAAGTGGCGTGTTGTATTCATTTGTTCATTTGGTCATATTTATTGAGTGCTTACTGGGTGCAGAACACTGTACTACTACCACTAATAATAATGTTGGTATTTGTTAAGCGCTTACTACGTGCAGAGCACTGTTCTAAGCACTGGGGTAGATACAGGGTAATCAGGTTGTCCCACGTGAGGCTCACAATCTTAATCCCCATTTTACAGATGAGGTAACTGAGGCCCAGAGAAGTGAAGTGACTTTCCCACAGTTACACAGCTGACAAATGGCAGAGCTGGGATTCGAACCCATGACCTCTGACTCCCAAGCCCGGGCGCTTTCCACTGAGCCACGCTGCTTCTACTAGGCACTTGGGAAAGTACAATACACCAATGAACAGTGACATTCTTCTGTCGTTGTCTCTCTTCAGGTGTGGGTGAGCTCAACTCCAACTAAGTATTGAATCCTCCTGCAACTTTGACCAAGTAGACTGGAAAAATTGAGAATAATCTAGACTCTTGCGTGAGGTGATGGCAGTAATTGTAGGATCCAAATCAACCTATTAGCAGTATTTATAGTATGCTTACTCTGTACACAGCACGATACCAATTTTTTGATGATATTTGTTAAGCGCTTACTATGTGTGAGACACTGTACTAAATGCTGGGGTAGATACAAGGTAATCGGGCTGGACACAGACCTTATCCCACATAGAGGTCACAGTCTTAATCCCAGTTTTACAGTGGAGATAACGGAGGTACAGAGAAGCTAAGTAATTTGCCCGAGGCCACACAGTGAACAAGTGGAGGAGCCGGGATTAGTACCCAGGTCTTTCTGACTTCCAGGCCGGTGCTCTACCCACTAGGCCACACTGCTTGGGCAAGTACAGGAGAGTTGATGTGCACATCTCAGTCCTCAAGGAATTTACAATCCAAGGGGGAATTGGGCACTAAAATTCACAGGAGAGGGGATGCAAAAGATTTTAATGATATGTACTGTAGAGAAGCAGCGTGGCTCAGTGGAAACAGCACTGAGCTTCGGAGTCAGAGGTCATGGATTCGAGTCCCAGATCTGCCACTTGTCAGCTCTGTGACCTTGGGCAAGTCACTTCACTTTTCTGTGCCTCAGTGACCTCATCTGTAAAATGGGGATTAAGACTGCGAGCCTCACGTGGGACAACCTGATTACCCTGTATCTACCCCAGCGCTTAGAACGGTGCTCTGCACGTAGTAAGTGCTTAACAAATACCAATATTATTATTAGGGGGCTGCTAAGGGGTGAGTTCACAGGTGCTCAGGTGACATGGAAGTGATGAAGCGGCAATTGGAGGGGGATGAGAGATTATTCACAGAGGCCTTCTGGAAGAGAGGTGATTTCAGAAGGGCCTTGAAAACGGGAAGAGCTAAAGTCTGCTGGATGTGAAGGAGCAGGGAGTTCCAGACGGAAGGGAGGGTGTGAGCAAAAGGGTCGCGATGAGAGGTACAAATGAGACATAGTGTGTTGTTTGGCGTGAGAAGAGCAAAGCAAGCCAGCTGGAGTGCAGTGAGAGAGAGCGGGGGTAAGTAGTGGGGAGAGAGCCGGTCACTGCCTTAAAGCCAGTGGTGCGGAGTTTCTGCTTCATGCGGAGAGGAATGGGCGACCGCTGGAGGTTTCTGAGGGATGGAGAGACACGCGCAAAACGATGTTTTAGAAAAACGATATGGGCTATTGGATGAAAGAAGGGAGAGACTAGAGGTAGGGAAGTCTGCCAAGGAGCTGATGAGGTAGTTGAGTCAGAGTACGACGAGAGCTTGGACTAGCATGGTAAAACAGTTTGTATCGAAGAGGAAGGGATGGATTCTGGAGATGTTGCCAAGAAAGCACTGCCAGGATTTGGTGACTGACTGAATATGGGGTTAAAAAAAATAATGACATTTGTTAAGCGCTTACTATGTGCCAAGCACTGTTCTAAGCACCAATGGGGGGAGGCATACAAGGTAATCAGATTGTCCCATGTGGGACTCACAGTCTTAATCCCCATTTTCCAGATGAGGTATCTGAGGCACAGAGAAGTTAAGTGACTTGACCAAAGTCACACAGCTGACAAGTGGTGGAGACGGGATTAGCACCCACAACCTCTGACTCCCAAACCTGGGCTCTTTCCACTGAGCCACGCTGCTTCTGAGAGAAGGAAGTGAAGGATAATGCTAAAGTGGCAGGCATGAGAGACAGGGGAGGACAGCAGTGTTTTCAACAGTGATGGGAGGGAAGGTGAGTTGGGTTTTGGACCTGTTGAGCTGGCGGGTGTCGGTGGGACATCCACGGAGAGATGTCCTGGAGGCAGGAGAAGGTGTGAAATTGCAGAGGAGGACAGAGGTCGGGCCTAGGGAGGTGGATATGGGAGTCATCTGTGGAGAGGTGGTGGTTGAAGCTGTGAGAGAGTGAAGGAACTCCACAAGGAAATGGGTGGAGATGTAAAATAGAAGGTATTTGTTAAGCGCTTACTATGTGCCGAGCACTGTTCTAAGCACTGGGGTAGATACAGGGTAATCAGGTCCCATGCAGGACTCATAGTCTTAATCCCCATTTTCCAGATGAGGTAACTGAGGCACAGAGAAGTTAAGTGACTTGCCCACAGTCACACAGCTGACAAGGGGCTGAGCCAGGATTAGAACCCACGACCTCTGACTCCTAAGATCGTGCTCTTTCCACTGAGCCACGCTGCTTCTCGTAAGAAGGGAACCCAGACCTAACAAGTTAAGGAGTGGGAGGCAGAGGAAGAGTTGGTGAGAGGCTGAGAAGGATTGGCCAAAATGCTGGGAGGAGAACGAGGACAGTGTCAGAGAAACTAAGGTTAGATGGGTTTTCCAGGAGAAAAGTCTGGTTCACTGAGCCAGAGGGTCACTGAGCGGTCAAGGAGGATTAGGATGAAGTAGAATCTGTTAGATTTGGCGAGGAGGAGTTCATTGGCAAATTTTGAGAGAGCAGTTTTACTAGAGTGGAAGGTGTGGAAGCCGGATTATAGATCGTCAACGAGGGAGTTGAAGGGAGAGGAATTGGAGGCAACTGGTGCAAAGAACCCATTCGAGGAGCTCGGACCGGAATTGTAGATGAGAAATGGGGGCAGTAGCTGGATGGCATGATGGAGTGTAAAGTGGGTTGTTTTTTTTGTCAGGCTACGGGACACGTGGGCATGTTTGAAAGCAGTGGGGAAGGAGCCATCAGAATGAACTCTTAAAGATGATGGTCAGGGAGGGAAAAAGGGTAGCCCCAGTTGTTTGAGTTAAGGGGCAGAGAGATGGGGTCGGAGGCATGGGAGGGTGAGGTAGATTTTGAAACCTTTTGGGAGGTTTTTTAAGACGGCCGGGAAGGATGAGAGAGTGGGGGTCAAGAGAGTAAGAGGGAGCCAGGGAGGTGAGGGGAAGATCTGGGGGAGTTCACACCTGTTGGTGCCTTATTACCCTATTTATTTTGTTAATGAGCTGTACACCCCCTTGATTCTATTTATCTTGTTTAAGTTGTCTTGTTTACGTCCGTCTGTCTCCCCCAGTTAGACTGTAAGCCCATAAATGGGCAGGGATTGTCTCTCTCTGTTGCCGAATTGTACATTCCAAGAGCTTTGTACAGTGCTGTGCACATAGTAAGCACTCAATAAATACTATTGAATGAATGAATTAGGGCTGAGGAAGGGCATGGGGGCACTGAGGGTTTAAGGAGGGAGTTCTAAGGGTAAAAGAGACGTGGCAGGTAGTGGGCATGGGGGTCAGTAAGGGAGGGGAAATTGTGTTCCTGATCAGAGGAGAGGGCAGTGAGTGGTATTTAGCTCTTACTGGGTACAGAGCACTGTACTAAACACTTGGGAGAGTACAGCATAACAGAGTTGGTAGACACGTTCTTTGCTCACAAGGAACTTGTCTAGAGGGGAAGTCAGACATTAGTTGACATTACATGACAAATCAGTCATTACACGAGAAGTACCTTGGCATAGTGGATAGAGCACGGGCCTGGGAGTCAGAAGGTCATGGGTTCTAATTCCAGCTCTGCACTTGTCTGCTTAGTGACCTTGGACAAGTCACTTCTCTTGGGCCACAGGAAGTAAATTGAGAATTGAGACTGTGAGCCCCACATGGGACAGGGACTGTGTCCAACCCGATTTGCTTTTATCCACCTCAGTGCTTAGTACTATGATATGGGCGATCGAATGAAAGAGGGGTGAGACTAGAGATAGGGAAGTCTGCCAAGAGGCTGATGCGGTAGGTGAGTCAGGGTACGACGAGAGCTTGGACTTGCATGGTGAAACAGTTTGTATCGAAGAAGAAGGGATGGATTCTGGAGATGTCGCCGAGAAAGAACCACCAGAATTTGGTGACTGACCGAATGCGGGGTTAAAAGAGAGAAAAAGAAGTGAAGGAAAATGCCTTCACGGGACGAAGGACATGGGAAAGTGTGACAGAAGCATAAAGACACGTTCCTTGCAACAAGAAGCCTGCAGTCTGAGGGAGACGGACAGGCCAAATATTCGCCAATCCTGGGAACAGCAGGGAGAACAATGATCAGGAAAGAAACCGAACAAATATGCCATGATAGAAAAGCAGCATAAATAACTGAATGTAAAACCGGAGGTACATCGGGCTGAGAATAAACACCTAAGTCCTATGGGGAGGAGTGATAAGATTCGAGGTGTTGGCGATTAATCGGTGAGGTCTTAGGTGGAACGGATTTTCACAGGGAGGAGAAGGCGAGGGAGGGAGTCTTAGGAAACGAGGAATGTTTCCTAGAAAAACAACTTTAAGACTGCGAGAGCTAATAAAAAGATCACAGCTAATTTAAATCCTGAGAGATTAGGGAGAATAGCTAAAATTCCTTAACCAAAAGCCCCACCAGGAATGTAGGGTTCAGTGAAATGGTCTTACTAATTAATTAACCAGATTCTCTTTCTTGGCTCCCTCCCTGCCTCCCAGATGGGTCAGTGCGGGCTCTTGTCAAACAACAGTGGGCAGTAGGAGGGAAGGGGGAGCCTCCATCCCCATGATTTATATTTCTTGGGATAAAGAGGCGCCTTGAGCTGGTTCCCAGGAATCGTAGGACAGGACATTTCGTCCTCAGCTTTACTGGGGAACGAGATCAGCAGGTTCTAAGACAATCGCAACCCAGCTGGAATATCGGGAATTTCTCCTCACCACCCCAGACGCTTCCTCTGCTCACGCTGTGGACATTAATCCGGGCAATAGGCCAGTCCTGTTCATCTCCTATCACCTATCCCGCCGTCGACCCCTGGGCCACATTCTCCCGTGGTCCTGGAACGCCCTCCCTCCTCACCTCCGCCAAATTAATTCTCTTCCCCTCTTCAAAACCCTACCTAAAGCTCACCTCCTCCAAGAGGCCTTCCCACACTGAGCTCCCCTTTTCCCTCTGCTCCCTCTGCTTCCCCTCTACCCCCCCCCCCGACCTCTCCTCAGTTAAGCCCTCTTTTCCCCCCTTTCCCTCCGCTCCTCCTCCTCTTCCTTCCCCTCCCCTCAGCACTGTACTCTTCCGCTCAACTGTATATATTTTCATTACCCTATTTATTTTGTTAATGAGATGTACATCACCTAGATTCTATTTATTTGCTATTGTTTTAATGAGACGTTCATCCCCTGGATTCTATTTATTGCTGTTGTTCTTGTCTGTCCATCTCCCCCGATTAGACTGTAAGCCCATCAAAGGGCAGGGACTGTATCTGTTACCGATTTGTACATTCCAAGCGCTTAGTACAGTGCTCTGCACATAGTAAGCGCTCAATAAATACTATTGAATGAAGGAATGAATCTCCAATTCTCCCTCCTGCATCACCTATGCACTTAGAGCTGTATGCTTTGAATACTTTAGTTCCCCCCACCCTCAGCCCCACCGCAGTTATATTCACAGGCATAATTTATTCATTTGTATTCATCTTAGTTATGATATTTATTGAGCGCTTACTATGTGCCAGGCACTGTACTAAGCATTAGGATGGATACAAGCAAATCGGGTTGGACACAGTCCCTGTCCCACGTGGGGCTCACGGTCTCGATCCCCATTTTACAGATGAAGTAGCTGAGGGCCAGAGAAGTGAATTGACTTGCCCAAGGTCACATAGCAGCCAAGTGGCGGAGCTGGGATTAGAACCCATGACCTTCTGACTCCCAGGCCCATGCTCTATTCATTACACCATGCTGCTTCCCTATCAGGTACGCTATGGGCCCGTCAAGTTGGACAGGGAAGGGACTGGTTCACCCACCCGGACGCCCAGGTTGGAGTCAAGAGCAGCCCCAGGTCAGGTGTCACCCCAAGGACGAAAAAGGAGGAAGTCTCGGCCCTCATCCTGGCCTGCAGTAGCCCAGGAAGAGCCGGAGAGCTGAAAACTGCCCATCTTCTTGGCGTCCCCAAGGCCGCTGCCCCCCCAAACGCCCCTCTCTTCCCTTATCCCCCTGCCTTCCTGAGGCCAGGATGCTAAAATGGGGCCTAACAGGCTGTGAGGCCTACAGCAGCGGCGAGAATTGTGCAGTTCCCCAGTGAGGGGAAGGAAGCATTTCATTCCAAGTAGTTACCTCTCTCCCTTCCTTCGCCCTCCCCTCAATCCCCCATTTACAGGACTCTGCACAGAGTGAGGGCTTAATAACTACAATTCATAGACTGATCACAAGCAGCCCTCCTGGGATTTATCTGGTCTCGTCCTCTCTGAAACGTACTCCCCTGAGCCTGTTCTTTTCCATGTTTCCCTTTCCCCCTCCTCTTCCTCATGTGGGACAACCTGATTACCCTGTATCTACCCCAGTACTTAGAACAGGGCTCTGCACATAGTAAGCGCTTAATAAATACCAACATTATTATTATTCCCCCTCTAGCCGAGTGCCAGCAGAGGTTTTGCATATTTACCCCTAACACCTTTAACGGTTTTATTTAATGTGGAAACATGATTCTTTTGTAGCTGTGACACCTGTCTGTGACCTTCCCAAATAAGAGAGGGAAAAAAAAACAGGACCTGTTTCTCTCTCTCCCTCTCTCCCCCTAACCTCTCTCCCTCCTCCCTTTTCTCCCCACACTTCTCCCTCTTCATTCATTCATCGATATTAAGTGCTTACTGTGTGCAGAGCACTGTACTAAGCGCTTCCTACCCAAATCCTGCCTCTTTCCTTCCTCTGTTCCCCCACACTCTCCTTGAGCGCTCCCCATCGTCCTTTCCTCTTTCCCTGTCACCTTGGCTGAGTGGAAAGAGCATGGGTTTAGGAGTCAGAGGATGTGAGTTCTGGTCCTGACCCTGCCACCTGTCAGCTGTGTGACTTTGGGCAAGTCACTAACTTCTCTGTGCCTCAGTTCCCTCACCTATAAAATGGGGATTAAAACTGTGAGCCTCACATGGGGCAACCTGATAACCTCGTATCTATCCCAGCACTTAGAACAGTCCCTGGCATAGAATAAGCACTTAACAAATACCATTATTATTATTATTATTATTATTTCATAATTACACCTCCACGAAGAAGAAAGTTACTTCACTTCTCTGTGCCTCAGTTACCTCATGTGTAAAATAGGAATTAAGACTGTGAGCCCCATGTGGGACAGGGACTGTGTCCAATCTGATTACCCCAGCACTTATAACAGTGCCTGGCACATAATAAATGCTTAACAAATACCAGAAAAAAGAAAACTTTATAAGGATTAATTGAATATGGATTTATTTTGTACAATTGATTTTTTGTACACCAACTCATCAAAGGTTTTGTTGTCGTTGTTTTTGGCTGGGGTACTCTTCTGCACGAGAGGTTACAGACAGCAAACTTTGGCATCTTTTTCTCCCCTTCTATTCTTCTGTCGTTCTTACCTTTTACGCTGGTTCTTGGGACTTTACCAAAGGGGGAACAGGGTAAGGGTCATTGCATTCCACTCGTTATAAGCCCTTTTTAGATTTAATCATGGAGGAGATTCAAGCTATCAGAGGAAATCAATTTTGGGTGTGTGTGTGAGATTGTCCTTGTCTTTTTCTTCTCTTCCCTTTTTCGCCTAATTCCAGGCGATGAAAAGGCTTTGGGGCCGGCATTGTCCAAATCAAGAAATCTGTCCCACTCAGATTACCTCTAGTTGGGTGGTGAAGACATGTGGTAGGACATTGGTTCAGAATCAGATAGTCTTCCCTCCCTCCCTGTCTCTCTTCTGTTCTGTGCTCCCGGAGTCCTCTGCACTTAGAGGTTTAAATGGACTTGTCAATATTTATCTTCCTTGAAAGTGAATATTTTTTAACTTAAATTTGCTGCCATGGAACAGCTGATAGATTAAGGATTGATAAACACTAATGTAAACTGTAGTTTTAAGACCTTGGAAATTCATTTTATGTAGCGTGCTGCTCATTTAAATGATTTCCTTGAAGCCCTTCACCTGGTTAATAGTGCCTATTTAGCCTAATCAGTCAGTGGCCCTCCCATGCTTACCCATTTCACCACTTAGTGAGAAATGACTGGATAAACATGTCAAGTGAGTTTTTCATACCTCTCCTCTACAGGTAAGCTTGAATGGTAACAATCTTTGGAAGTAGCAGTCATTTAAGAACTTAAAACCTGACAGGTTTAAGTGTCTTAAATTTTTTTGTGCCTGGTGTATGTTGTATGTTTTTAGCTCTAGATTTCTCTTGTCGCCTTTTTGATTCACTGTTTAGAGGAAAGTGCTACTCCCGATGGTATGAGAAGCAGCATGGCTCAGTGGCAAGAACCCGGGCTTGGGAGTCAGAGGTCATGAGTTCGAATCCCAGCTCTGCCATTTGTCAGCTGTGTGACTGTGGGCGAGTCACTTCACTTCTCTGGGCCTCAGTGACCTCATCTGTAAAATAGGGATTAACTGTGAGCCTCACGTGGGACAACCCGATTACCCTGTATCTCCCCCAGCGCTTAGAACAGTGCTCTGCACATAGTAAGCGCTTAACAAATACCAACATTATTATTATTATTATTATGAAACTTCTTGTTCTTCCGTACTGTCCCTGACATTCTTGGGACCAACCTAATATCCAGTTGCTAAAAGTATTACATCTTTTTCTTATTACAGAAAAGAGCTCACACCTATCTTTTGACAGAAAAAGATTCTATTGCAAGAAAATTAAAACCAAAAAGAGATGTATTCCAGCTCTCCTCCCCTTTACTTTTTTTGTATGAAATGGCTTTTTTAGAAAAATATTGAAATGTAGGAAAATTAAAAACAAAAATATTCCAGCATCCCCCCTTTTCTTTTTTTGAAATGCCTTTTTTCCCCCAAGTACTGTTTATGTGAAGCAGCGTGGCTTAGTGGAAAGAGCCCGGGCTTGGGAGTCAGAGGTAGTGGGCTCTAATCCCACTCCACCACTTGTCAGCTGTGTGACTTTGGGCAAGTCACTTAACGTCTCTGCAGCTCAGTTCCCTCATCTGTAAAATGGAGATTAAGACTGTGAGCCCCACGTGGGACAATCTACTTACCTTGTATCTACCCCAGCGCTTAGAACAGTGCTCGACACATAGTAAGCCCTTAACAAACACCATCATTAAGATCATAACCATCATTAATTAAAAACAAAACACTGTTCTTATAAGCTTAAATTAATCTTCCTGATTGTGGTTATTTTGGTGATCATTCCAAGATGGCAGCACCTAGATTTTTAATGCAGCAGTCATGGTCTTGTTTAAAAAAGCAAGTACATTATAAGCAAACACAGTCAAAAATAACTACAGAATAAACTCTGAAAACCCAGCAAACGTGGAGCTTGTTTGGGATTCAGTGCTGCCTCCCTTAACTAAACATTGTACTAGTGACATGGATTGGTTTAAAAATCAACAATGTACTCAAGGTACAAAATACAAATGGTACTTCATAATTGCTTAACCATTTAAATATTAAAAATACCATCGGGGAAGATGCAAAGCCAGTCTTTCCTCACTACTTTGTCATTTGGAGAATCCTTCAGTAGGGTATTACTGAAAGTTTTCGTAAAAGAAAGGAAATTCAAAAGGATGTTTGACTTGAATCAAAGAAGGCTATGTTCCCAGTTATCCTAATATTAAAGTAATATTCTAACGTTCCCATCATAACGTTCCCTTAGACTGCAAGCTCCTTGTGGGCAGAGACCCTGTCTACCAACTTTTTTGTATTATGCTCTCCCAACCACTCAGTACAGTGCTCTGCACACAGTAGAGCACTCAATAAATAGGATTCACTGACTTCTGTTAAGGAATATAGCTTTATTACCAAAGGAAAAAACTGGGGAGTAAAAAGAGAAGAAACCCTCCAGAACAAAGTAAGATCCACCTGTTCCGAAGCAAGGACCGAATAACATTTGAGGTGCCTGCAAGATTCCATTCTTGTGCTCCCGCAATCATTCAGTTGTATTTATTGAGCCCTTACTGTGTGCAGAGCACTGTACTAAACGCTTGGGAAAGTACATTATAACAATAGGACAGAGTCGTTAGGACTGTTGCCTGCCCAGGAAGAGCTCCCTTGGCCCGGACTCTTCTTGGTGGCTGTCACGGTCTGGCATCTTGACAGCGATATACAGCTCGGTACCGGTCCCTATATCCCCCTGACAGTCTGCTCAGACTCGAAGGCGTCCAAACAATCAACCCGTCAACCAGTGGTATTCATTGAGCCCTTACCTTAATAATGTTGGTATTTTTTAAGCGCTTACTATGTGCAGAGCACTGTTCTAAGCGCTGGAGTTGACACAGGGGAATCAGGTTGTCCCACGTGGGGCTCACAGTCTTCATCCCCATTTTACAGAGGAGGTAACTGAGGCACAGAGAAGTTAAGTGACTTGCCCACGGTCACACAGCTGACAAGTGGCAGAGACGGGATTTGAACCCATGACCTCTGACTCCAAAGCCCGTGCTCTCTCCACTGAGCCACGCTGCTTCTCCAAATGTGCAGAGCACTGTCCTAAGCACTTGGGAGGGTACAGTACCGTGGTGGAAAAGGAGCCTGCCCTTGAGGAGCTTACGGTACAGCGGATAAGGTTAGCAATCGAGTTGAAGAATCGATCAATTGTGTATTTAGTAAGCGCTTGGGAGAGTCCAACATGACAGAATTGGTAGCCCACAAGGAGTTCACAGTCCAGAGGATCTGGGCATCCTGCCGGCCTCCAGGAGAGGAAAAAGACGGGGCCAAAATGCTGTCTGTCAGTTGACGGGCTGGCGTCAGGGTTACTGGGCTGAACCTGGAGGTGGAACTATTTCCAACTCCTCCTCTTCTTTCTCCTCCTCCTTTTCCTCCTCTTCTTCCTCCTCCACTTCCTTTTCCTCCTCCTCTTCCTCCTCGACTAGCAGTAGTCATGCCCAAGGGAGCACTAGAGCTGATGACAATGTAACAATAATAATAATAATGATGCTGGTATTTGTTAAGCATTTACTATGTGCAGAGCACTGTTCCAAGCGCTGAGGCAGATACAGGGTAATCAAGTTGTGCCACATGAGGCTCACAGTTAATCCCCATTTTACAGATGAGGGAACTTAGGCCCAGAGAAGTGAAGTGACTTGCCCACAATCACACAGCTGACAAGTGGCGGAGCTGGGATTCGAACCCATGACCTCTGACTCCCAAGCTCGGGCTCTTTCCACTGAGCCACGCAAAGGGGGTTCTGTTCTCCCCCGCCACATCCCCCTTCTCTAAGTTACTAAGCTACTCCTGCCGTGACCATTTACCTGAAATAGGGCACCGGGCTTCTGGAAAGTTCCGGGGGGCTGTTCTAGATCATCAGCATCACTAACAATCGCGGAGCACCTCTAGCAGAGAGGCCAAAGTGAAATGAGGCATTAAACAGTGTCCCTAAAGGGAATAAATGAATGGGGAACACACGCTAGTGGAAAACGAGGGAAGATGGGTTGCCTGTGGAATCCAAATGCTGTCTGATTAGGTAAAATGTTTGGCCCTGAGGTTAAAATGTCTTCCTGCTATTACCTGGGGGTATGTAGGCGTGTCCCTACCCAGTCGTAAGCTCCTCGAGGGCTACCTCCTCGATTTTACCCTCCCAGGTGCTTAGAATCATACTGGGCATCCAATAATAGTAATTATGATGGTATTTGTTAAGCACTAACTATGTGCCAAGCACTGTACTAAGCGCTGGGGTAGATACGAGATAATCAAGACCCACGTGGGCCTCACGGTATCAGCAGGTATTGGATCCCCGTTTTGCAGATGAGGGAACTGAGGCGCAGAGAAGAGATTTGCTCAAGGTCGCACAGCAGGTAAGTGTTGGAGGCGGAATTAGAACCCAGGTCCTCTGACTCCCAGGCCTGTGCTCTTTCCACTAGGTTGTGCTGCTTCCCAAATAAGCTTCTAGTGGGCAGGGATCACATCTACCAACTCTATTGTACTGTACTTTCCCAAAGCGCCTGGGAGTCAGAAAGTCATGGGTTCTAATTCCGGCTCCGCCACTTGTCTCTCTGTGTGACCTTGGGCAAGTCACTTCACTTCTCTAGGCTTCAGTCACCTCCTCTGCAAAATGGGGATTGAGATTGTGAGCTCCACATGGGATGGGGACTGTATCCAATTTGATTTGCATGTAACCTACCCAGCACTTAGTACAATGCGTAGACCGTAGTAAGCACTTAAATAATAATCATAATCATTATGGTATTTGCTAAGCGCTTACTATGTGCCAGGCACTGTGGTAAGCACTGGGGTAGATACCAGGTAATCAGGTTGGGCTCACGGTCTTAATCCCCATTTTACAGATGAGGTGGCTGAGGCCCAGAGAGGTGAAGTGGTTTGCCCAAAGTCACACAGCAGACAAATAATAATAATAATGCTGGTATTTGTTAAGCGCTTACTATGTGCAGAGCACTGTTCTAAGCACTGGGGTAAATACAGGGTAATCAGATTGTCCCACGCGAGGCTCACAGTCTTAATCCCCATTTTACAGATGAGGGAACTGAGGCCCAGAGAAGTGAAGTGACTTGCCCACAGTCACACAGCTGCCAAGTGGCAGAGCAGGGATTCGAACCCATGACCTCGGACTCCCAAGCCCGTGCTCTTTCCACGCTGCTTCCCAAATGGCGGAGCTGGGATCAGAACCCACATCCTCTGGCTCCCGAGCCCGTACTCCTTCCACTAAGCCACGCTGCTTTACCGTCATGATCATTTTTATCACTTAGTACAGTGCTCCGCACACAGTAAGTGCTCAGAAAGTGCCACTGATTGATTGAGAGAGTCGGCCGAATGCCAACACAGGGTACTTCTTGAATCACAATCATCTGAAGGTACCCAAGCCTTGATTTTTTTTTTACTTTTTCCCTCAAGCCTCACAGATTCCTTAGCAGCAACAATACCCGCTGTATACATATCGACATTGAAAAGCTCCTGCTTGTAAAATTCCTTAGCACGTACGTGCCCGAGTTTGCACCCCTGCGTGCTCACTTGCTCTGGACAATCCGTCTCCCAGGGGGAATTACTTGCTCGGGACAATCTGTATCCCAGCGGGAACGCGACTGGAATGTGTCTGTCGTTATATTGTACTCTCCCGGGCGCTTACCACAGTGCTCCGCACCCAGTCCGCGCTCAATAAGTACGATTGACTGAATGACAGGGGCGAGAGAGTGCGAGGGCCACCAGATTATGAACAACGCTCTGCTCACGCTCTCAGTCCTGAGGTCTCAGGATCAAGGCGCGCCTGTCTGTCGTTCGTGAAGAGAGATTCCTCCATCGTCACTCGGGAAGACGTTGTACTAGGGTTCTGAGAACATGGTGTTGGGCAAGTCACTTCTCTGTGCCTCAGTTACCTCATCTGTAAAATGGGGATTAAAACTGTGAGCCCCACGTGGGACAACCTGATCTCCTTGTATCCACCAGCGCTTAGAACAGTGCTTTGCACCTAGTAAGCGCTAAACAAATACCACCATTTTTTGGTGGATTGAGGAAAAGGAGTGAACAGTCCCCCGAGGAGCCTCTCAGTCTTAGAGAAAAGATGAACGTGGAAACGGTCCGACATTAAACGTTTAAACCAGCGTTAGTCGGCAAGACCGCTCAGCGCTACCCGCCTTCCTTTTCCCCCTTCACTCTAATCCGGGAAATGGAAAAAAAATCCCCAATGTTCTATGTTTTTCACAGATTCAATCAATCATCTGTTGAGCGCTTACTGTGTGTCGAGCACTGTACTAAGCACTTGGGAGAGTTCAACACACAACAGTAATAATAATAATGTTGGTATTTGTTAAGCGCTTACTATGTGCAGACCACTGTTCTGAGCGCTGGGGTAGATACAGGGTCATCAGGTTGTCCCACGTGAGGCTCACAGTTAATCCCCATTTTCCAGATGAGGGAACTGAGGCACAGAGAAGTGAAGTGACTCGCCCACAGTCACACAGCTGCCAAGTGGCAGAGCCGGGAGTCGAACCCATGACCTCCGACTCCGAAGCCCAGGCTCTTTCCACTGAGCCATGTTCCCTGCCCACAGTGAACTTACAGTCTAGAGGATCCACTCCCCCTCCTATCCCTTCCGCTCCATGGCGGTCAGCGGATGGTGACGAGGTTTCGGAGCGCCCAAGCGGGCCCGACCCAGAAGAGGCGAAGCACGCTAGGGTACCTTCTTCACTCCGCTAAGATTCCCTTCCTTCACGTCTTCCTCAGTCTCTTTCAGCAGAGGGAAATGGAGCTGGAGCTGCAGTAAGTGACCCACCAGATCGGTCAATTGTATTTATTGAGCCCTTACTCTGTGCAGAACACTGTACTGAGCGTTTGGGAGAGTACAACAGAGTTGATAGACACGTACCATGCCCGCCGTGAGCTTAGAGTCATCGGGGGAGGCAGACCTTTATATATAATATATTACGGAATAAATAAGTGCTGAGGGCCCGAGCGTGGGGTGAACGCGAAGCACGCAGATTTAAGTTCGGAGATGACGCAGGAGGGAGAGAGTGTCAGGGAAAAGAAGGCTTAGTCAGGGAAGGCCTCTCGGAGGAGATGTGGTGTCACTAAGGCTTTGAAGATGGGCAGAGTGGTGGTCTGGTTTATATGGAGGAGGAGGGAGATGTGGGAATGGTCGGCAGCGAGATAGACGAGATCAGGGCACTGAGCAAGCTGAGCTAGAGGAACAAAGCGTGCGGGCCTGTCGATAGATTTGAATCCCTCCTTCCTTGTTGGTGTGGAACTCTGTTTCCTGGTCATCCTTTAGACTGGCTTTGTCGCTCACCTCTTGGATCTCTTTAAACTCACTTTACCCTAACGTGTAACTACTCCTCTGGATTAAATTAGGAAGGAATGAAAAAATGACTACGATGGCCACTCTGTTGTTTATGCACTTGGTTCTGTGACCTTTAGGCATTTAGTCTTTGCCCCAACCCCAGTTCCGCAGCACCTGCGCATATATCTGTAAATTATTAATTATTATATTAATGTCTGACTCCTTTCTAGGCTGTAAATTGGAACACGTTTAGCCTACTCTGTTTTATTCTCCCAAGCGCTTAATACAGTGCTGCGCACACAGTAAGTGCTCAGTAGAGAAATACCATTGATTGATGGCTTCGCAGTCAGCAAAGTGAAAGTGTCATAATGAGTCCTAGCCATTCACCCTCCACCCAAGTGTCAGAATGAGTCCTAGCCATTCACCCTCCACCCAACACCCTGCTTGGTGTCGAGGGTAAGCTCGTTGGACCAGGATCATTGGGTCTCACGCTCAACCATTCGTAACTTATCGCTGTGGCCCGTGAAGACTGGCAGAAGAGAGCGGGGTCAGATTACTTGAGGGAGAAGGGCAGATGGTCACGCCGACAGTCTGTTGCCGGGTTCTAGCGCCGTCCACCTGATCGGTCTCTCTGGGACTAGAAAAGAGAGCAGCATGAAGAGAAAGGAAGTCGGGGGGGGATCAGAGATTATTGAAAGAAAAAGAAATTGAGGCCCCTGCTAGAATTTGCAGGCAGACCAGCCGTTCTGAAGTCTGTGTCCTGTTATCACGTCACCTTCTCTAAAAGCGCCCCCCCAAACCAACTCGTTTTGTCCCCCCTCAAAAGTCCACTTAAAAGGCCTTATTTTATCACAAAGAAAAAAACATCCCATAGGCCGATTGTTTCCCCTCTCGGCGTCGTACCTGGAGAGCTTCCAGTCCTCTACCAGTCTCGACTACGAGAGGGAGGGTCAAGCAGAGGCCTGCCCGTTCCCTTCCTAGCTTGGCCAGTGGCTAGCGAGCGGAAGACAATCTGCTGCAAGTCAAAGCTCACCTCTGCTGAGCAGCAGCGGCACGGGAGAGAGTCGGGAGCGGAGAATCAAGTTGACTGCACGGAAGGAGGCCACGGTGAACCGCTTCCCCATTTTTACCAAGAGAACTCTCCGAATCCACTACCAGAAGGATTGCGGATGGAGGTGGGGTGTTCTGGGAGAGACGTGGCCATGGAGTCGCTGTGGGTCGGAGACGACGCGAAAGCTTAAGACAAGGCCAATTGTCTCAGCCCATGGCCAGTGGCAAATTCCAATTTTAGAGTCTGCGGGTCTGCCACGGACATCGGTGTCCCACTTCCCTCAAACTCCAAGGGGTTCCAGAGCGTGTGTCAACTGCTGTCTGCACCAATCCCAGCTGTGGTTGGTGCTAAGGATTCTGGCCCACTCAGGTTGGGGTCCCGGTGTGGGTCCTGGGACCACCCCCAAGTGTGTCGGGAGGCCAGGTAATCTTGGCTTCTCAGAATAAGTGAACCAACTCCCAGCTGCCCTGGTGTTTCTGCAACACCAGTCGTACCTCCAGGCCTCAGGAGAAGGAAGAAAGGAAGTCAGGCTCTCTGGTTGCCCATTCTTCCTGAACACTAGGTTGTAAACTGGGCTGTTTAGTTGTTTTATTGTTTTATGGCATTTCTAATTGCTTACTGTGTATCAAACATTATTCTAAATGCCGGGGTGGGTACAAGATAACTAGGTTGGACTCAGTCCCTGCCCCACGAGGGGCTCAAAGTAGGAAGAAAGAGGATTTAATCCCCATTTTTCAGTTGAGGTAGGTGAGTCACAGAGAAGGTAAGTGACTTAACCAAGGTCACACACAAAGCAATTGGCAAAACCAGGATTAGAAGCCAGATCCTCTGCCTCCCAGGCCCCTGCTCTTTCCACTCGGCCAGGCTGCTTCTCGATGTGGACAGAGAACACGTCTACCAGCTCCACTGAATGGAAGCGCTGAATATAGTGTTCTGCACACAGTAGTTGCTCATTTTCCACTGATGCCATGCTCTGTGGTACGTCCTGACCTCCTGTTTGTTTTCTCAGGCTGTGCAGATCTCCAGGGTCCCGTTGCCCCCAGAATGGCTACTTGATCTTTCAAAACCTTACTCTCCCAAGTGCTTAGTACAGTACTTTGCAGACAGTAAGCGCCCAATAAATACGATTGAATGAATGGATATAGGAATTCTGGTTCAGTGACTTTTCCTCTCAAGACGTTCTCACATTTTAGGGCTGGTTTTGCTATCGACAGCTTGATCCCATAGCACAAGAATATCTACTTACGATCAAAATGGTCACGAGACTTAACATCAGTGGAGGTCACTGAGTGTGGTGATTTTAATCGCTTAGACATAATCTGTTTTTAATCAACCGCCTTAGCTGTTCTAAGTATGCTTTTCAAAAGGTTTAAGGGTGTGTTAAAGGACAATCAACCAATCCTATTGACTGATCGCTTATTGTGTGCAGAGTCTGTTCTAAGGGCTTGTTATTATTATTGTTAAGTGCCATCAAGATAGTGACTCCGTGGATGTACTTTCTCCAGAGAACGTCCTGTCCTCTGCCATAATCCTCAGCCTAACAGTCCTTCCGTTATCGTCGTTACGGTCTCTATCCATCTAGCTGCCGATCCGCCTCTTCCACCTTTTCTCTGGACTTTTCCTAGCATTCGTGTCTTCTCCAGAGAATTAGTCCTCCTGATTATGTGTCCAAAATATACTAATTTCAGTCGAGTCATTTGGCCTTCCAGAGACCATTCTGGTGTAATTTCCTCCAAAATTGGGAAAGTACAATATAACAGAGTTACTAGACACACTCTCCGTCTACAAGGAGCTTACAGGGGAAAAAGACACTGTTCCAAGCGCTGGGATATAAGTTAATCAGATTGGACATAGTCCCTGGCCCACAGGAGGCTCCCAGCTTTCAGAGCTGGCCTCCATTTTTAGTTCACTTGTGAGCCAACTTTTTATGTATTTTTCTGAGTCTATAATCTTTTCTGTTCTAGCCAGTCTATTTTACCTCCTTTGGGCTCAGAAATATTCAGTGAGTCAATTCATATTATGCAGTTTGAGCCTAATAAAGATTTGATGTATTTTCCGTGATTCTTAAACCATCGTTTAGGAAGCTGTTAGGAATTCCCAAGAGCCACACTAGGGATATGGGGGACGCTACTTAAAGACAGCATTTTGGAAGATGGTGTATTTGGGTAAACTAAGCTGGGGCCTCCAAACCAAGATAAAACATTGTGATCTATGATAAAGAAAAACTTAATACATGTAAATATTAAGCTGAGGGAAGTAATGTGGCCAAGTGGAAAGAGTGAATGCAAAATTTTCACAAAATGCTTTTAGCTGCCCAAGTTTCAACTGAGCAGTGACAGGACTTTTAGAACCTGTCCGGTCCACTCCTCAGTCATTCTGCTAACCTCAATCCTTTAATATGATTTTTTTAGGGTATTTGTTAAGTGCTAACATGTGCCAGGCACTGTCTAAGCGCTGGAATAGATACAAAGTATGTGTCCCAAGTGGAGCTCACAGTCTTCACCCCCATTTTACAGATGAGGTAACTGAGGCACAGAGAAGTACATTCATTCATTCAATCGTATTTATTGAGCGCTTACTGTGTGCAGAACACCGTACTAAGCGCTTGGAAAGTACAATTCGGCAACAGATAGAGACAATCCCTACCCAACAACGGACCCACGGTCTAGAAGAGGGGAGACAGACAACAAAACTAAACAAGTAGATAGGCATCAATAGATCACAATTGCATTCTTCTATTTCTTTAAGGATACTGATTCATAGCGTACTCATTATGGTGGAATTTACTGGTTTTCGTATATTTTCATTTTAGAGTAAAATTTTCTAATTTTCGTGTTTTCGTACTGTAAATCGTTTAGTCTCCAGGAAACCTACCAAGCCAAGAGACATGAGTTCTTTGGTGAGCGACAGAGGAAGGAAGAGGAGATGAAGCAGATGTTTGTGCAGCGAGTAAAGGAGAAAGAAGCAATACTGAAAGAAGCTGAAAGAGAGGTAAGTCGGGCTGCTCTGGTTCTCTTCCATGTGGCTTTATTCCAGTCTGCTGCTTTTAATAATAATAATAATAATAATAATTATGGTATTATGGGTTTGTTATGTGCTAAGCGCTGTTCTAAGTGCTGGGGTAGATACAGGGTAATCAGATTGTCCCTTGCGAGGCTCTCACTTTTAATCCTCATTTTACAGATGAGGTAACTGAGGCACAGAGAAGTTAAATGACTTGCCTGAGGTCACACAGTAGACAAGTGGCGGAGCCGGGATTAGAACCCATGTCCTCACTTTGAGCCTGAGGGTGAACTTGGAGGACTCCCTGGTCGAAGTAGAGTTGGAGTGGGAGTTCTCAGGGAACGGGGAGGAATGATGATATTTGTTAAGCGCTTACTATGTGCCGAACACTGTTCTAAGCGCTAGGGTAGATACAAGGTAATTAGGTTGTCCCATGTGGGGCTCATGGTCTTACTCCCCATTTTCCAGATGAGGGAACTGAGGCACAGAGAAGTGAAGTGGCTTGCCCAAAGTCACACAGCTGATCAGTGGCGGAGCTAGGATTAGAACCCACCACCTCTGACTCCCAAGCCCGGGCTCTTGCCACTAAGCCACGCGGCTTTTCCTGAGCACATGCACTCGGGGGGAGCCTGCCCCCCAATGTGTATGTTCGTCAGGCAAATCCGCAGAAACAGCCTTGTGCGCATGAGTGCACACACTCACACGCACGTGCTGATCAGGGCGGTGGCCCTCTGTGCCTCTTTCCAGGTTGAGGCTGAAGTTAAGACTTAGCCAAAGTCTGGGGCCCTGGGCCAGCTCCGCCTTCTCTCTGACTCCGAGAGAGAGACAACGTGGGTAATCCCCGTTTCTAATAATAATCACTATCGTGGTCTTTGTTAAGCGCTTACTATGTGCCAGGCCCTGTACTAAGCGCTGGGTGGATACAAGCAAATTGGGTCGGACACAATCCCTGTCCCCCGTGGGGCTCACAGTCTCGCTCCCCATTTTACAGAGGAGGGAACTGAAACACAAAGGAGGTAAGTGAGTTGACCCAGGTCACAGAGCAGACAAGTGGCAGAGCCGGGATTAGAACCCATGACCTGCTGACTTCCAGGCCCAGTGCGCCATGCGTACCCCCCTGGGGTGGGGGGGGGGGCACGATGGCCCCCACTGAGCCCTTGGAGTCAGTGCCCCCGACCTTAGCGATCTTACTGGGTTTTCGGCGCCTAAAAGAGAAAGCCTCAGGTCTCTCTGAGGTTCCTCACTGTAGGTGGCTGTTCTACAAAGTGTAAAGTCCAGATTTCTGCTTAAAAAAAAAAAAAAGCGTTGAAGTGCTTCCTAAAAATATTTATTGTACGGGCACAGTCCACAGAACAACTGGGTTTTGTGTCTCAGGGCTTTGAAGGGGATGGTTGTACCCGGGGGTATGTTTGGCCAGAGAAGTAAATATTGTTGATTAGGATTCAATCCAGAACCAGCTCCTACATGACTGCCGAATGCTACAGGTAAATCAAAATATTACTGTAAAGTTCTTCTCATTCTGCTCCTTCTTCCCCAGCGGCTTTCCTGCGCCCAGAATTTGCAGCCCCTTTGACCCCAGCTTCTCCGGTCCCCCCACCACCTTCCCTTTTCATTTTGCAGTCTGTTTTACTTTTAAATTTAAATCTTAACCTCAGCAGTACCACCCTCCATCTCCTCTCCTCCCCCTTCACCTACCCGTCCCCGGCAAAGCTGAGATCGGGGCCAGGGAGGAGGCAGAGGCTTGGGAGGGGACTAACGAAACAATCGTATTTAGTGAACCTTTAGTTCGGTCGTTCAGTCAGATTTATTGAGTGCTTCCTGCGGGCGGAACACTGGATTAAGCGCTCGGGAGAGTACAGCACAACAAGAAACAGACACATTCCCTGTCCACAACGAGCTTACGGTCGAGAGGGTCAGGGTGCTCGTACTGAATCCTTGGGAAAGTATAATATGGTAGATTTGGTGGGCACGATCCCTGCCTGTAAGAAACTTAGAGTCGACAGGGTTTCCTGGGGCGATGGCCAATGAAGGGGGAGGGTGAGAGGAGATGCGCAAGTGTGGGAAACACTGCTTGTGTGCGACTCCAGACATGGGGTGAGTGCTTGGCGCATAGTAAGCGCTCAACAGATACCATAATTATTATTAATATTATTAAAACAAGAATTTTCCTTAATTCAGGATTCTTCAAGGGGAAGACATGGGTGTTATAGAAGCACTGGCCTTATTTTGCCCGTATGTTTTTCATTACACGATGGGGCTATAACAAGATGGGAGAATTGGGGAACGTTCTTGCCCCCAGCACGAATGCGCTCTAGCGTAACGGGACCCAAAAGTTGACACAAGAAGAAATGGCATGGCATCTCTAAAAATCGTGGCTCAGTGGAAAGAGCCCGGGCTTGGGAGTCGGAGGTCATGGGTTCTAATGCCGGCTCCGCCGTTTGTCAGCTGTGTGACCTTGGGCAAGTCGTTTCACTCCTCTGGGCCTCAGTGACCTCCTCTGTCAAATGGGGATGAAGACTGTGAGCCCCACGAGGGACAACCTGATCACCTTGTATCCCCCCCCAGAGCTTAGAACAGTGCTTCGCACATAGTAAGCGCTTAACGAACGCCATCATTATTATTTCACTTCACTTCTCTGTGCCTCAGTTATCTCATCTGTAAAATGGGGATTAACTGTGAGCCTCACGTGGGACGACCTGATTACCCTGTATCTCCCCCAGCGCTTAGATCAGTGCTCGGCACCTAGTAAGCGCTTAACAAATACCAACATTATTATTATTATTATTTCTAAATTTGGGGGGACGGGGAAGGATTACAGCAAGATCCCATCATGAAGGAAGGGGGATTCTGCCAGGGAGAATCCGAACGACGGCAGAGCAACCACGAGGGTGTGGGGATCAAATCCATTGCATGCTCCTCTCAGGTGATGGCAAACCGCTCCCTCAGAAGAGGCAGAGAGAATCTACATCCATTTCGATCCCCCTGTAGACTGTGAGCTCATTGTGGGCAGCAGTGTGTCTGTTAGTTGTTAATAATAATGATAATAATAATTATTATTAATATTAAGGTATTTCTTAAGTGCTTACTATGTGCCAAGCGCTGTTCTAAGCGGTGCGGTAGATACAAGGTCATCAGGTTGTCCCCCGTGGGGCTCGCAGTCTCAATCCCCATTTTCCAGATGAGGTAACTGAGGCACAGGGAAGTAAAGTGGTTTGCCCAAAGTCACGCAGCAGACGAATGGCAGAGCTGGGACTGGAACCCGTGTCCTCCGACTCCCAAGCCCGTGCTCTTTCCACCAAGCCACGCTGCTTCTCTCTTCCGTCATACTCCCCCAAGCACTTAGTACACTGCCCTGCACACAGTAAGCGCTCAGTTAAACACTATTGAATCTGAAAAGCCCGGTGGCATCGTCTGAAAACTAAAGGTGGTTTTAGCCGGGCGAGCGCTGGTCGGGTGCTGCGTTTTGAGGAGTGGGTTGTTAGAATTGTAGTGAAGGTGTGGGGGAGGGGGAGGGTCTAGGCTGAGCGTTTAATACAGTGCTTTGCACCCGGTAAGCGCTCAATAGAGACGACTGAATTGGTCTTGGCAAGGAGAACACTCCCGGTATTCCGGTGGGTAACTGAATGGTAAAAAGGGAATTCTTCCTGAGGCGTAGATTTTCCTTAGGTTAGGATAGCATCTTCTGTCAGTTGTGAGAACTGCACCGCAAAGCTCACTGAAAGATGCAGGCTGATTGCCGTGGACAGAATCAGGGACGGTGTGTGTATGGACAATCAGTCGAGCGGTGGTAATTAATAATGTTGGTATTTGTTAAGCGCCTACTATGTGCCGAGCACTGTGCTCAGCGCTGGGGTAGATACAGGGGAATCAGGTTGTCCCACGTGGGGCTCACAGCCTTCATCCCCACTTTCCAGATGAGGGAACTGAGGCCCAGAGAAGTGAAGTGACTTGCCCACAGACACAGCTGACGAGTGGCGGAGCCTGGGCTTCGGAGTCAGAGGTCATGAGTTCGACTCCCGGCTCTGCCACTCGTCAGCTGTGTGACTGTGGGCGAGTCACTTAACTGCCCAGGGATAGATATTTAGTGAGCGCTTGCTGTGTTCAGACCTCTTGGGAAAGTAGAGAAGCAGCGTGGCTCAGTGGAAAGAGCCCGGGGTTGGGAGTCAGAGGTCATGGGTTCGAATCCCCGCTCTGCCATTTGTCAGCTGGGTGGCTGTGGGCAAGTCACTTCACTTCTCTGTGCCTCCATGACCTCATCTGTAAAATGGGGATTAACTGTGAGCCTCACGTGGGACGACCCGATGACCCGGTATCCACCCCAGCACTTAGAACAGTGCTCTGCACATAGTAAGCGCTTAACAAATACCAACATTCTTATTATTCCAGTAGAGTGGGTAGACGTGTTCCCTGTCCACGAGGAGGTACCGTCTGCGGGGGAAGGCAGACATTAAAATAACTTAAGGTCATAAACAAAATGGTTGCTCACCCAGTCCCACAGCAGGGCAGAGCAGACACCCGTCAGTGCTCGAAAGTCGTAGTTTCAAAACAAATGAAATGCTTCTTCACATTGGCTTACGGCTGACAAAAACTGCTCTACATATGGACAGAGATTGTTGAAACTCTCGTAGTGTACTTTCCCAAGCGTCTAGTACAGTGTTTTGTACACAGTAGGCACGCAGTAAATACCACTGACTGATGGGAATTTGTGAGGCGGGTAATGTCAGTCCGGGGAGCAGATTGGTGTTGGTTTTTAAAAAATGGTATTTGTTAAGCATTTACTATGTGCCAGGCATTTTACTTAAGCACTGGGGTAGATGCCGAGTAATCAGGTAGGACACAGCCCCATGTGGGGTTCACAGTCTTAATCCCCATTTGACAGATGAGGGAACCGAGGCACAGGGATGTTAAGTGACTTGCCCAAGGTCACACAGCGGACAAGAGACAGAGCCGGGCTTAGAGCCCAGGGCCTCTGACTCCCGGGCCCACGCTCTTTTTCCACTAGGCCATGCTGAGAGAAGCCCTTAAGTGATTCCTGGCGGGAACCCGTCTAGGCTGTAAGCTCCTTGTGGGCTGGGAACGTGTCTATCAAATTCGTTGCATTGTTCATTCCTCAATTGCGTTTTTTGAGCGCTTACTATGTGCAGAGCACTGTACTAAGCGTTTGGAATGTACAATTCGGGAACAGATAGAGACAACCCCTGCCCAACAACAGGCTCACAGTCTAAGCATTGTTCTCTCGCAAGTGCTCAGTAGAATGCCCTCCACACAGGAAGCGTTCAATGATGACGTTGGTATTTGTTAAGCGCTTACTGTGTGCAGAGCACTGTTCTAAGCGCTGGGGTAGATACAGGGTAATCGGGTTGTCCCACGTGAGGCTCACAGTTAATCCCCATTTTCCAGACGAGGTAACTGAGGCACAGAGAAGTGAAGTGACTCGCCCACAGTCACACAGCTGACAAGTGGCAGAGCCGGGAGTCGAACCCATGACCTCTGACTCCGAAGCCCAGGCTCTTTCCACTGAGCCACGCTGCTTCTGCATTCAGTACGTACTGTTCAATACATAGTATTGATCGATTCAATGATGGAGACGGGACAGACGGGGCAATCGATGGCCACAGGAGAGCAGAGTCCTCCCCCAGTGCCTCCAAGTAATGATAATAACAGTAATAATAACTATAATAATAATAATAACTGTCATATTTGTTAAGCGCTTACTGTGTGCCAGGCCCTGAACTAAGCACTGGGGCAAATACAAGGTAATTGAGTCGGACACAGTCCCTGTCCCACAGGGGGCTCACAGACTTAATCCCCACTTTCCAGAGGAGTTAACTGAGGCCCAGAGAAGTGAAGTGACTTGTCCAAGGTCACACAGCAGACAGAGATGGGACTAGAACCCGGGTCCTTCCGACTCCCAGGCCCCGGGCTCTATCCCGTGTGTGTCGTGGCCCCCGTCAGATCTCAGGCCGAATGGCTTTGCGCAGGCTCTCGTGTGGTTTGTCTTACAGCTACAGGCCAAATTTGAGCATCTTAAGAGGCGCCACCAAGAAGAAAGAATGAAGCTGGAGGAAAAAAGAAAACTTCTGGAAGACGAACTCCTTGCCTTTAGTAAAAAGAAAGCTGCCTCCGAAATGCTTCATGCCCAGAGTTTTACGTGCACTCCCAATGCCAGTATAAAGAAGGACAAAGACCGTAAGAAGTAAGTATGGAGTTCGGTCTGAAGACGTAGCGTAGCTATCGGTCGATGAAACGGGTCAGGGAGCCCCAAGCTCTCCTCGAGAGCGTTGCTCTGTGAAAACCGCGGCCTCCCGAGACCGCCAGTTGACCCGGTGTTCCGGCTGAAGACCTCGTTGATGGCCGGGGCTTTTAGGAATCCGAAATTACCCGTATAGAGTCGTTAGTAGTTTTAAGATTAACCGTAGAGTCTCGTTAGAGTCTGCTGTCACTAAATCTCTGAGGTTGTTTTTTATTCCAATAAGGGATCCGGGCTTTCGATTCGAACTCCTGTGCTTTGATGTCAGAGCCTGTGAAATGGTGGACATTCACGGACATAAAGAGGCAGAGAAAGAGAAGGTAGAGAGGGCCAGAGTCTCATTTGGGGGCGGCCAGGAGTAGCATTTGGAGGAAACTGGTGAGGCTTAGCGGTTTGGGTATGTTACCACTGAGTTTCCAGTGTTATAGAATGAAATTAGCTACCTTCTCTGTGTAGATTAAGGCTTCCTTCTGTCGTCTCTTTCGCTCTTCCCGTGCGTCTGCCTCTGTGCTTCTTCTGGAAGACTGTAGTGCCCCGATTTCGTTACGCGCCTATCCATTCCCCGTCCGGATCTGTGCCAACCCTACCCCGCCGAAACGTACTCCAGCCGGGAACCCAGGCTCTCCGTCCTCAGCCGCTGAGCCTCGGCCCCGGGGGAATCTCTCTCTCCTGAGAGATTGCTTAAAATCCCAAGAGTTTGAACTAAATGCACTTAAAAAAAGATTCCCCAGTTCTCGCCTTAAGTGGGATGGGCCACTGGCATATTTGAATATCCATCGTTCGTCTCCTGGCTTTCAAAACCTTTGAGTATTTTTAGAGGGGAGGGAGTGATTACAGATGGTTTATTCTGACGTGGAATTTTAAAAGCGTACGTTTAATACCGTTCATCATTCAGTCGTATTGATTGAGCATTTACTATGTTCAAAGCACTGTACTTGGGAGCGTACAATATGCATCGCGAATTCCAAGACCTTTCATTTTAAAAAAGAAAAGGTTTAATTATTCGGATTGTCACCTTAGCAACGGGTGCCGTTAATGCATTGCAACAGAAAATTGATATCATCTTGTCGTCAATCAGCGGGGTGATATTTATTGACGGCCTGTGTGCAGATTGTAACGAAAGGCCTTTTTGTTTCCGTCCCTGTTGGTTCGCATCACGTTCGCTACGTGAATGAAACAGAAGTCGTATTTTATTTACGGAACGTAGGCGTTTCGCACTCGGTTTCGTTTTAAAATGAAAGGCACAGTTCATCTGTCCATATTGTGTGAGTGAGAGTTCTTTCCGAGTCCGAGAGCACTTTCCTTCTCTCGCCTGGTGACGGAACAGCAGGTTAGCCGGCCCAGAGTTGAAGCGGAAATTTCTCCCCACGTCCTCCCCCCGGGGAAAGTTCTCTGGTTTAGGATGTCAGTTATTCACCTGGTGTCTTCAACTGGAGCACAACCGGAAAGGGAGAGAGCCAGGGAGGTGCCCGGGAGGAGAGAGGATCCAGACAGGGGAAGCTGGGGTCCGCTGGGAATAATAATAATATTGGTATTTGTTAAGCGCTTACTAGGTGCCGAGCACTGTTCTAAGCGCTGGGGTGGATACAAGGTCATCAGGTTATCCCACGTGGGGCTCACAGTCTTCATCCCCATTTTACAGTTAAGGTAACTGAGAAGTGAAGTGACTTGCCCAAAGTCACACAGCTGACAGGTGGCGGAGCCGGGATTAGAACCCAAGACCAAGCCCGGGCTCTTGCCACTAAGCCTGTGGCATTAGTTGAGCGCTTACTGTGTGCCAGGCACTGTACTAAGCGCTGGGGTGGATACAAGTTAATCAAGTTGGACACAGTCCCTGTCCCACAAAGGGCTCACGGTCTTAATCCCCATTTTACAGTTGAGGTAACTGAGGCACTGAGAAGTGAAGTGACTTGCCCAAAGTCACACAGCTGACAGGTGGCGGAGCCGGGATTAGAACCCACGACCAAGCCCGGGCTCTTGCCACTAAGCCTGTGGCATTTGTTGAGCGCTTACTGTGTGCCAGGCACTGTACTAAGCGCTGGGGTGGATACAAGTTAATCAAGTTGGACACAGTCCCTGTCCCACGTGGGGCTCACGATCTCAATCCCCATTTCCCAGATGAGAGAAGCGACTTGTCTGAGGTCACACGGCGGACAAGTGGCGGGGTCCAGATTGGAACCCAGGTCCTCCTGATCTCAAGCCCCATTTTCCAGATGAAAGAAGTGAAGTGACTTGTCCGAGGTCACATGGCGGACAGATGGCGGGGTCCAGATTGGAACCCAGGTCCTTCTGACTCCCAGGCCTGTGCTCTATTCAGGAGGCCGTGAAGACTGATTCTCATTCCACCTGGGGAATTACCAGGGGTGGGCCCGGTCGGGCCCCAGGAGACCTACCCATGGAAGTAGAGCAGTCAGCGAGGTCATGGCGGCTCCAGCCCCCGGTTGTAAATTAGGGCCGAGGGCCGGAAATTTATTCCTGGACCTAATTTGAGCTTCGGTGTGTAATAATAATAGTAATAATAATAATGTTGGTATTTGTTAAGCGCTTACTATGTGCCGAGCACCGTTCTAAGCGCTGGGGTAGACACAAGGGAATCAGGTTGTCCCACGTGGGGCTCACAGTCTTCATCCCCATTTTACAGATGAGGTAACTGAGGCACTGAGAAGTTAAGTGACCTGCCCAAAGCCACACAGCTGACAAACGGCCGAGCCGGGATTTGAACCCATGACCTCTGACTCCAAAGCCCGTGCTCTTTCCACTGAGCACACTGTTCTGTTCTCGCAGACTGTGGGACAGGGTCGGCGTCTCACCTGATGATCACTCAGTCAGTGGTGTTTTGAGCGCTTACTATGTGCAGCGCACTGCACTGAGCATCTAGGAGAGCCCGATCCAACAGAATCAGCGTAATAATTATGGTACTTGTTAAGCGCTTACTATGTGCCATGCACTGGTCTAAGCGCTGGGGTAGATACCAGTTAGACAGGTTGGACACGGACCCCGTCCCACCTGGGGCTCACAGTCTTAATCCCCATTTTACAGATGAGGGAACTGGCCCAGAGAAGTGAAGCGACTTACCCAAAGTCACACAGTAGACATGTGGCGGAGCTGGGATTAGAACCCAAGTCCTTCTGACTCCTAGGCCTGTTCTCTGTCCACTAAGCTACGTGCAGATACATTTCCCCAGTGCTTGGCACATTGTCAGCACTTAAAAAATGCTATTAAAATTACTATATTATTTTTCTCTATCTGTAGTTTTTAATGGTATTTGCTAAGCGCTTACTGTGTGCCAGGGCACTGTTCTAAATGCTGGGGTAGATACAAGGTAATCAGGTTGGCTCACAGTCTTAATCCCCATTTTCCAGATGAGGGAACCGAGGCACAGAGAGGTAAAGCGACTTGCCCGAGGTCACACAGCGGGCAAGTGGCGGAGCCGGGATTAGAACCCTGGTCCTTCCGACTCCCAGGCCCGGGCTCCATCCCCTAGGCCACGCTGCATCTCAGGAACTAGAGTGTCACAGGTACCTTTTAACGAAGAAAATTCTAGGTATTGGTTTGTAACCGGTGACTGTTAACAGTGAGGGAACTTGGTCACTCGAAGGCTCGCTATCAAGGGCAGGGGATGGCACGCGTATTTAAACCTTTATTCATTCATGCATTCCTATTTATTGAGCACTTACCGTGTGCAGACCACTGTACTAAGCGCTTGGAAGGTACGATTCGGCACCAGATGGAGACAATAGCTGCCCAACGGCGGGCTCACAGTCTAAAAGGGGGAGACAGACAACAAAACATATAGTCAGGCATCAATACCATCAGTGTTTGCTGCTGTTCTCATTTCACTTTTTATTTTCCACTACCTAATCATACGTTTTCACTCCTCATTCAATATTACACCATTTTTCACATCAAGTCCCCCAATAAATTCCAAATCAACCGTCCCCGAAGCTTTCCCACATCAACCTCGGGAAGCAGTATGGCCTAGCGGAAAAAGCACAGACCAGGAAGTGTTTAGGAGACAGCCCCTGGGCTGTGGGGACTGGCTAGCTGAAGAACCATGACTCGTCTGTCCGTCTCCCCCGATTAGACCGTAAGCCCGTCGAAGGGCAGGGACCGTCTCTATCCGTTACCGATTTGTACGTTCCAAGCGCTTAGTACAGTGCTCTGCACATAGTAAGCACTCAATGAATACGATTGAATGAATGAATGATTCCCAGACCCTCGGAGGAGCCAAATCCAAGAATGGTGGGATGGTAACGGCGGACCCCAGGGTCCGGCTCGGCCCACACTAGATATGGGAGCCCCGCGAGAACCCCTGCGCCGACCGTAAATCGACGTAGACTGTAGCACCTTGGGGCTTCTGCTGGGCTTCTGACGAGGGGCCGGGGCCATAGCTAATTAACAGCTGTGGTAATGGTTAGTCACTATGTACCAAGCACTGTACTCAGGGGTGGGGCAGATACGGGACAATCATTCATTCCAGAATCATTCATTCATTCATTCAGCGGTATTTATTGAGCGCTTACTACATGCAGAGCACTGTACTAAGCGCTTGGAATGGACAAATGTACAGATAGAGACAGTCCCTGCCCATTGACGGGCTTACGGTCTAATCGGGGGAGGAATCTAATCAGGTTCCACCTGAGGATCACAGAGTAAATAGGAGAGAGAACAGGTATCGAATCCCCATTTAGCAGATGGGGAAACTGAGGCACAGAGCAGTGAAGTGACTTGCCCAAGATCCCACAACAGTTAAGCGGCAGAGCCGGCCGGTCCTGTGACTTCCAGGCCTGAGCTGTTTCCGCCAGGCCGTGCTCCTTCTCATCCGGCACTCTCTCTCTCAGCGCTTAGTTCAGCGATCTGCCCACAGTGGGCCCTTAGCCAACCTGATTTGCTTGTCTAGATCCCAGCGCTTAGTACAGTGCCTGGCACATATAGTAAACGCTTAACAAATGCCACCAATGTCATTATTATTAAGAAATACTCTTCCTGCTACTATTATTCAAATGCGACCAAGAAACATCAGAAACGACCACTAGTTGTCACCACAGAATGTATTTAGATATATATGTATATAGTTACATATATATAGGTAAATATATTTATATCTATCTATATATGCATATATAGATAGATATACGGATATCTATCTTTATATGTATTTATAGATAAATATATTTATATCTATCTATATATGATTATATACGTATATCTATCTATATATATGCATATATAGATAGATATAAATATATCTATATATGCTTATATCTATGCACACACACACATAGGGGAAGCAGCGTGGCTCAGTGGAAAGAGCCCGGGTTTCGGAGTCAGAGGTGATGGGTTCGACTCCCGGCTCTGCCACTTGTCAGCTGTGTGACTGTGGGCGAGTCACTTCGCTTCTCTGTGCCTCAGTTACCTCATCTGGAAAACGGGGATCAACTGTGAGCCTCACGTGGGACAACCTGATGACCCTGGATCTACCCCAGCGCTTAGAACAGTGCTCTGCACATAGTAAGCGCTTAACAAATACCAACATTATTACATATATATATATATCAGAGAGTAGATTGCAGAACCCAGGTACAGAGAGCAGTCTGTAGAGTGCAAACACATCTAATGTGAAAACGGCTTCAGTAAACATAGAGGAGCAATAAGGGGAGTTTCTTTCACTTTTGGTAATTTTGAAACCGTTTGTCCGGCCCAGTACTTGGGCAGACAGCATTTGGAAGTGTAATTTTGGGCCCCACCAAAGAACTTTCCTTCTGGGAGGGCCGTTGGGAGTGAGTTGTTTTCCTGCTTTAGAAATTTCCTGACATTTCCCATTACCTATGTGCAGAGCGTAGCCTGCCGGGCCGTCACACACCTTCGTCAACCTCTGTAGTCCTGTAAAATTCCAAAAATTGATTTGTGTGTCAAAATCTTATGAAACGTAGTGTTTAGCCTCTTGTGATTTTTTTTTGGTTTTTTTTTTCATCTCTGTGCAAAACAACCAACAGCTTTTTTTTCTCTTTCAGTTCCGGCTTTATGTAATACACACGTTCCAGATATATGTAGCATCGATGGTTATTACTAGCAAGTTATTAAAAATTTAAGAGTATGCTTTGATTTTTTTTGTGGGGGGGAGTGCTATTTTTCTCTGGTGCATGGCCATCTACTGCTGCCAATTATGGAAAAATGCATTCAGAGGTCAACACCGATGTTGTAAGTTCCTGATCTTAGCCTTTTCCGTTTTAATGGATGTTTCTTTAAAACCGTTGCTTTGAGTTGCTCTTCGATCATCTAAGGGCCTCAAGAATTTACCGGCACTCCGAAGCTCATCGTACCAAAGAGAAATCGCCGTGCCATTAATACCCAGCCCTCATTCACGGTTTGGTCGCTGAATTATATTCCGTATTCAAGAGACTGTGAACGAAAACGATTCTGAAGACGGACGCGTTTCGTTGGCTGAACGCTCTAAATGCCATTTAATGTCACGTCCGGAGCATGATTGGAATTTCCTAAATACCGGAAAAACATTAAATATCTGAGTTTTTTACCTTGTATTAGTATCATTAACAATATTTAATGTATTTTTATCGAAGGTTTATCCAACTAGGGGACATAACCCAAGGCTTTTGTAATAGAAGTATATCAATCATAGTTTGCTTTTGTGCTACTTGTATTTTTTTACTAACTAGTATCTCTGTAACTAAACATAACAAGATCGAATCAAAAAGGAAAAAAGAAATCGCACCAATCTACGCAAGCCACGTTTGCTGGTGACTGTGTCCCCCTGGAAGCTGCCCATGATCATTCCTTTGGGAGGCACCACCTCAAATGTCGTCTGTAGCTCTTTCCGCCCCCGTCAATCAGTCCTCCACAGGTAAACTTTAAAGCGCACCGATGCCTTAGTATTATAGAAGTCTAGAAAACTTGAACCCAAGTCCTAATTTTGGGCTTTTTCTACTTCGAAGTATTCCAATGATTGAATGATTTCTAATTCTCCTTAAATAAGCGTTCCTCGGAGGATGTAATTTTCCCATTATTTTGTACTTGAATATTTTTGAAATAAAGATGACACTTAGCTCTTGAATAAAAATATATGTATGTATATATGTATTGTCTGCTGTGTGACCTTGGGCAAGTCACTTCACTTCTCTGTGCCTCAGTTAGCTCAACTGGAAAATGGGAATTCATTCATTCATTCAATAGTATTTATTGAGTGCTTGCTATGTGCAGAGCACTGTACTAAGCGCTTGGAATGGACAAATCGGCAACAGATACAGTCCCTGCCCATTGACGGGCTTACAGTCTAATCGGGGGAGACGGACAGACGAAAACAGTAGCAATAAATAGAATCGAGGGGATGGACATCTCCTTAAAACAATAGCAATAAATAGAATCAAGGTGATGTACATCTCATTAACAAAATAAATAGGGTAATAAAAATATATACAAATGAGCGGAAGAGCACAGTGCTGAAGGGAGGGGAAGGGAGGGGGCAGCAGCAGAGGGAAAGGGGGGAATTAAGACTGTGAGCCCCACGTGGGACAACCTGATCACCTTGTATCTACCCCAGAGCTTAGCACAATGCTTGGCACCTAGTAAGCGCTTAACAAGTACATTATTATTATTATTATTATTATAGATATATATTCCCACTTACTCTAATGTCTAAATCGCTTTTAATTTCTCATCTGTGATTGGGAACTTCAATCTTAACTTTTCCCATTCCTTCCCAAGTGTCGAGATGGAAAGGGAAGGGGCAGTCCTCCTCTGGGGGCCCGCACACGAGGGTTGTCACCCCGATTGCTCAACCGTCGTGGATGCAGGACCCCTCCTTCCCTTCTCCAGTGACCGGTCCTGGGACTGGCCAGCCCTGGGGAGAAGCTGCCTGTGCCCTCGCCCCTCCGGGAAGCGTGAGGGTTCAGTCATCATCCCCCAGAACGCCCTTCCGGAGAGTCGTCCCAAGCGGAACGTCCAGGAGGCTCGGCGGGAGACGGTCCGGCTCGCTCGGCCCCCGGAACGCCGCGGACTGAACCGTCAGCGCCAGGGCCGAGGCTTTTCCGCAGGGAGTAGCGACCCGGAGCGCGGTGGGGGCTGTTTTCGTACTGTCATCCACCCTTCCTTCACGGCCTTCCACCGCTCTCTCCCCTCTGCCCCTTCTCCTACAGGGGATCCTTCAGCCGGACCCTCTGTCCCCCCCCAGTTTAAGAGGAGGAATCTAGCCCAGCTTTGAGTTGCCTCTGTCGAGTGGCCCTCTGTTCTCTGTTACATCACACTAGTTCCTCGGGCAGAAAACAGTTTTCCCGGAATCCCGATGTCTTCCTCTGTATTCCTCGGTATTAGGATAAGCAAATCCCCAGATGAGCAAATAAAAAGAAAAAAAAGGTTTCAGACATTTTTTTATTACACTGCTCTTGTCCATTTTAATGTCAGAAAGCTACGGTGATTCTTCCACCCCGGAGCTGCAGGGTTTGTTAGAAATAATCGGCGGTATTCATTGAGCACTTACCGTGTGCAGATCACCGTTCCGAGCGCTTGGGACAAGCGCTACATTGCAACAGAGTTGGTAGACACGTTTCTGCCCATAAGGAGCTTACAGTCTAGAGGGGGAGATGGTCATTAAAAAAATATTATGGATCCGTACATAGACGCTGTGGGGATGAGGATGAGCATGATTTTATTTACAAATAAAGGGTGCAAATCCAAGTGAAAAGATTTCTGGTACCTCCTCCCCCTCATCATGCATTGTTTCTTTTTTCCGGGCTGGCTGTGAACAAGCCTTTGGAAGGGACTGTTTTGGGACCTGACTGATTTGCTTGGAAGTCGCCCTCAAGCAACACGCTTATCTGAGAGAGGGCCAAGGTCAGTACCTTAAAGCATAGCTTAAACCCCCTCTTTCCTCAATTCCCTCTCATTCATTCAGTCGTATTTACTGAATGCTTACTGCGTGCAGAGCACTGTACTAAGCGCTTAGGTGAGTACAACACAACAATAAACAGATGCATCCCCTGCCCATAATGAGCTTACGGTCCAGACAGGGAGTCTTGTCTTATTGCCATCGAGTCGTCTCCGACCCACAGCGACGCCCCGGACGCATCTCTCCCAGAAAGCCCCACCTCCATCTGCAGTCGTTCTGGTAAGTGGATCCAGGGATTTTCTCGGTCAAAATCTGGAAGTGGTTCACCCTCCGTCAAGTTGAGTCTCCACCCTCGACTCTCTCCTAGGCCGCTGCTGCCTATCATAGGTGAGTCGGAGGCAGACATTAATATAAACAACCCCCCGAGGGGTCCCGGTTGCACTCCTGTCACCCACCCCCTAAGGTTTCGGTAGGGGGGATGTCACAGCCAAATGGGCCACATTGGAGCCGTGTCGTGGGGGGACAGGTGACCGCTAGGCTTGGACCGCCAGCTTCCCCCTCCCGGCTCCCTACTCTTCCCACCCTGGCACTTGGATCTGCACCCTTTATTCACCCCGTCCTCAGCCCCCCAGCACGTGCGTACAGATCTGTCGTTTATTTTCAAAGTCTGTCTCCCCCTGTAGACTAAGCTCCTCGAAGGCAGCGGACGTGTCTCCCAGCCGTCACGTCGTCCCCTCCCGGGCGCTCAGCGCAGCCCTCCGCACGCAGTAAGTGCTCGAGAAATTCCAAATCGGTTGATTTGACAGGCCACTTCTGCAGCTACGCTTCTCCCGCCACATCGCTCACCGATGAGAGGGAGCGGAAGCTAGGAAGAAAGTAATAGTAAGTCCGTGCGGGACAGGGATGAGGTCCAACCTGCTTATGCTTTGCACAGCACTGGGCAGATAGTAAGCACTTAACAAACAGCACAATTATTACCGAGTGCCTGCAGGGTGGTGCACTATATTAGATGCCTGGGAAGTACAGAATAAGGAGATATAATCCTTCCCCACAAGAATTTAAACTGTACAAAGAAGTCATGGGTTTGGGAGAGCTGAGAGAGGCCATAAGACGGTTAAAAAGGGCGAAAGAGGCGAGGATAATGCTAATTGTGATATTTAAGTGCGTATTATGCTCCACCCAGCCCTGTCCCCCACAGGGCTCACAATCTAAATAGGAGAGGGGAACAGGTATTGGACCCCCATTTTACAGAGGACATAATTGAGGCACAGAGAAGTGAAGTGACTTGCCCAAGATCACACAGCTGGTAAGTGGCAGAACGGGGATTAGAACCCAGGGCTTCGGACTCCCGGGCCCAAGCTTTTTCCACTAGTCCTTGTTGCTCCCCCCGATATTGGATAATGGTTATTTCCGTGTGTTTCTTTTGGCGGGGCAGCGTTAAAACTATGAAGCATTGGCTGAGGGCGGGTGGAGAGCACAATTTGCACAATAGAGCACAATTTGAATTGTACTTTCCGAACGCTGAGTACAGTGCTCTGCCCCCAGTAAGCGCTCAGTAAATACGATTGAATGAATGCATCAGAAGGATCTGGGTTCTATTTCTGGCTACACCATGTGTCTGCCGTGTGACCTTAGGCCCAGAGAAGTTGATTTGCCAGTTACCTCATCTGGAAAACGGGTTTTAAGAGTGTTTGAGCCCCATGAGGGCAGGGACTCTGTCCAATCTGAATGACTTGTATCTACCCCAGTATTTATAACAGTGCTTGGCACATAGTAAATAAGTACCATAATGATTATGATTTTTCTGAAACATCTCCATTGCTTGAAAGGAAGATGCTGATGCTGTCCAACCTCCCTCGTATTCGGAGGTAAGCATACTATGAGAGGTGTAATAAACCATTCATATTTATTGAGCACTTACTATGTGCAGAACACGGTACTGAATGATTGGGACAGTACAGTAAAGACATGTTCCTTGCCCACAGTGAGCTTACAGTCTAGCGGAGACAGACCCAAGTGAATAAATTACGGATATGTACATAACATCCATAGGGGCTGAAATTGGGATGAATCAAAGGTGCAAATTGAAGGGCAAGGGCGACGCAGAATGGAGAGGGAATAGGGGAAATGAGACTCAGTCGTGGAAGCTTCTTGGGGAAAATGCGATTTTAATGCGGCTTTGAAGGTGGAGAGTGGTGGGCAGTCGGATATGCAGGATTTGGGCAAGGGGTCAGTGGCAAAATAAGCGAGATTGAGGAATTTGTATGCGAAGGAAGGTTTTGTGTGAATCCTTTTAAGTGACTTGTTACATGGCTTTGGCAGTGGTTTGCGTTACAGCTTTTGGCTTGTGTGCACACAGCATTAAGTGGTTAGGAAGAGAGACATTACCTCACGCCCACATTACTGATGTGCCCCAACTTCCTCCCCTGCTGTTTCTCGCCTCCAACTGAAAGTCACCTCAGGTTCATAGTTTTATCAATATTTCCCATTAATGGCTCTACATCAGTCTGTAAGATGTCCGTAAGATTGATGGCCTGGGGAGCCGGCGAAATGTAACTATGCTTCACTAATATTTTTTAAAGACACAAAGGCGCACTGCCTGCCTTCCAAAAGGGTAAATCAAAGTCTCGATCCATACTTCTAGTGTTTCCCGATGGGAGCGATTTTTAACCTGTGCCAAAAGGCATCAAAACATTTCTTACACTTTTTGGTGGTTTTTAAAATGACCTATACACATGCTTGGTATATTTGTTTTTGTGTTTTTCTAAATTTCACAAACACTCAGTCGTATCTGTTGGGAGCTGAGTGGGTTGACAAAGCTGTACTAAGTGCTCGGAAGGGTCAGTCAGTCAACTGTATTTATTGAGCGCTTACTGTGTGCAGAACACTGTACTAAGCACTTGGGAGGGTACAACATAGATTCTCTGCCCGCGGCGAGCTTGCAGTCTAGAGGGGAAGAGCCACAGTTTCGAAGGTGCGTTTTCAATGAATGTACATTTTCATCTCATGCCTTCCGCTTGTGAGAGCCATCCGTGTTAATAATTAGAGAATCAGTAATTTGCCAGAACACTCCTTGCATCCTCTAGACTGTAAGCTCCTTGTGGGCAGGGAAAGTGACTGCCAACTCTATTATATACTCTGCACATAGTAAGCGCTCAGTAAATACCAGGGATGGATAGATGGATTAACCCGAGTGTATTCTTCCCTATCGTGTTTCCATCTCCAGATCTGGGTGTTTCTGACATTCACCAGCAGAGGTTGCTGAATAATCGCTTTTTCAGTACGGATGGTAGAGTCGCGCCGTGGATGTGGTTAGATTTATTCTTAATAATCTGAAGTGCACACTGAAACATTTTTGTGCCAATGTGCCAAGACGTAAGGCTTATCCAGAACTAAAACCGATAGGGGAAGCCTTAAACCAATTTAGAAAAAATGCGGTCTATTAAGGGGATAGTGATGATAATGAAAAATTATTGAACAATTATGGGGCTTGTTAAGCATTAGTACAGTGCGCTGCACACAGTAAGCGCTCAGGATAAACGACTGAAAGAATGAATGAACGAAATTCACTACGTTCTAAGTGTTAGGGTGGATAATCCGATATCAGAATGATAGCAGATAATCAACTGTGTGACTGTGGGCAAGTCACTTCTCTGTGCCTCAGTTACCTCATCTGTAAAATGGGGATGAAGACGGTGAGCCCCACGTGGGACAACCTGATTACCCTGGCACTTAGAACAGTGCTCTGCACATAGTAAGCGCTTAACAAATACCAACATTATTATTATTATAATCAGGATACAAGATAAATTGCATCCAGTCCCTATCCCACCTGGGCCTCACGGTCAGAGTGGGAGGGAGTAGGATTTAATCCCCATTTTTCAGGGGAGGAAACTGAGGCAACAGAGAAGCTAGGCAACTCGCCCCGGCTCACACGGCAGACGGGTGGTGGAGCCGGGAGTGGAACCCAGTTCTTCTGACCCCCTGCCCCGTGCTCTTCCCACCGGGCCATACTATTCCTCGACGCGTCCCGCTCCCCCCCTCGCACAAGCAAATGGATCTGGATAAAATGGGCAGAAAGTATTTAGACCATACGCGTCTCTCGAAAAATTGGATGAGGTGAAAAAACGGGACTATTCCTACTGAAATGAGATAGGACATTTTTACACTGCTAAGAATAATAGCAGATGGGACTAAACATTGCCTTCAGCCTTCATTTGTAACGCGTCCCGCGTATGCCAGTTTAGGTGATGGGCAGTTTTCTGACAAGGTTGTGATATGCCCAATTTGAGATTTTTCTTTTCGCCCTTTAAAAGTCTAGCTTAGTATTTGGGTTCCAATCCCAGCTCCGCCGCTTGTCTGCTGTGTGACCTTGGGAAAGTCACTTCTCTGTGCCTCAGTTACCTCATCTGTAAAATGGGGGATCAAGCCTGTGCTGAATCAGCAGAGGCAGACTCACCGGGCACTGAAGCAGCGTGGCTCAGTGGAAAGAGCACGGGCTTGGGAGTCAGAGGTCATGAGTTCAAATCCCTGCTCTGCCACTTGTCAGCTGTGTGACTGTGGGCAAGTCACTTAACTTCTCTGTGCCTCAGTTACCTCGTCTGTCAAATGGGGATTAACTGTGAGCCTCACGTGGGACAACCTGATGAGCCTGTATCTACCCCAGCGCTTAGAACAGTGCTCGGCACATAGTAAGCGCTTAACAAATACCAACATTATTATTATTAATTGCCTGTGACTGTCAGCAGCGGTGATGGGCAGTATGCTGCAGGAGATACCAGTGTCCTTCCTCCTTCCTCCCGCCGCCTCTGCTCTCTCAAGCATCAATCACCCTGCTCCTCCACCACATTGCATTGGAATTTTGCCAAGTCCCCAGTGTAGGGGGCAGAGCACAGCCCTGGGAGTCAGAAAGTCATGGGTTCTAATCCTATCTTTGCCACTTAATAATAATACAGTGTTTGTTAAGTGCTTTCTATGTGCAGAACACCGTTCTAAGTGCTGGGGTAGATTCAGGCTAATCAGATTGTCCCACGTGGGGCTCACATTTCTTAATCCCCATTTTTACAGATGAGGTGACTGAGGCCCAGAGAAGTGAAGCGACTTGCCCAAAGTCACACAGCAGGCAAGTGGCAGAGCTGGAATTAGAACCCACGACCTCTGACTCCCAAGCCTGGGCTCTTTCCACTATGCCACGCTCACTTGTCTGCTCTGTGACCTGGAGCAAGTCCCTTCACTTCTCTGGGCCTCAGTTACCTCATTTGGAAAATGGAGGTTAAGACTGTGAGTCCCACGTGGGACAGGGACTATGTCCAACCTGATTTGCTTGTATCCACCCCAATGCTTAGTACAGGGCCTGGCACGCAATAAGCACTTAATAAATACCATCATTATTATTACTATCAGAGGATAAATGCTTGGTCAATGAAAAATTGTTGCCTGGCCAAAGTTCCAGTCTTTCAAGGGAGACTACCTCAGTCTGACCTTCCCTTTCTTTTTTTTTTAAATGGTATTTGTTAAGCACTTACAGTGTGCCAGGTACTGTATTCATTCATTCAATAGTATTTATTGAGTGCTTACTATGTGCATAGCACTGTACTGAGCGCTTGGAATGTACAATTCGGCAACATACAGAGACAATCCCTGCCCAATGACGGGCTTACAGTCTAATCGGGGGAGACGGACAGACAAAAACTATAGCAATAAATAGAATCAAGGGGATGTTTACTTCATTAACAAAATAAATAGGGTAATTAAGATATATGCAAATGAGCAAATGAGCACAGTGCTGAGGGGAAGGGAGAAGGGGAGGAGCAGAGGGAAAGGGGGGAAAGGGAGGGTTAGCTGAGGGGAGGTGAAGGGGGGGCAGAGAGGGAGCAGAGGGAACAGAGGAAAAAGGGGAAGCTCAGTCTAGGAAGGCCTCTTGGAGGAGGTGAGCTCTAAGTAGGGCTTTGACGAGGGGAAGAGAGTTAGTTTGGCGGAGGTGAGGAAGGAGGGCATTCCAGGACAGCAGGAGGAGGCGGCCCAGGGGTCGACGGCGGGATGGGCGAGAACGGGGGACGGCGAGGAGGTGGGCGGCAGAGGAGTGGAGGGTGCGGGGTGGGCGGTAGGAAGAGAGAAGGGAGGAGAGGTAGGAGGGGGCAAGGTGATGGAGAGTCTTGAAGCCTAGAGTGAGAAGTTTTTGTTTCGTGCGGAGGTTGATAGGCAACCATTGGAAGTTTTTCAGGAGAGGAGTGACATGCCCAGAGCATTTCTGCAGGAGACTGTACTACGTTTTGGGGTAGATACTAGCGAATCAGGTTGGATACAGTCCATATCCCATGTAGGGCTCACAGTTTTAATCCCCCTTTTACAGATGAGGTAACGGAGGCCCAGTGGAGTGAAGTGGCTGGCCCAAGGTCACACAGCAGACAAGTGGTGGAACTGGGATTAGAACCAACCAGATCCTTCTGACTCCCAAGCCTTTGGTCTATGCCCTGTGCCAAGCAGCTTCTAAGAGGCAGCCCTGATTTCCTAGACTTAGGGCCAGGCTGTAGCTGAACAGATAAATTTTGATGGTAATTTGTATGTTGTGGGTGAGCCAGCATGGTGTAGTGGATAAAGCATGAGCCTGGATTCAGAAGGTCATGAGTTCTAATTCTGACTCCACCACTTGTCGGTGGTGCAGCCTTCACTTCTCTGTGCCTCCGTTACCTCGTCTGTAAAAATGGGGATTCATACTGTGGGCCCTATGAGGGACAGGGACTGCGTCCAACCCGTTTGCTTGTATCCCCCCCAGTGCTTAGTACAGTGCCTGGCACATAGTGAACGCTTAACAGTGACCATAATTATTATTATTATAGAAACACTGGCTTTGGCCCGATTCAATCAATCGTTCGTGTTTATTGCATGCTCACGGTATGCACAACACTGTAGTATCGCGTGCTTAGTAATAATGTTGGTATTTGTTAAGCACTATGTTCCAAGCACTGTTCTAAGCCCTGGGGTAAATACGAGGTAATCAGGTTGTCCCACATAGGGCTCACAGTCTTCGTCCCCATTTTACAGATGAGGTAACTGAGGCCCAGAGAAGTTAAGTGACTTGCCCGAGATCACACAGCTGACAAGCGGCAGAGCTGGGACTAGAACCCATGACCTCTGACTCTCAAGCCCATGTTTTTTTCCACTAAGCCACGCTACTTAATACGCTCAGAGCCCTGTCCTAAGCATTCGGGAGAGTACAATATAACAACTCTGGCTATGTACCCTACTGACAACAAGGTTACGGTCTGGAGGGGGAAGCAAACTTGAATCTAAATAAATAAACAACAGGTATGTCCGTAAGTGCTGTGGGGCTGAAGGAGGGGTGAAAAAAAGATATTCAATCCATCACTAAATCCGGTCAGTCCCACCTTCGTAGCATCGCTAAAATCTGCCCTTTCCTCCCCCTCCCAACCGCTATCACGTTTATACAGTAACTCATCCTATCCCGCCTAGATTTCTGCAATAGCCTCCTGTGTGACCCCCCAACCTCCTGCCTCTCCCCACTCCAGTCCATACTTCAGTCTGCTGCCCGGGTCGTCTCTCCATTCATTCATTCATTCAATAGTATTTATTGAGCGCTTACTATGTGCAGAGCACTGTACTGAGCGCTTGGAATGAACAAGTCGGCAACAGATAGAGACGGTCCCCGCCGTTTGAAGGGCTTACGGTCTGATCGGGGGAGACGGACGGACGAGAACGATGGCAGTAAATAGAGTCGAGGGGAAGAACGTCTCGTAAAAACCGATGGCGACTAAATGGAATCGAGGCGATGTACATCTCATTAACAAAATAAACAGGGTGATGTAAATATATACAGTCGAGCGGACGAGTACGGTGCCGAGGGGTTGGGAAGGGAGAGGGGGAGGAGCAGAGGGAGATGGGGGGAAAAGAGGGTTAAGCTGCGGAGAGGTGAAGGGAGGGCGGTAGAGGGAGTAGACGGAGAAGGGGAGCTCAGTCTGGGAAGGCCTCTTGGAGGAGGTGAGTTTTAAGTAGGGTTTTGAAGAGGGAAAGAGAATTAGCCTGGCGGAGGTGAGGAGGAAGGGCGTTCCGGGACCGCGGGAGGACGTGGCCCGGGGGTCGACGGCGGGATAGGCGAGACCGAGGGACGGAAACGTTCAGGACACGTAACCTGTACTAAGCACTTGGAAAGTACAATTTAGCAACAAAGAGGGACAATCCCTGCCCATCACGGGCTCACGGTCTAGAAGCGGGGAGACAGGCATCAAAACAAGTAAACAGGCATCAGTAGCATCAATATAAATAGAATTAGAGATGTAGACACATCATTAATATAAATAGAATTATAAATATGTACATAGATACACAAGTGCTGTAGGAAGGTAGAGCAAAGGGAGCGAGTTTGGGCGATGGGGAGGGGAAGCTGAGGAAAAGGGGGGCTTAGTCTGGGAAGGCCTCCTGGAGGAGGCTTTGAAAGGGGAAAGAGAGTGAGTTTGGCGGATGTGAGGAGGGAGGGCATTCCAGGCCAGAGGTAGGACATGGGCCAGGGGTCGATGGCGGGACAGGTGAGAAGGGGGGACAGTGAGGAGGTGGGCGGCAGAGGAGCGGAGCGTGCGGACTTGGCTGTAGAAGGAGAGAAGGGAGGTGAGGTAGGAGGGGACAAAGGGATGGAGAGCTTTGAAGCCAAGAGTGAGGAGTTTTTGCCCGATACAGAGGTTGATAGGCAACGACTGGCGATTTTTGAGGAGGGGGGGTGACATGCCCAGAGTGTTTCTGTAGAAGTATAATCCAGGCAGCAGAGTGAACTATAAACCGAAGTGGCGAGAGACCGGAGGTTGGGACATCTGAAAGGATGATGATGCAATAATCTAGACGGGATGGGATGAGTGATTGTACTAACATGGTAGCGGTTTGGATGGAGAGGAAAGGGCAGATCTTGGCGATGTTGTGAAGGTGAGACCGACAGGTTCGGGTGACAGATCGGATGTGTGGGGTGAATGACAGAGCGGAGTCGAGGATGACACCAAGGTTGTGGGCTTGTGAGACGGGAAGGACGGTAGTGCCGTCCACAGCGACGGGAAAGTCAGGGAGAGGACAGGTTTGGGAGGAAAGAGAAGGAGCTCAGTGTTGGACATGTTGAGTTTTAGATGGCAGGAGGACATCCAAGTGGAGATGCCCTGAAGGCAGGAGGAGATGTGAGCTTGGAGGGAGGGAGAGAGATCCGAGGTGGAGATAAAGATACCATCTCTGTAGATCTAGAGACCAACTGAGATCGTTAGTGAAATCTGACAATCCCTCTATGTCCAGTGTATGTTTTATCTCAAGTGTTCACCACGGATCTTTAGGAGGGACGGTACGTGGAAGGGATGATGGCACATGGATTGTCTGATTATTATCATGGGGATAACAAAAATACAAAAAGGTTAAATGAGTTGCCCAATAAAAAGTGGCAATGCATGGAATAGAATCAGAGACTACTCCAGGGCTCTTAACTGAACTTCCTTGGCCTCTTTAAAAACCTTTATTGATTATCTCTACTTTCAGCTCTCTTCATTCATATACATATATATCCTTTATCCAAATGGTAACTGAAAGAGAGATTTAATGAGTTGACTTTGACCCATAGGCAGGTCAGCTGGCTTATCGTTTAATGTTACCAGAGTTGGTTCAGCTGATTAGCAATAGTTTTAATTCCTTGTCGACTATGGATTGCACCGTCCAAATCCATTTATGGTTCCTCCAACCCACACAGAAAGGGAGGTGATTTCTCAGTCCTTACCAATTAGAATTCAACAAGCCATGAAGAGTGTTTTAGGTAGCTCAGGCTGGGGATGGGGATACTGAGGAGGGAGGGTGTTTGTTTGGGGGAAGCCCACAGTCTCAGAGGCCTCCAGGCAGGAGTCTCACTTGTTTGCTTAAAGTCCTGGAAGTCAACAGAGAAGCAGCATGGCCTAGTGGAAAAAGCATGGGCCAGGGAGTCAAAAAGATCTGGTTTTAATCCGGGCTCTCCCACTTGTCTGCTGTGTGACCTGGGGTAAGTCACTTCACTTCTCTGTCCCTCACCTGTAAAATGGGAATTAAAACTGTCAGCCCCATGTGGGATATGGAATGTGTCCAACTTGATCAGATAATATCTACCCCAGTGCTTAGTACAGTGCCAGGTGTATAGTAAGCACTTAAATTCCATTAAAAAAATCCAAAAAAGACAAACCACTGAGAGGAGGAGAACCCAATCCTTAAGGAAGAGTAGGTGAGGCCACGTGGAGATGGATTGAAAAGAAGATGGGGGCCATTTGGAAACTAAAGACCTTCTTTCAGTTTTACAAGGAAAGGGTTGGGTCAAAAGTATCCGCCTTTTGGACCCAGCTCTCGGGAGAAAGATCCATGGCCAAGGGCTGGCTACTCATGAGCCATAGCTGGCTCTTCTGGGAACCAAAGTGAGCCAAAATAAGGTTAACATTGATTCTCGAGCAGCTCCTCTAGGGAGAGGGCCATTAACTTCATTCCCTATAGGTTTGGGGGCAGGAAGTGGTTGGCCCACCCTATGCCTTTGAGCCAGAAAGGAGCCAAGGTGGAACCAAGATGGCAGCTTAGTTCCTCATGCAGTGTGGCTCAGTGGAAAGAGCCCAGGCTTGGGAGTCAGAGGCCATGGGTTCGAATCCCCGCTCTGCCACTTGTCAGCGGTGTGACTCTGGGCAAGTCCCTTCACTTCTCTGTGCCTCAGTTCCCTCATCTGTAAAATGGGGATGAAGACTGCGAGCCTCATGTGGGACAACCTGATGACCCTATAGCTACCCCACCGCCTAAAACAGTGCTCTGCACATAGTAAGCGCTTCAATACCAACATTATTATTATTATACCAGCAGGATGTGGCCCCACCTGACCCAGGGAATGGTGATGTCCCCATCATTCTTACTGCTTGCTAGGGAGAGATGGAGCTGCTCTCTCCCCTCCGATTCCAGTGCGTGTGGGGATGTCCCAACCCCTTTCCCAGCAACAAGCATCCCCCTCACCCTTAACAATACTACTAATAATAACTGTGGTATTTGTTAAGTGGTTACTCTATGCCAGGGACTTTACTAAGCACCGGGATGGATACAAGCAAAGCGGGTTGGGCCCAGTCCCTGCCCCACAGTCTCGATCCCTCTTTTCCAGATGAGGGAATTGAGGCCCAGAGAAGTGACCGAGGTCACACGGCAGACAAGCGGCAGAGCCAGGGGTAGAACCCACGACCTTCTGACTCCCAGGCCCGGGCTCTATCCGCTAGGCCAAGCCTTCCCCCATGCCCGAGCTGGGCAGGGGAGGGGGCAACTCACCCCCTACAGTCTCTGATCACAGGCCCCACAGGCTGGGGAGAGGGAGTCTCAGCTCCTACTGGTGCCGGGCTGGAGCAGCTGAGTCAACTGGTGATGGCGGCCCAAGAGGAAGGTACACAGTAACCTCATTATGACCAGGGAACATATCTGCTAATTATAATAATGTTGGTATTTGTTAAGCGCTTACTATGTGCCGAGCACTGTTCTAAGCGCTGGGGTAGTCACAGGGGAATCAGGTTGTCCCACGTGGGGCTCACAGTCTTAATCCCCATTTTACAGATGAGGTAACTGAGGCACAGAGAAGTTAAGTGACTTGCCCAAAGTCACACAGCTGACAAGTGGCCGAGCCGGGATTCGAACCCATGACCTCTGACTCCAAAGCCCGTGCTCTTTCCACTGAGCCACGCTTTGTACTATACTCTCCCAAGCGCTTAGTACAGCGCTCTGCACATAGTAAGCCCTCAGTAAATACCAATGATTGACCGACTGTACGAATGAGATGGTAACAACTCTTCCAACCACCTTCCCCACTTCCCTAATGAAAATAACCAGAAATTAATTTTTTTCTCTCTCTCTCTCACTCTCTACCTTCCTTTCCTTGTCCTTCTCTCCCTCTTTTATCTCTCTCTCCCCCTCTCTAAATCCAATTAGAATTGGACCGTGTAATAGCAATGTTAACCTTATGAAATAAATAAAATTGTGGTATTTGTTAAGCGCTTACTATGTGCAAAGCACTGTTCTAAGCGCTGGGGGATACAAGGTGATCAGTTTGTCCCACATGGGACTCATGGTTTTAATCCCCATTTGACAGATGAGGTAACTGAGGCACAGAGAAGTTAAATGACTTGCCCAAGGTCACACAGCTGACTAGCGGTGGAGCTGGGATTCGAACTCATGACCTCTGACTCCCAAGCCCGCGCTCTTTCCACTGAGCCACGCTGCTTCTCCAAATCATAAGGAGAATAGGCTAATTACACTTCCACAATGTGTTTAAATTGGGCGTTTTTTTAAAATAGTATTTGCTAAGCACTTACTGTGTACCACATACTGTACTAAGTGCTGTACTAGATACAAGCTAATCAGGTTGGACACAGTCTACGTAGTCTATGTCCCATACGGGGCTCACAGACTTAATCCCCATTTTACAGATGAGATAACGGAGGCCCAGAGAAGTGAAGTTACTTGCCCAAGGTCACCCAACAGAGAAGTGGCGGAACTGGGATTAGAACCCGGGTCCTTCTGGTTCTTAGGCCCATGCTCTATTCACTATGCCAGGCTGCTTCTCTTTGTCCTCCAGTTGCTTAAAGGTTTCATTTAGTTTGTTCCTTCTGAACAAAAAAAGTTGCTGATCCCTGACCCAAGACCTTCTAACCCTGGTTATTTATATTAATGCCTGTCTCCCTGTCTCTAGACTGTAAGCTCATTGTGGGTGGGGACTATATATATGTCTGTTTATTATTGTATTATACTCTCCCAAGAGCTTAGTACAGTGCTCTGCACACAGTAAGCGCTCAATAAATACGATTGACTGACATATATATCCTAATAAATAGTTATTGAGTAGTCTCTCTCTACAGCATGGTTCACTGGAAAGAGCATGGGCTGGGGAGTCAGAGGTCATGGGTTCAAATCCCTGCTCCACCGCTTGTCAGCTGAGTGACTTTGGGCAAGTCACTTCACTTCTCTGGGCCTCTGTTACCTCATCTGTAAAATGGGGATTAAGACTGTGAGCCCCATGTGGGACAAACTTGATCACCTTGTATTATGGGTTCGAATCCCAGCTCGGCCACATGTCAGCTGTGTGACTGTGGGCAAGTCACTTAACTTCTCTGCGCCTCAGTTACCTCATCTGTAAAATGGGGATTAAGACTGTGAGCCCCACGTGGGACAACCTGATTCCCGTGTCTACCCCAGCGCTTAGAACAGTGCTCTGCACATAGTAAGCGCTTAACAAATACCAACATTATTATTATTATTATCCTCCCCAGTGCTTACAACAGTGCTTTGCACATGGTAAGCGTTTAACAAATGCCATCATTATTATCTTGGGTAAGTCACTTCTCAGTGCCTCAGTTTCTTCCTCTGCCAAATAGGGACTCAATGCCTCTTCTCCCTCCTACTTAAACTGGGAGCCCTCCCAGGAGAGAGGGACTGTGTCTAACCTGATTAACTTGTATTCATTCAATTGTATTCATTAAGCATTTACTGTGTGCGGAGCACCATACTAAGGGCTTGGGAAAGTACAATACAGTAATAAAGAGTGACCTACACCAGCGCTTAGCATAGTGCTTGACACATAATAAGCACTTAGCAAATAGAGTAATAATAATAATAATAAAAAAACACTCAGAAGTGTGCCATAGACAAGATCTGTGTCTTCAAGAATCTTACCAGCAAATGAAAAAGACACTAAAATAAATGAAGAGTACAGGTCTCTAGAATGTAAGCTTCTGGTGGGCAGGGATTGGGTTGACTAACACATCTGTATTCTACTCTCCCGAGTATTCTGAAGTTGGCTGTCATCGGAGAAAAAAATGGAGCTAAACAGCGGAGACGTTAAGTGATTGCAACACAGCACCCCAGGAGCCTGAACAAGAAAGAACAAACACTGAGTTGGATCCTGTTGGAAAAAGCCAGGAACCTTTTTACATCAGTAGCCCTGGACCTTAAAGCTCATCCTCCAGATTGTAAGCTCACTGTGGGCAGGCTCTGTGTCTAAAATAGTGTTGTGTTTTACTGCCCCGAACAGTACAGTGCTCTGCACACAGTAAGCGCTCAAGAAATACCACTGATGATAAGCGAATAAATGTTATAGGGAGAGGTAGTGCAAGAAATGGATGTAACCCAAGCGTCCTTTTGGGCTTGAGAGGCAAAGAGACTCACTTTGTCCTCTTCTACCTCACCTCATTACTCTCCTACTACAACCCAGTCTGCACAATTCGCTCCTCTAATGCCAACTTTCTCACTAGACAAGATCATTGTACATCTCGTTGCCGACCCCTTGCCCACATCCTGCCTCCGGCCTGGAACGCCCTCCCTCCTCAAATCCGACAGACAATTACTCATCCCTCCTTCAAAGCCTTATTGAAAGCCCATCTCCTCCAAGACGCCATCCCTGAATAAGCCCACCTTTCCCCTTCTCCCACTCCCTTCTGCATTGTCCTGACTTGCTCCTTTTATTCATCCCTCTTCCCAGACCCACAGCACTTAAGTACATATCTCCAATTAATTCATTTATATTAATGTCTGTCCCCCTCTAGACTGTAAGCTTGGGGTGGACAGGGAATTTTTCTGTTTATTGTTATATTGTACTCTCCCCTTCTTTCTGTTGTATTTATTGACCACTTACTAAGTGTGCAGACCACTGTACTAATGTGCTTAGTACAGTGCTCTGCACATGGAAAGCACTCAATAAATACCAATGATTGAATTAATGAAAACGTGACTCACAGGCCTTCTGCGATCAGCAGTGGGGAAGCGGAAAAGCAGTGATGAAAAAAAAAAGCAAAAGATTTCAGAATCACTGACCTGCAGGCATTGGGAAAGACTGGATCTCTAGCCATAAAGACCTCTTCTTCCCCAGCCCTGCCAGAGAACGTTCCTTTGGTTGTCTCCATCCGCGAGACAACTCCCTCCCCCTTTCCCCGTGAAAAAAACCCCAACCCTCGCTATCAAAATATCTCCCGGGTTTCAGCGAATTCTAATGCATTCTAATTCAATAATCGTCCTCCACTGAGTTAGTTTAAGAAAGATAAATCAATAATGCTTCAGATTAACAGCTGAAAATCACTTCAAAAACCGAATTACGTTTATTAGAGGCTATGATGGATATTTAAGTGGGATATTAAAGAGAGGAGTTCAGAGGAACATATTGGATTTGCCATAATTTTAATAACTCCAATAAGCTGCTGGCTGCCTGCCTCTCTATCGCTTTACAAATGCCCTGGCCTAAAGTTGGCTGTCATCGGAGAACAAATGGAGCTAAACAGCAGAGACTTTAAGTGATTGCAACACTGCACCCCGGGAGCCTGAGCAAGAAAGAGCAAACATCAAGCTGGATCCTGTTGGAAAAAGCCGAGACTGTTTTTACATCAGTAGCTCTAGACCCTAAGCTCGTCCTCTACACTGTAAGCCCATTGTGGGCAGGGACTGCGTCAAATAATAGTGATATACTCTCCCAAACGCTTAGTACAGCGCGCTACACACAGTTAGCACTCAATGAACATGATTGATCAATGGATTGATAGCTCAATGTCCATATCATTGCTTGGATCGAAACACTGACAGCGGCTTGTGCGTCCGGAATGCCTGGGCTGAGGCTAAAGAGGCTGATCGATCGATCGATATTAGCTATTGAGCGTTTATCGTGTGCAGAACACTGCACTAAGTGCTTGGGATCATTTTGGCTTCAAAACTTTTTTGAGTTAAACCGTTTTCTCTTTTCTTTTGTGTGTGGGTGTGCGTTACTTCACTTGTCAGATTAGAGCAGAAAAAGAAAGCTGTGCTCCAAAACTTGGGACTCAGACGATGACAGATGAAGCTTTTGTGTGAAGATATAAAGAGGGAACACATTTGTATAAAGACATAATGAAGCTAAATTTTCTACTAACTGTACTCAGTTTTTACTTTATGTATTTTTTTTGGTCTTCATTGTGTGCCAGACCCTTGCCTCTTAATCGAATGGATGGCTCCAGAGGGGGTTGGAAGTTATATAATAATAATAATGATGATGGCATTTGTAAGTGCTTACTATGTGCCAAGCACTGTTCTAAGCACCGAGGTAGATACAAGGTAATCAAGTTGACCCATGTGGGGCTCACAGTCTCAACCCCCATTTTCCAGATGAGGTAACTGAGGCACAGAGAAGTGAAGTGACTTGCCCAAGGTCACACAGCAGACAAGTGGCGGAGCCGGGATTAGAATCCACGACCTCTGACTCCCCAGTCCGTGCTCTTTCCACTAAGCCACGCCGCTTCTCTCCTCTAGACTGTAAGCCCCTGACGGGAAGGGAGCTTTGTCTACCGACTCCGTTATATTGTACTCTCCCAAGCCCTCGGCACATTACTCCGCAAACAGTAAACAGTCAATAAATATGACTGATCGATTGATTCTTACTGTGAGGCCGTAAGCTCGCCGTAGGCCGGGAACATGTCTACCAGTTCTCTCTCAAACGCTTAGTACAGTGCTTTGTACATGGTAAGTGCTCAATAAATACTATCGATTGAGAGCTTTTCTATGCTCAAGATGCCTGGATTAAGTCCTTGAATGTGCAATAGCTAATTTTTAGCCGGGTGGAAAACAGTAGAATGTTGCCTATTTCCCACACACTCACCTAGCCACCCAATGTGGTGTATTTCAGAGTTTTTAGAGCTGGAGACTCTGATTAGGCCAAACGGCTCCACCCCCAAGAAATTAGCAGTGGGAGCCAAAAAGAAAATTACTGTCTGCTTCTTTAGAGATTTCCAACACAAATGCCTGAACAGAATAGGAAACTTGAAAGGAGAGGGTTGGTTTTTTTTTTTCCAGACAGTTCATTTAAAGGGTGAGGAACAGGTTAGATTAATGACTGGGAAAATTCTAATGTACTTTGGAAATTGAGTCATTTTTATATAGTGAGATAAGACTAATGACAAAATCAATCACCGTAGCCATTTTCACTGGTATTTTGTGAGTAATAATTCTGGGCATAATGCCCTTTCCTGAAATCTCATGGGGTAGTGGATAGAGCATGGGCCTGGGAAACAGAAGGACCTGGATTCTAATCCCTGTTCTGCCACTTGCCTGCAGAGAGACGTTGGGCAAGTCACTGGCCTTCTCTGGGCCTCAGTCACCTTATCTGTAAAATGGGGACGAAGACTCTGAGCCTCATGTGGGACAGGGAATGTGTCCAATCTGATTAGCTTGTTTCTACCCCAGTGCTTAGAACAGTGCTTGATACAAAGAAAGCACTTAACAAATGTTATTATTACTATTACTATAGTTAGTATTATCATTATTATTATTATTATTCTGGACAGGGCAACTGATGACATTTTACCCTTCGGGACCACACCTCAGCTCAATTCTGACACTTGGCAGTTTCAAAGGGGAAGGGGGTCTCTCCCTTCTGCATCCCCTATGCACTTAGATTTGATCTCTTTGAGCATTTGATATTCACCCCACCCTCCACCTCACAGGCCTTACATCCACATCTCTAATCTATTTTAATGTCCATTTAAAAATAATAATAACAATAATGGTATTGAAGTGCTTACTATGTCCCAAGCACTGTTCTAAGCACTAGGGTAGATACAGGGCAATCAGGTTGACCCATGTGGGCCTCACAGTTTCTGTTGCCGATTTGTACATTCCAAGCACTTAGTACAGTGCTCTGCACATAGTAAGCGCTCAATAAATACTATTGAATGAATGATCTCCATTCTTCAGATGAGGTAACTGAGGCACAGAGAAGTTAAGTGACTTGCCCAAAGTCACACAGCTGACAAGTGGCAGAGCAGGGATTAGAACCCACGACTTCTGACCCCCAAGCCTGTGCTCTTTCCACTAAGCAACACTCTCCCCTCCTTCCCCCCACCTAGATTATAAATTTCTGATGGAGAGGGAATGCGTCTACCAACTCGGTGGTCTTAAACCGTATCCAGCTTGATTTGCTTATATTCACCCCGGTGCCTGGCACATAATAAGCACTCGAAAAAATACCATCCTCCCTGCTCTTCCCAGCTCTTATTATAGTGCTCTGCACACTGTAAGTGCTCAATGATTACCAGTGATTAACTGCAGCTGATAAAAATATCTTTTCTGTGCCCCAGCTTTTAGAGAGCGCTTGGCACATACAAAGTATTTAATTCCTTAACCAACCAACTTGAACATTGTAATGAAATGTCTGTACTGAAGTCATTTATTTTTTTTTGCCACTGGTTTTTGCTGTGAACTATTCCCTTCCCCTTGAATCATTATCTGACCTTGATTTTTCTGGTCCAGTTTTCTCCTGGTTCTCCTCTTCCCCCTCCTTCTAATAACAATAATTCTTATTATATTTATACATATATATATATACACATATGTGTGTGTCTCCTTAACTCCCATTCTCTCCTAGACCCCCTCCAATCTGGCTTCCGTCCCCTCCACTCTACCGAGACTGCTCTCTCTAAGGTCACCCATGACCTCCTTCTTGCCAGATCCAATGGCTCCTACTCCATTCTGATCCTCCTTGACCTCTCTGCTGCCTTTGACACTGTCGACCATCCCCTCCTCCTCCGTACCTTATCTCACCTTGGCTTCACGGACTCTGTCCTCTCCTGGTTCTCCTCTTACCTCTCTGGCCGATCATTCTCGGTCTCCTACGCTGGAGCCTCCTCCCCCTCCCATCCTTTAACTGTTGGAGTTCCTCAAGGGTCAGTTCTTGGCCCTCTTCTGTTCTCCATTTACACTCACTCCCTCGGTGAACTCATCCGCTCTCACGGCTTTGACTACCATCTCTACGCAGATGACACGCAGATCTACATCTCCGCCCCTGTCCTCTCCCCCTCCCTTCAGGCTCGCATCTCCTCCTGCCTCCGGGACGTCTCCACCTGGATGTCTGCCCGCCACCTAAAACTCAACATGAGCAAGACTGAGCTCCTCATCTTCCCTCCCAAGCCCGGTCCGCTCCCAGACTTCTCCATCACCGTGGATGGCACGACCGTCCTTCCCGTCCCGCAGGCCCGCAATCTCGGTGTCATCCTTGACTCGTCCCTCTCGTTCACCCCACACATCCTATCCGTTACCGAGACCTGCCGGTTTCACCTCTACAATATCGCCAAGATCCGCCCTTTCCTCTCCACCCAAACGGCTACCTTACTATTACGGGCTCTCGTTATATCCCGGCTAGACTACTGTGTCAGCCTTCTCTCTGACCTCCCTTCCTCCTCTCTCGCCCCGCTCCGGTCTATTCTTCACTCCGCTGCCCGGCTCATCTTCCTGCAGAAACGATCTGGGCATGTCACTCCCCTTCTTAAACAACTCCAGTGGTTGCCTATCGACCTCCGCTCCAAACAAAAACTCCTCACTCTAGGCTTCAAGGCTCTCCATCACCTTGCCCCTTCCTACCTCTCCTCCCTTCTCTCTTTCTACCGCCCACCCCGCACGCTCCGCTCTTCTGCCGCCCACCTCCTCGCCGTCCCTCGGTCTCGCCTATCCCGCCGTTGACCCCTGGGCCACGTCCTCCCGCGGTCCCGGAACGCCCTCCCTCCTCACCTCCGCCAAACTGATTCTCTTTCCCTCTTCAAAACCTTACTTAAAAATCACCTCCTCCAAGAGGCCTTCCCAGACTGAGCTCCTCTTCCCCCTCTACTCCCTCTGCCATCCCCCCTTTACCTCTCCGCAGCTAAAGCCTCATTTTCCCCTTTTCCCTCTGCTCCTCCACCTCTCCCTTCCCATCCCCACAGCACTGTACCCGTCCGCTCAACTGTATATATTTTCGTTACCCTATTTATTTTGTTAATGAATTGTACATCGCCTCGATTCTATTTAGTTGCCATTGTTTTTACGAGATGTTCTTCCCCTCGACGCTGTTTAGTGCCATTGTTCTTGTCTGTCCGTCTCCCCCGATTAGACTGTAAGCCCGTCAAACGGCAGGGACTGTCTCTATCTGTTGCCGACTTGTTCATCCCAAGCGCTTAGTACAGTGCTCTGCACATAGTAAGCGCTCAATAAATACTATTGAATATATAGTAAGCTCTTAACAAGTACCCATACGTGTATGGTTGTCTTGTCTGACTCCGTGTCTCTGTTACCGATTTGTCCATTCCAAGCGCTTAGTACAGTGCTCTGCACATAGTAAGCGCTCAATAAATACTATTGAATGAATGAATGCCATCAAGTCATCTCCGACCCATAGCGACACCATGGACACATCTCTCCCACAGCGCCCCGCTCTCCATCTGCAATCGTTCTGCTAATGGATCCAGAGAGTTTTCTTGGTAAAAATACGGAAGTGTTTACCGTTGCCTTCTTTCATGCGGCAAATTTGAGTCTCTGCCCCCAACTCTCTCCCATGCTGCTGATGCCCATCACAGGTGAGTTTTGACTTGTAGCAAGTTGCCTTCCACTCGCTAGTCACAGCCCAAGCTAGGAATGGAATGGGTAGGCCTCTGCTTGACTCTCCTTCCCATAGCCAAGACTGGTAAAGTATTGGAAGCTCTCCAGGTGTGACCTTGAGAGGGGTGTAAAGGGCTCACTATGTTCCAAACACTAAGTGTTGGGGTAGGTACAAGTTAATTAGGGTTGGACACAGTCCCCGCCTCTCATGGGGCTCACGATCGAAGTGGTAGGGAGTAGGATATAATCTCCCTTTTACAGATAAGGTAACAGAGGCACAGATAAGTGAAGTGACTTGCCCAAGGTCACAGGCAGTCACGTGGCAGAACCAGGATTAGAACCCAGGCCTGTGCCCTGTCTACTAGGTCATACTGCTTCTTTTTATTATTAGCAATAATAATAAATTGTGGAATTTCTAAATTAATGATAATTATGGTACTTAAGCACTTACTGTGTGCCAGACACTGTACTAAGCACAGGAGGAAATACAAGCTTATCCCACTCCATGTGGGGTTCATAGCCTTAATCCCCATTTTACAGATTAAGGAACTGAGACACAGGGAAGTTGTCACTTTCCCAAGATCACACAACAGACAAGTGACGGAGTTGGGATTAGAACCCAGATCCTTCTGACTCACAGGCCCATACTCCGTCCAATAGGCAATGCTGCTTCTGTAATAACTCTTGTCTGTCTTGTTGCCAAGCTCTTGCTCATGTCTTCCCCCCTGCCTGGAGCTCCCTCCCTCTTCGCACCTGACAAACCACAGCTTTCGGTATCACCACAGCCCTTCTGAAATCACATCTCCTCTAGGTGGGCTTCCCTGATTAATCTATTTCCCAATTTATAACCCCCAGCTGCCCGCAACAGCTCCTCGGGTCCACCTAAGCACTTAAACACTCAAAACCCTTCATAACACTGGTCTTATATACTCTATTGCTTCCTCCTACCTGTATTTGTCAGTAAATGCTCAGTAAGTACCACTGACTAATTGACTGATTGCGTTGGCAGAGAGGTGATATAAGGAACTCCTAGAGGTTTCCACAATTATTCCCCTGGATTTCATTCCAGTGTGAACGATCTCCTTCAGGTTAGAATGGTTTGGATGAAATCTGAGGAGAATCCAGGCAGTGGATAAATGGTCTCCATGAGACCTTCGGTCACCAGCTTTTTGTCGGTGGCCAAATTGGTGATCTCACTCTATAAAGAAAAACAGTATGGCCTAGTGGAGTGATCACAGGCCTGGGAGTCAGAAGGACCTGGGTTCTAATCTCTGCCAACTGCTTGCTGTGTGACCTTGGGAAAAAGTCACTTACACTTCTCTGGTCCTCAGTTTCCTCCCCTGTAAAATGGGGATACCTGTTCTCCCTCCTACTTAGACTAATGAGCCCCATGTGGGACAGGGACAGTGTCCAACCTGGTCAATTTGTACCTTCCCCAGTGCTTAGATCAGATAATTACGGTATTTGTTAAGCACTTACTACATGCCAGGCACTGTACTAACCACTGGAGTTAATACAAGCTTAACCCAGTCCCATATGTCCCATGTGGGGTTCATAGCCTTAATCCCCATTTTGCAGATGAGGTAACTGAGGCACAGGGAAGTTGTCGCTTTGACACACATAGTCAATCCCTCTCAGGGTCACCCCTGGAGAGTTTCCAGTCCTCTACCAGTCTCAACTATGAGAGGGAGAGTGAAGCAGGGGCATATCCATTCCATTCCTAGCTTGGGCAGTGGCTACTGCTACAAGTCAAAACCCACCTGCGCTGGGCCGCGGCGGCACGGGAGAGAATCGAAGGAAGAGACCCAAGCTTACTGCACGGAGGGAGGCAGTGGTCAACCATTTCCATATTTTTACCAAGAAAACCGTATGGATCCACTACCAGAACGATTGCAGATGGAGAGCGGAACGTCTGGGGAGAGATGAGTCCAAGGTGTCACTGTGGGTCGGAACACCCTGACGGCATAAGACAAGAAGTGCTTATCAAATGCCATTAAATAAAATAAAAATTGAACAGATGGATCACCGGCCTAAGAATCAGGGGCTTGGAGGTGAATCCTGGTTCTACAGCTGTGTGACTTTGAGAAATGCATTTAACCTCTCTGGGTCTTGGTCTCCCCTATCAGTGCAATGGGGAGGCTCACATCTGTTCCACGTAATTCTTCCCCTCGCTGATGATAAATGAGAGAATCCAGAAGAAAAACTCTTTTGGGTGTTTCTGAAGAAAGGTACTCTATGAATTCCAGGTTGCAGTCTACAATATTCATTTGTTTGTTCCTTCCAAGCGACATCATGAAGTATATGCTGTTTTGAAGAGATAACATTGTGACAGGACTGAAAATAAGGAAAGAAATCTTTATGGCAGGTTGCTAACCTATTCTGTCTTGTCACTGCAGGATTGTCGGGGCCATGAAAGGGAGGGTTCTTTGATAGAGATCCTAAATACCCTAATAATTTCCTTCCTTGAAAAGGAAATTCCCGAGAGTCAGAAATGGATGGGCCCTGCTCTTCAGTGAAAACAGGCGAGCTAGAGATTTAAAGGGGAAGACTGAAAGCAAGAGGTGAAGCGTTTGATGGGAGAGGAATACTAATTGTGGTATTTAAGTGCTTATTATGTGCCAGCCACTGTGCTAAGTGCTGGGGTAGATAAGCTAATCGCACCGGACACGGTCCCTGTCCCACATAGGGCTCACAGTCTTAATCTCCATTTTACAGATGAGGTATCTAAGGCACAGAGGAAGTGAAATGACTTACCCAAGGTCATACAGCAGACAGGTGGCAGAGCCAGGGTTAGAGCCCAGGTCCTCTAACTCCCAAGCCTGTGCCTTATCCCCTAGGCCATGCTGCTTCTCTAAATACCCTGTCCTGGCAGATGAGGAGTTGGGTGATGTGTGAACTGGAGTTGTCTAAGAGTGAAATATAGCAGGCGGGCCAAGGGAGGACTGACAAATGGACAGGATTTATCCTTCGGGCAATGGGCCGCCTTCTGCTACCAGCTTATAATTAACATCGCCAGTGGTTTTCGAAAGGGGAAGGGGATCTCACTTGTGAGATGTGTTTATGAGTGCTGGCGTCCATCCCAAGCTTAGAGCAGGGCTATTTTCCAACCCACAGATCCCAGCATACAATGCCCTACAGTGAACCAGGTAAAGTCTGAGAAGATCCGTGGGAAATAGTGTTGGGAAGCAGCATGGCCTAGTGATTAGAGAAGCGGCGGGGCTTAGTGGAAAAAGCACGGGCTTGGGAGTCAGAGGTCGTGGGTCACTTGTCTGCTGTGTGACCTCCGGCAAGCCACTTAACTTCTCTGTGCCTCAGTCCCTCAGCTGTAAAATGGAGATAAAGACTGTGAGCCCCATGTGGGACAACCTGATTTCCTTGTATCAACCCCAGCTCTTAGAAAAGTGCTTGGCACACAGTAAGTGCTTAATAAATACCATTATTATTATTATTCTAAAGCGTAGGCCTTGGAGTCAGATGACCTGGATTCTAATCCCGGCTCTGCCATTTGCCAGCTGTGTGACCTTGGGCAAGTCACTTCTCTGGGGCTCAATTTCCTCAGCTGCAAAATGGGAATTCAATATCTCTTTTCCCTCCTGCTTAGACTATGAGCCCCATGTGGGACCTGTCATGTGAGACAGGGACTGTAGGCACCCTGATTACCTTGTATTTACCAGTGCTTAGAACAGTACTTGATGCATAGTAAGCTATTAACAAATACCATTAAAAAAATAAGAACTACCATCTCCCCAAGTTACGCTATTAGGTATCTCGCCTCCAATTCCCCCTCCATTTCTTTAGCCGGAAGAATTTCCTTGGCCCTTCATCAGAGCCAGGATCCCTGGCCTGTGGGTGATATTACTGGAATAGGGCGCAGCTCATGGATTTATGGATTGTTAAGGGCTCCTTGCTGACTTGGTTGGCCCATCTGATTAATAGGGGCTGGACAGATGTATAAATATCCCATTAGGTTTGGCCAAATGGATAGAACAGCAATCAATAAGCGCTCAATAAATACGATTAAATGAATGAATGACAAAGTCACAACTTCTCTGGGCCTCAGTCACCTCATCTGTGAAACGGGGATTAAGAGTGTAAACCCCACATGGGATAGGGACTGTGTTCAACCTGATTAACTTGTATCTATTCCAGGGCTCAGAACAGTGCTTGGCACATAGAAAGTCCTTAACGATATCACAGTAAGAGCCGAACAAATACGACAGAAAAGAAAAACTAGAGCCAATTACACTTCTTCTAGGGCTAGTCCCAGACCATAGCCGAAGTCCCCCAAACCAAGCTGGTTTTGGGACAAGACTGGTTCCATTCAGAACCTCTGGGTTTCACTGGCTCCTTCAATGAGTGGATTTTGATTGTAATCATTGTTTCTGGACCGTAAGCACCTTGTGGCATGGGAATATGTCTAACCAACTGCACTGAATTGTACTCGCCCAAGTGCTTAGTACAGGGCTCTGTACACACTAAGTAGCCTATAAATACGATTAACAGAAAGAGCCTCACACTCCAGGGCTAGTTAATAATAATAACAACTGTGGTATTTGTTGAGCACTTACTATGGGCCAGGCAATGTACTAAGTGCTGGGGTGGATACAAGCAAATCAGGTTGGGCATAGCTCCTCTGGCACATGGGGCTCAAAGTCTCTATCCCATTTTACGGATGAGGTAGCTGAGGCACAGAGAATAATAATAATTATGGCATTCGTTGAGCACTTACTATGTGTCAGGCACTGTACTAAGCCCTGGGGTGGCTACAAGCAAATCAGTTTGGACACAGTTCCTCTCCCATAAGGGGCTCAAAGTCTCAATCCCCATTTTACAGTTGAGGTAGCTGAGGCCCAGAAGAGTGAAATGACTTGCCCAAGGTCACACAGCAGACAAGTGGCCAAGTGGAGATTAGAGCAGCGTGGCTCAGTGGAAAGAGCCCGGGCTTGGGAGTCAGAGGTCATCGGTTCGAATCCCAGTTCTGCCACTTGTCTGCTGTGTGACTGTGGGCGAGTCACTTCACTTCTCTGTGCCTCAGTTACCTCATCTGTAAAATGGGGATGAAGACCGTGAGCCTCATGGGGGACACCCTGATTACCCCGTATCTACCCCAGCGCTTAGAACAGTGCTCGGCACATAGTAAGCGCTTAACAAATACCAACATTATTACGACCTTCTGGCTCACAGGCCTGTACTCTATCCCCTCCACCATGCTGCTTCTCACAAGCTAGTTCATTCACAGCTGAGTCTGCCTGCCAGTTAAGACCTCCCCCCCCCACCCAACCATATAAACCTGGCTCAGAAGATACTTCAAACCTGAAAAGGAAGAAGTCCCAGGGGAATGAAAGGCACTGGATAATGGCCTCCTCCTCCTCACACTGCCCCTTTCTGCCTCCCAATTCTCTAACCTTTTCCTAACCTAGAGCCAACCTTTTTCCTCTGATTTTCCTGTTATCAGTAGACCAGCCCTCCGCCTCCCAGCCCCCAACTCCCCTACCATTTACATTTAGATTGTTCAGTGTGTCCGCAGTTTTGAATAAGCCTCTTAACACATCTATCATCCTAAACCTGACTGCAGAAGCAGTCTATTTCGCTCCCATTAAGGCTTGCCCTAGGCGATTACCTGCTGAGGAGGGGAGCGGGGCATGGGGAGATCTCCATAAACCAGCCCCCGTGACAGCCACACTCTGAGAGGAATGCTTGGTTTCATTCGGAGGCAGTGGGGATGAGAGATGATGTCTAGAGGCTTGGGGAATAATCTAAGAAGCCCCCCCCCCCCCCACTCCTTCCTAAGGGAGAGTCAGCTTCCTACCAGGTTTGAAAAACACAAATGACTTCGAAGCTCTTCCCAATTTAAGCCAGGTGGACAGATGCGGATGGGGGAAAACCGGGGAGGGAGGGTGAGAGAAAGAGGGAGAGAGAGATTGATTGACTGACATTTGTGTTTGTGTGCAGAGAGCTTGCCAGAGAGAGGGGGAACAGAAATGCAGATGTAAAAAAGGAGTTTGTGTGAGAACAAAGAGAGAGGGGGAACAGAAATGCAGATGTAGAGAAAAGTGTGTGTTTGTGCCTGTGAGAGATAGAGAGAAAGAGAGAGAGATGGGGGAAAACAGAAATGCAGTTGAAAAGAAACATGTGGGAGAGAGAGAGAGAGATTGAGGAGGAAAACAGAAATATAGATTTCAAAAAGCAAGGGTGCCTCTGTGACAATCACACCCAGAGACAAAGAGGGAGGTTTGAAAAATCTGGAAATGTGTGTGTATATCATGAATGAAAGTGGGGCAGGCTGCCAGACCTACCAGGCCTGAAAGAGGAAATGTTTCCTCCCCTCTCCCTTCTACTCCTCCCGCTCTCTCTCCCTCCCTCCTTAGGGCCTATCCAATCCACACAACACAAAGAAAGAGGAAGAAAAGTTCCAAAAACCAAGGAAGAAGAATTCCAGAAACCAAATTCTCCCTGTGGCAGAAAGTGGAAAGCAAGCTCCTCAGGAAGTTCCAGGGATTACCCATCCACTTCGGCATCCAACAAAAACTCCTCATCACCGACTTTGAGGCCCCCTCTACTTCACCTCTCCTTCAGCAAACCCAGCCTGCACGATGCTTTGCTCCTCTGGTGCTAACCTTCTTATAATAACGTTGGTATTTGTTAAGCGCTTACTATGTGCAGAGCACTGTTCTAAGCGCTGGGGGAGATACAGGGTAATCAGGTTGTCCCACGTGAGGCTCACAGTTCATCCCCATTTTCCAGATGAGGTCACTGAGGCGCAGAGAAGTGAAGTGACTTGCCCACAGTCACACGGCTGACAAGTGGCAGAGCCGGGAGTCGAACTCATGACCTCTGACTCTGAAGCCCAGGCTCTTTCCACTGAGCCACGCTGTTTCCTAATAATAATGGTATTTGCTAAGCCCCTCTTATGCACCAAGCACTGTCCTAAGCACTGTTCTAAGCTAATCAGGTTGTCCCGCATGGGGCTCACAGTCTTAATCTTGAGAAGCAGTGTGGCTTAGTGAAAAGAGCACGGGTTCGGGAAGTCAGAGGATGTGGGTTCTAATCCCAGCTCTGCCACTTGTCTGCTGTGTAACCTTGGGCAAGCCCCTTCACTTCTCTGTGCCTCAGTGACCTCATGTGTCAAATGGGGATTGAGACTGAGCCCTATATGGGACAACCTGATTACCTTGGATCTATCCCAATGCTTAAAACATTGCTAGGCACATAGTAAGCACTTAAATACCATCATTATAATTATTATTAATAATCCCCATTTGACACATGAGGTCACTGAGGCACAGAAAAGGTCACACAGCAGACAAGTGGCGGAGACTGGATTAGAACCCATGTCCCTGACTCCCAAGCCCGGGCTCTTTCCACTGAGCTCCGCTGCTTCGCACTGGGCCTCGATCTCATCTGTGTCACTGCTGTTCCCTAGCCCAAATCCTTCCTCTGGCCAGAAACGCCCTCCCTCCTTAATTCCGACAGACGATTTCTCTCCCCCTCTTTCAAAGACTTATTGACAGTGCATCTCACGGTTCACCCGTGACCATGACAGTTCACCCATGACCTCCTTCTTGCCAAATCCAATGCTTCCTACTCTATCCTAATCCTCCTCCACTTCTCAGCTGCCTTTGACACTGTCGACCATCCCCTTCTCCTCCGTACCTCATCTCACCTTGGCTTCACGGACTCCGTCCTCTCCCGGTTCTCCTCTTATCTTTCTGGCCGCTCATTCTGGGTCTCCTTCGCGGGTTCCTCCTCCCCCTCCCATCCTCTAACTGTTGGGGTTCCTCGAGGGTCAGTTCTTGGCCCTCTTCTGTTCTCCATCTATACTCACTCCTTTGGTGAACTCATTCCCTCCCACGGCTTCAACTATCATCTCCACGCAGATGACACCCAAATCTACATCTCCTCCCCTGTTCTCTGTGTGGGGATGCAGCATGGCTCAGTGGAAAAAGCCCAGGCTTGGAAGTCAGAGGTCACGGGCTCGAACCCCAGCTCTGCTGTTTGTTGGCTGTGTGACCTTGGGCAAGTCACTTAACTTCTCTGTGCTTCAGTTCCCTCATCTGTAAAATGGGGATGAAGACTGTGAGCCCCATGTGGGATAACCTGATTACCTTGTACCTACCCCAGCGCTTAGAACAGTGCTTGACACATAATAAGTGCTTAACAAATGCCAACATTATTATTATTATTCTCTCCCCCTCCATCCAATCTCATATCTCCTCCTGCCTCCAGGACGTCTCCACGTGGATGTCTGCCCGCCACCTAAAACTCAACATATCTAAGACTGAGCTCCTCATCTTCCCTCCCAAACCCCGTCCTCTCCCTGACTTCCCCATCATGGTGGATGGCACGACCATCCTTCTTGTCGCAGAGACCCGCAACCTTGGTATCGTCCTTGACTCGGCTCTCTCATTCACCCCACACATCCAATCTATCACCAAGGTCTGCCGGTCTCACCTTCACAGTATCGCCAAGATCCGCCCTTTCCTCTCCATCCAAACTGTTATCGTGCTGGTACAAGCATAATATCCCGACTGGATTATTGTATCAGCCTCCTCCCTGATCTCCCTTCCTCCTGTCTCTCCCCACTCCAGTCTATTCTTCATTCTGCTGCCCGACTTATCTTCCTGCAGAAGGGCTCTGGGCATGTCACTCCCCTCCTTAAAACCCTCCAGTGGTTGCCTATCAACCTCCTCATGAAACAAAAACTCCTCACTCTTGGCTTCAAAGTTCTCCATCCTCTTGCCTCTTACCTCACCTCCCTTCTCTCCTACTGCCCACTCCGCACGCTCCGCTCCTCTGCCGCTCACCTCCTCACCGTCCCCGGTTCACCACTATCCCGCCGTCGACCTCTGGCCCACGTCCTCCCACTGTCCCGGAACGCCCTCCCTCCTCACCTCCTCCAAACTAACTCTCTTCCCCCCTTCAAAGCCCTACTGAGAGTTCACCTCCTCCAGGAGGCCTTCCCAGTCTGAGCCCCCTTTCTCTCTGCTCCTCCTTCCCTCCCCCCCGACCCTCTGCTCTTCCCCTTTCCCCACCCCTCAATTCTGTGCATTTCTGTATATATTATTTATTACACTATTTATTTTGTTAATGGGGTGTGTATCGCCATGATTCTATTTATCTTGATGATGTTGTCTTGTTTTATTTTGTTCTGTTTTGCTTTTCTATCTCCCCCGTTTAACTGTATGCCCATTATTGGGCAGGGATTGTCTCTATTTGTTGTCGAATTGTACATTCCAACCGCTTAGTACAGTGCTCTGCACATAGTAAACACTCAATAAATACTACTGAATGAATGAATCTCCTCCAAGAGGCCTTCCCAGACTAAGCCCCACTTTTTCTCCTCTCCCAAGCCCATCTACATTGCCCTGATTTGCTCCCTCCCTTCAACCCCATAGCACTTATGTATATATCTGTCATTTTTTACTTATTTCTATAGATGTCTGCCTCTCCCCACTCCAGACTGTGAGCTTGGTGTGGGCAGGGAATATTCATTCATTGATTCATTCAATCATATTTATTGAGCACTTACTGTGTGCCGAGCACTGTTCTAAGAGCTTGGAAAGTATAATTCAGCAACGGAGACAATCCTTACCCAACAGTGGGCTCCTAGTCTAGAAGGGGGAGACGGACAACAAAACAAGACAAGTAGACAGGCGTCAATAGCATCAAAAATAAATAGAATTATAGATAAATACACATAGCACTGTTTATTGTTGTATTGTACTTTCCCAAGCACTTAGTTCAGTCTTCTGCGCACAGTAAGAGCGTAATAAATACAATTGAATGAATGCATGTCATTAACGTTAAGATGGAGAGAGCTCCGATGGGGCATATTTTAGGGTTAAGAGACTTCTCTTAAGGAACTTCTCTGTGCCTCAGCTTCCTCGTCTGTAAAATGGGGATTGAATACCTGTTCTCCCTTTCCTCTTAGATTGTGAGTTTCATGGGGGACAGGGATGGTGCCCAACCAAATTATCTTGGCTCTACCCAGAATGTAGTATAATACTTGTCATATAGTAAGCCCTTAAGTATAATAGCAACAACAATAATAATATAGTACATTATAATTACTATTAATAATAATGATGCATTTGTTAAGTGCTTACTAAGTGCCAAGCACTGTTCTAAGCTGTAGGTACAAGGTCATCAGGTTGTCCCACGTGGCGTTCCCAGACTTAATCTCCCTTTTACAGATGAGTGAACTGAGGGCCAGAGAAGTGAAGTGGCTTGCCCAAAGTCACAACGGCCGATAAATGGCGGAGGTGGGATTAGAACCCGTGACCAATAATATGATTATTAACAAAAATTATCATCACCAAGAGATTAGCATAGTGCTCTGCACATAGTAAGCACTCAAATACCTATTTCCTCACGAAAATCAACACGATCAGGTCTGAGCTCCCCAAAGTCACCCCTCCCCCTCTCCCCTCCCCCCCACCGACCCCCTCCCTTACTTTTCCATCCTTCCCTGCAGTATCCTCAGAGGAGATCTCCTCCCTCCTCGCAAGCGCCACCCCCTCCACCTGCGCCTCGGACCCCATTCCCTCTCACCTTCTTAAAACCGTCGCCCCTGCCCTCCTACCTTCCTTAACTTCTATTTTTAACCACTCGATCTCCAAGGGCTCCTTCCCCTCTGCTTTCAAACACGCCCACGTCTCCCCCATCCTAAAAAAACCCGCTCTCGACCCCACTTCCCCCTCCAGTTATCGCCCTATCTCCCTACTACCCTTCCTTTCCAAAATCCTAGAACGAGTCGTCTACGATCGATGCTTAGAATTCCTTAACTCCCATTCTCTCCCAGACCCCCTCCGATCTGGCTTCCGTCCCCTCCGCTCTACCGAGACCGCTCTCTCTAAGGTCACCCGTGACCTCCTTCTTGCCAGATCCGATGGCTCCTACTCCATTCTGATCCTCCTTGATCTCTCTGCTGCCTTTGACACTGTCGACCATCCCCTCCTCCTCCATACCTTATCTCACCTCGGCTTCACGGACTCTGTCCTCTCCCGGTTCTCCTCTCACCTCTCCGGCCGGTCCTTCTCGGTCTCCTTCGCCGGCGCCTCCTCCCCCTCCCATCCTTTAACCGTCGGAGTTCCTCGAGGGTCAGTTCTCGGCCCTCTTCCGTTCTCCATCTACACTCACTCCCTCGGTGAACTCATCCGCTCTCACGGCTTTGACTACCATCTCTACGCAGATGACACGCAGATCTACATCTCCGCCCCTGTCCTCTCCCCCTCCCTTCAGGCTCGCATCTCCTCCCGCCTCCGGGACGTCTCCGCCTGGATGTCGGCCCGCCACCTAAAACTCAACATAAGCGAGACTGAGCTCCTCGTCTTCCCTCCCGAACCCGGTCCTCTCCCGGACTTCTCTATCACCGTGGATGGCACGACCGTCCTTCCCGTCTCTCGGGCCCGCGATCTCGGTGTCATCCTTGACTCGTCTCTCTCGTTCACCCCACGCGTCCTATCCGTTACCGAGACCTGCCGGTCTCACCTCTACGATATCGCCGAGATCCGCCCTTTCCTCTCCACCCAAACGGCTACCTTACTGTTACGGGCTCTCGTTATATCCCGGCTAGACTACCGTGTCAGCTTTCTCTCTGACCTCCCTTCCTCCTCTCTCGCCCCGCTCCGGTCTATTCTTCACTCCGCCGCCCGGCTCATCTTCCCGCAGAAACGATCTGGGCATGTCACTCCCCTTCTTAAACACCTCCAGCGGTTGCCTATCGACCTCCGCTCCAAACAAAAACTCCTCACTCTAGGCTTCGAGGCTCTCCATCACCTTGCCCCTTCCTACCTCTCCTCCCTTCTCTCTTTCTACCGCCCACCCCGCACGCTCCGCTCCTCCGCTGCCCACCTCGTCACCGTCCCTCGGTCTTGCCTATCCCGCCGTCGACCCCCGGGTCACGTCCTCCCGCGGTCCCGGAACGCCCTCCCTCCTCACCTCCGCCAAACCGATTCTCTTTCCCTCTTCAAAACCCTACTTAAAACTCACCTCCTCCAAGAGGTGAGACTGAGCTCCTCTTCTCCCTCTACTCCCTCTGCCATCCCCCCTTTACCTCTCCACAGCTAAACCCTCTTTTTCCCCTTTTCCCTCTGCTCCTCCACCTCTCCCTTCCCATCCCCACAGCACCGTACTCGTCCGCTCGACTGTATATATTTCCGTTACCCTATTTATTTTGTTAATGAATTGTACATCGCCTCAATTCTATTTAGTCGCCATCGGTTTTTACAAGATGTTCTTCCCCTCGACTCTATTTATCGCCATCGTTCTCGTCCGTCCGTCTCCCCCGATTAGACCGTAAGCCCGTCAGACGGCAGGGACTGTCTCTGTTGCCGACTTGTTCATTCCAAACGCTTAGTACAGTGCTCTGCACATAGTAAGCGCTCCATAAATACTATTGAATGAATGAATGAATGAAATACGACTGAAGGAACCATTAGCAGGCTTGGGGAAGAGTGTGAGCAAGGGATCCCGGGAGCAAGGGTGGGAATATTAGAAGTTGAAAGCAAGCATCTTGGCTTAGTGGAAAGAGCACAGTCTTGGGAGTCAGAGGTCATGGGTTCTAATCTCACCTCCACCACTTAGCTGTGCGACTTTGGGCAAGTCACTTCACTTCTCTGTGCCTCATTTACCTCATCTGTAAAATGGGGATTACGACTGTGAGCTCCAGGTGGGACAACCTGATTACCTTGTGTGTCTACTCCAGCGCTTAGAACAGTGCTTGGCACATAGTAAGCGCTTAAATGCCGTCATTATTAATTAGAAGGTGAATTTGGGAAGAGTGAAAATTGTGCGTGAAGAGAACTGAGATGAATGACTTCATACGATTCATGACTATTCTAGGAATGAATTCATGATTTAATGACTGAATGTCAGTCAAACGTATTTACTGAGCGCTTACTGTGTGTAGAGCACTGTATTAAGCACTTGGGAGAGTACTACATAGCAATAAACAGACACATTCTCTGCCCACAGTGAGCCTACAATCTAGAGGGAGCATAAGATGAGGAGAGTCACAAAGACAATGGTCATGAATTTGGGCTTGATACGGAGGAAAATGGGGAGTCACTGAGGGGTTTTGAGGTGTGGAGGCATGTGGATCGGCAAACCTTTTGGCCGGACGAGCTGGGCGGCACTGTGAAGCACGGATGGAGGTGGAGAGAGGCAGATAGAGGGGAAGTCGGTGAGGAGGCTGGATCAGTAGCTCTAACCATGTCATGATAAGAGCCTGAACCAGAATGGTGTTTTTTGGGGGGGGGGGCATCAGTAATAATAATGATATTTATTAAGCACTTACTGTGTGCAGAGCACTGAACTAATTGCTAGGAGAGAATGCCCAGGTGGGAATTAGACAAGGTCCCTGTCCCTCAGGGAGCTCACAATCCAAGGAGGGCAGATATGGGAAGTGTGGTGGAGAAAAGATTGGTAGGATTTAGTAATAATAATGATGGTATTTGTTAAGCACTTACTATGTGCCAAGCACTGCTCTACGTGCTGAGGTAGATACAAACAGCATGGCCTAGCGGCAAGAGCATGGGCATCAAAGGTCATGGGTTCTAATCCTGAATCTTCCACTTGTCCGCTGAGTGACCTTGGGCAAGTCACTCCACTTCTCTGGGCCCCAGTTACTTCGTCTGGAAAATGGGAATTTGAGACTGTGAGCCCCACCTGGGACAAGTACTGTATCCACCCCAAAGCTTAGTTCAGTACCTAGCAAGTAGTAAGTGCTTAATAAATATCATAATTATTATTACAAGGTCATCGGGTTGTCCCACATGAGACTCAGTCGCAATCCCCAACAGAGAAGTAGTGTGGTTTAGTGGATAGAGCACCGACCTGGGATCCAAAAGATCATGGGTTCCTACCCCGACTCTACCACATGTCTGCTGTGTGATCCTGGGCAAGTCACTTCACTGGGCCTCAGTTACCTTATCTGTAAAATGGGAATTGAGTGTGAGCCCTTTGTGGGACAGGACGGTGTCCAACCTAACTCGTATCTACCCCACCACTTGGAACGGTGCTTGGCACATAGTAAGTGCTTAACAAGTCCCATAATTATTATTTTAGAGAGGCAGTAACTGAGGCACAGAGAAGGGAAGTGACTTGCCCCAGATCACACAGCAGTTAAGTGGCAGAGCCACCATTAGAACCCAGATCCTCTAACTCCCAAGGCTGTGGTCTTGCCTCTAGGCTGTACCTGAATTGATGTAAGAGCTGAAAAGCAGTGAGGAGCTGTGTCACGAGCCCCCACTTGGTACCATCAGGACCTTCCCGGACCCGGGGAGTCTCAGTGACACTTACTAAAAGTTCAAACCACACCTCTGATCGCCAAGGTTACCGTGGAAAGTTTTTACTTGGTTTTACCAGCATGCAAGGGAATGACACATACCTACACTCACTCAATCCACTCCACCACGGGTTTAAAAACCACTCAGCTGGTCAAGGGAGCCCATTCTGCCAATGTTTCTTCTTTCAAATTCCAAGTGCTGCTGATTTCTGTGTGCTTCTGCTCTCCAACTGCTTTCCTCTATACCACCTCCAAATACCCCCTACATCCCCGTGCAACCTCCTTTTATCTGCCCTAGGCTTGGCAGCTGTGGCTCTATATGGTAGTCATTGATTAGTCCTGGGTAGAATAGGGAGAGAAAGCCATGCCTCTCACCACGCTCGCCCCCACAGGCCTGCAATCACCTGCCTGACGTAGAGGCTGATCAGTGGCTTCGCAACATCTCTTCCTTGTTGTTGGTCGCGGGATCACAAACAGTCTCTATTAAGGCAGCTTGTTGTGGGCTCATCACAAGCTGCAGGTGACCCCGAGGAGGTGTTGATTCTGAGACAGAAAGCCCCGTGACCTGATCATCATTCTTTTCACCAAACTTGGCCCTCTTGCCCCCTGCCCAGACCTCATCTTGGACCCCTTCCTCCTCCTGCACTCGTGACAATGAGAAAGATCCAGGCACTGGAAAGATGGCGGCCCCTTTAAATTCCCTCTGATCTGCTCTAATTGTTCTGCTCCTATTAGTGATAATAACTGTGGTATTTGTTAGGTGCTTACGATGCGCCAGACACTGTACTAAGTGCTGGGGTGGGTATAAGCAAATCGGGTTGGACACAGTCCCTGTCCCACGTGGGGCTCACAGCCTCAGTCCCCATTTTCCAGATGAGGTAACTGAGGCCCAGAGAGGTGAAGTGACTTGTCCAAGGTCACAGAGCAGACAAGTGGCGGGGCCAGAATTAGAATAATAACTATGGCATTAGTTGAGCACTCACTACATGCCAGGCGCTGTACTAATAGCTGGGGTGGACACAAGCAAATAGGGTTGGACACACATGGGGTCACAGCCTCAATCCCCATTTTACAGAGAGGCACAGAGAAGTGGACTTGCCCAAGGCCACACAGCAGACAAGTGGTGTGGCCGGGATTAGAACCCATGACCTTCTGACTCCCAGGCCCATGCTTTATCCACTAGGCCCTGCTGCTTCATTCTCCCTTCTGCTTTGCAACCCTTCCACCCGCAGTGATGCCCACACCCACAGCCCCCATCATCTGGCCTAGGACTGTCCCTTCCTCCTGAAATCGGGGATAGAAATGCTGAACCTGAAACGATGGGATGGCTACATGATAATCAGGTTGAATTCAATCCTTGTCTCACACGGGGCTCTCAGTCTAAGAATTTTACTGAATCTCTGAATTTTACAGGTGAGGAAACTGAGGCCCAGAGAAATGACGTGACTTGCTCAAGGTCACACAGCGGGCAAGCGGTGGTGTGGGGATTAGAACCCAGGTGCTCTGATTTCAAGGCCTGTGCTCTTTCCACTAGGCCCGCTGCTTCTCCAAGACTAAATTCAGGGGTCCCTCTCTTGGCAGATCAGCTTTAAAGAGCTCATATGCAAAGCGTTTAAGATCTGCCAAGAAAGAGCCCCCTGATGATTCCTAATAGCCCCCAGAGGTCCTGAACTCCAACTGGAAATTTAGGTGGAAGTTGTCAGAAAGAGGACAGAGAAAGAGACAGAGTGGGGAAATAACACAGACTTACCAAAATTCATACCACTTGCAGATGCATATCTTTGCAGACAAGTAGAGGGTAACCACATATGACTATAGGACTGTTTTACTAATACTTTATAATCATGGTATTTATTAAGCAAATGCTATGTTCCAATTGCTTTTATAATGTAACCAAATCAGAAACGGTACATAATTCACACGGGACACCCACCGTACAGAAACGCTTGATAGTCTCCTCCTCAAAAACCTCCAGTGGTTGCCTATCGTGTTTCGGCATGAAGCAAAAACTCCGCACTCTTGGCTTCGAAGCTGTCCATCCCCTTGTCCCCTCCTACTTCACCTCCCTTCTCTCCTTCTCCAGCCCACCCCATACGCTCCTCTCCTCTGCTGCCGTTCACCTCCTCACCGTGCCCCGTTCTCGCCCGTCCCGCCGTCGACCCCTGGCCCACGTCCTACCACTGTCCCGGAATGCCCTCCCTCCTCACCTCCGCCAAACTCTCTTCCCCTCTTCAAAGCCCTACTGAAAGCTCACCTCCTCCAGGAGGCCTTCCCAGACCGAGCCCTCCCTTTCCCTCTGCCCCTCCTCCCCTCCCCATTCCCCCTCCTCCCTCCCTCTGCTCTATCTCCTTCCCCTCCCCACAGCACTTGTGTATATTTGTATATATTATTTATTACTCTATTTTATTAATGATTTCTAGATATCCGTGATTCTATTTATCTTGATGGTATTGACGCCCGACTACTTGTTTTGTTGTCCGTCTCCCCCTTTTAGACTGTGAGCCCATTGCTGGGCAGTGATTGTCTCTGTCTGTTGCCAAATTGTACATTCCAAGTGGTTAGTACAGTGCTCTGCACACAGTAAGCGCTCGGTAAACACGACTGAATCAATTAAATGTGTTTTAAACCGAGGGCTTTCTGGGGTGTTCAGTTTTTAAACGCATGTTCACCTAAATAGGTGTTGGCTAAGCTATTCCTAGAAGCCAGTTATGAGTCACGACTGATAATAAACAGAAAGCTGTTTAAATATGGCGGATCTGCTTCCCGTGGAAAGAAATTAAGTAATAAAACACATTCCCTCATGCCAGATTCTACAAATCCAGCCTGGTTAAATGTCACCTAAGACTTTTAAGCTCACTGTGGGCAGAGAACATGTCTACCAGTTCTGTCATTCTCTCCCACACGATTAGTAAATGCTCCGCGCACAGTAAGCGCTCAGTCAATTTGATCGATTGATTGGATAGGTAAGACAGAACGCTTGACCTGTTTAATTCCTGTAATGTTCTTTCCACTCTCTGGATAGGGGTGTTGTGAACTGAGGTTTGTAAAGACCTGTGTCGTTTTCCAGAGGAGCGTTCTCCACCTTGCCACACAAGTGCTGTGATCGGACTCGACAGAGTGAATTGCCGTTGTGGTTCTAAATGGCGATATCCGTGGCCACCAACGGCCAACCTGAGAGGTACTCAAATCTTGGGAGAAAGAAAGGCTAAATTGGGAATTTTGAAATGAAGAGAAAAGCAAACTGGTTGCACCTTTCACAGAACCCAAACAGGTATTGAATCCCCGCTTTCTGGACGAGGAAACTGAGGCACAGAGCAATGATGTGGCTTGCCCAAGGTCACACATCAGGGAAGTGGTGGAGTTGGGATTAGAACACCGGTCCTCTTACTTCAAGGCCCGAGCTCTTTCCACTAGGCCCTCACTGCTACTCCAAGAGTAAATTCCCGATTCAAAATCAGGCAAGAAGCGGCTTGGCCTAGTGGATAGATCTCGGGCCTGGGAGTCAGAGAGACCTGGGTTCTAATCCCGGCTCCGCCACTTGTCCGCTGTGTGACCTTGGGCAAGTCGCTTAACTTCTCCATGCCTCAGTTCCCTTTTCTGTAAAATGGGGATTAAGACTGAGAGCCTTATGAGGGATAGGGACCGTGTCCAAGTACTTGGCACATAGCAAGCGCTTAATAAATGCCATCATTATTATTAACTTGTACCTACCCCAGTGCTTAGTAGCTCGGTGTGGTCAGGGAAATGTGTCTGTAATAGTGTTGTTTTGTGTGTCCCTGAAGCGCTTAGTACAGTGCTCCACACATAGTAAGTGCTCAATAAATAAGATTGATTGATTGACTGATTGGTACAGTGCCTAGCACATAGTAAGTGCTTAATAAATACCATAAAAAGGCCAAAACAAACAAACAAACAAAGAAAAACACCTCAATTAAGCAGTCCTTGGAATCACTTAATGGGAAAACGATTCAGCGTTGGAACTTCTTTCCGGCGCATTAAAATATAATGATAACAACAGCAACAACAAAGATAAGAATAGTATCTGTTAATCCCTTACCATGTGGCAGGCACTGTACTAAACTCTACCTGATTTCACGGGCTTAAGGGACAGCGTGGCCTGGTCTGGTCTTAACCCAGCTCCCTGCCTTAACTTTCCCTGCCAAGGAGAGACGTCCACTCGATTTGAAATTGCTTCAACGTTTATTTCATTTAAAGACTCAAAAACACAGTCATCGCAGTTCATTTGCAACCATCAGCGTCAAGAGTTCTCGAATCACGTGTCGACATTCGTAGACAAAGAAAACGTACTCTGTGCTGCGCAAAGTAGGAGGGAGTTGTTCTAGGTCAGTTGGCTGAGACCTCTGAGAGTCCAGCACTCTGGCATTTTCAGAATCGGACCTCGGGAGGAACGCTGCTGCTTCTGCAAAGATAGGGAATCGACTCTTTCTCGGCCTCTGTCTCTCCCCCCGCCCCGTCTCTGTCTCTCTCTGTGGCTCTTTCCTTCGTGTTCAGGTTCTGCGTGGGTCCCAGGCCTTAGGACTCTATCGCCGGCACCCGCCGATCCAAAAATCAGCCCTCCAATGGAGTCGGCTGAGACAAAGAAATTACTCTAACCACCAAACGCACAATGCACCTGGATCGGAAACATCGGCCACGGACAAGAAATGTTTTCAATGTTTGAGACGTGAAAAAAAATATATGCGAATTTTAGGACAGGATGACCAAAGGGTCATGTTTGTGCTCATTCTCACCAGAGATTTCAATTCTGCTCCACTAGATTGTAAAGTCCTTGAGATCAGGGATCATGCCTACCAACTCTATTATATTGTACTTTTCCTCTAGACCATAAAAACTCCTCTTGGGCAGGGAACACGTCTACCAACTCTGTTGTATTGCATCCTCCCAATCATGTGCTCTGCACCCGGTAAGCACTCAGTAAATACCACTGATGGATGATTGATTGATTGATTTCCCAAGGGGTTAACACAGTGCTCTGTACACAGCGCTCAATCAATACCACGGATTGACTCCTGATATCGCGGTGAACAACCCTCAAACCCCTGGCTTCCGGGCCACGCATGCTGTTTTGGTCCCTGGGTTCGTTCTTTCATTCATTTGTATTTATTGAGCACTTAACTGCGTACAGAGCACTGTACTGAGCACCTCCGATGGAGCCACACAGCGGATCGTGTGTCTCCTGGTGACCTCTGCTCAGGCTTTGGACGACTCTGGCCCGCGGTCACCAAGATGGTTTACTGTTATCGTTTCTTCTGGACCGGAACAGTAAAGGGTAGAAGACAACTCTCCAGCCAAACACCTGTCACTTGGTAGAAACCTCATTTGTGCCCATCCGGGCTTGGTGAAGCCAACTGACTGTCACTTAGGGGATGGGTCACCCTGCCCTTCTTCCTTCCTCCTCCTCCTCTTCTCCCTCCTCTCTGTTATCCTTTTTGCTCATTTCACCCCCGCACTCGGAGGTGGGGCGAGTAGGGAATGTTAAACTTTATACGAGTCCCTTCTGCTGCCTCTGAGCTGCTCTGGGAAAAGGTTGTTTTTTTTTGTTTTTTGGTAGGATTTGGGGGTAAGGAGAAAGGCTGAAGCTACTGGGCCAAATGAGGATTTGGGATATATGGACATTTCAACTACTCAAGCTTTCTTTGGCCCGGACAGCTTATTAAAGCACACATATGTGTACTGGCTATTTACCAACACCCACACCCACACACATGAATCAACACACCAGCCTCCACCCACCTGGCTCTTTTGACCTTTTCCCACTTTTAATGGACTGATTCTTCATTGACGATGTCGGATTTACTGGCTGCGATTAACTGACAGGCCGGCTGATCTGAAAAGTTTACAGAACCGCATCTCTTCAATCTGTTCTCAACTTCCAAGCGGGCTGCTCTGTAGAGGAACAGACTCCCTTTGGCCTCAGTTATAATGAGGCAGCCACAAATAGCCTCCGTAACATCCCAAAATAAGTTGGAAAATCACAGCTTTCATATTCAGATGGACCGCCCTGGGTGGGGGGACTGGATTTCTGGAATCCGTCTGTCTCAGGCAGGACACCGGAGCCAAGGAGCTCCATGTTGCCAAGGACAAATTTATTCTGTACGATTAGAGCCGAATGTAAGCAGCCACTCTTTAAGGTCCCGTGCCCACCCGTGGCTTGGGTGGAAGAAAAACCCTTCCGTATTATTGGCCCCCTTCTTTCTAATGAGATCATCACCCCTTCCCCTTCTGCTTCTAGCCAGTCACCGTGAGCCGCAGAGAAACAGTACTCTCCCAAGCGTTCAGTACAGTGCTCTGCACACAGTAAGCACTCGATAAACACCACTGATGCTACGTCATGATTAATACACTTCTCTTTATGCTTTTCGATTCGGGCCTCACCGAATCAAAGCATCTCTCCTCTTCCCCGACTTTCCCCGGACAGATCCGCTATGAGGTTTTTCCCTGCTGTGACCTCAGTGAAGAATCAAATCTCCTCGTTTACGTTTATCGCCGCCGGGTAAATGGAAGTTTACACCGGTTGATGTAGGGTGGTTTTTTTTGTTGTTTTAAACCTTAACGGGATTATAAATCTGAACGATGGTGAGAATCGTACATGTCCACAGCGAGAAATCACATTTTGATGCTGCTAATTACAGCCACTGAAACTTTCTCTCTGACTTGATGAGAAGAGGAAAATTCCAGCCATTCTGGACTAGCTGTAACCTGCAGTAGTCTTTTTACTGCCATGAAAAAGTCAATTAAAGTTGTCTCTTTTGGAAATGCTCCCGATTCCTGAATAATTGTCACTGTCTAGACACAGTACTGGGGTTTTAAGATGGGCTTAAACATTTTGGCTTTTTTCCAAACCTCTCTTCCCGCTACGCCCAGATTTCTCTCTTTCGCTCAATGAGGCATTACTAACGGTTTTGACCTTGAGGACGTGGACGTGTTGGCTGATTCTGAAATTCATATGGAAAATATAAAAACATCTGCACGTTTGATGTTCCTAGTTAAAAAAAAAAAAAAGCACCAGATGTATGAAAAATAGGAAACGTACGGCCTATTAGAAATATAGAAAGTCGAATGGCATTCACGGTACAAAGGCATGTCTTAAAAAAAAAGCAGCGGGAAGAGAAATTGAGGGGCAGAAACCAAAAATTGCACCGTATCACACTGGCAGGTGTCATGCCTCAGAGGACCGGGGTCATCGGTCGAGGCCAAAGTCACACGGTGCAGTCCCGGTCTGCCGGAGCGGTCTGGCGGATTACCACCCGCACGGCCTGCGGGGATAAAGACGGCAGCCCCGCTCCGGCTGATGGAATCGGGCGGCAGACGGTTGAGGTATTTCGAAAAAGGTGACCCTACCAATTTGGATTTTCCTCCTCCCTTCTCCCCGCCACCCAGCCGGTCCCAAAGGACAACACCTGGCATGAGCGCGCGCGTGAATCTCCCCCTCTTCCCCGAACACAGACATGAATGTCCCTCAGCTCCACCGACAAGCTCCCTCGCCCCCTTCCCACAAGCCCCCCGTCCATCTTGCGCAGGCGGGAGACGCGCTCTCCGCGGCTCGGGTGAAAAACTCAGGCCGAGGCGCCAGTCTTCTCGTCCTTCCGTCGGCCGACGATACCTCCTCTCGCGTCGACGGCGTTCCGAAAGTGCATCTCCTCAGTTAAGTGATTCCCGGAGGAAGGCACTACTCCGATGGACCCCCCGATCTGTTGGCAGCCCCAAGTCCAGAGATTCAACGGCAGAGCTCGGTGTCCTGGAGCCGAAGGGCCCGCGGCCGGGGGGTGGCGTTGGTCTTCGGAGGCCGCGGCGCGATGCCCTTCCGTGCCGGCATTTCTTCCGGACGGCCGCCCGGGGTGGAGGGGCTTGAGCTCTGGGGGAGAAAGCCGGCCCCTCAGAGCTCTCGACAAAGCTGCCGGGAAAGGCCTGTCCTGCCATTGCGCTGCAACGTCCCTTGAACCAACCACCTCTCGCTTTTGTGCACAAACACGATGTCGCCCTTTGAGTTCGATCTCGGCTTCGCTCTGAGGAGGATAGAGACCACCCACGCGATACCTAAGGGAGTTGGGGAGGAGGGAGGAGACGCAGCAGAATAGGCAGCTTGACACAGCAATCAAAAATCACTGAAACAGGTCTCGGCGTCATCCGGTCGGAAAAGAACAACCCCTGGGATCGTGAACTAACCTCATGCCCCCCCTTCCATCGCTCTTACAACTCTGGAGCTCTCTCTCATTGTCTACCAAACAACGACCTTCCTTTTCTTTGGATTGGCTCTGCCCTGCTCCACTTTTAGTCCAAGGAGCCTTCTGAGATAGCCCGCCTGAATCCATCAACCCATCCATCCATTTTTTTTGAAACGGTATTTAATAATAATAATAATAACAAAGGTGGTATTTGTTAAGCGCTACTATGTGCAGATCACTGCTCTAAGCCCTGAAGAGGTAATCAGGTTGTCCCACGTGAGCGTGGCTCAGTGGAAAGAGCCCGGCTTGGGAGTCAGAGGCCATGGGTTTGAATCCTGTCTCTGCCACTTGTCAGCTGTGTGATGCCTCAGTTACCTCATCTGGGGATTAACTGTGAGCCTCACGAGGGACAACCTGATTAGCCTGTATCTACCCCAGCGCTTAGAACAGTGCTCTGCACATAGTAAGCGCTTAACAAATACCAACATTATTATTAATCCCCATTTTACAGATGAGGTAACTGAGGCACAGAGAAGTTGAGTGACTTGCCCACAGTCACACAGCTCTTACTATGGGCCAGGCACTGTACTAAGCACTGGGGTGGATACAAGCAAATCAGGTTGGATATAGCCCCCCGTCGCACACGGGGCTCACCATCTTAATCTCCATTTCACAGACGAGGTAACTGAGGCACAGAGAATTGAAGTGACTTGCCCAAGGTCACACAGCAGACAGGCGGCAGAGTCGGGATCAGAAGCAGGGAAGCAACTTGGCGTAGTGGATAGAGCACGGGCCTGGGAGTCAGAAGGGCATGGATTCTAATCCCGGCTCCTCCACTTGTCTTCTGTGTGACCTTGGGTAGGTCACTTCACTTCTCTGGGCTTCAGTTGCCTCATTTGTAAAATGGGGACTGAGACTGTGAGCTCTACGTGGGACAGGGACTTGTATCCACCCCAGTGCTTAGTATACTGTCTGGCCCATAGTAAGCGCTTAACAGATACCATTAAGAAAACCAAAAACCCAGGTCCTTCTGACTCCCAGACCCCGTGCTTTATCCACCAGGCCACGATGCTTCCAGTTACGACCTTCTGTATCTTGGATCCTTCTCAAAACTTAGTCTGGGTGCCTAGAGCACAGCCCAGCTGGTGGATTTTATGTGGACACAGATGTGTTTTCTCCATTCGTGCCCATACATTATACTCTGTGCTAGTCCTCGTTAGAAGGTCGGCTCTCGGAAACAGGCCGGAGCATTGTTCCGTCCCACGGGATTATAACTCTCATCCGGGGGGCTTTCTGGGGAAGTGGGGGGGGGGGGGGTCGATCGGGGTTAATGGCAGAGGAACCGGGGAAAAAATTTCATGGTTGCTCCAGACATTCTCAAATCCCTCACGGTAGGCTTGGCCACACTAATTTAAATTGAATACAGACAGAACAGGGAAAGGAAAGTGAAATCCAAATTAGTTCACTTCAATAATTACACAGGTTTTCTTGATCCTGGGTGAAAGTGTTGGGACCTCTGTTCTTGGCAGGCAAGTGGAGTGAGACTGAGGAAGAGAATGAACGTAGTCTGGGAAACGTTCCCAGAAAGGAGAGATACTTCTTCATTCCCTTTGATGACAGTGTTGTCTGCAGCAGGGGCCTGGATTCTTAACCCAACAAGCTCCATTAACCCTCCTGTCTCCACCGTTAGATTTTAAGCCAGAAGGCAAGGGCCGGGCTGACTACGGCTTCTCTCTTGGAAACTTGCCTCGGTACCCAAAAGTGGGCTCTACCCAGTTGCTGTTCTCTGCCCTGTAACCTCCGGGCGTCTACCGGCTGCCCTTCCCGCTCCCAAAGGAGGGAAAGGTCGCGGGAGAGTCCGGCTTCAGACGGGCCCCGGGTGGGATAAACCCATCAGCACAGCTGCATGACCTAGTAGAGATAGCTCGGACCTGGGAGTCAGAAGAGCTGGGTTCTAATCCCTGTTCTGCCGATTGCTTGCTGGGTGACCTTGGGCAAGTCACCTAACTTCTCTGCTCCTCAGTTCTCCTCTTCTCCCTCCTGCTTACACTGGGACCCCCAAGCGGATCAGGGACTGTGTCCAACTTAATTGACTTGTATTCATCCCGGTGCTTAGAAAAGGGTTCGACACATAGTAAGCGCTTAACAAATACCACAAAACAAACACACAAAACACTCTCTCTGCCGTGGGCTCTCCGGGCCTCTTGTTCCAGGGCAGGGATGTCTCCAACGGCCACCTTTCACACAGAGATGGGTAAACCGATAGCTCGACAGTGAGGGGAGCGTGGGCCTCCTCAAATCCAACAGATAATGACTCTTCCCCCCGCTTCAAAGTTTTATCGAAGGCACTTCTCCTCCAGGATGCCTTCCCAGACTGAGCCCCGACTTTCCTCAACTCCCACTCCCTTCCGCGTCGCCCTGACTCGCTCCCTTTGCTCTCCCCAGCCCCTCCAGCCCCACAGCACTTGTGTACATACCTGTAATTTATTTATCTGTATTGATGTCTGTTTCCCTGACTCTAGACTATAAGCTCGTTGTGGGAAGGGAATGCGTTTGTTTACTATTGTATTGTACTCTCTCAAGGGCTTAGCACAGTGCCCTGGACACAGCACTCGATCAATACAATCGATTGGTTGATTGATCAATCATTAGTTATGGGCTAACCGTGCAGAAGGGAGTATTGGTGCCGCATTGGGCTTTCCACATATGGTGGATAGGATCGCTCATCTTCAGGGGCGCCATCTTCGAAAATGAGGGCCGGGCAGGTAACCCACTTTAACACGGAACCGCGATGAGTTTCAGCATGGTGGTCTGGAAGGGTCGGTCAGACAGTCAGCCGTATTTGTTGAGCGCTTAGTGTGTGCAGAGCATTGAATAAGCACTTGGGAGAATACAATATAACAATATAACAGACCCGTTCCCTTCCCACAGTGAGCTGACAGTCAATCAATTGTATGTATTGAGCGCTTACTGTGTGCACTGTACTAAGTGCTTAGGAGAGTACAATATGATAATATAGCGGACACATTCCCTGCCCACAACGAGCTTTACAGTCCGGAGGGGGAGACAGACATCAATATGAATGCATAAATTAAAGATATGTACGTAAGTGCTGTGGGCCAGGGAAGGAGGATGAATAAAAAAGGCGAGTCAGGTGACGCAGAAGGGAGAAGAGGAAAGGAGGGCTTAGTCAGGGAAGCCCTCTTGGAGGAGATGGGCCTTCAGTAAGGCTTGGAAGGTGGGGAGAGTAATTGTCTTTTGGATATGAAGAAGGAGGACGTTCCAGGTCAGAAGCAGGATGTGGGCGAGAGGTGGGTGGCTAGTTACAGTGAGAAGTTTAGCAACAGAGGAGTGAAGTGTGCGGGCTGGTTTGTAGCAGAAGAGCAGCAAGGTGACAGCTCCTCATGCCCTTAACTTTGCCGCCACTCCTTCATCCCGACTCAGGAAGATGAAGCAGAAAGTTTTCAACAACCTTTAGCGATTAGGTGCTACTGAGTTCCACAGAACGGGAGGCCCAGCGCTTTAAGGAACCTTTTCAGGTTCTAGGAAGGGATTCTTAGAGCAACAGAGCAGCCTCCGTAACATTTTCCTTCAGGACACTCGACCAAAATTTCCAAGGGAGTATGGAACAGATCTAGCTGGAACTGACAACCAGCTCCAATTGACTAGGCCAGAAATCCTAGGCATCACAAGCCCAGGTCTAATTCTCAGTTGGTCAGTGCTTATTTCATAATCGATACTTTCCCCAAGCCAAGTAGATCCCTGGATTAAAAAAAAAAAATCCTTTCGATTTTGCAGACAATTCACACGGCTACGGGGTCAACCACTGTTTGCTGCTGTGAATCTTCTGTATTTTTCAAAGGATGCAATTCTCAGTTGAAACGGCAATCTGACCAGGTAGACGGTTATCCCGAGGAAACTGAGCTCCAGGGATTAGGCAATGCTATATCCGGCTGAGGCCAGCTCAGAGCCTCAAGGAAGGTTGGACCTGGGGAAAGACCGCTCCTCTTCTCAGGTGGCAGGAGATTCCACCCCCGAAATGGTGTGGCTGAAGGTCCCGCCCCTTGGAAACGGTGCGGCCAAGTCCAGAAGCTCTTTCCAGTCTCTGGTTTCTCCACCCAGCTCATCAGTCTGGCAAGGTATCATGGCACCAGTGTTCGGAATCTGACACAGTTCAGCTGGTCATTTTTCCCCTTGGACAATCATTTTGCCTTCCCCTCTCTTCCAGTGTGCAAGAGCGCGGATAAGAGAGGCAGACCACAGAGCTACCCGACTCTAGTCTCTCCTGCCGGCCTCTGCAGGTAAGCGAGGTGGGCTCCCCTGCCCCCACGTTGGTTATGGAGTCATCTTCAGTCTCGCACAGACCGTCACACTAGGGCAGCATTCCTGCCCCCTCCACTCCAAGGCTGTTTTCTGGAATGGACACGGGCTCCCACATCAGCATTCCTTTGCACCTCATCAAAACACTTGCCCCATCCCTTCTTCCCTCCCTGCCACTTTCAACTCTTCACTCTCCGGTGGCTTCTTCCGCACTGCTTTCGAACATGTCTATATCTCCCTTATACTAAAAAAATCCGACCTTGACCCAGTAGCTCCCTCCAGCTATCACCCCCTCTCCCTCCTACCATTCCTCTCTAAACTCCTTGAGTGACATGTCTACACCCACTGTCTCAAGTTCCTCTCCTCGGATTCTCTCCTGGACCCCCTCCAATCTGGCTCTGTCCCCTTCACTCCAGAGAAACCGCCCCCTTGAAGGTCACCGAAGATCTCCTTCTTGTCAAATCCGACGGCCTCTACTCCGTCCTAGTCCTCCTCGACCTCTCAGCTGCCTCTGACGCTGTCGTCCACCCCCTTCGCCTGGAAACATTATCCGAACTTGGCTTCACGGACACTGTCCTCTCCGGGTTCTCCTCCTATCTCTCTGGCCAGTGAGTCTCCTTCATGAGCTCCTCCTCCGCCTCCCATCCCCCAGCTGTGGGTATCCCCCAAGGTTCGGTTTGGAGTCCCCCTCTATTCTCCATCCACACCCACTCCCTTGGAGAACTCATTCGCTCCCCTCGTTTCCATTACCACCTCTGTGCGGATGATACCCGATTCTCCGTCTCCAGCCCTGATCTCTCTCCCTCTCTGCAGTCGCGCATCTCCTCCTGCCTTCAAGACGTCTCTACTTGGATGTCCTCCCGTCACCTCAGACTTAATATGCCTAAACCGAACTTCTTATCTTCCCACCCAAACCCATCCTCCTGCTCACTTTCCCATCACTGTTGATGGCACCACCATCCTTCCATGTCTCATGAGCCCCTAACCTTGGCCTTTTCCTAATAATGCTGGTATTTGTTAAGCGCTCACTATGTGCAGAGCACCGTTCTAAGCGCTGGGGGAGATACGGGGTCATCGGGTTGTCCCACGTGAGGCTCACAGTCTTATTCCCCATTTTACAGATGAGGTCACTGAGGCACAGAGAAGTGAAGTGAGTTGCCCAAAGTCACACAGCTGACAAGCGGCGGAGCGGGGATTAATAATAATAATAATGATAATGTTGGTATTTGTTAAGCTCTCACTGTGTGCCGAGCACCGTTCTAAGCGCTGGGGTAGATACAGGGTCATCAGATTGTCCCACGTGAGGCTCACAGTCTTAATCCCCATTTTCCAGATGAGGTCACTGAGGCACAGAGAAGTGAAGTGAGTTGCCCGAAGTCACACAGCTGACAAGCGGCGGAGCGGGGATTAGAACTCATGACCTCTGACTCCCAAACCCGGGCTCTTTCCACTGAGCCACGCTGCTTCTCTATACCCCCCCCCCCCCCCATTCAACCCACATACTCAAGCCATCAGTAAATCCTGCCGGACCTACCTTCAGAACATCGCTAAAATCCACCCCCTCCTCTCTGTCCAAACTGCAACTACGTCAATGCAAGCACTTGTCCTATTGCACCTTGATTATTAGATCCACCTCCTTGTTGACCCCCCCCGCCTCCTGTCTCTCTCTGCTCCAGTCCAGACTCCGCTCTGCTGCCCGGATCATTTTTCTTCAAAAATGTTCAGAACACGATTCCCCACTCCTCAAGAAACTCCATTAGCAGCCCATCCACCTCCACATCAAACAAACACTCCTCACCATTGGCTTTAACGCATTCAATCACCTTCCCCCCTCTTCCCTCACCTCTCTGCTCTCCTACTATAACCCAGCCCACACACTTTGTTCCTCTAATACTAACCTTCTCACCGTACCTCGATTTCATCTATCTCGTCACTGACCTCTTGCCCGCATCCTTCCCCTGGCCTGGAACACCCTCCCTCCTCATATGAGAGCAGCGTGGCTCAGTGGAAAGAGCACGGGCTTTGGAGTCAGAGGTCATGAGTTCGAATCCCAGCCCGGCCACCTGGCAGCTGTGTGACTGTGGGCGAGTCACTTCACTTCTCCGGGCCTCATCCGGAAAATGGGGATTAAGACTGTGAGCCCCACGGGGGACAACCTGATTCCCCTGCGTCTCCCCCAGCGCTTAGAACAGTGCTCTGCACATAGTAAGCGCTTAACAAATACCAACATTATTATTATTATAATTGCTCTCCCCTACTTTAAAGCCATACTGAAGGCACAACTCCTCCAAGAAGCCTTGCCTGAGGAAGCCCTCCTCTCCTCTTCTCCCTTTCCCTTCTGCGTCACCTTGACTTGCTTCCTTCATTCATCCTCCTTCCCATTCCCACAACACATATGTGTATATATCTCTAATTTATTTATTGATTTATATTAATGTCTGTCTCCCCCTGTAGACTGTGAGCTCCCTGTGGGCAGAGAATGTGTCTGTTTGTTGCACTGTACTCTCCCAAGCTCTTAGTACAGTGCTTTGCACACAGCAAGTGCTCAATAAATACGATAGAATGAATGAAAGAATGAATCAATCAGAGTAACCTCAACCTGACTGGGTGAGATTCTTGAAGTGTGCTGGGCTAAAGCCTGCAACTTCAAGGTGGCGTTAAAGTTCCTGATTATTTTTTAATTTCATAAATTCCGGTAAACTGTCTCTCCTCTCTGTACCCCGCCCATTGCTGCTCCCTCAGGGCGTCTTGAATCCTGGTCAGAGCTTGGTCCTGCTGGTGGCCGGCCATTATGAGGCCCATCAGGACTCTCCCTGGAACTGGACAATGACCACTTCCATGCTTCCCACCCCTGACCTCGAATCCTCTCTGTCATTCAACCCACATATTCAATCCATCACTAAATCCTGTCGGTCCCACCTTCATAACATCGCTAAAATCCGCCCTTTCCTCTCCATCCAAACTGTTACTGTATCAATACTATCTATCACTCCTTCTATTACTCTTGGATTACTGCATCAGCCTCCTTGCTGACCTCCCAGCCTCCCGTCTCTCCCCGCTCCGGTCCGTGCTTCACTCTGCTGAGCGGATCATTTTTCTACAAAAATGACCAGGACATGTCACCCCGCTCCTCAAAAATCTCCAGTGGTGGCCCATCCACCTCCACATCAAACAAAAACTCCTCGCCATTGGCTTTAAAGCACTTCGCCATCTTGCCCCCTCCTACCTCACATCGTTACTCTCCTTCTACAACCCAGCCAACACACTTGGCTCCTCTAGGACTAAGCTTCTCACTGTGCCTCCATCTCTTCTGTCTCACCGACCTCTCGCCCTCATCCGGCCTCTGGCCTGCAAGTCCGATAGACAATTACGCTCCCCCCGGTTCAAAGCCTTATAGAAGGCACATCTCCTCCAAGAAGCCTTCCCTGACTAAGCCCCCCTTTTTCTCTTCTTTTACTCTCTTCTGGGCTGCCCCGACTTACTCTCTTTACTCATCCCCCTCCCAGCCCCTCAGCACTTATGTACACCTCTGTAATTGATGTATCTGTACTGATATCTGTTCCACCCCCCCAACACTCCCCGGACTGTACGCTTGTTGCGAGCAGGGAATGTGTCCATTTATTGTTGTATTCTACTCTCTCAAGTGCTTAGTACTGTGCTCTGCACAAGGTAAGTGCTCAATGAATACGACTGAATGAATTAACGAATGAATGGACATCTACCGGCAGTCCAGAGTCCTCCCTCCCCACATCCACCCCCCCGTCCACGGGCCTTGGGTTCCTTCGAAAAAAAGAACAGAGAGCTAAAATAGACCAAATTTCTTTTCAATCCACTGCCTGATTTCTCCTAATCGTTGGGCACATCAGGGGGAAGGCTTTGAGGGCCTGAGATAGTGGTTCTCCCCACGGTGCTCGGTAAACCTCTTCACGAGGTTCTAACCCTCCTTTCGCCCACAAAGAGAATTATCTGGTTTACCGATGATCGGGAGAACCCTCCTCATCCCTTTCCCCTCTTTCCCAACGGGATCGGGGAACCGTGAGGCGGCGAAGTCCAAGTTCAGGCTTCTCCCCAGGCTACCAGATGTGCTCCGAGCAGGCAGTTGCCAACGTATAATTTGTTCCGAAAAAAGGAACCGGGTGCTTTGAGCAATTCAGTGATTTAATGCGAGCAGATGGATGTGGGCTGAATTTCTAAGGGACACAAGGCTTTACCATTTCGGTTCAGATGATTCCAAGCCGAAGCGTTAGTCTTCCAACTGCACGGAGGTAGTTAATGTTCCCCGTTACCGTCATAAGGGATCGGGTGATCAGTTAAGGAATGCTGCTACGCTAGTGGTATGAAAGGGAAATCGTAAATCAATTAGAGAAACTGTCCCGCTGGGTACAATTAAGGTGCTCTCCATTACAACTGATTTTTAGACAAGGCTCAGGAAATCAAAATGCTTAAGGACGGAATAAATTCTAATCACCGCGTCTTGCACTTGGCATTATCTGTGCCATTTTCAAAGGCCTGGCTTTCCAGTGTCACCAAGAAGCGGCACGGCATAGTGGACGGGCCTGGGAGTCAGAAGGCCATGGGTTCTAATCCCGTCTCTGCCGCCTGTCTGCTGTGTGACCTCGGGCGAGCCACTTCACTTCTCTGGGCCTCAGTTATCTCATCTGTAAAATGGGGATTGAGACTGTGAGCCCCACGTGGGACAGGGACTGTATCCAACCGCATTTGTTTGTATCCCCCCCTCCAGAGTTCAGTAAGGTGCCTAGCACAGAGTAAGTGCTTGACAAATACCATAATCACTATTATTATTATCGTAAGAATCCTATCAAATGAGCTCCATGGGGGAGACTTGATTTCCAACGCCGTTGAGCTTCATGCCGGGGAACGGGACCGGACTTTCGTCTCTCCCTCCTCTCCTCCCTGATTCCCGTATCCTAACTGCGGATCACCAGAAACGAAAGCTAAATGAACCTGGGAAATCTGCCGGAACCTTTGGGCAAAGCCTCCGTTCTTCTCCGGGACCCTCCTCTTGAGGCGGAAATGTTGGATGATGTATGAATGATTGAATGAATGTACGAGAAGCAGCGTGGCTCAGTGGAAGGAGCCCGGGCCTGGGAGTCAGAGGTCATGGATTCGAATCCCGACTCTGCCACGTGTCAGCTGCGTGACCGTGGGCAAGTCACTTCACTTCTCGGTGCCTCAGTGACCTCATCTGGAAAATGGGGATTAAGACGGTGAGCCTCACGTGGGACGACCCGATGACTCTGTATCTACCCCAGCGCTTAGAACAGTGCTCTGCACACAGTAAGCGCTTAACGAATACCAACATTATTATGAATGACCTTGAGGATGGGCATCCGGGAGCAAGCCCTAAACCATCACCTGGTTGCTCCTTCGTTCAGTTGAGCGCTAACTGTGTGCAGAACACTGTACTAAGCACTTGGGAGAGTACAGTGCAACAATAAACAGACCCTTTCCCCGTCCCTTGGGGCCGCCGTCAGAGACAGACCCTGGGCTGGATGTACAGGGGTCTGACCCACAGTACTGGCCGTGAACAGGGCTTTGATTTCCCTACCGTTTTTTAATAATCGTGGTATTTGTTAAGCGCTTACTATGTGCTAAGCACTGTTCTAAGCGCTGGGGCAGATCCAAGATAATCGGGTTGGACACGGTCCCTGTCCCATATGGCTCACAGTCCTAATCCCCGTTTTACGGACGAGGACACTGAGGTCCAGAGAAGTGAAGTGACTTGCCCAGGGTCACACAACAGAAACGTGGCAGAGCCGGGATTAAGAACGCTCAACCGTATATATCTTCATCGCCCTATTTGTTTTGTTTAATGAGATGTACATCGCCCTGATTCTATTTAGTTGCCATCGGTTTTTACGAGATGTTCTTCCCCTCGACTCTATTTATCGCCCTTGTTCTCGTCTGCCCGTCTCCGCCGATCAGACCGTGAGCCCGTCAAAGGGCAGGGACCGTCTCTATCTGTTGCCGATTTGTCCATTCCAAGCGCTTAGTCCGGTGCTCTGCACATAGTAAGCGCTCAATAAATACTACTGAATGAACGAATGAATGAACGCAGGTCCTTCTGACTCGCAGGCCCGTGCTCTTTCCACTAGGCCACGCACCCTCATGGAAAGTTTTGGAAAACCACCAGGCCTCCGTAAATCCCGCCGGGGCTGCCGAATTTGTGTTGGCCTCGCTGCCATTCCACGAAGTCAACCAAAGGCCGGATTTCCTCATTCCCTCTGCTGGTTGGGATCGAACAACGCCGACCCGAAAAATTCCCGGCGACGGCCTCTGTGGGCGACAGGCCCCTCCGTCACCCCAAACTACTCTGATCCCCAAACTCGCCCCTACTCTCCAACCGCAGGGGATCCCCCCAAAGTCCCGGGGCCCGATCCCCCCGCCGCCGAGACCCCCGCACGTCACCTTTCTCGGGCCAATGGCTTGGGTTCGGGGCGGATGGCTGCCAGGGAGGAGAGCGGTTGGCGGGCCGGGGGGGAGGAGGTGAAGTTGAGATCCAAGGAGCCGGTTTTCCTGTGCAGCGGCTCCAGCCCCATGGCGCCCTGCATCTCGCTCTCGACCGGGCAGGAGCCGGCCCTGCCGTGGCCGGACGGGAGGACAGGTCGGTCCCACGGCTCCCCGCAGGGCCGCTTCCGCCGCGGAGTGGGTCGTGGGTCGGAGACACGGACGGGGGCGAGCGCGGCTTCTTTTTGGTCGACGCCCCTGCCAGAAGTTTCAACAGTCCGCTTTTCTTCTCCTTCTGGAAGTGATAACAGTAATAATAACTGTGGGATGTGTTAAGCACTCACTATGTTCCAGGCACTATAATAAGCTCTGGGGTGGGTACAAACAAATCAAGTTGGACACAGTCCCCGTCCCACATGGGGCGCACAGTCTTGGTTCCCATTTTACAGATGAGGTAACCGAGTCACAGAGACGTTAAGTCACTTGCCCGATGTCACAGAGCAGACATATAATAATAATAAATAATGATGGCATTTCATTTATTTAGCGCTTACTATGGGCCAGGTACTGTTCTAAGCGCTGCGGGGGTGGGGGATCCAAGGTCATCAGGTTGTCCACACGGGGCTCACAATCTTAATCCCATTAAACAGAGAAGTAAAGCGACATGCCCAAAGTCACACAGCTGACAAGTGGCAGAGCCAGGATTAGAACCCGCGTCCTCCGAATCCCAAGCCCGAGCTCCTTCCACTGAGCCATGCTGCTTCTTCAAACACGCACTCATATGTGAGAAATCCAACAGGTGACTCATGCCGAATCCCCCTGCCCCCGGTGGGATTAATATTAAGGATAATAATGATGGCATTTGTTAAGCGCTTACTATGTGACAAGCACTATTCTAAGCTTTGGGGTAGATAAAAGGTAATCAGGTTGTCCCACGGGGACTCGCAGTCTTAACCTGTCTTAACAGTCTCAGCTGCTCATGGGAAGCAGCGTGGCTCAGTGGAAAGAGCCCGGGCTTGGGGGTCAGAAGTCATGGGTTCGAATCCCGGCTCTGCCACTTGTCAGCTGGGTGACTGAGGGCAAGTCACTTCACTTCTCTGTGCCTCAATGATCTCATCTGTAAAATGGGGATGAAGACTGGGAGCCTCACGTGGGACAACCCGATGACCCTGTATCTCCCCCCAGCGCTTAGAACAGTGCTCTGCACATAGTAAGTGCTTAACAAATACCAACATTGCTTTTATTCTTATTATTAACCCCCATTTTCCAGATGAGAGAACTGAGGCACGGAGAAGTAAAGCGACTTGCCCCAAATCGTTAAGCTGATATGTGGCAGAGCCAGGATTAGAACCCACGACTTCTGACTCCCAAGCCCGGGCTCTTTCCACTGAGCCACGCTGTTTCTCACCTCTCGCTCGCTTAGTACGAACGCAAAACTACTCAAGATCTGTTTCAAGGGTGCTTCCCACTTTTCCCACTTGCCCCTGAAGCCCAGCCGAAGAAGCATCTGCAAGAAATATTTTCAAACTGTGCTGGACAGAAGTGGCATAGGGAGACAGTCGAGGGCGGAGATCCAGATTTCTGGATTTTGACCAAGAAAACTCTCTGGATCCACGAGCAGAACGATTGTAAGCCCGTCAACGGGCAGGGATCGTCTCTATCTGTTGCCGAATTGTACGTTCCAAGCGCTCAGTACAGTGCTCTGCACATAGTAAGCGCTCAATAAATACTATTGAATGATTGCAGACGGAGAGCCGGGCGTTCTGGGACAGGGGCGTCCAGAACGTCACTATGGGTTGGAGGTGACTCGACGGCAGAAGACGACAACGACAATAATCTCTCCGCGGGCCGGGAATACGTCTGCCATTCTGTCACACTGTACTTTCCCAAGCGCTCGGTACGGTGCTCTGCAAAGAGTGGGTGCTTAATAAATACCGTCGATTGATTGACTGGGAGGCGGTCCGAAGGAGGTCGTGCTTTTCCACTTGGGTTTGGAGGTGGGACTCAAACGGAATTTGGTCCAACAGGTAATTTGTGGAGGCTGAAACTGTCAGTGTATTAAGCACATACTACAGTGCTTGGCACGCGGTAGATAGATGTGATCGCATGAATGGTTTTGAAAAGAATTTGGGGGTTTCTTGGATGAGTGGTCAATAATGGATCGACAGAGGGAAAATTAGGGGGGAAAGTTAGGGGGTGTCAAGGAGGGTTGCGATCACCTGGCTCCCTCAAGGATTCTGGGGCCACCGCCGTCCTCCAGATTTTTTTACTATGTGCCAGGCTCTGTTCTAAGTGCTGGAGCGGATACAAGGTAATAATAATAATAATAATGAAGATAATAATAATAATGGCATTTGTTAAGTGATTACTATGTGCCGGACTCTGTTCTAAGCGCTGGAGTGGATACAAGAGAGGTACATCACCTCGATTCTATTTATTTGCTATTGTCTTAATGAGATGCGCTTCCCCTCGATTCTATTTATCGCCATTCTTCTCGTCCGTCCGTCTCCCCCGAGTAATAATAATGATGATGATACTGTTGGTACTTGTTAAGCGCTTACTATTTGCAGAGCACTGTTCTAAGCGCTGGGGGAGACACGGGGGAATCAGGTCGTCCCACATGAGGCTCACAGTCATAATCCCCATTTTCCAGATGAGGGAACTGAGGCCCAGAGAAGTGAAGTGACTCGCCCACAGTCACACAGCCGACAAGTGGCAGAGCTGGGATTCGAACTCACGAGCCCTGACTCCAAAGCCCGTGCTCTTTCCACTGAGCCACGCTGCTTCTCGAGTAGACCGTGAGCCCGTCAAACGGCGGGGACCGTCTCTATCTGTTACCGATTTGTCCATTCCAAGCGCTTAGTACAGTGCTCGGCACATAGTAAGCGCTCGATAGATACTATCGAATGAATGAATACAAGGTGATCAGATCGGACCCAGTTCAATTCCCACATGGGACTCACCATCTTAGTCCCCATTTTACAGATGAGGTAACTGAGGCACAGATAAGTGAAGTGACTTGCTCAAGGTCACACGGCAGATGAGCGGCAGAGCGCTTCCTAGAGAACTCATCGACTCTGTTGCATAACCGTCTCCCAAGCACTTAGGACAGTACCGACTCTGCCCCGTCAGCTGTGTGACCGTGGGCGAGTCACTTCACTTCTCCGGGCCTCAGTTCCCTCATCTGTAAATTGGGGATGAAGACTGTGAGCCTCACGTGGGACAATCTCTTTCCCCTGTATCTACCCCAGCGCTTAGAACAGTGCTCTGCATGTAGTAAGCGCTTAACAAATACCATCATTATTATCATTATTACCGAGTACACAGTAAATTCTCAATCAAGGTGGTTGATTGATTAAAGCCAAGCAGAAGATATGGCACGTATCTTCCACCGTAAGGACCACTGCGATCGGGGTGAGAGGTTAGCTGATAGTACAGGGTTCTGTCTCTGCCCAGAGGAGCCTTTTATGACATTTGTTAAGCACTTACTATGTGCCAGGCACTGTACTATGCTCTGGGAATAGATTCTAGCCTATTCATTAATTCATTCATTCGATCGTATTTATTGAGCACTTAATAATAATGTTAGGGTAGATACAGGGTAATCAGGTTGTCCCCCATGAGGCTCACAGTTAATCCCCATTTTCCAGATGAGGGAACTGAGGCCCAGAGAAGTGAAGTGACTTGCCCACGGTCGCACAGCTGACAAGGGGCAGAGGCGGGATACGAACCCATGACCTCTGACTCCCAAGCCCGGGCTCTTTCCACTGAGCCACGGCACTTAACGGTGAGCAGAGCACAGGACTGAGGTTGGACTTAGTCCTTGTCCCACGTGGGACTCACAGTATTAACGCCAATTCTACAGATGAGGTAACCGAGGCATAGCAGCGTGGCTCAGTGGAAAGATCACGGGCTGGGGAGTCAGAGGTCCCGGGTTCAAATCCCGGCCCCGCAGCTGGGTGACTTTGGGCAGGTCTCTGTGCCTCAGTTACCTCATCTGGAAAATGGGCATTAGGACCGTGAGCCCCACGTGGGACAACCTGATCACCTTGTATCCTCCCCAGCGCTTAGAACAGTGTTTTGCACATAGTGAGCACTTAAGAAATGCCATCATCCTCATAGATTATAGAGAAGTTGAGTGACAAGGTTACACAGCACACATCTAGACTGTGAGCCTGTTGTTGTCTCTATCTGTTGCCAAATTCTATTTTCCAAGCGCCTAACACAGTGCTCTGCACCCAGTAAGCGTTCAATAAATACGACCGAATGAATGTGCCGGAGCCGGGATCAGAACCTAGATCCTTCTGACTCCCAGGCCCGTGCTCTACCCACCAGGTCACGCTGCTTCTCACTGAAGATCAGAAATAATAATAATAGCAATAATGGTATTTGTTAAGGACTCACTATGTGCCAAGCACTGTACTAAGCGCCGGGGTGGATATAAGCAAATCGGGTTGGATACAGTCGTTGACCCCCGTGCGGCTCGCAGTCTCAGTCCCCATTTTACAGAGGAGGGAACTGAGGCCCAGAGAAATGAGGCGACTTGACCTAGGTCACACAGCAGACAAGTGGCAGAGTCAGGATTAGAACCCATGACAGTCGGTCTCCCAGGCCTGGGCTCTGTTTACTGCGCCAGGGTGCTTCGTAATCGTTTGTCCTCTGCCTCCGTATAATAATGTTGGTATTTGTTAAGCGCTTACTATGTGCAGAGCACCGTTCTAAGCGCTGGTAAGATACAGGCTCATCAGGTTGTCCCACGTGAGGCTCACGGTTAATCCCCATTTTCCAGATGAGGGAACTGAGGCGCAGAGAAGTGAAGTGACTCGCCCACAGTCACACAGCTGACAAGTGGCAGAGCCGGGAGTCGAACCCATGACCTCTGACTCCAAAGCCCGGGCTCTTTCCACTGAGCCACGCTGCTCCATTACCCCACTCCATCCCCAGCCCTACTGTGAAATCCATTCCATAAACCGGAAGAGGAGAAAGCAGTGAGGCCTACTGGGGCGCTGGGAGTCAGAAGACCTGGGTTCTAATCCTGCCTCCATCGCCTGCCTGTCGTGTAACCTTGAGCAACTCAATTTCTCTGCACCTCAGGTTTCTCAACCCCAAAATGGGGATTCAAAAGCTGTTCTCCCTGTTACTTAGACTGTGACCCCCATGTGGGACAGGGACTGTGCCCACTCTGATTGACTTGTATCTACCCTGGGAGTCAGAGGTCATGGGTTCGGATCCTGGCCCTGCCGCTTGTCAGCTGTGTGACTGTGGGCAAGTCGCTTCACTTCTCTGGGCCTCAGTTCCCTCATCTGGAAAATGGGGATTAAGAAGGTGAGCCTCACGTGGGGCAACCTGATCACCCTGTATCTCCCCCAGCGCTTAGAACAGTGCTCTGCACATAGTAAGCGCTTAACAGATACATTATTATTACCCTAATGCTTAGAACAGTGTCTGGCACATAGTCAGCACTTAATACCATTAAAAAAAATATAGAGGAAGTACATCAAAGGGAGGGCAAGCGTCTGTGAATGGGAGTGGATTTCAGATCATTTATCTTCAGGGTTTAACGGGCTGGTTGATGGAGACCTCCGCTATTCATTCAATAGTATTTATTGAGCGCTTCCCATGTGCAGAGCACTGTACTAAGCGCTCGGAATGGTCAAATCGGCAACTGATAGAGACGGTCCCTGCCCTTTGGCGGGCTTACGGTCTAATCTATATAAGATATTATATAATATTATATCTATATAATCGCTATAACAGACCTCCAATCCCGATTAGACCGTAAGCCCGTCAAACGGCAGGGACCGTCTCTATCTGTTGCCGACTTGTTCATCCCAAGCGCTTAGTCCGGTGCTCTGCACATAGTAAGCGCTCAATAAATACTATTGAATGAATGAATGAATGAATCCCTCTCTCTCTCTCTGTCCCCCAAGATTTGCTCCGTTCCCCTCGCTTTCCAGCGAGAAATGGGTCGGAAAACAACCCCTCGCCTTCTCATCATGAATACCACAAGCCGGGGGAGTTCTGGGAAGGGGCCGAGAATCTCTGAATCACTTCCGCGTTGGAAGTCAAATCATACGACGCCTCACGCCCATCCCACCGCAGCCAGCCTCTCTATTTAAGGGTCGTTATGGGAGATCCAGTTATTTCAGCCGAATGGGCACCGTGACCTGTCTGGCAAAATTCAAGGCAGAAAAACAGCTGGAAAGATTCATCCGGTCCTGCGAGGGTCAGGGCCTGTCGAAGGCGCCGTCCTGTTGACCGCTGCCTCGGCCTCCTCGCTGACCTCCCGGCCTCCGGCCTTTCCCCTCCCAAGTCCGCATTTCACTCTGCTGCCTCGGTGGGTCGATCGGCTAAAGCATCTCTCTGCACCTGCTTCTCCAGTCCTCAACAACCCCCAAGCGTCGCCCATTCCTCCACGCAACAACCGCTCAGAGGCTGTCACCTGTTCAGAAAGTGATCGCCTTGGGCTTTACGGGTCTCAAACAGTCCCCCTCCCCGTACTTCTCCCGCTCCACCCAGCCTCCTCTCAAGCCAACCTAATCACCGTGTCCCCTATACCATATATAGCGCTATACTACATAGTATTCATTCATTCATTCATCCAATAGTATTTATTGAGCGCTTACTATGTGCAGAGCACTGTACGAAGCGCTTGGAATGGACAGTTCGGCCACAGATAGTAGTATTCTGTATATACTAGAGAAGCAGCATGGCTCGGGGGAAAGAGCTCGGGCTTGGGAGTCAGAGGTCATGGGTTCGAATCCCGGCTCCGCCACTTGTCAGCTGTGTCTGTGGCAAGTCACTTCACTTCTCTGGGCCTCAGTCACCTCATCTGGAAAATGGGGATTAACTGTGAGCCTCACGCGGGGCAACCTGATGACCCTGTATCTATCCCAGCGCTTAGAACAGTGCTCTGCACATAGTAAGCACTTAAAACAAATACCAACATTATTATTATTTATTTGCTTACTATATATAGTATAGTATCAAGCAGCGTGGCTTAATGGAAAGAACACGGGCTTGGGAGTCGGAGGTCGTGGGTTATACTCCCGGCTCTGCCACTTGTTAGCTGTGCGACTTTGGGCAAGTCACTTCACTTCTCTGGGCCTCAGTTCCCTCATCTGTAAAATGGGGATTAAGACTGAGCCCCACATGGGGCAACCTGATGACCTTGTATCTACCTCAGCGCTTAGAACAGTGTTTTGCACAGAGTAAGCGCTTAACAAATACCATTATTATGAGAAGCAGCGTGGCTTAATGGAAAGAACACGGGCTTGGGAGTCAGAGGTCGTGGGTTCTAATCCCAACTCCGCCACTTGTCAGCTCTGTGACTTTGGGCAGGTCATTTCGCTTCTCTGTGCCTCGGTGACCTCATCTGTAAAATGGAGATTAAGACTGAGCCCCACGTGGGGCAACCTGATTACCTTGTATCTACCCCAGCGCTTAGAACAGTGCACGGCACATTACCATCATCATTATTATCATTTGTTAAACTCTTACTATGGGTCAAAAACCATTCTAAGCCCTGGGGTGAATCCAAGTTAATTAGGTTGGACACCTGTCCCGCATGGGGCTCACAGTCTAAATAGGAGGGAAAACAGGAGAAATCAAGTGACGTGCCAAAGTCAACCTGCAAGCAACTGGCAGAGCCAGAATTAGAACACAGGTCCTCTGACTCCCAAACCCACGCTCTTTCCACTAGGCCATCCTGCTTCTCGTCCTTCTGAAATACCTTATCTTCCAGGAGGCCCTCCCTGATTAACTTCTCATCTCCCCACTGAACGTTTCCCTCATCGGTCTCCCCTATTAGACTGCAAGCTCCTAGAAGGCAAAGATAATAAGCCTATTTTACTCTTCCAAATGCTAAATTGGGCTCTGACACAAGAGAGGATCCCTAAATGTACTGAATGATTGTTCATCTTATGTCACTCACTCTAAAGTTTATGAATCCATCCCTCCACCAAGGAGAGGAGCTGTGTAGAAACCGGGAGAGCCTGCGATTCTGAATTTTTAGAATCTTTATTCCAGATCCCTGACACATACATTTTATGCCTCCTTATTGTTATTATTATTATTAAGTAACGTCGAGTCTTTTCTGATTCATAGCGACTCCAGGGATACACTTTCTCCGGAACACCTTGTCCTCTGCCATAATCCGCAACCTTTCTAACGGTTCTTTCGATATCGTTGTTATGGTCTCTATCCATCTAGCTGCCGGTCTGTCTCTTCCACGTTTTCCCTGGACTTTTCCTAGCATTAGTGTCTCCTCCAGAGAATTAATCCTCCCGATTAGGTGTCCAAAATATGCTAATCTAAGTCGAGTCATTTGGCCTTCCAAAGACCACTTTGGTTTAATTTGCTCCAAAATCCATTTGTTTGTTTTTGGGGCAATCCGTGGTATTCGCAAAAGCCTTCTCCATCACCACATTAGGAAAGAATCGATGATCTTTCTCTCCTATTTTTCCACTGTCCAACCTTTGGATCCATACACTGTCACTGGAAACACCAGAGAGTTGACAATTTGTATTTTTGTGGCAATTGCTACATCAGCACATTTCACGACTTTTGCCAGGTTCTTCAGAGCAAGTCTTCCTAACATTAATCTTGGGCATATTTCTTGGCTACTAGTTCCTTTATTATTATCGATCCCAGGAGAGAAAAATGGTCAACTATTTCAGACCTCTCCATCCACTACAAACGTGTTAAAACTTCCAGTTATGCCTCAGAGAAACTCTGAATTTGTATCAGTGAGGACAAGGAGAGTGAAGCCCCAAGCAGGCAGAGAAACTGCCTGTTACGAGCTGTCCTGACCACAGTCGGTGAGTCGATCATATTCACTGAGCGCTTACTCCGTGCAGAGCGCCGTACTAAATGCTCATGAGAATACGATATAACAAAACAAACACATTATCTGCCCCCAACGAGCTTATCACCTATGGGGGAGACAGACATTAATATAACTAAATATCATACTGATATGCATATAAGTGGTGTGGGTCTCGGAGGGGGAATGAATAAAGGGAGCAAGTCAGGGCAACGCGGAGAGGAGTGGGAGAAAAGAAAAGGAGGGCTTAGTCAGGAAATCACTGACACTTTCACGAGGGTGGGTGGGCCACATTATCAGGCCATAGTTTCCACTGTACCAGCATTTGCCTGCCCTTTGTTTCCTTGGCAAGTACAATAGAAGGTAAGAAAAACTTATTTACTGGCAGCGGCTGGAAAACGGTAGTCTAGACAGCAGGCTTTCTTGCCTGGAATTCCCTACTAACGTGGAAAATGTCTCTCCCACCTTTTAAAGTTCTTTCTGTGGTATTTGTTAAGCACCTGACTATGTGCTGGGCATTCATTCATTCAATAGCATCTATTGAGCGCTTACTACGTGCAGAGCACTGTACTGAGCGCTTGGAATGGACGTATCGGCAACAGACAGAGACAGTTCCTGCCCACTGATGGGCTTACAGGCACTGTACTAAGCGCTGGGGTAGATACAAGGTAATCAGGTTGTCTCCCATGGGGATCACAGTCTTCACCTCCATTTTACAGATGAGGTAACTGAGGCACAGAGAAATGAAGTGACTCGACCAGGGCCACACAGCAGACACGTGGCAGAGCTGGGATTAGAAGCCAGGTCCTTCTGACTCCCAGGCCCACGCTTCGTCCACTAGGCCATGCTGCTTCTTGCCTGTAAGCGATACGAAGCAGACACGTCCTTTTTAGCAGAGGTTGCCCTTAGAGGAGGAATTGTACGTGCCAAGCGCTTAGTACAGTGCTCTGCACATAGTAAGCGCTCATTAAATACTATTGAGTGAATGAATGAATGAAAGGCCCAGATCGCAGAGCCTCGAGCAGGGGGTCAAAATCCTGTTACTTCGAACTTCACCAGCTTCTCTAAAATCACCCTTTATTCTTCGTACGAGCCGCCGTCTCACTGATCCAAACGCTCATCATTTCCTGCCTTGATTATTGCATCAGCGTCCTCACTGTCTTCTCTGACTCCCGTCTCTCCCTTCTCCAGTCCGCATTTCACTCTGTTGCCCAGATCGTTTCGAAAAAAAATGTCTTTGCACAACTTCCCAATGGCTGCCCGTTCACCACTGTATCAAACAGAAGTCTTCGGCATCACCTTTAAGGCTTTCATGGGTTCTAATCCCGGCTCCGCCATTTGCCACTTTGGGCAAGTCACTTGACTTCTCTGTGCCTCAGTGACCTCATCTGGAAAATGGGGATGAAGACTGGGAGCCCCACGTGGGACAACCTGATTCCCCTGGGTCTACCCCAGCGCTTAGAACGGTGTTCTCACATAGTAAGAGCTTAACAAATACCAACATTATTATTACTTTGTATCAACCCCAGCGCTTAGAACGGTGCTCGGCACATAGTAAGTGCTTAACGAATGCCATCATTATTATTATTATTATTTCAGTTCTCCCTCTCCTACCTTACCTTGCTGAACTCCTCCAACAACGGAGCCCACACGCTTCGCTCGTCTAATGTCAACCTACTCCTCCTCCAAGAGGTCTTCCCTGACTAAGCCCTCATTTTCCCCCTCAACTATGCCCTTATCTGAAGCACTTTGATATTCACCTCAGCCCCACAGAACTAATATCCATATCTTTATATTAGAGAAGCAGCGTGGCTCAGTGGAAAGAGCCCGGGCTGGGGAGTCAGAGGTCATGGATTCATATCCCGCCTCTGCCCCTTGTCAGCTGTGTGACTGTGGGCGAGTCACTTCACTTCTCTGGGCCTCAGTTCCCTCATCTGTAAAATGGGGAGGAAGACTGTGAGCCTCACGTGGGTCAACCTGGTTACCCTGTATCTACCCCAGCGGTTAGAACAGTGCTCTGCATGAAGTAAGCGCTTAACAAATACCAACATTATTATCTTTATATGCTACTATTTCCTCTATCTGTAATGTATTTTAATGTCTGTCTCTCCCTGTAGATTGTAAGTGCCTCCTGGGCAGGGAACAAGTTATAGTGTATTTTCCCAAGCATACAGGAAGCACTCAATACATACCATTGATTGATTGATCGAGACATGTTGATAGGCAGTTGTTAAAAAGGGGACAGAGGAGGAGTCAGTGACTACGCTTCTAGCTGTGGGCAAGTCACTTCATTTCTCCGTGCCTCAGTTCCCTCATCTGTAAAATGGGGATGGAGACTGTGAGCCTCACGTGGGACAACCTGTATCTCCCCCAGCGCTTAGAACAGTGCTCTGCACATAGTAAGCGCTTAACAAATACCAACATTATATTACTATTATTAGTTGGTACTCTGGGGGTATGGAAGGGGAATGGAAAGGTCCTTGAATCCAAGTTAGGTTGTTGGGCAGGGCAGAAGATCAATATCCCAGGATAGGAAAGCAGTGTGGCTTAGTGGAAAGAGCCCGGGTTAAGGAGTCAGAGGTTGTGGGTTCTAATCCCGGCTCCACTACTTGTCAGTTGTGTGACTCGGGGCAAGTCACTTCACTTCTCTGGGCCTCCGTTACCTCACCTGTAAAATGGGGATTAAGACTGTGAGCCCCACATGGGACAACCTGATCACCTTGTATCTACCCCAGCGCTTAGAACAGTGCTTGGCACATAGTAATTACTTAACAAATACTGTAATTATTATTATATTATTATTGTTATTGCTACTATTACTATGTCAGCTCCTGGAATTACCATAAGCTCCTATAATAGACTCTAAGCTCATTGTGGACAGGGAATGTGTCTGCTTATTTTTTTGTTGTCCTCTCCCAAACGCTTAATACAGTGCTCTGCACACCGTAAGCTCTCAACAAATGCAACTGAAGGATTGAATTAATGAAGAAATGGACCTGCAAGCTAGACTTCATCCCAGCTGGAGTCTTTAATAATAATAATAATAATAATAATGATGGTATTTGTTAAGCACTTGCTATGTGCCAAGCACTGTTCTAAGCACCGGGATAGATACAAGGTAATCAGGTTGCCCCACATGGGGCTTACAGTCTTAATCCCCGTTTTCCAGATGAGGTAACTGAGGCACAGAGAGTTAAGTGGCTTGCCTAAGGTCACGCAGCAGACAAGTGGCGGAGGTGGAATTAGAACCCACGGCCTCTGACTCCCAAGCCGGTGCTCTTGCCACTAAGCCACGCTGCAGCCCCTCCCCTAATTGCCTCCCTCTTACCAATCAGGTAGAAGGATCATGTGATGTGGAAGACGGCTTTCTCTTCATTCCATTAGCCGTCTGGCAGGAGAACAACCCTGACTAGCAAGTATTTCCATTCCCAACTGGAAGCCGGAAACCACAGTGTTCCTTTTCCTCACTCAGCCTGATGTTATATTGGGCTTGGAACTTAATCCCCCACAGCTCAGGAAAAGAGCCACAGGACTTCCTCAGAGAGAAGAAAAATGTGGTGATCGGGGGGCTGGAGCGGGTGGGTGGGGGTCGCTGAGCTTTTGGGGTGGATTACACGTTCCTAATCAAAAGTGGTATTATTGAGCGCGTTACCGGGGGCAGAACACTGTACTAAGCGCTAGGAAAGGTACAATACAACAGAGCTGGGTAGACGCCCACAAGGGAGCTTACAGGCTACAGGCTGTGTTCTTTCTACTGGCCACGCTGGGTTGCTTGTCTGGGCTAAAAATAGCTAAAATCCCTGACACGGTTTGCCACAAGCCAGCAAATCTTCTCTTCTGATGAGCGCAAAATAGGCTCGGACGGGGTCGAATGGGAGTTTTCAGTGGTGAAATGGAACACGATTCGAACGCTGTTTTGAATCCGCTGCAAATTCCACTCCACCTATCCCCGTCCCTTCTTCAATCTTTCCTTCCACCAGAGGAGGACCCGAGCCCTCCCTTCACAGCCGAATTTATAGGTCAACCCTCAAAACCTCTCCGAAGGTGGTTCGGAGGGAAAGAGGCCGGCAGATAAGGATATCGGATCATTTCCTTTATGATGTGTCAGGGGTTGCTTGAGGTCTGTCCTGTGAAAATCGCATCATCTCCCATTTGGATTTTAACCAGGCCCGCGGCTTGTTTTCTCACGAACACACGCACACACAGGGCTGCAAATAAATTACTGGCTCGCATTAACGGAAATGGCAATCGGATGAAGTCACTGCACGATCTGGAGTTCTTCTCAGAGGTTTCTGTCGGGAACCAAGAAGATGCATCCCACCCCGTTTCCTCAGGTATGCTACGCTCACTGCAGCCTCCGGGATTCTCTCAGGGAAACGTGTCGCTGAGAGGAACTTCCCTGGGTCGTGGAAATGAGCAACACAAATAATTTCGATGGGAACAGTGCAGGGGCTTGTCCATCGTTATGGCGGATGGGAACTAGATGCGGTGACTGGGACTGCCACGGAGAAGCAGAAAGTTACATTATTTTGGTGTCATTTATGGAGTGTGTGCGGGGGTGGTAGGCTCTAATAATAATAATGATGATGATGATATTTGTTAAGCGTTTACTGTGAGTCAAGCACTGTCCTAAATGCTGGGGTAGACACAAGGTAATCAAGTTGTCCCAGGTGGGGCTCACCAGTCTTAGTCCCCATTTTACAGATGAGGTGACTGAGGCACAGAGAATAATAATAATAACGGTATTGGTTAAGCTCTTCCTATGTGCCAAGCACTGTCCCAAGCTCTGGGGTAGATACCAGGTAATCAGGTTGTCCCATGAGGGGCTCACAGGCTTGATCATCATTTTACAGATGAGATAACCGAGGCACGGAGTAAAGTGACTTGCCCAAAGCCACACGGCGGAGAAGTGGCAGAGCTGGGATTAGAATGCACGACCTCTGAGTCCCAAGCCCGGGCTCTTTCCACTAAGCCACGTTGCTTTGAGAGTGAACTTAGGTAACATATTTTTAGAAAGATTCAAAAAGTTACTCACTCGGGTGAGGTAGATGGGATGCCTTCTGGATTTCTACCCGACGGGCAGTTACTCTCCCCGCTCTAAAGCCATATTGAAGGATCCTCTCCTCCAAGAGGTCTTCCCTGACTAAACCCTTCTTTCCTCTTCTCCCACTCCCTTCTGTGTCTCCCTTTATTCATCTCCCCTCCCAGCCCCACAGCACTCAGGTACATATCTGTTATTTCTGTATTTATGTTGATGTCTGTCTCTCCCTCTAGACTGCAAGCTTGTCGTGGGCAGGGAATGTGTCTATTATTCATTCATTCATTCAATAGTATTTATTGAGTGCTTACTATGTGCAGAGCACTGTACTAAGCGCTTGGAATATACAATTTGGAAACAGAGAGACTCCCTTCCCAATGACAGGCTCACAGTCTAACTCGGGGAGACAGACGGCAGAGGAAAACAGAACGAAACAAAAACAAGACAACATTATCACGATAAATAGAATCAAGGGGACCTCATTAACAAAATAAATAGGGTAATAAATAATATATACAAATGAGCACAGTGCTGAGGGGAGGGGAAGGATGGGAGGAGCAGAGGGAAAGGGGGCTCAGCTGAGGGGAGGGGAAGGGGGAAGAGCAGAGAGTGGAGGGGGAGCAGAGGGAAAAGGGGGTAGCTAAGTCTGGGAAGGCCTCTTGGAGGAGGTGAGCTCTCAGTAGGGCTTCGAAGAGGGGAAGACGGTTTGGCGGACGTGAGGAGGGAGGACATTCCAGGACAGCGATAGGACGTGGGCCAGGGGTCCACGGCGGGATAGGCATGAACAGGAGAAGTGGGGAGGTGAGCGGCAGGGGAGCGGAGCATGCGGGGTGGGCAGTAGAAAGAGAGAAGGGAGGTGAAGTAGGAGGGGGCAAGGGGATGGAGAGCTTTGAAGCCAAGAGGGAGGAGTTTTTGTTTCGTGTGGAGGTTGATAGGCAACCACTGGAGGTTTTTAAGGAGGGGAGTGACATGCCCAGAGCCTTTATGCAGGAAAATGATCCAGGCAGCCGAATGAAGAATAGACTGCAGCGGGGAGAGACAGGAGGAAGGGAGATCAGAGAGAAGGCTGACACAGTAGTCCAGCTGGGATATTATGAGAGCTTGTACCAGCAGGGTAGCAGTTTGGACAGAGAGGAAAGGGCGGATCTTGGCGATACTGTAAAGGTGAGACCGGCAGGCATTGGTGACGGATCGGATGTGTGGGGCGAACGAGAGAGCGGGGTCAAGGATGACACCGAGGTTGTGGGCTTGAGAGACGGGAAGGATGGTCGTACCATCCACGGTGATAGGGAAGTCAGGAAGAGGACAGGGTTTGGGAGGGAAGATGAGGAGCTCAGTTTTGGACATGTTGACTTTTAGGTGGCGGGCAGACATCCAGGTGGAGACGTCCTGGAGGCAGGAGGAGATACGAGCCCGAAGGGAGGAGGAGAGGACAGGGGAAGAGATGTAGATCTGGGTGTCATCTGCGTAGAGATGAGAGTTGAAGCCGTGGGAGCGGATGAGTTCACTAAGGGAGTGAGTATAGATGGAGAACAGAAGAGGGCCGAGAACTGACCCTCGAAGAACCCCTACAGTTCGAGGATGGGACGGGGAGGAGGAACCCGCGAAGGAGACCGAGAATGAAAGGCCAGAAAGATAAGAGGAGAACCGGGAGAGGACGGAGTCTGAGAAGCCAAGGTGAGATAAGGTGTGGAGGAGAAGGGGATGGTCGACAGCGTCAAATTTAGTGTTATATAGTGTACAGTGCTCTGCAAACAGTAAGCAAACAGTGTTCTGCAAACAATAAGAACTCAGTAAATACTATTGAATGAACGAATAAGCCTCCCTCACCTTGCACTTTGGAAGAAATCATTTCAATTACAGTCTCTAGACTCAAAACTTGTTATGGATAGTTGTGTCAACCAATTCTGTTGCACTGTACTCTCCCCAAGTGTTTAATGCAGTGCTCTGCAACCAGTAAGTGCTCCATAAATACCACTGGTCAATTCCTGCAATAACCTGGATTGCAGGAATACGTTGGTAAATCCCAGGAGCTGGGAGCACCCGGGTGTCAGGGCACCAGGACCCCCTTCGTCACCCACAGGTGACACATGGAAAATCTGTTTTTCACAGTTTCCCTCATTTCTGTCAGTCCTTCCTCAGATGGGCACAGTTTAGTGAGACACCGCGCCCCGAATACTGTGCTCATCGTGAATCGAGCAGCAACTTGCAAAGGAAGGAACAAATGGAAGAAATGGTGATTTTAATCTGCTTCCAATTTTAGCACCTGATGCATATGGTGAGTCCCTGAACACCCAAGCACAATTTGCAGGAATCAGAACGGAGGGAGCTTGGACCTGTCTGGCGGCAGTTGGAATTTCTTTGTGAATTCATAAATCGGGAATTGGGGGATGGGGTTTATCTCATTCACCGCCACCTCTATCGACCAGTTTCCCTTCTGACCTCAGCCTATGCCCAAACTCACCACACTGGCTCTCAGCCCGTGCTTCCCTGAGGTCGTCAAAGCGGGGTTCTTGAATAATTGTTATCCTGGAGGGCAGGGACTGTGTATACCAACTCGTTTGTATTCTTCGATGTACTCTGCTCATAGTCGTACAGTCCCAAGGGCTTACAACACCGTTCGGCTCACAGCTGCAATCCCTCAAGGTTTTACTGAATTGCTCTGCTCAAAGCTGTGCTCTCCCAAGAGCTTACTACACTCTGCTGCTTCCAGCTGTACCCTCCCAATGTACTCTGTGTGACTGTGGGCAAGTCACTTTACTTCTCTGTGCCTCAGTTACCTCATCTGGAAAATGGGGATTAACCGTGAGCCTCACGTGGGACAACCTGATGACCCTGTATCTACCCCAGCGCTTAGAACAGTGCTCTGCACATAGTAAGCGCTTAATAAATACCAACATTATTATTACTCTCTTATGGGCTTACTACACTGCTCTCCCAAGTCTTACTACATTGCTCTGCTCAGCGTCAATGCTCAATAAATACCACTGATTGACTGATTGCTCACCTCCTCCAGGAGGCCTTCCCGGGCTAAGCCCCCCTTTTCCTCAGCTCTCCCTTCCCCCAACCTGCCCCAACTTGCTCCCTTTGCTCTATGCCCCCCCCTCTGTCCCTCAACACTTGTGTATACTTGAGAAGCAGCGTGGCTTAGTGGAAAGAGCCCGGGCTTGGGAGTCAAAGGTCGTGGGTTCTAATCCCGGCTCCGCCACTTGGCTGCTGTGTGACCTTGGACAAGCCACTTAATTTCTCTGTGCCTCAGTTACCTCATCTGTCAAATGGGGACTAAGACTGCGAGCCCCAGGTGGGATAACCTGATTACCTTGCATCTACCCCAGCGCTTAGAACAGTGCTTGGCACATAGTAAGCACTTAACAAATACCATCATTATTCTTTTTATTATATATGTGCATATCTATAATCCTATTTATTTATATTAATGCCTATTTTACTTGTTCTGATGTGTATATATATCCCTAATTTTATTTATTTATATTGATGCTACTGATGCCTGCTTACTTGTTTTGACATCTGTCTCCCCCCTTCTAGACTGCGAGTCCGTTGTGGGCAGGGATTGTGTCTCTTTGTTACTGAAATGTACTTTCTAAGTGTTTATAGTACAGTGCTCTGCACACAGTCAGTGCTCAGTAAATACGATTGAATGAATGAATGAATGGAGCACTTACTATATATCACTCGCTGTGCTAAGCGATGGGGTAGATACAACATAAGCAAGTTGGCCACAGACCCACATGGGGCTCACAGTCTAAGTAGGAGGGAGTAGGATTTAACCTCTATTTTACAGATGAGGTAACTGAGGCACAGAGAAGTGAAGTGACTTGCCCAAGGTCACACAGCAGATATGTGGCAGAGCCGGTCCTCTGACTCCCTGATGATGATGAAGTTGGTATTTGTTAAGCACTTACAATGTGCCGAGCACTGTTCTAAGCGCTGGGGTCGATACAGGGGAATCAGGTTGTCCCACGTGAGGCTCACAGTGTTCATCCTCCATTTTACAGATGAGGTAAGCGAGGCACCGAGAAGTGAAGTGACTTGCCCAGAGTCACACAGCTGACAGGTGGCGGAGCCGGGATTAGAACCCGTGACCTCTGACTCCTAAGGCCAGGCTCTTTCATTCATTCAATAGGATCGATTGAGCGCTTACTATGTGCAGAGCACTGGACTAAGCGCTTGGCATGGACAATTCGGCAACAGATAGAGACAATCCCTGCCCAATGACGGGCTCACAGTCTAATCGACAGGCATTCCACTGAGCCGTGCTGCTTCTCCGGCCCTGGCCCACGCTCCATCCACTAGACCATGCTGTGTTCTCCGAATGCTGAAAACCAAACCGCTCGACGTGTCTGGGGATGGATCGCCTTCCCCACAAATCATCTCAGTACTTTGCAGCAAGAGGGACTTCACTGAAGTCAGCATGCTTCACTCTTCTCACGGGGACCTGCTCACCATATCTCCATCTAGTCTATCTCACCGCTGATTTCTTTCCCCTGCCCTGGAACTCCCTCCCCCTTCAGAGCCGACGGACCACCACTCTCCCCACCTTCCAAGCCTTATTCAAATCTCATCTCCTCCGAGACGCCTTCCCCAACTAAGCCCTCGTTTCCCTTACTTCTTCTCCCTCCGAAGTCACCTAGGTACCTGGATCTGTACCCTTTGGGCGCTTGATATTCACCCCACCTTCTCAGCCCCTCAGCACTTATGTCCATATCTCTAATTACTCACGCACTAGGCCACTGCAAGGCGTTTACAGTCTATGGGGGGGAGATAGACATTAATATAAATAAATTAATAATAATGTTGGCATTGGTTAAGCGCTTCCTATGTGCCGAGCACTGTTCTAAGCGCTGGGGGAGATACAGGGTGATCAGGTCGTCCCACGTGAGGCTCACGGTCTTCATCCCCATTTGACAGATGAGGTCACTGACGCACCGAGAAGTGAAGTGACTTACCCAAAGTCGCCCAGTTTACAAGTGGCAGAGCGGGGATTAGAACCCACGGCCTCTGACAACCAAGCCCGGGCTCTTTCCACCGAGCCACGCTGCTTCTCTGAGCGCCTATTGTATTGTCCTCGCCCAAGCACTTAGTACAGTTCTCTGCACACGGTAAGAGGTCAATGCCATTTATAGAGTAATTGATTGAGGTACAGTGAGTAGGTTGGAATTAGAGGAGTGAAGTGACTTGGTGGCTTGAAATCGGAGATTAGCCAGGTCAGGAAGGAGGGAGGGCTGACTGAGAACTATTACTGCCGCTGGTGATAATAATGATAAGAATAATAATTGTGGTATTTGTTAAGCACTTACTATTTCCCAGGCACTGTACTAAGCGCTGGGGTGGATACAGGTAAATCGGGTTGGATAGAGTCCCCGTCCCACGGGGAGCTCACAGTTTTAATCCCTATTTTACAGATGAAGTAATTGAGGCACAGAGAAGTTAAGTGACTTGCCCAAGATCACACAGACAGCAAACAAGTGACGGAGCCAAGATTAGAACCCGGAATGATGAGTAAAGTACAGGCCAATGTCCCCAATTTAATATTGAGGTCTCTGAGGCCCAGAAAAACTCAACTGAGACGACTGAATTCCTTCAGAGGACAGAGGTAGTTCTAGCATTTATTGAGCACCCACGGGGTGGAGTACACTGTACTAGGTGCCTGGGAAGTACAGAATAACCAAGTGACACGTTTCCCCGTTGATAATCAATCAAACACTCGCTATTTATAGAGTACCTACTGTGAACAGAGCACTGTACCGAACGCTCGGGAGCGTATAAGACAGAGTTGGTAGATCTGTTCTCTGTCCATAAGGAGCTTACACTTTAGCGAGAGAGACAAACACGACATAAGTAGAGTGCTCAGAATAAATAATGGTGGTATTTGCTAAGCGCTTACTATGTGCAAAGCCCTGTTCTAAGCACTGGGGGGATACAAGGTAATCAGGTTGTCCCACGTGGGGTTCACAGTTTTAATCCCCATTTTACAGATGAAGTAACTGAGGCACAGAGAAGTGAAGTGACTTACCCAAAGCCACCCGGGTGACAAGGGGCAGAGCCGGGATTAGAACCCATGACCTCTGACTCCCAAGCCAGGGCTCTTTCCACTAAGCCACGCTGCTTCCCATTTATAAATAAATAACAGGATAAATCTTTGCGTGTATTTGTAGTCCTGCGGGCTGAGGTAGGCATGAATAAGCCCATGAGGGTTAGAGTTGGCCGAAGGGCTGATATGGCTCAGGGTGGGGAAAATGAAGCAGGGAAGACTTGGGGCCACTGAGGGAGGGAGATTAGTGGCCTGGATGGATCAGTAATCCAGTAGAGCAGCAGCGTGGCTCGGTGGAAAGAGCCCGGGCTTGGGAGTCAGAGGTCATGGGTTCGAATCCCAGCTCCGCCACTTGCCAGCTGTGTGACTTGGGGCAAGTCACTTCACTTCTCTGTGCCTCAGTTACCTCATCTGTAAAATGGGGATGAAGACTGTGAGCCCCATGTGGGACAACCCGTTTACCTTGTATCCCCCACCGCTTAGAAAAGTGCTCTGCACATAGTAAGCGCTTAACAAATACCAAGATTATTATTATTAGTCTGACCCTGGATTGTGCTGCTTTTTGTCTTTCAAAAGAGAGCCCGGCTCCCAGAGGCTCTTTTCACAGTTTCTTCACTCTCCTGAGACATTCTGTGCCTCAGGAAGGAGTTCACTAAAATCTCCCGAGGAAACCCGATCGGGGGAGGAAAGGAGACCCACGCGGCCCCGGGTGGAGATAAATGAATTTCATCCTCTTGCTGTCTGCTAATGGGACCCGCGGCTTCTTCGCAACACCCAGACTGGAAGGGTTGACGGAAGGCCTCCACGGAAAGCACCAGGCAAGCAAAAAATATCAAGCGCTGCTCCTGGAGCGACTTTGCCATGTGGCAGAAGGATCCCTTCGGGCTGCTCTGCCTGACGGTGTTTACCGAAACCCAAACGAACACTGCACAGACCTTCCCCTCTGCGTTCTCTGTCGGCCGTGCCCTCGCTTAAACGACTACAGTGGAAAACAGAACCTGCGTATTTGGAAACGCGGAAGTCGCGGTGGCCGGGGCACGCTTTCTTCATCAGTGACTGAGCGGTTTAGCGGGGCTGGGTGTCTTACCTCCCCATGGGGTTTGTGGAGAGTACCTGAGTGTACGTGTGTGTGAAAGGGAGACAGAGAGGAAGGAACCGAGTGAAGAGGTGGAGGAAGAAAGGGAGAGGAATGGAGTGAAGAGGGGGAGAGAATGAGGGAGGATCCGAGTGAAGAGAGGGAGAGTATCTCAAAGTCTCCCATTTCTTTATGAGCTCCGGGTGGGGCTCCGCAAATGAAAGTCTGGAAGCCCCAGCAAAATCTCACACAAGAAAGCGGACTCTTGACTTGACCCCTAGAATGGCGCGTGGCTCAGTGGAAAGAGCCCGGGCTTGGGAGTCAGAGGTCGTGGGTTCGACTCCCGGCTCTGCCACTTGTCAGCTGGGTGACTGTGGGCGAGTCGCTTCACTTCTCTGTGCCTCATCTGTAAAATGGGGATCAACTGTGAGCCTCACAGCCTGATGACCCCGTATCTGCTCCAGCACTTAGAACAGTGGTCGGCACATAGTAAGCGCTTAACAAATACCAACATCATTATTATCATTATCTGGCTGCTGGTGGGTGTTGACAGACATGACGGTAATCTGCTGCAGCGGCTCACGTGGTCGCCTCTATTGGTTTTCCAGGAACTAGGAGGGGGTAATAATAATAATAATAATGTTGGTATTTGTTAAGCGCTTACTATGTGCAGAGCACTGTTCAAAGCGCTGGGGGGATACAGGTTAATCAGGTTGTCCCACATGAGGCTCACAGTTAATCCCCATTTTACAGATGAGGTAACTGAGGCACAGAGAAGTGAAGTGACTTGCCCACAGTCACACAGCTGACAAGGGGCAGAGCCGGGCTTCGAACCGACGACGTGGGGTCTGTGTTTGTGTGTCTGAGTGTGTAAGTGTGTGCATGTCTTTGTGTGAGCTCTTGCGGAATCGGACAGCACACAACGCATTTAATTAGATTTGGTGGCTACCAGACACACGCACACACACTTTCACATACGCACTCCTTGCGACTCCCGAGCGCCACGAAACCAGCCTTAAATGCTTGGTTTCCCTGGCTGTAGGAACTTTTCCTTGGGTTACTCTACCTGACTGATGGGCTTTTTATTTTTGTTTTTTGGCATTTACATCAGGTTTTGGACTAGCTCTCAGATTCTCAGGTTCTTTTACTGAACGTTTCGAGATACCCTAGAAAAGAGGTTCGTGAATCAAATAAGAACGAACGTGGCCTCGTGGAAAGAGCACGGGTCTGGGAGTCAGAGGATCTGGGTTCTAACCCCGGACTCTGCCACTTGTCTGCTATGTGACCTTGAGCGAGTCACTTGATTTCTCTGTGCCTCAGTTATCTCATCTGTAAAATGGGGATTAAGTCTGTGGGCCCCAAGTGGGACACGGACTCTGGCCAACCTGATCGTCTGTATATTGCCGGGCACATAGTAAGCACTTAACCGATACCATTGAAGAATAATGACAGTGATAATAATATTTGCTAAACACTTACTATGTGCCAAGCACCATTCTAGGCACCGTAATAGTTACCATACAGTCGTATCAGACGCAGTCTATGTCCCAGATCGGGAAGAACAAGTATTTAATTCCCGTTTTACAGATGAGGAAATTCAGGCCCGTAAAAGCCAGGCGATTCACCCAAGGTCACACAACAGGCAAGCGGCGGAGCCGAAATTAGAAAGCACACGGGGGTGTAACTGGTATTTTTCTTTTGTAAACCATTAAAGTTCCTTTATAGCTGAGCCATGACGAGGTGGGAGTCTGAGCCGAGTCATTAGCACTTTTCCAAATTATTTGATAAGCCTGAATCCAGGTTAATGAAGGAATCTTTTCATCTGGGATTGCCAACTATGGAGCTGAGGACCGTTCAAGTCATTTTCTTTTCTCCTGGAGGTGGGTAATGGAAAGCTTTAAGCCCTGCTCGTGGTCGGCCCACCCGCTGTAATGCCGACCCTTTACTGAGGGAATGATGTAAATACTTTTAGGTTTGTCTCTCCTGTTGGAGGGTGAACAGTAGTTCGAATGAATAGTAGTAGCTGTACTATCACAATAAAGCAGCGTGGCTCGGTGGAAAGAGCCCGGGCTTGGGAGTCCGAGGTCATGGGTTCTAATCCCAGCTCCACCATTTGTCAGCTGTGTGACTTTGGGCAAGTCATTTAACTTCTCTGTGCCTCAGTTCCCTCGTCTGTACGACGGGGATGAAGACTGTGAACCCCATGTGGGACAAGCTGATTACCTGGCCCTCCGCCCCCCCCCCCCCCCCCAGTGCTTAGAACAGTGTTTGGCACATAGTAAGCGCTTAACAAATGCCATCGTCATTATTATTATTAGTGGTCAGGGAACGGGCCACTTTTTTATTCTGGGCTTCCCTGGCATCTAGTAGAGTGCACTGCACCGAATGGGAGCTCAATAGATGCTGCTACTGCTGCTGCTAAAATAATTATGATATTTGTTGAGCGGTTACTATGTGCCAGGCACTGTACTAAGTGCAGGAGTGGATACAGGCAATTCGAGTTGGACACCATCCCTGTCCCGCATGGGGCTTGCAGTCTTATTAATCCCCATTTGACAGATGAAGTGACTGGGGCCCAGAGAAGTGAAGTGACTTGCCCAAGGCCACACAGCAGACAAGTGGCGGAGCCGGGATTAGAACCCATGACCTCAGACACCCAAGCCTGGGCTCTTTCCACTGAGCCACGCTGCTTTATTGTGATAGTACAACTACTACTATTGATTCCTTCATTCAATTGTATTTATTGAGTGCTTACTGTGTGCAGAGCACTGTACTAAGCGCTTGGAAAGAACAATTCGGCAACAGAGCCAATCCCTACTCAACAACGGGCTCACAGTCTAGAAAGGGGGGGAGACAGACAACAAAACAAAACAATAATAATAATAATAATAATGTTGGTATTTGTTAAGCGCTTACTATGTGCCGAGCACTGTTCTAAGCACTGGGGTAAACACAGGGGAATCAGGTTGTCCCACGTGGGGCTCACGGTCTTCATCCCCATTTTACAGATGAGGGAACTGAGGCCCAGAGAAGTGAAGTGACTTGCCCACAGTCACACAGCTGACAAGTGGCAGAGCTGGGATTCGAACTCATGAGCCCTGACTCCAAAGCCCGTGCTGTTTCCACTGCGCCACGCTGCTTCTCTGACAAGTAGGCAGGCATCAGTAGCATCAGAATAAATAAGTAGAATTAGAGATATATCCACATCATTAATAAAATCAAGAGAATAATAAAATAATAAATATGTACATATAAACGCAGGTGCTGTGGGGAGAGGGGTAGAGCAGAGGGAGGGAATAGGGGTAATGGGGAGACTATTTCTACTGATAGTACTAATAATGTTGGTATTTAAGCGCTTACTTTGTGCTGAGCACTGTTCTAAGCGCTGGGGTAGATACAGGGTGATCAGGTTGTCCCACCTGAGGGTCACAGTCTTGATCCCCATTTGACAGATGAGTTCACTGAGGCGTCGAGAAGTGAAGTGACTTGCCCAACGTCACACAGCTGACAGGTGGCGGAGCCGGGATTAGAACCCATGACCTCTGACTCCTAAGCCCGGGCTCTTTCCACTGAGCCACGCTGCTTCTCAACGCTATTACTATTAGCATTTCTACTTCCGCTACTACTTGTATTAGGGAGTCACAGTAACATTGAATTTACAGAGTTTAGAGGCCAGACCTCAAGGAGCAGAACCCCAGGTTCATGTTCAGGCAGTTAAATCCCACAGATATAGAGATTTCCTCCAAAACTCTGCCCAATTTTTTCCAAAATGTGGAGATGTTCTCCAAACTCAGTGAAGAGATGCCCCGGCAGCAGTGTGTCAGCAGATTCTACAGCCCGGACCCTCCCTTCTCGTACCACTTTGGAAGCTCCCCATCCCCTTGCCCCCTCCCACCTCACCTCCCTTCTCTCCTCCTCCAGCCCAGCCCGCACGCTCCGCTCCTCTGCCGCCGCTCACCTCCTCGCCGGGCCTCGTTCCCGCCCGTCCCGCCGCCGACCCCGGGCCCACGTCCTACCGCCGACCTGGAACGCCCTCCCTCCTCACCTCCGCCAAACTGACTCTCTTCCCCTCTTCAAAGCCCTCCGGAGAGCTCACCTCCTCCAGGAGGCCTTCCCGGACCGAGCCCTCCCTTTCCCTCCTCCCCTCCCCATTCCCCCTACTCCTTCCCTCTGTTCTACCCCCTTCGCCTCCCCACAGCACTTGCGTATATTTGTATATATTATTTATTACTCTATTTTATTAATAATGTATATATATCTATGATTCTATTTATTTGGGTGGTACTGATGCCCGTCTACTTGTTTTGTTTTACTGTCTGTCTCCCCCTTTTAGACCGTGAGCCCGTCGTTGGGCAGGGATCGTCTCTATCTGTTGCCGAATTGTACATTCCGAGGGCTTAGGACAGTGCTCTGCACACAGTAAGCGCTCAATAAATACGACCGAGTGAATGAATGAATACACACATCAGGTGCTCAGTACAGCACTCTGCACACAAAAGGCACCCAGTTTGGAACTTTTCACACAGAAGACACTCAAGTCGATCTGCTGCTGCTGCTGCTGCTGCTGCTGCTGCTGCTGCTGCTGCTGCTACCGATTATTATTGTAGTATTTGTTAAGTGCTTGTCAAGCAGTGTTTTAAGCACCGGAATAGATACAAGATCAAATAGATCAAATTAGATACAGTCCCTGCACCACATAGGCCTCACAGTCTAAGTAGGAGGGAGAACAGGTATTTAATCCCCTTTATACGGTGGAAGAAACTGAGGCACAGAGAAGGTAGTTAAATGATTTGCCCCAAGGTCACACAGCAAGCAGTCGGCGGAGCCGAGATTGGAACTCAGGTTCTTTGACTTCCAGGCCCATGTTCTTTCCACTAAGCCATGCTGCTCCTCATGATGATGATGATAATAAGAACAATAATAACGTTGGTATTTTTAAGCGCTTGCTATGTGCAGAGCACTGTTCTAATAATAATAATAATGTTGGCATTTGTTAAGCGCTTACTAGGTGCAGAGCACTGTTCTAAGCGCTGGGGTGTACGAGGTAATCAGATTGTCCCACATGAGGCTCACAATCTTCATCCCCATTTTACAGATGAGGTAACTGAGGCCCAGAGAAGTGAAGTGACTTGCCCACGGCCACACAGCTGACAAGCGGCAGAGCCGGGATTCGAACCCATGACCTCTGACTCCCAAGCCCGGGCTCTTTCCACTGAGCCTTCTAAGCGCTGGTTAGGTACAGGGGGTCATCAGGTTGCCCCACGTGAGGCTCACGGTCTTAATCCCCGTTTCCCAGATGAGGTCACCGGGGCCCAGAGAAGTGAAGTGACTCACCCACGGTCACACAGCTGACAAGTGGCAGAGCCGGGATTCGAACCCATGACTTCGGACTCCCAAGCCCGGGCTCTTTCCACTGAGCCGGTTTAGGGGCACAGACGGGCAGGAGAAAGAACATAAATCTCTCCCACTCTGAGAAGGAAAACCTCCCCTCTCCCACTCCCATCCACCTGCTTGTAAGGAGACCCCAGTATCGCGCTTTCCCCTCTCTTGGATGAAATGGAATCTAAATTTAGGAGAGCTCAGCCCTACTCCAGAGTGAATGGATAGGGAGGGCTTTAACAGTCCCTTTCTTGAGGTAAACTTCCTTAATCGCATAAACTTGGCAGGTGTTCCAGGAGCTGAAGAACAGAATCGTTGCCATGAGAGGGAATGAATGAGTCTCCTAAGAGCTCTTGAGGAAATAACGGAGAAGCGGTGAGGACCAGTGGAACGAACACGGGACTCGGAGTCAGAGGACCTGGGTTCCAATTTTGACTCCGCCACTTGCCTGCTGTCTGGTCTCGGGCAAGTCACTTAAATTCTTTGCGCCTCTGTTCCCTCATTTGCAAAATGGGAATTTAATATAATAATAAAAGAAATAAATAATGTCGGCATCTGTTAAGCGCTTACTATGTGCCGAGCACTGTTCTAAGCGCTGGGTAATAATAATAACGTCGGTGCCTGTTAAGCGCTTACTACGTGCAGAGCACTGTTCTAAGCGCTGGGGGAGATACAGGGTCATCAGGTGGTCCCACGTGAGGCTCACGGTTAATCCCCATTTGACGGAGGAGGGAACTGAGGCACAGAGAAGTGAAGTGACTCGCCCACAGTCACACAGCTGATAAGCGGCAGAGCCGGGATTAGAACCCATGACTTCTGACTCCCAAGCCCAGGCTCTTTCCACCGAGCCACGCTGCTTCTCCAGATATCTGTTCTCCTTCCTACTTTGGTGGAATCCGATTGTCCTACATCTACCACAGTGCTTGGGACATTGTAAGCACTTAATAAACACAGTTATTATTATTGTTATTTATTGGAATTTTGAAGATTTAGCAACACCTGAGCCTACTCAGCCTAGAAGGAGGGAGCCTCTTTGAGGTTACCTGGACAACCCTTGAGGAAATAATTGGGAAGTAATGGTGCCTAGTGGATAGAACAGGGGCTTGGGAGTTAGAAAGACCTGGATTCGAATCCTGCTCCACCACTTGTCTGCTGGGTGACCTTGGGAAAAATCACTTAATTTCTCTAGGCCTCGGTTACCACAACTGTAAAATGGGGGTTATGACTGTAAGATCCACGTGGGACAGGGACTGTGTCCAGTCTGATTACCTCGTATCTGTCCAGGAGCTTAGAACAGTGCGTGGCACATAGTAAGCACTTCAGAAATTCCAGAAAACACAAACAAACAAAAAGTTCTGCTACCTTTGCCAACCCTTTGCCCACATCCTGCCCCCGGCTTGGAACTCCCTTCCCCTTCATATCTGACCGACAACCACTCTCCCCAAGTCCAAACCCCTCCTAAAATCATAGCTCTTTCAAGAGGCCTTCCCCAACGAATCCCTCGTTTCCTCTTCTCCCACTCCCTTCTTCCTTGCGCCTGTACCTGGATTTGCACCTCTTATAATAATAATGTTGGTATTTGTTAAAGCGCTTACTATGTGCAGAGCACTGTTCTAAGCGCCGGGGTAGACACAGGGTCATCGGGTTGTCCCACGTGAGGCTCACGGTTAATCCCCGTTTTACAGATGAGGTCACTGAGGCCCGGAGAAGTGAAGTGACTCGCCCACCGTCACACGGCTGACGAGTGGCAGAGCCGGGACTCGAACCCATGACCTCGGATTCCCAGGTCTGGGCTCTCTCCACTGAGCCACACTGCTTCTTCAACCCCCTCACTCCCACTGTTCTTAATATATATAATTGAGAAGTAACGTTGCCTAGTGGATAGAGCAGGGGCCTGTGAGTTAGAAGGACCTGGGTTCTATTCTCAGTTCTGCCACTTCTCTGCTGGGTGACCTTGGAAAAATCACTTCATTTCTCTGTGCCTCAGTTACCTCAACTGTAAAATGGGGATTATGCATATATCTATAATTTATTTATATCAACGTCTGACTCCCCCTCTAGACTCTAAGCTCCGTGTGGGAGGGGACGTGTCCACTAACTCTGTTATATCGTAATAATAATGTTGGTATTCGTTAAGCGCTTACTACGTGCAGAGCACTGTTCTAAGCGCCGGGGGAGATACAGGGTCATCAGGTTGTCCCACGTGAGGCTCACGGTTAATCCCCGTTTTACAGATGGGGTAACTGAGGCCCAGAGAAGTGAAGTGGCTCGCCCACAGTCACACAGCTGACAAGCGGCAGAGCCGGGATTCAAACCCATGACCTCTGACTTCCAAGCCCGTGCTCTTTCCTCTGAGCCACTCCAAGCGCTTAGTACCGTTCTCTCGTCCCAGCAAGCGCTCAATAACTGTGATGGATTTTGCTGCAGCAATCAATCAGTTGTATTTATCGAGCGCTTATTGTGTGCAGATCACTGTACTAAGTGCTTGGAAGGGTAAAAGATAACAATATAACAGAGACAGTCCCGGGCCACAACGTGCTTACAGTCTAGAGGGGGATCCATTTCGTCCGTTCCAGAATTCACCGAGCCGGGAGAAGAACAGGGTTCTCACGGATGTCGAGGCGAAGGCCCAGTCGCGTTAATCTGAGAACCCTGACCGACCTCAGTCAAAGTCCGCCTCCCCGACTCTAAGATCTCCCGCTGTCGCCCGAATGTTTATTCCGTGCCACTCACCAGGTATCGGAGGCTTGCTGCAGCTTCATTAAAGCTAATTTCGGCGTCCTCAGCGGGAATGCGGGCCGAGCGTCTCGCTCTGGCGGCGCACGGCCCGTTTCCAAACACGGCTTGGTCGGGTTGGTTCCGGGGCCCGCTGTGATCTCCGGCAGTGACCTTCCTACTCACCCCACCCACCCCACTCCTCCGGGATCTTTAGACCCTGAACCCTGTGCTGTCTAAAGAATAATGACCGTTAAGCGCACATGGCACATAATAACAACAGTGGTATTTGTCAAGTGCTTGCTATGTGCCGGGCCCTGAGCTGAGCGCTGGGGGGATGCAAGCCGATCGGGTTGAACCCACGTAGGGTTCAGAGTCTCAACCCCCCATTTTACAGGTGAAGTAAATGAGGCACAGAGGTGTGAAGTGACTTGCCCAAGGTCACCCAGCAGACAAGTGGCAGACCCATGACCTTCTGACTCCCAGGCCCGTGCTGCATCTAAAGGAGGGACACGATTCGCTTCCGAGCGGAGTCTGACAGAGAGAGGCCCGTGTGAGGCCCTGCCGATGTCACGCTGATGACCGACGGCCGAGCGGAAAACCAAGGGGGAGAGCGAACCGCTTGGGATACGTCTGGGAGGATGGAGAATGTCCCCAGTGGCCCCGGCTTGGGGGGTCTCCCCAACCACCCGGATAGGAGGGTCCGGACGCTGAACTCCGGCTCCCGGTGGTCCACCGTGCTGACCACTCCAGGGTCCTTTCGGGGGGCAGAGAGTTGGGGTCCCCGAATGGCCACGGTCCAGGGCTCCAGGAGAAGTGGCCACATCCCTGGCCCCGGTCAGCTCAGCGCTTACTGAAGAGAAGCAGCGTGGCTCAGTGGAAAGAGCACGGGCTTTGGAGTCAGAGGTCATGCGTTCGAATCCCGACTCGGCCTCTTGTCAGCTGTGTGACTTTGGGCAAGTCACTTCACTTCTCTGGGCCTCAGCGACCTCATCTGTAAAATGGGGATGAAGACTGTGAGCCCCACGTGGGACAACCTGATAACTCTGGGCAAGTCACCTCACTTCTCTGTGCCTCAGTTCCCTCATCTGTAAAATGGGGATGAAGACTGTGAGCCCCACGTGGGACAACCTGATAACTTAGCGTGGAGGGGGAGAGGCTGGAGGCAGGGAGGCTGGTGAGGAGGCTGATATAAGAGTCTAGCTGCCTTATGAGCAGAGCTAGAGCTCACCACCAGCTGCCCCCCTGCCCCACAAACCCTTAAACCCAGATGTTACAGCACTTGGTTCAGTTCTGTACGGAAGCAGTGTGGTCTAGTGGAAAGAGCACGGTCCTGGGAGTCAGAGGACCTGAGTTCTAATCCCAATTCCATCGCAGACCTGCTCTGAGACCTTGCGCCAGTCCCTTAACTTCTCTGTTCCTCAGTTCCCTCACCTGCAAAATGGGAATTCAATACCTGTCTCCCCCCTACTTAGACTGGGAGTTCCATGTGGGACCTGGATGCGCGTGACTCAGTGGAAAGAGACTGGGCTTGGGAGTCAGAGGTCATGGGTTCGAATCCCGGCTCTGCCCCTGTCAGCTGTGTGACTGTGGGCAAATCACTTCACTTCTCTGGGCCTCAGTTCCCTCATCTGTAAAATGGGGATGAAGACTGTGAGCCTCACGTGGGACAACCTCATTCGCCTATATCTACCCTAGCGCTTAGAACAGTGCTCTGCACGTAGTAAGCGCTTAACAAACACCAACCTTATTATTATTATTGTAGTTACACCAGGGCTTAATTCAACGCTTGGCACACAGTAAGCACTTAACAAATGCCACAGTTATTACTATTATTATTGAGAGTGCTCTGCACATATTAAAAACATGTAATAATATTTTAATATACTAAAAGCTTAATATATACCATTAAGAGATTGATTAATTGAGAGGAAGGGGTGGATCCAGAATATCGGTAGGAAGAATCAGCGGGATTTAACAATCCATTGCATGTAAGTGTTGAAGAGGGGTGAAGAGTCAAGGATTTAGCTAAATTCATTCAGGGCAGGGAGTGTATCTGCTAATTCTGTGGTACTGTACTCTCCTAAGAACTTGGAACATCACCCTGCACGTAGTAAACCCTCAATAAATACCGCTGATTGATCGATGAAGCTGAGATTCTGTGTTTCCGGATCAGGGAGGATGGTGGTGTTATTGACTAAGTCAGGAAAGGTAGGAGGAGGAGGAGATTTATTATTATATTATAATTTATTAATTATGGTATTTGTTAAGCGCTTACTGTGCGGTAGGCACCGTTCTAAGCGCTGGGGTAGATATAAGATAGTCGGATTTGACACAACCCTGTCCCACACAGGGCTCACAGTCTTAATCCTATTTTACAGATGAGGCACAGAGAAGTAAAGTGACTTGCCCAAGGTCACGCGGCAGGCAAGTGGCAGAGCTGGGGTAGAACCCAGGTCTTCTGGCAACCAGGTCCCTGCTCTACCCATTAGACCATGCTGCTTCACGGTTTTAGGGTGGATTTAGAGATCAGGAAAGGGGGTGCGAAGAAGGAGGCAGGTGAGGTGATCGGGGTCCGATAGTGGTAAGTTGAAAGTAATAATAATAATACTAATAATGATAATATTACTACTACTACTAAATTTTATGGTATTTGTTCAGTGCTTTCTATGTTTCAAGCACAGTACTAAGAGCTGGGGTAGATGCGAGCTAATCTGGTTGGACCCAATTCTTGTCCCAACCAGCATTCACTTTCTAAGTAGGAGGGAGAACAGGCTTTGAATCCCCATTTTACAGGTGAGGAGATTGAGGCCCAGAGAAATTTATGTGATTCACCCAAGAACACACACAGCAGGCGAGTGGCGGTGCGGAGATCAGAACCCAAGTCCTCACTCCCAGGCCCGTGTTCTTTCCACTAGGCCGCATCTGGTTCTCTAGAGAAGGGGCGGTGTTTCAAGACGCTTCGGGGTGGTGAGTCTACACTGGGGTATTACTGGGGGGGGGGGGGGCGAAGCAGCAGAATTGAGAAGAGAAAGGAAAGGGATGGCTGGGAGATCAGAGGCAATATCAACGAAGAGTTTAAATCTCCAAGGATCGGAGTGGGAGAAGCGGGTGGGCGAGAAGCAGTCTGTTTTGTTGAAATCTCAATACACGCTGCTTGGAAAAGCGGCGTGGCCTACTGGTTCGAGCACAGGCCTGGGAGTCAGAACCTGGGTGCAGAGCCCTGTACTAAGCACTTGGCAGAGCGCAAAAGAGTTGGTAGACTCGGTCCCTGCCCACAGGGACCTCACAAGTGCCGCTGAAAGTGCTCAGGCGATCGCCGCCAATCATTCTAGGTTCGCGCCCCTCCGAGAGATGAGGGAAACCTTTGAGGGTTGGCCTCCCGGGCTGCACATAGCTGGGCTGACACATAAATGAATCGCACCCAACCGGGTGGAGGGATCTGGCACAGGTGAGCTGGAAATCCGGTCTGCCTCTCGCCTCCTCCCTATCCTGGCGACGGTAACCAGAGGGCAGACCCGCCGCGAACCGCACCGCTGCAAGGCTCGGCTGGGCGGGGCACGCGGGACAGGGAGGTCGGTAGGACCTGCTCCGCGGTCAGCTGAAATTGGGCAACTGAGAACGAGGGGACGGAAGACACCAGTAGAGCGTCCGCTCAAAGGGAGCACTGAGGCGAAAGCTGGTAATCCCCGACATGGAGAGACCGGCCTCGCCCACTGCGATCGAAAAAGCGGGGAGTCCCCGATGTGAGGAGACCAGCCTGGCCCACTGAAATCGAGAAAGCAGGGTTGTGAGGGAAAGAGGCAGAAGCGAACCCAACGCCCGTTGCCGCCTACCGCCCGAATGACGGCTCAATAAAGAACATTCTTCGTCCAGGCTAAGTGTGGTCAGAGAAGAGGGATTCCGAGTCTCCATTTCAGCAACCTGTGCTCCCCCAGGGGGCTTTCAAGCTCAGAGGCATCTTTAGAAGATGCTCCCGATGGTCAGTCAGTCAATCATATTTATTGAGCGCTTTGGAGAGGACAATATAACACATTCCCTCCCCACAATGAGTGACTGTGAGATTTATACAGGTCTGTATAACGGGATCCTCTCTGATCTCCCATCCTCCTGTCTCTCCCCGCTCCATTCTATACTTCATTCCACTGCCGGGATTATCTCTCTACGGAAACGCTCTGGGCACGTCACTCCCCTCCTCAAAAACCTCCAGTGGTTGCCTATCAACCTTGGCATGAAACAAAAACTCCTCACTCTCGGCTTCAGAGCTCTCCATCACCTGACCCCTCCTATCTCACCTCCCTTCTCTCCTACAGCCCACCCCATACACTCCACTCCTCTGTCCCTAACCTCCTCACCGTGCCTCATTCTCACCTGTCCCGCCGTCGACCCCTGGCCTCCTCACATCCGCCAAACTAACTCTCTTCCCGTCTTCAAGGCCCTCCTGAGAGCTCACCTCCTTCAGGAGGCCTTCCCGGACCGAGCCCTCCCTTTCCCTCTGCCCCTCCTCCCCTTCCCACTCCCCTTACTCCCTCCCTCTGCTCTATCCCCTTCCCCTCCCCACAGCACTTGTGCATACTTGTATATATTATTTATTACTCTATTTTATTAATGACGTGTATAGATCTATGATTCCATTTATCTTGACGGTATTGATGCCTGACTACTTGTTTCGTTTTGTTGTCTGACTCCCCCTTTTAGACTGCGAGTTCATTGTTGGGCAGGGATCGCCTCTATCTGTTGCCGAATTGTACACTCCAAGCGCTTAGCGCAGTGCCCTGCACGCAGTAAGCGCTCAATAACTATGAATGAATGAATGAATTTGTGTGTGTAATTTTAGCATCATGTCGGGTTCAACTCATAGGTTCTGTGTTGTCCCTGGGGCAGGGGAGGGGAGAATTGGGTGAGGCCCGGGTGGGAGGGCATCTGGGAGAGGGCAAGAGTCAATGCGTCTCTTGGATGCTCAGGTTGACCGATGCCCTGTTTCGCTCTCCCTGCTCAGTAGTGGAAGCCCAGGATGCTACTTACTGGGAGGGTGGGTAAGGCCCCTTCTGATAAGGTGGGTGGAGTTAGCCTCAATTCTGGGAGGTGGGAGAGGGAGCTAGAAGAGGGACCACTGGCCTAATCCCAGATCCGCCATTCTTTATGGCGCTATGTGTCTTCTAAGCACTCAGGTAGGTACGTGATAATTAGGTCGGACACAGTCCCCGTCCCACACGAGGCGCACAGTGCAAGTAGGACGGAGAACAGGTATTGAATCCCCATTTTACAGTTAAGGAAGCTGAGGCACCAAAAAGTATAGTGACTTGCCCAAGGTCACAAAGCAGACAAGTGGCAGAGCCGGGATTTAGGACGCAGGTCCTGTGACTCCCAGGCCCGGGCTCTTTCTGCTAGTCCATGTTGCTTCCCATGGGCAAGTCATGTCACTTCTCTGTGCCTCGGTTACCTCCTCTGTGAAATGGGGATGAAGACTGTGAGCCCCATATTGAAAATGGACTGGTTTGGCTTGTTTCCACCCCAGTGCTTAGGACAGAGCCTGGCTCATAGTAAACACTTAAATGCCATAAAAAAAAGGGAGAGTGAAAGAGACAGAGACAGAGAGACAGAGAGAAACATAGCAGGGCAAGACTTCTGCTGCCTAGACGTCTCCCTTTCCCCTTCCCACCCTCCTCTCCCCTCCCGGTGGATGGGCTCGGGACCCCGGCTACTGGCCATCTTGTAATGGATAATAACAATACTAATAACTGTAGTATGTGTTAAGTACTTACTTTATGCCAGGCACTATACTAAGCGCTGTGGTGGATACAAGCAAATCAGGTTGGACCCAGTCCCCGTCCCACATGGGGCGCCCAGTCTTGAGGCTCGTTTTACAAATGAGTTAACTGAGTCACAGAGAAGTGAAGCAGCTTGCCCGAGGTCTCACACGAGAGGCGGTATTAGAACTCAGGTCCTTCTGACTCGCAGGGCCCAGTTCTATCCAAATCCCGGCCGTGCCAGGGGAACCCGAGCGGGGGAGAAGAGCGGGTGCGGGTTTTACCTTTTCGTTGTTCTTCTCTTCGGCTTTACAGGCTGAATTGGTCGGGCTGGAGGTGGGCGGGCCGCCCCCGGGCCCGGGCCCGGCCTCCCTGCTCAGGTGGGCCGCGCTGACGTTGGGAGGCGTGATGGCGGCCGCCGCCGACGTTAAGGGGATCACGGGCCGGGGCCCCGGGGCTCCGGGGGCGGCCGGGGCCGGCTGGACGAGCTGCGGAGAGGTCCCCGGATGGGGCCTGATGGAGGAGGCCGGGAGGCGGGAGGGAGAGTTCGGGGTGCGAAGCGGGGACACTGTGGCCGTGGGCCGGTCCGGGACCTGGGCGGAGGAGTGAGCAGCTGGGCAGACAGGCGGGAAGGAGGGTTGGGGAGGAGAGAACAAATGCCCTGTTAGTTCACGGACCCCAGTTACACTGCACGGCTCTCAGGCACCTTAGGGAGAGGCGGCCCTGTGCTGCCCTCGGTTGCCCTCTGTACCGTCCCCTGCCTATGGGCAACCCCTCTCCTCGGAGATCTCCCGACAGCTCATCGATCCCACCACCTGCCCTAGTTTCCACCCGGGGAACTGAGCCACCGGGCCACCTTAAGATGCGCGTCCTCTAATTATGGTTGGTTATCAGAGTGTAAGCTCCTCAAGGGCAGGGAATGTTGTCTCCTCACTAATCATGATGATAACGATGATGGCATTTGTTAAGCGCTTACTATACGCAAAGCACTGTGCTGATCGCTGGGGAGGATACAAGGTGATCAGGTTGTCTCACGTGGGGCTCACGGTCTTAATCCCCATTTTACAGATGGGGTAACTGAGGCACAGAGAAGTTAAGTGACTTGCCCAAAGTCACACAGCTGACAAGTAGCAGAGCCGGGATCTGAACCTATGACCTCTGACTCCCAAGCCCGGGCTCTTTCCACTGAGCCACGCCGCACACCTCAGGTGATGATAGGATGACCAAGCTCACTTGCGCTCCAACGTTCTGGGTATGTACAGGACGCATTATAAATTATTTGTTTGTATTAATGTCTGTCTCCCCACCTGGACTGTACGCTCATTGCCGACAGGGAACGTATCTATCAACTCTGTTTATACTGTGCTCTCCCAAGAGCCGAGAACATCGCTCTGCACACAGTAAACACTCAATAAATGTCACCGATTGATCCCTAACCTCCTAGGGAAAATGGGTGCGTGTGTGTGTGTACTTGTGTGTCGCTCTCTGGTGAATCAAGACCTACCTTTGTGCTGTCCTCTGGAAGGAATAATATTAATAATAATGATAACCGTGGTACCTGTTAAGCGCTTACTATGCGTCAAGCACCGTACTGACCGATACAAGATAATCAGGTCCCACCTGGGGCGCACAGTCTAAGTAGGAGGGAGAAGAGATATTGAATCCCCATTTTGCAAATTAGGGGACTGAGGCCCAGAGAAGCAAAGTGCCTTGCCCATGGTCACACAGCCAGTAAGGGGTGGAGCCAAGGTTAGAACCCAGGTCCTCTGACTCCCAGCCTCGTGCTTTTTCCACCAGACCATGCCGCTTTCAGGAAAGAGGGAGCCCAGAGGAGGGAAGTGACTTGTCCAAGGTCTCACGGCCAGTAAGGGACAGAGCTAAGGTGAGAATCCAGGTCCTTTGCCTCCCAGGCCTATACTCTTTCCGGTAGGCTACGCTGCTTCTCAGGAAAGAGGGAGGGAAGGTCTCAGATTCCTGATCGAGGTCCCAGGATCAGTATTGTACTTTACAACCGCCGTGTGGCTCGCCCGATACTGAATTTGCAGATCTCTGACAGCATAAGCCATTTGGATCCCTCACTGGGGTGGACAAACTGCCTTTAATCCTTAATTTCCATGCTGGTCTTGAGCGAAAAGGAGAGAGACTAAATCAGGGCCCAGGTAATAACAACTGTTTTCACCTGACTCTGGCTTGACAGGAGTATAAAAGCTCGTAAACACAGACACGATTTCCTATTAAGTGCCCAATCTAACATTATGCAATTTAATCTGAGACATTATTATTCTGTTGTGCTGGGGAGACGTTCCATCCGAACCTGTAATTATTTTGTCCCCAAAGAACTGGAGGGGTTCAAGGGCCTCAGAAACACAAAAAATACTCTCAATAAAAATAATATTCTCCACTCCAAAGTTTGCCCTGAATAGAATGTGCTCATAAATCCTAAGCCTATTGCCCGGATACGTTAAAGAGCTTGATCCCGCAAACAAAACCTCCTCTGTCTGCAAATCAAGTGCAGTTTAGGTGGGGAGTCTACGACTCCTGCTTTGACCAACCTGAGGACCATGGGGGGGGGGGGGGGGACCAGTGTGGAGAGGCAGTGTGGTCTAGTGGATAGAGCACAGACATGAGAGGCAGAGGACCTGGGTTCTAATCCCGGCTCCGCCACACGTCTGCTGTGTGGCTGTATGACCTTGGGTAAGTCACTTTGCTTCTCTGTGCCTCAGTGATCTCATCTGTAAAGCTCCCGTGAGCCCCACATGGGACGGGGACTGTGTGCGACCGGATTACCTGTCCCAGAGTTTAGAACAGTGCCCGGGACAAAATAAGGGCTTAAAAATACCATAAAAAAAAAGAAAAAGAAAACAAACAGGCAACGGCTGGTGACGAGTCACTCACCCATCTGTGCGGAGCCCCGGACCGGGCTGGCGGCCGGCTGAGCCGAATACCTCAGGCAGCCGCTCGTCGGTGGAGAGGCGACCTGGTGCTGGGGGACGGGGACCGCCGGCCGGGACGCCGCGGCCGGATGGGGGAGACTCCCGACTCCAGGACCGGCCGCCCCCGGGCCTCCTTTGGCCAACGGCGACCCCCCTGCCGGGTGATTTCGGGCCGGCCCGGCCCCTCCTAGGGGCACCCTGAAAATCAAGGGGAGTCAGGGTTAAACCTGCAGATTTCCCCAGAGATCCACCATGTCATCTTCTTCCTGTTTCTGGGGGTGAGGCGAACATCCCAACCGTCCCAGTCGCCCTCATTCCTTTCTCCCTGCTTCATGCTCTTTTCCTCCTCAGTCGGGTCGGGTCCCGTCTCTTCCTCAGGTCAAGACCCTCGTAAAATGGTGCCTCTTCCTGGCAGGGGTGGATTCAAGCAGGGGCTTTGGGGGCTGCAGCTAAGATGGGAGGGTGGGACTTGGGCAAGCTGACCCCCAGGGCCGTAGCCAGTACGGGCGGATCGGTGTGCCCTCCCTCAGGCCCGGGCTGGGTTCCGTAGCCAATGCCATTCCCCTCCGGGTGATTTTGTTTCCCTCCTGGTGACACTGCCCATTTCCCGCTTGTCTTGCAGCAGCGAGGATGGAGACAGGGCAGACTGGGTAGGTAGGATGGGGCATTCACCGCCGTGGCCACGGCTGCCGGCGTCTTTCCTTCCCTGGGCTGGGAGGTGGGGAGGGGTGGGACCACTAGCCACACTGCCCGTCAGACCACCTCAGTGAGACCCTAGCCTTGGCTCCGGACAGTCCAAGGAGGGAGATTGCGCCGGGAGCCAGTGCCGACGGAGAAAAAGCGTCCGTTTCCTTCCAGCCCGGGCAGCAGAGGTGGAAATCTGTGATGGCGCTGGGAGACGCCCCATCCCTGAGGCTGCTCCCCGGTGTGTATTGTCATCGGAGGGGTGAGCGGGGTCCGCCGCCACCCCAGGGATTTTGTTGGGAACATGGCGGCTGGCACCCTCCTGCCCCATCGGTCTCAATCCTTTCGGTTGGGATCGCAACCTGAGGACAAGATGCCTCTCCGGGGACCGAGCGGGGCCTGGGCCAGGGCGCCGCCGTGCTGGAGGAGGGTCAGGACGGGCTCCTCACCTGGACACGGGGGTCACGTAGTTCCCAGGGAAAACGCCCGAGATGCCGGTGCGCAGCGAGGTCCCCTTGAACCAGCCGTCCTGACACTTCTCGATGACCCGGTACATCTCTCCCTTGCGGAGCTCCAGCTCGTCGTTCTTCTGGGGCTTGTAGGCATAGAGCGCCAGGTATCTGGGGAGGAAACAGCCCGTGGCGGGCTCCGCTTAGGGAGTGGGGTCACAGCACTCACATACACGTCCACAATTTATTGACATTAATGTCTGTCTCCCTCTCTAGGCTGTAAGCTTGTTGTGGGCAGGGAACGTGTCTACCAACTCTGTTTCACTGTACTCTTCCAAGGGCTTAGTTCAGTGCTCTGCACACGGTAAGGACTCAATAAACACGACTGACTCATTGCTTGATTGGGGGATTGGCCCTCTGTCTGTCTCTGGCTGCCTCGACTGGGACCCCAGGGATAGCTTTTCTCCTCTTTTTAACTCTGCAAGCCTCAAGGTTGCCCCATCGTGTAAATGTGCCCTCGGATCCCTCCCGAAATCCTTTCCGGAGGTGGAATCGAAGACCGAACCGCTGTGGCCACTCTGGCGGTCTCTTTTCTCCTGCGCCGACCTTGGCTTCTCCATTTCTTCCCGGACCCCCCTGAAGATCTCACCTCTCCGGAGACCAGACTAGGGGCTTCGCAGCGGTGGGAGTCCTCGCCCCACCCCGTCCCTCTGAGGCCATCACCTGCCAAAATGGCCAGTCCCCTGCAGTTCTGTGACGCATGTCCCCGCGGGCCTCGTAATTCCGACTGAGAACCTGAGGTCTAGCGGGCTCTGCTCGCTTGCTCAACCAACTTGGCTTGGATTCTCATTCCCAACCTCACTCTGGCTCAGGCGCCGAATCAGACAGGTGACTGCACCCGGCAACAACCGGCTGCATAAGGCGAGGGGACAGGAAGCAGGGAGAGGGCAGGGGCCCAGATCAGCCGTGTTCAACCAACTGAGGCCCTTCGGCGTAAGCCCGGAGTTGGGTGGGGATTTCCCGGGTCCTCTGGGCCACTTACTCAGTCACCACAGCAGCGGTTTGAGCCACGGTCACTTCTGCCTGGAACCCCGGGACCCAGTGTGGCCTAGTGGATGGAGCATGAGCCTGGGAGTCGGGACCTGGGTTCTAATCCCAGCTAACCTTACCTATTTAGTGACCTCGGCCAAATCACTTAAATTCTCTATGCCTCAGTTGTCTCATCTGCAGAATGGGGATTTGATACCCGTTCCCCCTCCTAGTTAGACTGTGAGCCCCAGGGAAGCTATGATTATCTTGTGTCTGTTCCGGTGTTTAGAAAAGTGCTTGGCACACAGTAAGCACTTAAATATCACAAGCATTATCATTATAAAAATGATAATAAGCTCCAGATTTTTTAAACGGCACTTGGTAAGTGCTTACTTTGTGCAAGGCACTGTACTAAGCACTGGTGCAGATACAAGCTATGATAATAAGCTCCAGATTTTTTAAACGGCACTTGGTAAGTGCTTACTTTGTGCAAGGCACTGTACTAAGCACTGGTGTAGATACAAGCTAATCAGCTTGGATACAGTCCACGACCCACATGGGACTCACAGTCCCCATTTTACAGCTGAAGGAACTGAGGCACAGAGAAGTTAAGCGACTTGCCCACCAAGGTCATGCAGCAGACGAGGGGCAGGGCAGGGATTGGAACCCAGGTCCTTCTTACTCCCGGCCCCGTGATCTAGCCGTTAGACCGCACTGCTTTCTTGTCTCGCCCGCTTGGGCAGGCGGGACGAGAAACCCCGGCTGCTTTCGCTGGAAAACTCCGCGGGGCTTTTCTCAGCTCTGGGATCCTACTCACCTCAAATGCCTCTCTATCCAGCTGCTGTTTTAATTGCTCCCTCTGCTCAAAAGTCTCCCTTTCATCTCCCCTCCCCTTCCTTCGTGGACAAGCCCGCCTTGGCAATCCTTCTTCCCCACATTGGAAACAGAGGGTGCCCGCCAGGCTCAGTGGAGGTGGGGAGGGAGGAGGGCGGGCGAAAGCCCCCGTCCAAGTCTTAGCTGGACCCGTGTTCAAATCCTCAGCCCCCTCCCCGGCTGGCAAACAAAGCCCAAGAGAGTCACGCTCATTTCCGTGAGCCGCCTTCCCCCGGGTGGCTTGGCAGTGGTACCGGGGGAGCAAGTGCCATCTACCCAACAGCGATAATGATAATAATAATAGTGTTGGTATTTAAGCGCTTACTATGTTCCGAGCACTGTTCTAAGCGCTGGGAGAGATACAGGGTAATCGGGTTGTCCCACATGGGGTTCACAGTCTTAATCCCCGTTTGACACACGAGGTAACTGAGGCACAGAGAAAAGTGACTTGGCCCAGGTCACACGGCAGACAAGTGGTGGAGCCGGGATTAGAACCCGTGTCCCCTGACTCCCAAGCCCGAGCCAGCGGCCCTCCCGAGGAGTCGCCTCCGGGAGGGAGGAGGCGGAGGTGGAACTTCGAACCCGCTCCATGGCAGCCGAGTTTGAGAAGCAGCGTGGCTCAGCGGAAAGAGCGCGGGCTTGGGAGTCAGAGGTCACGGGTTCGAATCCCGGCTCCGCCACTAGTCAGCTGTGTGACCTGGGGCAGGTCACTTCACTTCTCTGTGCCTCAGTTACCTCATCTGTCAAATGGGGATTAAAAAAAACAACTGTGAGCCCCACACGGGACAACCTGATCACTTTGTATCCCCCAGCGCTTAGAACAGTGCTTTGCCCATAGTAAGCACTTAACAAATACCACAATTTTTTTTTTTAATGTGAAAACCTTATCCCATCTGGGGTCACGGGCAGCAAACAGAAGCCCAGCTTGGATGTTTCGGGCGGAGATTGAATCCTGCCCCAGTGTGCCGGCTTCTGCCCTGTGCCCAAGGAGGTCGTAGGCCGCTGAGGAGTCGGAGCCGATTCCAGGGGTGTTTCCATGCTTGGCTCCCGTAGACGTTACAGGGAACGGGTCTGCAACTCTGCTATACTGTCCTCTCCCAAGAGATTAATATGGTGCTCTGCACCCAGTAAGCGCTCAATCGATCAATCGACTGAAGGCCGGGATGCATACGAGAAGCAGCTTGGCTCAGTGGAAAGAGCCCGGGCTTGGGGGTCAGAAGTCACGGGTCTGAATCCCAGCCCTGCCACTTGGCAGCTGTGTGACTGTGGGCAAGTCACTTCACTTCTCGGTGCCTCAGTTACCTCATCTGGATAATGGGGATGAAGACCGTGAGCCTCGAGTGGGACCGCCTGATGACCCCGTATCTATCCCGGTGCTTAGAACAGTGCTCTGCTCATAGTAAGCGCTTAACAAATACCAACATTATTATTATTATAATAAACTGAGCCCATCCTTGGGTAGGGACTGTCTCTTGCCGAATTGACCTTTCCAAGTACTAAGTACAGAGCTCTGCACACAGTAAGCGCTCTTCACCTCCGCCAAACTAATTCTCTTCCTCTCTTCAAAGCCTTACTTAGAGCTCACCTCCTCCAAGAGGCCTTCCCAGGCTGAGCTTCCCCTTTTCCCTCTGCTCCCTCTGCTGCCTCGCTGCCCCCGCCTTCACCTCCCCTCAGCTAAGCCCCCTCTTCCCCCCCTTTCCCTCTGTTCATCCCCCCTCCCTTCCCCTGCCCTCACCACTCTGCTCGTCCGCTCAATTGTATATATTTTTATTACCCTATTTATTTTGTTAATGAGATGCACATCCTCTTGATTCTATTTATTGCTATTGTTTTAATGAGATGTACATCCCCTCGATTCTATTTATTGCTATTGTTTTTGTCCGTCCGTCTCCCCCGATTAGACCGTAAGCCCGTCAGTGGGCAGGGACCGTCTCTATCTGTTGCCCATTTATACATTCCAAGCGCTTAGTACAGTGCTCTGCACATAGTAAGCGCTCAATAAATACTATTGAATGAATGAATGAATACGATTGAATGAATGTATAGGATAATGAAAATAATAACAATGTTGGTATTTGTTAAGCGCCTACTATGCGCAGAGCACTGTTCTAAGCACTGGGGGAGGTACAGGGTCATCGGGTTGTCCCACGCGAGGCTCACAGTTAATCCCCATTTTACAGACGAGGTAACTGAGGCACGGAGAAGTGAAGTGACTCGCCCACAGTCACACAGCTGACGAGTGGCAGAGCCGGGAATCGAACCCCTGACCCCTGACTCCGAAGCCCGGGCTCTTTCCACTGAGCCACGGATTACTGTCGCTGGCCACCGATGGGGTCTTGGGTAAGACTGTATCATTAGCCGTGGCCTTCAGGACCCGATGGAGGGGCTGGGTCTGAATGGAAATTCATTCATTGAGAAGCAGCGTGGCTCAGTGGAAAGAGCACGGGCTTTGGAGTCAGAGGTCATGGGTTTGTATCCCAGCTCTGCCACGTGTCAGCTGGGTGACCGTGGGCAAGTCACTTAACTTCTCTGTGCCTCAGTGACCTCATCCGTAAAATGGGGATGAAGACTGTGAGCCCCACGTGGGACGACCTGATTCCCCTGTGTCTACCCCAGCGCTTAGAACAGTGCTCGGCACATAGTAAGCGCTTGACAAATACCAACATTCTTCATTAGCGGCAGGGATCGGTGGCCGGTGGGTGGTGGTGTGGTAGGCTCGGCCTCCACCGGGCGGGCTGGACCCGGGCAGTAGGTGGCCGGAGACCCTTCGGAGCCGGTCGGCGTTTGCCCCCCGGGGTTGGAGAGCTCCGGGCGGGAGCTGGCCCCGAGAAGATCGGAGCGGAGGGGGCTGCCCGACACCTGGATCCCATCCGATTTCTGTCCCGGATCCCATCTTGGGCCCAGCTTTGCTCCTCCACCCTGAAGGGAGATCACCCACCACTGGCATGGTCTGGGAGGACCTTAATAATGATAATAGTAATAATTAATAATAATTACGGTTCTTGTTAAGCCCTTACTACGTACTATGACCGTGCCGTTCATTCTTTCATTCGTATTTATTGAGCGTTTACTGGGTGCAGAGCACTGTACTAAGCACTTGGAAAGGACAATTCGGCAACAGAGAGAGACAATCTCTACCCGACAACAGGCTCACAGTCTAGAAGGGGAGTGCCGGCGCCAAGCACTGTTCTAAGCACTGGGGTAGATCAGGTTAATCAGGTGTCCCACATTGGGCTCTCGGCCTTAACCTGCGATTTTTACAGATGAGGTAACTGAGGCCCAGAGAAGCTAAGTGATTTGCCCAAGGTCTCCCAGCAGACAAATGGTGGAGCCGGGATTAGAACCCACGACCTTCTGACTCGGAGGCCTTGAGAGAGCTCCAACTCCCCATCTTCTTCTGACCCCTAAATAATGAGTTCTAGTCTCTGACTGGGGATCCCACTGAGCAGCGCGGCTCAGTGGAAAGAGGCCGGGCTTTGGAGTCGGAGGTCATGGGTCCGAATCCCGGCTCTGCCACTTGGCAGCTGTGTGACTGTGGGCAAGTCACTTCACTTCTCTGGGCCTCCGTTCCCTCCTCCGTAAAATGGGGATTAAGACCGTGAGCCCCACGTGGGACAACCTGATTCCCCAGCGCTTAGAACAGTGCTCTGCACATAGTAAGCGCTTAACAAACACCAACATTATTATTATTATTATCCCAGCTTGAGGGACAAGTGGTCTGCACCGTCTACCCAGGGGATTTGAGGGGCTGCAGGTGGAGGTGAGTCACCCAGATAAGTGAAATTCCCATTGTCTTCTTAATTCTGTTCTTATCTCTGCCTGCTCCCCTCTACCTTTTATCTCTGCTTATTCATTTCTGTTTTTATCTCTTCCATTTCATCTCTGCTGTTATCTCTGCCTGCTCCTCTCTGCCTCTCAGCTGTGCCCCTCTTTCTTATCTCTGCCTACTCATTTCTGCTCTTATCGCTGCCCTTTCATCTCTGCTCAGATCACTCTTCCTTACCTCTACTCTTATCTCTGCCCCACCTCTGCTTTTATCTCTGCCCCATCTCCCGGTGCTTATCTGATTAATTAATTAATTTGGCACTTGTTGAGCATTTACGATGTGCCAAACACTGATCTAAGTGCTGGGGTAGATACAAGTTAATCAGGTTGGATACCGTCCCTGTCCCACATGAGGCACAAGTCTAAGTAATATTAATAATGATGTTGGTATTTGTTAAGCGCTTACTAGGTGCCGAGCACCGTTCTAAGCGCTGGGGGAGATACAGGATAATCAGGTTGTCCCACGTGGGGCTCGCACAGTTTTAATCCCCATTTTACAGATGAGGGAACCGAGGCCCAGAGGAGTGAAGTGACTCGCCCGCAGTCCCACAGCTGACAAGCGGCAGAGCCGGGAGTCGAACCCGTGACCTCCGACTCCGAAGCCCGGGCTCTTTCCACTGAGCCACGCTGCTTCCTTAATCCCCATTTTATCGACGAGGTTACTGAGGCGCAGAGAAGCTAAGTGACTCCCCCAAAGTCACACAGCAGACATGTGGGAGTCCTGGGAATAGAACCCGGGTCCTCTGCCTCCCAGGCCCTTGTTTTAATTTTATTATTTCTTTTTAATGGTATTTGTTAGGTGTTTATTATGTGACCCCGTACTGTGCCAAGTCCTGGGGTAGATACGAGTTAATCAAGTTGGACACAGCCCCTGTCACACATGGGGCTCCCAGACTCAATCTCCATTTTACAGATGAGGTAACTGAGGCCCAGGGAACTTAAGTGACTTTCCCAACGTTCCCGCAGCAGACAAGTGGTGGAGCCGAGATTAGAACCCAGGTCCCTCTGACTCTCGGGCCCCTGTCATATCCACTAGGCCTCGATGTTTCTCATTTGCTTCTTATCTCTGCTCTTACATTTCTGATTGCTTCTTATCTCCACCCTTTGGCCTCTGCCCCTCTAGTTTTTTCACCCACCTAAAGTGTCTGATTTGCCTGGCGTCAGGGCATCGGGAAGCCCCTGGGACCGATAACGGCCTCCATGTGGGATGGAAGGACCACCTTGACCTCCATCATCTCAACTGTTACCGATTGGTACATTCCCAGTGCTTAGTACAGTGCTTTGCACATAGTAAGCGCTCAATAAATACTACTGAGTGAATGAATGAATTCCGACTTGGGACATGTCAGGAGCGGGGTGCACGAACACCCCCAGGCTCAAATCGTTTCTTCCGGGGCAGCTGGGGTATGATTGGGTATTTCCGCGAGGCCTGTAGGACGTTTGTAATGACGACGATGATGATAACGGCATTTGTTGAGCGCTCACTATGTGCAAAGCACTGTTCTAAGCAGTGGGGTGGGGGGGAATACAAGGAACTCAGGTCGTCCCACATGGCACTCCGTCTTAATCCCCATTTTACAGACGAGGTAACTGAGGCACAGAGAAGTGAAGTGACTCGCCCACAGTCACACAGCTGACAAGCGGCGGAGCGGGGATTCGAACCCATGACCTCTGACTCCCAAGCCCGGGCTCTTTCCACTGAGCCACGCTGCTTCCCCAAAGGCTCTGAAATTGCCAGTGATCCAGCGGGGCAAGCTCAGCTTGTGCAGAAGGGCTGAGAAGCAGGGTGGTCTGGTGGTTACAGCATAGGCTTGGGGGTCGGAAGGCTCTGGGTTCTAATCCCCACTGTGCCAAGTGACTGCTGTGTGACTTTGAACAGGTCACTTCCCTTCCCTATGCCTCGTTTCCCTCACCTGTAAAATGGGAGTATCCCCTGTGGGAAAAAGGGACTACATCCAAACTATCTTGTATCTTGCGGGAAGCAGCGCGGCTCAGTGGAAAGAGCCCGGGCTTCGGAGTCAGAGGTCGTGAGTTCGACTCCCGGCTCTGCCCCTTGTCGGCTGTGGGACTGTGGGCGAGTCGCTTCACTTCTCTGGGCCTCGGTTCCCTCGTCTGTAAAATGGGGATTAACCGTGAGCCTCACGTGGGACGACCTGATGACCCTGTACCTCCCCCAGCGCTTAGAACGGCGCTCTGCACATAGTAAGCGCTTAACGAATACCAACATTATTATTATTACCCAGCCCTTAGTACAATGCGTGGCACATAGGAAGAGCTTAACAAGCCCCATAAGAAAAAAAGAGTTTTAAGTTTGGTTTCTGGGAGTCCATGGCTCGGGGGACAAGGCTGGGAAGCAAGCTGACTTCACCTTGCAAGATCTCTCCCCTCCTCGGGATTACACGCTTTAGTTTTTCCTTTGGGGACGCTTCGGAGGGGAAACAGAAAGCAGACGGAGAGAGACCGGATGGTCCCTCCTCCCTGCACGACCCCTTTCTTCTCCACTGCTCGGGACCCGCATAGCCGGCGGATGACTAACGACGGGGTGGGCCACTTGCCCGCACCGGAGGAATATGTCATTTCCTGTCTGTTTTTCCTTTCAGAAGGCCTCCGAAAAGAAAGAGACGCACCAGATGGACCACACTTCAGGAATGATTTATCCCACGAGGAACGGTCCAGCGTCTCTGCCGGATGAATGCCCCGAGGGATGGATTCTGTGCCTCCAGGGCCTCGGTCCACTCTACCCGCTGCGCTCCGGGGTCCCCGGGGTCTTTGTCCCGGGCACAGCGAGGTCCTCCTGGGCCCCGGAGACTGGATCTCCCCCGATTAGACCGTAAGCCCGTCAAAGGGCAGGAACCGTCTCTATCTGTTGCCGATTTGTCCGTTCCAAGCGCTTAGTACAGTGCTCTGCACATAGGAAGCGCTCAATAAATACTATTGAATGAATGAATCGATGGATCTTCCTCATCCCCGACATATCTGAGTCCCCCAGTGGGGCTTAGTGGATCGAGCATGGGCCTGGGAATCAGAAGGACTTGAGTTCTGCCATAATAATAATAATAATGTTGGTATTTGTTAAGCGCTTACTATGTGCAGAGCACCGTTCTAAGCGCTGGGGTAGGTACAGGGTACCCACGTGAAGCGCTCACAGTCTTAATCCCCATTTTCCAGATGAAGTAACTGAGGTACAGAGAAGTGAAGTCACTTGCCCACAGTCACACAGCTGCCAAGTGGCAGAGCCGGGATTCGAACCCATGATCTCTGACTCCCAAGCCCGGGCTCTTTCCGCTGAGCCACGCTGCTTCCCCTAAGTCTGCCGGGCGAGCGTGGGCGAGTCCCTTCGCTTCTCTGGGCCTCTGTTACCTCATCTGTAAAATGGGGGTTAAGAGTGTGAACCCCATGTGGGACAGGGACTGTGTCCTACTTGGTTAACTTGTATCTACCCCAGCGCTTACAACAGTGCTTGGCACATAATAAGGGCTTAACAAGTACCCTAATTATTATTATTATGCCCTATAGCATAGTGGATAGAGCACAGGCCAGGGGTCAGAAGGTTGTGGGTTCTGATCCTGGCTCAGCCACACGTCTGCTGTGTGACCTTGGACAAGTCTCTTCACTTCTCCGTGCCTCAATCACCTCACCCGGAAAATGGGGATTGGGACCGTGAGCCCCGCAAGGGACGGGGACTGTGTCCAACTCGATTTGCCCGCGTTCTCATCCCGGAGGAGCCACCTGTCTGCTGTGTGACCTTGGAAAAGTCACTTCACCTCTCTGGGCCTCAGTTCCCTCGTCTGTAAAATGAGGATTTGAGACGGTGAGCCCCACTTAGTATAGTGCCTGTTGCACAGTAAGCGCTTCAAAAATTCCATTATTATTACCTGGTCATGAATTTCTCCAGGCTTCTCTTAAACATGGAAGGCCTCTTGGAGGAACTGTATGATTGCCCTCATTCATTCATTCATTCAATAGTATTTATTGAGCGCTTCCTATGTGCAGAGCACTGTACTGAGCGCTTGGAATGGACAGATCGGTAACAGATAGAGACGGTCCCTTGCCCTTTGACGGGCTTACGGTCTAATCGGGGGAGACGGACAGACAAGAACAACTCCTTGGCTTCTTGGATCCTAGAACTGACACTTAGGGATAAACCAAACATCCCAAACCATCCTCCAGTAAGCCCTTAGGTAAAGCTTGGCGCTCCCCGGTGCAGTGGATAGATCACGGACCGGGGAGTCAGAGAAGGTCATGGGTTCTAATCCTGCTTTTGCCACTTGTCTGCTGTTTAGCCTTGGGCAAAACACTTCACTTCTCTGAACCTCAGTTACCTCATCTGAAAAATGGGGATTGAGAATGTGAGCCCCACGTGGGACAGGGACAGTGTCCGACTCAGTTTGCTTGTATCTACCCCAGTGCTTAATGCCGTGCCTGGCACATAATAATCACTTCAAAAACTCCATTATTATTATTACTATTATTTATTATTTAATTTCTCCAGGCTTCTCTTAAAAATGGAAGAGAAGCAACGTGGCTCACTGGAAAGAGCAGGGGCCTGGGAGGCAGAGGCCATGGGTTCGAATTCCGGCTCTGCCACTCGTCAGCTGTGTGACTGGAGGCGAGTCACTTCACTTCTCCGTGCCTCAGTGACCTCATCTGTAAAATGGGGATTAACTGCGAGCCCCACGTGGGACAACCTGATTCCCCTGTGTCTACCCCAGCGCTTAGAACGGTGCTCTGCACATAGTAAGCGCTTAACAAATACCAACATTATCATTAAGTCACTTCACTTCTCTGCGCCTCAGTTACCTCAACTGTAAAATGGGGATTAAGGCTGTGAGCCTCACGTGGGACAATCGGATTACCTTGTATCTTCCCCAGCGCTTAGAACGGCGCTCTGCAGAGAGTAAGCGCTTAACAAATACCAACATCATTATTATTATTTTGGTAGATAGAGCACGGGACCGGGAGTCAGAAAGAACTGCGTTCTCATCCCAGCGGAGCCACCTGTCTGCCGTGTGACCTTGGAAAAGTCACTTCACCTCTCTGGGCCGCTGTTTCCTCATCTGTAAAATGGGGATTGGGATCGTGAGCCCCACTTGGGTCAGGGGCTGTGCCCGGCCTGATTAATTTATACCTACCCCAGCATTTAGTGCAGTGCCTGGCACAAAGTAAGTGCTTATCAAATACCAATTAAAAAAAACCAAACACTTACTGAGATTTTTGGCTTCTATCACTTCCTGGAAGGACAACTTCCACTTGCTTCCCTCTGCACCGGATGCAGACACATTTCCCTTTGTTTGGAAGCGGACAATCTCGAGCTACACAGGGCTCCGGATCCTGATCCTGTGAACCTTTACTGGACTGTGAGCTCGTCGTGGGCAGGAATGTGTCTGTTCGTTGTTATACTGTACTCTCCCAAGCTCTTAGTATTTAGTAAACGCTCAATAAATACGATTGAATGAATAACAATTCCACGTTCGCCTTCCCCGGCACCCTATGCATCATTCCGTAGGCTCCAATCGGGCCCCTTAACCGCGGGCATTTCACCAGTTGGAAAGTCCTGCATCCTGCACCTCTAGAAGATTGGAAGTAGCAGATATTTGAGGGATTGTTCTCGGGAACGATAACATTCAAAAGGAAGACGGGCCGGTCTTTGGCTGCTGCCATTTCCTCGTCCCGGGAGATCCGGTCTCGGTGGAGGGAAGAATTCTCGGAGTGCCAGAGCCTCCTGGTTCCCACCCTTCCAAACATCCAACCCACCCGAACCCGCCGCGGGAAAGATGGCGAAGAGGCCGCTTACATATTGAGGGGCAGCGGGGTCTTCGCAGAGGAGGTCGGTCCCTGGTCTCCGGCGATCCCAGACGTCCTGGTGCCGCTCAGGGTCCCGGAGCCAGCCGAAGAGGAATCCTGAAATTATAGAACGGGTGCAGGTCGGGGGAGCGGAGAAGGGGATTCTCAAAAGCCGAAACAAGGCACCTCGTTCTTCAGAGAGCAGCCTCAGAGGCCAGCGAGCTTATCCCCAGACAAAATGGACTTCCCAGATTTCCCAGCATGGGTGTCCAGTCTGATAAAAATAATAATAATAATCACGGTATTTGCAAAGCACTTACTATACGCCAAGCACCGTTCTAAGCTTCGGGGTAGATACAAATTAATCAGGTCGGACCCAGTTCCTGTCCCTCATGGAGCTCCCACTCTTATCCCCGTTTTCCAGATGAGGGAACTGAGGCGCAGAGAGGTGAAGTGACTTTCATTCATTCATTCAATAGTATGTATTGAGCGCTTACTATGTGCAGAGCACTGGACTAAGCGCTTGGAATGGACAAATCGGTAACAGATAGAGACGGACTTACAGTCTAACTGGGGGAGACAGACAGTCAAGAACAGGGGCAATAAATAGAATCGAGGGGAAGAACATCTCATTAAAACAATGGCAAATCAATAGAATCAGGGTGATGTACATCTCCTTAACAAAATAAATAGGGGGATGAAGATATATGCGGTCGAGCGGACGAGTACGGCGCTGAGGGGATGGGACGGGAGAGGCGGAGGAGCAGAGGGAAAGGCGGGAGAAGAGGGTTTAGCTGCGGAGAGGTGAAGGGGTGGGGTAGAGGGAGAAGAGGGAAAAGGGGACGTGCCGAAGCTCACACAGCAGACGTGTGCGAAGCCGGGATTAGAACCCAGGTCCTTCTGAATCCCAGGCCCGTGCTCTATCCACTAAGACACGCCGCTTCTCTGATGGCAGGCCCGCTTCCTCAGAGACATTCCTAGAAACCATTCCCACTCAAGCTCATCCAAACAGCAGCTGAACTTTCCGCGTGAACCTGAAAACACGCCCACGGAAGCCTACTTGGCCATCTTGTAGTAATAATGATAATAACATGCGGTGTGTGCTATACTAAGTATTCATTCAATAGTATTCATTGAGCGCTTACTATGTGCAGAGCACCGTACTAAGCGCTTGGAATGAGCGAGACGGCAACAGATAGAGACGGTCCCTGCCGTCTGACGGGCTTACGGTCTAATCTAGTACTAATACTAAGTACTGGGATAGATACAAGACAGTGAGATTGGACCCAGGCCCTGTTCCACACGGCGCTCACAGGCTTAATCCCCATTTTGCAGATGAGGAAACAGAGGCACAGAGAAGGTAAGTGGCTTAATCCAAGATCACGCAGCAGACAAGAGGCAGATCTGGGATTAGAACCCAGGTCCTTCTGACTCCCAGGCCTGTGTTTTTTCCACTAGGCCATGCTGCTTCTCAATGTTATGATGTTGGTATTTGTTAAGCGCTTACTATGTGCCGGGCACTGTTCTAAGCGCTGGGGTAGATACAGGGTAACCAGGTTGTCCCACATGAGGCTCACGGTTAATCCCCATTTTGCAGATGAGGGAACTGAGGCCCAGAGAAGTGAAGCGACTCGCCCACAGTCACCCAGCTGACAAGCGGCAGAGCCGGGAGTCGAACCCATGACCTCTGACTCCCAAGCCGGGGCTCTTTCCACTGAGCCACGCTGCTTCTCATGTTCACTGTTATGTTCATTCCTATTCAACAAGGTCTAATTCAGTAATCTTGTCTTCATTTTCCAATAGGAGAAAGGGTGTTATTTGGCAGCACTCATTTTTAACTCTTGAAACCCCTGTTGATTGCTCTTGAGCTCCCTGAAAATGAGAATTCTTACTCAAAAATTGCAGCTTACTTCAATCCAGGTTTCCTGGAAATGGGAGGTCAGACTCCCCGAAGAGAGCAATTACTTCGAGGGGAGAATGATTGAGAAGCAGCATGGCGTAGTGAAGAGAGCACGGGCTTGGGAATCAGAAGGTCATGGGTTAATAATAATAATAATAATAATGTTGGTATTTGTTGAGCGCTTACTATGTGCAGAGCACTGTTCTAAGCGCTGGGGCAGATACAGGGTGATCAGTTTGTCCCACGTGAGGCTCACAGATAATCCCCATTTTACAGATGAGGGAACTGAGGCCCAGAGAAGTGAAGTGACTTGCCCACAGACACACAGCTGACGAGTGGCAGAGCCGGGAGTCTATTCCTGCCTCCGCCACTTGTCTACTGTGTGACTTTGGCCAAGTCGTTTCACCTCTCTGGGCCTCAGTCACCTCATCTGCAATATGGGGATTGAGTCTTTGAGCCCCACGTGGGACAGGGACTTGTGTCCAACCCGATTAACTTGTTTTCCATTTTCTATTTATTGCTATTGTTTTTGTCCGCCTCCCCCGACTAGACTGTAAGCCAGTCAGTGGGCAGGGATCGTCTCTATCTGTTGCCGAACTGTACATTCCAAGCGCTTAGTACAGTGCTCTGCACATAATAAGCGCTCAATGAATACTATTGAATGAATGAATGAACTTGTAACAATAATAATAATAATAACGTTGGTATTTGTTAAGCGCTTTCTATGTGCCGAGCACTTTTCTAAGCGCTGGGGTAGATACAGGGTCATCAGGTTGTCCCACGTGAGGCTCACAGTTAACCCCCATTTTCCAGACGAGGGAACTGAGGCCCAGAGAAGTGAAGTGACTTGCCCACAGTCACACGGCTAAGTGGCACAGCCGGGATTCGAACTCATGACCGCTGACTCCCAAGCCCGTGCTCTTTCCACTGAGCCACGCTGCTCCTTCACCCCAGCGCTAAATACAGTGCCCGGCATATAGTAAGTGCTTAACAAATAATAATAATGTTGGTATCCGTTAAGCGCTTACTATGCGCAGAGCACCGTTCTAAGCGCTGGGGGAGATACAGGGTCATCAGGTTGATCCCACGTGAGGCTCACAGTGAATCCCCATTTTCCAGATGAGGTCACTGAGGCCCAGAGAAGTGAAGTGACTTGCCCACAGTCACACAGCTGCCAAGTGGCAGAGGCGAGATACCATAATTATTATTACTGTTAGGAGAACAAAGCGAGAGACGGAAATTATTCTTTCATTCTTCTTCTTATCCGTGAATTTGTAGACGTTTAATACATGTCAGGCCCTGGGGGCGATAAAAGTTCATCAGGACGGACACGGTCCCTGTCCCACGTGGGGCTCGTGGACTAAGTAGGAGGGAGAGCAGGTCCTGAGGACTCCGGACCCGTGTCTCCAAGGATTTCCAGCTGTGGGGCAGAAGCTACCATTTCCCGACAGCTGCGAGGGACAGAATCCCAGTCTAGCTCACGCTGGGTCTCCAAAATGATCTGTGATCCTGTCAGTGGGAATGAAGCTGCGTGGCTCAGTGGAAAGAGCCCGGGCTTGGGAGTCAGAGGTCACGGGTTCGAATCCCGGCTCTGCCACCTGTCAGCTGGGTGACTGTGGGCGAGTCGCTTCACTTCTCTATGCCTCGGTTACCTCATCTGTAAAATGGGGATTAACTGTGAGCCTCACGTGGGACAAGCTGATTCCCCTGTATCTACCCCAGCGCTTCCAACAGTGCTCTGCACATAGGAAGCGCTTAACAAATACCAACATTATTATTATCATCTCCTCTAAGCATTTAGGTGCCTCAGTTACCTCATCTGTAAAATGGGGATTAAGACTGGGAACCCCACGTGGGACAACCTGATTCCCCTGTGTCTACCCCAGCGCTTAGAACGGTGCTCTGCACATAGTAAGCGCTTAACAGATACCAACATTAATGAAGAGACTGGGTGTTTTTCACCAGAAACTCTCTAGAGCAACTGGGCCAGAGGTGGCCTCGGGATTTCAGGTGAACTAGGGTGGGGCTGGTGGGGCTTGGGGTGCTGGTGGCAAGCAGGATAATAATAATAATGATGATGTTGGTGTTTGCTAAGCGCTTACTATGTGCAGAGCACTGTTCTAAGCGCTGGGGGAGACACAGGGTCATCAGCTTGTCCCACGTGAGGCTCCCAGTCTTAATCCCCATTTTCCAGATGAGGGAACTGAGGCCCAGAGAAGTGAAGTGACTTGCCCACAGTCACACAGCTGACATATGGCAGAGTCGGGAATCGAACCCACGACCTTTCATTCAATAGTATTTATTGAGCGCTCACTATGTGCAGAGCACCGTACTAAGCGCTTGGAATGAACAAGTCGGCAACAGACAGAGACGGTCCCTGCCGTTTGACGGGCTCACGGTCTAATCGGGACCTCTGACTCCCAAGCCCGGGCTCTTTCCACTGAGCCGGATAGAGGACGAGAATTCATTCATCCATTCAATAGTATTTATTGAGCGCTTCCTATGTGCAGAGCACTGTACTAAGCGCTTGGAATGTATAATTCGGCAACAGATAGAGACAGTCCCTGCCCAGTGACGGGCTCCCGGTCTGATCGAGAACGATGGGGGGTCCGGGGGAACAGCAACCGCCTCTCTGTGAGGCTCAGTAGAAAGAACCTGGGCCCGGGAGTCCGACGACCGGGGTTCTATCTCTGGTTCCGCCACTTACCTGCTGTGTGACTTTGGGCGTTAACGAAACGTACATCGCCTCGATTCTATTTAGTCGCCACTGTCTTTACGAGACGTTCTTCCCCTCGACTCTATTTATCGCCATCGTTCTCGTCCGTCCGCCTCCCCCGGTTAGACCGTGAGCCCGTCAAACGGCGGGGACCGTCTCTATCCGTTGCCGACTCGTTCATTCCAAGCGCTTAGTACGGTGCCCCGCCCATAGTAAGCGCTCAGTAAATACCGCTGAATGAATGAATGAACTTAACTTCCCTGCGCCTCCGTCTCCTTATCAGCAAAATGGGAATTCGGGACCCATTCTGCCTCCTACTTAGACTGTGAGCCCCAGGTGGGACAAGCTGATGACCCTGTATCTCCCCCAGCGCTTAGAACAGTGCTCTGCACATAGTAAGCGCTTAGACTGTGAGCCCCGGGTGGGACTTGGTGATCTCGAATCTACCCCGGTGCTCAGTACAGTGCTCAGCACTTAATTAAGCGTTTAACAAATAGCATTATCATTATCATCAAAAGCATCATCTTCCTGGCCAGACAGCTCCCCATCCCCTGTCCCCATTTTTTCTGCTCCTCTCTCAGAAAGGACAGGATGAAATGTGATGAACAGCAGAACGGGAACCCCAAATCCACGCAGGGGCCCCTTATTGATGAGATCATCAATAGGAAGCAGCGTGGCTTAGCGGAAAGAGCCCGGGAGTCAGAGGTCATGGGTTCTAATCCCGCCCCTTGTCAGCTGTGTGACCTTGGGCAAGTCACTTCGCTTCTCTGGACCTCAGTTCCCTCATCTGGAAAATGGGGATGAAGACCGTGAGCCCCACGTGGGACAACCTGATTACCCTGTATCTACCCCGGCGCTTAGAGCAGTGCTCGGCACGTAGTAAGCGCTTAACAAATACTATAATTGCTATTAGTTAGCATTAGCAGGGGATGGAGCCGCTTTGTCTGGAGGATATTCAATCCGTAGTATTGTTTGAGTGTCTGTCCTGTAAGATAGCTCAGTGTGAACAGAGAACACGTCTATCAACTCCATTACATGGTGGTCTCCCAAGCGGCTAGTGCAGTGCTCTGCACACAGTAAGCACTCAATAAATACAACTGATTGCTTCCTGTGTGCAGAGCGCCGTACTAAGCGCTTGACCTGTCGGAAGGTATTAATAATAATGGTGTTTCTTAAGCGCTCACTACGTGCCCAAGCACTGTTCTAAACGCTGCCGTAAATACAAGGCAATCCGGTTGGACACAGCCCCTGCCCCACACGCAGCTCACAGCCTTGATACCCATTTGACAGCTGAAGTAACTGAGGCACAGAGAAGTGGGGTGACTTGCCCGAGGTCGCAGAGCAGACATGTTTTAGGGCCAGGATTAGAATCCAGGTCCTCTGATTCCCAGCCCCGGCCTCTCTCCATTAGACCACGGGATCTCCAGTCTGGAGACGTGCTGGTGGAGGGGGAACGGGACGGAAGTTTACTGCACCGTAGAAGGTGTGGGAGGGGAATCGTCAAATTGACTGTCCCCCCAATTCCAGTCTCGGGATGAGGGGGGTCCCTCCTTGAAGCCTGAGAGTGGCAGGGGAGACATTTTTCCTTTCACTCGGCGGTCGGGGCGACATTTGGTCCCAGGGAAAGAGAGGCGTCTCCACTCCAGAAGCGAGGAGCAAATTCCACAGAAACAAGCCACGGGCCAATCGATCAGTGGTACTTTCTGAGCGCTCACTGTGTGCGGAACGCTATACTAAGTGACTGAAGGAGTAGAACCAGAATCGTTAGACACGTTCCAGCCCACAAGAAGTTGAGAACCTAGGGAGATGATCTCTGACTTTCTTCACACACTTTTCGACAGAGAACGTGGCACAAAACGAGAATTTATTATTTCCACCCTCCTTACCACCCATGGGTTTTTGTGGATGCAATTATTTGTTTAGACCACTTCGAGTTGCACGCATTTTTGCCTTTTTATGGAATTTGTTAAATGTTTACTATGGGCCAGGCACTGTAATAATGAGGTAAGGTTGGTATTTGTTAAGCGCTTACTATGTGCAGAGCACCGTTCTAAGCGCTGGGGGAGGTACAGGGTCATCGGGTCGTCCCACGTGAGGCTCACAGTTAATCCCCATTTTCCAGATGAGGTAACTGAAGCACAGAGAAGTGAAGCGACTCGCCCACAGACACACAGCTGACAAGCGGCAGAGCCGGGAGTCGAACCCATGACCTCTGACTCCCAAGCCCGGGCTCTTTCCACTGAGCCACGCTGCTGCCTGGGGTAGGTACACGCTAACCAGGTTGGGCAGAGTCCATGGTCCCTGAGAAGCAGCGTGGCTAAGGGAAGCAGCGTGGCTCAGTGGAAAGAGCCCGGGCTTGGGAGTCAGAGGTCATGGGTTCTAATCCCGACTCCGCCGCTTGCCGGCTGGGTGACCTTGGGCAAGTCACTTAACTTCTCTGGGCCTCAGTTACCTCATCTGTAAAACGGGGAATAACTGCGAGCCTCACGTGGGACAACCTGATTGCTCTGTATCTCTCCAGCGCTTAGAACAGTGCTCTGCACACAGTAAGCGCTTAACAAATACCAACATTATTATCCCACGTGGGGCTCCCCATTTCACAGGTGAGGTAACTGAGGCCCGGAGAAGTGGAGTGACGTGCCCAAGGTCACACACAGCAGACAAGTGGCAGAGTCGGAATTAGAACCCAGAACCTTCTGATTCCCAGACCTATGTTCTATCCATTAGGCTCAGTGGAAAGAGCCCGGGCTTGGGAGTCAGGAATCATGGGTTCGAATCCCGGCTCCGCCACTTGTCAGCTGTGTGACTGTGGGCAAGTCACTTCACTTCTCTGGGCCTCAGTCACCTCATCTGTAAAATGGGGATTAAGACTGTGAGCCTCACGAGGGACAATCTGATTCCCCTGTATCTACCCCAGCGCTTCGAACGGTGCTCTGCACATAGTAAGCGCTTAACAAATACCAACATTATTACTACTTCTCGTGGCCTTACCTCTGTCTCCCCAGATTAGAAGTAAACTCCCTGCTGGGCGGGAATGAGTCATTTCTTTATTTTACATTCCACCCATGTTTCGTACAACGTCCCAAGTGGGAGCTCAGTAAATAGTACTACAACATCAGGACCTTCGCTTCAACTTCGGGTGAAGTCACCAGCCCAGTTAGAATCACAGAGTTGTACGTCTGTTGGCTGTATTTCAGAGGCCCGCACAGACTCTTCCCCGTCCCTGCATGGATGGGACAACAGGGAAACGCGACAGAATATTTTCAATATCACAACTGGCACCAGTCAAGCGCCGGTGCTCGAGAAGCACAAACACATACAAGAAGTTAGCAAATGATGCTAAGCTGCCCCGAGAGTCAGCATAGCTTGGGGACCAGTGATAACCTGAAAAAAAACAAACCAAGGGACAGTCCCCAACTCACCCCCACCCATTGTCGGAGCTAAAATGCTGCCGCTGAATTCCACCACGCAGCGTGACGGACACAAGATCCAAAATTCAAGTGAGAGACCCTTCTGGCTCCCGGGCCTGTGCCCTTTCCACTCCCACTTTCCACTTCCTCCATCCTCCTTCTCAATCTTGGACATCAACACGGGATCAGAGGTCGGGAGACACGGGGCACGGGGGGTTGCGGAAGCCCGCGGAAGACTTCCTAATTCGCGGCTGCAGAAGCCACCCCCGGACCGGAAGTTCCCTGGGGTCCCGGAACCCATTTGCTTTTGCTTTCAAAGAACTTCCAGTGGTTGCTCATCTACTTTCCAGCGTGGCTCAGTGGAAAGAGCACGGGCCCTGGAAGCAGGACTCATGAGTTCGAACCCTAGCTCTGCCACTTGTCGGCTGTGTGACTGTGGGCAAGTCACTTAACTTCTCTGTGCCTCAGTTGCCTCATCTGTAAAATGGGGATGAAGACTGTGAGCCCCACGTGGGACAACCTGCTTCCCCTATGTCTACCCAGCGCTTAGAACAGTGCTCGGCACATAGTAAGCGCTTAACAAATACCAACATTATTATTACTTTCCCATCAAGCGGAAACTTCTTAGCATCGGTTTTAAAGCACTCATTCAGCTTGCCCCCTCTTATCATGCCTCGCTACCCTCCTGGTACAACCCAGCCCGCACACTTCACTCCGCTAATGCCAACCTACTCACTGTTCCTCGATCTCGTCTATCTCGCCGCTGACCTCTCGCCCACGCCCTGCCTCTTGCCTGGAACCTCTTCCTCCTTCATGTCCGACAGACAATCACCCTCCCCATCTTCAAAGCCTTATTAAAAGCACATCTCCTCCAAGAGGATTTCCCTAAGCCCACATTTCCTCTTCTCCCACTCCCTTCTTCATCGCTCTTGCACTTGACTTTCCACCTCTTATTCACCCCTCCCTCAGCCCCACAAGCACTTACGTCCATATCCGTGATTTGTTATTCATATTCATGTTTGTCTCTCTCTCTCTCTAGACTCGTCTTGGGAAGGTAAAGTGTCTCCAACTCTGTTTTATTGTACTTTCCTAAGCACTTAGTACGGTGCTTTGTGCACAGTAAGTGCTCAATAAATACGACATTGATTGATGGATAGCTCACCCCCTCCATGAGGCCTTCCCAGACTGAGCTCCCCTTTTCCCTCTGCTCCCTCTGCTTCACCTCTCTGCAGCTAAACCCTCTCCTCCCCCCTTTCCCTCTGCTCCTCCCCCTCTCCCGTCCCCTCCCCTCAGCGCCGTACTCGTCCGCTCGACTGTATATATCTTCATTACCCTATTTATTTTGTTAATGAGATGCACATCGCTTTGATTCTATTTATTTGCTATTGTTTTAATGAGACGTTCTTCCCCTCGATTCTATTTACCGCCATTGTTCTCGTCCGTCCGTCTCCCCCGATCAGACCGTAAGCCCGTCAAAGGGCAGGGGCTGTCTCTATCTGTTACTGATTTGTCCATTCCAAGCGCTTAGTACGGTGCTCTGCACATAGTAAGCGCTCAATAAATACTATTGAATGAATGAAAAACTGGAGCCAAACTTCTGTGACAACTTTGTTCCCCTGAAGGGACCAGCCCGACCTTTTAGCAGGGCCCAAAGGGATTCAGGCCTGGACCTGGGCCACAGGTAACGCTCAGTAAATACCATTCATTCAATCGTATTTATTGAGCACTTACTGTGTGCAGAGCACCGTACTAATTGCTTGGGAAGGTACAGTATAACAATAAACAGTGACAATCCCGGCCCACAACCAGTTTACCGCCTAGAAGCAGGGGAGACGGAAATCGATACAAATAAATAGCATTTCAGATATGTAAAGAAGTGTTGCGGGGCTGGGAGTGGGGGAGAGCAAAGGGAGCAAGTCAGAGCGATGCAGAAGGGAGTGGGAGATGAGGAAAAGTGGGTCTTAGACCGGGAAGGCCTCTTGGAGTTGGAATCTGCAATAAGGCTTTGAAGGTGGGGAGAGTCACTGTCCGTGGGATTTGAGGAGGGAGGGCGTTCCAGGCCAGAGGCAGGACGTGGGCTGGGGTCGGCGGCGAGACAGGTGAGATCGAGGGACAGTGAGAAGGTTAGCTCTAGAGGAGTGAAGTGTCCCATTGATTAATGGACTGAGCATCTTAAGTGGCAGCTGCCTGCCCCACCAAGTGATTGTCACTGCTCTCCGGCAACAGCTCTGCTCAGAAATGTCAACATCCACCTGAACGAATCCATCTCCTCCCATTTCAAGGACCCAATCAGTGGGGTGTTTCCGAGGGGCCCTGCACATTCATTCATTTGGAAGAAAATGGCTTTGAACGCTTCAGATGCAGATTTGTAGCTTATTTTCAGCAGTCATTAAAAGGAGGGATCATGGGGAAAAGATACGCCTCATTGTGATCACGCTCAGGTTGACACCGAGCTGGCCGGCAGAGCGGCTCTGAGCTGGAAAACAGGCCAGTGGGCTTAGAGATCCCCAGGGTTCCGGACCTCGCTGTCTCCATGGGGAATCTCCCTGCCGCCTGACGTCACGTGAGGCCTTAACGGTGTAGGAAATAATGCTCAAGCCGTTAATGCGCACCAATGTGTCGGCTCACAGAGTCACGGGGCCAGGATCAAAAGCCCTCATCAGATGTTCATTACCCAAGTGTGCGTGGGGGCGGGAGGGGGAGAAGAGTTCTTTCGGTGCCCCGTCACTGCCCCCAGACCAGCTTCCTGCTCTAGAAATCAAATAGTAATTACAACCACAATGGGCGCCCACTTCCCACTTTCTCTGCCCTGGAAAGCATCAGGAAAAGAGAATAAAGAGCACAGTAGTTACGATCACTCATTCGGGAAGCGTAGCCCAGTGGAAAGAGCATGGGCCTGGGAGTCAGAGGAACTGGGTTCGAACACCACTCTGCTATTTACCTTTCGTGTGACCTTGCGTAAGTCACTTGACTTCTCCATGCCTCAGTTCCCTCATCTGCAAAGTGGGGATTCAATACCTGCTCTCCCTCCTTCTTAGACTGTGAGCCCCATGTGGGATCTGATGATCTTCTATCTACCCCAGTGCTTGGTAAATGCTTGACGAATACCACAATTATTATTATTGTTATCATTTTTCACTCACTTATTCACTCATTCATCCATCCATGAGGCAGAAAACCCCGCGCTAGGGGCTTCGGGTGAATACCACAATTATCATTTCTATTATTATTCGTTCATTCGCTCATTTATTCATGCATGCATTCATACATCCGTTCGGGAGGCAGAAAGACCCTGGGCTAGAAGGTTGGGGTGAGGGGGTGATCTTGGGTGAGTCACTTCATCTCCCTGGGCCTCAATTTCCCCAGCAGTAAAACGGAGGGCCTCTTTAAACCACACAGGGATGATTGTGGAGATGAATGAGGTCACTGATGCAAAAGCAGAATGGGAAAATAAAAACGTTTGACCAGTTCCACGCACCACTGTTATTTCCATAATTCCAGGGACCCTAATTCTGAGCACTACACAATCACCACAGAGGGACCGGGGGTAAACTGGAGGAGAGTTGAGGGCTGGGATTAGAACCCAGGTCTCCCGGAACCCAGCCCGGTGCTCTTTCCACTAGATGATGCTGCCGTTGGGGAGGTAGCCAGTTCCACTATCTGCTCCTCTGCCCCGGGGCGGAGTCGGTCCCCTTCAGGATGCGATTCGGTCTCAGGGGGCCTCGGGGCTGACCGAGGGGGTGGGGGCTCCTCCATTATTCATGAGCTGCCCTTTCTGCAGTTAAAACCTAGTGATCTGCAGTGGTGCTGACCTGTGACCTTTCTGAACGGCGGGAGAAATAATTCATGAGGGGTGAAAATGGAAGGAAGATGAGCCACCTGGGGTCCGAGCTGGAGGGATAGGAGGAGGGTGGGGTGGTGGAAAGATCCCCTCGGCATCTCCGGGCAGCCGGAACCCCGACCAGCCAGGCTCCAGATGGGGCCAGGTCACCAAGTCTCTGATTTCATCCCCGGCCTTCAGGGTTACAGCGATTTTAAGCGTGTCCTACCGATGGCCACGTCTGTTTGGCACACGAAGGATGGGTGTGGAGCAGGCCGCAGCTTAGGGGATGGGTCGGGGGTAGAGGACAGGCCACTCCCACCTGTCTCCCCTCCTGGGGTCTCTCTGGGGTCCCCCGAACCACTGACACCAGGCCAAAGATTAGGGCACTGGCCTGGCACCGGGTAATAATAATAATGTCGGTATTTGTTAAGCGCTTGCTATGTGCAGAGCACTGTTCTAAGCGCTGGGGTAGATACGGGGTAATCAGGTTGTCCCACGTGAGGTTCACAGTTAATTCCCATTTTCCAGATGAGGTCCCTGAGGCACAGAGAAGTTAAGTGACTTGCCCACGGTCACACAGCTGACAAGTAGTCCCGCTAAGGATGGAAGAGCGTGAATCGGGAGGCAGGGTCAGGAGGAGAGGGCCGGTTGGATGCCCTCTCTGGATTCCAGCCCTCAGTCTCATTAGGGAGACTCTAGTGACCTCAAGGCTCTTTGGACTGATTGAGGGCCTGGAATCGAGCAATGGGGCTAGGGTCGAGCAGTCCACGCTGCCAGAGTGGATACCAGCCATGAGCCGCTGCCGGGGCCGTTCTCTGCGGGTAAAGTATCATTTAAAAATCTCCTCAAAAATCTCCAGTGGTTGCCCAGCCACTTCCATATCAAACAGAAACTCCTCACTATTGACTTTAAAGCTCTCCAATCACCTCACCCCCTCCTACCTTACCTCCCTTCTCTCCTTCTACAACCCAGGCCACACACTTCAATCCCCTAGTGCTAACCTTCTCACTGTGCCTCAATCTCGCCTGTCTCGCCTCCGACCACGATGGGCTGGGCAGGGAAGGTGTCTGTTTATCGTTGTATTGTACTCCTCCAAGTGCTTAGTACAGTGCTCTGAACACGATAAGCGCTCAGTAAATACAAATGACTGGCTGTCTCTCCCCACCTTCAAAGTTTTACTGAGGGCGCAGCTCCTCCAAGAAGCCTTCCCAGACTAAGACCTCCCCTTTCCTCCTCTTCCACTTCCTTCTACGTCACCTTGACAGGCTCCCTTTGTTCTTCCCCCTTCCCAGCCCCACAGCACTTATGTACGTACCTGTCATTTTATTTATTTGTATTGATTCCTGTTTATTTATACTGATATCTGTCTCCCCAGATATCTAGACTGTGCGCTTATTGTGGGCAGGGATCGACTCTCTTTAATGTTGTATTCTACTTTCCTAAGCGCTTAGTACGGTGCTCCGCACACAGTAAGCGCTCAGTTAATACGAATGAATGAAATACAATTGAATGAATTAAGGAAAAAGAGAAGAGGGGCCAAAAATGGAAGCTTGAAAAAAAAATAACGAGAGACGATTCTTCGGTAAGCCTGACCCGTCATTGCGGTTCTGGACTTATAATAATATTTGGGGTATGAGTGCCTACTTTGTGCAGAACACTGGGGTAGATAGAAGGAAATCAGGTTAGTGGCAGTCCCTGTCCCACGAGGGGCTCACATATGGAGGGAGACCAGCTATCGAAACCCCATTTTACGGATGGGGAAACTGAAGCCCAGGGAAGTGAAATGACTTGCCCAAGTTCACACAGCAGGTGAATGGCAGAGCCGGTATTAGAACACAGGTCCTCTGATCTCCAGGCCCGTGCTCTGTCCACTCAGATGAATTGATTTCTGGTAAAAGAAAACTGGTGATAATTATAATGATGATGATATGAATAGTAGCAATGATAGTGATATCTGTTAAGCCCGTACTAGGTGCCAAACTCTATGCAAAGCACTGGGGTAGATACAAGCTAATCAGGTCCCACCTAAGGCTTTCAGTCTATGTACGAGGGAGCAGAGGTCACTGATTCACCCCAGCTCTGAGGCGTGACGGTGGCTTGCTCTGAACGGCCACACGGATATCCGTTCGATCGGTCATTTATTCCTTTAGTCATTCCATAGTATTTATTGAGAGCTTACTGTGTGCAGAGCACTGTACTAAGCACTTGGGGGAGTAAACAACAACAATAAACAGACACATTCCCAGCCCAGCCCACTGTGGGCAAGGATTATCTCTCTTTATTGCTATATTGAGTTTTCCAAGCACTTAGCGCAGTGCTCTGCATACGGCGAGGGTTCAATAAATACGAGTGAATTCGTGAGTGTACAATCTGGGGGACATATATCAGTACAAAGAAATAAAATGACACATATGTACATAAGTGCCGTGGGGCTGGGAAGGGGGAAGAACAAAGGGAGCCGGTTAAGGTGATGTAGAAGGAAGTAGAAGAAGAGGAAAGGGGAGGCCTCTTGGAGGAAACGTGCCCTCAGTAAAATTTTGAAGGTGGGTAGAGACAGTCTACCCAGTTAGAGAAGCAGCGTGGCTCAGTGGAAAGAGCACGGGCTTTGGAGTCAGAGGTCATGAGTTCGAATCCCAGCTCTGCCACTTGTCTGCTGTGTGACCTTGGGCAAGTCACTTCACTTCTCTGGGCCTCAGTGACCTCATCTGTAAAATGGGGGTGAAGACTGTGAGCCCCACGTGGGACAACCTGATTCCCCTGTGTCTACCCCAGCGCTTAGAACAGTGCTCTGCACATAGTAAGCGCTTAACAAATACCAACATCATCATCATCAGTCATTCGTATTTACCGAGCGCTTATGGTGTTCAGAGCACTGTACTAAGTGTTTGGGAGAGTACAATGTAATAATAGACACATTCGCTGCCCACAACAAGCTTACAGTGTAGAGATGAGTTTATAGTCTAGAGGGCCTCCAGCTTTAGGAGTAGGTCCCTTCTTCACCTCCGGACCCATCGCCGTCCCTCCTTTTGTGCCTAAACGGCCGCCCCGCCGCCCCCCTCCGCCGTCCTCGGGGGGGCCCGTACCTGGGCCGGGGCGCTGGAGGAGAGGTGGGGCGGCTCCCCGATCCTGGCGGCGGCTCGCGGGTTGCTGGAGCTGATGAGCACGGGCGCGCTGATCTCCATGGAGCGCCGCTGGCTGGCCGCCTGGGCCGCCTTGTGCGTCAGGCTGAGCGCCGTGAAGGAGTGCCGCTTCTTGGCGTGCTTCCGGCCGTCGACGCGCCTCTGGATGGCACCCACCGCGCCCACGCTCGCCCCGCCCGAGGGGGGGCCCGGGGCCGGGGACGATGGCGGAGAGGCCTCTTGCCCGGGACCCGTGCCCGCGTCCGTCTCGATGAGCTGCTTGGCCGAGTCGTTGAGCTGAGCGCCGGGGCGAGGGTGGGGGGAAACCAAAAGGGGTGAAGGGGCCGCCCGAGTTGGTCGCCACAGCCGGTCTCTGGCCCGGCGTTCCCCTCACCTCCCTCCACCTGTTTTTCAAGCCGGGGACGGCCGACCTCCGGCCCGGCTGCCCTCCTCATCCACCCTGGCCTGGCCTGGGCGCCCTCCTCGTCCATCCCGGCCTGGTCCCTCCGCCGTCCCTCCCTGGGTTTCAGGGAGGGAAGCGACCAGAAGTTCCCGCAGAAGTTTCCAGTGGGAGCCGCCGGTCCCTCAGGCCCCGCCTGATCACGGCGGGGGACCCCGCCAGAGAGGCTGGGCTTAGAGAGAGGGAGTGGAGGGAAACATCAACTAATGGGATGCCAGAAACAAGCCAGCAGTTGGGAAAGCGCTTAGCACAGTGCTCTGCACACGATAAGCGCTCAATAAATACGACTGAATGAATGAAGACCACTCCCTGTGGCCTCCCGTTCCCACTTGAATAGGGCCCCTGGTCCCGGGGGTTTCCATGAGAGAAAATGTGCTCGGTGGGGTTGGAGCTGAAATGTCAAGCCACCTGAGACTGTGCTCCCGTTTCATTTACCCGGTCATTTCCCCTTATTAAACAATCAGTGGCATTTAATCCGCACTTCCTATGTGCAGAGCACTGTACCAGGCAGCTGGGAGAGTACAACTCAACAGAATTAGCAGACACATTCCCTGCCCATAACGAGCTGACGGTCTAGAGAGGGAGTCAGACATTAACATAAATAGTTTATAATATATCATTTAAAGATATGTACATATGTGCAGTGGGGGTGGGGGAAATATCAAATGTCTAAAGGTCAGAGATCCAATTGCATAGAAGATGCAGAAGGGAGAGCGAGCTGGGGAAAAGGGGGCTTATTCTTATGGATCTATACCACCCACCTCTCCCCACCTTATATTCTTAAATTGATAGCGCCCTGAGGTCCAGGAACCCTAATTAATTAATTACCCAGCATTTAGTCCAGGGGCTCTGAACGCAGCAAATGCTTAACAAATTCCATGATTTTTGCTATGACATTATTAAGATTATTCCTGCTGCTGCTACTGGGGATGAGCTATTCTGTGCCAGTTTCAATCCCAGCTGCCTCCTCATTCGCATGATCAGGCAGACAATCAATCAATCAATCCATAAACAAAGGTAATCGAATCCCCTATTATGAGAGCAGAAGATGGCTCCGAGAAGCTTGTCCAGCTGGTGATGGGGGCTGGGCTTTGCCCCTCTCCACCTGCCTCGGGACCCTAGGGCAGGGCAGGATGCTGAACGCTGAGAGAGAACCTCATTTACTCTGGCATGGCTCTCATGAGACTGCTGCCGAATTGTACATTCTAAGCGCTTAGTACAGTGCTCTGCACATAGTAAGCGCTCAATAAATACTATTGAATGAATAAGCAATCAGTCAATCATATTTGTTCAATGCTTACTTTGCGCAGAGCATGGGGAAATCGAGCCAGAATGCCCCCAAATGACGTCCAAGATCGCACCCCAATCACACCCCAAATTGTACCCCAATCACACTCAAAATGCACCCCAAACTCACCCAAATAATGCCCAAATCACCACTAAATATCATGGTCCCTGATTTGTTTTTATGGTATCTATCAAGTGCTTACTAGGTGCCTGGCACTGTGCTAAGCACCGAGATAGGAACAAGATAACCAGGTTGGACACAGTCCATGTCCCACATGGGGCTCACAGTCTTCATCCCTATTTTACAGAGAGGTGACCGAAACCCGGAGAAGTTAAATGACTTTCCGCAAGGTCGCAAACAGCAGATAAGTGGCGGAGCGGGGATTAGAGCCCAGATCCTTTTGACTCCCAGGCCTCTGCTCTCTACACACTTAGGCCATGCTGCTCCGTGCCCAAATTCCAGGTCTGATTTCCAGCCATTCCTACCCTAGGGATTCTGTGGCCCTGTCTGATCTCTGCACTTCCAAGATGCCCCATGAAAAGGGCTGTCAGCCTGGACAAGTGCAACCAGACCAGGCTGCCTAGCCGTAGCTAGTCCCACCTCCCCGTTGCCAGCCAGGGGCGGAGGGTTCCGGACAAACACTGTGGCTATGTGATCCACTTTCCCCCCCTCCCCTCCCCTTTTCCCTCTGCTCCTCCCCCTCTCCTGTCCCATCCCCTCAGCAAGGTAACTGTCTATATCTTCTTCACCCTGTTTATTTTGTTAATGAGCTGTACATCACCTCGATTCTATTTATTTGCTATTGTTTTAATGAGATGTTCTTCCCCTCGACTCTATTTATTGCCATTGTTCTTGTCTGTCCGTCTCCCCCGATTAGAATGTAAGCCCGTCAAAGGGCAGGGACCGTCTCTATCTGTTACCGATTTGTCCATTCCAAGCGCTTAGTACAGTGCTCTGCACATAGTAAGCGCTCAATAAATACCATTGAATGAATGAATCCACTGCCCCATGGGACTACAAGCCCAAGTAACCCACAGGAACGCGGTCCCTGGACAAGAGTGAGGCCAGGCTCCCCACTGGGCCTTAGGGAAAGAGCGGGGACCCGCCCTGCTGGGATCCTCCCCTTTGGGACCCTCCTGCTGGCAACCGAGACGGGTGGTTGGGCCAGGACAGTCAGTCAGTCGGTCAGTTGTATTTATGGAGCGTTTACTGGGTGCGGAGCACTGTACTAAGCGCTTGAGAGGGTACGATATAGCAATATAACAGACACGTTCCCTGCTCACATGAGCTTACTGTCTAGATTGGGTCCCAGCTGTTGATTTAGAAATGTCATAGTTCCACTTCACGCTCGGCTCCTTCTTGTCTCATCTCCTGATTCTGCCCTCCCTGACCCCATCGCTCCTGAAAGTAGAGTGCCTGACACATATAAGCGCTTAACAAATACCACAATTATTATTATTATTATTTACAGATGGTATTTATTGAGTGCTTATTGCACACGGAAAACTGCACAAAACACCAGGGAGAGTACAATACAGTACAATAGTTAGGCATGATCCCTGCCCATTAATAATAATGATAATAATAATGATATTTAAGTGCTTATTAGAAATAATATGATGGCGTTTAAGCACTTACTATGTTCTAAGCGCTGGAGGGGATACAAGGTGATCAGGGTGTCCCTCATGGGGCTCACAGTCTTCATCCCCATTTTACAGATGAGGTAACTGAGGCACAGAGAAGGGAAGTGACTCGCCCACAGTCACACAGCTGACAAGGGGCAGAGCTGGGATATGAACCCATGACCTCTGACTCCCAAGCCCGGGCTCTTTCCACTGGGCCACGCTGCTTCGCTGGCTTAGAAGGCAGAAGGCAGTATGGCTTAGTGGAAAGAGCCCGGGCTTGGGAGTCAGAGGAATTGGGTTCTGATCCCGGCTCCTCCAGTTGTCTGCTGTGTGACCTTGGGCAAACCACTTAACTTCTCGGTGCCTCAGTTTCCTCATCTACAAAATGGGGATTAAGACTAAAAGCTTCATGTGGGACAACCCAATTACCTTGCATCTACCCCAGCACTTAGAATGGTACTTGGCACATAGTAAGTGCTTAACAAATACCATAGTAATAATAATAATTATTATTATTAGACGCTTACAGCCTAGAGGTGGAGACAGTCATAAGTTCTGTGGGGGTGAGGTGAAAATCAAAGTGCTTAAGGGGTACAGATTCAAGCGCATAGGTGATTCAGAAAGGAGGGCAGATAGAGGAAGTGAGGGGGTATTTGGGGACGGTCTCTTGGAAAAGATGTGATTTCAGTAGGGCTTCGAAGGTGAGGAGAGTGGAGGACTGTGAGATACGAAGGGGGAGGAAGTTCCAGGCCAGAGGGAGGATGTGGGCAGGGGGTCAGTGGTGAGATAGAAGAGACTGTGATACAGTGAGTAGGCTGGCGTTAGAGAAGTGAAGTGCGAAGGTTGGGTTGTAGTAGGAAATCGATGAGGTAAGAGGGAAAGAGCTGATTGAATGTCTTACAGCCAATGGTAGTGAGTTTTTGCTTGATCCCAAGATGAATGGACAACTATTAGAGGCTTCTGAAGAGAGAGAAGATGTGGAGAGAGCTTTTCTTTTAGAAAAAAAACGATTCGGGCATCAGGATGACGTATGGACAGGCGTGGGGAGAGACAGGAGGTAGGGAGATCAGTGAGGAGGCTGGTGAAATAGTTGAGGTGGGATATGAAAAGAGCTTGGAAAAATGTGATAGCAGTTTGGAGGGAGAGGATATCATGGAGTAGAACAGACAGGATTTGGTAACACTTAATTCGTGGGTTACGTGGGTTGAGTGAGATGAGTCGAGGTCATGAGTTCGTGAGAGACGGAGGATTGTAGTGTTGCCTACAAGACAAGACTAAGCTCAGGGTAAGGGAAGTTTGTTAAACTTGGCTTCTGCAACTGAGAATCACTCTCTTCTTGAAGAGCACACACCTGATTCATTATTTTTTATATTTTAAAATCCAGCAGCAGCAGCTTGACAAGCTTCAATTTGGCTTACCTTTGCACTCCAGATTATGGGTCAAAGTTTTTCATGAAAAAGGCTTATTCCCAAAGGAATCACCAGGCAGAAGAGAGAAAGAGAAAGAGATGAGAGAGACAGATTCAGAGAGAGACACAGAGGGAGAGAGAGAGACAGGTAACAGAGCCAGTGGGAACAGAGCTTCTTTCTAGTAATCAATCAATCACATTTATTTGAGCACTTACTATGTGCAGAGCTCTGCACTAAACGCTTGGGAGAGTACAGTATAACAGAGGTGGTAGACACATTCCCTGCCCACAACGAGCTCACAGTCTAGAGGGGGAGATGGACATTAACGTAAATAAATAAATGAATGACATATACAGAAGTGCTGTGGGGCTGAGGGAGAGGTGAATAAAGGGTACAAATCCAAGTTCAGAGAAGAAAGTAGGAGAAGAGGAAATGAGGGATTAGTCAAGAAAGGCCTCTTGGAGGAGATGTATCTTCAGTAAGGTTTTGAAAGTGGGGAGAGTAATAATCTGACGAATATGATGAGGGAAGGCGCTTCAGGCCAGAGGCGGGATGTGGCCGAGAAGATGGCGGTGAGATACATGAGATTGAGGAACTCTGAGTAGGTTGTTGATAGAGGGGCGAAGTGTGTGGGCTGGGTTGTAGTCGGAAAGCAGTAAGGTAGGAGGGGGTAAGGCGATTGAGTCCTTTAGAGACAATCCTAAGGATGTGGAGATGGATGGGCAACACTGGGGGAATCTCGAGGAGTGGAGAAACATGGATGGAGCGCTTCTGTAGAAAAATGACCTGGGCAGCAGAGTGAGGTATGGAATGGAGTGAGGAGAGGCAGGAGGCTGGGAGGTCAGCGATCGAGGTGGGTTAGAGTGATCTCCACTCAAGCAGCCCAGACCTGCCCTAGAGAGCCACAGACCCAGGGAGATCAGGAGATCCCGAGGCAGCCAAAATGCAACTCTTCTGGAAAGACCTCAGTTAAAAAGGGGGACCTGCATCTCAAGTCGATGACTCAAATCTGACTGGAGTTGTAATAAATCACTCAACTATTTCCTGACTTTTTACCAGCCCCACACTAAGAAACAATGTAGGGGATATTTTCTGGCATTCTGACCATTGGGTTGTCAGTTAACGTTTTTTGAAATCCTCAAGTAAACTATCCCTCTCAAAGTGACACTTGGAGAGTTTCCAGTCCTCTACCAGTCTCGACTACGGGAGGGAGCATCAAGCAGAGGCCTACCCATTCCATTCCTAGCTTGGCCGGTGACTAGCGAGCGGAAGGCCATCTGCTACAAGTCAAAACTCACCTGTGTTGGGCAGCAGCAGCAGGGAAGAGAGTCGAGGGTGGAGACTCACGTTTACTGCGTGGAAGGGGGCAATGGTAAACCACTACCATATTTTTTACCAAGAAAACCCTGTGGATCCACTACCAGAACGATTGCAGATGGAGGTGGGGCGTTCTGGGAGAGTCTTGTCCAAGGCGTCGCTCGGGGTCGGAGACAACTCGACAGGAGAAGACAAGTAAACTAAGAAAGTGTTACAGTCTCTAGACTGTAAACTCGTGGGCAGGGAATGCGTCTGTTAACTCTGTTATACGGTACTTGCCCAAGCACTCAGTACATTCCACTGTACACAGAAAGCGCTCAATAAATACGACTGATTGAAATGGAGAAACCAAAACATACCAAATGCTCCAACCTATACCAACCCAGTAGAAGAATGTTATTCTGTTTTTCGGAAACCCCTGTAGTGGGTTTCCGAACTGATATGAAGGAATTAACTCACCATCCTAAGTCCTCATTTCTCCAACTTGTCTCCCTCACTTCTGCCTCACCTGTACACTTGAGTCTGTAGCCCTTAAGAACTTTGATTATCTTCCTAGTCCAGATCCACAGAACCTAAGTACATATCTTTATACTCTGCTATTTCCCCTATCTGTATCTGAGGTCCTTGAGGGAGGAGAAATGTGTCTATCCACTGTTTTACTCTCTCAAGCGCTCAATACAAGTGCTCTGCACATCGTAGGCACTCAATAATTACCACCGTTTGGTTGGTCCTGGCCCTGGCGTTACTCACAGACGCTATTAACCCACTCCTCCCAAAAAGCCAGAGCGGGAAGAAAAAAACCTCAGCTCTTTCGACCCATGAAAGAGGATAAAATGGATAAGTGAAAGATTAGGAGATTCTTCACAGGATGGGTGAGCGTCACTCTGGCACGAAATATGCCAGGATCCTGAAAGTGCTTTCTCTCTGGTCCCTGCAGAATACGTTCTTTGGGTGCCATAGGAGACTTCTGTCATTTGATCATCCTCGTAATCAGCAGCAGCAGCAGTAGCAGCACCAGAATTGGGCGCCTACCGGGTGAAGAGCACAATTCTGAGCCTCTTCCATGTGCAGAGCAGTGTACTAAGTGCTTAGGACCCGATCCTAGACGTAAACGACACACTTCCTGCCCTCAAGGAGCTGGTACTTATAAATGGGAGGAATACAAGCGAATTTTGTGGAAGTCTAACTTCAGATCAATTGCTTCCAAATTTTTTTTTGTTATTTTCAGTTCCTCTGTGCCCCTTCTGAATGGGAATAATTAAACATTTTCATTTCGGATGCTTATTGACCCTCTTGTTGTTGAGAAGTAAATCCAAAGAGCCAAAGAGCTAGTGAAACAGCAACATGTTTCGTAGCGCTCTATTTCTTCCACCACATTTACTAGCTCATCCCCTCCTTTCACCGTCCACCCTGCTTCAGAATTTAAATCATATGCTCTGGGATACAATTTTAATGAGAGTTTAGGATCATCCCATTGGCTATTTACGCCAACACTCAGCTGCCAGGGCAACCATAAAGGCAGGCAACCTATTCTTTAAATCACAGAATTGCCAGTGGAAATACAATTCACCACATCTTAGTGGCGGGGAAGGGGTGATTCGGGGTGGAGGGAGGTTTTTAAAACATTGCAGTGCGTACAATTCTCCTGACGTCATCCGAAAAATATATTTTTTTCAAAGAAAGAATTGGCCAAGAACAGAATGGTTTAATCAGCTTTGAGGTCCGTGTTTTAGGCAGGAAGAATCGGAGGCAGGTAGGAAAGTCTGATTGCTGCTGAGTGGGAAATGTGCAGGATTTACAGGTGGAAAGGTTGGCAGGTATGCCCACCTCTGGCCACTGAGAAACCTCAACTTCTGGCTCAGTGGAAAGAGCACGGGCTTGGGAGTCAGAGGTCATGGGTTCGAATCCCGGCTCGGCCACTTGTCAGCTGTGTGACTACGGGCAAGTCACTTCACTTCTCCGTGCCTCAGTTGCCTCATCTATAAAATGGGGATTAACTGTGAGCCTTACGTGGGACAACCTGATTACCCTGTATCCACCCCAGCGCTTAGAACAGTGCTCTGCACATAGTAAGCGCTTAACAAATACCAACATTATTATTAAAGATCCTTCTTTTGAAGTCTTTCCACTAGACTGTAAGCTCCTCCAGGGTAGGGACTCTGTCCTCTCCATTTATTGTACTCTCTCAAGCTCCTTCCACGGTGTTCTGGACACAGGAAGTGATCGAGAAATCTTGATGATGATAATAATCATAGTTATAGGACTTGTTAGGTGCCTACTATGTATCTAGCACTCTACGAAGCGCTGGGGTAGAGACAAGCTAATCAGGTTGGACACAGTGCCCTGTCCCACATGGGGCTCACAGTCTAAGTAGGAGGGAGTAGTAATTGTTCATCCCCATTTTTCAGATGAGACAAATGAGAAGTGAAGTGACTTGGCCAAGGTCATGCAGAAGACAAGAGCCAGGATTAGAACCCAGGTCCTCCAACTCCCAGTTCTGGGCCCTTTCCACGAGGCCACAGAGCTTCTCTAATGATGGTGATTACCTCTAGACTGTAAACTCACTGTGGGCAGGGAACGTGTCTACCAACTCTGTTACATTGTTACAGTGTACTCTCCGAAGCTCTTAAGAATAATAATAATAATGTTGGTATTTGTTAAGCACTTAAATGTGTCAAGCACTGCTCTAAGCACTGGGACAGATACAAGGTCATCAGGTTGTGTCCACCGTGGGGCTCACAGCCTTAATCCCCATTTTACAGATGAGGTCACTAAGGCACAGAGAAGTTAAGTGACTTGCCCAAGGTCACACAGCTGATAATATAGTGACCTGAGCTCTATAAATACAAATAAATACATCATCATCAATCAATCCACTGGTGAGAGTGCTCAGATTGAAAGGCGTTGGCTCTATGTATCAGGGGCTCCAGTGTCAGATCTGCCTCCTGTGTGACATCAGGCTGGATGCTTAACTACTCTGTGCTTCTGAAAAGTAGGGGTAAAGACAACTGCCTCTCATCACCTCACGTGGCTATTGGAGGATCGATCCAATCAATCAATCAGTCAATCGTAATTACTGAGCACTGACCGTGTGCCAAGCCCTGTCCTAAGCATTTGGGAGAGTACAATATAACAGAGTCGGTAGACACGTTCCCCGCCTTCAACAAGCCGAAAAGGTGACATTTGTTAAGCGCTTACTATGTGCCGAGTACTATATTAAGCACTGGGTAGAGAGAAAAATAGCAGGATGGACACAGTCCCTGTTCCACATAGGGCTCACAGTCTTCATCCCCATTTTACAGATGAGGAAGCTGAGGCCCAGAGAAGTGAAGTGACTTGCCGAAGGTCACACAGGAGACAAGTGGCGGAGGCAGGATTAGAACCCAGGTTCTTCTGACTCCCAGGCCTCAGTTCTATCCACTAGGTCACGGGAAGATCAGAACTGATTAAGGCTCTAAGCTTTCGGCACGTCCTCCAATCTCAGATTCGGCTGGAAGAAGATTGGATCGTGTTTCCATTCCCCTGGACAGTCTGGAGGGTGGCACTCCAGGGAAAATGCACATACCCCTCCTCCCCCCCACCCACACAAGCGCTCAGTACAGTGCTCTGTACACAGTTAAGCGCTCAATAAAAATGATTGAATGACTGAACGCATGTTGATCATTGAAATTAAATAAAGGAGGAGCTTCTCCAACCCAGGGGCAATATTCATTCATTCAATCGTATTTATCGAGACTTCACTGTGCGCAGAGCACTGTACTAAGTGCTTGGGAGAGTCCAATACGATAATAAGCAGTGACATTCCCTGCCCACATTGAGCTCACAGTCTAGAATGGGCGAGATAGACTTCAGTACAAATAAATGAAATGATAGATATGTACATATAAGTGCTGTGGGGCTGGGAGTGGGGAAGAGAAAAGGGAGGAAGTCAGGAGTGGGAGTGGGAGATAGGAAAAGTGGGGCTCAGTCAGGGAAAGCCTCTTGGAGGAGATGAGATGGGACTTCAGGGATGGTTTGAAGGTGGGGCTCTGTGAGGTTTAGACCGTGAGCCCATCACCGGGCAGGGATCGTCTCTATCTGTTGCCGAATTGTACATTCCAAGCGCTTAGTACAGTGCTCTGCACATAGTAAGCGCTCAGTAAATCCTACTGGATGAATTGAATGAATGAATCTGAGGAGGGAGGGCGTTCCAGGCCAGAGGCAGGACGTGGGCTGGGGGTCGGCGGCGGGACAGGAGAGACTGAGGCAATAGGCAGTGAAGATAGCAAGGGAGAACACAGTCCAAACACAAAACTGTTTTCCTGCCTTTGTGGACTTGCTCAGAGGAGCCCAACTCTTAGAGATAGGAGGAGGCCAGTGCCAGCATTCTCATTTTTTAAAAAGGTATTTGTTAAGCACTTACTTTGTGGCGGGCACTGTACTAAGCACTGGGTACCTACAGGCGAATCAGGACAGACGCAGTCCAGGTCCCACGTAGGGCACATAGTCTGAATCCCCTTTTATAGATGAGGCCACTGAGGCACAGAGAAGTGAAGTGACTTGTCCAAGGTCACAGAGTAGATAGGTGTGATTCGAACACAGGTCATCCCCAGTGGCCCTTGAGCCTGGCCCTTTGTAAGCAGCCTTGATCCCCTTAATTTGCTCATTAGTGTCACCAAGAAAGCTGTGTGAAACGGGCTCTCAGGAGAGGTCCGGGCGGTTGCGTTTTTGGACATATCCATCTAGTAACAAGACAGTGTGCCCATGTTAGAGAAGATATCTTCCCTCGGATGCTTGGAGGTAAAATAAATGAGATTAATAATAATAATAATAATGTTGGTATTCGTTAAGCGCTTACTATGTGCAGAGCACTGTTCTAAGTGCTGGGGTAGACACAGGGGAATCAGGTTGTCCCACGTGAGGCTCACAGTCTTCAGCCCCATTTTACAGATGAGGTCACTGAGGCCCAGAGAAGTGAAGTGACTTGCCCACAGTCACACAGCTGACAAGTGGCAGAGCTGGGATTCGAACCCATGATCTCTGACTCCCAAGCACCTTGAGGGAAGAGATCCTTTCTATCAACTCCACTGCATTGTACTTTCTCTCAGATGATCGGTAAAGTGCTCTGTACACGGTAATTATTACTATTATTAAGTGCCGTCGAGTCGTTTCCGATTCATAGCGACTCCATGGCTATACTTTCTCCAGAACGTCCTGTCCTCTGCCATAATCCGCAACCTTTCGAACGGTCCTTCCGTTATCGTTGTTCTGGTCTCTTTCCGTCTAGCTGCCGGTCCCCCTCTTCCACGTTTTCCCCCTGACTTTTCCTAGCTTTAGTGTCTTCTCCGGAGAATTAGTCCTCCCGTCGATGTGCCCAAAATATGCTAAAGGCGAGTCATTTGGCCTTCCAAAGACCGCCTTGGTTTAATTTAATTTAATTTGGGGAAGCAGCGTGGCTCAGTGGAAAGAGGAGTCGGAGGTCATGGGTTCGACTCCCGGCTCTGCCGCTCGTCAGCTGTGGGACTGTGGGCGAGTCACTTCACTTCTCTGGGCCTCAGTTACCTCATCTGTAAGATGGGGATTAACTGTGAGCCTCACGTGGGACAACCTGATGACCCTGTATCCACCCCAGCGCTTAGAACAGTGCTCTGCACATAGTAAGTGCTTAACAAATACCAACGTTATTAATTTGCTCCAAAATCCACTCAACAAATGCCACTGATTGATTGATTGATTGATTGGAGGGACACTTTGCTCTGGGCTCCCGCATGAACCTGGGCTCGATCCACTGGAGCTGAAGCCAATGAACTGGATTATAGACTGGACTGCAGTTCCTCTAGACTACATGCACCTCGTGTCCATGGGATGTATCTACCAACCCTGTTTCACTGTACTGATATATTGGACTCTCCCAAGTGCTCTGTACAGGGCTCTGCACACAGTAAGCGCTCAATAAATACAATTGATTGATTGGCTGGAGTAGCGGCAGCTAGAGCTGATGGGAACCTGTGCTTCTACTGTCACTGGAGGCAGAAGAAATAACTTCTCTCTTCCCCTGCTCCGGCCACCGCTGCTTCCTTTTTAATAATAATAATTTGGGTATTTGTTAAGCGCTTGCTATGTGCCAAGCACTGTTCTAAGCACTGGGGTAGATACAAGGTAATCAGGTTGTCCCCCGTGGGGCTCACAGTCTTAATCCTCATTTTACAGGTGAGATAACAGGCACAAAGAAGTCGTGACTTGCTCAAAGTCACACAGCTAACAAGTGGCCGAGCGGGATTAGAAACCCATGACCTCTGACTTCCAAGCCCGGCTCTTTCCACTAAGCCACACGGTGTCTCTTTGCATGGCGTAGAGGATGGAGCACGGGCCTGGGTGTTGGAAGGTCATGGGTTCTAATCCAGGCTCTATCACATGTCTGTTGTGTGACCTTGGGCTAGTCACTTCGTTTCTCTCTGCCTCAGTTACCGCATCTGTAAAATGGGGATTAAAACTGTGAGCCTATGCAGGAAAGGGGCTGTGTCCAATCTTGTATCCACTCCAGGGCTTCATGAAGTCATGGCACAAAATAAAGGCTTAATAAATACCACTATTATTATAATTATTAGTCCCCTCGAGTAATCCCAGAGATCCCAGCAAGAAGCAGTTCGGCACCATGGAGAGGAAATGGTCTTGCAGAGAGTCATGGACCTGGAAGTCAAGTTCCTGGCCAAGTCACTTAAACCCTGTGATGCCTCCAGGGGTAAGATACTGCTCTCTCTCCCTCTTTCATTCATTCATTCATTCAATAGTATTTATTGAGCGCTTACTATGTGCAGAGCACTGTACTAAGCGCTTGGAATGTACAAGATGGCAACAGATAGAGACAGTCCCTGCCCTTTGACGGGTTTACAGGCTAATCGGGGACCCCTCTTAGATGGGGACCCCTCTGAGGGTCATATTGAGTTAGATCTGATTATCCAAAATTCATTCAATCTTATTTATTGAGCGCTTACTGTGTACAGAGCACTGTACTAAGCGCTTGGGAGAGTTCGATGCCACAATAAACGGACACAAAACCTGCCCACGACGAGTTTACAGTCTTACAGATATGTACATAAGGGCTGTGGGGGTGGGAGGGGGCCAGAGCAAAGAGAAAAAGTCAGGACGACGTAGAAGGGAGCGGGAGATGAGGAAAGGTGGGGCTCAGTCTGGGAAGGCCTCTTGGGAGAGCTGCGCTTCCAATGATAACAATAATAATAATAATAATAATAAAGGCATTTGTTAAGTGCTTACTATGTGCCAAACACTGTTCTAAGCACTGGGGTAGATACAAGTTTATCAGATTGTCCCACGTGGGACTCACAGTCTTAATCCCCATTTTATAGATGAGGTAACTGAGGTCCAGAGAAACGAATAGACTTGCCCTAAGTCACACAGCTGACAAGTGGGGGAGCCGGGATTAGAACCCAAGACCTCAGACTCCCAAGCCCGGCCTCTTTCCACTGAGCCGTGCTGCTGCTGCTAGTACCAGTATGATTACTAATACTATTAATTCTATTACTACTTCTAGAGCTACAACTCTACAACTGCTTCAAATAATAATAGTAATAACTGTGGTAACTGTTAAACATCTACTCTGTGCCAAGCACTGTTCTAAGTCCTGGGGTAGAAGAAACAAGGTAATCAGGTTGGACACAGTCCATGTCCCTCCTGGGAAGTGGGATTTCATCCTCATTTTACAGATGAGGTAACTGAGGCACAGAAAATTTAAGTGAGTCTCCCAAGGTCACACGGCAGACAAGAGCTGGGATTAGAACCCAGGTCTTCCGACCCCCAGGCCCGCGCCGTATCCACCAGGGCACGCTGCTTCCCACTGATTTATGGATTGATTGATCGATTGGATTCAGGACTGACTTGGTGGTGGAGAAAGCAGGAGCCAGTTGAGCCGGAAAGAGGTCGTAAATAGTATAAGACTGGGTTTATACTGGAAGGTCCAGGTTTCAACTGGTCTGCCCCCTTCATATGGATTTGGCACTAGACTCCTTTATATCCGGGACTGATCTTTTCAACCCTACTCTACTACAACTAGCTGAACGCTGCTGGCGAAAGTCTAAACACCAAGCCAACCTTGTTCCCTTTAAAATTATCCTTTCCCGCCTTAACTCTGCCCTCTCCTCTGCCAGGCAAAACTATTTTTCTTCCCTCATTGATGTCCACGCCCAACACCCCCATCAGCTGTTCCGGACATTTAACTACCTCCTCGGGTCCCCTGTTCCTCCCTCTCCTCCATCCCAACGATCTGGTCAACTGCTTCATGAGGAAAATTAACACCATCAGGTCTGAGCTCCCCAAAGTCACCCTTCCCCCTTCTCATCACCCCAGCTCTCAACCCCCTCCTCTACTTTCCCGTCCTTCCCAGCAGTATCTTCAGAGGAGATGTCCTCCCTCCTCGTAAGTGCCACCCCCTCCACATGGGCTTTGGACCCCATTCCTGCTCACCTTATAAAACCTATCGCCCCTTCCCTCCTCCCCTCCTTAACTTCCATCTTCAACCGCTCATTCTCCAGTGGCTTCTTCCCCTCTGCCTTCAAACATTCCCACGCCTCCCCCATCCAAAAAAACCCTCTCGACTCCACTGCTCCTTCCAGTTATCACCCTATCTCCCTCCGACCCTACCTTTCCCAACTCCTAGAACGAGTCGTCTGCACTCGCTGCTTCGAATTCCCAACTCCAACTCTCTCCTGGATCCCCTCCGATCTGGCTTCCGTCCCCTCCACTCCACCTCTCAAACTGCCCTCTCAAAGGTCACCCAGGACCTCCTTCTTGCCAAATCCAACGGCTCCTACTCTATCCTAATCCTCCTCGACCTCTCAGCTGCCTTTGATACTGTCGACTACCCTCTTCTCCTCGACACATTATCCAACCTTGGCTTCACTGACTCCATCCTCTCCTCGTTCTCCTCTTATCTCTCTGGCCGTTCATTCTCCTCCCCCTCCCATCCCCTAACTGTCGGGGTTCCTCAAGGGTCAGTTCTTAGCCCTTTTCTGTTCTCCATCTATACTCCCTCCCTTGGTGAACTCATTCGCTCCCACGGCTTCAACTATCATCGCTATGCAAACGACACCCAAAACTACATCTCCTCCCCTGTTCTCTCCCCCTCCCTCCAGGCTCGTATCTCCTCCTGCCTCCGGGCCGTCTCCACCTGGATGTCTGCCCGCCACCTAAAACTCAACATGTCTAAGACTGAGCTCCTCATCTTCCCTCCCAAACCCCGTCCTCTCCCTGACTTCCCCGTCACCGTGGACGGTACGACCATCCTTCCCGTCTCACGAGCCCACAAACTTGGTGCCATCCTTGACTCCACTCTCTCATTCACCCCACACGTCCAATCTGTCACCAAAAGCGGCCGGTCTCACCTTCACAACATCACCAAGATCCGCCCTTTCCTCTCCATCCAAACCGCTACCATGTTAGTATAATCATTCATCATATCCCGACTGAATTACGGCATCAGCCTCCTTTCCGATCTCCCATCCTCCTGTCTTTCCCCACTTCAGTCTATACTTCACTCCTCTGCCCGGATTATCTTTCTACAGAAACTCTCTGGGCACGTCACCCCTCCTCCTCAAAAATCTCCAGTGGTTGCCTATCAACCTTCGCATCAAACAAAAACTCCTCACTATTGCTTCAGAGCTCTCCATCCCCTGGCCCCCTCCTACCTCACCTCCCTTCTCCCCTTCTACAGCCCACCCCACACGCTCCGCTCCTCTGCCGCCGCTCACCTCCTCACTGGGCCTCGTTCTCTCCTGTCCCGCCGTCGACCCCTGGCCCACGTCCCACCTCTGACCTGGAATGCCCTCCCTCCTCACATCCACCGAACTCTCTTCCCCCTTTCAAAGCCCTACGGAGAGCTCACCTCCTCCAGGAGGCCTTCCGGGACTGAGCCCTCCTGTTCCTTTCATCCTCCTCCCCTCCCCATCGCCCCTACTCCCTCTCTCTGCTCTACTCCCTTCCTCTCCCCACAGCACTTGTGTATACATGTACATATTGATTATTCTATTTATTTTATTAATGATGTGCACATCTCTATAAATCTATTTATCTACTGTGGTGCTATTGATGCCTGTCTACTTGTTTTGTTCTGTTGTCTGTCTTCCCCTTTTAGACTTTGAGCCCAGCGTTGTTGGGTAGGGATTTTCTCTATCTGTTGCCAAACTGTACTTTCCAAGCACTTAGTACATTGCTCTGCACACAGTTAGCGCTCAATAAATACCGTCGAATGAATGAATGAATGCTATTATGACAAATACCCTCTACGACTACTACAACTAAGTCCCTTTTCCATTTTTCAAAGATCTGAACCCCTCTGAGCTAGAGGATTCATGTTTCTTCTTTGTCACCCCGCCTTGCTCCCTTTATTCACTCCTCCCCCACCAGCCCCACAGCACTTTTGTCCTTATCTATAATTTATTTTCTTATATTAATGTCTGTCTCCCACTCTAAACTGTAAGCTCATTGTGGGCAGGGGATGTGGCCGTTATATTCTTTTACTGTACTCTCCAAAGCACTTAGTACGGTTCTCTGCACGCGGTAAGCACTCAATCTCTGTGCCTCAGTTTCCTCATCTGTAAAATGGGGATTAAGACTGTGAGCCTCACGAGGGACAACCTGATTACCCTGTATCTACCCCAGCGCTTAGAACAGTGCTCTGCACACGGTAAGCGCTTAACAAATGCCAACATTATTATTATTAATAAATATCATTGATTGATTTATATCGTGAAAGGGATGGGTGAATTTTCTCCCCTTTCCTTCCACCATCTCCAAACTAACAGGCCCAAACTGTCCCCGGCAAATGGCACCCCAACTCGGTAAATGGCGATCAGACAGGGGTTTCTGTCATATCTTCAGGTCTCAGTTCTGGGCCAGTTTTCGGGTCAGGTTCATTTGCCCTTTGACCCCGTGTCCACAGGGTGGTCGACGGCAGGGGCTCGGGCTGGTCAAACTTGACGTGCTTCGCTAGCATAGCCCCCTAGAAAGAGCCCCTACTTGGGCTCTAGTCCTGGTTTCCTCATCTGTAAAATGAGGACTCCGTCTTCATTATTTTTTCCTGGTATTTGTTAATAATCATTCATTCATTCAATAGGATTTATTGAGCGCTTACTATGTGCAGAGCACTGTACTAAGCGCTTGGAATGTACAATAATAATGATAATAATGGTATTTTTTAAATGGTTTCTATGTTCTAAACACTGGGGTAGATACAAGGTGATCAGGTTGTCCCACGTGGGGCTCACAGTCTTAGTCCCCATTTTACAGAGGCGGTAACTGAGGCACAGAAAAGTTAAGCGACTTGCCCAAAGCCACACGGCTAATAAGTGGCAGCGCTGCGATTAGAACCCACATTCTTTGACTCCTAAGCCCCTGCTCTTTCCACTAAGCCATGCTGTTTCTCACGAGTGTTAAGTGTTTACTATGTGCCAGGCACTATACTAAAGGCTGGGATAGAGACAAGCTAATGAGGTTGGACCCAGTCCACGTCCCATGTGGGGCTCACAGTATTGATTCCCATTTTCAGATGAGGCACAGAAATGTGAAGTAACTTGACCAAGGTCACCCAGCAGAGAAGTGGTGGAGCTGGGATTAGAACCCAGGTCCTCTGACCCCCAGGTCTTTGTTTTCTCCACAAGGCTACACTGCTTCTCCCTCTGGGAGCCCTATGTGGGGCAGGGACTCTATATTCTCTTCTATCTACCCCTTTGCTTTATACAGCGTTTGGCAATCAATCAAGCGATCGATCAATGGTATTTATTGAGCATTTACTTTATACAGAGCGCTGTACTAAGCACTTGGGAGAGTACAATGCGACAAAGTTGATAAACGTGTTCCCTGCCCACAACGAGCAGAAGCAGCGTGGCTCAGTGGAAAGAGCACGGGCTTTGGAGTCAGAGGTCATGGGTTCGAATGCCGGCTCGGCCACTTGGCCGCTGTGCGACTGTGGGCAAGTCACTTCACTTCTCCGTGCCTCAGTTACCTCATCTGTAAAATGGGGATGAAGACTGTGAGCCCCACGTGGGACAACCTGATTCCCCTGTGTCTACCCCAGCGCTTAGAACAGTGCTCTGCACGTAGTAAGCGCTTAACAAATACCAACATCATTATTATTATTATTATTAACGAGCTTACAATCTAGAGAGAGTACGCTTCCCACATTTGTGTGTCATCCTTACTCTGGGGCCATTCTAATCTTTTCTGTATCATTCCAATTTTAGCACGTGTATTGCTATAACAAATTCATTGGCACCTATTAAGTGCTTAAGAAATAACACGATTATTATCAAAATGATTCGGTCTGCTTTTGGTTGGATAAGCGGCCTAGAAAAAGCCACATTTAACCGCCTCGGGTTATTTTACCTGTATAATGGGAATAATAACGCTCGCCTGACGGGGCTCTTGGCAGGAAAAGATGAGATAATGGGAAAATAAATCGTACCCTCCCAACTCAGTACCAGCTCCGGGTATTATTACTGTTAGTACACAACCCAGGCCCATGTACAAGCAGTGTGCAATAAAAACCACTTGATTGGTTAAAAGTGTTGCCCCGGTGAAGGTATTGAAGGCACAGGCCTCTTCCAGGAGGCCTTCCCTGACTAAGCCCCCCATTCATCTTCTTCCACTCCCTTCTGTGTCACCCTGACGTGCTCCCTTTGCTCATCCCCCCCCCCCCCCCCAGGCCTCACAGCACTTATGTATCTATCTGTCACTTATTTTTTTATATTAATGTCTATCTCCCCCCTCTAGACTATAAGCTCGTTGAGGGACTGTAAGCGCGATTGAATGAATGAATGAATGAGCTGCAGAGGGCAGGGACAGGAGAGAAGTTTGGCTTGGTATTAAACCCAGACCTCCACTACAATTCTGCTCATTTCTTTCAGTCCCAACCAAAGCCAGCTTGAAATTTTACATTTTGGAGCAGAAAAAGACCGTCCGGGCTTTGGAAACAGATGGATGGATTGTCCGGGTGAAATAGCAGAGAGAGCAGGGGATAGTCAGGGATGGCTGGGTCTTGCTGGACTCCAGGTTTTCAGGATTACTGGGGCAGAGAAAGAGGGGAAAGAGTCAGAGATGGCTAGTGGTTTGGGGAGCAAGGATGGCCTGTCTACCTGGCTCTTTCCTTTAGTCTGGAGCAATAAATCAACCAATCATATCTATTGAGCGCTTACTACGTACAAAGCTCTGTACTAAGAGCTTTGGAGAGGACAGTGCAACAATAAACAGACACGTTATCGGCCCACAGGGAACTTACAGTCTAGAGCACAGAGCGGAGGTTCCCAAGGGGCAAGAGGAAATGTTGATGGGGCAGATCTGCGGCTGGGAGAACCTGGATTTCTGCCTTCCAGGCTACAGCCTCGGGAAACAGAAGCAGCTTTAGAGGCTGCTGTGAAATCAAGGCCCTGGGAGCACGGTGCTTTCAGGCAGGGCAGCAAAAACTCAACGAAAACCTGGTCGATTCCCATAGAAGGCAGACCCAGGCTAGATTGTAAACTCCTCGAGGGCAGGGATTATATGTACTTACTCTACTGTACTCTCCCAAGTGCTTAGTACAAAGAAGCAGCATGGTCTGGTGGTCAGAGCATGGACCTGGGAGGCAGAGGACCTGGGGTCTAATCCCGGCTCTGCCACTTTTCTGGTGTGTGACTTGGGGCAAGTCACTTCACTTCTCTGTACCTCAATTCCCTCATCTACAGGCTTGTCGTGGACAAGGAATGTGTCTGATTACTATTATACCGTACTCTCCCAAGTCTTTAGTATAGTGTAAGTGCTCGATAAATATTATCGAATGAAGGAAGCAACGAATGGAAATCCATACCTGTTCTCCCTCCTACTTAGATTGTGAGCCCCACATGTATCTACCCCAGCGCTGAATACAGTGCTTGACATATAGAAAGCACTCAACCAGAACCACAGCTATTATTATTATCGTTACAGTGCTTGGCACCCAGCAAGTGTTCCTTAGATACCAGTGATTGACGGGTTGAGGAGGCTGTCTGGGGAGTTTGTCATCCATGCATGGATTCTCAGCCCCACGAGGCTCCCTCGACAAACTAGGGAGGATTTTGGGGTTCCAAACCAGAACCACGTGTCAAGCGGCAAGAAGCCCGGCGACCGGGAAATAAAATTCCATATCGCGTTTTGCTGCTCCAACTGTCCTTCTTTCTGCCCTAAGCCACTCTGGCTCGTCGTACCTATGGATCTCATCCTGCTTGCCTGCGTTCTCCACTCCCTCCTTCTCTGGATCGACAGTCCCGGTTCACCGATTGAATCCGCAGCCTTGGATCGGGGTCATTGGCCGGGCACGGGGACATCGCGGTGTGAGACGCTTCCCAAGAAATAGTCTCCCCTCCACAAAAGACACCCATCAACAACTTCACTGGGGGTGACGGCCCCCGCAACTTTTTGAACTGAATTCTAATCCCGGTCCTGCCACTCGACTGCTGGGTGACCTTGGGCAAGTTACTTCACTTCTCTGGACTTCAGTTACCTCATCTGTAAAATGGGCATTAAGACTGTGAGCCCTATGTGGGATACAACCTGATTAGTTTGTATCTACCAATCCAGAGGTGTGGTGCCCTCCAACCCCAAATGGGGGGATTCTCTTCCCTGCCCCCTGGAGTTCCAAAACCCGCTCTCCCCTAGGCCCAGCTCAACCCTGCCCCACCAGTCTCTCACCTTGCTACCCAGTGCTTAGAACAGTGCCCGGCACATAGTAAGCGTTTAACCAATACCATAAAATATCCAGAAACAAAAAAATGGACTCCCTGCTCTCTGACAAGACCACAGAGTTTCCAGTCAGGACTGAAAAGACCCCAACTTCCCTGCCAACTCTTTGAAGCCTGTGCCCCTCCCAGACCTCTAAAATCCCCACTTTTGGCCTCCATCTACATGAGGAAATCAGGCCCCCATGGCCAAAACCACCATATAACCCTGGCCACTTGACCCAGAGCCAATGGGTATCGACGAGGCCCAAGTGGGAGGTCGTTTCTTGCCACCTGCTCTGCCCTCCATTACAGAGCTCATGCCCTTCTTGGCCGACCCCACCCGCCGACGCCATTCAAGTTCCATCCCTCCTTCCCGGCTTCAGCGTGAAGGAGCCATTCCTGAACCCCGGCCCCGTCTCCCCGGAGTCTGGAGTGGGAAAATGGCGGCCACTTGTTAGATTGCTAGCACCTTGAGAGCAGCGATCATTTCTGCCTCCTCTATTATACTGTACTCTCCAGAGCGCTTAGCACGCTGCTCTGCCCACAGTAGGTGCCCAGTAAATACTATTGATTGATTGATCGCCTGATGCCTGCTGCAGTTGGAGCGAAATCAACCCGGCCCCGGCTTTGATCGCCGGATAATCTTGAAGGGTTTGAACCTGACATTCTCTCAGAAGGGAAAACTCCCAGGTTGCAGTCACCCAGCTCTGGATTAAGCAAATAGTAAAGGCCAAAGGGAGCAGAGGCAGGGTGGGAAGTGGCTCGCCGCTGGGATCTTACCTCGACATAGAGGAGAGGGAAAATTCCAATCTTGTCTCCCAGCATGCCTTCGGCCCAGTTATCATCCACTCTCCTGATCACTGTCAGAATTTCATCCTGACACAAGTACACACACACACAAACAGGAAGAGAGGCCGGTTAGATCAGCTGAAGCGAACAATAAAATGGTTTTAGAACTAGGCTCTCTTGCCATCGGGTTAATAATAATAATAATAATGTTGGTATTTGTTAAGCGCTTACTATGTGCAGAGCACTGTTCTAAGCGCTGGGGTAGACGCAGGGGAATCAGGTTGTCCCCCGTGGGGCTCACAGTCTTAATCCCCATTTGACAGATGAGGTCACTGAGGCACAGAGAAGTGAAGTGACTTGCCCACAGTCACACAGCTGACAAGTGGCAGAGCTGCTGGCCCACCTGGCTAAGGTCAACCATTTTGCTTTACACTGAAAACCCATCCTAACCTTACCCCTCCTCCCAACAGGGAAAAGCAGGGGAAGGGAGGCCGCATACGCTTTGATGCCGTGGAAGTAAAAGAAGGATCTATCATTGCATTCTGTGTGTTTTTCAATCACCTTGCCCCCTCCCACCTCACTTGGCTGCTATCCCACTACAACCCAGTCTGCCCATTCTGCTCTTCTAAAGCCAATCTACTCACTCTAACTCCATCTCATCTATCTCACCATTGGACCTTTCACCCACGCCCTACCTCTGGCCCAGAACACCCTCCCTCTTCATATCTGACGGACGATCCCGCCTCCGCCACTTGTCAGCCGTGTGACTGTGGGCAAGTCACTTCACTTCTCTGGGCCTCAGTTCCCTCATCTGTAAAATGGGGATGAAAACTGTGAGCCCCACGTGGGACAACCCGATCACCCTCTATCTACCCCAGCGCTTAGAACAGTGCTCGGCACATAGTAAGCGCTTAACAAATACTACTAACATGATCACGCTCCCCCGCTTCAAGGCAGGATTGAAGGTCCATCTCCTCCAAGAGGCCTTCCTTGACTAAATCCGCATTTCTCTTCTCCCACTCCCATCTGTGTCACCCTGATTTGCTTCCTTTATTCACCGCCCCCTCCCTTCAGCCCCACAGCACTCTGTACAGATCTGTAATTTATTTATTTATATTAATGTCCTTCTCCCCCTCTGAAGTGTAAGCTTGTTGTGGGCAGGGAATGTGTCTACCAAATTTATTATATTGTTAGATTTTGCTAGCCGTCAGTGCTTAGTAAACTGCTCTGCCCACAGTGAGCGCTCAATAAATATGATTGATTGAGTGATCAAGAAGCAGCATGGCCGACTGGAAAGACCACGGGGATGGGAGTTAGGCAATCTGGGTTCTAATCCTGCTTCTCTGCTGTGTGAACTTGGGCAAATCACTTCACTTCTCTGGGCCTCAGTTATCTCATCTGTAAAATGGGGATTAGGGCTGTGAGCACCGGTGGGACAGGGACTATGGCCAACCCGATTATCTTATATCTACCTTAGCACTTGGTACAGTGGCTGGCACACAGTAAGTGCTTGACACATAAAAGATAATTGGACATACCCATTCCCATGTGGGGCTCACAAAGGGACAGAATGGCTACTGAATCCCCATTTTACAGGTGAGGAAACTGAGGGACAGAGAAGCAAAGTGACTTGCCCATGGTCACCCAGCAAGCAAATGGAAGTGGCAGAATTAGAACCCACATCTATGGGTTCCCTGGCCATTGTGCTTCTCCTACTGAAAGGGGCCACTTCAAAGCCACCGGGCTTAGGGGTAGGATCTTAGGAGGAGGGAGATTGGGCTTTGAAAATGAAAGCCCTTAACATAAAGGTTTCCAGGGCTTGATCAGAGACAGAGAAGCAGTGTGGCCTAGTGGATGGAGCACAGGCCTGGGAGTCAGAAGGATCTGGGTTCTTGTGACCTTGGGCAAATCACTTCACTTCTCTGTCCCTTAGTTACCTCATCTGTAAAATGGTGATGAAGACTGTAAATCCTTGCGGGACACGGACTGTGTCCAACCCGATTAGCTTGTATCTACCCTAGCACTTAGAATGGTGCCTGGCACGTGGTAAGCACTTAATAATAATAATAATAATGATAATGGTATTGATTAAACGCTTACTACGCACCAGGCACTGTACTAAGTGGTGGGGTGGATACAAGCAAATTGAGTTGAACTAAGTCCTTGTCCCAAGGGGGAGCAGACATTCTCAATCCCCATTTTCCAGATGAGGTAACTGAGGCCTAGAGAAGTGAAGTGACTTGCCCAAAGGCACACAGCAGACAAGTGGCAGAGCCGGGATTAGAACCTATGACTTTCTGATTCCCAGGCCCATGCTCTATCCACTGTGCCATGCCGCTTCTCACTGCGCCATGCCGCTTCTCAAATACTAAACAGAAACTAAACTCATACTAAACTAAACAAAATGGAGAAGCAGCACGGTTCAGTGGAAAGAGCACGGGTTTAGGAGTCAGAGGTCGTGGGCTCTAATCCCGGCTCCGCCATCCGTCAGCTGTGTGACTTTGGGCAAGTCCCTTGACTTCTCGGTGCCTCAGTGACCTCATCTGTAAAATGGGGATGAAGACTGTGAGCCTCAAGTGGAACTGATTACCCTGTATCTACCCCAGCGCTAACTTAACAAATACCGACATTATTATTATTAAACAAATACCATAAAATACCACACTGTAATACTTCACACGTAACAAATACCACAGAAAAGGATAGGTGAGCTAAAGCCCAGATTGTCCAGGATTAAACTAGATGACTTCACTAGGGATGATGTGGGACAGAAATCCCCGCTCCCTCGACCATTACCACCCAGTTGGATTCTGGTTCAGCCGCACCTCAAGTTCCCCAATGCCATGAGGAGAAAATGAGCGGGCCCCGTCCTGGAGGCGGAAGTCCGAGAGTTTACACTGAACATGGGCAGCTGGTGTCAGCGGGCACTGGGCTGGGCAGTTTGGCCAACATAGTCCCAACTAATTAGAAAAGCAGCCTGGCCTAGAGCACAGGGCTGGTAGATGGATGATAATAATGATAATGATGGTATTTGTTAAGCGCTATTATGTGTCAGTTATGTGTAGTCCAAAGCACTAGGGTAAATGCCAGGTCATCGGGTTATCCCACGGTCTTAGTCCCCATTTTCCAGATGAGGTGACTGTGGCGCAGAGAAGTTAAGTGACTTGCCCAAAGTCACACGGCTGACAAGTGACAGAGACGGGATTAGAACCCACATCCTCTGACTCGCAAGCCTGTGCTCTTTCCACTTCTAAGCCACGCGTTCTAATTCCAGCTCCACCTCCTGTCTGCTGGGTGACCTTGGGCAAATCACTTCACTCCTCTGTCCCTCAGTCACCTCATATGTAAAATGGCGATTAAGACTCTGAGCCCGATGTGAGACAGGGACTGCGTCCAACTCAATTTGCTTTTATTCCCCCCCGGCACTTAGTGCAGTGCCCGGCACGGAGTAAACACTTAAAAAAATACCACTTCTCTGTAAAATGGGGATTAAGATTATGAGCCCCATGTGGAACATGGACTGTTTCCGACTTCCTTATAATAATAACGTTGGTATTTGTTAAGCGCTTACTATGTGCAGAGCACTGTTCTAAGCGCTGGGGTAGATACAGGGTAATCAGGTTGTCCCACGTGAGGCTCACAGTCTTAATCCCCATTTCACAGATGAGGTAACTGAGGCCCAGAGAAGTGAAGTGACTCGCCCACAGTCACACAGCTGCCGAGTGGCCGAGCCGGGAGTCGAACCCATGACCTCTGACTCCCAAGCCCAGGCTCTTTCCACCGAGCCACGCCGCTTCCCCAATCTTGTATCCACTCCATCGTTTACCCCATCTACCCCCCGGCACGTAGTAAGCATTTAATAAATAGCATTAAAAGAAAAATCGGCGAAGAATTTTGTCTATTTTTCACGTCTAAGACGGCCTGGCGAATTTGACTTCCAGGCTGACGGAGTATCCCGGATTTGACGTCCCACTTCCACTGTGATTGGCAGTCGGGCGACATCCCCTCACGCATCCCTCCATCCCCCTCGCTTCCAGGCTAACCCTCACACGGTCCTCTCCCCTAGCAGCCTGGCACGGGTTGACCGGGGCAGGGCGGGAAAGGGAAAAAGAAGGGGAATCATCTCCCGAACCCCCTCCCCATCCCGGCCAGTTCCTGTCCCCATGGCGATCCTGGGAACTGTGGGCTGCGAGCCAGGGAAGGAACAGGTAATGGTGACAAAGCAAGCTTTACAAACGAGCGACAGCCTGAGAGCCAAGAAGGATGCGGAATGATAATGATTGTGGTATTTGTTAATAATAATGTTAGCATTTGTTAAGCGCTTACTATGCGCAGCGCACTGTTCTAAGCACTGGGGTAGACACAGGGGAATCAGGTTGTCCCACGTGAGGCTCACAGTTGATCCCCATTTTACAGATGAGGGAACTGAGGCACAGAGAAGTGAAGTGACTTGCCCCCAGTCACACAGCTGCCAAGTGGCAGAGCCGGGATTCGAACCCATGAACTCTGACTCCCAAGCCCGGACTCTTTCCACTGAGCCACGCTGCTTCTCTGTGCTAAGCACTGTCCTGAGCAGTGGGGCACCTACGAGATAAAGTTCGACGGAGTCGCCGTTCCAAATGGGGTTCGCAGTTTAAGTGGGAGAGAGAATTAATGAAATACGGTATTTATTAAGCACTCACTATGTGCCGAGCACTGTTCTAAGCGCTGGGGCGGATACAAGGTAATCAGGTTGCCCCACGTGGGGCTCACAGTTTTAATCCCCATTTTACAGATGAGGTAATTGAGGCACAGAGAGGTTAAGTGACTCGCCCAAGGTCACACAGCAGACAAGAGAGAAGCAGCGTGGCTTAGTGGAAAGAGCACGGGCTGGGGAGTCAGAGGCCGTGGGTTCTAATCCCGACTCTGCCACTCGTCAGCCGTGTGACTTTGGGCTAGTCACTTCACTGTGCCTCAGTTACCTCATCAGGAAAATGGGGATTAAGAGTGTGAGCCCCACGTGGGACAACCTGAGAACCCCGTATCGACCCCAGCGCTTAGAACAGAGCTTGGCGCATAGGAAGCGCTTAACCAATACCATCATCATTATTAACAGGTACTGAACTCCCATTTCACAGTGAGGAAAATGAAGTCCAGCAAAGTCCAAGGTCACGGAGCGGGCAAGTGGCGGAGAGAGGATTAGGACCCTGGTTCTCTGACTCCCAGAGGAGTGGAAGCCCGGGGGAGACTGAGGAATGGGTGCCCATGGAAACAGGGGGAAGAGCCGGAGTTGGCGGGGGGGCTCGAGCAGTCCCCGTGCAACGTGACACCACGTTAATCCTCTTCGACCTCCAAGTCAATTTCTCCAAGCTTCCACGGGCTCCGCTTCCCCGGCCCAAAGATCCACGGTCCTCCCAGTGAGCCGATCCGAGACCCCCTGCTCTTTCTGCCCCCCAACGGGATGGACGGAGGACAGCTGATGGATGCTCTAAGGGGAAAAGCCACATCCACCGGCAGGCCACGGCGGAACAATCAGCCACTGAAAGGCAGGCCCCTGTTAGAACAGGAGGAGAACGCAAATATCGGGATGCAAAATCTCCCTAGCGGTAAATCCCCAGATACAAGCAGGAGTGTAAACCCAGCCGGCTTCGTCGTTGAAACCTGGGGGCTACGTGCGGGCCCGGTAACCTCCCTCACTCCTTGAGAAAAGCCAAACACGAACAAGCCTCCGTGGACCAAGCGGGAGCAGATGGGGAGAGGGAAAACGAGAGGTGCGGGCGAGCGGCCGGGGGGGGGGGGGGGAGATGGGAAGACAGACGGGCCGTCAATGAGGTAGGGGCACCGGGGGGGCTGTTGCAGATGGCGGGCGCGGCGGAGAAGACGCCTCCGATGCAGCACGGGTGCCGTCGCGCGAAGGGTCAGGAAGGCGGCAGGTGACGGATGAGGAGAGGAGAGTGTGAGGGCGGGGGAGGGAGTGTGATAGAAGGCAGAGTGAGAGAAACAAAGGGAAAGGGAAAGACAGAGATGAATGAAGAGACACGGAGAGACACAGATGGAGTTGGAGAGAGAGCGAAAGAGAGGAACGGAGAAACCGAGAGACGGATACGGAGGCCGAAAAGGCGGGCGAGGGCAGGAGGGACTTGGACACAGACAGAAAGACGGGCAGAGGGGAAGGGGTTCATCCAGTCGGGGGAGAACGTGTGAGAGGGAAGTAGAAGCGGCTGACGACGAGAGCCACAGCTGTCTCACTTTGAATTGATTTCCTTGTTTCCACCCCCTCCCCCCCCCAGAGCCCCACTGGAATGTCCAAGTTCCAAGGAGACCTGCCAGACCAATTCCGAGTAGCTTTAGTAATAGTAGCGACGGCAGCTAAGCGCTTAGTGCAGTGCTCCGCACACAGGGCTCACTAAATACGATTGAATAATAATAATCTGAATAGGAGGAGTAGCAGAGTAGTAGACGGAATGATAGAAGTCGTAGTAATAGCAAAAGTAGAAATACTAATATTATTACGGTATTTGTTAAGCCCTTACTATGTGCTAAGCACTGTACTAAGTACTGGGATGGTTACAAGCAAATCAGGTTGGTCACGGTCCCTTGTCCCATGTGGGCCTCACAGTCTCCATCCCCATTTTGCAGATGAAGCCACTGAGGCACAAAGAAGTGAAGTGACTTGACCGGCGTTTCGCAGCAGAAGAGTGGCAGAGCCGGGATCAGAACCGGGGTCCTTCTGACTCCCGGGCCCTATCCTCTCTATCCACTATGCCACGCTGCTTCTTTATTAATAATAATAATGATGATGACGATGGTGTTCGTTAAGTGCTTACTATGTGCCAAGCACCGTTCAAAGCACTGGGCTAGATACAGTAATCGGGTTGTCCCACCTGGGGCTCACAGGCTTAATCCCCGTTTGACATATGAGGAGACTGAGGCACCGAGAAGTTAGATGTCTTGCCCAAAGTCACACAGCTGACAAGTGGTAGAGCGGGGAATTAGAACCCATGACCTCTGACTCTCAAGCCCAGGCTCTTTCCACTAAGTCACACAGTGGCAGTAGGAATGGTATTTATTAAGCGCTACCTTGTGCTGCTGGGAGACGATCCACAGGTGGGAATCAAACACGGTCTCTATCTCTCAGGAGGTACACAATCTAATAATAATAATAATTATGGCATTTGTTAAGCGGTTCCTAAGTGCAAAGCACTGTTCTAAGCACTGGGGAGGATACAAGGTCCTCAGGTTGTCCCACGTGGGGCTCACAGTCTTAAGCAGTGTGGCTCAGTGGAAAGAGCCCGGGCTTGGGAGTCAGAGGTCATGGGTTTGAATCCTGACTCTGCCACTTGTCAGCTGGGTGACTGTGGGCAACTCACTTCACTTCCCTGCGCCTCAGTTACCTCATCTGGAAAATGGAGATCAACTGTGACCCTGCCGTGGGACAACCTGATTACCCTGTATCAACCCCAGCGCTTAGAACAGTGCTCTGCACATAGTAAGCGCTTAATAAATGCCAACATTATTATTATTATTATTAATCCCCATTTTACAGATGAGGTAACCGAGGCACAGGGAAGTTAAGTGACGTGTCCACAGTCGCACAGCTGACAAGTGGTAGAGTCAGGGTTCGAACCCATGTCCTCTGACTTCCAAGCCCGGGCTCTTTCCACTGAGCCAAGCTGCTGCTTAGAACAGTACCTGGGACATAGTAAGCGCTTAACAACTGTCATCGTTATTATTACTGTAAGACGTGGCCTAATGGGTAGAGCCTGGACATGGACTCAGAAGGACCCGGGTTCTAATCCCGCTCTGGCACTTATCTGCTCTGCGACCCTGGGGCAAGTCACTTCATTTCGGGATGCCTCAGTTCCCTCATCTGTACCGTGGGGACTTCTGTATGCCTCAGTTTCCTCATCTGGAAAATGGAGATTAAGACCGTGAGCCCCACGTGGGACAGGGACTGTGTCCGACCTGATTGGTTTGTATCTACCTCAGTGCTTAGTACAGGGTCAGGCACGAAGTAAGCACTTAACAAGTACAGGAATTATTATTATTGATAATCTGGCCCTACCTTGGGGTATGATAAGTGTGGAGTGAGACCGTGAAGCTGCTCCTCTGTCCAGTTGACTAGCTTTCACAATCTCAACGCTAACTACCTTTTGGGGTGATGCCTGGAAACTGAAGCAGCGTGGCTCAGTGGAACGAGCACGGCCTTGGGAGTCAGAGGTCACGGGTTCGAATCCCGGCTCGGCCACCTGTCAGCTGTGTGACTGTGGGCAAATCACTTCACTTCTCTGTGCCTCAGTTCCCTCATCTGTAAAACGGGGATTCAAAGTGTGAGCCCCACGTGGAACACCCTGATTACCCTGTATCTACCCCAGCGCTTAGAACAGTGCTCTGCACATAGTAAGCGCTTAACAAATACCAACATTATTATTCCTATGTGGTCTAATGGAAAGAACACACGCCTGGCAATCAGGAGACCCAGGTTCTAGTCCCGGCTCTGTCACTTCTGACCTCCAACAAGTCCCTTGACTTCGTTGAGTCTCAGTTTTCTCCGCCATAAAATGGGGATTCAATATCTATTTTTCCTCTTCCTCCTTATTCTACTTATTCTCCCCGTCTCCTTGTTCTCGGGGACGGTGCCTGATCCGACTGTAGTGAATTTACCCCAGTGCTTAGTACAATTCTTGGCACGTAGTACTTGCTTAGTAAATACCACAGTCATCATTTTTTCAGACTCAGGGACTTTGGGGTGCGTTGTGGCTACCCTTGAATGATAACGGTGGTATTTGTTAAGCAGTTACTATGTGCACAGCACTGTTCTAAGCACTGGGGGGATACAAGGTGATCAGGTTGTCCGACGTGGGGCTCACAGTTTTAATCCCCATTTGACAGATGAGGTAACTGAGGCCCAGAGAAGTGAAATGACTGGCCCAAAGTCACCCAGCTGGCAATAGGCGGAGTCGGAATTCGAACCCGTGACCTGGGACTCCCAAGCCCGGGCTCTTTCCACTGAGCCACGCTGCTTCTTGAAGAGAGTAAAGCTCTGCATCCTCTTTGCTGTAGAGGCCTGCCCTCTCCACAGGCTGCGGACAATCGATCCAGTTCAAACCAGCCACTTGGTGACACGGGCACCCCCAACTGCTGGGTCTAGCGTCCGTGGCAACTACAGAATAATAATGTTGGCATTTGTTAAGCGCTTACTATGTGCAGAGCCCTGTTCTAAGCGCTGGGGTAGACGCAGGGGAATCAGGTCGTCCCACGTGGGGCTCACAGTCTTCACCCCCATTTTCCAGATGAGGTCACTGAGGCGCAGGGAAGTGAAATGACTTGCCCACAGTCACATACAAGTGGCCGAGCTGGGATTCGAACCCAAGACCTCTGACTCCAAAGCCCGTGCTCTTTGCACTGAGCCACGCTGCTTCTCCGCCCTTTCTGGACCAGCCAGCCTGGAAACCGTCTGGCCACCAGATATCCAAGGGTTGGGGTCCCCGGCAGCCGGCAAGGCTTGTCCCTCGTTGGTCTGTTTTTGGGGCGCCCCGGTCCTCGGCGCAACCCCAGGCCCGGAGCCGTCAGCCGAGGGGCAGGCAGCCGCGGGGGCGATGCGGAGACCGAGGGGCAACTTCCGCGGACCCTCGGGCTCCGGGCGGCCCAGCCAAACGTCATCCCCAAGGCATCTCTTCCTCCTCCTCTGGGGGGGTTCTCTGGTGAACCCCCACCTTCCTGCTCAGGCTCCCCTGGACTGCCAGTCACGTGATCGCTCCCATCCTGTTTCCGAGTGGGTTATCGATTCTTTGGATTACTTTGTTTTTCATCACACGCATCTCTGACCCCCATGGGGCTACAGACTAAGTAGGAGGGAGGACGGGTATTGACAAGCTGCGGGACAGAGGCTGAAGAGAAACAGTAGGGCCTAGTGGAAAGGGCGTGGGCCTGGGAGTCAGAGGACCTGGGTTCTAATCCTGGTTCCGCCACTAGGCCTGCATGTGAGGTTGGGCAAGTCACTGAACCGCTTTGTGCCTCAGTTTCCTCATCTGTAAAATGGGGATTCAATACCTGTTCTCCATCCCACTTGGGTTTTGTGCTCCATGTGGGACAGGGACCGTGTCCAACCTGATTATCTTGCATCTGCCCCTAACCCATAACACTGGATCACCTTCACTCTTCTCCACTCTTGAGCTCGAGCTGCGAACTCCGCTGGCGGAAATCCAGACGGCCGGCTGACCTCGTCCCCCTCACATTCATCGTCTCGTGCTTTAATTCTACTCTTTCCTCTGCCCCAAAACAATACTTCTTCATCCTTAGTCCTTACTGACTCTCATGCCTATTGGCCACACCAGCTGTTCCAGACTTTTAACTCCCTCCTCAAACCCCCATCCCCTGGCTCCCCTCATCTCTCTCCCCTAATGATTTGCCCTCGGATTTCCTTGAGAAAATTGAAACCGTCAGGTGGGAACCCCCTAAAATCTCCCCTGCCCCTCTCCAGTCCCTCCCTCCTGCTGTGAACTCTTTAACTCTCCCATCTTTCCCAGCAGTATCTCGAGAGGAGATCTCCTGCCTCCTCTCAAAATCGACCCGCTCCACCTGCGTTTCCGACCCCATCCCTTTGCGCTTTATCAAAACATTTGCTTCCTCAGTTCTTCCCTTCCTGATCACCATCTTCAACTCTTCACTTTCCAGTGGCTTCTTCCCCACTGCTTTCAAATCCCCTTATCCTAAAAAAAAAACCAAACCCTCTCGACCCCACAGCACTCTCCAATTATTGCTCCATCTCCGTCCTACCATTCTTTACCATCCTACTATTCCTCTCCAAACTTGTTGAGTGAGTTGTCTACTCACACCGCTCCACTTTTTCTCCATCGATTCACTCCCCTCTTCACCCTTCATCTTCACTCTCTGGAAACTGTCTTCTCTAAGCTCCTTGCGGGCAGGGAACGTGTCTACCCACTCCCTCCCAAGAGCTTAGTTCAGGTCCTGCACAAAGTAGGCGCTCAACAAGAAGCAGAATGGTGAAGTCGACAGAGCACGGGCCTGGGAGACAGAAGGTCATGTGTTCTAATCCCGGCTCCACCACTTGTCTGTCGTGTGACCTTGGCCAAGTCACTTTACTTCTCTGCAGCCCCTCTGTAAAGTGGGCATTGAGACTGTGAGCTCTGCATGGGACAGGGACTGTGTCCAACTCGATGTGTCTGTATCCACCACAGCACTTAGTCCGATGCCTGGCACATAGTAAGTGCTTAACAAATGCCACTGCTATTATTATTATTATTATTAATAATACTAAAACCATTGATTGACAGATTGATTGATATACCCCAGCACCTAATACAGAGTTTGGCACACGGTAAGCCGTTAACAAATTCCACAATTATTATCATTATTATTATTGTTAACAAAGCTCTTGGCAGTGTCCATAAATGGGATCCGGAAGCCCCACAGCCCACTTTTTTCCCAAAAGGCCTCTCCGCTGATGGGTTCTGCTCTTTCCCGAACGGTCCGCTGATTTTCCGGAAGCGTAGGTGAATCGGAGGCCAAAAATGTCTCTCTGGAAGCGGCCCCCCTCAACCCTAGCCGCCACAGCCGCCGTGACCTCTTCCCTTCGCTGCCATGATGCTGAATTCCCGAGTCACTGCCTCAGCCACCTCCAAACTCCTCTCTCTCTCCCCCGAGGACCCGCAGTCGGTCCGAGGCAGATCGTTCAAAACCACCCTGCCTCCTGAAAGGGAAAAGGAAAAGCCGCCGGCCGCCGGCTGGCCACCTCGGCCCTTTGTGGAGGAAATAGCCCAGAACTGGGGGGGGGGGGGGCTTCGATCCCTCCCGCCAGGTTTCCCGGTAGGGGGTTTGATGGAGCCATTAGCCGCCATTAGCCATCGTTAACCTGCACACACTGCCAGCAGGTGGGCGGAGGACTCGGTAGCCACTCGAGGAGGCCGCCCCAGAGAGGAGCCATTTTGGCGCCGAGGCCGACCCCACTAGTAGCTCAGGGGGCTCACCTTGCCCAGCCAGAGGGCACAAGCTAGCAAGATAAGGCAGAGGCAGTCACCCGCCCATGCGGTGATGCCAAGGCCCTGCACACCCAGCCCATACGGAGAAGCCACGGCTCTGCACCCAACTCTGCCCAAACCAGATGCCCAGTAGCACAACCTGCACACCGTAGTCGCCCAGTATGGTGCTCTACACCCAGTAGATGGGTGGCAGAGGCAGGGACTGAGATGGGGCAGAAAGCTGCCCGATGCCACTGGTTCCGGGCTGCCACGCTGGGAGGTGGTGCCCGCTGGGAGGGAAGGATGGAAATCAGCCCGGTCGGGGCCTACGGGTCAGCATGCTCCTTGGGCGGGTCTTCCCGCCCTGTCTTCCCTCGGGATCCAGCCGCGGGGTAGATGCCAGCTTTTCATTTTGAGCACGGTGGCCACAAAACCGTGGGGGAACGAGGAGGAAGGCATCGAGAGGGACAGGCAGGGTTTAAAGAGCCGGCGTTGCCAGAAGAAGCAATTTGAGGGGAGGCGTCTTTTCAGCCTGGCTCAGGTCTTGAAAGGCACCGGGGATGAATAATCCCGGGACTCCACCCTAAGAAGTCCACAGAGTTTGTGTTTAGGGCCCGGTTTAAGTAGGATGGTCAAAGACGGGGGGCTTCGATCCTGCCACCGGACGGGCCTGGGAGTTTGGGGCACATCCTGATGGGATCTGGCCTCCCTTCTTATATTCCTTCTTTCTGAAGCGTGGCTCTCCTCTCCTCAAAACCCTCCGGTAGTTTCCCCTAGACACCCGTTAAGGCCCAGCCATTAGCGTTTTACAGCCTCCGGCTCCTGCGCCTTAGCTGACGGGGCAGCCGGCAAAAAATGCTTCCCCAGAGCGGAGCCGACATCCATCACCAAGGCCGGCGGAAGCCGGGAGATTTGGGACCTCTCGGGTTCTCTAGGAGTGGAAGTTGTTAAAGAAAAATAATCACATCGGTCTCAGCCCCACTCCAGGCTGGGGAATTAAACCATTCCCCAAATGGAAACGGGAAAATCGGGAGGGGGCGGAAGAGCCACACAGAGAATGGAATGTGAACAGGACGACCCACAACAGAGAAGCAGTTTGCCTAGTGGTTGGAACACGGACCTGGGAGTCAAAAGGACCTTGGTTCTAATCCTGCCTCCTCCGCTTTTCTGCTGCGTAACTCTGGGCAAGTCACTTCCCTTCTCTGCGCCCCAGTTACTTCATCTGCAAAATGGGGATGGAGACTGTGAGCCCCTTATGCGACCTGAACTGTGTCCAACCTGATTAGCTCTATCTACCCCAGTGCTCAGTACAGTGCCTGGCACAGTGCTGTGCACACAGTAAGCGCTCAGTAAATGAGATTGAATGAACGAATACCATGAAGCAAACAAACAAAAACCATTGGTTTGTCTAGTCCCTGTTCTATTTTTAGAGAGGATGAGAAGTGGGTATCCAGGGCTATTGATTTTAGCACGTCCGGTGTGTCAAAGCACCGGATAATCGGTTTAGACACAGTCCCTGTCCCACTTGGGAGGTATGGGTAGATATCCTTATCCCCATTTCACAGAGGTGGAAACTGAGGCTCAGAGTGTGGCTTGCTCCAGGTCACTCAGTGGGCCAGTGGCAGAATCAGGATTAGAACACCAACTTCCCAAAACCCAGGCCCGAGGTCTTTCCCCTCAGCCACACTACCTCTGGCCGCTTGAATTCAATTTTCATCATCATAATAATAATAGTATTTGTTAAGCCCTTATTATGTTCCAGGCACTATATTAAGTGCTGGGGTGGCTGGATACAAGCAAACAGGTTGTACACTGTCCCTGTCCCACGCGGGGTTCACAGTCTCAATCCCCATTTTGCAGACGAGGTAACTGAGGCACAGAGAAGTGAAGTGACTCGGCCACGGTCACACAGCAGACAAGTGGCGGAGCTGAGATTGGAACCCACAACCGCCTGCTTTCCAGGCCCGCGCTCTTTCCACTAAGCTTTCCTTTTCTACTTTGTCTCGCTGAAGTAAATGACTGAACGGTCACTGGGCAGTGTCTGAGGAGACTAATCTTTCCACGCCCCCGTCGCCGACACTGCCGGCCGACCTCCGGGATCGGGGCCTCTACAGTACTGGACTGTGGAACGACACTGCGTGAGATGGAAAACCACAACCTAACACTATTATGTAAAGAAAAAAAATCGCTCTTGACAGCTAGTTGAGGTGAGTGTGCTTCTCCGGGACAGAGGGAGGCTATTCGATAATCATAATAATTAGGTATTTGTTAAACACTATGTGCCAAGCGCTGTTCTAAGCTCTGGGTAGATGCAAGGTAATCAGGTGGTCCCATGTGGGGCTCACAGTTTTAATAGCCCTTTTACAGATGAGGAAACTGAGGCACAGAGAATTTATGTGGCTTGCCCAAGGTCCCACAGCAGACAAGTGGTGGAACCGGAATTAGAATCCGTGTCCTCGGACTCCCAAGCCCATGGTCTTTCCACTAAGCCACGCTGTCGCTCTCCCCAGGAACTAGACTGTGAGTCCGTTTCTAATAATGTTAATAATGTTGGTATTTGTTAAGCGCTTACTATGTGCAGAGCACTGTTCTAAGCGCTGGGGTTGACACAGGGGAATCGGGTTGTCCCACGTGGGGCTCACAATCTTAATCCCCATTTTACAGATGAGGTAACTGAGGCCCAGAGAAGTGAAGTGACTTGCCCACGGTCACACAGCTGACAAGGGGCAGAGCTGGGATTTGAACTCATGACCTCTGACTCCAAAGCCCATGCTCTTTCCACTGAGCCACGCTGCTTCTCTAGACCGTGAGCCTACTGTCGGGTAGGGCTTGTCTCCATCTGTTGTCGAATTGTACTTTCCAAGCGCTTAGTACAGTGCTCTGCACACAGAAAGCGCTCACTAAATGTGACTGAATTGAATGAATGAGTCATTTCACCCAGACGAATTTAGGGAAGGCCAGAAAGCTATCGCCATCACCGTCAACGGCACTGAGACTGCAAAATCACCGTGTGTAGGACAGTGTATTGGGCATCTACTGTGTGCAGGGCACTGAACCAGGCATCTGCTGTGTACGAGACACGGTGCCCAACATCTACTGTGTGCGAGGCACTGGGCCTGGCATCTACTGTGTGCTGGCAACTGTACTGGCCATCGACTCTGCTGAGTACCGGGCATCTCCATTAGAGAAGCAGCGTGGCTCAGTGGAAAGAGCCCGGCCTCGGGAGTCAGAGGTCATGGGTTCAAATCCCCGCTCTGCCACATGGCAGCTGTGTGACTTTGGGCAAGTCACTTCACTTCTCTGGGCCTCAGTTCCCTCATCCGCAAAATGGGGATGAAGACTGCGAGCCCCACGTGGGACAACCCGATTCCCCTGTGTCTCCCCCAGCGCTGAGAACAGTGCTCGGCACGTAGTGAGCGCTTAACAGATACCAACATTATTATTTTTATTATTATCACCCTCTGACTCCAAGGCCCGTGTTCTATCCATTACTCCGTGCTGCTTCTAAACCCTGTTCTAAGCCCTGGCTCAGATCCAAGTTAATCGAGTTGGAACTGGATAAATAAAATGGCATTTCCTGCCCCCGAACAGCCGAGCTTCTAGTTGGGGAGACGAGGGGACAGGGTCTCACGGTCGTGTGGGGATTGGGTGTGGACTAAGAAGCCTGCAATGTGAGAAGCACTGTGGTCTAGTGGATAGAGCACAGGCCTCGGCCCCTTGTATGCTGTGTGACGTTGGGCAAATCGCTTCACGTCTCCAGTCCTCAGTTCCCTCATATGTGAAATGGGGATGAAAATAGTAATAATAATAATGGTTTTTGTTAAATGCTTACAATATTAATAATAATGGTATTTGTTAAGCGCTTACTATGTGCAGAGCACTGTTCTAGGCGCTGGCCTAGACACAAGGGAATCAGGTTGTCCCACGTGGGGCTCACAGTCTTCATCCCCATTTTACAGATGAGGTCGCTGAGGCCCAGAGAAGTGAAGTGACTTGCCCACAGTCACACAGCATACAAGTGGCAGAGGTAATATTCCAGGTAATGTACTAAGTGCTGGCGTTAGAAATTAGAGTGAAGCCTCTCACTCTGGGCTTCAAGGCTGTCGATCCCCTCGCCCCTTCCTACCTCTCCTCCCTTCTCTCTTTCCACCGCCCAGCCCGCACGCTCCGCTCCTCCGCCGCCCGCCTCCTCGCCGTCCCCCGGTCTCGCCCGTCCCGCCGTCGACCCCCGGGCCGCGTCCTCCCGCGGGCCCGGAACGCCCTCCCTCCTCGCCTCCGCCAAACCGATTCTCTTCCCCTCTTCAAAACCCTACTTCAAACTCACCTCCTCCGAGAGGCCTTCCCAGACTGAGCTTCCCTTTTCCCTCTGCTCCCTCTACCCCCCCCCTTCACCTCCCTCTTTTCCCCCCTTTCCCTCTGCTCCTCCCCCTCTCCCTTTCCCTCCCCTCAGTACTGTATTCGCCCGCTCAACTGTACATATCTTCATCACCCTATTTATTTTGTTAATGAGCTGTACATCACCTCGATTCTATTTATCTGCTATTGTTTTAATGAGATGTTCATCCCCTCGATTCTATTTATCGCTATTGTTCTCGTCCGTCCGTCTCCCCCGATTAGACCGTGAGCCCATCACTGGGCGGGGATTGTCTCTATCTGTTACCGATTTGTCCATTCCAAGCGCTTAGTACAGTGCTCTGCACATAGTAAGCGCTCAATAAATACTATTGAATGAATGAACGAATGAAGTTACAAGCGAATATAGGTTTGAACACAGCCTCTCCCTGACCCATGTGGGACTCACAGTCTCCATCCCCATTTTACAGATGAGGTAATTGAGGCTCAGAGAAGTGATCGGACCAAGGTCACACAGCAGACGAATGGCAGAGGCGGGATTAGAACCCATGACTCAGAAGGTCAGGCCTGTGCTCTATCCACTACGCCAGGCTGTAAGACTGTGGGTCATGGACTGTGTCCGACCCAATCAGCTCGTATCTACCCCAGCAACATGGCTTAGAGGAAAGAGCCCGGGTTTGGGAGTCAGAGGTTGCGGGTTCTAATCCCGGTTCCGCCACTTGTCAGCTGGGGGACTGTGGATAAGTCACTTCACTTCTCTGTGCCTCAGTCACCTCCTCTGTAAAATGGGGATCGAGACCGTGAGCACCATGCGGATCAACCCGATGACCTTGCATCTACCCTAGTGTTTAGAACAGTGCTTGGGGCATAGTAAGCGCTTAACAAATACCATCATCGTTATTATTATTACCCCAGCTTTGAGCACGGGCTTTGGAGTCGGAGGTCATGGGTTCGAATCCCAGCCCGGCCACTTGTCAGTCACTTAACTTCTCGGTGCCTCAGTTCCCTCATCTGTAAAATGGGGATGAGGACTGCGAGCCCCACGTGGGACAACCCGATTCCCCTGTGTCTACCCCGGCGCTTAGAACAGTGCTCGGCACAGAGTAGGCGCTTAACAGATACCAACATTATCATTACAGTGCCCGGCACATAGTGAGCGCCTGACAAATACCATTAAAGGGAATGAGCTTGGCCGTGAGAACTTCAGGTCGATCTCTTGAGCGGCCCAGGCTTGGGGGCAGTGGAGAAGAGGAGGGATGGAGAGAGGGAGAGAGGTTACGACCCTCCCACCCCCGCGGCCGGCCGGTCACTCTACCTTCGTGAAGGACAGACAGTCCTTGTCTTGATCTCTGTCCTTTAATTCGAAATCGTAGAGGGCTTTGCCCTGGGGCGGCGTCAGAGGCAGGGGCTTGAGGCACTGGACGAAGCTGGCGGGGAAGAAGCCGTGATGGCCGTGCAGCTCGCCGTGGTACCAGTGCTCGTCCACTTTCCGGCGGAGGATGATGATGTCGCCCTTGTTGAACTTGAGGTCGCCGGGCTCCTTCCCCTCGTAGCTGTAGAGGGCCTGGCCACAGGGCAGCTGCGGGAGGGCCTGAAACCAAAGCGGGGGGCAGAGTCGGTCACCGCCCCGAGGACCGGCCGCCCTACTGGGAATCGCCGTCCATCATTCCGCCCGGCAGCCCACTGGTGGGGCTTGCTGACCGTGACCGCGGGCGCGGCTTGGGAGAGGAGTTGGAGGACACGAACCCCGTCCTCAGAGGGCTTACGGTTCATTCGTCCTTTCATTCGGTCCCATCTATTGAGCGCTTACCGTGTGCGGGGCACCGTATGAAGCGCTCGGGAGAGTCCAGTACAGCGATAGGGAGGGACAGTCCCTGCCCACGACGAGCTCACAGTCTAGAGGGGCCGGGCATTAAAATCCGTTACGGAGAGGGGAAACGCCCAGTATAAGCTCTGTGGGGGTGGGGCAGGGAGTACTACTAATAAGGATAATAATAATAATAATAATGGTATACATTAAGTGCTTACTATGTGCCAGGCACTGTACTGAGCACAGGGGTGGATGCAAGCAAGTTGGGTTGGATACAGTCCCCATCCCATGTGGGGCTTACAGTCTCGATTCCCATTTTACAGATGAGGTAACTGAGGCACAGAGAAGCAGAGTGACTTGCCCGAGGTCACACAGCAGACAACTGGTGGAGCCGGGATTAGAACCCATGACCTTCTGACTCCCAGGCCCATGCCCTCTCCACTATGCCATAATGGGGTGACGGACATTAAAATCTGTTACAGAGAGGGGAAACAACCACACTTAAGGAATATATATAAGCACTGGGGGGGGGCAGGAGGTAATAATAATAATAATGGTGGTATTTGTTAAGCGCTTACTATGTGCAAAGCACTGTTCTAAGCGCTGGGGGGATACAAGGTGGATCAGGTCATCCCACATGGGGCTCACAGTTTTAACCCCCATTTTATAGATGAGGTAACTGAGGCACAGAGAAGTGAAGTGACTTGCCCAAAGTCAAACAGCTGGCAAGCGGCAGAGTTGGGATTCGAACTCATGACCGCTGACTCCCAAGCCCGGGCTCTTTCCACTGAGCCACGCTGCTTCTCTAATATAATTAACATATACTTAATATGTACCAAGCACTGTACAAAATGCCAGGGTAGATACAAGGTAATAAAGTCCCACATGAGGCTCACGTTCTAAATAGGAGGGAGAACAGGACTCCAAATTCTGCAGATGAGGGAATTGAGGCACAGAGAAGTAAAGTGACTTTCCCAAGGTCTCACAGCAGACAAGTGGCAGAACCGGGATTAGAACCCTGGTCCTCTGACTCCCAGGCCTGTGTTCTTTACACTAGACCATTCTGTTTCATCTCCCGAACTTCGAGGTAGTGGGAGTGGGCATTTTCTCCTCAATTTATAGATGAGGGATCTGAGGCTCAGAGAGGTAAAGTGACTTCCCCAAGGTCACACAGCAGGCCGGTAGCAGAGCTGGAACTAGAATCCGGGACTCCCGACTCCCAGATCCAAATTCTTTCCCCCGTGTCTCTAGTCAGGGGCTTCATTCCTTTCCCCAGTCCTCATTCGACTCCACCGCTAGGCAGGGGCTTTTCTTCACCGGAAAGGGCAGCTTCCTCGGCGTGGGTGGAAAGCTGGTTTGGAAGAGGGCATTCAGAAGCTGATGATCTACCTCAGACGACGGATCAATCCCTCCGTTGTTTTATATTTTTTGCTTTTTATGGTATTTGTTAAGCCCCGTACTAAGTACGGGGTAGATTTAAGATAATCAGGTCGGACCCAGTCCCTGTCCCACATGGGGCTCACAGTCTCAATCCCCATTTTGCAGATGATGCAACTGAGGCCCAGAGAAGTGAAGTGACTTGCACGAGGTCACAGAACAGACCAGTGGCAGAGTTGGGATTAGAACCCAGGTCCTCGGACTCCTAAGCCCACGCTCTTTCCGTCTCCCCCCTTGACAACAATGCATGGTGTTCACCATTCATTCATTCGATCGTATTTATTGAGCGCTTACTGTGTGCAGAGCACTATACTAAGCGCTTGGAATGTACAATTTGGCAACAGATCAAAACAATCCCTGCCCAACAATGGGCATCACCCAGGCTACCACTGTTTATTTCACAATCCTGGCCTAGCGGAAGAGCACAGGCCCGGGAGTCAGAGGACCTGGGTTCTAATTCCGACTCCACCACTTGTCTGCTGTGTGACCTTGGGTAAATTACTTAATTTCTCTGTGCTTCACTTACTTTATCCGTACAGTGGGGATTATGGATTAGGATTAGGGACTGTGTCCAACCTGATTATCTTGAATCTACCTCGGCGCTTAGGACAATGCCTCGCGCGTGGTAGGTGCCTAATAGATGTCATTAAAAAAAAATCCCTGCCCTTCCTTCCACCTTGAAATTCCATTCTCAGCCTCTCCCAGGAATGTTGGAGATTCCCCATCTGATGAGAGGTGATGGATCAGATATTAGACATGCCGATCTCCCCTCCCTTTCCTGCCGCCTGACCTCATCTCTGCTAAGTCAATGTGGGCCAGAGGTCAAGTCTGGCCAGCCAGGAAACCCGAGGATGAAGCATCCTCTCGTGGAAGCTGGAATTTCAGGTCGGTTTTCCCCGGCAGGAAAACGCATTTCTGCTCCCAGGCCTCTCCTGACAGAGATCTCTTTCCTTTTCCAACCAATTGATATTGACCTGAACTGGGAACACTAATTCCTTGGAATAAAAGGGAAAAAAAAAACCTCTTTGTAGAGGACTTCATGATGTTTTTGGTAATTCAGCCTGGCTCAGCGGAAATAATGTTGGTATTTGTTAAGCGCTTACTATGTGCAGAGCACCGTTCTAAGCGCTGGGGTAGATACAGGGTAATCAGGTTGTCCCATGTGAGGCTCACAGTCTTCATCCCCATTTTCCAGATGAGGGAACTGAGGTCCAGAGAAGTGAAGTGACTTGCCCACAGTCACACAGCTGACGAGTGGCGGAGCCCGGGCTTGGGAGTCAGAGGTCATGAGTTCGAATCCCAGCTCTGCCACTTGGCAGCTGCGTGACTGTGGGCGAGTCACTTCACTTCTCTGTGCCTCAGTTCCCTCATCTGGAAAATGGGGATTAACTGTGAGCCTCACGTGGGACAACCTGATCACCCTGTACCCCCAGCGCTTAGAACAGAGCGCTCTGAACATAGCGCTCTGAACATAGTAAACGCTTAACAAATACCAACATTATTATGATTGTTAATTCAATCGCTTGGCATTTAGGCTTCAGGAAAGTCAAATGGCAGCAGTTACTGTTTCTAATAATCTAGGCTTGGGAAATCTGAGGCCCATCTCTGAGGCACTTCTTCAGTGGGCTGTTCCAGAGTCAGAACCAAGGGACGGTCTGCCCACCTTCAGTGCAAACTGGGGATGAGCCATCAGAGAATGAGGTTAACGAATACACCCCCAGACATGGTCTTTGGGCCTGCAACCTCTCAAGAAGAGTGCTCAAAAACGGACTCCCTTTTCCCAGAACCCTACTCACTTTTTGAGGTAAAAGGTTTCAGTCGTGAAACCCAAAGTGGCTTCCGAGCCAGGAATTTGGGACGACCTTGACCCAGCAGGCAGGGCGAACGTCCACAAACCAGAGCACTGGGGGGGGGGGACGACGACGACGACTAAGGGTGGAGTTTCTGGCCATTGGAAGTGCCCTGGGTGACATCACAGTCCCATGATGTCAGCCCAACTGCATCTATCCATAATTTTTTTTAACGTTTGTATGTTTACCAGGTTTGTTGTACTTTCCCAAGCGCTGAATACAGGGCTCTATACATAGTTAGTGCTCAATAAATACCACTGATTGATTACCGTGGGAAGTGATATCAGGCCAACCTTTACACACAAATTCGTCCATACCTGCTTAAACTCTGCCCTCTCCTCCACCTCCAAACATTCTTTCCCCATCCTCACTGACTCCCAGGCTTAACGCCTTCACCAGTTGTGTCGATCTATACTTCCTCCTCAATCCCCCTGCGTCCCTATCCCCTCCACCATCTCTCGGCCCTACTGACCTGGTCACGTGCTTCACTGAGAAAATTGAAACCAGCAGGCATGATCTCCGTGAAAATCTCCCCTGCTCCTCTCCAGTCTCTCCCTCCTCCTACCCCTTCTTCAACTCTTCCATCTTTCCCGGCGGTATCTTGAGATCTCCCACCTCCTCTCATAACCTACACCTTACCCTGCACCTCCTACCCCAATCGTACACATCTTATCAGAGCGCTTGCCCCATCGCCTCCTCCTTCCCTGATCATCATCTTCAACTCTTCACTCTCCAGTGGCTTCTTCCTCACTGCTTTCAAGCATGCTCATGTCTCTCCCACGTAGAAAACCCTTCCCTTGACCCCACGGCTCCCTCCAGTTATCGCCCCCACTCCTTCCTACCATTCCTCTCCCAACAACTCCTCGAGCGAGTTGCCTACACCCACCGTCTCAAGTTCTCCTCCTCCAAATCTCTCTCCGACCTCCTCCAATCTGGCTTCCGTCCCTTTCACTCCCCAGAAGCCGCCCTCTCACAGGTCACCAACGATCTCCTTCTTGCCAAATCCAGTGGCTCTACTCCATCCTCATCCCCCTCGACCTCTCGGTTGCCTTCGACACTGCGGACCATCCCCTTCTCCTGGAAACGTTATAATGTTGGTATTAAGCGCTTACTACATGCAGAGCACTGTTCTAAGTGCTGGGGTAGATACAGGGTCATGAGGTTGTCCCATGTGAGGCTCAGAGTCTTCACCCCCATTTTACGGATGAGGGAACTGAGGCGGCACAGAGAAGTGAAGTGACCTACTCACAGTCACACAGCTGACAAGTGGCGGAGCCGGGATTCGAACCCATGACCTCTGACTCCCAAGCTCATGCTCTTTCCACTGAGCCACGCTGTTTCTCTAATCTTGGCTTCACTGACACTGTCCTCTCCTGCTTTTCTTCCTATCTATCTCTAGCCACTCATTCTCAATCTCCTTGGCTGGCTCCTCCTATGCTTCCCAACTCCTAACTTTGGGAGTCTCTCAAGGTTTATATTCTATTCTCCATCTCCACCCACTCCCCTGGAGAACTCATCTGTTCCCATGGCTTCAGCTACCACCTCTATGAAGATAATAATGTCGGTATTTGTTGAGCGCTTACTATGTGCAGAGCACTGTTCTAAGCGCCGGGGTAGATACGGGGGAATCAGGTCGTCCCACGTGAGGCTCACAGTTAATCCCCATTTTACAGATGAGGGAACTGAGGCCCAGAGAAGTGAAGTGACTTGCCCACGGTCCCAAATCTACATGTCCAGCCCTGATGACTCTCCCTCTCCGCAGTCTTGTCTTTCATCCTTTCTTTCAGGACATCTCTACTTGGATTTACCACCAATTTAACATGTCTAAAACAGAAGTCCTTATCTTCCCATCCAAACCTACCTTTCCCCCGACTTTCCCACCACTGTAGATAACACCACCGCCCTCCCTGTCTCACAAGCCAATAACCTTGGCATTATCCTTGCCTCATCTCTTTCATTCAATTCATATATTCAATAGAATGATGCTACTGATGTCTGTTCACTCGTTCCGTTGTCCGTCTTCCCCCTTCTAGACTGTGTGCCCGTTGTGGGAAGGGATTGTCCCTATTTGTTGCTGAATTGTACTCTCCCAAGCACTTAGTACAGTGCTCTGCACACGGTAAGCGCTCAGTAAATACGACTGAATGAATGACTCTGTCACAGGTACTGTCGGTTCAACGTTCACATCACTAAATTAGAGAGGCAGCGTGGCTCAGTGGAAAGAGCCCGGGCTTGGGAGTCAGAGGTCATGGGTTCGAATCCCCGCTCTGCCACTTGTCAGCTGTGTGACTGTGGGCAAGTCACTTCACTTCTCTGGGCCTCGGTTACCTCATCTGGAAAATGGGGATTAACTGTGAGCCTCACCTGGGACAACCTGATTTCCCTGTATCTACCCCAGAGCTTAGAACGGTGCTCGGCACATAGTAAGTGCTTAACAAATACCAACATTATTATTATTAATAAAATCCGCCCTTTCCTCTCCATCCAAACTTCAACCATGTTAAACTTATTCTCTCTTGCCTTGATCACTGCTTCAGCCTCCTTGCTGACCTCCCTGCTTCCTTCCTTTCCCCACTTCACTCCATACTCGATCTCATCTATCTCTCCACGGACCCCTCGCCCACATCCTGCCTCTGGCCTGGAACCTCCACCCCCAGTTCATCTCTGACAGACGATCCCTCTCCCCACCGTCAAAGTCTTACTAGAAGAACACCTCATCCGAGAGGCCTTCCCTGTTGAAGCTCTCATTTCCTTTTCTCCCATACTCTTCTTCATCACCCTTGCATTTGGATTGGTTTCCTCTATTCGCCCCACGCTCAAACCCACAACACTTTCATATATAGCCATAAGTTCCTTATCTATGTTTCCCCCTCTAGACTGTAAGCTCCCCGTGGGCAGGGAACTCCCAACGCTTAGTACGGGTTCTTAGTACAGTGCTCTGAATATAGTAAGCACTCAGTAAATATGTATGACTGACTGATTGATTGATCTAATGGGGTGCGGCAGGAGAAATGGAGACTAGTACTTGAGTTTCCCCCTCGCAGAATCACCTCCGACGGGTCGGAGACAGCTCGACAGCACAAGACGAGGGTTTCCTCTCCTCTCTTTCTCAGCCCACAGGCCTCCAGGAGGATGTTTGGATGTGCCGGGGGCAGAACGACTCTGGGGGCGTCCACCCGGGGTCAACGGGGAGGAAGTAAACGCTATCCTTTCAGATTTGCTCGGTGCAGAGTACTGCACATGAATAGTAAGGGCTCAATAGACATCTCTCATTGATTGGGCCCTTGTTCGCTCAGAATACGGGTAGCAAGCAAACCCTCTGTCTTGAAGGCTCCTAAATGCTTAGAGGAGATAATGATAATAATGTTGGGATTTGTTAAGCGCTTACTATGTGCCGAGCACTGTTCTAAGCGCTGGGGGAGATACAGGGTCATCAGGTCGTCCCACGTGAGGCTCACAGTTAATCCCCATTTTCCAGATGAGGTCACCGAGGCCCGGAGAAGCGAAGTGACTCGCCCACAGTCACACAGCTGCCAAGCGGCAGAGCCGGGAGTCGAACCCGTGACCTCTGACTCCCAAGCCCGTGCTCTTTCCACTGAACCACGCTAGAGCACAGGCCTGACAGTCAGAAAACCTGGGTTCTAATCCTGCCTCCCGGCTTGAAAACTATAAATTCCCTGTGAACAGGTTTCGAGTCTACCAGCTCTATTGTATAATACTTTCCCAAGTGCTTAATAATAATGATGATGATAATGATGATGGTATTTGTTAAGGACTTACTATGTGTCAAACACTGTTCTAAGCACTGGGTGTAGGTGCAAGCTAATCAGTCCCTGCCCCACATGGGGGCTCACAGTCTTAACCCCCATTTTACAGGGTGAGGTAACTGAGGCACAGAGAAGTGAAGTGACTTGCCCAAGGTCACAAGGCAGACAAGTGGCGGAGCCAGGATTAGAGCCCAGGTCCTTCTGATTCCCAGGCCTGTGCTCTATCCACTGAGCCACGCTGCTTCTCCTACAGTCTTCTGGACACGTTGAGCGCTCAATAAATATCACTGACTGATTGGTTGGCTGCTTTGTGATCTTGGGCCTCGGTTTCCTCATCTGTAAAATGGGGATTATAGATTTCTTCTCTATCCCCGTTAGGCTGTGAGCCCCATGATGGGAAAGGGACCGCTTCGGATCTGCCCATACTGTCCCAACCCCGCACAGTTAGAGAAGCAGCGTGGCTCAGTGGAAAGAGCACGGGCTTTGGAGTCAGAGGTCAGGAGTTCGAATCCCAGCTCTGCCACTTCTCAGCTGTGTGACTGTGGGCAAGTCACTTCACTTCTCTGTGCCTCAGTTCCCTCATCTGGAAAATGGGGATTAAGACTGCGAGCCCCACGGGGGAACAACCTGATTCCCCTGCGTCTACCCCAGCGCTTAGAACAGTGCTCGGCACATAGTAAGCGCTTAACAAATACCAACATTATGACAGTATTCGGCACAGAGTAACAAATGCCACAATTACTGCTGTTATCATTACTTTCATCCTCCAGGTTTCTCACGCGTGTTAACAAATGTTCTCTTTCCGGGGGCCTGGGAGGGAAGATGTATCGGCCATCCAGAAGGCTCTAAAATCCATCCTGCGGTGCCTCCGAAATCCAGATTCTTTTCAATCATTCTTGAAGGGATGCAGCTGGCCCCTTGTCTCTAATTCTCTCCTCCCGGCCGCATAATCCCACCGGCTTCCCTTTGAAGGGGCTCTGGTTTATTCAGGGACCTCCAGCGAGCAGCCCCGGAATCAATATGGCCAAGCCATCGAGGAAGAGAAAGCGATGGATACCGTATAATTAAACACCAGCAGCAAGAGCGAGGCATCCATAATGATTAAAACTTCTAATTTCAATTTCATGCCTCATTATTCAGATACAGCACACAAATGCTTAACGCGCTTCCCACGCGACGGGCAGGAGGGAGAGACTTGGGTCCCGAAAGACACCGTTGGCCTCCAGCCAGCACCTCATACAAGCTTTTCCATTCCACGGGGCTCTGGCCACATTTCCAAATCTCCTCTCCAGCAGAGAGGAGGTGACGGGTCAGTGGGACACAGAAAGGAATTTCAAGATTGGTTAAAACAAACTAAAGGCAAGACTTTTCCCACTCAGAGGGTGTTAGGCGGATGAAATTCCTTGCAACAGGAAGCTCGGCAGGCCACAGTTCGATTGATGTACGAGCGATCCGGGTCGGATCGGTCGGTGGGGAAGTTAGGAGTGTGGAATAGTTAATGATGATAATGATAATAATAATAATGTTGGTATTCGTTAAGCGCTCACTATGTGCCGAGCACTGTTCTAAGCGCTGGGGGAGACGCAGGGGAATCAGGTCGTCCCACGTGGGGCTCACGGTCTTCATCCCCATTTTACAGATGAGGCACCGAGAAGTTAAGTGACTTGCCCAAAGTCACCCAGCTGACAGGTGGCCGAGCCGGGATTCGAACCCATGCCCTCTGACTCGAAAGCCCATGCTCTTTCCACTGAGCCACGCGTAATGATAATTGTGATATCTGTTAAGCGCACATTATGTTCCAGGCACTGTACTAAGCAGGTGGATCCAAGCTAATCGGGTTGGACCCAGTCCCTGTCCCAGATGGGGCTCAAAGTCTTAATCCCCATTTTACAGATGAGGAACCTGAGGCACTGAGAAGTTAAGTGACTTGCCCAAAGTCACACAGCTGACAGGTGGCAGAGCCGGGATTAGAACCCATGACCTCTGCCTCCTAGGCCCAGGCTCTTTCCACTGAGCCTCGCTGCTACTGAGGTAGATACAAAATAATCAGGTTGGACCCAATCCATGTCCACATGGGGCTCCCAGTCTTTGTCCCCATTTTACTGATGAGGAATCTGAGGCTCAGAGGAGTGAAGTGACTATTCCAAGGTCACAAAGCAGACACGCAGCAGAGCAAGGATTAGGACCAGGCCGGTGCTCTTTCCCCTAGGCCATGTTGCTTCTGCTTCCCTTAAAAGGGGCTTAGGACAAGAGCAGGATCCATCTTCCGGGTGGGTGAGAGGAGCTGGAAGTTGGCATCAGCATCAGCTGCATCACGGGAATTCGTTGAGCGCCAACTGAGGCACAGAACTCTGGGCTGGACCTCTGCTGCGTGCAGAGCACTGCCTCCCGTGCTTGGAAACGTACACCAGAAAAAAAGAAAAAGCCATGATCCCTTGCCCTAATGGAAAGGGGAGATAATCAGACATAAATACACTAGTTGAACAAAAAAAAATCAGAGATACAAAAGATCAAGCAAAAATAAGGGATTACGCAAAACAGCTGACGCTCAGAAGTTCCTTCTACTGATAACACTGGTGCGTTTTCGAAAATCTGAGATGTTTAAAAAGATAATATTGACCGAGAACCATGGCCCACTGGAAAGAGTGCGGGCCTGGGAACTGATTTCTAATGCCGGCTCTGCCAGTTGCTTGCTGTGCAACCCTGGGTAGGTCACTTCACTTTTTTGCGCCTCGATTTCCACATATTTGAAATAATAGCAATGAAAGTAAAAGATCTGTTAAGCGCTTACGATGTGTCAAGCAATGTATTCATTCATTGAATAGTATTTATTGAGCGCTTACTATAATAATGTTGGTATTTGTTGGTATTTGTCAAGCGCCTACTATGTGCCGAACACCGTTCTAAGCACTGGGGTAGACACAGGGGAATCAGGTTGTCCCACGTGGGGCTCACGGTCTTAATCCCCATTTTCCAGATGAGGTCACTGAGGCCCAGAGAAGTGAAGTGACTTGCCCACAGTCACTCAGCTGACAAGTGGCAGAGCTGGGATTCGAACCCATGACCTCTGACTCCAAAGCCCGTGCTCTTTCTACTAAGCCACGCTGCAGAGCACTGTACTAAGCGCTTGGAATGAACAAGTCGGCAACAGATAGAGACGGCCCCTGCCGTTTGACGGGCTCACGGTCTAGTCGGGGGAGTACTAAGTGCTGGGGTTCACGCAATGTACTAAATGCTGGGGTTCACGCAAGATATTCAGGCCCCACGTGGGGCTCACAGTCTAAGTAGGAAAGAGAAGATTGTAAACCTGGTGTGGGCAGGGATTATCTCTCTTTATTATTGCTGAACTGTACTGTAAAAGCACTTGGTACAGTGCTTTGCACACGATAAGTGCTCAATGAATACGACTGGATCAAAGAATGGGGATTCAGTGTGTGTTTTCCCTCCATCTTAGACCATGAGAAGCAGCGGGGCTCAGTGGAAAGAGCCCGGGCTTTGGAGTCAGAGGTCATGGGTTCGAATCCCGGCTCGGCCACTTGTCAGCTGGGTGACTTTGGGCGAGTCACTTCGCTTCTCGGTGCCTCAGTGACCTCATCTGGAAAATGGGGATGAAGACTGTGAGCCCCACGTGGGACGACCCGATTCCCCTGGGTCTACCCCAGCGCTTAGAACGGTGCTCGGCACATAGTGAGCGCTTAACGAATACCAACATTATTATTATTATTATTATGATCCCCATGTGGGGCAGGAGCTGCGTCCGACCCGATTAACTTCTATCTTCCCCAGCACTTGGCATCAATCCATCAGTCATATTCATGGAGCACTTACCATGTGCAGCACACTGTACTAAGCACTTAGGAGAGTACAATAGAACAGAATTAGTGAGCGTGTTCCCTGCCCGTAACGAGCTTACAGTCTAGAGTCTAGTTCGGGGCTTAGCATGTAGTAAGTGCTTAACAAATATTTACACCGGCACTTACGACGGTGCTCGGCACACAGTAAGCACCTAACAAATACTCTCATCATTATTATATTATATAGTAATAATAATAATCGTACAAGTTAAGCACTTACTATGTGCCAGACTCTGTCCTAAGACAGTGTTGGAAAGCTTCCATTGTGTCGAGAAGACGGGCCAACCTGTTCTATTAGAGAAGCAGCGTTGGCTCAGTGGAAAGAGCCCGGGCTTCGGAGTCAGAGGTCCTGGGTTCGACCCCCGGCTCGGCCACTTGTCGGCTGTGTGACTGTGGGCGAGTCACTTCACTTCTCTGTGCCTCAGTTACCTCGTCTGTAAAACGGGGATTAACTGTGAGCCTCACGTGGGACATCCTGATGACGCCGTATCTACCCCAGCGCTTAGAACAGTGCTCTGCACATAGTAAGCGCTTAACAAATACCATCATTATTCACAATCATCCTAGCAGAAACATGCTCCATTTCCACTATCTCTCCATTGTTATCCCTGAGCGGAAGTGAGCCGAATGTCAGTCACTCAGTCAATTGTACTCACTGAGCACTTACTGGGCACAGAACACTGTACTAAGCACCTGGGAGAGCACGGTATAACAATAAAGAGACACAATCACTGCCCACAACAAGCTTACAGTCTAGAGGGGGAACGTCCAGCTATCCGCTCGACCTGACAGGGCGTGGGACACTCTAGACTCATTTATTCATTCACTCAGTAGTATTTATTGAGCGCTTACTCTGTGCAGAGCACTGTACTAAGCGCTTGGAATGGACAAATGGGTGACAGATAGAGACAGTCCCTGCCCATTAGGCTCACAGTCTAATCGGCTTGTTGTGGGCGGCGAACGTGTCTACCAACTCTGTTGTACTCTCCCACGTATTTAACACAGACGTTGTTGTCTTTTGCTGTCGAGTCGTGACCGACCCATAGGGACGTCGCAGACACATCTCTCCCGGAACGCCCCATTTCCATCTGCGACGGTTCTGGTAGCCGATCCAGAGAGTTTTCTTGGTAAAAATACGGAAGCGGTTTACCATCGTCTCCTTCCACGCGGTAAACGAGTCTCCGTCCTCGACTCCCTCCCGCGCCGCCGCTGCCCGGCACGGGGGAGTTTTGACTCGTAGCAGATGGCCTTCCGCTCGCTAGCCACTGGCCAAGCTAGGAATGGAACGGCCGGGCCTCTGTTTGACTCTCTCTCCCGTAGTCGTGACCGGTAGAGGCCTGGAAACTCTCCAAGTGTGACCCTGAGAGGGATAGTTTACTGCTTCCTGGCTCCGGTTTCTGTCCTTAGATTGTAAGCTCCCGGCGGGCAGGGAACGTATCCATCACCTCTACTGCGTTGTCCTCTCCTAAATGTCTATAGGAGAAGCAGCGTGGCTCAGTGGGAAGAGCCCGGGCTTTGGAGTCAGAGGTAATGGGTTCGACTCCCGGCTCTGCCCCTTGTCAGCCGGGTGACCGTGGGCAAGTCACTTCACTTCTCTGGGCCTCAGTTATGCCATCTGTAAAATGGGGATTAAGACTGTGAGCCCCACGTGGGGCAACCGGATTCCCCTGGGTCTACCCCGGCGCTTAGCACAGTGCTCTGCACGTAGTAAGCGCTTAACAAATGCCAACATTATTAGTAGTAGTAGTAGTACCGTGCTCAGTCCACAGCAAGTTCTCAAAAAATACCACTGATTAATTGGTTGATAGGTAAAGCTGACCCTGAATCCAGTAGGGCATAAATTTTAAGTTGAAATGAAGGGGGCCAGACTAAAGTTATTTATGGGAAGCAGCGTGGCTCAGTGGAAAGAGCCCGGGCTTGGGGCTCCCAGGCTTGGGAGTCCCAGGACATGCGTTCGAATCCCGCACCGGCCACTTGTAGTGAAGCAGCGTGGCGCAGTGGAAAGAGCGCGGGCTTTGGAGTCAGGGCTCATGAGTTCGAATCCCAGCTCTGCCACTTGTCGGCTGTGTGACTGTGGGCGAGTCACTTCACTTCTCTGCGCCTCAGTTCCCTCATCTGTAAAATGGGGATGAAGACTGTGAGCCCCACGTGGGACGACCCGATTCCCCTGTGTCTACCCCAGCGCTTAGAACGGTGCTCGGCACATAGTAAGCGCTTAACAAATACCAACGTTATTACTTGTCAGCTGTGTGACTGTGGGCAAGTCACTTCACTTCTCTGTGCCTATCTGTAAAATGGGGATGAAGATTGTGAGTCTCACGTGGGACAACCTGATTACCCTGTATCTACCCCGGCGCTTAGAACAGTGCTTTGCATATAGTAAGCGCTTAACAAATACCATTATTTTCTCCCCCGATTAGATTGTAAGCCCGTCAAAGGGCAGGGACTCTATCTGTTACCGATTTGTCCATTGCAAGGGCTTAGTACAGTGCTCCGCACATAGTAAGCGCTCAATAAATACTACTGAATGAATAAAGTTATTAGTTATTTGGGGCTTCAGGGAGTGGGCTGCTTGAAGGAGATTCCCCCCACATGGAACTAACTTCTCCCTGCTCAACTTCCACTTCCCTCTCCTCCAACCCAGTCTCCTCTTCCAATTAATTCCCACCTTCCTGGTTCTGTATTCAATTCGATTGCAAGCTCTTTGAGGGTAGGGAGCATGTCTACCAACTCTTGCATTTTTCCAAGCACTTAGTACAGTTCTCAACCAGTGCTAATGATATGATTGATACATCTATTCGTTTTTTAAATGGTATTCATGAAGTGCTTACTATGTGTTGAGCAACTTGTTAAGCGCTTACTATGTGCAAAGCGCTGTTCTAAGCGCTGGAATAATAAATAATGTTAAGTGCCTACTATGTGCAAATCAATTTTCTAAGCACTGGGGTAGAGACAGGGTGATCAGATGGTCCCACGTGGGGCTCACAGTCTTAATTCCCATTTTACAGATGAGGGAACTGAGGCCCAGTGAAGCGACTGGCCCAAATTCACAGAGCAGACCACTGGTGGAGCCGGGATTAGAACTCATGTCCTCTGACTCCCAAGCCCGTGCTCTTTCCCGTAAGCCACGCCGCTGCTTCTGTTCTAAGCACCGGGTAGATCCAGGTTAATCAGGACAGATACAGTCCCTTCTCCCACACGGAGCTCACGGTCAAGCAAGAGGGAGAACAGGTATCGACTCCCCTTTTTGCGGTCAAGGAAACCGAGGCACGAATAAGTTAAGCGACCAAGGTAACACTGCAGACAAGCGGTGCAAGCCCAGATTAGAACCCAAGTCTTCCGACTCCCGGGGCCGTGCTTCATCCACTAAGTCAAGCTGTTTTACTGGCATTAGTGGTATTTGCTGAACGAAATGCTCTCATAAAGTACCAAAGTGAGTGAGACTCATTCCCTACCCGCGAAGAATCTGGGTGCTAACAGGGAAGACGGACCTAAAATATTTACAGGGTAATCAGAATGAATAATGGAATGTCCAGTGGAGTATACATTTGTACACGCCAGGGTTATGGGTAGCAATAAGAACATAAGTGCTAGACATAACTGGTGAGTTGACTGGGGTGATGGGCGTTTACCGGGGAAAGCTCGTTGGAGGAAGTGGAATCAATCGATCGGCGGGATTTTCAGCAGCACTGCTTTAATGCAGATCGTTCCTAAATCTACCTCTTCAGCCCGGACCTCTGTCTTTCTTTGAAATCTCTCATTTCCTCCTGCCTTCGGGACATCTCTTTTTTTAGGTCCTAAGCACTGGGGTAATCAAGGTCATCGGGTAACATGGTAATCAGGTTAAACCCGCATGGGGCTCACGGTCGCAATCCCCATTTTGCAGATCAGGTAACTGAGGCCCAGAGAAGTGAAGCGACTTACCCAGGGTCACACAGCAGACAAGTGACGGAGCCGGGGATTAGGGCCCAGGTCCTTCTGATTCCCACGCCTGTGCTCTCTCCACTAAGCCACGCCGATTCTCTTACGGTCTTCTGGACGCAGTAAATGCTCAGTAAACACCACTGATTAGTTGCCTGCTGTGTGATCTTGGGCCTCGGTTTCCTCATCCGTAAAATGGGGATTATAGATTTCTTCTCCTTCCCCGTTAGGCTGTGAGCCCCATGACGGGAAAGGGACGGCTGCTCATCTCTACTTGGCTGTTCCATTGACACCGCAAACTAAACACGTCCACGACCCATCTCCACATCTCCCACCTCAAACCCTCTTCTCCCACCAGCCTCTCCCATCCCTGTAGACAACACCCACCACCCTTCCCTTCTCACAGGCCCGTAATACTTGGCATTATTATCCTCCAGTCGTCTCCTTTCGACCCACCGCGGTGCGTTGGGCTGAGAGGGTGACGGCCACCGATGTCCGGCCCTGGGCGAGCCCAGCTGGGACTTCCAGTCCTGCCCACGGTCTTAGCCTCCACCACAGGCACCCAAGGGGTCGAGCTCGTCACGGGCCGCTCTGTCGTAATGTACTCTCCCAAGTGCTTAGTACAGTGTGCATCTCCTCCAAGAAGCCCTCCCTGACTGTGCCCTCCTCTCCTCTTCTCCCACTCCCTCTGCGTCGCTCCTACTTGCTCCTTCAGTCATCCTCCCTCCCATCCCCACATCACATACGTATAGATCTGTGTATACCTATAATTTATTTATAGTGATAATAATAATGTTGGCATTCGTTAAGCGCTTACTATGTGCAGAGCACTGTTCTAAGCGCTGGGGGAGATACAGGGGAATCGGGTTGTCCCCCGTGAGGCTCACAGTTAATCCCCATTTTACAGATGAGGGAACTGAGGCCCAGAGAAGTGAAGTGACTTGCCCACAGTCACACAGCTGACTGGTGGCAGAGCCGGGAGTCGAACCCGTGAACTCTGACTCCGAAGCCCAGGCTCTTTCCACTGAGCCACGCTGTTTCCCAAATAGATAAATAAAAAAAAATAAATAAATAAATTTATCTATTTATCTATTTATTGATATCAATGCCTATCTCTTCTTCTAATAATAATAAGAAGAATGTTGGTATTTGTTAAGCGCTTACTATGTGCCGAGCACTGTTCTAAGCGCTGGAGTAGATACAGGGGAATCAGGTTGTCCCACATGGGGCTCACAGTCTTCATCCCCATTTTACAGATGAGGGAACTGAGGCACCGAGAAGCGAAGTGACTCGCCCAAAGTCACACGGCTGACAAGTGGCCGAGCCGGGATTCGAACCCATGACCTCTGACTCCAGAGGTCGGGCTCTTTCCACTGAGCCACGCTGCTCCTCTAGACTCTGAGCTTGATGTGGGCAGGGATTGCGCCTGTTCGTTGTTCTACGGTACTCTCCCAAGTGTTTAGTACAGTGCTTTGCCCACAGTAGGCGTTCAATAAATACGTTTGAATGAATGAATGAATGAAATGCTCTGCACATAGTAAGCGCTCACTGAATACCATTGATTGATCGACTGATCCGTCCAGAGACTTGCGGAAAGGTGAAGTAACCAGTGTAGGATACTGACAAGCAGAGGGGGCAGACAAGAAGGTAAGCTGCATGAGCAAGTCTCTTAACTTCCCCGTGCCTCAGTTACTTTTGTATTTGTTAGTATTTGTTAAGCGCTTACTAGGTGCAGAGCACTGTTCTAAGCGCTGGGGTAGACACAGGGGAATCAGGTTGTCCCACGTGGGGCTCACAGTCTTCATCCTCATCTTCAGATGAGGGAACTGAGGCACGGAGAAGTGAAGTGACTCGCCCACAGTCCCACAGCTGACAAGTGGCAGAGCTGGGAGTCGAACCCATGACCTCTGACTCCCAAGCCCGGGCTCTTTCCACTGAGCCACGCTCTAGAAAATGGGGATCAAGACTGTGAGCCCCACCTGGGACAACCCGATAACCCTGCATCTCCCCCAGCGCTTAGAATAGTGCTCGGCACATAGTAAGCGCTTAACACATACCATCGTTATTATTATTATCATTACTATTAAAGCAGTTTGAGGGAACAGGGTTGAGGAAGAAGCTACCCATTCTTCGGAGAAAAACCACAGATAGCACAGCTGCGCGCACGCACACGCGAACTCTCTCCTCCAGCCCCTCAGGTCTCATCAGGCAGGAAGTAGCCGTCAGGAAACTGTTCCAAAGCAGACACCTTTACAAGCCTGTGACTTTTCTGTCCCAAAGCCCGACTTCCGCTGGCCACCAGCTGTTTTAGCTTGTCTCATCGAGGTGCAGCAGGGGCTGGGTCTGGAGGAAATATCACGGTCCAGGGACCGGGAACGGGATGTCCATCAGAATGAATCCATCCCAGTTTCCCGGACCTCATTCTCCCTACCCCGCTCGCCGCCGGAGCTCAGGGGATTGGCGGCGTTACCGCCGCGGGGCCAATCAAAAAGTCAGTCCCCTCAGAGTAGCCCAGGCCTGGTGTGGAGGGTGGGATTTGGGGCAGTTTGGTTGGATTTGGCCAGTGTGTGACTGAGATTCAGCTACCAACGGAGACCCCGCAGAATGAGCAAGCGGCTGTGCTCCTCCTCTAAAGTCCTTCCACTGGGGTTGGAATCGATTGCAAAAACCCACCCTTCGGGGTTTCGGCTGGTGAAGGGCTGTGGCCTGGTGATTTTTTTCCCCGTCAGCCGGGGAGATGGCGGGCTCTCTCCTGGGATGAGCTTCGTGAACTGCAGTCGGAGGTTAGTCGGGGCTGAAGAATCCCGGTCCTGTCCCCGTAGGATTCCTGAGAGGTTTCCCGCGCCTCCCTCCACAGCGGGAACGTAGCTCCGTTTCAAGACCCTGAGGAGCTTCTCAGAGACAGCCTCCTCAGCCCGGCGTCATTTCTGAGATCTGACGCACTGTGAGCATCCAGCCAGGAGCCGTTGGCCGACCCACCCCATCTCGGGGCCTCCGGAAAAATGGATCCATCTGCGTTCGCCATCGTCCGGACTCTCCCCGGGCCGAGGTGGCCATTCGACCTTTAAAGGGACAGACTCCGATCGTCAGGGCATGAAAGGAACTGCCTCTGACCCGATTCTGTTGTAGCTACGCTAATGCTGGGCGTGGCGCTTGGCACAGAGTAACCGCTTATGAATACCATGTTTATTAAAATCACACTGGAAAATCTGCCTTTCTTTTACAACCTTCCCGATACAACCACCAGGACACGGCAGCCTCTTGTTTCTTTATGGTATTCGTTAAGCGCTTACTACGTGCCGGGCACCGTTCTAAGCGATGGGGTAGATACAGGGCAATCAGGTCGGGCACCGTCCATGTTCATTCATTCAGTCGTATTTATTGAGGGCTTACTGTGTGCGGAGCACTGCACTAAGCCCTTGGGAGAGGACAATATAACAACAAATAGACACATTCCCCGCTCACAGCGAGCTCACAATCCATGTCCCGCATGGGGGTCACAGACTGGGGACAGAACACTATAACAGAGCTGATAGTCATGTTCCCTGCCCACAGTCAGTCAGTCAACCGTATTTATGAGCGCTTGCCTTGCACAGAGCACCGTACTAAGCATGTGGGAGCAGCGGCAATAGCAGCAATAGTCATGCATTCCTTCATCATTCCTTTTTATTGAGCACCTACTCTGTGCACAGCACTGTACTAAGCGCTCGGGAGAATACAACAGAACAATCGACAGGCATATTCCCTACCTATAGTGAGCTTACAGTCTGCGGGGGGCGGTCAGACATTGAAATAAATTTCAGAGGGGGGAAATAGTCGAGTATAAGGAGGAGCGTTGTGGGGCGAGGTTAAATATCGAAGTGATTAAGGGGTAACCAGCCGAGTAAATGTGGGGAGAGAGTGGATGGGGACGATGAGGGCTTAGACAGGGAAGGCCTCTTGTTACTGCCTAGACTGTAAGCTCATGGTGGACGGGGAATGTGTTTACTGTTCTACTGCACTCTCCCAGCGCTCACAGGTCAGTGAACACCCTCTTAGAGCTCAGCCCGCACACATTCCAGGCTGCCGGTGAGCGGCCAAGAGACCCCACCTCTCTTCCCTTTACCCCGCGGGGGACCACCATCGCCGGGAGAGAGCCGGAGATAACCGGAGGCCCGCCTGCCTCCTCTGGCTCGGGCGGGATTGAGCCGTGCCCAGAGCTCAACTTTCTGACTGCAAGTCGCAAGCCCTCCGCCGCCTCTCCCCTCCCACCCCACCTCGGCGCGGAGGATCAACAATCGGAGTTTCACAGAGGTGCCCGGTGACTGGCCCCGAAATCTATACCTGGGGCCAAAATAAGCAGTATAAGCTCTTCAATCACTCATTCATTCGCCCGATCCCTATTCCTTGGGCGCTTACTGTGTGCGGAGCGCTATACTGAGTGTTTGGGAGAGCGCAACACAACAGTAAATGGAACATTCCTCGCCCACGAGATTCCACGGCATGAACACCATTCACTTGGACTCGCTTCCTCGTCTTCCCCAAACTTCTCCCAGTACGACATGGGGTGGGAGGGAGGGGAGAGGAGAAGGAACAGAGAAGAGGAAAGAAAAGGGGGGGCAAATGCTCAGCTTGGCTCTACCTCAGTATATCTATTCTTTCATTATTCGTCACAATAATGGCATCACTGGATGATCCTGGCAGTCGAGAAGGAGTGTTTAGCGGAGGGTGGGACAAGAACCACGGCCTAGTAGGAGCCCAGAAAGTCCGTGTCACTACCTGGACTTGAGATCTGGGCAAATGTGGTCAGGTTGGAGCCCCAACTCGCTTTCAGTTTGCATAAATGATGCAATTATCAATGAATTAAGAACTTGTATTGTTTTTTAATGGTATTTGTTAAGCGCTTACTATTAACACATTCCACGTTAACAGTCTTCTAAGTGCTGAGGTAGATACAAGTTAATTAGGTTGGACACAGCCCCTGACCTACACGGGGCTTACGGTCTAATAGGAGGGAGAACAGGAGAACTGAGGTGTAGAGAATAATAATAATAATGTTGGTATCTGTTAAGCGCTTACTACGTGCAGAGCACCGTTCTAAGCGCTGGGGGAGATACAGGGTAGTCGGGTCGTCCCACCTGAGGCTCACAGTTAATCCCCATTTTACAGATGAGGTCACTGAGGCCCAGAGAAGTGAAGTGACTCGCCCACAGTCACACAGCTGACGAGTGGCGGAGCCGGGAGTCGAACCCGTGACCCCTGACTCCGAAGCCCAGGCTCTTTCCACTGAGCCACGCTGCTTGAAGTAAAGTGACTTGCCCAAGATAAAACAGCAAGCAGCAGGCAGAGGTAGGATTAGAACCCAGATCCTCTGACTCCCAGGTCCGAGGCCACTTTCCACTAGGCCATGCCGCTTCTCATGTTCAAAGCTCCATGTTAAGCCCTGGGTAGATACAATATGATCCGATCAGAACATTCTCTGCCCCAAGTGGGAGGGAGAACAGGTATTTAATCCCCATTTTTTATTTAATCCCGATTTCACAGCTGAGAAAAAGGGCACGGGGAGATAATTGACTTGGTCAAAGTCACACAGCAGGCAAGTAGCAGAGCTGATCTAGTTTCTTACTTCATCCTCCTCTCATGAATAACTCCAACCTGAGCTCACACCTACATCGTGGCATCCTGCTGTGTGACCTTGGGCAGGTTACTTCACTTCTCTGGGCTTCAGTTTCCTCATCTGTAAAATGGGGATTCGCTATCTGTTTTCCCTCCTCCTTGGACGGTTAGTCTCACGTGGGACGTGGGATGCGTCTGATCTGATTCTCTTGTGTCTCCTCCAGCGCTTAGTACGGAGCTCGGCACTGAGGTTAGCGCTTAACCAATACCCCAGAGACAGGCTGACCTGTCAGATTAGCTAGTCCAGAAGGAGAGAGGAGTGGCCATCTAATACTAATAATAATGTTGGTATTGGTTAAGCGCTTACTATGCGCAGAGCACTGTTGTAAGCGCTGGGGGAGATACAGGGGAATCGGGTTGTCCCACGTGAGGCTCACAGTTAATCCCCATTCTACAGATGAGGGAACTGAGGCACAGAGAAGCGAGGTGACCTGCCCACAGTCACACAGCTGACAAGCGGCAGAGCCGGGATACCTCCAAGCCAGATCCGAGAGCGTGACAGAGTCTCTGGAACAGTTGTCTTTCAACACCTCAGGAATCTTTTTCTCCTACTCCTCCCCGTGCCCTCCCCGCCACCCCACCCCCGCATCCCGGACCCCAGAGGGAAAGGGATTTGAGCAAAAGCCATCAGTGGGGAGGGATGGTGGAGGTATGGTTGGATACGGGTCATTCAACTCTCCCAGGGGCTCACATATAAATATTTTCTTCCTTAAGTTTCTAAGAGAGCCAGAGGCTTCTCCTTGCCAAAATCTCCTGATTGCATTTTTCTGGATTAGCCATTAGCAGGGAGAGAGAAGGGGCCCCTCAGAAATTTCCCAACGATGGCCCGCTCCGCCCCCGCCTCCCCGACCAGCCTCCCGTCCCAAAGGCTCCCAGCCTCGGCGTCATCTTCGACTCCTCTCCGCCTCCCACGTCCCACATTCGGCTGCTCGAAGTTCTGCCGTCTTTTCCTCCAGTATTTCCCAGATCTGCTCTCTCCTCTCCGCCGTTACCGTCAGCCGGCCAGTCTTACCACGGGGTGACCAGCGGTCCGGATGTTTCCGACATAACATCGGTCACTTTTCTGGTCTTCAGCACCGAGCTTCCTTCCCTCAGCCGTGGCTCCAGCTGCCGAGTCCGGCAGCCCGGAATGATAATAATAGTAAGAATAATGATAATGGTGGTTTTCGTTAAGCGCTTGCTATTTGCCAGGCACCGTTCTAAGCGCTGGGGTAGGTACATATGGCTCAGTGGAAAGAGCCCAGGCTGGGGAGTCAGAGGTCATGGGTTCGTATCCCGGCTCTGCCACTTGGCAGCTGGGTGACTGTGGGCAAGGCACTTTACTTCTCTGGGCCTCAGTTACCTCGTCTGTAAGATGGGGATTAAGACTGTGAGCCTCCCGTAGGACAACCTGATTACCCTGTATCTCCCCCAGCGCTTAGAACGGTGCTCTGCGCATAGTAAGCGCTTAACAAATACCAACATCATTATTATTATTACAAGGTAATCAGGTTGGACACAGTCCCCGTCCCACTTGGGGCTCGCAGTCTTAATCCCCATTTTACATATGAGGGAGCTGAGGCCTGGAGAAGTGAAGTGAGTTGCCCGAGGTCACACAGCAGACAAGTGGCAGACTCAGGATTAGAACCCAGGACCTTCAGACTCCCAGGCCCGTGCTCTACCCGCTAGGCCACGCTGCTTCTAAGAAGCAGTGGCTGAGCTCATACAGTCCCGGGAGGGAAACATGAGGAGGCTTTGGACCAAGAGGGGTGGTCAAGTCCCCACCTCATGACAAGGAGCCCTCTGGGAATCACACGGTCCCAGGACTCTTCCGCAAAATGGCGGCTAAAATGCCAATCCACTTGGCCGCGTGCCCGGTGTAAAGGGTGCGATGTCGTGTTGGCCTCCCGGACCGATATTCGGGAGGGTCATGGGCGACCAGCCTTCTTCAGACACTTGGCCGCCCCCTTCCACGCCAGGCCACGTCGCCACCTCACGTGATGTCATGCAGAGGTTGGTTCAAACTTCTGGACTGAGGGCGCTCTTCCAGAGGCAACGCCGACCCACGCTCACATCGTGCCAGAGTCACCGTGCTCCCCTCCGAGGCCGTCATTAACCCAGGCCCCTTCTCGGATGAGGACTGCTTGTTTCTGAACTTTTAACTGTTACCGTGCCATAGCCTGACTCCCTCTGACAGAGTTTCCTGAAGTAACTGGCAGGCCCTGTGGTCACCACCCTGATCCAAGCCCTACCAGCTGGACGTCTGCATCGCCACCTTACAGCTCTCCCCCGTCTCCAAGTTTTCCCCTCTTGCCTCCGTCCTCCCCTCTGCTTCCCAAGTCATCTTCCAAAAATGTCGTTCGGAACACATAACCCTCCTCGAAGCCTCCACCGGCTCCCCTTTTCTCTCCGTAACCAACAGAAACAGAGTAGTGGACAGAGCACGGGCCTTGGAGTCAGAAGACCACGGGCTCTAATTCAGGTTCCTGTCACTAGTCTGCTGTGTGACCTTGGGCAAGTCACTTCCCTTCTCCAGTCCTCAGTTCCTTCGTCTGTAAAATGGAGATTGAGACTGTGAACCCCACGTGGGACAGGGATTGTATCCAACCTCATTTTGCTTGTGCCCGCCCAGCACTTAGTACAGTGCCTGGCAGATAATAAGTGCTTAATAAATACCATTATCGTTATTATTATTATTATTATTCCTGACCGCTGAATCCAAGGCTACCCATGGGCTGGCTCCATTTTATGTGCTTCCAAAATCCTCCCAACTCAACCATCTCCAACTCTCTACTCACGCCCTTTCCCCCAACCTGGAACTCCTCCCACCACCCCCAAATCCTCCAAGCCAAATCCTTTTCCACCTTCGAAGCTCTTCCAAAAAACACCTCCTCCTGGAGGCATTCCCCGACTAATTCTGCTCCCTCCCGCTTACCGCTCTTGCCAAACATATGGCTACACGACTTCTTGGAGATACTGCAACTTAGGTTGCCCGGAAAATATTTCGCACTGATCGCGATGGGAAGAAAACGCGTTCCTGGTTTGGAAGACCTGGGCCCTGGGGGTGAGAGATTTCTGTCTGGGATCCATCTAGAAATGGGATAAAAGGCGGATTTTCTACCGAGCGGCCCCAGGAAGAAGGCACAGGTGTCCAGAAAGCAGCTGTGGATGGAGCCTAATAACCCACCGGTTATTCTGAAAATTTTAACACCATTTTGGGAAAGAGATAGAACTACTGCAGAGGAAAGTAAACTAGACTGTGCATCTCATCTCCAAAGCAGAGCTCTTGGAGTGAACTGTTTATTATGGATTTCTTTATTCGCTATTATTTATAGCCATTCTCTCACTGCAACTATAGTACATTTGCTAATTTATGTCTACTGTCTCATATTAAATTGTAAGATTTTCTTTTGGCTTGTTTTTTTATGGCATTTGTTAAACGCTTACTATGCGCCAGGCATTATATAAAGTGCTAGGGGAGGTACAAGATAATCATATGGGACCCGATCCCTGTCCCATGGCCTAGAACGCAGGCTTGGGAGTCAGAAGGAGCTGGATTATTATTATTATTATTATGGTATTTGCTAAGCACTTACAATGTGCCAAGCACTTTTCTAAGCGCTAGGATAGACACGGGGTAATCAGGTTGTCCCACGTGGGGCTCACAGTTTTAATCCCCATTTTCTAGATGAGGTAACTGAGGCACAGAGACGTTAAGTGGCGTGCCCGAGGTCACACAGCAGGCAAAGTGGCAGAGCTGGGATTAGAACCTATGTCCTCTGATCCCAAACCCGTGCTGTTTCCATTAAGCCACGTTGCTTCTCTAATCCCGGTTCGAATCTTGGCTCAGCCACTTGTCTGCTGTGTGAATTTGGGCAAGTCACTTCACTTCTCTGGGCCCCAGTTACCTCATCTGAAGATGGAAATTAAGATTGTGAGCCCCATGTGGGACAGGGACTGTGACCAACCTGATCGTTCTGTATCTACCCTAAGGTGCCTGGCACTTAGTAAGGGTTTAACAAATACCATAAAAACCCCCTCAAAATCTTAATCCCCATTTTACAGATCGGGTAACTGAGGCACAGAGAAGGTAAGTGACTTGCCCATAGAATTAGAATCAGAATTAGAACCCCCAGGCCTGTAATGTTTTTCCATTAGTTCGCGCCACTTCTCAAGGCCTGGAATCAAGTCTCTTCCCTCTATTAAAAATTCCCCCAAATAGCCTTGGATGCCACGGAACTGGTGGTCGGTCAATACTGTTGATTGACCAACTCCAACATCTAATTTGGGCCCTGGGGCCCGAAGCTGGTTAAAGATCAAAGAAGTAGGAAGTGGCCATGGTAAACTATCCCATAGCGTACTCTCGCTACGGCTAACCCGCTTTAAAGGAGGAAAGCTACGGGAGTGGCTCCTATAAAGTCAGTGCTAGAATATCACCCAAGGAGAAAAATCCCAAAGCAATACAGCCGAACTACTCAGATCGCAGTTACATACTTATCTCTTTTATGATGCTTTGTCTAGCCTCATTAAATTCCTAGCTAGGCAGGAGAAAGATCCTCTCACTCTTCCCGATTGCCGCATTGGGTCTGTGCTGGGTCCTTGAGTGAGGTCAGTAAGAGCCGAGCGTGAACTTGTAGCCCAAAGCAAGAAGCGGCAAAGATCAACTTTCCCAATCGTTCAGTAGAGCGCTCTGCCCACGGTAAGCGCTCAATAAATACCATCGGTCGATGGACTGCTCTACTCTCAAACGGCTGGACCATAGGGATGGGGCAGCAGTGAAACAGTTCATCAATCGGTGGTATTTACTGAGCACCTACTGTGGGCAGAGCGCTGTGCTAAGCACTTGGGAGAGTACAGCGCGATAGAGTGGGTTGATGTGATTCCGGCCCACGAGAAGCTTACGTCCCAGCAATCGCGTTCGCCATCTTACCTGGATGACGGAGGCGCAGGCCAACCAAAGAACGGACCCATCGCCGGCTCTCTTCTGAATTGGGAACCGGGCCCGGTCTCGCGCACTAGGTTAATGAACTCCTTTAAGAGGGCATGGCGGTATTGGCCTGACTTTCACCTCCTCTTGGCAGGGCACAGCTGATTTATTCTTTCAGCAAATTGATTCTGACATTGGCACTCAAAATCAGCACGGTCTATTAATAAAACACCGGGAGCTGTTTTATGACATTATTTACAGCTGTATTTAGAAATCCAAGCTTCCTAGAGACAGCCTATTTTATTGGCTTCTGCCAACTCTAAATTTGAAGCTGAGCAAAGTGACACAGCTTAATCACAAACCCTAAATCCTGCCGCCCCTCTCAACCTCCGGGTTGCTCCCGGATTGGTGATTCCCCGTGACCAACGCCCTCAGCATTTAAGCACTTACATTCACCTGCCCGGGTACCCAACCATTTCCAAACTCTATTAACTAAATGCTTATTTATTCACTTATCCATCTTTCCATTCTCTAGCAGCACGGTCCAGCGAAAAGAGTGTGGGCCTGGAATTCGGAAGACCTGGATTCTAATCCTGACTCTGCTCCGCTGTGTGACTCTGGGGAAGTCACTTCACTTTTCTGTGCTTCAGTTTCCTCATCCGTAAAATAGAAATTCAATGCCTGCTCTCCTTCCCCACTAGACTGTGAGCTCATGAGGTATAGGGACTGTACCCAACTTAACTTGTACCTACCCCACTGCTTGGCAGAGGGCTTGGCACAAGTGAGCATTTAACGAATATCATGACGATCGGTCTGATTATCCCTAGAACGGGCTGTGAATTTACTAATTTGATGGCGGATATAATAATAATGACAATAAGAGTAATTGCGATATTTGTTAAGTGCTTGCTGGGGTAGATACATGGCAAGCAGTTTGTCCCACATGGGGCTCACAGTCTTCATCCCCATTATACAGAGGAGGTAACTGAGGCACAGAGAAGTCAAGTGACTTGCCCAAAGTCACACAGCAGACAAGTGGCGGAGTCTGGATTAGAACCCACAGCCTCTGACTCCTTGCCACTAAGACTTCATGGGAAGGGAATAGGACCTTTTTCTACGCCCGCTTTGAGCCCCACTGAAGTGATACGAACCCAGCAGCAGGATGGACTTCAGGACAAAGTACTGGACACCTCCCGTGCTTAGAACAGTGCTCTGCACATAGTAAACGCTTAACAAATACCACCATTATTATTATTATAGTGTACATAGCTCTGTACTGAGCACTTAGGCACACATCCCAGAAAGAAGCAGCGTTGGGACCTCTTCCCCGGAATTGGGATTCCCATCCTTTAGGACCGGATGAGTGCCATCTGCCTGGTCTGGACCCTGTGGTATAGGAAGGAGTTTATGCAGAGGAGGCCAGCCAAGAAAATCATGCTGACGGAGTAAATTCCGTAAGAGGGAAGACTGTAACCACTGGGTTTTTCCAACTGGACAGAAGGGAGTCAAGTTTGAACGCTCAGTCTTGTGGACTGAGAATCAATCAATCAACGCTTTCTGTGTGCAGAACTTTTATTTTTGCAGAACTCGGCAACAAGTACATTTTTAATGGTATTTGTTAAGCACTTACTATGAGCCAATCTCTGTACTAAGCGCTGGGGTAGACACGAGCCAAGTAGATTGGTTCACGTTCACCCATTCATTCAATTCAATCATATTTATTGAGCGCTTCCGGTGTGCAGAGCCCTGTACTAAGCGCTTGGGAAAGTACGATACAGCAATAAAGAGGGACAGTCCCTGTCCACAACGAGCTCACAGTCTCATGACGCTCAGTCTTAATCCCCCTTTCACGGATGAGGGAACTGAGGCACAGAGAAGTTAAGTGACTAACATAGCAGACAAGTAGCAGAGACGGGATTAGAACCCAGGTCCTTCTGACTCCCAGGTCCGTGTTCTGTCCACTAGGCAACACTGCTTCTCTTTAGAGAGTACTCTACAACAGAATATAGGTGTGGGTAGCCACGTTCCCCACCCATAAGAAGCCTAAAGTCTAATCATTATTATTATTTTTATTATTATTAGAGGGGAACATTAGGGAGACTAAGCAGTGAGGTTGGGGGGTGTTTCTAAGGTTGACGTTGGGGTACTCAGTCTGTATGGGTGGGAAATACTTGAACGAGCAAGAGAATGGGGTGGAGCAGGCGGTTTCCAGCAGTAACACGACAAAGCAGGTATCGGAAGCCACCCAACGCTAAATAGAACACAAAGCGACAATGGGATCTGGGGAGTTACAAACACAACAGAAACGAGGCAACAGAGCTGCTACGTGGACAGGAAATGTGTCCGTTGATTGTTTTACTGTACTATGTCTAGCGCTCAGTACAGTGCCCCGCACACAGTAAACTCACAGTAAATATTACTGAATGAAATAAAATTGCATAATAATAATGTTGGTATTTGTTAAGCGCTTACTATGGGCGGAGCACTGTTCTAAGCGCTGGGGTAGATACAGGGTCATCAGGTTGTACCACGCGAGGCTCACAGTCTTAATCCCCATTTTACGGATGAGGTGACCGAGGCACAGAGAAGTGAAGTGACTTGCCCACAGTCACACAGCTGACAAGTAATCCCATCACCACCAGGAAAACTACTGATACTGGCAACATTGACAGGCAGGAAAGCGCTCCCTGCCAGCACGGGCTTGGAAGTCAGAGGTCATGGGTTCGAATCCCGGCTCGGCCACTTGTCAGCTGTGTGACTGTGGGCGAGTCACTTCACTTCTCTGGGCCTCAGTTCCCTCATCTGGAAAATGGGGATTAAGACTGTGAGCCCCACGGGGGACAACCTGATTCCCCCGTGTCTACCCCAGGGCTCAGAACAGTGCTCTGCACATAGTAAGCGCTTAACAAATACCAACATTATTATTATTATTCCTCTGGACAATCATCCCAAGAAGGTCATGCTAGTCGACCCAACCAAGACCCTTTGCAAGAAATGCAGAGCCTCCCCTCCACCCCGAAACATGCAGATGCACCACAGGAATGCCCCAGCCCACCCAGATCGGGGCGAGGAAGTCCACCTCCGGGGCGGAACCGGGGAGGGGCAAGGAGTGCTGAAGAGTATCTAAAGGGGTTTAGAGTCGATGGTTTTTGGTCTGAGGGCCCGAATCCCTCACTGGCCCTGCACCGGTGTAAAGGTGAGCCAGTCAACTGCATTACTGTGGACCTCTTGCCATTTCATCTCATTGTTGGACTGGTAATTATTGGTGGATTCTTTTCCTTTTGGTGGACAGAGGTTCTCTTGTCGGAACCCTTGACGTTGTTGACAGGTGGCGGTTGTCAGCAACAGAGGAGACAGACGCCGATATGAATAAAACATCTACTGAACCCCAGGTCTCTTGACTCCCAGGCCCTCACCCCTGTTGTTGGGTCGCAGCATCAGTCTCTCAGAGGGCAGGAGATTGACTAGTGGATAATGCTATTTATTAAGTCCTTACTATGTGCCTAGCACGGTGCTAGGAGCTAAAGTAGGTGCTAAAGAATAACAATCATCACTGTCCTATTTTTAAAATGCTGCTTCTGCGCTCTGTTCAGAGTAGATGCAATGCAATCAGATAATAAGCACAAACACTACGTGATTCCCCCCAAAATAACGTTGCCAACTTTGGAGAAAGAAGAGATCTCCTCCGTAATGCCACCGTGCTGAATCGCCTCTTACTCACTGGTCTTTCCCAGTCCTCAGTCGGCCCCTCTTGCTGCCTCTGAGCTTCTCTGTCCTCTTCTGCGTGGGAAGAGCTGGGGGCCGGGGGGTTTGGCTCATCGAGCCAGAAGAATCAATGAGATGGAAAAAGCTCTGTCTCAGATTTCGGAGCAGTTCTTCGTCTTCCACAACTTCAGAATCAGGCCATTCACCGCACACCGATCCGCTTAATGGGAAATTCCCCAAGGAAGGGGGACGTCGCAGGGGGGAGGAGAATTCCGGAGCCCGGACCGGGCCGCCTGCCCACTCTTGCTCTTTTTTCTCTGGGAGATAAGGGCCCAGTGGGAGGACTTGTTCTGGAGAACTTTGGTCCGTCCCAGCAGGGGCAAACTGTTCCCCTGCCAAACCAACCTCCATTGGGAGTTTCCAGTCTCTCGTGGAAGTCCCTGGGGCCACCTCCTTCTCCTCCTCCTCCATTAAATAACCCTATGCTTAAGATGAAGAAATTGCATCTCTGGCTCCAGGCTCTTCGGTCCACCCCCTGGCAGTGATGCTAGGAGGAACTAAGGTGGAAAGAAATTCCTTCAATTTCTGTATATTAATACTATTACTACTAATAATAGTGATAATAATCATTAATCATGATTAACATTACCATCATTATTATTATCATCATTGCATTTGTTTAGCTCTTACCCTGGACCAAGAACTGTTCTAAACTCCGGGGAAGTTAATCTGTCTGGACACAATCCCTGTCCCAAAAGGGGGTCACAGTCTGAGTAGGAGGGAGGAGGATTGAATTTCCATTGTATTCATTCATTCAATAGTATTTATTGAGCGCTTACTGTGTGCAGAGCACTGTACTAAGCGCTTGAAATGTACAAATCGGTAACAGATAGAGACAGTCTCTGCCCTTTGATGGGCTTAGAGTCTAATAGACAGACGAGGGAACTGAGGCACAGAGGACGTGAAGTGACTTGCCCAAGGTCATACACCAGACACGTGACTAAGCCGGTATTAGAATCCCGATCCTCTGACTCCGAGCCCTGTGCTCTTTCCACTAGGCCTATCTGTCATTTCCATCATAATAATAACGATGTGGTAAACGCCTATAATTTCTCTGTCAGAATAATAATAGTGTTTGTGGTATTTGTTAAGGGCTTACCATGTGCCAAGCATTGTATTAAACACTGGGGGAGAAGCGAGATAAGCAGATCGGTCATAATCCCTGCCCCTGTGAGGCTCCCAGCCTAATGGGGAGGGAGAACAGGTTTTGGAAATCCCATCTTCCAGATGAGAAAACTGAGGTGCAGAAATCAGGACATTTGTCCAAGGTCACGCAGCAGCCAAATGGTGGAGCCAAGATTAAAATCCAGGTGTCCCGATTCCCAGGCCCGTGCTCCTTTCCGCTAGGTTGCCACTGCTGTTGAGCTGCAGCATCAGGGTCTCAGAGCAGCCTGTCAGTCCATCGTCTTTATTGAGCGCTTACTGTGTGCCGAGAACTGTACTAAACGCTTGGGAGAGCACAATTCAACAGACAGACACGTTCCCTGCCCACAGTGAGCTTACGGCAAAGGGTAGGAGAGCAGTAAAGGACAAGAGCTAAGGCGGTTAAGACCAGGAGATGGAAGCCCAAGGTTAAACTTTATATTGTTGTATGTACTCTAGTGCCAGGCACATAGGAAGTAGTCAATACATACAATCGATTGATTGAGGAGTAAGGTTTGCCCAAGGTTCCTGCCCGCCAAGCACAGGCAGATCATCTGGGTCAAGGGCACAGGATCTCTTCCAAAAATCAGTCCCAAGGACAGCAGTCGGATCGTCCTCCCCTTTGCGATCCAGCCGCTGCCCAGATCAATCACTCAATCAGTGGTATTTATTGAGTGCTTATTATGGACACTGTACTAAGCACTTGGGAGAACACAGTTGCCCCGACTTGCTCCCTCTTTTAATCCCCCCCTCCCGGCCCCGCGGCCTTTGCGGTCAACCCGATTTGTTTGTATCCATCCCAACACTTAGTGCAGCGGGAAGCAGCGTGGCTCGGTGGAAAGAGCACGGGTTTGGGAGTCAGAGGTCATGGGTTCGAATCCCTGCTCTGCCACTTAGCTGTGTGACGGTGGGCAAGTCACTTCACTTCTCTGTGCCTCCGTTCCCTCATCTGTAAAATGGGGATTAAGACTGTAAGCCTCGTGTGGGACAACCTCATTCCCCTGTATCTACCCCAGCGCTTAGAACAGTGCTCTGCACGTAGTAAGCGCTTAACAAATACCAACATTATTATTATTATTATTACAGCGCCTGACACCCAGCTAGCACTTAACGAAAAGCACCATTATCATTATTATTATGCCTCTCTCCTAGCCGGTTAGCCCCATGCTGTTCAGGAAATACGTCTGATTTGATTGTTTTGTATCTATCCCAGCAGATCGCACGGGACTCGACGTATAGTAAGAGCTCAACAGACTCCATAATTAATATTCTAATTGGTCCCCCCGTCCGTGTGTTCAAAGGTGTGGCTGTTTTGCCTCAACACTGGGTCTGAGCGTTGTCGAGCTGGGACCACTTCATTTAGGGGTGTGATGACACCCAGGCAGTAGCACGTGTGACTGGGCTCACCCAGAATCCGCTGCCCGGGGGAGGTTCTCCACCAGATGCTGAGTCCGACAAGTACTCCCTCAATTCGATCGTATTTACTAAGCGCTTACTGTGTGCAGAGCACTGTACTAAACGTTTGGGAAAGAACAATACAACGATAAACAGCGACAATCCTTGCCTACAACAAGCTCACGGTTTAGAGGACTGTTTATCATTTTAAATTAATGAATGAATGAGTCCAGCAAGGAAAGATATCTCCTTGGAAGACTCTCCATCCAGTGAAGTGGGAGGGAGGGAAAGGCAGAAGAATAGCTTTGAGCGGGCGAAACGGATTCATAATAATTAATTGTGGTAAGGGGTAAGTGATTAATATGTCCCGAGCACTGTACTAAGCACTGGGGTAGATATAAGATAGTCAGAGAAGCAGCGTGGCTCAATGGAAAGGGCACGGGCTTGGGAGTCGGAGGTCATGAGTTCGAATCCTGGCTCTGCCACTTGTCAGCTGTGTGACTGTGGGCAAGTCATTTAACTTCTCTGGGCCTCAGTTACCTCATCTGTAAAATGGGGATTAACTGTGAGCCTCACGTGGGACGACCTGATTACCTGATTATCTACTCCAGTGCTTAGAACAGTGCTCTGCACATAGTAAGCGCTTAACAAATACCAACATTATTATAATCAGGCCAGGTACAGTCCCTGTTGATAGTCTAATCTAAAATACAAAGAGATGTTAAATGACTTTCATTCATTCATTCAATAGTATTTATTGAGAGCTTACTATGCGCAGAGCACTGTACTAAGTGCTTGGAATGTAAAATTCGGCAACAGATAGAGACAATCCCTGCCCATCGACGGGCTTACAGTCTAACTGGGGGAGACAGACGGACAAAAACAAGACAACTTAATGGCAATAAATAGAATCAAGGGGACGGACACCTCATTAACAAAATAAATAGGGTAATAAATAGGGTAATAAGAATATATACAAATGACTTGCCCAAGGTCACACAGCTGGTAAGCAGGGGAACCAGGACTAGAACCCATTTCCCCTGAACCCCAGGCCTGTACTCTTAGTGGTGAGATTTAGTGGAAAGAGCACAGGCCTGGATGTCAGAGGACCTAGGTTCTAATCCTGGCTCTGTCACATGTCTGCGGTGTGACCTTGGGCAAATCGCTTAACTTCTCTGCGCCTCGGTTTCCTCATCTTCATTCATTCAGTCGAATTTATCGAGCGCTTACTGAGTGCAGAGCACTAAACTAAGCGTTTGGGAGAGTACAACGGTAAACAGATACATTCCCCACCCACGTTGCGGTACAGATATGTACGAAAGTGCTGTGGGCCGGGGAGAGGGGATGAATAATGGGAGCCAGTCAGGGCGACGCAGAAGGGAGAGGGAGAAGAGGAAAGGAGGGGCTTAGTCAGGGGTGGGCCTCACTTCCGGCTATCGCTTCCATTGTATCAGGGTTTGCCAGCCCCTTCGTACACTTGGCAAGTACAACCCAAGGTAATAAAAGCTTATCTAATGTCCGCTGGAAAACTGCTGTCTCAACAGCAGGCATTCCGGCCTGGAGCTCCCGGCTAATGTGGAAAATGTTTCAGGAACCCCTCCCACCTTTTAAAATTATTTTTCGTGGCATTATGTGTCAAGCACCGGGGTGGATACAAGCAAATAGGTTTGGACACAGTCCCTGTCCCACGTGGGGGCGGTTCACAGTATGAATCCCCATTTGACAGATGAGATAACCGAGGCACAGAGAAGAGAAGGGACTTGCCCAACGTCATAAAAGAGACAGATGGCGGAGCCAGGATAGAATCCATAACCTTCTGATCCCCAGGCCCTTGCTTTATCTCCTAGGTCCTAACGCGTGGCTCCACTCTTCCCCTATTCAGAACACAGCCAGCTTGCCTCCTCAGCCCTCTACCCCCGGGACTGCAGCTGGTATAAGTCCCTAGACCTTTCATTCATTCAATAGTATTCATTGAGCGCTTACTATGTGCAGAGCACTCTACTAAGCACTTGGAATGGACGAATCGGTAACAGATAGAGACGGTCCCTGCCCTTTGACCGGCGCACGGTCTAATCGGGGGAGATGGACAGACGAGAACGATGGCGATAAATAGAGTTGAGGGGAAGAACATCTCATTAAAACAATAGCAGATAAACAGAATCAAGGTGATGTACATCTCATTAACAAAATAAATAGGGTGATGAAGATATATACAGTTGAGCTGACGAGTACGGCGCTGAGGGGATGGGAAGGGAGAGGGGGAGGAGCAGAGGGAAAGGGGGGAGAAGAGGGTTTAGCTGCGGAGAGACGAAGAGGTGAGGGGGGTGATTGAGGGAGCAGAGGGAAAAAGGGAGCTTAGTCTTGGAAGGCTTCTTGGAGGAGGTGAGCTTTAAGTAGGGTTTTGAAGAGAATTAGTTTGGCGGAGGTGAGGAGGGAGGGCGTTCCGGGACCACGGGAGGACGTGGCCCGGGGGTCGACGGTGGGATAGGCGACAACGGGGGACGGTGAGGAGGTGGGCGGCAGAGGAGCGGAGCGTGCGGGGTGGAGAGTAGAAAGAGAGAAGGGAGGAGAGGTAGGAGGGGGCAAGGTGATGGACAGCCTTGAAGCCTAGAGTGAGAAGTTACCCCTAGACCTGGAGTAACAAAGCATTTGGGGCTGCAGGCCCCACCCCAAGAACTGTCAGTCTGGGAAAAATAAATCTCTGTCCCAGTCAGTCTTTCAGGCTCCTAGAAAAGCAGACGGCGAGAACTTTCCTTTCAACCGCGTCCCCAGACAGGTGCCATGAAGAGCTTGAGCAGCTTTTAGGTGAGCAGGCACAGGTGGGGTTATCCCGTGATAGGAGGGAGAGAGGGAGAATTTGGGGGTACTAGGAAAGGGGAGGAGTCGTTGAGCAGGGGGAAGGCCTGGTTGATGCCGACCAGATGTTCGGAGCTCAGCCACTTCTCTGCCTTCAACCTCCTCAGCGGGGCCGTGGCCGAGATTTAGGCATTCTTACGCTGAGGCTGTATTTTGCCTCTAGACTGTAAGCTCGCTGTGGGCAGGGAATGTGTCTACCAACTCTGTTCTACTGTATTTCCAAAACATCTAGTACTCTGCTCTGCACAAAGTGCTCAATAAATGATTATTGATTGATTATTAATGCACTCAATCCCTTTGTCCCCTCCTACCTCGCCGCTCTCCTACTACGACCCAGCTCACACACTTCACTCTTCCATTGGTTCAATCGTATTTTTCAAGCACCGTAACCTCACTGTGGGCAGAGATTGTGTCTACTAACTCTGTTAAATTGTTCTACTGTTCTCTCCCAAGTGCTTAGTACAGTGCTCCGTACACAGTAAGCGCTCAATAAATACAACTGACTGATCGATGACTTCCATTTTATTGACGAAGGAAGCTGTAAAATGGGGATTCAATACCTGTTCTCCCTCCTTCTTAGACTGTGAGCCCCATGTGGGACGGTATTAGAGCCTGACCATCTTGTATCTATCCCAGTTCATAGTACAGTGCTTGGCACCTAAGTGCCTTAACAAATGCCATCATTTTTATTATTATAAGGCCAGGCTGCTTCTCCGTCATGTCATTTCTCCATCTGAGAGATTGAAAAGGGCATGTATAAGCTCCATTATACAGATGGAAATAGAGCAGCCCAGAGAGGGTAAACAACTTGCTTGAGATCACATAGCCCCAGTAGCTCGGTGCTTCCTGACCTCAGCACTGAGCTTCACCCACTGACATGAGCCACTTAAAAGGGCAAAGGGTCTGTCTAAAAGGGACCTAGGTAGAGAGGGGAGGATTGTGGAGAGACTCAGGTCTGCTTCCCCGAACCGTCCCTTTCCAGGGAACAATCCTGGGTCTTGCTTTCTTCCCAAATGTGTCCCCTGCTAGCCCTTCAACAAAGGATGGCCTTGGTGGGTGTCCCCTGAGAGAGAATGCAGCCTTGTGGTGAGGCCCCCCGAGCCTCTGGCCAAATCTGAGTTCCTGAGGCCAAAACCAGGGCCGGAGATAAGACAGAAGGAACAGCTTCCTCACTCATTATCCAGAAGACTCTGCTGCGAGATTCCTTCCTTCAGCTATCATTTATTGCCCATAATTCACCTTCCTCTGACAGAGGAGGGCACGAGGGAGAGCTCCTTTAGCCTTCTCCTAGCTGGCCTCCATTTTGGCTGGAAGGAAAGACCAGTGAATACAGAGTGGGGGCTAAGGTGGGGGCCTAGCCGAAGGGCCATCATACCTAGGTTGGGAAAAGAGAGGAAACAGCTTGGGCTAGTGGATAGAGCCCAGGCCTGGGAGTCTGAAGGTCACGGGTCCAATCCTGGCTCTGACACTTTTCTACTGCGTGGGCTTTGGGACAGGTACTGTGTTCAACCCGATTTGCTTGTATCCATCCCAGTGCTTAGTACAGTGCCTGGCACCTAGGGGTGGATACAGGCAACTAGGTTTGAACACAGTCCCTGGCCCACATGGGACTCACTGTCTCAATCTTCATTTCACAAATGAGGGAACTGAGCCCCAGAGAAGTTAAATGATTTGCTCAAGATCAGACACCAGACAAGTGGCAGAGCAGGGATTAGAACCCAGGTCCTCTGACTTCCAGACCTGTGCTCTTTCCATTAGCCCATACTTGCTTCTTTATGTTATATCAATCAATTAATCAATCATGTGTATTAATCATACGCTGTATGAAGAACACTATCCTAAATGCTAGGGAAAGTACACTATTAACAGAGTTGGTAGGCGTGATTTCTGACCACGAGGAGTTTATAGTCTACTGTCTTTTCTAAGGCTGAGCACAGGAGTCCAGGACTCATTTTGAGGAAACCACCCCGTAGTTTGCATATGCTCCCCTCCCCACCTCTACGCCCCCCTCACCCCGCTCTCTTTTCTCGCTCCGTCTTTGCATATTGTTCCCACCCTCCCTTCCCCGACTGGCCCATAGATTCCATCCTTGGAAAGTTTCCAAAATGCAGTGCACCCTGTGAGCAGTGAGCCCCCAACATTCATTTAATCGTATTCATTGAGCGCTTACTGTGTGCAGAGCACTGTACTAAGCGCTTGGAAAAAACATCCTCTTTTCCCGAGCGGGAGGTTGGACTCACCTCACACACTACAGTCAGGGTGCTCTTGCAGGCTTTGTCACCTCAGAGGGGACATACCCACACTCCCCTGGACACGCACAGGCCTCTCAAAATAGCAATATGGCCTAGTGGGTAGAGCACGGGCCTGGGAGTCAGCAGGACTAATCTCGGCTCTGCCACATGTCTGCTGTGTGACCTTAGGCAAGTCACTTCACTTCTCTGGGACTCAGTTACCTCATCTGGAAAATGGGGAGTAAGATTGTGAGACAGGGACTGTATCCAACCCAATTTGCTTGTCTCCATCCCAACACTTAGTACAGTGCCTGGTACATAGTAAGCGCTTAACAAATACCTCAAGTATTTATCATTCAATAATTGTTATATTTGTTGTTGTTACCATTATTAAACTTAAGTGCTTAGTTTGTGCCGGCACTGTTCTAAGTAGTGGGGCAGATGTAGAGGGGTAGATACATGGGACTCACAGTCTAAGTAGGAGGGATTTGTTATTAACACAAATCGCAAAACTCTTCTTCATAATTGGGCCAACTGTTGATAAAGGACAGAAACATATTAGGAATCTGCAATTACACAATTACACAGTCTGTTAAGTGGTCGCTATGTGCCACGCACTGGGACATGTACAGAATAATCTGATCGGACACAGATCACATCCTATACGGGGCTCACAGTTTAGGAGGGAGGGGAAAGAGATATTCAACCCCCATTTTTACGAAAGAGGAAATTGAGGCACAGAGAAATGAAGTGACTTTGTCCAAGGTCACATGGCAGAACCGGGATAAGAACTCACGTCCTCTGACTTCCAGGCTACTCTGCCTCTCAGTTCTGCTGAAATGACCTTCTGACACTCTCTTTTTACATTTCCAATTCCGATGGGTTACCGATTCCCGAGACGGCACAGTTCCGAGAGGGAAGCTCCGGCCCACGGTTGAATGGAAGCCATTAGGAACTAATTTTTCCCGTCAGGGACCCTGGAAATGTAGGAAATGGCCACATTAAATGAAAAATGCCAGGGAGCACGCTTGCTTGTGGCTTCTGATCATCCAGTTATTCCAGACTAACTGCTAGAGACAAAGCAGGGGCCCCTTCCCAAGCCACCCTTCTCTCTCAGAGGGCCTGAGGAAGACCTCAGGGGCCCAAAATCCGGCCAAGGCTTGATTGCTCAGGGAACCAAGGGAGAGTATTTATCTCCCTCACGTCTGTTTCAAGAAGTGGTAATGAGGCGTCCTCTGGGCCCCGGAGCCGACCTGCCGCCCGCTTCACCCCTGTGGAGGAGGACAATTAGAATGCCCCTGGAAAATATGTCCTTTTTAATGACCCGTTACAGACCGTTCTTTGAGGAGACTGTAACTCAGAGATCAGGGAGCAATATTAAAATGGTGGGTGCTCGTCTGAATCGAGAAAATTCCCTGCATACTAATGACCCCCAGAAGCCTCATCTGGTGAACCAGTTTAACTTCAGACTCTGAGGGCAGCATAGCCTATTGGGAAGACTCTGGTCCCGGGAGTCAAGAATCCCAACTCCACCATTTAATTCATTAATTAATTAATTATGGTACCTCAGCGCTTACTATAGTTGCATAGTCACCTCCAGCAGGGACAAAGCCTTGATGGGTGAAAATACCCACACAACCCTGGACGCGCACTACTCTCTCGTAATACTTCTCCCCACTCCTCAGAAAACTCCAGGGGTGGTCCAACCTCCTCCACATCAAACAGAAACTCCTCACCATTGGCTTTAAAGCAGTGCATCACCTGACCCCCTCCTACCTCACCTCACTTCTCTCCTATCACAACCCAGCCGGCGCAATATCTGTTCCTCTTATGCTAACCTTCTCTCTGTGCCTGTCTCGTCTATCTCGCCGCCGACCCCTCGCCCACGTCAGGCCTCTGGCCTGGAAGGCCCGCCCTCCTCATCTCCAACAGACAATTACTCTCCCTACCTTCAAAGCCTAATTGAAGGCACATCTCCTCCAAGAGGCCTTCCCCGACTAAGCCCTCCTTTCCTCTTTTCCCACTCCCTTCTACGTCGCCCTGACTTGCTCCCTCTGTTCTGCCCCTGTCTCAACCCCACATTTATGTCCATATCTGTAATTTACTGATTTATATTAATGTCTGTCACCCCCCTTCTAGATTGTAAGCTCACTGTGGGCAGGGAATGTGTCCATTTATTGTTTATTGTACTCTCCCAATTGCTTAGTACAGTGCTCTCCACACAGTAAGCGCTCAGTACATTCAATAGAATGAGTGAATGAGTGAATGTTGTCTCTCCCCCTTAGACTATGAGTCCAGTGTGGGACAAGGACCTTGTCTGATCTGATTATCTTTTATCTAGTCGAGTGCTTTAGCATAGTTCTTGGCACACAGTAAGGATGATGATGATGATGATTTCTGGTCAAAGAAATGGGAAAAAAATGGCCAGTGACTGTGGTGGCCACCAGGATGGTCAACCAATGGCTGGGCATCATCAGGAAGGAGTTGGAAAGCCTGAGATCCAGCTGGCCACTCCATAAAAACAGGGAATCCCCTCCCCAGAAATAGGGTGGACAGATCTGGTCATCCTACCTGGGTTGAAAATAGCACGGCCGGGGAAGGGACTGAGGAGGGCAATCAGAATGACCAGAGGGATAGAGGAGCTTCTCAATGGGAAAACACGTACATATCAATACCTAATACATTATAAATGATTTATTTATATTAAAGCCTGTCTCTCCCTCTAGATTGTGAACTTACTGTGGGCAGGGAACCTGTCTAACCAACTCTGTTGTATTGTACTTTCCCAAGGGCTTAGTACAGTGCTCTTCACACAGTGCATGCTCAGTGAATACCATTGATGATCAATCAATTAATTCATCAATGGTATTTATTTAGCACTTACTATGTGCAGAACCAAGCGCTTACGAGAACACAATACAGTGGAATTAGTGGACACGCTCCCTACCCCTAACGGGTTTACAGTCTAGAGCGTGATTGATAATAATGACGGTATTTGTTAAGCGCTTACTATTTGCCAAGCACTGTTCTAAGCGCTGGGGGGATACAAGGTAATCAGGTTGTCCCACGTAGGACTCACAGTCTAAATCCCCATTTTACAGATGAGGGAACTGAGGCCCAGAGAAGTTAAGTGACTTGCCCAAAGTCACACAGCTGACACGTGGCGGAGCCGGGATTGGAACCCCTGACCTCTGACTCCCAAGCCCGGGAAGCCACGCTGCTTCCCAGCGTAATTGATGATGAACAGACTGAAAAGTTAGGATGCTTCAAGCTGAAGAGATGCAGGCTAGGAGGGAAGGGATGTAGGTCTCAAACTGATGAAAGGCACAGCGCTTGGCACATAAGAAGGACTTCACAAATACCACAATTTTCTGGAATAGTTTCGATTACACAGTTTCCTGTGGAAAATAACAGCGGGCTTCAGAAGAGTTTGGAAAAATTCACCGAGGCTGGATTACCAGAGGGATGTCGTAGCGGGTAGAGCATGGCCCTGGGAGTCAGAGGTCATGGGTTCTACTCCCGGCTCTGCCACTTGTCTGCTGTATGACCTGGGGCAAGTCAGTTCACGTCTCTGTACCTCAGTTATCTCGTCTGTCAAATGGGGATTGATACTGTGAGCCCCATGTGGGACAGGGACTGTGTACAACCTGATATGCTCGTATCCACCCCTACTCGTAGTACAGTGTTCTACACACACACACAGCAAGTGCTCAGTAAATATGACTGAATGAATGAATACCATCATTATTATTATTATTGTTGTTGTTATTATGGGAGAGAGGAGAGGAGATGGTAAGAAGGGGGCCAAGTTCTGGGTAGAGGAGGACTAGGGAAAGTACTCGGACCAGGGAAGGGAGCCGTGAGGAGATCGGTTTATCGACGTGGGGGTTGGAGAGGGCTAGAGTAGTCAACTAACTATACTGAGGAAGTCAGCAATCAGTCCATGATGCATGTCCAGGTTGCACATTATAATAATAATTATGGTATTTGTTAAATACTTACTATGTGCCAGGCACTGTTCCAAGAGCTGAAGTAGATACATGAAAATTGGGTTGGACCCAATCCCTGTCCCACAAGGGACACACAGTCTTAATCCCCATTTTACACACGAGGGAACTGAGGCACAAAAAAGTGAAGTGACTTGCCTAAGGTCACACAGCAGAAGAGTGGTTGGAGCCTGGATTAGAACCCATGACCTTCTGACTCCCAGGTCCGTACTCTAGCCACTAGGCCATGCTTCTTCCCTTATTTTAGTTTGGCCAAAACCCAGGTTTCTTCCATGTAGAAGACTGTTCTTCCTCTTAGAAGACGGCCCCACTGAGGGGAGATTCGGATCCACATGTGTCTGCATGATCATACTCCACTGCGGTACTTCAATCGATCAATCAGTGGTATTGATTAAGCATTACCGTGTGCAGAGCACTGTACTAAGCACTTGGGAGAATTCAATACACTGCACGTCAGGGTTGATGTTAATGGGCTAATCTCAGACCACAGACACGTTGCCTTTTTTTAATGGTATCTGTTAAGCAGTTACTCTGTGCCAGGTACTGTACTAAGCGTTGGGTTAGTACAAGCTAATCAAGTCGGACACAGTCCATGTGCCACGTGGGGCTCAATCTTAACCCCCAATTTACAGATGAGGGAACTGAGTCACAGAGAAGTGAAGCGACTTGCACAAGACCACACAGCAGACAAGTGGCGAAGCCGGAATTAGAACCCAGGTCTTTCTGACTCCTAGATCCGTGCTCAATCCACTAGGCCACGTTGCTTCCCTTTTAGATCAGCAATGCAATAGCAAAACATTGCTAACTGGAACGACGTTGGGTACAGAGTGCTTCTTTATACCACAAAAATGATCTCTCCACCCCCATCTAAGAACGTCTTTCCACCAGGCAAGGGATTTAACTAAGCAGAACAAGGATCCCCAAAGCGTCCCCACCATCCTGGCCATCCGGCTGAGCTTTCTTCTCCTGAACCGAAGGCAGCAGCCGCGACCACTCGCGTTGATCACGCGCAGCGGGCTCGGCGGGCAGACCCAAGTTCCTCGGTTGAAACTAACCGCACGGGAACGCTTGACGAGAAACATCTTAATGGCAGTCGACAGGGAGACCTTCTCGAGCAGTTTCTCCAGGGTCACCGACAAGCACCGAGAAGCAACGTGGCCTGATGGTTAGAGCCCGGCCTGGGAGTCAGAAGGACCTGGATTCTAGTCACTACGCTTCTCTGTGCCTCAGTTCCCTCATCTGGAAAATGGGGTCTGTGAGGCCTATGTGGGACTTTGTCCAGCCCAATCGTCTTGTATCTACCCCGGCGCTTGGAACAGTGCCTGGCATATAGAAATCACTTCACAATTCCCACAATTATTATTAAGCCACATGGTACCGATGGTTGGAGCAGGCTAGCCTCACGTGGGACAACCTGATTACCCTGTATCTCACCCAGCGCTTAGAACAGTGCTCGGCACATAGTAAGCGCTTAACAAATACCAACATTTATTATTATTATTACAGTCTAATCGGGGGAGACAGACAGATAGGGAGACAAATCACACAGCCTACCAGACTCAGGGCTTCCTTTTCTTAATGGCACTTGTTAAGTGCTTACTATGTGTCAAGCACTGTTCTAAGTGCTGGAGTAGATACAAATTGACCAGGTTGGACACGGTCCCTGCCCTATATAAGGCTCACAGTCTAAGTAGGAGGGAATAGGATTTACTCTCCATCTTGCGGATGAGGAAACTGAGGCACAGAGTAGTTAAGTGACTTGCCCAAGGTTACCCAGCCGAGAAGCGTCAGAGCTGGGATTAGAACCCAGGTCCTCAGGCTTCCAGGCTTTTGCTCATCCTACCAGGCCACGTCACGTAACACGGTTGGTTCCTCTAAGCATCCTGGTGTCCCCGGCAGAAACAGAGTCCTGGGCTGAAGGGATCGTGGGGATGATCTGGGAATGGTCTTGCATGAGGACATGGAGATATTTCACCTAGAGCACACTGGGTGTCAGCTCCGGCAAACTCCTAGGGCATCCAAAAATTGTGTTGTGTCACAGTTGTGTCTACGCATCACTCTCGGGCCCTGCGCAAATGGGATTTGTTAAACCCTTACCATGCGTCAAGCACCGTTCTAAGCACCTGGGTAGATACAAGCTAATCAGGTTGGAGACCTTCCCTGTCCTACATGGGACTCACAACCTATTTTCCACATGAGGTAACTGAGGCACAGAGAAATTAAGTGACTTGCCCAAGGTCACACAGCAGACAAGTAGCAGAACCAGGATTAGAACCCAGGTGCTCCTGACTCCCAAGCCCTTGCTCTATCCACTAGCTACGCGGCTTCTCCGAGACCTAAGTATTCTGAGCCGCAGGAGGGGCGCTGAAGCAGCGTGGCTCAGAGGAAAGAGCCTGGGCTTCGGAATCAGAGGTCATGGGTTCGACTCCCGGCTCTGCCACTTGGCAGCTGTGTGACTGTGGGCAAGTCACTTCACTTCTCTGGGCCTCAGTGACCTCATCTGTAAAATGGGGATTAACTGCGAGCCTCACGTGGGACAACCTGATTACCCTGTATCTACCCCAGCGCTTAGAACAGTGCTCGGCACATAGTAAGCGCTTAACAAATGCCAACATTATTATTAGACCACACTGCCTCCCACGCCTCAGTTGGCTGCCCTGAGCCTAACCTACGGCACCATTCTTAGGTGATGATGGCAGCATGATGCTGAAGTGTCCTCAACCCCACGTGAGTGAGCTCAAACAGGATTTCCTTCAGATCCTGTCAGAAGACCCACCGTGGGCAGCGGATGCTTCTACCAACTCTGTTGGATTGTACTTTCCCAAGTGCTTACTATAGTGCCGTGCACACAGTAAGGGCTCAATAAATACCATCGATTAATTGATTGATTGAGAAAATGTGGGACTCTTTCGCAGCCATCTTGGAGGGTGGCCACACTTCCCTCGCAGTATGAAGAAAACCACGACCTTTCACACAACAAACCGCAACCTTCCTCACAACAAACCACAACAGACAAGTCCCAGAAGATGCAGGAATCAGTAACCCCCCCAGCTGACTGCATCTCACAAGGGCTGCTTGAAGAGGCCATGTGGTTTAGTGGACAGAGTCCAGGTCTGGGAGTCAGGAGGACCTTGGTTCCGATCCCGACTCCTCCTCATATCTGCTTTGTGACCTTGGGCAAGTCGCTTCACTTCTCTGAGCCTCAGTTACCTCACCTGTAAAATGGGGATAAGAGCGTGAGCCCCACTGTGGGACAGGGACTGTCCAACCTGATTAACTTGTACCTATCTCAGTGCTTAGAAGAGTGCTTGGCACACACCAAGTGCTTAAAAAGCACCGTAATCATAATTATGAAGGGCCCCGGGCCGCATTCATGAAGGGAACTGGTGTGTATGAGCTACAGTGAACGCTTTAATCTCTAAAGAAGGCCAACAGGCTCCATTTTGAGCAAGGGGAGCCACCGATTCCCTCCTGCCTCTCCCTCCCAGGATCTTGTTGGGTCCCTTCCTCCTACCCAGAACGTTCCTTTCCTCCATCTTAAAGTTAGACCGTGAGCAATTCAACCTGGGTCAGATCCACGCCCCACCCAGCCCAGGGCCCCGAGCCGAGCAGGGTCACCGGGACAATGGGAGGAAGCGGGCAATGGGTCACCCTCCTGGACACCCACTCCCACACCTCCCCAGACATCCATCTTTCCCTCCGCCCCCAACCAATCCTAATTTTCCCCCTAGTAACCCATTACGGGCTGTTCATCCGTGACTTTCTCCAAACACATCTCGAACCCGCTGACATTTTCGGCCTGCGTCATTATAAATCCGTCCGCCTCCCGTCAGGCTTTCCATCGCCCTCTCCCCGACCCTTCCTCTCCACGGAGTGACTTATCGCCAGCTCCTTTCGCCGCGACCCTTCCATTCTAGGGGAAGGGAAAATAAATAAGGGCTCGCCCGCTTTCAGCTTAACCGTTCTTCACCTTATTGCCTCAGCTGGCTCTGTGGATTATACATGCCGGTGGAGAGTTCTGAATTTTAATTTCCGGCTTTTTAATTGAATGTTCAGCATGGAGGTACACGCTACGTGTAGTAAGCGCTGGAAGCAATAAGTAAATTAGCCTGCACGGCGGCGATATCCACCATCTGGTGCTCCCGATCCAATACCCGGACGGATCTGGGAAGAGGAAGGAAATAGCTAACCAAAATGGTGACTCCCCTCGTGTTTCAGTCAGCATCTAGCATCCATCCCGGGACCCTAAGCAAAGCCCACCTCTAGCCTGGGGTCTTGGCTGTATGCTCGTCGCCTGCTAGCCCGGGGCAGGAGATGAGGTGTCGTGGGTTCCTGGCGTGTTCGAGGGTTGGTTGCCCCTTTCCTGGTCACTCTCACGAATGCCCCTGCTCTTGGGAAGCAGCTTGGCGTAGCGGATAGAGCAGTGGATAGAGCATGGGCTTGGAATCAGAAGGTCATGGGTTCTAATCCTGGCTCTGCCACTTGTCTCATGTGTGACCTTGAGCGGGTCACTTTACTTCTATGTGCTTCAGTTACCTCATCTGTAAAATGGGGGTTGAGAGTGTGAGTTCCATGTAGTTCCAATTTGCTTATATCCACCCCAGCACTTAATATAGTACCTGGCACATAGTAGCGCTTAACACATACCATCATTAATAATAAAAATAATAATGGCATTTATTAAGTGCATACTATGTGCCAGGCACTGTACTAAGTGCTGGGATGGGTACAAGCACAGTCCCTGTCCCACCGTAGTCTTAATCCCCATTTTACAGATGAAGTAATGGAGGCCCAGAGAAGCAAAGTGACTTGTCCAAGGCCACACAGCAGACAAGTGGCAAAGCTGAGATTAGAACCCGTGACCTTCTGACTCCCAGGCCCGTGCTTTAGCCCCTACACTCCTCGAACAGACTAGTGGTGTTGTCAGAGGCAGAGGGCTGGACCAGAAGGAGTGTCTGGGGCTTGTCCAGCGCGAGGGGGCGTGGAGTTGGGCCTCCAGTCAAGGCGGCGCTCAGAGAAGCACGGTGGGGTTGGGCGTCTCAGCGCGAAAAGCCTGAAGGAGGCCAAGTAAGAACACTTGAAGCCCTTACACATCTGGCAATAGCTCACTCCCAAATCTAAATCAGGAAAGAGAAGAACTCAAGCTGGAAAGCGCAGAACTTCCTCCAGGCCCCGCTCGGTGCGAGGGGAGGAGAGGTGAAATGTGGGGAGGAGGTGAGATCGCTCTCTGAGAAGTCGCTCTCCCGTAGCTTCCTCCGGCCCCTCTCTCTTTGTCCCTCCCCTCTGGGGGTTCCACACATACCATCTCCAGGAACACAGTCTGCTTGCCTCCCCCAACCTCTCACCCCGGGCAGCTGATATAAGTCCCCAGACCTGGGGCAACAAGGCATTTGGGGCTGTAGGTCCCACCCCAAGAACTGCCATTCTGGGTAAAGAAAGTCTGGGTCCCAGTCAGCCTTTCGGGCTCCTAGAAAAGCAGACCGTGAGAGCTTCCTTCCAATCCCGTCCCCAGACCGGTGCCATGAGGCCCACAGGGGCCGACAGGCCTTGTTCCCAGCAGTCTTTCGGTGGGCGGGCATGGGAGGGACAGAGAATTTGGAGGCGTTGGCAATGGGGAAGGCCTGGTGGATGCCAAGCAGCTGTTTTGAGCTCAGCCACTTCCCTCCTTCCAACCTCCTCAGTGGGGCCGGGCCTGAGACTTGGGCATTCTTAGCCCGAAACTGTATTATCCCTCTCAACTGTAAACTCACTGTGGGCAGGGAACGTGTCAACCAACCCTTGTTCTATTGTACTCTCCCGAGCAGCTGGTACAGTGCACTGCACATAATAAGCGCTCAACAATTGCTATGGATTGCTTATGATTATCAATTGACCATAAAGCACTTGATCGCCTCTTCCTACCTCAACTCATTGCTTTCCTATTACAATCCAGCTCGCACACTTCTCTCCTCTAATTCCGACCTTCTCATTATACCTCCATCTCATCTATCTTGCTGTCGACCTCTCACCCACCTTCTGCCTCTGGCCCAAAACATTTCCTACTTCATATCCGACAGAGAATTACTCTCCCCACCTTCAAAGCCTTCCTGAAGGCGCATCTCCTCCAAGAAACCTTCCTTGACTAAGCCCTCATTTCTTCCCTTCCACGTCGCCCTGGTTTGCTCTCTTTATTCACCCCTTCCTCACCACCCCCCTCCCCCAAACCACAGCATTTATGTACGTACATATCCATAATTTATTTATTCATAGTAATATTTGTTTTCCCCTCTAAACTGTAAGCTCACTGTGGGTAAGGAATGTGTCTACTAACTCTGTTATCATGTTACATTGTACTCCCCCAAGTGCTCAGTACAGTGCTCTTCACACAGTAAGCACTCAATTAATACGATTAATTGATGACACCCGTTTTATTGACATGGAAGCTGAGGACCAGAGAGATGAAGATATTTGCTCGAAATCATTGCAGGCCAGAATCAGAGCTGAGACACTCCCCTTACGGGAACTGCACCCAATAGGATTATCTTGATTTGATCCCAGCATTTATCACATAGTAAGCTCTTAACCCCCTCTCAGGGTCGCACCTGGAGAGTTTCCAGTCCTCTACCATTCTCGGCTACGGGAGGGAGAGTCAAGCAGAGGCCCGTCCATCCCATTCCTAGCTCGGCCTGTGGCTGGCGAGTGGAAGGCCACCTGCTACAAGTCAAAACTCACCCGTGCCGGGCAGCCAGCGTCACGGGAGAGAGTCGAGGGCGGAGACTCGGGTTTACGGCGCAGAAGGAGGCAACGGTAAACCACTTCAGTATTTGGGATGAGCCTGTGTTTCCCGCTGCTCCAGTTCTATAGGCTGTCTGGAGAAAACCCTACAGGTACACTATGAGAACGATTGCAGATGGAGAGCGGGGCATTTCTGGGAGAGATGGGTCCGTGGTGTCGCTATGGGTCGGAAACGACTCGACGGCATAGGACAAGACAAGCTCAACAAATATTCTAACAATAATTCACTTCCAAGAGTGAAAGTCTAATTTTTAGTAGAACCGAAAGGTGCTTAAGGCAGGAGCGAAGGAGCATTATGTGTGTCTGGGGAGACTTTGGGGGGCAATCCAGGGGACAGTCTGGGGGAGCTCCCCCTACAATGGGAGAGATGGGAGAGATGGGGATACTACAGGTCCCCAATTTCTTTTGGGGACAGGGTCCTGACAGCCTATAGAACTGGAGCAGCGGGAAACATAGGCTCATTTTCCCCCCTTCACTGTGCTGGGCTGGCCCCTGGACACTCCCATGCCCAACAGGAGCCACGTTGGGCTAGTTGGGGGAGCAGATGACATTTCTTGGGGCCCACTGGCTACCTGGCATGTGACAACCCAACCTTGTACTGAGGTAGCCTCGGGTGGGGCTGTAGTCATGCTGGGGCCAAGTCTGCTTCTCCCATGGGAAAGCTCTTTTTGGCGAGGGATTGTGTCCTTTTACCGTTATATTAATAATAACGTTGGTATTTGTTAAGCGCTTACTATGTGCAGAGCACTGTTCTAAGCGCTGGGCTGAGTACAGTGCTGAGTTAAGAAGCAGTGTGGCTCAGTGGAAAGAGCACGGGCTTGGGAGTCAGAGGTCATGGGTTCTATTCTCGGCTCCGCCACTTGTCAGCCGTGTGACTTTGGGCAAATCACTTAACTTCTCTGTGCCTCAGTTACCTCATCTGGAAAATGGGGATTAAGACAGTGAGCCCCATGAGGGACAACCTGATTGCCTTCTATCTACCCCAGTGCTTAGAACAGTGCTTGGCACATAGTAAGTGCTTAAAAAATACCATTATTATCATTATTATCATTAGTGCTGTGCACACAGTAAGCGCTCAATATATATGATTAAATGAATGAATGAAAACAATATTTCTCCTTGAAATAATTACTACCAGAACAGCCACAAGGGCTCTTATTGTTTTACCATTCCAGTAGGGTTCATTTCAGTTCTCCCTCTACTATGAAGCAGCCTGGTCTAGTGGAAAGAAAACGGGCCTGGGAATCAGAGGACCTGGGTTCTAATCATGGATCTGCCACCTGCCTGCTGCAGGACCTTGGTAAAGTCACTTCATTTCTCTGTGCTTCGGTTCCCTCATGTGCTAAATGGGGATTTAATACCTGCTCTCCCTCCTGCTCAGACTGTGAGCCCTGTGCGGGGCCTGATTATCTTTCATCTCTCGCAGCAGCCTAGTACGTCCATACTCCAGTCCATACTTCACTCTGCTGCCCGGATCATTTTTTTACAAAATGTTTAGGACATGTCACCCCACTCCTTAGAAAACTCCAGGGGTTGCCCATCCACCTCTGCATCAAACAGAAACTCTTCAGCACTGGCTTTAAAGCAGTCCATCACCTTGCTCCCACCTACCTGTTGCCGACTTGTTCATTCCAAGCGCTTAGTACAGTGCTCTGCACATAGTAAGCGCTCAATAAATACTACTGAATGAATGAACCTACCTACCACCTACCGGCTCCGCCACTCGTCAACTTGTGTGACTGTGGGCAAGTCACTTCACTTCTCTGGGCCTCAGTTCCCTCATCTGTAAAATGGGGATTAAGACTGTGAGCCTCACGTGGGACGACCTGATGACCCTGCATCTCCCCCAGCGCTTAGAACGGTGCTCTGGACATAGTAAGCGCTTAACAAATACCAACATTATTATTATTAGCTCACCTCGCTACTCTCCTACTAAAACCCAGCCTGCACACTTCACTCTTCTAATACGAACCTTCTCACTGTGCCTCGATCTCACCTACCTCATCGCCGACCCCTCGCCCACATCCTGCCTCTGGCTTGGAATCCCCTCCCTCCTTAAATTCGACAGACGATTTCTCTCGCAAGCTTCAAAGCTTCACTGAAGGCACATCTCCTCCCTGACGAAGCCCTTCTCCCACTCCCTTCTGTGTCACCCTGAATTGCTTTGTTTGTTCTCCCCCTCAACCAGCCCCACAGCATTTATATGTATAATGGTAATTTATTTATATTAATGGCTGTCTCCCCCCCAGAAAGTATAAGTTCATTTTGGACGGGGACGGGGTCTGTTTACTGTTGTATTGTACTCTCCCAAAGAATTAGTACAGTGCTCTGCACACAGTAAGAGCTCAATAAATATGAATGAATGAATGAATTAATTAATACAGCGGTTGGCCTATATTAAGTGCTTAACAAACACCACAGTATTGCCATTTCGTGGCTCTCGGATCAGGGCTCTTTCCTGTCAGCCTATAGCTTTCTTCAACCACTCCCAAACCGAGCCCAGAAGTCCGTGCTTCCAGGGGCCATCCGAATCCCCACTAGCTCTGCCTCTCAGACGGGGAAAGGCTCAGAGCTTGGGCCAATTGTCCCAATTTCCCATTCCCTCAAGCCCCAGCAGAGTGCCAACTCCGGGCTAAAAAAGCCCCAGCCCTAAGGGTTTAGACATCCTGCTTCCACGGCTCTCCACATAAAGAAAAGTGTGATTGGCTGAAAAGGGATACAGAGAAAGTTTCTTCAAAGAATTTGGGCCTAGGAGTCAGTACTTTTTTTTTTAAAAGTAGTTGTTCAGTGCTTACTCTGTGGCAGGCATTATGCTAAGCACTGGGGTAGTTATAGGCTAATCAGGTTGGACACGGTCCCTGCCCACAGTCTAAATCCCCATTTTTCAGAAGAGGTAACGGACGCAGAGAAGTGACTTGCCCAGGATCTCACAGCAGACAAGTGGGGCAGCCAGAATTAGGACCCAGGCCCTTCTGCCTCTCAGGCCCATGCTCTATCTAATAGACCACCCTGCCTACTGGCTTGCCCTACTTTGAGATGGTGAGGGTGGACGTGGCCGAGCTCTATTCATCTGTAGACTGTAGACTCGTTGTGGGCAGGTAACGTGATTACGAATTCCTTTATGCTGTACTGTCCCAAGCGCTTAGTACAGGGCTCCGCACACAGTAAGTGCTCCATCACCTTGCCTCCTCCTACCTCTCCTCCTTTATCTCTTATCTCTCTCCCACCCCGCACGCTCCGCTCCTCCGCCGCCCACCTCCTCACCGTCCCCCGTTCTCGCCTATCCCGCCGTCGACCCCTGGGCCACGTCCTCCCGCGGTGCCGGAAAGTCCTCCCTCCTCACCTCCGACAATCTAATTCTCTTCCTCTCTTCAAAACCCTACTTAAAGCTCACCTCCTCCAAGAGGCCTTCCCAGACTGAGCTTCCCTTTTCCCTCTGCTCCCTCCACCGCCCCCTTCACCTCTCCGCAGCTAAACCCTCTTCTCCCCTCTCTCCCTCTGCTCCTCCCCCTCTCCCGTCCCCTCCCCTCAGCACTGTACTCGTCTGCTCAACTGCACATATCTTCATTACCCTATTTATTTTGTTAATTAGATGTACATCACCTTGATTCTATTTATCTGCTATTGTTTTAATGAGATGTTCTTCCCCTCGATTCTATTTATCGCCATTGTTCTCGTCCGTCCGTCTCCCCCGATCAGACCGTAAGCCCGTCAAAGGGCAGGGACTGTCTCTATCTGTTACCGATTTGTCCATTCCAAGTGCTTAGTACAGTGCTCTGCACATAGTAAGCGCTCAATAAATACTATTGAATGAATGAAATACCATTGATGATGATAAAATACAATAAATGGTGGGAAAATATTTTGTAAAAATAACAGTATGGAACACATTTGAAGTAGCATTATTAATGAACACTTGGGTACTGCAACATAAGATGATCCATATATTTTAATTTTTTTTCTCATAGTCCAAGGCAACCTGACTTTACTATAATCTTCATTAAGATGAAATGTTCTATGCTACTGCTTTCCAAAGACTAGACACTGTTAATAGACACTGATAGCCCCATCTGACAAGGATTACTTTATTTCAGCAGCCCTGGCCCTGTGGCTTTACTGCAACCAGGGGGAAGATGTAAAGCATTGTGGCCTAGTGGATAGAGCACAGGCCTAGGAGTGAGAAAGACCTGGGTTCTAATCCCGGCTCTATGATCTTGGGCAAATCACTTCCCTTTTCTGTGCCTCCATTACCTCATCTGTAAAATGGGAATCCCTTGTGGGACAAGGACTGTGTTCAACCTGATTTGCTTGCACCCCCCCCCCCATCGCTTAGTATAGTGCCTGGCACATAGTAAGCACTTAATAGATACCACTATCGTTATTATTAGAGCAGGAAAAGTTAACATTAGCTTTCACATTCACTAGGCCTCATAGTGATAATAATCATTATGGTATTTGTTAAGCGCTTACTATGTGCCGAGCACCGTTCTAAGCGCTGCAGTAGGTACAAGGTAATCCCACTGGGGGCTCACAGTTTTAATTCCCAGTTTACAGATGAGGTGACTGAAGCACAGAATAGTTAAGTCACCCAGCAGACAAGTGGTGGAGCCAGGATTAGAACTCACGTCCTCGGACTCCCAAGCCTGTGCTCCTTCCACTGAGCCATGCTGCTTCTCCTCCTCATCAATCTCTATCCAGAATGGCACATGCTGGGGCCAGTATACTGAGCAGTCCTGATTTGACTTGACATTTTGGGAAATCACGTTGATATCCTCTCTCTCCTCCCCATCCCGAGCACAGACCCTTTGTGGGGGTCTTGTGTTATCTTTCCCCAACAGTGAAGTGGACCAGCCAGCCGGATGAGGTCACTTGTGGTAAAGGGCGTGAACTCTTCCGAGGGAAAGAGGCAGCTGCTTCCTCCTCTGTGTTTATTTTTAATATCGCCCGACCAGAGCGTCTGTCACCGGTTTCCCCGAACCCTATCATCAGAAGAGCGGAGACTGAGGTGGGGATGGGATTAAAAAAACAAAAAACCCCAACGCAGTTCCAAAGGTTTTTTTAAAACCTCAAAATGCACAAAAATATGTTTCCGCTGCCTTTGCAGCCATACTGGATAGCAACAATTGGCCGGATGGTTTAATCAATCACAGCCCAGCCTCAAAAAATCTTTTCCAAGATTACGTTTGTCAGACTTTTTTATGGTATTTTGTTAAGCGCTTACTACGTGACAAACACTGTTCTAAGCATGGGGTAGGTAGAAGTTAATTAGGTTGGACAAAGGCCCTGTCCTACATGAGACTTACGGTCTAAGCAGGAAGGAGAATAGGTATTTAATCCCCATTTTACAGTTGAGGAAACTGAGGCATGGAGAAGTTAAAGGAGTTGCCCAAGGTCACACAGCAGGCAAGTCGCAGAGACAGGAAGGGAACCCATGTCCTCTGACTCCCAAACCCATCATCTTGCCACTAAGCCATGCTGCTTCTCTAGACACGATCCTATTAACTGAGAACCCAGTGGATAAAGTGCATTTTTCTAAATACTTGGGGGAGTAGAATACAAAGAAGCTGATGTAGAGTGATGGTCTCCTCAACAGAAATCTTCTTTGGGACTCAGAATATTACTACTACTACTACTACTAATAATATCCGTTAAGCACTTGCTACGTTCCAAGTATTCAATTAAGCACTTGTCTTATGCCGTCAAGTCGTTTCCGACCCATAGCGACACCACGGACCCATCTCACCCAGAACGTCCCGCTCTTCATGTGCAATCGTTCTCGTAGAGGATCCAGAGCGTCTTCTTGGTAAAAATCCAGAAGTGGTTTACCACTGCCTCCTTCCGCGCAACAAATGTTTGAGTCTCTGCTCTCTACTCTCCACTTGAAGCAGCGTGGCTCAGTGGAAAGAGCAGGGGCTTGGGAGTCAGAGGTCACGGGTTCGAATCCAGGCTCTGCCACTTGGCAGCTGTGTGACTGTGGGCAAGTCACTTCACTTCTCTGGGCCTCAGTGACCTCATCTGTAAAATGGGGATTAACCGCGAGCCTCACGTGGGACAACCTGATGACCCTGTATCTACCCCAGCGCTTAGAACAGTGCTCTGCACATAGTAAGCGCTTAACAAATACCAACGTTATTATTATTATTACTCTCTTTCCGTGCTGCTGCTGCCCAGTGCAGGGGAGTTTTGACTTGTAGCAGATTGTCCGCCCCTCGCTAGCCACTGCCGATGTTAGGAGTGAAATCAGTATGCCTCTGCTTGATTCTCCCTCCCCAAGCTGAGACCGGTAGAGTACTGGAAGCATTCCAGTGCGACCCTGAAAGGGGACTATTAAGCACTAGGGTAGATAAAAGATAGTCAGGTCCCACTTGGGACTCACAAAGTAGGAGGGAGGACACGCATTCAATCTCCATTTTGCAGATGAGGGACGTGAAACACAGGGAAGTGAGGTGACTTACCCCAGGTCACTCAGAGGACAAGTTGGGGAGTCGGGATTAGAACCCAGAGCCTCTGACGTCGAGGCGCCTGCTCTTTCCACTAGGCCATGCAACTGCCCTGCTTCCCTGCTGTCTGCCCATTCAGAAGGATGAGTGAGAATGTAAGCACCGACTTTCCATTTGGAGGAAGGAGTGAAAGGAGGGAGGGATTTTAGGGGTGGGCGGAAGGGGAATGAGGCCAGGGAGGGGACACTCTTCGAAGAGCTAATAGGCCAGAGAGTCACCTTTTTGGTCTTTTCTGCCCTGACTTTCCAGAGTCATGAAATGAGCCGACCTGGGGGTCTGACTTCAAAATCCACGGGGGCAACTGATCCCATCATTCCAAGGAATTGGCATCTGCATGTTGAGCGAGTGGGGACAAAAGTCAGGGAACAACATCCCTCTACAGTTCCCCGCAGAAGTACTGCGGCCTACTGGAAAAGGCACGGGACTGGGAGTCAGAGCACCTGGGTCCACCCCTTTTGTGCTCTGTGACTTTGGGCAAGTCATATAATGTCTCTGTGCCTCAGTTACCTCATCTGTAAAATGGGGATTAAGATTGTGAGCCCTATGTGGGACAGAGACTGTGTCCAACCCGATTGTATCTACCCTCAGCACTTAATATAGGGCCTGGCACAAAGTAAGTGCTTTCTACTGCCCACCCCGCACGCTCCGCTCCTCTGCCGCCCACCTCCTCACCGTCCCTCGGTCTCGCCTATCCCGCCGTCCACCCCCGGGCCACGTCCTCCCGCGGTCCCGGAATACCCTCCCTCCTCACCTCCGACAATCTAATTCTCTTCCCCTCTTCAAATCCCTACTTAAAGCTCACCTCCTCCAAGAGGCCTTCCCAGACTGAGCTCCCCCCTTTTCCCTCTGTTCTCTCTACCCTCCCTTCACCTCTCCACAGCTAAACCCTCTTCTCCCTCCTCTCCCTCTGCTCCTCCCCACTCCCGTCCCCTCCCCTCAGCACTGTACTCGTCCGCTCAACTGTATATATCTTCATCACCCTATTTATTTTGCTTAATGAGATGTACATCACCCTGATTCTATTTATCTGCTATCGTTTTAAGGAGATGTTCTTCCCCTCAACTCTTTTTATTGCCATCGTTCTCGTCTGCCCGTCTCCCCCGATTAGACCGTAAACCCGTCAAAGGGCAGGGACTATCTCTATCTGTTGCCGATTTGTACATTCCAAGCGCTTAGTACAGTTCTCTGCACATAGTAAGCGCTCAATAAATACTATTGAATGAATGAATGAATGAAAGAGATACCAAAATAAAATAAACCACAACAAAAGAATCCCCAAAACACTTAATACATTTCCATGATGGATATTGAAATGCATCAAAATAGGAGCCCTCTCCTGACCGTAAGCCCGTCAACTGGACCAGCATTCCACCCTGTCTGGATGATTTTCCGGGCATTAAATACTCTCACTAAATCATTCTTGTGCCTGACTGGCATCACTGAGTCTCAGAAGTTCAATTAATTTCCCTCGTGTTTCATATTCAAGCAGTAAAATCAACCTGAAGTCATATACGCCTCGGGGAGGAGAGAAATCAGTATCCTTAAAGATAAGAGTTTCCCTCTCGATGCCTTGGGTTTGCTCATTGCCTGCTGCTCCTCAGAGCATAAGTCACTGTCAGGTCCAATTTGTCTCAATTTCCATCCGAAAGCCTGGCTGTCCCGCCCTTTTTTTGAGTTAAGGAAGGAAGGCACAGCAGTAAGCAGCAAGGAGGTACTGTTTGATATACTATCCTCGCAACCGGGGGTAGGCAGAGGGGTTCCAGGCTTAGAACAGTGCTTTGCACATAGTAAGAGCTTAACAAATGCCATCATTATTATTACCAGGCCATCATAAAGCGAGTCCCCTGTAGTAAATCCAAGTCGTCTAATAGTAATATGGCATTAGTTAGCCGCTTACTACGTGCCAAGCACTGTTTTAAACGCTGGGGTAGATACAAAGTAATCAGGTTGTCCCACATGGGGCTCACAGTCTTAATCCCCATTTTATAGATGAGGTCACTGCGGCACAGAGAAGTTAAGCGGCTTGCCCAAGGTCACACAGCAGACGAGTGGCGGAGTCGGGATTAGAACCCACGCCCTCTGATTCCCCAGCTCTTTCCACTAAGCCACCAATTGCCAGGGTCAGCGCTTTGCCCCCAGAATGTCTGCCCAGAGCTGACCCAAATCATCACGGAAAGAGGACGGGAAGGAAGAATTGGTTCATCTCTCTTCTCAACAACTTGGCAGGCCTGACAAGGCCTAACTAATGAGGCCTAACTTGGCATGCATAGCATTATTCATTCATTTATTGAGCGATTACTGTGTGCAGAACACTGTGCTAAGAGCTTGGGAGAGTACCACACAACAACAAACAGACACACGCCTTGCCCGCAAGGAGCTTTCAGTCTAAAGCACTGTGTGGGTTCATCCTCCTCTTGTGGGCTTTAGCCTTTCATCTCTAGACTCTAAGCTCGTTGTGGGTAGGGAATGCGTCTGCTTATTGTGTCTCCCAAGCGCTTACTACAGTCCTCTGCACACAGTTAGTGTTGAATAAACACAACTGACTGACTGATCTCTGGCACCCCCGGGGCAGCGAGGGCCTGCGTACCTTTCCCAAGAGCAGGGGGCGGTTCCCGAATGTGGTCAGGAAAGGGGCATTTCAGGAACCCACGGGCCCTCACCTCCCTCGTGCCCGGGCTGGCAGCCGATACGCAAAGAGCCAAGACCCCAAACTGGAGATGGGCTTTGGGTCAGGGGCCCGGGGTGGAAGCTGAATGCTGACAGAAAGTAGAAGAGGGCTGGGGTCTGGGAGAGTATGCTACCCAGGCAGGGCTGCTGGGGAAATGACGTTGCCTGAGTCTCCAGGCTGAGGAACTAAAGCTCACTGTGGGCGGGGAATGCATCTGTTTATTGTTATTTTGCACTCTCCCAAGCATTTAGTACAGTGCTCTGCACACGGTAAACGCTCGATAAATATGACTAACTGATCGTTCTTCAGCGACTGCTGTCAGGCCAGGAGGGTAGAAGTGACTCTCAACCCTTCTGAGCTTCTTTTGGAGTACTGGTAAAGCTCTCTGAGTGGAAATCTCAGAGGCCCAAACACTCAGTCATCCGTGGGCCCAGGACTGGCCCCTACTCAGGGGGTGAAGCTCCAATCCTCCCCCCACGTGGGAGAAACACCGGCAGCTCCTCGAGAACTGAGGGAGAACAGAGGGTGCTCACCTGGAGGAGCGGAGTGGGAACCATTTCGCCCGAGCGAGCATCTGCTTGTGATATCTAAGTTATGGAAGAGATGGGATGATAATCAATAGTAGTGAATGCCTATCAAATGCTGTTCCCCCTCCTACTTAGACCTGGAATACCATCCAGGACAGGGACTGTGTCTGAGCTAATTAGGTTGTACCTACCTTCAGCTCTTAGAACGGTGTTTGACATATAGTTAGTGTTTAATAAATACCTCAAATAAATGCCGGTATTTTTTCAAGACTCTCTCCTAGCAGTAGAAGTAACCCACTCCAGAACCCACTTGGTGACGTTCACGGTACCAGGCACTTGCGAAGAACAGAACTTCTAGATTGAGCCTGTTGTTGGGTAGGTGCCGAATTGGTGCCGAATTGTACTTTCCAAGCGCTTAATACAGTGTTCGGCACACAGTAAGCCCTGAATAAATATGATTGAATGAAGGAACATAATTAAGAATTGACTCATTACCTACCCACCAGGAGTTTACAGTCTAGAGACAATCATAAAAATTTTGACTAGGGTAATAATAATAATAATGTTGGTATTTGATAAGCGCTTACTATGTGCAGAGCACTTTTCTAAGTGCCGGGGTAGATACAGGGTAATCAGCTTGTCCCACGTGAGGCTCACAGTCCTAATCCCCATTGTACAGATGAGGTAACTGAGGCACAGAGAAGTGAAGTGACTTGCCCACAGTCACACAGCTGACAAGCGGCGGAGCAGGGATTGGAACCCATGACCTCTGACTCCCAAGCCCATGCTCTTTCCACTGAGCCGCGCTGCTTCTCTAAAGTCAAAATAAATAATTGAAGAGACATCAATCAATCCAATGTATTTATTGAGTGCTTACTATGTGCAGAGCACTGTACTAAGCACTTGGGAGAAGACAATATAACAGTGTTGGTAGATGTGTTTCCTGCTCACAACGAGCTGAGAATGACTATAAATATGTTCCTAAGCGTTAGAGTTGGTTAACGGGTTTATCAATCAACCAATCAATCAAGTATATTTATTGAAAGCTTACTGGGCGCAGAGCACTGTAGTAAGCGCTTGGGAAAGTACAACAAAACAGAGTCGGTAGATATGCTCCCTGTCTATTCATTCAATCGTATTTATTGAGCATTTACTGTGTGCAAAGCACTGCACTAAGCGCTTGGGAGGCACATTTCCTGTCCACAATGAGCTCACAGTCTAGACGGGGAGACAGACATGAAAGTAATAATAATGATATTGGTATTTGTTAAGTGCTTACTATGTGCAGAGCACTGTTCTAAGCGCCAGCGTAGATACAGGGTAATCAGGTTGTCCCACACGAGGCTCACAGTCTTAATCCCCATTTTCCAGATGAGGTCCCTGAGGCACAGAGAAGTGAAGTGACTCGCCCACAGTCACACAGCTGACAGGTGGCAGAACTGGGATTCGAACCCATGACCTCTGTGCTCTTTCCGCTGATAGACTATGGACGTGTACATGAGCACTATGGGACTGAGGGAGGGATGGACAAAGGGGGCGAATTCAAGTGCGAGAGGGCGGCGGAAGGGAGCGGAAGAAGGGGAAAGGAGGGTTTAGTCAGAGAAGGCTGCTTGGAGGAAGTTTCCCTTCAGTAAAGTTTGAAGGCGGGGAGAGTAATCGTCTGTTGGATATGAAGAGGGAGGGTGTTCCAGGCCAGAGGCGGGATGAGGGCAAGAGGTCAGTGGCGAGATGGAAGGAGGTAGAGTGAGAAGGTTAGCATTAGAGGAGCAAAGTGTGCCGATTGGGGTGTAGGAGGAGAGTAGGAAGGTGAAATAGGAGGGGGCAAGGTGACCGACTGCTTTAAAGCCAGTGGTGAGGAGTTTCTGTTCGCCGCGGAGGTGGACGGGCAACCGCCGGAGATTCTTGAGGAGTGAGGGAACTGTGGACTGAACTTTTTTGTAGAAAATGATCCAGGCAGCATCTGCAGTAGAGGCGGCGTGGCTCAGTGGAAAGAGCCCGGGCTTTGGAGTCAGACGTCATGGGTTCGAATCCCGGCTCTGCCACTTGGCAGCTGTGTGACTGTGGGCAAGTCACTTCACTTCTCTGGGCCTCAGTTCCCTCATCTGTAAACTGGGGATTAAGACTGTGAGCCTCACGTGGGACTACCTGATTACCCTGTATCTACCCCAGCACTTAGAACAGTGCTCTGCACATAGTAAGCGTTTAACAAATACCACCATTATTATTATTATTATCTGGAAAATGGGGATTAAGACTGTGAGCCTCACGTGGGACAACCTGATTACCCTGTATCTACCCCAGAGCTTAGAGCACATAGTAAGCACATAGTAAGCCCTTAACAAATACCAACATTATTATTATTATTATTATGCACTTAGCAGTCAGTTGGACAATTATCAATTAGCACCGGTCAGAGCTGGCAGGCGGTCTGTGCTCTCCCCAAGGCTCCACATGGCATAGTGGATAGAGCACAGGTCTGGGGGTCAGAAGGTTGTGGGTTCTAATCCAGGTTATGCCACCCGTCTGCCATGTGGCCTTGGGAAAGTCACTTCACTTCTCTGGGCATCAGTTCCCTCATCTGTAAAATGGAGGGTTGAGACTGTGAGCCCCACATGGGACAGGGACTGTGTCCAATCTGATTTGCTTGTATCCATCCCAATGCTCAGTACAGTACCTGGCATATAGTAAGTGCTTAACAAATGCCACAATTATTATTGCTATTACTCCTCCCTCACTGAGTCTCTCTGCCCCCAACATCTCCTCGTGACTGCATTCATTTTCTTTCATTTCACATCCCTAATCCCATCACCCTCTTGCTGAAGGGTATCACATCACTCCCGGGGGAGCCAGTCATTCTCTCCTCATCCTCTCCCGCTGTGGCCCCGTCTCCCTCTGAAACGGGCGGGTAGATGGGGTCCGGAGAGTCTGAGTGACTTGTCGGGAGCTAGCGAGGGGCAAAGTTGAGACCACTCCAATTTCCTCGACCCGACGGCTCGGGCAGTGTCACTGCCCGAGCAGCCCCGCCTGTGTGGCTCACTTTCACGGACGCCCTACTTCTCCTCTGGTTTCAGTCAGTATCCAGCTTCCACCCCGGGTCCCTAGGCAAAGCCCACCTCCAGTTTGGGGTCTTGGCTCTTTCGGAGAAATGGTAAAGCGTGGATCTGGGAGTCAGAAGGACCTGGGTTCTAATCCCTGCTCTGCCACTTGTCTGCTGTTTGACACCGGGTAAGTCTTTTCACTTCTCTGTGCCTCAGTTATTTCAACTGTAAAATGGGGATTAAGACTGCGAGCCCCGTGTGGGACACGGGCTGTGTCCAACTTCATTACTCTGTATCTACCCCAGTGCTTAGAACGGGGCCCGGTACGCGTCTCGTCTTATGCCGTCAAGTCGACTCTGACCTCTACTAATGCCATGGACACATTTCTCCCAGAATACTCCTCCACCTGCAATCGTATTGTTAGTATTTCCACGGAGTTAGCGTATCCATAGAGTTGGTAAAAATACGGGGGAGGTTTACGATTACCACCTTCTGTGCTGTCAACTTGAGTCTCCGCCCTCGACTCTCTCCCACGCCGCTTCTGTCCGGCACGGGAGAGTTGTGACTCGGAGCAGATGGCCTTCCGCTCGCTAGCCACTGCCCAAGCTAGGAATGGAGTGGGCGGGCCTCTGCTTGCCACTCTCTCCCGTCGTCGAGACTGGTGGAGGACTGGAAACTCGCCAGGTGTGCCCCTGAGAGGGGGCCTGGCACATAATAGAAGCAGCGTAATAGAAGTCAGCAGCGTGGCTCAGTGGAAAGAGCCCGGGCTCAGGAGTCGGAGGTCGTGGGTTCAGAATCCCGGCTCTGCCACTTGGCAGCTCTGTGACCGTGGGCAAGTCACTTCACTTCTCTGGGCCTCAGTTACCTCATCTGGAAAATGGGGATTGACTGTGAGCCTCACGTGGGACAACCCGATGACCCTGTATCTACCCCAGTGCTTAGAACAGTCCTCTGCACATCGTAAGTGCTTAACAAATACCAACATTATTAGCAGAAGCAGCGTGGCTTAGAGGAAAGAGCCCGGGCTCGGGAGTCAGAGGTCGTGGGTTCTAATCCCGGCTCTGCCACTTGTCAGCTGTGTGACTTTGGGCAAGTCACTTCACTTCTCTGGGCCTCAGTGACCTCATCTGGAAAATGGGGATTAAGACAGTGAGCCCCACATGGGACAAGTTGATTACCTTCTATCTACCCCAGCGCTTAGAACAGTGCTTGGCACATAGTAAGCACTTAACAAATACCATCATTATTATTAGAAGTCGTAGTGAGGGCTTAATAAATCCCATTCTTCTCTCTTTGCTCGTCAGCTGCCAGGATGGGGCGGGAGGTGAGGATCCGTGGCTTCCTGGGGTGCTTGAGGATCGGATGCCCCTTCCCTGTCTGCCCAAAGGAATTGCCCTCTGGTCTTGGGAAAGGAGTGCCAGCCCTCACTGCCCTGGTGGTGACAGGGATGAAAAACGAGTGCCATCCACCCTGCAGCGTGGCTCAGTGGAAAGAGCACGGGCTTAGGAGTCAGAGGTCATGGGTTCGAATCCCAGCTCTGCCACTTGTCAGCTGGGTGACTTTGGGCAAGTCACTTCACTTCTCTGGGCCTCATTTACCTCATCTGTAAAATGGGGATTAATTGTGAGCCTCACGTGGGACGACCTGATGACCCTGTATCTATCCCGGCGCTTAGAACAGTGCTCTGCACATAGTAAGCGCTTGACAAATGCCAACATTATTATTGTCCTGGGACTTCCTGGTTCTTGAGGAGGAAACCAGCCTATCACTGGAGCAAACTTCCAGAGGAAATTTCCAGAGCAGACAGCTCCTCTGGGCCTGATGTATGTGTAAGGGGGGCATTTCTCAGTGTCCCGGAGGTGGGCTCTAATAAGGGGAGGTGAAGCCTAAGTCGGCTTCCCGGTTTACATTCCTGGCAAAGGAATCTCTCTTCCCCTCTCCCTCTCTCACCTGCAAATTGTCACATATGCATTCCTGCCTCCCTACCTGAAAGGCGCAGGATAACAAATATCAAAATTATTACGCAGTAAGGATTGTGAGTATTCAAGTCCTTCAGTAGCACAAAATTGCCAAAGTTGAAGTTGGGGGATGTAAAGTGGGGAGAGAAGAGGTTAATCTGGTATGTCGGCCCGCCACCTAAAACTCAACATGAGCAAGACTGAGCTCCTCATCTTCCCTCCCAGGCCCGGTCCTCTCCCAGACGTCCCTATCACCGTGGACGGCACGACCGTCCTTCGCGTCTCTCGGGCCCGCGATCTCGGTGTCGTCCTTGACTCGTCTCTCTCGTTCACCCCACGCGTCCTATCCGTTACCGAGACCTGCCGGTCTCACCTTTACGATATCGCCGAGATCCGCCCTTTCCTCTCCACCCGAACGGCTACCTTACCGCTACGGGCTCTCGTTATATCCCGGCTAGACCACTGCGTCGGCCTTCTCTCCGATCTCTCTTCCTCCTCTCTCGCTCCGCTCCAGTCTATTCTTCACTCCACTGCCCGGCTCATCTTCCCGCAGAAACGCTCTGGGCCTGTCACTCCCCTTCTTAAACACCTCCAGTGGTTGCCTATCGACCTCCGCTCCAAACAAAAACTCCTCACTCTGGGCTTCGAGGCTCTCCGTCACCTCGCCCCTTCCTACTTCTCCTCCCTTCTCTCTTTCTACCGCCCACCCCGCACGCTCCGCTCCTCTGCCACCCACCTCCTCACCGTCCCCCGGTCTCCCCTATTCCCCCGTCGACCCCCGGGCCACGTCCTCCCGTGGTCCTAGAATGCCCTCCCTCCTCACCTCCGCCAGGCTAATTCTCTTCCCCTCTTCAAAACCCTACTTAAAACTCACCTCCTCCGAGAGGCCTTCCCAGATTGAGCTCCCCTTCTCCCTCTACTCCCTCTACCGCCCCCCCTTCACCTCTCCGCAGCTTAACCCTCTTTTCCCCCCACCTCCCTCTGCTCCTCCCCCTCTCCCTTCCCATCCCCTCGGCACCGTACTCGTCCGCTCGACTGTATATATCTTCATCACCCTATTTATTTTGTTAATGAAACGTACATCGCCTCGATTCTATTTAGTCGCCATCGGTTTTTACGAGACGTTCTTCCCCTCGACTCTGTTCATCGCCATCGTTCTCATATGTCCGTCTCCCCCGATCAGACCGTAAACCCGTCCGACGGCGGGGACCGTCTCTATCTGTTGCCGACTTGTTCGTTCCAAGCGCTTAGTACAGTGCTCTGCACATAGTAAGCGTTCAATAAATACTATTGAATGAACGAATGAATGAATGAAGTCCTCCTGGAGGCAATGTATTTCAGGAGGTCTGTGAGGTGGGAGGAAGGCTTTGAAGCTGGCACTCAGTAAGTACTCAATAAATGCCACAGATGTTGATGCTCTTTCAAAGGCTAGGTTTGGGGACTGTTACTGCCTCTGTCTCAAACTTCTCAGTGGAACTCCTCTGCACATCTGCTCTGGAATCTCAGCGGCAGGAGGAGTGAATTTCAGAGAGATGAGTTCATGCAAGGAAAGCTCCACGATGCAGATGACTCTTACGAACCGGGTCTTGTCTAATACGGTCCGATCGGCACCTAGCATCGCCCCGTTGAACAAATGGCTTCTCCCACGGTCTTGCCAAACCATACCGGATATGAGAACTCGAACTCTTCCATCCCACCTCATGCCCCTCACCCACATTCTCCCGTGGGCCTGGAACTACAGTCCCCTTAGTATTTGACAGTCCTCTCTGTATTTGACAGTAGGAAGTAGTCTTTTTCTCTACTATTTCCCCTAACACGAAAACACTTTAGCGTCCGTCTCCCGCTGTAGACTATAAGCTCCTTGTTGGCAGGATCACGTCTACCAACTCTGCTGGATTATTCTTTCCCGAGTGCTTAGTACGCACAATAAGCGCTCAGTAAATACCATTGATTGAGCGATCGAAGACCAAAAGCAATATCCTCCGTAGAAGGCGAAGCAAAAATATCAATCCAATCCTCTATGATGAGCCATGTTTGGGGCCACAAGTGGGTCATCCACCCCCAGGTCCTGGAGGAAGACTAAGGTCAAGTGCCGCTACCCAGAAAGGTGTGGAAGCTCCAAGAGGATCAAGGGACATGGAGACAAAGCCAAGCGCAGCACCAGGCGCAGCCGACACACCACAAAAGTTCAGCCGGGGCCATCCTGGCGTGGTTCTGGGATGGTCAGAACTGGCCCCCGAGCGTCTTTGGTCATTCAAACCTCACCCGCGCCCATTCTCGACTGCCCAATAGGGGAGTCGGCTTCACATCCGCAGAGCAAGTTGTGCCCCAGAACGAGAGAACATTTAGAAGTTGGGGGTCGGGAGGGCTGCCGAGCCAGGCTCATACCATGGGGAGCAACCCCACTGATCCTAAAGCTGGGGTGCAGCAGGCTTTCGATCCGGAGCCTTCCGGTCTCAGGCGGCAGAAGAAGATAATAATGTTGGTATTTGTTAAGCGCCTACTATGGGCCGAGCCCTGTTCTAAGCGCTGGGGTGGACAGAGGGGAATCAGGTTGTCCCACGTGGGGCTCACAGTCTTAATCCCCATTTTACAGATGAGGTCACTGAGGCACCGAGAAGTTAAGTGGCTTGCCCACAGTCACACAGCTGACAAGTGGCCGAGCCGGGATTCGAACCCATGACCTCTGACTCCAAAGCCCGTGCTCTTTCCACTGAGCCACGCTGCTTCTCGTGGCAGTCACACGAGATGAGGGCAGTCACGGCCGCGGGACTTGGGGAATGGGGCCTTGAAAAAGCAGGGGGAGGGAGGAAGCCTCCACGGGCGAAGACCCTGACTGGGGCAGGACGGAAGGGCAGGCTGAACCCGGGGCGAGTGGGCTCTGGCTAATAATAATAATAATAATGTTGGAATTTGTTAAGCGCTTACTATGTGCAGAGCACTGTTCTAAGCGCTGGGGTAAACACAGGGGAATCAGGTTGTCCCACGTGGGGCTCACAGTCTTCATCCCCATTTTACAGATGAGGGAACTGAGGCGCAGAGAAGTGAAGTGACTTGCCCACAGTCACACAGCTGACAAGTGGCGGAGCCGGGATTCGAACACACGAGCCCTGACTCCAAAGCCCGTGCTCTTTCCACCGCGCCACGCTGGGACTCTCAACCTCAACGCTCTGGGCATGTCACTCCCCCCCTCAAAGATCTCCAGTGGTTGCCTATCAACTTTTGCATGAAGCAAAAACTCCTCACTGTTGGCTTCAAAGCTGTCCATCCCCTTGTCCCCTCCTACCTCACCTCCCTTCTCTCCTCCTCCAGCCCAGCCCACACACTCCGCTCCTCTGCCGCCCCTAACCTCCTTAGTGTGCCTCGTTCTCGTCTGTCCCGCCGTCGACCCCCGGCCCACGTCCTACCTCTGGCCTGGAACACCCTCCCTCCTCACATCCGCCAAACAATCCCACTTCCCCTCTTCAAAGCCCTTCTGAAAGCTCACCTCCTCCAGGAGGCCTTCCCAGACCGAGCCTCCCTTTTCTTCTGCTTCTCCTCCCTCTGCTCTACCCCCATTCCTGCCCCACAGCGCTTGTGTATATTTGAACATATTTATTATTCCATTTTATTAACGCTGTGCACGGATCTATAATCCTATTTATTTATGTCGATGCTATTGATGCCTGTCTACTTGTTTTGTTTTGTTGTCTGTCTCCCCCTTCTAGACTGTGAGCCTCTTGCTGGGTGGGGATTGTCTCTGTTGCCGACTTGTATTTTCCAAGTGCTTAGTACAGTGCTCTGCACGCAGTAAGCGCTCAATAAATATGATTGAAGGAATGAATTGGATGAATGACTGAACCTCAGAATTGGAGTGACCTGCTTGGGGCCTCAGGGGCAGGCTCATCCGGCGCCCTCTCCATCTCCTTCTGTCCTTTCCTTCTCCCTCTTCCTCCCTCTTCCACTCAGCAAGTCCACTCATTCTTCTAAGGCGCTTGCTGTTGGTTTCACCCCTGGGGATGATGCCAGGAGGAGCCGGACACAACTGTCCCCTCCTGTAGACCCAGCATTCATCCAGGCACAAACGTGCACCGAGAGGAAGTAGACACACAGTCGGGAAGTGTTCACCCAGGCAAACACGGTTACACACACACAAATACAGACTCACAATCAGGAAGTGTTCACCCAGCCTCACAAGCACACACCTACAGCCTCACACACCCCAAACAGAGTGTTCACAGCTAGGAAGTGGATGTGCACAAACACACATAAACACACACAACCAAGGAAGGTGGGCATACACCGTCGGGGGAGAGAGATGAACAAAGACGCACACGCACTTATATTCAATCAGGGAAGGGGGAGACATTCATTCATTCAATAGTATTTATTGAGCGCTTACTATGTGCAGAGCACTGGACTAAGCGCCTGGAATGTACAATTCGGCAACAGATAGCGACAACCCCTGCCCGCTGACGGGCTTACAGTCTAATCGGGAAGACAGTCAGACAAAAACAATAGCAATAAATAGAATCAAGGGGATGAACATCTCATTAACAAAATAATTAGGGTAATAAAAATATATACAAATGAGCAAATGAGCACAGTGCTGAGGGGAGGGGAAGGGAGAGGGGGAGGAGCAGAGGGAAAGGGGAGGAAAAGGGGGCTTAGCTGAGGGGAGGTGAAGAGGGGGCAGCGAGGGAGCAGAGGGAGCAGAGGGAAAAGGGGAAGCTCAGCCTGGGAAGGCCTCTTGGAGGAGGTGAGCTCTCCTATGCACAACGACAAGGAAGGAGAACACACACACGATTCTGCAATGGAAGGAAGATATATTCGCCCCCACACACTCACGCACAACCAGGGAGACATGGATCTGTGCACGTGCCCTCACAGCCAGGCGAGTCGCAGTTACTCACCTACAAATTCATTCTGTGAGTAAAACCGGCTGCCTCGGATGCCCTACCTATTTAAAACAAAAGACTCCCCATTATCTGGCCTAGAAGCCAGATCATTTGACACAGAAGAGAGAATATTAGCTCCTCACTCTGTAGGGTCCCCGCAAAGTATCCGGAGCTGAAATTTCTAAATACCGCATTACGCTTTGTAATTTTAGAAATAAGAGCAGGGTCATCTGAGCATTCCAATCAAGACTCATTGTTCTCAACTCTATAGAAAATTCAGTTGGAGATGATGCATCTGTTCAAGCCCATCACTCAAAACTAGTTCCCATCTCCTTAATCATCGGCATTGGGAAATATGAGCCCCAACAGGTAGCAGAAAAATAACGTAAAGGGGGCAACTGGTCCGCGGAACAGTGAAGCGCACAGAGTGGTGGGAAGCAGGTTGGTCTAGAGGAAAGAGCACGGGGCTGGGAGTCAGAGGTCGTGGGTTCTAATCCCAGCTCTGTTACTTGTCCGCTGTGTGACTTTGGACAAGTCGCTTCAGTTCTCTGTGCCTAATTATCTCATCTGTAAAATGGGGAACAAGATCGTGAGCCCCATGAGGGACATCGACTGTGTCCAACTTGATTATCTTGTATCTTCCCCAGAGCTTAGAACGGTGCTTGACACATAGTAAGCGCTTAACAAATACCACAATTATTATTATTGTCAACAAGTCACTTCATTTCTCTATGCCTCAGTTTCCTCATTTGTAAAATGGGGGCTAAATGCCCATTTCCCCTCCTACTTAGAGGGTGAACCTCAAGTAATAATAATAATTAATAGTGACTGTGGTATATGTTAAGCCCTTACTGTGCGTCAGGCACTGTATGAAGCACCGGGGTGGATACAAGCTAATAGGGTTGGACACAGTCCCTGTTCCACATGGAGCTCACAGTCTTAATCCCCATTTTACAGATGAGGTAACTGAGGCACAGAGAAGTGAAGTGACTTGCCCAAGGTCACGCAACAGACAAGTGAGAAGCACTTATGAGAATTAGCTTGGCTCAATGGAAAGAGTCCAGGCTTGGTCGTGGGTTCTAATCTTGGCTCTGCTACTTGTCTGCTGTGTAACTTTGGGCAAGTCACTTCACTTCTCTGTGCCTCAGTGACCTCATCTGGAAAATAATAATAATGTTGGTATTTGTTAAGCGCTTACTGTGTGCAGAGCACTGTTCTAAGCGCTGGGGTAGACACAGGGGAATCAGGTTGTCCCACGTGGGGCTCGCAGTCTTAATCCCCATTTTACAGATGAGGGAACTGAGCCACAGGGAAGTGAAGTGACTTGCCCACAGTCACACAGCTGCCAAGTGGCAGAGCTGGCATTCGAACTCATGACCCCTGACTCCAAAGCCCGGGCTCTTTCCACTGAGCCACGCTGCTGGGATTAGCACTGTGAGCCCCACGTGGGACAACCTGATTACCTTGTATCTCTCCCAGCGCTTAGAACGGCGCTTGGCTCATAGTAAGCGATTAAAAAATACCATCTTTATTAAGTGGCAGAGCCGGGATGAGACAGGGCTAGTGTCTGGCCTAATATCCACCTACCCCAGTGTTTAGTACAGCTTAGTACAGCACTTAGCACATAGTAAGCACTAATCTGGGTCTCCATCTCAACTATCTCTCCAACAACCCCTTCCCATGTCCTACCTCTGGCCTGGAACTCCTTTCTCCTCCATATAGAAGCAGCATGGCTCAGTGGAAAGAGCACGGGCTTTGGAGTCAGAGGGTATGAGTTCGAATCTCAGCTCTGCCACTTGGCAGCTGTGTGACTGTGGGCAAGTCACTTCACTTCTCTGGGCCTCATTTACCTCATCTGTAAAATGGGGATTAAGACTGTGAGCCCCACGTGGGACATCCCGATTCCCCTGTGCCTACCCCAGCGCTTAGAACAGTGCTCTGCACATAGTAAGCGCTTAACAGGTACCAACATTATTATTATATGCCAGACCACCACTCTCCCTACTTTCAAAGCCATATTCAGGTCACACCTCCTCCAAGAGGTCTTCCCTGATTAAGCCCTCTTACTGAAACTCCCTGTCCTGCTTTTTCTACACACTTGGATCTGCTCCCTTTAAACACTTGATATTCACGCTCCACCTCAGCCCCACCACACTTACGTATACATCTATAAATTATTTATATGCATTAGAAAGCGACCCCCTTGAGGGAAAGGGACCATGTCCAACTGATTGATTGTATCTACACCAGCGGTTAAAGCAGTGCCTGGCACAATTAACACATGCTTTTGAGCAACGCTGAGTACGAAGGACTGCAATAAGTACTTGTGTATGACAGTAGTAAGACACATGCTTCCTGTCTTCAAGGAGCTTACAATCTATTCAGCCCACCCCTCAACCTTCTCTTCTCCCTTCCCAAATCCTTTTTCTCATGGAAATGATTTTCCTCCCCGTCTGATTTTTATGCTCCTTTCTCCATAGCCATTTAGAAATGGGGACCCCAAAATTGAAGCTGGGGCCATGAGAGAGGCTGGGCACTGGGAAACCAAACACCCAATCGGTATTTCCAGAACGATTTTCGACTCCGTGGAAGGCTAGAGGCGGGGTTGTTTTTTGGGATCACTTGCTCAGTGAGTGGGGAACTGAAAACAGAATGAGATGATATAAATATCTGTGTACTTCATTCTCTTCCCCTTCCTCCTCGTCTTCTTCTCTTGGTTTTCCTTCTGCTCCTCATCTTCCTCCAGGTTCTTCTTTTTCTTCTCCTTTTCTTTTTCCTTCTCCTCCTCCTACTTCTCCTCCTCCTTCATCTTCTTCTCCTCCTCCTTTTACCTCTTCCATCTCCTCCTCCTACCTCTTTCATCTCCTCCTTCAACCTCTTTCATCTCCTCCTTTTACCTTTTCCTTCTTCTTTTTCTTCTCCTCGTCCACCTCCTCCTTCTCTTCCTTCTCCTTGTCCATCTCTTTCTTCTCTTCCACCTCCTCCTTGGTCACCTCCTCCTCTTTACTTCCACCACCTATTTTCTGCCATTCCCCTTTTCCTTCTCCCCTTCTCCTTCTCATACTGAGGAAAGAAGAGCTGTTACCAGAGGCAGCCTGGACATTGGTGATCCTTCCATTTGGGGTATCCAGAATGAGGCAACCCTGCAGGCTCCAGGCTAATTATTCCTTCACGATTTTCTTCTCCCACCCCACTTCTCCCGCTTGCAGACACTGCTGCAGAAGTGCTCATTAGCAACTAGATGAATGCTCTGGAGTTGAAGGGGAATGAGGCTTCAAAGTAAGACAAAGTGGGCCTTCAAAAGCAAGAGATTGTTCATTTTCCCTTCACCCAGGGACTAACTTGAAGAACATTTTAAAAACAAAGGAGGTTTGTTGGTCTGCCCATTCTGCCTTTTCCTTCTGTTAAGATCGGCATTTTCACAATGTAGTCTTTTTCCCACCAGAATTGTTTATATTTTTCATGGTGCCCTTCTCCCCTTCCCCAGAAACGCCCTCAGACAATTTCAGCAGGAAGTTCTGTCTGGTTTCATTGTGTGCTTTGACAGGCACTTCCTCTTTAGTACAAGGTGGATTCCCAGAACAGACTGGACACAGTCTACGGCACGTACGAGGAAAAATCCCTGCTTCAGGAGATTCATTCATTCATTCTTTCAATAGTATTTATTGAGCGCTTACCATGTGCAGAGCACTATACTAAGAGCTTGGAATGGACAATTCGGCAACAGATAGAGACAATCCCTGCCCAGTGACGGGCTCACGGTCTAATCGGGGGAGACAGACGGCAGAGCAAAACAGAACAAAACAAAAACAAGACAACATTAACACGATAAATAGAATCAAGGGGATGTACTCCTCATTAACAAAATAAATAGGGTAATAAATAAAATATACAAATGAGCACAGTGCTGAGGGGAGGGGAAGGGGAGGAGCTGAGGGGGAAGGGGGAGCAGAGGGAAAGGGGGGGGGCTCAGTCTGGGAAGGCCTCTTAGAGGAGGTGAGCTCTCAGTAGGGCTTTGAAGAGGGGAAGAGAGTTAGTTTGGCCGAGGTGAGGAGGGAGGGCATTCCAGGACAGCGGGAGAACGTGGGCCAGGGGTCGACGGCAGGATAGGCGCGAATGGGGGACCGTGAGGAGGTGAGCGGCAGAGGAGCAGAGCTTACGGGGTGGGCAGTAGAAAGAGAGAAGGGAGGTGAGATGGAGGGGATGGAGAGCTTTGAAGCCAAGAGTGAGGAGTTTTTGTTTCATGCGAAGGTTGATAGGCAACCACTGGAGGTTGTTAAGAAGGGGAGTGACAAGCCCAGAGCGTTTCCGTGGGAAGATGATCCAGGCAGCGGAATGAAGAATAGAATGGAGTGGGGAGAGACAGGAGGAAGGGAGATCAGAGAGAAGGTTGACACGATAATCCAGTCAGGATATTATGAGAGCTTGTACCGGCACGATAGTCGTTTGGATGGAGAGGAAAGGGCGGATCTTGGCGATATTGTGAAGGTGAGACCGGCAGGCGTTGGTGACGGATTGGATGTGCGGGGTGAATGAGAGAGCTGAGTCAAGGACGATACCAAGGTTGTGGGCCTGTGAGATGGGAAGGATGGTTGTGCCGTCCACAGTGACAGGGATGTCAGGGAGAGGACAGGGTTTGGGGGGGAAGATAAGGAGCTCCGTTTTAGACATGTTGAGTTTTAGGTGGCGGGCAGACATCCAGGTGGATGCTGTCAACAATCAAACAATTTGCTACGGTGGTTATTTTTCAAGTACCTAAGAGGACTTATGCAGTGAGACCAGTGTTTGGTAAAATTGAAGAGACGATCGAATATTGACAAGAGATTCTTGTATGCAAAGTAGCAGTAGGGTAAGACTTTGTTAATTCAGACTAAGGTGGGGGTCAGGTTTGATATATAATAATGATAAAGGTAGAATTTAAGTGCTTAGTACGTGCAAAGGACTGGGCAGGCCCAGAATAATCAGACTGGACACTGCCCCTACCTCACTAGGGGCTTGCAGAAAGAGGAAGGGAGAACAGGTATTGAATCCCCATTTTACAGATGAGGAAACTAAGGTGCAGAGAAGTGAAGCCACTTGCCCATAGTCACCCAGGAGGTACATGGCAGAGTTGGGATTAAAACCCAGGTCCTCTCACTCTCCTATCTGTGCTCTTTCTTCTAGGCCATTCTGCTTCTGGACTGTAGAAGCATCTTTTTCCATCTGGCTTTACTATGGCAGAACTGGCTGCATCTGTTGTATGTGTTTGTGTGTGTGTGTGTATTGTTGTCCTTTTCTGTTTCACCATCACACTTGGATACCCACCCTTTATTCACCCACCCTGAGCCCCACAGAATTTACGTGCATATCTGTAATTTATTTTAAAATGCCCATCTCTCCCTTTAGACTGCAAGCTCCCTGTGGGCAGGGAACGTTCTACCAATTCAGTTATATTGAACTCTCTCACAGGGGCTTAGAACAGTGCTCTGAACCCGGTAAATGCTCAATCAATCTGATTGATTGACTGATGGATGGATTTTGGTCTGGCCGGGCAATTGTAGGTCCTGATCTTTTTCCCCACCTTCGCTACTGTCTTGTTGCCGTCTAGATATTTCTGCCAGGGGTTGTGGCCAAAATGAGTGTAGGCCAAACACCTCTTTATTTGGACTGGCACCTCCCTTCCTCTGACAGCGAGAGGACAAAACGAGAAAGTGGGGCGTTCAAATGACCGTGAATTCCAGATTAGTGAGGATCAAAATAATGACATTTCCTTTTGGCGACACTCCAAACAGCACTGTAAATAATTCCAAAATAGTTTCCAACCCTCAAATTGATCTTACCATCCACAGTCAACCAAAATACTGAGCACTAGCTGTGTGCAGAGCACTGTATTAAGTTTTTGGGAGAGAAAAATACATTAAACTTGGTAGACACCACCACCCCATAGAAAAAACACAAAACACAAGCAATGGAATCAGCATTCTTTAACCCCTCTGCCACCATCTAGCATTAGTCTGGCCCTAGGCAAGAGATTCTTTTGTTCTAGTCAACTACACACTGTCTAAAATTTACAGGTTGAATAGTCACAGGTTGGAAGAATAACCTGGCTTTCTGCTTCTCCTGCTCCACTGTACACCTTGTTGGGTCAGAAAAAAAAAAGATAATAATAATAACGATGGTATTTTTTAAGCGCTTACTATGTGCCGAGCACTGTTCTAAGTGCTGGAAAAAAATTAAATTGCCGGGGGGGAGCGGGAGGCCAGAAATTAAAGGAAACCCTTTTCTTGCCAGCGGACCATAGGCTTATGGAATTTCTTTCCACAGGAAGTTTTTCGACTAAAAATATTAGTAGCTTCAATTATCATCTCTAGGCAGATCAATCAATCAATCGGTTGTATTTATCGAGTGCTTACTGTGTGCTGAATCCCAAATCTAGGCCTCACAACCCCAACCTCTCTCCTTCTCTGCAGTCTCTCATTTCCTCCACCCTCCAGGACATCTCTACCTGAATGACCTGTCAACATCTGCAACCCTGCTCCTCCCCCTCTCCCTTCCCCTCCCCTCAGCACTGTACTCGTCCGCTCAACTGTATATATTTTCATTACCCTATTTATTTTGTTAATGAGAGGTACATCACTTTGATTCTATTTATTTGCTGTTGTTTTAATGAGATGTTCATCCCCTCGATTCTATTTATTGCCATTGTTCTTGTCTGTCCGTCTCCCCCGATTAGACCGTAAGCCCGTCAAAGGGCAGGGACCGTCTCTATCTGTTGCCGATTTGTACATTCCAAGCACTTAGTACAGTGCTCTGCACATAGTAAGCGCTCAATAAATACTATTGAATGAATGAATGAACATCTGCAACTTAACGTGTCTCAAACTGAACTCATCTTCCCACCTGAGCCCTCTCCTTCCCCTAACTTTCCCACCAATTTGATAATTCTTCCCGCTTCCCTAGCTCCCAACCTGGGCATTGCCCTCAATTCACCTCTCACTTTCAACCTGCATCGTAAATCAGTCAATCAGTCACCAAAGCCAGTTTGTTCTGCTTTCATAACATCTCTAGAATCTACCCCTTCCTCTCCGTCCATTTGGTTACCACTCTGGTCCATGTGACACCAGCGAGAAGCTGCCAGGACCCAGCAGAAAGAACACGGACCTGACAGTCAGAGGCGCTTGGTCCTAATTCTGACTCGGCCACTTGCCTGCCGTCCGGGCAATTCACCAAATTTCTCTGGGCCTCGGTTTCCTCATCTTTAAAATGTAAGCCCCACGTGGACCAGGAATTCTGTTCAACCCGATCAACTTGCATCTGCTCTAGCACTTAGTACAGTGTTCGGCACATAGAAAGCGCTTAACAATCGGGATTCCTGTTTGATGCAAAGATAATAATAATAATAATAATAATGATGGTATTTGTTAAGCGCTTACTATGTTCCAATCACTGTTCTAAGCCTCGGGGGAGATACAAGTTTATCAGGTTGTCCCGAGTGGGGCTCACAGTCTTAATCTCCATTTTCCAGTTATTATTAGACTTCCTGCCTTCAGCCTCTCCCCTCTCCAATATCTCTTTGACTCAGCTGCCTGGATCATTTTTCTAAAAAATCATCTCTGCATGTCTCCCTACTCCTAAAATCTCTCCTATAGTACAGTACCTGGCATACAGTAAGCACTTGACAAATACCATAATTATTATTATTACCGGTATTGTCCACCCATCTTTAGAGAGGCATCATGGCTTGGTGGAAAGAGCATGGGCTTGGAAGTCAGAGGTCATGGGTTCTAATCCCAGCTCTGGCACTTGTTAGCTGTGTGACTTTGGGCAAGTCTCTAAACTCATCTGTGCCTCAGCTACTTCATCTGGAAAATGGGGATTAAGACTGTGAGCCCCACTTGAGACAACCTGATAAACTTCTATCTCCCCCATTGCTTAGAACAGTGATTGACACATAGTAAGCGCTTAACAAATACCATCATTACTTATTATTATCTTTGCATCAAACAGGAATCCCGTACCACAGGCTTTAAACCACTCAATCATCTCTCTCCCTCCTATCTATCCTACAGAGAAGCAGCGTGGCTTAGTGGAAAGAGTCTGGGCTTGGGAGTCAGAGGTCATGAGTTCAAATCCCAGCTCTGCCACTTGTCAGCTGTGTGACTGTGGGCATGTCACTTAACTTCTCTGGGCCTCAGTTACCTCACCTGGAAAATGGGGATTAACTGTGAGCCTCACGTGGGACAACCTGATTACCCTGTATCTACCCCAGCACTTAGAACAGTGCTCTGCACATAGTAAGCGCTTAACAAATACCAATACCAACATTATTATCCTTGTTCCTGTCCCTCTACAATCCAGCCGGCACATTGTGTTCCTCTAATACCAACTTAAATACTCTATCTCAATCTCATCTCCCCTGTCACCCTCTCTCCAGCCTGGAACTCCCTCTTTCCCTTCATATCCTACAGCCCTTCTAAAATAATTTCTGCTCCAAGAATTCTTCCCTGACTACTGTCTCCCTTCCCAGTCCTAATCTCTCTCCCTTCCCCTTCACCTCGGCCTTTAAGTTTATATATCTTAAGCCCTCTGATACTCCACTCAGACAGCATATTTGCACATACTCTGTTGCACTGTGTTACCTGTAATTTATTTTAGTGTCTCCCTTCCCAACTGGATAGTAAGTTCCTTGAGGCCAGGGATAGTATCTTCTCACTTAGTGCTTAGTATAGTGGTCTGCACACCATAAGCGATTGATTGATTGACCATGACGTTTAGATGAACCCAAGGATGCGTGGACAAAGATGAGATTCCAGAGGGAAAGTTAGGGATGGAGAGGGAAGTTTAGGAGTGCTGGATGGCAGTTATCTCCTGTCAGAATCATAGTCCTGAACTCTATTTATGGTCTAAGGTAGGAGAAGATGACAGTCGGTTCAGTGCTTAGTACAGTGCTCTGCACACAGTAAGTGCTCAATAAATACGATCGAATGAGCGAATGGTATTGATCAGGAGAAGCAGCGTGGCATGGTGGTTATAGTGCAGGCCTGGGAATCAGAAGGATCTGGGTTTTAATCCTGCCTCTGCCACTTGACTGTTGTGTGATCTTGGGCAAGTCTGTGTTTCAGTTACCTCATCTGTCAATTAGGCATTGTGATTCCATGCGGAACAGGGACTGGGTTCAACCTGATTACTGTGTATCTATTCCAGTGCTTAGTACAGTGCCTGGCACATAGTAAGCGCTTAACGAATACCACTATTAAAACTATTATTATCAGTTATTCTTTAAAGGTTTGGTGGGTGCTGCATAAAGTTTAGGGATTACTTGAGAATGGGATGAGTCTTTTTGCTCTGATCTCTGTTAGCACTGTTGGAGACAGAACACTGGACTGGATATAATAATGATGGTATTTGTTAAGCGCTTATTATGTGCCGATCACTGTTCTAAGCACTGGGGTAGATACAAGGTAATCAGGTTGTCCTAGTGGGGCTCACAGTCTTAGTCCCCATTTTATAGATGAGGTAATTGAGGCACAGAGAAGTTAAGTGACTTGCCCAAAGTGACACAGCTGATAAGTGGCGGGACTGGGATTAGAACCCATGACCTCTTACTCCCAAGCCCGGGCTCTTTCCACTAAGCCACGTGAACCCCACGTTTCAGGCCCAGGAAGGGGGGACCAGCTTCATTTAAACAGTCAGATTGCCTTAGGTTGTCCGTCCTATGGTCCCCAGTTACATTTCTTCAGAGATTTCTTTGGAATCTGCACTGTTTAATGCCAGAGTGTATTTTCAGTAAGGGGAGAGAGGTCCGAGGAAGAGAGGAATACCCACTGGAGATGCCTTTCCAAATAGAGGTGTTTGTCTTTGGAGATTTGCCCTAGACTGGAATACATTTCATCAAGTTGGATGGATGTTTTGAGCCCGGGGATCTGATTAGATGGATTTCTCATCATATGTGAAATCAAAGGTTATATGGCTTCAATAAAAACCGCCCACTTATTTTGAAAGCTGCTAGTTTCCCTGACTCTTTTCTAATCCCTCACGGGGCTGTACTAAAAGTAGTTTCTACATTTGTTTTTCCTTTATCTGAGTTCTTTCTCCTAATTTCTCCTTTATAATTAGAGGCATTTTTCATATCTGGGTTTTTATGGCTTCTGGTCTGGGAAGGAGACAGGCTGAGGGAGGAGACGGTATTTTCCTGGAGTTGATGAGTTTTCCTCTGTAGAAGCTGGTTCTTTTTGGTGGGGAAGGGGTCTCATTTTCGATTTAACCTTCACAATTGCCAGCAGCTGGCGTAATGGTATACAGTCCACAGACCAGGCAGTTTAGAGCTGTGGTTCTCATTCACTTCTCCTTTTGATCTTAATGTGGAGCTGGACTTGAATTCTACTAACGACTCTCACAACTTTATCAAGCCGCCTAAAAAGAAGGTGGCAGAAATCTCTAGAAGCACGATTCCAGAGAGTCTACCATCTTCTGGCCTTCTGCCGCTGGGAAGGCCCAAGGGGTCAGCAAGGACCCAGTCCTGTCTCTCAATGCTTCACCTTCAGTGCTCAATAAATATTATTGAATGAATGAATGAATCTGTGAGCTCCCACAGATGACCAGGAGACTGATTGGGCTGCCATAGTGGGCTGCCTCTCTAAGCCGAAGCCATTGGATGCCGAATGGGAGTCACGACTGACTGACTGACTTTTTCTAGGCCTGTGATGCCAATGTAGGACTAGGTGGCAAGAGACCAGGCCTCCGGGAGGACTGGACAACAAAGCCAAGTGGGAGCAGGGAGGGCGGTGTGAGAAACAGTGAGGCCCAGTGGAAGAGGATGAGCTCGGACCTCAAAGGACCTGAGTTCTAATATTCCCCTGTCACTTGTCTGTTGTGCGACCTTGGGAAAGTCACTTCTCTGTGCCTCAGAATGAATGAATGAATGAATGGAGGGGGTGACAGACATTGAAATGAATTTCAATTAAGGAGCAGTAGAATGTAAGGCTTTGCACATAAGTGACGTGGAATGGGCTGAGTAGGAGGTGCTTAAGGAGTCCAGATCTGAGTGCAGAGATGACACAGATGAGAAGGCGGGAAGGGGAAATGAGGGCTTAGTTGGGGAAGACCTCTAAGCCAAGATACGATTTTAGGTCGGCTTTGAAAGTGAAGAGAGTGGTGGTCTGCGGGATGTGAAGGAGAAGGAAGTTCCGGGCCAGAGGCAGGAGGTGGGGGAGAGGTCGGCAGCGACATAGATGAGATTGAGGTACAGTGAGTAGGTTGGCATTAAAGAAGAGAATGGAAGTGTTGGATTAGTGTGGGAGAGCAGCAAGAAGACTGAGGGACATGAGAGACGACTGAGGGGAAAACATGGAATTGCTGTTTACTCATCAATCAACGGTATATAGCGAGCGCTTACTGTGTGTAGTTCATTCATTCATATTTATTGAGCACTTATTGTGTGCAGAGCACTGTATTAAGCGCTTGGAAAGTACAATACAGCAATAAAGAAAGGAAACTCCTGCCCGGGATGGGTTTAAAGTCTAGAGGGTCTACCAACTCTGTTGTATGGACTCTCTCAAATGCCCAGTACAGTACTGAAGTGTACTTTCCGAGTGCTTAGTAATAATAATAATAATAATGTTGGTACTTGTTAAGCGCTATGTGCCGAGCACTGTTCTAAGCGCTGGGGTAGACACAGGGGAATCAGGATGTCCCACGTGGGGCTCACAGTCTTCATCCCCATTTTACAGATGAGGTAACTGAGGCACAGAGAAGTTAAGTGACTTGCCCACAGTCACACAGCTGACAAGTGGCAGAGCTGGGATTTGAACTCATGACCTCTGACTCCAAAGCCCGTGCTCTTTCCACTGAGCCACGAGTGCTCTGCACATAGTAAGAGCTCAATAAATACAATTGAATGAATGAATTTCATACCAAATGAATCCCTGCTACCTAAGGAGAGTACAGTCTAGAGTGGGAGACAGACATTAATAGAAATAAATTACAATATAATAATGGTGGTATCTATTAAGATCTTACTATGTACCAGGCACCGTACTAAGCAGTGGGATGGGTACAAGCAAATTGGGTTGGACACATTCCCTGTCCCACGTGGGGCTCAAAGTCTTAATCCCCAATTGACAGATGAGGTAACAGGCCCAGAGAAGTACAGTGACTTTCCCACGGTCACAAAGCAGACAAGTGGTGGATTGGAACCCAGGTCCTTCTGACTCCCAGGCCCATGCTCTATCCACTAGGCAATGCTGCAGGACTCCAAATGAAGGCAGGAATGGAATCTTCTTGGCATCACCCTCCTGATGTCTTTGACCTTCCTGACCTCTAGGTCAACCTTCACCCATTTCTCTCTCCTTAAGCACATTTGTTTTGCCTTCCCAACAGCATCCAAGCTTAGGGAAGCTGTGTGGCTTAGTGGAAAGAGCACAGGCCTGGGAGTCAGAGGACCTGGGTTCTAATCTGACTCTGCCATTTGTCGGCTGTGTGACCTTAGGCAAGTCAATTCACTTCTCTGTGCCTCAGTTACTTCATCTGCCACATGGGGATTCACAATCTGGTAACCCTCCTATTTAGAATGTGAGCCCCATGTAGAACCTGATCATCTTATATTAACCTCAGCGCTTTGGACAGCGGTTGGCACTTAGGGCTTAACAGTTGCTAAAATCATTACCGTTATGTTGCGGGATAATTCCAAAACCACCAGTCAGGAGCTGCCCCTTTCCCCGATGGCCACGCTTACTTACATATTTCTTATCTGTAATTTATTTACCGAAACTAAAAGTGCAGCCCATCCACACTTCCCTTGGCGGAGGAACTGTAAGCTGATTGTGGGCAGGGAGTGTGTCTGTTTATTCTTCTATTGTACTCTCCCAAGCGCTTAGTACAATGCTATTCAAACAGGAAGTTCTCAATAAATACAATTATATGAATAAATGAATGAATGAAAGAAGCCACTTGGTGGCCCAAAGCAAAGGAAGGTGCTCAGAAGAAACCAGCGTGAACCAGTGAGAAGCAGTGTGTCCTAGTGGAGACAACACGGGCCTGGAAGTCCAAAGGACGTGGGTTCTAGTTCCCGCTCCACCACTTGTCTGCTGTGTGACTTTGGGCAAGTCGCTTCACTTTTCTGTGCCTCAGTTACCTCATCTGTCAAATGGGATTAAGACTGCGACCCTCATGTGGGACAGGAACGGTGTCCAACCTGATTATCTTGTATCTTTCCCACTGCGTAGTACGGGGTCTGGCACATCCCAAGCATTTAATGCAGTGCTCTGCATACAGTAAATAATAAATACAACTGACTGACGGACATAGTAATTGCCTAACAATTGCCATTTGAGAAAAACCAAAAACATCATGGGACCATGGTGAGGGAATATCCTTAAGCCGGTCATCCCAGCCAGAGAATGGATGGGGTTTTTATTAATGGAGTCCTACTGCCTGAAGGCTCTTCAAGCTTAGCTTATCACAAGGGTAATGTCTCGGGACTATTACTACTAGACCAGCAACTGCTGTGCTTGCATTTTTCTAACTGAGTCTCATTGCAAGAAGGGCATCATTAAGATTTAGCATTAAGATAGCTGAGGCCTAAGCACTGAAAGAAGTCATTTGGTTAATCTTTTTTTTCTGTTTTATTTAATGGTGGAGACGAACGCTCACAGGTGAACATAATTCAAGCAACCCCCGCGAATCGGAAACGTTCTGCTGCTGAAGTTGCATGCCTCTGGGATCAAGCTAGGTTGGGTTCCTTCACTTGAAAACACCCTGTGAAGCCCCAGTTACTCCTCCCAGAGGGAGCCGCACCCGGGACTTTGGCTCCAGTGATACAACTTCGTATTTTGGTAGAATCCCATCTATTTACTGAGAAGCCAGGTGGCCAGGAGGAAAGAGCACAGACCTGCGAGTCAGAGGACCTGGGTTCTAATCCCGGCTCTGCCACTTGCCTGCAGCGTGACCTTGAGCAACTCGTTTAACTTCTCCGGGGCTCAGTTTCCTCATACGTAAAATGGGGATTCAAAACTTTGTTCTCCCTTTCCCTTAGACCAGGAGCTCCACGTGGGACAAGGACTATGCCCAATCTGAGCATCTTAAATCTACCTCAATGCCAAGTCTAGTGCTTGGTACATCGTAAGCACTGAGCAACACAGGATTTGGATAAATGCACAGACAAAGTGGGTTCCCCAGGGGGTTACCTGAAGGAGAGTGAGGGGTGTCGAGGGAAAGATGAGGACTGTCAAATAGCTCAGTCATGCGTGAGGAGAGCAAGCGTCATGTGATTCCTCTTAGCGTCAGAGATACTCTGCTGGGCTGGATAAGGCCACGGGGCGCAGATGTCACATGTGCTTGAGATGGAGTTGGGAAGGGCATCATGACAGCAGGGTTGGCATGACCGTCATTCCATCACTACCAGCCTCATTCCACTTTACCCATTTCTGAGTAGACTTTAGAGGCAGTGTGGCCCAGTGGAAAGGATAAGAGCCCTGGGTTCTAATCCCAGCTGTGTGATCATGGGCAGGTCACTTAAAAAAAATGGTATTTGTTAGTGCTTACTATGTGTCAAGCACTGTTCTAAACGCTGGGGGGGGGGTGGATACAAGGTAATCAGGTTGACCCAGGTGGGACTCAGAGTCTTAATCCCCATTTTACAGATGAGGGAACTGAGGCATAGAGAAGTTAAGTGACTTGCCCAAGTTACACAGCTGACATGCGGTGGAGCTGGGATTAGAACCCATGACCTCTGACTCCCAAGCCCATGCTCTTTCCACTGAGCCATGCTGCTTCTCTATGCCTCTGTTTCCATCCAGAAAATGGGTATTCAATACCTTTTCTCCCTCTTACTGTGGGACCAGGACTGTATCCTACCCCAGCGTTTAGTACAGAGCTTGGCACCTAGCAGTACATAATAAATATTATTGTTACTATCATTATGATTACTATTATTATCTCAATCATCACCATGCCTGGTTCCCACCCAGTCTATACTCTGACCTCCACTACACATAAACAAATGAAGCATGGCCTTTGGGATTAATTAGCACGCTTGGTTAATCAATCGATGCTATCTATACAAAAGAGCTGGTAGACACGATTCCTGTCCTCGAGGAGCTTACAATGTAGAAGGGGAAACGAATTACGTAGGGTAAATGGCAGAGAATAAGGATATTCATATGGGCTCCGAGACTCGGACAGGTATCATTCATTCATTCAATAGTATTTATTGAGCGCTTACTATGTGCAGAGCACTGTACTAAGTGCTTGGAATGTACAAATCGGTAACAGATAGAGTCAGTCCCTGCCCTTTGATGGGCTTACGGTCTAATCGGGGAAGACAGACAGACAAAAACAGTGGCAATAAATAGAATCGAGGGGAAGAACATCTCATGAAAACAATAGCAGATAAATAGAATCAAGGTGATGTACAACTCATTAACAAAATAAATAGGGTGATGAAGATATATACAGTTGAGCGGACGAGCACAGTGCTGAGGGGATGGGATGGGAGAAGGGGAGGAGCAGAGGGAAAGGGGGAAGAAGAGGGTTTAGCTGCGGAGAGGTGAAGGGGGCGGTGGAGGGAGCAGAGGGAAAAGGGGAGCTCAGTCTGGGAAGGCCTCTTGGAGGAGGTGAGCTGTAAGTAGGGTTTTGAAGAGGGGAAGAGAATCAGTTTGGCGGAGGTGAGGAGGGAGGGCGTTCCGGGACCGCGGGAGGACGCGGCCCGGGGGTCGACGGCGGGACGGGCGAGACCGGGGGACGGCGAGGAGGCGGGCGGCGGAGGAGCGGAGCGTGCGGGGTGGGCGGTGGAAAGAGAGAAGGGAGGAGAGGTAGGAAGGGGCAAAGTGTTGGACAGCCTCGAAGCCTAGAGTGAGAAGTTTTTGTTTCGTGCGGAGGTCGATAGGCAACCACTGGAGGTTTTTAAGAAGGGGGGTGACAGGCCCAGAGCGTTTCTGCAGGAAGATGAGCCGGGCAGCGGGGTGAAGAATAGACAAAGTGCTTAGGGGTGCTGTGGGGTGGGGAAAGAATCAAAGAGCTTAAGGGATACAGGCACAAGATGATGCAGAAGGGAGGGTGAGAAGGGGGCTTTAGTGGAGGAAGGTCTCCTGGAAGAGATGTGATTTTAGTAGGGCTTTGGAGATGGAGTAGTGACCTGTCAGATATGGAATCCCAGGCTGGAGGGAGGATGTGAAACAAGGGGTCGTCGGCAAGATAGATGAGAGCGATGTTTAATGAGTTGGATGGTGTTGAAGGAGTGAAGTGTATGCACAGAGTTGTAGTGGGAGATTAGCAAAGTTTAGTAGAAGGGGGAGAGATGATTGAATCCCCCATACCTTAGCTCGTCTCTGTACTTGGATCTGTACCTAACCACACAACACCTGTGTTATTTATATTGCTGTCTGCCTCCCCTTCTAGGCTTTGAGCTCGTTTGGGGCAGGGGATGTGTCTACCAACTCTGTTGCACTGTACTCTCCCAAGGGCTTCCAAAGTGGGAAGCGGTGTCGTCTAGAGCAGGAGCCTTGGAGTGAAAGAATCTGAGTTCTAATCCCAGCTCCATCATTTACGTGCGGTGTAACCTTCTCTGCTTCTCTGTTCCTCAGTTACCTCACCTGTAAAATGGAGATTAAGACTGTGAGCCCAAGTGGGACACGGACTGTGTCCAACCTCCTTAACGGTGCTTAGTGCAGTGTCTGACAGGTAGCAGATGCTTAACAAATATCATTAAAAATGAAGCGCTTAGTACAGTGCTCCGCACACGGCGAACACTCAATAAATACCGTCGATTCAATGATTGATTAGCGGATCAGACTTCAGGGCTCTGGTTTCACAATGGTACGTGTCCACCTTTCAAATTTTTGCTCTTTCCCTGTGGCGGAAAGAGCCATCCGTCCTCAGTGGCGTCTCTTTCAATTTTCCTAACTGAGAGATGGAGGTCATTATCTGGATTTAATTAGCCACACCTGAATAACAGAGTCATAAAATTGCTATGAATCTGGGGCCATCAGTAGAGGAGTCATTGTGATATACGAGCCTGCTAGAGCATAGCTTAACCTTCTAGTTGGACGGAGGACCGATTGTGTGGTTCAGCAGTAACCGTCCTATTAACCCCTTTCCAACGATTGGTTGGAATGTTTTTTTTACAGGAAAGCCTGCTCCTTTGAGGTTATTCCTGTCACTCTTTAGAGATTTCGGGATGTTAGAGAAGCAGCGTGGCCTAATGGATAAAGCTAGGGCTTGGGAGTTAGAAGGAACTGGGCTCTAATCCCAGCTCCACCACGAATCCGCTGTGTCACCTTGGGCAAATCACTTCTCTGGGCCTCACTTACCTCATCTGTAAAATGGGGATTAAGACCGTGAGCCCCATGGGAAACATGGGCTGGTTCCAACCTGATTATCTCGTATCTGACCCAGCGCTTAATACAGTGCCTGGCACATAGTAAGCACTTAACAAATGCCATGGAAAAAAAGACAAAGTGCTTGGGAGAGAGGTGGAGAGCGGGGAAGATCAGTTCTGGACCCATGTTTTACAGATTAGTACATTTCTCTTTGTGTCAGAGGGTCCTATCAGTGTCTCACTTGACAGATTAGACTGTAAGCCCGTCAAAGGGCAGGGACTGTCTCTATCTGTTACCGATTTGTACATTCCAAGCGCTTAGTACAGTGCTCTGCACATAGTAAGCGCTCAATAAATACTATGGAATGAATATAGCCAGTCCACCCAACAACTCCTGGCTCTGAGCCCTTCCCATGTCACTTTTCTGGGCAACCCCCTTGATCACGGGGACCAACTGTGTCGGGGATGATGAGGGCTGGTGCTTTCTGCCAGGCTTTCCCTGCTAGGTTTTGCCTGTTTGGTTAGGTTGGATTTCTACCTCAGTTGCCCTAGGGCTCTGATGAGGTCTGAGAGTTTCCAAGCAGGCTAAAGAGTTCCACCCTGCACCTTCCACCAAGCAGCTTGGCCTAGTGGACAGAGCGTGGACAGGAGTGAGGGGACCTGGATTCTAATCGTGGCTCTGCCACTTGCCTGCTGTGTGATCTGCGGCAAATCCCGTCAGTACTCTGTGCCTCAGTTTCCTCATCTGATAAAAGAGGATTCAACACCTCTTCTCCCTCCCCATTAGACATGGAGCCCCATGTTGGACAGGACTGTGTAACCTGATTATCTTGCATCTACCCCAGCATTTAGTTCAATGCTTGGCACATAGTAAGAATGTAACAAATATCATTTCTACTTCTTCCCCTCCTCACCCCAAACCCTGCCCGTAGGTTTCTGCATTCACAACAAAACACTGGTACCTATGTTTCCCCCCGTCCCACAACCCCAACCCCAGAAGCATCTGTCCTTCACCGGGGAGCTGCAAATAGGAAACCCAGCTGCTTTCCAGATATTTCTAGAAAAGCTATAAACTCAGAACCCTCCTCGGCGATGGGCAGTGGGGAAACGCCATCCTGGAATAGCTCTCATCAAAATCAGGCACTTTCCTCTGGCATTTCCACTCTGGTTCAGTGTCACAGATCTGATGGCCAGCCCCTCCTAGATTTACCTCAGGGTCCGGGTTCATTAGCGTGACAGAAATAAAGGATTGAGCATCAGAATGGCTGCAGCCTCTCTTTTTCTCGCAAACATTTATTTTTCCGGCCTTCGGCGCGTCCATAAATCTCAGTTCGCTGTGGTGACTTGTGCTTTAAACCTCCTGTGCTTTTTCAAGTTCTTCCCTTCCCCCTCACCCATACCCACTCCCAAGGTACGTATTCTGAGTCCTTCAGAATCGTGTAACTTCTCCCACATCTATTCTGCAACATCACTGCCTGAGACGGCAGTTTAGGTCAGCCGAGGTCTCCGACATATTAGGCATGTAGTGACTGATTGATTGCCTGACTGATTGTATGTAATATTTTCCTCTGGAGGGAAACACCATCTACCACTGCTAGGAAGAACAGTGAATACAGCAAAGCCTGGGAGCCAGAGGCCCCAGGTTCTGGCTCAGTGGAAAGGGCCCGGGCTTGGGAGTCAGTGGTCATGAGATCGAATCTCGGCTCTGACACTTGTCAGCTGTGTGACTGTGTGACTTCACTTATCTGTGCCTCAGTTACCTCCTCTGTAAAATGGGGATTAACTGTGAGCCTCACGTGGGACGACCTGATTACCCTGTATCTACCCCAGCGCTTAGAACAGTGCTCTGCACAGAGTAAGCGCTTAACAAATACCGACACTATTATTATGATTAATCCCAGCTCTGCTACTTGCCTGCTCTGTGACCCTGGGCAAGTCACTTAGTCAATCAATCAATCAATCCTATTTATTGAGCACTCACTGTTTGCAGTACTAAGCATTTGGGAGAGTACAATACAAGGGAGTCACTAGACACGTTCCCTGCCCAAAGCACGCTTACAGTCTAGAAAGGGAGACAGGCATTAATATAAATAAATGACAGATATGTATTTGAACACTTAGTGGCACATTATGATTGTATTTTTTAATTAATTGTGTTATTCTCTCATTTTATAATAAAATCTGCTTAGTAAAACCTGTGCTTTATGTGCTTTTTCCCCAGCATTGCTGTGTGCTTTCATGTCTCCAAAGAAACACCCATTTCTTTTTCCAGTCCGATGCAGCGATACTCCATGTACTAACTTGACACTTATGCTTCCTTATAATCCAAACAAGAAAAAATAAACTGGAAGAGATATCGACAAAGCAATCAGCAAATGAATTTCTGTGGTACATTTGTAGCCAGCCTTCGATTACGTGGACAAGCGCTCTCCAAAGAGCTTGGTGCCACTTGTCAACTGGGTGACTACGGGCAAGTCACAACTTCTCTGTGCCTCAGCTCCCTCATCTGTAAAATGGGGATTAAGACTGTGACCCTCACGTGAGACAACCTGATTTCCCTGTATCTACCCCAGTGCTTAGAACAGTGCTCTGCACATAGTAAGCACTTAACAAATACCAATATTATTATTAGTGCTTTGGTTGGGGGAAGATGTATAAAGGGAGGAAATCAGGGAGACGCAGAATGGAGTGGGAGAAGAAGAAACGGGGATTAGTCGGGGAAGGCCTCTAGTCGGGGAAGGCCTCTTGGAGGAGATGTGCCTTCAGTAAGGTTTTGAAGCAGGGAGAGTAATTATCTGTCAGATAAGAAGAGAGAGGGTGTTCCAGCCAGAGGCAAGATGAGGGCAAGAGGTCAGTGGTGAGATAAATGAGATTGAGGTAGAGTGAGTAGATTGGCATTAGAGGCACCTCTGCTCACTAAATCGGGTTTCTCTGTAGTTTGTCTTAGAGTACTCTATAAAACTTCTCGTGGTTAGGGAACATGTCTACCAACTCTGTTGTACTGCACTCTTCTACGCATTTAGTAGAGTGCTCTACATAGAATAAGGGCTCAAGAACTCCCATGGATTGCTCTATTAGTTCCACTTTCCCTAATCTAGTTTAGTGTCTGTCTCCCCCTGTAGACTGTAAGCTCTCTATGGGTAGGAATCATTTCTACTGATTGTTGCTTTGCTCTGCACACATACTCAATAAATCCCATTGATTGATTGATATTCATTCATTCAATAGTATTTATTGAGTGCTTACTATGTGCAGAGCACTGTACTAAGCGTGGCTCAGTGGAAAGAGCCCGGGCTTGGGAGTCAGAGGCCATGGGTTCGAATCCTGCCTCTGCCACTTGTCAGCTGTGTGACTGTGGGCAAGTCACTTAACTTCTCGGTGCCTCAGTTACCTCATCTGTAAAATGGGGATTAACTGTGAGCCACCTGATTACCCTGTATTTCCCCCGGCGCTTAGAACAGTGCTCTGCACACAGTAAGCGCTTAACAAATACCAACATTATTATGACTTAGCGCTTGGAATGTACAATTCGGCAACAGATAGACACAATCCCTGCCCATTGACGGGCTTGCAGTCTGATATCCAAGAGTGCCTCGATGGCCATTTCTAAAATGATACTTAGAAGATAACCATGATATCAATTAATCAGTGGAACACACTGGAACACCCTCCCTCTTCATTTATAACAGATGATCACTCTCCCAAACTTTAAGCCTTATTAAAAGCATCTTTCCACCAAGAAGCCTTCCCCAACTAAACCCTCATTTCCTTATCTTCCTCTCTCTTCTGTGTCAACCCTGAACTTGTATTTGTACCCTTTATTCACCCCTTCCTCGGCACCACAGAACCTATGTACATATCTGTAATTCGTTTATATTAACGTCTGTACTGTGCTAGTACAGTGCTCTACACACTACGTGCACAATAAATACGATTGATTGCTAAATCAATAGTATTATTGTGTGCAGATCACTGTTCTCAGGTTTTGGGAGAGTATAATACAATAGTTGGTCTAAATGTTCACTGTCCTCAGGGAGCTTACAGTTACAGAGGGAGACAGATTGATAAATAAATATATTACAGTTATGTAGCTAAGTGTTGTGGGGCTGAGGGTGAATACCAAGTGCTTAAAAGATATAGATCTGAGTGCATCGGTGAGGCAGAAGGGAGAGGGAGTAGAGGAAAGGAGGAATTAATCACAGAAGGCCTCTTGGCGGAGGTGTGATTTTAATAGGACTTTGAAGGTGGGGAGAGTGGTGATCTATAGTATGTGAAGAGGGAGGGAGTTCCAGGTCAGAGGATGGACAGAGGGTTGGCAGCAAGATAGATGAGGCTGAGGTACATTGATTAAGTTGGCATTAGCAGAGCAAAGTGTATCGGCTGGGTTGTAGTAGAAAATCAGCAAGATAAGGTGAGCTGATCAAGTGGTTTAAAGAGGATGGTAAGGAGTTTCTGTTCGATGCGGAGGCGGATAGGCAACCACTGGGGTTCTCGAGGATTAGGGAGATATGGACTGAATTTTTTTTTAGAAAAATGATCCAGGCAACAGAGTAAATTAAGGACCAACATGGGGAGTCCTCTAGACTGTAAGCTCACTGTGGGCAGGGAATGTGTCTGTTAATTGTTGAATTCTCCCAAACGCCCAGTACAGTGCTCTGCACACAGTAAGCCCTCAGTAAATACAACTGAATGAATGGGAGAGACAGGAGTCTGGGAAGTCAGCGGGGAGGCTGATGGCCAGCTAAGATAAGTGCTTGGATCAGCATAGTAGCAGTTTAGATGGAGAGGAAGGGGCGGATGATTATAGTGAAGTTGTGTAGGTAGAACCGACAGGATTATTCAATCCACATATTCAATCTGTCATTAAATCCCACTGGAGACAGATTGAATGTGTGGATTGAATGAGAGAGATGCGTCGAGGATAATGCCAAGGTTACCGGATTGTGAGACGGGGAAGGATAGGGGTTTTGTCTATGCAAAATTCTGGGGACGATAGGATCTGGGTGGAAAGAGGAGTTCTGTTTTAGACATATTAACCCTGAGGGGTTGGCGAGACATTCCATGTAGAGATGTCCTGAACGCAGATGGAAATGCAATTCTGCCAAGGAGGAGAGAGATCAAGGCTGGAGACCAAAAGAACCTTTTTTCTGGTTCTCTTACCTCTCTGACTGCACTTTCTCAGTCTCTCTTGTTCCTCTTCTGACTCTAATCCCCTAAATTGTGGTTATTCCTCTAAACCTTGTTCTGAGCTTCCTTCTCTCTTTACACTCACTCACACCTCAATCTTGTCTATCTTGCCTCTGACCCCTTGTCTACATCCTGCCTCTGATCTAGAACTCCCTCCCTCTTCATATGCAACAGAACACTACTCTCCCCACCTTCAAAGCTTTATGAAAAGCATATCTCCTCCAAGAGGTCTTCCCCGACTAAGCCCTCATTTTTCTCTTCTCCTGCATTCTTCTGCGTCGCCTTGCATTAAGATTTGCCCCCTAGCCCCATAGTTCTTATATACATAGCAGTGATGTATTTATTTATTTGTTTGCTTATTTATATTAGCGTCTGTCTCCCGCTCTAACTGTAAAGTTGTTGGGGGCAGGGAACGTGTCTACCAAATCTGCATTCAATCAGCACTCTCTCTCTCACCTCCCACTATACCCCAGCTCATACTCTTCATTCTTCTTAAGTTAGCCTAGTCACCAGGCCTCCCCCCTTTGCTCTCACCCTTCCTCCTGCCTGGAATGCCCTCCCTCTTCAAATCCACCAGACCACAGCTCTCCCCATCTTTAAAGCCCACCCACAAAAGCCCTGTTAAGGGGAGGCTTCCTCCGATTCATTTTCCTTCTCCCCAGGTCACCACCCCCCACTCCCCATTGCCCCCGCCCCTGCGTTTTGGCATATGTATTCCATTATTTCCAGACTCGCTCATTCACATATCTGCCCTTCCATTCCCTTCCTCCTAGCGCTACTCTACTGCGCTAACCGGGAACAGGCCCAGCGGAGACAAAATCCATATGTGCATTTTGCAATATGCTGCCCGCCTGCCCGCCAGCTCTGTGCCCCAGAGCATGATTGGCACTGCCCATTAGCATCATCATCATCAACTGCGTTTCATCTGTCTCCTCTGCTAGACTGTAAGCTCTTTAAGGGCAGGCAGTCCTATCCCAAGAGCTAGATACGGTGTTCTGCACGCAGTCGATGCTCATTAATATTGATTGATCAATTTGAGAGATTAGCATCATCCAATCTTTCCATGTTACCAGATGTGGCAAGACTAAGACTAGGGAAGCAGCGTGGCTCAGTGGAAAGAGCCTGGGCTTCGGAGTCAGAGGTCATGGGTTCGACTCCCAGCTCTGCCACTTGTCAGCTGGGTGACTGTGGGCAAGTCACTTCACTTCTCTGGGCCTCAGTTACCTTATCTGGAAAATGGGGATTAACTGTGAGCCTCACGTAGGACAACCTGATTACCCTGTATCTACTCCAGCGCTTAGAACAGTGCTCTGCACATAGTAAGCGCTTAACAAGTACCAACATTATTATTATTATTAAACCCCAAACTTTAACTTAGCATTTGTCAAATAAACACACGTAGATAGATAGATAGATATGATCTTTTTCCCTAGATCTATATAGAAATAGGGAACTGTATCTCTACAGAGCTAATACTACAGACCGTGATTCCCATGGAGAACAGGGACTGTGTTCGACCGGATTAACTTGTATCTACTTCAGTGCTTGGCGCATAGTAAGTGCTTAACAAGAACCATTAAAAAACTATATCTTCCCATTTAACACAGTAATCGCCCAATAAATACGATTGAATGAATGAATTTAAAGAAGGTGTTAAGGATGATGAAATTCAACCGTGGGGATGAGTGTGTGTACAGCCTCACAGGGGTCTTCCTGAAGGCCTTGTCCATAAAAAGAGTGCTCAGAGCATGAAATGCATGTTTGGCTGAATCTTTCCTACAACTTCATTGGAAAAGAGAAGTGACTGGACCCCGTCCATGCCTAGAACTAGGCCTTCACCACCTCAAAAAAGACCCCTCTGCTCTCACTTCAAGTTTTTGCATTTCCTTTTCCTCGTTGCCTTTGGAAAGGAAGACGGGGGATGCTTTCACTGTACAATTCAGGAAGTGGTTTATTGCACCGGTGGTTCATGTGTTCATTAGTAGCTTATTTTTTGGCATTTGTTAAATGATTACTATGTGCCAGGCACCCTACTAGGCCCCGGGGTTGATACAGGCTAATCAGGTTGGACACAGTCCATGTCCCACATGGGGTTCACGGTCTCAATCCTCATTTTACAGATGAGGTAACTGAGGCACGGAGAAGTGAAGTGAGTTGTCCTCGTGGCAGAGGTGGGATTAGAACCCAAATCCTTCCGACACCCAGATCGTGCTCTATCGACTAGGACTCGCTGCTTCTCGCTCTTAGTTACTGATTGCTCGCTGGGTGCAGAGAACTACGCTAGGTGTGTAACAGAGCCTTATTGGTAAAACCAACAGACTATAAAACCACCACATAATCCAACTGATCCAGCATGGGAACCAGTGGAAAGAGCCCAGGCCTGGTAGCCTAGCTCTGCCACTTGCACACTGGGTGACCTTGGGCAAGTCTCTTAACTTTTCTGTGCCTCAGTTTCCTCAACCGTTTTTAACTGCCCTCAATTATTTGCAAAATGGGGATTCAATACTTGTCCTTCCTCTTATTGACTGTGAACTCCATGTGGAACTTGTATCTACCCCAATCAATCAATCAATAAGTGGTATCTATTGAATGCTTACTGTGTGCAGAGCACTGTACTAAGTGTTTGGGAGAGCACAATACAATAGAGTTGGTAGAATGTTCCCGGTCCACAAGCGCTCAGAACAGTGCTTGACCCATACTACGTGCTTAACAAATACGATGATTATTATTGTTTAATTACCTAAGAGAAGGGGCATAAAGTGAATTCTGCAGCCCAAATCTTCCTCCACACAATCTCTGCCCTCTTAAATCGTCCATTATTTTTCTTTAACTTTTCCTTCTCGCTTTCCCCAGCTCACTCCCCGTTCCAACTAGACCCAAAGGACCGCAGACTCCCAGGCAAAGCGGGGAAAACAGCCTATATGTACGACTCAAGCAGAAGCCAATCGTTTCTTTTTCCTAGTCCCCAAACCAAAAAATGACCGAATGACTTGATTCGGGCTTTCCAAAAATGCTGGTCTTTGAGTCGAGCCCAGAAAGTTTCAGCACCAGTTGTCCTTTCTCAGAGAGATAGGAGGGGAGGAATGATGGGAGGGGAATTGGGGGAGTGAAAAAAGCTGGGTAAGGCCCCAAAGACATTCAGAGGAAGTGGGATACGAGCCAAGGAGAAAAAGAATTCAACGGGACAGGCCCCGCTACATATTCCCTGGAGGGAGGAGAAAGAAAACACACGGAAGGGACTTCACAAACCAGCAACAAATAGCTATTAGTTTCATCCACCCAGGTGCCATATATCTCTCCCTTAATAAAGAGCACATAAAATACCATCTGACGCTATTGAGTGGCGATGGGGAGTCCCTCGAGGAACGAGAAACAAAAGACGCTACCATCTGTCTCCTAGTTCTGACACCTAAAATTCCTCGCAATAAAAAAAAACCCCACCCTCTTCAGTCTGTTCCGAAGATTAATTCGTCCAAAGGGCTGGGATTTCTTTTTCTCTGTGTCCGCCTTATCATCCCATGGAAAGGAGGAGGGAGGATAATAAAGGTTTAGGGAATGATATAGTGACGGTGAAGGGGAGAGGAAGGAAGAGCCCTGAAAAGTTGGGTTCAACTCAGTGTTAAATTCTGAGTTGCTCCGGGACAACCAGTTGGTGTGGTAAATCGGTGAGAAGCAATATGGTGTAATGGATAGAGAACAGAACTGGGAGTCAGAAGGTCATGGGTTCTAATCGTGGCTCTGCCACTTGTCCGACTTCGGGCAAGTCGCTTCGCTTCTCTGTGCCTCAGTTCCCTCATCTGTAAAGTGGGGATTAAGACTGTGAGCCCCGTGTGGGACAACCTGATTCCCTTGTACCTACCCAGCGCTTAGAACAGTGCTTGGTATATAGTAAGCACTTAACAAATACCAAAATTATTATTATTATTAAAATGCATGGTGCAGCACGGCATAGCGGGTGGAGCACGGACCTGGCAATCAGAATGTCATGGGTTCTGCCACTTTTCTGCTGCGTGAACCTTCTCTTCTCTGGGCCTCAGTTACCTCAGCTGTAAAATGGGGATTGAGAGTGTGAGCCCCATGTGGGACAGGGACTGTGTCCAACCTGATTTTCTTGTATCTACCCCAGCGCTTAGTACGGTGTCCGGCACATAGTAAGTACCTAACAGATACCACAATTATTATTAAGCAGGGCACAGTTGGGCTCACCAATGGTTCCTTTGGTTTTCTTCACAGGCCTAATGATAAACATCTTAATCCACTCACCGGTTCTATCTCTCCCCCCCCATCCCGCCGGCTTATTTCTCCAGATCACAATTAAGCCCGACAGCCAGCCTTCCTTTTAAAGATAACTTGGACGGAGGAGGTGTTGAGGTATGCCCATAAATTTAATTTCCACTCCTACCTTCAGCATATCTTTCTGGGTATTTCGAGTATCAGAAACATATAATTGCATTCCAAGGTGAGACCCGGGATAGAGAGCTCTGCTGGAGACTTAATGGAGTATTTATCTAAAATTCCCGAAGGTCTGCCGTCATGACGCATCAGCTAGATAAGCCTTGTCTGAGCTACTCTCAAATGCCAGATGTGCACATTTCCCCCGGAATATTTGGAAGGAGTCCGTCTACCCACACTCATATTTTGTTGGGTTTTTTAAAAATTGTATTTGTTAAGTGCTTAAAATATGCCAGGCACCGTACTCAGCACCGGGGTAGATCCAAGATAATCAGGTTGCATGGCATAGTGCATGTAGAGGATGGCCTCCGGAGTCAGAAGTTTACGGGTTCTAAACCCGGCTCTGCCACTTGTCTGCTGTGTGACCTTGGATAAGTCACTTCACATCTCTGTGCCTCGGTTACCTCATCTGCAAAACGGGGATTGAAACTGTGAGCCCCACATGGGTCAGGATTGTGTTCAATCCTATTTGCTTGCCTACACCCAGGGCTTGAACTCCATGAGAAGCAAAGTGACCTAGTGGAAAGAGCACAGGCCTGAGGACCTGGGTTCTAATCCCAGCTCCGCCACTTGCCTGCTGAGTGAATTTGAACAAGTCACTTAACTTCTCTGTGCCTCAGGTACCACGTCTGTAAAATGGGGATTAAGACTGTGACTGTGGGACTGCGTCCAACCCGATTATCTTGTATCTACCCTAGTGCTTAGTACAATGCCTGGCGCATAGTAAGCGCTTAACAAATACCACAATTATTATTATTATCGATGTTGTCATTAAAGCTCTCTGTGCCTAGGTTTCTTCAATTGTAACGTGGAGGTTCAATACCTGTTCTCCCTCTCCCTTAGACCGCGAGTCCATTGTGGAAGAGGGACTGTATTTAACCTGTATTTAGAGAAGCAGCGTGGCTCAGTGCAAAGAGCCTGGGTTTGGGAGTCAGAGGTCATGGGTTCGAATCCCGGATCTGCCACTTGTCAGCTGTGTGACTGTGGGCAAGTCAGTTACCTCATCTGTAAAATGGGGATGAAGACTGTGAGCCTCTCGTGGGGCAATCTGATTACCCTGTATCTAGCCCAGCGCTTCGAACGGTGCTCGGCACATAGTAAGCGCTTGACAAATGCCAACATTATTATTATTATTAACCTGAGTATCCTGTATCTACTCCAGTGCTTAGAAGAGTGTGTTTGGCACATGATGAGCACCAAATAAACACCACGGTCATTATGGCATCAGAGATACTATGGGCCGGAGTCAGAAGTCCATTTCTCGGTCCTGGCAAGCAAACATTCCCAGAGCACACGAATGGCTGCCCTGTCACCATCCTCATTAGGCAGCGATTCCCACTCGGAAAAGTCCCACATTCCTAGCAACGAGGCCTGTGATAGAGAAGGCAGCAAGAGCTTCGATGGCTACACGGTGACTACTGGGCAGCGGGCTCAGCAGGCCCAGCCAGGGGCAGTTGCCCAGAGCCCTCCCCTCCCCTTCCCTCCTGTCCCAGTCTGATCTATTTAATTAACAGTTCCTCTTCACCAGAAGCAAGAAGAGGAGGTTTGTGGCAAAACTGGTAAGTGGGAACACCCATCCAGAGCCCACCCCAAGTCTTCTCCCACTGTTGGGTATGTGGGAAATGGGCCAAGGTCTGCTGGGTGACTTTAGGCACGTCATTTCATTTTCAATCATCTATTGAATTGTATCAGCGTGGCTCAGTGGAAAGAGCCTGGGCTTCGGACTCAGAGGTCATGGGTTCGACTCCCGGCTCTGCCACTCGTCAGCTGTGTGACAAGTGACAGTTACCTCATCTGTAAAATGGGGATTAACTGTGAGCCTCCTGTGGGACAACCTGATGACCCTGTATCTCCCCCAGCGCTTAGAACAGTGCTCTGCACATAGTAAGCGCTTAACAAATACCAACTTTATCGTTATTATTACTGTATGCAAAATGGACTAACCGCTTGGGAGATTATAACGTAACCAGAAACGTATGCATTTCTTCCCGCAACGAGCTCACAGTCTAGAGGGAGAGACAGACATTAAAATAAATTAATGGATAACTAAATAGATAAATTATAGATATATACAGATGCAATAGTAATAATGATATTGGTATTTATTAAGCACTTACTAGTGCTGGAGTAGGAAAAAGAAAATCAGATTGTACATAGTCCCTGTCCTGCATAGGGCTACCTCATTTTACAGATGAGGTAACTTGGGCCCAGAGAAGTGAAATGACTTGCTCTAGGCCAAACAGCTTCCAAGTGGCAGAGCCAGGATTAGAACCCATGACCTTCTTACCCCCCGGCCCGTGTACTATCCACTACACCTCTGGACCTCAGTTACCTCATCTGTAAATTGGGGTTTAAGACTACGGGGCCCCCTTGGGATAGGGACTATATCCAACCCGATTTGCTTGTACCCACCCCGGCGCTTAGAACAGTTCCTCGTGCACAGTAAGCGCTTAACAAAAACCACAATTATTAGGGAGACCCCTGAGCACCCTGAGATCAGTCGCTGAGGGTGAGGGGCTCCTTGCAGCCTGTTTGCCCAGATCTATGCTTCCACCCGGTCAGATTGGCAGACCAGTGCCAAAGCAGTGTGGCTCAGTGAAAAGAGCCCGGGCTTAGGAATCAGAGGTCATGGGTTCTAATCCCGGCTCAGCCGCTTGTCAGCTGTGTGACTTTGGGCGAGTCACTTAACTTCTCTGTGCGTCAGTTACCTCACCTGTAAAAATGGGGATTAAAAAGTGTGAGCCCCATGAGGGGCAACCTGATCACCTTGTATTCCCCTAGCGCTTAGAACAGTTCTTTGCACATAGTAAGCGCTTAACAAATACCATCATTATTATTCTTATTATTCCTAGCAAACCTGGCAAAAATCTGCCATGGCCTCTTGATTCCAGAACCTCATCCCAAACTTCTAGGTGATTCTGGAGAGCCCTATCTCCCCGGCTCTCTCTGCCTGCCAATCCAGATGGAATGTGCTGGCCATGTCCCATTTCCACGGGAATGTAAACCAGGAGCCGGGGGAAATAGCTCTGTGCATACCAGGAAGCCAAAATATAATGGAATGGGAAAAGAATTATAGTCAGGATTTCCTCTTCCCATTTTTTACCTTTATGGCTTCTTCTGGGTAGGACAACGTTCCATTTCCTGATCATGGGTACCTCTGGGTGACTTCTCGGTCAGAGAGAATGGACAGTCACGGTGATTTCTAACTCAACTCGACCCGATCCTCCATCGCGGTGGCCCGTCTCCCCTGTGAAATGGGAAGCTCCTCCAGGCACAATGTCTTTCATCTCCACCATATGCGCCCAAGTGTCTCGCGGTGTTCTGCACAGAGTGAGTGCCCTTAGAATGAATCCCACCACTTTGGTATCGTCCTCCACTGCTCGCTTCTTACATGGGAAGCAGCATGGCCTAGTGGATAGAGCACAGACCTCAGAGTCAAAGGGACTTGGGTTCTAATCGTGGCTCTGCCACTTCTCAGCTGTAAGGGCTTGGGGAAGTCACTTCACTTCTTTGGGTCCCAGTTCCCTCTTATGCAAAATAGGATTAAGACTTTGAGCCCTATGTGGGACAGGAACTGTGTCCAACCCGATTAGCTTGTATCTACCCTAGGGTTTAGAACAGTGCTCGCACATAGTGCTTAACAAATACCAAAATTATTATTATTACGAGCGATCTTCCACTCAAACCTGCTGATTTTTCCTCATGAGCATTTGGCAGAGCAGCGCCTCTCTCCTCACCCCAACAGCTATTCCTCTGACTCAGGTGCCCATCATAACACTATTATTATTATTATTATCATAAAATTATCATTACATTATTATCATAACACATCATAACATAACATATTATCATCATAACATTATTATTATTATTATTACACAATTGGATTATTGCATTGGATGCGTTCTGGTCTCCCTGCCTCCAGCCTCTCCCCCACTTTGGTCTATAATAATAATGTTAAGCACTTACAATGTGCACAGCACTGTTCTAAGCGCTGGGGGCGATGCAGGGTAATCAGGTTGTCCCACGTGAGGCTCACAGTCTTCATCCCCATTTTACAGATGAGGTAACTGAGGCCCAGAGAAGTGAAGTGACTTGCCTACAGTCACACAGCTGACAAGTGGCAGAGCCGGGATTTGAACCCATGACCTCTGACTCCCAAGCCCACGCTCTTTCCACTGAGCCACGCTGCTTCCCATTGGTCTATACTCCATGCCAGGAACGCTTTTCTGAAGCTTCGCTCAGCTTGCGTCCCCGTTCTTCAAAACTTTTCAGTGGTTAGCCATCTTCGATGCTGAAAGTAAAACTAATTTCTACTCAGACTGGTGGCTAGGAGGCTTTCAGTGCAGGGCGAGGGAGGAGAGAGGTGGCCAGCCAGTCACCGAGGAAAATTCATTCATTCATTCAATCGTATTTATTGAGCGCTTACTGTGTGCAGAGCACTGAACTAAGCAATTGGAAAGTACAATTCAGTAATAAAGAGAGGCAATCCCTGCCCGCACCGGGCTTACAGTCTAGAAAGGGGGGAGACTGGCATCAAAACAAGTAAACAGGCATCAATATAAATAAATAGAATTATAGATATGTACTTATATACACAAGTGCTATGGGTGGGGAGGTGGGTAGAGTGAAGGGAGCGAGTCGAGGCAACGTGAAGGGGAGGGGGAGCTGAGGAAAAGGGGGGCTTAGTCTGGGAAGGCCTCTTGGAGGAGGTGAGCCTTCAGTAGGGCTTTGAAGGGGGGAAGTGGGATTGGCAGATTTGAGGAGGGAGGGCGTTTCAGGCCAGAGGGAGGACGCTGGCCATGGGTAGACGGCAGGATAGGCAAGAAAGAGGCACAGTGAGGTGAACACCAGAGGAGTGGAGTGTGCGGGCTGAGATGTAGAAGGAGAGAAGGGAGGTGAGGTAGGAAGGGGCAAGGTGATGGAGAGCTCTGAAGCCGACAGTGAGGAGTTTTTGTTTGATACGGAGGTTGGTACGCAACCACTGGAGATTTTTGAGGAGCAGGATGACATGCCCAGAACATTTCTGTAGAAAGATAACCCGGGCAGCAAAGTGAACTATAGACTGAAGTGGGGAGAGACAGGAGGTTGGGAGGTCAGAAAGAAGGCTGATGGAGTAATCCAGTCAGGACAGGATGAGAGACTGTACTGATGTGGTAGCGATTAGGAAGGAGAGGAAAGAGTGGATCTTGGCGATGTTGTGAAGCTGAGACCGGCAGGCTTGGGTGACGGATTGGATGTGTGGGGTGAATGAGAGAGTGGAGTCAAGGATGACACCAAGATTGAGGGCTCGTGAGACAGGAAGGATGGTTAGGCCATCCAAAGTGATGGGAAAATCAGGGGGACAGGGTTTGGGAGGGAAAATAAGGAACTTTCACTTAGACATGTTGAGATTTAGGTGGTGGGAGGATATCCAAGTAGAGATGTCCTGAAGGCAGAAGGAGATGCAAGCCTGGAGGGAGGGAGAGAGAACAAGGGAGAAGATGTAGATTTGGGTGTCATCCACATAGATAGGATAGTTGAAGTCGTGGGAGTGAATGAATTCTCCAAGGGAATGAGTGTAGATGGAGAATAGAAGGGGACCAAGAATTGAACCTTGAGGTACCCCTAAGTTTAGGGTGTGGGAGGCAGAGGAAGAGCCCACAGAAGAAACTGAGGAGACTGTCTCTATCTGTTGCCGACTTGTTCATCCCAAGCGCTTAGTACAGTGCTCTGCACATAGTAAGCGCTCAATAAATACTACTGAATGAAAGGAGCGGCCAGAGATAGAAGAAGAACCAGGAGAAGGCAATGGACATTGTCAGTGAAGTCGAGGTTGGATAATGTTGCTAGGAGAAGGGGATGGTCCACAGGGTCAGAGGCAGCTGAGAGGTCGGGGAGGATTAGGATGGAGTAGGAAAACACCAATCATGGAAGAAACTCAGGCCAGCAGGGGATGGGGATAGGTCTGGAACTAACTCCCATCGTTCCCCAACTCCATCAGAACCCAGTCCTCATCCTCAGGGACTTCCTAAAATCCCGGCTCGTCCAACAGGCTTTCTTCAACTCATGCTCTGGACTCTAATTCTGATCAGCACTTCAGCCATCCCTGGCACATACATGGTTATTTACACGGGCTTGGGAGTCAGAGGTCATGGATTCGAGTGGCGGCTCTGCCATTTGTCAGCTGTGTGACTTTGGGCAAGTCACTTAACTTCTCTGTGCCTCGGATCCCTCATCTGTAAAATGGGGATTAAGACTGTGAGCCTCAACCTGATTCCCCTGTATTTACCCCAGTGCTTAGAACAGTGCTCTGCACATAGTAAGCGCTTAACAAATACCAACATTATTATTATTATTTGTATTTATATGCACACTGATACAGTACGGCCAACTGGAAAGAGCAAGGGCCTGGGAGTCAGAGCACCTGGTTTATAAACCCACTTCCATCACTCAATCAACCAGTGCTTACTGTGAATGCTTAAAGTGTGCAGAAAATTGTACTGAGTGCATGGGAGAGCACAATACAACAGAATTAACAGCCCTGTTTCCTGCCCACAATGAGCTTACAGTCTGGAGGGGGAGATGGACATTAAAATAAGTGAATAATTCACTTCTTCTTGCCTCAGTGTCCTCATCTGTAAAATGGGGATTCAATACTCTGTTGATCTCCCACTTTAATGATAATAACTATGGTATTTGTTAAGTGCTATGTGCCAAGCACTGTTCTAAGCCCTGGGGTAGGTACAAGGTCAGCAGCTTGTCCCATGTGGGGCTCACAGTTTTAATCCCCATTTTACAGATGAGGGAACTGAGGCACAGAGAAGTTAAGTGGCTTGCCCAAGATCACACAGCAGGCAAGTGGTGGAGTCGGGAGTAGAACCCACGTCCTCTGACTTCCAAGCCCGTGCTCCTTCCACTGAGCCACCCTGCTTCCCTCACTTTCACTCTGATTTCATTTTGAAATTATGAGCTCCATATAGGACAGGGACTGGGTCCAATGTCACTATCTTGTATATACCCCGGTGCTTAGTGAAGTGGTTGACACATAGAAAATATACGATTATTAATTGTTATTATTACGATGATCATTCTTTGTATGTCTGATGGCTCCCGACTATCAAACTGAGGACTTACTGTATGCGGAGCACTGTACTAAGTGATTGGGAAAGTACAATTCAACAGAGAAGCAGCATGGTGAGGTGGATAAAGCACAGGCCTCAGAGTCAGAAGGGCCTGGGTTCTATTCTTGGCTCCGCCACTTCTCCGCTGCGTGACCTTGGGCAAGTCACTGCACTTCCTCTGTGCCTCAGTTATCTCATCTGTAAAATAGGGATTGAGACTGCGTGTCCCACATGGGACAGGAACTGTGTCCACCCCCAATTCGCTTGTATCCCCTCCAGAGCTTAGAATAGTGCCTAGAACATACAGCTTAAGAAATATGACTATTATTTTTATTACTACCATTATCATTATTATTAATAACAGAGCTATCCTTACCCACAAGGAGCTTACGGTTTACAGGCAGAGACAGATATTAAAACAGAATAGGGTTAGGGGAAATAGTAAAGTATAAGAACATTGAAATCATTAATTGAAGGCTGGGGTGAGTATCAAAGTGCTTAAGAGGTTCACGGCCAAGTACACGGTTGATTCACAAGGGTGAATAGAAATCAAGGGCTTAGTCAGGGAAGGCCTCTTGGAGGAGATGTGATTTTAGAAGGGTTTTGAAGATGGGAAGCGTGGTGAACTATTGGATATAAGGGGAGAGGGAATTCCAGGACCAGGAGGATGTGGGCAAGGGATCGGCGGTGAGATGGACAATCATTCAATTGTATTTACTGGGCGCTTACTGTGGGCACAGCACTGCACTAAATGCTTGGAAGAGTAAGAAATAACAATATAACAGGGTTGATAGAAACGTTCTCTGCCCATAATGAGCTTATAATCTAGAGGGAGAAACAGACATTAATATAAAGAGATAAATTATCATTATGTTCAGAAGTGCTAAGGGGCTGACTGGGCAAAATCAAGCTACAGAGAGTAGGATGGGATGGGGGCCACATAATAATAATAATAATTATAGTATTTGTTAAATGCTCACTATGTGCCTGGCACTGTACCAAACGCTAGGGTTGATATAAATTGGGTTGGATACAGTCCCTGTCCCACGTGGGGCTCACAGTCTCAATCCCCAGTTTACAGATGAGGTAACTGAGGCACAGAGAACATCACACAGCAGACAAGCCCAGGAGAGGCTGGGGGTGGCCAGGACCCTTCCCACCCTGCAGGGGAACTCAGGAAATTAGCTTGGAGCTGCCCTGGGAGCCCCTTAAATCCCCATCGATCTCACCTGAGTACGTGCCTTGAGCTTGCTCATAAACACTTAGTACAGCACAATGTCCTCAGAAAGTGCTCTCTAAGTACCATCACTACTTCTGTTGGGTGGGATTCCTTCATTCATTTGTATTTACTGAGCAACCACTGTGTGCAGAGCACTGTACTAAGCCTTTGAGAAGTACCTTTCAGCAACAAACAGAGAAATCTCTGCCCGCAACGGGCTCGCAGCCCAGAAGTGGGGAGACAGATCAAGTTGGGGATGCTCAGGTCAACTCCAGCAGATTCGAGGGAGAATTTAGCTATAGAATTTCGAGACATTTCAGGTCCCAAGCCAGTAGCTAGATAATTTAGGATGGGAGCAATCTATGTTTTGGAGCTTACGAGATCTAGACCATTTGTCATCAGAGGTCTGACCTGAAACTTGATTCAAAGAAAGGTAGGCAAGCCCCAGACCAACACTTTAGTTTTGGTGAAATGGGATTTTCGTTCCACTCCCGGCCCAACTGGGATTCGTGATATCCAAGTTCTGTCTCAGTGGCAGGTTTAATACATTTTTGGGGTTTTGGCATTTAAGTGCTTACTACGAGTCACACACTGTATCATGCACGGCGTTTGATATAATATAATCAGGTCAGACACAGTACTTCTTCTCCCACATGAGGTGAAGAGTCTAAGTAGGATGGGTAACACCGCCATTTTACAGATGAGGGAACTGAGGCCCAGAGAAGTTGTGACTTGCCCTAGGTCAACCAGCAGGTGACAGGGCTGGGATTAGAACCCAAGTCCCCTGAGTCCCAGACCAGGGTTCTCTCTGCTCTCGGGCTTGAAATTTCCCTAGGAGCCCCTTGAGACCGACTGAAATGTAGAGTAGGAAGCCCAGAGAAGAGAGCTGTCCCTAAACCCTGCAGGCAGGAGCAGGAAGGCTAAGAGGGGTGAAACAGCATGGCGTAGTGGATAGAACACGGGCCTGGGTGTCAGAAGGTCATGGGTTCCTAAACCGGCTCCGCCTCTTGTCAGCTGTGGGACCTTGGACAAGTCGCTTCACTTCTCTGGGCCTCATTGACCTCATCTGGAAAACGGGGATTGAGACTGCGAGCCCTACACGGATTGGGTCCAACCCAGTTTGCTTATATTCACCTCAGCGCTTAATATAGTGCCTGGCACATAGTAAGTGCATACAAACACTAAAATAATAATAATTAATTATTATTAAGCGACTCATCTAGTCTGAGTCAAAGCGGTACAGAGTTATGTGGGACTGATCAATTAATCGATAGTACTTATTGAGCACTGACTATGTGCAGAGCACTGTTCTAGGCTCTTGGTAGAGTACAACAGAATTAGCAGTCACGTTCCCTTATACTGAGTGTTTCCCACCATATCCTTCCTTATTTTCCTCTCCAAATCCCTGAGCAACTTGTCTTATACCAACAGCCTCCACTTCCTCTCCTCCAACTCTCTACTAGCTCCAAACTGGCTTCTGCCCCCTTCGCTCCACAAAAACTACCCTCTCAGGAGTCACCGACGATCTCCTCCTTGACAGATTCAATGACCTCTATTCCAACCTAATCCTCCTTAGCCACTCGGCTGCCTTTGACACTTTGGACCACCCCCTTCTCCTGGCTTTACTGAAGCTGTCCTCTCCTGGTTCTCCTCCTATCTCTCTTGCCACTCATTCTCGGCCTCTTTCACGGGCTCTGCCTCTGCCTCCCACCTTCTAAGTGTGGGAGTCTCTCAGGGCTCAGTTCTGGGTCCCCTTCTACTCTCCATTTGCACCCCCTCTCTCTCTCGGAGAGCTCCTTTGCTCCAACTACCATCTCAATGCAGACGATTCCCCAAATCCACCTCTCCAGCCTTGATCATTCTCTTTCTCTACAATCTCTTACTTCCTCCTGCCTTCAGGACAGCTCTACCTAGATATCTCCCTAACACCTCAAACTTAACATGCCCCAAACAGAAGTCTTCATCTTCCATCTCTTTATTTTCATTCATTCATTCATTTAATAGTATTTACTGAGAGCTTACTATGTGCAGAGCACTGTACTAAGTGCTTGGAATGTACAATTCGGCAAAGATAGAGACAATCCCTGCCCAATGACGGGCTCACGGTCTAATCAGGGGAGACGGACGGACAAAAACAAGACAACGTAATCACGATAAGTAGAATCAAGACATGGATGGGCAACCACTGGAGGTCCTAGAGAGATGGGAAAATATGGACTGAACATTATCGTAGAAAAATTATCCAGGCAGCTTCTCATCATCCCCTCATTCTCTCATCACTGTAGACAGCACCATCATCAGAGTATTGTACTAAGTGCTTGTGCCAGGTACCGTACTAAGCACTGGAATAGGTACAAGATAATCAGGTTGGACACCATTTCCAACGCACGTCGGACTAAGTTGGCGGGAGGAGGGTTTCCTCCCTATTTTGCTGCTGAGGTAACTGAGGCACAGAGAAGTTAAATGACTTGCCCATGGTCACTCAGCAGGCAATTGGTGGAACTAGAATTGGCGCCTAATTTCTCTGACTTCCAAGCCCATACTCTCTCCATTAGGCCACACTGCTTCTACTCGTGGAAGAATACAATAGTTTGTGGACTTGATCCCTGCACTCAAGAAGCTAGTGAGGGACATGCCAATTCAATATAATCTAGTCAAGTGACCTCCCAATACCTAAGTGACAGTTCCCCCTTTCCTTAAAAGCCCACCAGTAGCAGAGACTAGGAGGAGAGGAGACTGCAGTCCTGATTCCGAAGAGTGCCAAGATAAACTGGAAAGAAATGGATCCCTCTTTGTTTGTCAAGACCACCGGGACAATGTGGAAGAATTCCGTCCTCAACGAGGCCGAACCCAAGAGTGACAGGGTCAACCGGCCTGATAGCTGCATTAACCTCTTTCCCACTGGAAGTTATTTTTTTATTGGATGACATTTGTCAAAATGTCAGCACCGGAGCCATCCCCTTCCAAGGAGTCGTAACGAAACCTTTCGTCGGCACCCAAAAGAGCAGTAATTAGGAGAGGAAAAACAGCCACCGGCCTAGACAACCTCGAAGGTTTAATCGGAGAATTTCCACCCAGGTCTTCATATAGAAATCATTCATACAGAAATGCCCCCTTTCCACCCCTGGATCCCCCCCCCCCCCCGCCCCCGGTCTGGATCCAGGTTACCCCTCCCCCCCCACCTCCTCCACACACCGACCAGCCTGAGGTCTTTCCCAAGGCAGCCTCATGCAATATTAATTACATTCCAGTACTCCACTGCTCTCGCAGCTGACATCCAGGAACCTGGAGAGGATTAATTATACCTCACGAAGCTCACTCCTGCCTCCCAGTTAAAACCCAACTCCCTGTTACAAACGAGTTTGACCTTTCCTCCCCCACGGGGTCTGGAATTCCTTCTCCGGGGCTGAAGCCGTGGCCGAAAAGCAGGCTCATTTGCTAACGAGGCCCAGTACGATCTCCAAAGGAGATGGGAATGAAAGATTTATCTTATATGGCTGAAAGAGGGGGCAGGCACAAGTGAGCGGGGAGAAAGTGAGGAGGTAGGGAATAGGGTGGATGTATTTTTTTTTTTCCTGGACTACTTTAGAAGGAAAAGCAGAGTGCCCCAGAGAGGAACAGATTCCCCTTTGACAAGGAGATGTATTACACCTGCACATTAATGAGATAATAAAAGTCGCTGAGGGAACAGACAATGTCCTCTAACACCTGCAACAAAAACAGAGTCCCAACCACCGTAAAGGGTTCTAATTGAATTTCTGACAGCACTGCAAGCTTGGAACAGAGCTTGCTAAATACTGTAGATAGAGGAAGCCCGATTAGATTCCCTGTGCTACGTGGAGAAGGATCCAGGAAAGACCAGATAAGAGTGGGAAAGGGTGGGAATCTAGCCCAACCAAAACCTAACATACTGGAAAGAAACCTCATGATGAGCACAGTCCTAAAGAAAGATGATTTAATGTTCCACTGAACAAATTCAATCTTCAGCCCCCACATTTTAGAGCCTCACCCTCAGAATGTGAAGCTCCAAGTTGTTCCGAGCATGTACAGAACGTGGGAGTCCACCCAAGTGGTGGAGACCCCTTCCACCATCTCCCTGATTAATACTTCCATTTCCTCCTCGCTGAGTGACAGTAACAGCCTCCTTACTTGTCTTCCTGGTTCCAAGTTTTTAGCATCGGCAATCTCTCCTCAGTAGAGCAGCTTGTATTGCCGTTCTAAAATGTCAGTCAGAGCCCATCGCTCCCCTCCTCAAAACTCGCCCTTGCCTCCCATTTGTTTCTCGTCTGAAACAAAATCTGTAGACTAGATTCTTCGGCGACTCTCTTCCCCTCATCCACCTGCTCATTTTTCCTGCTGCACCCCAGGTTGTGCTATTCAACTTTAGACTGCGAGCCCCATGTGGGACAGGCTGTGCCTGACCTAATCGCGTTGAATCTACCCCAGTGCTTAACCCAGTGCTTGGCACATAGCAAGTGTCAAGAGAGAAGCAGTGTGGCTTAGTGGACAGAGCACGGACCTGGGAGTCAGAGGACCTGAATTTTAATCTTGTCTCTGCCACTTGTCTTAAGGGTGACCTTGGACAAGTCACTTAACTTCTCTGGGCTTCCGTTACCTCATCTGTATAAAGGGGATTAAGGCTGTGAGCTCCATGTGGGACATGGATTGGGTCCAATTTGATTAGCTTGTTTCTCCCCTACTGCTCAGTACAGTGCCTGGCATATGGTAAGTGCTTAACAAATATAAAAAAACCCTGAACAAATATTATTATTGTTATTATAATTATTAACTCCCCATAAAGGCACTCTTCTACCTGCCACTGGCTCCCGACTCTCCCATCTCCAACCTGTCACTTATGCTTTCTCCCTTTCAAATTCGCCAAACTGCAGCGCCACAGTTCAATACTCTTTAAAAAGCCACCTCCTCTAGAAGGCATTCATTCTCTGATCTCCATCGCCCCAGCCACGTCATCATCTCAGCTCCATCAGCACACATTGATTCGTCTCTTCATTTACGTGGTACGTATTTACACCCTTGGATTTATCATTATACATAGTCTCTCTTCACCGTGGCATAAGTCTCGGTTCATCCCTAACACGAGTTCATCGCTGGCACTTTGGGTTAGAGGCTTTTGAAGAGGTAGGGAGTGCTCTTCCCACAACCCCCACCTGCCTCTGAGTACCTGCTTCTGCTTCTGTCCACCCCTTCAGGCTTTATCTACTAGTTTTGGTCTCTCTGAGTCAGGGTAGGACCTCTTTGTACTTCTGTTTCTGCTCTACGGAACTTCTTTGTCCATCTCTGTGCCTCTGGGTATCTTCAGACACCTCTTATTTTTGGTTTGTTTGTTTTATGGTATCTGTGGAGCATTTACTATGTGCCAGGCACTGTACTAAGCGTCGAGGTGGATATAAGTTAATTAGGTTGGATTCAGTCCCTGTCCCACACGGGACTCACAGTCTTAATCCCCATTTTATAGATGAGGTCACTGAGGCCTAGAGAAATGAAATGACTTGCCCAAGGTCACCGAGCAGACAAGGGGCAGAGCCGGGATGAGATCCCAGGGCCTTCTGACTCACGAGCCCAGGCTCTATCCGTTAGGTCGCGCTGCTTCTCGGCCTCCCTGACACCGCTGGGATCCTCTGCATCCAGACAACCTGAAACTGGTAGGTTCTAGTTCATTCAATCATATTTATTGAGTGCTTACCGAGTGCGGAGCATTGTACTAAACACTTGGAAAGTACAATTCAACAATTCCTGCCCATAAATAAGACGGACTGACTACTTTCTATGTGCGTATTCGGTGACAACGCGTGCTATGTGAGGCTGGCCATCCATGAATACCAAGGGGCTAGGAGTCCCAGATAGGTAGCCTGTGTGTGCCATGATCTAGGTGTCCCAAATAATCAAAGAGCCAGGTGTCCTTGACGCAGGTAGTCCGTGTGTACCGAAGTGCTAAGTGTCCCAGACAGGTTGTCTTTGTGTACCAAGGTGCTAGGTGTCCCGGACAGACAGTCTGTGTGTACCAAGATGCCATGGTGCTCCAGACAGATAATCTGGGGTGCTAGCCACTCCCGAGATCTAGGAGTCCTATACAGTCTGCTTATGCCAAGGGATTAGGAGTCCCCGACAGCTAGGATTCCCAGACAGATAATCTGTCTATGTTAGTAGGTCCCTGACAGTCTGCGTGCCAAGTTCCTGACAGTCGAGTATACATCAATTGACAGGAAAGCTCAACTGTCAAAGCCTTTGGAATGGGCCACTGTTACCGCTCAAAAGAGGCTAGGACCCAGACTTCAGATTTTTCATCCCAAAGCTCATTTGCTTGGCCTGTCACCCTGGGAATGTTCACTTCTCACCCGAGATTAAATTAGATAATCGTCTTACTCTCTTTTCGGGACAGGCAGGGCTAGGTCGGGACTGAGAGATGAAGGGGGGCATTGTTTGATGGGGTGGTTTTAAAAGACTTTCATCTGCTCTTAGATTTCTGCCTAAAAGGCCCCATTTATGCCTGTATATACGGGATGGAGGAGAAAGGGAAACGTTTCCCCTCGCAGCCTCCCTCCCCAGGAAATACGTAGTCTGGACCCACAGAGGATCAGGTTTTAAATCAGTAAAACCCGAGGAATTTGGAGGGCGAGCAAATAAATCATCATCTCTTCCTGATCCAGTCAGTGAGATTTATAATCAAATTGGTTTTTTTAAAAATGGTATTTGTTAAGCACTTGTTATATGTCAAATACTGTTCTAAATGCTGGGTTAGATACAAGTTAATTAGGTTGGACACAGTCCCTGTCCCACATGGGGCTCACAGTCTAAGTAGGAGGGAAAGAACTGAGGCAGAGAGAAGTTAAGTGATTTGCCCAAGGTCACACAGCAAGCAAATGACAGAACCAGGATTAGAACTCAGGTCCTCTGTCTCCCAGAACCACGCTCTTTCCACTAGGCCACACTGGGAAACCACGGGACCTAGTGGTGGGAATCCATCCATCAATCGATGGCATTTATTGATTGCTTCCTATACGCAGAGCGCGGTACCGTTTGGGAGAGTATAATACAAAAGAATTAGCAGACATGTTCCCTGCAGGGAAATATTGGGAATTGTTGGGAAGGCCAGGGTCCTGAATTTGTGGGGCTTTGTGGACTATCTTGGTTCTCCCTCCTTCCGTGCTGCTCAAACCAGTGTGAGCCCCCATCGCCGATGAAAGATTTGACTTCCACTGTGGAAAACCACCCCCAAACACTTCTAAGAGAACTCATCTCACAGCATAATAATAATTCGGTATTTGTTAAGCGCTTACTCTGTGCAAAGCACTGTTCTAAGCGCTGGGGGATACAAGGTGATCAGGGTGTCCCACGTGAGGCTCACAGTTTTCATCCCCATTTCACAGATGAGGGAACTGAGGCACAGAGAAGTGAAGTGACTTGCCCACAGTCACACAGCTGACAAGTGGCAGAGCCGGGACGTGAACCCGTGACCTCGGGCTCCCAAGCCCGGGCTCTTTCCACTGAGCTATGCTGCTTCTCTGAGACCACATTAGATGCCATTCCTGTCAGTTCTACTTCACAACATCCCTAGAATCTGCCCCTTTATCTCTAGCCCAACTGTTACCCTGCTGGTCCAACCATTTATTTATCATATTTCCATCTTGCCGACCGCAACGACCTTCTCTCTGACCTCCCTGCCTCCAGCCTCTCCCTCCTCCAATCCATACTTCAGTCTGCTGCCAGAATCATTTAAAAACGTTCTGGGCACGCATCTCCCCACTCCTCAAAGATCACCACGGACACCCTTCCATCTGCGTGTCAAACAGAAACTCCTTGCCGTCGGCTTTAAGGCACTCGATCAGCTCTCTCCCTCCTACTTAACCTCATTCCTCTCCCACTCAACCCAGCCCACACACTTCACTCTTCTAACACCAACCTACGTACTGTGCCTCAATCTCGCCTCTCACGCCATCGACCCCTTGCTCTAGCCTTCCCTCCTGCCTGGAACTCCCTCCCCTTCATATCCCACATACCACCACTCTCTTCATATTCACAATCACATCTCTTCCAAGAACCTTCCCTCACCGGCCTCTCCGCTCCCCACTCTATTCTTCCTACCTTCTACAGTGTAAAATGGGGATTAAATATCTGTTCTTCCTCCTACTTAGACTGTAAACCCCATGTTGGACAGGAACCGTGTCCAACCTGATGAACTTGCATCTACCCCAGGGCTTAGTACAGTGCTTGACACACAGTTAAGTACTTAAGGACTATAATAATAATAATATTACTGATAATGATAATAATGATCTACGCACTTGAGTTCATAGTCCCTAAGTACTTTAATAGCCCACTCAAATCCCCACAGACCTTATGTACATATCCACATACTCTACTGTTTTCCCTAACTGGAATTTTTTTGAATGACTGCCGCACTAGATTACAAACTCCTTGATGGCAGGGATTGTGTCTACCAAGTCTCTTGTGCTTTCTCTAACACTAGAGTAGGTGCTCAATAAATACCACTGGTTGATCAATTGATCCTCGTTTAGCCATATTAGCTGGCTAAACAAACTGTGTTTAGCCTCCACTTGTCTGACCTCAGGCAAGTCATTTAACTTGTCTGTGCCTCAGTTATCTAATCTATAAAATGAGGATTAAGACCGTGAGCCCCATGTGGGGCATGGACCGCGTCCAACTTCATTATCTTATAGCTACCCCAGCGCTTAGTACAGTGCCTGATACATAGTAAGTCCTTAACAAATACCATTTAAAAAAATCCAACTCAGGTTACCAGGTTACACACTGAAGAAGAGGCGAGTGAAATGGACATAAAGCTACGTGCAATGTCCGTCCTGGATCAGCTTTAGTGGACAGAGCATGAGCCTGGGAGTCGGAAGGTCCTGGGTTCTAATCCCGGCTCCGCCACTTGTCTGCGGTGTGACAGTGGGCAAGTCGCTTCACTTCTCTGGGTCTCAGTTACCTCATCTGTAAAATGGGGACTGAGACTGTGAGTCCCACAAGGGACAGGGACTACGTCCCTAGAGACGTAGCGAAGCGAAGACTAGAGAAGCAGCGTGGCGCAGTGGAAAGAGCACGGGCCCTGGAGTCAGGGCTCATGAGTTCGAATCCCAGCTCTGCCACTTGTCAGCTGTGTGACTGTGGGCGAGTCACTTAACTTCTCTGTGCCTCAGTTCCCTCATCTGTAAAATGGGGATTAAGACTGTGAGCCCCACGTGGGACAACCTGATTCCCCTGTGTCTACCCCAGCGCTTAGAACAGTGCTCTGCACATAGTAAGCGCTTAACAAATACCAACATTATTATTACGTCCAACTTGATTTGCTTGCATCCACCCAGCGCTTAGTACAGTGCCTGGCACAAGGTAAGCGCTTAAAAAATACCGTCATTATTCTCAGCCCCATGGTTCTTCCAAAATGACATGAGGACGCCTGGGGGAACTGTGTGGCGGTTGCCTTCCACTTGCCTGGTTAGGGATTTAGCAGAAGGATAATTCTTAGGCTGAGCCCTCGCCTCCCAATTTTGACTTCTTCAGGAAGGCATCATGGCGCCACACTCCCTCCCCATGAGGAATCCTCGGGACCCGCAGGAATTCTGCCGGTTCAACATCCAATTTTGAAAACGATCCATTTCATCTTCGGCTCCTGCACCAAATGGGCTACTGTTTCCTTTCAGTTTACATCCTCTGAACCAGGGCAGCTTTTGAAGTGAGAACCCCAGAGGCCCTTTGAATAAACTAGGGAAGCGCTAGAGAGAGGAGGAAATCATAAATCCCATTTGGAGCAAGTGGGTCAAATGTGATTCGATGGCAGTATGGTTTAGCGGAAAGCAGCAGCATGGCGCGGTGGATAGAGCATGGGCCTGGGGGTCAGAAGGACCTGGGTTCCAATCCGTCCTCCACCACTCGTCTGCTGCGTGACCTAGGGAAAGTCATTTCACTTTTCTGTGCCTCAGTTACCTCATCTGTAAAATGAGGATTGAGATGGTGAGCCCCACGTGGGACAGGGACTGTGACCAACCTGATTTGCTTGCATCCACCCTGGCGCTCAGTACGGTGCCTGGCACTTAGTAAGCACTTAACAAATACCACAGCCATTATTATTATTATTGGTAATGATAAGAAGAACAACAGTGGGCTGAGTGTCAGGAGACCTCGTTCTAATTCCAGCTCTGCCATTAACCTACCTGGACCTCAGTTACCTCGTCTGTAAAATGGGGAGAATAATTCCTACTGCCTAGGGATGTAGTGAGGTGAAAGGAGATACTTGATGTGGCAGGGCTTAGGGAAAATCTAAGGTGCAATACAAATTCAAGTGACTGTTATTACATGATAGCCTGTTGCCAGCTTGTACATTCCAAGCGCTTAGTACAGTGCTCTGCACATAGTAAGCGCTCAATAAATACTATTGAATGAATGAAGGCCAGCCATCTGTGAGCCAGGGGTGCTCGGTTTCAGCCAGCTTTTTGAGATATCCCACAAAAGCAGACAATTGGAGAAGCAGCGTGACCTAATAGAAAGAGCCCAGGCCTGGGAATCAGAGAGGAACCGGGTTCAGTTCCCAGCTCTACCACTCGACCGCTGTGAGAACCTTGGGCAAGCCACTTAGCTTCTCTGTGCCTCATTTCCACAACTATAAAATAGAGATTAAATCCTCTTCCCTCCAATTTAGACTGTGAGCCCCACGTGGGACAGGGATTGCGTACAATCTGATTCTGTTGTACCGACTCAAGACTTAGTACAGTGCCTGGAACAAGGTAAACACTTAACGAGTACCATAAAAAAAAAAAAAAAAGAGCTCCTCTTCAAAAATGTGCTCCAATTTCCAGCACAAGTACTTTAACTTAGTTTTAAAAATGTTCTGCCCATGAGATATGCCCAATAAATCCACTATGGCTGATGAGGAAGGGATAATAGAGAAGGGATACAGAAGCAGCGTGGCTCAGTGGAAAAAGCACGGGCTTGGGAGTCTGAGGTCATGGGTTTGAATCCCGGCTCCGCCGCTTGTCAGCTGTGTGAGGGTGGGCAAGTCACTTCACTTCTCTGTGCCTTAGTTACCTCATCTGTAAAATGGGGATTGAGACTATGAGCCTCATGTGGGACAATCTGATCGCCCTGTATCTACCCCAGCGCTTAGAACAGTGCTCTGCACAGAGTAAGCACTTAAATACCAACATTATCATTATTATTATAATGAAAGCCCAGGAGGTGCAAATGATCAAACAACCAATTCTTCACATCCTTCAGATCGGCCTTCAGTCTCCATTCCCAAAAGGAGCTGGCTCGTGTAAACTGGGGGGACGGGGCCAGAGGGTGAGAAACCGATCAATCGATCAACGGCATTGATTAAGCACATACCGTGTGCAGAATACTGTACTAAGCGCTTGGGGGGTACAAGTCCACAAAGTGGGTAGACATGTTTCCTGCCCAGGATGAGCTTATTCGTTCATTCACTCCATCGTATTTATTGAGCGTTTAGTCTGGGGGAAATATCTTGGAGGAGTGCGGGGCTCAACGGGGTTCTCCTTCCCCACCCTCTGCTTCCCACCACCCCCGCTCCAGTCCCCGGCCATTCACTGGTCTCCAGGATGGCGAACGAGATGCTCTCCTCCTTTGGAGAGTTCCCTTCCTCCAGTTCACGGGGGTAAAAGCCGCGGTGGAATAAAGGAGCCTCCTCCTGCCAAAACCGACACAGACTTGGCCGGCGGACAAAACAAAGAACTGTGCCCGTGGAAAAGAAAACAAGGAAGGGGGACAGAAAACCCACGTCCCCCTTTCGTTCTGGGATGGACGAGCCAGCTGATTGCGGTGGGGGCGTCTGCCGGCTGAAATTCGCTGGGACTCGCTCTCGGGGATGTTGGTTTCGGGGAGAGCGGGAAACCTCTGAAAGACCATTTGGGCAATTAGGAAAAGAGGGAATCAGTCAATCGTATTTATTGAGCGCTGAGTGCGGGGCACTATGCTAAGCGCTTGGGAGAGTACAACGCAACAATAACACCGACACATTCCCTGCCCACAACAACAGTCTAGAGAGGAAGACAGACAATATGAAAAAATAAATTACACATATGTTCATAAGTGCTGTGGCGCTGGGGGTGGGGAATAAAGGGAGCAGGTCAGAGAAGAATCGAGAGCACGGCTGGGCACAGCTGCAGATGTTAGGGAAATCAGAAATGGAAACTCAAGACCCAGGAACCTGGCTGCTGTCTACTTTCACTTGACTGAAAAGTTTTCTCTGTTGGGTTTCGGTGACTCCTAACTCACACTCCTCAGGTAGGAGAAGCAGCGTGGCTCAGCGGAAAGAGCACGGGCTTTGGAGTCAGGGCTCATGAGTTCGAATCCCAGCTCTGCCACTTGTCGGCTGTGTGACTGTGGGCAAGTCACTTCACTTCTCTGGGCCTCAGTTCCCTCATCTGTAAAATGGGGGTGAAGACTGTGAGCCCCACGTGGGACCTCCTGATTCCCCTGTGTCTACCCCAGCGCTTAGAACAGTGCTCGGCACCTAGTAAGCGCTTAACAAATACCAACCTTATTATTATTATTAGAGATGGGTGTTGATCCGGAGGTGTTACGCTAGCTACATCTTGAGAAGCAGCGTGGCTCAGTGGAAAGAGCACGGGCTTTGGGGTCAGAGGTCATGGGTTCGAATCCCAGCTCGGCCACTTGTCAGCTGTGTGACTGTGGGCAAGTCACTTCACTTCTCTGCGCCTCAGTTCCCTCATCTGTAAAACGGGGATTAAGACTGTGAGCCCCATGTGGGACAACGTGATTCCCCTGTGTCTACCCCAGCGCTTAGAACAGTGCTCTGCACATAGTAAGCGCTTAACAAATACGAACATTATTATTATTATTATTAATTTGTCTAGCGCTTCCACTGTTCTAAACTGCCATCACATCAATAATAATAATAATAATAACGTTGGTATTTGTTAAGCGCTTACTATGTGCAGAGCACTGTTCTAAGCGCTGGGGCAGATACAGGGTAATCAGTTCGTCCCACGTGAGGCTCACAGATAATCCCCATTTTACAGATGAGGTAACTGAGGCACAGAGAAGTTAAGTGACTCGCCCACAGTCACACAGCTGACAAGTGGCAGAGCCAGGAGTCGAACCCATGACCTCTGATTCCGAAGCCCACGCTCTTTTCACTGATCGTGTTTGATCTACACTGCTTAATTGCAAAGTTGGGAGAGGCAGGGCAGGTATTTTTTTTTTAAATGGTATTTAAGTGCTTACTATGAGCCAGGCACTGTACTAAGTACTGGGATAGATACAAGCTAATCAGGATGGACACAGTCCACGGCCCACAGGGGACTCACAGCCTTAATTCCCATTCTTCAGATGAGGTAAATGAGGCACAGAAAAGTGAAGGTCGCACAGGAGACAAGGGGCAGAGCCGGGATTAGAACCCGGGTCCTTCCGACTCCCGGGTTTGTGCTGTTTACGCTAGGTCATGCTGCTTCTCAGGGATCATTATCCCCATTTCACAGACGATGCAACTGAGGTGCAGAGAGGTTGAGGGACTGGTCCAAGGTCAAGCAGTCAGTCAGTCAAATGTATTTCTTGAGTGCTTACTGGGTGCAGGGCACTGTACTAAGCACTTGGGAGAGCACAATAAAACAAATCAAAATGTGATCCATTTTTCCCCTTTTGTTTCTCTCCATTCCTCCCACCCCAACAGTAGACCTAATAATTCACCTCATCCTAATGAATCAGAGATATTTATTGGTATTCCAGACCGTAAGTTCCTCGTGAGCAGGGAATGTGTCGACCAACTCTTTTGCACTGTAGTCTCCCAAGCGCTTGATATAGTGCTCTGCACACAGTAGGTGCTCAATAAATACCATTGACTGATTGCGCATAAAGCACTGTAGTAAGCATTTGGGAGAGTACAGCGCCAGCAGAACCCTTGTTCCCTGACCTCAAGGAGCTTACGGTCAAAAAGGGGAAACCAATGTGTCGCTGAAGAATTTAAACCCTTCAAATCCCCACACTGTGGTTTAGAAACAACTCTTTTGTTTCCTTGTCAGATCCAAACTGAAAAAGACGGGAGTTTCCTCTAGATTCACTCAATCTTGGAACCAGTCTTGAGATGTTCATCCACCCATCATCAACAGTGGTAATAATAATAATAATAATAATGTTGGTATTTGTTAAGTGCTTACTATGTGCCGAGCACTGTTCTAAGCGCTGGGGTAGACATAGGAGAATCAGGTTGTCCCACGTGGGGCTCACAGTCTTCATCCCCATTTTACAGATGAGGGAACTGAGGCACAGAGAAGTTAAGTGACTTGCCCACAGTCACACAGCCGACAAGTGGCAGAGCCGGGATTCGAACTCATGAGCCCCGACTCCAATGGTATTTACTGAGCGCTTACTGAGTGCAGAACACTGTACGAAGAGCTTGGGAGAGTACAATAAAACAGAGTTCGTAGCCACATTCTCTGCCTAGAATGAGCTTACATTCTCCACCCATTCTCCTCTGACTGAGTTTTCCTTTCCGACAGACATCAAATCGATCAGCGGTATTTATTGACTGATCACTTTGCGCGAAGTACTATACTATATTACACTGGGGCCCAAGAAAAGTCCAAATGAGGCTTCCAAGCCCAGGATCATTTGCGCTGTAATTTTAGCAAGGAAGATTTTGTCTCTGAACCACCCCCTTATGCCCACCTCGTCCCAGCCCAGCAACACAAATTAATCTTATTGACGTTCAAAGATAAAATAAGTTCGACTCAAGTTCAAGAAAGCAGGGTGACCTAAAGTATGGGCTTGGGAGCCAGCGGGGCTAGATTCTAATCCCGCCGCCACTACTTGCCTGCTGTGTGACCTCGGGCAAGTCTTTTAACCTCTCTGTGCCTCAGTTTCCTCAACTGCAAAATGGGGACTCAATACCTGTTCTCTCTCCTCCTTGACTGTGAATCCCATGTGGGACAAGGACTGGATCCAGCCTGATTAACTTGGCTTTACCCCAGTTTTAGAACAGTGCTTGACACATAGTAAGGAAGCGCTTAATAAATACTTCTCACCCAACCGAGGAGGGATGTAAAACACAGGAAATTTGTTCCCGTAGGGACCTGCACAGTTAAAAATCCCAGCAGTGGAATTTGACTAAATTGAATGGCTGACTAGAAAATTAGGGGTATTGGATGGTCGTTTCCTTAACCACAAAGATGTATATCCAAGAAGCTAACCAAGTTGTAATTGTGGGAGAGAGAGAGAGAGATTCCTGACCTGAATGAACCCTTGCCTGACCCAATATTGTCTCTGAATATGGTCTTAGGTCCTCAGGAATCCATTACCCAGCCAAATCCTGCTCATATTTTTGTTTGTTCAAGGAAGAAAAGCCCCATAAATCAGTTTAATCATTCGGCTGCTCGTTTCCCAATTCCCTCTAATTTGTCAGCATTTTTCTGGAATTAAAGAGCATCAGGGGAACAGTTAGGCTGTGGGAAGAAATCACACTAAGTTTGGGATTTTCTGCTGTTTTACACCGTGACAAACTCCTCTTTCATTGGTGATCGGTGGCTGCCCTCATCTCTTTCCCAAGGTTCCTCCCTCCATAGAATGGCTGCTATTTCTCAGATAATAATAATAAATAATAATAATAATAATGGTACTTGTTAAACACTTACTGTGCCAAACATTGCCCTAAACTCCGGGGTAGATACAGTTAATCAGGTTGGATACAATCCCTGTCCCACATGGAGCACACATTCTTAATCCCAATTTTTACATTCATTCAATAGTATTTATTGAGCGCTTACTATGTGCAGAGCACTATACTAAGCGCTTGGAATGAACAAGTCGGCAACAGATAGAGAGAGTCCCCGCCGTTTGACGGGCTTACGGTCTGATCGGGGGAGACGGACGGACGAGAACGATGGCAATAAATAGAGTCAAGGGGAAGAACATCTCGTAAAAACAATGGCAACTAAATTTACAGATGAGGTAACCAAGGCGCAGAGAGGTTAAGTGACTTGCCCAAGGTCACACTGCAGACATGTGACGGATCCGGGATCCTCAAGCCTGTTGCGCGCGTGGAACCTGCCTACCCACTCGGTTGCACTGTAGTTTCCCAAGCGCTTAATACAGTGCTCTGCACTCAGTAAGCAGCACGGCGTAATGGATACAACATAGGCCCGGGAGTCAAAATGTCATGGGTCCTAATCCTGGCTCCTCCACTTGTCAGCTTTGTTACCTCGGGCAAGTCATTTCACTTCTCTGGGCCTCAGTTACCTCATCTGTAAAATGGGGATTGAGACTGTGAGCTCCAGATGGGACGGAGACTGTGTCCAACTCGATTTGCTCGAATCCACCCCGGCACTTAGTACAGTGACTGGCTCATAGTAAGCGTTTAAAAAAATCGTCAACATCATTATTAATAGGCTCAAGCTCGTTGTAGGCAGAGAATGTGTCTACCAACAAGGTTTTATCGTACTCTCCCAAGCACTTAGTACGGTGATCTGCACACAGTAAGCACTCAGTAAATATCAGTGATGATGTTCGATTGGTTTCCTGCCTGTATCTCCACCTTATCTCAAATGCCTCCACTGTGGCTGCCATGTACCATTATCCGATTCGGCCTCTCCGGGGAGTTGATTAGCTTGCTTTTCCCTGCTAGGCCAAAAATCGTGAACGAAGATTTAGAGCAAAGCCCCCAAGGCCAGAAAACCCTCCCTGCACGCCCCGGGGGAGGGGGCAACCCTCTCCTTCCAATTTGCTGACTTGCATCCTCTCTGGCTTCACCTCCATTTATCGCCACCTCTTACTCTCCTTCACCCTGATTCCAGACCACAGTAATGATAATAATAATTATGATTATGGCACTTGATAAGTGCTACCTGTGTGTCGAGCACCGTTCTAAGTGATGGGGTAGATACAAGTTAATCAAGCCGGACAGAGTGCCTTGCTTCGCAGAATACGGAGGAGGGAGTAGAATGCAATCCCCATTTGAAACAAGTCAAGTGACTTGGCTGCTCATTCTCGGGCTCTTTCGCAGGTTCCTCCTCTGTCTCCCACCCTCTAACTGTGGGAGTCCCACAGCGTTTAATTCTGGGTCCCCTTCTATTCTCCATCTACACCCACTCCTTTGGAGAACTCATTTGTTCCCACGGCTTCAACTACCATCTCTACGTGGGTGATTCCCAAATCTATTCCTCCAGCCCTGATTCATTCATTTCATTCAATTGTATTTACTGAGCGCTTAATGTGTGCAAAACATTCTACTAACCACTCGGATGGTAGAATTTGGCAACAGAGACAATCCCTACCCAACAACGGGCTCACAGTCTAGAAGGGGGGAGACAGACAACGAAACAAAAGAAGTAGACAGGCATCTCCCTCCTTCTCTGCAGTCTTGCTTTTCCTCTTGCTTTCAGGACATCTCCAGTTGTCTCTATCTGTCCCTGTCGCTCAATAAATATGGTTGATTGGTTGTGTCTATCAACTCTGCTGTAGTAAACTCTCCCAAATGCTTTGCACACAGTAAGGGCTCCCTATATACTACCGATTGATTGATTGGCCAAGGTCACACAACGGACATGTGGCAGAGTCAATATTGGAACCCAGGTCTTCTGCCTCCCAGCCCAAGCTCTTTCCACTAGGCCATGCGGCTTCTCTGTGGGACCATAGGGCCTGCTCGCTCCATCTTCCTCCTAACCCAAGTTCATTTGGCAAGTCACAGGAGATCAAGATAGACTTGCTCCGGTAATCAGATTACCAGTAGGAAGTGACAGATTGGGCTTTTACTGGGTGGAGAGTTTTGGTCTAGCTCCTTCTTCCGTCTGCCCCTTGTCAGCTGTGTGACCGTGGGCAAGTCACTTCACTTATCTTTGCCTCAGTTCCCTCATCTGTAAAATGGGGATGAAGACTGTGAGTCTCACATGGGACAACCTCATTCCCCTGTATCTACCCCAGCGTTTAGAACAGTGCTCTACACATAGTAAGCGCTTAACAAATACCAACATTATTATTATTATTATTATTCTTGTAGGCAAGAAGTCCGTCTCAAGCTTCTGGTGGACAGTCCTTTACCCTACCTATAATTTATTTTAGGTCTGATCATCCCTGCTAGATTGTAAACTAATAATAATGATGATGATGATGATGGTATTTGTTAAATGCTTACTCCGTGCCAAGCACTGTTCTACGCGCTGGGGCAGATAGAAGGTAATCAACTTGTCCCATGTGGGGCTCAAGAGTCTTAATCCTCATTTTCTAGATGAGGTAACTGAGGCACAGAGAAGTTACTTGCCCAAAGTCACACAGCTGCTGAGTCAGGGAAGACTTCTTGGAGGAGACGTGCCTTCAGTAAGGTTTTGAAGGAATCATGGATCAAGGATTTGAAGGATTCATGTCCCTGACTCCATCCTCCACTCTTCTGGCACGTACTGGGGGCCTCCTGTCTGAAGAACATTGGACTGGATTGGGGGTGGGGGGGGGCTTCTGTTGGAAAGACACAGTAGAAGTAAAATCTCTTCCTCTGAGAACCTATCCTTTAATGGAGGAGGTGAGGCATAAATTGTACAACATACGAGAGTTAAGAGAATAAGAATGTAGATGGTAAATAATCAAATACAAACATAATAAGGAGATTTTTCATACAACACATTTTTATAGGCCGTAACCTGCAACGTGACACGTTTGTTCTCTCAAAAAGAGGCCAACAAGAGTTAGTGCATGTGTGCGTGTGTGTGTAGAACCCCCACACTCTTAAGAATCATGGATTGTCTCTATCTGTTGCCAAATTGTACTTTCCAAGAGCTTAGTACAGTGCTCTGCACACAGTAAGCACTCAATAAATATGATTCAATGAATGAATGAACATTAGAGAGCAGATCACTCTAAGTGTTACATTTCCAGGAAGCACCAAGAGCCCGGGCTCCCCAGGCCAGCCTTCCATTTAGGTAGATGGAGGACACTGGATTGGAATGTTTGCCCCTTCCCCTCTCGCCGTCCTGGCCTGTCACACAAGAACACGGGGGGCAAAACAAGTTCGGGAAGTTGAAAATAGAAACCAAAGTTCGGTTCTGTCTGAGTCCATCGAAAAATGAAACAGCGTCTTGAAGGCCAAACTCCCAAATCTGAGTTTTTTTTCATTTTCACCACATGTCCCATTTCCAAAAAATAAATTTGACGGAGATAGAGGGACAAAGAGACTGAGTGGAGAAAGAGAAACACTTAAATCATAATCGTAAAGAGGGTGAAAGAAAGAGGCAGAGAGAGAATGGAAAATAGCACCGTCTCTGCCCATCAAAAGTATCTCTTTTTTTGCAGAGGTAATTATTAAGTGCTTACAATGTGCCAGACACTGTACTAAGTACTGGTTGGAGATAGTCCATATCTCACATGTGGCTAGCAGCTTTAATCCCCATTTTACAGATGAGGGAACTGAGGCACAGAGAAGTGAAGTGACATGTCCAGGGTCACCTAGCATTCAAGTGGCAGAGCCAGGGGGAGAATCCAGGTCCTCTGACTCCCAGGCTGCGCTTCTATGCCGCTTCTCGACATCTGTATCTTCTAAACTCTGCAATGCGTGACGCTTAGCTCTTTTAAAAGAGGATGTGATGGTTGTCAATCGGTTTAGTCTGACTGAGCTTTACCGACATTATCGGATGTTTTAGCATTTGCGTCTAGGGCATCTCAACCAGAGCCCCCATCTGGGGGAAATCACTGCCAGAGGAAACACGGAATCGGAATTATTCACTGCGATCGAGGGGTTCAGACAGCTGAACCCAGATTTCTTTTCATTACCAGCAGGAGAGTGAACCCCTCATCCCTCTAGACTGTAAACTCATTAAGGGCAGGGAATTTGTCTACCAACTCTGTTGTATTGTACCCTCCTAAGCGTTTAGTACAGTGCTCTGCATCTAGTAAGCACTCAATGAATCCCACTGATTGGCAAAACCAGAAAGCAGTAACTTCCACCTGGAACCCTGGCGGATTTCACCTGGCATTGATTCTGTGGCTGGGGAAATCATAAAACCATCTTCCCTGTTTGACTCTGACTGTTTATAATTGTTGCTTCCTAATAATAGGTGAATGACATTTTGAATGGGGTAGGTGCAGTTGGGTCATAAAATTCCATGACACCCATCTCTCCGGAGACCGAAGCATTCTGCTGCGTGGTCTGATTACCACCTACATAATTGCCTACATGATTTCACAAATATTGTCAAAATTGAACTGCTAAAGCCCTCTAGCCTGTCACTTTCTCTTATTCAGTCTCCATAGCAACGTGTCACTTTTTCCCCACTGGAGGGACAAAGAAAACACTGAAAACATCTTTAAATCTGCCCAAACTAGATATGCGTTCTTTATTTAAATCAAACCTAGAGCTTGCTTACTTTAATCATCACCAGTTGCCCAGATTGCTTGGATATAATAATTGCCACTAATGAAAATAAGCTACTGTAAACAAAGTCTTATGCTTTTCTCCCAATTCTACAACATAATTGCAAATGTAAACTCCATCTTTTGTCCGCATTAGCTGTTTACTTTGTCTGCTCAACTTTATTGCCCCACAGTATTGAAAAGCAGCACAGCCTAGTAGAAAGAGCACAGGCCTGGGAGTCAGAGGACCTGGGTTCTAATCCCAGTTCCGCCACTTGTCTGTTGTGTGACCTTGGGAAAGTCATTTTACCTTTCTGGCTCTCAGTTCATCTGTAAAATGGGGATTAAGACTGCAAGCCCCATGTAGGAAATGGACGGTGTCCAACTCGATTAGCCTGTAGCTACCCCCGTGCTTAGAACAGTGTCTAGCACATAGTAAGCATCTAACAAATATTTAAGTGCTCATAGTAAGTGCTTAACTAATACCAAAAAACAACAACATTTTAAAAAAATCTTTTTTGAAAAAAAGATTCCCATACCAGTGTTTTGAGCTCCCCTCTTCCCTCTGCTCCCTCTATCTCCCCTTCACCTCTCCGCGGTTTTAACCCTCTTTTCCCCCCATCTCCCTCTGCTCCTCCCCCCTCCCTTCCCCTCCCCTCAGCACCGTGCTCGTCCGCTCAACTGTATATATCTTCATTACCCTATTTATTTTGTTAATGAGATGTACAACGCCCTGATTCTATTTATTTGTTATTGCTTTAATGAGACGTTCTTCCCCTCGATTCTATTTATTGCCATTGTTCTTGTCTGTCCGTCTCCCCCGATTAGACTTTAGCCCGTCAAAGGGCAGGGACTGTCTCTATCTGTTAGTGATTTGTCAGTTCCAAGTGCTTAGTACAGTGCTCTGCACATAGTAAGTGCTCAATAAATACTATTGAATGGATGAATGAATGAATGAATGAATTGTGAACTGTGCAGTTTGGCAAGTCACACTCAAACACAGGAGAAGTTGGGCCAGATGCCCTGTCCTGGCAGGCTCAGGCTGGTGCTGGATTGGACTGTGCCCAAGCCCTCAGGAGGTTCTGGCCTTTGCCCACATGTATTTATTCATTCCATCATATTTATTGAGCGCTTACTGTATGTAGAACACTGTACTAAACGCTTGGGAGAGTACAATAATAGACAGCAGCAGTGTGGCTGGTGGATTGGATTTCACTTGCCAAAATGGAATACTCGGGACATAAGGGGAGGATTTGGAGTATGATTCAGAACTGAATCTTCTCATTTCCAGCATTGCATCTATGACTGGCATATACTGGGTGCCCACAGTACTGAGCACTTAGTACAGTGCTCGATACATGGGAAGCGCTCAGGTCAATACCACTGATGGATTGTTTGGCAAGACCTTCCAGAAGAAATAAAAGATCGAGTTTCTGCCCTCAAGGTGCTTGTCGTCTGATGGGTGAAAATTGATAAATAGAAAATAGAAAAAGACCCTAACAGCCAGTCAGTCATATTAATTGAGCATTCACCGTGTGCAGAACACTGTTCTAAGCGCTTGGGAGAGTACAACAATGAATAGACACTTTCCCTGCTCACAGCGATCTTGATATACGAACAGAAACAAATGGATAAATAAATCAATTACTAATGAATAGGTAAATAATAACAATAATATATTTGTGAAGCTCCCGCTCTGTGCCAGACACTATACTACGTGCTGAGATAGATATACAATAATCAGGTCATACCCAATCCCAATCCAATGTGGGGCTCACGATCGAAGCAGGAGGGAGAGCAAGCATTCACTCCTCATTTTACAGATGAGTTAACAGACATAGAGACATTAAATGACTTGCCCTAGGTTGCACGGCAGGCAAATGGAAGAGGCAGGATTAGAACCCAGATCCCCTGACTCTTTCACTAGGCCATCCTGCTTCCTAAATAGGTGGGAGAGGAAGGTACGACTGGCATAGTAGAAATATTCATCAGGGAAGACTTCCTGGGTGGATATTGTCTCTAAGGAGGTTTTGCAGTTAGGGAGGGATGTGGTTTGGTGGGCTTGGAGAGGAAAAGAGAGCCTTCCCTGCAGGGATGGAGGCCTAAGCAATGGACTGGAGGCGGGAGAATCACTGTGCCTAACCCAATTCGCTTGCATCTCCCCCAGCGCTTAGTAGAGTGGCTGGCACAAATAAGCGCTTAAGCAAAATTATCATTATCATCATTATTGGCTTTATTAAACGGGGGTCAGTAGTAGGTTTTCTTGAGCGGAATGAGAAGTTCAAGCCGGGTGCTCCCTTAGACTGTGCGTACCACGTGGGACGGGGATGGTGACTCATCTTAGCACGGTGCGGGGCACATCGTAAGCGCTTAACAAACACCAAAGTTCTCATTATGGGTGAGGCAGGCGAAGAGAGCAGGTAGATAAGAGGAGATTTGGGCGAGGCGGAGAGCAAGGCGGACCGTTGGCCAACGGACAGCGGGTCAACACCCAACCCTGAGCGGGATTCCTGTTTCCAGCTTCTCCTGCCCCAAGCCTGGCCATCCACATTCACCTGGGCTCAGGGGTCACCAGCTGTGTCACCCGGCGTCACCAGTCACCCTGCCCTGACAAACTTCTCACTCCCCCAGCCCTCTCCCCAGCCCCCTAGCCCACTCCCTCCCCAGCCACCACAGCTATGTGGAGTATGGGCCTGGGAGTCAGAAGGTCATGGATTCCAATCCCGGCTCCGCCACTTGTCTGCTGTGTGGCCTTGGGAAAATCACTTCGCTTCTCTGGGCCTCAGTTACCTCATCTGGTAAATGGGGATTGAGACTGTGAGCTCCATGTGGGATAGGGACTCTGGCCAACCCGGTTTGCTTATATCCACCCCAGCCTGGCACATAGTAAGCACTTAAATACCACAGTATCATTATTATTATTATTAATACTCAACTGATCAAGTATCGTGTTAATACTCAATTAATATGCTAATACTCGATTGCCTCCCCTACCTGAAATTTATTTTAATGTCCGTCTCCCCCCTGCTGGATTCTAAGCTCCTCGAGGGCAGAAATCACTCTATGGTCCTCTCCCCGAATGCTTTATAGTGAGTGGTCTGCACACAGGAAGTGCTCAGTAAGTACTATTATGTTTGATTGATTGATTTGGGCTGCTGGACACGCCCGGGGGCAGAGGGCAATCTGGCCGGAAAGAAATCAATTTGGTCATCTGTCACTTCCTCAGGGCCAAATTTCAGATGTCACATTTAGACCTCTAAGACTCCAGGAAGTTAAAGCCAAATGGCAGGTGCCGCGTCACGGGAACACCGTTCTTTCCACTCTTGGGCCCGAGGTGAGAACTTTCCGCTTTCCCTCCCAGGCAAATCTTTTCCCTACAAAAACCCCAGAAAGCCTGATCCTACTGGCTGGGGAGAAGACAGACACCCACGTTCCTATTTTTAAAACCAGCCTAATCCTACATTCCACGGCAGCCCGTTTCCAAGGAGGAGTCACAGGAAGCTGAAAGGGGAAATCAAAAAAAAATATCTAGGTTTAGAAGGGGAAAAGACCCGGATGCTTCACATTTCCTGCGGATTCGGTGCGGTCTTCCCGTTGGACTCAAACTGTCCATTCCGGGGGAGTCGGAGCCAGGGAGGAGGGCAGGTTGGGAGACTGACGTGAAGGCTGAATGGAAGGGGTCTTGAGGGGACAGAGAAGCCTCCCTGAAACACGAGCATAACAAGACATCTGCCACATTAAGAGCCTGAATTTCCGTAACAGTAAATTCCACCACAAAATTGGCTGGTCTAGGCAGCTCATACTTTTCCCCCCTCACAGGAACATTCTCACATCTCTCTCTCTCATGCGCACGCACATGTGCCAGCATGTCATGCCACGTAAGTCTTCAACCCCAGGTCTGAAATACAGTACTATTTTTCCTTATCCAAATGGGGTGAGTTTCTTAGAAGAGCTTAAGAGTATATTTTCACCCAGTAGAAGGAATAGTGTCTAATAGTGTCCAACTTTCTCTACGCCTGGTACAGCAGGATCTGCCGTAATTAACACACTAGACTTCTTCAGCGGTACCTTCAAGGTCACCTTTGACATCAAACAGCAAGGCAGGATAATAATTGTGGTATTTGTTAGGTGTTTACTACCTGCCAAGCGCTGTATTAAGCCTCGGGCTAGACACAAAATAATCTGAACCCACATGGGCCTCAAAGTCTAAGTACAGGTATTGAATCCCCATCTTGCTCACGAGGGAACTGAGGCACAGAGAAGTCAAATGAGTTGCCCAGGGTTACCCAGCAGGCAGGGGCGGACCTTGGATTAGGACCCAGGTTCCTCGGACTCTCAGATCGAAGCTCTTCCCAGTAGGCCACGCTGCATCTATGACGTCCTAGGATACAGGCAGCCACCAGCTTCCAAGCAAAGCTCCTCACATCCCTCCCTCTAGGTAAAAGGAAAGGGATGCGGATTGAAGAGCACAACCAGCTGCTCCATGAGGAACGGAAATGGCAAAACTATAAATAGGGAAGGCAAAACTGTTTTAAAGACACAGGAAGACTTAGAATAACGTGGGCTAGCCATAGCTGGCTGGGAGACTGAGGCAGGAGACAGATCAGCCCTGCATGCGGCAATCGGAAATGAAGCGACTCTTTTAGAACGAGACTTGGTCCAGATGGTAACACCAAGAGAGAAAAACCAAAATGATCACAGACACTGGGGGCAACCAATGCAACCATGAGGCACGAGACGATCTTTATATGTACATGATAAGAATGAGATTATCAGTCACATATTCTTCTTGGCAACCAGCACAAACACACTGATAAAAGCTCATCAGAAGGAGCAGCCATCTTCGAACCTAAGGGACAATGCGATCCGGGTATAAACACCTGCGTTTATACACCCAAAGCCTGCTCCAGTCACAGGATGCACCAAATGGGGGTGGTGACCTCAAGGCTCAACACGAAAATCAGCTCTATCCAGGCCACTAGGACACCTCTTGGAGGAGTCCTAGAAAGAACAGGACACGCTCTTGGGACATGATGAGGGTAGAATTTCTTTCACCCAACTTTGATGGTTTGGAAACCAGTGGCTCAGTTAATGGCCCCCATAAAAGGCAAGAGAAGATTTCCCGGAAACACCATAGACAGAAAACCATTTTAGAGTAGCCCAACAGGGCCGGTAATACCTTTGGCCACAGGCCAGGGGAAAACCCTGATCATTTTCTCCCTAAATTCAGAAGAGAGGCGGAGCCGGCTACTCTTATCGCCATACCTGCAAAGCATTTTACCAAACAGCTCTGCGTATAGAAAATGAGGAAAGGGATTTGATCTTAAAACCCAAGTGATATGGATTCCTAATGCCCATTTACGACTGTCAGATTTGAACAGTCAGTGTGAGAAAGGTTCAAAGAGAATGGAATATATGGCCGGGGATGATTATTTTTTAACTTCTCCCCTATGGAGCTCTGAATATCTAACCAACTGGCTCTGATTAAAACGTTCTCTTCCAGAGGCAGGTAAAAAAAAAAAAAATCATATAATATTGACTTCAAATGTCCCGGATAGAAGAGTGAAAGAATAGAAATCTTTTGGTGTGGGTATTTTTTTCCCACCTGAAAGAAAGGAGATTCACCGGGATGATGGATTTGTTTTCCAAAGGAATATTCACAACACTTTTCCACAAGCAGGGCGTGATGACCTCCTTGGTCAAAGTATTAAATTGACTTATTTAAATGGCCTTCGTTGGCTCCCGATTTCACACAGACATCAATGATTGTCTTCAGATTCTGCTATTGCCTCACAGTTTCCCAACTCTATCCTACACCCTTGGTTTGTGGAAGAATATAAGGTTTAACAAATACCATCATTATTATTATCATAAAGCCATTTCATTACCACAGTAACAATAATAATGATGATATTGGTTAAGCATTTACGATATATCAAGTACTATTCTAAGCACTGAGGTAGATACAAGGTAATCAGGATGTCCCACATTGGGTTCACCGTCTTAATCCCCATTTTACAGATGAGGTAACTGAGGCGACTCAGTTTAGCGACTCAGGCCATTAATCCATCCAGCCTAAAATTTGGGCTCTGACAGTAATATTCAGAGTTTAGGTTTGCTTGCTAAATCAGCTCTTTATTCTTGTTGCTTCTTAAGGACAATAATAATACTATTTATTAACACTTACATTTTTGCTGTAGTAGTAACAGTGAGAGCAATAACATTTTTTGAGCACCTACTTGGTAGAGTGCACTGTACTAAGTGTTTGGGAAATACAGAATAAAGGAGAGGCACATTCCCTGCCCACAAGGAACGTACACTCTAATGGGGGAGACAAAGGTAAAAACATCTACCAGTAGGTGCCAAAGCATGGCTTGGCATGGGGTAGTCATAAAATAGTCAGATTAGACACAGTCTCTGTCCCATACATGGCTCACTAAGAGGGAGGGAGAATTGATATTTTATTCCTATTTTACAGACGGCACAGAGCAGTTAGGTGACTTGCCCAAGGCCACACAGCCAGCAGATGGCAGAGCCAAGACGAGCTCGTCAAGGGCAGAGAACGTGTTCACCAACTCTGTTATACTGTTATATTGTGTTCTCCCCAATGCTTAGTACAGTGCTCTGCACCACAGTAAGCGCTCAATAAACACGACTGATTGATTGGCTGAACCCAGGGCTGCTGCCTCCTAGTCTCATACTCTTTCCAAGAGGTCTCACTTCTGGACTTTCGGTTTATCCCTTACTTCAAAGGAAAAGCATTTCACATTCTTTAATGGCCCCACCAACCTTCCCGTAGGCTAAGGATAAAACACAAGGATACGATTCCATATAATAGTAATGACGATGGTTTTGTTAAGCGCTTACTATGTGCCAAGCACTGTTCTAAGCACTGGAATAAATACAAGGTAATCAGGTTGTCCCACGTGGGGCTCAAAGTCTTAATCCCCATTTTACAGATGAGGTAACTGAGGCACCGACAAGATAAGTGACTTGCCCAAAATCACACAGCTGCCAAGTGGCAGAGCGAGATTAGAACCCATGACCTCTGACTCCCAAGCCCAGGCTCTTTCCACTAAGCCACACTGCTTCTCTAAGAGAGAGTCACCCCCAAACCTCATCAATGAGCTACACAATTCATTATGAATTGCCTTGTGTGTTTCCATTCATTCATTCCATCGTATTTATTGAGTGCTTACTCTGTGCAAAGTACTGTACTGAGCACTTGGGAGAGTACGGTATAACAATACACAGACACATTCCCTGCCCAAACCAAGCTTACAGTTTAGAGGGGGAGAGAGACATTATCACAGATAAATCAATTAGAGGAAAGTATCCCTGACTCTTCCCTGTCATTCAGCCCACTTATTCAGTTCGTCACCAAATCCTGTCAGTCCCACTTTCCCAACGTCGTTAAAATCTGCCCTTTCCTCTCCATCCAAATTATTTTACGTCAATACAGTCACTCAACCTATCCTGCCTGGATTTCTGCATCAGCTTCCTTTCCGACCTCCCAACCTCCTGCCTCCCCGCACTCCAGTTCATACTTCACTCCGCTGACCGATCATCTTTCTGCAGAAACGTTCATGACTTGTTCACCGCCTCCTCAAAGATCTCCAGGGCTTGCCTATCCGCTTCCATATCAGACAAAAACTCCTCACCGTTGGCTTTAAAGCCCTCCATCACCTTGACTCCTCCTACCTCACCTCGCTTCTCTCCTACAACGCAACCCGCACACTTTGCTCCTCTGGTGCTAACCCTCTCACCGTGCCTCCATCTCGCCTGTCTCGCTGCCGACCTCCGGCCCACCTCCTGCCTCTGGCCTGGAACGCCCTCCCTCCTCAAATCTACCAATGACTCTCCCCGCCTTCAAAGCCTTACTGAAGACATATCTCCTTCAAGAGGCCTTCCCAGATAAAGCTTTTCCTCATCTCCCACTCTCTTCTGCGTCGCCCTGATTCGTTCCCTTTGCTCTTCCCCCGTCTCCCAGCCGCACAGCACTTATATACACAGCTGTCATTTATTTATTTCTGTTGATGTCTGTCTCCCCCTCTCTAGACTGTGAGTTCACTGTGGGCAGGGGTTGTCTCTCTTTCTTGTTATATTGTACTTTCCCAAGGGCTTAGTACAGTGCTCTGCACAGAGTAAGTGCATAATAAATACGATTGAATGAATGAATGGGGGATGAATTCATTCATTCGATAGTATTAACTGAGCGCTTACTCTGTGCAGAGCACTGTACTAAGCGCTTGGAATGTACAATTGGGCAACAGATAGAGACCATCCCTGCCCAGTGACTGGCCCACGGTCTAAACGGGGGAGACAGCGGAGCAAGACGGATCAAAACAAAACAAGACATCATCAAGATAAATAGAATCATAGAGATATACACATCATTTACAAAATAAATAGGGTAATAATATATACAAATGAGCACAGTGCTGAGGGGAGGGGGAAGGAGGAGGAGCAGAGGTTGGCAGAGGAGGGGTGGGGGAAGGGGAGCAGAGGGAAAGAGGGTCTCAATCCGGGAAGGCCTCCTGGAGGAGGCGAGCTCTCAGTAGGGCTTTGAAGAGGGGATGCCGATCAGGTTGGACACAGTCCCTGTCCCCCTCTTCATCCCCATTTTACAGTTGAGGTAGCTTGAGGCCCAGAGAAGGGAAGTGACTTGCCCCAGGTCACACAGTGGCTAGGTGAGCCCGTTGTCAGGCAGGGATGGTCTCTCTCTCTGCGGTCCAGTTGTCCATTCCAAGCGCTTAGTCCAGTGCTCCGCACCCGGGAAGCGCTCAATAAATGCGACTGAATGAATGAATGCGGGGCGGGGCGGACGGCGGCCTCCTTACCGCGGGGTCGGGGTCAGGGTAAAGGGAGCAAGCGAGGGGGATGCAGAAGGGAGTGGGAGAAGAGGAAAGGGGGGTTTAGTCAGGGAAGGCCTCTTGGAGGAGCTTCTAAAAGACTTGAAGAGGGGGAGAGGTGTGTAGTCCTTCCCGTGGAAAAAGGTTTCTATCTATCCCTTCCGGGAGTCCACTAAATCCTAAGACCACAGGCAATGCCAGTCCTGAGTCAGGTCCAGAGTTCAGTCAGCTCAGGATTTTCTCTCCGATAGTGGTTCCAACCAGAAACCGGTTGGCCTTCCAGCTGTCCTTGCTCTCGGTTAGAGATGAACTATCTAACTGCCCTAACTTTCCCCTTTACAGTAAATGCTCTCCCTCTGGTGAGCCATTATGGACAGGTGGAAAGCAGCCTGGCCTCGTGGAAAGAGCACAGTTCTCGAAGAAAGAGGACCTAGGTACTAATTCCGGTTCCGCCACTGTTTGCTGGGTGACTCTGGGCAAGTCTCTTAACTTCTCGGTGCCTCAGTTCCCTCATCTGTAAAATGGGGATGAAGACAGGTGGGACATGGACTGTGCCCAACCTTGTATCTATCCCAGTGCTTAGTAGAGAAGCAGCGTGGCTCAGTCAGAGGTCATGGGTTCTAATCTCGGCTCCGCCACTTGTCAGCTGCGTGACTTTGGACAAGTCCCTTAACTTCTCGTTGCCTCAGTTACCTCATGTGTAAATGGAGATTAAGTCTGTGAGCCTCACGTGGGACAACCTGATTACCCTGTATCTACCCCAGCGCTCAGAACAGTGCTCGGCACATAATAAGCGCTTAGCAAATACCAACATTATTATTATTACAGTTCCTGTCACATAACATTTGCTGAACACGCTAGAAAAAAAGTCATTCATAAATAATCCCACCCCTTTAAGGACCAACTGATATAGTCTGCTACACAATTTCCTGTGGAAATATGAAGTTTCTATGTTGACAAACCTCCCGTTCTTTCCTTTCTCCTCTCCCCCTTCTCATCTGCCAGGTGAAGAGATGTTTCCATTTATTTGTTTTCAATTTAATGACCTTCAGACTTCAATACAGACAGCAATACTTATTGGCTAGAGCCTGAGCCTTGGAGACAGAAGGATCTGAGTTCCAATCCCAGCTCTGCCGAGGGTCTGTTGTTTGACGTTGGGTGACTCACTTCACTTCTCTGGGCCTCAGTTACCTCAACTGTAAGATGGGGATGAAGAGTGTGAGCCTCTTGCGGGACAGGGACTGTGTCCAAGCTGACTACCTTACCTCTACTCCAGTGCTTAGGACAGTGCTTGGCATATAATAAGCCACTTAACAAGTACCATATTTGAATTATTATTATCAATAACAATAATATTAGCCCCCCACACCCCAGTCCTGGTACTGTTGGAATTGGGGAACAATCATTCCGTATTGAACCATGTGTCCTTCAGGGTTTTGTAAACTTCGACTGTGTCTCCTCTAAGTTTACATCTTACCAAACAGAGGAGTCAATCACCCTTTCAGCCTCTCCAGGCACTCTTTTCTACCCGTACCCGTCAGCTTCCCCAAGCAACTGGTCTCTGGACCTGTTCAACCATCTTTTGGATTCTGCCTCCAGAACCACTTCTCCAGGCCACCATCTTGGAGAAGAGATCCTGAATTGGTGATGCTCTCCAGTGCCTTCCTTTTCCTTCAGATAGTTTATCAAGACATCTGTCATTTCCCCATCTCCCTCCTCTAATTAGCCGTTCTCACGTCTGGGAGCACCAAATTGCCCTTTTTAACCATCTGCCAAGTGCAGATACATTTCGAAAGCCTTTTACTGTTCATTTAAGCAGCCAAGTCCAGTTTTATACTTTCCTCGTTTCACTTCCTCACACTGATTACAGACTTCGATAAAGCCAGTCCCTCAAGGATGCTACAGCTGGATTCTTCCTCTCTCTTTTTTTCTTCTTCGTTTCCATTTTCTCTCAGTTCTTAAGATTTGGGCTCCCTTTTCTCCATGGTGTTATGTTGGAGCCAGTAAGTATGGTAAAGTCACAACGCTTTGCACAGGGGTACTTTGGCTGGGTTGTCCCTCCCCAGTACAGAAAGTCAGGCGTTAATTCAGTCGGTCAGTCATATTTATTGAGCACTTACTGTGTGCAGAGCACTGTACTAAGAGCTTTGGAGAGTACAGTATAACTATATAACAGACATCTTCCCTATCCACGATGAGCTTACAGTCTAGAGGGGGAGACAGGCATTAATATAAATAATAATAATAATAATAATAATGTTGGTATTTGTTAAGCCCTTACTATGTGCCGAGCACTGTTCTAAGCGCCGGCGGAGATACGGGGTCATCAGGTTGTCCCACGTGAGGCTCACGGTTAATCCCCATTTTACAGATGAGGTAACTGAGGCACAGAGAAGTGAAGCGACTCGCCCACAGTCACACGGCGGACAAGTGGCAGAGCTGGGATTCGAACTCATGATCCCTGACTCCAAAGCCCGTGCTCTTTCCACTGAGCCACGCTGCTTCTCTAAGTAAATTACAGATATGGATGTAAGTTCTGTGGGGCTGGAGTTGTGGGCGGATGAATGAAGGGGGCAAGTCAGGGTGATGAAAAAGGGAGTGGGAGAAGCAGAAGGAGGGCGTAGTCAAGGAAGGCCTCTTGGAGGAGGTGTGCCTTCAATAAGGCTTTGAAGTGGGGAGAGTGGTGGGATGTGATTGTAAGCCCGTCAAACGGCAGGGACCGTCTCTATCTGTTGCCGACTTGTTCATCCCAAGCGCTTAGTACAGTGCTCTGCACATAGTAAGCGCTCAATAAATACTATTGAATGAATATGAGGAGGGAGGACATGGGCGAGAGGTCGGCGGCGAGATAGACCAGATCAAGGTACAGTGAGAAGGTTAGCGTTAGAGGAGTGAAGTCTGCGGGCTGAGTTGTCGTAGGAGAGTAACGAGGTGAGGTAGGAGGGGGGCAAGGTGATTGAGGGCTTTAAAGCCAATTGTGCAGAGTTTCTTCTGAAGCAGTTATTTGATGACGAGCCTGGTCCTAAGGTCAACTGTTTCGATCTGTAGTGTCTACACATAATTGTCACGGCGCTGTGTGCTGGATAGAAGCCACACAGACACCAACCACCAGTCCCAAAACCTTCTGCAGGAATTACGAGGTCCTTAAAGGCCACCCCTCTAGGAAAGAGGAAAGGAAGACTCATCCTCAGTGATCCAGATGGGTGAGGGCTACCTACCAGTCTCTCTCCGTTACATTCCCAATCCACACCGGCAAAGAGTCCAGAGTCGCTGAGCTGGCTGCTGTTCTTGGGTGACTCTCTCGGTGGTTGGTTGGTCATGGTATTTATTTTGCACTTTAATAGGCTGAGCATTGGAGTAGATTCAGATGAACAGGTCAGAGAGTCTCCGTCCCATCCATTCCATCATTCGACTGTATTTTATTGAGCGCTTACTGCGTGCAGAGCCCTGTACTAAGTGCTTGGGAGAGTACAATACAACAATAAAGAGGCACATTCCCTGCCCACAATAAGCTTATAGTCTAGACTGGGGGAGACAGACATCAATACGAATAAATAAATTACAGAAAGGCTCACAGAGTGGGAGTAGGACAGTCCCAATAATTATTATAATGATAATAACGGTATTTGCTAAGCATTTACTACGTGCCAAACATCGTACTAAGTGCTGGGGTAGATAAATTACAATCAGACAGGACACATTCCCTGTCCAATTGTCGTCCACGGTCTAACGGGAAGGGATACCGGTACGATAATTATTATCATCACACTGGACGGTCCATGCCCTATATGGGGCTCACAGTCTTAATCCCCATTTTACAGTTGAGAAAACCGAGGCCCAGAGAAGTTAAATAGGAGAGCGGTGGTGCAGAGATTAGAACCCAAGACTCCCGACTCCCAAGCTGTGCTCTTTCCACTAAGCCCTGCTGTTTCTCTGGATTACTTCAGTGGATTTCAAGCAACGAGTAACGGATTTGTCAGTTTACATGAACGTTCTGTGGAGGGAGAAGCCCTCAGAAACTTCATTCTTCAATACTACTACTATTAATAATAATAATATTTGTTCAGTGCTTACCGTGTGCTAGGTAATGGCGTAGATACAAGGCAATCAGGTCGGACTCAGTCTGTCCACAGAGGCTCACAGTTGGACAGCGGGGCCTAGCGGAAAGAGCGAGGGTTTGGTAGCCAGAGCTCCTGGCTTCTAATCCCAGCTCCACCACCTGTCTGCTGTGTGACTTTTGGCAAGCCACTTAACTTCTCTGCGCCTCAGTTACCTCATCTGTAAAATGGGAATTAAGATTGTGAACCCCTCATAGGGCACGGACTGTGTCCAATCTGATAATAATAACAATCATCGTCATACTTGTTAAGCGCTCACTATATGCCAACGCCATTCTAAGCATCGGGATAGACAAAAGTTAATCAGGTTCGACAGAGTTCCTGTCCACCATGGGGGTCACTGAGGCCCAGAGAAGTGAAGTGACTCATCCAAGGTCACGCAGAGGACACGTGGCTGAGCCGGGATTAGAACCCAGCTCCTTTGGACTCCCAGGTCTGTGCTCTATCCACTAAGCCATGCTGTTTCGCAGCTTGTATCTTTTGTACAGGGCCCGGCACATAGTAAGTGCCTGAAAACACAAGCCAAAACAAAAAAACAAGCCATCGTTAGTTACCAAGCGTGCAGCTTGCCCTGCATTCTGAGAGTTGCGATGGTCGTGAGCTTTCAGCCGGACAGTCAGAAAGGGAGGCAGCCAGCTCGGGGACCTTCAATCGAGGTGGGGATGAGGACCAACACTTTGGGAGGGGCCCCGCCTCTCTCCACCTCACGCCCTGCCACCGGGTCCCACGGCTCTGACAGGGCACCTGTGTCGAAAGCGACCTGTGGTGGGGACGGACACGATGGCTGGAGCCAGGATGGAGGAGTCCGGAGTCCCCGCCGAGAAAAGCTCTAGAGTTAGGAGAACTTTCATATGATACGATTATTTACTGCTGGGGGATGGGGCTTACAGGTCCACCATCTTGTCAGGGCCCACCTACCCTCTCCCACCAACAAACCCCTGCCCTCTTCACCCCCTGCCCACGGAACGACAAATGGGCAACCTCCGCTGCCCGGGAACCCCTATTCAACAGTGAAAAGGCCGACCAAGAGTTCCCTCCCAGACCTGAGAGGAAAGGAGACGTTCGCTCAAGGAAGAAGTGGGATTTCCTTTTTCTTCCCTTTTTTGTGGCATTTGTTAAGCGCTTACTCTGTGTCAAGCGCTGTCTAAGCTCTGAGTCAGATACAAATTTACCAGGTTGGACACCATAATAATAATAATAATAATGTTGGTATTTGTTAAGCGCTTACTATGTGCCGAGCACTGTTCTAAGCGCTGGGGTAGACACAGGGGAATCTGGTTGTCCCACGTGGGGCTCACAGTCTTAATCCCCATTTTACAGATGAGGGAACTGAGGCACCGAGAAGTGAAGTGACTTGCCCAAAGTCACACAGCTGACAAGTGGCCGAGCTGGGATTTGAACCCGTGACCTCTGACTCCGAAGCCCGTGCTCTTTCCACTGAGCCACGCTGCTTCTCAGCGTGACACCATCCCTGTCCCACATGAGGGTCACAGTCGAAGTAGCAGGGAGTCAGATTTAATCCCCACTCTACAGTTGAGGAAACTGAGGCCCAGAGAAGCAAATGACTTCCCCAAGGTCGCACAGCAAGCAATTGGCAGAGCCAGGATGAGAACCCAGGTCCTCTGACTCCCAGCCCCGTGCCCTTCCCGCTGGGCCTCACTGCTACTCTATTTGGTCCATCTGGGGTCCAGCCAGGAGTGACCTTTCCCTCCGCAGGGCGGCTAGGTGCCGAGATGCGCGACTGTGAGAAAGGAAACGGGGCCGGGGCCGTGCTAAATGCCACTCGACGAAGTCGTCTCATTTCAGAAAAATGTGTGCGCGGGAAACCGTGCCAGGAAAGTAAACCAAAGGACGTGATTGGCGAAAAGGCTCCGCGAGATAATTAGGTGCAAAGGGAAGAGGATTTGTAATGTAACAGGCTCGAGTACCAATCTGTTCGCTACAGATGTTAGATGATTTTGAACAAAAGAGAATCTTTCAACATGTTGGTATTCTACCAAACGTCAACCTCGACTTGAGGGAAAAAAAAAATCCCGTCCATGTCCGTGCTGCCTGTCCAACAGAGTTATAAAGGAAATGGATCGTTTGAGTCACAGATTCAAATTCAAACATACGAACACACACGCACGCACGAATACACACACGCTCTCTCCAAATCCTGAATACTTTCTATAAAAGCAGAACATAACCCTAACAGTTACTGAATTAATTGAGTAGTGAGATACGGAGGACACTTTGACAAGGCAGACTTCCTTAATAAGAAGCTGCGAACAGATTCTCTAAGTAAATATCCTGCAACCATTTCAGACGACCACGACTTCAAGCTAACGACACGAAAGCGTGCGTGACTGTTTTGCGTGCGGCGAAGGTTTGCCTTCCACCCTGCAGCCAAGTCCTGACGGGACCTAAGATCTAGGTACGGTCATCTTTTGTTGTCAGATGCTGGCAGGGAAGAGGACCCTCCGTCCGTTATTGGAAAACTGGTTTCCCTTCTGCGGCCTGAGTGAAGGTCTTCGGTGGAGTTGCCGGCCTTGAAGCGATGCCCCGTGGCCAAGGAAACGTGAAATCCCTTGGATGAGCTTTTCATTGCGGTTTAGATTATTCTGTGACACATTAAAATGATCCACTGCCCTGGTTTGCCTGCGTGTGTACAGAGTGGAGAAATTGTTTATCGTGCAAAACACGAACCAAGAGGGGGAGGCACTGAACTCTGATTCATCTCCATGCCCCGAACTAAACACCGTAAAACTCCGGAGGAGCTGGAAAAACTTTAGAAGTCGCTGAAGACGGCCATCCTTCTCCTCGGCGCGCTGAAAGCTCCCCGATCCATTCAGAACTTTGAAACTGCACAAACACTGGAGAAACTGAGGCACTGGGGGCCTGGGGTGGGTTTACCCGTCCCTGCCAGAACGAGCGTGAAGGTGGGCTGTTGTTGGACTCACGTTGGCATCCAGGAAGCAGAAAGTAACAAGGAAGGATGCCAGCTCTGGGCATCCTGATTACTTGGAGAAGCAGCATGGCTTGGTGGTTAGAGCTTGGGCCTGGGGAGTCAGAAGGACATGGATTCTAATCCCGGCTCTGCCACTTGTCTGCTGTGTGACCCTGGGCAAGTCACTTCACTTCTCTGCCCCTCAGTTACCTCATCTGTAAAATGGGGATTAAGAGTGAGGACTGTGTCCAACCTGATTATCGTATATCTAGCCCAGCACTTAGAACAATGCTTGGCACATAGTAAGTCCTTAACAATTATGATTATTCTTACTTGATTACTATATTAGCCTTGATTTAGAGAAGCAGCATGATAGTGGAAAGAGTCTGGGCTCGGGAGTCAGAGGTCATGGGTTCAAATCCCAGCTCTGCCACTTGTCAGCTGTGTGACTGTGGGCAAGGCACTTAATAATAACAATAATAATAATGTTGGTATTTGTTAAGTGCTTACTATGTGCTGAGCACTGGGGTAGATACAGGGTAATCAGGTTGTCCCACGTGAGCTCACAGTCTTAATCCCCATTTTACAGATGAGGTCCCTGAGGCACCGAGAAGTGAAGTGACTTGCCCATAGTCACCCAGCTGACAGGTGGCAGAGCCGGGATTAGAACCCGTGACCCTGACTCCTAAGCCCGTGCTCTTTCCACTGAGCCACGCTGCTTCTCAACTTAACGTCTCTGTGCCATCTGTCCAATGGGGATGAAGACTGTGAGCCTCACGCAGGACAACCTGATTACCCTTTATCTACCCCAGCGCTTATTCATTCATTCAATAGTACTTACTGAGCGCTTACTATGTGCAGAGCACTGTACTAAGCGCTTGGAATGTACAAATCGGCAACAGACAGAGACAGTGCCTGCCCACTGACGGGCTCACAGTCTAATCGGGGGAGACGGACAGACAAAAACAATAGCAATAAACAGAATCAAGGGGATGGACATCTCCTTAAAACAAGAGCAATAAATAGAATCAAGGTGATGTACAACTCATTAACAAAATAAATAGGGGAATCAAAATATATACAGTTGATCTTAGAACAACGCTCTGCACATAGTAAGCGCTTAACAGATACCAACGTTATTATTATTACCGTATCGGCCTCCGTGCTGACCCCCTCTCCTCCTGTCTCTCCCCCGACTCCAGTCTAAACTTCACTCTGCTGCCCGGATCATTTTTTAAAAAAAATTTCAGGCCATGTTTCCCCGCTCCTCAAGATCCTCCACCCGGTTGCCCATCCAACTCCGCATCAAACAAGAACTCCTCACCAATGGCTTTAAGGCATGCGCTCACCTCGCCCCCTCTTACCTCACCTCCCTCCTCTCCTATTACAACCCAGCCCACACACTTTGCTCGTCTAATGCTAACTTTCTCACTCTACCTCCATCTCATCTATCTCCCCGCCAACCTCTCACCCACATCCTGCCTCTCCCTCTTCATATCCAACACACAATTATCTCCCCCACTCTTCAAAGCCTTAAGGGAAGCACAACTCGTCCAAGAGGCCTTCTCAGACTAAGCCCCCTTTTCCTTTTCTTCCACTCCCTTCTGCATCGCCCGGATGGGTCTCTTTTTCACCCCCCCCCCCCCCCTTCAGCCCCACATCCCTTACGTACATAGCTATAATTTATATTAATATCCGTCTCCCCCGCTAGACTGTAAGCTCGTTGTGGACAGGAATGTGTCTGCTATATTGCTATATTGTACTCTCCCAAGCACAGTGCTCCGCACACAGTAAGGGCTCAATAAATGCGACTGATTGACTGGGTAGGCGATAGGGATTGTTGGCTTCGAGCAGCTTCCGGCTATGGGGAGAAGCGACTCTTCTCACCTACATCTCATTATGCTCGTTGTCTTTCCCTGCTCCAGCCAGGTCTCTGACTAAATCCAAGGAGAACCAGAGAGGCTGGTTCTTTTCTAGACCAAATTGGGTCTTTTATAGAGGTGCCGCCTAGTGGAAAGAGTCCCGGGAGTCCGAGGACCTGTGTTCTAATCCTGGCTCTGCCCCCTTTTATTTTTAATGGCATTTATTTCTTAAGCGCTTACTCTGTGCCAGGCACTGAACTAAACTCTGGGGGAGATTAAGGCTAATCAGGTAGGACACAGTCCAGGTCCTCCATGGGGCTCACAGTCTTAATCCCCATTTTACAGATGAGGGAACTGAGGCAGAAGTGAAGATGAAGGGAACTGAGACCCAGAGAATCGACTCGCCCAAGGTCACACCGCACACAAGTGGCAGAGCCGGGATTAGAACCCAGGTCCTCTGGCTCCCGATCCTGCGCTCTTTCCACCAGGCCTGTTGTAGGACCTTGAGCAAATCACTTAACTTCACTTAAAATTCCCTCTTAATGGGGATTCAAAACCGGTCCTTTCTCTCCCTTAGACTGTGAGCCCCATGAGGGACGGGGACTGTGTTCAAGATGATCACCTTGTATTAACCCCAGTGCTTAGCACGTAGGAAGTGAGAAGCAGCGTGGCGTAGTGGATAGAGCACAGGCCTGGAAGTCAGAAGGTCGTGGGTTCTAATCCTGACTCTGCCACTTCTCTGCTGTGAGAAGTCGTGGCTCAGTGGAAAGAGCACGGGCTTTGGAGCCAGAGGTCATGGGTTCGAATCCCGGCTCTGCCCCTTGTCAGCTGTGTGACTGTGGGCGAGTCACTTCACTTCTCTGTGTCTCAGTTACCTCGTCTGTAAAATGGGGATTAAAACTGTGAGCCCCACGTGGGACAACCTGATTCCCCCGTGTCTACCCCAGCGCTTAGAACAGTGCTCTGCACATAGTAAGCGCTTAACAAATACCGACATTATTATTATTAAGTCACTTTTCTGGGTCACGGTTCCCTCGTCTGTAAAATGGGGATTAAAACTATGAGCCCTACAAGGGACAGGGACTGTGTCCAACCCGGTTTGCTTGTATTCACTGCAGTGCTTAGCACAGTGCCTGGAACATAGTAAGCGCTTAACAAATACCACACATTGTTATTATTATGTGTTTAACAAATATCACAGTTATTATTATCAGGTATGTGGGGCTGCGGTTCGGATGGCCCAGGGTCATTCCTGAACTCAAACCCTCGGACTCCATTCATTCATTCATCCAATCATATTTATTAAGCGCTTACCGTGTGCAGAGCACTGTACTAAGTGCTTGGGAAAGTACAATACAACAATAAACAGTGACATTCCCTGTCTACCCTTTCCAGTCCACAGGGAGTAGAGAAGCAGCAAGGCCAAGTGGATAGATCCCGGGCCTGGGAGGTCATGGATTCTAATCCCAGCTCCGACACTTGTCTGCTGTGTGACTTTGGACAAGTCACTTCACTTCTCTGGCCTTCGGTCCCCTCAATTGTACAGTGGGGATTAAGACTGTGAATTCTACGTGGGACAGGGACTGTGTCCAACCTAATTTGTTTGTATCCACCCCAGTGCTTAGTACGGTGCCCGGCATATAGTAAGTGCTTAACAAATACTATTATCATTATTATTAATACGGGGGAAACCACTCCTGAATGATGCTTGGCTGACTGATTCTCGTTCCCGAACGAGCCTAGGCTAACAAAGCGCGTGCCAGAAATGGGACTGGAGGAATGAAGTTGCTCTATATTCCTCATTTCCAGCTATATAAAGCTCTTGGGCACAGTAGCTATACTTTTTTATACCCGTTTTCCCTTCCGCTGGGCTACCCAACTCTGCCGCTTGTCAGCTGTGCGACTGTGGGCAAGTCACTTCGCTTCTCTGTGCCTCAGTTACCTCATCTGTAAAATGGGGATTAACTGTGAGCCTCACGGGGGACAACCTGATTACCCCGTATCTACCCCAGCGCTTAGAACAGCGCTCTGCACATAGTAAGCGCTTACCAAATACCGCCATTATTATTATTATCATCATTACCTAACATAGCTACGCCCTACAAGTGTCCCCACATCTCTCTCGTTTCCGAGACGCTGGACTCTGTAACGGTTTTGACCCGGTGTACCTGCCCCATGTTTTTTTTAAAAAAATTTTGAAGGCAGGTCGGAGGCTTGCACGATGCTTTCTTCTATTTTGGGATACCGGCAAGCTATAACCAAGAGGCAGCATTTTGCTGAGGAGAGATTGTGTTTGGTTACACTCATAAAAGAATTGTTGACCTTATCCACTGACTGGGATCAGGCCTGGGAAATACCCTCCATAAGAATCTCTTAAGAGAAGCAGTATGGCGTAGGAGATAGAGCACGGGCCTGGGAGTCAGAAGGTTGTGGGTTCTAATCCCGGCTCCGCCACTTGTCTCCTATGTGACTTTGGGCAAGTCACTTCTCTGTGGCTCAGTTCCCTCATCTGTAAAATGGGGATTGAGACTGTGAGCCCCACGTGGGACAGGGACTGTGTCCAGCCCCATTTGCTTGCATCCACCCCAGTGCTCAGTAAAGTGCCTGGCACACAGAAAATGCTTAACAAATAACATTATTATTATTGTTCATAAGGATTTCCTGCCAGTCAGGATTATTCTCTCTCCCTTTCTCTTCTGATCCTGTAGACTGTAAGATCTTTGTAAGCCCGTCAAAGGGCAGGGACTGTCTCTATCTGTTACCGATTTGTACATTCCAAGCGCTTAGTACAGTGCTCTGCACACAGTAAGCGCTCAATAAATACTATTGAATGAATGAATGTCTACCAACTCAATTGTACTGTGCTTTCCCAAATACTTAGTACAGCGATCTGCACATTATAAAGGCTCCGTCAATGGATCGATTGCATTTTTTGAGCTCAACGAATAATGTTGATTGATTCTAACCCCGTTGGATTCTAACTCTCCCAAGTGCTTAGTACAGTGCTCTGCACACAGTCTTCTTCAAATGCCGTCAAGTCGTTTCATTAATGAATTAATGATGGTTTTAAGTGCTTACTATGTGTGAAGCACTGTTCTAAGTGCTGGGAGAGATACAAGCTGATCAGGTTGTCCCAGGTGAGGCTCACAGTCTTCATCCCCATTTTACAGATGAGGGAACTGTGGCACAGAGAAGTGAAGTGACTCGCCCACAGTCACACAGCTGACAAGTGGCAGAGCCGGGAGTCGAACCCTTGACCTCTGACTCCGAAGCCCAGGCTCTTTCCACTGAGCCACGCCGCTTCCCGTAAGCCCGTCAATGGGCAGGGACCGTCTCTATCTGTTGCCGAATTGTACATTCCAAGCGCTCAGTACAGTGCTCTGCACATAGTAAGCGCTCAGTAAATACTATTAAATGAATGAATGACTCCCAAGAAGACTGGGCTGTTGCCACTGAGCCACGCTGCTTCTCTAACCCATTTCTAACCCAAAGCGACTCGGTGGATACAACCTCTTCAGAAAGTCCAATCTTCTAACATTAAGTCATTTTAATATGTGTACCCCCGGAGTTTTCTTGGTAAAGATACGGAATTGGTTCACCATTGCCTTCTTCTGCGCAGTGAAAACTTGAGTCTCTGTTTGATCATCGTCTGTCTCACTCAATCATCCGCCTCTGACTTTCCCACGCCGCTGCTGACCAGCACGGGTAAATCAGCTTTGATGCTTTGGCTTAGACCTTTCCATTAAGGGTAGACCCGTGTAGCATGATTCTAAGCTTAATTAGCTTAGGCAAACTCTCCTGCTAAAATAAGGGTCGATTCACAGGAGAGCTGCACACAGAAATCACTCCAAAAATACCGTTAATGATGATGATGACTGACTGTTCAGACCACTAAAGGTTTTCAACACGGTTCATCCACATTTTCTCTTTTCCTTGTTTTCTCATTCCGTACAAGGCGATCAATCAACCATATTTATTGAATGCTTACCGTATGTAGAGCACAAGACTGAGTGTTCGGGAGAGTAATAATAATACTTATGGCATTCGTTAAGTGCTTACTAGGTGCCAAGCACCATTCTAAGCACTGGGGTAATGTTGGTATTTGTGAAGCGCTTACTCTGTGCAGAGCACTGTTCTAAGCGCTGGGGGAGATACAGGGTAATCAGGTCGTCCCACGTGAGGGTCACAGTTAATCCCCATTTTACAGATGAGGTCACTGAGGCCCAGAGAAGTGAAGTGACTTGCCCACAGTCACACAGCTGACAAGTGGCAGAGCTGGGGGTCGAACTCGCGACCCCTGACTCCGAAGCCCAGGCTCTTTCCACTGAGCCACGCTGCTTCCCCAGATACAAGGTAATGAGGTTGTCCCACGTGGGGCTCACAGTCTTAATCCCCATTTTACAGATGAGGTAACTGAGGCACAGAGAAGTGGAGTGACTTGCCCAAGGTCACACAACAGACAAGTGGCGGCGCCGGCATCCGAACCCACGACCTCTGACTCCCAAGCCCGTGCCCTTGCCACTAGGCCATGCTGCTTCGCACACCGCTTGAGTACAACACAACAGAGTCGGAATCGATCGATGTTATTCACTGAGCTCAAAAAAATACATTCCCCGCCCACAACGATCTTACAACCTACGGGATCAGAAGGAGGATGGGAAGGAGAACGATCCTGACCTCAAGGAAGCCCCTGAGAGGGAGTCAGGGAGCGAATGAGTTCTCCAAGGGAGTGGGTGTAGATGGAGAATAGAAAAGGACCCAGAACTGAGCCTTGAGGGACCCCCACGTTAGAGGGTGGGAGTCTGCAGATGACATGAAATCCACGGAACCTTACTGGAATCCACTGGGGTCAAGAGTTCTCAAAGTCTATTCCCATTTGGAACACTTAAGGGAGGCGCTGAAAGACCCCCATGGACGACCTCTGCCTCTCTGAGGGAAGTCGTAACGTGCGCGCCTTCTTCCAAACACCACCGCCCATCCTCCCCAGACCCTTGCTAATATCAGCTACTGATCCCGCAACGATATCTTCCGGTTCCTCCGTCCCCTGGCCCCGCGGTGTGCAAATAATTGGGTCTCTGGCCTTTCTTTCCCTATGGGGAAGCAGCGTGGCTCAGTGGAAAAGAACCCGGGCTTGGGGGTCAGAGGTCATGAGTTCGCATCCCGGCTCCGCCACTTGTCAGCTGTGTGACTGTGGGCGAGTCACTTCACTTCTCTGTGCCTCAGTTCCCTCATCTGGAAAATGGGGATGAATATTGTGAGCCTCACGTGGGACAACCTGATCACCCTGTATCTACCCCAGCGCTTAGAACAGTGCTCTGCACATAGTAAGCGCTTAACAAATACCAACATTATTATTATTTTAGCCTTCGTTTGCAAGTAGTCTTTTCTCAAGTCAGATGTTCGCATTCGATCTTTCCTATAAAGAGAGGATGGAAAGGAAAACAGCAAAAGACTTCGGCCTTTTCACAATCATTCTTTCGTTTCCTTTTCTGTCTCTGGGCAGAAGGAAAGGCACACAGAGAGCGAGTGAGAGAAATAGAGAGAGAAACTAGATAAGAGAGAAAAGAGATGGTGATAACATTTTCCCTGGATCTCCGTTTTGTCTTCTATACTAACTGAACGATGCTTATTGATTATCTATTTTGCCTCATGCTAGCGAATGATAATAATAGTAATTATGGCATTTGTTAAACACTTACTATATGTCAAGCACTGTGCTGAGCACTGAAGTAGATACAAGTTAATCAGGTTGGACAATCCCTGCCCCACGTGGGGCTCACACTCTAAGTAGGAGGGAGAACAAGTATTGAATCATTTTACAATGATTAGGATTAGAAAAATTAGGAGAAGCAGCGTGGCTCAGTGGAAAGAGCCCGGGCTTGGAAGTCAGAGGTCAGGGGTTCGAATCCCGGCTCTGTCACTTGTCAGCTGTGTGACTGTGGGCAAGTCACTTAACTTCTCTGAGCCTCAGTTCCCTCATCTGTAAAATGGGGATTAAAACTGTGAGCCCCACGTGGGACAATCTGATCACCCTGTATCTACCCCAGCGCTTAGAACAGTGGTCTGCACATAGTAAGCGCTTAACAAATACCAACATTATTATTTACAATTGAGGAACCTGAGGTACAGAGAAGCTGTGACTCTCCTAAAGTCGCCTGTAAGCTCCCCTCTAGATTGGACACGCACTGGGAGCAGGGAATGTGTCTGTCATATTGTTGTGTCGTATTCTCCCAAGATCTTAGTACAGTGCTCTGCACACAGTAAGTGCTCAAGAAATACGATGGATTGAGGCAGTTGGTTGAATTAGAACTCAGGTCCTCTGAGTCCCAGGCCGGTGTTCTTTCCACCGGGCCAAGCTGCTTCCCCTTCTGCGAATTACCTCTCCTTCCCGGATTTAGCTTTCCCTCCCCCTTTAGCCTGCACCATCTGGATATTTCTTCTGGCTCTCCTTGAGGGATGTAATCTAATTCCTCATCTTCGTGATTTTTCAGGTTTAGCCATCCTGGCATCTCGCTAGCCGGGCTATCTTACTGGCCTGCAGCAACCCTCATCAGCAGAGGACAGCCAGCTTTCTTGAACCCCTGTGCCTCTCCGGCTCACTTCCCACTGTGCCCTTCCGAAAGCTTAATAAAATCTCCCTGCCATCTTTCCTCTCTTCCTTCCCTGAGGAACTCACATCTGAAATCTGTAAACTGCAGAGAGTTTACACAACAGTAAAAATTTGTCTAGACACCTAAGACCTCACAGAGCGGGGTGCTAAATGCGCTTGCGAAAACCACCGCGGGGCTAATGTTGAGGGAACCAAGATTTGCCACCCGGCATCTTGAACCCGGGTCCCCCCCCTTGCACCCAGGGGGCCAAAATGGGCAGGCAAATGGAGTATGCCGTGCCCTGGCAGCTGGGGGAGAGGAGCAAAAACAGCGTTATAAGCACGAGGCACGGCAGAAGCTTTTTTTCATTATTTTTTTCCAAAAAATAATAAATTGAATGAATGAAAAAAATAATAAATTGATTGAATGAAAAAAAATTCATTCAATCGTATTTACTGAGCGCTTATTGTATGCAGAGCACTGTCCTAAGCATTTGGGAGAGTGCAACAAGAAACAGACAAAATCCCTGCCCACAAAAAGCTTACACCTACAGTAGGACAGAAGGTTAATTACTGCGTGTCAACTGGACCCTTGTCCACCCTTAAAAGCAAGTTTAATAGTCTCTGAAAAAGAAAAAAAAAAGCAGCAAAATTTTGGATGGACTCCAGCTATCCCAATGCAATTAAGTTTCCCATTTTGCCCTGGAACAATTCCTTTCTGCGCACCGGCCTGGCCCAAAAGAAGATTACATTACGGCCTGAGGAGAATCCACTACAACTCATTTGCCATTTACTGGGACAGAAACCAGAACCTGTGGAACAAAACCGCAAACTAGTTGAGATGTTGATGTTCTCGTGTTCTTACTCTATATCCGGGATAGTACCGTGGCTTAGTGGAAAGAGCCGGGGCTTGGGAGTCAGAGGTTGTGGGTTCTAATTTCGGCTCTGCCACTTGTCAGCTGTGTGACTCTGGGCAAGTTACTTCACTTCTCTGGGCCTCACGTCATCTGTATAATGGGGATTAAGACTGTGAGGCCTACGTGGGACAACCTGATGACTTTGTATCCTCCCCCCCGCCCCCCCAGCGCTTAGAACAGTGCTTGGCACATAGTAAGTGCTTAAGAAATACCATCGTCATCATTATTATTACAGTCCTGACCCTCCGACCGGCCAAATACCAACGCCTGACTCCATCTGGACCTCCGTCTTGGCTATTTCTGGGGTTTGATTCCGCTTCCAATTGGTTTTTGGCCCCTCCGCTTGAGGATCTGGACCCGATCCGATCGATTCAGGCGCCCTGAGGAAAGCGAACACCAGCTGTCCCTACTCTTCTGCCACTCTCTGACAATCCCCTCTCTTCCTCCGAGCGCTGGCGGCCTTTACGTCTCTTCTCCGGCACCAGGAACCGCATTTGCATCAATCCTGAGAGAACTATTAACTCACAAATATCCCTGTCAAATTACTTTGCAGCTCATAAGATACCCATAAAACCCTCCTCAATCCCCGAGGAAATGGAATGTGTAGAATGACTGAAGAATCGAGGCGAGAACTCACCTGTCTACAGGCTGAGACTTTCAGCCCATCGCCGCTCCCTGTCTCCTGAGGCCATTACTCAGGCCCGACGAGGGAAGCGAACAAACAGACGATATATCAGCCGGCGCTAGGTTTTAATAAAACGACAGGGGGAGGGGGGCGGAATCTGACCGGGATGCTGTGACGGCCCATCAGTCACAGAGAGTTTCAGATTCATCTCCTCACGGAGCGGAAAGGGCAGCACTGCTGGATTTCGGGCCGGTCGGCCCATCGGATCCCTCCGCTCCTACGGGGAAGCGGCGTGGCTCAGCGGAAAGAGCCCGGGCTTCGGAGTCAGAGGTCATGGGTTCGACTCCCGGCTCTGTCGCTTGTCAGCTGTGTGGCCGTGGGCAGGTCACTTCACTTCTCTGTGCCTCAGTGACCTCATCTGGAAAATGGGGATTAACTGTGAGCCTCACGCGGGACGACCTGATTACCCCGTATCTCCCCCAGCGCTTAGAACAGTGCTCTGCCCCTAGTAAGCGCTTAACAAATACCAGCGCTATTATTACAGCCGGTTCCCCTTACCGGACCAAGCCCCATCCCGGGAGCTGGAGAAATGCAAAGAAGATCAGACTATAAGCGTCCTGAGGGCAGGAAACCTCTCTTTTACTTCTGGTGGATTTTGCCCGAGCACTTAGTACAGTGCGCTGCACGTAGTAGGTGCTCAGTAAGTACCAGTGATGATTTAGCAGGCACAGGCATTGGCCGTTCTTGAAGTCCTCACTAAAGTGAGGGGAGACGGGCACGACTCGTGGAAAAGAGTCGGCCCACGAAAGCTACTGAACGCATCCCCTCTTCATAAGGATAACCAGTAAAAACCACTGGAAGTGACTCGGGTCAAACGGGATAACGTCTCTCAGAGGCCAACTAGGCCTGAAGATTCAGCATGGTCTCGTGGATAGAGCGTGGGCCTGGGAGTCGGAAAGGACCTGGGTTCTAATCCTGCCTCTGTGTGACCTGGAGTAAGTCATTTTTCTTCTCTGTGCCTCCGTCACAGTAAAACGGGGATTAATAATAATAATGTCGGTGCTTGTTAAGCGCTTACTATGTGCAGAGCACTGTTCTAAGCGCTAGGGTAGGTACAGGGTCATTAGGTGGTCCCACGTGAGGCTCACAGTCTTCATCCCCATTTTACAGATGAGGGAACTGAGGCACAGAGAAGTCAAGTGACTTGCCCGCAGTCACACAGCTGACAAGTGGATTCGAACCCATGATCTCTGACTCCCAAGCCCGGGCTCTTTCCACTGAGCCACGCTGCTTCTCGATTAAGACTGTGAGCCTGATGTGGGACAGGGACCCGTGTCCAACGCAGCGTGGCTCAGTGGAAAGAGCACGGGCTTTGGAGTCAGAGGTCATGAGTTCGAATCCCGGCTCTGCCACTTGTCTGCTGTGTGACCTTGGGCAAGTCACTTCACTTCTCTGTGCCTCAGTGACCTCATCTGTAAAATGGGGATGAAGACTGTGAGCCCTACGTGGGACAACCTGATTCCCCTGTGTCTACCCCAGCGCTTAGAACAGTGCTCTGCACATAGTAAGCGCTTAACAAATACCAACATTATTATTATTATTACTTTGTAACTACCCCAGCATTTAGTACAATGACTAGCTCATAGTAAGTATTTAACAAATATTAGTATTATTATTATTTCCATCAACCAAAGCAGACATAAAACCCCCATGAACAGCAGCCTGCCTCTCTTCCTTTGACTGAAGAACACAGCTTCCTCCTCAGAAGCAGCGTGGCTCAGCGGACAAATACCAACACTATTATTATTATTATTATTATTATTATTCTGGCTGGTGGCGGGAGGATGCTGGGGTCTTGGACGGGGTCTCATGCGGAATTATGTCACCAAGGGACAGATTTGTGCCTGTCCACTGGGTGACCAGTAAGGGCTGGTGACTTTTTAATCCTGACAACATGGTGGGACTTCTGAAACACCTTAACGGCAAAGAGGAGGCACAGAGGGGTAGGAAACAGGCGGCGCAGGAGCTCAAGGGGGCTGGAAATTGTTTTGGGGGCATCGTTAATGTTAACGTTGGGATTTGTTAAGCGCTTACTATGTGCCGAGCACTGTTCTAAGCGCTGGGGTAGACCCAGGGGGATCAGGTTGTCCCACGTGGGGCTCCCAGTCTTAATCTCCATTTTACAGATGAGGGAACTGAGGCACCGAGAAGTGAAGTGACTTGCTCAAAGCCACATAGCTGACAAGTGGGCGAGCAGGGACTCGAACCCATGACCTCTGACTCCAAAGCTCTTTCCACTGAGCCACGCCGCTTCTTTGTGATCATACCAAAGTATGATACGAACCGACAGGTGAGGGGCAAGAGGGGAAACTCTCGAAGGTAGGCGTGGCTCCCACTGGGCTGGAGGCTCCGGCATCTCACACCTCCTCTCTCATTCCTCTTGGCCGGGAGCCGTGACGGAGGAGAATTCCAGACCACAGGAGGATTAGGGCTCCGCAACTAGGTAATCAGGCTATGGCTACTGTCTTGATACCCGCAGACCTGGGAGTCAGAAGGACCTGGGTTCTAATCCCGGCTCCACCGCTTGTCTGCTCTGTGACCTTGGTTCACTTCACTTCTCTGGGTCTCAGTTCCCCATCTGTAAAATGGGACCGTAAGCCCTATGTGGGACACGGACTACGTCCAACCCGATCATCTTTCTACCCCAGTGCTTAGAACAGGTCCTGGCGCACTCATTCAATCGTATTTATCGGGCACTTACTGTGTGCACAGCACTGTACTAAACGCTTGAGCACTATACTAAGCGTTCGGCACATTGTAAGCGCTTAACAAATACTATTATTATGGCAATTATTATTAATAATAATTATTACTATTTCAAATACAGCCAAAGCAAGTTTTTCCAGGAGCCAAACAAGTGTTTCTCTTCAGAGCAGGGAGCCCAGGCTGAAGAGTCAGGGCTAGACTGTCCTACGCTAAGCCTAGGTGTCAACATCAAACGGGAAAACCATTTCACCGACGACATCGCTTCTCTAGGTGGGAAAACCGTGAGGAGAACGGATGATGGCGGGGTAATCAAGCGGCTCCCGCACTTTAATCTCGGATCACCACTGAAACACCAACGGGCTTCCTCCCCTAGGAAATCAACGTTCCCGCCTCCAGTAGCTAAAATGGTCAAGTCCTCAATTCCCCACCTCTTCCTTCAGGGCAGCCGTTGCTTCCCGCCTGAAATGTGGCTCGAGAAGCAGCGTGGCTCAGTGGAAAGAGCCCGGGCTTGGGAATCAGGGGTCATGGGTTCGAATCCTGGCTCCTCCGCTTGTCAGCTGTGTGACTTTGGGCAGGTCACTTCACTTCTCAGTTCCCTCATCTGGAAAATGGGGATGAAGACTGGGAGCCCCACGTGGGACAACCTGATGACCCTGGATCTCCCCCAGCGCTTAGAACAGTGCCCGGCACGTAGTAAGCGCGTAACAAATACCAACATTAAATGGAAAACTCCCCTTCGCGGACATCACCGCCTGGGCAAGTTCCTAGCTTTCAACTCCAACAGGGAGTTTCCGATGAAAAATTCCACCCTTGGATAAAAGGCTCCATCTCTATAAGCCAAAAGTGAAAGCACGATAGCCTCTCCTTGCCTTGACTATCCTGTTTGACCCTAATTCTCCCTCACATTCTCCCAGTACTGTTGGACGCATGGCTTAATGGACAGAGCGTGGGCCTGGGAGTCGGAGGGACCTGGGTTCTAATCCCAGCTCCGCTACTTGTCTGCTCTGTGACCTTGGGCAAGTCACTTCACTTCTCTGGGCCTCAGTTACCTCATCTGTAAAATGGGGATTGAGACTGTGAGCCCCACGTGGGACAGAGACCGTGTCCAACCTGATTTGCTTGTGTCCCCCCCCCCCCCCCCAGTGCTTAGTAGAGTACCTAGAACATAATAAGCACTTAACAAATACCATCATCATTATTAAGACATCCCTCCAGCAATCAATTGTACTTACTGAGCGCTAACTGTGTACAAAGCACTATGTTAAGTGCTTGAGAGATTACAACAGAGTTGGTAGACAACTTCTCACTCTAGGCTTCGAGGCTGTCCATCCCCTCGCCCCCTCCTACCTCTCCTCCCTTCTCTCTTTCCACCGCCCACCCCGCACGCTCCGCTCCTCCGCCGCCCGCCTCCTCGCCGGCCCCCGTCCTCGCCCGTCCCGCCGTCGACCCCCGGGCCGCGTCCTCCCGCGGTCCCGGAACGCCCTCCCTCCTCGCCTCCGCCAAACCGATTCTCTTCCCCTCTTCAAAACCCTACTTAAAGCTCACCTCCTCCGAGAGGCCTTCCAAGACTGAGCTCCCTTTTTCCCTCTGCTCCCTCTGCTGCCTCTCTGTTCCCCCCTTCACCTCCCCTCAGCTAAGCCTCCTTTTCCCCAACTTTCCCTCTGCTCCTCCCCCCCCATTCCCTTCGCCTCAGCACTGTGCTCGTCCGCTCAACTGCATATATCTTCATTACCCTATTTGTTTTGTTAATGAGATGTACATCACCTTGATTCTATTTATCTGCTATTGTTTTCATGAGATGTTCTTCCCCTCGATTCTATTCATTGCCATTGTTCTTCTCCGTCCGTCTCCCCCGATTAGACCGTGAGCCCGTCAAAGGGCAGGGACCGTCTCTCTCTGTTACCGATTTGTCCATTCCAAGCACTCAGTACAGTGCTCTGCACATAGGAAGCGCTCAATAAATACTATCGAATGAATGAATGGCCCACAAGGAGTTTACAGTCTAGAGAGGGAGACAGATATTGGCTTAGTGGAAAGAGCACAGGCTTGAGAGTCAGAGGCCATGGGTTCTAATTCTGGCTCCGCCACTTGCCTGCTGTGTGACTTTGGGCAAGTCATTTCACTTCTCTGGGCCTCAGTGACCTCATCTGTAAAATGGGGATTAAGATCGTGAGCCCCACATGGGACAACCTACTTATCTTGTATCTACCCCAGTGCTTAGAAGAGTGCTTGGGACATAGTAAGTGCTTAAATACCACAATTATTATTATATTCCTATGAAGAAATAAATTACAGATACGTAATTACAGGTATGTAAATGCTGTGGGGCTGAGGGTGGGGTGGATATTAGTTAATGGGTCACCTCTTCTCTTAGGCCATGAAAACTGGATTATAATAATAATGTTGGTATTTGTTAAGCGCTTACTATGTGCAGAGCACTGTTCTAAGCACTGGAGGAGCTACAGGGTAATCAGGTTGTCCCACGTGAGGCTCGCAGTTAATTCCCATTTTACAGATGGGGTAACTGAGGCCCAGAGAAGTTAAGTGACTTGCCCACAGTCACACAGAGTGGCAGAGCCGGGATCACATCTAGCTTCTTGAGCATCTCCCCCAGCATCCTTTTTTTTTTAATGGCATTTAAGTTCTTACCATGTGCCGGGCACTGTACTAAGTGCTAGGGTAGATACAAGATAGTCAGGTTGGACACAGTCCCTGCCCCATATGGGGCTCCCAGCCTCAATCCCCATTTTGCAGATGAGGGAACTGAGGCACAGAGAAGCGAAGCCACTTGCCCAGGATCGCACAGCAGACAAGCGGCGGAGCCGCGATTAGCGTCCTTCTGACGCCCGGGCTCGGTGCCCGTTCCACTTAGGCTATGCTGCTTTCTGTGGGCCGGACTCAATGGCAAATGAAAAGACGAAATCACACCTGGAGTGCAGGAGTTCGTTCATTCAACCGTATTTATTGAGCGCTGACTGTGTGCAGGGCACTGTATGTAGTCAGGCTCCCAGCAACCAAGCTATGTTTGCCTTAATACAGCTGCACTGGGTGGACGACAAAAGGAGGATGAGTGACAGCAAGATAGTCAAACAGCTGCTCAATGGAGAGATGAAACTGGGAAATCAAAAGGAAGGGCCTGGCAGAGGAAGCTTTTTATAGACCCCGGTAGACAGTGCTGCATCCCCGCTGAAAACTGGGAGTCGCAGGCTTAGGGTAAACCAGCATAGCGCGCTGCGGTCGAGGAGAGAACGGTTCTCTTCGAGCAAAAACGTCTCGCGGAAAGAGAGGCAAAGTGGCTCAAAAGAACAGCACCAAGCGCTACAGATGTTGCCCACCACGACACAAGGTACAACCTTTTCCTCTGAAAAATGGGGAGCCTGCATGGGCCTTTTTAGTCAAAAACCGAAGTGTAAGCTCCTTGAGGACAGGATTTATCGGCTCAATGGAAAGAGGTCATGGGTTCGAATCCCGGCTCTGCCACTTGGCAGCTGTGTCACTGTGGGCAAGTCACTTCACTGGGCCTCAGTTCCCTCCTCTGTAAAATGGGGATGAAGACTGTGAGCCTCACGTGCGACAACCTGATTACCCTGTAATTATCCCAGCGCTTAGAACAGTGCTCTGCACACAGTAAGCGCTTAACAAATAGCAACTTATTATTTATTGTTACCGACTCCATCGTCCAAACCCGAGTGCTTAGTATGGTGTTCCTTATCCTCTATAAATTCCATGTGGGCGGGGAATGCGCCCGTTTATCGTTATACTGCACTCGCCCGAGTGCTCGGTACAGTGTTCTGCACGCAGCAAGCGTTCAATAAATACGATTGAATGAGTGAATGCTCTGCCCACGGTAAGTGCTCAGTAAATACTATTGATCGATTTAGCATATAAACTCACCAAGGGGGGAACGTCACCTTCATGCTGCCTTCTTTGACTATGAAGGGCCATTATATTTGTGTGTCTGTGGGTGTGTGTACGCCTGCATTGTACTGCATTAGGGAAGCAGCGTGGCTCAGTGGAAAGAGCCTGGGCTTCGGAGTCAGAGGTCATGGGTTCGACTCCCGGCTCTGTCACTTGCCAGCTGTGTGACGGTGGGCGAGTCACTTCACTTCTCTGGGCCTCAGTTCCCTCATCTGTAAAATGGGGATTACCTGTGAGCCGCACGTGGGACGACCTGATTACCCTGTATCTACCCCAGCGCTTAGAACAGTGTTCTGCACATAGTAAGCGCTTAACAAATACCAACATTATTATTATTACTGCAGGGTCACAAACACCGTGTTACCCTATCTCTCCAGTGGTCACGTTTCCACCACTTCCCTGAAGTGAGGATGAAATGAATTTTGGCTTATGATTCTGGCCAGACTTATCAGTTCCTTATGGTTTTATGTCCTGAGGGGACACACAAAGGATTATAATACGGTAGAGTGTAAGTTCCATGTGGATGGGAAACGTGTCCACGTTAGAATGACCTCTCCCACACGCTTAGCACTGTGCTCTGCACACTGTAAATGCTCAGTGAATACGATCGATCGACTGACCTTGCAACTGGCATCCCTAAGAACGAGAGGCCCGAAATCTGGGGTCACCTGGAGGCCCAAATTCTCCTTCAACCTTAATCGGGTGAGATTTTTCTTCTCCGCCCCACCGAAAAATAAGTTTCAGTAGGTTCTGCTGAGCTGAAAATAGTGCATGAGCACTCTCCCTCGAGAGACACTCTTGGTGCTATCATTTGATTGACTTGATTCAGTGAACATGTACACAAGATGATATGCCTTTTGCTCCAAAGCAACTATTTTGCTTATAAGGCGTTTTGCAGAGACCCTTATGTAATCTAATCAGCGGCTTCCAGAACCGCACAACGTCCCAGTTTCTAAGTGTTCGTTCTAGCTGGACCAGGGGTATCGAGGAAGCTTCCATGGAGCGAACGACGGAGGACGGAGCGTGAGTTCGGAGTTTAGAGCCGTGCCCTGTGGGGGTTGGAATCCCGGCTCTGTCGCTTGTCAGCTGTGTGACTGTGGGCGAGTCACTTCACTTCTCCGTGCCTCAGTTACCTCATCGGTAAAAAACTGGGAGCCTCACGTGGGGCAATCTGATTAGCCTGTATCTGTCCCAGCGCTTAGAACAGTGCTCTGCACATAGTAAGCGCTTAACAAATACCAACATTATTATTATTAACTCAGCGGGGTAGGCTGGGATCGGCACACACCCCCGGAGTTACCTGAGGTCACCCCCCGTGCGGCCCCGCGGATCGCCGGACTAGGAGTCCCTTCATGGGTCAGCCTGGCCTCGGCGAGTTTCCCCCGTGAGCCTCCAAGGCTGGGCTGGTTGGGTCCATTGACAGCCAGCAGCATCATCATCATCAGTCGCATTTACTGAACACTTACTATGTGCAGAGCACTGTACTAAGCACTTGGGAAAGAGGTTGGAAGAAATGGCGGGAGGAATCTTGAAGTAGCATTAAATCCAGGGGAGCCAACTCAGGGAAGAAAAATCTCCTGATGCTGCTAAAATGCCGTGATGCACTTTCGTCACACTCTCTAGGCAGTTCTTTGGCTCTCAGGTAATAATAACGATTCTGGTATTTGTTAACTGTTTAGCATGTGCCGTGCACTGTACTAAGCGCTTGGGTGGGTAGGAGCAAATCGAGTTGGACATATTTCATGTCTCACGTGAGGCTCACAGTGATAATAATAATAACGATAATGTCGGTATTCGTTAAGCGCTTACTAGGTGCCGAGCACCGTTCTAGGCGCTGGGGGAGATACAGGGTCATCAGGTTGTCCCACGTGGCGCTCACACAGTTTTAATCCCCATTTTACAGATGAGGGAACTGAGGCACAGAGAAGTTACGTGACTTGCCCACAGTCTCATTCCCCATTTTGCAGATGCGGTAACTGAGGCCCAGAGAAGTGAAGTGATTTCCCAAGGTCACACAGCAGACAAGTGACGGAGAGAGGATTAGCACCCATGACCTTCTGATTCCCAGATACACGGCCATACTTGATTCATTTCTATTAATGTTGTCTCCCCCTCTAGACTGTAAGCTCCCTGTGGGCAGAGAATGTGTCTACCCACTCTATTGCACGGTTCTCTCCAAAGAGTTCAGTACAGTGCTTGACACACAGTAAGTGCTTATTAAATACCATTGAATGATAGTCCCTTAGTTGCTTCCCTTACCTGTGAATCAATTTAATGTCTGTCTTCCCCGCTAGACTGCGAGCTCCTTGTTTCTACTTGCTGCATTCGTGGCACAGTGGAAAGAGCCCGGGCTTGGGAGTCAGAGGTCGTGGGTTCATATCCCTGCTCCGCAGCTTGCCAGCTGTGTGACTTTGGGCAAGTCACTTCACTTCTCTGTGCCTCAGTTACCTCCTCTGTCAAATGGGGATTAAAACTGTGAGCCCCATGTGGGACAACCTGATCACCTTGTATCCCCCAGCGCTTAGAACAGTGCTTTGCACATAGTAAGCGCTTAACAAATACCACCATTTTTTTTTTATTTTACTCTACTAAAAGTATAACACAGTGCTCCGCGTAAATAAACCACTGATCGGTTGGTCGACGGAATGATCAATGAACTGTTAGACTGAACAAGAGCTTATGATCCCCGGTCCGGGGGAGAGGGTGGGTGAAGGGCGATTTCAGTTCCATTTATGGCATCTTGGCTGGGCTGGGGGGCAGGGGGCAATAAAGTAATGTTACTTATTGAGCGCTTACTGTGTGCTCCAAACCAAACACAGTAGTAGGCACAGAGAATCCAGCCTGAGGCCTCACCAGATAGAGACCCCAAGACCCTCAGCACCCCCTCCACCGAAGAGCTCCCCGCTTTTCAAGGTGCAAAGGGGAGGGAGGATGAGGGGGAGAAATTTCAAGGATTCCTCGTTCAAACAAAAGACACCCTGTTTGCTGCCCGTCGGCCCTTGCGGGGAGGAGGCTCTCAGAGGCCTTTCCACACTCGCTGCCTGTTCTCATCCTGTGAATTTTTCCCTATTTCTCTCTCCTTTCCGTCTGCGGACAGCCCAAAGGCAGGCATCCGGTCTAATTCACTCCTTGACGCTGCCCAGGTCACTGTTCAATAAATCCAGGAGCTAATGATGATCGTGAAGACCGTTAACTCTAATCACCAACGCCTTCCATTGCCTGCACTATTACTAAGAGCCTGCTGCCTGCAGAGCACTGTACTGTGCAGGATATTTAATTTGGCATCCAAAGTGAGTTGGAGAATCATTCTGGGCATCTCCTGTCTGCAGAGAATTATTCTGGGCATCTCCTGTCTGCGGAGAATTAGTCTGGGCAGCTCTTGTGTGCAATGAATTATTTTGGGCACCTCCCGTGTGTGGAGAATTATTCCGGGCCACTCCTGTGCGCGGAGAAGTATTCCGCGCAACTCCTGAGTGCGGAGAATTATTCCGGGCATCTCCTGTGTGCGGAGAATTATTCTGGGCATCTCCCGTGTGCGAAGAATTATTCTGGGCATCTCCTGTGTGTGAAAAATTATTCCAGGAAACTCCTGTGTGCAGAGAATTATTCCGGGCATCTCCTGTGTGCGGAGAATTACAATGGACATCTAATGCGTGCAGAAAATTATACTGGACATCTACTGTGGGAGAATTATTCTAGGCTGCTATCCGGTGCAGAGCACTGAACTAGAGTATGCACTTTGTGCAGAGTACTGTTTGAGGCACTTAAAGAGCTTACCAAAGGAAGAAAAAACACGGTCTCTGTCGTCAGAGAGGTTACACGTGAAATCAGTACAGGGAAGGAGCTACAGCCAAGAGGGTTCAGCAATAGTGAATATGGCTAGGAAGAATGTAGATCTGTCAATCAGTAGTTGTGAAAGTAATCGGACACATCAAGCACCTGGTAGGTGAGAGCACTGGGCAGTGACTGTTTTTGCCAGCCTGAGGAACACACGGCCATAAGATTTTGGCCGCCACTGTGGAGTGAGACCAGTGAGCCCAAGATTCTGTCTCTGAGAGTGGCATCAGGATGCTTGGAAAAAAGGTTGCCCTCCTGGACTCCCTTTTTTCATTCATTCATTCAACTATATTTACTGAGCACTTACCGGGTGCAAAGCACCGTACTAAGCGCTTCGGACAGTACACTGTAACAATAAGCAGACCCGTTCCTGCCCACCACGAGCTCGCAGTCTAGAGGGGGAGACAGAGATTGATAGAAATATATAAATAAATAAATTACAGCTATATACAGATCTATAAACTCGTGCTGTGGGGATGGGAGGGGGGATGAATGAAGGGGCAAGGATGAGCGGCACAGAAGGGAGTGGAAAAAGAGAGAGAAAGGCAGGGAAAGTTTCTCGGAAGAGATGCTTATTCCGTATTTGTACCGGCCTCCAGAAACGGGCGCAAAAGACCCTGACTGGGTTGTCGTTGGTATATTCTATGACCGCTGCGCCGAGCGCTCTGTGGGTCGTGGGGCCCTGCCCGGTCTGACCATCGGTGGGTGGTTTTATCTCCCGTCAAGCCTCCTGGAATACTAGGTCTAAGAACCTATAAAATGAAACAACCTCTCCACCACATTTTTGCCACCTGAAAATCCAGGAACATTGGTATCTGACATCCTTCTTGGAACTGTCGGCTCCTCAGCCGTTATGTATACATCCTTATACTCTGTCAATTCCCTACCCGTAATTTATTTTAATCAGTCATATTTATTGCCGCTTACTGCGTGCCGAACATTCATTCATTCCTTCAATAGTATTTATTGAGCGCTTACTGTGTGTAGAGCACTGTACCAAGCACTTGGAATGGACAGATCGGTAACAGAAAGAGACCGTCCCTGCCCTCTGACGGGATTACAGTCTAATCGGGGGAGACGGACAGACAAGAACGATAGCAATAAATAGAATCAAGTGGATGTACTAAGCGCTTGGGAGAGTACAGTACAACAGAGTTGGTAGACACATTCCCTGTCCACAAGGAGCTTGCCATCTAATCTCCCTGTGGGCATGGATAATGGAGAAGCAGCATGTCATAGGGAGACAGCAGGTCATGGGTTCTAATCCCACCTCTGTCACTTGTCTGCTGTGTGGCCTTGGGCAAGTCACCTCACTTCTCTGGGCCTCAGTTACCTCATCCTTAAAATGGGGGTTGACACGTGAGCCCTACGTGGCATAGGGACTGTATCCAACCCAATTTGCTTGTATCTACCTCAGTGCTCGGTACGGTGCCCGGCACATAGAAAGCACTTAACAAATGCCATATAGTTATAATTATTATTGTTATGATTATTCTCGGTGCCTCGGTTCCCTCATCTGTAAAATGGAGATTGAGACTGTGAGCCCCGTGTGGGACAGCGACTATCTATAACCTGATTTGTAAGAAATATTTAGCTTCTAAAATAGAGCGGTCAAAATGACCAAAGGTAGTTCCTGTCGCCGGACTACTTGTTTTGTTTTGTTCTGTTTCGCCTTGCTGTCCGTCTCCCCCGTTTAGACTGTGAGCCCGAAGGTGGGCCGGGATTGTCTCTATCTGTTGCCGAATTGTACATTCCAAGCGCTTAGTACAGTGCTCTGTGCATAGTAAGCGCTCAATAAATACAACTTAATGAATTGTACAGGGCACCCAGTAGGCGCTTAACAAATACCACAACTGTTACTATTAACTCTATTGAACTGTACTCTCTAAAGTGCTTGGCTACAGTGCTCTGAACACAGGAAGAGGTCATTAAATACCATGGGCTGATCGAAAGAAATGGATGGGAAAAAATTATGGAAAAAAGCAGCATTTCAGGTTCCTGGGGCAGAAAAAAAAAAAAACCCAAAGTGAAAGACAAAATCTAAACCAAGAAGTTTGCCGCTCACAAAATAGAGGCTCTCAAATGAGACCTTCTAGCAAAGGCTGGCGTGTTTTCAAGAACTGATCATCTATTTCAAACTGGGATCTGGGTCCTTCGGAACAATGTCACCCTCTGTGAATTTTGTCTCCCATCCAAACTCCTCCTCAGCTACTGGTTCGGGCCTGCCCTTTTAGCCTACACGATTCAGAGGCACCTTAAAAATCGGGTTTCTGGCGGGGTCACTCCCTTCGAAGTGAAAGCGCTCACAATAAAAGAGGGGGTGGGGTTGATGGTCTTGGCGAATCACCAGAAAAGCCTTGCTGAAGGGAGCAGTGACACTAATAACCCCCTTGCTTGTTCTCAATAGCGCGGCTGATTGGGGGTCAGAACATAGGCCATTGGCAAGAGGCTTGCGTTTCCTTCTTAACGAGGCTTCTGTAAGCTGACTTTTAATAATAATCACGTTGGTATCTGTTAAGCGCTTACTACGTGCAGAGCACTGTTCTAAGCGCTGGGGTAGATACAGGGTGATCAGGTTGTCCCACGTGGGGCTCACAGTTTTCATCCCCAATTTACAGATGAGGGAACTGAGGCTCAGAGAATAATAATAATAATGTTGGTATTTGTTAAGCGCTTACTATGTGCAGAGCACTGTTCTAAGCGCTGGGGTAGATACAGGGTGATCAGGTTGTCCCACGTGGGGCTCACAGTTTTCATCCCCAATTTACAGATGAGGGAACTGAGGCTCAGAGAATAATAATAATAATGTTGGTATTTGTTAAGCGCTTACTATGTGCAGAGCACTGTTCTAAGCGCTGGGGTAGACACAGGGGAATCAGGTCGTCCCACGTGGGGCTCACAGTCTTCATCCCCATTTTACAGATGAGGTCACTGAGGCACAGAGAAGTGAGGTGACTCGCCCACAGTCACGCACAGCTGACAAGTGGCAGAGCCGGGATTCGAACTCATGACCTCTGACTCCAAAGCCCGTGCTCTTTCCACTGAGCCACGCTCCTTCTCACTTTCGGGGTTTCAGTGGTCTCACAAGGGAATAAGGGGGGGGGGGGGTTCTCTGAATGGGCGACTAAATCTCTGCAGAGATTGAAGGGGTCTAACTAAGCCAAGACAAACTGCCAAGCCCTTGAAGGTACCCTCCAGAGAAAGTGGGAACAGTATTCTCTGAAGCAAGAGAGACCAAAACGGACATTGGTTTGCTTGGAAATTTTCCCCCAAATCATGAATGGCTTCAATATCAACATCAGTAATTATCAGAACTCCGGAGGATGGAGAGGACGGTACCGAGCACCTCCCGTGTGCAGGACGCTGTGCTGAGCATCTCCTGATGGTGACTGTGGAATGTGTTAAGCACTTACTCCCCTCTCAGGGTCGCACCTGGAGAGTTCCCAGTCCTCTACGGGTCACGACTACAGGAGGGAGAGTCAAGCAGAGGCCCGCCCGTTCCATTCCTAGCTTGGCCAGTGGCTAGCGAGCGGAAGGCCATCTGCTACGAGTCAAAACTCACTCGTGCCGGGCAGCGGCGGCACGGGAGAGAGTCGAGGGCGGGGACTCATTTTCTGCGTGGAAGAAGGCAAGGGTAAACCACTTCCGTATTTTTACCAAGAAAACTCTCTGGATCCGCTACCAGAACGACCGCCGATGGAGAGCGGAGCCTTCTGGGACAGATGTGTCTACGGTGTCGCTACGGGTCGGACACGACCCGACGGCAAAAGACAACAACAACAACAACAACAACAACAAGTGCTTACTATATGCTAAGCACTATTATAAGCACTGGGGCTCAAACAACTCAATCAGGTCAGGCGCAGTCCCTGTCCCACATGGGGCTCAGAGTCTAAGTGGGAGGGACTGTACTAAGCTCCTCCTGTGTGCAGAGCTCTGTACTGAGCACTTTCTGCATGCAGAGCTCTGTATTAATAATAATAACGTTGGTATTTGTTAAGCGCTTACTATGTGCACAGCACCGTTCTAGGCGCTGGGGGAGATACAGGGTAATCAGACTGTCCCACGTGAGGCTCACAGTCTTAATTCCCGTTTTACAGATGAGGGAACTGAGGCCCAGAGAAGTGAAGTGACTTGCCCACAGTCACACAGCTGACAAGTGGCGGAGCCAGGATTCGAACCCGTGAACTCTGACTCCCAAGCCGGTGCTCATTCCACCGAGCCACGCTGCACACCTCCTGTGTGCAGAGCACTGTACTGAGCACCTCCTGTCTGCAGCACATTGCTCTGAGTACCCACTGCACATAGAGTGCTGTATTAGGGGCTTGAGAGCATCCAGTGAAAGTAGATGACTATCCCTGCCCTCGAAAGGGTTTACATTCTAATTAGTAAACTTGATCGCGTTCCCTATTACAGGTAATAGATTTTTTCACTCTGGATTTCCTGCTGCTTTCTATTGCCAGATGAAGCCATGGATTCTTAAAGCCAAACAGACATCTGGAGGTGAACTAAGGAAGCAGCATGGCCTAATGGAAAGAGCACAGGCCTGGGAGTCAGAGGACGTGGGTTCTAATCCCGGTTCCACCACTTGCCTGCTGTGTGACCTTGGGCAACTCACTTCACTTCTCTGTGCCTCAGTTACCTCATCTGTAAAGTGAGGATGAAGGCTGTGAGCCCCAGGGACTGTGTCCAACCCGATTACCTTGCATCTACCCCGGTGCTTGGGACAGTGCTTGGCACAGAGTAAGCGTTTAACAAATACCACAATTATTATTATTAAAAGGATCGGTTAGACCTCATCTCGTTTGAGAAAGGAATGTTAAATTCAACCCTGTCAACGCACGGCCTCCACAGCGCAGCACAGCAGGCATTTTGGGAGAGAAAAGTTCCGTGAGATTCCGCCCAAGTTCTGCCCGAAGGTTTCTTCTGAAGTTGCTCCTAGACAATAGGGGCGGATGCACTCCCTGACGGGGAAAATGATAAAATGAACCAGCTGCGGCTTTTCTCTCACCCCTTATGGTCTACAGAAAGCCAAGAGCATTTGCCCGATAGAGCATTCAAATGAGCCTTTGGTTAGCTGACCTCCCACTTACTAAATAATGAAATATAAATACACCAGAAGTCATCAGAGAAAGAGCGGGGTCGGAGGGGGTGGGGAGGGAGAGGGGAAATAATGCCTGCGTATAAACGAGCTTGAAAAGGAAAGATGTCAAGAGCCCGTTGCTGGGTAGGGATCGTCTCTATTTGTTACCGAATTGAACTGTCCAAGTGCTTAGTACGGCGCTTCGCACACAGTAAGCGCTCTATAAATACGTTTGAATGACTGACGAGAGCATTCTGGGAGATTCAGCCCTGCAAAAATCATAACTGACAATTGGGCACCTTAGGAAAAAGCAGGTCTAGGACACTGATGCTGAGCCAATCGATCAGTCAATCAATCACTAGGACACTGATCCTGAGCCAATCAATCAGTGGTACTTATTGAGCGCTTACTGGGTGTAGATCACTGTACTAAGCTCTTGGGGGAGTTCAACATAAGAAAATTGATAGACACATTGCCTTCCCACAGTGATAGAACGTTACCATACTTTTTCATTTTTCCAAAGCACTTTCCCAACATTTTTCCCCTCAACATCATTGGAAAGAGGTATCATCATCCCTGTTTTACAGATGGGAAAGCTGAGGTCCAGAGAGGATGAATGATCTTCCTGGTCCCAGCTGGCGGATTCAGGAATAGAACCCAGTTCTCCTGATCCCCTGACTAGACACGAGCGGTTATTTGGGAGACGCCGCCTGCCAAACAAATGCCTCCTCGTTAGTGGCCCTACCTCAGGGCCCCGTCTGTTGGTTTTGCAGGGGGCTTGTTTCCCCGGCCTCCGCGAATCTGGCACCCCGTGACTTTTCTAAGAACTGGCCACGGCTCTAATGGAGCAGCTCTACTGGAGGGAAGGGAAGATCTGGAAACAGGTCACCGGAGGTGAGAGCCACCGAGTTGCTCTCCTGAAATGAGCAGCTCGAAGACGGACCCGTGAAGGCCTTACATGGAACATCTCCTTTCGGGAGGCCACTAGCCCAGCATCAATCTTGCTTGCTCCTCTGCTCACTCTCCCTCCGCCCACTCCCACCCTGAATGATGAGGACGGAGTGGCCCGGTCCACGCAGAGGAGGACTTTCGGAAGATGGGAATCCCCACCGCGCAACCTTCTGTAACGCAAAAGCTCGCTCCAGTGCTAACCACCCGGATTACAAGAGCCCAGCCCTCTTCCCCAAAGAGAAAATACTAATGGCAAAACAAGTTCTGTAACTGCAATTCTTTCTCAAATAATAATAGTGGTAGTATTTGCGAAGAGCTATGTGTCGAGCACCGTTCGAAGCACCGGGGTAGATAAGTTAAAGGAGAATTAAAGGAGGAAATAAAGCAGGAGAAGAAATCCAATTTTGACTTCTCCGGGGCTGGATGCACAATAGCGGAAATGCTAACGTACAGGGCTACTGTGTGCTTCAAACACGCTCTCTCATCTTCCCCGGTTCCCCAAATAGCTCATTAATCCTTGCCAAATCCGGACAGTGGATCGTTAGCGTGAGTCCGAGGGAGAATCCGCAGCATAACCGCGGCCCTGCGAATCTCTGGGAGATCAAGGGGGACCCAATCTTTCACCCTCCGCGGGACTACTGGAGATGTGCATTTTTCAAAGAAAGCGATTTCTCCCCTAAATGAGCAAAATCCCATTAAATCCAGTTGGACCAAGACAGTAGGGGAGCGCTTTCTAAAAAAGAGGGATGGATGCTCACTCTAAGGGGTTGGAAGGGGGGGGGGGGGGCTCGTGATCCTCCATTGTACTCCCTCCCATTCATATGAAAATGAATTTCTACAGACCAGTTGCCCAGAACAAGAGATTATGCAAATAGAGTCATTATTAGAGAAGTAAATCAAGGCCTCATCATTTTCCTCTTAGAGTCTACAGTGCTGTTCACCTGCTCTAAATGGCTGTGCAGCAAGTGACCCTTGACCCTTTTCAGGACCAATCTCATCTAGGCTGGATTATTCTTTTAACCCAACTCTTTCCTCAATGGGACCGATTATTCCACAGAGCCAACCGCATCTACTTTCACAAAACAATTAAGAAAAAAAAAAAAACAAGAAATGAGAATTTATCCTGTTGGGGCACCAGGAGGGGAGGATTTGATTATGCTTCCTTTCCTGTAGACTTTTAACTAATACTGTTAGTATTATCCCCTTAAAACCCCACGAAAACCCTGAGCTATGCTCTTTGGTCTCTAGAAATGAGACGAGCGTTCGCCTCAGCTAATGAGCTAGAATGGGTTTGGCGTGTGTGTGTGTGTGTGTGTGTGTGTGTGTGTGTGTAGGGGGTAAGAGCCAAGGCAAACTTGCTGGAAATTATGCCAAGTCGAAAAAAAACACCTAAAAAATTGTGATTAAACCTGGCCAACACCAATAAGAGAAAGAAAATGAAATCACACCAAAATACCTCCTGATTCCCTCCATCCCCCTCACTCAAAAGCACATTCTTGTGAGCTGAATTAATTGAATTTTCAATGATGCGCTGCACTCCACGCTAAATTCTCAACTGTGGAATGCAAACCTTTCATTAAATAATATCATTTAAAGGGAATTATAATCCTTGCTGCCTCAGAGATAAATCGGATAATGTGCAAAGCAAATAAGAAGCAAAAATCCAATTTCCATGCAGTGTACTTTCAAGCGCTCTGCGTTTCCATTAAATTAGCTTTTATTCCAAACGCTGTAATGCCACGGCCAGCCCGTGGTAACGCGGATATTGTAACCCACTCCACCTGGTTCTCCCTTGAACTAGGAATACTTTACTCTGATCATTTTACACAGCAACTAGCCACAGGAGAACTGAACAAAAAAAGAGAAAGTTCCCAGTGTTTTCTAATCAGGATCCAACTCCACCAGGACCCCAACTCTTCTGAGGCCAATCACCTAGTAGTGAAAATGGGAAAATGGGATGCAAACCAGTTTCTACTGGTCACCCCGGAAAACACCTAGGGTGCTGGGATGAACTCTGAACTCAGCTCATAGGTACCAAGGCCTAGCTCACAGGCACGGGGTCTTGGCTGTATGCGACATGTGAGGAGAATTCAGGACAGCAGGATACCCAAGAAGCTACTATCCGATTAAACTAAAAGGGAATACGTGCAAACACTGGGAGGGCGGAATATAGCGTTCAGAGACCCGGTGAAGTCCTGTAATAATGATAATAATAATAATAACACTATTCATTACGTGCTTATTATGTGCCAGGCACTGTAATAGGGTGGATACAAGCAAATCGGGTTGGACGCGGTCCCTGTCCTACATGGGGCTCACAGTCTCAATCCCCATTTTACAGATGAGGGAACTGAGGCACAGAGAAGTTAAGTGCACTTAACTTCGCTGTGCCTCAGTTCCCTCATCTGTAAAATGGGGATTAACTGTGAGCCTCACGTGGGACAACCTGATCACCCTGTATCTACCCCAGCGCTTAGAACAGGGCTCTGCACATAGTAAGCACTTAACAAATACCAACTTTACTATTACTTTCCAAACGCTTAGTACAGTGCTCTGCGCACAGTAAGCGCTCAATGTATACGATTGAATGAATGAAAGTGACTTGCCCAAGGTCACACAGCAGATAAATGGCAGATCCGGGATTAGAACCCGTGACCTTCTGACTCCTAGACCCGGGCTCTAGCCACTACACCTCTGCCGCTTCTCCCCGTAGTTAAAGCAGCAGACAGACTAGCCTGACAAGCTAGTTGAGAGGATGGGTTTGGAGCAGAGCCTTCAAGGGGCTTGGAAGTCCAAGAAAAAGGCAACAGACCCCCAAAATGACAAGTCCATGGCTGCAGAATAATAATAATGTTGGTATCTGTTAGGCGCTTACTATGTGCAGAGCACTGCTCTAAGCGCTGGGGTAGATACAGGGTGATCAGGGTGTCCCACGTGAGGCTCACAGTCTTAATTCCCATTTTACAGATGAGGGAACTGAGGCTCAGAGAAGTGAAGTGACTTGCCCACAGTCACACAGCTGACGAGTGGCAGAGCCGGGATTCGAACCCGTAACCTCTGACTCCCAAGCCCGTGCTCATTCCACCGAGCCACGCTGCTTCTTCTGATTGTTCAGAACCGAACAATCATTGCATGCCCATGGGGCGGAATGTGGTGACAGTCACATATCGGTGTCTTCAGCCACACCTGCGAACGTGGAGATGATCTCACAGACACGGAGCATGATCAGCCACTTACATAGGTAGGGACATATTTTATAAATTGACTTTACAGCAGCAAAACTATCCAGGCTGCCTCTGAGGGCGGGTGGATCTTCTCATTTCTCCACCCCAGCTTCTGTTGCCTCTCCAGCTGAACTCCCTGTTAGCCCCCGGCTCTCCTGTGGGCGCTAATCAATCGATCAGTAGTATCTACCGAGTGCTAACTGTATGCAGAGCACTTTATCAAGCATTCGGGAAAATGGCAATACGGTGGAATTGGTAGACTAAATCCCTGCCCACAGTATACCCTCCCCAGCTCCCTCTTTCTCTTCCTTCCCCCATCCAGAGCCTGGATTTCCCAGCCACTCACCAACACAGATTACTCCATAGTGACACATTCGGGGGTGGGTGTGTGGGAGTGTGTTTGTGTGGAAGCACAACTCCTCAAACAAAAAGAAAAAGAACTCTTTAACTATCAAGATCCTTGAAAATAATGTCTTGATCAAGGAGCACGGTAAACCTTGGATCTATTGTACTTTGGAATTGCTCTCTTCCTCTTAGGAAATCTGAACCACCAGAAGCAAGTGTGAAAATATACGTATTCTGGATAGCTAAACAATTCTCAGCGTGTGCTTTTCAAATCCGCAAGGATTTTATCGTATTACTTCACAAAGCATATATCCTGCTGTTTCTTCTGGGTTTTCCTTACCTGTGTGGCAATTCACAGAAAAACCAGGCAGGTTTTGGTTTCATATAAACCCGTTTGACATACATTATCTTCAGGAAAATCATTTCACACTTCGGAAATACATCTCAAGGCACCAATTCCTCCTCATAACGTCTACAATTTATGGTAGCCTACCCAGAACACAGGAGAAACAACAAGCCGAGCCTTCCTAAAAGATTGTATTTCACTTCTTTTCTCTAAAGCTTAATCTGTCGAGCCTCTTAAATGATGTTTACAAAGAGCGAATGAGCAATCAGCCAGACATCAGGAAAGATGTCCTACTTGCCTGATTAAATCAGATTCCCGTGTGTGACAGATAGAACATATTATACGGGTGTCGGGAGAAGTTGTAATTGGCAGGGAGAGCTGTCACTCAAACCTACATAAAATGCATGGCAGCATTTGCTTATCCCTACTCCACATCTCCCTCCTTTAGAGGTTTTAGGATGTTAACTTGGTTCTCATTTTTTCGTGGAATTTCTCAAGTACTTACCATGTGCCAGGCACTGTACTAAGTGCTGGGGTAGATACAAGCTAATCAGGTTGGACACAGTTCAGGTCCCACAGGGGGCTCACACTTTACAGTTGAGGTAACTGAGGCACAGGGAAGTGAAGTGACACGCCCAAGGTCACGTAGCAGACGAGTGGCGGAGCTGGGGTTAGAAGCCAGGTTCCCTGACTCCCAGGCCCGTGCTCTTTCCATTAGGCCACCTCATTCCAGCAACCTTCGGGCAGGCAGTCGGCCGATCGCCGAAGTGGGTATGGGGTACAGTAAGGAGAGAGAATCCGCACCGATCCATTAGCTCTCCAGGAGACACTGACGTTTTCTGCATGGTTCCTGCTCTCTAGAACCTGCTCTCTAGTATTTACTGAGCGATTACTATGTGCAGAGCACTGTACTAAGCGCTTGGAATGGACAAATGGGCAACAGATAGAGACGGTCCCCGCCCACTGACGGGCTTTCAGTCTAATCGGGGGCGACAGACAAAAACAATAGCAATAAATAGAATCAAGGGGGTGAACATCTCATTAAAACAATAGCAATAAATAGAATCAAGGTGATGTACATCTCATTAACCAAATAAATAGGGTGATGAAAAATATATGCAATTGAGCAAATGAGCACAGTGCTGAGGGGAGGGGAAGGGAGAGGGGGAGGAGCAGAGGGAAATCCGCCTCTCAGCACGCACATCATCCAACCCCGGTGCCCAGAATTAGCAACAACCCAACACCACCACTGAAGTCTTCCAGCTAGGATGCCTCTCGGGACTTGATACTGAAGCTGAGATGGAAATAACTCATTGAATAGTTCGGGAAGCAGAGTGTTTCAGTGGCTCACGGGCTTGGGAATCAGAGGTCATGGGTTCCAATCCCGGTTCCGCCACCTGGCAGCTGTGTGACTTTGGGCAATCACTTCACTCCTCTGTGCCTCAGTTACCTCATCTGTAAAATGGGGATTAAGACCGTGGGCCCCATCAATCAACCAATCTGATTACCTCGTATTCCCCCCACTGCTTAAAACAGGGCTTGGCACATAGTAAGCACTTAAATACCATCATCATCATTATTGTTATTATTATTAAATAACACTTCCTAGGGCTAAAAAGGGAGAGAAAAAGAAGGTAGTTGCTTCCAAATAAGAAGTTCAAGAGAGATGTGTTTCCCTTCCGTTTGAGAATCCACTAATTGCTTGCTGCTCTCCCATTCATTCATTCATTCATCCAATAGTATTTATTGAGCGCTTACTATGCGCAGAGCACTGTACTAAGCGCTTGGAATGAACAAGTCGGCAACAGATAGAGACGGTCCCTGCCGTATGACGGGCTTACGGTCTGATCGGGGGAGACGGACGGACGAGAACGATGGCGATAAATAGAGTCAAGGGGAAGGACATCTCGTAAAAACCGATGGCAACTAAATAGAATCAAGGCAATGTACAATTCATTAACAAAATAAATAGGGTAATGGACAATTTTCTCTCCCCAGAAAATTGGTTTGGCCAAATTAAAATCTGCCAAATCAGAGAAATTCCATTGATCAGGGTAAATTTGTCAGCATTCCTTAGTACAGGTCCTAAAAATAGACTGATGTCTTCTGAGGTCTGAGGCTGTCCACGCTGAGATTTTATGAAGACAAGGGATCGAGGCTAATCAGACTTTACTGCCTGGCAGGAGTGTGTGTCACATAATTTGTCCGTAAAAGTCGCACCAATCTTTTTGTCCCCTCCAGGGATTCTTCTCCCAAGTAATCACTTAATCAATAGTATTTACTGAGCACTTATGGAGTGCAAAGCATTGTACTAGAAGCTTGAGAGAGTAGGATACAACAGATTTGGTAGACATGACCCTTAGCCACAAGGAGCTTACAGTCTAGGGGGAATGTGTCGATTATTGAATTCATTCATTCAATCATATTTATTGAGCACTTACCTTGTGCAGAGCGCTGTACTAAACTCTTGGGAAAGTGCAACACAACAACAGACCGTGACATTCCCTGCCCACGACAAGCAATTTAGATGAGCCCTCTTAGCTCCCACTGTTTACATCCTTTGCTTACCCTATGCGCTTGTCCCCTCGGACTTCGAACGCAAGCCCTTCCTGAGGCTGGACTGGGCCTCCACTGCCTTATTTATGCACTCAGCCCAGTGCTTGGCACCCAGTAGATGCCTAATACCACCAATCGACCAACAAAGAGTGATTTCCCCTCGCTACCGGGCCCTCCAACTTCACCTTCCTCCGCCTGATGCCCAAATTTGCCGCCCAGAGTCACTGGCACTGGCTAGCCGGTGTCCTCCCTCTCTACAAGGAGCTTCCTGGAAAGCTATTTCTACGCAGTTCAGGAAATGAATAAAATAACCTTTGAGATGAAAGCAGATTTAGATGGGCAATTGCCGGTCTGTGGAACTATTAATGGGCACGTTATAAACCATCAGGAGGCACTACGTCCCGGGCCGAGGATCCGGGGCGGGCTCTAAGATTCCAGGAGCTCCTGCTGGGCCAGAGCCCCGGGTTCAAACATGGTGCAGGCTATCGTCAACAGTAGACTTGGTTAATACCAGCGTGGCTTCGTGGGTAGAGCACAGGCTTGGGAGTCAGAGGGACCTGGGTTCTAATCCCGGCTCCCCCACGTCTCCGCTGTGTGACCTTGGGCAAGTCACTTTACTTCTAGACCGTGAGCGCGTCGTTGGGTAGGGACTGTCTCTATCTGTTGCCCAACTGTACTTTCCAAGCGCTTAGTCCAGTGCTCCGCACACAGTAAGCGCTCAGGAAATACGATCGAATGAATGAACTTCTCTGGGCCTCAGTTACCTCATCTGTAAAATGGGGATTAAGAGTGTCAGCTCCAAGGGACTGTGTCCAACCTAACTTGAATCCTCCCTAGATCTTAAAACAGTGCTTGGCATATAGGAAGTGCTTAAAAAGTACCATTATTATTATATGTCAGCCCAGGAGAGAGCCGGAGAAGTGAAGTGGGCTACCAAAGGGTTTCTCCGGCCGTGGGCAAGGAGGCATTCTCGCATATCGCTTGGGCTAGGGGCCAGAAGCAGTTTGGCCTTCAGGAAAGGGCGCGGGCCTGGCCTCTAATCTCTGTCTGCTGCATGACCCTAACCCTAGTCACTGCTCAGTCAAATTGTATTTACTGAGCACTGACTCTGTGCAGAGCACTCTACTAAGCACTAAACTTCTCTGGGCCTCAGTTTCCTCCTCCACCCCCAACCCCACAGCACTTGTGTACCTATTTTTAGATTATATATTGTGAATTACTTATTCACTCGTATTAATGTCTCTAAGACTCTACGCTTGTTATGGGCAGGGAACGTGTCTGCTAATTCCGTTGTACTCTCCCGAGTGCTTACTACAGTGCTCTGCACAGAGTAAGGGCTCAATAAATACCATTGATTGGTTGATAAACTGAGGACTCGTCACCTGTTCTCCCTCCTACTTAGGCTATGAGCCTCACACGGGACAAAGACTGTGTCTGACCTAATTATCTTGTGTCTACCCCAACGCTTAGTACGGTGCTTGCTGACCGCCTTGCTGACCTCCCATTCTCCTGTCTCTCCCCACTCCAGTCCATACTTCATTCTGCTGCTCGGATCGTTTTGCTAGAAAAACCGCCATTCCCCACTCCACGAGAAACTCCAGCGGTTGCCCATCCACCTCCGCATCAAACAGAAACTCCTCACCGTTGGCTTTAAAGCAGTCAATCTCCTCGCCCCCTCCTACCTCACCTTGCGGCTTTCCTACTTCAACCCGGGCTGCACACTTGGCTCTTGTAATGGTAACCTTCTCCCTGTACCTCCATCCTATCTTGCCACCTCTATCTCAGCCACATCCTGTCTTTAGCCTGGAACCCCCTCCCTCTTCATACCTGACAGCCGATTCATCTCCCCATCCCTTCAAAGCCTTATTGAAGGCCCATCTCCTCCAAGAGGCCTTCCCTGACTTAATCCCTCCTTTCCTCCTCTCCCTTTCCCTTCTGCATCACCCTGACTTCCTCCCCCCAACCAGCCCCATGGCATTTATGTACATATCTGTAATTTGTTTATCTACAGTCTCCTCCTGTAGACTGTAAACTCGCTGTGGACACGGAAAGTAACTATTTTAGTATTGTACTCTGTCAAGTGCTCAGTACAGTGCTCTGCACACAATGTGTGCCAAGCATGCTGCTAAGCACTTGGGAGAGTACAATGCAGCAGAGTCGGTAGACGTCTTCCCTCCCCTCAGGGACCTTATAGTCTAGAGGAAGAGGCAGACATTAATACAAATAAATAATTTATACATCTGCAAATGTCTGTAATCTTGTACTCTCCCAAGCAATTAGTACCGCATTCTGTACGCAATAAGCTCTCAACAGATACGACTGACTGAACGTCTACCAACTCTGACATAGTTCTATTAATAATAATAATAATAATAGTATTTGCTAAGTGCTTACTATGCGCCAAGCACTGTTCTAAGCGCTGGGGTAGATACAAGGTAATCAGATTGTTCCAGGTGGACCTTATAGTCTTAATCCCCATTTTAGAGATGAGGTAACTGAGAAGCTAAGTGACTTGCCCAAGGTCACACAGCAGGCAAGTGGCGGAGCCAGGATTCGAACCCGTAACCTCGGACTCCCAAGCTCGTGCTCTTGCCAGTAGGCCACGTTGCTTCTACTGTACTCTCCCAAGTGCTTAGTACAGTGCTCTGCACCCAGTGAGAGCTCAATAAACCTGACCGATTGTACCAATTCTGATTCATCGTTCTATTGTACCCTCCCAAGCGCTTCGTACAGTGCTCGGCACACAGTAAGTGCTCAATAGAGCTGAGGGACGAACAGGAATGACGGAACTCACGGCCTTGGGTGGGGGGGGGGGGACAGGTGAAGAAAAGCAGCCACAGAGTTCCCTCCCTACTGCCCTGGCTCCCCTCCGCATCACCGAGGGGTCGCCACCCTGACCGGCCTCACACCACCCGGCCGGAAAGAGAAAAGGAGCCTCAGCTTGGCACCTCCGCAAAACTTCCGGAAGGTTGCGGAAGCTTTGACAGCGCTGGAATGGGTGCTGAAACTAGAGGCTATGCCTTGGGCTCCGAGCCGCGAGGAGCCTGGAATACTCGGGCTCTAGCCCCAGCGCCCTACTGACTTTTATTTTCGCTTTGTGAATCGGTCCTTGTTTTTGTCACTGCTCCGGCGTTTCTGTTTATTATTACGGTGTGTCTGTTTATTGTTATATTGTACTCTCCCGAGCGCTTCGTACAGTGCTCTGCCAACAGCGAGAGCTCAATAAATACGATTGGATGAATGAACGTTTCTCTGTTCCCCACGCTTTATGTGTCTGTCATCGTTCCCCTCTCTCCCCTTTTATTCTTAGATTGTGAGCCCCTTTTCTAATTCCCACCTAGGTATTAGTTCCCGGCCAATCATACTCATTGAGCGCTTCCTGTGTGCAGAGCACTTGGCTAAGCACTTGGGACAGTACGATATATCAATGTAACAGGCACGGTCCCTGCCCTCAACGGCCTTTCAGCCTAGAAGACTGCATTCTTTCCCAGTGCTTCAAATAGTGCACCGTCCTCAGTAAAAACTTAACAAATGCCATTACTAATACTATTTATCGAGAGTCTTTGTGGACAGAGCACAGTACGAAGCGGAAGGGAGACCACACTAGAATTAGTGTACATGATCCCTGTCCTCGGGAATTTACAACGCGTGGGTGAGGCAGTTACTAAAATACACTACAGAGAGGAGGAAGTAATAGTGTATATAAGAAATGTACGATCTTACAGTTTTATGTTGGCTCCTGAGCATCAGTTCCCAGACACAACAGATTTGATGATAAAACAGCTCAAAGGCCTTTGAGACCAAGGTTTTGGCTCATCATGCTGCATATTTCCTTTTCTGCTTTCTGAATCCTGCTCAGAGTGGGAAATATTTTTCAACATCTTTAAAGACTGTGGTTTCTGATGCGTCTGTGACTAATGCCACCTTCAATTATACATAATCGAGTGTTTGACTATGATCTAATGATACCTATTATTCACCAAATGGCATCAGTCAGCAGTAATATTCCCCAAAGTCATCAATTATTCAACCTTCCCGTCTTCCTCAAAAGTGCGTATCTGTGAGTGTAAGACAGGGTAACGACAGAGAGAGGGTAAGGAGAGTGAAGCGCGCTTCAGATGTACAAACTTTCTTCCAAATGGTTTTTTTTTTTCTTTTCCCAGTAATCGCCTTTTGCTTGCTTATTAAAAGGGAAGAATGGGAAAGCTCTATCACCCAGTTTTGGAGATCCGAAACTCTCATCCGTTTACCACCATTAACTTTTAGTCTCTAAGGAATTGTCAGTGGGTAATAAACCTGGTTGGAGATTTGTGGATCTCCATCCCTGGGCCAGGATCATCTACTCTGACTACGATGACATTCATCAGCTTTCCTGAGAATCGCCAAAATAATAACGGTAATTATTATGGAATCTGTTAAATGCTTATCATGTGCCAGGCACCGAACTAAGTGCTGGGGTGGATGCAAGCAAATCGGGGTGGACACGGTCCCTGTCCCACATAGTAATAATAATAATTATGGTTTTTGTTAAGCACTATGTGCCAGGCACTGTACTAAGTGCTGGGGTGACTGAAAGCAAATTGGGTTGGACACAGTCCCTACCCCACATAGGGCTCACAGTCTTAATCCCCATTTTACAGATGAGGGAACTGAGGCACAGAGAAGTGAAGTGACTTGCCCAAGGTCACACAGCAGACAAATGGTTAGAACCCACGACCTTCTGACACCCAGGCCCCTGCTCCATCCACTAGACCATCCTGATCTTCACTGTCAAGCTGATGAGAGAGGGCAAGGGGAGAGAAAGGGTGGGAAAAGAGTCACACATTCTCCACGGTAATGATGATCGCGGATCCACAGAGGAGGGAAGGTGGGAGAAGGAAAATTGTTTTGAAAATCATATTTGTTAAGCACTTACTATTTGCTAATCACTCTTCTAAGCTCTGGAGTAGATGCAAGATAATCAGGTGGACACAGTCCATGTCCCATATGGGGCTCACAGTTTAAGTGGAGGGAGAAGAGGCTTTGAATCTCCATTCTAGAGACAAAGAAACTGAGGCACAGAGAAGTTAAGTGACTCGGTAGAAGTCACACAGCAAACAAGTGGCAGACCAGGATTAGGAGCCAGGTCCTCTGACTTTCGGACCAGGGCTCTTTTCATTAGGTTTCACTTCTCTTACCTTTCAGGGCGTTGGTTTATTGAATGCAAGCAATTATGGAGGGGAGGGAAAAGGCTGGAGATTTCCCATTGTCCTGAGGACAACTGATTCCCCCACTTTGTACCCGGACAACCAATCATTCTGGAAATCCACAGGTTTTCCGCTCTCTCTTTGGCTACAAGTTTCTCAAAGCGAATACAGCCCAACAAAGTTACCAGGAAGGAGCTGACGAGTTGCGTAGCTTAGCGGAAAGAAGACGGACTTGGGAGTCAGAGGCTCCGCCACTCATCAGCTGTGTGACTTTGGGCAAGTCACTTCACTTCTCTGTGCCTCAGTTCCCTCATCTGGAAAATGGGGATTAAGACTGGGAGCCCCACGTGGGACAACCTGATACCCCTGTGTCTACCCCAGCGCTTAGAACAGTGCTCTGCACATAGTAAGCGCTTAACAAATACCAACATTATTATTACCTCAGCGTTTAGAACAGTGCTTGGCACATGGTAAACGCTTAACAATTGCCATCATTATTATTTTCTCTTTACCAAATGGGTTTCCATGGATCACACTGTTGGCGGAGAGTAGAACTCCAGGAATGACTATTAATATGGAAGGCTTGTCACAGGCAGGGAACCGATCTGCCGGTTCATTCATTCGATCGTATTTATTGAGCCCTTACTATGTGCAGAGCACTGGACTAAGCGCTTGACTAAGCGCTTAACTAGTTCTGTTGCATTGTATTCTTCAAGCACCTAGTACAGGGAAGCAGCCCGGCTCAGTGGAAGGAGCCTGGGCTTCGGAGTCAGAGGTCATGGGTTCGACTCCCGGCTCTGCCACCTGGCAGCTGGGTGACTGTGGGCGAGTCACTTCACTTCTCTGGGCCTCAGTTACCACATCTGGAAAATGGGGATTAACTGTGAGACGACCTGATTACCCTGGATCTCCCCCAGCGCTTAGAAGAGTGCTCTGCACATAGTAAGCACTTAACAAATACCAATATTCTTATTATTATTATTACAGGGGTCTGCACATAGTAAGTGCTCAGTGAATACCACTGATTGATAATGAATGTTTGAGTGTGTGTGTGTGTGCTGGGCCTTAAGCTCGCTGTGGGCAGGGAATGTGTCTTATTTTTGTACTGTACTTTCCCAAGCCCTCCCAGAGTCGCACCTGGAGAGTTTCCAGTCCCCTACAAGTCACGACTACAGGAGGGAGAGTCAAGCAGAGGCCTGTCCATTCCATTCCTGGCTCGGCCAGCGGCTAGCGAGTGGAAGACAATCTGCTACAAGTCAAAACTCACCCTTGCTGGGCAGCGGCCACACGGGAGAGAGTGGAGGGCAGAGACTCCTCTACTGCGCGGAAGGAGGCGGTGGCAAACCGCTTTCGTATTTCTACCAAGAAAGCTCTGTGGATCCGCCACCAGAACGACTGCAGATGGAAGCGGGGCGTTCTGGGTGAGATGTGTCTTTGGCGGCGCTATGGGTCGGGACGCGGCTCGACAGCATGAGACAACAACTTTCCCAAGCGCTGTAGTACAGTGCTCTGAACGCGGTAAGCGCTCAGTAAATAGGACTGAATGAAGGAATGTGTGTGTATGAGGGAGACGGAGAGAAATATGTCCTCCGAAGGTGAGATCTGGGGCCAAGGACAATTAGGAAATGTACCAAAGACCTAAATGGAGAAGCAATAAGTCTGTAAATGACATCAGCTCAGGTGTCAGGGCCAATCTTTTAGATAACAGAGGTGCAATTCGAAATGACCTCAATAAATGGGGGAAATGATCTGCGTAGAACATGCAATAGGGATAAGTATAAAGTACCGCATTTGGAGGGAAAAGAAATACACAAATAGACGTGGGGAAGAAACGGATTAAGGTGCAAAATGTTTCACCGTGGATCACAAGCAGAACCTGCGTTAACCGTTAATTGCTGTAGCTTAAGAAACTAATATCATCCTGGGGAAAATGAAAAGAACTATGATATGCCTGAGTTGAAAAGGAATTAAAATATTATGCTTTGCATTAGATTAGCAACTGGAGAGGGTCCAGAACAGAGCAGCAGAAATGATTGGAAGGATGAACAGTAGCCCCTCTGGAGAAGGCTTAGATCTAATCAGTCGATCAACGGTATTTATTGAGCACTTGCTGTGTGCGGACCACCGTACTGAGAGCTTGGTAGACAGCAACGTGGCTCAGTGGAAAGAGCCCGGGCTTGGGTGTCAGAGGTCATGGGTTCGACTCCCGGCTCTGCCACTTGTCAGCTGGGTGACTGTGGGCGAGTCACTTCACTTCTCTGGGCCTCAGTTACCTCATCTGGAAAATGGGAATTAACTGTGAACCTCACATGGGACGACCTGATGACCCTGTATCTACCCCAGCGCTTAGAACGGTGTTCTGCACACAGTAAGCGCTTAACAAATACCAATATCATTATGATCCCTGCCCTCAAGGAGGTAGAGAAGTAGTGTGGCCTAATGGAGAGAGCACAGACCTGCAAGTCAAAAGGACCTGGGTTCTAATCCCTGTTCCACCCCTCGTCTGCTGTGTGACTGTGGGCGTGTTACTCAACTTCTCTGTGCCTCGGTTACCTCATCTATAAAATGGGAATTAAAACTATGAGTCCCATGTGGGACATGGGCGATGTCCAACCTTGTAACTACCTCAGCGCTTAGTACAGTGCCAGGCACAGAGTAAGCGTTTTAGAAATACCATAAAAAAAGGAGGCAAAGAACTGAACCAAATGATTTTTCAGGTGCCTCTTTAGATTTGCAGGCTCTAGAATTAGATCTCCTATCTCACTTCTGGAGCCTCTGAGAAGGACTGGAGGGAAGGGGAGGGCTAGGTGCTCAGCTCTCAGCCATGGTTTGTTGTGATCAAATTAATCTTTATCTAATGTCTATCAGAGTAATAATAATAATGTTGGTATTTTGTTAAGCGCTTACTATGTGCAGAGCACTGTTCGAAGCGCTGGGGGAGATACAGGGTCATCAGGTGGTCCCACGTGAGGCTCACAGTTAACCCCCATTTTCCAGATGAGGTCACTGAGGCCCAGAGAAGTGAAGTGACTCGCCCACAGTCACCCAGCTGCCAAGTGGCAGAGCCGGGAGTCGAACTCATGACCTCTGACTCCGAAGCCCAGGCTCTTTTCCACCGAGCCGCGCTGCTTCCCCGAGCCACGCTGCAGTACTAATTGTAATTTATAAAGTACCTGTTATGTTCAGAGGACTATACTGAACCCTGGAAAGAATGCCCAAGTAGGTATTAGACAGTTCTCGACCCTCAAATCTAAGATGTTTTCTAATAAAACACTCTTTTTCCCAAGATTCGGTCTCAGGAATAATAATGATAACTGTGGTATTTGTTAAGTACTATGTGCCGGACACTGTACTAAGCGCTGGGGTAAATACAAGGTAATCGGGTCAGACACAGGTCCTGTCCTACAAGGGGCTCAAAGTTTTACTCCCCATTTTACAGATGAAGTAACTGAGACGCAAGGAAGGAAAGTGTCTCGTACAAGGTCACACAGAGGACAGGCGGCAGGCCTGCCCATCTCAAAAATTCACAATGATAATAATAATAATGTTGGCATTTGTTAAGCGCTTACTATGTGCCGAGCACTGTTCTAAGCGCTGGGGTAGACACAGGGGGATCGGGTTGCCCCACGAGAGGCTCACGGTCTTAATCCCCATTTTCCAGATGAGGTAACTGAGGCACCGAGAAGTGAAGTGACTTGCCCAAAGTCACACAGCTGACAAGTGGCCGAACCGGTATTTGAACCCATGACCTCTGACTCCAAAGCCCGGGCTCTTTCCACTGAGCCACGCTGTGTCTGTGAGAGCAAGAGATGAGACTTTTTTAGTGAGCATCAGGTGGGTAATCCTTTTGTCAGATTCTGAGGGTGTCAAGTAACTTCCAGGCCCTAAACTTTGGGATCTGCCTAATGACAAAATCCACCTGCCACTGAAACTGGAAACACAGACGGTCAATTAAAAAGGCCCCTTGATTGTCCGGATAGAAAGAGCTCATGCTTGTCCGGACCTGTAGCGATTGCCAATCTCTGGCATTTCATCCTCCTTATTCATTCATTCAGTCAGTCGTATTTACTGAGCGCTTACTGTGTGCACAGCACTTTACTAAGCACTTGGAAAATACAACTTGGCAACAAATAGAAACAATCCGTACCCAACGGCGGGCTCACAGTCTAGAATGGGGGAGACGGACAACATAACGAAACAAGTAGACAGGCATCAATAGCATCGATATGAATAAATAGAATTATAGATATATACACATCATTAATAAAATAGAATAATAAATAGGTACATATATACACAAGTGTTGTGGGGCAGAAAGGGGGGTAGAGTAGAGGGAGAGAGTCGGGGTGATGGGGAGGGGAGGAGGAGCAGAGGAAAAGGGAGGCTGAGTCTGGGATGAAGCAGCATGGTAAAGTAGAAAAAGCATGGGATTCAGAGAACTGAGGCTCAGTGGGAGAAGCAGCGTGGCTCAGTGGAAAGAGCACGGGCTTGGGAGTCAGAGGTCATGAGTTCGAATCCCAACTCTGCCACTCGTCAGCTGTGTGACTGTGGGCAAGTCACTTCACATCCTCTGTGCCTCAGTTCCCTCATCTGGAAAATGGGGATTAAGACTGTGAGCCCCACGTGGGACAACCCGATTCCCGTGTCTACCCCAGCGCTTAGAACAGTGCTCTGCACAGAGTAAGAGCTTAACAAATACCAACATTATTATTATTATTATTATTAGTCCCGACTCTGCCACTCCATAACACAGGTATTTATTTTAACATCTGCCTCCCCTTCTGTACTCTAAGCTCTTTGTGGATCGAGAACACGAGAACGCGCCTGGTACACTGTAAGCTCTCGGTAAATACAGTTGCTTGATTGATTTCCTGCTATGAGACCTTGAGCGAGACACTTATTTGTGCCTCTGTTTCTTCGATTGTATTTATTCTATTTTTTGGTACTTTTTGAGCGCTTCTTGTGTTCAGAGTACTGTACTAAGCGCCATCCTCCAGTCCTGGCTCCACCAATTACCTGCTGAGTGATTTGGGGCAAGATACTTTCCTTGAGACTCAGTTCCCTCATTTGAAAAACATATCCCATTTTATTTTAGCTAATTTATCTTTTCTCGACTCCGGCACTTCGGCTAAGCGTGGCATCCAGTAAGTGCTTAATGCGTACCATCATCATACCACTTTTAAAACCAGAGTTTTAAAAGTCAGTTGGCAATTTATTCCTTCCTAGGAAAAAAACCTCCTCACACTGAAAAGCCTTGAGATATAAACTTTTCCTAAAAGCATTAACCCAAACTAAACTCTGCGATATGTTGTCCATCTATTGGGAGGATTCTCTTAGTTAAAACACCAGGTGATTTTCCTTTTGGACATTCTCTAACTCGAATGCATGAAATTAAGAAGTCAGAGAACCTGGGTTCTAATCGTGGCTCAGCTGTGTGACCTTGGGGGAGTAATTTAACTTCTCTGTGCCTCAGTCACCTCATCGGCAAAATGGAGATTAAGACTGTGAAGCCCCATGTGGGACAGGGGCTGTGTCCAATGTGGTTATCTCGTATCGACCCCAGGGCTTACTTCAATGCCTGGGATATTACTTAGATCTTAATAAATACTATTTTAAAAAAATTCCATTTTTGGTCAGCTCCCTTCAATTTTGATTCATGAAGTCACTGAGAGGCTCCTGGTGGAACTAGAGATGGCTTGGTCTTCTAGACTGTAAGCTCACTGTGGGCAGGGAATGTAATAATAATAATAATGTTGGTATTTGTTAAGCGCTTACTACGTGCCGAGCACTGTTCTAAGCGCTGGGGCAGACACAGGGGAATCAGGTTGTCCCACGTGGGGCTCACAGTCTTAATCCCCATTTTCCAGATGAAGGAACTGAGGCACAGAGAAGTGAAGTGATTTGCCCACAGTCACACAGCTGACGAGTGGCAGAGCTGGGATTCGAGCTCATGACCTCTGACTCCCAAGTCCGTGCTCTTTCCACTGAGCCACGCGGCTTCTCTACCTACAAACTCTGATATATTGCATTCTCCCAAGTACTTGAGTATAGTGCTCTGCGCACAGTAAGCAGTCAATACATACATATGATCGATTGATATACTTCCCCTGTCTCTTCCTGGAATAAAGGAAGCACCACCCGTTGTAGGCAATTATATTTCCACCTAGCCAGACATTCCTACAGAGTCAGGAATCCTGGACTACAGATCAATCCTGAGGCTGGAAACCTTTGCCGGACGACAATGGAGGTGGGATCAGCCAAGAAGGCAGCATTAGCATTTCGATGATCTAAGTGGCCCTCCTTCAGATCCTTAATTGGCAGTCTTTAACCCGAAAGCCACTTGCCGAAAGCAGAGCGTTTGAAATGTACACTAACACAGAGGCTGTTATTCCACAGATCTGCATCGCCTGTAAAATTCGGTTCCTGAAAAGACCACGATGAATGCCGGCCTTCCCGAAAATCCAGCCCGGTACCTCGATGTGGTCACAATAAAAGAGGGATGCTTGTCGCTATGGAAACCGAGTTAAGGTGATGGCAGAGACAGTTAACAGGTCACGAAGGGGAATTACATCTGTACTGTCAATAGGTGCTCTTAGGCTCTGGGGAGGGGTTGTCTGCTAAGGTGGCGCCTGGGGGAATGAAAAACCAGTGACCTCCCAGCAGTAATCAAGAGGCAGGGGGCACAGAGGGGAAGGGAGGGGGGAGAAGAAGGGGAGAGAAGGTGGATGAAATAAATTCAGGTGCCATTCAGGGCCTCCCAAGTCAGGGACAGAGAGATGAAATGTTGGCCACTCCAACGAAAAATAAAGGAGAGGAAGGAGGCGAATCAAATCATTAGGGCAGGGGCTGCATCTTTGGCTTCCTCTGAAACTCTTCTGGGAACCTGACCCGCGTCCTCAGCGCAGGGAATGTCCCAGAGGAGTGGTTCATCACCTTATATCCATCATTCTTTCTTTTATCATGCTGGATAAGCACTCGGCAAATAATGATGGTAGTTGTGAAGCACTTATGTGCCGGGCACTGTACTAAGTGCTGGGGTGGATACATATGGTTGATTAAGGGAGACAAGGTCCAGAAAGGAAAGGGAGGGGGACTGGAGAGGAGGACAAATCGATTCCTTGTCCACCCCCGACCTTTTATTCCCATTTTCTCTGGCACGACCCCCACCTGACGTGCCACAGCAATGTCTCTTATTCTGACCGTGAGCAGAAACGATGTCCAGCCGTGGTCCGGCAGGCGGACAGAAAGCAAACCATCCGTGTACAGATTGTAGCTGAAGCTGGGGGATCGGATGGGTTCTCCGAGGGGGTGTGTGTAGATGGAGAACAGAAGGGGACCCAGAACTGAGCCTTGAGGGATTCAGACCGATAGAAGGTGGGAGGCAGCTGAGGAGGCTGAGGAAGAGATTGAGAATGAGCAGCCGGAGAGATAAGAGGAGAATCAGGAGAGGACTGCGTCGGTGAAGTCAAGGTTGAATAACGTTTCCAGAAGGGTGTGGACCACCTTCCACAGTGTCAAAGGCAGTTGAGAGGTCACGGAGGATTAGGATGGAGAACAGGCCTTTGGATCTGGCAAGAGGAAGGTCACTGGCAATTTTAGAGATGGGAGATAATGTGGAGTGAATGGGGCAGAAGCCAGATTGGAGAGGGTGAAGAAGACAATTGGAGGAGAGGACGCGGAGGCAGCAGGTGAAGACAAGGAGTTTGGAGACGAATGACAGGAGAGGGGCTGATAACGGGACGTAACTCTGGCTCAAGCCTCGGTTTTTTTAAAGTAAGCATGTTCCAAAGCCGCGGGGAAGAAGCCGCTGGAAAGAGAATGGTTGAAAAAGGTGGTCAGGGAGGGAAGATGTGCCAAGCCACTTAACTTCTCTGTGCTCCAATTTCTTCCATCTATGCAATGGAGAGACTAATGTCTGCCTCCCTTCCCAGGGTCAGTGCGACATTAAAACAAGACGGCTGGTGCAAAAGCACTTTTGATAAAATGGAAAGCGTACCTGTAAGATGTCATTATTATTTTTTAACTCCTACAGTACCTCAGAATAATAATAATGATAATAATGATGGTATTTGTTAAGCGCTTACTATGTGCCAAACACTGTTCTAAGCGCTGGGGTAGATACAAGGTGATGAGGTTGTCCCACGTGGGGCTCCCCATTTTACAGATGAGGTAACTGAGGCGCAGGGAAGTTAAGTGACTTGCCCAGAGTCCCAGAGCTGATAAATAGCGGAGCTGGGATTAGAACCCACGACCTCTGACTCCCAAGCCCGTGATCTTTCCACTAAGCCACGCTACTCTGTGCACAAGGCATGCTCATTAATTCCAAATTTAGAGCAGGATTGTGTTAGGGAGCATTACAGTCACTAGAGATTAACTTTTGAAACAAGCCAGCCCCAACCTTTTAGCTTCCATGGTGCTACTAGGAGAGGGGGCCTACATTCCATTTTCTCTCCCGGCTGGCCCCAGAAAGGAAACATGGGTTAATCTACCCTTCCTTGAAAAGTGTTACCATAGTTCCTTTGATTGTTCTCTCCACTCTTTGTGGCTTTGTAAATACGTGGTCTTGCTTGGGTGCCTTTGTCCCTTAGAAAACAAGGCTATGAGGAAGAAATATGACTAACAGTTGCTTTTATGAAACCCAAAGTCAGAGGAAGCCTGGTCAGGTGGAAAGAGCCTGGGCCTGGGAGTCAGAAGACCTGGGTTCAAATCCCAGTTCTGCTAACTGGTTGTTGTGTCACCTAGGGCCACTTCACTTCTCTGTGGCTCAGTTTCCTCAACTGTACAATGATTAAATTAAATTAATAAATTATTGATAACAGGATTAAATTCCCATTCTCCCCCCTACTTAGACTGTGAGCCCCATGCGGGACAGGGATTGTGTCTTATGTAATTAATTTGAACCACCACCCCCAGCACTTAGAACAGTGTTTGACACATAGTAATCACTGAATAAATTCCATGTTTAGAAGTCCCCAAAAATGGCAGCTGTCAAGAAAACCCCATCCCACAGGACTGAAAGAACATGGACCTGGGAATCATAGCTCCTGGGTTCTCATCCCATCTCTGCCACGTACCTGCTAAGTGACCTTGGGCAAATTCATTCATTCATTCAATAGTATTTATTGAGCGCTTACTATTGTGCAGAGCACTGTACTAAGCGCCTGGGATGTACAATTCGGCAACAGATAGAGACAATCCCCGCCCGCTGACGGGCTCACTGTCTAATCATTTCACTTCTCTGTGCCTCAGTTCCCTCATCTGCAAAATTAAAATTCAATATCCGTTCTTCTTCCTACTTGGACTACGATCACCAGTGAGAGACCTGATTGTCTTGTATCTATCCCGGCATTTAATACAGTGCTTGATACATAGAAAGGCCTTAACTATTATTATTATAATATCATTATCATTGTTGGGATACCTAATTATTAGAAGGAGGCCCATCTGAACAGAGAAACAAAATTCAAAAGAAGCAGTTGTAAGAAATCAAAGCATGTGGGATTTGGGGTCATTTTTGACACATTCGGCCTTCTGGCCTTCCGTTCTGTCCCCTGTTTCATCACTTCTGCCTCGGGCAGCCCTTCCCATATCCCAACTCTTCAGACCAGCCTTTCAGAAAGTCTCTCCCACCGGCTTCTCACACACTTCAGAGGGAGGGCCTGAAGACAGATGGACCAGGACCTCACCCACATCCCTTCAAGCTTCTCCAGAGGAAGGAAGGGTGAAAATACCGGGCATTATCACCCTCACCCGAAGGTCCCAGTGCTGCTCTGTATGTTTAGGAAAGAAAGGATGAATTTGAAAAATCAAGGCTATAGCAGATGGTAGGAGGCAGAGCTACTATAGGAAAATCTCCCTGAAATATGAGGTAACTCTGGCAACTTCTGACTGAATCCAGTGACCCCCTCGGGGTGTGAAGTTTTTTTTTAAAAAAAAAGAATGAAGGGAAGAAAGGAAGAAGTTTTAAGGTTGACTTTCAGGGCTATTTTCAGCATACCTGGGAGGAATCATTGATTTTAGGGTCAAAGGCACACGGTGCTAGTGTTCTTTCAATTAGGTCCAAAACTTCATGGGCTCCCTGCTTCCTCAGAAACATTTCCACCATTCTGTCAATTGGTTTATGGTATTTACTGAGTGCTTACTCTATGCAAAGTACTGTACTAAGTACTTGGAAGAGTACAATAGAATTAGTAGATATGATCTCTGCCCTTGAGGTGCTTACAATCTAGCTCTCCCAACCCTCTGTCTGATATTGTCACTGCACACATGAGCAAGGCGGCCGGGAGGTATGTGGGCATTTGGAGGTGGGGAAGTCTGTATGTGGGCCTGGGGGATGTATGTGTGTGTGGAGGGCACGAAGGGGTGAGGGAGAATGTATGTGGGATGCTTGAGGGAGAATGCTTGGGAGTCGGAGGTCACGAGTTCGAATCCCCACTCTGCCACTTGTCAGCAGTGTGACTGTGGGCAAGTCACTTAACTTCTGTGGGTCTCAGTTTACCTCATCTGTAAAATGGGGATGAAGACTGTGAGCCCCATGTGGGACAACCTGACTACCCTGGATCTACCCAGCGCTTAGAACAGTGCTCTGCACATAGTAAGCGCTTAACAAATACCAACATTATTATTATGTGGGTACGGGGGTAGGGGGTGGTAAATGTGGTTATATGGCGGTAGGCCTGAATGCTGAAAGGTTGAAGAGAGAGGTTTAGTTAAGGGTTTTCAATAATCCCAGTTTTCCACTAAAGCTTTTCAGCCAGTTGGACTCTGGATTGTCCCTTTGTGCTGCAGGACATACAGCACCAGCATGTGGGGACCCTGGAAGCTGCGTGGCCTAATGGAGAGAGAGCAGGCCCGGGAGTCAGAAGGACCTGGGTTCTAATCCCAGCTCTGCTACTTGTGACCTTGACTAAGTCACTTCACTTCTCTCTGCTTCAGTTACCTCATCTGTAAAATAGACCAAGAATGGGAACCCCATGTGGGACAGGGTCTGTGTCCAACCTGATTATCTTACATCTACCCCAGCACAGTACAGTGACAGGCACTTAGTAAGTGCTTAACAAATGCCATTTTCTTAAAAAAAAGTAGAGGGCCGTGGATTTTTTCAGTTAAAGCTCAGAAGCAGCCACTTGTGCCAAACTTTTCTGACTTATTTGAATTTGCTCTGACCTAATATCTCTTGAAATCTAAGGAGTTTACTGCAGGGAAGTTGGTGACCAGCTGCTCTCCATCTCCCCAAAGAACAGAGTGAAAGGAAGGAGGCTTTAATTGCTTCAAGAATCCTTTTAGACCATAAGTTCTTTGTGGGCAAGGAACGTATCTATCAACTCTGTTATACTGTACTTTACCAACCGCTTAGGACTGACAAATACTCTTCCAAACTTCAAAGCCTTTTTGAAGACATATCTCCTCCCAGAGGCCTTCCCTGACTAAATTCTCCTTTCCTCTTCTCTCACTTCCTTCTGCATCACCTTGACTTGATCCCTTTATTCATCCCCCCTCCCAGCACTTATAATAATGATGGTATTTGTTAAGCGCTTGCTATGTGCAAAGCACTGTTCTAAGCGCTGGGGGAAAACAAGGTGATCAGGTTGTCCCACGTGGGGCTCACAGTCTTCATCCCCATTTTTACAGATGAGGGAACTGAGGCACAGAGGAAGTGAAGTGACTTGCCCAAAGTCACACGGTTGACAAGTGTGGAGTCGGGATTAGAACCCACGACCTCTGACTCCCAAGCCCAGACTCTTTCCACTGAGCCACGCTGCTTCTCTTGAGGCATCTCTAATTTATTTATGTATGTCTGTCTCTCACTGTAGACTGTAAGCTCACCGTGGGCAGGGAACGTGCACAGTACTCCAGCGCTTAGAACAGTGCTTGGCACATAGTAAGCACTTAACAAATACCATCATTATTATTACTCTGCACACAGCAGGTGCTCAATAAATATGATGGAATGAATGAATGAATGAATATCTGTTATTTATTTATTTATATTAATGACTATCTCCCCCCCACAGACTGTAAGCTCACTGTGGGCAGGGAATGAGCCTATTATATTGTACTCTCCGAATCACTCAGTACAGTGCTCTGCACACAGTAAGCGCTCAATAGATGTGACTGATTGACTGATGGAAAGAGGTTAATAATAATAATAATAATGTTGGTATTTGTTAAGCGCTTACTATGTGCAGAGCACTGTTCTAAGGAGTCTGAGATCCATGTCTGTAGTCCATGGTCCCGAGTGGGGAAGATGGACCTGATTAAACCCCTCCCCCTACCCGCTGAATTATTTTCTAGACAAGGACAATTGGCCCCGATCCCCATTTATGCAGGAACGAACTACCAAATCTAGGGACGGAGCCCAACGCAATAGATGCATCGTGAGTATTGAAAAAAGTACGGGCCTGGGAGTCAGGAGGTCGAGGGCTTTAATGCGTCTCCACCGCCTGACTGCTGTGTGACTTTGGGCAACTCACTTCACTTCTCTGGGCCTCAGTTACCTCATCTGTAAAATGGGGATTGAAACTGTGAGCCCCATGTGGGACAGGGACTGGGTCCAACGCAGTTCGCTTGGACCCATCCCAGCACTTAGAACAGTGAGAACAGTGCCTGGCACAGAGTAAGCACTTAAATACCACAATTATTATTATTGTTATTATTAACTCCAGGGGTGGAGAAGTAATGCTGGGGCTTGCAAATACTCAGCTGGGATTTTCCAGACCTGTCTTACCAAATTCAACCGCCAAGCCTGACTATGAGGCACCCCTTTGTCCTCTCCCCGGTGACAAGGAATGTGTCTGTTATATTCCCAAGCGCTTCGTACAGTGTTCTGCACACAGTGAGGACTCAATAAATACAACTGACTGAGTGTCTGTAATGGGTAATAATAAAATAATAATAATAAATTCTGGTATTTGTTCAGCATTTACCGTACTAAGCACTAGGATCAGATCAGACAGAGTCCCCGCCCCGAGAAGGGCTCACGGTCTAAGTAAGAGGGAGAACAAGTCTTGAATCCTCACATCACAGATGAGGAAACTGAGACAAGTTAAGTGACTTGCCCAAGGTCACACAGCAGGTGGACCAAGATTAAACCCAGCTCCTCTGATACTCAGGCCTGTCCTCTTTCCACTAGACCCCTCTGCTTCTGGCAACAGGTAAACAGGTCTGCTCTTGACATGTTCGCACCATTTATGTGACTGGTAATTGGAGGGGAAGATGGAGGTGGGGCGTTCTGGGAGAGAAGTGTCCATGGCGTCGCTATGGGTCGACTCGACAGCATAAGACAAGACAAAATTGGAGGGGAAAAGGTAGCTGGGAGGCGTTTAAAGATTTTTTGCGGTTTGATGGTAGGTTCCAACAAGCCCAGAGCCATCCTCACTATGGGCTGATGAACAATACAAGGGAGTCAGAAAGGATCGCAATAATGGCCCAGAATAACATGACAACATGTCTAGGGGGAGCTTGCTTTTCCTCGTCAAGACATCTTCCTGGATTAAGCCCTCTTTTGCCCAGCTCCCTCTTCCTTCTGCGTCATCTCTGCACTTGGGTCTGTGACCTTTGCTCATTTGATATTTTCCCCACCCTCAGTTCCACAAGGCTTACAAACATATCTACAGATTATTTATATTACCATCTCTCTCCCTTCTAGACTGCAAGCTCTTTGTGGGCAGGGAATGTATGTGCCAACTCTGTTTTATTGTACTCTCCCACAGTGCCCTGCACACAGTAAGTGCTCGATAAATACCACTGATGATGATGATGGTCAATTCTTTTTAACCAACACCCATTCTGCTGCTTCACAAAACACGCAGTGGCTAACTTGTCCCTCAGGCAAGACAGACTCAGGGTTCAGTGAGGAAGATGGGTCAGAATCAACTAACACAGAAACCTCTGGAGGGGTGAGGAAGGAAGGCATTAAGAATTGATCATTCTCTGAGCTTCTTTACTATCGGAAGCCCCCCAATCCTTCAGGAGAACAGAAAAATCAAAGCAATCAATCCATGAATGGTATTTACTGAGCACTTACTGTAGCAAGTACTATACTAAACACTCTGAAAAGAGTATAAAACTAGAGTTGGTAGACACATTTCTTGCTCTCAAGGTTCTTACGGTCTATTAGGGAAGATATACATTAAAATAAATTACGTAAGGGCTGCGGGGCTGAGGGTGGGGTGAGTAGTAAGCGATTAGAGGGTACAGATGATGCAAAAGAGAGGGAGTAGGGGAAATGAGGGCTTAGTCAGGGAAGAACTCTTGAAGGAGATTTGATTTCAATAAGCCTTTGAAGGTGTGGCGAGTGATCGTCCTGCCAGAGGCAGGAAGCGGGCAAGGGGTCGGCAACGAGATAGACGAGATCGAGTGGGTTGGGGTTACAGGAGTGAAGCGCTATTTCGGGCCACCCTGAAATCAACAAAAAGGCTGAAGCTTGGGGCAGGCAGAAGAACCGAAAGGCGGGGGGAGCCGAATGGCTTCCCTCAAAGGGCATGTGAAATGGAGAACAGACTGATGGGCTGCTGACCCCCATGTTGGAGGTGAGCCCAGACACGTTCATCAATCTCACAGCCCGTCAAAGAGGGCAGCGGTAACGGAATACGTCTTCGGGGAGGGCCGGGTGGAGGCCTCAGAACGCTGAGCTCCTCTCAAGGTCCAAAGGGAAAATATTCTCCCGGCCCCAAAATCTTGGAACGGACCTTGGTGTGGTATCTATCAATGTGTGTGTGGCTTTAATATTTTACGAGCCACTCACTACGGGCAATAAACCACGCCTGGCTTCCGTAGTCACCAAGCAGTTGTATCTGAGATAGATTGTCCCCGACAACCTGGGGCGCCATTAGACACACATTAAAGAGCGGCAGTGCCGTCTGGCTTGATCCGCTGGCCCAGGGCCAGGAAAGAAACCCTCCGTTCCTCCTCCACCTGATGAATTCCAAGTGAAAGTCATAGAACCCCGGGACTGGCACTGGCTCAGAGACACCATTTCTAAATTGTAAGCTCGTTGTGGGCAGGGAATGTGTCCGCTTATTGTTATAGTGTACTCTCCCAACCGTTCAGGACAGTGCTCTGCACACAGTAAGCGGTCAATAAATGCAACTGAATGAATGAATATCTTCACTGACCTTCCCAGGTTCTTGAACATGATGACTTCAATGACAGTACTTAGTACAGCGCTCAAGCACTTAGTACACTCCTCTGTATACCATAAGTACTCAAATTCATTCAGTCGTATTTATTGAGCGCTTACCGTTTGCAGAGCTCAGTACTAAGCACTTGGGAAATACAATTCGGCAACAGATAGAGACAATCCCTACCCAACAACGGGCTCGCAGTCTAGAAGGGGGGAGACAGAAAACAAAAGAAAACAAGTAGACAAGCAACAAAACAAGTAAAGTTGATTGATAGGCTAGAAAGAGGAATCAGGAAGTGGGCTGGACACCTCCAAGAGGGAAACAGTGTGGCCTAGAGGAAAGAGCACGGGCCTGGGAGTCGGAGGATTTGGGTTCTAATCCCGGCTCTGCCACTTGCCTGCTGTGTGAGCTTGGGCTCGTCACTTCACTTCTCTGTGCCTCAGTTCCCTCATCTGCAAAATGCAGACTCAATACCTTTTCTATCTCCTACTTTGACTGTGAGCCCCACGTGGCGCCTGATTATCTTAGGTCTCCCCCAGCGCTTACTACGATGCGTGGCACCAAGTGAGAAGCACCGAGAAGCAGCGCGGCTTAGCGGATAGTGCGCGGGCCTGGAGTCAGAAGGACCTAGGTTCTAATCCTGGCTCTGCCACATGTCTGCTGTGTGACCTTGTCAAGTCACTTTACTTCTCTGTGCCTCAGTTTCCTCATCTGTAAAAAATGGGGATTAAGAGTGTGAGCCCAATGTAGTACAGACAGGGAATGTGTCCAACCTGATTAACTCGCTTCTACTCCAATGCTTAGAACAGTGCTTGGCACATAGTAAGTGCTTAAAAAGTGCCATAATAATAATAGTAAGTGCTTAAATATCACAGTTATTACTGTTATTAAGTGGTAAGGAAACCTCAGGGCCTCACCCCAACGCTGCGCCCCGAGTCAGCACTGTCTTTACCTGTCTCTGACCCCGATGAATGCCACTGTAAGCAAATGGCGGCCAATAGGGAACTTGACCCAGAAAAGAAAAAAGAGGTGGTCAACAGGGATGACTAACCAGTGTGTTTATGTGCCTGTAAGAGCTGATAAATCCATGAGTGATTTAGGAGATGGGGGGGATGAGGAGAGCCAATTCTTGCCAACCCAGCTCTACCTTAGAGAAGCAGCGTGGCTCAGTGGAAAGAGCCCGGGCTTGGGAGTCAGAGGGCATGGGTTCAAATCTCGGCTCTACCACTTGTCGGCTGTGTGACTGTGGGCAAGTCACTTCACTTCTCTGGGCCTCAGTTCCCTCATCTGTAAAATGGGGATTAACCGTGAGCCTCACGCGGGACAACCTGAATACCCTGTATCTACCCCAGTGCTTAGAACAGGGCTCCGCACATAGTAAGCGATTAACAAATACCAACATTATTATTACCTGCTGTGGAGCTGCGTCAGAGGACGGTGGCAGGAGCCCCACAATTTTACCAATTACCACAACCATTCAACCAATGGTATTTACTGAGCACTTACTCTGTGCAGAGCACTGGGAGAGTACAGTGCAAGTGAGTTGGAAGACACGTTCCCTGCCCACGTTCCCATGTCTAGAGGGGGACGTGGACCTTAATATAGATAAATAAATCCCCGATATGTGCAAGACTCCCTTTCTCAGATTCTGAAATCACCCCAGAACCTCCAGTGCAAATTCCCATTCCGGTCAGGGGCAGGGAGAGGCTGCTCCAGTCGAGCGGACCCCTCCCTAGTCATTCATTCGATCGCATTGATTAAGCACCTACTTTGTGAAGAGCACTGTACTAAGCACAACACTTAACTTCTCTGTGCCTCAGTTACCTCATCTGTAAAATGGGGATTAAGACTGTGAGCCTCATGTGGGACAACCTGATTACCCTGTATCTCCCCCAGCGCTTAGAACAGTGCTCTGCACATAGTAAGCGCTTAACAAATACCAACATTATTATCACTATTATTATAAATGGTGACATTCCCTGCCCACAGTGAGCTCATAGTCTGGGGGGTTGGGGGTGGGGGCGGTGAGACAGACATCAGTACAAATAAATAAAATTATATATATATGCATATATAAATAAAACTACATATATATATGCATATATATGTGTGTATATATATATATAAGTGCTGTGGGGCGGGCGGGAAGAGCTAAGGAAGCATGTCAGGATGACAGAGAAGGAAGTAGGAGATGAGGAAAAGTGGGGCTTAGTCTGGGAAGGCCTCTTGGAAGAGATGTGCCTTCAGTAAGGTTTTCAAGGGGGGGGCGAGAGCAATTGCCTGTCAGATTTGAGGAGGGAAGGCATTCCAGGCCAGAGGCAGGATGTGGGCCAGGGGTCGGCAGCGAGACACGTGAGATGGAGGCACAGTGAGAAAGTTAGCACTAGAGGAGCGAAGTATGCGGGCTGGGTTGTAGAAGGAGAGTAGCGAGGTGAGGTAGGAGGGGGGCTTTCTGTTTTCAGATTTCCTTTAGAGCCCTCTCCTGCCCACCGAAGAGCACTATGGGACTAAAACTCCCAGCAGTCCTTGCAATAGAACCGAGGGGCCAAGCGGACAAGAGTCGACTGGCTCACGATTTGAGACTGTGGGCCCAATTCCTGTGATTCTCAGGAGCCAGGCTTGTGTCAGAATCAACTAGAACTTGGAGTTGGCTAAATAAAATAGATGGCATTTGTTAAGCACTTACTATGTGCAAAGCGCTGTTCTAAATTCCGGGGAGGATGCAAGGTGATCAGGTCGTCCCACGTGGGGCTCACAGTCTTAATCCCCATTTTACAGATGAGGTAACTGAGGCACAGAGAAGTGAAGTGACGCGCAAAGTCACACAGCTGACAAGCGGCGGAGCAGGGATTTGAACCCGTGACTTCCGACTCCCAAGCCCGTGCTCTTTCCACTGAGCCACACTGCTTCTCTACGTATACATATAAATGATTTGTTCATAAACAACCAGTTCTTCCTTGAGAAGCAGCGTAACCTAGTGGAAAGAGTACGTGCCCGGGACTCAGAAGACGTGGGTTCAAATCGCAGCTTCGCCACCTGACTGCTGTATGACCTAGGGCAAGTCATTTCACTTCTCTGTGCCTCAGTTCCCTCATCTACAAAATGGACAATCAATACCATTTTGGATTGAATCAACCAAGCCACAATCACATCAACCCGCCCAGGCTTATTTTACGGACAATGTTCAGAAATCTGTGGGTCAAATCATGGTTTTATACCCATTGTTCTTGCAATAGTTCCTCTAAAATATTTCGAAAACTGAACTTCTTCAATAATGTGTTCTCCTTGCTATATTTAATGGTATTTGTTAAGTGCTTAGTATGAGTCAGGCACTGTTCTAAACACTGGGGTAGACACAAGATAATCAGGTTGGACCCAATCCCCGTCCCACATGGGGCTCACAGTCTCAATCCCCATTTTACAGATGAGGTAATTGAGGCACACAAGCACCCAAGGTCATACAGCAGACACGTGGCAAAGCTGTAATTAGAACCCAGGTCCTCCTGCCTCCTAGGCCTCTGCAATATCCTCTAGGCCGTGCCACTTCTTTTAATAATGATAACAATGATGGTATTTGTTAAGTGCTTGCTATGTGCCCAACACTGTTCTAAGTGCTGGGGTAGAGACAAGGTGATCAGGTTGTCCCACGTGGAGCTCACAATCTTAATCCCCATTTTACAGAGAAGGTAACTGAGGCACAGAAAAGTTAAGTGACTTGCCCAAAGTCATGCAGCTAAGTGGCGGAGCGGGAATTAGAACCCACAACTTCTGACTCCCAAGCCGGTGCTCTTTTCACTAAGCTTTAGACACTGAGCCCCCATGTGGGGCCTGATTATCTTGAATTTACCCCAGTGCTTAGTATGGCACTTGGCACATCGTAAATGCTTAACAAATAGCAAAATTATTCTAACACAGTTGTCAGATTATCGAAGAAAAGACAGAATAATTGCATTCTAATACTCACACCTGGCCCACAACACACCCATGTTCACACCTGTTTCTTCTTTTGCCAACTTGTGGATTGTGTTCTAGCCAGACTGACTCACACTGCGGGAAGAACATGCCCTAATTTTTCCATAGCATTCTATCCAAGTCATGTAATGACAACACGCTTCACATAAGAATCAATTGTACCAAACAGCCAGGGGACTCTAAGTAAACTTATTGACATAACTAAGCCCAAAGCCCCTCCAAATGATGCAGTGATGCCCAAATCAGAGAAGGCAGTTAAAAGTCTGTCACCATTTGCTCAGAGGTCATTCCTTCTTCCAGCAGCCACAGGATCTGCGCCCCGATCAGAGCATCTACCGTCCGGAGTTCTGAAGCGCTTTAGCCCTGCTTGGCAGGAGAAGGCCTGAGGAAGCCTGAAGTCGCCAGTTAATTCCCCTTTTCATTGACTTTCTTCTCATAAATCTGCAGCCCTGACTCTGAAAGGTGTGAGGCCTGCATTTCAAATAGTTTGCAGAGAGCCCGGAATGTAAAATAGCAGCAAGGAAGTTGGGAGAATTAGGGCTCAGAGCACCTGAATTCTAATACGAGTTCATGAGAACGGTAAGAACGTGTTTAAGGCCATTTCTGAGACAGATACATAGTCTGTCCAGCCTAGGACTTTGTCTCTGACAGTGGCACCGGGGGGCTTGGAAGAAACCATGTGACGGTTGTCCGCTGGACATCCACCTTCACGGTTTTTCTACAAGAACGTTCAGTCCATGTTTCCCCACTTCTTATGAACCTCTAATGGTTGCCCATCCACCTCCACAACAGAGAGAAACTCCTTACCATTGGCTTTAAAGAGCTCAATCACCTTGACCCCTCCTTGTTACCTCGCTGCTCTCTCCTACAGCCCAGCTCACTCACTTTGCTCCTCAAATACTAACCTATTCTCTCTACTTCAGTCCCATCTATCTCACCACCAACCTCTCTCCCACATCCTGCCTCTGGCCTGAAACGCCCTCCCTCTTCATAGCCAACAATCATTCTTCCCACCTTCAAAATCTTACTGAAGCCACATCTCCTCCAAGATGCCTTCCCCGACTAGGCCCTCATTTCCTCTTCTCCCACTCCCTTCTTTCTCACCCTTGCAACTGGATTTATTCACCCCTCCCTCGGCCCCACAGCACTTCATTTCATACCCGTAATTTATCTTGATTCTATTTATTGCTGTTGTTCTTGTCTGTCCCTCTCCCCCGATTAGACTGTAAGCCCTTCAAAGGGCAGGGACTGTCTCTATTTGTTACCGATTTGTACATTCCAAGTGCTTAGTACAGTGCTCTGCACATAGTAAGCGCTCAATAAATACTACTGAATGAATGAATGAATGAATATCCATGTCTGTCTCCCCCTCCAGACTATAAACTCATTATAGACAAGGATAATTTCTACCAACTCTTTTATACTGTACTCTCCCAAGCGCTTAGTACAGTGTTCTGCATATTGAGAGTGCTCAGTAAGTATGACTGATTGATTGGGGATGGACCATCTAACACTCCGAACTTTCCCAACTTCTATACTCCCTGACCATCCATGGAACTAGCCATGCTCCTTTGATCCTCCTGACGTATTGCCTGAACAGTTTCCTGAAGGAACAAATTCCAAATAGTTGCCACTCACCGATACACTCTGACTCATTTTGTGAAGATGAGCAAGTCGCTGAAGCAGCTTGGCCTAGTGGTAAAAGCAGGGATCTGATATCAGTAGGCCCAACTTCTAGCCCCAGCCCCTGCGGGGCCTTGGGCAAGTCAATCAGTGGTATATATTTATTAAGTCACTTAGTATCTCTGACCTCTTAGCTTCCTCAACTACTACTAATAATAATTATGGTATTTGTTAAGCACTTGCTTTGTAACAAGCTCTGTTCTAAGCAATGGGGTGGATACAAGATAATTGGGTTGGACATAATCCTTGTCCCGCATGGGAGTCACAGTCTTAATCCCCATTTTATGGATGAGATAACTGAGCCCCAGAGAAGTGAAGTGACTTGCCCAAAATAACCCAGCAGAGCTGGGATTAGAATCCATGTCCTCTAACTCCCAGGCCCGTGCTCTTTCCACTAGGCCTCACAGCTGTAAATGGGGACAAAGATGCCCGCCTCTTGGGGATTTTGGGAGGATGAGATGAGATGAAGGCACTTTAGAAAAATCAAAATGCCATACAAAATATCACTTAGCCATTCTGGGCCTCATTTTCTCCTTCTGAATAATGGGAATAATAATCTCAAACTCCAAATAACTCTAAGAGAAATGAGAAGCTGGTAGTGTGAGTCCTTTCCCCACTCTGAGGAAGGCAGAGGGCTCATTCTGGGCAGGGAATATGCCTACCAACTCTGCTATATTGTATTCTTCCAAGCACATAGTACAGTGCTCTGAATACAGTAAATGCTCAGTAACTACCACTAATTGATTGTTTAAAACAGAGCTGATCTGCCATGGTGCAGATAGACCCGGACTGCATTTTAGCAGCCGGATTGGTAAATCCTCATGTCCAGGCCTCTCTTCAAGCCTAACCCTAAGCTTTCCCATCAACCTAAACTGCACAGATTCCCTCAAGGGCCCAAAGATGTGGAAAAATAATAATCCAAAGAATCAGATGAAGAACAAGTGGAGAGGAATACTCTCAGTCCTCAGCTTCCTCTCTGGTTAATTTTCAGTCCTTCGGAAGGCCTATTTGAACCTTAAATATTTATTCAGCATGCCAACGTGATAGTACAACAATAAAGCTACAAGGGACAATCAATAAAAGAAGCTCCCAAATGGCAGTAGGTAAATAGATGTAATAAAACCACACAAGCACCTCGGTCGGCTATCTTTTAGGCTAATTAATATTTTGATCAGATGCCCATGGAGCACACATTTCTAATTGGTCCTATCTAAAGAGCTCCAAAAGCCCCATCAAAGCCTCAGAACAAGTACCTTGGACTGCGCAGCGAGGCTCCAGAAAGCACGTTTGTGGGAACTAAAGCCTCCTTACTGTTTGATTTGGGACCCCAGAAACTCCAGGGCTATCATAGAGATCAAGCTCAGCCTTGCCTGAAAGAAACAAACCTAAAGAGCTGCTTCATCATGAAGTCCTGATTTTTTCCCTCTCACACCCCAGTGGGGTGATCCGGAGTGATAATGGAAGAACAGCTAGGAGTAATTCTGGCCATCACACCCAGAGGCAGGTCTCAGCCAGAAGGGCTCAGAATATCTCCGCTCACGGGGGCTTGAATGAGGCTTTTTTGGACACCAATGCCATCGGCGGGGGGTGGAGGAGGGGGTATTCTCCCCCACTAGCCCTCTCCCACAACCCTTTTCTAAATATATATTTAAATATATATATATAAACAGATTAGTTGAGATTTTTCTCACTGCAACAAACCTGCGGATCAAGCATATTTCACTGATTTCAAAGATAAGACTCTGAGTCCACTTAAAATGCAAGACAAACAGGCTCAGGGAATCACTCTAATTGGGGGCTGATTAACCCAAGAAGGGAAACCCTCTCCTTATCAGAGGCTGAATTGGAATCCACAGGTGATGACAGATGCTACCGACATACCTGCTGGGAAGAACGGGTTTCAGAGGGTCCACAGGAAGTGAGTTTGGTTTACAGACATTAAAAGGTTCCCATCAGCCTCAAAATCACGGGGATCAGAGGATAATCTTCCATCCCCTACCTTTATTTCAAGGTCCAACAATATCAAGGGGCTTTATTCAAAGATTGGTCTTGTTTAAAGGAATTTAAGGCACCTGGTTTTAAGAAAACTCTCTTTCTCCTCTATTTTCCACCAAGAGAGCCCCAGACCATTCACGTATCCAAAGACAGAGCCTCTCTCACCCCAGCAGAAACCTGCTCTGGCTCACTTTGAGGTCCTGTCCCCTGATTTTTGCACTGTACCAGGCCCAGGATACTAATAAAAATAACTGTGGTATTTATTAAGCACTTATTCTATGTGAAGAGCTGTTCTAAGCACTGGGATAGTTACAAAGTAATTGTGTCAGTCAATTTATATTTATTATCTATTTATACTGATGCCTCTTTACTTGTTTTGACGTCTGTCTCCCCTCTTCTAGACTGTAAGTCTGTTGTGGGCAGGGATTGTCTCTCTTTATTGCTATATTGTACTTTCCGAGCTCTTAGTAAGTAAGCGCTCGATAAATGATTGAATGAGTGAGTGACAATCCCTGTCCCATAGGAGGCTCACAGTCTAAAGATAGGAAGGGCAGGTACTTCATCCCCGTTTTACAGATGAGGAAACTGAGGCCTAGAGAAGTAAAGTTCCTTGGCCAAGCTCACACAACAGGGATGTGGTGGAGCGGGGTTTAAAACCCAGGTTCCCTCACTCCCGGACCCAGGCCCTTTCCACTAGGCTACATTGCTTCTCTAAGACACCAATGAGTCCGGAGAGAAGGTGGATCATGCGCGGTCCAGCTGCTGGGAGTTGAAGTTCCAGCAATCCAGGAGAGAACTCTGCATTTGGCCAGGACACTGCATCCTCCTCCTTAGTCCGAACCAATCGATGGTATTTATTAAGTCCTTATTGTGTGCAGAGCACTGTACTAAGCGCTTGGGTGAGTAGACCAATACAAGAGTTAGTACACCCCATTCCTGCCCTTGAGGGCTCGCAATCTAGTGAAACCAATCAAGCCTGAAAACCGTCCCCCCGAACAAGCCAAAGAGTATCATTATCATCTGAGTTTACTAAACATTTTTTGGCTGCAGGGCACTAAACCAGGCGGTTGGGAGAGTGTAATAAAAGCAGAAGGTTTATGCTGTCTGCTCTCAATGATCTTCCAGTCTAATGGGGGCAACGGGCAGACACAGATTATAAAACTACAATATGGACAAAAGGGAAAACAGCGAAAAGTGGTTCCAAGGAAGTGGCCAAACAATATACAACACTAAATAAATCAAGTGAATAAACTAAGTGGATAGGTAGATAGAAGGTAATAATCGGAACAGACATAGCTGATGGAATGACATGACTAGAGAGGTGAGTATGTCACTAGAGGTGAGTAGTCAGTAGGAGCGGGGTTCTGATTCTGACTCCACCACTTGTCTGCTGGGTGACCTTGGGCTGCTTGAGAAGGAGCTTGCTTAGTGGAAAGAGCACAGGCTTGGGATTCAGAGGTCATGAGCTCTAATCCCGGCTCTGCCACTTGTCAAGTCACTTACCTTCTCTGTCCCTCAGTTATCTCGTCTGTAAAATGGGGATTAAGATTTATGTGAGCCCCACGTGGGACAACCTGATTACCTCGTATCTACCCCAGCACTTAGAACAGTACTTGGCACATAGTAAGCGCTTAACATACCATCATTATTTAGCAAGTCACTTCACTTCTCTGTGCCTCAGCTCCCTCATTTGTAAAATGGGGATTCGTAACCTCTTCTCCCTCCTCCTTAGATCGTGAGCCCTTTGTGGGACAGGGATTGTGCCTGACCTGAGTATCTTGTATCTTCTTCAGCATTTAAAGAACAGTGCTTGGCCCATAATAAGGGCTTAACAAAATCACATTTATTAGTATTATCATTATTATAGGGGTGGGTGAACCCTAGACTGTGTGTCAGCAGGAGGCTTGCAAGGCCGCGCCACCTGAAAACTTTCTCCTTCCCTCCCCATTCCCCTCAACTCTTCTTTACTCCTGCTTGTTCTCCCCACCCACTGACCTCTGCCACCCATTCTCTAACCGTATGCTTCCTTAGTTCCTTCAGGAATCAATTAGCAGTCATTTGACTCCACCTGCCCCCTTCCCCTCACCACCTTGTTCCTGGACAATCAATCAATCAGTGATATTTATTGGGCGCTTAATGTGTGCAGACCACTGTACTACGTCTATGGGAGAGTACAGGACAACCGAATTGGTAGACATGCTCCCTGTCCATAAAGCGCTTGCAATCTAGTTGGGGAGACATGATCATAGCTGGTCCAGATAGCTGCAACCTCACCGTCTACCAACACCACCCTCTTTCATCTGCTTTGAGGTAAAAGAATTCACTCAGTCGTATTTCTTGAGCGGTTACTGCAAAAGCACTCTACTAAGCGCTTGAAGACAAGAAGACAACCATCTGCCCTGCCCCCTTTCTCCTCTCACTCGGTCTTCTTCCCTATACCAGAGCAACACAGGGGCATACATATCTTTAAATTATACATTATGAATCATTTCTTTACATTAATGTCTGCCTCCCCTTCTAGACCGTAAGCTCATGTGGGCAGGCAACGTGTCTGCCAACTCTGGTAGATTGTACTCTCCCAACTGCTTAGTACCGTGCTCCGCACACAGTAAGCGCTCAATAAATACCACCGATGATAATGAAGATGAGGGGGCTAGCATCCTAGTGAAGCAAAGGCCCAGAGAACCTCCACCACGACATTCCCGCTCTGGCGTCTCCGAGGTAGGGGGGCCCGGAGACCCTTAAACCTTCCCTTCTGGACTGTAAATTGTAGTACAGTTTTCTGCACAGAGTAAGCACACAATAAATACCAATGATTGACAGATAGCAGAGAGGTAGTGTATTCCAGTGGGAGGAGCATGGGAGTCTAGGACTCAAGAGTCCTGCTGGGTGACCTCAGGCAAGTCACTTAACCTCTCTGGGTTTTTAGTTCTTCATCTGTAAAACCGGGAAGAGTATATCCTTACTCCTCTCTACTTCACAGTGAAGTTGAGGGGATAACACGAGACCAGTGAAGGAATGGTGCTGTGGGAAAATAAAAGCCCTCTTCAAGTACAAGATGTTAACAGTGGTTTTTTCCTGTCCCTTTTGCTCCTTTAAAATGGTACAAGGCCAGAAGAGGGACACCATTATAAATCCAGCACTTAGTACAGTGCCTGGCACGCAGTAAGCGCTTAACAAATATCACGATCATTGAAAGGAACCAAACACATCAGCCCGGCCCCTGCAAGACAAGTGCAGAGAGAAGTACTGGTCCACTGGCATCTGGAATAGTGGCCAAACTGGTCCAAGATCTTTTCCCCCCATTGCCCTCTGCTCCTCCCCCCTCCCTTCCCATCCCCTCAGCACTGTACTCGTCTGCTCAACTGTATATATTTTCATCACCCTATTTATTTTGTTAATGAATTGTACATCGCCTCGATTCTATTTAGTCGCCATCGGTTTTTACGAGACGTTCTTCCCCTCGACTCTATTTATCGCCATCGTTCTCGTCCGTCCGTCTCCCCCGATCAGACCGTGAGCCCGTCGAACGGCAGGGACCGTCTCTATCTGTTGCCGACTTGGTCATTCCAAGCGCTTAGTACAGTGCTCTGCACATAGTAAGCGCTCAATAAATACTATTGAATGAATGAATGAAAGTAAACTGAATGGTCCACCGTGGTCAGTTGTTTCCCAGCCATCGCTCCGAGAGAACTCAGAAAAAGCCGAGTCAGAGGCCTGGAAGTTTCCCCAGGCCGGAGGAGAGGAGAAGTTCCACCATCCCCAGAAACCGAATGGTCCACCTACTCAATCGTTTCCCGGCCATCACTCCGCGAGAACTTAGAAAGAGCCGCATCATTCATTAGGGCTTACGGTCTAATCGGGGGAGACGGACAGACGAGAACGATGGCACTAAACAGCGTCAAGGGGAAGAACATCTCGTAAAAACAATGGCAACTAAATAGAATCGAGGCGATGTACAATTCATTAACAAAATAAATAGGGTAACGAAAATATATACAGTCGAGCGGACGAGTACAGTGCTGTGGGGATGGGAAGGGAGAGGTGGAGGAGCAGAGGGAAAAGGGGAAAATGAGGCTTTAGCTGCGGAGAGGTAAAGGGGGGATGGCAGAGGGAGTAGAGGGGGAAGAGGAGCTCGGTCTGGGAAGGCCTCTTGGAGGAGGTGATTTTTAAGTAAGGTTTTGAAGAGGGAAAGAGAATCGGTTTGGCGGAGGTGAGGAGGGAGGGCGTTCCAGGACCGCGGGAGGACGTGACCCAGGGGTCGACGGCGGGATGGGCGAGACCGAGGGACGGCGAGGAGGTGGGCGGCGGAGGAGCGGAGCGTGCGGGGTGGGCGGTAGAAAGAGATAAGGGAGGAGAGGTAGGAAGGGGCGAGGTGATAGAGAGCCTCGAAGCCTAGAGTGAGGAGTTTTTGTTTGGAGCGGAGGTCGATAGGCAACCACTGGAGTTGTTTAAGAAGGGGAGTGACATGCCCAGATCGTTTCTGCGGGAAGATGAGCCGGGCGGCGGAGTGAAGAATAGACCGGAGCGGGGCGAGAGAGGAGGAAGGGAGGTCAGAGAGAAGGCTGACACAGTAGTCTAGCCGGGATATAACGAGACCTGGAAGTTTCCGCCGGCCGGAGGAGGGGAGAAGTCCCCGCCCGGTGGGCCTGGGAAGGAGAATGTAATTTTATTTATCCCTTTGCTCTTCTCCCCTCCCATCCCAAGGCACTTATGTATTTGTATCGATGTCTGTCTCCCCTACTCTAGACTGTGAGCTCATTGTAGGGAGGGAATGTTACTGTTTATTGTTGTATTGTACTTTCCCAAGCGCTTAGTACAGTAATGTACACACAGTAAGCGCTCAATAATTATTGAATGAATGAATAAGGAGATCAGTCGTCCTGGCCAGCAGCATCCACTCCTCCAACCATAGGGGGTGAGAAGGAATTGCCCCGGATGGCCAGGTTCACCCACTGTGTGGTCAGCCAGGCCGTGGGGGGTCGTGACCTGCCTGTAGCCAGCCCGATTTCTCTTCCCGTTGAGGCAGACGGGCTCGAGGCCGTTGGAAAAAGCTGCCGGTTCGATCCCAAAACCCGTTAACGGGCAGCCGTCCCAGAGACGCTCCCGCCGAGCCAGAGCTGGCTGGGAGAGGCAACCGGTTCCAGGGGGTGGAGGGCGGCCAAGGAATCCAACGGAAACTTCGCCCCGGCCCGACTGCTCATTCATGCAAAGAGGAGCGACATCATCGATCTTCCCGGAGAAACGCCGTTGTCAGCAAGGACTGTTCAAAGGCGAACGGATGAAATGACGACGAATCTCAGGGAGACCGCGACTCCGGACCGCCAAACGCGGGACACGGTCAAGGTTGGCACCGGATCAAGGCCCAGATGTGACGGACCCTTCCCTCTGCTCAAGCGCTCTCCCTGCCCGTGGCTTTATTCCTCTGGAGAAGTTCAAGGAGAATGACTTTCCTTCTGTGCCGTGTACAGCGGAACCGAGGCCACAGACCTGCTTTAATGCAGTCGCAGACTTCCTAGCCTGACGACAAGTCGGTGGATGCAGAGTCTGCAGATGCTGGTAAATCTCGATGCCGTTGCCGGATCCTTGCTCAGAGAAAGAAGATGGAACCTTCCATCCCGCCTGGTTCCAGACTGGCCCCAGGGCGGGGTGAAGACTCAGCCAAGCCCCAAATCCGGGTCCAGCCCGACATTCGTTTGTCCGGGGATGTCGTTCCTGGGTGACGTGCCCCGCGGCTGTTAGGACAAACTGGACCACAGCGCCGAAAAACCCAGTCACTGTTGAGAAGCAGCAGGGGCCGGGGAACCGAGCCTGGGTCTTAGAGTCGGAGGACCTGGGCTCTAATCCCGGTTCCTCCATCTGCCTGCTGTGTCACCTTGCCTCAGTTTCCTCAGCTGTAAAATTAAAAACCTGTTCTCCCTCCCATGTAGACTGTGAGCCCCGTGGGGGATGGGGACTGTGTCCGGCCTGATTTGCCTCGTCTCTCCCCCAGCGCTAAGTAAAGCTTGGTACGCAATAAGTGCTTAAATGTCACCGTTATCATCATGATCATTACTGTCATCATTATTATCAAAGCAGCAGTAAGTCCAAGACTCAGGCATCACCCATCAACACGGTTTCCTGAGAAGGAACCTGGGGGGAAGGGGCAGAGGCAGCAAAGATGACCCTTCGAAGCCTCAGCCTCACGAGGAAAGGTGGGACTCCTCACTTCAGTCCTGTTTTCCCTCAGAGGAAAATCATGGTCTCTCAGGGCCCAGTCCGAGCACAGATGGAAAAGATGTGGGCCGTGCTCTCGCTTCTGTATCCCTGCCCACTCCAGAACCTCTCTGCTCCAAACCAGAGAAGCCAGAGCCCTTCTCTCTCTCTCTCTTCCTCTTTCCTAAGTCTCTTCCCCTCCCTCCCTTCCTCCTTCCCGAGTCTTCCTCTTTGCAACGACCCTTGCTAGGGCCTCCAGTGGAGAAGGAGAAAAGAGCTAGGGGTAAGGAAAAAGAAAGAGGAGAGAGATGGGGGAGAGGGGTCGCCTAAGGAAACTGAGGACACTGCCCCTGTGGTGGGCTCCCCTTGGATGGCTCCAGCAGCAGGGGCCGCAGCTGCTCCAACTGAAGCGGACACAACTCGGTGAATTTACGTCGGCCACCCGGGGGGTAGGTAGGACCAAACTGGACCCCAAAACCAACGCCTTCGGGGGTCTGTTCCAGGGGGATCAGGCGGGGAGTTAGAGAAGAGCTAATAGGCCCCACTTCCGTTCTTTACAATCCCACCCGCGCTGACCGGCAGCCCGGCAGTCCGGCACCCTGACGGGGAAAGGAACCCGTGGGAGGACCGGAGGGAAGAGCTCTGTGGCTTTTTCTTTTTTTCTGGTGATGAAAGGCCAAGGGAGGCTTGTTGAGCAGGGAGAGGGGTGAAAACCAGGAGTGGTTACCTGGCAAGGGGAAGAGAGCATCAAGCTGGGGGTAGAATTCAAAACCGAAAGAGAAGAACCGGAGAATCAACTGGGCTCTCAGGCAGTTGTGATAATCCCAGAGGGCAAGGTGGGGATGGCGGGGGACGGAGAGGGGGGCTTTAGCGGTTTCGGTCCCGAGCTGAGACTGCAGAGACCAGGTGATGGCGAACCAGGGTCTGCGGGGGCCACCGAGGCCTGTTCTCTGCAGCTTTGCCCCGCCGGCAGGAGACTCTAATGGAAGGCCATCAAGGATAGACTTTGGGAAAGAGTGGGAGTCACCGGGCCCAGTCTGAGCCGGGCTACCCTTTCTCTCCCTGAGCGCTAACCCCAGGCCCACAGAGGCCCGTCACCCATCGTCCGGCCCTTCCCTAGCCTCTCAACCGCGCTTCGTTCTGAGGGAGGACAGGAAGAGGAGTTGTTAGGAGCTGCTCTACCACAAACAGGATTAAAACGCAGTTCTACCTTGTGCTTTAATAAGGGACTACAATTTGGAAAGATAAATGGTCGGGAAGCGGGACGGTCAGTGGAAAGAGCGCAGGCCTGGCGAGGACTGAGTTCTAATCCCCGCTCCGCTGCTTGTCTCCTCTGTGACCTAGGGCAAGTCACTTCACTTCTCCGTGCCTCAGTTACCTCTTCCGTACAGTGGGGATTAAGGCAGTGAGCCCCATGTGGGACAGGGACTGTGCCCAACCGGATTTCCGTGTATCCACCCCAGTGCTTAGTACAACGCCTGACGCCTAGTGAGCGTTTAACAGATACCATAATCTTGTTATTACGGTTATGATTAAGCTCGCATCTTCCCCGGCGCTTCGTACGGTCCCTGGCACGGAGCGAGCGCTCAACAAATGCCAGATAATAAAATGAGGATTAGGGATTCGTCTTTTAGATTCGACAAATCTGGTCAGGCCGAGCAAAACAACCGACAGCTCCCAGCAGGACAACCAGGACTACACAACCTCCATCCTGTCAGAAAAAGGAGGGGCTCTGCTGCTGAACTTTGGGAGCGGGGAGTCTTGGGCGGGGGGGGGGGTCAGGGCACGGTTTCCAAGAGGAAGAAAATGACTTCATCCCCCGTCGTAACTGCGGCCTGGGGGAGGGCAGGAGAAGAAGGGTACCCCTTTAAAAATTCCCCCTAAATCGGCCCCTACGGCTGGAGAAGGAATTCCTGCAGAACCCAAGCTGGGAGAGTTCCCTTTCTCATGAGCAGAAGCCCGGGCACCGAGCTCCCTCCCTCTGACCCAGATGAAGTGTTGATAACCGGAGTCGGTGTTCTTTTCTCCCGCGGCGCTTCCTTCCTCTGAATTCTCCCAGTTCCGCACGGAAAGCTTTAGGGCTGCCCAGCGATGACCGCTCGTTGGTCTGGAGGAACGCGCCGGAGCATTTGAAGCTCGTTTTAAACTCATCGAGCTCCTCCTGGGAGGAGAGAGTGATGAAGAGCGAACGGTCCTTCCTGACGGCGAGTGACTCACAGAAGTGATGCTTTTGACAGACGGGGCCTGGAAACGATCTGAAGATCCAAGCTACAGGCCTGGCTGACGGGGGACCTGGGTTCTAATCCCGTTGTGCCACTTGCCTACCGTGTGACCCCGGGCAAGTCACTTAATTTCTCTGGGCCTCAGTTTCCTCAATTGTAAAACAGGGATTCGATACCTGTTGTCTCTACCCTTTAGACAGTGAGCCCCAGGCGGGACAGGGTCCGTGTCCAACCTGATTGTCTTGTACCTACCCCAGTGCCTAAAAAGGATGGTTGGCAAATAGCATAGATAGGCGTGGCTCAGTGGAAAGAGCACGGGCTTGGGAGTCAGAGGTCGTGGGTTCTAATCCCGACTCCGTCACTTGTCAGCTCTGTGACTTGGGGCAAGTCATTTAACCTCTGTACGCCTGTTACCGCAGCCGTAAAGTGGGGATGAAGACCGTGAGCGCCACGTGGGACAAGCTGATTACCCTTCGCCTCCCCCGGCGCTTAGCGTATAGTAAGCGCTTCACAGATACCATCATCATTATTATCGGGGACTCAAACGGTACCGCGGCCTTCTGAAGCCCAGATAGATTTCTGCGCTGGGCCTTCTGGGTTCGGGAGAGACGGCAGAACGTCTCCCGTTCCTACCCGCCGAAAACACCCTCTGAGCGCCAGCGGCTGAGTGTCAGATACAGGTTAAGGGACAGGTGCAGGATACGCACACGATACGCACACACGCACACCAGCACGAGGCAAAGGACCCGCATCGTCCAACTCTCACGACCCGTGACAGTCCTCCATAAGGCAACCGAGAGCTCCGGCGTGTGCCGGGGACGTGCGGGGAAGGATCAGATTGGCGTTCCCGCTCTGGCCTCCGGGACTGGAGGCTTCCCTCGGTGAACTCCGCCACGAGAGCGCCCGTCCGCTTCAAAATCCCGCCTGTGGATCCGCCCTGCTTCACGTCCAAAAGGCTCCCGCCCCACGTGGGGGTCACCTGCCGGAGGGAAGCAGGGTATCGGTGTAACCGAATATAGCCCTGTCCGGCAAGGAACCATCCGACGGCCGACCCTGCTGGTCCGGGTCGGCTCCCGGCATCCCGCCTCTCCCCTCGGCGAGCCCGGCCGGCGGGGGCGGGATGGACGCTCTGTGTCCACGTGGGCCCCTCTCTCCAGCTCCCACCTTGCCCCTCTGGCTCGGCCGCAGCCTGTGAGGACTTTTTCCTCCCTGGAAAGGCAAACCGCTCGAGCGGCTCACGCCCCGTGTACCGCGGGGGCCTCTCGGGGTCTCGGTGGGCTTGCCCTTTCCGGAAGCCACGGGCCGTAGCGGGCAGAGCATGTGCGGGGAGAGGTTGGTGCCCCCAACGGAGGCTCTAAGAGGGTCTGAGGTGGAGAGCCGGGAACTCCCGGTCCCCCATTTGTGGGAGACAAATCACAACGCCCAAGGAAACCCTCCCCGTCCTTGCGTCCAAGACGGGCAGAGGCCTGGGCTCAGACACCACAGGTTAACCTCTTCCTGACGAGAGAGAGGTCTCGCATTCCCCTCCCTCCCTCTGCAGCCATTAAAGACGGTGATCTCCCCCGCTCCGCCAAACAGACGCCACGAGCCCCTCACCGGTGATGGGGAAGCAATTTTCACCCCGCAACTTGAACGACCGGGTGGAGCCGGGTTTCCGGGCGAGGAGAAGGGTGCGGGGTGAGGGAGACGGAGACGGCAGGGCGGGTGTGGGGGAGGGCGGGTCGGGGGTAGAGGGGGCAGGCCCGGGGGACAGAAAGGGGAGTCGGGGAGGGTGGCGGGGCTGACCCACGCACGGGCCGGGCCGTGGAGGACGGAAGGGGCGCGGGGGGCCGGGGTGGGGGAGGGATGTGGGGACTGGCAGAGCTTAGGCGAGAAGAGGGGTTCGTTTAAAGAAGCGGCACGCCACGGTGGAGCACGGGCCTGGGAGTCAGAAGGTCCTGAGTTCTAATCCCGCCTCTGCCTCTTGTCTGCAGCGTGACCTTGGGCAAGTCACTTCAATTTGCTGGGCCTCGGTGACCTCACCCGTCAAAACGGGGACGGAGACCGCGAGCCCCACGCGGGACGGGGACTGCGTCCAACCCAATTTGCGGGTATCCACCCCAGCGCTTCGTAAGGTGCCTGGCACAGAGTGAGCGCTCAACGAATACCGCGATGACCGTCGGCATCGTAATAGGGTTCCTCACGACACCAGTCAAAAATAACGATATCAGTCACTACGAATCACAACCGTCGTATTAGGGAAGCAGCGTGGCTTAGCGGAAAGAGCGCGGGTTTAGGAGCCAGAGGACGTGGGTTCCAATCCCGGCTCCGCCCCTTGTCGGCGGTGTGACCTCGGGCAAGTCGCTTCACTTCTCTGCGCCTCGGTTCCCTCATCCGTAAAATAGGGATTAAGGCTGTGAGCCCCACAGGGGACAACCCGGTTCCCTCGTGGCTACCCCCGGCGCTTAGTGCTTGGCACACAGGAAGCGCTTAGAGAAGCAGCGTGGCTCAGTGGAAAGCGCACGGGCTTTGGAGTCCGAGGTCACGGGTTCGAATCCCGGCTCTGCCACGCGTCAGCTGTGAGACTGTGGGCGAGTCGCTTCACTTCTCTGGGCCTCAGTTACCTCCTCTGTAAAATGGGGATGAAGACTGTGAGCCCCACCTGGGACAACCTGATTCCCCTGTGTCTACCCCAGTGCTCAGAACAGCGCTCTGCACGTAGTAAGCGCTTAACAAATACCAACACTATTAGTAAGCGCTTAACGAATACCATCATCATTATTACCCAGCGCTTTAGAACAGTGCTCGGCACACGGTAGGCGCTCAACGAATACCATAACAACTATCACCCGGCGCTTAGAACAGTCCCTGGCGCCCAGTAAGCCCTCAACAAGTAACGCAACAACTCTTATCCGGCGCTTAGAGCGGTGCTCGGCCCCCCCCAGGAAGCCCTTTACAAATACCACAACGACCATTACCCAGCGCTCAGTACAGTGCCCGGCCCCCAGGAAGCGCTTAACAAAAACCGTTAACAACTATCGTCCGGCTCTCAGAACGGCGCTCGGCCCCCAGTAAGCGCTCAACAAATGCCATGACGATCATCATCCCGGGCTTCGAACGGTGCTCGCTTGGCACCCGATAAGCGCTTAACAGATACCGTAGCAACTACTATCCAGCGCTTAGAACAGCGCCCGGCACCCAGTGAGCGCTTAACCGGCACCCCGACGCTTGTCGTCCGGGGCTCCAACCGGCGCCTGGCCCCCCCCCGGAAGAGCTTAACAAATATCGTGACAATCGTTATCCAGCGCTTGGCGCCCAGCAAGCGCTCAGTAAATACCGTGACGGTCATTACGCGGCGCCCGCGCACCCGGTCAGCGCTTAGCCGACGCCAGCGCTTAGAAGAGGGCAGGCGCTCAACAGGGCCTCCCGCGGGGCAGCCCGATCACCCCGTATCTACCCCGGCGCTCAGAACGGTGCTCGGCACATAGTAAGCGCTTAACCAACACCAACGTCATTAGATACCGTAACAATTATTATCCAGCGCGTAGAACGGCGCCCGGCACCCGGCGGGCCCTTAGCCGACACCGGCGCTTAGAATCCCAGTTCCGCCCCTCGTCAGCCGTGTGACCGCGGGCAAGTCACTTCACTTCTCTGGGCCTCGGTGATCTCATCCGTAAAACGGGGACGGAGACGGCGAGCCCCGCAGGGGACAACCCGATCACCCCGTATCCACCCCGGCGCTCAGGACGGTGCCCCGCACGTAGTCGGCGCTTAACGGATACCGAGGTCATTAGGAAGCGCTCAACGGATATCATCTTTACCATCACCCGGCGCCTCCCGGACCGGCGGGAGAAACCAGACCCACTCCGCTCCCGGGAGGAGGCCGCGGGCCGGGGCGGCGAGGGAGGGAGGGACGTCCGTGGGAGACGGGAAGGCCGGGGTGACCCCGGGGGTGCCGGGGGCGAGGGGCGTAGACCCACCTTGGCCAAGAGGGGGGTCCGGCCGGCGGCGGCCACGGGGCCCGGGGGCGGCGAGGGGCCCGGGCCCTTGGGACCCCGGCGGATGCCGTCGAGCAGGCGGACGAGCAGGATGTTGGCGGGCAGCTCGTCCACCCCGCAGCCCACCAGGATGCGGCACTCGGGGCAGCGCAGCTCGTGGCGGGAGCAGACGATGCGCTCCAGGCAGCGGCGGCAGAAGGTGTGTTGGCAGGGCAGCGCCTTGGCCGTGGTGTCCAGCCGCTCCAGGCACACGGAGCACTCCAGCAGGTCCAGCAGGGACGACTCGTCCATCGCTCGCCCGGTCCCCCCCTTCGGGGGGTCAGGACCGGGGGCCGCCGGACCACCTGCTCCCTTCTTCCTCCTCCCCTGGGGGGTCAGGACCGCCCGGGTCCCTTCTCCTCCTTCTCCCCTTGGGGGTCAGGACCGGGGGCCGGGTTCAAGGGACCCGCTGGACGGGCCGGACCACCCGGGTCCCTTCTCCTCCTCCCCTGGGACGGGGTCAGGACCGGGGGCCGGGTTCAAGGGACCGCCCGGGTCCCTTCTCCTCCTTCTCCCCTCGAGGGGTCAGGACCGGGGGCCGGGTTCAAGGGACCCGCTGCACCGGACCACCCGAGTCCCTTCCTCTCCCCCGGCCCTCTCTCCTTCCTCCTCCCGGGGGTCAGGACCAGGGTCCGGGTTCGAGGTTCCAGCTGGACCGGGCGGACCGCCGGGGTTCCTCCCGCCCCCCGCTCCTCTCTTCTTCCTCCTCCCCTGGGAGATGGGGGGGGGGGGGGGAGGGGGGTCAGGATCCGGATTCGAGGTCCCAGCTGCGGCGGCCGGACCCCCCCCCCCCGGCTCCCTTCCTCCCCGTCCTCGGAATCCGGGCGGCCGGAGGCGTCTCCCCCGTCCGGGGCGGGGGGGGGGGCCGGTCCTCGGGTGCGGGGTCGGATGCGGGAGGATGAGCGGGGTGGGCGGCGATGAGAGGAGGGGGAGGAGCCCGGGGGGGGGGGGGGCGTCCGGCAGGGACCACCCACCCCCAAACAGCTCCCTCGTCCTCCTCCCGGCCTCCTCCAAAGCGGAGGAAAGCCAGCGGCAGAGGAGGAAAACCGCCCCCGGGGGGAATGGACCAGGCCGGCCTTTGGGGGGGGGGGGAGGGAGCGGGGGAGACCCCCCCCAAGGGGGTGTACGTGTGTGAGTGCCCCCCCCTCCCACCCCCAGGCCCTGCCGCCCCCCAAAACGCGCCCTGGAAACGGCTCACAAAGTTTGACGCTCCTTGGGGAGGGGGCGGGCTCTCCGGGGGGAGGGTCCTCCTCCTTCGCCTCCTCCCCTTCCTCCTCCTCTGGCCGCCGCATCATTCGCACTCGGGCCCGCCGTCCCCCCCCCGTCCCCCCCCGCCACAATCATTCTCTCCATCGTTCATTCAATCGTGTTTCCTGGGCGCTTACTGTGTGCTGAGCATTCGTCCCTTCGAGAGTATTTATTGAGCGCTTACGAGGGGCAGAGCACTGGGCTACTGGGTAATAATAATGATGGTATCTGTTAAGCGCTTACTACGTGCAGAGCACTTTTCTAAGCGCTGGGGGAGATCCAGGGGAATGAGGTTGGCCCACGTGTGGGGCTCCCGGTCTTCATCCCCATTTTCCAGATGAGGGAACTGAGGGCCGGGGAAGTGAAGTGACTCGCCCACGGTCACACAGCTGGCAAGGGGCGGAGCCGGAATTCGAACCCATGACCTCTGCCTCTCAAGCCCGGGCTCTTTCCACTGAACCACGCTGTGTCACGCTGAACATTCATCCGTTCGATAGTATTTATTGAGCGCTTACTGTGGGCAGAGCACTGGGCTACCGGGTAGCGCTGAGCATTCATCCCTTCGAGAGTATTTATTGAGCGCTTACTAGGGGCAGGGCACTGGGCTAAGCGCCTGGGCAATAGAGACGAGTCCTGCCCGACGACGGGTTCGGTCCAATGCATTGTCCCCTTGAGCATAGAGAAGCAGCGCGGCTCAGGGGAGAGAGCACGGGCTTGGGAGTCAGAGGTCGTGAGTTCGAATCCCCGCTCTGCCCCTCGTCGGCTGTGTGACCGGGGGCGAGTCGCTTCACTTCTCCGGGCCTCCGTGCCCTCATCTGGAAAATGGGGATGAAGCCTGGGAGCCCCACGTGGGACCGCCTGATTCCCCTGTGTCTACCCCAGCGCTCAGAACGGTGCTCTGCCCCTAGTAAGCGCTTAACAAATACCAACGTTATTATTAAATATATTCCATTTTTCATTCATCTATTCGATCACATTGAGCGCTGACGCTGTGCAGAGCACTGGACTAAGGGGCCTGGAAAGCACAATCGGGCAACAGGCTCACAGTCTGGAAGCCCATCTGTTGCCGAATTGTACGTGCCAGGCTTAGTCCAGTGCTCTGCACGTAGGAAGCGCTCAATAAATACGATCGAATGACCAGAAGCGGGGAGACAGACAACAAAACTAAACAAGTAGGCATCGATACCATCGAAAGAGATGAATGGAATCAAAGGTATATACGCATCATCGATAAAATAAAGAGAGTGATAAACGTATGCAAATACGTACAAGTGCTGTGGAGAGGGGAAGGGGGAAGAGCGGAGTAATAATGTTGGTATTTGTTAAGCGCTTACGATGGGCGGAGCACCGTTCTAAGCGCTGGGGGAGATACGGGGTCATCGGGTCGTCCCACGTGAGGCTCCCAGTCTTCATCCCCATTTTCCAGATGAGGGCACGGAGGCCCAGAGACGTGAAGCGACTCGCCCCCGGTCACACGGCTGACATGCGGCGGAGCGGGGATTCGAACCCATGACCTCGGACTCCCAAGCCCGGGCTCCTTCCACCGAGCCACGCTGAGGGCAAGGGAGGGCTCGGTCTGGGAAGGCCTCCTGGAGGAGGTGAGCTCTCAGTAGGGTTTTGAAGAGGGAACACCCCCCGGGCCCGGTCTCCCCGGGGGCTTCCCGGCGCCCCCCAGTTCCTAATCCCCAGCGTTTAGAACAGTGCTCGGCACATAGTAAGCGCTTAACAAATACCAACATTATTATTATTATTAATCCCGACCCCGATACCGGCCAGAGGCCGTCACCTCGGGGCTGCCCACCGTGGTCTGGGCCGGGGTCTCTCTCCCCTTTCCCTTTCCCTCCTCTTTCAAATGGGGACGGAGACTGTGAGCCGCACGTGGGGCAACCTCGTGGCCTCGTATCTCTCCCAGCGCTTAGGACAGTGCTCGGCACACAGGGTGCGCTTCAACACCCTCATGGTTGTTCTTATTATTCCCATTCGCGCCCGGAAGGGGAGAATCGACAGGGCAAAGAACAGAACGGCGTCAAGAAGCGGCGTGGCTTAGCGGAGAGAGCCCGGGCTTGGGAGTGGGTTCTAATCCCGACTCCGCCACTTATCAGCTGTGTGACTCTGGGCGAGTCGCTCAACTTCTCTGGGCCTCATCTGTCAAATGGGGATGAAGACTGTGAGCCCCACGTGGGACAAACTGATCACCTTGTTTCTACTCCGGAGCTTGGAGCAGTGCTTGGCACATAGTAAGTGCTTAACGAATACCATAATAATAATAATAATAATGATAATAAGATCTGCGTTCTCCGGGCTGCGGCCGCCCACCGCGGGAGCAGGACGGGCCGGCCAGGACGGGACAGGACCGGACGGTCCTGGACGGGCCCGACCAGGACAGGGCCGACCCGACCAGGCCTAGACAGGACCTGCCAGGCCCGGACAGGACAGGACAGGACAGGATGATCAAGCCAGGACAGGACAGGACCGGACAGGACCCTCCAGGCCCGGACGGGACAGGACGGGACTGGACAGGCCAAGCCAGGACCGGTCAAGACCGGCCAGGCCCTGACAGGACAGGACCGGACGGGACAGGACAGGACTGGACAGGCCCAGCCAGGACAGGACCGGACAGGACAGGACAGGACTGGACAGGCCAAGCCAGGACCGGTCAGGACCGGCCAGGCCCTGACAGGACAGGACAGGACTGGTCAGGACAGGTCAGGACATGACCGGACAGGCCAGGCCGGGCCAGGACAGGCACAAGAGCAGACGGGACAGGCCCAGACAGGACAGGACCGGACAGGACACGACAGGCCAGGCCCAGACAGGACAGGACAGGACTGGACAGGCCCAGACAGGACAGGACAGGACTGGACAGGCCCAGCCAGGACCGGACAGGTCCGGTCAGGACAGGATAGGACCGGACCAGGCCAGGTCAGGCCAGGCCAGGACGAGACAGAACAGGACCGGCCAGGACGGGACGGGACAGGAGCAGACGGGACGGGACAGGCCCAGACAGGCCCGCACGGGAGGGGACAGGACAGGGCAGGAGAGGACAGGACCGGCCAGGCCCTGCCAGGAAGGACAGGCCCGGACGGGACAGGTCAGGACAGGACTGGACAGGACAGGAAAGGAAAGGACCGGACAGGAGGGGACAGGACAGGACCGGCCAGGACAGGACAGAACCGGACGGGACAGGTCAGGACAGGAGCGGACAGGCCCGGACAGGACGGGACAGGCCCGGCCGGGACAGGAGGGGACAGGACAGGGCAGGCGGCGGCGACCCGGGCCCCGTTGAGGTGGCCTGGCCGGTGCCGCCCCCTGGCGGAGGCCCCGGGCGCCGCACCCGGGGGGCGGGCAGAGCTGCGGCCGGGGCCGCCCGGGGCCTGGAGCCGTTGCCATTAATAATAATGATAAACATTGCCAGCGCTTCACAGATACCATGATAATAATGATATGAATACATTGTATCTTCATATTTATGCTACCGTAAATGACGGTTGTTATATTATTGTAATAGCGATATATAATATAATCGTGTTTTACTGTACATAATCATTATATTATTATTATCATTTGGGCATTTGTTAAACGCTTACTCTGTTTATTATCATTAGCTCCAGCCCCTGAGATCCCGCCCCCTGAGCACCCCCGACCGACCCCGCATCTACCCCGGCCCTTCGAACGGCGCCCGGCGCGCGGTAGGCGTCTACCGGATGCCACGAAAATAATGACGATGTAAATGTATTACATAGCTATACTTATATCGTAATAAATGATCGATGTTACATTATAAAATAGACAAGATATTATATAATTATATAACTATATCGTTCATTTATATTATTATAACAATAATGTTGGTATTCGTTAGGCTCTCGCTCTGTGCAGAGCACCGTTCTAAGCGCTGGGGGAGATACAGGGTCATCAGGTTGGCCCACGTGAGGCTCACGCTCTCAATCCCCATTTCACAGATGAGGTCACTGAGGCCCAGAGAAGTGAAGTGACTCGCCCGCAGTCACACAGCCGGCAGATCCGGGATTCGAACCCATCACCTCTAACATTATATCATTATTATGGTATTTGTCAAAAGCTTACTTTGTGCCGGGTGCTGTTCGACGCACTGGGGGCAGATACAAGGTCAGCGTGGCTCAGTGGAAAGAGCCCGGGCTTGGGAGTCAGAGGTCGTGGGTTCGAATCCCGGCTCCGCCACCCACTTCCCTTCTCTATGCCTCGATCACCTCACCTGTAAAATGGGGATGAGGACTGTGAGTCCCGCGTGGGACAACCCGATTCCCTTGTATCTCCCCCAGTGCTTAGAACAGTGCTTGGCACAGAGTGAGCGCATAACAGATACCCTCAGTATTATTATTAAGGTCATCGGGTTGTCCCACGTGGGGCTCACAGTCTTCCTCCCCATTTTACGGAAGAGATAACTGAGGTCCAGAGAGTTATAACAGTGATAATGACTGCGGTATTTGGTAAGCGCTTACTACGTGCCGAGCGCTATCCTAAGCACCGAGCTAGATAGCGGGTAATCGTTCTCCCGCGCGGGGCTCGCGATCTTGATCCCCATTTTACAGATGGGGGAACTGAGGCCCGGAGAAGTGAAGTGGCTTGCCCAAGGTCAGGCAGCAGACGAGGGGCGGAGGCGGGAGGAGGGAGGCCGGAGGCCAGAGCTGATCCGGTGGGACACGGTCCACGCCCTGCATGGGGCTCACGGTCCCAATCCCCATTTGACAGAGGAGGAAACTGAGGCACAGAGAAGTAAAATGACTTGCCCAAGGTCACACGGCAGACCAGTGGCAGAGGCCGGAGACCGAGCTAAACCGATCATCCTACAGCTCCTCCGGGCTGCTGCTAAGCCCACTCCCCGACCCCCCTGCCATCCCCGGGCGGGAGGGTCAGAAATTTGGATGCATTCGATTAGACCGTGAGCCCGTCAGAGGGCAGGGACTGTCTCTATCCGTTACCCGTTTGGACATTCCAAGCGCTCAGTACAGTGCTCCGCACGTAGTGAGCGCTCAATAAATACTATTGAATGAATTCCCTGACCTTCCCCCACCCTCCCGATCGAAAGGTGCGGTTCGCCCTGTAAATCCAAGGAAACAGCAGTTTGACCCTACACCCTGGTTTAGTCAGGACGCTTCTAGTTCCTTAGCAGGTAGCCGTCCAGCAGGTAGCCTCGGAAGCAGCATGGCGTAGTGGCCAGAGCACCTGTTTGGGCATCAGAAGGTCATGGGTTCTAATCCCGGCTCTGCCGCTCATAATAATAATAACGTTGGTATTTGTTAAGCGCTTACTACGTGCCGAGCGCCGTTCTAAGCGCTGGGGGAGATACGGGGTGATCGGGTCGTCCCACGTGAGGCTCACAGCTAATCCCCATTTGACAGACGAGGTAACTGAGGCACAGAGAAGTGAAGTGACTCGCCCACAGTCCCACAGCTGCCGAGTGGCAGAGCCGGGAGTCGAACTCATGACCTCTGACTCCCAAGCCCGGGCTCTTTCCACCGAGCCACGCCGTGCGACCCTAGGGAAGTCCTTCGCTTCCCTGGGTCTCAGTTCCCTCATCTGTAAAATGGGGATCGAGACCGCGGGCCCCACGTGGGCCGGGGACTGTGGCCAACCCCGTCTGCTCGCATCCGCCCCAACGTTCAGTACGGTGCCTGGGATGTCCTAAGCACTCAACACACACCATAATAATAAAAATAACAGTGCAGAGTGATTTCAGGAAATCCCAAATGCCCCAGCTACTTCACCCCGACGCTAGTTGACACTTTAAATGCTCAAAGTTCAGCCGGGGGGGATGCGGACTCAGCGCACACACGGTTTCATCCCCCTAGGATTATGGTACGTGCGGTATGGATTTTTTAATGGTATTTCTTAAGCACTTACTATGGCCCCGGCCTAAGTGCTGGGTTCGATACAAGCTAATCTGGTTGGACACAGTCCACGGTCCTCGTGGGACTCACGGTCTTCACCCTCATTTAACAGATGAGGGAACTGGGTCATAGACAGGTTAAGTGACTTACCCAAGGTCCCACAGCAGACAAGTGGTGGAGCTGGGATTCGAACCCAGGTCCTCCGACTCCCAGGCCTGTACTCTTTTCACTAGAACATGCTGTATCCCGAATGTTGGGGGGCTTTAACATCGCCTTCATCTCCCCCGCCTCCACAGATGGAAAAGAAGCTTCTCCACCCGCCAGTCCCCCTGGTCGTGTTCTCTGACCTCTCTCGGGTGCTGTTATATCTTCTGCTATGGTTAAGCACTTACCGTGTGCCGGGCACTGTACTGAGCGCTGGGCTCGATACAAGCTAATCGGGTGGGACACAGTCCGTGTCCCGCATGGGGCTCCCGGTCTCAATCCCCATTTTACGGATGAGGTAACTGAGGCACGGAGAAGCAGAGTGAAGTCACGCAGCGGACAAGCGGCCGGGCCAGGATCGGAACCCAGGCCCTCCGACTCCCGGGCCCGTGCTCTGTCCAGTAGACCACGCCGCGTCATCTTTCCTGAGATGCGGCGCCCAGAAATGCACACCTGTGTGGTTGGGCCTCGGTTTTTAAGAGGAATAGAATGATATCTTTTATTGAGTTTTTTTTTATCCCATCTGATGAGGCTGAGCATTTGATTTCCTCCCTGTACTACCTCCCCCCCCCCCCCTCTCGAAGAAACCCCCAAAGATGCTTGCTGGATGACTGGATAATACTAATAATAATGTTGGTATTTGTTAAGCGCTTACTATGTGCAGAGCACGGTTCTAAGCGCTGGGGCAGATACAGGGTCATCAGGTTGTCCCACATGAGGCTCACCGTCTTAATCCCCATTTTCCAGATGAGGGAACTGAGGCGCAGAGAGGTTGAGTGACTTGCCCACAGTCACACGGCTGACGAGCGGCAGAGCAGGGATTTGAACTCACGACCTCTGGCTCCCAAGCCCATGCTCTTTCTACTGAGCCGTGGATCGGGACACAGTCCAGGTAGAATCAGAGAGCGGGGCCAGTTTAGCCAAGAGAGCTCTTTGTTTCCACCGGCTCATCGATGGTCTCTCCACTTCTGCCTGGGCGACCTCTCTTTGGTTCTCCCACCAGCTTCCGAGTCATCCAAATCAGGCAGAAGCAGCATGGCGTCGTGGAGAGACCACGTGCCTGGGAGTCATAAGGTCATGGGTTCTAATCCCGACTCCGCCACTTGTCTGCTGTGTGAGCTGGGGCAGATCACATCACTTCTCTGTTTCTCAGTTACCTCAACTCTAAAAAGGGGACTGAGACTGTGAGCCCCATGTGAGTCGGGAACTGTGACCCACCTGATTTGCTTGTATCCACTCCAGCGCTCAGTACAGTATCAGGCACACAGTAAGCGCTTAACAAATACCGTTATTAATATTATTATTATCATTATTATTAAGTTGATTAGCTCCCAAATTTGGCCTCAATTTCCACGTCTGGGAAATTCATTCATTCATTAATTCATTCAATTGTATTTATTGAGCGCTTACTGTGTGCAAAGCACTGTACTAAGCCCTTGGAAAGAACAATTCAGCAACGGAGACAATCCCTGCCCTCAACGGGCTCACAGTCTAGAAGGGGGGAGACAGACATCAAAACAGGAAAACAGGCGTCAATAGCATCCATATAAATAATGAGAATTATAGATATATACACCTAGGGGCCACCCCATCATTCTCATTGAATTGGAGTAGACCCTCATAGCAGTTTTCAGCTGAGCATTCATTCATTCTTTCAATCAGTGGTATTTAATAATAATAATAGTAATAACGTTAGTATTTGTTAAATGCTGACGGTGTGCAGAGCACTGTTCTAAGCGCTGGGGTAGATACGGGGTAATCAGGTTGTCCCACGTGAGGGTCACAGTTAATCCCCATTTTCCAGATGAGGTCACGGAGACACAAAGAAGTGAAGCCACTCGCCCACCGTCACCCAGCTGACGAGCGGCAGGGCCGGGATTCGAACCCTTGACCTCTGACTCCCAAGCCCGCGCTCTTTCCACTGAGCCACGCCGCTTCTCTAATTTATTGCGGGCTGACTGTGTGCAGAGCACTGTACTAAGCGTTTGGAAAGTCCAACTCGGCAACAGATAGAGACGATCCCCACCCAACAACAGGCTCAAGCTTCTGATCCTGTCACTGGATCCAGACAGATGATGGAGAAAGGCCCGTACAGTTCAAAGGGAAATTAAACCCACTGTTTTCCCTTCTTGTCTTCCTTCAATATTTAATGCAACTATTCAACTCTGGCGAGATCTACTTTTTCTGGCTCTCGCCTGTCGCCCACTCTAGCAACCGGGCTTCTTAGTGTGCGATGTCATTTTCTGGGAACGCATCCCTTTTTAGACCCTCTGTTCATCACCACAACCATTCTCCGTCTCAATAGCAATCTGGTTTCCATGCCGATTGATCATCGGTTTGAGACCCCCAAAGCGCGGCCTATAAGGAAAGACCCCGATCGTTAACCTTCCAGTTTAGCACCCGCGGAATTGTCTATGGGCGGGAAATGGCACACGCCGATGTCGAGCCAGTCGCTGCAAACGGACGATCTAATTTTAAATCGTCTAAAATTACATGGGCAAGATTGGAAACTTCTGAAAAAAGCTGGACAGTTCCTGCCTCTCCAAAAACGGTGGGGATTTGCGTGTTTGGAGCCAGGAGGTTGCGGGGATTATTTGTAGCCCTGAAATAAACCAAGAGAGGGCAATCTTCTCCTAGAGGTCCTAGGGACTAGAAAAGCCCCAGGGATTCGAGCGAGCTCAATAGGATCCAAGCCTCAGGAGGGGCAACAGGGGCTCACAACTTTCGAGGAGATAAAAGGAAAAGATTGGCAAGAAGAATTCATCTCCCCCGCCTCCACGGATGGAAAAGAAGCTTCTCCACCCGCCAGTCGCCCTGGTTGTGTTCTCTGACCTCTCCCGGGTGCTGTTCTATCTTTTGCTATGGTTAAGCGCTTACCATGCGCCGGGCACTGTACTGAGCGCTGGGGGAAGGAGAGGGAAGAGAGAGGAGTCACGGTAGGAAGAGGAAAAAAGGTCAGTGGAAGACAAGTCCAGGTTAAGTTGTCTCGGGAAGAAGACGGTAGGCGGAGGGGAATCTAATAAGAGGAGGAGGAGGAAGAGGAGGGAAGAAGAGGACGTGGAGGAAAAGGGGAAGGGAAAGGAGGAGAAGAAAGAGGAGGAAGAGAAGGGAGAGGAGGAGGAAGAGGAAGAAGAGGCAGGGGAGAAAGGAGAGGAGGAGGAAGAGGAGGAGATAGAAGGAGGAGGACGCGGAGGAAGAGGAGGAGAAAGAGAAGGAGGAAGAAGAGGAGGAGGTCGACTTGGAGGATGGGGAGGAAAAGGAAGAGGGGAGGAAGAGGTAGAGGAGGAGGAGGAGAGGAAGAGCAAGGCCAAGGAGAATGAGTAATGGTATTTACTTAGGGCCCACTGGTTTAATGTACTGCAGTAAGCACTTCCGAAGCTTAACGGTGAATGTGGCTGAGAGAGGAAAGGCAGGAGGAGCGGAAAGAGGGACAAACGGGTAGCAGACCTGGGGGAAGAGAGCAGAGTTGTGGAGGCAACGGGTGTTTTCTGAAGTTAGGGGACCCATGAGGATCCTGGTTACCATTCCATCCCAAAGGAGAGCCTAGGAGAGCCACCAAACTGAATCCCAGGCCTGGAAGGGCTGATCCTCTAGTGCTTGTTTCCCTCCTCCCCATCTCAAAAGGAAGAGTTCATCTAGGGAGGCTCCGAGCAGTTAGAAACCGCGGGCAAATTCTGACAGATCACATATACCCACCCTTCCGGTCCACCAGAATTTCATCCAGTCCATGATTGTCATCGTATCAAATGATGTCCTGAAGCTCTGACCCGCCTCACCTAATATTCCTTTCAGCCAAGATATTTTTGCCTTTGAAATGTGACAACACTAAACTTGAGATGGGAGCCTGCCCTCGAGGAGTGCACAATCCAAACAGGGAGACAAGGGAAGCCAAAGTCACAAGTAGGACAAGAGATAATAAACTGCAGGTCTGGGAGTCTAAAAATAAAATCCTTGAATGCTTAGAGAGTGTTGCTTTTTTTTTTCCATAGAGCTTTCACAGCAGTGATTCCTTTTAGCTTCGTTAACTCTCCTGTGAGATAGGGAGAGTCAAGTATTAGTCAACTTAGGTCACAGGTGAGGCTATCTAAGGGATTTTCTCAGATCATCCAGCAAGTCAGTGGCAGAACTGAGATGAGAACCTAGGTGTCCTGACTCCCAAGCCATGCTGCCTCTTAAATTTAACATCCATCAATCGGTAGTATCTAAATGTATATATATTTATACATATTTTGTGGTATTTACTGAGCATTCACTATGTGGTAAGCACTTGGGGTAATAATAATAATAATAATAGTAATGTTGGTATTTGTTAAGCACATACTAGCTGCCAAGCACTGTTCTGAGCTCTGGGGTAGATACAAGGTGATCAGTTTGTCCCGTGGAGGGCTCGCGGTCTTCATCCCCATTTAACAGATGAGGTAACTGAGGCACAGAAAAGTTAAGTGACTTGCCCAAGGTCACTTGATAGAGGGTAGATGCAAGCTAATACAAGCAAGCAGGTACAAGCAAGGGTAGATACAAGCTAATCAGTTTATACCCAGAACAGTCCCACATGGGGCTCACAGTCTTGATCCCCATTTTACAGATGAGGGAACTGAGCTGCAGAGAAGTGAAGTGACTTGCCCAAGGTCACACAGCAGACAAGTGGTGGAGTCAGGATCAGAATCCCAGCCCCGTGATTTATCCACTAGGCCACACTGCTTCTCATCTATTGAGTGTCTACTATGTGCAGGGCACTGAACGAAGTGACTGGGAGTGTTCCATCGAGGTAAAAGACTCAATCCCTCAATCAAGGAAAGCAGAAATAACATTATTTACAGATAGAAAGGAAAAGGGAAAGGAAACATAGTAAGTGAATAAATAACCTTCGGAAGAGCCTTGGGCCTGAAACCCAGAGGTCCTGGGTTCAAGTCCGGGCTCTGACACCCATTCGCTGTCTGACTTTGGGCGAGTCACTTTACCTTCTCATATCTCAGTTTCCCCAGAAGTAAATTAGGGGTAATAATACCTGAACCCTACCTCGCAGGGGTGTTGCGAGAGGTAAATAACTAAATAATTTAAGGCACTTTGGGAATAAAAACACCACCTAGAAACAGGTTTTCAGTGCTTAGAACGGTGCTTGGCCCAGAGTAAGAGCTTAACAAATGCCATCATCATCATTATTATTATTATTACATAGAAGTACCTGTAAATCAACATGTGAATAGCATTATGGATATGAGTGCACAAGTATGTAAGTGTAGACCGTAAGCTCCTTGTGGACAGGGAATGTGTCTACAAACTCTGTTGCACTGTACCCTCCCCATAGCTTAGTACAGTGCATAGCACACAGTAAGCACTCCCTAAATGTCATTGATTGCCATAAAAGTGCTGAGGGAGTAGTGGGGAGGACATGGCCTCAGGAAATTAATAATAATAATAATGGTATTTGTTAAACACTTTCCGGGGATCGAGAACCATTCTAGGCACCAGGCGTAAAATAATCCAGCTGGATGCAGTCCCTTTCCCACAAGGGCTTCACAGTCAAAGGAGAGAGAAACGGGTATTTCATCTCCGTTTAACAGATGAGGAAACAAAGGCACAGAGTAGTAAAGTGACTCATCCAAGGTCATACGGCGGGCAAGTGGAAGAGCTTACTAGGGCCCAGGTCCTCAGACTCCCGGGCTCATGTTCTTTCCTTTAGGCCATGCTGCTTCTACAGAATTGAGGAAAGCTCCGGGAATAGGTGGGATTTAAAGATGGCTTGAAGAGAGAGGGCCCTCCAGGCATGGGGAACTAACTGAGCAAGGGGCCAGAGACCGAAGAGGAGAGAGAGAGGGTCAGTGAGCCAGACCATTTAAGAGCACAGTTAATGTAAATATATACAAAACATTAGGAGGGACGCACCGAAGTGCTGAGGCCGTTGGAAGAAACGATGAGACGATTCGGCTGGATGGCTATTGATAAATCTATTTCAGGTTTAGTGGGGCAGAGGTAAAATCATTTTGTTCCAAAGCTGGTTAAAAGTAATCGTGCGATTGTCTGTTTTCTTTAAAAGCAGTTTTCCACCCGCTGACTGATGGATTGACTCTCTGCCAGTTTAGGCACACGAGACTCAAAACCTGATTTCGGTTTAGCTTACTATCTTAAAGGCACTTCTACACTACCTAACTACTTCCGTACCGGCTCCCTTCCTAGAATTTTTGAATGTTTCTTACAAACTCTATTACTCAAGCACTAACTTATTTACAAAACCCCCTTTCCTTCTCCCTTTATGTAATTCATTTTTTCTGTCTTCGCCATACATTGTATTGCCCTCGAGGGCAAGGATCATGTCTACTCATTTCTCTCCCAAGTTATCAGTACAATCAAGCAATCAATCAATGGTGTTAATTGAGCGGTGACGCTCCCCTCTTTGAAAACCTTATTAAAAGCACAGTTCTTCCAAGACACCTTCCCAGACTGAGCCCTCATTTCCTCTTCTCCCACTCCCTTCCAGGTCGCCTTTGCACCTGGCTCCCTTTATTCCACCTTTTATTCACCCTCCCTCAGCCCCACAGCGCTTATGTACTTACCCGTAATTTATTCATTTAGATTCATGTCTTTCTCCCCCTCTAGACTGTAAGTTCATTGTGGGCAGGGAACGTATCTACCAACTCCGTTAATAATGTTGGTATTTGTAGACTGTGCCCTCCCAAGTGCTTAGTAAAGATTTCTCTGCACACAGGAAGTGCTCGATAAATATGATGGACAGGAAGTGCTCAATAAATATAATGCATTGATTGATCGATCGATTGACTTGCTGTGTTTTAAGCGTTTGGAAGAGTTGGGAGACTTATCTCGGCCCCAAAGCCTCCGCTCACAGTAGAAGCTTAATTAACATGATCGATCGATCGATTGATAAACTGCTAAAATCACTCCCCCTCATCAGCCTTATAATAATAATAATGATGTTGCGTTTTGTTAAGCGCTTACATGTGCAGAGCACGGTTCTAAGCGCTGGGGCAGATACAGGGTAATCAGATCGTCCCACGTGAGGCTCGCAGTTAATCCCCATTTTCCAGATGAGGGAACTGAGGCACAGAGAAGTGAAGTGACTCGCCCACAGTCACACAGCTGACAAGTGGCAGAGCCGGGAGTCGAACTCATGACCTCTGACTCCGAAGCCCAGGCTCTTTCAGCCTTATTTGAGGCCGTTAAAATCTCTCATCATTAACAGACTTTTTAAAATAATCAAGAAAGTTCTTATATTAAACACAATCAAAAGTAAGGGGGGGGGGGGCGCCTGAATGCAGCCTAGGAGAAGTTATCTTCCTTCGTAATCAAACGGCAATTTGTTGCTAAGTAACGCACTTAGTAGCCGAGCTTCTGCCCCGTCAGGGAGGGATTCCAAATCATCCGAGCGAATTGTTGTAAACTATAAATAATTCTGACTCATTTTCTTGAAAAAATTTGCAATATGAAGGGGCAAGGGGTATGGCAAATGCACTGATCAGCCCTAGCAGAGTGAAGGAATGTGTTTGGGGATGATATTAGAGAGATTACGGGGGTGAATTTGGGGTGAGTCTTTTCCCTTTCTGCGCTGTGGATGCGTCTCGGCTAATGGGGCCATCTTTATCCGATGAGGATCTCTCAACAGGGTCCAAATTGAAGACTGCACAGGTACTGCATTCTGCCCAATGCCCACTGACCATCTATTCACATGCAAGCAGATTCACAGAGTGGCCTAGTGGAAAGAGCATAGTCCTGAGAGTCAGGGGACCTGCGTTCTAGTCCCGGCTCTGCAATCTGTGTGACCTTGAGCAGGTATCTTAACTCCTCTGGCTGCCTCGGTTTCCTCATCTGTAAAATGCAGAGTCGACACTTACTCTCAACCTTACTTAATGGTGGTGATGATGTTGGTATTTGTTAAGTGCTTACTGATAATAATAACAATGTTGGTGTTTGTTAAGCGCTTACTATGTGCCGAGCACTGTTCTAAGCCCTGGGGTGGACACAGGGGAATCAGGTTGTCCCACGTGGGGCTCACAGTCTTAATCCCCATTTTACAGATGAGGGAACTGAGGCCCAGACAAGGTAAGTGACTTGCCCACAGTCAAACAGCTGACAAGTGGCAGAGCCGGGAGTCGAACCCATGACCTTGATTCCGAAGCCCACGCTCTTTTCACTGAGCCACACTGCTTCTCCAGACTTACTTAGACTGTGAGCCCCTTGGGAGATAGGACTAGGTTCAGTGGCTTCTTCCCCACCGCTTTCAAAGATGCGCATGTCTCTCCTAACCTAAAAAACCTTCCCTTGAACTTACGGCTCCCTTCGATTATCGCCCCATCTCCCTCTTACCATTCCTCTCCAAACTCCTTGAGCGAGTTGTATACAGCCACTGTCTCAAGTTCCTCGCCTCCAATTCTCTCCTTAACTCCCTCCGATCTGGCTTCCATTCCCTTTACTCCACAAAAACTACGCTCTCCAAGGTCACCAGTGATCACCCTCTTGCCAGATCCAACGGTCTCTACCCCATCCTAATTCTCCTCGATATCTCCGCTGCCCTAGACACCGTCGACCGTCCCTTCTCCTGGAAACATTATCCGAACTTGGCTTCACTTAACACTGTCCTCTCCTGGTTCTCCTCCTATCTCTCAGGCCATTCATTCTCAGTCTCTTTCTTGGGCTCCTCCTCTGTCTCCCACCCTCTAACTGCACTGTGCCTCTAAAGATTTAGTTCTGGGTCCCCTGAAAGTAGTGTGGCTTAGTGGAAAGAGCACGAGCTTGGGAGTCAGAGGTTGTGGGTTCTAATCCCAGATCTGCCGCTTGTCAGCTATGTGACTGTGGGCAAGTCACTTCACTTCTCTGGGCCTCAGTTACCTCATCTGGAAAATGGGGATTAAGAACGGGAGCCCCACCTGGGACAACCTGAAAACCTTGTATCTCCCCCAGCGCTTAGAACAGTGCTGGGCACGTAGTAAATGCTTAACGAATACCATCATCATTATCATTATTATTACCCACTCCCTTGAAGAACTCATTCGCTCCCCTGGTTTCCATTACCACCTCTATGCGGATGCTACCCAAATCTCCATCTCCAGCCCTGATCTCTCTCCCTCTCTGCACTCACATTTCCTCCTGCCTTCAAGACATCTCTACTTGGATGTCCTGCCATCACCTTAAACTTAACATCCCTGGCTCAGTGGAAAGAGCACGGGCTTTGGAGTCAGGGCTCATGAGTTCGAATCCCAGCTCTGCCACTTGTCAGCTGTGTGACTGTGGGCAAGTCACTTACCTTGTCTGTGCCTCAGTTCCCTCATCTGTAAAATGGGGATTAAGACTGTGAGCCCCACGTGGGACAACCCGATTCCCCTGTGTCTACCCCAACGCTTAGAACAGTGCTCGGCACATAGTAAGCGCTTAACAAATACCAACATTATTATTATTATTATTATTAAAACAGAACTCCTTATCTGCCCACCCAAACCCTGTCCTTCCCCTGTCTTTCATATCACTGTAGATGACACCACCATCCCTCCCGTTTCATAAGCCCATATCCTAGACATTATCCTTGACTCCTCTCTCTCATTCAACCCACATATTTAATCCGTCGTTAAATCCTGTTGGTTCCACCTTCACTCCACCATTTCCTCTCCATACAAACTAGTACCACAATGATACAATCACTCATCCTATCCTGCTTGGGTTACTGCCTAAGCCTCCTTACTGAACTCTCCCCACTCCAGTCCATACTTTACTCCACTGCCTGGATCAATTTTCTACAAAAACGTTTCCCCACCGTCTCAAGTTCACATCCTGTCTCTGGCCTGGAACACCCTCCCTCCTTATATCCGGCAGACCTTTACTCTCCCCGCTTCAAAGCCTTATTGACAGCGCTTCTCCTCCAAGAGGCCTTCCCTGACTAAGCCTTCATTTTCTCTTCTCCCACTCTCTTCTGCGTCACCCTGCGTTGCTCCCTTTATTCATTCCCCCTCCGAGCCCCACAGAACTTAAGTACATATCTGAAATGTATTTATTTTTACCAGTGTCTGTCCTCCCTGTCTAAACCGTAAGCTCATGGTGGGCAGGGAATGTGTCTTATGTCAGTGTGTTTTATTGTATTGTACTCTCCCAACAGCTTAGTACGGTAATCTGCATAAAGTTAAGGGTCAATAAATGCAATTGACTACGTCCGACCTGAATATCTTCCGTCTCCCACAGCGCTTGGCACATAGAAAATACCTAACAAACGCCACAGTTATGAAGGCCTGTTTACCTGCTCCACCCTGCCTTGGTGATAGCTATTAGCGGCTCATATGCTGGGGCTAGTGCATTCTACATTGAGAATCTTCAATATAAAGTTTCTACCTGGAAGAGTTAAAAGCAGCCCTCCACCCCATTCTTTCCATTTTCCTTCATTTAAAGATTGACTTTTGTGGTGATTCAGGAGGGGATCGCTTACCCGCTCACCTGAGTTCAACTGACCTCGCAGAGAAATCAATCGATGGTATTACCGAATGCCAACCATGTGCAGAACACAGTATTGAATTGCAGAAGAATGCACTAGAACTAGTATAAAAGATTCCTGCTCTCGAGGTACTTACTAGTAAGTAGAAACGCTTCTCACGAGCCCCGTTATTATGAATTCTTGGGTCGGATCTTCTAAGTTGTGGCTGGACAGATCTCTCTTTTGGTTCTACGGCTGTCCTTCCACGCACAGATATTTGGAACTGAAAAGATTATTGGAACATTTCATTTCCTCCCAACTTTCAAGGTAGGTATAGTCACGGTTATCCAGAACGAGAACCCCACCAAGTATTCATTCATTCATTCTTTCAATCGTATTTAATAATAATAATGTTGGTATGTGTTAAGCACTTACTACGTGCAGAGCACTATTCTAAGCGCTGGGGTAGATACAGGGTCATCAGGTTGTCCCACGTGAGGCTCACAGGTAATCCCCATTTTACAGATGAGGGAACTGAGGCACAGAGGAAGTGAAATGACTTGCCCACAGTCACACAGCGGACAAGTGGCAGAGCCGGGATTCGAACCCATGACCTCTGACTCCCAAGCCCGTGCCCCTTCCACTGAGCCACGCTGCTTCTCATAATAACAGTGTTGGTATTTGTTAAGCGCTTACTCTGTGCAGAGCACTGTCCTAAGCGCTGGGGGAGATACAGGCTCATCAGGTTGTCCCACGTGAGGCTCATAATCTAAATGCCCATTTTCCAGATGAGGTCACTGAGGCCCAGAGAAGTGAAGTGACTTGCCCACAGTCACACAGCTGACACGTGGCAGAGGCGGGATTCGAAACCACGACCTCTGACTCCCAAGCCTGTGCTCTTTCCACTGAGCCACGCTAGTACGGTGCTCCGCACATAACAGGCCCTCAATAATTACCACTGATTATAGATTGGTTGATATTAACTGAGTGATCATGTTGTGCGTGAGCACACTTGGCTCCTCTAATGCCAACCTCCTCTCTGTACTACGAACTCATCTATATCATCGCCAACCGCTCGCCCACGTCCTGCCTTTGCCCTGGAACACCCTCCCCCTTCAAAGCCGGCCGACAACTGCTCTCCCCACCCTCAAATCCTTACGGAAGGCACATCTCCAAGACGTCTTTCCCAACTAGGCCCTCGTTTCCTCTTCTCCCGCTCCCTTCCGTGTCACCCTTGCTCTTGGATTTGCCCCCTCGGCCCCACGACACCTACGTACATATCCGTAATTTATTTACGCATATTAACGGGCACCATATTTAGCACCTGGGAGGGTTCAACCCAACAGAGTCGGTAGACAAGTTTCCTGCCCACGATGAGCTTACAGTCTCATGGCTCAGTGGAAAGAGCCCGGGCTTCGGAGTCAGAGGTCATGGGTTCGACTCCCGGCTCTGCCCCTTGTCAGCTGGGTGACTGTGGGCAAGTCACTTCATTTCTCTGTGCCTCAGTGACCTCATCTGTAAAATGGGGATTAAGGCTGTGAGCCTCACGTGGGACAACCTGTTTACCCTGTATCTACCCCAGCGCTTAGAACAGTGCTCTTCACATAGTAAGCCCTTAACAAATACCAACATTATTATGAGAAGCAGCGTGGCTCAGTGGAAAGAGCCCGGGCTTGGGAGCCAGAGGTCATGGGTTCACATCCCGCATCAGCCACTTGCCAGCTGTGTGACCGTGGGCAAGCCACTTAACGTCTCTGTGCCTCAGTTACCCCATCTGTAAAATGGGGATTAAGGCTATGAGCCCCACGTGGGACAACCTGGTTACCTTGTATCTCCCCCAGCGCTTAGAACAGTGCTTGGCACATAGTAAGCGCTTAACAAATACCAACATTATTATTATTATTGTTAGTATAGTGCTCTGGCACAGGAAGCACTCAATAAATATCACTGGTTGATTCACTGGGGCAATTAAGCCAATTCAGGAACATTTGTCTTTTCCTAAAATTTCTCGTCCTTACCAGAAACATAAACCCATGGACAATAGCCATTACTAGTTCAGTCTATAGCCCACCTACTCTAGTGGGCTCTCTGACGACGTTTAGAGGATCGGGACATCCATCCATCCTACACGCTTTGGGATGGACAATCCAATGACTCCGGCCACTTTTTTTTTTTTAAATTGTACTCGTTAAGTGCTTACTATGTGCCAATCACTGTTGGCACTAGGGTAATAATAATAATGTTGATATTTGTTAAGCGCTTACTATGTGCAGAGCACTGTACTAAGCACTGGGGGAGGTACAGGGTCATCAGGTTGTCCCACGTGAGGCTCACAGTTAATCCCCTTTTTACAGATGAGGGAACTGAGGCCCAGAGAAGTGAAGTGACTTGCCCACAGTCACACAGCTGCCAAGTGGCAGAGCCGGGATTCGAACTCGTGACCTCTGACTCCCAAGCCCGGGCTCTTTCCACTGAGCCATGTTGCTTCTCTAGCCACGCTGGTAGATACAAGTTATTAAGGTTGGACACAACCTTCTCCTCTTCTGCCATGACTTTCCCTGTAGGGAAATATGTACATACCTGTAATTCATTTATTTATATTGCTGTCCGTCTCCCACCTCTAATAATAATGTCGGTATTTGTTAAGCGCTTACTACATGCTGAGCACTGTTCTAAGTGCTGGGGTAGATACAGGGTCATCAGGTCGTCCCACGTGAGGCTCACAGTTAATCCCCATTTTCCAGATGGGGTAACTGAGACCCAGAGAAGTGAAGTGACTCGCCCACAGTCACACAGCTGACAAGTGGCAGAGCCGGGACTCGAACCCATGACCTCTGACTCCGAAGCCCAGGCTCTTTCCACTGAGCCATGAGACTGTAAGCTCATCGTGGGCAGGAAACCAGTCTACCAAATCTGTTGTGTTGAACTCTCCCAGATGCTAAATATGGTGCTCTGCACCCAGTAAGCTCTCAATAAATACTACTGATGGATCAATAAATACCATTGATTGATAGGGATCGGTTGTGGACCCCCCACGTCCAAAGAGGTATCCAAACCTCATGAACTTAGACTGTAAGCCCGTCAGAGGGCAGGGACTGTCCCTATCTGTTGCCGATTTGTACACTCCTAGCGCTTAGTACAGTGCTCTGCACAAAGTAAGCGCTCAATAAGTACTATTGAATGAACTTTATATCAATAAAGAGGGAAAAGGGCAAGAATAATAATAATAATAACAATGGTGGTATTTGTTAAGCGCTTACTATGCGCAAAGCACCATTCTAAGCGCTGGGGGGATACAAGGTGATCCGGTTGTTCCAGGTGGGGCTCGCAGTCTTAATTCCCCATTTTCCAGATGAGGTAACTGAGGCCCAGAGAAGCGAAGTGACTTGCCCAAAGTCACACAGCTGGCAAGCGGCAGAGCCGGGAATCGAACCCATGACCTCTGACTCCCAAGCCCGGGCTCTTTCCACTGAGCCACGAGGTGGATTGGAAATTCTGGCCCTTGGTTCCAAAAGAGCATGAGCCCCACGTGGGACACGGATTGTGTCCAACCTGATTAGCTTGCGTCTAGCCCAGCGCTTAGTAGAGTACCGGGCACAGAATAAGTATTTAATCAATACCATTTTTTTAAAAGTGGCCCTAGATAGTCCAGGAGAGGCCTGAGCAATGGTGGCGATCGAGGCCTGGGATGGAGGAAGGAGAGGGGCAGGAAAGGGCAATGTGAGCCAGCTCAGGGCGGCATCCCGAGCCTCAAGGGGGAGAATAATTTCGCTGGCTGGGATCAGCCCCGTGGCACCCAAGAACTGGAATCCCCGTGTCCATTTGTCAAGGCTACGGGTAGGTAGATACGATGAAGTTTGAAGAGAAGCAGCCTGGCTCAGTGGAAAGAGGGCTTGGGAGTCCGCGGTCGTGAGTTCGAAGCCCGGCTCTGCCGCTTGTCAGCTGGGTGACTGTGGGCGAGTCACTTCACTTCTCTGGGCCTCAGTTCCCTCATCTGGAAAATGGGGGTTCACTGAGAGCCTCACGTGGGACAGCCTGATGACCCTGTATCTCCCCCAGCGCTTAGAACGGTGCTCGGCACGGAGTAAGCACTTAATAAATACCAACATTATTATTGTTAAGAAAAGATGCCTGGGATATGTTTGGGGCTGTTGATTTATTATCAATAATAATAATGATATTAAAGGTAAAGCAGCAACACACGGTGGCTAGAGCACGGGCCCGGGAGTCAGAAGATCATGGGTTCTAACCCCAGCTCTGCCACTTGTCCGCTGTGTTACCTTAGGCGAGTCATTGCACTCCTTGGTGCCTCAGTTACCTCATCTTTAAAATGGGGATTGAGATTGCGATCCCCATGAGGGACACAGGCTGTGTCCAACACAATCTGCTTGTATTCAACCCAGCGCTCCGTACAGTGCCTAGCACGTAGCGCTCAACGAATACCATCATCATCTTTATTAATAATAATAATAATAATGATGATGGTAGTTAAGTGCTTACTATGTGCAAAGCACTGTTCTAAGCGGTGGGGTGGGGGGGGGAACAAGGTGATCAGATTATCCCAAGTGGGGCTCACAGTCTTAATCCCCGTTTTACAGATGAGGGAATTGAGGCCCAGAGAAGTGAAGTGACCTGCCCAAAGTCACACAGGTGACGACTGGCAGAGCCGGGATTAGAACCCAAGACCTCTGACTCCCAAGCCCGGGCTCTTGCCGCTGAGCCACGCTGCTTCTTAATTGTAGAAGCATTATTATTAAGATTTTAAGATTTTACTATGGGCCAAGCGCAGTGCAATCCGATCAGACGACAGTCCCCGTCCTCATGTGGCTGACAATCGCGGAGTGAAAGAGAACAGGCATTTTATACCCATTTTACAGAGGAGGAAACTCATTAAACGACACACGGTATGGGTTGATTTCGGGACTTTAATACAGTTTCCAAATGGCTTTTGTGTTATTTAGAGATAATCAAGGTAAGTCCAGGCAAGCAATTACTAAAAGGCAGACTCGGGAAATACAAGGACACTAATGGGTAGCGGAAATTTATGCCCTTTCCACTGCTTTCCGTAAAGATGAATTGAATAGTGGGTGTTGCCCATCCCCAAATCCCCATTCTGCAGTCATCGCGGAGGATCTGAGAATTGCCTTTTGTCTGCTGTGAGACTTGGGGCAAGTCACTTCACTTCCCTGTGCCTCAGTTCTCTCATCTGTAAAATGGGGATTTAGAGCATGAGCCCTATGTGGAACAGGGACTGTGTCCGACCTGATTAGCTTGTATCTACCCAGCGCTTAGAATGATGCCTGGCACGTAGGAAACGCTTAACAGATACCATAATTATTAGCAGTAGTAGTATTATTATTGGAGGAGGAGTGAAAGGATGTTGAGGCCTCAGCTGCAAATCTAAGTCTTAAGGAGACAAGAAAAAGCATTCACTCTACAGCTGGAATTAGAAACTGGTTCAACACCCAGACTAACTCATTTCTAGTCCATTTTCCAACAGGGCACAGAACCCACCCTTCCGTTGAGGATTCTTCCTTGGCTTGCAAGGTAAGACGGTATAATAACCGTTCACATCACCCAAACAGAAAACATATTTTTATTAATCAGCACTAAGCCGTTTCTGAAGGAAGCAATTTAATTAGACTTGCAATACAATAAACCATCGGTCATTAAAAACCTATTAGTGTCCTAGCATTTCGTGAGTCCGCCTGCCTTCAAGTAATTGCTTGCCTGGCCTTACCTGGGTTATCTCTAATTAAATACAAGAGCCATTTGGCAATTCTATTAAAGTCCCGAAATCAACCTATATTAGCAAAGAAATTTAGAGTTAAAGCTTCCACCTTAGCTGCTTCTCATCCCTCTGGCCCAGGCACTGCCCAGGGGAGAATTTCACAACTTCGAAAATGGAGAGAGTCCAGAGAACCACAAAGAAAATGGTGGGAGGGCAAGAACGTGCGGTCGGTGAGGAAAGGCCAAAGGAATTGTGATTCTACATACTGAAAAAGAGCAGGCCGGTGGGAGGAGCGGGAGGAGGAGATTGGACCTCATATGAGAAATGATACGGATGTTGAAAAAGCATTCGGGGCAGGAAGTGTGTCGATCAGTCCCCTCTTGTCTCTCCCCAGAGCTTAGTACAGTGCTTGGCGCCTTGTGTTGATTAAAAGTCACAAATGAAATGTAAACCCTAAGTCAGACTGATGTAATCGCTAATAATACTAAGGGATTCTGAGAACAGAATTCGCTTCCTCTGAATACCGAGGAAGAAGAGGGCACAAGGCATTCGGATCCTGCTATTGTTCTCGTCCGTCCGTCTCCCCCGATCAGACCGTGCGCCCGTCAGAGGGCAGGGACCGTCTCTATCTGTTACCGATCTGTACATTCCAAGCGCTTAGTACAGTGCTCTGTACATAGTAAGCGCTCAATAGATACTATTGAATCTGCTTCCTTGCTCTATTCCTGGATCACACAGTGCTCTCCCGAGATCTGTTTTCTCATCTTTCAAATGGGCATGATAGTTATCTCTCCCTGGAATTCTCGGAAAATGTTCCAGACTAAGCCCCCCCACCCTTTTCCTCTGTTCCGCCACCACATCGCCCTGACTCGCTCCCTCTGCTCTACCCCGCCTCCCCACCCCACAGCACTTGTGTATATACGTATATATTCATTATTTTATTTATTTTATTAATGACGTGTGTATATCTATGATTCTATTTATTTATTTTGATGCTACTGATGCCCGTTTATTCGTTTTGATGCCTGTCTCCCCCTTCTAGACTGTGAGCCCATTGTGGACAGGGATTCTTTCTATTTGCTGCTGAATTGTACTTTCCAAGTGCTTAGTACAGTGCTCAGTAAATACGATGGAAGGAAGGAAGGAAGGAAGGAAGGAAGGAAGGAAGGAAGGAAGGAAGGAAGGAAGGAAGGAAGGAAGGAAGGAAGGAAGGAAGGAAGGAAGGAAGGAAGGAAGGAAGGAAGGAAGGAAGGAAGGAAGGAAGGAAGGAAGGAAGGAAGGAAGGAAGGAAGAAGGAAGGAAGGAAGGACCTTAGAGTGGATTTGGGGCTAGAGGAAGCTTGTCCAACATGTATTAAATGAGGTGATGTCCTGGAGAAGAAGGAGATCCTGAGTCTGTGGGATGCTTTGGAAGACATCACTACAGACCCCGTGCCCTTATTTCCCGTGGACTGAAAGAAAGACTTGGGAGCAGTCGGGAGGGATATGAGGAGATGTCGGTGGAACTGATAAACATGGGAATTGGTGAATTTTGTAGGCCCAGTGGAATTTATGCAGAGCAGGAGATTTTTTTTAAAACTGCAGAGCCAGACTTGCCACAGAAAATACTTCGAATATCTAGAGAAATTGAGAGGACGACTTAGTGCTGGACAACGGCCAGCGGCTCTTTTGATGGCGTGAAGGACTGTAATTGGACATCTCAGCTTGACCTGGTAGAAAGAGCGCGGGGCTGGAGGACAAGAGACCTGGGTCCTAATCCCAGCTCTACCATTTGCCTGCCGTGTGACACTGGGCAAATAACTGAACTTCTCTATGCCTCGGTTTCCTCATCTGTAAAAGGGGGAGTAAATGCCTGTTCTTCCTGACCTGATTCTATTGTATCTACCCCAGAGTTAGCACAGTGCTTGGACCACAGATATTGGCCTCGCCCTCAACCCCACAGCACTTACGTATATATCTATAAATTGTATATTATCAATGATATATTTATATTACTCTCCAGATGGTAAGCTCGATGTGGGGAGGGAACATTTCTACCAACTCTGTTGTACTGTACTCTTCCGAGCATTCAGTACAGTGCTCTGCACACAAGTAAGCACTCAATAAGTAACCTTGATGATGATGATAGTGATCATCATGATTGTGGTCGAGGCCGAGTGGTTAAGGCGATGGACTGGAAATCCACTGGGGTTTCCCCGCGCAGGTTCGCATCCTGCCGACTACGTCTCTCTCTTTGTAGAAGCAGCGTGGCTTGTAGAAGCAGCGTGGCTCAGTGGCAAGAGCACGGGCTTAGGAATCAGAGGCCCTGGGTTCTAATCCCGGCTCCGCCGCTTGTCAGCGGTGTGACTTTGGGCAAGTCACTTCACTTCTCGGTGCCTCAGTGACCTCATCTGGAAAATGGGGATGAAGACTGTGAGCCTCCCGTGGGGCAACCTGGTTACCCTGTATCTACCCCAGCGCTTAGAACAGTGCTCTGCACGTAGTAAGCGCTTAACAAATACCAACATTATTATTATGATGATAGCAAGCACATTATTACAATTACCACCATTATCATTATGGGCTGGGGAATTCTACACAGTGTTTAATCCTTGCCCTACTAGATGCCTACGTCATGCCACTCCCTTGATGCCACCTGCCTTCAAAATCAGGGAAAACATCATAAACACAGAGTTTCTCCTTTATCCTTTCCAGGCCTTCCCTGAGAACAACAAAATCTTCATCCCCACCCCCCTTTTCCCTCCACTATTGCCTCCGAACGGTGAATTCCCCCAAGCTGCGGTCGAGACCCACCTGTTCTTCCAGCAAGCACTTCTTCCCGTCACCTTTCTTGGTTTCTTCTCCGAACCATGCCCAGAAACTCAAAGTTTTCTGAGCTGTCAAAAGCTACACTTTGTTCTTATTTAAAAGACAGAATAGGAGACCTCTCCATCTGCGGTCTTAGCGGCAGGCACAGCCCTGATGGATACGTTTTGACAAGGGATACGCGTTTGAGAAAAATAACTCCGGCTCTAGAAGGTTGGCATTTCTAACTATAGAACAGTAATGGCGAGGGAAAAAAGGCTTTAAAAAGCTGGTCTTTCCTCATTAGGTTGTCCATTTTCACTGTTGGAAAGTTGGGGATTAAGAAGAGTTCTACACATTTCTTTTCCTCCTTGTATTTTTCTCAAGTTTTTATTGTAGTTTTGAGGATTTATTCTTTAGACAAATGGACACGTAACTATTCTTCTGGCTTCATCCTTTTTCAGTAGGCTCTTGTAAAGGCCTGGATACAGGCATCACAGAAATTTGGATCAAATCAAGCAATCAATCCATGTATCTGTTTCCCTAGCTATACTGTAAACTCCTTAATCAATCCATCAATTATATATTATAGATGAGTGACTACTGAGTGCACAGCATGTTCTAAGCACTTGGGACAGTGCAGCGTGGCTCAATGGAAAGAGTCTGGGCTTTGGAGTCAGAGGTCATAGGTTCGAATCCCGGCTCGGCCACTTGTCAGCTGTGTGACTTTGGGCAAGTCACTTAACTTCTCTGTGCCTCAGTTACCTCATCTGTAAAATGGGGATTAAGACTGTGAGCCCCACGTGGGACAACCTGATTCCCCTGTGTCTATCCCAGCGCTTAGAACAGTGCTCGGCACATAGTAAGCGCTTAACAAATACCAACATTACAATACAACAGAGTTAGTAGACACGTTCCCTGCCCACATCAAGCTTGTGGTTTAGAGGGGATCAAAATGCCATATTGTCTGAAGCTTCTAACTGCGCATTTCAAACTCGCAAAATGACTGCCATCTGTCTACTTCACTGCGTGCTGAGCGGTCCAAGGTTCAGAAGGGTCAAATAATAATAAATGGCGGAAACTAAAAGCTTGCAGAACAAGATCAGAATTGATTACTGATTTCTATTCCTAGCCCTCACCCATTAGACTGTAAGGCCGTCAATGGGCAGGGATTGTCTCTGTTGCCGAATTGTCCATTCCAAGCGCTTAGTACAGTGCTCTGCACATAGTAAGAGCTCAATAAATACTATCGAATCAATGAATGAATGACTGATAGTCATCATCAACAATGGTATTCACTGAGCACTTATTATGTGCAGAGCACAGTATTAAGGGCTTGGGAGAGTTCTAACTCAAACAGAATTATACCCATTGCTTACCGTAATCCAATCCAAATGTTAACCCTAGTCTTAACCCGCAAAATTACCTTCATTCCCAGAACTAATCTTAATATTAATTTAATCAAAACTCTGTTATTAACGCTAATCCCCACACCTTATCTGAGCCCTTAAGTAACTGACTATCTACATCACCTAGAGAAGCAGCATGGTGTAGTGGGTACAGCACGGGCCTGGGAGTCAGAAGGTCGTGGGTTCCAATCCTGACTCTGCCATGTGTCTGGGGTGTGACTTTGGGCAAGTCACTTCACTTCTTTGTGACTCAGTCACCTCCTCCGTATAATGTATAATGGGACTGTACAGTGCTGTGCACATAGTAAGTGCTCAGTAAATAAATAAATACGATTGAATGAATGACTGTGAGCCCCTTGTGAGACAGGGATTGTGTCCAACCTGATCTGCTTGTATCCACCCCAGTGCTTAGTACAGTGCCTGGCACACAGTAAGCGTTCAATAAATACCATAATAATAAATAACATAATTATTACTTACCCCTAATACCTTTTTAAACCTAACTTCCCACCCAAATTTCCACTCTACTTCCAGACCAATTCCTAAACCTAGCCTAAACACTAACCTCAAATCTGCTCCTGACTTCCCTAACCTTAACCTTACTATGGAATTATCATATCCATAATTTATTTATATATAATCATGTTTGTCTTTCCTTAGGAGAAGGACCTAGGAGTCAGAATCCTGGCTCTGCCACTTGTCTGCTGTGTAACCTTGGGCAAGTCACTTTACTTCTCTGTACCTCAGTTACCTCATCTGCAAAATGGAGATTGAGACTGTGAGCTCCACGTGGGACAGAGTCTGTGTCCAACTCGATTTGCTCGTATCCACCTCGGCGCTTAGTACAGTGCCTGGCGCATAGTAAGTGTTTAACAAATATCATTATTTTTTTTTCCTCGACTGTAAGCTCCTTTTGGGCCCAGAATATTTCTCCCAACTCTGCTTATTTCACTCTCCCAGGCGCTTAGTAGAAGGCTTAACAAACATTAAGTGCTCAAAAGAGAAGCAGCGTGGCTCAGTGGAAAGAGCCTGGGCTTGGGAGTCAGAGGTCATGGGTTCGAATCCCTGCTCTGCCACTTGTCAGCTGTATGACTGTGGGCGAGTCACTTAACTTCTCTGTGCCTCAGTGACCTCATCTGTAAAATGGGGATTAACTGTGAGCCTCAGGTGGGACAACCTGATGACCCTGTATCTACCCCAGCGCTTAGAACAGTTCTTAGAACAGAACAGAACACATAATAAGCGCTTGACAAATACCAACATTATTATTATCATTAAAAAATATAAATGATTAATTGAATCTTGATCCTAGATTTGACGAAGAATTAGGTGGAGAATGGGGATTAAGAGCGTGAGCATTAAGAGCGTGAGCCTCATGAGGGACAGAGACTGTGTCCAACCTGATTAACTTGTATCTCCTCCAGCCCTCTGCTCCTCCCCATCTCCCTTCCCCTCCCCTCAGCACTGTGCTCATTTGTATATATTTTCATTACCCTATTTATTTCGTTAAGGAGGTGTACATCGCCTTCATTCTATTTATCGTGATTAACTTGTCTTGTTTTTGTCCATCTGTCTCCCCCGATTAGACTGTAAGCCCGTCAATGGGCAGGGATTGTCTCTATTGCCAAATTGCACATTCCAAGCACTTAGTACAGTGCTCTGCACATAGTAAGCGCTCAATAAATACTATTGAATGAATAAATACTCTACCATTCTCGGCTACAGAAGGAAGAGACAAGCAGAGGCCTACCCATTCCATTCCTAGCTTGGCCAGTGGCTGGCGAGCGGACGGCAATCTGCTACAAGTCAAAACTCACCCGTGCTGGGCGACGGCGGCACGGGAGAGAGTCGAGGACGGAGACTCAAGTTTACCGTGCGGAAGGAAGCAACGGTAAACCGTTCTCTTATTTTTACCAAGGAAATTCTCTGGATCCACTCCCGGAACGATTGCGGATGGAGGTGGGGCTTCTAGGAGAGATGCGTCCACGGAGTCGCTATGGGTCGCGGGTGACTCGACCGCATTAGACAAGACCAGATCCCAGCCCTTAGAACAGTGCCTGGCACATAGTAAATGTTTAATAAGTACCAAAATAGTAATTATTAGAAGAAAGTAGAGGAGAAGGAGGAGATTATGGAGGAGGAGGAGAAAGAAGGGAAAAGGTGGTCAGACAAGATGTGATTTAAGATGAGGAAGAAGAGGAGGATGCTGATGATGCTGCCAAACCGAAGAAATGCTATCATTACACTTATTTTTACTTTTTACGGTATTTGTTAAGGGCTTGCTATGTCCCCGGCACTGTACAAAGCACTGGGGTGGATTCAAGCAAATCGGGTTGGACACGGTCTCTGTCCCACGTGGGGCTCAAGGTCTCAACCCTCATTTTACAGATGAGGTAACTGAGGCCCAGAGAAGTGAACTGACTCGCCCAAGGTCACACAGCAGACAAGTGGTGGAGCCGGGATTAGAACCCATGACTTTCTGACTCCCGGGCCCGTGCTCTATTCACTATGGCATGCCATTTTTCTAATCCCCCACGACCCCGAGGGACTCCATATTCTTCTGCAATACTAGCCAAGATGCTCCCGATCACCTCTTTACTGTTCTAAAATATTACTATTATTAGCTGTAGCAATATTAATAATAGTAACTGTGGTATTTGTGAAGTGCTTACTATGGAGTAATGGGAGCAATAAGCTTTAGTAAGCACCCCACGAAGCATTAAACTGAGGGCTTGGGTAATTACAAAAAAAAAAGAATCTAATTCAGACGCACAGAGGACGGAGACATAGAACGGCAGGCTAGAAATACAACGAAAAGTGAAAATGCAATGATAAAAATATCAACAGCGAAATGACACAGAGAGAGGACGTGGAGGGGGTGGGCTCGGCCCACCAGGATGTGGAAGGGATGATCTCCACCATCGGGACGGAGAGAGGGTGGTCTAAGCGCAACGGGACGAGGAGCGGGTGGTCTCAACCCAACGAGATGCGGAGGGGGTGTCGCAAACTAACGGGATGTGGAGTCGGCGGTTCTGAGATATTCCAACCCTCCAGGAAATCAGTCCGGGTGGCCAACCGCCCCGTTCATTCAATAGTATTTATTGAGCGCTTACTATGTGCAGAGCACTGTACTAAGCGCTTGGAATGGACACATCGGTAACAGAGACGGTCCCTGCTTCCCACTGGTCTGTAGTTTGGAAGGAAAGCTTGGTGCCTGTGTGGGCGATGGGGAAAGTCATCAGTGGAACTATCTGTTGCCGAATTGTCCGTTCCAAGCGCTTAGTGCAGTGCTCTGCACGTAGTAAGCGCTCAATAAATGCTATTGAATGAATGAATGGAAACCTCCTTATTCCACCTTTTTCTCTCCCTTCCGATTCCGATTCAGGCTGCGTTTTTTGTGATGCTCTTGCAGCGGCTTCACGCATGACGAAGAAAGATTTCTGGTGACTTTTCCGCTTTAAGGCAGGGCGCAGCATGGACTGATAATAATAATAACAGTTCTGGTATCTGCTATGCGCTTTGCCCGTCGATGGGCAGGGATCGTCTCTATCTGTTGCCGAATTGTACATTCCAAGCGCTTAGTACAGTGCTCTGCACGGAGTAAGCGCTCAATAAATACTATTGAATGAATGAATGTGCCAGGCACTGTGCTAAGCGCTGGGGTGGATACAAGCAATCAGGTTGAACACAGTCCCCGGGAGCCCCAGGTGGGACAAGGACTGTCTCCAACCTGATTTGCTTGGATCCCCTCAGTGCTTAGTACAGTGCCTGACACGTAGTAAGCGCTTAAAAGATGCCATCATCACTACTGATGCCTGCTTACTTGTTTTGATGCCTGTCTGCCCCCCTTCTAATAATAATAATGTTGGTATCTGTTAAGCGCTTACTATGTGCAGAGCACTGTTCTAAGCGCTGGGGTAGATACAGGGTCATCAGATCGTCCCACGTGAGGCTCGCAGTCTTCATCCCCATTTTCCAGATGAGGTCACTGAGGCCCAGAGAAGCGAAGGGACTCGCCCACAGTCACACAGCTGACAAGGGGCAGAGCCGGGAGTCGAACCCATGACCTCTGACTCCGAAGCCCGGGCTCTTTCCACTGAGCCACGCTGCTTCTAGACTGTGAGCCCGTTGTGGGCAGGGATTGTCTCTATTTGTTGCTGAACTGTACTTCCCAAGGGCTTAGTACAGTGCTCTGCGCACAGTAAGCGCTCAATAAATACGACTGAATGAATGAATGAGTGAATGGGGGCGATGAATAGAGGGAGAAAGTTGGGTTGATGCAGAGGGAGTTGAAAAAAAGTCCCATGTGGGGCTCACAGTCTCAATCCCCATTTGTCAGATGAGGTAACTGAGGCCCAGAGAAGTGAAGTGACTTGCCCAAGGTCACACAGCAGACAAGTGGCGGAGCCAGGATTAGAACCCTTGACCTTCTGACTCCCAGGCCCGTGCTCTATCCACTATGCAATGCTGCTTCTCTAATGGAAAAAGCACAGACATGGAAGTCAGAGGACCTAGGTTCTAATCCTGGTTCCGCCACTTGCTTGTTCTGTGACCTTGGGCAAGACTCTTCATTTCTCTGTGCCTCAGTTCCCTCATCTGTAAAATGGCGATTCAACGCCTGTTCGCCCTCCCGCTTAAACTGTGAGATCCCTGTGGGATGGGGGCTCGGCCTGACTGGATTGACTTGTATCTTCCCCAGCTCGTAGAACCGTGCTTGGCGTATAGTAAGTGGTTAAAAAAATGCCATTAAATGAATTTTAAAAATCAGCATGGACCAGTGGAAAGAGCACGGGCCTAAGCGTCAGGAGACCTGGGAAGGAGCGCGGCTCAGTGGAAAGAACCCGGCCTTGGGAGCCAGAGATCATGGGTTCGAATCCCGGCTCCGCCACTCGTCAGCTGGGTGACCGTGGGCAAGTCACTTCACTTCTCTGGGCCTCATTTACCTCATCTGTAAACTGGGGATTAACCGTGGGCCTCAAGTGGGACCACCTGATTGCCCTGTATCTCCCCCAGTGCTTAGAACAGTGTTCCGCACATAGTAAGCGCTTAACAAATACATTATTATTATGCCTGGTTCTACCACCTGCATGCTGTGTGACCTTGGACAAGTTGCTTAACTTCTCTCTCCTTCAGATTCCTCGTCTGTAAAATGAGGATTAGGTGACTCCTTTCCCTCTCGTTTGGGGGCCAGGTCCGATCCACCCATATGGGTAACATTTACAGAAGGAGCATCGATGGATAGAGCACAGGCCCGGGAGTCGGAAGGTTATGGGTTCTAATCCCACCTCTGCCATTTGCCTGCTGTGTAACCTTAGGCAAGCCACTACACTTCTCTGTACCTCGGTTCCCTCATCTGTAAAGTGGGGATTAAGACTGTAAGCCCTACATGGGACAACCTGATTACCTTGTATCTACCCCGGCGCTTAGAACAGTGCTCGGCACATAGCAAGCACTTAACAAATAATAATAATACTAATGTTGGTATTTGTTAAGCGCTCACTGTGTGCCGAGCACCGTTCTAAGCGCCGGGGTAGACACAGGGGAATCAGGTTGTCCCATGTGGGGCTCACAGTCTTCATCCCCATTTTCCAGATGAGGTAACTGGGGCACAGAGAAGTGAAGTGACTCGCCCACAGTCACACAGCTGACAAGTGGCAGAGCGGGGATTCGAACCCATGACCAATACAATAATTACTATTATTATTATTCCTCCTCCCCTCACTCCAGTTTCTCTCTCTTCCTTTCCTCCTCCCCTTCCTCCCTCCTTCCCCTCTTCACTCCCTCTCTTTCTCTCCTCCTTCCCTCCTCCCCTCCCTCTCTTTTCTTCTTCCCTTCCTTCCCTCCCTCTCCCCTCTCCCCCTTCCCCATCAGCCTCTCCACCCACACCCTGGAGGGAGGCATGGCCTTTGTACCAGTCTAACCGATCCAGGAGAAGGCACTATTTGCTGAAATCAGGCAGAAATCCAAGGTAAACTGAGGCCCTGCCCTTACTACGTAACTCCGGAAGGCAAGATGAGGTAGATGAAAAGCAGCGCTCCCTAGATAGAACAAGGGCTTGGGAGTCAGAAGGACCTGGGTTCTAAATCCCACTCTGCCACTGGTCTGCTGCGGGACCCTGGGCAAGTCACTTCACATCTTTGTGATCCAGCTATCTCATCCGTAAAATGGGGATGAAGACTGTGGACTCCCACGTGGGACGTGGACTGTGTCCAACCCGATGAGCTTGAATCTACCTAGCACTTAGTAATAGTAATAATAATTATTATCAGAGAAGCAGCGTGGCTCAGTGGAAAGAGCACCAACTTTGGAGTCAGAGGTCATGAGTTCGAATCCCAGCTCTGCCACTTGGCAGCTGGGTGACTGTGGGCGAGTCACTTCACTTCTCTGGGCCTCAGTGACCTCATCTGGAAAACGGCGATTAAGACTGTGAGCCCCACGTGGGACAACCTGATTCCCCTGTATCTCCCCCAGCGCTTAGAACAGTGCTCTGCACATCGTAAGCGCTTAACAAATACCCACATTATCATTATTATTATTAAAGTCTAGTGTGAGAGACAGACAGTAAAACAAACTCCAGGTTGTGGAAAGGGTGATCCTGGGGACCCTCTCCGCCATTTATGTCCAGCTCCCCATCTTCTTTCCCCACCCCCACAAATGTTCAACTTCTCAGAAGCAGAGTGGCTCAGTGGAAAGAGCCCGGGCTTGGGAGTCAGGGGTCACGGGTTCGAATCCCCGCTCCACCTCTTGTCAGCTGTGTGACCTTGGCCAAGTCACTTAGCTTCTCTGGGCCTCAGTGACCTCATCTGTAAAATGGGGATGAAGACTGTGAGCCTCACGTGGGACGACCTGATGACCCTGTATCTACCCCAGCGCTTACAACGGTGCTCGGCACATAGTAAGCGCTTAAAAAATACCAACATTATTATTATCCTCTTCGGGAAGAAGGAGAATATGGATCCCTTAAAATCTCAGACTGCCTCTGACCTGTGGGCTAAAATGGGGGGCTCTCTTGGGGTTCAAGAAATCAATCAGTAGTAGTATTTAGTGAGTACCTACCACCTGCTAAGCGCTTGGGAGAGCCCCATACGATAGAGTTTGCGGATAGAATCTCCGTCTTCGAGGAATTCACCATCTCCAGCCTCTGGAGCCCTGTTGGTTTCCGTAAGGGACGGCGGCTCGAAGGGCAGAGTGCACTTTGAGATTTGGGGAATCTTCGTTGTCCCCAAGATCTTATTACCGTGGAAACTCAGCCCCTCTGAGAGGCCTGCAAACATTGGGCCGCTCCAAAACCATCTGCACTCCCATGGTCACGCCCGGAGTACGTGCAGTGGGAGTGTGGATCTTTCTCCACGCACATGCTCTTGGCCCAGAACTAATAATAATGTTGGTATCTGTTAAGCGCTTACTATGTGCACGGCACCGTTCTAAGCGCTGGGGGAGAGACAGGGTAGTCAGATTGCCCCAAGTGAGGCTCACGGTTAATCCCCGTTTTCCAGATGAGGGAACTGAGGCCCAGAGAAGTGAAGTGGTCACCCAGCTGCCGAGTGGCAGAGCCGGGAGTCGAGCCCATGACCTCTGACTCCGAAGCCCGGGCTCTTTCCACTGAGCCGCGCTGCTTCCCGAGCTCTTTCGACGAGGATGGGAATCCCAGGAATCCCTGAGGGATGAAATTCCCCTAAATCCCCATTTCCCACACTCTCCATGAAGGCCGGAATGAGGGTAGCACCCCAGACTGCCCCACCCTCTGCCATTTGTCTGCTGTGTGACCTTGGGCAAGTCTCTTCACTGGATCTCAGTTACCTCGTCATCTCAGTTACCTCATCTGTAAAAGGGGGATTGAGACTGTGAGCCCCATGTGGGACAGAGACTGTGTCCAACCCGATTTGCTATCCGCCTCAGCGCTTAGTACAGTGCTTGGCACATAGTAAGTGCTTAACAAATACCATTATTATTATTATTATTATTAAGCAAGCTCTCCTGCCCCTCTAGTTATCCCCGATGATCCTTTAATAAAAAGGTCAAAATTACTGTATGCATCATACTAGCATTTGCCTAGACTTCAGCTTCAGAGAAGCAGGGCGGCCTAGTGGACAGAACACGGGATTGGACATCAGGAGACCTGGATTCTAATCCTGATTTTGCCACCTGCCTGCTGGGCGACCTTGAAAGAGTTAACGTCTCTGTGCCTCAGATGAGCCCGTCAGTGGGCGGGGATTGTCTCTATCTGTTGCCGAATTGTCCATTCCAAGCGCTTAGTACAGTGCTCTGCACATAGTAAGTGCTCAATAAATACTATTAAATGACTGAATGAGTTCCTCAATCCCTTTTCTCGCTCACAGTCTGAGCCCCATGAGGGACAGGGACTGGGACCAACCAGATAAATCGGCCTCTACCCCAGCACCCAGAACAGTAGCGTGGCTCAGTGGAAAGAGCCCGGGCTTTGGAGTCAGAGGTCATGGGTTCGACTCCCGGCTCTGCCACTCGGCAGCTGGGTGACCGTGGGCGAGTCACTTCACTTCTCTGGGCCTCCGTTCCCTCATCTGTAAAATGGGGATGAAGACCGTGAGCCTCACGTGGCACAACCTGATTATCCTGTATCTACCCCAGCGCTTAGAACAGTGCTCGGCCCACAGTGAGCGCTTAACGAATACCAACATTATTATTGACTCATAGGAATAGTTCAGTAAATACTATAAACAAGGAAAAAAAAGTGACCCAACCCAGGGGATCTGGAGAGCCGAGCCCTGAACTACAAGGTTGCTGCTGAAAAGCAGCTTGGCTCTATGGAGGGAGCACAGGGTTCGGAAGCAGGATTCATTCATTCATTCAATAGTATTTATTGAGCGCTTACTATGTGCAGAGCACTGTACTAAGCGCTTGGCATGAACAAGTCGGCAACAGATAGAGACGGTCCCTGCCGTTCGACGGGCTCGCGGTCTGATCGGGGGAGACGGGCGGACGAGAACGATGGCGATAAATAGAGTCGAGGGGAAGAACGTCTCGTAAAAACCGATGGCGACTAAATAGAATCGAGGAGATGCGGCTTCTAATCCCAACTTCGCCACTGACCCGCTGCGTGATTCTGGGCAGGCTCATGGCCTAGTGGCAAGAGCACGAGCTTGGGAAGCAGAGGCTATGGGTTCTAATCACGGCTCTGCTACTTGTCTGCTGTGTGACCTTGGACAAGTCACTTCACTTCTCTGGGCCTCAGTTACCTCATCTGTAAAATAGGGATTGAGACCGTGAGCCCCCCTGTGGGACAGGGACTGTGTCCAACCCGATAATAATGTTGATATTTGTTAAGCGCTTACTATGTGCTGAGCACTGTTCTAAGCGCTGGGGTAGACACAGGGGAATCGGGTTGTCCCACGTGGTGCTCACAGTCTTAATCCCCATTCTACAGATGAGGGAACTGAGGCACCGAGAAGCTAAGTGACTTGCCCAAAGTCACACAGCTGACGAGTGGCCGAGCCGGGATTCGAACCCATGACCTCTGACTCCAAAGCCCGGGCTCTTTCCACTGAGCCACGCTGCTTCTCCGATCTGCTTATATCTACCCCATCGCTTAGTACAGTGCCTGGCACACAGTAAGCGCTTAACAAATACCACAGTTAGTAAGCCCATTGTGGGCAGGGATTGTCTCTATTGCTGAATTGTACTAAGCACAGTGTTCTGCACACAGTAAGCACTCAGATATGATTGAATGAATGAATATTATTATTATTATTGCTTCCATTCATTCAAACGTATTCACTGAGGACTTATTGGATGCCGAGCACCGTACTAAGCGCTTGGGAGAGTTATTATTATTTCTATTAAGTGCCGTCGGGTCGTTTCCGATTCATAGCGACTCCACGGCTATACTTTCTCCAGAACGTCCCGTCCTCTGCCATAATCCGCGACCCTTCCAACGGTTCTCCCGTTATCGTTCTTACGGTCTCTATCCATCTGCCTCTTCCATGTTTTCTCTGGACTTTTCCTAGCATCAGTTTTTTCTCCAGAAAATCAGTCCTTCCGATTATGTGTCCCAAATATGCTAATCTAAGTCGAGTCATTCGGCCTTCCAAAGACCACTTTGACTTAATTTGTTCCGAACTCCATTTGTTTGATTTTCAGGCCGTCCATGATAGTCACAAAAGCCTTCTCCAGTACCACATTTCAAAAGAATCGATGTTCTTTCCATCCTGATTTTTCACTGCCCGGCTTTCAGATCCACACGTTGTCACTGGAAACTCTATAGGCTAGACAATTTGTATTTTCGTGGCAACTGTTACTTTGGGAGAGTACGATACAACGATAAACAGACACATTCCCCGCCGCTCTGTGCCTCGGTTTCTTCATCTACAAAATAGGGTGTAAGTACCTGTTCTTCCTCCCCCTCAGATTTTGAGCCCCACTTGGGATGGGGACTATATCAATCAGCTTTAACTGTACCTACCCTAGCACTTAGCCTGAATCTCCACAGGCTAGGAGACAGAGTTAAAGTGCTCGAGTAGCAGTGTGCGCTGATAGTAGTCTCTTCCAGGTGCTTGCGGGCCCTCCACTGCCAATGACTCAGTTAGTGTGCCTTGCCAGCCTCAGCGGCCTGCGCTCTCTCCCTCTCCTTCCTTCTCTCTCTCTCTCCCTCTCCTTCTCTCCCCCTTTTCCCTCCCTCCCTCTCCCTCTTTTCCCTCCCTCTCCCTCTTTCTCCCCCTCCCCCGCCCCCTCCCTCTTTATTCCCTCTTTCTCCCTCTCTTCCTCTCCTTCCCTCCCTCTCCTTCCCTCTCCCTCTTTCTCCTTCTTTCTCCTCCTTCCTCTACCTCTCTCCTTCTGTCCCTCCCCCTCTTTCCCTCCCTCCCCTCCTCCCTCTTTCTCCCTCTTTCCCTCCCTCTTTCTCCCCCCTCCTTTCTCCCTCTCTTTCCCTCCCTCTCCCTCCCTTTCTCTCTCTCCTTCTCTCCCTCCCCCTCTCTTTCCCTCCCTCTCCCTCTTTCTCCCTCTCTTTCTCTCCCTCTCCTTCTCTCCCTCCCTCTCCCTTTCCCGCTCATTCTCCTTCTCTCTCCCTCTTTCTCCCTCTCTCTCTCCCACCCTCCCTCTCTCTTTCCCTCTCTTTCTCCCTCTATCTCCCTCTTTCTCCCCCTCTCTCCCTCTTTCTCCCCCTCTCTCCCTCTTTCTCCTTCTCTCTCCCTTTTTTTCCCCTCTCTCTCTCCCTCCCTCCCTCTCTTTCTCCCTCTTCCTCTTCCTCTCCCTTTCTTCCCCTCTCCCTCCCTTTCTCCCTCTCCTTCTCCCCCCCCCCCATCTCCTTCCTCTCCTTCTTCCTGTCTCCTTCTCTCCCCCTCTCCCCGCCCCCCATCTCCTTCTCTCTCTCCCTCTTCCTCTCTCCCCTTCTCCCTCTCCTTCTCCCTCTCCCCCCCTCCTTCTCTCCCCCTCCCTCTCAAAGGATGCCACTCCAGGGAAATATCCAGAATCAGCTCAGGCACCCAGAGAGAGAGAATTGCCTGAGAGATGTCCAGCTCAAGAAATCAAAACAGAAGTCTCGTCCTCTCTAGGGGCAGCAAACATAGCAGCATCCTGGAACTTTGGCAACATCCTCCTCGGCTTAGAGCCAATTGGCTTCATGCCTAAGGGAAATGACAGAGCCCCACCTTTCCACATCTTCCTTATCATTTTCTTACCACAGGAAGCAGGGCTTGTAGGGGAATTTGGAGGCGGTATGTCCCCAGGCAGAGGTGGGCGATCGGAGCGGTGGGTTGGGAGAATTTCCCGTGGCTCTGGGCAGCAACTATCCTAACATGCATTCTTCTGTCTGGAAAGGATGGCCCAGAGCGGCCAATACCCATGGCTTGAGGATAAAGGTGGCAAAATGGGGATTCAATCCCTGTTCTCCCTCCTACTTAGGTTGTGAGCCCATTGTTGGGCAGGGATTGTCTCTATCTGTTGCCAAATTGGACATTCCAAGCGCTTAGTACAGTGCTCTTCACACAGTAAGTGCTCAATAAATACGACTGATTGAATGAATGAATGAATGAATGAATTGTGAGCCCCTTGGGAGACCTGAAGATCTTGTCTCTACCCCAGTGCTTAGTGCAGGGCTTGGAATATGGTGAGGGTTTAACAAATACTATTAGTATTACCATCATCATCATTATTATTATTAGACATCCAACCTTCTAGACTGTCCAACCTTCTTCCCCAACTGAAAATAATGATGATGGCATTTGTTAAGTGCTCACGATGTGCCGGGCACCGTACTAAGCGCCAGGGTGGATACAAGCAAATCAAGTGGGACACAGTCCCTGTCGCATGTGGTGCGGCTCACAGTCTCAATCCCCATTTTCCAGATGAGGTCACTGAGGCCCCAGCGAAGCCAAGTGACTTGCCCAAGATCACCCAGCAGACAGGTTTGTGGAGCAGGCCTTAGAATCCATAATAATAATAATAGTAATTATGGTATTTGTTAAGTGCTATGTGCTAAGCACTGGTCTAAGCGCTGGGGTAGATACAGGGTAATCGGGTTGTCCCACGGGGGGCTCACACTTTTAATCCCCATTTTACAGATGAAGTAACTGAGGTACAGAGAAGTTAAGTGACTTGCCCAAGGTCACACAGCAGACAAGTGGCAGAGGAGGGATTAGAATCCAGGTCCTCTGACTCCCAAGCCCACACTTTCCACTAAGCCACGCTGCTTCCAAGTGGAACCCATCGACCTCACTTACTTACTTACCCATGGTCCATAGACGATGGACTAGTGGACCTTAGTGGAACCAAAGTCTCGAACCCATGACCTTCTGACTCCCAAACCTGTGGGCGGGGACCATGTCTACCAACTCTGTTTTACTGTACTATCCTAAAGGAGTACTGCAGTGGTCTGCACACAGAAAATGCTCGATAAGTATCATCGGTAGGGGTGTGGAAGCAGAGGTGTTTACTGTGCCAGGAAAGGGACAAAAGGAAACTAGAACATCTACCAGATATGGGGGAAGAGCCTTTTCTCCATCCGCGTCTCTTTAAGTTTCCATCCCGGCTCCTAACCAGACCGGAGAGCTTCCGGGGAAGACTGAGAAGAGACAAAATGGTGGATTTCTGCGCATCGAACTCTTCAGGAAACTTCCGGTGTCCCACTCTCACCTCATCATCAGGATCTGATGATGGGAAGCAGCGTGGCTCAGTGGAAAGAGCCTGGGCTTCGGAGTCAGCGGTCATGGGTTCGACTCCCGGCTCTGCCGCTTGTCAGCTGTGTGACTGTGGGCGAGTCACTTCACTTCTCTGGGCCTCAGTGACCTCTTCTGGAAAATGGGGATTAACTGTGAGCCCCACGCGGGGCCACCTGATGACCCTGTATCTCCCCCAGCGCTTAGAACGGTGATCTGCACATAGTAAGCGTTTAACAAATACCACCATTATTACCTATTTGTTTTCATGGTATTTGTTAAGCGCTTACTATGGGCCAGGCACTCTACTTAGCACTGGGGGAGATACAAGGCGGGTCACACGGTAGACATGGGGCAGAGCCGGGATTAGAAGCCAGCTCCTTACGACTCCCAAGCCTACGCTCTATCCATTAAGCCATGCTTCTTCTCAGCAACGCTCTGCACACAGTAAGCGCTCAGTAAATATCATTGATTGATTGAATGATTGGGGAATATGAAAGACAAAACTACATTTCCCGGGACTGAGCAGGGAAACCCCATCCCCAGTGCCCCCACCGTGTGCAAAGCCACAGATCGAATTATGTAATAATAATAATAATAATGTTGGTATTTGTTAAGCGCTTACTATGTGCCGAGCACTGTTCTAAGCGCTGGGGTAGACACAGGGGAATCAGGTTGTCCCACGTGGGGCTCACAGTCTTCATCCCCATTTTACAGATGAGGGAACTGAGGCACCGAGAAGTTAAGTGACTTGCCCACAGTCACACAGCTGACAAGTGGCAGAGCCGGGATTTGAACTCATGAGCCCTGACTCCAAAGCCCATGCTCTTTCCACTGAGCCACGCTGCTTCTCTAATTATGTGAGAGAGAACCCTGCCTCTTTTCACTATGATATCTGTCAAGCGGAGCAGTGCGGTCTAGTGGGTAGAACACGGACCCGGGAGTCAGAAGGACCTGGGTTCTAATCCCAGTTCCGCCACTTGCCTGCTGAGTGACCTCGGGCAAATCACTAAACTTCTCCGGGCCTCTTTTCTCTCATCTGTAAAATGGGGATTAAGACCGTGAGCCCCACGTGGGACAAAGACTGTGTCCAACCTGATTACTCGTATCTACCCCAGCACTTAGAACAGTGCCTGGCACACAGGAAGCGCTTAATAAATACCACAATTATTATTATTCTGTGCCAGGCTCTGTACTAAACACTGGGGAAGCAGCGTGGCTCAGTGGAAAAGAGCCTGGGCTTCAGAGACGGAGGTCATGAGTCCGGCTCCCGGCCCTGCCGCTTGTCAGCTGTGTGACTGTGGGCGAGTCACTTCACTTCTCTGTGCCTCAGTTACCTCATCTGGAACATGGGGATTAACTGTGAGCCTCACGTGGGACAACCTGATTACCCTGTATCCACCCCAGCACTCAGCGCTCAGCACGTAGTAAGCGCTTAACAAATACCAACACTATTATAGGAGCGAAACAGGCCGGACGCGGTCCTTGTCCCATGTCCAGCTCGTTCTCTGAAGCGAAGGTGGCAAATATAAACCTCACGGGGGGACTCGTCATCATTCCGTTTTATATGCAACTATTAGTACGATTTACAATTATGTTCGTACTCCCTCCAGCTTAATGGCGGAGGCCACTGGGTGTGAGAAACAGGCAGGAAGATCGACTATAATCCTTTACTCACCTGATGCAGTCTGATCACGTCCTTTATAGATAGGGCCCACGGGAAACTGAGGTAATCGGTGACTCGTAACCTTATGCCTTTCGTTTCCAAATTTCACTCCTTGATGATCCCATGAAATCCTCTATTTTTAATCCGCTCCAACTGAAAAATATTCTGCAGTTTCTTCTGCGTATATCAAAGGCACATTATCAGAGGGCTTCATTCCAGAACGGGGATCCGGGGCTTAATGGCTGGCCCTGGCACCGTTCTAGAGATTGTTGGAGAACCTATTTTAGGAGACAATCAATCAATCAGGGGTATTTATTGAGTGCTTTCTTTTTTTGATGGTATCTGTTAAGCGCTTAGTATGGGTCAGGAACTGTTCAAGCTCTGGGGTAGATACGAGTAATCAGGTCGGACACAGTCCCTGTCCCCTACGGGACTTTCGGTCTTAATCCCCATTTTACAGATGAGGTAACTGAGGCACGGAGAACTTAAGTGACTCGCCCAAGATCACAAAGCAGACAAGTGGAGGAGCTGGGATTAGAACTAAGGTCCTTCTGGCTCCCGGGCCCGTGTTCTATCTACCAGGCCACCGTACTGAGCGCTTGCAGACGGCGCGGACTCCTGGAAAGAGCATGGGCCTCCGAGTCAGAGGCCCCGGGTTCTAATCCCGGCTGCCGCGGTGGACTGATGGATTGCTACATGACCTTGGACAAGTCACTTCACTTCTCTGCGCTTCGTTCATTCATTCAATCGTATTTATTGAGCGCTTACTGTGTGCACAGCACTGTACTAAGCACTTGGAAAGTGCAATTCGGCAACAGATGGAGACAATCCCAACCTAACAACGGGCTCATACTCTATGAGAAGCAGCGTGGCTCAGTGGAAAGAGCCCGGGCTGGGGAGTCAGGGGTCATGAGTTCGAATCCCGCCTCTGCCACTTGTCAGCTGTGTGACTGTGGGCAAGTCACTTCACTTCTCTGGGCCTCGGTTCCCTCATCTGGAAAACGGGGATTAACCGTGAGCCTCGTGTGGGACGACCTGATGACCCTGTATCTACCCCAGCGCTTAGAACGGCGCTCTGCACGTAGTAAGCGCTTAACAAATACCAACGTTATTAGAAGGGGGAGACAGACAACAAAACGAAACAAGTAGACAGGCATCAATAGCATCAAAATAGATAAGTAGAATCATAGATATATTGCTTCAGTTCTCTCATCTGCAAATGCAGATTGAATACCTGCTCTCCCTCCGACTTAGACGACGAGCCCCATGGGGAACGTGTCCGTTTACTGTTCATCTTCATAAGTTGTACGCATTCAGTCAATAATAATTGTGGCATTTGTTAAGCGTTTACTACGTACTAAGTGCTGAGGGAGATACGAGATAATCAGGTCGTGGAATCAGTGTGGCGTAGTGTAAAGAGCATGGGCCTGGGAGTCAGAGGACCCGGGTTCTAATTCCCACCATGTACCTGCTGTGCGATCTTGGGTAAGTCATTTAACTTCTTTGTGCCTCAGTTCCCTCATCTGCAAAATGGGGATTCAATGCTTGCTCTCCCTTCTACTTGGATTGTGAGTCAGAAGGGGAAACCTGATGATCTCGTGTCTACCCCAGTGCTTAGTTCAAGGCTAGGTACATAGTAAGCACTTAACAAATACTCTAATAACTATTATTGTTATCATCATTATTGTTGTTGTTATACTGTGGTTAATTTCCCACATGGGGTTCACAATCTCAGCAGGAGGGAGAAGGTCTTGAATCCCCATTTGGCAGGTAAGGGAAGTGAGCCACAGAGAAGTTAAATGACTTGACCAAGGTCGCACCGCAGACAAGTGGCAGAGCTGGGATTAGAACCCAGGACCTCTGACTCCCAGGCCTGTGTTCCTGAGAAGCACCGTGACTTAGCGGAAAGAGCACGGTCTTGGGAGTCAGAGGACGTGGGTTCTAATCCCACCTCCGCCACGTGTCTGCCGTGTGACCTTGGGCAATCCACTTCACTTCTCTGTGCCTCAGTTACCTCCTCTGTAAAATGGGGATGAAGACTGTGAGCCCCACGTGGGACAACCTGATTGCCTTGTATCAACCCCAGTGCTTAGAACAGTGCTTGGCACATAGTAAGCGCTTAACAAATACCATCAAAATTATCATTACTATTATTTCCACTGACAACACTGCTTCTCAAGAGTTGCTACACAGGGTTGACCGCGTCTTAGAGACACGCACACTCCCGAAAGTGCCTGGGATCTTAGCACATAGTAAGTGCTTAGTAAATACCAACATTATTATTATTATTATTACCCCAGAGTTTAGTACAGTGCCTGGTACATAAAAACCAAAGATCATAATTATCATTATTATTATTGTACTCTCCCAAGTGCTTAGTACAGTGCTCTGTACACAGTAAGTGCTCCATAAATATGATTGATGATTTGTTAGAACTTTCTGCCCAAGGAACTGGAAAAATTCTTTTCACTAAAATGTAGATTGTATGGGCATCTCTGAACCGTAAGCTCCTCTTTAGACTTTAAACTCTTCTCTAGGCCGTAAGTACGTCCCTAGACAAGCTTACAGCGTGAGAAGCAGCAGGGCGTAGGGGATAGCGCATGACCTGGGAGTCAGCAGGTCATGGGTTCTAATCTCCGCTCTGCCACTTGTCTGCCGTGTGACCTTGGGGAAGTTTCTGCCAGGTTTTTTTTGCCATTGTTTTTACGAGATGTTCTTCCCCTCGACTCTATTTATCGCCACCGCTCTCGTCCGTCCGTCTCCCCCGATTAGACCGTAAGCCCGTCAGACGGCAGGGACCGTCTCTATCCGTTGCCGACTTGTTCATTCCAAGCGCTTAGTCCAGTGCTCTGCACATAGTAAGCGCTCCATAAATACTATTGAATGAATGAATGAAAGTCACTTCCCTTCTCCGTGCTTCAGTTACCTCATCTGTAAAATGGGGACTGAGACGGTGAGCCCCACATGGGGCAGAGACCGTGTCCAGCTGCGTTGCGTGTTGCGTGTGTGTCGTGTGCGACCCAGTCCAACCCGATTTGCTTGCATTCACACCAGTGCTTAGTACAGTGCCTGGCACAGACTAAGCGCTTACCAAATGCCATAACAATAATAATTATTACCGTCTAGAGATGCTGCCTTATAATGTCCGTTCTTGCGTGACTTCGGGCAAGTCACTTACCTTCTCTGAGCCTCAGTTACCTCATCTGTAAGTGCGGATGAAGACTACAAGCCCCACGTGGGACAACCTGATCACCTTGCATCCGCCCAGCGCTTAGAACAGTGCCCCGCACGTAGTAAGCGCTTAACAAATACCAAAATTAAAATGAACTGGACCTATATGTACCAAAGGCAACCCATTCAACTTCTTGAGCAGTTTCATCAGCTTCACCTAGGTGCCACCAAAGGAAATCCACATTAAAGATTCAGCGGAGCATAATCTGAGGTAACGCACATTTGGGAAATTGCAGGCGCGGGTACATCTCTCCGCTGTGAGGAAATCTAAAGCGAGGCAGCTCTGTAGGAGCGGAAACTTCAAGAGGATCATGACACCAAGCAGCAGAGTGGAAGATAAAGTCAGACACTCCAAGTAGCAAATAGATCAGCCCAGCCAGAGACTGTCTTAGGTACACAAAGTTGGGATAGGATTGTCAGATGGATATCAGCCCTCTCGTCAGCCTCACACCTGGATAAAATCTCACCATCTGTGGCGTCCCCTGTGAACCTGACATCATCCATATTTTTAAATAAAGTCATTTCATTTAAAGGATCTAATAAAAATGCATGGGTCTGACAAGGCCTGATTTTTAACTTCGCGTGAACTCTTTTCAAAGCGGGTTGGACACCAGATAGGAAGGGTGCATGTCTGCGACTTTAGCATCCGAACTTTAGATAAAAGGGATGAAAGTCTGAAATGGAATTTGCCTTTGGGTTCAACCCCCTGCCTGTCACTCTCCTGTCCGCACTAGTCAGAGGTTCTGGGTTCGACTCCCGGCTCTGCCACTTGTCAGCTGTGTGACCTGGGGCAAGTCACTTCACTTCTCTAGGCCTCAGTTCCCTCATCTGTAAAATGGGGATTAACTGTGAGCCTCATGTGGGACAACCTGATTACGCTGTATCTAGCCCAGCGCTTAGAACAGTGCTCTGCACATAGTAAGCGCTTAACAAATACCAACATTATTATTATTTATCGGTCTCCATTTCATCTGTGGAAAATCTCGAAAATAGCCAAGGACAAAACTGTCATCTCACTGAGCCCTCTCAGAAATACCCAGGGCAAGAGTCACACTGTCAATTAAGAAAGAGAAAATAAGGAAATTGAGTTTCTCTTCACATTATTCCCATCATCCTATAGATCAAATTAATAAACACATTGTACTCTTTCTTGAAAATGAATGACTCTAGGGTGTTAAAACTACTGGATTTATGGATGACATTGAAGATGCGTTTAAGAGGACTAATTAGATTCTATTATGCGTAATGGTGCCATAACGTTGAAAATTGAGGTCTGAAACTATCATTACCGAGAACCCAGGAACTCTAATTATTCCAGAAACCAATTTCTAAAGCAAAGTTATAGATTTTTCTCAAAAGCCCACGGGGGCGAAAGCAGAATTCCTTATCCAAGATGAAGAGCCAATTAAATGCATTCAATTTCTTCCCTTCAGCGTGTGGCAACCCAGTCCTGCAAAAGTGGGAGATTTAGACGACCTTCAGGATACTCAACAGATTTACAACGAGGAGGTAAATTAAGTTCTAGGGGTGCTGACTCAATGGTGTCACAACCGAAACGGTGGTGATGATAATGACGATTCGATGGCATCGTATCGATGATGATATATGATCGATTGTTCTGCACGCATCTTCCCACTCCTCCGAAATCTCCAATGGTTGTCTATTCAATTCGGCGTCACGCAGAAGCTCCCAGTCATCAGCTTGTGGGCAGGGAATGATAAGAATTAATCAGAATAATTATGGTATTTGTTATGCGCTTACTTTGTGGCAGGCACTGTACTAAGCGTTGGGGTGGAAATGAGCAAATCGGGTTAGACACAGACCCTGTCCCGCACAGGGCTCACAGTTTTCATCCCCATTTTACAGATGAGGGAACTGAGGCAGAGAGAAGTGAAGCGACTTGCCCAAGGCCACACAGCAGACAGGTGGCGGAGCTGGGATTAGAATCCATGACCTTCTGACTCCCAGGCCCGGGCTCTATCCACTGCATCATGCTGCTTCTCAGAATGTGACTGCTTATTGTTATATTGTACTCTCCCAAGCGCTTAATACAGTGCTCCAGACGCAAGAAGCCCTCGATAAATACAATTAATTGACTGACTTCAAGGTGCTCATCATTCATTCAATAGTATTTATTGAGCGCTTACTATGTGCAGAGCACTGTAGTAAACGCTTGGAATGGACAAATGGGTTACAGATAGAGACAGTCCCTGCCCTTTGACGGGCTTACGGTCTAATCGGGGGAGCTCTCTCATCAGCTCTTTCATCCCTAGCTGTTCTCACTCCTCTCCCACCACAACCGATTTGTCCATTCCGAGCGCTTAGTACAGTGGTCTGCACATAGTAAGCGCTCAATAAATACTATTGAATGAATGAATGAATGAATGAATGAACAACCCATATCACACAAGTCGCTCTTCTAGCACCAACCTACTCGCTGTGCCTCGATGTCTTTTCTCTTGCCCTCTACCCGGTGCTCACACCCTCCCTCCTACCTGGAACTCCCTCCCTGCTCATGCCCGGCAGATATAATATGACGATAATGATATGATAATATTGAAATGGTGCTTTAAAAGTGCTTACTATACTTCAGGCACTGTACTAATAATAATAATGCTGGTATTTGTTAAGCGCTTACTATGGGCAGACCACTGTTCTAAGCGCTGGGGTAGACACAGGGGAATCGGGTTGTGCTATGTGAGGCTCACAGTCTTCATCCCCATTTTACAGATGAGGGACTGAGGCCCAGAGAAGATAAGTGACCTGCCCACAGTCACACGGCTGACAAGTGGCGGAGCCGGGGTTCGAATCCATGACCTCTGACTCCCAAGCTCGGGCTCTTTCGCTGCTTCCCAAGGTGGGATAGATAGATACAAGGTAATCAAGTCCCACAGGGGGCTCACAGTGAGGGAAATAAGGTGTCGAATCCCCATTTTGCAGGTGTGACAACTGAGCTACAGGAAGTGAAGTGACTGCCAAGGCAGACAAGTGGCAGAGCCAGGAGGCCCTCCATAGTGTCTCATCTCCCTCCCCTCTTCTCCCTTCATTCTCCATCACCTATTTACTACCCTCTGCCCCACGGTATCCCCTCTCAGGGTCGCTCCTGGAGAATTTCCATTCCTCTACCAGTCTCGGCTACCGGAGGGAGAGTCGAGCGGAGGCCCGTCCGTTCCATTCCTAGCATGGGCAGTGGCTAGCGAGCGGAAGGCCATCTGCTACAAGCCAAAAACTCACCCGTGCTGGGCAGCGGCGGCATGGGAGAGAGTCGAGGGAGGAGACTCGAGTTTACTGCGCAGGAGGTGGAAACGGTAAACCCATTCCATATTTTTACCAAGAAAATTCTATGGATACACTAGCAGAACGATTGCAAATGGAGAGCTGGGTGGCGGGGCGTTCTGGGATAGATGTGTCCGTATTGTCGCTATGGGTCGGATATGACTCGACGGCATAAGACAAGAATTGCTTAGTGCGGCCTTCAGCCACGCGGGACCGTCCCGGCTAAATGAGGACGCGTGGTCCATTGACCTCTAAGTTAGAAAAAAAAGATTGTGAACAGGGGGAGGTGGATGTTAAAGACCATCCAAACCTCGATGTCACGATACTCTCTTCAGAGTCCCCAGGTTCTACTTTCTGACATCGATATTTCTGAGGAATTTCCCCTTTCCCCAGTCCCCTTAACCCCTACTAGCCCCAAAGCCAAAAAGAAGTTTGGCTTTCTAGGTACTTTCTCTTGTGGAACAAAAGCAGAGCCCTCAACTAAGTGTGGCCTAGAGGATGAAGCACGGGCCTGGGAGCCAGAGGGCCTGGGTTCTAATCCTGGCTCTGCCAATTGTCTGCTGTGTGACCTTGGGCAAGTCACATAATTTCTTTGTGCTTCAGTTTCCTTAGCTACAAAATGGGGATTCAATACCTGCTTTCTCTCCTATGTAGACTGGGAGCCCCATGTGGGACTGGAACTGTGTCAGATCTAATAATAGTAATAATAATTTTGGTATTTGTTAAGCGCTTAGTATGTGCCAAGCACTGTTCTAAGTGCTGGGGTGGATACAGGGTAATCAGGATGTCCCACGTGGGGCTCACAGTCTTAATCCCCATTTTACAGATGAGATAACTGAGGGACGGAGAAGTTAAATGATCTGCCCAAAGTCACTTAGCTGATAAGTGGCGGAGGCAGGATTAGAAGCCATGACCTCTGACTCCCAAGCCCGGGCTCTTTCCACTAGGCCATGCTGCTTCTCTGATTAACTTGCATCTACCCCAGAACTTAGAATAGTGCTTGATGTTGGTACTTGATGTATGCTTGATGTAAGTGATTAACAATTGTAATATCTTACGGTGTTGAGTCACCTCCGACCCATAGCGACTCCGAGGACACATCTCTCCCAGAACTCTTCACCTGTCTGCAATCATTCCCGTAGGGTTTTCTTGGCAAAAATACAGAAGTGGTTTACCATTGCCTCCTTCGGCCCAGTCAACTCGAGTCTCCGCCCTCGGCTCTCCCCCGTGCCACCGCTGCTCGGCACGGGTGAGCTTTGACTCGTAGCAGATGGCCTCCCATTCGCTAGCCACAGGCCAAGCTCGGAATGGAACGGACAGGCCTCTGCTTGACTCTCCCTCCCGTAGTAGAGACTGGTAGAGGACTGGAAACTCTCCAGTTGCAATCCTGAGAGGGCGAATGAACAGATACCACTAAAAAATTTTTAAAATGACAAAATATAATAATAATGTCGGTATTTGTTAAGCGCTTACTATGTGCAGAGCACTGTTCTAAGCGCTGGGGTAGATACAGGGCCATCAGGTTGTCCCACGTGAGGCTCACTGTTAATCCCCATTTTACATTTTACCTCAGTTGCCTGAGGTAACCGAGGCACAGAGAAGTGACTTGCACACAGTCACACAGCTGACAAGCGGCAGAGCCGGGATTCAAACTCATGACCTCTGACTCCCAAGCCCAGGCTCTTTCCACTGAGCCACGCATACATTTCATCTGTCTTCTGGAGACTGCACCCATATCCTCATTTCCTTTTCTCCATTTCCCTTCCTCATCACCCTGATTTGCTCCCTTTCTTCAATGCCCCCTGCTCGGTCTCATAGAACTGATATACGTATCCGTAATTTATTTATTCATATTAAAGTCTGTCTCTCCCTCTAGACTGTAAGTTCGTCGTGGGCAGGGAAAGGGTCTGTTAAATTGTGCTCTCCTAAGTGCTTAGTACCGTGCTTTGCACGCAGTAAGTGCTCAATAAATACAATTGACTGATGGATTGATTGATGTGCCACAGTGAAAAAAAGAAACAAAGAATAAGGAAAAGGTGTTATAAATGGCTTGAAATAAATTGTCAGAACTAGCTTGTTTGTATGTATGCTTGTGGGTTTGAATGAAGAACAGCTTGAAATATAAAAATAATGGTCTTTTTATGATCTTTTCCACTCTAATAATATTTTTAAACTGATAAGATCCGAAGACTGACTTTAAGAGGTCCATAAATTCTAATACCCCATAAAAACTTCACAGATGAGGGAGATAGTCTCTCCAATTCCTACTGGATGTTACTAAGGGATGTAGAATCGGATCTGAATTGGCTGCTGCCTTCCCAGGACTGGGTGACAGGCAGGAAAAAACTCCAAACACAATGTGGCTGGATCAGAATTCACCTATTAACAATAATACTAATAACTGTGGTATTTGTTAAACACTCGCTATGGGTTAGATAATAATAATAATGATGATGGTAATTGCTAAGCGCTTACCATGTGCCGAGCACCGGTATAGATACAAGGTAATCGGTTGTCCCACGTGGGGCTCACAGTCTTAATCCCCATTTTATAGATGAGGTAAGTAAGGCACAGAGAAGTTAAGTGACTTGCCCAAGGTCACACACCAAGGACTCTTTCCACTAAGCTATGTAAGGTTACCCGGCCAGACGTGGGACTCCCTTTCTAAGTGGGAGGGAGTTCAGGTTCAGGAAGGAAACTGAGTCATAATGAAGTTATGTGACTCCCCTCTAGTCTGTAAGCCCCCCCTCCCCCGACTGGAAGCTCCTTGAGGGCAAGGAACACATCTACCTACTCTGTTATATTGTACTCTCCCAAGAGCTAGTACAGAGCTCTGCACGTGTCTCAGTGGAAAGAGCCCGGGCTTGGGAGTCAGAGGTCATGGGTTCGAATCCCGGCTCCGCCACTTGTCAGCTGTGTGACCGTGGGCAAGTCACTTAACTTCTCTGTGCCTTACCTCATCTATAAAATGGGGATTAAGACCGTGAGCCCCACGTGGGACAAACTGATTCCCCTGAATCTACCCCAGCGCTTAGAACAGTGCTCTGCCCATAGTAAGCGCTTAACAAACACCAACATTATTATAGTAAGTGCTCGATACGATCGATCGATCCATCCATTTACCACGGTGGTCAAGGATCAGAACCCAGGACTTCTGACTCAATGCCGCTGAAAAAAAAGGGATGGGTCGCCCTCCCTTCTCCACGCCACGACTCTTCTCACATTCTACATCGGGAGAAAAGCGAAAGTAACCTAAACCTGGCGGACACGCTTTCAGCCAGAAAAATCCAACCCTCCTGAAAGGGAAAATATAATCAAAGCGGGAATTCCCACTGAGCGAGAGGCTCAAGGGAGTCCCTTAGAAGATTTCGTTATTCAGGAGCCCCGTTCTATGTAACGCGGATTTCTCCGTATCCTTTTGGGATCATTTCCTTTTATTAGAAAAGGGTTCAGGTAGAACAGTCTCCACCAACACGCATCGCAAGAGGAAGAGAGAGATGGGGAGAGAAAGAGGGAGATTAGACAAAGGAAAGAGAAAAACGAAAGACACAAAGAATGCGTACGCGTGTGTGACGGTAACCTCAGACATGAAGGTAAGAGCAGTCCTCTTTATCCCTTCCGTTAAACCCTCACTCTCTGAACTTGTGACCCAAAAGGGGGACGGAGAGCTCCAGGTATTTCATTTCTTTTCTCTATTGGGCGATAACTCTATCATTAGCTCACTGGGAAAGGTCTCCTGCCGATTCCTAGACGAGAAGGGGCAGACGTCGTCGACTTTTCCCGTGTCTCCGTTTCTTTGTCACCCATTGTTTTCACCAGCCCACGCCAAGACGGCTTTTAAATAAACGGTGAAGCCGCCTCTTCCGTCCCTGGATTTGGGCAATGGAAAGAGAGGCAGGGCCTCTCTCCCTCCGGGCCAAGGTGTGACGGGGCTCCATCCAGCCTGGCCTGGCAAGTTCCCGAAGCGGGCCTGGTCCAGGTAGAGGCGACGGAGGCGTCTCGTGCAGGAGTGCGGATGGAACCGGGATACCAGCGTGGGAAGCAGCTTGGTGAAGGAGATAGAGCACGGGCATGGGGGTCAGAAGGTCTTGGGTTCTAATCCCTGCTCCGCCACCTGTCAGCTGTCTGACCTTGAGCAAGTCACCTCGCTTCTCTGTGCCTCAGTTACCTCATTTATGAAACGACGAGTCCGATGTGGGGCGGGGTCTGTGTCCAACCCAGTTTGTTTGTATTCCCCCGAGTGCCTGACTCATAGTAAGTGCTTAACAAACACCACAACTATTATTATCATTATTGTCGAGCACTGTCCTAACTGCTGGGAAATATAAAGCGGGCCTGGCCCAGGGAGCGCGAGTCAAAGATACTCCCCTGTGACACTCAGTCAATCAATCGATGGTATTTATTGAGCTCTTCCCGTGTGCCCAACATTCATTCATTCATTCAATTGTATTCATTGAGCACTTACTGCACTAAGCGCTTGGAAAGTACAATTCAGCAACAGAGACAATCTCTACCCAACAACGGGCTCACTGTCTAGAAGGGGGGAGACGGACAATAAGACAAGTAAACAGGCATCAATAGCATCAATATGAATAAGATAGAGATGTAAATATCATTAATAAAATAAATAGAATAATAAATATGTACAGACATACACAAGTGTTGTGGGGAGGGGAAGGGGGTCGAGCAGAAGGAGAGAGTCGGAGCGATGGGGAGGGGAGGAGGAGGAGAGGGAAAGGGAGGCTCGATCTGGGAAGGCCTCATGGAGGAGGTGAGCTTTAAGTAGGGCTTTGATGGGAGGAGCTGTGCTAGTTTGGCGGAGGTGAGGAGGGAGGGCGTTCCAGGTCAGAGGTAGGACGTGGGCCCGGGGCCGACGGGGGGACAGGCGGCAACGCGGGATCGTGAGGAGGTGAGCGGCAGAGGAGCGGAGCGTGCGGGCTGGGCTGGAGAAGGAGAGAAGGGAGGTGAGGTAGGAGGGGGCAAGATGGTGGAGAGCTCTGAAGCCAAGAGTGAGGAATTTTTTGCTCGATGCGAAGGTTGATAGGCGACCACTGGAGGTTGTTGAGGAGGGGGGTGACGTCCCCAGACCGTTTCCGTAGAAAGATAATCCAGGCAACAGAGTGAAGTAGAGACCGACGTGGGGAGAGACAGGAAGTTGGGAGATCAGAAAGGAGCCTGATGCAGTCATCCAGTCGGGATAGGATGAGTGACTGTACTAACGTGGCAGCGATTTGGATGGAGAGGAAAGGGCAGATCTTGGCGACGGGGCGGCACTATACTCAACTCTTGGGAGAGTACGAGGAAGCAGCACGGCTTAGTGGATAGAGCACGGGTTTGGGAATCAGAAGTTTGTGGGTTCTAATCCCGGCTCCGCCACTTGTCCGCTCTGTGACCTCGGGCAAGTCACTTCACTTCTCTGTGCCTCAGGTGTCTCATCTGTAAAATGGGGATTGAGACTGTGAGTCCCACTTGGGACAGGGACCGTGTCCAACCCGATTTGTTTGTATCCAGTGCTTAGTTCAGTGCGTGGCGCACAGTAAGCATTTAAGAAATACCGGAATTGTCATTATTATTATTACCATACGATAGAGTTGGTAGGCATAAATGCTGCCCAGAACGTAAGCTCTTTGTGGACAGGGAATGTGTCTGTTTATTGTTATATTCTACTCTCCCCAGTGCTTATTATAGTGCTTAGCGCAAGGTAAGTGTTCAATACGATTGAATGAATTAATGAATCAGTACAAGATCCAAGTCATTCCTCAGTGTCTCCCTTGCGGTAAATCTTCCCCACCATTGATCGCCTGGGTCCCTAACCCCAGCGGAGACATTCATTTCACCTTCAGCCAATCAATCGATGGACTTCACTGAACCTTCCCTGTGTGTAGAGAACACCGTACTAAACACTCGGGAAAGTACAAGAGAGTCGGTAATCAATCACTGGTATTTATTGAGCATATACTTTGTGCAGAACACTATACTAAGCACTTGGGAGAGAACAGTATAACAGATCTGGATTACGCGTTCCCTGCCTACAAGGAGCTTTCAGTCTAGAAAAGGTGATTAAAATAAATTTAAGATGGGGAAACAGTAGAATGAATGGATACTCACGTAAGGGCCGTGGGGCTGGGGTGATTATCAGAATAAATTGGGATTACACAGTCAAGTGCAGGGTTGACACAGAGAGGAAAAGAGGGCTTAATTGGGAAAGGCCTCTGAGTTTAAGAGGATTTTAAAGGTGGGGAGAATAGTGGACTGTCAGATATGAGAGGGAGTTCCATGCTCGAAGGAGGATGTGGGCAAGATCAAGGTGCAGAGAGTTGCTTGGCATTAGAAGAATGTGGTGTGCAGACTGGGTTGACCTGATTACCTGTATATTCCCCAGTGCTTAGAACAGTGCTTGACAAGAATAACAATAATAATAGTCGTGGTATTTCTTAAGCACTTACTATGAGTCAGGCACTGCGGGGGAATACAAACAAATTGGGTTGGACGCAGACCCTGCCCCACGTCGGACTCATCGTTTTATAAACGAGGTAACTGAGGCACAGAGAAGTGAGATGACTAAAAAAAAATAAATAAAAAATAAATAGTGGTATTTGTTAAGCGCTTACTATGTGCAAAGCACTGTTCTAAGCGCTGGGGGATACAAGGTGATCAGGTTGTCCCAAGTGGGGCTCACAGTTTTAATCCCCATTTGACAGATGAGGTAACTGAGGCACAGAGAAGTTAAGCGACTTGCCCGAGGTCACACAGCTGACTAGCGGCGGAGCCGGGATTAGAACCTGTGACCTCTGACTCCCAAGCCCACGCTCTTTCCACTGAGCCACGCTGACTAGGCCAAGGTCAGACAACCGACGAGTGGCGGAGCCGGGATTAGAAGCCATGACCTTCCGATTACCAGGCTCTACCCGCTAGGCCGTCGTGCTTCCCACGCTGGTGGGCTTCGGAGTCAGAGGTCATGGGTTCGACTCCCGGCTCTGCCACTTGTCAGCTGTGTGACTGTGGGCGAGTCGCTTCACTTCTCTGGGCCTCAGTTACCTCATCTGGAAAATGGAGATTAACCGTGAGCCTCACGTGGGACGACCTGATTGCCCTGCATCTCCCCCAGCGCTTAGAACAGTGCTCTGCACATAGTAAGCGCTTAACAGATACCAACATTATTATTACTATTACCCTGGGTTCCGCCCACACTCCCGCACGAGGCACCTCCATCGCTTCTCCCAGCTTCCCGCCTCCCCGCTCCCTTCCTTAGCCGGCTGCTCTCACCTGCATGCTCTGCCCTATTCTTTACTGTATTGATCCCAGCGCTTAGTACAGCGCCTGGCACATAATAAGTGCTTAACAAATAGCATTATTATTATATGGGAGAGTTGGTACACATGTTCCCCGGCCTCAGTGAGCTTTCATCTAGAGGACAAGCTCGCGTTAGAGTCAGACTCCTCAGTGAGCCTTATTGATGTTTTTTTTCCTTGAGAAGAGGATGGGCCACTTTGTCACATGACTTTTCCTGAGGAGGGAGATGAAGAGAAGTAGAAAGGTCTGATTTCAAAAAGATTGATATCACTTTTACTGTAATTAAAAGGAGAAATGAGAGGTCTCCAAAGAGGAAGCGTAGAGGAATGGATTTTTGAGCCTTCACATGAATTCTCCAGAATTCAATTACGATGATGGAGATATAATTCAGGATGTGTCTTCACAATACCCCCAAGAAGTTCAATAAACTGTATTTCAGGATCCCTATATTATTTCATCATGAATAAAATGTAGATAAAGTCTCATTATTTCACATTTTGTAGCTGCACTAAACTAATTTTCCAGGGTACGATCACATAATTACCAAAGATTATTAAATTTAATGTCCCCAGATAGTAAAGGCTGGTTTTTTTGGGGGGGGGGGGGGGAGTTTGAGTCCATTATTAAATACCAGAGATATTATTAGATTCTGAAAAGTAAATAAATGAATCAGATGCCTAAAGAAGCGGCAAAAATACCCAGCTATATTTCTTACGCGTAAGGTCAAAATAAATATTCTGTACACTTTCAATAGAATGCATAAGATGCCTAAAATTTCTAAATTGTATTTTTTTTTTACCAAGTGGCCTATCTCAGTGCAAGCTTCTGAGACTTCTGCTGTGTTCTTTCATGCTGGGTCCCAGGAGGCTTTTAGAAATACTGATGATGATGCTGATAGGAGGATATAATCTAGTGAAGGAGGGTAGCTTGTTCAGTGGCCTTTAGCAGTTATACTTTCATGATGTCTGCTCAGTCGTGTTTAAATAGACACCGTTAACAGTAAGATACATAGGTACATAGATCTGGTGCACACCCAGACACACCCAGACACAACCTCAAGAACCACATCTTTCTTTTCCAGTGTGTATACTTATCCTCTGCCCTGTACAGAGTTAAACATCTCATCGGCAACCCGATTAAATCCTGTCATTTGGGCGATATATTGACCTCACCGCTGCTGGGATAGACAAAACAGTGAAAAAGGAAATCAAGGAAGTCAGCATGTCCTTTGGGTAATTGAGAGCAGAGCCAGCACAACGCCAAATTGTGATTCAAACCGAAGACTTGCGCACCAAATGTAGTGTAAGAAATTTTCAAGGTGGTGAATTAAATCGAATTATCTATTTTTATGTCTGTCTCCCCCTCTAGACTGCAAGCTCACTGTAACCCCCAACTCTGCTGTATTATAATTTCCCCAAAGGCTTAGTACAGTGCTCTGTACATAGGCACAGTAAGCACTCAATAAATACCACCGATTGGTTGTGAACCCCTGGGCCTACCAGATGCCATCGTCAACGTCTCAAGGAGTCCTCCATTGCTACGTCTAGACTGTAAGCTCACTGTGGACGGGGAATGTGTCTGTTTATGATTATATTGTACTCTCCCAGGGACTTAGTACAACGCTCTGCACACCGTAAGTGCTTAATAAATGCGATTGAATGAATGAATGAACCTATATGCCAAACTTGGCATCAAATAATAAGGCAGGATCACAGTTGATGGGGTTCAGGGACACAGTGGTAGCTAATGGCTCACTAGCCATCACACTCACTAGCCATCACACTACTAACCTGGGGAGAAGCTCTTTATCCATCCAGACTTGGCAATTCCAATCCATGTGGGCTTTCATCAAGCCCTCTGAGCAAAATGGTTTTGCCTACCACACAGGCAGTTCTGGTCCCTTTCCTCACCCTGATGTTCGTGGGGTCTAATCTGAGCCCTGCACTTGTCAGCTGTGTGACTTTGGACAGGTCACTTCTCTGTGCCCTCAGTTACCTCATCTGTAAAATGGGGATTAATGATAATAAGGTTGGTATTTGTTAAGCGCTTACTGTGTGCCGAGCACCCTTCTAAGCGCCGGGGTAGATACAGGGTCATCGGGTTGTCCCACGTGAGGCTCACAGACTTGATCCCCATTTTACAGATGAGGTCACTGAGGCCCAGAGAAGTCAAGTGACTTGCCCGAAGTCACCCAGCTGACAGGTGGTGGAGCTGGGATTAGAACCCATGATCTCTGATTCCTAAACCCGGGCTCTTTCCACTGAGCCAAATGTGAGCCCCACGTGGGACAACCTGATTATCTTGTATCTCCCCCAGCACTTAGAACAGTGCTTGGCGCACAGAAAGTGCTTAACAAATGCCATCATTATTATTATTATTATGCATTCAATCAATAATATTTATTAAGTGCTTACTGTGTGCAGAGTGCTTTACTAAGTACTTAAAAAAAGAACAACACAACAATAAAGAGAGACAATCCCTGCCCCCGACGGAGCAGGGGAGACAGTTATCAGTACAAATGAATAAAATGACAGATATATACCTAAGTGCTGTGGGGCTTGGAGGAGGGAGGGGAAGAGCAAGGAGAATAAATCAGGGCGCCTTCTTGGAGGAGATGGGCCTTCAGTAAGGCTTTGAAACGGGGGGAGAGTCATTATCTGTTGGATTTGAGGCAGGAGGGCGTTCCAGGCCAGAGGCAGGATGTGGGCCAGGGGTCGGTGGAGAGCCAGACGAGACGGAGGCAGAGTGAGAAGGTTAGCCCCAGAGGAGCAAAATATGTGGGCAGAGTTGTAGAAGGAGAGAAGGGAGGTGAGGTAGGACGGGGCAAGGTAATGGAGTGTTTTAAAGCCAATGGTGAGGAGTTTTTGTTTGATGCAGAGGTGGATAGGCAACCACAGGAGATTTTCGAAGAAAGGGGTTATATGTCCTGAACATTTCTGTAGAAAGATGATCTGGGCAGTGGGGTGAAGCACCACTGAGAAACAGCACTGCTCTGTGGAAACAGCCCGGGCTTGGGAGTCCGAGGTCATGGGTTCTAATCCCGGCTCTGCCACTTGTCAGCTGTGTGACTTTGGGCATGTCACTTCACTTCTCTGTGCCTCAGTGACCTCATCGGGAAAATGGGGATGAAGACTATGAGCTCCACCTCGGACAACCTGATCACCCTGTATCCCCCCCCAGTGCTTAGAACAGTGCTGGGCACATAGTAAGCGCTTCACAAATGCCATCATTATTATTATGGCTTATAGTCTAATCGGAGGAGAGAGAAGGACAAATACAAGACAACACGATCACCATAAATAGAATCAAGGGGATGGACACCTCATTAACAGTTGCACGAGAAAGAGGAATCAAAGATAATGCCAAGGTTACGGGCTTGTGGGACGGGAAGGATGAAGGGGCCATCTACAGTGATGGGAAAGTCAGAGGGAGGACAGAGGGAAGATAAGGAGCTCTATTTTGGACACGTTAAGTTTGAGATGACAGGAGGACATCCAAGTAGAGATGTCTTGAAGGCAGGAGGAGATGTGAGCCTGGAGAGAGGGAGAAAGATCAGGGGAGGAGATGGAGATTTGGGTACAGCATAAAGATGGTAGTTGAAGCCATGGGAGCAAATGGGTTCTCCAAAGGAATAAGTGTGGAGGGAGAATAGAAGAGGACCGAGAACTGAACCTTGAGGGACCCCCAGGGTCAGGGGATGGGAGGCAGAGGAGGAGCCCACGAAGGAGACTGAGAATGAACATCCAGAGAGATAAGAGGAGAACCAGGAGAGGACAGAAGATCAACCCACAGTGTCGACGGCAGCTGACAGGTTGAGAAGGATTAGGATGGAGTAGAAGCCACTGAATTTAGCAAGAAGGAGATAATAATAATAATAATAATTGTGGTATTTGTTAAGCGCTTATTGTGTGCCGGGCACTGTATTAAGCACTGGGGTGGATACAAGCAAATCTGTATATATTTTCATTACCCTATTTATTTTGTTAATGAAATGTACATCGCCTCGATTCTATTTAGTCGCCATCGGTTTTTACGAGACGTTCTTCCCCTCGACTCTATTTATCGCCATCGTTCTCGTCCGTCCGTCTCCCCCGATTAGACCGTGAGCCCGTCGAACGGCGGGGACCGTCTCTATCTGTTGCCGACTTGTTCATGCCAAGCGCTTAGTACAGTGCTCTGCACATAGTAAGCGCTCAATAAATACTATTGAACGAATACGAGCAAATCAGGTTGGACACAGTCCCTGTCCCACGGGGGGCTCACAGTCTCAATCCCCATTTTCCAGATGAGGTAACTGAGGCATAGAGAAGTGAAGGAACTTGCCCAGGGTCCCCTAGCAGACAAGTGGCGGGGGCGGGATTAGAACCCGTGACCTTCTGACTCCCCTGCCCGTGCTCCGTCCACTACGCCACGCTGCTTCTCTGTCCTTGGTGACCTTTGAAAGGGAGGTCTCTGTGGAGTCGAGGGGATGGAAGCCAGGTCGGAAGGGGTCCAGGAGAGAATTAGAGGAGAGGAATTTGAGACAGCAGGTATAGACGACTCGCTCAAGAAGTGTGGGGAGGAATGGCAGAAGGGACATGGGAGGACAAGTGGAGGGACCCGTGGGGTCATTTTCTGTCTCCCCATCTAGAGGGCAAGTTTCTTGAGACCGGGGATCGTGTCTATCAACTGTACTGTACTCTCCCAAGCACTCGGTACAGTCAGCCAGCAATCAATCGTATTTATTGCTGTGTGCAGAGCACTGTACTAAGCGCTTGGGAGAGTACAATATAACAGATACGTTCCCCGCCTACAGTGAGCTTAGTCTAGAGAGAGAGACAGACATGAATATAAATAAATTACAAATGTGGAAATAAGTCCCGTGGGGAAGGAATGTCACTGTTTATTTTTGTGTTGTACTTTCCCAAGCGCTTAGTACAGTGCTCTGCACACAGACAAGCAGCGTGGCTCAGTGGAAAGAGCATGGGCTTTGGAGTCAGAGGTCATGAGTTCGAATCCCGGCTCGGCCACTTGTCAGCTGTGTGACTGTGGGCGAGTCACTTCACTTCTCTGGGCCTCAGTTCCCTCATCTGTAAAGTGGGGATTAAGACTGTGAGCCCCACGTGGGACAACCCGATTCCCCTGTGTCTACCCCAGCGCTTAGAACAGTGCTCGGCACGTAGTAAGCGCTTAACAAATACCAACATCATTAGAAAGCGCTCACTAAATATGATTGAACCAATGAACGAATTAGACCGTAAGGCCGTCAGTGGGCAGGGATCGTCTCTATCTGTTGCCGAATTGTCCATTCCAAGCGCTTAGTACAGTGCTCTGTACATAGCAGACGCTCAATAAATACTATTGAATGAATTGAATGAATGAATGAATGGGGTGATGAATAAAGGGAGAAAGTTGGGTTGATGCAAAAGGGAGCTGAAAAAAAGGAAAAGACGTCTTAGGAAAGTACTCTTTCAATACAGTACTCTGTACAAAGTAAATCCTCAATAAATACCGTAGATTGATTTTCTTTTCATCGCGGCCCCCTGCTTCTATTAGCCAGCGGGGTCCCGAGAAAAGTCCTGATTTATCCAAGTTTCCCCATGAGGACCATGCAGACTGGACAAGCATTAAAGCATTATAACGGCTGTCTCCTCCTCTAGACTATAAGCTCCTTATAATAATAATGTTGGTATTTGTTAAGCGCTTATTATGTGCAGAGCACTGTTCTAAGCGCTGGGGGAGATACGGGGTAATCAGGTGGTCGCGCGTGAGGCTTACGGTCTTAATCCCCATTTTCCAGATGAGGTAACTGAGGCCCAGAGAAGTGAAGTGACTTGCCCACCGTCACCCAGCTGACAGGTGGCAGAGCTGGGATTCGAACCCATGACCTCTGACTTCCAAATACAAATATTATTAGGAAACTGAGCTAGAGAGAAGTTAAGTGACTTACCCAATGTCACACAGCAGACACGTGTGAGAGGTGGTATAATCTCACATGATATAACTGGTGGGCAAGCAACTGACAACTCCAGGGAGGAATAGGGGAAATGGAAGAACAAGACTTAAAACCTGCGAGGAGGTGGGTCGGAGAAGACTTAAACAGAAAGGAAGCGAATTATACCCAGAGAAAGTTACTAATGAAGATGTATGAAAAAGGCCAGAAGACATGTGGCACGGTCAGGATTAGAACCCACGTCTTTCTAACTTCCAGACCAGTGCTCTATTCATAGGCCATAACTAAGCCCTCATCTGCATGGCTCAGTGGAAAGAGCCCGGGTTTAGGAGTCAGAGGTCATGGGTTCTAATCCCGGTTCCGCCACCTGTCAGCTACGTGACTTTGGGCAAGTCAATTGACTTCTCGGTGCCTCAGTTACCTGATCTGTAAAATGGGGATTAAGACTGAGGGCTTCACGTGGGACAATCTGATTACCCTGAATCTAACCCCAGCACTTAGAACACTGCTCGGCACATAGTAAGCGCTTAACAAATACCAACAGTATTATTATTATTATTATCTGCCTTACCCCCTCTCCCTTCTTTGTCACCTATGCCCGTGGATCTTCACTCTTTTAGCCCTCATTAACATTCACCCCTCCTTCAGCACTCATGCCCATATCTGTAATTTATTTATTTACATTAATGCCTCTCTTCCCCGCTAAACGTAAGCTCCTTCTGGGCAAGGAACGTGCCTACCAACTCTCTTGTATCATACTCTCCCCATTGCTTAGTACAGTGCTCTGCACACAGTAAACCCTCAATAAATACGGTTGATCGATCGATAGATTAATCGAAGAGGAGTGGAAGGAAGGCAGGAAGTAGATGAAACGGAGCTGACGAAAGAAAATCCTTTGAAATAATCCCACGTGATAAAACTGAAAACGCTAAGGAGGGAAAGGGGAAATGGAAGAACTAGACTTAAAAACCTGAGAGAGGAGGTGGGTCAGAGAAGACTTAAAAATAAATGAAGCTAATTATCCCCAGAGGAAGTTACTGATGAAGTTGTATGAAAAAGCCCAGAAGAAAGACAAGGAAAGAGGCTAAATCCAAAGTTCTGTTTTTTGTAACCCTGGGGGTTTTGAACACCGAGCGCTCACGGAACTGCAGCCCAGTGGGGGAACGAAGCGTGCGGGGGATGTAGGTTGAGAAACTGGAGATTTTGGCAAGAGGTCAAAGAGAAAGAACGGAAGTGGGAGGATGCGGGGGGAGGTGGGGATGGGGAAGGAGAGAGGAATTTTTAGGTAAAAAGAAGTTTATAAATAAATACAGTTGGGAGCTGGAGGAAATGTATGGAAGATAGAAGAATCTTTGTGTTTGATAATAAAGAGAGGTGGTATTGTCCTAGGCACAGTTGAAGTCCCAGGCGTGGGCTTTTTATCCTGATGGCTCTGCCATAGATTTCCATCTCATCCTCTTCTTCCTCCTCCTCCGCTACTCCCTCCATCTCATAATCATCATTTGTCGATGACTATAATCCTAACATCATATAGACCACCGACCGGCTCTTAGAAATACACTGAAAAATGATATTTGCCCTAAGGAACGCCCAATCTATGAGGGAAGCAGCAGGCCTTAGGAGTCGGAGGTCACGGGTTCTAATCCTTGACTCTATTTATCGCCATCGTTCTCGTCCGTCCGTCTCCCCCGATCAGACCGTAAGCCCGTCAGACGGCAGGGACCGTCGTCTCTATCTGTTGCCGACTTGCTCCTTCCAAGCGCTTAGTACAGGGCTCTGCACATAGAAAGCGCTCAATAAATACTATCGAATAATCCCGGAGCCACCACTTGTCTCTGTGGAACCTTGGGCTAGTCACTAAACTTCTCTGTGCCTCGGTTCCCTCATCTGCAAAATGGGGATTCAATACCTGTTCTCCCTTCTACTTAGGCTGTGGGCCCCATGTGGGACTTGATTACCTTGTATCTAGCCCAGCAATTACTACAGTGCCTGACACAGAGTAACTGCTTAAAGAATACTATTATCGTGAAAGACAATCAGACAAAATACATTAGCCCTGTGCTCTGAACACAGTAAGCGCTCAGTAAATAAAATCGCCTGAGAAACATATAAATTTTAAATTTCAACAATAGAAGACGCATGATAAATAGATGGTACATGGCAGGGAGCTTCCAGGCAGCAACGTGAACCTCCTTCTCCAGTTACCTTTCATTTCACCCCCTGGACAGTTTAGCTCCTCCATTTCATAAGTGGACATCTCAAGTCCATCAGGTCATCAGCAATGTCAGTCCAACCGCATATCCTGTCCATTCACTCCAGGTTTCTGCCTCTGATATGGCAACATGGTGCTTGATTAATCATATAACGGCTGACTTCCCGGACCTCCATCTTCATGACATCTTTAAAGCAGCATGGCCTAGTGGATAGAGCGCGGGCCTGGGAGTCAGAAGGACCTGGGTTCTGATCCCGTCTCCTCCACTTGTCTGTTATGTGACCTTGGACAAGTCAATTAACTTCTCTGGGCCTCAGTAACCTTATCTGTAAAATGGGGATCAAGACCGTGAGCCCGTGTGGGGCAGGGACTGTGTCCAACACCATTTGCTTGTATCTAACCCAGCTCTGAGTACAGTGCCTGGCACATAGTAAGCGCTTACCAAATACCATAATTATTATTAATTAGATCAGACTATCCCGCATGGAGTTCCTAGTCTAAGTAGCGGGGAGAACAGCCAGGCAGCGCCTCCAGAGCTTGGGTACACTGGCCGATCCCCATATATCAACCTATCAGTGAATCGGTGATAAATGATATATTGTCTTGTCTTATGCCGTCGAGTCGTCTCCGACCCGTAGCGACGTCGCGGACACATCTCTCCGAGAACGCCCCGCCTCCATCTGCGATCGTTCTGGTAGTGGATCCACAGAGTTTTCTTGGTAAAAATATGGAAGCAGTTGACCAGTGTCGCCTTCCGTGCATTCAACCTGAGTCTCCGCCCTCGACTCTCTCCCGTGCCGCCGCTGCCCAGCACGGGTGAGTTTTGACTCGCAGCAGATGGCCTTTCGCTCGCTAGCCACCGGCCAAGCTAGGAATGGAACGGACGGGCCTCTGCTTGACCCTCCCTCCCGGAGTCGAGACTGGTAGAGTACCTGAAACTCTCCAGGTGCGACCCTGAGAGGGGAAAATTATCTATATTATATATTATAAATTACTTATTGATTGATGTTACTGTCTGTCTCCCCCTCTAGACTGGAAGCTCAATATGGGCAGGGAATGTGTCCGCTAATTATGCCGTACCGTACTCCCCCAAGAGCTTAGTACGTGCTCTGTGCATAGTAAGCTTCAAAAAATACCACTGATTGATTGATTTAGTACAGTGCTATGCTCAGTAAATACCACTGGTCGATTACTGAGCGCCGTCTGCACGGCACTGTGCTAAGCACTCGGGAAAGTACCGTACAACAGAGTCCGTGAGCACGTTTCCTAATCACAAGGAGCTTACAGTCTAGAGAAGGAGCTTACGAGTAAGGTCGTTGTGGCCGGGCAACGTGACCGTTTATTGTTATCTGGTACTCTCCGAGTGCTTAGTACAGCGTTTCGCTCACAGTGAGCGCTCAATAGATATGATTGATTGAATGAATGGTTGAATCTTGAGGACGGGAAACCCTCACCGGCCTCACGATCGAATTGAACAAATCCTCCGTTCATCGCCCAGGGAAGCAACTCCGTTGAGCTCTCTCTAGACCACACAGGATTCTGGCAGTGCCGCACGCCTGTAAGGACGATGTCCAAGGGCTGGTTAAAGGCCCCATTATGTATTTCTGGTGTCTTTCCAAAGCTTCTTTCCCTCCCCGAAACAGAGGTACTGATGGGACCACTGCCCGCTAGATAACACTAGAGCAGAGCAACCTGTGCTCTTGTTGGGCAAAAAGCAATATATCCCGAGGGGTTCTTTTGCTAACCCGAATCCCTTTAGATTTTCCTCTTTGCTGCTCATTAGACGGAGGGACATGGAGCAAACTCAAAGGAGAAAGCACGGCATAGTGGATAGAGCCCGGGCCTGGGAGTCGGAAGGTCATGGGTTCTAAGCCCAGCTCTGCCGCCCGCCTGCCTTGTGACTTTGGGCAGGTCACTTCACTTCTCTGGGCCTCAGTTAGCTCATCTCTAAAACGGGGATTGAGACCGTGAGTCCCATGTGGGACGGCAACTGTATCCAACCCAATTTGCTTGTATCCACCGCAGTGCTTAGTTAAGTACTCAGCACGTAATAAGCGCTTAACAAATATCCCAATTATTATTATCTACGGTATTTATTAAGCACGTACTATGAGCACTATACTAAACATCTGGGAGAGTACAATATGAGACCTACTGCACTTGGATTTTCACCCTTTTAGTCACAACTCCCTCAGTCCCAGAATACTCATGGACGTATCCGTAATTTATTTATCTATATTATTGTCCGTTTCCCCTATAGCTCTCGGCTACCTATAGACAGGTAACTGTCTACCAACTCTGTTATCTTGTACTCTACTGAGTGCTAAATTTGGTGCTCAACACACAGTGAGCGATACAACAACCGCCGATTAGACGGTAAGCCCGTCAAAGGACAGGGACCGTCTCTATCTGCTACCGATTTGTACGTTCCAAGCGCTTAGTACAGTGCTCTGCACATAGTAAGTGCTCAATAAATACTATTGAATGAACAAATACGATTGATTGACTGATGGATTGGCTGGTTGATTGATTCTCTGCCCACAAGCTCCTTTTCTTTCTTCTGGTCGCTGGAGGACATTTGTGTGTGTATGATGGGTGAAGCCCCCTGTGCCCACAAGATTCCCTATCCTTTCTGGAAAGAAACATGCAGGATTAGCACTGTTTTCTGGAACTGGTCTCCGGCAGGATTTCTGGCCCAGAACAAACCAGACCTAGCGAGCTGGAGCCGACTCTTGCCACATCCAGAATCCACACTGCCCAAGCCTTGGCCCCGATCTCTTTTTCAAGGCACGTTGCCAACGCTTCAAACTTTGCTCTCTCTGGAAAATTCCCCAGATGCGGGCTTGAAACCACCTCAGATCCCGGGGGTAGGACAAGCTGTTTTCCTTGCAGGGTTGATGTTGAACAAAGACGGAGCTCAATTTTTGTGGGGGAGAAAGAGGGGGAGTTGGGAGGTGGGGGGGGGGGGAAGAAAGCTCCAGGCATCTACCAGGCTTCGATCTGAAGTGTGGATGTGTCTTTCCTCAAAGGGGCACCAAGAGACAGTGGGGGCCTGGACCGCTGCCCACCCATCCGTGGGCTTCACGTGAGTGCTCACTAGCCAACAGGAGATTGGCTAGTTACGTCGTGCTTCCCCACGAGTTTAGTACAGTCCTCGGCCCAGTAGTAAGTGCTCAGTAAGGCAGCGTGGCCTAGGGATAGAGCATGGGCCTGGGAGTCAGGAAGACCTGGGTTCTAATTCCAGCTCCTGAACTTGTCAGCTGTGTGACTTTGGGCAAGTCACTTCACTTCTCTGTGCCTCAGTTCCCTCACCTGTAAAATGAGGATGAAGACTGTGAGCCCCATGTGGGACGGGAACGGCGTCCAACTCGACTAGCTTGTACCTACCCCGGCGTTTAGTACCATGACTTGCACATAGTAAGTGTTTAACCAATACCAGAATTATTATTATCAATAATTGATGATTGGTTGGTCTGGCTTGATTTGGCTCTCCAAGATGGAAGCCTGGTCTGATCAAGAAGGGAAAGGAAAATCTTGCCATACCCAGCGTTGTCCCCGGCCAGACCCCAAGATCTCCAACCAAACCTTCCATTCTTGCCCTTTGCCTGTCAGTGAGTCAGTCAGTTCTGTTTATTGAGCACTTAGCCTGTGCAGAGCAGTGTACTGAGAGCTTGGGAGAACACGATGTAAAAATATAACAGATACATTCCCTGCCCAGAGTGAGTTTACAGTCTAGAAGACTGTAAATACATAAATTACAGATATGTGCAGAAGTGCTGGGGGTCTGCGTGGGAGGATGAATAAAAGGAGCAAGTCAGGGAGACACAGAAGGGAGTTGAAAAAAACAGAAAAGAGGGCTTAGTCAGAGAAGGCCTCTTGGAGGACATGTGCCTTCAAATAAGGCTTTGAAGGAGGGGAGGGTAATTGTCTGTTGAATAGGAGGAGGGAGGACATTCCAGGCCAGAGACGGGATGGAAGATCGGAGGCGAGAGAGCTGAGGTGGAGGCACGATGAGAAGGTTAGCATTAGAGGAGCAAAGTGTTTGGGCTGGGTAGTATAGGAAAGTAGCGAGATGACGTAGGAGGGGGAAAGGTGAGTGAGTGCTTTAAAGCTGATGGCAAGGAGTTTCCGTTTGAGGCGGAGGTGGATGGGAAACCACTGGAGGTGACTGAGGAATGGAGAAACATGACCTGAACATTTCTGTAGAAAGATGATCCAGGCAGCAGAGTGAAGTATGGACTGGAGTGGGGAGAGACAGGAGGTAGGGAAATCAGCAGCGAAGCTGATGCGGTAATCAAGGCAAGATTGGGTAAGTGTTTGGATTAATGAGGTAGCGGTTCGGATAGAAAGGAAAGAGTGGATTTTAGCGAAGCCGTGAAGGTTCCATCTACAGGTTTTGGTGTCAGATTGTATATGTGGGTTTAATATAAAAGATGAGTCGAGAGCATTGGCTTGCGAGATGGGAAGGATGGTCGTGCTGTCTGTGGTGATGGAGGAGGACAGGGTTTGGAGGAGGACAGGGTTTGGGTGTAGAGATGAGGAATTTTGTTTTGGAAATGTTAAGTTTGAGGCGTCGGGAAGAAACCCAAGTAGGGCTGTCCTGAAGGCAGGGGGAAATACGAGACTGCAGAGAAGGAGAGAGATGAGTGTTGGAGATTTTAAATTTGGGAATCATCCCCATAGAGATAATAGTTGAAGCCCTGGCAGGGAATGAGTGAACTTGCACTGTGATCCTCATGTGGAACAGGGCCTGTGCCCAACCTGATTTTCTTGTATCTACCTCGGTGCTTAGAACAGTGCTTGACACTTAGTAAGTGTTTAACAAATACCATAATTAATAATAATAATATTGGTATTTGTTAAGCGCTTACTATGTGCAGAGCACTGTTCTAAGCGCTGGGGGAGATACAGGGGAATCAGGTCATCTCACTTGAGGCTCACAGTTAATCTCCATTTTACAGATGGGGTAACTGAGGCACAGAGAAGTGAAGTGACTTGCCCACCGTCGCCCGGCTGACAAGTGGCAGAGCCGGGAGTCGAACCCATGACCTCGGACTCGGAAGCCCAGGCTCTTTCCACTGAGCCATGCCGCTTATTAGGTGAGTCATCCGTGCTCCCTGGGAAAAGAGGTAGGGATTGGCTGGAAGTAAGGAAGTTTGAGGGAGGCAACAACATTTGACAAAAGGGAGGGGGAGAGCAGGGCCAGACTAATGCCCCCCTGTGACCCAGGCCCCGCTCCTACTGCTGTCCCCCCATCCCTCCCCAACCCCATTCCCTTCTGCTGCTTTTCTATGGAATTTGTTATGCATTTATTATGCGTCAATCACTTTTCCAAGGGTAGAGGTAGATACAGATCAATCACGCTGGACACAGTCCCTGTCCCACACGCAGCTCGCAATCTAAGAAGGATGGAGAGCCGGCATTAAATCTTCATTTTACAGCCGAGGAAACTGAGGCACCCAGCTAGCAGGCAACCCAGGTCCGAGTTCTTTCCATTAGGCCATGATGCTTCCTCAGACTCCTTCCTCTCGATCAATCCATCAGTGATATCCGTTGAGTGCTTACGAAGTGCAGGGCTCTGTACTAATCGCTTGGGAGAGTGTTACAGAATAAAGAGACCTGACCGCCGCCTTCCAGGAATTCGCAAGCTAGCAAGAGGGGATCATCCTTCAGCTCCAAGAAACTGCTGGGCTTTGGAAGGTCTCCCACCTGGCAGCCTAATCTCATCTGTCTCCCACCGGACCTGCTTTCTGGAGTGAGAGGGGGAGGAGGGGGAGGAGAGAGGGAGAGAGATAAAGAGAGAGGAAAGAGATAAAGAGAGAGAGGGAGAGAGGAGAGAGAGAGACGGTGTGAGAAAGATGGAAGAAGAGAGAGGGAAGGAGGGAGAAAGAGATGTGGGGAGAGAGAACGATAATAAGAGAAAGAGAGAGGGAGTCTTCCCTTGCCTGCTTTGAGAAGAGAGATGTGATCTTTGCCAAGGTCTGTGTGGGGTCTAGAAGGAGGGCAGGAGTTGCCACTGGGGAGAAAGGGAAGGATTGGGCTCTGCTATTCTCCCTCGGTCTTGGCTTTGCCAGTGAGATTCATTGTCTGTTCTCCCTGTCTTTCATATACGCTGGCTGCAGCGGGAAACTTGGCTCTGACCTCAGCCGTGGGGATGGAACCGGAGAACAAAAGAGCTGATGGAATATATGAGGGAAAGAGGGAGAGAGAACCTTACTCTGGCTCTGGCCAAGGGACAGGACCGAAGATTGAACGAGTGAGCCCCGGCTCTGGGGAGCACTGACTCCAGGGAGCACTGGCTCTAGGGAGAACCAAGCCCATTGTGCTGTCCCCGTCCCCCACCGATCCAGGCCCTCTCCCGTCCCCTCAGATCTTCCCAGCACCCAGGGGGTGTAGAGGGGTGGACAGTGAAGATTCGACGTGATACCCCTCCTGAGGCCTCTGAGATATAATGATCATAATAATGTTGGTATCTGTTAAGCGCTTACTATGTGCCGAGCACAGTTCCAAGGGCTGGGGGCGATACAGGGTAATCAGGTGGTCCCACGTGAGGTTCCCAGTCTTCATCCCCATTTTACAGATGAGGGAACTGAGGCACAGAGAAGTGAAGTGACTTGCCCACAGTCACACAGCTGACAAGTGACAGAGTTGGGATCCAGGGACCAGTCTTGGACCTCCCATCCCCTTCCTGTCCTGAACCAAGTGATTTCTAACAAGGATATCGACAATCATTTTGGTTTCTGTTAAGCACTTACTATGTGTCAAGCACTGTTCTAAGCTCTGGGGTGGACACAGATTAATCACACCGGACACAGTCCCAGCCCGACATGAGGCTCACAGTCTGTGACCTGGGGCAAGTCACTTAACTTCTCTGTGCCTCAGTTACCTCATCTGTAAAATGGGGATTAAGTCCGTGAGCCCCCGGTGGAACAACCTGCTTATTTTCTATCTACCCCAGCGCTCAGAACGGCGCTTGGCACAAAGTGAGCGCTTAACAAATACCGTTATTATTATTAGAATAGGGATTGAATCCACATTTTAAGGTGAGGAAGCAGACACAGAGACGTTAAGTGACTTGGCCAAGGTCACACAACAGACAAGTAGCAGAACTGGGATTAGAACCCAGATCCTCCGTCGACCAGGCCCGTGCTCTTTCTACTCGGCCACGCTGCGTTCCCGGATGAAAATCCTCCAACCTCTCTGAAAGGAATGAGGTGGGTAATTTGGAAAACACAAAAGATGATGCTCACTGGCTAAATTATAGAGATGAATTTCTATGACATCCTTTGCCTCCTCCCAGTCTGAAGTGTTTGCTTGCCTGAGAAATTATTAATGTAGATTTAGTTTTGCTCGTGGACCGTATTGACAGGTCGGCTGCATTATGCATGGATGTGGAGGTTCGTGCATCCAATACATCTATTACAGATGACAAGACAACCCTTTAAAATAGTAATCCAATTCCTGAGCCTCCTATCTCCACCCGGCCCATGAACTCCAAACAGAAGGGGTGATCGTCGAGGTAACGTTTGGAAAATATCCCCGGCATGGATGTAAAACGAGAGGGTAAAATAGAAGAACGCTTTTTCAAAGGCCTCTTTTGCTTTAAAAGCAAAGGTCCTGCATTTGAAGTGTCCAGCTGAGAATATCTTCTAGACTCTGAGCCCGTTGTTGGGAAGGGACTGTCTCTATTTGTTGCCAAATTGTACTGTCCAAGAGCTTAGTACGGCGCTCTGCACACAGTAAGCGTTCGGTAAATACTATTGAGTGAATGAATGAATATCTGAGAAGAGGAGAAACCCAATTCTTCCGATTCAAGTTTTCACAATTAAAAGAACAGGGCGACAATGGACACGAAGAATAAATGTAAGTGATTAAATAAACTAATCACTGACCCCAACTGTACACAGAAAAGAACATGAAGTGGTTAATGGGATGTTGTGTGAGTAGAAGAGGCAGGGAGGGGGAGCAACGTCCTGCTCGGTGAACTTCCCAAGGACTTAATACAGTGCATTAAAGTCATTAGGCACTCAATAAACACCATTTCCGTGTGGCACAGTGGCTAGAGCATGGGCTTTGGTGCCAGAGGATCTAGGCTCTAAATCCAGCTCCGCTGCCTGCCTACTGTGTGACCTTGGGCAAGTCACTTAACTGCTCTGTGCCCCAGATCCCCCACTGTAAAATGGGAATTCAATTTTCCCTTCTATAGAGACTGAGAGCCCCTTGTGGAACAGGGAATGGGTCCCACACTGGATTATCTCGTATGTATCCCAGTATTTAGTACAGTGCTTGGCACCTAGTAAATACTAAATAAATACCACAGTCATTATTATTAATCAGTCAGTCAATCATATTGATTGAGCTTACTTTGCAAACACTGGGGTAGACCAGTCAATAACCAATGGTATTTATTGAGTCCTTATTATGTGCAGAGCACTGTATTAAACACTTGAGAGAGCACAATATGACAGAATAGGTAGAAGTGCTCCCTGCACACAAGGAGCTTATTATTACTGTTATAATAATAATAATGTTGGTATTCGTTAAGCGCTTACTATGTGCAGAGCACTGTTCTAAGCGCTGGGGTAGACACGGGAATCAGGTTGTTCCACGTGGGGCTCACAGTCTTCATCCCCATTTTCCGGATGAGGTCACTGAGGCACAGAGAAGGGAAGCGACCTGCCCACAGTCACACAGCTGACAAGTGGCAGAGCCGGCATTCGAACTCATGACCTCTGACTCCAAAGCCTGTGCTCTTTCCACTGAGCCACGCTGCTTCTCTATTACTACGACTGAAAGGCCCACTCTGATCTTGAGACACTTAAGATCACCCAAAAGACCAATACCCCTCTCAGGGTCGCACCTGGGGAGTTTCCAGTCTTCTACCAGTTTCGATTACAGGAGGGAGAGTCAAACAGAGGCCCGTCCATCCCATTCCTAGCTTGGGCAGTGGCTAGCGAGTGACAGGCCATCTGCTAAAAGTCAAAACTCACCCGTGCTGGGCAGCAGCGGCAGGAGAGAGAGTCGAGGACGGAGACTCAAGTTTACCGCGCGGAAGAAGGCAACGGTAAACCGCTTCCAGATTTTTACCAAGAAAACTCCCTGGCTCCATCACCAGAACGATTGCAGGTGGAGAGCGGGGGCGTTCGGGGAGAGACGCGTCCGGGGCGTCGCCATGGGTCGGAGAAGACTTGACAGCATAAGGCCAAAAAACCAAAAAGACTGATAATCACTGTGGTATTTTAAAAGCGTTTTCTATGTGCCAAACACTTTACAAAGCACTGGGGTAGATACAAGCTAATTGGATCAGCACTGGGGTAGATACAAGTTAAACTGGCTCATACACAATCTCTGTCCTAGATGGGACTTACAGTCTAAATAGACATCAACAGGTATTGAATCCCCATTTTCCAGATGAAGAAACGGAGGCACAGAGAAGTTAGTGACCCGCCTAGTATCAGGCAAGTGGCGGAGAAGCAGCTTGGCTCAGTGGAAAGAGCCCGGGCTTCGGAGTCAGAGGTCATGGGTTCAAATCCCGGCTCGGCCACTTGTCAGCTGTGTGACTTTGGGCAAGTCGCTTCACTTCTCGGTGCCTCAGTTACCTCATCCGTAAAAGGGGGATTAAGACTTTGAGCCCCACGTGGGACAACCTGATTCCCCTGTCTACCCCAGCGCTTAGAACGGTGCTCGGCACATAGTGAGCGCTTAACAAACACCAACATTATTATCATTATTAACCCAGGTCCTCTGATTCCCAAGCCTGTGCTCTTTCCACTAGGCAACACTGTTTCCCCACAGGATTAAAATAATAATAATAATTATGGTATTTGTTAAGGGCTTACCATGTGCCAGGCACTGTACTGAGCGTAAGGGTGGATATAAGGAAATTGGGTTGGACACAGTCCCTGTCCCGTGTGGGGCTCACGGTCTCCATCCCCATTTTCTCTGTGCCTCAGTTCTCCTGTGAGCCCTGTTAGACGGTGAGCCCAGTGAAGGACAGCGACTGTACGTCCAACCTAATTAACTCGTATCTACCCCAGCGCTTAGAACAGCATTAGACAAATAGTAAGCGCTCAACGAACACCACAGAAAATCGATAGGTTGATCGATTAAGCCACACCTGCTGCTTCTTAAATACATGGAAACACAGAGGAAATCAAGAAAGAGCAACAACCCTTTAAGGATCTCGATTTTAAAGCTATCATTTATATTATTATTAAGTGCCGTCGAGTCATTTCCGATTCCTGGCGACTCTATGGAATAGCGTGGCTCACTGGAAAGAGCCCGGGCTCTGGAGTCGGAGGTCTTGGGTTCGAACCCCGGCTCCGCCGCTTGTCAGCTGTGTGACTTTGGGCAAGTCGCTTCACTTCTCGGTGCCTCAGTTGCCTCGTCTGTAAAATGGGGATTAAGACCGCGAGCCCCACGTGGGACCACCTGATTCCCCTGTGTCTACCCCAGCGCTTAGAACAGTGCTTGGCACATAGTAAGCGCTTAACAAATACCAACATTACATATCTTCTCCAGAAAGTCCAGTCTTCTGCCATAACCCGCGACTTTTCTAACGGTCCTTCGGTTATCGTGGTTATGGTCTCTATCCATCTAGCTGCCGGTCTGCCTCTTCCGCGTTTTCCCTGGATTTTTCCTAGCATTAGTTTCTTCTCCAGAGAATTAGATTTGAACCCATGACCTTCTGACTCCCAGGCCCGCGCTCTATCCTCTACCTCACGCTGCTGCTAAATGAATGAATGGTTACCCGCTGCGTGCAGAGCAGGACGCCTGGGGGTAACTGTACTAAGAGTTCCGTACTCGGCTCCCATTTCACATCAAACACTTAAAGAAGCAGCGTGGCTCAGTGGAAAGAGCACGGGCTTTGGAGTCGGAGGTCATGGGTTCGAATCCCAGCTCTGCCACTTGTCAGCTGTGGGACTGTGGGCGAGTCACTTCCCTTCTCCGTGCCTCAGTTCCCTCATCTGGAAGATGGGGATTAAGACTGTGAGCCCCACGGGGGACAACCTGATTCCCCTGGGTCTACCCCAGCGCTTAGAACAGTGCTCTGCACGGAGCAAGCGCTTAACAAATACCAACATTATTATTAACGAAGCACTCGGGGGATAGGCAGAAGAGAGAAAAAATGTAATTCTGGCTCTCGAGAACTTTCAGTTTAATGGGGAAGACAGAAGACATTGAGGCAGCATGGCCTAGTGGAATGAGCGGAGGCCTGGGAGTCGGAGGACCTTAATCCTACTAAACCTCCACTTTTCCTCAGCTCCCCTTCCCCTCCGCGTCACCTCGACTCTCTCCCTTTGCCCTTCCCTCTGCTCCCCGCCCCACGTGGCTCGGTGGAAAGAGCCCGGGCCTCGGAGTCAGAGGTCACGGGTTCGACTCCCGGCTCTGCCGCTTGTCAGCTGTGTGACTGTGGGCGAGTCACTTCACTTCTCTGTGCCTCACTTCCCTCATCTGTAAAATGGGGATTAACTGTGAGCCTCACGTGGGACAACCTGATGATCCTGTATCTACCCCAGCACTTTGAACAGTGCTCAGCACATAATAAGCGCTTAACAAATACCGACATTATTATTATATGTCTATAATTCTATTTATTTATATTGATGCCTGTTTACTTGTTTTGAGGTACGTCTCCCCCCTTCTAGACTATAAACCGGGTGTGGGCAGGGGTTCTCTCTATTGCTTTCCAAGTGCTTAGTACAGTGCTCTGCACACAGTAAGCGCTCAGTGAATACAATTGAATGAATGAAACATGGGTTTCAATCCCCACTCTATCACTTTCCTGCTGTCTGCTAATTCTATCGCATTGTGCTCCCCTAAGCACTTAGTACACTCCTCCACACCGGGCACTCAGTAAATATGATCCATCGATTGTGTGACCTTGGGAAAGACACTTAACTACTCTGTGCCTCAGTTACCTCATCTGTAAAATGGAGGTTAAACGTCTGTTCTATTTTCCTCTTAATCTGCGAGCCTCGTCGGGGAGAAGGACCAGGTCTAACGTGATTATCTTGTGTCTACTCTTACACTTAGGACGGTGCTTTTTTTTTTTTTTAATGGTATCTGTAAAGCACTTACTATATGCCACGTTCTGTACTAAATGCTAGGATAGATACAAGATAATCAGGGTGAACACAGTCCAGGTGGGCTCGCAGTCTAAGTGGGATGGAACAGGATTTAATCCCCCTTTTACAGATGAGGAAATTGAAGCCCAGAGAACTTAAGTGACTTACCCAAGGTCACACAGCAATCGACCGGCAGACCTGGGGTTAGAACCCGGGTCCTCCGACTCCCAGTCTCGTGCTCTTTCCGCTAGGTCACGCGGCCTCACTATGTGTCTGGCACAGAGTAAGCACCGAACAGATGCTATTGTTATTATTATTGAGAAATCCGGGGGGGTTGAAAGGCTGTGAGTGTCCAGTTGGAGGATCCAAGGGAAAGCAGCAGGCAATCGTGCTCAAGCGGAGACGAGGGAAGGGGAGTCCGGTATCGATTTCATTTGTTTAAAGGATGCGGGAGTCAGAAGGAACTGGGTTCTAATCCTGACTCCGCCACATTTGCTGCGTGACCTTAGGCAAGTCACTTAGCTTCTCTGCGCCTCAGTTACCTCATCTGTCAAATGGGGACTGAGACTGTGAGCCCCATGTGGGACACTGTGTCCAACCCGATTTGCTTGTATCCACCCCTGTGCTTAGCACCTACCCCAACGCTTATTACACCGCTCGGCACATAGGAAGTGCTTAACAGATCCTACTGTTATCATTATCATTATTAATATTTAAACGCTTGTGGATGGGGCCCAGTTGGCCTGGGCTAGTCCGGTTATCCCTGAGTTGAGGTTGCCGGTCCCTGTTGGGATTTTTTTGGAGGGGGGGACTTCATTCTGAATCTGTTCCTGGACTTTCCGCACCACTCTTCTGTCCTGGCCCCTTGGCTGACACTCTCCAAGCTCCCAAAGCCCCCCCATTGCACAGACTATGCATAGCTTGTCCAGAGTGATGGGAAAACCTGGATTCAGGAGGAAATATGAGTCTGTACAGGAGGGGAGAGAGGACAGAGTTGGAAAGGTGAGTAGTCAGCACACACAGACCATGTACTTAGTCACGGATACCTACACACGTTACATTCATTCGTGATAATAATAATAACTGAGCGCTAACTAGGCACCAACCGTTGTTCTAAAGAGCCGAGTTGGATCCAAGCATATGAGTCCTTGTCCCACATAATAATAATAATGTGGGTATTTGTTAAGCGCTCACTACGTGCAGAGCACTGCTCTAAGCGCCGGGGTAGATACAGGGTCATCAGGTTGTCTCACGTGACGCTCACGGTTAATCCCCAATTTACAGATGAGGTCACTGAGGCACGGAGAAGTGAAGTGACTCGCCCACAGTCGCACGGCTGCCAAGTGGCAGAGCCGGGAGTCGAACCCATGACCTCTGACTCCGAAGCCCAGGCTCTTTCCACCGAGCCACGCTGCTCAGGGTCTCAATTCCCCCTTTTCCAGATGAGGTAATGGAGACGCGGAGAAGGAAAGTGACTTGCCCGAGCTCACACAGCGGACAAGTGGCAGAGCTGGGATTAGGACCCACGACCTTCCGACTCCCGGGCTCCATCAGTTCTGCTTCATGTTCAGACATCGACGTGCACACGCGCATACTCCCACACGACTTCCTTCACTGGCGCTCTACCATCCACCCAGGGGGTGGGAGAAGCGTTTGGCAGAGTGGAAGCGTCATCCTTCATGGTGAGACCCTCACCCCATCGCACCCACTCTGACTCCCCTCCTGTCGACGGGTATTTTTACCCACCAAGATACAACTGTGCCCCCCTACCTTCCCCCCACCCAATTCCATCCCCCTCGTCCTGGCATCATCCCTCTCCCCCGCTGCTTCATTGGTTTACTTGTTTTGCTGTCTGTCTCCCCCCTTCTAGACTGCGAGCCCATTGTTGGGCAGGGATTGTCTCTCTTTGTTGCTGCATTGTACTTTCCAAGTGCTCGGTCCAATGCTCTGCACACAGCAAGTGCTCAATAAATACGATCAAATGAATGGATTCGACTGTAAGCTCATGGTGGGCGGGGAACGTGTCCGCTAATTCTGTCGTATTGTTCCTTCCCAATGTATTGTCGTCTTCCAAGTGCTAAGTACGGTGTTCTTTCCTAATTCTTTCCTTAGTACAGTGCTCTGCACACAGTAAAAGTGCTCAATAAATACGATTGATTGGATGAATGTTCTGAACACAGTGAGCGCTCAATAAATACCACTGATTGATTTATCGATTCAGAGCATTAAACTGTGAGCTCCTTGTGTGCAGGGAATGTAATAGTATAGAAATAGTATTAATTTAGGGCCTCCCGTGTGCAGAGCGCTATACTAAACGCTGGGCAAAGACACACAGGTGAGGTTAAACACGGACCCTGACCCTCAAGAGACTTACTGTCGAAAAATAAGGTGGGGAAGTGTTTTGTAGAGCACGGGTCTGGGAGTCAGCAGGTCAGGGGTTCTAATCCTGGTTCTGTCACTTGCCTGCCGTGTGACCTTGGGCAAGTCACTTCCCTTCTCTGCACCTCAATTGCCTCATCTGGAAAATGGGGATTAATAACGTCGGTATCTGTTAAGCGCTTACTATGTGCCGAGCACCGTTCTAAGCCCTGGGGTAGATACGGGGTAATGAGGTTGTCCCACTTGGGGCTCCCATTTTTTTAATCCCCAATTTTTGCAGATGAGGTAACTGAGGCCCAGAGAAGTGAAGTGACTTGTCCAAGGTCACCCAGCAGACAAGTGGCGGAGCTGGGATTAGAATCCATGACCTCTGATTCCCAAGCCCGGGCTCTTTCCACTGAGCCTCGCTGGGGATTGAGACTGTGAGCCTCACATGGAACAGAGACTGTGTCCAACCCAATTTGCTAGTATCCACAGTGCCTGGCACATAGTAAGTGCTTAACAAATACCACTATTATCATTATCATCATTAAGAAGAAGAAGAAATCATATAAAAAGAAAATAAGGTAAAATTCAGAGACCAACGTGCCCTGGAGTTAAGAGGATTCGTAGGGGTCAGAAGCGCTGCCTTCCAGATCATCAAGACGTCCAACGCATCCAAAACTTTCCAAGCTTCTAAAATTGACGGTGGATTAAATATCCTTCAGCCCGGCTTGCACAGAACATTTTGAGAGTTCGGGGAGTGAGAGAGGGAGGCTCGGGTGCCAAGATGGGAAAGTGGAAGCGGTTCTTGAGGTCTCACCTACCACCCCATCCCCCAGCATATCCTCCGAACTCTTCACAGGGGTTCAGCTGGGTCTGTTTGATCGTGTCAGCTGGTTGCTTCCTGGAAAAGGGAGGATAAAATCACAAAGGGGAAAAAATATTCTTTGGAATTCAACCTCTCCCCTTAATAACGATGACATCTGTGAAGCGCTTACTATGTGCCAAGCACTTCATTCTCGGTCTCCTTCGCGGGCTCCTCCTCCCCCTCCCATCCTCTGACTGTCGGGGTTCCTCGAGGGTCAGTTCTCCGCCCTCTTCCGTTCTCCATCTACACTCACTCCCTCGGTGAACTCATTCGCTCCCACGGCTTCGACTATCATCTCTACGCAGATGACATACAGATCTACATCTCCGTCCCGTCCTCTCCCCCTCTCTTCAGGCTCGTATCTCCTCCCGCCTCCGGGACGCCTCCACCTGGATGTCTGCCCGCCACCTAAAACTCAACATGGCCAAAACTGAGCTCCTCATCTTCCCTCCCAAGCCCTGTCCTCTTCCTGACTTCCCCGTCACCGTGGATGGTACGACCATCCTTCCCGGCTCTCAACCCCGCAACCTCGGTGTCATCCTTGACTCCGCTCTCTCGTTCGCCCCACGCATCCGATCCGTCACCGAGGCCTGCCGGTCTCACCTTTACAATATCACTGAGATCCGCCCTTTCCTCTCCGTCCAAACTGCTACCGTACTGGTACGGGCTCTCAAAATATCCCGGCTGGATTATTGTGTCAGCCTCATCTCTGATGTCCCTTCCTCCCGTCTCTCCCCGCTCCAGTCTATTCTTCATTACGCTGCCCGGATCATCTTCCCGCAGTAAAGCTCTGGGCCTGTCACTCCCCTCCTTAAAAACCTCCAGTGATTGCATCGACCTCCGCACGAAACAAAAACATTTCACTTTGGGCTTCAAGGCTGTCCATCCCCTTGCCCCCTCCTACCTCACCTCCATTCCCTCTTTCCACCGCCCACCCCGCACGCTCCGCTCCTCCGCCGCCCACCTCCTCGCCGTCCCCCGTTCTCGCCCATCCCGCCGTCGACCCCCGGCCCACGTCCTCCCGCTGTCCCGGAACGCCCTCCCTCCTCACCTCTGCCAGACTAACTCTCTTCCCCTCTTCAAAGCCCTACTGAGAGCTCACCTCCTCCAAGAGGCCTTCCCAGACTGAGCTTCCCCTTTTCCCTCTGCTGCCTCTCTGCCCCCCTTCACCTCCCCTCAGCTAAGCCCCCTTTCCCCCCTTTCCCTCTGCTCCTCCCTCCCTCCCTTCCCCTCCCCTCAGCACTGTACTCATTTGTCTATATTTTTATTACCCTATTTATTTTGTTAATGAGGTGTCCATCCCTTTGATTCTATTTATTGCGATTAAGTTGTCTTGTTTTTGTCCGTCCGTCTCCCCCGATTAGACTGTGAGACCGTCAATGGGCAGGGATTGTCTCTGTTACTGAATTGTACATTCCAAGCGTTTAGTACAGTGCTCTGCACATAGTAAGCGCTCAGTAAATACTACTGAATAAATGAACGAAAGTGCTGGGGGAGATACAAGATAATCAGGTCATCCCACGTGGGGCTCACAGTCTTAATCTCCATTTGAAAGATGAACTAACTGAGGCACAAAGAAGGTAAGTGACTTACCCAAAGTCACACAGCTGACAAGTGGCAGAGCCAGGATTAGAACGCACGACCTGTGATTCCCAAGCCTGTGCCCTTTCCACTAAGCCACGCTGCTTCTTCTTAAGTCAACCATGAGAGGACGGATTAGTTTGGAAACTATTATCTGTCCACTGTGGTCAACTTATCTTCCCCCATTAGGTCATGGATTCCTCGAGGGTAGAGATCATTCATTCATTCATTCCATAGTATTTATTGAGCGCTTACTATGTGCAGAGCACTGTACTAAGCGCTTGGAATGGACAAATCGGCAACAGATAGAGACGGTCCCTGCCCTTTGACGGGCTTACGGTCTAATCGGGGGAGACGGGCAGATAAGAACAACGGCATCAGATCCCCATAGCAATTGTATATATTTGTATGTATGTATTGCTGAATTTATTTTATTAATGATGTGCATTTCTCTATGGTTCCATTTATCTATTTTGATGCCTGTCTACTTGTTTTGTTGTCTGTCTCTCCCTTCTAGACTGTGAGCTCGTTTTTGGGTAGGGATTGTCCCTATCTGTCGCTGAATTGTACTTTCCCAGCATTTAGTATAGCGCTCTGCACACAGTAAGCGCTCAATAAATATGATTGAATGAATAAATGAATGTATAATAGCCCCTGCAACGGTATGCCTCTCGTCAGCTGTGTGACTGTGGGCGAGTCACTTAACTTCTCTGGGCCTCAGTTCCCTCATCTGTAAAATGGGGATTAAGACTGTGAGCCTCTAGTGGGACGATCTGATCCCCCTGTGTCTACCCCAGCGCTTAGAACAGTGCTCTGCACATAGTAAGCGCTTAACAAATACCAACATTATTATTTACTGAGGAAAGTCAGTGTATCGGTTGCTTGGGAATATACAGCTATAAAGATACAGTACCAGCCCTTGAAGAGTATTTCTACTATTTAGTAGTACTAGTATTATCTAGTATTTCAACTGTATTAAATATCTCCCAAGTGCTCGGTACATTTCTCAGCTCACGACAGTGCTCCGCACCCCACTGGCACCTAGTACAGTGTTCACACAGTAGACACTCAGTACAAAGCCCTGCGTCAAGAAGGGGCTCTGCACACCCCATACATAGCCAATACTCTGTTCTTTACCCAGTAGGAACTCAGCACAGCGTTCTGCCCACAGCTGGCACTCAGTCGGTCCTCTTGACGGAATGACAGGAGAAGGCAGCATGGCCTAATGGATGGAGCCCAGGGCCGGGTTCTAATCCTTGCTCCTCCACTCGTCTGCTGTGTGACCTTAGGCAAGTCACTTCACTTCTCTACGCCCTCAGTTTCCTCATCTGTAAAATGGGAATTAAGAGTGAGCCCCACGTCCAACCTGATTAGCTGCTATCTACCCCAGCACTTAATAACAATAATAATTATTATTATTATGGCATCTGTTAAGTGCTTACTACGTGCTTGGGTGGATGCAAGCAAATCGGGTTGGACACAGTTCCTGTCCCACACGGGGCTCACAGTCTCAATCCCCATTTTACAGATGAGGGAACTGAGGCCCAGAGAAGTGAAGTGACTCGCCTAAGGTCACGTAGCAGATAAGTAGAGGAGCCGGGATTAGAACTCATGACCTTTTGACTCCCAGGCCACTACACCATGCCTGGCAGGTAATAAGCACTTGAGAAGCAGTGTGCTCGGTGGAAAGAGCACGGACTTGGGAGTCAGAGGTCATGGGTTTGAATCCCGGCTCTGCCCCTTGTCAGCTGTGTGACTGTGGGCGAGTGGCTTCACTTCTCTGGGCCTCAGTGACCTCTTCTGTAAAATAGGGATTAAGACTGTAAGCCTCACGTAGGACAACCCGATGACCCTGTATCTACCCCAGCGCTTAGAACGGTGCTCGGCACATAGTGAGCGCTTAACAGATACCAACACTATTGTTATTATCATTAAGTACCATTAAAAAAGAAAGTCAGCGAAGTGAGCCTTGCTTTATTGCACATGGAGAAGCAGATCTAACCACCGAGCTGCTGGTTTAAGAAAGAAAGGGTCAGAGAGATGATCCATCGTGAAGAAGAGGACCGAGAAGACATAAAAAGGGAGAGGGTTCCACTGGCTTAGTAGCACCCTTCGAAAAGCTCGTTCACTGCCAGACTGGTCATCGAAGGCCCATTTAACTGAAGACAAAAGAGATCGTTGGCCCAAAGTGACCGGCATCCATCTTGGGGTGACAACAAAAGCATCCTTCCAGCTCTTGGAGACACGAAGGATGGTTTCCTTTCAGTTCCACTTGTGTTCTCGTGGCATATCTGTTGCAAATGGAGAGAGTCTGTCCAGCCACCCCATTGTTCTTGAAATATCTGGGGAATTTCCGGCGGTACCCCATCCTCCTCTTCCTCCTCCTCCACCTGTTACTCTTCTTCCTCTTCGTCCTTCTCTCCTCTTCTCCTTTCTCTTCCTTCCCCACCTTCTCCGCCGTGGGCTTCTCCTCCACCTCACCTCCCAACGCCTCACGCATCAGGAGAGCCCGGAGAGAGTCGAAGGGCTCGGCTCCCCACGGAAACCAAGAACCCGTCTTCCCGGACACGGAGCCCGCGCCGTCACGGGAGTGAGGTGGATTCCGACCGTGGGTGTTCCGAGCCCTGGATCTCGGCTCTCCGGTGCCCTTCACGCTGATGGATATTTGGGCTCTGGGAGCCCCGGCCACAGGGAACGCTTTCCATAGGGACTTCAGGTGGGTCCTCGTCTGGGATGACAGGGCGACCTCAAACTTCTGGGGCCTCCGGACGGTCCGTTGCCCCGGCCAGAAATCTTTCTGCCTCTGAAATAGGCCCATAGAAGGGAAAAAAGATGGAACTGGGCCTCAGGGCTGATTTTACTGCCTCATTGAGGACACCAGGTTAGGAGCCCTTTGACCGGAAAAGGCCTGCGTGTCATGTCGTTCTGGTCACCATGGAGACCAGGAGATCATGCATCACAAAGGGTTTCTAGGGAGAGGGCCATGAGGCATTCATTCATTCATCCATTCAATCGGATTTGTTGAGCGCTTACTGTGTGCAGATCACTAAACTAAGCGCTTAGGAGACATAAACGGACATATTTGGCAGCAGTAGCAGTTACAGAAAAACAGTGAGAGAAAAGGGTGTAAAGCCGGTCAAAGAGGAAGTGCTACAATAATAATAATAATGTTGGTATTTGTTAAGCGCTCACTATGTGCCGAGCACTGTTCTAAGCGCTGGGGTAGACTCAGGTTGTCCCACGTGGGGCTCACAGTCTTCATCCCCATTTTACAGATGAGGGAACTGAGGCACCGAGAAGTGAAGTGACTTGCCCCAAGTCACATGGCTGACAAATGGCCGAGCAGGGATTTGAACCCATGACCTCTGACTCCAAAGCCCGTGCCCTATCCACTGAGCCACAGCGCTCTATACGCAGAAAGGACTCAATAGTAACAACAATAATAATAATGGTATTTGTTAAGTGAGACTGTGAGCTGCCTGGGGGCAGGGAACAAGTCTTCCAGCTCTTGTACTCTCCCAAGCGCTCAGTACAGCGCTCTGGACAAAGTAAGCGCTCGATAAATAGCACTGTTGTACTGACTGATTAGAAGCTGTGCTTCTGCCTCAAGTTAGATGCCGCCATCAAAGAAGAACGTGATGGCCTAGGAGATAAAGCAGGGACCTGGGAGTCAGAAGGACCTGGGTTCTAATCTGGTTCTGCCACTTGTCTGCTGTGTGACCTTTGGCAAGTCCTTCACTTCTCTGTGGCTCAGTTGCCTCATCTGGAAAATAGGGATCAAGACTGTGAACCCCATGTGGGACAGGGACAGTGTCCCACCTGATTAGCGCGTATCTACCCCAGTGCTTTGGACGGTCCCTGACACATAGAAAGCATTAGAGAAGCAGCGTGGCTCAGTGGAAAGAGCCCGGGCTTGGGAGTCGGAGGTCATGGGTTCGAATCCCGGCTCCGCCACTTGGCAGCTGTGTGACTGTGGGCGAGTCACTTCACCGCTCTGGGCCTCAGTGACCTCATCTGGAAAATGGGGATTGACTGTGAGCCTCACGAGGGACAACCCGATTACCCTGTATTCATTCATTCAATAGTATCTATTGAGCGCTTACTATGTGCAGAGCGCTGTACTAAGCGCTTGGAATGAACAAGTCGGCAACAGATAGAGACGGTCCCTGCCCTTTGACGGGCTTCCGGTCTAATCGGGGGAGACGGACGGACGAGAACGATGGCGATAAATAGAGTCGAGGGGAAGAACATCTCACAAAAACAATGGCGACTATCTACCTCAGCGCTTAGAACAGTGCTCTGCACCCAGTAAGCGCTTAACAAATACCAACATTATTATTATTACTTAACAAATACTACAATTATTATTATTATTATTATTATCAGGGATGCAGGTGTGGATCGAAAGCTTCCAGGCCCTTAGAGACTTCCTCGGTTGTTCAAATTGATGGAATAATTGCCGCCCACACTAGGTGAGCCTGTCGCCAGGCCACAGCCTCCATCTTCTAGTCATTTCCATTCCATCGATCGAACAGTGCTACTGATTGAGTGCTTACTGTGTGCAGAGCACTGTACTGAGCGCTTGAGAGGGTAGAATTCAACAAAGCATTAACTATGGCACTTGTTAAGCGCTTGCTATGTGCCAAGCACTGCTCTAAGCACTGGGGGAGGTACAGGTTGATGCGGTTGGACACAGTCCTTGTCCCACGTGGGGCTCACACTCTTAACTCCCATTTTACAAACGAGGTAACTGAAGCCCAGAGAGGTGAAGCGACTTGCCCGAGGTCTCAGAGCAGACATACGGCAGAGCAGGATTCGATCCCAGGGCCTTCCGGCTCCCAGACCCGTGCTCGATCCACTGAGCCAAAGTGCTTCTCTGCCTACAGTCTACAAGGGAAGAAAGTCACAAAAAATAAGCTGTGGATAGGAGAAATAGGACGGCGGAAGACCATTTATTTAAGTGCTGAGGGGCTGAGGTGAGTATCGAAGCGCTTAAGAGATACATGGCCGAGTGTAAAGTAGATGCCATTAATGGGAGCCAAAAGAGAGACGCTTCTTTATCTCAAGTGATGGTCAAGACTCAACTGCTCTTGGTCAGCCCGCTAATGCCTTCTGTCAGCAGCGGTGAAGATTCTGAGGATGACGATGGCGTTTGTTAAGCGCTTACTATGTGCCGAGCACTGTTCTGAGCGCTGGGGTAGACAGGGGAATCAGGATGTCCCACGTGGGGCTCACAGTCTTCATCCCCATTTTACAGATGAGGTCACTGAGGCACAGAGAAGTGAAGTGACTTGCCCACAGTCACGCAGCCGACGAGTGGCAGAGCTGGGATTCGAACTCATGACTCCGGACTCCAAAGCCCGTGTTCTTTCCTCTAGAGCACACCGCTTCTCCAGCGGTTTGAGTCCTCATCCGGCATCCTGGGATTTGTACTAAGGAAAAGCAGGAATGTTGGAACACTCTCACCCCCCTTTCCCCGAGTCTCTACTCTCACAGCCCCCAAACACGGAGAGGAAGGAAAGGAGGAAAAGTTGGGGAAAATAATAATAATAATAATGTTGGTATTTGTTAAGCGCTTACTATATGCAGAGCACTAAGTGCTGGGGTAGACATAAGGGAATCGGGTTGTCCCACGTGGGACTCACAGTCTTAATCCCCATTTTACAGATGAGGTCACTGAGGCACAGAGAAGTGAAGTGACTTGCCCACAGGGCACACAGCTGACAAGTGGCGGAGCCGGGATTCGGACCCATGAGCTCTGACTCCAAAGCCCGTGCTCTTTCCACTGAGCCACGCTGCACAAGCCAATGTACAAGCTCTAATTAACGTCCCACTGCCCTGTTTTTCAACAATTTTTTTTTATGGTATTTGTTAAGCTACACCCGGAGAGTTTCCAGGACTCTACCAGTCTCCACTATCGGGGGGGAGTCAAGCAGAGGCATATCCATTCTATTCCTAATAATGTTGGTATTTGTTAAGCGCTTACTATGTGCAGAGCACCGTTCTAAGCGCTGGGGGAGATACAGGGTCATCAGGTCGTCCCACGTGAGGCTCACGGTCTTCGTCCCCATTTTCCAGATGAGGGAACTGAGGCACAGAGAAGTGAAGTGACTTGCCCGCAGTCACACAGCTGACAAGTGGTGGAGCCGGGATTCGAACCCACGACCCCTGACTCCCGAGCCCGTGCTTCTTCCACTGGGCCACACTGCTTCTCCATTCCTAGCTTGGGCAGTGGTGAGTGAGTGGCAGGCAATCCGCTACAAGTCAAAACTCCCCTGTACTGGGCAGCAGCGCCCGGGGAGAGATTCGAGGGCGAAGACTCAGGTTTGCGGTGCGGAAGGACGCAGCGCTAAACCACTTCTGTATTTTTCCCCAGAAAACTCTCCGGATCCACCAACAGAACGATTGCAGATGGAGGTGGGGCGTTCTGGCAGAGATACGTCCATGGCGTCGCTATGGGTCGGACCCGACTCGACAGCACAAGGCAGCGTCTGTTAAGCGCTCACTGTGTGCCAGGCACTGTTCTAAGTAGATACAAGGTAATTGGGTCCACAGCCCACATGGGGTTCACAGTCATAATCCCCGTTTTACAGATAAGTAAATGAAGCGCAGAGAAGTGAAGCGACTGGCCCAAAGTCACCCAACGGACAAGTGGCGGAGCCAGGATAATAATAATAACGTTGGTATTTGTTAAGCGCTTACTGTGTGCAGAGCACTGTTCTAAGGGCTGGGGTAGGGGAATCAGGTTGTCCCACGTGGGGCTCACGGTTTTAATCCCCATTTTCCAGATGAGGTCACTGAGGCCCAGAGAAGTGAAGTGACTTGCCCACAGTGACACAGCTGACAAGAGGCAGAGCCGGGATTCGAACCCATGACCTCTGGCTCCAAAGCCCGTGCTCTTTCCACTGAGCCACGCCGCTTCTCTAAGGATGAGAAGCCAGGTCCCTCTGACTTCTAGGCCCAGGCCCTATCCACTAGGTCACTCCGTTCAAGCTCTTAGTACAGTGCTCTGCACACAGTAAGTGCTCAATAAATACTATTGAATGAATGAATAGTAAGCACTCAATAAATATTGAATGAATGAATGATACCATCGGCCTAAAGCTAATAGGATCAAGCGCCTCATTTTGAATTTGATTCCCGGCATCACTGTCTGATCAGTTCCCAAAAGTGTGAGATGCCGCAATTCCTTTTGGAACGGATCTTATCCCTCGCTAGCTTTTCACCCTCCGCCCAGTAGGAACTGACAAATTGCCATCACCTCTGAGACTACAGGGATTTACAGTGTCACTGTCTCTACTTTCCCCGGCTGGGGCAAGGGGGCGAGTCCTTGGATTTAGCGTCTTATTTGTCTCCAGAACGCTCCTTTCACCATACCCGCTCCAGGGGCCGGGAGCTTGGGTTTGCGGAGACCTGCCGATGAAGGCTGCCAGCGGGGACCCAAGTATGTTTTCCTTCCAGGACTACAGCTGTTCCAGCCCGGCCTTAAGTGCCTTGAGACTCCGGAGACGCTCCCCGGAAGGATAACGGGAGCTCTTTTCAGCCGAGGAAGCACCGAGCTCAACAACCCGCTTCGCCTGCCCGTCTCCCCGGCTTGGGAGCGACGTGTGAATTTCCGGTTTCCAAAACCCTTTCTTAGAAAGGTTCACTGCCCGCACACGCAGTCGTGCGGTTTGCTTCCATGCTTAAACACATGTAAAAATGCCCCAAAACCCTTTTCTAAGGGTCGCCCTGCTCGATCCACTGCTACTAGGGAAACCGTACCACTCGCTCCCAAGCTCCACGGAGACAAACCCTCCTTCGTTCCGGTTTCTAAGCCCGAACATGGAAGTCTGAAATCGGGGCGAGTCAACTCTTTGTAGGTCAGTCCCGGTTGAGCCCAGACTTTCTCCTAGATTGAGAAAGTCCATCCTGCAGATCCCGGCATCCTCTCGGAGAACCAGAAGGCGCCACCAGGCCGTCCCTAGCAACCTAACTTCCTAGCAACCTCGAAATCCGGAATCGGTAAGCAGAGATGCGGTCCTTCGCCGTGCCTCGCTAGGGGTTAAGGAGGGAGGAAAGTGAAATTGAAGATCCGTATCGGGGCCCCCCGGGAAGACACCGGCAATAGGCAGGGCTCCAGCAGATAGGAGGCCCGAGCCGAGGCCGAGCCAATCTGGGACACATTTTCCCGGAGTGGAATTCTGGGAGCTCACCCATTTCCCGCCTCGGAAGATTTGGCTGGGAACGGGCTTCTCCTGCGGTTGAGGATGGGAAGGGGAGGGTGCCAGAGGGTAGAATTCCCCCTCCCCCTTCTTCCCCAGCACCCCAAGGGTCTCAAGAGTGGAGATGAGCCAAGGTGAAAACTTACACCTCCTTCTCCTGGAAGGAAAACGCCATTTGGATCCTCGCCGGCAGCTTCCGTCGGCAGGTCTCCACAAACCCAAGCTCCCGTCACCTGGAGCGGGTATGGTGAAAGGAGCGTTCTGGAGACAAACAAAGCGCTAAATCCAAGGACTCGTCCCCCCCCAAGCCAGAGCCTGAGAAAGTAGAGACAGACAACCCAGCGAACAAGTGCTCTCGGCTCTCCCGTCTGGAAAGATGAAGGCCGAGATTTGGGCGTGATTGAACTCTCCAAGCGGAGGTTGTGCAAAGGACGTACGTGGAATTTTTTTTTTCTCAAATCTCGCATCACTAGGGCAAGGGGCCTCCTATGAATTTGGGGGGCGGTAGGTTCAAAGCAAGCCAAAGGAAACACATCTTCGACTAGCGGTTGGTAAACACGTGGAATTAACCGTCCCGGCAGAAAGAAACCATAGATTGAAGGAGGCTTTGGATAATTCGTAGGTTATGAGCTGACAAACTTAGAGTCTCTGGGACACTCAGGAGGGACTTAAATCAATTCCTCGGTGGTGGAGCTATGATCGGTTACTGAAGGGAAAGGAGAGGGGAAACGTTAGGAGTGTCAGGTGGCTCATCCCTAAACACACGTATGGATCTCCAGGAAGGTGACCGTCGCCTCTGAGCTTGCGGGCGCCGCTGTCAGAGACAAAATCCTGGGCTGCGTGGACTGGGGGGCCTGAGCCAGTGTGGCGTCGATATGGCCCGGTGGTCTTACGGAGAGACTCGAGCTCCTGAAGAGACAAATCGGGCAGGTGAACCAGACCCAGCAAGCAGCAGCGGCTAAGAAGACGATAAGAAGGGAGCGATTTGCCCATCGTCCAAGGCCGAGGACTCACTGGAGATGTACTCCCTTATCCTTATCCCCCTAAGCGCTTAACACAGCGCTCTGCACACAATAAAAGTGCTCCAAAAATGCGAATGGACGAATGAATGCTGCTGCTTTACTGCAACTGAAACACTGCCTCCCGCCATTCCTTTTTTTTTATGGTGTTTATTAAGCGATTAGTAGGTGCCAGGCCCTGTTCTAAACGCTGGGGTAGATACAGACTAATCAGGTTGGACTCAGTCCTGGCCCACATGGAGTTCACAGTCTTCATCTTCATTTTGCAGATGAGGCAACTGAGGCATAGAGAAGAGAAGTGACTTACCCGAGGTCACCCAGCAGATAAGTGGCAGAGCTGGGATTAGAACCCAGGTCATCCTGACTCACACTATCCACTAGGCCTTGCCGCTTCTCGCTACTTATTTCTCTGGGAGAGAGAAGATGTGCACCTCGAGATAGGTGTGTGAGAGGTCCGGATGACAGCTCAAGAGAGGAAAGGCAAGAGAAATGCCAAATGGTGGGGAGGAATATGTCAGGCAGAAGACAGGGGTTCTAATCCCGACTCTGCCACTCGTCTGCTGCGTGACCGTGGGCAAGTCGCTTCACTTTGCTGTGCCTCAGTTCCCTCTGTAAAATGGGGATCAAGACGGTAAGCTCCACTTGGGACATTTACTGTGTCCAACCTGATTAGCTTGCATCTACCCGAGTGCCAGGTTTAACAAATCCTACTAAGAGTTGAACAAATATTATTTTTAATACTATTAAAAAAAGAAGACTGTGAACCTCTCGTGGGACCACCTGATTACCCTGTATCTCCCCCAGCGCTTAGAACGGTGCTCTGCATATAGTAAGCGCTTAACAAATAGCAACATTATTATTATTAAAAAGGAAAGTAATGAATGTTGAAAAACTCTGACCCAAGAGATAAATGAGTATCGTTGTCAAGCATCCTGGGATAAAAACTGGAAATGTAACCTAGTAGAAAAAGAGGTCAGCGTCATGATCCACAATGAACCCCGACACATCCACCTGATTAACGTCTGTAGAAAACAGACCGATGAACGGCATTAAACTCTAAACCCGTTACTCCCAATCTCCGTGGGCATACATTATTCATCCTCTAGCTGAAAACGAGCTCCTTCACCAGAAGAATTAGCCTTTTGATTTCTAAATGACACCATAAATATGCCAAACTTCTAAATTCTATGAGTGTTCTTCATTTCTTCCAACACCGTAAGGATAGGTCTCGGAAAACACCTGAGTAATAGCCTCCATTAGAAAAACAAAGTGGTCTTTGCAATCCCGCAGATGACAGTGATATAGGCGATAAAACAGATTTTGTAATTAGACCTTTGCACTCTAACCCATCGAAGAAATCATTTCTAACCTAGGATCGAAATCAATTATAATTTTATTGTTTATGTAGGTTTGAGAGGGAGGCAATCTGGATGAATGAGAGGAACTCAGGACTATAAGATGTTAAATAGATATTGAACCTCCTCTCCCTCTCCTTCTTCTTTCTTTCTCTCTCTTTTTCCCCCATTCCCCAGAGCCCCTAAGAGATGAGTAAGTAAGCGTAGCTCTATAAATTGTGTCAGACTAAGTTTCCGAATCACAAGCTGCAGTTTCGATCCGAAGGATGTTCAATAAGAGCCAATCTCTCAGCCTTTGTAGAAGAGGACCTAGAGGGAATTTAATGACATCTTCACACTATTTCCGTCGATGATCATTAATTTAAAGTTTTTATGGTATTTCTTGAGCACGTACTATGTGCCAGGCACTGTACTAAGCACTGGGGTAGATACAAGCTAATCAGGTTGGGCGCAGCCCCGTCCCACGTGTCCAATCTTAATCCCCATTTTACAGAGGTAGAAACTGAGGTACAGAAAAGGGAAATGACTCGTCCAAGGTCACATAGCGGACGTCAGGCGGAGCTAGGATTAGAACCCAGGTCCTTCCGACTCCCAGGACCATGCTTTATCCTTTAGGCCGTGCTGCTTTTCTACTGTTTATTTATATTAATGTCCATGTCCCCTTCTGTAAGCCCGTTGTGGACAGGGAACTTGTCTACCAAATCTGTTGTATTCATTCATTCATTCATTCATTCAATAGTATTTATTGAGCGCTTACTATGTGCAGAGCACTGTACTAAGTGCTTGGAATGAACAAGTCGGCAACAGATAGAGACGGTCCCTGCCCTTTGACGGGCTTACGGTCTAATCGGGGGAGACGGACGGACGAGAACGATGGCAATAAAATAAAACGTTGTAATGTAAGCAGCGGCTCAGTGGAAAGAGCCCGGGCTTGGGAGTCAGAGGTCATGGGTTCTAATCCCGGCTCCGCCACCTCTCAGCTGTGTGACTTTGGGCAAGTCACTTTACTTCTCTGTGCCTCAGTTACCTCATCTATAAAATGGGGATGAAGACTGTGAGCCCCATGTAGGACAACCTGATCACATAGTATTCCCCCCAGAGCTTAGAACCGTGCTTTGCACATAGTCAGCCCTTAACAAATACCAACATTATTATTATTATTATTACTCTCCCAAGTGCTTACTATTGTACTGAGAAGCAGCGTGGCTCAGTGGAAAGAGCTCGGGCTTAGAAGTCAGAGGTCATGGGTTCTAATTCCGACTCGCCACCTGTCAGCTGTGTGACTTTGGACTTGACTTCTCCGTGCCTCAGTTACCTCATCTGTAAAATGGGGATTAAGACGGGGAGACTCAAGTGGGACGACCTGATTATCCTGTATCTACTCCAGCGCTTAGAACAGTGCTCGGAACATAGTAAGCACTTAACAAGTACCAACGTTATTATTATTACTCTCTATACACAGTAAGCGCTCAATAAATACCACTGATGATTATGCTCAGATACAGATGTTTCATCTAATGTCATCAAGAGGGAAGCTGGGATTCCCCTGGCGTAGCAGAAGAATTCTTTCCTAACTGGTAGAAGATAGGAAGTTGGGATTGCTAATCAGGGGTCAGTCCAGTCCAAAGCGTGAGGAAATTATCCTTTTCAGCAGGGAGATGTACTGCAACATTTGATGTGATTAATGTTCTTCTTGATTTATTGTTTTTGTCCGTATTTGTTTTATTTCTTCCCGAGCGTGTCACCGTTTCCCTCTCCTTCCCCCACTGTCTTTTACACCGCATTCTCTCGTGGATCAGGAATGGTGTCTACACCACTCTCCCCGTGTCCGTCCCCAGTGGTTAGTACAGTCTTATCTTGCCTTACGCTTTCGAGTCGCCCCTGACCCATAGCGACGCCACGGACGCGTCTCTCCCCGAAGGCCCCGCCTCCAACTGCAATCATCCTCATAAATGTCTCCGTAGAGTTTCCTTGGTGAAAATACGAAAGTGGTTTACCGTTACCCCCTTCCGCGCAGCAAACCTGAGTCTCCACCTTCGAGTCTCTCCCCCACCTGCCCCGCACAGGTGAGTTTTGACTTGTAGAAGATGGCCTTCCGCTCGCTAGCCCCTGCCCAAGCTAGGAATGGAACGGACGGGCCTCTTTTTGACTCTTCCTCTCGTAGTTGAGACTGGTGGAGTACTAGACACTGTCCAGGTGCCATCCTGAGAGGCGGTCAATACAGTACTTGGACACTGAGCACTTGGGAGAGTACAATATAACAATAAACAGACACTGTTCTAAGTGCTGGGGTACGATTTCATTAGGTCAGACCCCATCCCTTTCCAGCGTGGGCCTGCAGCCTAAGTAATAATAATAATATTCTATTCAATAGTACTTATTGAGGGATTACCATGTGCAGAGCCCTGTTCTAAGCGCTTGGAATGTACAGATCGGCAACAGACAGAGACAGTCCCTGCCCTTTGACGGGCGCACGGTCTAATCGGGGGAGACGGACGGACGAGAACAATAGCAATAAATAGAATCGAGGGGAAGGACATCTCAATAAAACGATAGCAAATAGAATCAAGGCGATGTACATCTCATTAACAAAATAAATAGGGTATTTGTTAAGCGCTTGCTATGTGCAGAGCACTGTTCTATGCGCTGGGGTAGATAAAGGGTAATCGGGTGGTCCCATGTGAGGCTCGCAGTTAATCCCCATTTTCCAGAGGAGGTCACCGAGGGACAGAGAAGTGAAGTGACTTGCCCACAGTCACACAACTGACAAGCGGCAGAGCCGGGTCTCGCACCCATGACCTAGTAGGAGGGAGAATAGGCATTCAGTCCCCATTTTACAGTTCAGTGACTTGTCCAAGGTCACACAACAGAAAAATGGCAGAGCTGAGATTAGAACCCAGGTCCTCTGACTCCCAGGCCCGTGCTCCTTCCGCTAGGCCATGCTGTTTCATCTCTCTGTCAACTCTGTTGACGTGCACTCTCCCAAGTACTTAGTACAGAGCTCTGTACGTAGTAAACCCTCAATAAAGACCACTGATGAAGCAGACAGAAGCCCGGCCAAGTGGACGGGTGGTTCGATTCCAGCTCGCAGAACTTTGGTTTTCTTTAATTAGAGAAGCAGCGTGGCTCAGTGGAAAGAGCCCGGCCTTGGGAGTCAGAGGTCATGGGTTCTAATCCAGGCTCCGCCACTTATCAGCTGTGTGACTGTGGGCGAGTCACTTCACTTCTCTGGGCCTCAGTGACCTCATCTGCAAAATGGGGATTAAGACTGCGAGCCCTATGTGGGACAACCTGATTATCCTGTATGTACCCCAGCACTTAGAACAGTGCTCTGCACATAGTAAGTGCTTAACAAGCAGCAGGGCCTAGAGGAAAGGAAACTGGCTTGGGAGATTGACTGATTGATTGATTGATTGATTGATTGAATGAGTCAGAGAACCTGGCTTCTAATCCCAGCTCCACCCTCTCTTGGCCTGTTGTGTGACCTTAAAGCACTTAAATTCTCCGTGCCTCAATTTCCCCATCTGTCAAATGGGGATTCAATAACTATTCTCCCTCCCCTTTAGGCTGGGAGCCCGGTGTGGGACAGGGACTAGGTCCACCCTGTTATCTTGTGTCTACCTTGTGTCTATCTTGTGAGAAGCAGCGCGGCTCAGTGGAAAGAGCACGGGCTTTGGAGTCGGAGGTCATGAGTTCGAATCCCAGCTCTGCCACTTGTCAGCTGTGTGACTGTGGGCAAGTCACTTAGCTTCTCTGGGCCTCAGTTCCCTCATCTGGAAAACGGGGATGAAGACTGTGAGCCCCACGTGGGACCACCTGATTCCCCTGGGTCTACCCCAGCGCTTAGAACGGTGCTCGGCACATAGTGAGCGCTTAACGAATACCAACATTATTATTCCCCCGTGCTCAGCACAGCGTAAGCATTTAACAAATACTATTATTATTAGCAAATACTATTATCATTACCAGTGCTAGCTTAAATATAACGGCAAACTTTCTTAGAAGCCCAGACAGAATTCTGAGGATACGTACTCACAATCGGCGTGTAGGACAGGAAACTCAGCAAGGTTCCCAAACAGGAGTCAGCAAGCAAAAACATTTTCCTTTTCCGGATTTAAAGACCCTCCCACTTGCCAATTGGCTCCGATTCCCAAGGGACCCTGGGGAATGTAGAGCCCTTATTAATGTAGTTTCCCAGGCAGCAGGTGCTGCCAGAAGAAATTTCCGAGAGAAACTAGTGTAGAGTGTGGGGGTCTGGGTTCTAATCCCGACTCCACCACATGACAGTCAGTCGATTGTATTTATTTAGCACTTACTGTGTCCAGAACACTGTGCTAAGGGCTTGGGAGAGCACAACAGAACCATAAATGGACATATTCCCCGCCCAGCTTCTGCTGGGTGACCTTGGGCAGCGTGGTTCAGTGGAAAGAGCCCGGGCTTTGGAGTCAGGGCTCATGAGTTCGAATCCCAGCTCTGCCACTTGTCAGCTGTGTGACCGTGGGCAAGTCACTTCACTTCTCTGGGCCTCAGTTCCCTCATCTGGAAAATGGAGATGAAGACTGTCAGCCCCAGGTGGGACAACCTGATTCCCCTGTGTCTACCCCAGCGCGTAGAACAGTGCTCTGCACATAGTAAGCGCTTAACAAATACCAACAGCATTATTATTATTATTTCTCTGTGTCTGTTACCTCATCTGTAAAATGGGAATTAAACCCTACTTCTTCCTATTTATGCTATAAGCCCCAAGTGCGACAGGAACTGTGTCCAACCGTATTAACTAGAAACCTACCCGAATCTTTTTTTTTTTTTTTGTAGCTTGGCTCAGTGGAAAGAGCGCGGGCTTGGGAGTCAGAAGTCATGGATTCGAATCCCAGCTCTGCCCCTTGTCAGCTGTGTGACTGTGGGCGAGTCACTTCACTTCTCTGTGCCTCAGTTACCTCATCTGGAAAATGGGGATTAACTGTGAGCCTCACATGGGACAACCTGATGACCCTGCATCTCCCCTTCACTTAGAACAGTGCTCTGCACATAGTAAGCGCTTAACAAATACCAACATTATTATTGTTTTTGCATGGTATTTGTTAAGCACTTATGTGCCAGGCACTGTATTAAGCACTGGTGTAGATAGAAGCTAATCAGGTTGGTCACAGTCCATGTCCCATGTGAGACTCATAGCTCACAGTGCTTAGAGCAGTGCTTGGCACAATGTTAGGACTTAACAAGTACCACAATAATTATTATTATTCTCTTTCACTCCTCGACTTTGATTATTATTATTAATAATAATAATAATAATGGTGTTTGTTAAGCGCTTACTACGTGTACTAAGTGTTGGGGTGGATATGAGCAATCGGGTTAGACACAGTCCCGGTCCCATGTGGGACTCAAAGTCTCGATCCTTATTTTACAGATGAGGTCACTGAGGCACAGAGGAGTGAAGTGACCTGCCCAAGGTTACTTAGTACTGAGGCGGATATAAGCAAATCGGGTTGGACTCGGTCTCCGTTCCATGTGGGACTCACAGTCTCGATCCCCATTTTACAGACGAGGTAACCGAGGCCCAGAGAAGTGAAGTGACTGGGCCACACAGCAGATGGAGGAGCCAGGATTGGAACCCACGACCTGCTGAGCCCCAGGACCGTGCTCTATCCACTGGGCCACACTGCTTCTACCTCCAGTTTGAGCTTGGGAATTGCCCCAACTAGGCTCTCTCAGTCCGTGACTGCTCTGGATCCACATGGAGGGAGGGAGCAGAAATCGGCTTCTTCCTCTAGATTGTAAACTCGTTTGGGGCAGGGAACGTATCTGCTAATTCTGTTGTACTGTTACTCTCCCGAGCGCTGAAGCGTTCATTTATTCATTCATGCAATAGGATTCATGGAGCGCTTACTATGTGCAGAGCACTGTGCTAAGCACTTGGAGCGTACAGTTCGGCAACAGATAGAGACAGTCCCCGCCCAGTGACGAGCAACATGCCGCAGGGCCGAGAGCACCGGCCTGGGAGTCGGGAGGTCATAGGTTCTAATCCCGACTCTGCCGCTTGTCTGCTGCGTGACCTTGGGCAACTCACTTCGCTTCTCTGGGCCTCAGTTACCTCATCTGGAAAATGGGGATCGAGACTGTAAGCCCCAAGTGGGACAGGGACTGTGTCCAACTAAATTTGCTTATATCCCCCCCCCCCCCCCGCCCCCGGCCTGGCACATAGTAAGCACTTTAAAAAATACCATTATTACTACAGTGTCCCACACATAGAACGTGCTCAATAAATACCCTTGATGAATTAATTCCCTCCCCAGATAAAAGAGGCGATATAACCCAATTTGCTTGCAACCACCCCTGTGACACTGTAAGCGCTTAATACCGTAATTATTATTATTCATTCATTCAATAGTATTTATTGAGCGCTTACTATGTGCAGAGCACTGTACTAAGCGCTTGGAATGAACAAGTCGGCAACAGATAGAGACGGTCCCTGCCCTTTGACGGGTTTACGGTCTAATCGGGGGAGACGGGCGGACGAGAACGACGGCAATAAATAGAGTCGAGGGGAGGAACGTCTCATAAAAACAATGGCAAATAAATAGAATCAGGGTGATGTACATCTCATTAAATTATTATTATATCACGTGGACTGATCCAGCTGCTCATTATTCATTAACTTCACTTGGGGTGAAGTTTCTTTCTATTTAGAAAAATAGAGTTTAGTAGACTCAATCCCTGCCCTCAAGAAGCTTAGAATCCAGCTGGGGGTACGAGCATTAAAATGCTACAGATAAGAGGAAGCAATAGGGTATAAAAGTATATACACAGGTGCTGTACAGGTGAGAAAGTGGGTATCCAAGAGTTATGAACTCTATTATAATAATAACAATAATGTTGGTATTTGTTAAGCGCTTACTATGTGCAGAGCACCGTTCTAAGCGATGGGGGAGATACAGGGTCATCAGGTTGTCCCACGAGAGGCTCCCAGTTAATCCCCATTTTACAGATAAGGTAACTGAGCCACAGAGAAGTGAAGTGACTCGCCCACAGTCACACAGCTGACAAGCGGCAGAGCGGGGATTCGCACCCATGACCTCTGACTCCCAAGCCCGGGCTCTTTCCACTGCTTCTCTATTATACTGTACTTCCCCAAGCGCTTAGTACAGCGGTCTACACACGGTAAACAGTGTGGCCTAGTGGAAAGAGCACGGGCCTGGGAGTCAGAAGACCCGGATTCTAATTCCACGTCCACCATTTGTCTGCTGTATAACCTTGTGCAGCTCACTTAAACTCCTCTGTGCCTCAGTTACCTCATCTGTAAAACAGGAATTAAATTTTCCTCTCTCCAACTTACACTACGGGACAGGGACTGTATCCGACCTTTGCTGGCGTAAGCAGCGTGGCTTAGTGGAAAGAGCCCGGGCTTGGGAGTCAGAATCTAATCCCGGCTCCGCCCCCTTGTCTGCTGTGTGACCTCGGGCAGGTCACTTAACTTCTCTGTGCCTCGGTTACCTCATCTGTAAAATGGAGATTAAGGCTGTGAGTCCCACGTGGGACAACCTGATTACCTTGTATCTACCCCAGCGCTTACAGATACCATAATTCTTTTTTTGTATTATTATTATCCCACTGCTTGCCCAGGGCCTGTCACAAAGTAAGGGCTTAACAAGTAACCTTCATTCAATTCAATCGTATTTATTGAGCGCTTACTATGTGCAGAGCACTGTACTAAGCGCTTGGAATGTAGAATTGGGCAACAGATAGAGACGATCCCTGCCCAATAACGGGCTCACAGTCTAAACGGGGGAGACAGGCAGCAAAGCGAAACAGAACAGAACTAAACGACGTCATCAAGATAAAAAGAATCATGGAGATATACACCTCATTAACCAAATAAATAGGGTGATAAATAATATATACCAGTAAAAAAAACCGATCAATAAACACCATTTGATCGATGGATTGATCAGGTGACGTAGAAGTGCCCATATGGAAATGCTAAAGCGACAGTTTGGGGACAAGGCGGGGGGATGCGAGATGAATCAGGGTAAGTCTCTTTTGATTTCAAAAGAGCTTTGAAGAGGGGGAGAGCAGCCGTCTGTCAGATATGACTGAGGAGGGAGTTTCCTGCAGCAGGGAGGGCGTGGGAGAGAGGTCAGAGACGAGCTCGATGAGAAGAAAGTTCAGGGAGTACGTCGGTCTGAGAGGAGGGAGTGTGCGATTGGGCTGGAGTCAGAGAAGTAGTGGATTCGGTTGTCGCTGCCATTTCTGAGGCAAATTCGCACAAACAAGTCGTGTCGACGGATGGCAGTTGATGTGCTCAGAGTCCTTGTCCAAGACAGAGTCGCCCTTTCCTCCCCCTCAGAGGTCAACATTTCTCTGAGAGGATCCCTCTGGACAAAAATTGCGGGAAGGGGACTCAGGACTGGGGCTAATCTGAAAAAACCAGATCACGGGCCTGCCATTCTGGGAAAACGGACTCCAATAGCGACACATTTATTTATTCATTTATATTAACGCTGCCTCCCTCTAGATTGTGATCTCGCTGTGGGCAGGGAATGTGTCTACTATCAACCCTGTTGTACTCTAGTCTCCCAAGTGCTTAGTAAGGTGCTTTGGACGCTGTAACTGCTCACTAAATATGATTGATTGATTGATTGATCGACTGACACCTCTCAGGTGATGCTGTCCTGACTTGCTTTATGTTTTGGTTTGCGGCAGATTGGCCTTGTTCAATAAAGCTCCGCGTGCATGTGCATTCATGCACACGCACGGGCAAACGCACACAGAGACACACATTCCTAGAAGTAAAAGAGATCCAGTCTCCTTCACATTTCCTTCCATTTTTGCCTCCAGTCTCATTCTTAATTGGTTCTTCTCACCAGCAGTTAATATTCATTCTTTCCCAGTCGTCTATAAACTCCCCCTGTAGACTGTAAGCTCCTTCTGGTCAGGGATTGTATCTGTGAAGCAGCGTGGCTCAGTGGAAAGAGCCCGGGCTTAGGAGTCAGGGGTCATGGGTTCTAATCCCGGCTCCGCCACCTGTCAGCTGTGTGACTTTGGGCAAGTCACTTGACTTCTCGGTGCCTCATTTCCCTCATCTGTAAAATGGGGATGAAGACTGTGAGCCTCACCTGATGACCCTGTATCTACCCCAACGCTCAGAACTGTGTTCGGCACATAGTAAGCGCTTAACAAATACCAACATTCTTATTACCAAATCTGTTGCGTTGTACTCGCAAAAAAGGGATCAGTACAACGTGGCCTAGTGGATAGAGCCCGGGCCTGGATGTCAGAAGGACCTGGGTTCTAATCCTAACTCTGCCACTTCTCCGCTGTGCGATCTCGGGCAAGTCACTTCCCTTCTCTGCGCCTCAGTTCCCTCATCTGTAAAATGGGGATTAAGACGATGCATCCCGAATGAGAGAGGGACTGTGACCGACCCGATTTGCTTGGATCCACCCCGGCTCTTAGTACAGAGTCAGACAGTAAACGTTTAACAAATGACATAGTTATCATTAGTCAAGTACTCTACAAATCCCATTAATCGATCAATTGATTGATTGATTGGTTCCCAGTGGTGACCAGGTTCTGAATTGAATCCACAGAGGATAAAAAATTCAAGAGGAAGCAAGCCAGAGCGGTGTTGACTGAGGAGAGAAGACAAGAGAGATTTTGGTCCCAGAGAAAGAAGGCAGACCTCTCTTCCATCTTTGGAAAGTGAGCAGGCCATCTCAGACCTGGGTCATTCATTCGATCCTATTTAATGCGCGCTTATTTTGTGCCAAGCACTGTACTAGGCGCTTAGAGCAAGCACTGAACCATGACACGAAGAGGCTGCTTCCTCCTTTCTGGCTGTAGCGATATCAGTCCCACCGGTCGCATGGTGGGAAGCAGCGTGGCTCAGTGGAAAGAGCACGGGCTTTGGAGTCAGGGCTCATGAGTTCGAATCCCAGCTCTGCCACTTGTCGGCTGTGTGACCGTGGGCGAGTCACTTAACTTCTCTGTGCCTCAGTTCCCTCATCTGTAAAATGGGGATTAAGACCGTGAGCCCCACGTGGGACAACCTGATTCCCCTATGTCTACCCCAGCGCTTAGAACAGTGCTCGGCACATAGTGAGCGCTTAACAAATACCAACGTTAATGGTGGTTTTTAGACTGAAGTGGGATTTCTTAGGGAAAAGAGCTCCCTCTAATCCCAAAACAAGAATGATGGGAAGGAAAAAGGATTGTCTGGCTTGAAATTAGAATACAGTGGTTCTAAGGCTAGAGAAGCAGCGTGGCCTAGTGGAAAGAGCGTGGGTTTAGGAATCGAATTACCTGGATTCTAATGTTGGCTCCACCACTTTTCCGCCGTGTGATACCTTCTCTCCGCCTCGATTATCTCATCCGTAAAACAGGGATTAAGACTGTGAGCCCCGTGTGGGATCGGGACTGTGTCAAACCCGATTGTCTTCTAGTATATTATTGTCTTGTCTCCCCCTCTAGACTATAAGCTTGTGGGCAGGGAACGTGTCTGCTAACGTCGGGGAAGCAGCGCGGCTCAGTGGAAAGAGCCCGGGCTTCGGAGTCAGAGGTCATGGGTTCGACTCCTGGCTCTGCCACTCGGCAGCTGTGTGACTGTGGGCGGGTCACTTCACTTCTCTGGGCCTCGGTTACCTCATCTGGAAAATGGGGATTAACTGTGAGCCTCACGTGGGACGACCTGATGACCCTATATCTACCCCAGCGCTCAGAACAGTGTTCTGCACATAGTAAGCGCTTAACAAATACCAACATTATTAACTCTGGTATACTGTACTCTCCCAAGTGCTTAGTTCGGTGTTTTGACTTGATTGATGGATTGTTCTACCCCAGTGCTTAGTACAGTGCCTGGCACCTAGTAAGCACTCAATAGATAACATTGAAAAACGTTTTAAAAGGACTGGTCTAGTACATCCAGAAGAAAACTTTCTCGGGAATGGTCCTGAGGGATGGAGGTTATATCTTGGGGCTAACATCACTCATTGTCATTTCCGGTTCTGTGTACAGTATGGCGGAGTGGATAGTGCACGGTCCTGGGAGTCAGGAAGGTGATGGGTTCTAATCCCGGCTCTTCCACTTGTCTGCTGTGTGACCTTGGACAAGTCACTTCACTTCTCTGGGCCTCAGTTACCTCATCTGTAAAATGGGGATTAAGACCGTGAACCCCACATGGGACAGGAACTGTGTTCAACCCAATTTGCCTATATCCATTTTAGCGCTTAGCACAGTGCCTGGCACATAGTAAGCGCTTAACAAATACTACAATTATCATTATTATTATATGGGCAGACCAGGCTTTGGACCATCCCCTCCTCCTCCATACCTTATCTCACCTCGGCTTCACGGACTCCGTCCTCTCCCGGTTCTCCTCTCACCTCTCCGGCCGGTCATTCTCGGTCTCCTTCGCCGGCGCCTCCTCCCCCTCCCAACCTTTAACTGTCGGAGTTCCTCGAGGGTCGGTTCTCGGCCCTCTTCCGTTCTCCATCTACACTCACTCCCTCGGTGAACTCATCCGCTCTCACGGCTTCGACTACCATCTCTACGCAGATGACACGCAGATCTACATCTCCGCCCCCGTCCTCTCCCCCTCCCTTCGGGCTCGCATCTCCTCCCGCCTCCGGGACGTCTCCGCCTGGATGTCGGCCCGCCGCCTAAGACTCGACGTGAGCGAGACTGAGCTCCTCATCTTCCCTCAAAAACCCGGTCCTCTCCCGGACTTCCCTATCACCGTGAATGGCACGACCGTCCTTCCCGTCTCTCGGGCCCGCGATCTCGGTGTCATCCTTGACTCGTCTCTCTCGTTCACCCCACACATCCACCCCACACATCCTCCTCACGCTCCGCTCCTCCGCCGCCCACCTCCTCACCGTCCCTCGGTCTCGCCCATCCCACCGTCGACCCCCGGGCCGCGTCCTCCCGCGGTCCCGGAACGCCCTCCCTCCTCACCTCTGCCAAACTGATTCTCTTCCCCTCTTCAAAACCCTACTTAAAACTCACCTCCTCCCAGAGGCGTTCCCAGACTGAGCTCCTCTTCTCCCTCTACTCCCTCTGCCACCCCCCCTTCACCTCTCTGCAGCTAAACCCTCTTTTCCCCCTTTCCCTCCACTCCTCCACCTCTCCCTTCCCATCCCCACAGCACTGTACTCGTCCGCTCGACTGTATATATTTCCATTACCCTATTTATTTTGTTAATGAATTGTACATCGCCTCGATTCTATTTAGTTGCCATCGGTTTTTACGAGATGTTCTTCCCCTTGACTGTATTTATTGCCATCGTTCTCGTCCGTCCGTCTCCCCCGATTAGACCGTAAGCCCGTCAAAGGGCAGGGACCGTCTCTATCTGTTGCCGACTTGTTCATTCCAAGCACTTAGTACAGTGCTCTGCACATAGTAAGCGCTCAATAAATACTATTGAATGAATGAATGAATGAACATCCTATCCATTACCGAGACCTGCCGGTTTCACCTTTACGATATCGCCAAGATCCGCCCTTTCCTCTCCACCCAAACGGCTACCTTACTGCTACGGGCTCTCGTTATATCCCGACTAGACTACCGTGTCGGCCTTCTCTCCGACCTCCCTTCCTCCTCTCTCGCCCCGCTCCGGTCTATTCTTCACTCCGCCGCCCGGCTCATCTTCCTGCAGAAACGCTGTGGGCCTGTCACTCCCCTTCTTAAACAACTCCAGGGGTTGCCCATCGACCTCTGCTCCAAACAGAAACTCCTCACTCTAGGTTTCGAGGCTCTCCGTCACCTTGCCCCCTCCTACCTCTCCTCCCTTCTCTCTTTCCACCGCCCACCCCGCACGCTCCGCTCCTCCGCCGCCCACCTCCTCGCCGTCCCCCGGTCTCGCCCGTCCCGCCGTCGACCCCCGGGCCGCGTCCTCCCGCGGTCCCGGAACGCCCTCCCTCCTCACCTCCGCCAAACTGACTCTCTTCCCCTCTTCAAAACCCTACTTACAGCTCACCTCTTCCAAGAGGCCTTCCCAGACTGAGCTCCTCTTCTCCCTCTACTCCCTCTGCCACCACCCCTTCACCTCTCCACAGCTTAACCCTCTTTTCCCCCCATTTCCCTCTGCTCCTCCTCCTCTCCCTTCCCATCCCCTCAGCACTGTACTCGTCTGCTCAACTGTATATATTTATTACCCTATTTATTTTGTTAATGAAATGTACATCGCCTCGATTCTATTTAGTCGCCATCGGTTTTTACGAGATGTTCTTCCCCTCGACTCTATTTATCGCCATCGTTCTCATCTGTCCGTCTCCCCCGATTAGACCGTGAGCCCGTCAGACGGCAGGGACCGTCTCTATCTGTTGCCGACTTGTTCATTCCAAGCGCTGAGTACAGTGCTCTGCGCATAGTAAGCGCTCAATAAATACTACTGAATGAATGAGAAAGTCAAGTCCGGCCAGGGTAAACCATGTGCAGCACGTGTCCCAAATCAATCTCATTCTCCATAGCTTGCAAAGACCTCCTTTGGTGAACAATGGCCTACGATCCTTCATTCCCTCAGTCGTATTTATTGAGCGCTCACTGTGTGCAGAACACTGTACTAAGTGCTTGGAAGAGTACAATGTAACAACAAACAGACACATTCCCTGCCCACAAGCCACTTGGCCAAGTGGATAGAGCAAGAGCCTGGGAGCTTGAAAGACCTGGGTTCTAATCCTGCCTCTTCCACTTGTCTGCTGTGTGACTTTGGGCGAGTCACTTCACTTCTCTAGACCTCAGTTACCTCATCTGTAAAATGCGGATTAAGACTGTGAGCCCCATGCGTGACAGGAACTGTGTCCATCCCGATTTGCTCGTATCCGTCCCAGCACTTAGTGTAGTGATTGGCATATAGTAAGCGCTTAACAAAAGCCGCATTTATCATCACTGTGTACGATGCCCTCGAGGGCTTTTGCCTATTTCTGCAACAATCATACAGGGAATATCTAAGAGAGATAATCGTGTAACTTCAAAGCACAGGAACATTAAATTATGAAGTTGTCATACTTTATTCTCTTATGTTTTCATCTTCTGGGTATGACAGTTATGCAAACTTCTACTCTACCTCCTCGTGGTCAGGGATCATATCTATCAACTCTATTTCAACCAGTCAATCAGTGGTATTTATTGAGCACTTACGTGTGCCAAGCACTGTATTAAACACTCTACTGTATCCCCCTCTAGACTAACCTCCCTGTGGGCAGAGAATGTGTCCACCAACTCTGTTATATCGTACGCTCCCAAGCACTTAATATTCAGGTTCGTATCTCCTCCTGCCTTCAAGTCATCTCTCCTTGGATGTCCTCCCGTCAACTCAAACTTAACATGTCCAAAACTGAGCTCCTTATCTTCCCACCCAAACCCTGTCTTCTCCCTGACTTTGCCATCACTGTAGACTGCACCACCATCCTTCCCGTCTCACAATTCATTCAATTCATTATTGAGCGCTTACTATGTGCAGAGCACTGTACTAAGCACTTGGAATGTAGAAATCGGCAACAGATAGAGACAGTCCCTGCCCTTTGACGGGCTTCCCGTCTGATCGGGGGAGACGGACAGACGAGGACAGTGGCGATAAATAGAGTCGAGGGGAAGAACATCTCATTAAAACAATAGCAGATAAATAGAATCGGGGTGATGTACAGCTCATTCAACAAAATAAATAGGGTGATGAAGATATATACAGTCGAGCGGACGAGTACGGCGCCGAGGGGAGGGGACGGGAGAGGGGGAGGAGCGGAGGGAAAGGGGGGAGAAGAGGGTTTAGCTGCGGAGAGGTGAGGGGGGGTTAGAGGGAGCGGAGGGAAAAGGGGAGGAGCTCAGTGTGGGAAGGTCTCTTGGAGGAGGTGAGCTTTAAGTAGGGATTTGAAGAGGGGAAGAGAATGAGTCTGGCGGAGGTGAGGAGGGAGGGCGTTCCGGGACCTCGGGAGGACGCGGCCAGGGGGTCGACGGTGGGACGGGCGAGAACGGGGGACGGCGAGGAGGTGGGCGGCGGAGGAGCGGAGCGTGCGGGGTGGGTGGTAGAAAGACAGAAGGGAGGAGAGGTAGGAGGGGGCAGGGGGATGGAGAGCCTCGAAGCCTAGAGTGAGAAGTTTTTGATTTGTGTGGAGGTTGGAGGTTTTTAAGAAGGGGAGTGACAGACCCAGAGCGTTTCTGCAGGAAGATGAGCCGGGCAGCGGAGTGAAGAATAGACCGGAGCGGGGCGAGAGAGGAGGAAGGGACATCAGAGAGCAGGCTGACACAGTAATCTAGACGGGATATTACGAGAGCCTGTAGCAGTAAGGTAGCCGTTTGGGTGGAGAGGAAAGGGCGGATCTTGGTGACAACCTTGGTGTTATCTCTCATTCAACCCGCATATTCAATCCGTCACCAAATCCTGACAGTCTCACCTTCACAACGTTGCTGAAATCCACCATCTCCTCTCCAATCAAACTGCTTCCACGCAATCACTCATCCTAACCTGTCTAGATTACTGCATCGGCCTTCTTGCCAACCTCCCAACCTCCTGTCTCTCCCCACTCCAGTCCAAACTTCGCTCCACTGCCCGGATCATCTTTCTACAGAAGAGTTCAGGACATGTCACCCCGGCTCCTCAAAAATCTCCGGTGGTTGCCCATCCACCTCCATCTCAAACAAAAACTCCTCAGCTTTGGCTTTAAAGCAGTCCACCAACTTGCCCCCTCCTACCTCACCTCGCTTCTCTCCTTCTACAACTTTGCTCCTCTAGTGCCAACTTTCTCACTGGGCCTCGATCTCTCCTGTCTCACCACCGGCCCCTGGCCCCCATCCTGCCACTGGCCTCGAACGCCCTCCCTCCTCTAATCCACCAGACAATGACTCTCCCCAAATTCAAAGTCCTACTGAAGGCACATCTCCTCCAAGAGGCCTTCCCAGACTAAACCCGCTTTTCCTCATCTCCCACTTCCTTCTGTTTTACCCTGACTTGCTCCCATTTCTCTCCCCCAGGCCCCAACCCTGTAGCACACGCGTATATCTGTGATTTTATTTATTTGTAGTGAAATGATGTCACCTCCCAGACTGTGAGCTCGTTGTTAGCAGGGAATGTCACTGTTTATTGCTGTATTCTCCCAAGTGCTTAGTACAGTGCTCTGCACCCAGTAAGTGCTTAGTAAATACAGTTGAATGAATGAATGCTCTTCACACAGCAAAGTCTCGGTAAATAAGGTCGATTAATCGGTAGTCCTTTCCCAAGGCCTTAATTCATACTCTGCACGTAGAAAGCGTTCACCGAATATTGAATATTACTATTCCGTCTCGTCTCGAAGGCTCTTTCAGGAAGTACACTTTCTATCGGTCAATCAGTCGATCTACAACATTTATTGAGCCCTTACTATGTGCAGAGGACTGTTCTAAGCGTTTGGAAGAGTACAATACTAGGGAAGTTAGCAGACACATCCCCTGTTCATAATGAGCTTACAGTCTAGAGAGGGAGGCAGATATTTACATGAATAAAAGACATCCATATGAATAAAATAACTGCCACCGAAGCGCTCTCTCTCCTGACCAATCAATCAACCGTATTTATTTGAATGTTTAGTGTACGCAGAAGACCCTACTAAGCTCTCGGGAAAATACAATAGAGCGGGGTTGGTAAATAATAACAGTAATAATGATAATTATGGTACTTATTAAGTGCTTGCTATGTGCCAACCACTGTTCTCAGCACTGGGGTAGATACAAATAAATCACGTTGGACATCGTCTAGGTCCCACGTCGGGCTCACGGTCTTAATCCCCGTTTTTTCCAGATGAGGCCCAGAGAGGCAAAGTGACTTGCCCAAGGTCACACAACAGACAACTGGTGGAGTCGGGAGGAGAACCCGTGAACTTCGGACTCCCAGGTCCCTGCTCTATCCCCTACGTCGTGCTTTTCAATAGATACGTTCCCTGCCCGCAAGGAGCTTACAGTCCGGAGGGAATAACACCAGTTATTGTTTTTATTCTGCGATCAGTTCCTGGCTACTGCCTTCCGCTGACTCAGAGTCCTGGAGAAAGAGCAGAGGGGGAACAAGCACCCACGTGTTCTTAAGAGACATGAATCCAGCAGCACTTTGCCCGTGGGTGTCTCGGCGGTGGGTCCTTCGGTAAATGAGCATTTGAGCAATATGTTATTACCTATGTGCCTTTTGAATATCCCGCAGCTCAAAGGCCCCTAGATTTCTGCTTCGGATAAAAAGCGCGTTACCTCCCTTCCACCCTTCCCTGCCTCACCTCTCCCCAGGTGAAAAAATTTATGTACAAACTGGTAATGGTTAAAACCCCCTCTCAGGGTCGCACCTGGGCAGTTTCCAGTCTCGACGACGGGAGGGAGAGTCAAGCAGAGGCCTACCCATTCCATTCCTAGCTTGGGCAATGGCTAGCGAGTGGAAGGCCCGTCCCCTACGAGTCAAAACTCACCCGCGCTGGGCAGCGGCGGCCTGGGAGGGAGTCGAGGGCAGAGACTCGAGTTTACTGGGCAGAGGGAGACAGTGGTAAACCCCTTCCCTATTTTTACCAAGAAAACTCTACGGACACGCTACCAGAACGATCGTAGATGGAAGCGAGACATTCTGGGAGAGAGAGAAGCAGCGTGGCTCAGTGGAAAGAGCCCGGGCTTGGGAGTCGGAGGTCCTGAGTTCGAATCCCAGCTCCGCCGCTTGCCAGCTGTGTGACTTTGGGCAAGTCACTTAACTGCTCTGTGCCTCCGTTACCTCATCTGGAAAATGGGGATTAAAACTGTGAGCCCCACGTGGGACGACCTGATCACCCTGTATCCCCCCCCCCGGCGCTTAGAACGGTGCTTTGCACCTAGTAAGCGCTTAACAAATACCACCATTATTATTATTATCATGTGTCAACGGCGTCGCTATGGGCCGGGCACGACTCGAAAGCATAAGACAACGACGAGGGTTAAAAGGTCCTGATTGAGCCTCATCAGCTCCTTGTACGCAGAGAGCACGTCTCCTAATTTTACTGTACTCTCCCTGGTGCTTAGTACAGTGCTCGGCACACAGTAAGTGCTCAATAAATACATTTGATGGACTGATTAGACTGTGAGCCCCAATTTATGCTGTGAAGCCCAGCTTAGACTGTGAGCCTCTTGTGGTTCAGGGACTGTGACTCACTTTGGCTTTCCAGACTCCGTCCTCTTCTGGTTCTCCTCATCTCTCTGGCCGTTCATTCTCAGTCTCCTTCGCGGTCTCCTCCTCCTCGTCCCGTCCCCTAACTGTAGGGGTTCCCCAAAGGGTCACTTCTTGTTCCCCTTCTGTTCTCCATCTATACTCGCTCCCTTGGTGAACTCATTCGCTCCCACGGCTTCAACTGTCATCTCTACACAGCGTGGTTTAGTGGAAAGAGCATGGGCTTGGGAGTCAGAGGTCGTGAGTTCTAATCCCGGCCCTGCCACTTGTCGGCTGTGGGTCAGTGAGAAGCAACGTGGCTCAGTGGAAAAAGCCCGGGGTTGGGGGTCAGAGGTCGTGAGTTCTAATCCCGGCTCCGCCGCTTGTCAGCTGTGTGACGTTGGGCAAGTCGCTTAACTTCTCTGGGCCTCAGTTTCCTCGTCTGTAAAATGGGGATGAAGACTGTGAGCCCCAAGCGGGCCAACCTGATTCCCTCATATCTCCTCCAGCGCTTAGACCAGTGCTTGGCACACAGTAAGTGCTTAACAAATGCCATCATCATTACTATTAGTATTACTATTATTATTAATCCCAGCTCCGCCACATCAACTGTGTGACTTTGGGCACATCACTTAACTTCTCTGTGCCTCAGTTCCCTCATCTGTAAAATGGGGATTATGACTGTGAGCCACACGTGGGACACCCTGATTACCTTGTATCTACCCCAGCACTTGGAACAGTGCTCGGCACATAGTAAGCGCTAAACAGATACCACCATTATCATTATTATTATTACGCAGATGACACCCAAATCTTCATCTCCTCTCCCGTCCTCTCTCCCTCCCTCCATGCTTGCAACTCCTCCTGGCTTCGGGACGCCTCCACCTGGATGTCTGCCCGCCACCTAAAACTCAACACGTCCAAGACCGAGCTCCTCATCTTCCCTCCCAAACCCTGTCCTCTCCCTGACTTCCCTCTCCCTGACGGATGGTACGACCGTCCTTCCCGTCTCACAAACCCGCAACCTCGGTGTCGTCCTTGACTCCGCTCTCTCATTCACCCCCCCCATCCAGTCCCTCACCAAAACCTGCCCATCTCACCTTCACGACATCATCAAGATCCGCCCTTTCCTCTCCATCCGAACCGCTAACTTGCTGGTACCATCTCTTATAATATCCCCATTGGATTACTGCATCGGTCTCCTTTCTGATCTCCCAACCTCCTGTCTCTCCCCATACCTCACTCTGCTGCCCTGATTATCTTTCTATAGAAACGTTCTGGGCATGTCACCCCCCCTACTCAAAAATCTCCAGGCGTTGCCTATCGACCTCTGTACCAAGCAAAAACTGCTCACTCTTGGCTTCAAAGCCGTCCATCCTCTGGCCCCCTCCCTCCTCACCTCCCTTCTCTCCTCCTCCAGCCCAGCCCGCACGCTCCGCTCCTCTGCCGCCGCTCACCTCCTCGCCGGGCCTCGTTCCCGCCCGTCCCGCCGTCGAGCCCTGGCCCACGGCCTACCGCTCTCCCGGAATGCCCTCCCTCCTCACCTCTGCCAAACTAGCTCTTTCCCCCCCCTCAAAGCCCTCCTGAGAGCTCACCTCCTCCAGGACGCCTTCCCAGACTGAACCCTCCCTTTCCCTCTGCTCCTCCTCCCCTCCCCATCGCCCCGACTCCCTCTCTCTGCTCTACCCCCTTCCCCGCCCCACGGCACTTGTATATATTTATACATATCTATTGCTCTGCTTATTTTATTAGCGATGTGCGTCTCTCTATGGTTCTCTTCATCTATTCTGATGCTACCGATGCCTGTCTACTTGTTTTGTTTTGTTGTCTGTCTTCCCCTTCTAGACCGTGAGCCCGTTGTTGGGTAGGGATTGGCTCTATCTGTTGCCCAGTTGTACTTCCCAAAAACTTAGTACGATGCTCTGCACAGAGGAAGCGCTCAAAAAGTATACTTGAATGAATAAATGAATTACCTTGTATCTACCCCAGCGCTTAGTACAGTGCACGGCACAGAGTAAGTGCTTAACAAGAACCATAATAATACTAAATGTCACAATGAATGATGCAGGGACAGGAACCACGGTGAAAAGCAGGGTGGCTTAGTGGATAGAGTCAGTCGGTCATATTTTTTGAGCACTTACTGTGTGCAGAGCACTGTACTGAACACTTGGGAGAGTACAATATAACCGTCAACGGACACGTTCCCTGCTCGCCACGAGGATGGAGCCCAGGCCCGAGAGTCGGAAGCACCTTGCTTCTCGTCCCGGCTCCGCCACTCGTCTGCTTCGTGACCTTGGGTGAGTCACTTCATTTCTCTTGGTCCGAGTTACCTCCTCTGCAAAACGGGGATGAGAGCCCCATGTGGGATAGGGGATTGGGTCGGATCCAAGTGGCTCGTACCTACCTCAGCGCTTAGTACGGCGCCGGGCACGTGGCAAGGGCTGAAAAAATCCGTCAAAAACCCAAACGGTGGGGACGGCCGTGTGAGAGGCCGACGTGGGATTGGGATTTGGGTCGGGGGGGGGTGGGGTTGACGTCTCTAGTCTTCGGAGGCACCTCTAGGTGGTGTAGGTGAGTTTTCAGGGAAGGATTATCCAACCCTTTCGCTGTGGGTTTTCCAAACTTTGAAGTGAAGCGGCTCGTGGAAAGGGGGGAAGGTCCCGGGAAGTCCTAGGGAACAGCAGGGAAAGCAGAACTGTCAGCAGCTCCTTGCGAAGGGCTCATCCGGCTGCCTCTGCTGCAGCTGCGCCGACGGACTTTCCGCGGTGACCCGGCGTCTACCGAACCGTAGGCCCGGAAGACCGCCGCGGGATCCACCTGCGAACGACCGGGGCACGAGGGCACAGTGGATCTACCCCGGCCTTTCCCTCCCGCTCTTGGATTCGCACCCGGATTCAGCTCCAGGTAAGAACCGGTCCGCCCTCCGAGCTCCTTCCCCAGCGGCCCCTCCACGGACGTGGCCCGGGCCGAGTGCATTTTTGAGATGCGTGTCATTTTTCCGTTCGGTTTGAACAAGCTCTCCTTGCCGGTGGCTGTCCGGGCTCGGTGCCGAAGAAGCGATCTCGTCCTCTGGGGCCGAGGGGGACGCCAGCAAGCTCATTTCATTAGGAAGCCAAGCGGAGGGTAGGTTCTTCTCGGGCTCCCGGTGGTTTGGTTTCTGAAGCGGTGGGTGCGTGGAGTGCCTTACGTTTCCTGACGGGGGTCTCACCGAAGTGTGGTTGTGCCCAGAGAGAGAGGGGCGAGTTCGGATTTGGGGTGGTGGGGGAGTGGATCCGATTCGACAACCTGCTCGGCCTGAGACCTTTCCCGGAAAAGTCTGGGATAAAGTCAGGGGATCCACATCCCATCCCACTGTGGCCGGGGCGGGAGCAGAAGAAGCGGGGGTCCGTAGGACCATCGGTGTTTCGTGTCCAGTGCCAGAAGGGTAATAATAGTACTAATGATGGTGTCTGTTAAGCGCTTACTATGTCCCAAGCACTGTTCTGAGCGCTGGGGGAGATACAGGGTCATCAGGTTGTCCCAGGTGGGGCTCACAGTCTTCATCCCCTTTTTACAGCGGAGGTCACTGAGGCACAGGGAAGTGAAGTGACTTGCCCAAAGTCACACAGCTGACAAGTGGCGGAGCCGGGACCCCATCCCCAAGAGGGGGGTCGGGAGGGCTCAGGGCAAGGTGCCCATTTCGGCCGGTCAACGGGGCAGGGAGGAAGGTGGGAGGCGTACGGAGGTGCCGCAAGAACTTAGCCCAGCGCTCTGCCCACAGTAAGCTCTCGATATGATCGACTGATTGGCCGGGAACTGCTTGGGTTCTTTTGGCTCCAGGATAGCACCGGAAGCTGGGGGAGGAGAATGGTAGCATTGAAAACTTCAATCAATCAATCGTTCGTATTTATTGAGTGCTTACTGTGCGCAGAGGACTGTACTAAGCGCTTGGGAGAGTATAGTATAACTATAACAGAATTGGGAGATAGATTCCCTGCCAACAATGAGTTTATGGTCTAGAGGGAGAGGCAGACATCGATGTAAATAAATAAATTATGGATATATACTTGTCGAGATAGAGCAGGGACCTGCGAGTCAGAAGATTCTAATCTCAGCTCTGCCACTTGTCTGCTGTGTGACCTTGGGCAAGACACTTCACTTCTCTGGGCCTCAGTTACCTCTTCTATAAAATGGGGATTGAGACTGTGAGCCCCATGAGGGACAGGGACTGTGTCCAACCTGACTTACTTGTATCCACCCCAGTTCTTAGGACAGTGCTTGGCACATAGTAAGCGCTTAACAAATAGCACAATCATTATCATTACATAAATACTGTGGGGCTGAGGGAGGGATGAACAAAAGGGAGCAGATCAGGGTGAGGCAAATGGGAGTGGGAGAAGAGAAATTGAAGGCTTAGTCAGGGAAGGCCTCCGGGCGGAGATGTGCCTTGTGGGGAAAACCTAGGAATTGGCAGGACCGGGGAACAGACAGCCTGGAGGCTTCAGCCCTGGATCCCGGCAGGATTTGAAAGGGCGAGGTTGAAATGGCGGTAAGAGGGATAGGTGACCTGGGGTAGAAATCCCCTATCGGAGCCAAACCACGTTCGTCCCGAGCCTGGGGAGCGTCTCCTCGCCGAAGGATCGATCTGACAGTCGGGTCACCGCTGAATATGCGGGACGGTGACGGCAAAGAAGTGAACAGCATTCCCAGCCGGGGTGAGAGGAGTTGGTTCCGAGTGCCTGGGATTTGCCATCGGACTAGCGGGTTTCTTGCCTGACATTTTGGTCTGGGAAGGCCAAGGGAAAAAATCATCAAATTTGGAAAATGGACTGGGTGTCCCGAATTCCCACGAGCTGCGAATAATTTAACTTATTTCTATGGATGTCTGCCTCCCCATCTAGACTGCAAGTTCGTTGTGGGCAGAGAATGTGTCTGTTAAATTGTCATAGCACACGCTCCCGAGTCTCAGTGCGGTGTTCTGCACACAGTTAGCGCTCCATAAATATGACTGATTGACTCACTGACTCACACTGAGTCACCGCCTCCTTCTCAGGGAGCAAAATGAGGCTTCCAGATGACTTCGGTGACGTCCGATTAGCTCGAGGCAACTTGGGGGTCACGATGCTTGTCCGCCTCCTTCCTCTTTCTCCTCTTCCTCTCCGACTCCACCGAAAAGCTTCCGAAACTGCCCCGTGGAGAATTCCCACAGCGCTCAGGAGCACGTTTGGAAATGTCAATCCGCTGGAATCTGGAGGAGTTGGGATTTTTTTATGGTATTTGTTAAGTGCTTACTATATGCGTGAGAAGCTGCTTCCACACGAGAAGCAGCGTGGCTCAGTGGAAAGAGCACAGCTGGGGAGTCAGAGATCATGGGTTCAAGTCCCGGCTCCGTCGCTTGTCAACTGTGTGACTTTGGGCAAGTCACTTAACTTCTCTGTGCCTCGGTGACCTCATCTGTAAAATGGGCATTAAGACTGTGAGCCCCACGTGGGACAACCTGATCACCTTGTATCCTGCCCAGCACTTAGAACAGTGCTTTGCACACAGTAAGCGCTTAACAAATGCCATCATTATTATTATTATATGCCAGGCACTGTACTGAACCCTGGATTAGGTAGATACAAGCTAATCAGGTTAGACAGAGTCCACGTCCCACATGAGGTTCTCAGTCTTAATCCCCGTTTTACAGATGAGGTAACTGAGGCCCAGAAAAGTGAAGTGACTTGCCCAAGGTGACACAGCAGACAAGTGGCGGAGCCAAGATTAGAACCGAGGTCATTCTGACTCCCAGGCCTGTCTCTATCCACTAGGCCGTGCTTCTTCTCTATTTCTAAAACAGAGCCACGATGCTGTAGGTGATGGCAGACTTAATAATAATGTTGGTATTTGTTAAGCGCTTACTATGTGCAGAGCACTGTTCTAAGCATTGGGTCAGTTAGAGGGTAATCAGGTTGTCCCACATGGGGCTCACAGTTAATCCCTATTTTACAGATGAGGCACAGAGAAGTGAAGTGACTTGCCCGCAGTCACCCAGCTGACAAGCGGCAGGGCTGGGATTCGAACCCATGACCTCTGCCTCCCAAACCCAGGCTCTTTCCACTGAGCCACGCTGCTTCTCAAGGATTGAGAAGTGGAGATGCCGGGGATTGAACCCGGGACCTCGTACATGCGAAGCATGCGCTCCACCACTGAGCTACATCCCCGCTCTTGGACCTTGGGAGGTTTATTTATTTTTCTCTGGCCTGCCCGGGGAGGTCAGTGAGTGGCTAAATCCTCATCCCCATTTTCCAGGCCACAAAAATGAGGTGCTGTATTTCCACTTCCTCCACCGCCTCCTCCTTGCTGGACATTTTGCTCAGGCCCCCAGGGCTGGCCCACACTGTGTCACATTTCCCAGCACACGGAGAAGGCTCGGATGCTCTACTTCGGGCGGCAGGTTCCTGGAGGGACTGGGCAAGGAATAGGATAGCTCCCCGTTTGGGGACTCTCAGAGGGAAGGTTCTGGAGTCCTGATCCAGCGATTCTAGAATCTCGGTACTGGGGAATCCCACAATCTTGGTTCCTGGGAGCTAGAACTCCAACATAGAGGTTCTGGAATCTGGAATTTTCTTTTAACAGTATTCGTTAAGCGCTTATTACGTTTCAGGCACCGTACTGAACGCTGGGGCAGCTAAAAGCTAATAATAATAATGTTGGTATTTGTTAAGCGCGTACTGTGTGAAGAGCACCGTTCTAAGCGCTGGGGTAGATACAGGGTAATCAGGTTGTCCCACGTGAGGCTCACGGTCTTAATCCCCATTTTACAGATGAGGAAACTGAGGCACCGAGAAGCGAAGTGACTTGCCCACAGTCACACATCAGGTTGGACACAGTCTATGTAAGCTCGATGTGGGCAGGGAATGTGTCAATCAGCTCTTTTACTCTGCTATATTGTACTCTCCCAAGCACTTAGTAGAGTGCTCTGCACCCGGTAAGTGCTCAATAAATACGATTGATTGATCCGTTCACACTTTTAATCCCCATTTTCCAGATGAGGTAACTGAGGCACAGAGAGGTTAAATGAGTTGCCCAAGGTCACACAGCATGTATGTGGTAGAGTCAAGACTAGAACCCAGGTCTGCCGACTCCCAGGACCGTGCGATATCTACTAGGCCACACCGCTTCCCACATGTCTGATGTCTTTCTGATGGGAGAAGCAGCACGGTCTAGTGGAAAGATCACGTGCCCTGGGAGTCAGAGGCTGTGGGTTCTATTCCCGGCTCTGCCTCGTGTCTCCTGTGCGACCTCGAGTAAGTCATTTCACTTCTCTAAGCCTCAGTTACCTCCTCTGGAAAATGGGGATCAAGACTGTGAGCCCCGGGAGGGACAATGGGCTGTGATTACCTTGTATTCATTCATTCATTCAATCATATTTATTGAGCTGTGCGCAGGGCACTGTACTAAGCGTTTGGAAAGTACAATTCAATTGCCTAGCACTTGCATCTACAATTCAATTGTAACTACCCCAGCGCTTAAAACAGTGCTTGGCACATGGTAAGAGTTTAACAAACACCACAATTGTTTTATCGTTATTATTATTTCTTTAAAAAGAGGAGGGCAGTCCAGGCCTGACACTCTGGAGGTGCTGAAGAGCTGGGGAACAGCCGGGGTGGGGACGGGGAGGGGGCAGGTAGCTCAATCCATCCTTGCTGTTAATTGGGAAAGTACAGTCCAACCGAGTTGGTAGACGTGTTCCTTGCCCATAAGGAGTTTACAGTCGACAGGAGGAAACAGACAATAAAGTGGATTAGGAATAGGGGAGCTAGTAGAATATAAGAATATTTACCTAAGTGCTGGGGGTCTGGGGTGAGTCTCATAGTGCTTAAGGGGAAACAGAGTCAATGCAGAGTAGAGGGCAGATAGGAGAAGTAAAGACTTGAGTCTGGGAAGACCTGTCGAGGAAATAATAATTGTGGCATTTGTTAAGGGCTCACTATGTTCCAGGCACTGTACTAAGCATTGGGATGGATAATAATAATAATGATGATGATGGTATCTGTTAAACACTTATTATGTGCACAGCAATGTTCTAAGCCCTGGGGGAATACAAGGTGATCAGGTTGTCCCACATGGGGCTCACAGTCCTGATCCCCATTTTACAGACGAGGTAACTGAGGCACAGAGAAATGAAGTGACCTGCCCAAAGTCACACAGCTGACAATCGGCGGAGCCGGGATTAGAGGTCATGACGTCTGACTCCTACGCCCGTGTTCTTTCCACTGAGTCATGCTGCTTCTCTGTTCGATACGTGGATACACGCAAATAGGATTAGAAAGAGTCCCTGTCCCACGTGGGGCTCACACTCTCAATCCCCATTTTCTAGATGAGGTAACTGAGGCACAGAGAAGTGAAGTGATTTGCCCAAGGTCACACAGCAGACAAGTGGCGGAGCTGGGATTGGAACCCACGATCTTCCGGGGCCCGTGCTGTACACGTGGATATGTGGTTCTAGGAGGGTTTTGAAGGTGGGGAGAGCGGTGGACTGGTGGATATGAACGGGGAAGGAGTTCCAGGTCTGAGGAGGAACATGGGCAAGGGGTCGATGGCAAGATGGAGAAGATCAATCATACAATTGTATTCATTGAGAGCTTACTGCGTGCAGAGCACTGTACTAACCACTCGGGAGAGTACATATAACACTAAACAGACACGTCCCCTGCTCACAACGAGTTTACAGCCTAGAGGGCGAGAGAGATGTTAATATAAATAAATAAATTACAGATATGGACATAAGTGCTGTGGGGCTGGGAGGGGGGGATGAATAAAAGGAGCAAGTCAGGGAGGCAGAGAAGAGAGTGGGAGAAGAGGAAAAGAGGGCTTAGCCAGGGAAGGCCTCTTGAAGGAGATGGGCCTTCAATAAGGTTTTGAAGCCGGGGAAAGTAATTGCCGGATTTGAGGAGGGAGGGCCTTCCAGGCTAGAGGCAGGACGTGGCCCAGGAGTCAGCTAGGAAGATAGAGGTACAGTGAGAAGGTTAGCATTAGAGGAGTGAAGCGTGCGGGCTGCGTTGTAAAAGGAAGAGTGATGAGGTGCAGAGAGAGGTGCAGAGAGTAGTTTGGTGTTAGAGGAGCAGAACGTGTCGTTTGGATCACAGTAGGAGATCGAGAAGGTGAGGTAGGAGGGAGAGAACTGATTGAGTACCTTCAATCCATCGATCAGTGGTATTTATTGAGCACTTACTGAGTGCGGATCACTATCTTAAGGACTTGGGAGAGGATAATACAACAGAGTTAGGAGGCATGTTCCATGCCCACAAGAAGCTTAGCGTGTAGAGAGGGAGATAGACATTAAAATAAATTACAGATATGGACATAAGTGCTGTGGGGCTGAAGATGGGAAAAATATCAAGTGCTTAAAGGGTACAGATCCGAGTGTAAGGATGACACAGAACGGAGAGGGAGGAGGGAAAATGAGATCTTAGTTGGGGAAGACCTCTTGGAGATGGGCTTCTAATAGGACTTCGAAAATGGAATAAGTGGTGGTCTGCCACGTATGGAGGAGCAGCGTGGCTCAGTGGAAAGAGCCTGGGCTTCGGAGTCAGAGGTCATGAGTTCGACTCCCGGCTCTGCCGCTTGTCAGCTGTGTGACTGTGGGCGAGTCACTTCACTTTTCTGGGCCTCAGTGACCTCATCTGTAAAATGGGGATTAACCGTGAGCCTCACGTGGGACAACCCGATGACCCTGGATCTCCCCCAGCGCTTAGAACGGTGCTCTGCACATCGTAAGCGCTTAACAAATACCAACATTATTATAGGAAGGGGGAGGGAGTTCCGGGTCGAAGGGAGGATGTTGGCAAGGGATTGATCCTGGTTTAGATGAGAGAAAGATATAACAACGGGGTTGGTGTTAGAGGAATAAAGTGTGCGGGCAGGGTCGTACAGCGCTCTGCACACAGTAAGCGCTCAATAAATATGATTGAATGAATGAAATCAGTGAGGTAAGGTAGGAGGGAGAGAGTTAAATGAGTGTTTTAAAGCCGATGTTAAGGAGTTTATGTTGGATGCGGAGGTGAAAGGGCATCTTCTGGAGATTCTGGAGGAGGAGGAGGAGGAGGAGGAGGAGGAGACGTGGACTGAACCTTTTTTAGAAAAGTGATCCAGGCAGCAGAGGGAAGTAAAGACTGGAGTGCAGAGAGACGGGAGGCAGGGAGGTCAAGGTGGAAAATGATAAGAACTTGGATCAATACGGTAGAAGTTTGGACGGAGAGGAAAGGGCAGACTTTAACGGCGCTGCGAAGGTAGAACTGGCAGGATTTGGTGACGTGTGGTTGAATGAGAGATGAGTAGAGAGACTGTCATGGTTACAGGCTCGTGAGACAGGAGGGTGTCTGTAGAGAAGTAGGAAAGGAAAGTCAGGGGAAGGACAGGGTTCGGGAGGAAAGGTGGAGGGGGAGTTCCGTTTTGGACATGCTAAGCTTGAGGTGTCGGTGGGACATCCAGGTAGAGACGTCCTGAAGGCAGGAGGAAATGCGACACTGCGGAGAAAGGCAGAAGTCGGGGATGGAGAGCTAGATTTGGGAATCCTCCGGGTAGAGATGGTAGTTGAAGTTGTGGGAGCGAATGAGCTCTCCGTGGGAGTGGGCGAAGAAGGAGAATAGAAGGGGACCCAAGAACTGAACCTGGGGACACCTCCACAGGTAGAGGGTGGGAGGCCGAGGGATGAGGATGAGGAGTTTAGGTGTCCGGATTGTCTCCTAGACTTTGTGAGAACCCCTGGTCTGGTCCCAACCCCTTGGTTGAGATGAGGTCACCAGGTTCCCCTGTGCAATCCAGCACATCAAAGCAAACAAACAAACAAGCAATCAAATTCCAGCTGGCAGCCCTGCACCGAAGAAAGTCGAAATTTCTCAACAGTCGGTGCCTCCGGGTAGAAAATCCATCGCTTGCCGAGCCCCTTGTACCAACAGGCTGGTGAGAAGCCAAGGGCAAAGACAGCCAGTCAAGCAGGCAAGAGACTCCACCACCTATATAGAAGCCTCACAGGGGTACATGTTTGTGTATATTTACATATGTAACTAACTAGGTCTCCTTTGTTCTCCATTTCCTGTAAATAAAATTACTTGCAAATATGTACTTATGCTAATGACGCTCGTCTATGATGATAGCCTTCGTGGGGTGCTGCAATTGAGATGTTCATATAGAGAACACTGCGTCTCAATTCACTTTACAAGGCAATAAATACAATCTCTGTTTTACAGAGAGAACAGGCTTAGGGAAGGATGTTATTTTTACCGATGAGTCAGTGTTGAAATCAGCCGTAAAAATAATAAAATAATAATAATGATGATGTTAAAATAACAATAATGATGATGCAGTAAAGGCCGGTATTCCTGAAACCCAGGCTTATACCTAGATGACTTCCCAGGCTTGTGGCGTTTACAGTAATGAAATGATCCAGCTGAAAAGTGAAGATGAATAAATAAAAAATGGCCTGGGGAAGACGGGAAATGTGATTCTTCTTAGAAAACCATTTACCCTTAGAAAACCATTTGGTAAAAGTATTCAGAAGCAAACAGCTTATTCTGGGAGAGGCAAGGACCGAACTTCAAATGAAAATGAGAGGTCGTGGTTTAAAAAAAATATGAAAAAAAATCTCTGTAAAAATCCCAAGAATCCCTTATGTATTGCTTCAGGGCATTAAGAAAGACCACATTTTCAATCCCTCTATTAGGGGATCTAGATAAAAAAAAAAAAGAGCTGCATTTTTGACTCGGTTTAAAAGAGCGGGTTTTTTAGAGGGTTTTTCAGAGAAGGGAGGCAGCTGAGAAGCAGTGTGGCCTAGTAGAAAGATCACGGGCCTGGAAGTCAGAGGACCTGGGTTCTAATCCCAGCTCCGCTACTTCTCTGCCTTGTGACTTTGGGCGAGTCACTTCACTTCTCCGTGCCTCAGTTCTCTCCTCTGCCAAATGGCAGTTAAGTCTGTGAGCCCCTTGTGGGACATTAACTCTGACCAACCTACTGGCTGCATCTATACCAGTCCTTAGTATAGTGCCTGGCACATAGTAAGAGCGTAATAAGTGTCATTAAAAAGAAAAAAAGAGATCATTAAGGTATTGAACATGCTCTCCTCGGCAAGCTCAAACATGGGCTGGGCCCCCCCACTAATTGCATGATATCAACAAAGTCCACTGACTGAACAAAGGAGAAAAAGTAACACGGTCTAATGAATAGAGCACAGCCCTGAGAGTCAGAAGAGCATAGTTTCTATTGCCGGTTCTGCCATCCGTCTGCTGTGTGACCTTGGGTAAGTCACTTCACTTCTCTGGGCCCTATTTGTAAAATGGGGACTGAGAGTGTGAGCCCTGCATGGGACAGGGACTGTGTCCAACCTGATTTACTTGCATCCACCCGGAGGTTAGTATAGAGCTCGGTACATAAGAAGCACTTAAGTATCACAATTATTATTATTATTATTATTATTATTAAAAATAGACCACAAACACTGGTCCCCTCAAATCGGCCGGGGGCTGGGGGACACGTCCAGAGACAGGTTGGGACCGACGAAGAGGGTGGGTAGGGTTTGGAGATCCAACTTCTCTAGCCCAAAATTTGCGTATCAATCAAAGCGCAGATGGAATGTTTCACTGGATGCTAAAAAGACGTCTGCCATGGGTGTGCCATTGGGTAACTAATTTAAAGATCAATTTGGAATGGAATTTGGCATGCCAAACCTGTTATTTTCAATCGCATTAGGTATTTTACAGCTTTCAGCCATGAATTCCTCTATTATGGGGCCATTTCCAGCACACAGACAGTGCTTGGCTAGTTCATTATCCTCCAGAGAAATAAATGCAGAAGAGTCTATAAGGTTCTAAAGCAAACCTATAGGCAGAGGGACGATTTATGGAGAAAGGAAGGATGTGGTTCCATCTCTTCGGCTAAAAAGAGTGTAAGGATCTTTGGAGAAGGACTGGAAGTTTGGGTTAACCATTCTGGCGTTGGTGACCAGGGAAAGTGGGGGCTTAAGCCCAGATTTATGTGAAATGTAAATAACTAGAGGCCAGGGTCCATTACGTTTCTCTAGATGTACGAGTTTTTACGCTCTAACGTTTGGATTGAGCGCCTTTGCCGGCAATGGTATTAACATTTACCCGATGAAACTTTGTTTCTTGAAAGAAATATATTTGAAAAGGCACCTCGTTGGACGCTGGCAATGAATATCCTTGAATTAACGTCTGTCTCCCCCTCACTGGACTGTAAGCTCGTGGTGGGCAGGGAATGTGTCTGTTTATTGTTGCATTGTACTCTCCCTAGCATGTAGTACAGTGCTCTGCACATGGTAAACGCTCAATAAATACAACTGAATGAATGAAATTGACCCCTTAGTAGTGTCTCGGCGTAGGAGGGGTTTCTTGGAGACCAGCCCCCCAAGCAGGGAGAGGGCAGGCTAAGCCCCCTTTTCCTCAGCTCCCCCTCCCTTCCGTGTCACCTCGACTCACTCCCTTTGCTCTCCCCCACCACCACCTCCCCGCCCCACAGCATTTACAGTTAGATATGTTTATATCTATAATTCTATTTACTTATATTGATGCCTGTTTACTTGTTTTGATGTCTGTCTCCCCACCCCCAGACTGTAAGCCCGTTGTGGGCAGGGATTGTCTCTATTATTGTATCGTCTTTTCCAAGCACTTATTCATTCATTCAATAGTATTTATTGAGCACTTACTATGTGCAGAGCACCGTACTAAGCGCTTGAAATGTACAATTCGGCAACAGAACTTAGTACATGCCGTGCACACAGTAAGCGCTCAATAAATACAATTGAATATAAGAATGAATATAATTCTAATAGCTACTGCCAACTGCCTCTGACTGTTTTGAGCCACCTCAGTGAGAGTTCACATTGTGGATCAGTCGATGGATCACATTTATGAAGGGCGTACTATATGCCGAGCACCGTATTAAGCGCTTGGGAGACTATAATATAACAGAGTTGGTAGACTTGCTCCCTGCCCACAACCCGCTTAGAGTCTAGAGTGGGAGACAGACATTAATATAAATGAATAAATTATGGATATGTGCTTAAGCGCTCTGGGGCAGAGGAGGTAGACGGATTTGAAAGTGGGTGCAAAAATCCACACATTCTCTGCAAAATGTGTGTAGAAAGTACAGACCTATGGCAAGACCTCATCTCCCAAGAATCTCTGCTGTCAGGGCCCTGCTAACGCAGCCCGTGGGAGTCTTTTGTGCAGAAAACTTCTCTGCCTTTCACAGAGATCAAAGGGAGGGGAATTGAAATCTTGGCTGAGCCCTCTTTAGCACCCCTCTTTGAAGGGAACCTCCAAATATTTCTCAACATGGATTTTTATCCCCATTTGATGGATTGGAACACTTACCCAACATCTCACAAAAGGAAACTGGTGCCAAATGGAGGCTAGGATTCCTGACCCTTAAGTCGGCCCTGAAAGCCTCTAGACCAGATTTGCTCCTAAATTACTGGCAGTTGCTTTTTCCACGGGAGGTTTCCACATGAAAACCATTATCCTAACAGACCACCCGCATCTCCCTGACCTTATTTATTTTATTGGAGTGTGTGAAAGAAACAGAGCTTGAGAATGTTACACCGATGATTATCTCAGTTGTTGCTTTTGAAGGCAAATATTTATTTTTGGGGAGATTGCAAAACCTAGAACAGTAGAATGCAGACTCCACCTTGTGTTTACAGAATAAACAGAGCTAAGGAAGCTACATTAGCAAAGATTCCCAGTATGTAAGCACACACACACACACACACACACACAAAATAGCCCTCCCCCAGGAGCCCAATATGCTGCCATAGTCGGACCGGGGGCCACTGAGTGGACTAGAGGAGCAGCATGGCCTAGTGGCCAGAACACGGGCTCGGGAGCCAGAGGAAATGAGTTGTAATCCCGGCTCTGCCACTTGCCTGCTGTGTGACCTTGGGTGAGTCACTTAACATCTCTGTGCCTCTTTTACCTCCTTTGTAAAATGGGGAGTGAGACTGTGAGCCCCATGTGGGACAGGGACTGTGTCCAACCTGATTAGCTTGGGTCTATCCCAGCACTCCCAACGGTGCCTGACACACAGTAAGCACTTAACGAATGCCGTCGATAATAATAACATTAACGATAGTATTTGTTAAGCATTCACTAGGGGACAAGCACCGAACTAAGTGCTGGGGGTAGATAAAAGATAACCAGATTGGACCACATTCCCTTGTCCCACATGGAGCTCACAGTCTAAGTAGGATTGAATCCCCATTTTATAGATGAGGAAACTGAGGCACGGAGAAGTAAAGTGACTCGCTAGTAGGCAAGTGGCAGGGCCGGAATTAGAACCCATCACCTTTCCCTGCTTGTAATTTATCTTAATGTCTGTCTCCCCTGCCAGGTTGCAAAGTCCTTGAGGGAAGGGATCATGCCTATTAACTCTATTGGCCTCTTAGAACAGTGCGCTGCACACAGTAATAGTAATAATAATAATTATGGTTCTTGTTAAGCGTTTACAATGTGGCAAGAACTGTTCTAAGTGCTGGGGTAGGTACAAGTTAAACAGGTTGGACACAGTCCCCGTCCCACATGGGGCTCACACTCTTCATCCCCATTCTCCAGATGAGGTAACGGAGGCCCAGAGAAGTGAAGTGACTTGCCCAACGTCACCCAGCGGACACGTGGTGGAGCCGGGAATAGAAGTCAGGTCCTTCTGACTACGAGACCAGTGCTCTATCCACCAGGCCACGCTGCTTCTCACTCAATAAGCGCTCAGTAAATACCTCCGATTGATTGACTGATCGACTGTCTCAGCATGTATTCAGACATCCATTCACGTAGACCAAATTCTGGAGTCTACCATAAGTGTTTAGGGGCAAGAAAGAGTAGCAGCTCCCTCCAGCTTCCCCCATTACCTCCCCCTACCACCCACACTAACTGCTGGCTTGGAGCCAACCACCAGCCCTTCTCAGGTTGGTGGAGTTGGGAAACCGTGCTAATAAATAAATCTAGACAAGAGCTAGTGACCACAATCCGCTGGCTCATCTGCTGCTTTTTCTTACCTCCTCCTCCTCCTGCCACTGTTACTCGTCCTGGTAAAGCTAAACCATATATATTTGTATGTCTACTAAGTGTTTGGGTGGATACAAGCAAATTGGGTTGGACGCGGTCCAGTGGGGCTCAGATGGGGCTCACAGTCTCGCTGCCGTGGCTGAAAATGAGATGTTTATCTATTCATGCATTCAATAGTATTTATTGAGCGCTTACTAGGTGCAGAGCACTGTACTAAGCGCTTGGAATGAACAAGTCGGCAACAGATAGAGACGGTCCCTGCCGTTTGACGGGCTTACGGTCTGATCGGGGGAGACGGACGGACGAGAACAATGGCGATACCAACATTATGGTAGGGACAAGAACAGAGGGTTCCGGCCATTGTGAGGCAAATGGTCACTTTGGTGACCTCCAAGGGTCTTGAACCGAGACACCTTAAAGATCTCAGAGCTTTACATCGGGCCAGGACCTACTCTTGGCCTCACCCAGGAGAAAGAGAAGGGAGAGAGGGAGATGGGGAAAAGGGAAGAGAGTAAGGGAGAGAAAAGGGGGAGAAAGGAAGGAGGGAGGGAGGGAGGGAGGGAGAAAGGAAGGAGGGAGAGAGAGAGAAAGGAAGGAGGGAGGGAGGGAGAGAGAAAGGAAGGAGGGAGGGAGAGAGAGAGAAAGGAAGGAGGGAGGGAGAGAGAGAGAAAGGAAGGAGGGAGGGAGAGAGAGAGAAAGGAAGGAGGGAGGGAGAGAGAGAGAAAGGAAGGAAGGAGGGAGAGAGAGAGAAAGGAAGGAGGGAGGGAGAGAGAGAGAGAGAAAGGAAGGAGGGAGGGAGGGAGAGAGAGAGAGAAAGGAAGGAGGGAGGGAGGGAGGGAGAAAGGAAGGAGGGAGGGAGGGAGAGAGAAAGGAAGGAGGGAGGGAGGGAGAGAGAAAGGAAGGAGGGAGGGAGGGAGAGAGAAAGGAAGGAGGGAGGGAGGGAGAGAGAAAGGAAGGAGGAAGGGAGGGAGAGAGAAGGAAGGAGGAAGGGAGGGAGAGAGAAAGGAAGGAGGAAGGGAGGGAGAGAGAAAGGAAGGAGGAAGGGAGAGAGAGAGAGAGAGAGAAAGAAAGGAGGGAGGGAGGGAGAGAGAAAGGAAGGAAGGAGGGAGGGAGGGAGGGAGGGAGAGAAAGGAAGGAGGGAGAGAGAAAGGAAGGAGGAAGGGAGAGACAGAGAGAAGCACTATGGCTTAGTGTAAAGAGCACAGCTTGGCAGTCACAGGGCCTATATACTAATCCCAACTCCACCACCTGTTTGGTGTGAGATCTGGGCAAATCACTTAACTTCTCTATGCCTGAGTTTCCTCATCTGTCAAATAGAGATTAAATACCCATTCTCCTTCCCCCTTAGAATGTGAACCCCCTATAATAATAATAATACTGGTATTTGTTAAGCACTTATTATGTGTCAAGCACTCTTATAAGTGCTGGGGGAGATACAACGTTATCAGGTTGTCCCAGGTGGGGCTCGCAGTCTGAATCTCCATTTTCCAGATGAAGTAACTGAGGCACAGAGAAGTTAAGTGGCTTGCCCAAAGTTACACAGCTGACAGGATTAGAACCCACGTCTCTGACTCCCAAGCCCGGGCTCTTTCCACTATGCCACGCTGCTTTATCCCCATATGGGATAGGGACTGTGCCCAAACTATTAATCTTATATCTACCCCCGCAGTTAATACAGTGCTGCGTACATATTAAGTGCTTAACAAATACCACACATTATTATGAGAGAAAGAGAGGGAGAGAGGGGAGCTGAGGAAAAAAATACCTGTTTCAAAATCTTTAGACAGCAACACTAATGCCTCAATTTGCTGACTAGTGAGGGAGTAGTCATATTCATTCTCTCGTTCTCGCCCTGGCCCACATCTTACCTCGGACCTGGAATTCCAAACTTCCAATCCGCCAAACTTCCCCCCCCCTTCAAAACCCTACTGAAAGCTCACCTCCTCCAGGAGGCCTTCCCAGACTGAGCCCCCCTTTTCCTCTGCTCCCCCTGCCCTTCCCGTTGCCCCGACCCGCTCCCTCTCCTCTAACCCCCTCCCCGCCCCACAGCACTTGCATATATATGTACATACTTATCATTATAATTCTATTTTCATTAATGATATGTATATATCTAATAATAATATTGGTATCTGTTAAGTGCTTAGTATGAGCAGAGCACCGTTCTAAGCGCTGGGGGAGATACAGGGTCATCAGGTTGTCCCCCGTGAGGCTCACAGTTAATCCCCATTTTACAGATGAGGTCCCTGAGGCACCGAGAAGTTAAGTGACTCGCCCACAGTCACACAGCTGACAAGCGGCAGAGCCGGGAGTCGAACCCATGACCTCTGACTCCGAAGCCCAGGCTCTTTCCACTGAGCTATAATTCTATTTATTTATAACGATGCTACTGATGCCTTTTAACTTGTTTTGCTGTCTGTCTCCCTTCTTCTAGACTGTGAGCCCATTGTGGGCAGAGACTGTCTGTATTTGTTGCTGAATTGTACTTCCCAAGAGCTTAGTACAGTGCTCTGCACACAGTAAGTGCTCAATAAATGCAACTGAAAGAATGAATTCATTTAAAAAACGAATGGAGGGAAAATGCACACAGCGACATTTACCCACTCAGCCATCCACAGGGGAGAGTGGTGTTTCTGAGGAGGGCTAACTTTTATGGACTGTTCAGTTCTTCTTCATCCCCTAAATATTGACATCATCTTTATTCACTTCAGCATTTCCCTATCACCTATTGTAAGCGGAGCACTGTACTGATTACCTACTTTGGGACAAACTCTGTACTAGGTACAGGGAAAACGTACTAAAGAAAATAAAGACACAGTTCTGCCCTCAAGGAGCTTACAATCTAGTAGGGGAAACAAGCAGATATAAATACCAAATATACAATAGGTAAAATAATAAGACTTTTGATACCAAGAATGAAAAGCCCAGAGAATCAATGAAATAAATGCGTGAATCAGAATGGAGGGGTGGGGATTAAAACTGTGAGCCCCATGTAGGACAGGGACCATGTCCAGCCTGATTAGCTTGTACTTATCCCAACACTTAGAATAAGCGCTTAACAAATACCATAGTTAATAATGATAATAATAAAATAATGATGGTATTTGTTAAGCATTCGCTATGTGACAAGCACTGGACTAAGTACTGGGGTGGATAAAAGATAACCAGGTTGGACACAGTCCCTTAACCCCCAAGGAGCTCACAGTCCAAGTAGGAGGAAGAACAGGTACTGAATCCCCATTTTACAGATGCAGAAATTGAGGTATGGAGAAATAATGCTTCTTGCTAATAGTGAACTGAATCTTGAGAAATTTTTGCTAACTAAAGAGACACTATTATTCAGTCGAGTGGGAAATGGGTAAGAGTGTGGAACTTCAGTCCATCCGAACCTTGGGCACTGATCCGTTCGAACCTTGAACTGGAGGGGAAGCCTGGAGTTTGGAGGGGAAAGTTGGGAGAAAGCAGGGTGGCCTAACGGAAAGAGCCTGGGACTGGGAGTCAGAGGAGCTGGGTTCTAATCCCGGCTCCGCCACTTATCTGCTGTGTGACCTCGGGCAAGTGACTTTACTGCTCTGTGTCTCAGTTACCTCATCTGTAAAATGGAGATTGACTGGAAACCTCATTTAGGACATGGGCTGAGTCCAACCAGATTATCTTGTATCTGCCCCAGCACTTAGTAAAGTTCCTGGCATATAGTAAGCACTTAAATACCATTTTTAAAAATATATATATAGGATGGCCCATCTCTAACAGTGAAAACAGATGTCCAGGAGGACAATCATCCAAGCTTCCTAGAACCGCTATCAGAAACAGAATCCTGATTGATTAGGTAGGACCGTGGGCTTGATCCATGACTGGTTTCCTTGCTAACGGTTTCATGTTTTTCAGGATCTCTAAAGTCACTACCCCTCGTCAAAATAACTTGCGTATGGCCAATCAACTTTGATTAAGAGGCTTAGAACAGCTAATTCATCAAGTTCGAGGTCAGCTGCACCAATATGCTTTCTGATGCAGACCTGGGAACACTTTCAAATAAAAATCCGTACCCTGTAATTTTGTGGAATACCCATACACTTGGACTGGAATCAAATAAAATGTTTTTTGAGAGACTACCATTTATGAGCACCCTAGGAAAAGGCACTGTGTAAACTTGGGATACAGCTCTTGGAATTATTTGAAAAGAAAGTCCCCACCCATCACTTTTATTTCGTATCTGGAAAATGTTGGCTGGACACAGCGACATTTTTTCCTCGGGTTTCCGTTTATCACCGTCCTATAAATAGGTCTGGAGACAAAAGTTACTAATTCAGGTCCTTGAGTGGAAGGCTGCCCAATCTTCCAATTAATAGATTAAAAGTGTATTTGGGAAGCATTCCCACATCAACTCTTCTCCCAAAGACAAGAAAAGTCCCAGGACTCTCTGCTGGTGCAGAAAACATGCTTCACACCTGAAAAAGACAGATCAAGATGATCCAAACTAATGGACTTCTTCCAGTCTACTAACTAGATATTGGGGAGGGCAGGGAGAAAGAAACAAACAGAAGAAATGGTGATTTTAAGACCTAGCTGTCTCAGGCAACACCCGCTTGTAAACTCACACATAAACACACCGACGATGAGTAATGCTAATCCAGAAGACTGGATTTATTCCATTTTTTTTCTCCCTATAAGGTATGTTTCAAGGGCAGTCGGGAAAAAAGCAAAGAATCCACATATACCCATCTGCCTTCACCTTCTCCCGTCTGGTGAATTGGCATAGCCCCACCAGACCGAGCCCCGAAGAAATTAGACAGGGACTTAAAGAACAAAAGGCAGCTAGAGATTTTAATAACATCCTCAGTTCCATCAAAACCCTTTGTTTTCATTAAGTACGTTGGATGGAACGGGATAGCGGAATTAGGGAACGTTCTTCCGACTCCATGCCTCTGTCTGGATGCAGTGCAACACACGTTAAGTGTCAAACACGGGGAGAGCCCTACTTTGCAAAATTTCCCAAATGGGGGCTCTGCAAGAAAATAACACTGCTAGGTTCTCGGGGAACGGACAGAGCAACGTAAGGTGCAATCGCTGTCTTTTAGTAGCTTAATCCAGTGGAGAAGGTGGTCAGGTCCCTGGTTGACCAGTGAACCAAAGGCTGTGGGTGTCCTGCTAAGATCTGGGGAAAAAATTTGAGGCTTTCCACCATCTACCTGCCTCTGACCCATCCTTGCTCTCTCTCCCTTTAACAGCTCATATTCTTTGCTTCTCCCAAGGAACCTTCTAACACGGGCAGGGAATGTGCCTGTTTATTGTTATATTGTACCCTCCCAAATGCTTAGTACGGTGCTTTGCACACAGAAAGTGCTCAATAAATAGGATTGAATGAAAGAATGTCCCTCTCTCTCAACTCTCCCATCTCTGACCCATTGCTCATGGCTTTCCACCAAATGTCTTCCTCTAGCATCCCTTCCTTCCTTAAAATTCCCTCAGCTTCCTTAACACTCTTATGCACTATCCTCTTATTCATCTATTGAATAATTTATCCATTTAGGTTTAATTTTTATGCCTTTCTCATTTCTTGGAACGAGTGATTTTTTTGTCAATTTAGTTAGGCTTTTCTTTCCCTCTTAAATAAGTTCCTCTCGAGCTGGGGTTATATCTCCTATTTCTTCTGCCTGCTTTCCAGACCACCTGATATAGTACTCTGCACAGACTAGGGCTCAGCATAGTGCTCTGCACATAGCAGGAGGTTAGTAGAGTGCTCTGCACACAGTAAATCTCCAGTTCAGTGCTCAGTAATGACAACAGCAGAACTAGCTGCTTAGAATTGAATGCTCCCTTCTTTCTGCTAGCCTCCTTTCTAATAGTACCATTCAGGGCCTCGTCAATTCCCAAAGCCCCCCACTCCTGGAAAGGTATCAATCAATCAATAAATCATATTTATCGTATTTATTGAGCTCTTACTGGGTGCAGACTACTGTACTAAGCGCTTGGGAGAGTGCATGGGAAGCAGCGTGGCTCAGTGGAAAGAGCCTGGGCGTCGGAGTCAGAGGTCATGGGTTCGACTCCCGGCTCTGCCACTTGTCAGCTGTGAGACTGTGGGCAAGTCACTTATCTTCTCTGTGCCTCAGTTACTTCATCTGCAAAATGGGGATTAACTGTGAGCCTCACGTGGGACAACCTGATGACCCTGTATCTATCCCAGCGCTTAGAATAGTGCTCTGCACATAGTAAGCGCTTAACAGATACCAACATTATTATTACTATTATTACAGTACGGCATTATAACAGCACGGGTAGACGTATTCCCTGCCTGAAACAATCATCCTCTCCCTCCCCAGAAGCTGAAATTGAGAAAGTTTACCTGAAATAATTCTTATATCACTACCATTTCTAGACAACACCTCCTCAACACACCTGATTTCCTGATTTATAGACCGCTTCTCCAAGCCAATGGGACCCTGGGAAATGAAATAAAACAATACTAGAGGAAGTTAATAATAATAATAATAATGTTGGTATTTGTTAAGCACTTACTACGTGCCGAGCACCGTTCTAAGCGCTGGGGTAGACACAGGGGAATCAGGTTGTCCCACGTGGGGGATCACAGTCTTCATCCCCATTTTACAGATGAGGAAACTGAGGCACCGAGAAGTTAAGTGACTTGCCCCAAGTCACACAGCTGCCAAGTGGAAGTTAGTATGGCAAGGACCGAGATCAGAAACTCTTGGCTTTCATTTCCCACCTCTGTCTGCAGAACTATGAGTATTGAATGCCCGGGAACAGATCTTCCCAAGGGCTTGCTCCTCGAACAGTGCCCAGTGAACTTGGGGTGATAGTAATGAGCCCCCCTGAGAATTGCTCTGAGCATTTGGGGAAAAGGTTTTTGAAGTTCTGATGCACAAGAGGGATGCAATGGAAGAATGTGGCACAGTGAGTCCAGATGATCTAAATGGTAGATGTGCCTGTGGGTAATTCAGGAAGGACAGTGACCTAGCTTAGCCAGTGCTTATCAAAACTTCCCAAACTTGCTAATGATGGACCTGTAGGCCTTCCCCTCTACCTCCACCCAGGTTCCCCGAGTAGGAGATGGTGGGCCGAGGGGTCTCACAGACACTTCTGGCTCAGCGGAAAGAGCCCGGGCTTAGGAGTCAGGGGTCATGGGTTCTAAGCCAGGCTCCGCCACCTGTCAGCTGTGTGACTTGGGGCAAGTCACTTTACTTCTCGGAGCTTCATTTCCCTCATCTGTAAAATGGGGATTAAGACTGTGAACCTCACGTGGGACAACCTGATTACCCTGTATTACCCCGTATCTACCCCAGCGCTTAGAACAGTGCTCGGCACATAGTAAGCGCTTAACAAATACCAACATTATTATTATTGTTACATGCAGCAAAGTCTCCAGTTCCACAGGCTTCCATCTTCGATTTGACCGAGAGTGAACAGAACCTCTTCCCCTCCCCAGCCTAAGATGGGCGGCTTACCTTGTCGTACTATAAAGTTACTTCATAACCTCTCTTGGTCAAGTCTTTCAGTTTCTCACTAAATGCCGACTTTTTAAAGTCAGCAATTCCGGGAATAAGCTTCATTCATTCATTCAATAGTATTTATTGAGCGCTTACTATGTGCAGAGCACTGTACTAAGCGCTTGGGATGAACAAGTCGGCAACAGATAGAGACGGTCCCTGCCGTTTGACGGGCTTACGGTCTAATCGGTCTACAGTCTAAGCTTCCATGTGACTACACACGCACACACACACACAAACACACACAAACAACACAGAACCAGGGCATCTTACTTTCTGAAAAGATGTGCTGACCAAAGCAAGTAAAATCTTCCAAGCTGGCGGAGTTCCTGATTCAGAGGGTTGATAAAAATCATCCACCTGCCTTCTGAGAACACCCATGGGCCGGCTCTCTGCTCGGGCCCACGTGCCCAACTCCGTGGCCCAGAGCGTGGCATCCCCTGACCAGCGTAGCCACCAGCTCTGGAGAACATTCCATTTTCAGCCCCCTCCCAGGCCCCTCATCAGAGCTTCCTCCTCGTTATGGGCAGGGAACATATCCACTAATTCTGTTGTACTGTCCCAAGCGCTTAGTACAATGCGCTGCACATAGTAAGCGCTCAACAAATACCACTGATTGACTGAGGGAAGGATGGATCGACTGGGCCGTGCGAGGCAGCCGGGACTGGTCGGAGTTTGGAGGGCTGGGAAAAAGGGCCGGAGAAACATTAGTCCCTCTTGGAACCGAGGGGACGTCTATCCAGGACCTGGTTCTGCCAAGTGGACCGTCTCCTGGAGTCTTCTGAAATGGGTTTGCACTGGGGAAGTTTTGTCTTTGTTTTGTTTTTTTTTAATGGCATTTAAGCGTTTACTATGTGCCAAGCACTGGACTAAGCGCTGGGGCTCATACAAGCTAATCGGGTTGGACACAGTCCATGTCCCGCACGGGGATCACGGTCTTCCATTTTATAGGTGAGGGAACTGAGGCACCGAGAAGTTAAGTAACTTGCCCGGGTCCTTCTGACTCCCGGGCCTGTGCCGTATCCACTAGGCCACGCTGCCTTTCTTGCAGGTTGCCCCATCTTCTCTCTGTACCGTTCCATCTTAAAGGAATCGATCAATCAGTCGTATTTCATTCATTCAATAGTATTTATTGAGCGCTTACTATGTGCGGAGCACCGTACGAAGCGCTTGGAATGTACAAATCGGTAACAGATAGAGACGGTCCCTGCCCTTTGACGGGCTAACGGTCTAATCGGGGCAGGCGGACAGACAAGTATTTACTGAGCAATTACTGTGTGCAGAGCACTGTACTAAGCACTGAGGAGAAGACAACATGACCGAATTGGTAGTTACGTTCCCTGCCCACCACGAGTTTACGTCTAAAGTTTAGAGCTTGCAGTTCCCGCCTTCACACCTCCCATCACCTACTCTCTCTCTCTCACACACACACACACCCGTGCATGAACACACATTTCTGAGGTTTGAGCAAAGGGAAAATGAGAGAAATCAATCACTCTTCCTGCCGAGATCCCCTCAAGTCCAAAATAACCAGGAATTCACTGGGCAAACCTGAGTCCCAAATTCATCCCCATCTGGTCTTCGCCCGGTCAGGCTCTGGAACGTTTCGAATGAGGTGGGGCGAAGCAGAGAAGTCCTTGGTCTTAATAAAGTCGCAGCACACCTCCCCAGAGGTGTGAGAAGAATTAAAAGTGATGGGAGCGGGTCTGGAAGAGATTCCAAGGTGCAGGGGAAATCATGAGGGATCGAGGGTCAGAACTGTCCTCCAACCAAAGATCTGCCTGGACCCCAGACTTCACTCGCCAGGGGCTGAGCTTTGATTATTCCAGTGAGCCCGCTTGTTTTGAAAATCCTCCCAAGAGATTGTGATCCTACACCCTGGCTGGCTCTGAAACAAAAGTTAATGAGGTAATTATCTCTCCTCTCCCCGCTCCAGGCCCGACCTGAGGTTAGACCAGCGCTGAGAGACACCTGGTTAAGCTTTTTGAGCCGCGGAGGCTGCCGGGGGGGGGAAGGCAGAAGCAACACGTCGAGCACAGGGCAGTGTTGCCTAATGGAGGGGGAGACCTGGGTTCTAATCTTGAGAGGCAGGAGTCCCGATTTCTAGTCTACAGTGTCACCGTGGGCACATCACTCTACTTCTCTGTTTCCTCGTCTGTAAAATGAGAGTAATCTCTAGAATTAGTAGTTCATTCCTTCATTCATTCAATAGTATTAAGCGCTTACTCTGTGCAGAGCACTGTACTAAGCGCTTGGAGTGGACAGATCGGTAACAGATAGAGACGGTCCCTGCCCTTCGACGGGTTTACGGTCTAATCGGGGGAGAGGGACGGACAAGAAGCAATAAAGAGAATCAGGAATAGAATAAATAGTAGTGGTTAGAAGCGTTTATTAAGGGTTCACTTGGTGAGCTGCACTTCAATAGGCATTTGGGAAATGCGGAAGTGGCACATAGGAAGCACTTACCATAATAATAATTATTATTATTACTAATGATAACAATGATAAAACAACAAGCTCCCTGCCCACAAGCAGCTTACACTTTAAGGTGGGAGAGAAGTAACTTCAACTAGCCTGACTCCTCCCTACTACCCAGCCTCGTGGTGAGAGTAATGGGCGCTTTATCGCTATTGTTTTTGTCCGTCCGTCTCCCCCGATTAGACCGTAAGCCCGTCAGCGGGCAGGGATTGTCTCTATCTGTTGCCGAATTGTCCATTCCAAGCGCTTAGTACAGTGGTCTGCACATAGTAAGCGCTCAATAAATACTATTGAGTGAATGAATACAAAATAAAAGGGGGGGGTGGGAAACAAAAGGCCTCGACCAATTCCATACCAGGCCAAGAGGTCAGGCCCGAAGGAGGCCGGTGAGGGATGCCCGCTGCCAGACACCCCTGGAGACTGTGAGGTCTCAAGGGGGTGAGGACGGGGCGCTTCAGTCACCAGTGCCTTATTCCGTGTGGTAAAGCCAGTTGACTCCGCTCTGAGGCGTGGGAGGCACTGGGCCATTCGAGGGTCTGCTCTTCGCAGGGGCGGCTTCTCAAATCTTGGGGACGGGAGCGGAATTAGACCGGTGGAGTCTTGCCGGGATCGGGCCCAGCCCCGCTGCTGGGTTTGATTTATGGATTGTTGTTTTTCCCTCTTCATAATTGCAGTGTTCCCACGTACGCTGATGGTTGTGGCTTTCCCCCTCTGACAGGCATCTCTGCCATCGGGAGAAACCTCAGCTACAGGTTTGAAACGAATCCTCTCTTCTCCTACGTAGAGCGCTGCAGAAACTGACACAGCTCCACTTACCGAGTAATCTTGTTTCTCCCGCTCCTCCGGTGAGCGCTCCCGGCCTGCGTGCCGGACCCTGTCCATACCGGTCCCGTCCGGGTCTCCGGGACGGACCCCACCCCCGCCACCCCTACACCATTCCCCCGGTCGGACTAAACGACGAACCAGCTTCGCGGCCGGGCTGGCAAATGTCCTCCTGCTTTCCTGCTTCCGGAACCGATTTTGTAATTGAGTCGTACGGCTTCGCAAATCCAGTCTTTTCTGGGATTCTGGTTGCTCTCCCGCTGCTAGCCTCTCAGGCGTGAATCTTATGGCTTCGCAAATCCGGTCTTTTCTGGGATTCCGGTTGCTCTCCTGCTGCTGGACTCTTAGGAGCGAAGCCCAGATTTAATTAAAAGTCCTGGATTATTGAAATCTGTTTTAACTCTGCCCCGCGCAAGCCACCGGGTCCCCAAATGTAAGCTCATCCGTTAGACTGTAAGCTTGTTGTGGGCAGGGGATGTATCTGTTTATTGTTGTACTGTACTCTCCCAAGCGTTTAGTATAGTGCTCTGCACACAGTAAGCGCTCCATAGATACGATTGAATGAATGCGCTGACTACCTGGCTCAAGTTGCCCTATTAAAGGGTGAAAGAGCCACTTTGGCTTCCTGAACTTCCCTGCGTGGATGAATACCCTTTGCCTTTCATGGAAGAAAATGTATTGGGCACTAGAGAGGCTTCGGTAGCATTATTTGAAGATTATTATTATCATTATGGTATTTGTTAAGCACCTACTCTGTGTCAAGCACTGTTCAAAGCGGTGGGGCAGATCCAAGGTTGTCCCACGTGCGGCTGACAGTCTTAATCCCCATTTTACAGATGAGGGAACTGAGGCACAGAGAAGTTTAGTGGCTTGCCCGAGGTCACACGGCAGATAAGCGGCGGAGCCGGGATTAGACCCCACGTCCTCTGACTCCCAAGCCCGGGCTCTTGCCACTGATAATAATAATGTTGGTATTTGTTAAGCGCTTACTATGTGCGGAGTCCTGTTCTAAGCGCTGGGGTAGATACAGGGTAATTCAGGTTGCCCCACGTGAGGCTCACGGTTAATCCCCATTTTACGGAGGAGATAACTGAGGCATAGAGAAGTGAAGTGACTTGCCCACAGTCACCCAGCTGACAAGTGGCAGAGCCGGGATTCGAACCCATGACCTCTGACTCCCAAGCCCGAGCTCTTTCCACTGAGCCGAGCTGCTTCTCTAGGCCACACTGCTTCTCTCATGAGGATTATGATAAGGAGGAGGAGGAAGTGGAGGAAGAGGAGAAGTAGGGGAGAGGAGGAGGAGGAAGAAAAAAGATGACGAGGAGGAGGAGGAAGAGGAGGAGGAGAAGGAAAGCGTTTCATCGCCTCTCAAAAGCGGGATGAGGATAAATTAGGTGCGTGACACAGTGGTGAACGAGAGGTCAGTACGATTGATTAGACCGTAAGCCCGTCAAACGGCAGGGACCGTCTCTATCTGTTGCCGACCTGTTCGTTCCAAGCACTTAGTACAGTGCTCTGCACAGAGTAAGCGCTCAGTAAATACTATTAAATACTATTGAACGAATTGAATGAATTGGAGCTACTGTCTTGAATTTCCAGGTGTGGGTTCTCCAGAGCTCTGAAGAGGAAAAGGATTATTTGGGTGACTTTTCCTTTCTTACCATTCAAAACCATCGAGACGGTCCAGGTACCACCAATACAATGTCACGACACCATGCTATATATCAGCCCCGCGGCACCCGCTGAGAACTAAAAAAGATATGCGTGTGCGTGTCGGACAGAAGAGGGAGAGGGGACGGATGAGGGAGAGGGGCAGTTTGGAGCTGAGCTGCATCCTGTGTCTTCAAAATAGTTTGCTCAGCAGAAGAGTTCCTTCCTTCATTCAACCATATTTATTGAGCGCTTATCGTGTGCACTGCACTGTACTGAGCGCTGGGGAGAGTACAACAACACAACAAACTTACACAATGGGCTGGGGGAGACAGACGTTGCTCTCTGATTCTGTCGAGTCGAGGCCAACCCGTAGCGACACCATGGACACTGCTCTCCCCGAACGCCCCGCTCTCCATCTGCAGTCGTTCTGGCGGTGGATCCAGAGAGTCTTCTTGGTCAAAATCCGGAATTGGTCTATCGTTGCCTCCTTCCGCGCGTAAACCCGAGTCTCCACCCTCGACTCTCTCCCGGGCCGCTGGTGCCCAGCAAGGGGCTCACGCTCTCATCTCCATTCTGCAAACGAGGACACTGAGGCGCAGGGAGGTTAAATGACTTACCCAAGGTCGCACAGCAGACCCATGGTGGAGCCGGGATTAGAACCCACATCCTTCTGACTCCCAGGCCCAAGCTCTAACCACCAAGCCACACTGCTTTCTCTTCACTGGGCTTCGAATCGACTCGGTCCCAGGAGAGCCGATTCCTCTTTTCCCGTCGGGGAGGAGCCGCCATTTTGCTGGCAACCAGAGTTATAAAGTGGCTGAAGCCCTAATCTTCCCAGCAGCTGGGGTGACTGCTAAAAGGGCAGCCAGAAGCCAAACACGATGGAATTAATCACGGCTGTGGTATCTTGTTAAGCGCTCAGCCAAGCATCGTACTAAAGATAATAATAATTATGGTATTCGTTAAGCGCTTACTATGTGCCAAGCACGGTTCTCAGGGCTGGGTAGATCCAAGGTAATCAAGTTGTCCCATGTGGGGCTCACAGTCTTAATCCCCCTTTTACAGATGAGGTAACTGAGGCACACAAGTTAAATGGCTTACCCAAGGTCACACAGCAGGCCAAGATCAGGTCAGAGACAGTCCCTGCCCCGCCGCAGGGCTCACAGACAAAGTAGGAGGGGGAAGGGCAATTTAATCCCCATTTTACAGATTTAATCCCCATTTTACAGATGAGGGAACTGAGGCCCAGAGAAGTTAAGTGACTTGCTTAAGATCACACAGCAAGCAAGTGGCGGATCTGGGATTAGGACCCGGGTCCTCTTATTCACAGGTGGATGCTGTATCCACTGGGCCACGCTGTTTCTCACTGGATGATGACGATGATGGTATTTGTTAAGCGCTTGCTATGTGCCAAGCACCGTTCTAAGCACTGGAGGAGATATAAGGTTATCAGGTTGTCCCAGGTGGGGCTCACAGTCTTAATCCCAATTTTACAGATGAGGGAACTGAGGCCCAGAGACGTGAAGTGACTTGCCCAAAGTCACCCAGCTGACAAGCGGCGGAGCCGAGATTAGAACCCACGACCTCTGACTACCAAGCCCGGGCTCTTTCCACTGAGCCACGCTGCTTGTTGCCCCCGTTCTCTGGGGGTTCTCCCGCTTTGATGTCCCCGACCCCAGGGGAGCCGTTTACACTCAAATGGCTGGTCCCCTGGGCCCTGCCCAAGCCTAGAGCCCGGGCTTAGGAGTCAGAGGTCATGGGTTCTAATCCCGGCTCCGCCACCTTTCAGCCGTGGGACTTTGGGCAAGTCACTTCTCGGTGCCTCCGTTACCTCATCTGCAAAAAGAGGATGAAGACTGTGAGCCTCACGCGGGACAACCTGATTACCCCGTATCTCCCCCAGCGCTTAGAACAGTGCTCGGCACATAGTAGGCGCTTAGCGAATACCAACGCTATTATTATTACCCACACTATTGCAGAGGGGAAGAAGCCATATATCTGCGTCCTCGGTTATTGGCAAAATCTCCTCTCGGGGCAGGGCATTTCAGGAAAGGCTTGGCTCGAGTGGGCCGGTTCACTGGCAGGGCAGGGTAAGAAAAGGCGATAGCGGGTAGGGGCGGGGAGAGGGAGAGAGGGGTGGGGAATTCCAGTGGGTTCCCTCGGTGACTTTAGTGTGGTGTTTTGGCCTGCTGAGGATTTCCGGGCCTCCAGGGCAGCCACAGAGCGGCAGAGACGGTTAAAGAGTCACAGAGACCTCTCTCGGAGACCTTCCGAAGACATCGATTCCCCCACTGATGGTCCGTATCTTCTCAGCCCTGCCATGGATTTTCCCGTTTCCTGTTTAATCAATCGAGAGATATTTATTGAACATTTACTGCGTGCAGAGCTCTGAACTAAGTGCCTGGGGGAGTACAATAAGGCACAGTTGGTAATAATAATAATAATAATGTTGGTATTCGGTAAGCGCTTACTATGTGCAGAGCGCTGTTCTAGGCGCTGGGGGAGATCCAGGGTCATCGGGTTGTCCCACGTGAGGCTCACAGTTAATCCCCATTTTACAGATGAGGGAACTGAGGCACAGACACATCCCCTCCCCCCCCCAACGAGCGTACTGTCAAGAGACGGGTTTACTGTTTACATATTCAGTCGTGCTTATTTATTCATTCAGTAGTATTTATCGAGCGCTTACTATGTGCAGAGCACTGTACTAAGCGCTTGGAATGAACAAGTCGGCAACGGATAGAGACGGTCCCTGCCGTTGGACGGGCTTATGTTTATATTTTTCTCTCCCTCTTAACTATTGTATATTCATCCGTTTCTGTCTACTGACTACCTCGTGAGGCTATAAAACTCCTCGAGTGACTGCATTTCTTTATTTCTGTTTATTTCTCCCAAGTGGCTACTCCACTGCTGTCATCATCGTCATCATTATTGAGTGCTTACTATGTGCAGAGCACTGTAATAATAATAATGTTGGTATTTGTTAAGCGCTTACTGCGTGCAGAGCACCGTTCTAAGCGCTGGGGGCGGTCCAGGGTCATCGGGTTGTCCCACGTGAGGTTCCCAGTCTTCATCCCCATTTTCCAGATGAGGTCACTGAGGTACAGAGAAGTGAAGTGACTTGTCCACAGTCACCCAGCTGCCGAGCGGCAGGGTCGGGATTCGAACCTCTGACTCCCGAGCCCGGGATCTTTCCACTAAAGCTTGGGAGAGTACAAAACAACAGAGTAGGTAGACATGTTCGGTAGGGGCTCAATAGGTGTCCAGTGCAGTCTTCAACCCAGAAGATATTATTATAACCATATCTATTGAGCGCTTACTGTGTGCAAAGCACTGTACTAAGCGCTTTAGATCCTCAGTACAATATCTTTTGACCCTTCTACCTACACTCTGGGCCCCACGTGGGACAGGGACAATGCCAGATCTGATTATCTCGTATCTACCCGAGCACTTAGTAGAGTGCTTGGCTCGTGATAGGTGTCTAACAAATAACCTCAGTTATTATTATTACACTGCTCTGTTCTCAGTAGACGCTCAGCGTGGCTTAGTGGAAAAAACACGGGACTGGAAGTGAAAAGAATCAGATTCTAGGTCATATCTGCTGTATGACCCTGGGTGAGTCACTTACCATACTGAGCCTCAGTTTCCTCTGGGCTTAAACAGTTGATAGCCTACTTTTTAAAACATTTATTAAGCGCTTACTGGGTGCTGTAATAATAATGTTGGTATTTGTTAAGCGCTCACTAGGTGCAGAGCGCTGTTCTAAGCGCTGGGGTAGATACAGGGTCATCGGGTTGTCCCCCGTGAGGCTCACAGTTAATCCCCATTTTACAGATGAGGTAACTGAGGCCCAGAGAAGTGAAGTGACTTGCCCCAGTCACACAGCTGACAAGTGGCAGAGCCGGGAGTCGAACCCATGACCTCTGACTCCGAAGCCCAGGCTCTTTCCGCTGAGCCACGAAGCACTGGAGTATCTACGAGCTAATCAGGTTGGACACAGTCCATGTCCCACGTGGGGCTCCCAGTCTTCATCCCCATTTTCCAGATGAGGGAACTGAGGCCCAGAGAAGTGAAGTGACTTGCCCACAGTCACACAGCAGAGGAGTGGCGGAGCCGGGATCAGAACCCAGGTCCTCTGACTCCCTAGGTACTTGCTCTATCCATTAGACCATGCGGATGCTCGTGTTGTAGCTACTTGGCTGAGCAGCCGTTCTGAGTTAGATCGAAGTTGTCCCGATTCTCAGTGCAGGGCCATCCCTGTGTAAAAGTTTATCCAGCATTTTTTGGAGGGTGAGGCTCAGGGTGAGGGTGAGAGTCTTCCCACAGAGACACTCAGTTCTTCCAAACAATAGTAATAATTATCATGGCATTTGTTAAGTGTTTACTATATAATGTTGGTATCTGTTAAGCGCTTACTATGTTCAGAGCACTGTTCTAAGCACTGGGGGGGTCACAGTCTTCACCCCCATTTTCCAGATGAGGTCACTGAGGCACAGAGAAGGGAAGTGACTGGCCCACAGTCACACAGCTGCCAAGTGGCAGAGCCGGGATTCAAACCCATGACTTCTGACTCCCAAGCCCCGGGCTCTTTCCACTGAGCCACGCTGCCCCTCATGTGATGTTGGTATCTGTTAAGCGCTTACTATGTGCAGAGCGCTGTTCTAAGCGCTGGGGGAGATCCGGGGTCATCAGGTTGTCCCGCGTGAGGCTCACAGTCTTCATCCCCATTTGGCGGATGAGGTCACTGAGGCACAGAGAAGCGAAGTGGCTCGCCCACAGTCACACAGCTGACAAGTGGCAGAGCCGGGAGTCGAACCCATGACCTCTGACTCCCAGACCCGGGCTCTTGCCACTGAGCCACGCTACTATATGCCAAACATAATGCTAAACGCTGGGGTCGATACAAGTCAAAATGAGGTCGAACACAATCACTGTCCCGCAATGGCCTACAGTCTTGGAAAGAGAACAGGAATTTAATCCCCATTTTACAAATAATAATAATAATGTTGGTATTTGTTAAAGCGCTTACTATGTGCCGAGCACTGGGGTAGACACGGGGGAAGCAGGTTGTCCCACGTGGGGCTCACAGTCTTCATCGCCATTTTCCAGATGAGGTAACTGAGGCACCGAGAAGTTAAGTGACTTTCATTCAATAGTATTTATTGAGCGCTTACTATGTGCAGAGCACTGTACTAAGCGCTTGGGATGAACAAGTCGGCAACAGATAGAGACAGTCCCTGCCGTTTGACGGGCTTACAGTCTAATCACGGGCTTACAGTCTAATCTGCCCAAAGTCACACAGCTGACCAGTGGCCGAGCCGGGTTTCGAACCCATACCCTCTGCCTCCAAAGCCCGTGCTCTTTCCACTGAGCCACATGAAGAGCCTGAGACACAGAGGAGCAAAGCGACTTGCCCAAGGTCACACAGGAGGCAAGTGGTGGAGTCGGGATGAGAACCCAGGTCCTCTGACTCCTTGCATTAGGCCATTCCTGTTTCTCCTTCTTTTTTAGTCCAAAACATCTCCTCATTCCTCGCCAGCCACGGGGGGCAGAAAATTTGAGGCCTTTCCCTTCATTGCCATTGTTATTTATGGCCATTGTTCTTGTCCGTCCGCCTCCCCCGATTAGACCGTAAGCCCGTCGCAGGGCAGGGACCGTGTCTATCTGTTACCGAGTTGTCCATTCCAAGCGCTTAGTACAGTGCTCTGCACACAGTGAGCGCTCAATAAATACTATTGAATGAATAAGATCGGGTGTCCTCCCATTCCTGGGTCCCACCAGTGATCCATTCATTCAGTCAGTCGTATTTATTGAGCGCTTACTGTGGGCAGAGCACTGTACTAAGCGCTTGGGAAGTACAATTCAGCAATAGAGAGAGACAATCCCTGCCCACAGTGGGTTTAGCGCCTAGAAGGGGGAAGACAGACATCAAAACAAGTCAAACTGGGTTCCTATCTCTTCGGGTAGACATTTCCTCCCACCCCTATCAAACATTCCTTCTCACCTCAGCTAGCTGACGGGTTTCCTGAAAAGAACTTCCCCGGTTTTCCCTGCCTCGGTCACCTCTGGACTTTGTCCCATTAAATGATTATTTTCAAAAAAGACCGTATTGATACGCCTGACATTTGACCCGTCTTTTTGATCTTCGACCTCCCCAGATGTTTATCCAACCTATCCCCACCTCCTGTTTTCGGGGGATTGGTTTCTTAAGCGCCACATATGACCACGAGAGAGAAGAGGTTCAAAGCGGCAGGTGGAGAACAGGTTGCGGTATGCCTCATTCTCTCAAGTTCTTGGGGTTTTTTTAAATATCTCAACTCACTTGTAAAAGGAATGTGTGGACTTTTGTTCTTCTTTTGGGCCTAAGCCATTTTCTATTAATGCGGCTGCTGGAATGATAGATTTTGTTCCTACAAAGCCATATCTGACAGCTCTTAGACTTTCTAATCTCGAGGATATCGCAACTTTTGTCTTTGTAAAGTCACTGTACTCACTACTATTGTTCCTTAAGGAGAAATATAGCTTCGTGGGTTTGGGGTTAGTTTGGACCTGTAATGCAAGCAGATTTTGGTCTCTTTTTTTTTTTTTTTGGTTAATATGGATATCACGCCTTCAAACAGAAAGGTTTGCCTCTCTTCCCCCCGTAGATTGCGGGGAAGAGAACGAGGCTTGTCTATGAAATAAGATTAGAAGCAATTAAAGGATAAAGCTCCCAGTTAATTTTCCGCCGGGGATGCGATGATGGCGACACCTCAACCTCTTCGAGTTTGAAAGCTGCTTCACCGTGACTTGGACAGCGAGCCGGCCCCCGGCCCTCGAGAGACCCCCTAGAATTCCAGTTAGTGAGGAAAGAATGCAAGGCACCTCAGACCCTTTGATTTCGAAGGGCCCAAGGGGGAGGCCCACTGTCATTTTTTTCTCTTCTCCTCTTCTTCAACCTTCAAGCCCCGAAACCATGTTTCCCGCAGAGGAATCGTTTCAGTCTCAGGGGAGCGGGAACCATGAGATGAAAGGAAATTTCCAGCCTCTGATTTATCCTTTTGATTTCCAGTTACGGAGCCTGACCTTCCAGAAGCTTCTCCCAGGGTCTTCTAAGCTCCCCGTCTAGACTGTAAGACCGTTATGGGCAGGGAACGTGTCTACCGGTTCTGTTGCATTCTCCCAAGCGCTTAGTACAGTTGTCTAGATACCATCAAGGATGAAGATCGGCGATAAACTGCTGCGTATGTTTCCGGCCTTTCGGTCCTCAGATGCTTCTCTGGACTCTGGCGATGATAATGATGTTAATGTTGGTATTTGTTAAGCGCTTACTATGTGCAGAGCACTGTTCTAAGCGCTGGGGGAGATACAGGGTAATCGGGTGGTCCCACGTGAGGCTCACAGTTAATCCCTATTTTACAGATGAGGTCACTGAGGCACAGAGAAGTGAAGCGGCTCGCCCACAGTCACACAGCTGACAAGTGGCCGAGCCGGGAGTCGAACTCACGACCTCTGACTCCGAAGCCCAGGCTCTTTCCACTGAGCCACGCTGCTCCTCTACCAGTTCCAAACCAAAGGTAATTTCGCCAGCTTGGAAGTTTTTACGGCAGAGGGTCACTCCAGTGTGAAATCCATGTTGTTTCACGGCAGCATCCTTGTTTGATTTAACTGTATTTAACTTCCAGTTGGCCTAATTAAACCTCAGCAGCTCTGCTCCCAAGCCCACAGAGAGGACTCTCTGATCTTCACCAGGAAATTTAGGTGCTCTAATTCCTTTCCCCAGGAATCCTCTTTGGACGAAGAGTACTTACGCTCCAAGGAGGCAGAGGAGAAAACAATCCATCAGTCCATAAATCAGTGGTATTTATTTAGAGCTCACTGTGGGCTGAGCATTACACTAGGCACTTGGGAAAATGCAGTGCAACAGAGTTGATAGAAGGAGTTCAAGGCCTACGGGAGAGATGGACATTAAAGCAGATTAAGGGTAGGGGAAATAGTAGAGTATAAGGATATTTGTGGAAGCATTTGGGGCCTGGAGTGAGTATAAAAGTGATTAAGGGGAACACAGACAAATGTGCAGTCAAAGCTGGGCTCACCTAAACTGTGAGCCCCAGTCGGAAGAGGGACTGTGTCCAACCTAATTATTTTGTACCCACTCTGCTCTTAGAACAGTGTTTTACACATAGTGAGCACTAAACAAATGCCATTTAAAAAAAAAAAAAAACAGAGGGGAGGCAGGTAGGGGAAATAAGAACGACACAAGATACTAGCTTATTGTGGGGAGGGAATGTGTCTACTAACTCTGTTATATTGTTATATTTGACTCTCCAAAGAGCCTAGTGCTCTGCACACAGTAAGTGCTAGAGAAGCAGCGTGGCTCAGTGGAAAGAGCCCGGGCTTGGGAGTCAGAGGGCATGGTTTCGAATCCCGGCTCTGCCACTTGGCAGCCGTGTGACTGTGGGCGAGTCACTTCACTTCTCTGTGCCTCAGTGCCCTCATCTGTAAAATGGGGATTAACCGCGAGCCTCACATGGGACAACCTGATGACCCTGTATCTCCCCCAGCGCTTAAAACAGTGCTCTGCACATAGTAAGCGCTTAACAAATACCAACATTATTATTATTATCATTAAATACCATTGATTGTTTGAATGGTCACCCGTCGTGGCCAGGATTATGAATCCCACATTGACCTTCTCAGCCACACACGTACTCCCTGACCGTGACACGGTCAGCCGTGTCATCTGAGAGTATGAAGGGCTACGCTATAATATATTCACATTTACCTGGAACCATCCAACTGTCCGGAAGCCAAGCTCTCCCTCACCCCCAAGGCAAAGAGGACATCAAAGCTCCAGTCTCATCTTATTCCTACCGCCTGAAGTGATTACTCTCCTTTGGACGACACCCTGTTTTTCCAGTTTTCAGGAAATAGCTTTTTTCTTTTTTTTTTTTAATCGTGCAGGGGGAGGGAGGGCGGGGGCAGGTGGGAGGGAAGAGGAGGACAGAAGTGAGACATTAAAGGTTTCTAAATCTGTTACTCTGCTCCGGAGGGGAGAAAGCCTTTCCTTGTCTCCCCACCTGCCTGTGGACAAATCCATCCTCGGGCTCAGTCAACGGAAAACCGGTCAGGGGGCCGGGAGGATTTCATCCCGGCGGTCACTAGCATGGGAAGGAGAGCAGCACCTAGCCTGGCAGAGGTAAGAGAGCTTTCCAAATTCCTCTAAATCCCGAAAAGCTGAGGAAGAAAAAGAAAGCCTTCCAGGGAGAAATTCTTCTAAGTAGACTCCCGTTGTTTGGAAGAGCCCGATCTGGAGAGGGAAAAGAGGAGAGTGGGATCCAGCGACTAAACCCAGATGATGATCATCGAAGTTAAAAGTCCGCTGGTCGGAAATAGTCAAGGGATTACGGTTTGGTCCCGGAGGTTTGAGACGGGAATCGTGTTTGTGGTATTTTGCTTAGCTGGAACTCTGGGACGTGATCGGGGCAGATAAAGTTGTGCTGAGGAATTGAAGTTAGATGCTGGCTTCTGAGGCTGTTATCAGGTGAGTGTGCGGCTGTGTTCTTGGGCGGACGAGGAGTTTTAGTGATCAGGAATCATTCGGGCTGTTGACTAGAATTTAATGGAATGGAAGGAGACTGGGTGGTGATTGCATCACCCGAGGACCTTGCCCGAGAGATATATCTTTCCCTCCTGTGCTCTTTAAGAATTTTTCTGAGTCATTGGAAAACTACATGTCACCTTCCCCAATTAGGACATATAAAAGCGCTTAATAGAATTAGGTTAAAGGAGGGGCAAGATTATTAGACGAAAAGTCATTTTTGCCTGGCGTAACAATTAATCAGAGGCGGCATTAATTCCGTCTATGCGCACGTATGAATTCGTCTTTGCGTTTCTTTCCTCTGACAGCGTGATGAGATGTAAACATTATGTTCTGCGGATGAATCAGCGAGAGAGAGAGAGAGAGGCAGGGTGAGAGAATCCCAAAACTGTGCTTTGCGTTCGATATTACTTTCTGTTCAATCAATCATATTTATTGAGCGCTTACTGTGTGCAGAGCACTGTATAAAGTGTTTGGGAGGGTACAAAATAGAGTTGCTCCCCGCCAAGTCTGGTTGGTGGTTTCTCTTAAACGCGATCCTTGAACCTAGTCTCTCTCCCCTCCCCGCCACCCACCTCCACCGGCCCGGTCTCCGGAGATGGATGTTATTCTCTTGCTGATTTAAATTGAAGGGAAATATATGTTGTCTTCTGATGATGACTCAAAGGCAAGTTGGTACGGCATATTTTGGGTGGCTCACATGCATCTGAGGGTGAACCAGAGGACAGATATGCATGTAGACAAATTTAATATTGGATTCCAATAGAATGAAAACTTCTTTCATATGCAAGTGTGATGATATGTCCCCTTGTTTGGACAGTCAGTCTTATTTTTTGAGTGCTTACTGCGGGCAGAGCATTGTACTAAGCGCTTGTGAGAATGCAATTCCATTTAACAGATTCGTTCTCTGCCCACAGCGAGCTTACAGTCTAGAGGGAAAGCTCCGTTAGCTCCTCAGCCTTGGAGAGAGTTTATTTGGTGCAGAAATATTATACGGCTTGGATTTCTTTCGCGGCAAATGGTAGAGAACGCTTCATTTTCAGGTGGACACCTCCTCTGAGGTGAGCTGTGGCCCGCTGCTTATTCTTTGGAGGTTAGCTAAGATTTACTTTGGACAAGAAAAGCAGTTTGGCAGTCACACCCGTAGGACATCCCCATGGGTGTGTCCAGCCAAGATTCTCCTGGCTTCTTTGGGTTTCAGAGCTTCCCGGGAGCTTGGCTGTGCGATGCACACATCGTCAGCGTGATGCAGCCGGACGGTAACGGCAGCAAGACACTAATGGACTTGGGCCAGCGTGGCCTGGTGGATAGAGCACAGGCCTGGGAATCAGAAGGATATGGGTTCCAATCCCGACTCCACCACTTGTCTGCTGTGTGGCCTTGAGCAAGTCATTTCACTTCCCTGGGCCTCAGTTCCTTCATCTGTAAAACGGGGACTAAGACGGTGAGCCCCCTGTGGGACATGGACTGTGTTCGATTTGATTAGCTTGTATCTGTCTCAGTGCTTAGTACAGCGCCTGGCGTACAGACAGCACTCCACAAATGCCTCAAAATAATTAAATAAAATAAAATAATGGGCCCTGAGCGAGAACGGGTGTTTGCTTGGGATGCTGGACCAGCCCCCTCCGGAGGTCTGGCGAGTTTATCCTAGGGGAAATTAGCAGTAGTCAACGCAACTCCCATTAGCCCGTCACAGTCCCGGGTTCGAGGAGATTAGTCAGCAGGGAGCACTGCTTCTCCCTGGGTGTAGACTTTCACTGTAACCGCTCTGTGCTGCCGGCATGGACTTTATGTTCTCACTGAAATATCACTTGGCACTCCCGGATGAAACCGTGAGATGTGTTTGATGGGGAAGAGTGCCTAAGAATCAAAGCTTTCCAGAGGAATTAGCATACCAGCAAACAGAAGCTGCGTGGCCTAACAATAGTGATAATAATAATTACGATATTTGCTAAGCGCTTATTATGTGCCGAGCACTGTTCTACGCACTGGGGTAGATACAAGGTAATCAGGTTGGACGGTCCCCGTCCCACAAGGGGCTCACGGTCTAGATCCCCATTTTACAGATGAGGTAACGGAGGGAAAGAGAAGTTAGTGGTTTGCCCAAGGTCATCCAGCAGACAAATGGCGGAGACAGGATTAGAACCCACGTCCTCTGACTCCCAAGCCCGTGCTCTTTCCACTAAGCCGTGCTGCTTCTCAAATAGTTACGCATGAATGAATAAATGAATGAGTGGGTTCTAATCCCGGCTCTGCCACTTGTCTGCTGCGTGACTTTGGGCAAATCACTCGCTTCTCTGTGCCTCAGTTTCCTCGTCTGCAAAATAGGGACTCAATACTTGTTCTCCCTCCAACCAGAGTAGGAGCCTCACTCTTTTCAGCCCCTCGGCCTCTCGCTCTGGTCCATACGCCACCAGTCTGGACCCTTTGGGTCTTGTGTCTATCCCAATGCTTAGTACACCTCTTGGCACATAGTAAGTGCTTAATAAATCCCACAATTATTATTATTTTTAGAAATATTGGGAAATAAGTACTCCATAGCTTTTGCGAGCAGACCATGGCTCATTTGCACAGAGGCACACAAATATACACATATGCACACTGCTGCTAAAAGTGAAAAAATGTGATTAGCTGTTTCAAATCATTTTCTTTTTGCACAGGCTGGTAGAAACATCTGGCTTTTGGGCTTCACAGGTCTATTAAATCCACAGGAAATACCGCTTCCAAAGTTTTTCCCAAATCGGGGGATATTTCTAAAGTGCTTTGTACATCTCTGGCTTTTCAGTTGACAGCTGAAATTTCCCTTCAGATCTGGCCTTATTTTCTGAATGATTTTTTCAAGCAATCCTTGACGTGGGGAAGGGATGGCATTTCACAGTTTGGCGTGATGTGGGCTTGAAATCCTGTGAATTGGAGCCAACCACGGGCTGGTTTAAAGCAATGGGTTTGTGGCGGGGTGCTGTGTTTTGAAGGAGCAGCTCTCAAACTGAGAGGTTATGAGTTATGAGTCTCCCCCCATCTCCCTCTGCTCCTTCCCCTCTCCCTTCCCATCCCCTCAGCACTGTACTCGTCTGCTCAACTGTATATATTTTCATTATTTTCATTTTTCATTTTCATTATTTCATTTTTCATTATTTTCATTACCCTATCTATTTTGCTAATGAAATGTACATCTCCTGGATTCTATTTAGTCGCCATTGTTTTTACGAGACTCTATTTATCGCCATCGTTCTCGTCCGTCCGTCTCCCCCGATTAGACCCTGAGCCCGTCCAACGGCAGGGACCGTCTCTATCTGTTGCCGACTTGTTCATTCCAAGCGCTTAGTACAGTGCTCTGCACATAGTAAGCGCTCAATAAATACTATTGAATGAGTCCTAGACCGAGATGAGTAGGGACCCGACCCAGGGCCAGAGGGATCTCATCTGCTCCCCACCTCTAGACTGTAGGCTCCGTGTCGACAGGAAGCCTGTCTACCAACTCTACTGTACTTTACTCCTCCAAGCATTTAGGACAGTTGCTTCCCACACTGGAAGCTCTCAGTAAATGCCATTAATAATGATGATAATGATGAGGTGGAGGAGGGATATAGGGGCAAGACTGAAGGGCCGAAGGGACTGATGGTGTCGGGTCAAGTGGGAGAGGCCGAGTGGCTGAGAGATCCAACCTGAGGTGACGAGGGGTGGAGAGTCCCAGACTAAGAGGCCAAAGGGCTGAGAGACCATTAAAAGTGACCGTGATGGTGATGATGAAGGGTAGAGGGAAAAGACTGAGGGGCCGAAAAGTCCAGACTGGTGGTATAAGGACCAGAGCGAGAGGCCGAGGGGCTGAAAAACCCACCCCGAGGGGCTGGTCTCTGATCTTCTGGTTGGATGTAATGTGGGGAAAAAAAGCTCCTTCCAACAATCTGTATTTTCTGTGCTTTCAGCGGGTTTTTTGTTGTCTGTTCTGGTTTGTTTGATTTTTTTTTTAATGGTATTTTTTACATGCTTACTATGTGCCCGGCACTGCCCTAAGCACTGGGATAGATGCAAGCTAATGGGGTGGGACACAATCCCTGTTCCACGTGTCTGAGACTGATGGGTCTCAGTGTGGGTCTCTCAGCCCCTTGGCCCCTCAGTTTCCACCCCCATTTTCTAGATGAGGAGACCGAGGCCCAGAGAAGCGCAGTGTCTTGCCCAAAGTCACACAGCAGACAAGTGGCAGAGCCCAGATTAGAAGCCAGGTCCTTCGGACTACCATGTCCGGTCTCTCTCCTACTACACAGTGCTCGTTGCTGAGGTTTCCTCCCCCTCCCCACAACCTCACCTCCGTTAGACTGTCTACAGTTGGACAGAAAATACAGCTAGAGTTGATAGTAAGTACAACCGAAGCAGCACCTTTGCTACTGAAGAGCTAAGTCATTGTACCTTTGCTCCCATTTGAAGTTGGAGAAATTACTACTAAGAAAATAAGAGCACGTTCAAGGATCGCCATGACTGGATGAGATCCCAGTTCCCTCCAGCCCAGGATCCTTTCTCCAACGGCATCCCCAGGATGTTTGGAGAAGCTATGTGAGGTCTACCATCTTCACAGCTAACGACGGGCCATCCGACACCCCCAGATTTCACCTTTATGTCCCTGTCACTAGAGAAAACATCGATGAGCGACCCTCTGGGGACCCATCACGGACACTGGTTCACTACTTTATGGTAATAATGTTGGTACTAGTTAAGCTCTTACTATGTGCAGAGCACTGTTCTAAGCACTGGGGGAGATACAGGGTCATCAGGTTGTCCCACGTGAGGCTCACGTGAGGTTATCAAACCCCCCCCTTGCACGTGATAATTTCTCCAGCGCGAATGATGGCATTCGTTAAATGCTCACTATGTGCCACGCACTGTTCTAAGCACTGGGGTAGATACAAAGTAATGAGGTTGCCCCACATGGGGCTCACAGACTTCATCCCCATTTTACAGATGAGGTAACTGAGGCACAGAGAAGTTAGGTGACTTGCCCAAAGTCACTCAGCTGACAGGTGACAGAAGCGAGATTAGAATCCACGGCCTTTGACTCCCAAGCCCGGGCTCTTTCCACTAAGCCACGCTGTGCTTAGTACAGTAAGCGTTTAACAGATACCATTATCAGTAACGATAATAAAAATATAAAAAAAACCATTCAGCTGGTCTCCACAATGAGGATTCGGTCGGACTCAGAGAGTGGTGAGGGGAGACTGGGAGAGGCAACGCCCCCCAGCCCACCGCCACGAGTGACTTCCGGCTCCGCTCAGGTTTTCTGTGTGGGTTCTTTGAGTGAGGACTCTCTCTGTGAGTTTTCATTGTTGGGGCGAAAAAGAGATGGAGCAAGAGTGCCTGGTTGGCGATTCTTCATTTTCTCCCAAATGGCCCTTTCGATTTTCATGACCCACTGTAGGGTGAAGTCATCAAAAAGGGTGTGGGGCAGATAGAGGGCTTTTGGGCTCAGGATCAGAAACCCGATCCCTTCAAGAGTGGATGGGACCAAAACTCGAGAGTGGATTCAAAGAGAAGGGACAGAGCCCTAGCCCAAGTCCTGCCTCTGGCCTGGAACGCCCTCCCTCCTCAAATCCGACAGACAATGACTCTCCCCTCCTTCGAAGCCTTATTGAAGGCCCATCTCCTCCGAGAGGCCTTCCCACACTACGCCCCACTTTTCCTCATCTCCAACTCCCTTCTGTGTCGCCCCAACTTACTTCCTTTGCTCTTCCCCTCTCCCAGCCCCACACCACTTATGTAAGGATGACGATGTCGGTATTTGTTAAGCGCTTACTATCTGCCGAGCACCGTTCTAAGCGCCGGAGTAGATACAAGGTAATGAGGTCGTCCCACGGGAGGCTCACAGTCTTAATCCCCATTTTCCACATGAGGGAACCGAGGCCCAGAGAAGTGAAGTGACTCGCCCAAAGTCACACAGCTGACAGGTGGTGGAACCAGGATTACCTATCTGTAATTTTGTTTGTATTGCTGTCTGTCTCCCCCGCTCTAGACTGTAAGCTCAATGTGGGCAGGGAATGTCACTGGTAATTGTTGTACTGTACTTTCCCAAACACCGAGTACAGTGCTCTGCACACGAGAAGTGCTCAATAAATATGACTGAATGACTGAAGGAGGGAAAAGAAAGGGGAGGAGGGCAGAGAAGAGAAGGAGAAAAGAGGGAGTGTGGGAGAGGGGAAGTGCTATCCTGTTTCCGCTGCCAATACCTATACTAGTGTCCACAGTAAAGTAAGGAAGGAAGGCTTAGAATGATCCTTGAACAAGTGGACCCTGCTAGGTCATTAGAGGGAGAGTTAGAGTGTCAGACTGATCTTCCCCCAACCAGGACAATGGATGTCCAGGGGTTCGACCGTCACATAACCACATAAGCAGCCTGGCAGAGTGGAAAAAGCACGGGCCGGGACGTCAGAGGAGACCGGGTTTCTAATCCCGGCTTTGCCGGCTGCTTACTTTGTGACCTTGGGCCAGACATTTGATTTCTCTGTGCTTCAGTTTCTTCATGTTTAAAATGGGGATTAAATATCTGTTCTCCCTCCTGCCTAGAGTCCCATGTGGGACAGGCTGTGTCCAACCTGATAAACTTGTGTGTGCTCCATCCATCCTTTGAACAGTGCTGGACATGTAGTGAGTGCTGAATAAATATCACAATGACTATTATTAATAATAACTTCCAAGGGTTCTGGATTTCCTACGGGTTACAGAATCCCGGGTTGAGTGGACCAAAATCGGCATTGTACCTAGGCTCAATCAGTAAAGTATATTTATTGAGTGCTTACTGTGTGCAGAGCACTCTACTAAGCACTTACAATATAACAGAACTGGTAGAAACATTCTTTTGGGGGGTTTTTAATGGTATTTGTTAAATGCTTACTACGTGCCAGGCACTGTACTAAGCACCGGGGTAGATACAAGATCATCAGGTTGGACCCAGTCCCTGTCCCACATAGGGCTCACGATCCTAAGCCCCATTTTAAAGATGAGGTAACTGAGACCCAGAGAAGGGAAGCGACTCGCCCGAGGTCACACAGCGGACAAGCGGCAGAGCCGGGATTCAAACCCAGATCCCTCTGATTCCCAGTCCTGGGGTCTATCCAGTAGGCCACGTTGCTTCGCTTCCTGTTCATATGTGGAAGGATTTACCTGTAATGCGGGCGGGCCTCACCAGAGGCCATATTGTTTTTGTCCGTCCGTCTCCCCCGATTGGACCGTAAGCCCGTCAGTGGGCAGGGACTGTCTCTATCTGTTGCCGATTTGTACATTTCAAGCGCTTAGTACAGTGCTCTGCACAGAGTAAGCGCTCAGTAAATACTATTGAATGAATGAATGAACGGTTCTCCGAAACGGCCTCAAAGTCATCCAGGAGTGAAAAGCTCCCCCATGAGGGAAACGTCCTGCAGACAGTAAATATCTGAGCTGCTGGAGGCTTTGAGAACTCACGAGGGCAGGGAATGTGTCTGTTTATTATCGCATCCTATTTTCCCAAGCGCTTAGTACAGCGCTCTGCACACAGTAAGTGCTCAAGAAATACCACGGACCGAATGACTCTGTAGAAGCTGGGAGAATCAGCTAGCACACCCTTCGGAGCTACTCCACTTCTCTGACACTTCATTAGAAAATAGACGTTTATTGTTAAAGAGATTAAGCTCCCCTCTGCAATAAACTGAAGGAAAGAGTTTGTATTTCAGGAGAAAACTGCCTTCTTGCAAAAAGTTCTCGGGATTTAGGCACACGTATACACACACACACACCGAGGCACGCAGGGACGCACTCACCCCCACACAGCTGTTCAAGCCAAGAGGGCTGATTAGATTCCAAACATGTGGATTTTGTCACGCGACCCCATTCCGGGAGATTGACTTTCCTTCAGCTCCTCTGGAAAGACCCTCCTTCCCCTCCGGCCTTTCGATTCCCGCCGATTCCACGGGCACGGCCAAGCCAAGGGGTCGGACCGAAATCCCGGCCGGGTCCCCGGGTCCCGGGGGGGTGGGGGGCCGCCCACGGAGGAGACGCCGAAGCCACCCAAAGGGCAGAGCGTGTGGTCACCATCTCCGGAGCCAGGATCCCCTGGAAACCTGAATCTGAGTTAGTTCAGCACTCGGGGAGGACAGAGGCACGGATTACATACCGACAGTTCACACGAGGGAGACGGGGTGTGGAATTTGGAGGGAGAATGCGGGATGGGGCTTGGGAGGGGCTAATCGGTCAGTGCGGTCAATACTGTGCAGGCCACTGTACTAAGCGCTTGGGAGAGGACTACACGACGATGACCAGACACGTTCCCTGCCCACAAAGAGTCGAGAGGGGAAGACAGACGTCAATATAAATAAACGAATTACAGAGACGGACATCAGTGCAGTGTTTTATGGAAGCCCTCCGGCCATTCATTCATTCATTCATTCAATAGCATTTATTGAGCGCTTACTATGTGCAGAGCACTGTACCAAGCGCTTGGAACGTACAGGTCGGTAACAGATAGAGACGGTCCCTGCCCTTTGACGGGCTCCCGGTCTAATCGGGGGAGACGGACGGACGAGAACGATGGCGATAAATAGAATCGAGGGGATGAACATCTCATTAAAACAATAGCGAATGAATAGAATCAAGGCGATGTACATTTAACAAGGCCTAGAGAGGATGGAAGCCCGGCCCTTAAACCACGGCTTCTCCACACCACTGGGAACTTATCGGAGCAAAGATCAACGCACCCATTTATGACCTCCCAGTGGCAACCACTGGTCCTCAGAGAGTGGCCATTCATTCATCCATTCATTCACTGAATGGTATTTATTAAGCGCTTACTGTGTCCAGAGCACCGTACTAAGCGCTTGGGAAAGTACAACAAAAAACAGTGACATTCCCTGCCCACAACGAGTTCCCAGTCTGGAGGAGGGGAGATAGACATCAATACAAAGAAATAAAATGACGGCTATGCGCGGAAGTGCTTTGGGGGTGGGCGTGGGGCAGAACAAAGGGAGCGGGTCAGGGCAACGCAGAAGGGAGTGGGAGATGAGGAAAAGTGGGGCTGAGTCTGGGAAGGCCTCTCGGAGGAGGGGGGCCTTCGATAAGGCTTCGAAGTGGCATCTAGCCTGTACTAAACCCTCTCCTAATGGAATAATACTAATGTTGGTATTTGTTAAGCGCTTACTATGGGCAGAGCACTGTTCTAAGAACTGGGGTGGATCCAGGGTCATCAGGTTGTCCCACGTGAGGCTCCCAGTCTTCATCCCCATTTTCCAGATGAGGGAACTGAGGCCCAGAGAAGTGAAGTGACTCGCCCACAGTCACACGGCTGCCAAGGGGCAGAGCTGGGATAATAAACGCTCTCAAGGGCAAACGCTTTACTTCATCCTCATCCACCACCTTCTGAGAGACCAAGCAGGCCTAAAACAGGGAAGCAGCGCGGCTCAGTGGAAAGAGCCCGGGCCTGGGAGTCAGAGGTCATGGGTTCGACTCCCGGCTCTGCCACTTGGCAGCTGCGTGCCTGTGGGCGAGTCACTTCGCTTCTCTGGGCCTCAGTGACCTCATCTGTACAATGGGGATTAACTGTGAGTCTCACGTGGGACAACCTGATTCCCCTGGATCTCCCCCAGCGCTTAGGACAGCGCTCTGCACACAGTAAGCGCTTAACACATACCAACATCATTATTATTAGTAAAACACCTCTTCAAGCTGTCGCCAACCAACCGACCATTCGTGCGGTGGTGTTCATTGAGCACTTATTGTGTGCGGAGCACTGTACTAAGCCCTTGGGAGAGTACAACAGAGTCGGAAGACCCATTCCTCACCCACAAGGAGTTTATAGTCTAGACGCGGAGACTATGAAAATAAACGACGACGGATAAGTATGTAAGTGCCGTGGGGCGGAGTGTGAGGAGAAAAATCAAGTGCTTAATAGGTAGAGATCCAAGATGACACAGACTGGAGTCGGGGAAATGAGGGATTAGTAGGGGAGGACATTTTGGGATTTGAGTAAGACTTTGAAGAACTAAGGCCATTCCCAAGCGATGATCACCTCGGGGAACACCCAGAATTGGATTAGTTCACAGCTTCCACCCTCTAGGAGTTCATCACCCCTCCTTAAAAGACAGTCACTTCCCGGTGCCTAGACAGGATTTAAACCAGACAAGGCTTTCCTAAAAAGGTTCCATCCCCTGTGATTACCCATCCCTCTTCCATCCCTCGGCACCTACCCTCGTCTCTGGTGTCATGGTTTTTCAATATCCAACGTGAACTCGATGTTTCAGCGGGTCTTTAATAGTGTTTCGGCGTTACTCTGTTTCATCTTTCCCTATTTGCCTGCCATCGGTCCCGTCTCTCAATCTGTCGGTAAACCAGTGGTATTTATTGAGCTATAACGCTGTGCCAACCACTGTACTAAGGGCCTGAGAGGGGATACTCCACCAGAGTGGGTAGTCACGGCCCCCCCCCCCCCCCACAACGAGCTAGCGTGGCTCAGTGGAAAGAGCCCGGGCTTGGGAGCCAGAGGTCACGGGTTCTAATCCCGGCTCCGCCGCCTGCCGGCTGTGCGACCTTGGGCAAGTCACTTCACTTCTCTGGGCCTCAGTGACCTCATCTGGAAAATGGGGATGAAGACTGTGAGCCCCACGTGGGACAACCTGATCACCTCGTATCCCCCCAGCGCTTAGAACAGTGCTTTGCACATAGTAAGCGCTTAACAAGTACCACCATTATTATTATTATTACAGTCGAGAGACATTTACAATCTAGAGGCTCTCTCCCCTTGCAGTCTTAGACTGGGAGGTGTGGGAGGGAGCGACTGTCTCTAATTCCAGCCTGCGTATTCTTTCCCAATGATAATGATAATAACGTTGGTATTTGTTAAGCGCTTACTAGGTGCAGAGCACTGTTCTAAGCGCTGGGATAGACACAGGGTAATCAGGTTGTCCCACGTGAGACTCATAGTTAATCTCCATTTTACAGATGAGGTAACTGAGGCCCAGAGAAGTGAAGTGACTCGCCCACAGTCACACAGCTGCCAAGTGGCGGAGCCAGCATTCGAACCCATGACCTCTGACTCCCAAGCCCGGGCTCTTTCCACTGAGCCACGCTGCTTCTCTATACGGGGCTCTGCACACGGCGCCTTGCTTAGTCCGGTGCTCTGCACATAGTAGGCATTCAATAATTACTCTATCTACTCTCCCATAAGAAGCAGCATGGCACAGTGGATGGAGCACGAGCCTGGGAGTCAGAAGGTCACGGGTTTGAATCCCAGCTCTGCCACTTGCCTGCTGTGTGACCTTGGGCAAGTCACTTTACTTCTCTGGGCCTCGGTTACCTCATCTGGAAAATGGGGACTGAGACTGTGAGCCCCAACCGGGACAGGGACTGTGTCCAACCGGATTAGCTTGTATCTACCCCAGTGCTCAGAACAGTCCCTGGGACATAGTAAGCGCTTAACAAATACCATAATTATTATTATTATTACTCTTCCAGGCCCTCAGCCTGAGTCAGCCTCTGCCGGTGGCACGATGCACTGTTACTGGGTTGACGTCCCAGTTGTGTGGGACCGTGTCCCACCTGATTAGCTTGGATCTACTCGGGTGCTCAGCAGAGTGCTTGGCACAGATACTGAATACCACACTAATACCATAATCATAATATTGATAATGATAATAAGGAATTATCAGCTGGGGCCACTGGATATTTAAGCATCAACAGCCTCTACAGATATCAGAATTTCGGGTAGCCGGATGTAACTGGACTCTCCATCAATCAGTACAATTTACTGAGCTCTTACTGTGTGCGGAGAGCCGTACTAAGCTCTTGGGACGCTACAGTACGACAGAATTAGCGAACGCACGTTCGCTGCCCGTAACGATGATCTGGTTGGCAGCATCCTGAAGCTCCTTCGGGGCTCCCTTCACCCCTGAGCTTGTTGGACCCTGAACCCTTTCCCACTTCGTCCATAGATGGTGAGCCCCTGGAATTCGAAGAAGAAGAAGAAGAAGAAGAAGAATTGTGGCATTTGTTAAACATCTACTATGTGCCAGGCACTGTTCTAAGCGCTGGGGTGGATACAAGCAAATTGAATTGGACTGTGCCCCACACGGGGCTCACAGTCTTAATCTTCATTTTACAGATGAAGGAACTGAGGCCCAGAGAAGTTTAGTGACTCGCCCAAAGTCACACAGCAGACAAGTGGAAGAGCCAGGACTAGAATCCAGGTCTTTCTGACCCCCGGTGTTCTCTATCCACTAGGCCACTCTGCTTTCCTTCAGTAGTAGTAATAATAGCAGTAATAATAATGTTGGTATTTGTTAAGCGCTAACTGTGTGCTGACCACTGTTCTAAGCGCTGAGGTAAATACAGGGGAATCAGGTTGTCCCACGTGGGGCTCCCAGTCTGAATTCCCTTTTTCCAGATGAGGTAACTGAGGCACCGAGAAGTGAAGTGGCTTGCCCAAGGTCACACAGCTGACAGGTGGCGGAGCCGGGATTAGAACCCACGACCTCTGACTCCTAAACCCGTGCTCTTTCCACTGAGCCACGCTGCTTCTCTGCTTCCCTGCTGGTAACGGTACTATTTCATCACTACTACCGGCTTCGCCCCTTGTCTGCTGTGTGACCTTGGGTGAGTCACTTCCCTTCTCTGTGCCTCAGTTGCCTCATCTGTGAAATGAGGATTGAGACTGGGAACCCCATGTGGGACAGACAACGGTATCCAACATGATTAACTTGCATCTACCCCAGCGCTTAGAACAGTGCTCGGCACATAATAAGCACTGAACAACTACCATGATTATTATTACCACCATGACTACTCCAGAAGCAGCGTGGCTCAGTGGAAAGAGCACGGGTTTGGGAGTCAGAGGTCGTGGGTTCTAATCCCGGCTCCGCCGCCTGTCAGCCGTGTGACTGTGGGCAAGTCACTTCACTTCTCTGGGCCTCAGTGACCTCATCTGTAAAATGGGGATCGAGACTGTGCGTCCCACGTGGGACAACCTGATCACCTTGTATCCCTCCCGCCTTAGAACAGTGCTTTGCACATAGTAAGCGCTTAACAAATACCATCGTTATTATGAGTAGCAAACAGCTTAGACCGCGAGCCCGTCAGTGGGCAGGGATGGTGTCTGCTGCCGAATTGTACGTTCCAAGCGCTTAGTACAGTGCTCTGCACATAGTAAGCGCTCAATAAATACTATTGAATGAATGAGATAGGATAACACGCGCTCTTCCCACCACGGCCTTGCTACTTCCGGTACAGATTGCTCAAGGCCCAGAGAAGCGCGGCCCACACACGTACCCACTTTCCTTCCAACGTACCCATTTCCCGTCCAACTGCGGCCTCTCTAGACTCTCTGTCCTCTCCCTCAAAGATCTGCTCCGTGGGACCCCACTTCCTCCCGCCACCCCTCCGCTCCTCGAAGCACATCCCGAGATCTTTCCTCCTCTCACCAGCCGGGAGCGAAAGGGATAAAGTAAAAAAAAAAAAAAAAAAAGAAACCAACATTTCATGGTTATTAATGAAAGTGATAGCGATCCCCTTGTGTATTTATCTTAGATTATATGGTCGTTATAAGATGAAGTACCTCAAGCAGTCAGTCTGCGGTTGATTTGAAAACAGACGAGTCTCAACAATGAGCTTGGGGAAAGGTGTTAGGTATAAATCTCATCTTCAAACAGCCGGGGTACATTCCTGACTTCAGAGACACTTCTTTGTGTAAAGTCTTCTCTATTTTTTTTTTCTTTCTTTCGTCCCTCCTTTCTTTTCCTCGGGCCTGGAAGCGGATGAAAGGGCCGGGGTGTGTGCATTCGTTTAGTCTGATAATGAAGAGGCTCCCGGGCACAGAAATCTGGCAGCCGCTTCACTTCCTGTAACAGTTTAGGGTGTTTTTTTTCTTTTTTTCGATCTGAGGGCTGGTGGAAGACAAACAATTTTTGTTCAACTGCTGGTGGTTCGTTTCATGCAGGAACCGTGCAATTAATCTTGTTTATATTAAAGAGACAGGTTGCCTTTGTAAGCTTTCCTGAGCTATAATTAATGAAGATCAAAAAATGTTACAAAGACATAATATTTAGCTTAATGCAGATAGGCCGCGCTAGATCTGCATCAATTAGGGCTGGAAAAAAGGGAAAACAAACATCCTCCCCTCTGGGAGCGCTTGGAGAGATTGGAAAAGTATCCCCTTCTCAGGGTTATTTTCTTCCAGACTTGACCCCCTGGGTCTGGACGGGGTGGGTGGGGGTGTTGATGAAATCGGGGGGAACTGAGCTACTCTCCGACTTTCAGAACCGAAGGCCAATTAGTTCAGCACTCCGGGAAGCAGAAGGTTGGTTCCCAGGTGTGCGGGTGAAAATCCAGTGGCAAGGAGCCACGGGGAGCAGCCGAGCACGAGGGGGAGGACGGGGAAAAGAGGCTGGAGGAAGAGCATCCTGGTTCCTAAGGGTGAAGGAATCCCAAGGAAACACTGCCACAGGGAACTTCCGACCTCAGACGTTAGCAGGACTAACAGCTTGAATTTGTACAATGTGCCCACAGCGCCTTCACCAAATCGCTTGTCTCGTTGAGAAGCAGCGTGGCTCAGTGGAAAGAGCCCGGGCTTGGGGGTCAGAGGTCATGGGTTCGAATGCCAGGCTCCGCCACTTGGCAGCTGGGTGAGTGTGGGCGAGTCACTTCACTTCTCTGGGCCTCAGTTACCTCATCTGGAAAATGGGATTGAGCCTCATGTGGGACAACCTGATGACCCCGCATCTCCCCCAGCGCTCAGAACAGTTCTCTGCACATAGTAAGCGCTTAACAAATACCAACATTATAATTATTATTATTATTATTCTCACCTCACGTCTCTGGGGCGAGAGAGGGGCAGAGAACTCTAGCCCCGCTTTGCGAAGGATTAAGGGTCCAGGGAAGTTAAGCCCCCTGCCCAGGTTCATTCAATCCTATTTATCGAGTGCTTGCTGTGTGCGGAGCACTGGATTAAGGTCTTGGGAAAGTACAATATAATAATAAAGAGGCACGTTCCCTGCCCACAACGAGCTTACAGTCTAGGCGGGGGTGAGACAGCTGGCCACTGGTCCAGCTAGGGCTGGAAGCCAGCATCCCGTCTCCTCCGTTTCGACTGTGAGCCCGTTGTTGGGCAGGGATTATCTCTATCTGTTGCCGAACTGTACAGTCCAAGCGCTTAGTACAGTGTTCTGCACATAGTAAGCGCTCAATAAATACGATTGAATGAATGAATGAATGATATCCGAGCTTCTGGGTGTTTTTTGCTGCTTGGCCTTATCAGAACCTCCTGTCTGCTCGCCCTCTGGCCCTGTGTGAAACAAAGAAAGTATGGCCCTGTGGCTAATAAATACTATTGAATAAATACTATTGAATGAATAGTTTATTTCTCTGTGGCTCCGTCTCAGAAAGGTCATCCAGGGGATGACTAGGGAGCAGTCCAACTGTGGAACTGAATGTGTGCAGAAGCAGGCCACGGCGCTATAGATCTGCCTTTAGACTAGTCCTGTAGACTATAAACTCGCTGAGGGCCGGGAACGTGTCCGTTATATTGTTGGATTTGTACTCTCCCAAGCGCTTAGTTCAGTGCTTTCTACACACGGTCAGTGCTCAATAAATACAACTGACTGACGACTGACTTTTCTATGACTGTCTCACCACGGTGAGGATCAGTCTCAACTCCTAAGAGTTTCCAGATGACCCTCCACTGCCTCAAGTGAATCAATCAATCGGTCATATTTATTGAGTGCCTTATATGTGCGTAGCACCGTATTGAAGTTTTGGGAAGAGTACGGTATAACAGTATAACAGAGTTGATAGACAAGTTCCCTGCCCGCAAGGAGTTTACAATCTAGAGGGGGAAACAGATATTAATATAAATAAATTATGGATATGTATATAAGTCCTCTGGGGTTGAGGGAGGGGTGAATAAAGGGGGAACATCCTAGGGCAAGGGAGGTGCAGAAGGGAGTGGGGAAAGAAGAAATGAGGCCTTAGGGAAGGCCTCTTGGAAACGTACCTTCAATGGAGTCCAAAAGAGCTCAAAAGATATTCCGCTCAAGGAAACAATCAATCAATCAACAAATCTGTGATATATATTGAGTACTTCCTATGTGCGGAGCAATCTTTTAAGCAGTTGGGAGAGTTCAGTACAACAGAATCAGCAGATGGCTTCCCTGGCCGCAAGAGAACAAGGTCTTAGACTCCACCTTCTCTCCCATCCAGTGCAACATCACGGGCTGTGGTCTGGAGAAAAGAAAGGTAGCCAGCCTAGAATGCCTCAGGGGATCAATCAGTCAATCAATGAATGGTGTTTATTGAGCGGCAGTACTGTATTCTCTGCCCACAAGTTCAAAGGGGGTTCTTGACGTGACTCTGACAGGCAGACCGATAGACAGAGTGCTCTGTCCCGTGCTCTCGACGTCTTTGATCTTCTCTCCTCAACTTGGCCAAACCATAAACCCGACTTCCTTCAGAGCCTCCTAAAAGGCCACCTCCTCCCAGAAAGAGAAAGAATGCCTCCCGTGTGCTGACCAGGCCATCCCTGCAGTCTCCTCGCACATTTATCTCTCATTTATTTGCCCATGACTGACTTCTGTTGACTACTGACACCTATTTTCAGTTCCTTTCCACTATAGCTTCTTTCAGTTTTTATCTCATTGCTTAGTAAGTTTCTTGAGGACAGGGATCACATTTTTAACTTCTGTCCCTTGTGAAAAGACCACGAATGAGCCTGGGAGTCAGAGGACCCAGGTTCTAATCTTGGTTCCCCAACAGGCCTGCTGGGTGACCTTGGACATGTCACTTAACTTCTCTGGACCTCAGTTTCCTCACCTGTAAAAATGGGGTTAAGATACTTTTCTCCCTCCCCATTATGGTGAGTCCTACGTGAGACAGGGAAGGTGTCCAATCTGCTTATATTGTGTCTTTCCCAGTACTTAGCACAGGGCTTGACCCACAGTAAGTGCTATTTGCCTGATCTTATACCAATTTGGTTTTCAGGTGGCCCGCCCCATATTTATTGAGGGATAACTGTGTGCAGAGAACTGTACTGGAAGGGAGAGGAGGGAGGAGGAAGAGAAGGGGCAGGAGGAGGAGGAGGGAGAGCAGGAGAAGAAGGAGGAGGGAGAGGGAAGAGGAGGGGGAACAGGGGCAGGGGGAGGAGAGGGAGGGGGAAGACAAGAGGGGGAGGAGAAGTGGAAAAGGGGGACGAGGGAGAGGAAAAGGAGGAGGGAAAGGGGAGGAGAAGGAGGAGAAAGAGGATGAGGAGGAACAGGAGGAGAAAGAGAAAAGGAACAGGAGGTGGAGGAGAAGGAGGAAGAGGAGAAAGAGGGGGAGGAAAAAGAAGGGGAGGATGAGAAGGAGGGGAAGGACTATGTCGGTAAAGACAAATAGTGGGGCCTAAAGATGTGGGCTTGAACAGAGGTGGAGACAAAATCCCAATTACAACCCCTTGATTTAGGCCGCATCTGGATACCTGGGACGTTCCCAAACCAGCTTGTGATGTCTAAAGGAGAACAACCCACAGAAATCACCTAACCACCCCCAACTCCTCTGCTTCAACCAGCCTTGACCCACTGCCTCACGCCCCCCCCCCCCCCCGCCCCCCCCCCGCTGTCCTTCTGCAGCTGCACCGAGGGTTTCGGGGATGGAGAGATCCTTCGTTCCCACCGGAAAAATGGTCCAGAGGCGATGGGGGCTGGGCACTCTTCCAGTGACCTTTCAGTTGACCGACAGCTCAGTCGCCTAGATGAGAAGGAAGAGAAGGGTTTGAGGAGTCTTCAGTGGAGCCTCCCCCAAATCCCGCAGCCCCTGTATTCACAGGGCACCTGGGAGGCGATCCCGATGACTGCAGAAGGAGGGAGGGTCACCCAGTGACACACTCGAAGACTCTGCAGACTTCCACAAGAGGTGTGCACGATGTCATTTGCGTGACATCGTGTAAGCTACATCGTGCAGAAATATCATGCGGAACAGAGACAAAATTGCTGGCCCGTACCGCCTGGCCCCAGCCGGGATGATCCTCCCCGGGGGGATGAATGGGGCCGGTCCGCTATCGCCTCCTCAAAGTCCGGCTGCTTGTCTCACCGACTCCTTCCCTCTTCAGGTGACCCCACCGATTGGTTAACGGGTCAGTCGTCCTTGTGTGACCCCCCCCCCCACCCCGGGTTCAGTGTTAATCCAATCAGGACTTCTAGATTGTTCTCTCCCTCTAGACTGTGGGCAGGAAATGTGTCCATTATAGTTATGTGGTACTCTCCCAAGCGTTTAGTACAGTGCTCTGCACACATGAAGCACTCAGTAGCACGATTCAAAGATTGAATGAATGAAAAATAGATGATAATAGGCAGATAATCAGTGCCCTGCTGGCCAGGATAGTATCACGATAGGCACAAGCCTGGAAAAGAAAGATCTACCTAAATTCGCCCTACCAGAACGGTCATTCATACAGACTAGGCCTGTCCGGGATTATGCCAAAGATATAAAGGATAACGGCCGTGTGGCCCAGTGGAAAGAGCACAGGTCTGAGAGTCCTCTACCCGCTGTGTGAACTTGGGTAAGTTCATTCGTTCATTCAGTCGTGTTTATCGAGCACTAACTGCGTGCAGAGCACTGTACTAAGTGCTTGGGAAAGTGCAATACAACAATAAACTGTGACATTCCCTGCCCACAGCGAGCTTACATTCTAGAGCTGGGGAGAGAGAGGCATCAATACAAATAAATAAAATTACAGAACTCACCCACGCGGGGCAGCGGCGGCATGGGAGGGTCGAGGGCGGAGACTCAAGTTTACGGCGCGGAAGGCGACAGTGGTAAACCACTTCCTTATTTTTATCAAGAAAACTCTACGGATACACTGCCAGAACAGTTGTAAATGGAGAGCGGGGTGTCCTAAGAGAGATGTCTCTATGGTGTCGCTACCGGTCTGAAACGACTCGCCGGCCTAAGACATGACAAGACGTAGCGCTGGGGGGCTGGGGAGGGGGAAGAGCAAAGGGAGCAAGTCAGGGCGACGCAGAAGGGAGGGGGAGATGAAGAAAAGTGGGTCTTAGTCCGGAAAGGCCTCTTGGAGGAGATGGGCCTGCGGGAAGATTTTGAAGGTGGGAAGAATCATTGTTTGTTGGATTTGAGGAGGGAGGGTGTTCCAGGCCAGAGGCAGGATGAGGGCCAGGAGTCAGCAGAGGGACAGGGGAGATGGAGACACGGCGAGAAGGTCACTTCGCTTCTATGTCTCTCAATTCCCTCATCTGCAAAATGGGGATTCAATGCCTGTCCTTCCTCCTGCTCGTATTGTGAGCCCCATGTGGGACCCGATGATCTCGTATCCACCCCCGTGCTTAGTATGGCGCTTGGGACATAGTAAGCATTTAATCAATACCACGCTTGTTTTGAGAAGCAGCATGGCCTAGTGGATAGGGCATGGGCCTGGGAGGCAGAAGGTCATGGGCTCTAATCCTGGCTCCGCCACTTGCCTGCTGTGTGACCTTGAGCAAGTCACTTCTCTGTGCCTCAGTTCCCTTATCTGTAAAATGGGGATTGAGACTGTGACCAACCCGACTATCTGGTATCCGCTCCAGCTCTCATATCGGTGCCTGGTACGTAGTAAGTCCTTAACACATATCGTAATTATTATCCTATCTGTAATTTATTTATTTATATTCATGTCTGTCTCCTCCTTTAAACTGTAAGCTCACTGTGGGCAGGGAATGTATCTATTGTTCTATTGTATTCTCCCAAGCGCCTAGTACAGTGTTCTACACACAGTAAGTGCCCAATAAATATGATTGACTGACCGACTTACTGGCTACCACGGGGGACTCCCTGCAAACACTATTTGTGGACACTGACCTTCCGACTCCTGGTCCTTTCCCAGAAATTACCGGATGCGCCTGACTACAGCCGATTCTTGGACAGGGATCTATGATGGAAGGGTCCACTCTGAAAGCAGGAACACCAGATAACTCGAGGCAGGGAACAAGTGACCCTGGTCATTCTATAAACCCTTGCGGTCTGCCGAAGTTTACAGAGAACTAGGACAAAGTGGGATTGTTCACCCTGGAATTCTCTCCCTGCCCCCGCCCCCCCCCAACTCCGTTAGAGATTTCCCCCTACTTAAACTTCAAATGATTTCAGTTCTCATTGGGCAGAAAGGCCCATATTTTTCTGTTTTCCAGAGTCATTTTTCAGTCAGACACCATCGTTTTTAGGACTTGAAGCTCCAGTGAATAAAACAGGACGACGACCGGAGGCAGAGGCTCAATCTTTTCCATTAATTTATTACCGCTAAACGAGACCTTAGCATTATTTAAGTTGGTTTACTGGCCGAAAGAGAAATATTCATTCATTCAAAAATGGCCTAGCAGAAGGAGATCGAGCCTGGGAGCCAAAGGACCTGGGCTCTAATTCCAAATCTGTCACTTGCTTGCTGGGTGACCTTGGGCAAGTCACAACTTCTCTGTGCCTCAGTTCCCTTATCTGTAAAATGGGGATTCAATGCCTACTGTAGCTCCTACTTAAACTGTGAGTCCCATCTGGGGCGGGGACTGCGTTCAAACTAATAAACTTGTTTCCACTCCAACATTTAATACTGTGCTTGGTATAGAGTAAGCACGTAACAAATACCACCGTTAATATTATTAAAAGAGATGTAGTTAGGATCTGAAAAAGCTACGTTATGTTTCCAGGAAGTCCAAAAACGCTCATTTCTCGGGAAGCAACTCTACAAACCGGCACCTTCTCCAAGTCTTCAGATACAGTGACAAGCTAATTAAACAAACATCTGTTACCCAAACTGACTAGTTACCCAAACAAGATTAGCTTGGATGATATGAAAGAAAGTTTGCATAATTGGCTTGGTATTATTCTACCAGCTTGCCCTCAATCCATCATCTCATGACTACATGGGGTAATAATAATAGTTCCTTTCACGGAGGGATCACGGAAGATTTCCAGACCGTGGTTCCACACACATACACACACACAGACTGCTCACGCCTGGTGATCTTGAATCTTTTCCTGGCTCTGCCAAGGCCAAGCTCCGGGGAAGAGGGGGTGGCGGGTCTCACTCCACCCTCGGGGACTCTCATCTAGGATGGAGAGGGGGATTGTGCCAGCCCCCATGCCCAGCTGTTCCCGACGAGCCTCTTTCCAAGTGAAATCACGTGGCCTGATCTCCTTCCAAAAACCAGCCCCGAGAGTACGCCGGTTCCTGCCACCGGGCCACATTTTCCTGCAGCGGAAGTAGAATTGGCACGTTGTCCCACACCGATTGGGATAATCCCACCATACCCCTGCCCTTACCTCTCCTCCTTCTTCATTCAATCGCATTTATTGACCACCTTCTATGAGCAGAGCACTGTACCAAGCGCTTGGAAGGAACAATTCGGCAACAGATTAGAGACTATCCCTGCCCAACAACGGGCTCACAAACGTCTTCCCTCCACTTCCTCTGCTTCTCTTTAAACTCTCCTCCTCGTCCCGCACCTCGACTTTCTAAATTTTCCCCAGCTCCCATGTGGCCCCCTCCCCCTCCAAATCCACTCTTCCTTCCCCTGCAGCCCTACTGTGTTCCTCCCCATCCTCCCTCCCTCAGCTCCCCCTTTCAGTCATTCATTCATTCATTCAATCGTATTTATTGAGCGCTTACTATGTGCAGAGCACTGTACTAAGCGCTGGAACGTACAAGTCGGCAACAGATAGAGACGGTCCCCGCCCTTTGCCGGGCTCCCGGTCTAATCGGGGGAGACGGACGGACGAGAACGATGGCGATAAATAGAGTCGAGGGGAAGAACATCTCATAAAAACCGATGGCGACTAAATAGAATCAGGGCGATGTACATGTCATTAAACAAAATAAATAGGGCGATGAAGATATATACAGTTGAGCGGACGAGTACGGTGCTGAGGGGGTGGGACAGGAGAGCGAATCGTATTTACTGAGCGCTTACTGTGTGCAAAACCCTGTACGAAGCTGTTGGGGGAGTTCAGTAGAACAATAAACAGAAACATTCCCTGCCCACAGTGAGCTCACAGTCCGCTTCTACCTTGGCTCAAACTTTATTTTTAACTAGTTCCGTCTCCGCAGCTGCGGCTCACCCCTCCTTGTGTTGAGACCCCCCCCACCCTCGGTGCTGGACTGGGCTGGGGGAGGAGGGGTGGGAGGGGCGACCCTCGTCCTTCCCGGACACCGGATCCCACCCTGGCCGGGCCCAGCCTCTTCAGCCAAAGCGGTCCTGGGGGATGCAACCGGGGACAGGGCCGGCCACCGTGTGATAATCATAATAATGTTGGTATTTGTTAAGCGCTTACTAGGTGCAGAGCACTGGTCTAAGCTCTGGGGGAGATACAGGGTAATCAGGCTGTCTCACATGAGGCTTACAGTCTTAACCTCCATTTTCCAGATGAGGGAACTGAGGCTCAGAGAAGTGAAGTGACTCGCCCACAGTCACACAGCTGACAAGTGGCAGAGCCGGGAGTCGCACCCATGACCTCTGCCTCCGAAGCCCAGGCTCTTTCCACCGAGCCACGCGAAGCGAGTTCAGAAAACATTCGATTCAATTCAGTCACATTCATGGAGGACTGACTGTGTGCAAAGCACTGTACTAAGCACTCGGGAGGGGCCAGACTGCTTAACGAAACCACGTGCGGTTCTCCTCCTTGACGCTCATTCTCCCTTGGTTCTTCCCCCGTCCCGGCCTCACGCACTTATGTAGATATCTGTGATTTATTTATTTGTATTGATGTCTGTCTTCTAGACTGTTAGCTCGTTGTGGGCAGAGAATATCTCCGTTGATTGTCGTCCTGTACTCTCCCAAGCGCTTAGTACCGTCCTCGGCACCCAGTAAGCGCTTCAGTGGAAAGAGCATGGGCTTTGGAGTCCGAGGTCATGAGTTCAAATCCCAGCCCCGCCACTTGTCAGCTGTGTGACTGTGGGCGAGTCACTTCACTTCTCTGGGCCTCAGTTCCCTCATCTGGAAAATGGGGATTAAGACCGTGAGCCCCACGGGGGACAACCTGATTCCCCTGTGTCTACCCCGGCGCTTAGAACAGTGCTCTGCACATAGTAAGCGCTTAACAAATACCAACATTATTATTCTTATTGTTATTATAATAAATAGGATTGATTAGGGGTGGACCATCCCAAACCCTTGGGTTCCCCGGTTCCATATCTAACTTTCATTCTGGTCACCCCATGTGGCTCATATCCCTCTGGAACCTGCTGATATTTTCAGATGCAACATGCGTCCTGGGGGGGACGAATGACATTTACTTATGTATTTAAATAATAATGATGGTACCTGTCAAGTGCTGACTATGTGCCAAGCACTGTTCTAAGCACTAGGATAGAGGCAAGCTAATCAGGGCAGACACGGCCACACCCTCATCCCCATTTTCCAGATGAGGTAACAGAGGCCCAGAGAAGTGAGGTGACCTGCCTAACATCACACAGCAGTCACGTGGCTGAGCCGGGATTAGAACCCGGTCCTCCGACTCCCAGGCCCGTGCTATAGTAATAATGGTGGTATTTGTTAGGCGTTTACTGTGTGCAGAGCACCGTTCTAAGCGCTGGGGGAGATACAGGGTCATCAGGTTGCCCCACGTGAGGCTCACGGTCTTCATCCCCATTTTACAGATGAGGGAACTGAGGCCCAGAGAAGTGAAGTCCCACAGCTGACAAGGGGCAGAGCCGGGATTCGAACCCATGACCTCTGACTCCCCGGCCCGGGCTCTTTCCACCGAGCCACGCTGCTTCTCATATACGTAATAATGTTGGCATCTGTTAAGCGCTTACTAGGTAGCCGAGCACTGTTCTAAGCGCTGGGGGAGATACAGGGGAATCAGGTTGTCCCACGTGGGGCTCACACACTTTTAATCCCCATTTTACAGATGGGGGAACTGAGGCACAGAGAAGTTAAGTGACTCGCCCACAGTCACACAGCTGACAAGTGGCAGAGCCAGGAGTCGAACCCATGACCTCTGACTCCCAAGCCCGGGCTCTTTTCACTGAGCCACGCTGCTTCTCCACACAGTAGTGTTTATTGAGCGCTTACTAGGTGCAGAGCACCGTACTAAGCGCTTGGAATGTACAATTCGGCAACAGATCGAGACGATCCCCGCCCGATGACGGGCTCCCTCCGCCCCCGCGACGCTGCTGGCATCAGAAGGAGTGCGGCCTTGTGGATAGACGAGCGGCAGAGCCGGGAATCGAACCCACGCCTTCTGACTCCCCGGCCCGTCCTCTTGCCACCCTTCTCTCCCGTCTGCATGCCCGAAAGGTGCCTGGCTTTGTCGGCCAGCTTTAGGGAACGGAAAGCAGTCGTCGGGGTAAAACGTCGTGGCTAGATCACGGTAGATCGACGTCTACAGGAGTGCTCAGTACAGTGCCCGGCAACCAGCGGGGGCTCGACGGGCCGCTCTGCTTACAGCTGGGGCTCAGGTCATCCTGGTGAGAGTGAAGACGTGATCATCGGCCGATAACGCACGCGGTCATCTTCTGTCGCAGACAGGTCATCCTATATGCGTCTTGCACCCGTCTAGTCTACCTAAACAATAATAATAATTACGGTATTTGTTAAGCGCTTACTATGTGCAGAGCACTGTTCCAAGCGCCGGGGGAGACACCGGATAATCAGATTGTCCCACGTGGGGCTCACATTTTTTAATCCCCATTTTTGCAGATGAGGTAACCGAGGCGCAGAGAAGTGACAAGTGGCGGAGATGGGATTAGAACCCACGACCTCTGACTCCCAAGCTCGGGCTCTTTCCACCGAAGATGCCGGGACTTCCCTACCCGCCTTCCTTCCCTCTCCTCCCCCGCCCCCTTCCCCCATTCACTTCTGTTTCCCTCTAATTAATAGGCTTTTGACTTCAAGTGCCTCATTTTTGTTTTAGCGACGGCATGTCCAAGCCGCTAATCCTCTGGCACGGCTTCACGCTTCCCGGCGTAGGAATAAGCGGGATTCAAGCTGCAAGGCAGGTGCAAGTGACATTCCCGAGAAAACACCTGACGAAAGAGGGCCTCAAACCCTCCAACTAAGATCCCGCAGACGTGGGCTTTAAGAATGGGCCGAACCTCTCCGCCAGAACCAGAGGGCCGTGGGCGCGGCCCACGGGGCGGAATCGATCCGTCGTATTTATTGAGCGCCGACTGTGTGCAGGGCACCGTACTAAGCGTTTGGGGAGAGCACGATGTAAGAGAGTTGGTAGACACAAACCCCGCTATCCGTTGGGATTCCCCATCTTCTCCCCCCTCTCCCTCCGCTCCTCCCCCTCTCCCGTCCCCTCCCCTCGGCGCCGTACTCGTCCGCTCGACTGTTTGTATCTTCATCACCCTATTTATTCTGTTGAATGAGCTGTACATCACCCCGATTCTATTTATCTGCTATTGTTTCAATGAGATGTTCTTCCCCTCGATTCCATTTATGGCCATCGTTCTCGTCCGTCCGTCTCCCCCGATGAGACCGTGAGCCCGTCAGAGGGCGGGGACCGTCTCTATCTGTTGCCGATTGAATGAATGAAGTCACTCCCGTATCTCTCTGAGGACCGGGATTTCTGGCCCGGAACCATCCCGGAGTCACGAGATTCATTCATTCATAATAATGCTGGTATTTGTTAAGCGCTTACTATGTGCAGAGCACTGTTCCAAGCGCTGGGGGAGATACAGGGTCATCAGGTGGTCCCCCGTGAGGCTCACAGTTAATCCCCCATTTTACAGATGAGGTCGCTGAGGCCCAGAGAAGTGAAGTGACTCGCCCACAGTCACACAGCTGACAAGTGGCAGAGCCACAGAGCCACCGACCTTCTTCTTCTTCTTCTTAATTTATTCATTTGTAGTCATGTCTTTCTCTTCCTCTAGGCTGTATGCTCGTTGTGGATGGGGAATGTCTGGTATATTGTTAAACTGTACTCTCCCAGACAGTTAGTACAGTGCTCTGCACACAGTAAGAGCTCGAAAAATAGGACTGATGGACTGGCTGACACTTGTTGCCCCCATCCCCATTCCTCCATGGGTGGCTTGAAGTTTTCAACCTCCCCCGATATGAGAGAGAAAATTCAGAAACCATTTCTGTATCTAAAAATAATCAATCAGGGAAAGTATAATAATCATAATTATTATGGTACTTGTTAAGGGCTCACTAGGTGCCAAGAGCTGTTCTAAGGGCTGGGGCAAATGCGAGTTAGTCAGGTTGGACCCAGTCCCTGTCATTCATTCATTCAGTCGTAATAATGATGTTGGTATTTGTTAAGCGCTTACTATGTGCAGAGCACCGTACTAAGCGCTCGGAACGTACAAGTCGGCAACAGATAGAGACGGTCCCCGCCCTCTGACGGGCTCACGGTCTGATCGGGGGAGACGGGCGGACGAGAACGATGGCGATGAAAAGAGTCGAGGGGAAGAACATCTCGTAAAAACCGATGGCGACTAAATAGAATCGGGGTGATGTACATCTCATTCAACAAAATGAATAGGGTGATGAAGATATATACAGTCGAGCGGACGGGTACGGCGCCGAGGGGGTGGGACGGGAGAGGGGGAGGAGCGGAGGGAAGGGGGGAGAGGAGGGTTTAGCTGCGGAGAGGTGAAGGGGCGGGTAGAGGGAGCAGAGGGAAAAAGGGGGGAGCTCAGTCTGGGAAGGCCTCTTGGAGGAGGTGAGCTTTAAGGAGGGATTTGAAGAGGGGAAGAGAATTCGATTGCCGGAGGTGAGGAGGGAGGGCGTTCCGGGACCGAACGATCGCAGGTGGAAGTGGGGCGCTCTGGGAGAGATGCGTCTATGGCGTCGCTATAAGTCGGACACGACCCGACGGCAAAAGACAACAACATCCCGAGGTCGTGTCTTCCGACTCGGCAGCGTGGCCTAGTAGGTAGAGTGGCCCGGGAGTCAGAGAACCTGGGTTCTAATCCTGGCTCTGCCACTTGTCTGGTGTGCGATCTTGGGCAAGTCGCTTCACGTCTCTGTGCTTCAGTTCTCTCAGTCTGCAAAATGGGGATTTCGTATCTGTTCTCCCTCCTCCTCGGCCTGTGGGGACTAATGATTGGGAGAAGCAGCGTGGCTCAGTGGAAGGAGCCGGCGCTTGGGAGGCAGAGGTCACGGGTTCTAATCCCGGCTCCGCCGCTTGCCCACCGTGTGACTTTAGGCAGGTCACTTCACTTCTCTGTGCCTCAGTGGCCTCATCTGTAAAATGGGGATTAAAACCGTGAGCCCCACGTGGGACATCCTGATCAGCTTGTATCCCCCCCGGCGCTTAGAACAGTGCTTTGCACATAGTGAGCACTTAACAAATACCACCATTATTATTATTATTATTATCTTTTTTTAAAAAAAACCGTTATTCGTTAAGCGCTTACTATATGCCAGGGACTACACTAAGTGCTGGGTTAGACAGCAGCTAATCAGGTTGGACACAGTCCCTAACCCACATGGGGCTCACAGACTTAATGAGTCAGAGGTCATGGGTGCGATTCCCTGCTCTGCCCCTTGTCAGCTGTGTGACTGTGGGCAAGTCACTTCACTTCTCTGCGCCTCAGTTCCCTCATCTGTAAAATGGGGATTAACTGTGAGCCTCACGCGGGCCCACCTGATGACCCTGTATCTACCCCAACGCTCAGAACAGTGCTCTGCACATAGTAAGCGCTTAACAAATACCAACAGTATCATTAATACCCACTTGACTCTAGACTGTAAACTCACTGTGGGCGGGGAATGTGTCGGTTTATGGTGATATTATATTCTCCCAAGCGCTTAGTACAATGCTTTGCACACGGTAAGTTCTCAGTAAATACGACTGACTGGCGGACTGACAGATGAGGTGATTGAGGCCCAGAGAAGTGAAGCGACTTGCCCCAGGTCACGCAGCAGACAAGTGGCGGAGCCAGAATTAGAACCCAGGTCCTTCGGACGCCCGGGCCCGTGCTTTAACCACTTAAGCCGCGCTGCTTCTCCTGCATCTTCGCATCTCCTCCAGCCCCTAGTACGGTTCTTGACACGTAGTAAGCAGTTAACAAATATCGTTATTATTATCATTATCATCGTTGTTATTCGGATTGGTGGTGACTAGCAAAAGTGGAGAGTCAAATCCTCTTCCTGCTGCTCCTCCCCGGGTTAGGCCTCCGGCTGGGACCGTTGACATTTATCGAGCCCCAGCTGGATGATTTTTTTCACTTCCTCCATTCACTTCCTCAGTTCCTCCTGAAGGAAAGCCCTGTTGCTCTCCAAGAATTCTTCAGCGCCAACCTCAGCCCCGTGAGCTACCCGATAGAGATGCATAAAGCCCCTAATGTGTACGGTATAATTACACTATACTGCGTGAATGTATCATGTAATTACATTAGGAGAAACGAATTAAACCACTAACAAGAGGGTTTAGTCTCAACCTCAATAATCCCCAGGTAGCCTAGGTTGTGGCACGTGAACATTAGTCTTGGTGTCTTGGGTTGTTTTCCAGAGGCCCCTAACGCCGCCGCCGACATCCGGCAGAGGAGGCCCGACCTCAGCTCGGTGCGCCGCTCCCGTTGTATCGCACTCTCCCACACGTTTAGAACGGTGCTCTGCGCGTAGTAAGCGCTCAATAAATACCACCGGAGGACCGATCGATCACGCCGGACCTCGACTGAGCGTGAGCTCTCCGACATTTCCCCGCTGCGGCTCTCAGAGGGAAAACGCGGGGAAGCCGATTCTCTTTCAAACCGGTAGAACGAGACCCCGTGCTTGACAGGAAAGATCCAAATTTACGAGTTCCCTGCTTCATGCTAGGACTCGAAGTCTCGAAATCAGCCTCTCCCAAAAGGGGCGGTAAAATGGTTATTTCTAATCGCTGGATCCCCCAGTCACCTGCCTGATCAAACACCATCTGAGGCTGGGTTATTTCCACGTCAGAGGTGCCTGGGGTGGAGAATGCTTGGTTTAATCTGAGGATTAGAGCCCCCAGAAACGATCCGCTCGGGAAAGACGCAGACGAAAAACCCAACGGGCGAAAACTTTGAAGCGCCGAGTGTTCCGCCGAACGTTTTCGGTAAACATTCACGCCCGGAAGCACCGAGGGGCGTGAACTTTGACTGTGAGGGAGCCCCGCGGCTGCCGCCGTGCCTTGGAAATGAAAAGGGTGGTGGAACCGACACTGTGCTGCTGGAAGCGGGTTTTGAGAGGAGAAGAGATGATCCGGATACACTGGGTTCAAACAATAATGTTGGTATTTGTTAAGCGCTTACTATGTGCAGAGCGCCGTTCTAAACGCTGGGGGAGACGCAGGGGAATCAGGTGGTCCCACGTGGGGCTCGCCGTCTTAATCCCCATTTTACAGATGAGGGAACTGAGGCACAGAGAAGTCAAGCGACTTGCCCACGGTCACACAGATGCGAGAGGCATTCTCGGGGCGGAATAGAGAAGCGGCACGGTCCCGGGAGTCAGAGGGACTTGGGTTCTAATCCCGGCTCTTCCGCTTGTCTGCTGCATGCCCTTGGGCAAATAACTTGGTTTCTCTGGGCCTCAGTTACCTCATCTGTAAAATGGGGATTAAGACCGTGAGCCCCACGTGGGACCAGGGACCGAGTCCAACCTGGTTAGCATGAACCTCACGCGGTTATTAACAAACAGCGTCAAGAAGTAGGTAGAAAACACTGATAAGAAAGGAGATTCTCCTTCCAGCTCTCCATCTCAGCAGCCACGGAAACAAGACATCTGGGGAGTCAAGTCCCGCTTCCACAGAGATGGCAGAGCGTTTGGATGTCTGCTGGTCTCCAGCTGGTCTCTTGCGTTAACGTCTGGAGAAGAGTTTTCTGAAACTAAAATGGTTTTAGAGGAACAGCACGGCCTAGTGGAAAGAGCCCGGGGCCTGGGAGTCAGAGAAGCCGGCTTCTAATCTCAGCTCAGCTACTTGGCTGCTGCGTGACGCTGACCGAGTCACTGAACTTCTCCGGGCCTCAGTTTCCTCAACTGAAAAATTGAGATTCAATACCTGACCCTCCCCCGCTCCTACTTAGACTGTGAGCCCCATGTGGGACAGGGACTCTTTGCAACCTAATCAAACAATCAATCAGTCATATTTATTGAGCATTTACTGCGAGCAGGGCCTCGAGAGAATACAACCTCAGTTAGCTCATCTGTAAAATGGGGATTAAGACTGTGAGCTCCACCTGATTAACTTGTAATAACGATGATAATAATGTTGGTATTTGTTAAGCGCTTACTATGTGCAGAGCACTGTTCTAAGCGCCGGGGTAGACAAAGGGTAATCAGATTGTCCCACGCGGGGCGCGCAGTCTTCATCCCCGTTTTACAGATGAGGTCACTGAGGCACAGAGAAGTTAAGTGACTTGCCCACAGTCACACAGCTGACAAGTGGCGTATCTACCCCTGCACTTAGAACAGTGGTTGGTACCTAGTAAACGCTTAACAAATACCGTTATTATTATTATCACTATATCATCATTACAACAGAACCACATGACGAGAAGCAGCGTGGCTCAGTGGAAAGAGCACGGGCTTTGGAGCCAGAGGTCATGGGTTCGAATCCCGGCTCTGCCACTTGTCAGCTGTGTGACTGTGGGCGAGTCACTTCACTTCTCGGGGCCTCAGTCCCCTCATCTGTAAAATGGGGATTAAGACCGTGAGCCCCACGTGGGACGACCCGATTCCCCTGTGTCTACCCCAGCGCTTAGAACGGTGCTCTGCACATAGTAAGCGTTTAACAAATACCAAATTTAGACACATTCCTTGCCCACGACAAGCTTATAGAAGGGGACACAGATGCAAATCAGGTAGGACACAGTCCACGTCTCACATGGGACTCACATGTGCTGGTGTAGTAACCTCCTGTTTAATTCAGTTGGGTCCCAGTCAGAGATAACAGTCCGCGGAGAACAACTGGTCCTGGAAAGGAGAAAGCAGCACGGCCTTTGGGATAGAACACGGATCTGGGAAGGACCGGGATTCTAATCCCAGCATTTGTCTGCTTTGTGACCTAGGGCAAGTCACTGAACTTCTCTGGGCCTCGTTGACCTTATCTGTATTAAGATTGGATATTAAGATTGTCAGCCTCATGTGGGACAGGGACTGTGTCCAACCTATCTTGTATCTACCCCAGTGCTTAGAACAGTGCCGGATACATAGTAATCCCTTAACAAATACCATCCAAAAAAAAAAAAATATGGAGGGTTGATGCCCTCTGAGCTCCAAAGAGGGTTAGGAATAGAGGTTGGGAAGAAGAGACTACTCATGCTCAGTGAGAAAATATTCCAAAAACAGGACAAGATCTACTCTTTGTAGTCCTCCTCGTTGTAGGTGGTGAATGTGTCTGCTCTGTTATTATATTGTACTTTCCCAAGTGCTAAGTTAATAATGGTGGTATTTGTTAAGCGCTTACTATGTGCAAAGCACTGTTCTAAGCGCTGGGGGGATACAAGGTGATCAAGTTGTCCCACGTGGGGCTCACAGTTTTAATCCTCATTATACGGATGAGGTAACTGAGGCACAGAGACGTTAAGTGACTTGCCCAAAGTCGCCCAGCTGGCAAGCGGCAGAGCCGGGATTCAAACTCATGACCTGAGACTCCCAAGCCCGGGCTCTTTCCACTGAGCCACGCTGCTTCTCAGTGCTCTAAACACAGTAAGCTCTCCGTAAACGTGACTGATTCATTAATTCCTGGCTAATACTTTACAGAGGGATTGTGTGGCTGTGAGCTAGTCCAAGGCGACCATAGAAACAGCGTGGCTCAGTGGAAAGAGCACGGGTTTAGGAGTCAGAGGCCGTGGGTTCTAATCCCGGCTGTGCCACCTGTCAGCCGTGTGACTTTGGGCAAGTCACTTCACTTCTCCGCGCCTCCAGTTACCTCATCTGTAAAAGACCGTGAGCCTCACGTGGGACAACCTGATTACCCTGTATCTACCCCAGTGCTTAGAACAGTGATCAGCACATAAGTAAGCATTTAAATACCAAAATCATTATTATGATATATAGGTAAATGGCAGGGAGGATTCTGGGAAGTAGTAGGATTTGGGAATCCACAGAGTTTTTCAGCTGAATCCCGCGTTCTGGACATCTGAGGAGAAAATGAGTATCTGTGACTTTACTTCCAATTCATCTCATGTATCGATCTATCCGGCAATTATATTTATTGAGTGAAAATAAGTATCTGTGACTTTACTTCCAGTTCATCTCGTGTATCGATCTATCAAGCAATTACATTTATCGAGTGCTTACTTTGCGTCTTGTCTTACGCCGTCGAGTCGACTCCGACCCCCACGGTGATACCACGGACGCTTCTCTCCTAAAACACCCCACCTCTGTCTGCCGTCGTTCCGGGAGCGGATCCATAGGGTTTTCTTGGTAAAAATGTGGAAGCGGTTTACCGTTGCCTCCTTCCGCACAGTAAACTCGAGTCTCCACCCTGGACTCTCTCCCGTGCCGCCGCTGCCCAGCACGGGTGAGTTTTGACTTGTAGCAGATTGCCTGCCACTCGCCAGCCACTGCCCATGCTAGGCCTCCGTCGGACTCTCCCTCCTGTAGTCGAGACTGGTAGAGGACTGGGAACTCTCCAGATGTTACCCTGAAAGGGCAACAACTATATCAGATCTTATCATCAGAATAGTTAGCTCAGAGTATTTAGCAAAGAGAAAACAGCCGAGATTTACAGATCTGCCAAACTGCGGGTCACATCTGTGAGGTTCGGGGGCTTGATGTTTTGGGGGTTTCTGGAATTTGCCCTTCTGCCCGTCTCCTTCGAAACACGAGAAGCCGGAGGAGTCTCGATGCCGAGACTAGTAAAATGGGAAATTCTTCTTGCGGCCTGAGAGATCCATAAAATATCGTACGGCTCTTGCGTCAAAACACGCGTGGGACAGTTGGCACAGCAGATAGCCTTCCGATAACACCTTTCGGCAGTAGAAGCACGAGTGCTCGGTGTGGTCCCTACGGAACGGGGTACGCGGCCCCCATAAACCAACTCACAGGGGCAGGGTGGTCCGGGAAACCATCGACTCCGGGGAACGAAAAACTACTTGCGTGCAAGAGACGATGGCCGAAGACCCCCCCCCCCCCCCAGATTTAAACCGCCACAGCCTCACGACGCACGTCGTCCCCAGAGTGGGACGTCTCGCCCAACCTCAAGTCAGCCAGCTCCTGCTCAAAAGCCACTCGACTAGAAGCGCTGACGCTCAGACCGCAGCCCAATTCGGACAACCGACTGGAGGACCCCCGGGGAAATTTGGACTAGACGTCGACCCAGACGGCTCAACGAGGCTTAGATCCCTCCCTCCCCTCGCCACACACACATGCGCACACCTCACCGGAAACACACCTCTATCTATTTCCAGCCCACGAAAACCTAGGCAACACCAAATATGTATGTTTGCACCCATACATGTACAAAGCCCTCTCTGTGTGGGTCTCTGCTATTTAATCTGCGGCCAACTTCCACTCAAGAGGCTGAAAGAGTGCGTGGTTGTGCCTCGGAGCAGGCAGGCTCCAGGCCCTGGCTCTGAGCCAGGGGCTGTTTCCTCTTTACCCCCTCGGATCTCTTTCCGGCGCTGCGCTCCCCCTGAACTTCAAAGGGGACCAGAGGTGGAGGAGAAAGAGGAGCGGAGGGGCAGGTGAGGCGAGAGGAGCCCTCTAGCAGCGAAGTTGACCCTCATGGGCCGGCCGCCCACGGATTCTTGCGTTTCCAAACCGGTTTTGACTGACACCTGCCCAGTGCCTTTGGCTTCTCGGCAACCCCTTCACCACACGGGAGTTGCCCTCCAGCCTTCCGCCACCCATGATGGCAGCCTTTTAAATTACTGCAGCCCTTTAACAACCTTCCAGATGAACATCAAACCTTCCAAGTGTCCCTCCGGGGCTAAAAAATAATAATACTCTCTCCCACCGCCACCAACCGCCCCCCCCCCCCAAAAAAACCCTACACCCTCCCCCCCCAAACGTACCCTTACCTCACTGCTCATTGCAGCTTTGTAGCTAATTTTGCATCGATTGATCCCGGTGCCAATAAATGTTTATCTCCGAAAACTCCTTTTCCTTATAGGGATACATCTTCACTGTCAAATTAATGCCTTTGATTTGACAAACGCAGCCAGGGGTTCTAATTGTGTGCCTTACAATGATGGTTTATTGTGTGTTTGTTTTGGTTCCGCCGCCTCGCAGAATGGATGTGATGTGCCTGCGTTTGTCAAGAAAGCCCAACTCATAAGGCACTGTAAATATTTTAATTCAGGTGCTAATTTACCGCCAACCCGCGCGGTCTGGATCGGGGCTTAATGAGGCTGGATGGAGTCGGCAGGTGGCGGGCGGGTTTCTAAACTGCCTCCCGAAGCATCTCAGAATCCGAGCTTCCAGGAAAGGAATGAAAGGAGGAGAGAAGCGCCGATCGGGCCGCCCTGGATAAGCTGGGGATAGAAAAGGAGTCTTGATCGCCTCTTCACGCAACGCTCCTTAGAGAAGCAGCGTAGCCTAGCGGATAAAGCCCGGGCCCGGGAGTCAGAGGAACCTGGGTTCTAATCCTGGCGCCTCCACTCGTCTGCTGTGTGACCTCACTTCTCTGTGCCTCAGTTTCCACGTCTGTAAAATGGGGATTAAGTCTGGGAGTCCCGTGTGGGACACGGACTGTGTCCATCTGATTAGCTTGTATCTCTCACAGCGCTTAGAACTATCAATCAGTCGTATTCACTGAGTACTTCATGTGTGCAGAGCACTGTCCAAGACCATGGGAGAATAAAATATAACAGTAGAGCAGTGTTGGTAGATACATTTCCTGCCCATAATGAGCTTACAGTCTAAAGGGATAATAATAATGCTTACTATGTGCCAGGAGCTGTACTAACCGGTTGGGTGGATACAAACAAATCAGGTTAGGAACAATCCCTGTCCCATATGGGGCTGACAGACTTATTTCCCATTTTGCAGATGAAGTAAGTGAGGCCCGAGGTCAAAACAGGCGAGTGGCGGAGCCGGGATTAGAACCCAGCTCCTTCTGACTCCCAGGCCCATGCTCTATCCACTTAGCAGCCAAGCATATAGTAAGCGCTTAAATGCCGTTTAAAAAATGCCATTAGTGAAAGCGATCCACTGTAATTGATCTTTCCCCCAAGAAACTAAGGGAGAAGAGAAAGGTGAATTGGAGACAACTGAGCAATGATGGGGAATTCAATAAAAGAAAGTCATATGGTTTTTTGTTGTGTTAAGGAACAAAAGGGCCAGAAAAGAGCCAACCGCGAAGTTTAATAATGCCTTTTTTGGCTTCGATTTCCAGGAGAAGGAGAAGGGAGGTATTCGGTGGGGAAAACGCCTGCCTTTTTAGGAGCAGGCCATAAAAAACTCAGGAAATGTGAAAAACAGAGTTTTTGGTTTCCATCAAATGTGGACAGATCATCGTCTTCATGTATTGGCGCATGTATCTGTAATCACCAAAATAGCGGACTAAGCAACTAAAACCTATACTTGCGGCCACAGTGACGACATTGCACAAATACTGAATGTTCAAGGATGTCGCACCGTTTCCGACCTAATTACCGCCATCCCCGGGACAAGTAGGAAAAGAGACAGGGATAGCAGGTTTGATGCTTCCCTGTGCTTCCCAGCAGAGAAAACCGGTATTCCCAGGATTCCACCAGTTGTTCCGATCCCCTCCTGTTCAGCTTTTACACTGAGAAACTCTCACTTGGAAGCGTTAGCTCAAAGCTCAGATACGCATTCACCAGGTGGGAAGCCAGTCCCTCATTTTTTAAACCAGGAATCAATCAATCCGTGGTATTTATTGAGCGCTTATTGGGTGCCAGGGCACTCTACTAAGCGCTTGGGAGAATACAATACAGTATGGAGTCAGTAGATTGCGTCAGTAGATACAGTCCCTGCCCTGGAGGAGTTTACAGTCTCTGTTTCTCTGTCTCTCTCCACCGGATAAGCTTTCACACACCTTCACACCCAACACTGTATCTTTCCAGCTCCAAAGTATCCTAGATACTTCCAGAGTGTAAGCTTCCTGTGGGCAGTGAACGTGTCTGCCAATTCTGTTATACGGCAAGCGCTCAGTAGAGTGCCCTGGACACGGCGAGCACTCGATACATACCATCGACTGATCCCTTTGGAAGAAGGAGGTGGAAGAAGGCTAGTCTCTGAGGACCCGAGGTAGCCTGTTCATCGGTCGCAACCAGGTTTCCCGAGAAAGCCTGATTTCGACTAATCCTCTGCTGGAGGAGGGAGTCCATAAGATTTGCCTTCCGGACTCGCGTGAGGAAAGGTTTACGTCTGAGGCGGGAAGCCACGGCCCGAAAGGTGGCCGGCCTAGACGGAGGCTACTCCCAAGGAGACTGGTTAAAAGGAATGGGATTGGCTGGAGGAGAGGGGAGGAAGCCAGAGGGTGGGATTGAGCTAAGAGAGAAAGGATTTGAATTCTGGGTGAGATAGTTGATGAACTCAGTTAGGTCTTCCTGACTGGGGATTGTGCCTACACCCGGCTGGACTGGGTTAGGTCCTAGGGCTTCCCGAGGGGAAATCACCCAGAGACCACCCACAGCCTCGGCAGCCCACCCCGGCTGATCCGACGGCGTCCTCCCTTGCCCCACCCTTCCCTGCCTCGGTTGCTGTTCTGGACTGAAATCGCTCCCGGCACGTACTGAGCCTCAGGCATGTTCTCGAGATGCAGAGAAGACTAGGCTGGTCTCCCACGGTCCGGGTCTCCCCCGATCCATAAATGGGGCCTCCCAGATTCCCCACAGGGCTGGTGTCTGGACAGGACCGTCAGCCGTCCCATTCTGGACGCGGGGTCAGTCCCGACCGGCACTCCGTCCCCAACAGTGGCAATCCAACGACATCGGGAAGGGGAAAATTTCTCACTGCAGAATCAGGACCACTCTCAAGTAATAATACTCACGATGGTATTTGTTAGGCGCTTACTATGTTTCAGACACTGTACTAAGCAAATCAAGTTGGACCCAGTCCCTCTCCCATGCGGGACTCACAGTCTCAAGCCCCATTATACAGATGAGGAACTGAGACACAGAGAACATAAGTGACTTGCCCAAGGCCATACAACAGACGAGTGACGATGCCGGGTTGGAACCCGTGACCCTCTGACTCCCAGGACCGAGCTCTACTCACTACTCCATGCTGCTTCCCAATGATAACAAGAATAATAGTATTTGCTAGTTGCCGAGCACTGTCTAAGCGCTAGGGTAGATGCGGGAGAGTTAGATCGGACACAATCCCTATCCCACATGGGACTCTCAGACTTACGGAAGAGGAAACTGAGGCAGAGAAAAATTAAGTGACCCACAGTCACCCCAGAGGCTGAGCCAGGATTAAACCCAGGCCTTCTGACTCCCAGCCCTGTGCTCTTTTCACTGGGCCACATTGCTCCCCTCAATTCTATTCTTCAAAAGTCTTTCTAGGCCTAAACTTCAGCTTACACCACATTCCCTTCACACGGCCCCAGCCTGAGAGTGGTTTGGGGTGGTTTTTTTTTTTTTAAGCTTGGGATGGAATCATGTTACATATTCAGCGATCATGCTGTTTCTATTGCTACTGGATTTGCTTTCAGAGTGAGAACGGACCAGACGGCTGTCCTTCTGGGAAGCAGGGAGAGGGGTGAAGGATTCAAGAGTCCGTGAGTCTTCCACACCTTCCATTCCCCTCCGCCACTGGCTCAAGTAATTCCGAAGCCACCACGCTGCCCTGCTCCACCTATTTCCAGTTGACCATTCTTTCCACCGGGTCCCACTCAGGATTGCTGTAACTTCATCCTTTAGATTGGAAGCTCGTCCTCCAGACTCTAAGCACCTTGTGGGCAGAGGATGTGTCTTTCTATTCTTGCATCGACTCTCCCCAGCGCCTAGTACACTGCTCCGCACACAGTAAGCACTCAATTAATACGACTGATTGAATGACCGACTTCTGATCCCGCTCCGGACAGCGTCTCCCACTCGCCACAGCCCCGAAAAACTCAGCTGCCTCAGGGAGAGAGGTTGGGGGTTGGGGGGGGGAGGAGGGATTAATTAATCTCTTCACAATCTAGTGGTAATTAGCCTTATCCAGCGGAGAATGTGGAAATTGCACAGGCATAAATCCCATCAAATAAAACGATTTTCGGTTACTCGGATAATGAAGTCCACAGACTCCTGGAGGGTGAACAGGAGGTCCGCCTCCGTCTGTGGGAATTCTCAGGGCGCCTTCTGGGGAGTCTGCAGAGCAGAGGAGCCCGTTGAGGATGGGGGTGCGGGACCCCCCGGCAGGCGGGCTCCTGCCGGAAGAGGGGCAAGGAAGAGGGGGCGGGAGGAGAGGACGAGCCACCCTGCAGTCTCTCCCGGGGATACAAGTCGCTGCCAGAGTCAGTACAGAGCAGCCAGGATTGTCAGCCCACCTCCCCCAAACCTCCCCTCACCCCCCACATACACACACACACTCTCCCCAAACACCCCGGGTGGGCAAGGGGTGCGCCCAAAGGCTCCTGGTGGCGGCCAACAGACCCCCCCTCCCTCTGCAGATCCTGGGGCTGGGTGCGGGGGGGAGGAGCACCACCTTCTCCCCCTTCCCCTTTGATCCTGCCTCCGCCTCACACTGTTGATGTAAACGTGATTCACTGAACTTGCTCGTTGACGCTTCCTGTCCCGGGTCCCTTGAAGGCCCCGTCTTCAAAAAGCTGCCTCTCCTTTGCGTCTTCCCGGCCTTCCCGGCGCCGGGCCACCGGGATGGGAATACGCACGCCGCGTGGGCTGCTCCGGCCTTCCCCCATCGGCCGGCAGCAAGGCTTGGGAGAGTGGCCAACTGGACTGAACGTTCCTCAGGGAGACGGCCACTCTTCAGGTCACAGCGGAAGTCTCTGCTCTCACCAATTTTTCATCCCCGCTCCCGATTTCGGAGAAACAGCGTGGTCTAGTGGAAAGCGCGTGGGCCTAGGAGGCGCAGGACCTGGGTTCTGGTCCCGGCTCTGCCACTCGTGTGACCTCGGGCAACTCACTTCACCTCCGTGACCTCGTCTTCTCATCTGCGGAATGGGAATTCGATACCAGCTCTCCCTCCTATTTAGCAGCGTGGCTCAGTGGAAAGAGCCCGGGCTTCGGAGTCAGAGGTCATGGGTTCGACTCCCGGCTCTGCCACTCGGCAGCTGCGTGACTGTGGGCGAGTCACCTCACTTCTCTGTGCCTCACTTACCTCACCTGTAAAATGGGGATTAACCGTGAGCCTCACGTGGGACGACCTGATCACCCCGTATCTCCCCCAGCGCTTAGAACAGTGCTCTGCACATAGTAAGCGCTTAACAGATCCCAACATTATTATTTAGACTGTGAGCCCCATGCGGAACCTGATGATCTTGTATCTGCACCAGTCCTTAGTGCAGCGCTCGGCAGGGAGTAAGCACTGAACAGTTAATATCGTTATTATTGTTATCATTTTTATTATCTCGACCAACTGCTTGCTTGCGCGGCCCTCATTTCTCCAAACCCCTCTTCGAGTCTGGGAGGCAGTCTCTTACCGATCTTCCCATCGTCCCAGACGTGTTTCTTCTCAGCCACCTTAACCCACCCAAAGGGTTGGGATCCCTGCTCTGCCACTTGTCAGCTGGGTGACTGTGGGCAAGTCACTTCACTTCTCTGTGCCTCAGTTCCCTCATCTGTAAAATGGGGATTAAGACTCACGTGGGACAACCTGATCACCCTGTATCTACCCCAGCGCTTAGAACAGTGCTCTTCACATAGTAAGCGCTTAACAAATACCAACGTTATTATCGGGGCTGAGCACCTCTCTTGGGCTAAGCGCCTAAGCCGGAGCTTGTCAACCGGGACACGTGCCCGGGTATCTTCTGTATCAGAAGTGCCAACTCCACAACTTTTGGAGACTCCACTCCATACTTCACTCTGCTGCCTGGATCATCTTTCTGCAAAAACGTTCCGGACATTTTTCCCCACTCCTCAAGAACCTCTGGTAAAATTGCCCATCCGCCTCAAATCCAACAGAAACTCATCACCTTTGACTTTAAAGCACTCAATCTCCTTGCCTTCTCTTATCTCACCTTCCTACTTTCTTACTACAACCCGGCCCGCGCGCTTCGCTCCTCTAAATGCTAACCTTCTCACCGTACCTCGATCTCATCTATCTCCCTGCCGACCTCTCGCCCACGTCCTGCCTGGAACATCCTCCCTCTTCATATGTGACAATGACTCTCCCCACCTTCAAAGTCTTATTGAAAGCACATCTCCTCCAAGAGGTCTTCCCTGAGTAAGCCCTTTTCTCTCTCCTTCAATTCCCTCTGCGTTGCCCTGATTTACTCCCTTTATTCATCCCCCACTCCCAGACCCCCAACATTTATGTACATATTCATGTCTGTCTCCCCCTCGAGACTCTAAGCTCGCTGTAGGCACTTGTACTCTCCCAATCAGTGTGATGCCCTACACAAAGTAAGCGCTCAATAAACAGGATTGACTGACTGACTGTGATGGACGCTCTGACCTTGTTCCTCTCGAGCCAAGACCTGAACATTTTCCATCGGGGCTGGAGAACCTCAAAATGGTTTGCTCAAGGAAAGGGGAAGACCCAAAAGCTTTGGGCGGTATGCCAAAGATTTCATTAAAGTAATAATAATAATGTTAAAACGCTCAATCGCCTTGCCCTATTCTACCTTAACCTCGCCGCTCTCCTACTACAACCCAGCCCACACACCTCACCCCTCTAACGCCAACCTACTCACTGTACCTCAGTCTCGACTATCTCGCCGCCGACCTCTCACCCACGTTCAGCCGCTGGCCTGGAACGCCCTCCCTCTTCATATCCCACGGTCTTCAAAGCCTTATTGAAAGCACATCTCCCCTAAGAAGCCGTTCCTAAGCCCCCATTTCCTCTTCTCCCACTCCCTTCCGTCACCCTCGCTCTTTGATTTGCAAACCTCATTTACCCCTCCCTCATCCCCACAGCACCTACGTACATATCCATATTATTTATTTATATTAACGTCCATCTCCTCACTGATTGATAACTGCGGTATTCATTTAGCGCTTTCTCTGCTAAGCGCCGGGGTAAATACAATATAATCAGATCGGACCCAGTTCCCGTCCCACATGTGGGCCTCACAGCCCAAGTAGGAGGGCGAACAGATCTTGAACGCCCATTTTATATCGTGGCCAATGAAGTAATAAACCATTAAGCCAATAAACCTAGATTTGGAGGACCATCTGGTTCCCAACAGAGATGAAAAAATCAACAGAGGTGAAAGATCACCTTGATAGGACCCACCAAGCAGTTCCCCGAGGCCCCGGGGCCGATTATCATCTCTCAGTCAATCAACCATCTTTATTGAGCATTTACTGTGTGCAGAGCACTGTGCTGAGCGCTTGAAAGAGGACAGTATAACAGAGTTGGTAACTTCATTCCCTGCCCACAATGAGTGTACTAGGGGAGATGTACCCAGAACACTATTCTCTTCCCTTCTTCCTCTTATTTTTTTACCATGTGTCAGGTGCTGTACTAAGCGCTGGGGTAGATACAAGCTAATCACGTTGGACACGGTCCCTGCCCCACATGGGGCTCACAGTCTTAATCCCCATCTTACAGATGAGGTAACTGAGGCACAGAGAAGTTAAGTGACTCTACCGAGGTCGCACAGCGGACAACTGGTGGGCCTGGGATGGGGCCTTCTGACCCCCAGGCCCAAGCTCTCTCCACCAGGCAAACGGCTTCTCAGAAGAATCTTTTCCTGAGATTCTGCTTCCCCGTGGGGTCCGGCTTCCTGATAATAATAATAACAACAACAATAACAAATGATTGTTGTGTGGCTCAGTGGAAAGAGCCCGGGCTTGGGAGTCAGAGGTCATGGGTTCGAATCCCCGCTCTGCCACTTGTCAGCTGTCTGACTTTGGGCAAGTCACTCCGCTTCTCTGGGCCTCAGTGACCTCATCTGTAAAATGGGGGTGAAGACTGCGAGCCTCCCGTGGGACAACCCGATCACCCTGTATCTGCCCCTGTGCTAAGAACAGTGCTCTGCACATAGTAAGCGCTTAACAAATACCAACATTATTATTACTATTATTATTATTAAAGCCGTCGAATCGTTTCCAATTCATAGCAACTTTATAGACTTTATCTATAGAGTTTTCTTGCTAAAAAATATAGACGTGGTTTACCATCGCTTTCGTCCACGCAGTAAAAACGTCTGTCTCTGCCGTCGGCTTCGATCAACATTTTGATCGCTCGATCATCCACCTTTGACTCTTTCCCATGTGATTGCTGCCCAGCGCAGGTGAATCAACTTTATCTGATGCTTAGTTTTAGACCTTTCCATTATGGGTAACCCTGGCCAGAGAATATCTCTCAATGGCAAAGCTCGAAGACTCACCGGCGTCCGCAAACTCTCCCGCCACGTTAAGGCACTGCTTCGCTAAGCGCTGGGGTAGAGAAAAGATATTCAGGTGGGACACAGTCCCTGCCCCACACGGAGTTCACAATCTAAGCAGGAGGGAGAACAGACATGGAAACCCCATTTTACCGATGAGGAAGCTGAGGCACGGAGAAGGGAACTGACTCGCCTAAGGTCACGCAGCAGATAAGTGGCGGGGTCGAGATTAGAACCCAGCTCATGCCCGGCTCATCTTCCTGCAGAAACGCTCTGGGCCTGTCACTCCCCTTCTTAAAAAGCTCCAGCGGTTGCCCGTCGACCTCCGCACGAAACAAAAACTTCTCACTCTAGGCTTCGAGGCTGTCCAACACTTTGCCCCTTCCTACCTCTCCTCCCTCCTCTCTTTCCACCGCCCACCCCGCACGCTCCGCTCCTCCGCCGCCCGCCTCCTCGCCGTCCCCCGGTCTCGCCCGTCCCGCCGTCGACCCCCGGGCCGCGTCCTCCCGCGGTCCCGGAACGCCCTCCCTCCTTGCCTCCGCCAGACTCATTCTCTTCCCCTCTTCAAAGCCCTACTGAGAGCTCACCTCCTCCGAGAGGCCTTCCCAGACTGAGCTCCCCCCTTTTCCCTCTGCTCCCTCTACCCCCCGCTTCACCTCTCCACAGCTAAACCCTCCTCTCCCCCCTTTCCTTCTGCTCCTCCCCCTCTCCCGTCCCACCCCCTCGGCGCCGTACCCGTCCGCTCGACTGTATATATCTTCATCGCCCTATTTATTTTGTTTAATGGGACGTTCATCACCCCGATTCTATTTAGTCGCCATCGGTTTTTACGAGATGTTCTTCCCCTCGACTCTATTTATTGCCACTGTCCTCGTCTACCCGTCTCCCCCGATCAGACCGTAAGCCCGTCGAAGGGCAGGGACAGTCTCTATCTGTTGCCGATTGGTACATTCGAAGCGCTTAGTACAGTACTCTGCACTTAGTAAGCTCTCAATAAATACTATTGAATGAATGAACCCAGGTTCTCTGACTCCCAGGCCTGTGGTCTTTTCTCTGCCACGCTGTTTCTGACGTTAGTTAAGACTTGCTACAGAGGAATGATGATGACGAGAGGAATCGGATATAATAATAATGTTGGTATTTGTCAAGCGCTTACTACGTGCAGAGCACTGTTCTAAGCGCTGGGGTAGACACAGGGGAATCAGGTTGTCCCACGTGGGGCTCACAGTTGATCCCCATTTTCCGGATGAGGGAACTGAGGCACAGAGAGGGGAAGTGACTTGCCCACAGTCGCACAGCTGCCGGCATTCGAACCCATGACCTCTGGCTCCCAAGCCCGGGCTCTTTCCGCTGAGCCACGAAACAACAACCACCTGATCCACGGGGCTGAGGGGCGAGGAGGAGGAGGGAGCAGGAGGGGGGAGGGGGCCTCTCACACTTAAGCAGCGTGGCTCAGTGGAAAGAGCCCGGGCTTTGGAGTCAGAGGTCATGGGTTCGAATCCCAGATCTGCCGCCTGTCAGCCGTGTGACTGCGGGCAAGTCACTTAACCTCTCTGTGCCTCGGTTCCCTCATCTGTGAAAATGGGGATGAAGACCGTGAGCCCCACGCGGGACCACCTCATTCCCCTGTGTCTACCCCAGCGCTTAGAACGGTGCTCGACACAAAGTAAGCGCTTAACAAATACCAACGTTATTATTATGTCCCAGAGGTGGTGACTGTTCCCTCTAGGAAAACATCCTCCAGGCCCGCTGAGGCTGACTATCCGGGGACTTTCCCCCCCCCCCCGAGACTGTAAGCTCGCTGTGGGCAGGGAATGTGTCCGCTTATTGTTGCACGCTTAGTACAGTGCTCTGCACACGGTAAGCGCTCGATAAATACCATCGAATGAATGTACGAATGACTCCGTCCAGTCCCACACTCACCTCGGCGGTGCCTCGAGTTGGAAGGATGAGGAAACAGCATGACGTAGTGGATAGAGCGTGGGCCTGGGAGTCAGAAGGTCATGAATATGATGGCATTTTTAGGTGCTTACTGTGTGCCAAGCACTGTTCTAAGCACGGGGGTAGATACGATAATAACGATAATAACGTTGGTATTTGTTAAGCGCTTACTATGCGCCGAGCACCGTTCTAGGCGCTGGGGGAGATACAGGGGAATCGGGTTGTCCCAGGAGGTTGTCACAGACTTAATCCCCATTTTAGAGATGAGGTGACTGAGGCACGGAGAAGTGAAGTGACTTGGCCAAAGTCACACAGCTGCCAAGTGGCTGAGCAGAGATTAGAACGACATCTGACTCCCAAGCCCGCGCTCTTTCCACTAAGCCACGTGTCATATGCTCATGGGTTCTGATCCTGGCTCTACCGTTTGTCTGCCGCATGGTCTTGGATAGGTCACTTCACTCTTTTGTGCCTCAGTTCCCTCGTCTGTAAAATGGAGATCGAGACTGTGAGGCCCATGTGGGACAGAGACTGTGTCCAACCCGACTGGCTTGTATCCACCCCAGCGCTGGCACACAGGTCGACAAATACCACAGTTATTGTCATTGATAATAATTATTACAGTAATGAAATATAATAGCATACATCATTATAAAATAATTTATATTATAATGCATTGAAATCTAATATTGTGTATTCTACATTATAAAATTTACTATTGCAATTATTAATGATAATTTTGGTATCTGTTAAGTGCTTACTATGTGCCGAGCAACGTTCTAAGCGCTGGGGTAGATACAGGGTCCTCACGGTCTTCATCCCCATTTTACGGATGAGGTCGCTGAGGCGCCGAGAAGTTAAGACACTTGCCCACAGTCACCCAGCTGGCAAGTGGCAGAGCTGGGATTCGAACCCATGACCTCTGACTCTCGAGCCCGGGCTCTCTCCACTGAGCCACGCTGTTTCCAGAACGCCAGCCACTAATGCTGGCCCTGCAGTCGATTCAATCAATTAGCCCGTCGGTAGAATATGTCAAGCGCTCACTGGGTGAGGAGCACTGTACCGAGCGATAGGGAGAGCACGGTACAATCAATGCGGTCGCCGCTATCCCTGACCTTAAAGAGCTTACGGTCTAGTGGGGGGGGGAGAGACATTGAAATGAATATTTTAGAGAGGGCAAAGAGCAGAGGATGAGGATATGTGAATTCCATTCATTCAATAGCATTGATTGAGCGCTTACTATGTGCAGAGCACTGTACTAAGCGCTTGGAATGGACAATTCGGCAACAGATAGCCCCGTCCGATGACGGGAATATAGGTGTGCTGTGAAACCACCGATGTTGCAGGGAGAGGGGGTAATCTGGATTCTTGCCCCTTGTCAGCTGCGTGACCGTGGGCAAGTCCCTTCACTTCTCTGCGCCTCAGTTCCCTCATCTGCAAAATGGGGATTAACCGGGAGCCTCACGTGGGACAACCTGATGACCCTGGATCTCCCCCAGCGCTTAGAACGGTGCTCTGCACAGAGTAAGCGCTTAACCGATACCGACATTATTATTAAAAATAGTAAGGATGATTTGTTAAGCGCTTACTTTGTGCTAAGCGCTTAGCTGAACGCCGGGATAGATACAGTGTAATCATGTCAGACACAGTCCCCGTTGCCCCACCCTCCACCCCCGGGGGGCTCACAGTCTAAGGTGAAGGGGAAAAAAAACCAGCCTCTTAGCCCCATTTTACAGATGAGGAAACTGAGGCACAGAGCATTAACGTGACTTTCCTCAGGCCACAGAGCAGGCGAGTAGCAGAGCCAAAATGAGAACCCAGATCTCCTGAATCCCAGATCCGTTCTCTTTCCACTAGACCACATTGCTTCAGCGTGGCTCAGTGGAAAGAGTCCGGGTTTGGGAGTCAGAGTTCATGGGTTCGAACCCCGGCTCCGCCCCTTGTCAGCTGGGTGACCGTGGGCGAGTCACTTCACTTCTCTGGGCCTCGGTTCCCTCATCTGGAAAATGGGGATTAACTGTGAGCCTCACGTGGGACGACCTGATTCCCCTGTGTCTCCCCCAGCGCTTAGAACGGTGCTCGGCACATAGTGAGCGCTTAACAGATACCAACGTTATTATTATTATTCTTGCCGCTTCTTTCACGCTGCTTCTGTGTTTTCTCCAAGCCCCCAGTACAGGTCTCTGCAGCCGATCGGTGCCCAGTAGATAAGGCTGATGACCAGCCGGTCGATCGTATTTACTGAACGCTTACTGCGTGTAGAGCGCTGTACTAAGCGCTTGGGAGGGTACAGTATAAACGTCTAAGCGATGACATTTTAGACCCAAACCAGATCCCTGCTCATCAACGTTTCTCTCCAGATAAAAAAGCAACCGACCTTTCTCCTTCCTATTAATCCGAAAGCTATCACCGTGGACGGAGAATTGTATCTGCTTCTTGTTATATCGTCCTCTCCCAAGCGCTCAGTAAACTGGTGGTATCTGATAAGCGCTTACTATGTGCAGAGCACCGTCCTAAGCGCTGGGGGATACGAGGTGATCAGGTTGTCCCACGTGGGGCTCACAGTTTGAATCCCCATTTTACAGATGAGGGAACCGAGGCCCAGAGAAGTTAAGAAGAGAAGCAGCGTGGCTCGGTGGAAAGAGCGAGGGCTTTGGGGTCGGAGGTCGTGAGTTCGAATCCCGGCTCTGCCCCTTGTCAGCTGTGTGACTGTGGGCGAGTCATTTCACTTCTCTGGGCCTCAGTTCCCTCGTCTGTAAAATGGAGATGAAGACTGTGAGCCCCACGTGGGCCGACCCGATTCCCCCGCGTCTCCCCCAGCGCTTAGAACGGTGCTCTGCACATAGTAAGCGCTTAACAAATACCAACGTTATTACTATTATCATTAAGTGACTTGCCCGAAGTCACACAGTGCTCTGCACACGGTAAGCGCTCGATAAATACGCTTGAACGAATGAACGTACGGCTAGATAGGCAGGCCCACTCTCCACCCCAGCGCTTAGAACGGTTGCTCTGCACATAGTAAGCGCTTAACAAATACCAACGTTATTATCCTCACTGAACGGAAAGGGATCTCGGACCGCAGAGCTCGCACTGGAACACGCTGAAAGCGTTCCTTCTTCGTAGCAAGTTAACGGTCCGATCGGACCGCAAGCCCGTCCGAGGGCAGGGACCGTCTCTATCTGTTGCCGATTTGTCCATTCCAAGCGCTCAGTCCGGTGCTCCGCACACAGTGAGCGCTCAATAAATACTATCGAATGAAGGAATAGGCGCCTCCTTCCACTTGAGTTCCCTCCCGCCCCTGCTAAAATTAGAATTCAATTAAATCATCCCTGGAAAGCCACCAGGGCCCGGCAGGCCACCAACCCTCCTGGCCGATTGCGGCGTGGGGAGGGTTATCGCCCCGAAAGGAAGCGAGGGAAAAGTCGAGCGTGTTTCAACAGAGTCAGCTTCTCCTCCGTCCCTCCCCCCCGTCCCCTTCACCGGCCCAAAAGCCATTTCCCGGAGAAGGGGATGGATCGGCAACGTTGGGCCCTCTCCCCCGACTACCTGCCTCGACCCGCACCGTTGCTCGAAGGGTAACATCCAGTGAGGTCACCGTCGGGCGCGACGGGGCTTTAACCTTCACTCTTGCGCGTTTCCCGAGTGAACCGCGGCGCTCTCCGCGTTCGATCCGGGCAGCCGGCGGGAACGGGCCGGCCGCCGGGGCGTGACCCAGTTCTGAGGTCGCGTTTGCCGTGGGCACCCGAGGAGATCCCAAGAGAGGCGACGTCCGGGGCCGTTCCTACCGCCGAGGACCGGTGACCGGATGGGACGGGCCCGGGCGAGAGGCTTGAGATTTCTTCACGGGGATGGGTGGGTGATGCCGACGAACCGGTCCCCGGAAACGGCTCGAATCGCGAGGCGGACCCCGGAAGGCTCACCCCATCACACCCTCCCTTCCCGTCAAAGCCAGCACAAAGTGGATCGTATTTACGGAGCGCTTCTGTGTGCAGAGCACGCCGCACCAAGCGCTTGGGAGAGTACGGCGGAACAATAAACAGACGCATTCCCTCCCCACGGCGGCGTGGCCTAGCGGCGAGAGCACGACGGGCCTGAGAGACAGAGGACCCGGTTCTAATTCCCGACCTGCCATTCGCTTGCCGTGTGACCTTGGGCCAGTCGCTTGACCTCTCTGCACCTCAGTTTCCCCAACTGTAAAATAGGGATTTAATACTTGTTCTCCCTCCTACTTAGACTGTGAACTCCAGGTGGGAAAGGGACTCTGTCTGACCTTATCAACTTGTATCTACCCAGAGTTTAGAACAGCGCTGGACACACAGTAAGCGTTTGAGTCTCGTCCCATGCCGTCGGGTCGTCTCCGGCCCATAGCGACTCCGCCTCCATCCGCGATCGTTCCGGGAGTGGATCCCGAGAATTTCCTTGGTAAAAAGAAGAGAACGGTTTACCGTCGCCTCTTTCCGCACGGTGAACTTGAGGCTCCGCCCTCCACTGTCTCCCGTGCCGCCGTCGCCCAGCACGGGTGAGTTCTGACTCGTAGCAGATGGCCGTCCGCTCGCCAGCCACTGGCCGAGCTAGGAATGGGACGGACGGGCCTCCGCTTGACTCTCCCTCCCGTAGCCGAGACTGGAAGAGGACTGGAAACTCTCCAGGTGCCGCCTGAGAGGGGAAAACACTTTAGTACCGTTAAAAAAACAACAACATCTTAAGCCCTCAGAAGAGTTAGACCGCATCGCGGGCCCCGTACGTTATCGCCCAGACATTGCGGTGAGGTCAGTCGGTCGATCTATCGTATCGACTGAGGACTGGCTATGTACAGAGCACCGCGCTGAGTGGTTGGGAGAGCACCGTCATGGCCGACTGGCAAGACCACAGCCTCAAAAGTCAGTAGACGTGAGTTCTAATCCCAGCTCTGCCACTTGACGATGAGGAGGAGGAGGATGAAGGTATTTGTTAAGCGCTTACTACGTGCCGAGCACTGTTCTGAGCTCTGAGGGAGATACAGAGTAATCAGGTTGCCCCACGTGGGCTCACGTGCCCAATCCCCGTTTTACGGATGAGGTCACTGAGGCACGGAGAAGTTAAATGCATTGCCCAAGGTCACACAGCAAACGATAATAATAATAAGGTCGGTATCTGTTAAGCGCTCACTATGTGCCGAGCACTGTTCTAAGCTCTGAGGGAGGTACAGAGTAATCAGGTTGCCCCACGTGGGCTCACGTTCTTAACCCCCGTTTTACGGATGAGGTCACTGAGGCACGGAGAAGTTAAATACCTTGCCCAAGGTCACACAGCAAACGATAATAATAATAATAACGTCGGTACCTGTTAAGCGCTCACTATGTGCCGAGCACTGTTCTAAGCGCTGGGGTAGGTACAGAGTAATCAGGTTGCCCCACGTGGGCTCACGTTCTTCATCCCCGTTTTACAGCTGGGGTCACTGAGGCACGGAGAAGTTAAGTACCTTGCCCAAGGTCACACAGCAAACAATAATAATGTTGGTATTCGTTCAGCGCTCACTATGTGCAGAGCACTGTTCTAAGCGCTGGGGTAGATAAAGGGTCATCAGGTTGTCCCTCGTGAGGCTCACAGTTCATCCCCATTTTACAGATGAGGTCACTGAGGCCCAGAGAAGCGAAGCGACTCGCCCACAGTCCCGCAGCCGACAAGTGGCAGAGCCGGGAGTCGAACCCACGACCTCTGACTCCGAAGCCCGGGCTCTTTCCGCTGAGCCACGCAGAGCCGCGATTGGAACCCATATCCTCCGAGTCCCGGCCATATGCTCTTGCCACTAAGCCACGCTGCTTCTCTACCCTTCACTTCACTCGTCTACTCTTCTTCTCTTCACTCGTCTACCGTGTGACCTGGGACAAGTCACTTCACTTCTCTGTGCCTCAGTTACCCCATCTGTAAAATGGGGATTAAGACCGTGAGCCCCATGTGGGACGGGGACTGTGTCCAAGGTGATTGCTTTGTATCAACCCCAGCACTTAGAACGGTGCTTGGCACACAGTAAGCGCTTAACGAATGACATAATTATTATTATTACAGCACATCTGTAAACAGACACATTTCCTGCCCACAGTGAGCTTAGAGTCTAGAGGGGGAGACAGACACAAGTAGAAATAAATACATTACAGCGATGTACTGTCTGTCCGTCTCCCCCGATCAGACCGTAAGCCCGTCAGAGGGCAGGGACCGTCTCCATCTGTTGCCGACTTGTCCCATTCCAAGCGCTCAGTACAGTGCTCTGCACATAGTAAGCGCTCGATAAATACTACTGAATGAATGAATAAGAGCTGTGGGTCTAAGAGGGAGGATGAATGAAGGGAGCAAGTCAGGGCGACACAGAAGGGAATGGGAGAAGAGGGAAGGAGGGCTCAGTCAGGGAAGGCCTCTCGGAGGAGATGGACCTTCAGTAAGGCTTTGGGGGCGGGGAGAGCAATTTGGAAGCACCCGGGAGGGGCGGCGAGGGAGACCGTCTCGATAAATGGATATCGACGGGAGCCCCGGGCGTCCCGGTGAGGACCGACGAATCCGGGCCGCTCGTCGAGCGGCTCCGCCATCTTGGCTCTTGAGAGCCAGCGGGTCGGCGGGGCGAGCTCCGCGCAGCTGCGGACGACGATGGGGGTGGAAAGGATGAGCCCGGGCTTTCATCCCGGAGATCCCCACGGGGGGGAACGGTCTCATCGGACCGGAGCCGCACCTCCGAGCCACCCGGGTGTCGGGTTCGCGCTGAACGACGCTCTTGGCCCTGGGCGCTTACGTAAGGTTTGACGTCTTCAAAGCCTTTTCCGAACATGAAACGATTAGTCACTAACCATTGGGTTTTACAACGGGCCCTTCAAGGTTCTCCGAGGCCCCCGTTCCTGTGGTCCCGGCTCGCCGGCGTGGGCGTCCTGGGTCGGGGCCACCCAATCCGCCCCAAGGGAGGAGAGAATGGAATTGAGCTGGAAGCCCGGCTTTCTTTCTTTCTTTCTTTCTTTCTTTTGGCATGGGGTGCTCCTCCTCTGCTCGGCGAGGGCTGCACAACAGCTCCTTCATCCCCCGCCCCCCGATAATCTGCTCGCGAAAGGCTGCTTTGTTCACCGTTCTGGCAGGAGCGGAGAGAAAAGAGGTCGCCCTGAGCCGGATCGGGGAGGAATTGAACTCACCCCGCTGGGGAACGCTCCCGTGGTGACCGCTGGCTGTGTCTTTTTTCAGGTGAAGAAGCAAGAAAACATGGCGCCCGTTGGGGAGTGCAAATGGACCTCCCTGCTTCCCTTCTTGGTGGTAAGCCTTCCCCGATGCCTACGCCCCCATCTCCATCTTCCGTCCGCTCGCACCGAGGATTCCCCTCCCGGTTGATGACCGGCCCGTAGGTCTTCTCCGGGCCTCGGTTTTCTCATCTGCAAAACGGGGGTCCGGTACCCGTTGGCCCGCCCGCTTAGACCGGGAGCCCCACGTGGAAGGGGAACAGTGGTCCGATACGCTTTTCCCGTATCTGCCGCAGTGCTCGGTACAGTGCTTCGGCGCGTCGTAAGGATTGACGAATCACTGTTATTTACGGTTTGGAAGATCTGTCAGGAGTCCATCCTAGTTTTCCCCGGAGTCAGTGGCAGTTGGGATTGGAGAGGAGGGAGGTGACACCACCTCAACCCCAACCCCGACGGTTACGGAACTCTCGTGCTCCGCAGCTGAATCCCAGGCCATGGAATAATAATGATAATAACAATGTCGGTATTTGTTAAGCGCTTACCATGTGCCGAGCACTGTTCTAGGCCCCGGGGGAGATACAGGGTCATCAGGTCGTCCCACGTGAGGCTCGCGGTTAATCCCCATTTTCCAGACGAGGGAACTGAGGCCCAGAGAAGTGAAGTGACTTGCCCCCGGTCACACAGCTGACGAGCGGCAGAGCTGGAAGGAACCAGATAATCATAATTATCATCACGGTATTTCTCAAGTGCTTACCATGTGCCAGGCACTGTACTAAACACCGGGGTGGAGACGAGCAAATCGGGTTGGACACAGTCCTTGTCCCACGCGGGGCTCACGGTCTCAATCCCCAGTCGACCGATGAGGGAACTGAAGCGCGCAGAAGTGAAGTGACTTGCCCACGGTCACACAGCTGACAGGAGTAAGATAATAATTAGGCTATCTGTTAAGAGCTTACTATGTGCCAAGCACTGTTCTAAGCACTAGGGTAGATACAAGGTAAGCTGGCTGTCCCACGTGGGGCTCACACTGTGGGCAGGTCCCTTCACTTCTCAGTGCCTCAGTGACCTCATCTGGAAAATGGGGATTAAAACTGTGAGCCCCGCGTGGGACAACCCGATTCCTCTGCGTCTGCCCCAGCGCTTAGAACAGTGCCCGGCGCATAGTAAGCGCTTAACAAATACCAACATTATTGTTATTATTAATCCCCATCTGACAGATGAGGGAACTGAGACACACAGAGGTTAAGCGACTCGCCCAAGGTCGCACAGCAGACAAGCGGTGGAGCCGAGATTGGGACCCAAGACCTTCTGACTCCCAGGCCCCGTGCTCTAGCCACTAGGCCCCGTTGCTTCTCTAATACCATCCTTGGCCTCGCGGCGGAGATTTATAATAATAATTATTATTACAGTACTTGTTAAAAGCTTACTATGTGCCAAGCACTGTTCCAAGCACTGAGGTAGGTACGGATTGATCAGGTTGGACACAGTCCCTGTCCCACATGGGGCTCACACTCTGAATCCCCATTTTACAGGTGAGGTAACCGAGGCACGGAGAAGTGCGGGTCATTCCATAGCATTCATTGAGCGCTTCCCGTGTGCAGAGCACCGTACTAAGCGCTTGGGATGGACAAATGGGTAACAGATAGAGACGGTCCCCGCCCTCTGACGGGCTTACGGTCTACCCAAGGTCACACGGCAGACGCGTAGAGGAGCCGGGATTAAAATCCGGGTCCTTCTGAATCCCGGGCCTGTGCGCTATTCAGTAAGCCACGCTTGCTCCTCTAGATTTCTCCTTCCTGCAGTTACCCCGCTACGTGACTGGCGCTTTCTCCACAGGCTGAAAGGTGAATCGGGCGACGAGGTGACTGCGGGGAGGGAGAATGATAATGTTGCTATTTATCAAGCGCCGACTACGTGCCGAGCACCGTTCTAAGCACTGGGGGGGGGAGATCCGGGGTCATCAGGCTGTCCCACGTGAGGCTCCCAGTCTTCATCCCCATTTTCCAGATGAGGGAACTGAGGCCCAGAGAAGTGAAGTGACTTGCCCACGGTCACACGCACTCTACTGAGTGCTGCGGGAGACGGAGGAAAGTTGTACATTCCAAGCGCTTAGGACAGTGCTCTGCGCACAGTAATACAATTCCCTCACCCCGCACGCCACTCCAAGGGGGGGGTCTTAAGCTTGCCTCGGTGAAATGAGCCAGTCTGGGTCATCAGGGAGGAAGATTCCCTGAAAGAAAAAGAAGCTGTCATCTGAGCTAAAGGAGAAAGGAAGAAGGAGTGCCGAGAATAATGATGTTGGTATCTGTTAAGCGCTTACTATGCGCCGAGCACCGTTCTAAGCGCTGGGGGAGATACAGGGCCATCGGCTTGTCCCGCGTGAGGCTCACGGTTAATCCCCATTTTACAGATGAGGTCACTGAGGCCCAGAGAAGTGAAGTGACTTGCTCACAGTCGCCAAGCTGGCAAGCGGCAGAGCCGGGATCCGAACCCATGACCTCTGACTCCCGAGCCCGGGCTCTTTCCACTGAGCCACGCTGCTTCGGGGCCACCTGTGGCTAGAGATCGGGGGCCTGGGAATCAGAAGGACCTGGCTTCTAATCCCAGCTCCGCTATTTGTCTGCTCTCTTACCTTCACTTCTTTGTACCTCCGTTATTATAATAACGTTGGTATTTTCTGAGCGCTTACTAGGTGCAGAGCCGTGTTCTAAGCGCCGGGGGAGATACAGGTCGTCCCACGTGAGGCTCACGGCTAATCCCCATTTTCCACGTGAGGTCACTGAGGCCCAGAGAAGTGAAGTGACTCGCCCACAGTCCCACAACTGACAACAGCAGAGCCGGGATTGGAACCCATGACCTCTGACTCCCAAGCCCGGGCTCTCTCTCCACTCCTCCTCATCTGTAAAATGGGGATTCATTCATTCATTCATTCATTCATTCAATAGTATTTATCGAGCGCTTACTATGTGCAGAGCACCGTACTAAGCGCTTGGAGTGAACAAGTGGGCAACAGATAGAGACGGTCCCCGCCGTCTGACGGGCTTACGGTCTGATCGGGGGAGACGGACGGACGAGAACGATGATTTATGAGGCCCGGGGGTCCCGGGCCTGTATCCAACCTGATTAGCCTCTATCTACCCCAGCGCTTAGTACGGTGACTGCCACATAGTGAGCCCTTAACAAATACCATTTAAAAAAAAAGTGAAAATCTCCAGGCTCTAGACTCCCGGGGATTAACGGATTTCCAGAGAGGCGGCCGGTCTGGGTGGGCGAAGGTACCCGTCCTCCTCCCTCCTCCTCGGGGGGAGAACGTCCCGGGATTGGAAAGAGAATGCGGGGGCCCCGACATCCAACGTCGGCTCTGTGGCGACAGGTGTCTCTGATGTTCACGGCGCGGGCGGAATATTCCAACTGTGGAGAGAATGAATACTACAACCAGACGACCGGCATGTGTCACGGCTGCCCGCAGTGTGAGCCGGGAGAGGAACCCTATATGGTAAGTCCCGCCTTTCCTCTTTCTCCCATTTTCCCTGGCCGGACCCCCGACGGCATCCCAGCTAGTCTCCCCGTCTAGACCGTGAGCTCGTCGTGGACAGGGACGGCGACTACCAACTCCGTCTGTACTCTCTCGAGCGTGAGTGCTCAGTAAATACCATCGACCGATCGATCGATCCGTCGGTGGGCGCCAGCTGCGAAGTCATGGCCCGGAGGGGAAAATTGGCCCCAGGAATTAGCTGACCCTCCGCCTGCGTATTAACAGATAAGTACGCAAATACACACGTGCACACACACACGCTCATCCCCCACTTGCCGTGTCAACATTTCCATGCCACCTAAGGATTTTAGAACTCCCCTCCTCCGTCGGGAAGCGGCGTGGCTCAGCGGAAGGAGCCCGGGCTTGGGAGTCAGAGGGCACGGGTTCGAATCCCGGCTCCGCCACTTGTCAGCTGGGTGACTGTGGGCGAGTCACTTCACTCCTCTGTGCCTCGGTTACCTCATCTGTGAAAATGGGGATTAAGACCGTGAGCCTGACGTGGGACAACCCGACGACCCTCTATCTCCCCCGGCGCGTAGAACAGTGCTCTGCACATGGTAAGCGCTTAACAAATACCAACGTTGTTATTATCATTAGTATTGATGTATATTGCTTGTATCCACTCCAGCACGGAGTACAGTGCCCGGCACATAGTGAGCACTTAACAAATACTGTAATTACTGTTATTATTATTATTATTACATAGCAATATAGTCTATTACTTCCTCCTATCTGTAATAGAAGGTTAATTTTACAGTCTGTCTCCTCTGCTAGTTTGGAAACTCTTTGAGGGCAAGGATCGAGTCTGCTGACTCTATTGCATCGTACTTTCCCAAGCTCTTAGTACAATGCTCTGGTCATGGCAGGTATTCAGTAAATACGATCGACTGATTGATCGATATCTAGGCACCCGCGTTAACTGATTAATACACAGACACCGTTCACAGATACCGTGACTTGGAGGTTGTGTTTTTATTCCTCCTGGAGACTGTATACTCCCTTTGGGCAGGGAACATGTCTACAAACCCTACTGTAATATTCTTTCCTAAGCACCTAGTCCGCAGAGAGTAAGCACTCAATAAATACCATTAATAATAATGTCGGTATTTGTTAAGCGCTTACTATGTGCGGAGCACTGTTCTAAGCGCTGGGGGAGATACAGGGGAATGAGGTTGTCCCACGTGAGGCTCAGAGTCTTCATCCCCATTTTACAGATGAGGGAACCGAGGTACAGAAAAGTGAAGTGACTCGCCCACAGGCACACAGCTGACAAGGGGCAGAGTCGGGATGCGAACCCATGACCTCTGACTCCCAAGCCCGGGCTCTTTCCACTGAGCCATGCTGCTTCTCTAATAAATGGTGGTATCTGTTAAGCGCCTACTATGCGCACACCACTGTTCTAAGCGCTGGGGGATACAAGGCGATCAGGTTGTCCCACGTGGGGCTCACGGTTTTAATCCCCACTTTCCAGATGAGGTCACTGAGGCACAGCCAAGTGACCCGCCCACAGTCACCCGGCTGACAAGGGGCAGAGCCGGGAGTCGAACCCACGACCTCTGACTCCCAAGCCCGGGCTCTTCCCACTGAGCCACGCCGCTTCTCTATTTTGATTTGATTAAGGAAAATTCACACTCTAGTTCTCATCCATTCTGCTGTTGAGTGAGAATGCCCACAAGTAATTTCTTCCAGTCGGTCAGTCGACTGTATTTATTGAGTGTTCACCATGTGCAGCGCACACAGAGAGTACAACGTAACGGAACTGGTAGCCACGTTCCCTGCCCACAGTGAGCTTAGAGTCTAGAGCCCGCCACGTTCAAACAGGTTCACTTTACGATTCCTTAGCAACCTTCTACCCGAAAGTTCATAATGGAAACAACATAGTAGCTCAGGACTGAGTATATAATGAGCTGTTTTCTCTTTTAATAATGATGTTGGTATTTGTTAAGCGCTTACTGTGTGCAGAGCACTGTTCTAAGCGCTGGGGGCTACAGGGTAATCAGCTGGTCCCACGTGAGGCTCACAGCCGATCCCCATTTTCCAGATGAGGGAACCGAGGCCCAGAGAAGTGAAGTGACCCGCCCACGGTCACCCAGCCGACAAGGGGCGGAGCCGGGAGTCGAACCCATGACCTCTGACTCCGAAGCCCGGGCTCTTTCCGCCGAGCCACGCCGAAGATGACGCCGTTAGTAGGACATATATTCATCCCGTGGCGATCACACTGATCTCCTGGAAAAGCCAGGCATCGAGAGGCAGTGACTTGGAAGGCTGGCAAGAAGTCGAATCTTTTGTAATTTCCTCTGCACATACCCAAGTCCTGTTCGGTTTTCGGCCACGGAGCTTCTCTGAGTCCATCTCAATTCCTGGATGGGCAAGGACAGACTAGGTGTAAAGCCCCGCTGCAATTCATTTAACGAGCATGTCCACCCTCTACAGCGAGCGTGGCTCAGTGGAAAGAGCAAGGGATCGGGAGTCAGAGATCATGGGTTCGAATCCCGGCTCCGCCCCTTGTCGGCTGTGCGACTGTGGGCGAGTCACATGACGTCTCCGGGCCTCCGTTCCCTCATCTGGAAAATGGGGACGAAGACCGGGAGCCTCACGGGGGACAACCCGACCACCCTGTATCTACCCCAGCACTTAGAACAGTGCTCTGCACATAGTAAGGGCTTAAGAAATAGCAACATTATTATTATTATCAAACCGAAACTCCTCACCATTGGTTTTAAAGCAGTCGATCCCCTTGCCCCCTCCTACCTCAATGCACCGGGTCCTACTACAACCCAGCCCGCGTACTTCACTCCTCTATCTCTAGCCTTCTCGCTGTACCTCCATCTCATCTATCTCGTTGCCAACCTCTCGCCCACATCCCGCCTCTGGCCGGGAACTCCTTCCCCCCCTCATATCTGACAGGCAATCGCTCTCCTTCAAGGCCTTATCGAAGGCCCATCTCCTCCAACAGGCCTTCCCTAAGTCCTCCTTTCCTCTTCTCCCGCTCACTCCCTTCCGCGTCGCCCTGACTCGCTCCCTTACATTCATGTCTTTCTTCCCCTCTAGACTGTCCACTCGCTGTACGCGGGCCATGTGTCTGCTCATTCAAGCGTTTAGGACAGTGCTCTGCACACAGTTAGCACTCGATAAATGGGATCGACTGACTCGATTGACCCTGCTGCAGAGAGGGCAGGCTGGTCCACCACGATGATGAAGCCGAGTCTTCGGCAGACTCAATTTTGCTCCTGGACAGGACCGTCTCCTTCGTTATTATTATTATTACTATTAAGAGCCGTCGAGTTGTTTCCGATTCATAGAGACTCCGTGGGTGTACGTTCTCCTGAACGTCCCGTCCTCTGCCATAATCCGCAACCTTTCTAACGGTTCTTCCGTTATCGTTGTTTTGGTCTCCGTCCATCTAGCTGCCGATCTGCCTCTTCCACGCTTTCCCTGGACTTTTCTTAGCATTAGTGTCTTCTCCAGAGAATTAGTCCTCCCGATTATGTGCCCAAAATATGCGGAGACAAGTCATTTGGCCTTCCGAAGACCATTTTCCTTTAATTTGCTCTAAAATCCATTTGTTTGTCTTTCGGGCCGTCCGCGGTATTAGCAAAAGCCTTCTCCAACACCACATTTCAAAAGAATCGATGTTCTTTCTATCCTGTCCTTCTCACTGTCCGTCTCCTTCATAAAGGGCCTTAAAAAATAAACTCCACACTCGTCTACCCTCCTTCCCCAGAGCAATCAAAGCTCTTTCCAAAGGAGCATCCATTAAAAGCTGGGGTCCGAGGCCTAACTTGGCAGATGGATCACTCCGCACGCAGGACTCCCCGTTCCCCGGCTGCCCCATCGGTTAAGGATGGGGCCCGGGGCCCAGTCTCGCTTCACGACTTAGGCTGCAGAGGGGACAGGTTGGTCCGTCGCGATAATGAGACCGAGGATTTTTTCACGTGGGCGGTTCCTCCGACCCAGAGAGAGGAGGGAGAGAGAGAGAGGCAGAAAGAGAGACAGGAAGAGAAAGAGAGAGCGCACCCAGCCCCATTTGAGAGTTTGTGATTGCCACGAGCGATCAGATTACGCCCTCCTGCGTCACCCTGACTTGCTCCCTTGGCTCTTCCCCCCTCTCCCCACCCCATAGCACTCACGTCTATATCCGTAATTTTATTTATTTACGTCGACGTCTGTTCACTTGTATTGATGTCTGTCTCCCCCCTCTAGCCTGGGAGCTCATTGTGGGCAGGGATTGTCACTCTTTATTGCTATATTGTACTTTCCCAAGCGGCTAGTACAGTGCTCTGTACGCAGTAAGCGCTCGATAAATACGATCGAATGAATGAATCGGAGCCCTACTTGACAACAGTAACAGCGTTGGCATTCGTTAAGCGCTTACAAATGTGCAGAGCGCCGTTCTAAGCGCTGGGGGAGATACGGGGTCATCAGGTTGTCCCACGTGAGGCTCACAGTCGTAATGCCCATCTCACAGATGAGGTCACTGAGGCCCAGAGAAGTGAAGTGACTTGCCCACAGTCACCCAGCTGACGAGTGGCAGAGCCGGGATACTTAAGAGCTGGCATGGGAACTGAGGACCCTGCAGAAGCGGTGGGTGGGAAGAGAGAAGGCCCGGGGGTCGGGTTAGCTGAGGCGGAACACGCTTCCCGAATCACGGAGAGGGAGCACGGGGCTTCACGGGGGGGCTACACGAGGGGCAACACGCTACCTGAGCCAAGGAGAGGGAGCGCGAGGCATCCCGGGCCCATCCCCGGCTGACCGTCCCCCCGTGTTATTCCATCCCAGACGTGTGGCTACGGCACCAAAGATGAGGACTACGGCTGTGTCCCCTGCCCTTCCGAGAAGTTCTCGAAGGGAGGCTACCAGATCTGCAGGCGCCACAAAGACTGCGAGGGCTTCTTCCGGGCCACCGTCCTGACGCCGGGCGACACTGAGAATGACGCAGAATGCGGGCCTTGTCTCCCCGGGTAAGTACCCGACGAGCTTGAGGGCAGGGGTCGGCTCTCCCTCTACACTTTAGAGTCACCGTGGGCGGGGACCGTCACTCTGTCAGTCGATCGTACTTAGATTGGACGGAGCACGGGTCAGCAGGTCCTGGGTTCTAATCCCGGCCCCGGCCACGGCGTAATAGTAACGGCGGTGTTTGTTAAGCGCTTCCTATGGGCAAAGCACCGTTCTGAGCGCTGGGGGGATACGAGGTGATCAGGTTGTCCCCCGGGGGGCTCACACGCTTAGTCCCCATTTTACAGATGAGGTCACCGAGGCACCGAGAAGTGACTTGCCCAGAATCGCACAGCAGAGAAGTGGCGGAGCCGGGATTGGAACCCATGACCTCTGACTCCCAGGCCCGGGCTCTTTCCGGATATGTGACCTAGGGCAAGTCACTTCACTTCTCTGTGCCTCGCTTACCTCATCTCTAAATTGGGGATAAGGGTGTGAGCCCCACGTGGGACAAGGACTGTGTCCAATCTGATTCACTTGTATCTACCCCAGCACTTAGAACAGTGCTCGGCACATAGTGAGCGCTTAACAAGTACTATTATTATTATTAATAATAATAATAATGTTGGTATCTGTTAAGCACTCACTATGCGCCGAGCACTGTTCTAAAGCGCTGGGGTAGACACAGGGGAATCCAGATTGTCCCACGCGAGGCTCACAGTCTTCTTGCCCATTTTACAGATGAGGGACCTGAGGCCCAGAGAAGTGCAGTGACTTGTCCACAGTCACACAGCTGACAAGTGGCAGAGCCGGGGTTCGAACCCACGACCTCTGACTCCCAAGCCCGTGAGCTTTCCACTGCTTGCTGTGTGCTGAGCACTGTACTGAGCGCTCAACATACAACAATAGAGCAGACACATTCCCTGCCCATAACGAGCTTACAGTCAAGAGGGGGAGACAGACATTAATATAATAAATCAATTTCAGATGTGTACATAAGTGCTGCGGAGCTGGGAGGAGGGATGAGAAAAGGGAGCAAGTCAGGGTGACACAGAATATAATGTTGTTATAGTGCACTCTCCCAGGCGCCTAGCTCAGTGCTCTGCACACAGTAACAGCTCAATAAATACCATTGATTGATTGATAGTAACTCAGTAGTACTCTCCCAAGAGCTTAGGATAATAATCATCATGGTGGTATTTGTTAAGCGCTTACTACGCGCAAACCTCTGTTCTAAGCGCCGGGGGATACCAGGTGATCAGGTTGTCCCACGTGGGGCTCACAGTTTTAATCCCCATTTTCCAGATGAGGGAACTGAGGCCCAGAGAAGTGAAGCGACTTGCCCAAAGTCACCCAGCTGGCGAGCGGCGGGGCCGGGATTAGAACCCACGACCTCTGACTCCCAAGCCCGGGCTCTTTCCACTGAGCCACGCTGGATAGTGCTCTGCACACCGTAACGGCTCAATAAATGTCACTGATTGATCGACTGATCGTTACTAACTCTACAGTACCCTCCCAAGCGCTTGGTACGGTGCTCTGCACACGGTAAGCGCTCAATAAATACCACTGATGGATAGGCTGGACATTTCCTCTGAGGTCACTTGCCTGAGGCTTCTGGCAGAACGGTCGCTTCTCGGAGAGTCGGACCTGGTGGAACGTTAAATGGCCGAGGCCCCGGTCCTTCCTTCCTTCCGTGAGATCTCAAGCACGACGGCCTTGGCCGGGGGACGGTAATTGAGAGCATTTTTACACGAGCGACTAGGGAGTGGTAAACCTAGCGGTGCTTATTCATTCATTCAATAGTATCTATTGAGCGCCTACTATGTGCAGAGCACTGTATTAAGCGCTTGGAACGGACACATCGATAACAGAGACAGTCCCTGCCCTCTGACGGGCTGACGGTCGAATCGGGGGAGACGGACGGACAAGAACGAAGGGCAATAGACTGGGAGCCCGTCACTGGGCAGGGATTCTCCCTATCTGTTGCCGAATTGTACATTCCAAGCGCTTAGTACAGTGCTCTGCGCTATCGAATGAATATTCATTCATTCAATAGCATTTATTGAGCGCTTACTATGTGCACAGCACTGTACTAAGCACTTGGAACGGTCAATTCGGCAACAGATAGAGTCAATCCCTGCCCATCGACGGGCTTACGGTCTAATCGGGGGAGACAGAGGGACAAGAACAAGACAACTTGATCGCAATAAATAGAAGCGGGGGGATGTACACCTCATTAACAAAATAAATAGGGTGATAAAAATATAGACAAATGAGCACAGTGCTGAGGGGAGGGGAAGGGAGAGGGGGAGGAGCAGAGGGAAATAGTAAGTGCTCAATAAATGCTATTGAACGAACGAACGAATGACTTACAATAGAAAACGTCTGGAGGGAGGAAACCCTGCCTGCTTTCAGTCTGAAAATGTCTCCTTTCAAGAAAGTGGATAATAATGTTGGTATCTGTTAAGCGCTTACTATGTGCAGAGCACTGTTCTAAGCGCTGGGGTATATAGGGTGATCAGGTTGTCCCACATTCATTCATTCATTCAATAGTATTTATTGAGCGCTTACTATGTGCAGAGCACTGTACTAAGCGCTTGGAACGGACAAATCGGTCACAGATAGAGACGGTCCCTGCCCTCTGACGGGCTCACGGTCTAATGGGCGGAGGCGGACAGACGAGAACAATGGCGATAAATAGAATCGCGGGGATGAACATCTCATTAAAACAATAGGAAATAAATAGAATCGAGAGCAAATAAATAGAATCAAGAATAAATAGACTCAAGACAATATTAATAATATAATAATAATAATAATAACGTTGGTATTTGTTAAGCGCTTCCTGTGTGCAGAGCACTGTTCTAAGCGCTGGGGGAGATACACAGGGGAATCAGGTTGTCCCGCGTGAGGCTCACAGTTCATCCCCATTTTCCAGATGAGGTAACTGAGGCCCAGAGAAGTGAAGTGACTCGCCCACAGCCACACAGCTGACAAGTGGCAGAGCCGGGAGTCAAACCCATAACAATAACAACAATAGAATCGAGATCCAATATTAGCCACTATAATAGCCAAAATCCCAGCTCCCTTTCGACTCCTGAATGCTTTAGATGGCATTTCTCTTTGCCGTCTTGTATTTTCACATCTTCACTTTCAGGGGAGAGGAGCCTCAAGGATTCTTACGGTCAAGGCCCTTAGGTTTTCAACAATTTCCACCCAAGATGACACAGAGTCTTGCCTCGGCGGTTCCACGTCCCCCTGCTGTCTTCGCCGCCGAGGTGGGGGAGCATATTTGATGTCTCATGAAAGCACCCGCCCTTTTCCCTTAGACAGTGTGGACAGGAGTAAAATGAAAGTAATAATTTTTAAAATCAAAGTATTTTAAGGACTTCATATATACCAATAATAATAATAATAATAATAACTGTGGTATCTGTTAAGTGCTTACTACGTGCCAGGCACTGTACCAGGAGCTGGGGTGGACACAGGCAAGTCGGAATGGACACGGTCCCTGTCCTGAATGGGGCTCAGTGTCTTAAACCCCATTTGATCTTAATCCCCATTTGATCTTAATCCCCATTTTACAGATGAGGGAACTGAGGCACGGAGAGCTGAAGTGAAGTGAGCGAAGTGAGTGAAGTGAAGCCGAGCTGAACTCAGCAGACAAGTGGCGGAGCCGGGATTAGAACTCATGACCCTGTGACTCCCAGGCCCGTGTTCTATCCACTACATCATGCTGCACCAGAGACTAGGGGAGTTACAAGAAAACTGGTCAGACGTGAACCCTATCCCCCGCAGGGCTCGCAATCTATGAGAGAGAGAGAGAGAGAGAGAGAGCAGGTCTAGTATCCCCAGTTTACAGCTGGGGAAACTGAGGCACGGGACGGTTAAGCAACTTGCAGATCCGGAGCAGCAACTTAGCTTAGTGGATCGATTTCGGGCCTGGGAGTCAGAAGGACCTGGGTTTCGATCCCAGCTCCGCCCCTTGTCCACTGCGTGACCTTGGACCAGTCATCCAATCATCTGTGCCTCAGTTCCCTCATCCGTAAAATGGGGATTAACACTGGGAGCCCCATGTGGGACAGGGACTGTGTCCAACCTGATTAGCTTGCCTCTACTCTAGTACGCAGTACAGTGCCTGGCATATAGTGAGCGCTTAACAAATACCCAGGGAAAAAAAGGATCCACTAACGACGTCGGGTGCGGCTTGCCCCAAGGGAAGCCTCCCAGTCTTGACCCTCCCCCAGGCTCCGAGTTTCCAGAACCCAATTTTCCTGTCCCGTGAATGTTGCTGCGAAGATTTCATAGCGTTTTCGGCAGCTTGGTTTAATTAGCTGCGGGCAGGGTGTTTATTTTTTCTAACCCGCCGTGGCTTTTAGCCGGATTCGGGCTCCCTTGTATTTATCTGTTCTGCTCCTCAGGCTCCCTTGCTTCCCCCTCCTCACCTGTGGTTTGGCAGGGCCTCTTTCCCCATTCATTAAGGCCCCCACGGGGTAGCTTGAATAGGGCACGGGGCTTTCTTGGCAGAGGGGTGGAGGGTTTGGACCGAGGAATGAGCACGTGAGAGGAAAGGGGGAAGAGGCAAACCTTTCACACACAACTGCCCTCCGGACCTCACCGTGTGCCTGGAGGCCCCTCGATTTCCGTCGCGGGCCTCCCTCCACCCTTTGGCCAAGAATAGGAGAGCGCAGAGAGCGGGAATAAATGTTCGACCGGCTTTCCTGGGCTCGTCAGAAGACAGAAGTGACCGTGGCCCAAGCCCGGGCCGTTTGCCCTAAGTCTGAGTTGGCTTGCCCCAAGGCCAGGCTGTCTGCTCCAAGTCCCGTTTCCTAGCCCTAAACCCAAGTCGCTTGCCTCAAACCCAGACTGTCGGGTCTAAACCGAAAGCTTGATGTTTGTTCGTTTGGGGTTTGGGGTTTGGTATTTATTAATAGTAATAATAATAATGTTGGCGTTTGTTAAGCGCTTGCTACGTGCAGAGCACCCTTCTAAGCGCTGGGGGAGACACAGGGGAATCGGGTCGCCCCACGGGAGGCTCACAGTTAATCCCCATTTTACAGACGAGGTCACTGAGGCCCAGAGAAGTGAAGTGACTCGCCCACAGTCACCCAGCTGACAGGTGGCAGATCCGGGATTCGAACCCATCACCTCTGACTCCCGAGCCCGGGCTCTTTCCCCTGAGCCACGCTGCTTCTCTGAGCACTCACTATGTGTCAAGCACCGTTCTAAGCCGTGACAAGAGCGCAGGACTGAGAGGAAGAAGACCTGAATTCTAATGCCGACGCTGTCTCTTTCTTTGCGTGGCTTTGGGCAAGTCGCTTGATTTCTTCAGGCCTTAGTTTCCTCATCTGTAAAATGGGGACTACGAACCTCTTTTCCCTCCCCCTTAATAATAATAGTAACACTAATTATGGTATTTGTTAAGCATTTGCTATTGGCCAGGCACTGTACTAAATGCTGGGCTGGATGCAAGCAAATTGGGTTGGACATAATCCCTGCCCCTCGTGGGGCTCACAGTCTCAATCCCCATTTTACAGATCAGGTAACTGAGGCCCAAATCACTCAGGTGAGGAATAGTCCCTGCTCCACATGGGGCTCACAGCCCAAGTAAGAGGGGGAACGGGTACTTAATCCCCATTTTACAGCCGAGGGAACTGAAGCACAGAGAAGCCAGGTGACTTGCCCAAGGTCACAGAGCAAGCTATTAGTAGAGAAAGGATTAGAACTCAGGTCCTCTCATTCCCGGGCCCGGGCTGCTCACTGTGGGCAGGCAACATCTCTACCAGCCAACCCTGTTGTACTCTCCCGTGCGCCCAGTACGGTGCTCTACGCAGAGTAAACACTCAGTAGGTTCTGTTGACTGATTGGTGATCGGTCGCCCTCCGAACCCAGACCGTGATCCTCATAACCAGATCGCTTGACCCAAGTCCAGATTGTAACCTCTGGATTGTACATCGACTGTGGGCCTGGAACGTGTCTACCGGCTCTGAGAGTGTGAGAGAGGAAAGACGGAGAGGGGTGAAAGAAAGGGAAGAGAGAGTGAGAGGGGGAGAGAGAGAGAAAGGGAAAATAGGGAGAAAGCGATGGTGGGAGAGAGACAGAGAAAGGGAAAATAGGGAGCAAGAGATGGAGGGAGACAGAGAAAGGGAGGAAGGGAGGGGGGAGGAAGAAGGGGGAGAAAAGGAGAGACAGAGACAAAGACAGAGGGGGAAGAGAGAGGCAGAGAAAGAGGGAAAGAGAGAAACAGAAACAGAGGAAGAGAGAGAATCAGCCCAGCTTGGGACCTTTTTATTGCCTGGTGGGGTTAATGTGGACACCGGGCACTCACGTTTGGCCTTCTCAGAAAGATGTTTAGAGTATCGATTAATGAATGCTTATAAGTGGATCAAAGACCAGATATTTGTCACCGTGATGGAATTGGGAGAGCACCGTCTTCATTTAGCACTGGGAGTGTTTTTTTGGAGGTGCTCGGTCCCTCCGGACCTCCAAGTGGACAGTAACAGCAGCAGGACTCGCTCCCGGGGCTTCTCTGGGAACCGCGAAAAGAACCGGTAAACAACAACAACGGAAGACCCAGGCACGCGGCCCTATTAGTCATAGCTTGCACTGTCAGAAATGAACGATTAGACCGCGAGCCCGTCAAAGGGCCAGGGACCGTCTCTATCTGTTGCCGACTTGTTCGTTCCAAGCGCTTAGTACGGTGCCCCGCACCTCTTTGCTTTACTTAATCTACTTTTCAGGTTGTGATAAATGGCTTCCAGGCCCACGGCTGCGGGTTGATGTTTATGGAGCTCTGGCGTCTCTGAGATCAGCCTTTCGGACAGACCGAGGGGCAAGGGCAGAGGCCGAGAATGTCTTCTCTCTAGGCCTGCCAATCAATCGGCCGTTTTTATTGAGCATTTATTGTGTGCAGAGCACTTTTTTTCATTGTATCTGTTAGGCGTTTACTATGTTCCAGGCACTGTACTAAGCTCTGGGGTAGATACAAGCAAACAGGGTTAGACACAGTCCCCGTCCCATGTGGAGCTCCCAGTCTTAATCCTCATTTTACAGATAAGGTAACTGAGGCACAGAAAAAGTGAAGTGACTTGCCCAAGGTCACAGCGCACACGAGTGGCGGAGCCGGGATTAGTTCACCCTGACCTTTTGACTCCCAGGCCCGGGTTCTATCTTGTACTGAAGTGCTTGGTAGAGTCCAATATAATAATAATTATGGTATTTGTATGTGTTAAGCGCTTACTGTGTGCAGAGCACTGTTCTAAGCGCTGGGAGAGATGCAGGGTCATCAGGTTGTCCCACGTGGGGCTCAGATTTTTTAATCCCCATTTTTATAGATGAGGTAACTGAGGCCCCGAGAAGTTAAGTGTCTTCCCCAAGGTTACACAGCAGACGAGTGGCGGAGCCGGGATTAGAACCCACGACCTCCGACTCCCAAGCCCGTGCTCTTTCCACTGAGCCACGTTGGACCCTGGTCTCTTCTATCAATAAATCATCGAAGCCACGCTGCTTCTCAATATGACCGAGGCGGTAGATACGTTCCCTGCCTAAGAAAGAGGCTTTCTTCCCTAACAGCTTCCTGGATAGATGGGAGCTTGGGGGGGGGGGGGTTAAATAAGTGATTCAACCATTATTATCTAATAAATCATTCGATGATTTATCGATTGAAGAGACCAGGGTCCAACGTGGCTCAGTGGAAAGAGCACGGGCTTGGGAGTCGGGGGTCGGGGGTTCGAATCCCGGCTCTGCCACTTCTCAGCTGGGTGACTGTGGGCAAGTCATCTCACTTCTCTGGGCCTCAGTTCCCTCATCTGGAAAATGGGGATTCACTGCGAGCCTCCCGTGGGACGACCCGATGACCCTGTATCTACCCCAGCGCTTAGAACGGTGCTCTGCACATAGTAAGCGCTTAGCAAATACCAACATTATTAAGTTAAAGGATGTTGTTGTCCTAGGCCATGGATTAGAATACAAAGGCCGAGAAGAAAGGAAAGGAACCTAAGAGGACAGGAAAGAGTGGATAGCTGGAGTGGGGAATAATAATAAATTATGGCATTGTTAAGCATCGACTATATGCCAAGCACCGTTCTAAGTGCTGGGGAAATAATAATAATAATAACAATAATAATGATGATGATGATGATGGTATTTGTTAAGCTTACTATGAACCCAAAAAAAATGCTGGTATTTGTCACGCGCTTACTACGTGCAGAGCACTGTTCTAAGCGCCGGGGCAGATACAGGGGAATGAGGTTGTCCCACGTGAGACTCACAGTCTTCACCCCCATTTTACAGATGAGGGAACCGAGGCCCAGAGAAGTGAAGTGACTGGCCCACAGTCACACAGCTGACAAGGGGCAGAGCCGGGATTAGAACCCGCGACCTCTGACTCCCAAGCCCGGGCTCTTTTCCACTAAGCCACGCTGCTTCTCTGATTCAAGTTGATCAGGTCAGACCCAGTCCCTGTCCCACAGGGGGCTCACACTCTTATCCCCATTTTACAGATGAGGTAAGTGAGGCACAGAGGAAGGGAAGTGACTTACCCAAGGTCACACAGCAGACAGGTGGCAGAGCCGGGATTAGAACCCACAACCTTCTGACTCTCCGGCCCGTGTTCTATCCACTTGGCCCAGTGACTTGTGGGCAGGGAATGTGTCCGTTCATTGCTGTGTCGTACTCCCCCAAGCACGTAATACAGCGTTCTGCACGCGACACGATAGCAACACAAAGATAGACCGTGAGGAAAGTTAGCACGTTTGAGAATGCGGGGCACCACCGTGGCATCTGGGCAAGTCACTTCGCTTCTCTGTGCCTCAGTTCCCTCATCTGTAAAATGGGGATGAAGACCGTGAGCCTCACGTGGGACAATCTCATTCCCCCGCACCTCCCCCAGCGCTTAGAACAGTGCTCTGCAGGAAGTAAGCGCTTAACAAATACCAACATTATTTTTATTATCTAGGTTCAGGCCAAACTGAAAGAGATAGAGGAAGGGAGGGTAGGGGGGGGAGAAAGAGGGAGAGAAGTAGGAGGGAGAGAGAGAGAGAGAGGCAAAGACAGAGGGAGGAGAGAGGAAGCGAGGTAGAGGAAGAGAGAGAGGTTGTGGTGTCCAACCTTTTAATAATAATAATGTTGGTATTTGTTAAGCGCTTACTACGTGCCGAGCACTGTCCTAAGCGCCGGGGTGGACACGGGGTAATCAGGTTGTCCCACGTGGGGCTCACAGTCTTCATCCCCATTTTACAGATGAGGTGACTGAGGCACCGAGAAGTCAAGTGACTCGCCCAAAGTCACACAGCTGACGAGTGGCCGAGCCGGGATTCGAACCCATGACCTCTGACTCCCAAGCCCGTGCTCTTTCCACTGAGCCACGAAAGCTCTCTACCACACCCCCAAATTCCGCATCCGCCGTCCAGACCAGTATATCCTCAGTGCAATCCTTAGCATCCAGTGGCTAGGCAGGATCCCGGGAGGGCGGCCCGTTTTGCCGCTTGCCTGCTGTGTGACCCTGGACAAGTCACTTATCTTCTCTGTGCCTCAATTTCCTCATCGGTAGACTAGAGATTCGAAAGCTGCTGCCCTCCTACTTAGGCCGAGAGTACGACGAGGCTCCAATCTGATTATCGCGTAGCTTCCCCAGTGCTTAGATCGTCCGTTCATTCAATAGTATTTGTGGAGCGCTTACCGTGTGCAGAGCACTGGATTAAGCGCTTGGAATGGACAATTCGGCAACAGATAGAGACCGTCCCTGCCCAATGACGGGCTCACGGTCTAATCGGGGGAGACGGACGGACAAAAACGAGACATCATCATCAGCTTAGTTCATTCGTTCACTCAATAGAGTGCTTACCATGTGCAGAGCACTGTACTGAGCGCTTGGAATGGACAATTCGGCAACAGACAGAGACGATCCCTGCCCAATGGCGGGCTCACGGTCTAATCGGGGGAGACGGACGGACAAAAACGAGACAACATCATCAGCGTGGCACATAGTGCTTAACAGAAACCAGTTACTGTAGTATTTGTCAGGTTCCAGCAGTAAAGCAATGTTCATTTTGTATTCCCTTGCAAGGGTGGGCTGTCGTGGGTAGGGAATGGGTCTGTTTACTGTCATACTGTAGTCTCCCAAACGCTTAGTACAGTACTCTGAGTACAGTAAGTGCTCAATAAATCCAGTTGAATGAATGAATGACATGGGAAAAGAGTGGAAAAGAGCGGAATAAGCAGACGACTGCTTAAGAGCGAGCTGATGTGAAACGGCGTTAACAGCAAATATGAGTCCGTGTTGAAAAGCAATATGGTCGAGTGGTTAGAGCACGGACCTGGAAGTCAGAAGGACCCGGGTTCTAACCCCGGCTCCGTCCGTTGTGTGACCTCGGGCAAGTCACTTCACTTCTCGGTGCCTCGGTTCCCTCATCTGTAAAATGGGGATGAAGACCGTGAGTCCCATGTGGGAGACGAAGCAGCAGCAGTGCTTAGAGAAGCAGCGTGGCTCGGGGGAAAGAGGCCGGGCTTGGGAGTCGGAGGTCAGGGGTTCGAATCCCGGCTCTGCTGCCGGTCAGCTGTGTGACCTTGGGCAAGTCACTTCGCTTCTCTGTCCCTCAGTGACCTCATCTGTAAAATGGGGATGAAGACTGTGAGCCTCACGCGGGACAACCTGACGACCCTGTATCTGCCCCAGCGCTTAATGTTCGTTCATTCATTCGATAGTATTTATTGAGCGCTTACTATGTGCAGAGCACTGTACTAAGCGCTTGGAATGAACAAGTCGGCAACGGAAATGTGCTCTGCACCTAGTAAGTGCGTAACAGATACCAACAGCAGCGTGGCTCTAGTGGAAAGAGCCCGGGCTGGGGGGTGGGGGGCGGTCAGAGGTCATGGGTTTGAATCCCAGCTCTGCCACTTGTCAGCTGGGTGACCGCGGGCAAGTCACTTCACTTCTCTGGGCCTCAGTTCCCTCATCTGGAAAATGGGGATGAAGACTGGGAGCCTCACGTGGGACCACCCGATGACCCTGTATCTAGCCCAGCGCTTAGAACGGTGCTCTGCACATACAAAGCGCTTAACAAATACCGATATCATTATTATTATTATATGGACTGGGTCCAACCCGATTAACTCACATCCACTCCAGTGCTTGGTATATAGTATGCCAGTTCCTGGCATATAGTATGCATAGTAAACGCTTAAACAAATACTATAAAAAAGACCAAGGAGAACAGAAGGAATCATTCAAAGATATAACAAAGCAAAACCTCAAATAACATAGCCTAGCCAGGGGCGTCGGAGAGCAAGCATGAGAAGATTAACAGACCGGGGCAAGCAACTAGAAATGGCCCAAGTCTCTCAGGACGGAGATTTCAGGAAGGTTACAACACGAACGAGTCGAATCCACACCACCGCCAGGCACGGTGGGTATCAGATGCGGTGCCGGCAGTCGGCAGTGACCGGGAAGCAGCTTCGGAGTCCGAGGTCACGAGTTCGACTCCCGGCTCTGCCACTTGGCAGCTGCGTGATTGTGGGCAGGTCGCTTGGCTTCTCTGTGCCTCAGTTCCCTCATCTGGAAAACGGGGATGAACTGTGAGCCTCACGCGGGACGACCCGATTCCCCCGTATCTCCCCCAGCGCTTAGGACAGTGCCCTGCCCCTAGTCAGGGCTTACCAAACGCCAGCGTTGTTATAATCTCTACAAGCAGACGACGTAGAGAGGCCGTCAGTCGTACGCGTTCGTCTTGATACTTGCTGATAAAATCTCCTCGTCGGCAGCTCCCTGTTCAAACCCCGAACAACAGAGGTCAACGTGTTGTGGCCTCGTTCCGGGGAACGGCGTCTGTGCAGTCGGGAGGCAGACGGGGCTCAATCTCCGGGCCCCGAGACCGTAGGCCTGTGGGGGGCAGGGAGTGCGTCCGTTGTATTGTCCCATTCTACTCTCCCAGCGCCTGGCACACGGTAACGCTCAATCGAAACTAACGATCGACTGACTTCGGGAAGGTTAGGATGCCAAGTGACAAGCCGAAAACTGAGTTGCGCCCCCTCTTTGCCACCCCTCTTCGCCCCACTGTTTAGCACAGCAAGGATCTCTCAATAAGGACCCGGGTTCTAATGCCATTTCTATGCTGTGTGACCTTGGGCAGGTCACTTACTGAGCGTGAGCCTCATGTGGGACGGGGACCGTGTCCATCCTGATTACCTTGTCTCTACCTCAGCGCTTAGAACGGTGCTTGGCACCTAGTAAGCGCTTACGAAATACCATTATTATTGTAATATAATATTGTTATATCATTATAATAATCATGATTTCTCCGTGCCTCTGTTAGGTCATCTGGAAAACAGGCATTAAGACTGTGAGTCTCTTGTGGAACAGGGACTGGGACCGATCGAATTGGCTTGTATCTGCCCCGGCGCTGAGTAATACTAATAATAATAATAATAATGTTGGTGTTTGTTAAGCGCCTACTATGTGCAGAGCACTTTTCTAAGCACTGGGGTAGATACAGGGTCGTCAGGGTGTTCCACGTGAGGCTCACAGTGAATCCCCATTTTACAGATGAGGTCACTGAGGCCCAGAGAAGTGAAGTGACTCGCCCACAGTCACACAGCTGACAGGTGGCAGAGCCGGGATTCGAACACATGACCTCTGACTCCCAAGCCCGGGCACTTTCCACTGAGCCACGCTGCTTCTCTGAGTACACTGCCTGGAACATAGTAAGCGCTTAAAAAAGACCACACAAAAAGAGGGTAAACACCACGGGTGGGTGTGCCAGTCTGGCATCCCTCTTTCCAGCCTCCACTGGATTATTGAAAGTGTCATCACTTTTAAGAAGGACAGGTGTGTGTGAGAGAGAGATAAATGTGCATAAATTGTATAATAATAATAATGTTGGTATTTGTCAAGCGCCTACTATGTGCAGAGCACTGTTCTAAGCGCTGGGGTACACAGAGGGGAATCAGGTTGTCCCACGTGGGGCTCACGGTCTCAATTCCCCATTTTCCAGATGAGGTCACCGAGGCCCAGAGAAGTGAAGTGACTTGCCCACAGTCACACAGCTGACAAGCGGCGGAGCTGGGATTCGAACTCATGACCTCTGACTCCAAAGCCCGTGCTCTTTGCACTGAGCCACACTGTATCTACCCCTTCTCTTAGCACAGAGCTGGGCTCCCACTAAGCACCTAACAAATATCACAATTATTACTATTACTATCTTGATCATTATCTCTGCCGTAGCTGAGAAGCAGAGTGGCTTAGGGGGTAGAGCCCGGGCCTGGGAGTCGGAAGGAACTGAGTTCTAATCCCGGCTCTGCCACTCGTCTGTTGTGTGACCTTGAGCGAGTCACTTCACTGCTCTGTGCCTCAGTTACCTCATCTGTAAAATGGAGATTAAGACGGTGAGTCCCTTGAGGGACAGAGCCTGCATCCAACCCTATTAACCTGTATCGACCCCGGCACTTAGAAGAGTGCTGGGCACATAGTAAATGCTTAACAAGTACCATAATAATAATTATTACGATTATTATCATTATTATTGTAGATGAAGAGAGGCAGAAAGGGGGGAGGGGGCGAGAGAGGGGGGATTTAGAACGGAGCAGTCTATAACTCATAAAGCGTTTCTGGTTTACGCTGCGCCTTTCGCGGATCCGCTCCATCCTTCAGACGCTCAGAGAAGTAAATGGACCCGAAAGAGCCGCTCGGCGCACTTTACGGCAGATCGTTTGGGTTCCGCCATCCCGGTTCGGACAAAATCCCACCTCGGGATCCTCTGAGTTGGGCCCCGACTTCGGCAGGGAGAACGTTGTTTGCGAGCCGCGCGATCTCTATTTCGCGGCTGATTCGCGGCCTTTGCGGTGGAGCCGTCGGGAGGGGGGATGAAAGCAGCGCACAGCCCGTTGAAAATTATAATGTCATCAAAATGTTAATAAAGGTTCTGCCAATTAATAGCGATTTTATCTCCGACGATAATTGGTCACCGTTCGTTTGCTCATGACCGTACCCACTCACTCGGATCGCTTGTTCTGCCTTGCCCTGCCCCTTCCCTTTTGCAGTTACTACATGTTGGAAAACCGTCCGAGGAACATCTATGGAATGGTTTGCTACTCCTGCCTGCTGGCGCCTCCCAATACCAAGGAATGTGAGTTCCCCGTCCGTTCCGTTGAGCATCCGTCCGCGTAGGCTTGGGCGAAACCAGATCCTCAGGAGTCGAATAACGGCTGGGCCGAAGAGAAAAAACATCCAGAGGGGGCTTGACATCTCCCTGACTCCCTCTCCCTCCTGCGTCACTCTGATTTGCTTCCTTTATTCACCCCTCCCTCAGCCCCACAGCACTTAAGTACATATCCACTTCTCCGTGCCTCGGTTACCTCATCTGTAAAATGGGGATTAACTGTGAGCCTCACGCGGGACAACCTGATTCCCCTGTATCTACCCCAGCGCTTAGAACGGTGCTCGGCACATAGTAGGCGCTTAACAAATACCAACATTATTATGCAAAATGTATCGATTTCTATTAATGTCTGTCTCCCCCTCTAAACAGTGAGTTCATTGTGGGCAGGAAATGTTTCTACCAACTCTGTCACTTTCTACTCTCGCCCAAGCACTTAATATGGTGTTCTGCCCTCAATAAATACAACTGATTGATTGACGGATTGATTGATCGAAGCACAGTCAATCCTCAGAAATGGGTTTTTTTCCCGGTTCCCACAGAGGTGATTTAGGGCAGGACTGTAGCCCCGAAGTCTCCGCTGTTCTCCCGAAATTTCCCTTATCTTTCTCCCCTCCCTCCTGTCATACAATCGATCGATCCATCAATCAGTGGTATTTGTTGAGAACTGACGGTGCGCGAAACACTGTACTAAGTGTTTGGGAGAGTACAATGCCACAGAGTTGCTTAATGGAAAGTGTGGCTCAATGGAAATGGCCCGGGCTTGGGAGTCAGAGGTCGTGGGTTTTAATCCCGGCTCTGCCGCTTGTCAGCCGTGTGACTCTGGGCAAGTCACTTCACTTCTCTGGGCCTCAGTGACCTCATCTATAAAACGGGGATTAAGACGGTGAGCCCCACTTGGGACAACCTGATGACCTTGTATCTCCCCCAGTGCTTAGAGCAGTGCTTGGCACATAGTAAGCACTTAACCAATGCCATCATCATCATTATTATTATCCCGGCTCTGCCGCTCGTCAGCTGTGTCACTTCTCTGTGCCTCAGTGACCTCCTCTGTAAAATGGGGATTAAGACTGTTAGCCCCACATGGGACAACCTGATTACCCTGTATCCACCCCAGTGCTTAGAACGGTGCTCGGCACGTAGTAAGCGCTTAACGAATACCATGATGATGATTATTATCATAGAGCTGGTAGATGTAACCCCTGGCCACATGGAGCCTGCAAACTCCTTGGCCAGAGGAGGGGGACGGAGGAAGAAAGACATTAAAATAAATTATAGGTGGATATGTACATAAGTAATCCAAGGGTGGGGTGAAAATCACAGTGCTTACTGTGTGCCCTCGCTCATATTCAGTTCCCCATCTCTCTCTCTCTCTCTTTCTCTCTCTTTCACACACACACACTCACACATACCTCTTCCCTCTATACACACAGACAATCTGAAATATTCACCAGGATTGAGCAACCCTTTTGGGGAAACTAAAAACAGCAGCAGCCGGAGCGGGAGAAAAGAGAAAACATTTCCTTTGTGACTCAGAGCAGAGCCCATCTGACAAAATCCTCTCTTCTCATATGTTCTTTCTGAGGAACCTCTCCCCTCAACTACTCATTACCTGTCCTCATTGTCCGTTGCAGAAACGGCATATCCCCGACTGGGTTTTGAAGTACACCCAGATGAAAATTCTCAATGCTCTTTAAAATAGAGCCTCAAATCTAAACTTAGAACCTTCTAAGAGGGAAGGGGATAGATTGCTTTTGCTCCTAGAAAATCTAGTTGTCGTTTCTAAATAAGATCGAATAAGAGGGTGGGTGACCTAGTGCCACATCTATATGCTGTGATTTCTATGATTTTTTTTTTTTAAATTTATGTGCCCAAGGTCTAAGATAAATCTGACAGGCACCTAAAAGTATCACACTGTTCATTTTTTAGTTTGCTTAGGCGAACCTGTTTGGGTGCTTTGGGGAACTCGGAAAGATTGTACTGCTTTAAGATGATTATGCTCACTTGGGAAGGAAGGGAGTGGGAAGATATGGGCAAAGCAAATGCAAATTTTGCAGATCAGGCGGAAAGTTTACAGGCTACATAGAATGTTTGCGGGTCGGTTAGAATAATTACAGGCCAACTCAACTATTCATAGGTGAAAGTAGAATGTTTACTAATAGACTGTCTTAAGGCCTAATAGGGTCTGAAAACTATTTACAAAGTTGCTTTTTCTCCCAAATCATCCCCAATCTCTCATTCATCTGTTTGTTCAGTCTCCCGTTGTTCTCCCACATCCCGACTTGGAAGGAGGGTTATATGGGAATTGCCAAAGGCATTCATCCTCTTCCATTCAGAGATTCATTCATTCATTCATTTATTCAATCATATTTATTGAACACTGTACTAAGCGCTTGGGAGACTACAGTATAACAATAGACACGTTCCCTGCCCACAGCGAGTTGACGGTCTAGAGGGGGAGAAAAACTCTAATAGAAATAGATGACGGATACGGACATAAGTGCTGTGGGTCGATTAGACTGCAAGCCCGTCACTGGGCAGGGATTGTCTCTATCTGTTGCCGAATTGTATATTCCAAGCGCTTAGTACAGTGCTCTGCACATAGTAAGTGGTCAATAAATACTACTGAATGAATGAATGGGAGGGATGAATAAAGGGAGCAAGTCAGAGAGATGCAGAAGAGGAGGGGGGAACAAAAATGAATGGGAGGAGAGGGTTTCGGGGGGAGGGAGGCGGTGGCTTTTGTGAATCTTCAGTAGGAGCTGGGATGGAGGGTGGCAACAGGGAGAAACTGGGGTATTGGGTTTCTGGGACCCCACTAGAGTTTCTCAACCTTCTTATTTTCCCCTTGGTTCCCACTGGGTGTAGAGTGTGAAAAGGCAGGCTTCACATTCTTTTCCGTATGGTCATTAGGTCTAAACTGTGCTCAAAATTCCCTCCAGCTCTCCATATTGGTTTTCGCTGTTAAATGAATATGCATGGAGATAGGAAATGGCTAGGTCAGCTCAGAGAAAAGCCAGGTCTGCTTCCCACATAATAAGATCACAGCTAACACGGGCAGTGAGCTGCTGAGGAGTGAAAAGGACTTTGGAAAGCAGAGGAAAGGCCAAACCGTACTGGGCTGGCAACACACTGGACACCCTTCTCAGCACACTACATGCTACCTGACTGACAAATCTATGGCGGCTGCTTTTTTAAGTCGAATTTGCCGTAGAAACCCACTCGACGCCTTTTACGACCAGCGGTCGGGTCTCCCTTCCACCGGACATCGTAACCAACTGCAGAGAAGCCGTGCGTCCTAGTGAGAAGCTGTGTGGCCCAGCGGAAAGAATAAGGGACTGGGATTCAGAGGACCTGGATTCTAATCCTGGCTCTGCCACTTGCCTACTGGGTGACCCTTCATTCAGTCGTTCGTTCAATCGTATTTATCGGGCGCTTACTGTGTGCAGAGCACTGTAGTAAGCACTTGGGAAGTACAATTGGGCAACAAACAGAGGCTATCCCTGCCCAACAATGGGCTTGCAGCCTAGAAGGGGGGAGACAGACAAACGAAACAAGTAAACAGGCATCATTAGCATCAATATGAAGAAATACAATTATAGATATGTAAACATTAATAAAATAGAATAAATATGTACATATGTGCACAAGTGCTGTGGCGGGGGGAGACGGGGTAGAGCAGAGGGAGGGAGTCGGGGCGATGGGGAGGGGAAGAGGAGCAGAGGAAAAGCGGGGCTTAGTCTGGGAAGGCCTCCTGGAGGAGGTGAGGGTTCAGTAGGGCTTTGAAGGAGGGAAGCGTGCTAATTTGGCGGATGTGAGGAGGGAGGGCGTTCCAGACCAGAGGTGGGCCGTGGGCCAGGGGTCGACGGTGATAGAGGCGAGAACGAAGCGCGGTGAGGAGGTTAGGGGCAGAGGAGCGGAATGTGGGGGCTGGGCAGTAGAAGGAGAGAAGGGAGGTGAGGTAGGAGGGGGCAAGGGGATGGACAGCTTTGAAGCCAAGAGTGAGGAGTTTTTGTTTCGTCTGAAGGTTGATAGGCAACCACTGGAGATTTTTGAGGAGGAGGGTGACATGCCCAGAGCGTTTCTGTTGAAAGATAATCCAGGCAGCAGAGTGAAGTATAGAACGAAGTGGGGAGAGACAGGAGGTTGGGAGATCCCTTGGGCAAGTCATTTTACTTCTCAGTTATCTCATCGATTAAAGGGGTTTCAATACCTGTTCTCCCTCCCCATTACACTGTGAGCCCCACGTGGGACAGGGACTATGTCTGACCAGATTACCTTGCACCTACACCAGTGCTTAGTATAATGCCTGGCACACAGTAAGTGCTTAATAAATACCATATCATCATCATCGATTTAAAAAAAAGCCCATTCATTTTCTTTAGCCAGCAGAATAGCTAAAAAATTCAGATTGTGATCATAATGGTATTTGTTAAGTGCTTACTATATGTCAAGCACCGTTCGGAGCGCTGGAGTAGATATAAGCTAATCTGGCTGGACTCGGTCCCTGTCCCACATAGGGCTCACAGTCTTAATCTCCATTTTACAGATGAGGTAAATGAGGCCCAGAGAAGTAAAGTGACTTGCCCAAGGTCACACAGCGGACAAGTGGCAGAGCTGGGATTAGAACCCATGACCTTCTGACTCCCTGGCCCTGCCTGTGATCTATCCACTATGCCAAGACCCCAGCCTGCTGGCCCAGTTCTTCCTGAAGGCTAATTCCCCTCCACATCCAGGAGAAGTTCCTGATTATTAGCTTTAATGCGGTGTCAACTCTCTCACTCCTATTTATCCACCACAGCCCATGTCGTTAGCCTCATGTGGGACATGGTGTATGTCCAAACTGACTGGCTTGCATCTACCCGAGTGCTTAGTACAGCGCTTGGCACATAATCAGCTCTTAACAAATGCCTTTCATAAAAAAGGAAGGCTTTCTCCGATTAATTTCTCCAATTATTACTTTCTCGACGTACAACCAAGAGAAATTTTTTACGGTATGTGTTGAGCGCTTACTCCGTGTCGATCACTGTTCTAAGCAATAGAGTAGGGACGAGTTAATTAGATCGGACACATTCCCTGTCCCGCATGGTACTTACAGTCGAAGTAGGCGGGGGGACGGTTGTCCTGATTTTACAGTTGAGGAAACTGAGGTGCACATAAATTGAGTGACCTGCTCAAGGTCACCCAGCAAGCAATTGGCAGAGCTGGAATTGGAACCCGGGTCCTTCTGACTCCCAGGTCCGTGTTGTCTCCGCTGGACCACGCTGCTTCCCAGCCTATCTGTAAAACTGTACATGGAAGAAATTCCCCCGCCTCCTTCGGTAGCCCATTCGGGGGATCCGAAAACCCTTCTGCCAAGGCCTGGGAACTATCAGGAGGGGAGATACCCACCCCGATGGATGATCGATCCTTTCCTCCTCCTCCTTTTCTCTTTCCTCCACATCATCACCTTCTTTGAGTCAGGGAAGATGCCTTGGACATCATGACTCAGAAGTTCCGAAAATACCTAAGAGTCCTTGCTCAGCTTTGCAACTGGAGCCTCCTCCAGACATGCTTAGACCTTGCTCAAAAGCAATCACCAACTCGATGCTTTTTGGAGATCCCCTTCATGATTATTCATGAAGGGGATGCAGTTCACACTTAACTCTGCTGCCCGGATCATTTTTCTACAAAAACGTTGGGGACATCTTTCCCCCCCTCCTCAAGGAACTCCCATCCACCTCTGCATCAGACAAAAACTCCTCACCGTCGGCGTTGAAGCAGCGTGGCTCAGTGGAAAGAGCGCGGGCTTGGGGGTCAGAGGTCCTGAGTTCGAATGCCGGCTCTGCCGCTTGTCAGCTGTGTGACTGTGGGCGAGTCACTTCACTTCTCTGGGCCTCAGTTCCCTCATCTGGAAAATGGGGATTAGCCGTGAGCCTCACGTGGGACGACCTGACGACCCTGTATCTCCCCCAGCGCTTCGAACGGTGCTCGGCACATGGAAAGCGCTTAACAGATACCGACATTATTATTATTATTTAAAGCACTCAATCATCTTGCCCCCTCCTACCTCACCTCCCTACTCTCCTACTATAACCCAGCTCACACACCTCACTCCTCTCACTGTGCCTCCATCTCATCTATCTCACCGCACACCCCTCGCCCACATCCTCCCTCTGGCCTGGAACGCCCTTCCCCCTCAAATCCGACAATTACTCACTCCCTCTTCGAAGCCTTATTGAAGACAAATCTCCTCTAAGAGGCCTTCCCTGACTAAGCCCCGCTTTTCCTCCTCTCCCACTCCCTTCTGCATACCCTGACTTGCTCCCTTTGTTCATCCCCCCCCCCAACCCCCGATACATATCTGTCATTCATTTATTTCTATTAATGTCTGTCTCCCTCCCTCTAGACTGTAAGCTCGTTGTGGGCAAGGACTTAGTACAGTGCCCTGCACACAGTAAGGACTCAGTAAGTGTGACCGAATGAACCATCCAAACGGAAGCAGTGTGGCTCGGTGGAAAGAGCACGGGCTTTGGAGTCAGAGGTCAGGGGTTCGAATCCCTGCTCCGCCACTTGTCAGCTGTGTGACTGTGGGCAAGTCGCTTCACTTCTCTGTGCCTCAGTGACCTCATCTGGAAAACGGGGATTAAGACTGTGAGCCCCACGTGGGACAACCTGATTCCCTTGTGTCTACCCCAGCGCTTAGAACAGTGCTCTGCCCATAGTAAGCGCTTCACAAATACCAACATTATTATTAACATTATTATGGAGGCGGGCCCCAATAAGCAGAAATCCAAGCCCTTTCCTCTTCCTGCTCTGACGACCAAGCCGATCGATTAATCAATCAGTGGTACTTTGTAAGCACTTACTATGGGCAGAGCACTGTACTAAGCGTTGGGAGAGTACAATACAACATTCCAAGCGCTTTGTCCAGTGCTTCGCACATAGTAAGCGCTCAATAAATACTACTGAATGCATGAGTGAATGAATGAATATAACAGAATTAACCCACCATTCCCTGCTCATAATGAGCCCACGGCAGCGTTGGAATGTGAACTTTAAAGGGAAAAAGAAGAAGCCATCGATCCTTTCAAGTGGTCAACCAGCAAGACCGATCCTCGGCCACACCTTTGCCGTGGAGGGGGTCAAGTCGGGAGGGGTGGGGGAGTTTCGACAGAACTCTCCCGGGCAAAACTTTGATTTGGCAAAATCACTAGCTTCTCGCACAAAAAGGCTTTTATGCATCAGCCACAAGAGGGAACTCAGACAATGCAAAGGGATGGGGGAGGCTGTTATCGATAGTGGTGCCAAAGGGAAATCCAGTCATTTCTTCAGGTGCCCACTACCTCCCGCGAAGCGTTATGCCAATCCATCTCTTAGCTACATCCTGGCAGCCTTATAACCCACTTGGACTAATGAATCCTCGAAAGCCCCATTATGCTTCTCTCTCGCTCACCGATCATCAGCATGATGATGAGATGCAACATGGCCCCGTGGATAGAGCGCGGGCCTGGGAGTTGGAAGGTCCCGCGTTTTAATCCTGCCTCCGCCTCTGTCCGCTCCGTGACCTCGGTCAAGTCACTTAACGTCTCTGGACCTCGGTGATCTCATCCGTAAGGCGGGGACTAGGAGTGTGGCCAGGGACAGTGTCCAACCTGATTAACTTGGATCTAAACCAATGCTTAGGCCAGTGCTTGCCGCGTAGAAGGCGCTTAACAAGTACCATAATTATTATTACACTGCAGAGGAAATATCACCTTCTCAGAATTTAATAGAATTGAGTCCTCCCCCCCGGAAGGAGGAACCGGTTAGCCTTCGCAGCTGGGATCGAAGGAAAATACACAAGTCCACCAAACTTCTCCTCTGCTGTCGTCTTTGAAATCCCTGCTAGTCTGAAACTCCCGGGGACAAGGAGAACCTGGGGTCCGAGGCCAGGCTATAGCTTTAAAGCTTCTGATTAGGAGGCTTGACTACGGAAAACCTGACGGGATTTTATGGCAGTAGAATTGGTCGAGCTGGGTGGTAAATCCTGCAGTTTTCCAGGCACCAGGGGCAGAAAACCCAAACTCCACTGCTGTCCTCAGCCAGCAGAACGCCGAGGCCCCGAACAAAAGCCGTTTCCACACGGTGCTGTACGATCCCTTCCGGAACCTCTCTGAGACCACCCCCGGGACGCGCCTGGAACACCGGGTCTGAGGCCTAAATGAAGGCAGGCCTCCCGGCGCCATCTTTCCAACCCTGTGGCGTGTCTTTAAATGAAAAGGGCAAAGCAGCTAGAACAACTCTTCTTTCATGGAGGGAGGGGAAAGGCCAGCTGCTGGTTTCCTCTGGGAATCTCATTCCCGCTCCCTCGGTCTCTCTGGGGTAATTAACGAAGGAGCTGAAGAAACTGGCTCTTTTTGGTTCACCTCCCCTCCCCCGCCCGTATTCTGCAGGTGCCTTTGCTGGCACCCTCCACAAAACCACATCCAAGGCCCAAACTTGGCTCTTTGAGATCGAATCTGCCAAATTGTTCCTATTGATAATAGGCTTTACATAGGTATAATAAGTGTAACACCTACTTAGGAAAAGTGGCATTCCTGGGCCCCCATCAGCCCTGATCCCCAGAGAGCCAAGAGATCGTTAAAATTCCATTCTAACGAGAAAGCGAGCAAAGGAGAAGGAGCCGCTGCTGGAGAACAGAAGGATGCACTGTTGATGGAGAGCTTTTGTGGCTTCCTGTTCCACCCCGCCTTTTACCCATTTACCATCCCCTTTATAGTGGGGAGAAGTGGAGAAGACCCCTTCCCTCTTCCTCTTCCTCTTCTTCCTCTTCCCTTTCTCCTTTTCCTCATCCTTTTCCTCCTCCTCCCCATCCTCTTCCTCCTCCTCCCCATCCTCTTCCTCCTCCTCCTCCTCATCATCCTCATCCCCCATTTTCCCTCATCCTCTTCCTCCTATTTCTCCTTCGTCTCCTTCCCTTCCTCTTCCCCTTTCCTCTTCCCCTTTCCTCTTCCTCCTCATCATCCTCTTCCTCCTCCTCATCCCTTTTCTCTTCCTCCTCCTCCTCCTTTTCTCCTCCTCCTCTTCCCCTTCTCCTCCCTTCCTCCTCTTTCTCCTCCTTCTCGTCCTGCTTTTCCACCTCCTCCTCCTCTGGTGCAGTGGATAGAGCGCAGGCCCGGGAGTCAGAAGGTCATGGGTTCTAATCGTGGCACTGCTTCTCTGCTGTATCACCTTGGGCAAGTCACTTCACTTCTCTGTGCCTCAGTTACCTCTTCTGTAAAATGGGGATTGAAACTGTGAACCCCAGGTGAGGCAGTGACTGTGTCCAACTTCATTTACTTGGAACCACCTCGGCGCTTAGTACAGTCCCTGGTACATAGTAAGTGCTTAACAAATACCACCGTGATTATTCTTCTTATTATTATTTCTCCTCCCTCTCCTCATTTTCCACCCCCTCCTCTTCTTTCTCCTCCCCTCTTTCTTTCCGTTCCTTCAGGCTCTCAAAATGAATATTCTTCTGCCAACTGTATTTTCGGTTCCAAAGGTCTTCTGAACTCTTCCACCCCCAAGTAATAATAATAATAATGTTGGTATTTGTTAAGCGCTTACTATGTGCAGAACACTGTTCTGAGCGCTGAGGGAGATACGGGGTAATCAGGTCGTCCCACGTGAGGCTCACAGTTAATCCCCATTTTACAGATGAGGGAACTGAGGCACAGAGAAGTTAAGTGACTCGCCCACAGTCACACAGCCGACAAGTGGCAGAGCTGGGATTCGAACTCATGAGCCCTGACTCCAAAGCCCATGCTCTTTCCACTTAGCCACGCTGCTTCTCGTGGAAGTAGAAGGGGCAAGTGAGTTGAGGCATTTTTAATGGAATTGGTTCAGTGCTTACTATGTGTCAGACACTGTTCTAAGCACTGGGATAAATATACACTAATTAGGTCAGACATAGTCCCTCCCCCACATAGGGTTCACAGCCAAAGTAGGAGGAAGAACAGGTATTGAATCCCCATTTTACAGTTGATGAAACTGAGGCAGGGCAAAGTTAAGTGACTTGCCAAGGGTCACACAGCTTGTCGAGAGCTAAGATTAGAAACCAGGTCCTCTGATTCCCAGATCCAGGCTCTTCCCACTAGGCCAGGCTGCCTCTCCAGCTTGTCCACCTTGACTCAAATAAGCGTGTAGGAGGAAAAATGGATGGCCACCCCGGTCGCGAAGGGGTCCGTGGCCCAACCCACCAAGAACCCCATCTCTGACAGATGTCATCCTTGCACTTTTATATGGCATTGGTTAAGTACTTACTATGTTCAAAGCACTGTGGCAGATATAAACTAATCAGCTTGGATACAGTCCATGTCCCACATGAGACTCAAAGCCTTAATCCCCATTTTACGGACGAGGCAACTGGGGCACAAAAAGTGAAGTGACTTGGACTGGCCCTCTTTATTCACTCCTCCCTCGGCCCCACAGTACTTACGTATCTATTTGTAATTTACTTATTTCTATTAGTGTCTGTCTCTCCCTCGAGCTGGAAACTCCTCGTGGGCAGGAGAAGGTCTACCACCTCTGATCTGTTGTTCTCTCCCAAGCGCTTAGTACAGTGTTGAGCCCACTGAAAGTGCTCAATAAGTACGACTGATTGATTGCTAGGAGCCCCGGGATGAGGAGCTGTGTTCTAGTTGCCCTCCCGAACATCCATCGTCAGTCGGGGATGGAACAGCCACTCTCTACCATTCCCCTCTCCATCCTTGACTGACCCGTGAGAGGCCCAGCACGGACCAATTGTCCTTGGATTTGCCCAAAGCTCTTTTTTTGAAATGGTATTTATTAAGCACTTACTACCTTGTCAGCTGTGTGACTGTGGGTAAGTCACTTCCCTTCTCTGTGCCTCAGTTCCCTCATCTGGAAAATGGGGATGAAGACTGTGAGCCTCACGTGGGACAACCCGATGACCCTGTATCTCCCCCAGCGCTCAGAACAGTGCTCTGCACATAGTAAGCGCTTAACAAATACCAACATTATTATTATTGCCTGCCAGGCATTGTTCTAAGCGCTGGGGTAGGCATGAGCTAATCAGGTTGGACTCGTCCATCTCCCACATGGGGCTCGCAGTCGTAATCCCCATTTTACAGATGAGGTAACTGAGGCCCAGAGAAGTGAAGTGACTTGCCTAAGGTCACATAGCAGAGTGGCAGAGCCTGGACCAGCTCTCTCAAACCTGGCGGTATTTTCTTCTTGAATGAATTCCCCGACTGAATTCCATCCGTTCATTCTCCACTGGGACGAAGAAGCAGTAAGCTTTCTGGGGATTCTGTCAGGGCCCAAATTTCACCGGTTAAGGATGTGGTCCGATCAGCCTCGGGTGCTAGGAAGACCTAATTTCACCGGGAGGTGAGGAGGGAGAGATGGGGTTGTGGGCAGGATTCAGCATTCCTCTTTCTTTGTGGGATTTATTCAGCGCTTAATATGTGTCAAGCACTGTTCTAAGGGCCGGGGTAGATTTGAGCTTATGAGGGAGGACACGCTCTCTGTCCCACGTGGATCTCCTAGTCTAAATAGGAGAGAATAGAGAAGCAGCGTGGCTCAGTGGAAAGAGCCTGGGCATGGGAGTCAGGGGTCATGGGTTCGAATCCCGGCTCGGCCGCTTGGGAGCTGTGTGACTGTGGGCAAGTCACTTCACTTCTCTGGGCCTCAGTTCCCTCATCTGGAAAATGGGGATTAACTGTGAGCCTCACGTGGGACGACCGGATGACCCTGTATCTACCCCAACGCTTAGAACGGTGCTCTGCACATAGTAAGCGCTTAACAAATACTAACATTATTAAATAGGAGGGAGTGGGATTTAATTCCCATTTTACAGTTGAGGAAACTGAGGCCCAGGGAAATGAAATGACTGACCCAAAGTGACACAGCAAGCAATTTGGTGGAGCCAGGATTAGAACCCAAATCCTCCGACTCCCAGGCCCGTGCTCTTCAAACTAGGCCATGCTGCTTCCTCTTGGCCTAAGAGAGATGATGTCCCGGACCTTTTTCTCCCCTTGGCCAAAGATGGTGTAATAATAATAATGTTGGTATTTGTTAAGCGCTTACTATGTGCAGAGCACTGTTCTAAGCGCTGGGGTAGACACAGGGGAATCAGGTTGTCCCCCATGGGGCTCACAGTCTTAGTCCCCATTTTACAGATGAGGTAACTGAGGCACAGAGAGGTTAAGTGACTCGCCCACAGTCACACAGTTGACAAGTGGCAGAGCTGGGATTTGAACTCATGACCTCTGACTCCAAAGCCCATGCTCTTTCCACTGAGCCACGCCGCTTCTCATAATACTGTTGGCATTTGTTAAGCGCTGTTCTAAGCGCTGGGGTAGATACAGGGGAGTGAGGTTGTCCCACGTGAGGCTCACAGTCTTCACCCCCATTTTACAGATGAGGGAACTGAGCACAGAGAAGTGAAGTGACTTGCCCACAGTCACACCGCTGACAAGGGGCAGCGTGGGATTTGAACCCATGACCTCTGACTCCCAAGCCTGGGCTCTTTCCACTGAGCCACGCTGCTTCTCTAAGCATAAGTGTAAGCATTTACAAGTGCGGTAGATACAAGCTTAGATCAATGCTTGGCACATAGAAAGCGCTTAACAAGTCCCATAATTATTATCATCAAATGTGATCACAGAAGCTTCTGACAATAATAAAATCAAATCTCCCCACAATTCCCGATCCTTTTTAGATCCTCATTTTTTAACCGCGCCTTCCAGGAGGCAAAACAAATGAAATCCACATGCTTGTCTCCTCCCCACCAATCTCCTCTTCCAATTCCCCCAACCGCTGGCTGCCCCATAGTGTTCCATCTCGTAGTTGGTTCTTCTGGGCCCAGAAGATCCAGGCAGCCCTCAGTCTAACCGGAAAATAAAACAGGTCGTGTAGCAGAACTGGAGTGGAGGGAAGGTCAGTTTATTTCTGGGTCTGTTTTTAGGGAAGCAGCGTGGCTCAGTGGAAAGAGCCCGGGCTTGGGAATCAGAAGGTCGTGGATTCAAATCCCATCCCTGCCCCTTGTCAGCTGTGTGACTGTGGGCAAGTCACTTCACTTCTCTGTGCCTCAGTCACCTCATCTGTAAAATGGGGATTAAGACCGTGAGCCTCACGTGGGACAACCTGCTTACCCTGTACCTACCCCAGCGCTTAGAACAGTGCTCTGCACATAGTAAGCGCTTAACAAATACCAACATTTTTTTTTTTTAATCATTCCACTTGAGTTAACTCTCCACCAGTCCAGCTTCTTCCTTTCGTCTCTCCCTTCAATCCTCATCTTCCTTCCCACTCTGATATACTCCTCCCACCCACCCTCAGCGGAAAGAGCGCGGGCTTTGGAGTCAGAGGTCATGAGTTCGAATCCCGACTCGGCCACCGGTCAGCTCTGTGACTGTGGGCGAGTCACTTCACTTCTCTGTGCCTCAGTTCCCTCATCTGTAAAATGGGGACGAAGACTGTGAGCCCCACGTGGGACGACCTGATTCCCCTGTGTCTACCCCAGCGCTTAGAACAGTGCTCTGCACATAGTAAGCGCTTAACAAATACCAATTTTTTTTTTTTTTTTTTTTTTTTTTACCCCAAAAGGCCTCCTCGGGTAGGATGGACACCAGGGTTCCCTGCCTCTTCGCCGAGGTGAAATAATAATAATAGCAATAATAACTGTGGTGCTTGTTAAGCATTTACTATGTGTCAAACACTGTTCGAAGTTGAGGGGAAAATCGAAAGTAATTAGGTAGATGGAAGAGAGGAGCTGAGTGGAAATGGCTTGCTGACCTTTCCCTGTGACTCCAGGAGGGCCAGAAGGAGCCATGACCATTTTTTCTCCCAGTCATCTTCCTTTCCAAGTCCAAAAGGAAGCGGTTTAAGAACCAGGAGTTTCCCCAGGAGGGCTGTGGGAAGATGGGTTCTTTTTGGTTTGGGGTTTTTTTTGTTTTGTTTTATGCTATTTGTTAACCGCTTACAATGTGCCAGATACCGTACTAAGCCCTGGGGTAGATACAAGCTAATCAGGTTGCACGCGGTCCCTGTCCTACACGGGGCTCACAGTCTTAATCCCCATTTTACAGATGAGATAGCTGAGGCACAGAGAAGTGAAGTGGCCTGGCAGCAGACAAGAAGCAGAGCTGGGATTAGAACTCGGGTCCTTCTGACTCCAAGGCCTGTGCTCTATCCACTAGGCCACACTGTCTCTGCAGCTGCCTGTTTGCTTAGGAGTTCTGCCTGCAGCAGTCCTCCGGGTTGGGGGATCGAAGAGGGGAATGGGAGGAGAAAAGGACTGGGCCCGCGCGGTGACGGATTAAACCACTCAGGTTAAAGCGTTCGATAAATCCAGTTCGGGCAAAGGGTGAAAGGCGAATTTCCTTTTCCCTTCATTCATTCAGTCGAGCGTTTACTGTGCACCGTACTAAGCGCCTGGGAGAGTCCAATTCAACGATAGACAGATTTCCTGACTACAAAGAGCTTTCCTTCCTTGGCCCCCCCGAAACCCCTTCGCGGCCCCCTCCCCTCCTCCCCCAACATCATTTATGCCCCTTAAAGGGTGTCACCAGGTAAGCCGGGGCTGGGGGACGGGAGGGCGACTGACGGTCCCCGTCCCCGTCCCCCCCCCCCGGGCGAGGGGGCCGGACAAGGGGATCGTCCGACCGTTCGGAGCCGCAGTTCAGTCGTCAAAGCGGAGGCCGGGATCAGGACAGAGCTTGCTCCCGGGGGGAGCGAGACGTGGCTTGTCGGGCATCGGCTCAAGGTCTGTGCCTGCTTGGTTTGGGGCGAAGGCAACCTACTGTTGACTTGTTGCAGCCTGCGAGGAGTGTTTGGCACCGTCCTTGTTTAACCAGCCCGTGCCAGGGGGAGGAGGAGAAATTTCACAAGCCCGGTGGGCTGAACTGGCCGTGTTGGGGCGGGCTGGGGGGGGGGGGGGGAGAGTGAAGGAGGAAGGTGGGCGGGCCGGGGGAGAGACTGGGGGCTCGAGCACGGGCCTGGGAGCTTAGAAGGTCATGGGTTCCGATCCCGGGCCACTTGTCTGCTGCGTGACCTTGGATAGGTCGCTTCGCTTCTCCGGGCCTCAGTTACTTCATCTGTCAAAATGGGGATTGAGACTGTGAGTCCCACGTGGGACGGGGACTGTGTCCAATTTGATTTGTTTGTGTCCACCTCATCGCTTTGTACGGTGCCTGGCACGTAGGAAGTGCTTAATAATAATGATAATAATGATGTTGGTATTTGTTAAGCGCTTACTAGGTGCAGAGCACTGTTCTAAGCGCTGGGGGAGATACAGGGTCATCAGGTCGTCCCACGTGAGGCTCCCAGTTAAGCCCCATTTTAAAGATGAGGGAACTGAGCCACAGAGAAGTGAAGTGACTTGCCCACAGTCACACAGCTGACAAGGGGCAGAGCCGGGCTTCGAACTCAGGACCTCTGACTCCCAAGCCCGGGCTCTTTCCACTGAGCCATACCATCTTTATCATCATCATCATTCCTATCCTTTCCCCCAGCTTCAGCCAGGGATTCATTCATTCATTCAATCGTATCTACTGAGCGCTCACTGTGTGCAGAACACTGTTCTAAGCACTCGGAATGTACAATCCGGCAACAGACAGAGACGATCCCTGCCCAACAATGGGCTCAGGATGAGATGCCGGGTGGACTCGCCCTCATCTGGACAAGTGGCGGGCTTTCCTGCAGACCCGTCTCATCTACTTTATTTTCTTAAATGATATTTGTTAAGTGCTCACTATGTGCCCGGCGCTGTATTAAGCGTTGGGATAGCTACAGGTTAATGAGGTTGGACACAATCCCTGTCCCTCGTGGGGCTCACTGTCTTAATCGCTCACTGTCGAGAAGCAGCGTGGCTCAGTGGAAAGAGCCCGGGCTTGGGAGTCAGAGGTCATGGGTTCGAATCCTGGCTCTGCCACTTGGCAGCTCTGTGACTGTGGGCAAGTCACTTCTCTGGGCCTCGGTGACCTCATCTGTAAATGGGGATGAAGACTATGAGCCCCACGTGGGACAACCTGATTCCCCTGGATCTACCCCAGCGCTTAGAAGGGTGCCTTGCACATAGTAAGCGCTTAACAAATACCAACATTATTAATCCCCATTTTTTACAGCTGTGGTCACTGAGGCCCAGAGGAGTTACCTGCCTCGCCCGAGGTCACACCGCGGACACGGGGCTGAGCCGGGATTAGAACCCAGGTCCTTCTGTCTCCCAGGCCCTTGCTCTATCCACTAGACCACCCTACTTCACCTTTTTTCTTGTGGATTGTTTGTTTGCTTTGCAAAGACGGTCTGTCAGGCCGTAAGCCTCATTAGCCCTTCTCTCTCTCCAATACTGTCGGATGGCCACTGGATGAGACACAGTCCCCGATCAGACCGTGCGCCCGTCAGAGGGCAGGGACCGTCTCTATCTGTTACCGATCTGTCCATTCCAAGCGCTTAGTACAGTGCTCTGCACAGAGTAAGCGCTCAATAGATACTATTGAATGAATGAATGAATTTAGAATTACCCTCCTCCCGGGGGCCACATCTCCCCGCTTCCCTCTCCCCTCCCCTGCCCATGAAACCAAGCATTGGTGGCTATAAATGATTGTAATTTACATTTCACCCAGAGCAGATTTCAACTATATTTTGATTAGCTGCAAATAGCACCTAATGGGTGACCCCCCCCCCCTCCTCCCGCCCTCCCCAACCGCCCCCACTCTTCAAAACAAATAAATCCTGTGGAGAAGGAAGGGTTCAAATAACATTAGGAGCAGGAGTGGGTGGAGTGGGGCACAAAAACATGCAAGAACACGAGCCCGCAGACTAGGTTATTCTGGACCGGCGTCACGACCCATCCGAAACAGACCTCTGTTGGTATTTGTTAAGCGCTTACTATGTGCAGAGCACCGTTCTAAGCGCTGGGGGAGATACAGGGTCATCAGGCCGTCCCACGAGAGGCTCACGGTTAATCCCCATTTGACAGACGAGGTAACTGAGGCACAGAGAAGTGAAGTGACTCGCCCACAGTCACGCAGCTGCCGAGTGGCAGAGCCGGGAGTCGAACCCATGACCTCTGACTCCGAAGCCCGGGCTCTTTCCACTGAGCCACGCTCTGTGTCAGCACCCTCTCTCTCAGACCCCTGGGGCCGAGACTATGATAGCTGCCCTCCTGAATCCTAGCTAATAATAATCGTGGCTCAGGGGAAAGAGCCCGGGCTTCGGAGTCAGAGGTCATGGGATCGAATCCCGGATCTGCCCCTTGTCAGCTGTGTGACTGTGGGCAAGTCACTTCGCTTCTCTGGGCCTCAGTTCCCTCATCTGTAAAATGAGGATTAAGACCCTGAGCCTCATGTGGGACAACCGGACTACACTGTATCTCCCCCAGCGCTTAGAACAGTGCTCTGCACATAGTAAGCGCTTAACAAATACCAACATTATTATTAGTATTCGTTCATTCATTCATTCGATCATATTTATTGAGCACTTACTGGGTGCAGAGCACTGTACTGAGCACTTAGGAGAGTACAATACAGGTGCTTAGTCCAGTAAGCGCTCAGTAAAATCCGATTGAATGAGTACAATACTAAACGCAATCCCTGCTCACAAAGGAGCTTACAGTCCGGAGGGAGGGGAGTAAGCGTGTACTATGTGCCAAGCACTGTTCTAAACACCGGGGTAGATACAAGTCAATCAAGTCGGACCCAGTCCCTGACCCACATGGGGCTCAGGGTCTTAATCCCCATTTTAAAGATGCAGAAACTGAAGCACAGAGAAGTGAAGTGATTTGCCCAAGGTCACACAGCAAATAAGTGACGCAGCAGGGACGGCCTAGGGGCAAGAGCACGGGCCTGGGAGTCAGAGGTCGTGGGTTCTAATCCCGGCTCCGCCACTTGTCGGATGTGTGGGCAAGTCACTTCACTTCTCTGTGACTCAGCTGTAAGACGGGGATTGAGAATGTGAGCCCCGCATGGGCTTGTATTTAGCCGAGTCCTTAGAACAGTGCTTGGCAAATAGTAAGCACTTAAATACCGTAATTATTATGACTGTTATTAGAACCCAGGCCCGAGCTCCATCCACTAGACCACGCTGCTGCCCTCCTGGACCCAAAGCTCATCGTTAAGGAGGAATTACCCCAGACTTCTAACTTTCCCTCTAATAAACCATTAAAGATTTAGAACCCATCTATTTCAACCCTTTCTCGACCTTCTAATAAACCAAACTTTTCCTTCTGCTGGCCTAATTAGATATCTAACAATCCCGTTATGGATTCCCCCTCCGTGAGATTCTCCATGACAAGAGTTCAAGGAGGATGAGGGGAAGAGGAGGAGGTGGAGCTTACGCTAAATTGTAAGCTCCTTGAGGGCAGAGTTAATGTCTAGCAATTCTATTATATTGTACTCTCCCAATCGATCAATAAATCAGTGGTATTTATCGAGCGCTTACTGGATGCAGAGCACTTGGAAGAGTACAATAGAACAGAATTTTCCTGCCCACAAGGAGTTTACAATCTAGAGGGGGAGCACTTAGTACAGTATTCTACATACAAGAAGCCTTAATAAATACCAGTGATTGATCGGTTAAGCGGCTCGGCTTAGCGGAAAGGGCACGGGCTTGGGAGTCAGAGGTCGTGGGTTCTAATCCCGACTCCGCCACTCTCTGCCGTGTGACCTTGGGCAAGTCACAACTTCTCTGTGCCTCAGTTACCTCATCTGTACAAATGGGGATTAAAAAATGTGAGCCCCATATGGGACCATCTGATTACCCTGCATCCACCCCAGCACTTAGAACAGTGCTCCGCACATAGTAAGCGGTTAACAAATACCAACATTATTATCATTATTATTGAGGAGGAGGAGGAGGAGGAGGAGGAGGTGGAGTTTATTTAAAATTGTAACTTCCTTGAGGGCAGGGATTGTTTTTCCAACTCTATTATATCGCACCACCCGAAGCTCTTGGTACACAAAGCACAAAGTCAGTTCTCAATAAATACCAGTGATTGATTGATTGAAGAGGAGGAGAAAGAGGGGAAAGGGGGAGGAGAAGGAGGGGAGAAAAAAGGAAGAGGAAAGATGAAGAAGGGGGGAAGAAGAGGAGGAAGAGAAGGAGAGAGGAGAAGGAGGAGGAAGAGGAGGAGATCATCAAGAGAGATGATGATCAGGATGGTTGACTTATTTTTTAAAAAATGATGCTCATTCTCTTTTTTCCTTTTGATATCAGTAAAGCTATCTAATTCTGTGGTGAAATGACTGGGAAGCAGCATGGCTTATTGGAAAAAGCACAGGTCGGGGTGTCAGGAAACCCGGGTTCTGGTCCCACCCTCGTCACTGGCCTGCCGTGTGATCACTTAAGTCACTTAACCACTCTGTGCCGTTAACGTTCTAGAGGCCAGTCGGGGATAAGAATCCCAGCCTCTCCCCGCAACGTTAAGCAGACAGAAATGAGCTAAGTAATGTAAAAGCACTTTTGCAAAATAAAAGAGCTCTCTAAATGCGAGGCATTATTATTACTAGGGTATTAGGGAATTATTTATCTTTCCTGGGATAGGATACCTTCTCACGCCAAGCAGTGTTTCATAACATTAAGGTTCGTTATTTAAAGAGCATGTATATTTTGTTATTGAGGGGGCCCTGTGACATTTCGCCTTCCCTGCCAGACAGTTTAATTTCCCGAGGGATGGGCCAGGGCCCGTGTGACTTAGGGCCCTTCAAAGGGCTGCACAATGTCAGAGCACTAGTCATTTTTCAGCCGTGACATCAATCTGCTCAAATAATGACTTCCACTCCTTCCCCCGCATTGCTTTGTATGCATTCAGCTGAAAGCGCTGTCATTCAACATCAAAACTCCCCGGCTCCAGCTCCTCTAACCAACCTCTGCCCTCACCCAGCCAAGTGCAGAATAAATCAGCCTCCCTTCAATCGGTCTTATTTACTGAGCGCCTTCTGTGTGCGGAGCACTGTTCTAAGTCCTCGGGAGAGTACGTATAACAACAGAACAGAGTGGCGGAAACATTCCCCGCCCACAAGGAGCTTACAGTCTAGAGGGGGAGACGGACATTAATATATATCAATAATTTATTTTCCCCAGCATCGTCTGGAGGTCGTCTTTTTAGGGCCGTGAAGTGTCTTCTGGATTTCTGTGCTCCCCGGTGACTCTTTGACTCAGTCAATATTGTAGATCCCCTTGATTCTATTTATCGTGATTATGTTGTCTTGTTTTGGTCCGTCCGTCTCCCCCGATTAGACCGTGAGACCGTCACTGGGCAGGGATTCTCTATCTGTTGCCGAATTGTACATTCCAAGCGCTTAGCACAGTGCTCTGCACATAGTAAGCACTCAATAAATACTATTGAACGAATGAATGAATAAATCAATGGTATTTGAGTGCTTACTGTGCACAGAGCACTGTGCTAAACATAGAGTAAGCCTTCAAAAATGCCTAGAGGATTCAGGAGAAAAGACGGGGAAGAGGGAGAAATCGTTTCTGGGGTTTAAGCAGCATGGCGTAACGGATAGAGCACGGGCCTGGGAGTCAGAAGGTCATGGGTTCTAATCCCGGCTCCACCCCTTGTCTGTGGTGTGGCCTTGGGCAAGTCACTTCACTTCTCTGTGCCTCGGTTCCCTCATCTGGAAAATGGGGATTAAGACTGTGAGCCCTGTGTGAGACAGGGACTGTGTCCAACCCAATTACCGTGCAGCTACCCCAGCGCTTAGAACAGTGCCTGGCACATACTAAGCACTTAACAAATACCATTATTATTATTAACATCCCCAAGGTTCGATAATGCTAATAATAACGATTATTATTATAGTATTTGTCAAGAACTTACTACATGCTAAACACTGTGCTTAGCACTGGGGAAGAGACAGTGCAATCAGATAGTAGACAATCCCCGGCCTTTATGGGGCTCAAAGTCTAACGGGAAGGGAGACTGGATATTGACCTGAGGGAACTGAGACATAGAGAAGTTAAGTGATTTGCCCCAAGTCACACAGCAGACAAGCAAAGGATGCATGATTAGAACTCAGGTCTCCTGATTCCGGTCCTCTGCTCTTTCCATTCAGCCATGCTGCTTTTCTCAGGTCTGGGAAACGGGCCACAGGTGGAAATGTGACGCGTGGCCTGTAGCGACAGCAAGGCCCAGAGGAAAGAGCAGGGACTGGGCCACGGGAGACCTGGGTTCGAGTTCCTGCTCTGCTACTGGTCTCCTGTGTGACCTTGGGCAATCCGCTTAACTTCTCTGTGCCGCAGTTTCCTACTCTGTAAAACATGAGGATGAGATAGATTGTGAGGCCCCTGCGGGACAGGGATTCATAGCTGTCCCAGGACCCAATACAATGCTTGGCGCGAAGCAAAACCTTAATAGAACTATAATTATCAGCGCTTGGCATCTTGTAAGAACTTAATGAATGTCGTAGTTGTTATTATTCAGTGCTCCAACCTCACAGCTCGAGAGGAGACAACTGAGACAGAAGTTATTGATCTGTTGGGGAGTGCTGATATCTCATCCTTGATTCAGGACCTGCCTTTCCTTCCTCAAAATCCACTTTATGACGGCTCCAGCGTTGGATTAATAGAAAGTCAAGCAACTGATATGAGCGAGATCGTTCTCATTGATCTCACGAAGTTATCGGCAGTGAGGACACGGGGTCATTGGGTCAGCTGGGGCAATAGTGCCCCGGCATCAGACGCCCTCCGGGACGACGCTATGTATTCTTGCGTTACTTATGGATCCCTTTTTAACCGAAGGATTCTTCAAGGCAAGAGGCAGCCTGGTCTCCTCGCTGCATTGGAGAAGCTGAAAGAAGACATTTCTCCTCATTCTTCACTGGCTACGGCCTCATCCCTCATCCTAATGAATAATGTCGGTATTTGTTAAGCGCTTACTATGGGCCGCTCGCACTGTTCTAAGCGCTGGGGTAGATGCAGGGGAATCGGGTTGTCCCACGTGGGGCTCACAGTCTTCATCCCCATTTTCCAGATGAGGGAACTGAGGCACCGAGAAGTTAAGTGACTCGCCCAAAGTCACACACCTGACAAGTGGCCGAGCAGGGAGTCGAACCCATGATCTCTGACTCCAAAGCCCATGCTCTTTCCACTGAGTCACGCTGCTTGTACCTCCATGTTGGGGTTTCGTAGTAATAATGATGATAATAATAACAATAAGAAGAAGAAGGTCGACAAGATCGATTAAACACTTGAGAAATAATCCCGGCTCCGCCGCTAGTCAGCTGTGTGACCTTGGGCAAGTCACTTAACTTCTCTGTGCCTCGTTACCTCATCTGTCAAATGGGGATTAAAACAACTGTGAGCCCCACGTGGGACAACCTGATCACCTTGTATCCCCCAGTGCTTAGAACAGTGCTTGGCACATAGTAAGCGCTTAACAAATACCACAATTATTATTATTATTATTATTAGAAAGAGCACAGGCCTGGGAGTTTTATTGTAGTCTCTCAAGGGCTTAGTAAAGCGCTCTGCACACAGTAAGTGCTCGGTGCAGTGGCTAGAGCACGGACCTGGGAGTCAGAAGGTCATGGGTTCTAATCCCAGCTCGGCCATCTGACTGCTGGTTGACCTTGGGGCAAGTCACTTCACTTCTCTGGGCCTCCGTTCGCTCATCTGTAAAATGGGGATTAAGACTGTGAGCTCCATGTGGGACAGGGATTGTGTCCAAACTGATGACCTTGTATCTACCCCAGCACTCAGAACAGTGCCTGGCACATAGTAAGAGCTTAACAAATACCACCATCGTTATTATTAACAATAAATATGATTTACTGGCTGATTTGCTGACCTAGGTTCTAATCCCAGTTCTGCCACTTGCCTGCTGTGTGACCTTGGGCAAATCACTCGACTTCTCTGTGCCTCAGTTCCCTCATCTGCCAAATGTGGATTTAACACCCGTTCTCCCTCCTGAGCCCTACGTAGAACTGATTATTTCGTATTTACCCTGGTGTTTAGTTCAGCGCTTGGTAGATAGTAAGCAGTTAATAAATGTCACTATTATCATCATTGCTAGGATTCTTATTATTATTACTATGTGCTAAGCACTGCGATAGATATTCTACAACCAGGTCAGAACCCGTCTCTACCCCACATAGGGTTCACAATCTAAGGGAGAGGCAGAACAAATATTTTATTCACATTTTCAGATGAGGGAACTGAGGCAAAGAGAGGATAGGCGACTTGCCCGACGTCACACAGCGGGAAAGGGACCCAAGAACCCACGTCTCACGACTCCCGGCCCTGCGTTCTTTCCTTTGGGCCCTGTTGCTTCTGGACTAAAATGTTTTGCCTTGGATCATCCAAAAAGTCTTCTGGTGGGGCTCTAAGGAGGATTGCTGGGGCGGCAGAAAGCTAAATGGATTTGTGCTCCTCCTTTCCTTAGAATGACTAGGCCCTCAGTACATATATTAGATGTATATTACACTTACGCATCCATCTCACAGATGCACATATTTCTTAAGGACAACTCATGGACCTAGCCATTTTTCCCTCTTCCTCATATCTGTAACCCCTTTAATAATAAGTAGAATAACTACAGTGTTTGTAAAGTGCTTACTATGTGCCAGGCGCTGTACTAGACCCTGGGGTGGATACAAGCAAATCGGACAGGACGCGGTCCCCTGCCCACGGGGAGCTCACCGTCTCAATCCCCAATTCGGCAGATGAGGTAACTGAGGCCCAGAGAGGTAAAACGACTTGCCCCAAGTCACACAGCAGACAGGTTTCAGAGCCGGGATTAGAACCCCTGACCTTCTGACTCCCAGGCCTGCGATCTATCCACTAAGCCATGCTGCTTCTCAGATCCCCTTTCCAGGTCTGTCTCCCCTGCTAGGATATAAACTCCTTCACAGCAGCAACCATGTCTACTAACCCTATTAGCTTCTCCCCAGGTGCTCACCATAGTGCTGTGCACATAGTAGATGCTCAAGAAATATTTCGGATGGATGGATGAGAGGCAGCATGGCAGAGTGTCTAGAGCACGAGCCTGGAAGTCAGAGGTCATGGGTTCTAATCCCGGCTCTGCCACTTTTCTGCTGTGTGTCCTTGGGCAAGTCACTTCACTTCTCTGGGCCTCAGTTACCTCATCTTTAAAATGGGGATTGAGACTGTGAACCCCTAGTGGGACAGGGACTGTGTCCAACCCCATTTGCTTGTATCCACCCCACTGCTTAGTACAGTGCCTGGCACAGGGTAAGCACTTAAATACCGCAATTATTATCATCATTAGCTGCATTCTAGGATCTCGCTGCTTTGGAATCGCTGCTTGCGGGGAGGAAGGGCCCTTCCCACCGTTATATCCGTGGTATTTGTTAAGCGCTCACTACGTGCCAAGCACCGTACTGAGCGCGAGCGCTGGGATCGATACAAGATAATCGGGTCCCACCGGGGGCTCAGTAGGAGGGAGCACAGGTATTGAATCCCCATTTTGCAGATAAGGGGAACTGAGGTATGGAGAAGTTAAGTGACTTACCCAAGGTCACCCAGCAGGCAAATGTGACTCCTAGACCCATGCTCTTTCCGCTAGGCCACACTGCTTCCCTGGTAACTTTAGAGGTAACTTCAGAGGGACTGTCTCTCCCTCTGTCTCCTCTTCTAGACTGTAGGGTGGGCAGAGAACTTGTCCTCCAACTCTGCCTCACTGTACTCTCCCAAATGCATAGTACCACGCTCTGCACGCAGTAAGTGATCAATAAATGCAATGGATTGAGCGATCGATTGATTGAAGGCCAATTTGTTCTGCTTTGCAGGTGTGGGTTCCTCCTCAGGAGCTGCGGCTAGCTCTCCCAGTACCTCTGGAACCAGCACCCTTTCACCTTTCCAGCACGCACATAAAGGTGAGTAAAGAGCCGGGGTTGGAGCTTCCGGATTTCCCCTCCACAGAAACAGAAGGGGACGGACCGTGAGGGGGAGGAATCATTACCGGGAAGATTCCTGATGCATTCCCTGCTCCTCTAAACCATTTTCTCACCCCGAGCTGAGCCAGAGAATGGCTTGCCACTTGCTCGGGCTTAACAGCAAACACTCGGAGCAAATTAGAAGCAGAGTGGCCTTCCGGGGCTGGGTTTTAGAGTGGTTTGGGAAGAAATGCTGCCGACCGTTGAACTTGCCGGAGGGATCGAGCGGTTAGGAAAAGGCCTCCTCCACCTAGAGGTCGAAACTGACTGCGGTACAGAGAAATGGAGTGACTCGCCCAAGTTCACACAGCAGGCAAGGGGCAGAACCGGGATTAGAATCCAGATCCGCGGACCTGCGGGCCTGCGCTCTTTCCCCTACGCCATGGTACTTCTCAGCGTGCGGAGGAAAGGCCCCATTTCCTCCCCGAGCTCACCTGTGAATGAGGTGATGGTGGTGAGCAGTGCCTGAGGGAAGGTCCAGGGGTTACAGGTCCCAGAGGTCGGAGCTCCGTCTTTCTGGAAGAGAGGATGGGACTTGGAATTTGGGGCTAGATTGGAATGCCACAGTCTGACTTCTGCTCAGGCTTCAGACTCCCTGCCCAAGCCTCACCTACCTACCAGACTCAGGCCTCAGACATTCATTTTGATTCCACACAGCTGTTTTCCTTCCCACCTTTCAGTATTGGGAAAGGGTATCGAGAGGAACAAGGCTGGATAATCATCTCAGAGAAATCTTTAGACTGGGTTTTCCGTCCCCTGGGTTCTTTTCTTCTTTAGGAAACATTGTTTTGGGGAGCTTGGAGGGAATATTGGCCCATCCCCCAACGTATCTAGGGGTCCCCTTATTTATGTAGGGTGCCAAACCAGTGAAACCTTGCCGAGATAGATGTGTCTCATTTCTCCTGACACTCCGGGGAGGTAGCACACAATACTGAGAATATTAAAAAGATTATATCATCTGCTCTTGGCTAAGCAAGCCAAACATGCTTTCCTTCACTTGCAGAGACTAATTTTCCTACTTTGCTACTTTAATAGTTCTCTAGTCATTGTTTTTTCCCAGGCTGCCACCTGAAGATTATTATTTCCCTTTTTTTTTTTTTTTACCTTTGGCAACATAAAATACCTAAGTAAAACTGGATTCCACTTCAATCCTCTAACTCCAACTTAACGGGCTTCGATTTCGTCTCTTTTGCCGATGACCCCCTTCCTCACGTCTTTCCTCCTGTCAGGAACTCCCTCCCCCTCCACCATTCTCCCCACCATCAGAGTCCTCTAAAATCACATCATCATCATCATCTTAAGGTCGTTATGAGCAGGGAACGTGTCTGCTAATTCTGTTGTTTCATTCTCTCCCAAGGGCTTAGTGCTCTGCACATAGTAAGCGCCCAATAACTACCATCGTTGGACTGATTCATCATCAACATAAAAAATGATAATAAAAGTTATATTTGTTAAGTGCTTACTATGTATCAAGCACTGTTCTCAGCTAGGTAGATACAAGGTAATCATGTGGGACACAGTCCCTGTCCCTCATGGGGCTCACAGGGACAGAAATTGAAATCTCCTCCTCCTCCAGGAAGTCTTCCCCAATTAATCTCCCATCTGCCCATCTATTCCCCCATCCTTTTTTATAAACAGTATTTATTAAGCACTCTCTATGTGGCAAACACTATTCTAAGCACTGGGGTAGATACAGAGTTATCAGGTTGGACACAGTCCCTGTCCCACCTGGGACCTCACGGTCCAAGAGAAGCAGCGTGGCTCAGTGGAAAGAGCACGGGCTGCGGAGTCAGAGATCATGAGTTCAAATCCCCGCTCTGCCGCCTGTCAGCTGTGTGACTTTGGGTAAGTCACTTGACTTCTCTGGGCCTCAGTTCCCTCATCTGTAAAATGGGGATTAAGACTGTGAGCCCCATGTGGGACAACCTGATCACCTTGTATCCTCCCCAGCGCTTAGAACGGTGCTTTGCACACAGTAAGTGCTTAACAAATACCAACATTATTATTATTAAGGAGACTCCCCTCTGCATCACCTTTGGGTCCTTATCCCCTAAGCACTTCAATAATTAGGGCATTTGTTAAGTGCTTACTATGTGCCAGGCACATATTCTAAACGCTCTACTCACTCCACCTCACTTATGTCTGTATCCTTTTACTCAGCTGCTTTCCCGATCTGTAATTTATTTCAACGTCTGTCTCCCCAATTAGATTGTTATGCCCTTGTGGGAAGGAATATTTCTACCGACGGCACTTTACGCTCCCAAACAAAACAGCACCAGACGCTACAAACATTAAGTACAACAGAAGAGACTCCCTTTCCATATGTTCAATTAGGCCAGGACTGCCAATCCTACGCTGGCGTGTTCTATTGTTATATTGTACTCTCCCAGGGGCTTAGTACAGTGCTCTGCACACAGGAAGTGCTCAATAAATAAGATTGATTTTTCAGTGACACTCAGAGAAGGACTGCCCCATCAGTGTTGTCGTCTTTGAAAACGGAGAACAAATCACATATATTCCCCCGAACATTTAGTACAGTGTTCTACAAAGAGTAAGTGCTCAATAAATACCATCGATCGATTGACTCTTCACATTCGCAGGCTCCTCCTTGTCTTAGAATGCTGGCCTCGCCACCGTAGAGCAAGGGGCTGTTTGGTGAGAGAGTTTTACCAATACAGTCCTCAGATTACCCATCCAAAAGGCAGAAAGAGCGACGTTTGGGAGTTTAAAGCTCAAGCTCTGGGTCGCTGGTCTTTTAGCCACCTTTTGGAACAGTGTATCTAGCTTCTACAATATCAATAAGTTGCTCACTCAGGGATGGGAACCCAATTCCCTTTTTACTATGTGAAAGTGGTTCACCTTTACCCAGATTTGTTGGCAATTTTTTTTGGTGGTTTTTTTTCCGGGCACAATCCCAGGGCAAAGGGAACACATCCTAGGTTATGACGGATGATTGAGAAGCAGCAAGGCCTCGTAAAATGAGCAAGGGGTTGGAGATCAAGAGGACCTGAGTTCTAATCCCAGCTCTGTCACCGTGTACCTGCTGCATGATCTTGCCTGCTCTCTGCCTCGGTTTCCTCATCTGTCAAATGGGGATTCACTCCCTGTTCTCTACGTGGGGCTGAGTCCATCCTGATTAACTAGCTATCTGCCGCGGCGCTTAGTGCAATGTTTGGCAAATGTCACTTATCATTATTGACTGCTCCACCTCTGCGGCAGGGCTTCCTCGGGCATCAGCCGGGATGCCCCTTATCAAAATGCACCTGTTCTTTAAATGTAGTTGCTAAAAGTAAGCGCTCAATAACCAATTGAATGAATAAACGGGCAAGGACCTGGCGCCTGATCGCATGAAAATGTTCTGACAGTCCTAAGTGTGCATCAAGAGTTCTCTGCCACCGTGCGATAACCAGGAGTTTCCTTCTTTCTCCCCGGGCTGTAAAGACCTGGCAGGGCAAGGGCACCTGGCCACCGCCCTGATCATCGCCATGTCTACCATCTTCATCATGGCCATCGCCATCGTCCTCATCATCATGTTTTACATTGTGAAAACCAAGCCTTCCGCTCAAGGTAACCGTCACAACTCTACCCAGCTTCCCCCCTTTCCCTCCCTCCCTCGGCTCATCCCCTAATGGGCTCTTCGTTCCTCTTCCAGCCTGCTGCACCAGCCACTCGGTCAAAAACGTGGAGGCCCAAGTCAGCAAGCCGGAAGAGAAGAGAGAAGTCCAAGGTTGGCATTCAACTTTCTACTTTCGCGCCTGGGCTACCGAGGGATTGAGGTCCCCGTTTAGTTCCCATCCTACCCAGCCGTCTCTCCTAATTGCTTCGGCTCTACTGCTGGGGAGCAGAGAGATCAGGGGAAGTGGTGTCTTGATCCCTGGGGAGTCATGAAATGAGTGGATTTAGCCCTTCTCCAGAATCAGACAGCAGAGGAAGCAAATACCCTTCTTCCATAGCCTTGATGCCAATTTTGACCTCTCCTCCCTCCTTCCCGTTACCCTGCAGAGAACGGAGTGATATTCACCGAAAAGGATGAGTTTGAGAAGCTGACGGCCACTCCGGCAAAGACCGTTAAGAGGTAAACCACGCTCGGTGACCCAGATTTGGGGCCGTAGGGACTTTGGGAGACTCCCAGGACTCGGACCCAGGTCGAGAGAGGGCGGATGAGGAAGATCAGATTCAGATCCCGATTCTGGGATCCGGAGATCTTTGTTGAATAAACCAGGTCACGCTGACAGCCTGGTTCATTTCATCAATGATAATAAGAGCAAGGGCCTGGGAAGCAGAGGACCTGGGTTCTAATCCCGGATCTACCACACAGACCTTGAGCAAATCACTTAACTTTCCTGTGCCTCAGTTTCCTCATCTGAAAATGGGGATTCAACACCTGTTCTCCTTCCTACTTTTACTATGAGCACTATGCTGGACCTGATTATCTTGTATCTACCCCCGTCCTTAGTACAGGAGTAAGCACTTAAATATTAGAATTATTGTTATTATTCTTATTGTTGTACTTATTAAGCTCTCCTTCTATGTGCCAAGCACTGTACTAAGCACTGGGGTAGAGATAGAATCATCAAATTGGACACAGACCCTGCCTGAGACTCACAGTCTAGGAGGGAGGGAGACCAAGTATCTTATCCTCATTTTTACAGATGAGGAAACTGGGCACAGAGAGGTTAAGTGACTGCCTCGAGGTCACACAGCACTCAAGTGGTGAAGCCAGCATTAGAATCCAGGTGTCTGGACTCTAGAAGTTAGAGATGTCTGCTGCTCCATCCTTTATCCTCTAGGCTGTAAGCTCACCATGGTCAGGGAATGTGTCCAATGATTTTGTTGTGTCACGCTCTCCCAAATGCTTAGTAAAGTGCTCAGCACATAGTAAACACTCAATGAATACCACTGATTGATCGATCGATCAATCAAGGGGATGAAGGACCACAGGACGACAGTAATAATGTTGATATTTGTTAAGCGCTTACTATGTGCAGAGCACTGTTCTAAGCGCCGAGGGAAATACAGGGTAATCAGGTTGTCCCACGTGAGGCTCACAGTTAATCCCCATTTTACAGATGAGGGAATTGAGGCACAGAGAAGTTAAGTGACTTGCCCACAGTCACACAGCTCACAAGTGGCAGAGCTGGGAGTCGAACCCATGACCTCTGACTCCAAAGCCCACGCTCTTTCCACTGAGCCACGCTGCTCCCCAATCACCCGGGCCCCCCCCCAAGAATCCTGGCACCACTGTCAATCAACCGGTGGTATTTATTGAGCCCTCACTGTGTGCGGAGCACTGTACTAAGCACTTGGGAGAGAGAAGCAGCGTGGTTCAGTGGAAAGAGCGTGGGCTTTGGAGTCAGAGGTCATGGGTTCGAATCCCCGCTGGGCCACTTGACAGCTGTGTGACTTTGGGCAAGTCACTTCACTTCTCGGCGCCTCAATTCCCTCATCTGTCAAATGGGGATTAAGACTGGGAGCCCCACGTGGGACATCCTGATTCCCCTGTCTACCCCAGCGCTTAGAACAGTGCTCTGCACATAGTAAGCGCTTAACAAATATCAACATTATTCTTATTATGTCCATCCTGATGAGATATTGTATCAACCCCAGCTTTTAGAACAGTGCTTGACACAAAATGGAAAGAGCACAGGCTTGGGAGTCAGAGGTGGTCGGTTGTAATCCCGGCTCCGCCACTTGTCAGCTGTGCGACTTTGGGCAAGCCACTTAATTTTTCTGTTCCTCAGTTACCTCATCTGGAAAATGGGGATGAAGGCTGTGAGCCCCACGTGGGACAGCCTGATTACCTTGTATCTACCCCAGTGCTTAGAACAGTGCTTGGCACATAGTAAGCATTTAACAAATACCAACATTATTATTACTATTATTATTTCACTGCTGAGTCTCATGGGTCAGGTTGTTGTGTGGGCGGCGTGATTATCACCCAGTTACCAGCAAATATAATTCCTTTTTAAGGCTTCAGCCCAAAGCACGAGGGGAAGATAAAATTCTTATAAAAGACTATGTTTTTAATATATTTTGAGTGATTTTTCCGTAGCTCACTTCCCCCTAGTTTTAAGCCCTTAATGAACGCAGTGCGGCTGTGTTGGTTTCTGAGGAGAATTCGGAGAGTAGCATTCGCCACGGGGCCCAAAACGTACACCTGACACAGTCCTCCGTTGCCGAGGCTTAACAGGTCACTTCCCGTCACCACGGCTGTGGGATGAGGTAGCCCTCGGGTAGCCCTGTAATTCCTCCCTTCGGGGACTTGCCCATTCCAGCCCGTTTGAGTCCAGGCACAAAGCGAGAGTCCCCATGGGCCTTGCTTCCAAGCGTGTAGTTTTGATCTAGTAGTTGAGGTGAAATCTCCTGGAAATAGGCTTCCATTAATCCTAGCCAGGAGTGGAGAGGCAGTTTCTGCGAATCTTGACAAGGAAAAGTGGTGGTCGGGTAATAATAATAATACTAATGTTGGCATTTGTTAAGCGCTTACTATTAGCGCTGGGGTAGATACAGGGTAATCAGATTGTCCCACGTGAGGCTCACGGTCTTAATCCCCATTTTACAGATGAGGTAACTGAGGCCCAGAGAAGTGAAATGACTTGCCCACAGTCACATAGTTGACAAGTGGCAGAGCCGGGATTCGAACGCATGACCTCTGTCTCCCAAGCCCGGGCTCTTTCCGCTGAGCCACGCTGCTTCCCCGTGGGTAGGTAGGAGCAAGGCGATTGAGTGCTTTAAACCCGATGGTAAAGCTTTTCCGTTAGCGACCGTAGATGGGGTCAGAACTGGAGTTTCTTCAGGGGTGGGGAAATACGGACCCAACGGTTTTGTAGAAAAATGATCCGGTCGGCAGGCTGAAATACGCACTGGAGTGGATGGACTGAGCACTCAGCACAGAGTAAGTGCTCCATAAATGCCACCGATCGATCGATCGGCTTGTTTTTCCAGTGAAAACGACGCCTCTTCCGAGAACGAGCAGCTGCTGAGCCGGAGCATGGATAGCGATGAAGAAGCCGCCGTTGACAAGCAAGGATCCCCGGAGTTGTGCTTGTTATCGCTAGTTCATCTGACGAGAGATAAATCTTCCACCACCAACAACAAATCCACCGGGGTACGGTCCCACAGCCAACACTCCGGGCTTTCACAAACACCCATTATTCATAAGTGCGGCGAAATGATGTACTGTAGCTGCAGCTGAGATTAGGGGAATTTCTGGCCAGGAAATGGGAACGCTCTTCACTTCAATAATTGCTTCTGTTCTTCCAAATCTTCCTTGACTATTCCCCAGGTCTCTTGCTTAAGCGTCCCGCTAAAAGGAAGCAACCCACTTAATGCAGTGCCTCGTTAAAGTCCCTTGCGATGGGCCGCGCAACAAAGCGGTGGATGGGAGATTTTTCTCCCTGGCCATCTAATCCCTTCCCACCTGGCTGTTAGAACCCTGCACTTCAAGGGGAGAGGTTGGGTGGGGTATTTTCGGCGCGGGCTGTTCCGTGTCGAGGAGATGCTCTGTTAGTCCACATCAGTGGCCTTCGCTAAGGATGATACGCTCTCTCTGTTTTGTGTCCTGCAGATTCAAAGTCGACGGAAAAAGATCCTTGACGTGTACGCCAATGTCTGTGGGGTGGCCGAAGGTAAAGGAAAAAGGGGTTTGGGGATGGCCGACGATTCAAACAAGCCATCACATGATGTATTGCCAGATCTCTCTAGAAATGCTTTCCCACGATCTGCCTCCAGAGAGCAGGGATTCCTTGAGGTGCCCCCAGTTTTTTTTTTCTTTTTGATGGGATTTAATAAGCGCTTACTATGTGCCAGGCACCGTACTAAGTGCTGGGGCAGATATCAGGTTGGACTCAGTCCATGTCCCACACGGGGCTCAGTTTTAGTCCCCATTTTACAGAACTAAGGCACAAAGAAGTGACTTGGCCGAGGTCACACAGCAGACAAGTGGCAGAGCTGGGATTGGACCCCAGGTCCTTCGGACACCGAGGCTCTACCCATTAGGCCACACTGCTGCTCTCCCTCCATCTGAGTGGCGCATTTTTGGCATTCAAGCTGTCGGTGCCTTCTGTTTCTAGGCTCCTGATTCCTTGCTTCTCGGGAGAACATCCTTCTCTAGACCCTTCTCTCATCCCAACTGCCCTCCGTGATCCAGCCCTCTGCTCCATATACTGGAAAAGAGAACTTGTCCGCTGGGTGACCTTAGGCAAATCACTTCACTTCTCTGGGCTCAGTTACCTCATCTGTAAAATGGGGATTAAGACTTGAGCTCCACGTGGGACAGGGACTGTATCCGAGCCAATTAACTTGTATCTGCCCCAGCGCTTAGTACAGGGCTTGTTGACAATGAGCACTTAAGTACCGTAATTATCATTATTTACTTCACTTCTCTGTGCCTCGGTTACCTCATCTGTAAAATGGGGATTAAGACTGTGAACCCCATGTGGGACAGGGCTTGAATCCAACCTGATTTGCTTGTATCCACCCCATCGCTTAGTACAGGGCCTGGCTCTGTGACTTTGGGCAAGTCACTTCACTTCTCTATGCTTCACTGACCTCATCTGTGAAACGGGGATTAAGACTGTGAGCCCCACGTGGGACATTCTGATCACCTTGCGCTTAGAACAGTGCTCGGCACATAGGAAGCGCTTAACAAATACCATCATTATTATTAACAAATACCACAATTATTAGTATTATTATTGCTCTCTCTGCTGTATTATGGAGGGTGTCTCCTGAGTCCCACCCTGATGCCATTTACTTAGCGTCCGCCCTAGTGATTCTTGGTCTCATCGTCGACCTGCTCCCTCTGCCTCTCTCCCGTCTGTTCCGGCGTGGGGTCTCTGCCTGGCCCGGTCCCACCCTTCCTTCCTTCCAGCCCAGACTCCGGCGCCTCTGTCCGGATATTTGGCCCGAGGTCTGAGCAAAGGAGTCTTGGAGAGAACCCACAAAGTTCTCCCTCCCTTCAGCACTGCCCTCCTCTCTACCCTACCTCCATGCACTGCACTCCCCCAACGGCCTGCGGTGATATATCTCGCCCCCGTCTCCGAATTAGAAAACTCAACCACACCCTGCAGAAACTTCACAGACATTATCTCCAGTTTTGCAAAAATGGCTGGTAGCAGTCAGATTTGCTCCCTTTCTTCACCCCTCCCTCACCCTTGCAGCACTTATGTACGTTTCCCCCATTTATTTATTCGTATTAATGTCCGTATCCCCCTCAAAGCCGTAAGCTCATTGGCGGCAAGGGAACGTGTCTACCGACTTTTTTCTGTTGTACTCTCCCAAGCTGTTAGTATAGCACTCTACCCAGTAAGCACTCGGTAAATACGATTGATAAACTCAGAACTGAAGCTCCGAAGTTTTCCTCCCAGGCTTAAACCTCTACTCCACGACTTCTGAGGGAGAACTTAATTTGAAGAAAAAAAAAAAAATGAGTCTTCTAACAATCATGCTGTCAATCCTACCAGATAGAGGGCTTTGAAGATGTCTTGCTTTGATGTTTGGGAAGGCCTTTGAAACCGGCAAAGACTCTAGAGATGCCACTCATAGCCAGAGGGCTGTTTTAACGCTATATTTTGGTATTTTAAATGCTTATTAGGTGCCAAGCACTGTACTAAGGGCTGGGGTAGATAAAATATAAGTTGATCGGATGCAGTCCTTGTCCCACGTGGGACTCGCGGCCTAAGTGGGAGCTTCACACTTCACCTGTGTCCAACCCGATTTGCTTGTATCTACCCCAGTAAAGGGCCTGGCATATAGTAAGTGCTTAACAAATACCCCAATTATTATTATTACCTAGCATCCAGTGATCTGGACAAAATTCCATTAGTGAGTGTCATTCATAATGGTGAATAAGGAATCAACCAACTGTAATTATCGAACGCTTACTATATGCAGAGCACTGTTCTAAGCGCTTGGGAGAGTACGATATAACAGAGTTGGGTAGGCATGTTCCCTATGGCACGGCTTAGTGGATAGAGCACGGGGCTGGGAACCAGAAGGTCATGAGTTCTAATCCCGGCTCCGCCGCTTGTCTGCTGTGTGACCTTAGGCAAATCACTTCATTTCTCTGGGTCTCAGTTACCTCATCTGTAAAATGAGATTGAGACTGTGACAGGGAATGATCCAACCTGATTTGCTTGTATCCACCCCAGTGCTTGGAATAGGGCCTGGCACATAGCAAGCGCTTAACAAATACCACAAAAAAACCCCTAAAAAACAAGCTCACAAGAGTCTAGAGACTGTGATCAAAAATAATCCAGAATAATTAAAAAAAACTTGAATTTTTACCATTTGATCCTCACAACATCCCGGTGAGGTAGGGAGAGGCAGAGTTATTATTCTTCCCATTTTACAGATGAGGAAGCAGAGGCACAGAGAGGTTAAGTGGCTTGCCTGGGGTCCCACAGGAGCCCAGAATTCCCTCCCTCCCTCCCTCTCTCCCGATTCTCTACGGGGAGAAGCTAAGGCGCGTACACAACGTGCCTTGCCTGGAAGCTCAAGTCAGTGACGGAGCTGGGCCTTTGGTTCTCAGAACTGCTCCTCATCCGCCTCAAGAAGCAGCACGGGCTAATGGATAAAGCACGGGCCTGGGAGTCAGAGGGACCTGGGTTCTAATCTCGGGTCTGCTGTGTCCTGGGACAAGTCACTTCACTTCTCTGTGCCTCTGCAACGTCAATGGGGGACAGGGACTGTGTCCAACCTAATTAACTCGTATCTACCCCAGCGTGTCCAATCTAATTAACTCATATCTTGATTCTATTTATTGCTATTGTTTTTGTCCGTCTCCCCCGATTAGACTGTAAGCCCGTCAATGGGCAGGGACTGTGTCTGTTGCCGATTTGTACATTCCAAGGGCTTAGTACAGTGCTCTGCACATAGTAAGCGCTCAATAAATACTATTGAATGAATGAATATCTACCCCAGCACTCAGTACAGTGCCTAGCATACAGTCAGTTCTTAATGATCCCATAAAACAAACGCCCCACCTCTTCCCCCACCACATGACCAACTGTAATAATAGTAGCAATGACTGTCGGACTCGCTAAGCGCTTACTATGTGCCGAACACTGTACTCAGCGCCGGGGTAGATGCAAGATCATCGAGTTGACAGTATTTACTAAGCATTTACTATACGCGGAGCACAATACTAAGTGCTGGGAAAGAGCGGGAATTATAACCATCCCTCAGGGGAGACCCTGACCCACGCAAGACACACAGATGAACAGGGAGGGAGAACAGGTATTGAATTCCCATTTTACAGAAGAGGAAACCGAGGGTCGAGCGACAGGCAGGCAGCAGGCAGGAGGCAGAACCAGGATTAGAACCCAGGTCTTCTGAGTCCCAGGCCCGGGCTCTTTTCACTAGACCCTCGCTGCTTCTCTCCAGATTTATCTTCATCTCCAGCTGCAGAGGTGGGCAGAAAGCTTGGCTGAGACTGCACGCCAAGCCCAAGGGAAAGCCAGAGAAGAGGGCCTGGATCAAGAACTGAGCGGATTAGTAGCTCTCGTTAAACTGCTCTGACAAAAACCCGGCCGTGTCTTGCACCACCCAAATTCTGGCTGGGCCTGGTGGGAGTCTGGCAATCCCTAAACGAAACACCTGGACACCAGCTCGCTCAGCTCAGCTGCTCCTTCTTATTATTATATCCCACATCGGCGGCTTACTTGTTGTCAGAGAAGCAGTGTGGCCTAATAATGATAATAATAATGTTGGTATTTGTTAAGCACTTACTATGTGCGGAGCACTGTTCTAAGCGCTGGGGTAGACACAGGGGAATCAGGTTGTCCCATGTGAGGCTCACAGTTTTAATCCCCGTTTTACAGTTGAGGGAACTGAGGCACAGAGAAGTGAAGTCACTTGCCCACAGTCACACAGCTGACAAGTGGCAGAGCCGGGATTCGAACCCATGACCTCTGACTCCCAGTCCCGGGCTCTTTCCACTGAGCCACACTGCCTCCCTACAATGGAAAGCTCCCAGGCCTGGGCGTCAAAAGACCTCAGTTCCGATCCCGGCTCCGCCGCTCATCTGCTGGGTGACCTCGGGCAAGTCACTTCTCCGTGCCTCAGTTCCCTCACTGCAAAATGGGGATTCGATACCTGTGTTCCCGCCGACTTGGACCGTGGGCCTCCTATGGGACCTCATTACCTTGTATCTATCCCAGCGCTTAGGACAGTGCTTGGCACATAAGCACTTAAAAAAACACCACAATCAATCTGCTGTATTTATTGAATACTTACTGTGTGCAGAGACTGTATTAGAGCCTGGGAGAGTACAGTGAAACAGTCTAACAGAATTGGTAGAGACATTCCCTGCCCAGCATGAGTTTACAATCTAGAGGGAGAGACAGAGATTAACAGAAATAAATAAAATACGGCTATGGGCTGTGGTGACACTCATTCATTCATTCAATAATATTTATTGAGCGCTTACTATGTGCAGAGCACTGTACTAAGTGCTTGGAATGTACAAATCAGTAACAGATCAGTAACGATCGGCGGGGCAGAGCCGGGAGATTTGGAGCTGAGGGAAGGGGGGATAAAGGGAGTCAAGTGCAAGGGTGACGCAGAAGGGAGAGGGAGAAGAGGAAATGAGGGCTTAGATGGGGAAGGCCTCTTGGAAGAGATGGGCCTTCAATAAGGCTTTGAAGGTGGGGAGAGTGATGGTCCGTAGGATATGAAGAGGGAGGGCAATCCAGAGGCAGGACACGGGCAAAAATAATAATGATTTGCTGGAAAATTGTACCCTCTTGGCCTGCTCTCTCCCCACCCTGGCCTCAGTCTCCTGGGTTTCTGGGCCCCTCTCCATGCCCAGGCGTTGACAAAGCTCCCGGCTCTGCCATGCTGATCGTGTCACCTAGCCAGCGAGCCCCTCTCTAGGCCGGCGGGCCGCTGGGCGGTACCCACTTACCTCGGATGGGACGGGCATACAAGCACCGGGAAGGCAGTCTCTTCTCCCCGTGAAGTCCCCGGGAGCCAGAAACGGGGTCTGCTAAACGGAAACGGGGACAGTGGGGAAATGGGGAGAGAGGAGCGGTTTGATTAAGGAACTGGACCCTTCTGCCCAAAGAAGCCGGCTTTCACAGCCCAGCTGACTGGGGTTTGCCGCCTGATCTTCTAGACTGTAAACTCATTCTGGGCAGGGAAAGTGGCTGCTTATTCTCTTCTATTGTACTCTCCCAAGTGCTTAGAACAGTGGTCTGCACATAGTAGGCTCTCAATAAATACCGTTGATTGATTGAACGGGAGGGACTCAGAATTGTCATCTTCTCCTCAGACCTCTGATCATTATCTGGGATTAGATGGGAAATTCCCCCTCCCCTCGACACTTAATTCACGCTCACCTGGGCACTTAACTCACTCTCCTCTGGTCACTTCCCTCTCCCTTAAGCACTTACTTCACTTTCCCATTAGCATTTACTTCAATTTCCCCTGGGCACTTACTTCACTCTCCTGTGAGCCCTCAGTTCCCTCACCCCTGAGCACTCACTTCATTTTACCCCGGGCACTATCCCAGGTCTCACCTCCACTTCAGGTTCCCATTCTCTCAGGCAGAGTAATTAATCAATGAATCGAGGCTTACGTGCCACGATGATATACTAAGAACTGGAGTAGAGATAAGCAGGTTGGACACAGTCCCTATGCCACGTAGCGCCGGCGGTCTAAGTATTATTGTTTTTATTAGTATTATTATCATTATTGTATTTGTTAAGTGCTTACCACGTGCCAGGCACCGTACTAAGCGCTGGGGTGGATACAAGCAAATGGGGTTGGACACAGTCCCTGTCCCACGTGGGACTCACAGTCTCAATCCCCATTTTACCGATGAGGTAATTGAGGCCCAGAGAAATTAAGGGACTGGTCCAAGGTCACACAGCAGACAGGTGGCGGAGCCGGGATTAGAACCCATGACTTTCTGACTCCCAGGCCCGTGCTTTATCTACTGTGCCATGCTGCTTGAGGAAGGGTAACCTTTCACCAACAGTTCCTCGCTCGGGGTGCCCCCTTAGCCAGGGGGTGTTGACTCTCGGGCAGCACCGCCCCCAGAGCCGAAGGAGCGGGTCAGCCTGCCCCCGGCCTCCCCGGACTGCCAGCCATAACCGGGCCCGCTTGTCTTGCAGGACTCAGCCCCACGGAGCTGCCCTTCGACTGCTTGGAGAAGACCAGCAGGATGCTCAGCTCCACCTACAACACGGAGAAGGCCATCGTCAAAACCTGGCGTCACCTGGCCGAGAGCTTCGGGCTGAAGCGGGACGAGATCGGGGGCATGACGGACGGCATGCAGCTCTTCGACAGGATCAGCACCGCGGGCTACAGCATCCCCGAGCTGCTCACCAAACTGGTCCAGATCGAGCGGCTGGACGCAGTGGAGTCGCTCTGCGCGGACATCCTCGAGTGGGCCCAGGTCCTGCCCCCAACTCCCCCTCCGCCAGTGACATCCTGAGGAGGGCGGGGGGGGTCTCTGTCCAGACCACCGGTCCCCGGGATGAGTTTCCCCCTCTCCCCTGAGCGGAGAACGACCTGGACGCCGCTCTCACCGGGGCGCGGGGGCAAAAGGACTCCAAGTCGCCACGTTCTCCTTGCTCGGCCCTGCGGCTGGGCCGCCGGTGGCTTCCAAGAGCAGAGGCCGGGGGGGGGGGGGACGGGTCCGTCCACTGGGGGATGAGATGGGGGCCACCCCCCGCCCGCCCCCACCCTCTCCTGTGGCTCTCCTCTAGGCCAAATGGGCCGCTGGCAAAAAGCTTGTGGCTTCCCGGGGATGCGATCTGCGGTTGCCCCTCTCCGCCTCTCGCCCTATCATCTCCCTGCCACCATTTATCTGGGCCTCTCCCGATGGGCCATTAACATCCCGTCCGACTTGGCGGAAAAACCACCGAATAACTTGGTATGGAGCATGTTGCCGTCTCCTCCGACTGTCCCCACCGGTAATGGCGTTGCTCTCTCGGTGGCACATCTGGGGATTCCACCCTGGTAAGCCTGGGAATTCTGCGGGACAAATCCAGAGGAATTCTGCTGTGCACAGCCTGGGAATTCTGCTGAGTGGAGTTTGGGAATTCTGCTGAGCGAAGCCTGGGGATCCCTCTTTGCGAAGCCCACACTGACCAATCCCCAAGGCATCTCTTGCTTAGACCGCAGAGCGTATGTTAATTCCAGATGAGCCAGCTTGCATTTCGCCTGGTTCCACAGATCGGGGTGAATTTGCAGAGTAGCCAACTCTGGAAGAAAGCATTCTTCAGCATCTGTAGTTGCCAGTTTCTCTTATTGAAGAGGGATGACCTGGATCTGTGATTCCACAAATGCGCAGTTGCACCCAGGGACTCTGGCACAGACCTGGCGGTAGCTTCGAAGGAAAGTCCTCACTGTCTCGATTTACTGGATCCCGGAAAATCCGGCCAGAGAAAACGATTTCCACAGAATACCGTGCTCTAGCCCAGCCCACGGGGCATGTTTGGTGGGAAAGCAGGGTGCGGGGGGAAGGGGAGGGGGTCTTGAAGTTTTGACCTGGCAATACCTCTGAAGGAAGCCCCCCTCCCCTCCCGAGGGTCTGGGGGGGGGACCTGAAAATTCGCCTCAAAACATCCATTTCCGGGGATTACCACTTATCAGAGTACCACATCAAAGCTGTCAGGCTGAAATTTGAGAAGGAAATAACTCCGCACCAAGCTCTGCGCTATTATCCTGTGGGGAGAGAAATCCACACCACAAGGCCATTTCAGGGGGCGCTTCGGCCGAGAGGGGCCCGGGAGTACCTAGAAACCCACGCCAGGAAGTTCCGTTTTTTGAGTGGAGGAAAATGAGTCTCTGGTGACCACTGAAGAGATCAGCGTGGACGAAGAGCCCCCCGTCAAGAGCTCACAAAGCGAACCAGACTATCCAAACGGAGGTTTGACCTGTTCCTCGGCAAATATCTAACACGGCAGTCTGATTTAAGTTCATCAACCTTCACTGCTCTGACCCGGGGGGTTCCAAGCTCATCTTCGCCGACCCCCTGAACACGGTAGCCCCTACGAGCCCTGGTTTTCACAATTCACGGCTGAGTTGCCATAACGGTAGGGTTTGCTGACTGACCGAGGAATACTTTTTTTTTTTAATTACAAGTTAACATGACTGAGAAAATGCTTTGGGGAAACAAATTAAAAATCGGTCAGCGGTTTGAAGTCCATTACCCATTTCCCACGAATGCGAATGTAAAACATACTGTGATGGGATCGTAATGAGATCCTGAATATTTAATAGCCACCATTTACTGTGTCTGTTTGCTGCTGGTTTCGGAACCTATTTTTATATCGCCTGGAAGCAAAATTTTCTAAGGTGAAATTTAATGATCTTTTTTCATTCCTCTCTGCAATCCCACAGCGGTTCCCCTCTCTAACTGTTTGGTGCTAACAACGATGAAGTCATCTCTTGCAGTGGAAAGAGCACAGGTCTGGGAGTCAGAGGACCTGGGTTCTAATCCCGGATCCCCCGCTTGTCTGCTGCGCCTCAGTTCCCTCATCCTGCAAAATAGGGATTCAATGCCTGTTCTCCCTCCTGTGAGCCCCACGTGCGACCCGATTATCTTGTACCTACTCCAGTGCTTGGCACCTAGTAAGGGCTTAACAAATATCACAGTTATCGTCTGGATTGCCAATGCCACCCGTTACCTGAAGACAAGACGCTTCTTCCGTTTCGAAGTATCTTTCCCCAGGAATGGGAAGCCTGCCATTCCTCCGTTTCTCAGAGGCCCAACGTGCGTGCCGGAAGTGGTGATTGGCAGCCGGGGCACCTCTGCCTCCCCTCTTCTACTTAGATTAGGGACCCGTTTCCTTCCACAGGGAGAGATACAGCAGTGACATCTATTGATCGGGTCTCGGGAAGTATCATGACCTCTCCGGTTCAGGGAGTCCCCTGCCCTGGCCGTGGGAGCCGCCGGCCCCCGTCCTTGTTGGAGAAGCCGGTGATAAAAATCCTCCCTCCCTTCCCCACCCGACTCACCCGGGAGCCCGAACGGGATATGCCCTGTCGGCACGTCTTGACCGGCGAAGCCTTGATCGCTAATGATTTTGTGTAATTCTGTACATATAACTTATTTTATTGTACAATCTAAATATGCAAATAAACTAATAAGATCTACAGACAGCGCTGGGGTATGTCCTTTCTTTCATGAGAAGTTATGGTGACCTTTAATTATTTATTTCTATTAATAATAATAATAACATCGGTATTTGTTAAGCGCTTACTATGTGCAGAGCACTGTTCTAAGCGCTGGGGGAGATACAAGGTAATCAGGTTGTCCCACGTGAGGCTCAGTCTTCATCCCCATTTTACAGATGAGGTAACTGAGGCCCAGAGAAGTTAAATGACTTGCCCACGGTCACACTCCCGTCTAGACAGTAAGCTCGATGTGGGCAGGGAATGTGTCTACCCCCTCTTTTGTACTGGGCTCTCCCAAGCGCTTAACTGTGTGCTCTGCACACAGTAATGAAGGAAGGAAGGAAGGAATGCATTGCTGCCCCTCCCCCATAGGGCTAATGATTCAGAGGCATTTATTGAGCGCTTACTGAGAGCAGAGCACTGTACTAAGCGCTTGGGAAAGCACAGTACAACAATTAACAGTGACAATTCCTGCCCACAACAAGCTCACAGTCTGTTGGGGGGAGACAGACGTCAACACAAATAAATACAGATAGATAGATATAGATAGATAGATAGATAGATAGATAGATAGATAGATAGATGGATGGATGGATGGATGGATAGATGATAGATATAGATGATAGATATAGTTAGATATAGATGATAGAGATAGAGATAGATATATGATAGATATAGATGATAGATATAGATAGATATAGATGATAGAGATAGATAGATATAGATGATAGAGATAGATAGATAGATAGATAGATAGATAGATAGATAGATAGATAGATAGATGGATAGATAGATAGAAGTGCTGTGGGGCCGGAAAGGGGGTGGGAAGAGCAAAGGGAGCAAGTCAGAGTGATGGAGAAGGGAGTGGGAGATGAGAAAAAGTGGCGCTTGGCCCGGGAAGGCCTCTGGGAAGAGATGTGTCTTCAATAAGGCCTTCATTGGGGGGAGAGTCATTGTCGGATTTGAGGCGGGAGGGCGCTCCAGGCCAGAGGCAGGATGCGGGCCGGGGGTCGGTGGCGAGGCGGGCAAGGTGGAGGCACAGTAAGAAGGTTAGCACCAGAGGAGCGAAGTGTGCGAGCTGGGGTGTAGTGAGAGAGAAGTGAGGTAAGGTAGGAGGGAGCAAGGCGATGGACTGCTTTAATGCCAATGGTGAGGAGTTTCTGCTTTTGTTTGCACCCCCTACCCTCTCTCCTCCACCCCCTGCAACGTAAACAGGTAGGGCAGGACTAACTCGCCGCTTCAGACCATACGGCCCAGAGTCTCCGACTGAAGGGACCTTTCAAAATCAATCCATAAGAATCAGATTCATTCCATGAATGCAATGCTTACAATATACAGGTCTACTAAGCCTACGAGATGCATACGTACGTATAAAATAGACCGCCCGATTTACGGTTTGAGGTACGGATAATTGCCCCGAAGTCTTTAAAGTTATCTTGGATTAACGCACCATTCTACATGTTCGAAGACTGAAGCGGAGCCACGGAATGGCTTCGCGTTCATTAAAAGGCAAGTTTGGAATAGCGTTAATAACCTTGGAGCCAAAACTGTGATTGGTTCATTTCGCGCTAGGGAAAAGGCTCGGTTACAGAGGCCCCGAAAGGTCTTATCGTTCCGTGGCCCCCAGGGTAGTTAATTTGCCCCTGCACAGAGGGGGTGGCCCCTGCCAGGGGAGGAGAGAGGGGGAGATAGAAAGAGAGCCCGGTGGGGAAGGAGGGAGGGAGAGAGAGAGATAGAACACCTAGTGAGGAAGGAAGGATAGAGAGAGAGCTGGTGGGGAAGGAAGGAAGGAGAGAGAAAGAGAAAAAAAGACAGACGGGACACCCAAACCCGTAAGTAAGCAGACAATCAGGTAAGCAGGTTTGTGTTTGTGTTTAAGCCCTTGTGTTCGGTGGAGTCCGACTGCCGCTGGTGACTCTAGTGATCCTGAAACATCTTCCTTTGATAGGATCATCCCGGATTAGAACCCATTAATCAGTCAATCACTGGTATCTGATAAACATCTACCCCATGTCCAGCCCTAAGAGCTTGGGAGAATGCAACAGAAGATGTTCATCCCTTGCCCTCAAAAAGTTTGCAATCTAATTCGCGGGTAGAGAAACAGACAAAAACGTCCCAGTGTTGCCGAACTGTACATTCCAAGCGTTTAGTACGGTGCTCTGCACATAGTAAGCGCTCAATAAATAGGATTGAATGAATGAATGAGGGACCGAGAGGAAGAACAGGATGAAATAGCCAAACAAGAATGCACAGATGCACAATACAAATCAAACGCTCAGGACGTGTTTTTTTGGTATAAACGTACAAATAATGAAACACCAAACGTCTGAGGGTGGGAATAAAATACACAAGTTCTATGGGTGCGTGTTGGGTTGACATAGATAAGGTAGTGAATCGGTTGGGGAAGACTTCCAGGAAAGACTGTGGAAAGAGACCAGATCTGGAAGTCTGGAGGCTTGGGTTCTAATCCCAGCTCTATCACTTACCCGCTGTGTGACCTCGGGCAAGTCACTTAACTTCTCTGTGCCTCCGTTCCCTCATCTGCAGAATGGGGATTCGATACCTGTTCTCCCTCTTAAAACTGTGAGCCCCGTGTAGTATCTGATGACCCTGTATCTGCCGCAGCACTTAGTACAGCGCTTGGCACATAGTGAGCACTTAACAAATACCAGAATTATTTTTATTCCAGGAGGAGGTGGGATTTCAGGAGGGCTCAGAAGATGGGATCAGGCTGATTTGGGAGATAGTTTACCCCGGGAGGAACAGCATGAAGGAGGGCAGGATCCGCGGTATAGATGGAAGACAATCTTGGGAGAAGAGCAAAGAGCATGTGTTAGCACGGGAAGCAACGTGGCTCAGTGGAAAGAGCCCGGGCTTGGGAGTCGGATGTCATGGGTGCGAATCCCAGCTCTGCCACTTGTCAGCTGGGTGACTGTGGGCAAGTCACTTCACTTCTCCGTAGCTCCGTTACCTCATCTGTAAAATGGGGATTAAGTCTGTGAGCCTCACGTGGGACCACCTGATTACCCCGTATCTATCCCAGCGCTTAGAACAGTGTTCTGCACATAGTAAACGCTTAACAAATACCAACATCATTATTATTATTATTAGCAAGTAACAGGTGAAGAGAACCGACACACAGTAGAAATAGTCTTTATTAAACACTTACTGAAAGCAGAGCACTGTTCTAAGCACCGGGAAGGAGTGTACAAGTGGGATTTGGTCAGAGACCCTGTCCCTCAGGGGACTCACAATCTATTAGCATTAGAAGGTCATGGGTTCTAATTCTGCTTCCATCACTTGTCGGCTGTATGACCTTGGACAAGTCACTTTACTTCTCTGGGCCTCAGTTACCTCATCAGTAAAATGGGGATCGAGACTGTGAGCCCCACATGGGACAGGGACCGTGTCCAACCCAACCCACCCCAGCGCTCAGTACAGTTCCCTCCACATAGTACGGGCTAAACAAATACGCTTATCATTATTACTATGAAAGATTCATACACCGTGGTGCAGTGGAACGAGCACGGGCTTTGGAGTCAGGGCTCATGAGTTCGAATCCCAGCTCTGCCACTTGTCGGCTGTGTGACTGTGGGCGAGTCACTTAACTTCTCTGGGCCTCAGTTCCCTCATCTGTAAAATGGGGATTAAGATTGTGAGCCCCACGTGGGACGACCTGATTCCCCTCTGTTTACCCCAGCGCTTAGAACAGTGCTCTGCACATAGTAAGCGCTTAACAAATACCAACATTATTATTAGTAGTAGTATTTATTGAGCGCTTCCTATGTGCAGAGCACTGTACTAAGCGCGTGGAATGTACAGTTCGGCAACAGATGGGGACAATCCCTGCCCAATGACGGGGTTACGGTCTAATGGGGATTTTGTCCAGCCTGATTAACTTGTATCCACCCCGGCATTTAGTCCAGTGCCTGGTACCTAGCAAACGTATGAGGAGAGAATGAACGGCTGGAGCCCCCAAGCAGACCCTCTCCCCCTCGATTCGGGGTGGGGTCCGATTTAAGGGAGTTTGCTCTTGAGGGAGGCGCCCAGAGTGAGCCCCAAATCGGTGGGTCGCCAGATGCTTCTGTTTCTCAGGAGCCAGGGAGGCGTCCCTTCCCCTCTCCCACCGCCCCAGGGCTCCATCTTGTCCTCACCACCCTTCCTGTCACCACCCCCCGACCCGCCACCCACACTGGCGGCCTTTCCCTTCAAGGATCCCCTTCGGCCCGGCGTACACCGAGATACGGCGCAGGGAACGTGAGGAAATCGAGGCTGAGTCCTGAGCCGGGCCGGCAAGGTAGCCGGCAAATGCTTCCTGGCCGACTGGATGGAGCACAGGCCTGGGAGTCGGAAGGAACTGGGTTCTAACCCGGGCTCCACCACTTTTCTGCTGTGTGACTCTGGGTACGTCACTTCACTTCTCTGCGCCTCAGTTCCCTCATCTGTAAAGAGGGGATTAGGGATGTGAGCACCGCGTGGGACGGCTGTCCAAGCTGACGAGAAGCCGCGCGGCTCAGTGGAAAGAGCCCGGGCTCGGGAGTCAGAGGTCACGGGTTCTAATTCCGACTCCGCCGCTTGTCGGCTGTGTGACTTTGGGCAAGTCATTTCACTTCTCTGTGCCTGAGTTACCTCATGTCTAAAATGGGGATGAAGACTGTGAGCCCCACGTGGGACAACCTGATCACTTTATATTCCCCCCCCCAGTGCTTAGAATGGTGCTTCGCACATAGTAAGCCCTTAACAAATACCATCGTTATTATTAATATTATTAGCTTGTGTCTACCCCAGAGCTCACTACAGTGCCTGGCACCTAGTAAGCGCTTAACACATTTCATTAGAGAAGCGGCGTGGCTCAGCGGAAAGATCCCGGGCTTGGGAGTCAGAGGCCATGGGTTCGAATCCCACCTCTGCCACTTGGCAGCTGGGTGACTGTGGGCAAGTCACTTCACTTCTCTGTGCCTCAGTTACCGCAACTGTAAAATGGGGATGAAGACTGTGAGCCTCACGTGGGACGACCTGATTACCCTGTATCTCCCTCAGTGCTTAGAACAGTGCTCTGCACATAGTAAGCGCTTAACCGATACCAACATTATTATTATTAAAAAGAAAAAAATAAAGTGCCGCTTGACAGCTGACCTGGACCCGTGCCAGGACCTTGTTGGCGATCTTTTTCTGCCACTTGAGGTTAAATTGTTCAAGAAACCGAAGGGGGCCCCCGGTGCCCCAGCTGTGCTTTGGGTTGGATGCGATTCCGGGCCCGGAGGCCTCTGCTCAGTTTGGAGCTCGAAGCCGCCTTCCCCAGCCTCGCCCTACCTCACCTCTGCCCTCTCACTTCACGCTTCCTCCTTGTCTATCAGCACATCCTTTCAACTGCCAAAAGAGCCAATTTCAGAGCCAATTCTCAGATGTTCCCTCCGCCGAAGACTGAAGGTTGGGATTCCTTGAGCCTGGGGTGCTCTGCCACGTGCCTGCTGTGTGACCTTGGGCGAGTCACCATCTCCCTGGGCCTCAGTTTCCACATCTGTAAAATGGGGACTTGTTCTCCCTCATTCTTAGACCGTGAATCCTTGGATGGGACAGGAACGGGATCTGCCCTGATTATCTCGTATCTACCTAGTACTTAGTATTAATAATAACAATAACTGGGGTATTCGTTGAGTGCTTACTATAGGCCAAGCACTGGAATAATCACTGGGGGAGATGAAAGACAATCGGGTCTCATATAGAGAAGCGGCGTGGCTTAGTGGAAAGAGCCCGGACTTGGGAGTCAGAGGTCGTGGGTTCTAATCCCGGCTCCGCTATCTGTCTGCTGTGTGACCTTGGGTAAGTTACTTAACTTCTCTGTGCCTCAGTTACCTCGTCTGTAAAAATGGGGATTAAAAAAAATGGGAGCCCCACGTGGGCCAACCGGATTACCCTGTATCTACCCCAGCGCTTAGAACAGTGCTCTGCACATAGCAAGCGCTTAACAAATACCATAATTATTATATGGGGCTCACAGTCTAGGTAGGAGGGAGATAAGTATTGAATCCCCATTTTGCAGATGAGGGAACTGAGGAACAGAGACTCGCCTGAGAATACGCAGCACGTAAGTGGCAGAGCCAGGATTAGAATCCACGTCCTCTGACTCCCGGGCCCGTGCTCTGTCTACGGGGCCACACTGCTTCTCACCAAGTGCATGGAACAGTGCTTGCTTGGCACAGAGCAAATGATTAGCAAATACCACTCTAATAATCATCATTAATAATAATTATGGTATTGGTTAAGCACTTACTATGTGCCAGGCGCTGTACTAAGCACTGGGGTGGATACGAGCAAATCGGGTTGGACACAGTCCCTGTCCCACATGGGGCTCACAGTCTCAATCCCCATTTTAAAGATGAGGTCACTGAGGCCCAGAGAAGTGAAGTGACTTGTCCAACGTCACATTGCAGACAAGTGGCCGAGACGGGATTAGAACCCATGACCTCCTGACTCCCAGGCCCGTGGTCTATCCACTATGCCAGGCTGCTTCTATGATATTATTATTATTATCATTATTATGATTATTACTTTCTGACAGGCCTCTCTTCTTGGCACTGTCTCCTCTGCCCAAGTCTGTCTGTCAACAGTATGTATTGAATCGATTAGACCGTAAGCCCGTCAAAGGGCAGGGACTGTCTCTTTCTGTTGCCGACTAGTACATTCCAAGCGCTTAGTACAGTGCTCTGCACATAGGAAGCGCTCAATAAATACTATTGAATGAATGAATCCCTACTGGGTGCCAAGCGTTATGGGCATCTCCTCTAAGTAGTGACAAGGTACTGGAAGAGGACAATCTAGACTGAAGGAAAATCAGTGTCGCTTAGTGGTTAGAGCATGGGCCTGGGCGTCGGAAGGTCACGGGTTCTAATCCCAGCTCCACCACTTGCTGTGTGACCTAGAGCAAGTCATCTCACTTCTCTGGGTCTCCCTTCTAGGCCGTGAGCCCGCTGTGGGCAGGGATTGTCTCTGTTTGTTACTGAGCTGTACTTCCCAAGCGCTTAGTGCAGTGCTCTGCACACAGTAAGCGTTCAATAAATACGACTGAATGAATGAACGAATGAACCTCAGTTTCCTCATCTGTAAAATGGGGACTAAGACTAATTCTCTTCCCGCCAAACTAATTTCTTCCCCTTTTCAAAACCCTACTTAGAGCTCACCTCCTCCCAGAGGCCTTCCCAGACTGAGCTCCCCCTTTTCCCTCTGCTCCCTCTCTTCCACCTCCCCTCAGCTAAACCCTCTCTTCCCCCCTTTCCCTCTGCTCCTCCCCCTCTCCCTTCTCCTCCCCTCAGCACCGTACTCGTCGCTCAACTGTATATATTTTCAGTACCCTATTTATTTTGTTAATGAGATGTACATCGCCTTGATTCTATTATTTTGCTAATGAGCTGCACATCACCTTGATTCTGTCTATTTGCTATTGTTTTAATGAGATGTTCATCCCCTCGATTCTATTTATCGCTATTGTTCTTGTCCGTCCGTCTCCCCCGATTAGACCGTAAGCTCGTCAAAGGGCAGGGACTGTCTCTATCTGTTACCGATTTGTCCATTCCAAGCGCTTAGTACAGTGCTCTGCACAGAGTAAGCGCTCAATAAATACTAATGAATGAATGCATAAATAAGACTGTGAGCCTATGTGGGACAGGGACTGTGTCCAACCTGGCTACCTCATATCTGCCCCATTGCTTTGAACAGTACCTGGCATATAGTAAGCGCTTAACAAGTACTATTATTATTATTATTATTATTGTTATTATTATTATTAAAGGGCAATAAGAAGGTTTCCTTGTGGAGAGGAAGATCCCAGCAGGAGTGGAAGAAAAGGAGAGAAGTAGGTGTGGTCTCTTGCACTCCAATAGCTCACAAACAAAAAACTAAGGCCAGAAGCGGTGTTTTGCCAGACCCGATAGGAAAGATTAAGTAATGCAAAACTAAGAGAAAAAACTCCGAGTTGCCCACGAAGCCTTCCGACACTCTAAAAGTTGCAGTCAGAGAAGCAGCACGGCGTAGTGACTGGAACTCGGGCCGGGGAGTCAGAAGGTCATGGGTTCTAATCCCAGTTCTGCCACTTGTCTGCCGTGTGTCTTAGAGCGGGTCGCTTCCCTTCGCTGGCCCTCAGTCACCTCATCTGTAAAATGGGGATTGAGACTGTGAGCCCCACGTGGGGCAGGGACTGTGTCCATCCTGATTAGCTCTTATCCAGCCCAGTGCTTAGTATAGTGCCTGGCACATAGTAAGCGCTTAACGAATACCATAATTATTATTATTAATAACTTTAATCCAGTGGGCCCCCGTTACTGGTCAGTCGGGGGCAGCAGGGGGTCCCGGTGGTCCACCTCGGCAGTCCAGAGGGGCCGGGGGGGGGGGGAGGCGCGGGACTGCGTGATGGCAGCTGAGGTTCCAGGATTTCACCACTCCGCCCCGGCTACTCCCATCCTCTGTTTTCCACTCCTCCTTGTTCTTCTCTCTCCCTGCCGCCCTAAACCTCCCAACCTGATTAATCTATTTCTAGAACAGTGCTTGGCACAGAGTAAGTGCATAACAAGTACCGTAAAAATTTAAAAAAATATTTAAAAAGAGGGAGGAGTCGGCCTGCTCCCTGCCCTGAACCAGCTTTCACAAAATCCAACCACCTCCATCTCGCTCCTCTTTCTTTGAAGCCCACCCTCTCACCCTCAGCGTGGGGAAGCCCCCCTCCCTACACCCCTGCTAGGTGGGGTATAACAGAAGCACCCACAAAGCACCTTCACGCTGGAAAAGTTGCGGAGGTTTCTCACGGAGGACGGATGACCCTTGACCGCCCAGAAAAGATCACCTTACTTCTTTTGGTAGTGATGTTTTTGATAGTTGGATTTTCACTTGTATTCACTGAAGTAGCGCGGCCTAATGGATAGAGCACGGATCTGGGAGTCAGAAGGACCTGGGTTCTAATCCCCGCTCTACCACATATGTGCGAGACACTTAGCTTCTCCGTGCTTCAGTGAATATCATCTGGAAAATGGGGATAAGACTATGAGCCCCATGCGGGACACGGGTTGGGTCCAACCTGATTAACTTGCATCTGCCCCGGTATTTAGTATAGTGCCTGGCACATAGTAAATACTTAATGAATTCCATATATATATATACACACACACACACAAAGAAGATTAGACAAAGAGAACATAAAGATGATGATCCAAACAGCAATACAATACTGAACAAATCGCTTAACAAATACTCTGTGTGTGTGTGTACATGTCTGTGTGTTTGTGTGTCCTTCAGCTCCTTAGTAATGATTTGTGACCCAGGAACTATCTCCTAATTGACTTAAAGTGTGTAAAGAATACTATATATTTTAAATATACATATACATATGTGAAGGAGATTAGGCAAAAAGAATATGAAGGCAATCCAAATGGAAATATATAAATAGTAAAGAGCCTAACAGATTGTATATACATATGCACGCACACCATCCGATCCCACCTAGATTACTGCATCAGCCTCCTTGCTGACCTCCCAGCCTCCTGTCTCTCCTCACTCCAGTCCATTGTTCACTCTGCCTCTGCCCCGATTATCTTTCTATAAAAATGTTCAGGACACGTCACCCCCCTTTCTTAAAAATCGCCAGTGGTTGCCCATCGACCTCCGTATCAAAGAAAAACTCCTCAGCATTGGCTTTAAAGCAGTCCACCACCTTGCCCCCTCCTACCTCACCTCGCTTCTCTCCTACTACACACCCCAGCCCGCACGCTTCGCCTCCTCTAGTGCTCACCTTCTCACTAAGACCCGATCCCACCGGCCACTGGCCCACGTCCTGCCTCTGGCCTGGAACGCCCTCCCTCCTCCAATCTGGCAGACAACGACTCTCCCCTGCTTCAAAGCCCTACTGAAGGCCCACCTCCTCCAAGAGGCCTTCCCAGACTAAGCCTCACTTTTCCCCATCTCCCACTCTCTCTGGGTCGCCCTGACTTGCCCCCTTTGCTCTCCCCCTTGCCCCACCCGACTTATGTAATGGGGAAGAAGACTGTGAGTCCCATGTGGGACAACCTGATGACCTTATATCTACCCAGTTCTTAGAACAGTGTTTGGCACATAGTAAGCGCTTAACAAATACCAAAATTATTATTATTTATATATCTGCCCTTTCATCTATTTGTATTGATATCTGTTTCCCCGGGACTAGACTGTGAGCTCGTTGAGGGCAGGGTACGTCACTGCTTGTTGTTGTAGTGTACTCTCCCAAGTGCTTAGTACAGTGCTCTGCACGCAGTAAGTGTTTAATAAATATGATCAAATAAATGAATGAATGAATGTATATGTGTGTGTATATCATAATAATGTTGGTATTTGTTAAGCATTTACTATGTGCAGAGCACTGTTCTAAGCGCTGGGGGAGATACAGGGTAATCAGGATGTCCCATGTGGGGCTCACAGTCTTAATCCCCATTTGACAGATGAGGTGACTGGAGCCCAGAGAAGTGAAGTGACTTGCCCACAGTCACACAGCTGACAGGTGGCGGAGTCGGGATTCAAACCCATGATCTCTGACGCCCAAGCCCGGGCTCTTTCCACTGAGCCACACTGATCCATCTATATATAAATAGACAGATAGATATTGATAGTTGGATTTTCACTTGTATTCACTGGAGCATGTGAATGGCTTGTGGACATTCACAAGCCATTCATAAGCATGTGACATATATATATATATATATATATATATATATATATATATGCATATCTATCTATATACACATACACATATATACACACATATATACACATATCTATACACACATAGGTAGATAAATAGATATGTATATATACTTGTATATTGTTCTTTGAATGGTCTTCTTCATGTTCTTTTTGCCTAATCTCCTTCAGTCCCTTAGTACTGGTTTGTGGTCAAGAGGCTAAATTCTAATTCATTTGGGGGCAATATCCCAGCATTTAATACAGCTCTCTGTGCCCTGTGTATGCTTCGGGAATATTTCCACCAGCAATAATTGCCATCACTCTAGCTCAGCACTTGGGAGTTCACCCCTCCTAGCCCCCAACAGCACTTATGTACATATCTTCATACTTGTTTGCCTCCCCAATCCATCGGTGCTCCGCACACAGTAAGTGCTCAGTAAATACCACTGATCCATCGATTCAACATACCAGGCTCCAAGGTCTTGGGAAGCAGTGTGGCCCTGTGGATAGAACAAGGGCCGGGGAGTCGGAGGACGTGGGTTCTAACCCCGGCTCCACCCTTATCTGCTGTTGTGACCTTGGACAAGTCACTGCAGTTCTCTGGGCCTCAGGGACCTCACCTGTAAAATGGGGATAAAGACTGCGAGCTCCACGTGGGACAAGGACTGGGCCCAATCTGATTAACTTGAATTCATTCATTCGACTGTATTTATTGAGCACTGTACTAAGCGCTTGGGAGAGTACAATATAACCATAAACAAACACATTCCCTCCCCACGACGAGCCTGAATGCTTCGTACAGTGCCAGACGCATAGTAAGTGCTTAATAAATACCATTAAAAAAAAGACTACTACTAAAAAATATTCAAACGTTGAGCGCTTACTGTGTGCAGAACACTAGCGCTTGGGAGAGCCCGATATCGGTTGGTAGACGTGGAAGCTGAAGGTCTCTTGGCGATCCTTGGCTGATCTGACTTTATGTTTTATCTGGATTTATCAGTCAAATGGATACTCCATATCAAAGAGCACGGGGGCTCCAGTCCCATCCCCCACGCCCTCTCCGACAGAATATCAGAGTGAAAAGACCTTCCAGATAAAAGGCATCAGTCAGTTTCTAATCAGTTCGGGTTCAGGGACCTGATACCCTGTAGGCCTTCAGAGTAAGCAATAAACACTTTCAAAGAGGGTAGGCGAGGATTATCTACTCACCTCCCCTTGATGTGCCTCTGAATCTTGCCGTTGCTTTGAAAACCTACCTCTTCTCCCAGAACTAATGAGCTCTGTACCCTCCAGGGGCAATTAGGAAGGAAGTGATCCAGTGGAATTCGCTCTATGAAGATCTGCTTTCACCCCCTAGTCTCCCAACGACTTATTTGATTCTCTTTATTTGATGTCCTATGGAACAGCAAAGAGGAAAACTCACCTGCATGTATGTTACAGGCATTTATTTCATCCCCGGAGCTAATTTCCCGTCCAACCTACTTTCCATTTAAGTGTGGTGGTATGAACGGAGATCCTCACCCTATCTGCACCGGGTAGGTACAGATCTTAAAAGAAAATCTTTTTTTTTACGGTATTTATTAAGCACTTATTATGTGCCAAGCACTGCACTGAGCACTGGGGTAGACACAAGCTAATCAGGTTGGACACAGTCCATGTCCCACAGTGGTAATCCCCATATTACCGAAGAGGGAACTGAGGCACAGAGAATAATAATAATAATAATAACGTGGGTATTTGTTAAGCGCTTACTAGGTGCCGAGCACTGTTCTAAGCGCTGGGGGAGATCCAGGGTCATCAGGTTGTCCCACGTGGGGCTCACGGACTTTTAATCCCCCTTTTCCAGATGAGGGAACTGAGGCACAGAGAAGTTAAGTGACATGCCCACAGTCACACAGCTGACAAGCGGCAGAGCCGGGAGTCGAACTCATGACCTCTGACTCCGAAGCCCGGGCTCTTTCCACTGAGCCACGCTGCTTCTCCACAGAAGCTAAGTGACTTGTTCAAGTTCATACAGCGGAGCTCACTGTGGGCAGGGAATGACACTGTTCATTGTTGATTGTATTCTACTTTCCCAAGAGCCTAATGCAGTGCTCCGCACACAGTAAGCGCTTAATAAATTCAATTTAACGAATGAATGAAAGCGGCGGAACCGGGGTTGGAACCCAGGACCTTCTGACTCCCAGGCCTGAGCTCTATGCAATAGGCCACACTGTTTCTCGGTCTTCCTAAAGAAAATTCTGCACAGGCCAGAGCCATAAGCGCATACTATGTGCCAAGCACTCTTCTAAGCACTGGGGTAGATACAAGACAGGTTGTCCCACATGGGGCTCACTCTCTGCAAGTGGCTTAACTTCTCTGTGCCTCGGTGACCTCATCTGTCAAATGGGGATGAAAACTGTGAGCCTCAGTGGGACAACCTGATCACCTTGCATCCCCCAGCGCTTAGAACAGTGCTTTGCACATAGGTGGCGCTTAACAAATACCACAATTCATTTATTTATTTTTTTAGTTCAATCCTCGTTTTACAGCTGAGGTAACCGAGGCACAGAGAAATGAAGTGGCTTGCCCCAGGTCACACAGCGGACGAGTGGCCGAGCCGGGATTAGAACCCGGGTCCACTGACTCCCAAGCCCATGCTCTTTCCATTAAGCCACGCTGCTTCTCCATATACGATAGAACAATAAGCAGCGTGGCTCAGTGGAAAGAGCCCGGGCTTGGGAGTCAGAGGTCATGGGTTCGAATCCCCGCTCGGCCACTTAGCTGTGTGACCGTGGGCAAGTCACTTCACTTCTCTCTGCCTCAGTTACCTCATCTGGAAAATGGGGATTAACTGTGAGCCTCACATGGGGCAACCTGATTACCCTGTATCCACCCCAGTGCTTAGAAGAGTGCTCTGCACATAGTAAGCGCTTAACAAATACCAACGTTATTGTTATTATTAATATATAATAATATTCATTCAATAGTACTTATTGAGCACTTACTATGTGCAGAGCACTGTACTAAGCGCTTGGAATGAACAAGTCGGCAACAGATAGAGACGGTCCCCGCCGTCTGACGGGCTCACGGTCTGATCGGGGGAGACGGAGGGACGAGAACGATGGCGATAAATAGAGTCGAGGGGAAGAACATCTCGTAAAAACCGATGGCGACTAAATAGAATCGAGGCGAAGTACATCTCATTAACAAAATAAATAGGGTGATGAAAATATATACAGTCGAGCAGACGAGTACAGTGCCGAGGGGAGGGGAAGGGAGAGGGGGAGGAGCAGAGGGAGATGGGGGGAAAAGAGGGTAAGCTGCGGAGAGGTGAAGGGGGGGTGGCAGAGGGAGTAGAGGGAGAAGAGGAGCTCAGTCTGGGAACGCCTCTCGGAGGAGGTGTGTTTCAAGTAGGGTTTTGAAGAGGGGAAGAGAATCAGTTTGGCGGAAGTGAGGAGGGAGGGCGTTCCGGGACTGCGGGAGGACGCGGCCCGGGGGTCGACGGCGGGACGGGAGAGACCGGGGGACGGCGAGGAGGTGGGCGGCGGAGGAGCGGAGCGTGCGGGGTGGGCGGTGGAAAGAGAGAAGGGAGGAGAGGTAGGAAGGGGCGAGGTGACGGAGAGCCTCGAAGCCTAGAGTGAGGAGTTTCTGTTTGGAGCGGAGGTCGATGGGCAACCGCTGGAGTTGTTTAAGAAGGGGAGTGGCAGGCCCAGATCGTTTCTGCGGGAAGATGAGCCGGGCGGCGGAGTGAAGGATAGACCGGAACGGGACGAGAGAGGAGGAAGGGAGATCGGAGAGAAGGCCGACACGGTAGTCTAGCCGGGATATAACGAGAGCCCGTAACAGTAAGGTAGCCGTTTGGGTGGAGAGGAGAGGGCGGATCTCGGCGATACCGTAAAGGTGAGATCGGCAGGTCTCGGTAACGGATAGGACGCGTGGGGTGAACGAGAGAGACGAGTCGAGGACGACACCGAGATCGCGGGCCCGAGAGACGGGAAGGACGGTCGTGCCATCCACGGTGATAGGGAAGTCCGGAAGAGGACCGGGTTTTTGAGGGAAGATGAGGAGCTCAGTCTCGCTCACGTCGAGTCTTAGGCGGCGGGCCGACATCCAGGCGGAGACGTCCCGGAGGCGGGAGGAGATGCGGGCCCGAAGGGAGGGGGAGAGGACGGGGGCGGAGATGTAGATCTGCGTGTCATCTGCGTAGAGATGGTAGTCGAAGCTGTGAGAGCGGATGAGTTCACCGAGGGAGTGAGTGTAGATGGAGAACGGAAGAGGGCCGAGAACCGACCCTTGAGGAACTCCGACGGTTAAAGGATGGGAGGGGGAGGAGGCTCCGGAGAAGGAGACCGAGAATGACCGGCCAGAGAGGTGAGAGGAGAACCGGGAGAGGACGGAGTCCGTGAAGCCGAGGTGAGATAAGGTATGGAGGAGGAGGGGATGGTCGACGGTGTCAAAGGCAGACAATAACTGCTTGGGGACAACATGCTGGCATCCGGTGAAATGTTCTCGACTGTTACCCTAATATCACCTCTGAGTCCAACCCGGGAATCCTGACCTCAGTCGATCGAGAAGATTTATTGCGCACTTCCTGGGTGTGGAGCTAAGCGCTTGGGAGAGTGCACTATCATCATCAATGGTATTGATTGAGAGCTCTCAGTGTGCGGAGCACTGTACGACGCATGTGGGAGAGTAAAATCCAGCAGAACTGATAGACACGTCCTGTGCCCGCAGGGAGCTGGCAGGGTACAGGGGAAGACAATACAACAGAGTTGAGACAAGACCCGAAGGAGTTTGCGGTCTAGAGTGGAAGACAAACATTAAAATAAATTACAGATAACAGAAATGGCAGAGTATTAGCGATAAATACATAAACTCTGTGGGCCTGAGGTTGGGGTGAATAACAAGTGCCTATGGGGGGGGACATCTAGTTAATCACTCACAGAACACAGGCCTGGGAGTCAGAAGGACCTGGGTTCTAAACCCGGCTGTGCCACATGTCTGCTGTGTGACCTTGGGCAAATGACTTCGCTTCTCTGGGCCTCATTTACCTCATCTGTAAAATGGGGATTAAGACTGGGAGCCCCATGTGGGCCAGGGTCTGCGTCCCATCCAATTTGCTTATAGCCACCCCAGCGTTTACAACGGTGCTTGGCATTCATTCAGTAGCATTTATTGAGCGCTTCCTATGTGCAGAGCACTGTACTAAGCGTTTGGAATGGACAAATCGGTAACAGATAGAGACAGTCCCTGCCCTCTGACGGGCTTACGGTCTAATCGGGGGAGACGGACGGACAAAAACAATAGCGATAAATAGAATCGAGGGGATGAACATCTCATTAAAACAATAGCAAATAAATAGAATCAAAATACCATCATTATTATTAAGCGATCAGTGTTATTTATCGAGCGCTTACTACGTGCCGAGCACTGTAGTAAGTGCTCGGAAAAGTACAATATAACAGAGCTGTTGGATGTGAACACCGCCCATAAAGACTTCAAAGACTACAGGGAGAGACAGAAAATAACAGAGAATAAAGGTGCAGTCAAAGGGGTTATGAGTTATCACAGTTCTCAAGAGGTACGCAGTGACATGGTCTGCACTGTGACCTTGGACAAGTCACTTCACTTCTCTGGGCCTCAGTTCCCTCATCTGTAAAATGGGGATTCATTCTGTGAGCCCTAGGGGGGACAGGGACTGTGTCCAACCTGATTACCTCCTCTCTAACCCAGCACTTAGAACAGTGCTGGACATAGAGTGAGTGCTTAACAAACACCATCATTATCATTAATATTATTATTATTATCATCTGCCTGAGAGCATGCCAGTCCCCGGGTCGTGTCCCACTAGGGGGCGCTCAGCCCACGGCCATTTGGGGTGACTCCTGGGTCAATCAGAACCCCCCCCCCCCCCATGACTCAATCCCAGTAACAAGCTCATTCATTCCTTCAATTATATTTATTATTAATAATAATAACGATAATAAATGGTATTTGTCCACCACTTGCCAGCTGTGTGACTGTGGACAAGTCACTTCACTTCTCTGTGCCTCAGTTACCTCATCTGTAAAATGGAGATTAAAACTGTGAGCATGGGACATCCTGATCGGCTTGTATCCCCCCCAGCGCTTAGAACAGTGCTTTGCACATAGTAAGTGCTTAACAAACACCACCATTATTATTAAGCGCTTACTATGTGCCCAGCACTGGGGGGATACAAGGTGATCGGGTCTGGGCTTACAGTTTAAATCCCCATTTTACAGATGAGGCAACAGGCCCAGAGAAGTGAAGTGACTTGCCCAAAGTCACACAGCAGGCAAGCGGCGGAGCCGGGATACGAATCCACGCCCTCTGACTCCCAAGCCCGGGCTCTTTCCATCGAGCCATGCTGCTCCTCTAATAGTAATGATGGCATTTGTTAAGCGCTTACTATGTGTAAAGCACTGTTCTACGCGTTGGGGAGAATACAAGGTGATCAGGTTGTCCCAAGTGAGGCTCACGGTCTTAATCCCCATTTTACAGATGGGGTAACTGAGGCACAGAAAAGTTAAGTGACTTGCCCAAAACAAAGCTGTCCATCCCCTCGCCCCCTCCCACCTCTCCTCCCTTCTCTCTTTCCACCGCCCACCCCGCACGCTCCGCTCCTCCGCCGCCCGCCTCCTCGCCGTCCCCCGTTCTCGCCTCTCCCGCCGTCGACCCCCGGGCCACGTCCTCCCGCGGTCCAGGAACGCCCTCCCTCCTCACCTCCGCCAAACTAACTCTCTTCGCCTCTTCCAAGCCCTCCTGAGAGCTCACCTCCTCCTAGAGGCCTTCCCAGATTGAGCCCCCCAGAAAATGCTCAACAAATACTATTATAACTGTTTTAATTGCAATTATAATGATGCAAAATCATTATTACCTCCTCTTCAATCTTGCGTTTCCTTTAGTCTCCAAGTCTTCACCATACGAATATCTTGAGAAGCAGCATGGCTTAGTGGAAAGAGCACAGGTTTGGGAGTCAGAGGTCGTGGGTTCTAATTCCGGCTCCGCCGACTGTCAGCTGTGTGACTTTGGACGAGTCACTTCACTTCTCTGTGCCTCAGTGACCTCATCTGTAAAATGGGGATTAAGACTGTGAGCTCCACGTGGGACAACCTGATTACCTTGAATCTACCCCAGTGCCTGGCACATAGTGAGCGCTTAACAACTACCATTAATATTATCATCCCACCAGCTTCTTAAACTCAGAAGCAGCAAGCCCTGCTGGATAGAGGACGGGCCTGGGGGTCAGAAGGACTGGGGTTCTAATCTTGGCTCCACCACTTACCTATTGTGTGACCTTGGGTGAGTCACTTCACTTCTCTGTGCCTCGGTCACCTCATCTGCAAAGTGGGAATTGAGACTGCGAGCCCTAAGTGGGACAGAGATTCTGTCCAACCCAATTATCTTGTATTTATCCCAGCGCTCACTACCGTGCCTGACACACTGTAAGCATTTAATTAATATCATCATTGTTAATAAAAGTGAACTCTTCAACTTCCTTACCAGATTCACTCCTCCCGCTAAGTTTTCTCCAACGGTGACATCCATACGCCCTTGTCTCGGGAGCCAACAACCTCGGCATGATCCTCGACTCCTCGCTCTCATCCGACCCCCCCACGTTCGGTCCGTAGCTCAATCCCGTCACCTTTTCCTCCTCAGCCTTTCCCGGATCTGCCTTTTCTTTCCACTCGCAGGGCCCGCCACCCCGGGCCACGCACGACCCGTATCCTAACTAGGCTACTGAATCACCCTCCTCACTAGCCTCACTCAATCGATGGATGGTATTAAATGTGTATCTGTTCTTTGCGAGCACTGTACTGAGTGCTTTGAGAAAGTACTGTAGAATTAGTAGACACATCTCTGTCCTCAAAGAGCTTACTACCTAGCCGGGGGGAGACAGACACTTAAATGAATTACAAGTAATAATAACGTTGGTATTTGTTAAGCGCTTACTATGTGCAGAGCACCGTTCTAAGCGCTGGGGGAGATACAGGGTCATCAGGTTGTCCCACGTGAGGCTCACAGTTAATCCCCATTTTACAGATGAGGGAACTGAGGCACAGAGAAATAAAGTGACAATAATAATAATAATGTTGGTATTTGTTAAGCGCTTACTATGTGCAGGCACTGTTCTAAGCGCTGGGGTAGACACAGGGGAATCAGGTTGTCCCACGTGGGGCTCACAGTCTTAATCCCCATTTTCCAGATGAGGGAACTGAGGCACAGAGAAGTGAAGTGACTCGCCCACAGTAACACAGCTGCCAAGTGGCAGAGCCGGGAGTCGAACTCACGACCTCTGACTCCGAAGCCCAGGCTCTTTTCCACTGAGCCACGCTGCTTCCCGGCTGGAGAAGCGTGCCCCGTTTTTGTCCTTCCGGGAATAGTGCGTAAACTGGGCCGGGGTCCCGCGTCTTCTCAATATCCTGCTTGAACCTCCGCCCTTCCTTCAGTTCTCCCGGGCTCTCGGCTCGCCGGTTCTCCCTTTTCATTCATTCGATAGTATTTATTGAGCGCTTACTATGTGCAGAGCACTGTACTAAGCGCTTGGAGTGGACATATCGGTAACAGATAGAGACGGTCCCTGCCCTTTGACGGGCTCACGGTCTAATCGGTCCAACGGGAGAGATTTTGGAGACCGGAGTGGGTCCACCCTGCCCCTTCCTCGCAGTCTCTTGGCCAAACCGAACCGATCGAATTCTCTTTCGGTCTCCGCTCGAAAATCAAAGCCTCGAGACCATTATTTTCACCGCTGTTCTCTGAACTCCTTCCAGTCTGCGGCTTACCGATACCGCCGGATTCCAGGTGCGGGCTCCACGGAATAACAAGAACTCGGACTTCCACACGCTGGCTCTGGGACGGGACGCTGCCTGCCGGTGACGCGCGACGGCCCTCCGTTTAAGACTTCAACAACACATAATAATAATGTCGGTATTGGTTAAGCGCTTACTACGTGCCGAGCACCGTTCTAAGCGCTGGGGTAGACGCAGGGGAATCAGGTCGTCCCACGTGGGGCTCACGGTCTTCATCCCCATTTTCCAGATGAGGGAACCGAGGCACGGAGAAGTGAAGTGACTCGCCCAGAGTCACCCAGCTGACAGGTGGCCGAGCCGGGATTCGAACCCATGACCTCGGACTCCAAAGCCCGGGCTCTTTCCACTGAGCCACGCTGTCCCTTCCCTCAGCTTCTTCCAGCTTGGCTCCCGGTCGACCGAACGGCTCAGACACCGAAACGGTAGGTCCGGTGCAGGGTCGCCCTCTGCCACCGGCCAAGACCGTCTTTGCTCAGACGGTGGGGTCACGGGAGACGACGCGTCACGAAGTAACGTGGCCTCCTGGAAAGAACGCGGGCCTGAGGGTCAGAGGGCTTGGGTTCCGATCCTGACTCGGCCTGCTGTTGGACCTTGGGCAAGTCGCTTCACTTCTCTGTGCCTCAGCTCCCTCGTCTGCAAAATGACTGTGAGCCCCATGGGGGACGGGGACCGTGTCCAGCCTGATTGATTTCTATCAAACCCAGCACTTAGAACAATGCTTGGCACAAAGGAAGGGCTTAACAAATGTAATAATTATTATTATTGCTATTATTATTAATACTGGCTTGGCCACTTGCCCGTGGGACCTCGGGCAAGTCACTTCAATTCTTTGTACCTCAGTTTCTTCAACTGTAAAATGGAGATGAATGGCCTGTGCTCCCTCTTACTTAGACTTTGAGTCCCAATAGGGAAAGGGTCTGTGTCCAACCTGGTTATCTTGTATTTATCCCAGGATTTAGTACAATACTCGAATCACAGCGCATAACAAGTAATAATGATGTTGGTATCTGTTAAGCGCTTACTATGTGCAGAGCACTGTTCTAAGCACTGGGGTAGATACAGGGTCATCGGGCTGACCCACGTGAGGCTCACAGTTCATCCCCATTTTCCAGACGAGGGAACTGAGGCACAGAGAAGTGAAGCGACTCGCCCACAGTCACACAGCTGAAAAGTGGCAGAGCCGGGAGTCGAACTCATGACCTCTGACTCCGAAGCCCAGGCTCTATAGCATTATGCAATGTGGAACTTTCCATTCGGGCCTATTTTAGGACTGTATTCTCTTCTCTTCCTTCAGCCTCTAGACTGTGAGCCCATCGTTGGGCAGGGATTGTCTCTATTTGTTGCTGAATTGTACTTTCCAAGCGCTTAGTACAGCGCTCTGCCCACCGTAAGCGCGCAATAAATATGACCGAAGGAAATCTTGCACCCCTTTTCTGGTGGAAATGGAGACCTAATGGCCCGGTGGATAGAGAACGGGCCTGGGAGTTAGAAGGACCTGGGTTCTAATCCTGACCCTGCCGCATGTCGGCTGTCTGACCTCGGGTTAGTCACTTCACTTCTCTGTGCCTCAGTTACCTCATCTGGAAAATGGGGATTAAGACTGTGAGGCCCATGTGGGACAGGGACTGTGTCCAACCTGATTAGCTTGTATCTACCCCATTGTCAAGACCAGTGCTTGCCATTTAGTAAGTGCTTAACAAAAAAATAAAAAATAAATGGCGGTATCTGTTAAGCGCTTACTATGTGCAAAGCCCTGTTCTAAGCGTTGGGGGATACAAGGTGATCAGGTTGTCCCATGTGGGCTTACAGTTTTAATCCCCACTTTACAGACGAAGTAACTGAGGCCCAGAGAAGTGAAGTGACTTGCCCACAGTCACACAGCTAAGCGGCAGAGCTGGGATTCGAACCCACAACCTCTGACTGCCACGTCTGGGCTCTTTCCACTGAGCCACGCCGCTTCATCATCATCATCATCATTATTACAGTTCCTCCTCCTTCCAGCTCCCTACGGTTCCGTAGCGCTGGGCCGTGGACACCTACAGACACAGGAAATGCTCAGTAAATCCCATCAATCGATGGCTCCGCCACTTGTCAGCTGTGCGACTGTGGGCGAGTCACTTAACCTCTCTGTGCCTCAGTTACCTCATCTGGAAAATGGGGATTAAGACTGGGAGCCCCACGTGGGACAACCCGATGACCCCGGATCTCCCCCGGCGCTTAGAACGGTGCTCTGCACTTAGTAAGCGCTCACCGGATACCAACATTATTATTATTATTAGGGCTTTGATCAAGCGAGCGCACGGAAGAAAGAAATCGGTGGCCGTTCCCTGGAGAAGGTACAGAGTAGAGCGATAAGGAGGATGCAGGAGAGAGATGAAGATGGGCTGAAAAGATGAAAAGCAGGAGCGGACATAACGTGACCTTTTTCGTTTGTTTTTTTCTTAAAAATGCCGAAAGGTGAAGACGCACAAATATGGAACTGTTGGTCCCAGATCCCACACCGCCAGAATGAGGGGGGGCTTCCCGGACCTTGAAGGTGACATCCCCACCTCCCAATAACCCTCTCTAGACTGCAAGCTCCTTGCGGGCAGAGTCTCCCAACACTTAGCAGGGTGCGCTGCACATAGTAAGTGCTCGATGAATGCCACTGATAGACTGACGGATAGGCTTACCACGTTAATACAGTCACTCGTCCTATCCCGACGCGCATCAGCTTCCTTTCTGACCTCCCAACCTCCTGTCTCTCCCCTCTTCGGTCCATACCTCACTCTGCTGTCCCGCTTCCCTTTCTACACAAACGCTCTGGGCATGTCTCATGGCTCAGCGGAAAGAGCACGGGCTTGGGAGTCAGAGGTCATGGGTTCGAATCCCCGCTCTGCCACTCGTCAGCTGTGTGACCGTGGGCGAGTCACTTCACTTCTCCGGGCCTCAGTTCCCTCATCTGGAAAATGGGGATGAAGACTGTGAGCCCCACATGGGACAACCTGATTCCCCTATGTCCACCCCAGCGCTTAGAACAGTGCTCTGCCCATAGTAAGCGCTTAACAAATACCAACATTATTATTATTATTATGTCTCTTTCTACAGAAACGCTCTGGGCACGGAAGCAGCGTGGCTCGGCGGAAAGAGCCCGGGCTTGGGAGTCAGAGGTCGTGGGTTCGACTCCCGGCTCTGCCGCTTGGCTGCTGTGTGACTGTGGGCGGGTCACTTCACTTCTCTGGGCCTCAGTTACCTCATCTGGAAAATGAGGATTAACCGTGAGTCTCACGTGGGACAACCCGATGACCCTGTATCTACCCCAGCGCTTAGAACAGTGCTCGGCATGTAGTAAGCGCTTAACAGATACCAACATTATTATTATGTCACCTCCCTCCTCAAAAATCTCCAGTGGTTGCCTATCAACCTTAGCAAAACTCCTCACTCTTGGCTTCAAAGCTGTCCATCCCCTCGCCCCCTCCTACCTCTGCTCCCTTCTCTCTTTCCACCGCCCACCCCGCACGCTCCGCTCCTCCGCCGCCCGCCTCCTCGCCGGCCCCCGTCCTCGCCCGTCCCGCCGTCGACCCCCGGCCCGCGTCCTCCCGCGGTCCCGGAACGCCCTCCCTCCTCGCCTCCGCCAAACTAGCACACCCCCCCCCCCCCCTTCAAAGCCCTACTGAAGGCTCACCTCCTCCAGGAGGCCTTCCCAGACTAAAAGCCCCCTTTTTCCTCAGCTCCCCCTCCCCTCCGTGTTGCCCTGACTCGCTCCCTTTGCTCTACCCCTCTCTCCCCACCCTACAACACTGGTGCATGTATGTAATAATAATAATGTTGGTATTTATTAAGCGCTTACTATGTGCAGAGCACTGTTCTAAGCGCTGGGGGAGATACAGGGGAATTAGATTGTCCCACGTGAGGTTCACAGTCTTCATCCCCATTTTACAGATGAGGGAACTGAGGCAGAGAGAAGTGAAGTGACTCGCCCTCAGTCAAACAGCTGACAAGGGACAGAGGTGGGATTCGAATCCATGACCTCTGACTCCCATTCCCGTGCTCTTTCCACTGAGCCACGCTGCTCCTCATTTGTACGTATCTAAAATTCTAGAGGGAATCACCTCCCAATTCAATCAATCAATCAATCAATCAATGGTATTTACTGAGCGCTCGGAGTGAGCAGAGCATCATCATCATCAAGTAGCGGACAGAACACAGGCCCGGGAGTCAGAAAGTCATGGGTTTTAATCCTGACTCTGCCACATATCTGCTGTGTGATCTTGGGCGAGTCACTTAACTTCTTAACTTCTAGAGAAGCAGCGTGGCTCAGGGGAAAGAGTCCGGGCTTGGGAGTCAGAGGTCATGAGTTCGAATCCCAGCTCTGCCACTTGTCAGCTGTGGGACTGCGGGTGAGTCACTTCACTTCTCTGGGCCTCAGTTACCTCATCTGGAAAATGGGGATTAACTGTGAGCCTCACGTGGGACGACCCGATGACCCTGTATCTCCCCCCCCCCCCAGCGCTTAGAACGGTGCTCGGCACGTAGTAAGCGCTTAACGAATACCAACATTATTATTATTCTGTGCCTCAGTTACCTCGTCTGTATAAAATGGGGATTAAGAATGTGAGCCCACTGTGGGACAGGGGCTGTATCCAACCTTATTAACTTGTACTACCCCAGTGCTTAGAACAGTGATTGGCACTTAATCATTATTATCATCGCCAGTATTTATTGAGCCCTTACAGTGGTTTGGACAAGTCACATCATTTCTCTGGGCCTCACATACCCCATTGGTAAGACGGGGATTAAGACTGTGAGCCCCATAGGGGACAGGGACTGGGTTCAACCTGATTAGCTTGTACCCACCCCAGCGCTTAGTACAGAGCCTGGTACATAGTAAGCACTTCACAAATGCCATTTAAATCAAAAAGAGAGAGAAAGGCAAAGAAAGTGACGTCGAGGAAGACGAAGAGACAGATAAAGAGACAGACGGAGAAGCTGCTATAGCAGGGAGAGAGAATGAATAGCTTATAAAAGTCTTAAGAAATCTTTAGAAAGGGTTTGGGGGAATAAAATGGACTGGAAATTCAAAAAAGGAATAAAAATTCTGCATGAAAATGATAAGCTCCTCCCCATTAGGTTGCAAGTGCCTCGAGAGGAGGGATCACGTTGATCCTCGATTCTATTTATCGTTATTGTTCTCGTCCGTCCGTCTCCCCCGATTAGACCGTGAGCCCGTCAAAGGGCAGGGACCGTCTCTGTTACCGATTTGTACATTGCAAGCGCTTAGTACAGTGCTCTGCACAGAGTAAGCGCTCAATAAATACTATTGAATGGATCATGTCTATTTCGCTTTGTGGGCAGGGAATGAGTCTGTTTATTATTTATTATATCGGACTCTCCCAAGCGCTTAGTACAGTGCTCTGCAGACAGTAAGTACTCAAAAAATACGATTGAATGAAGTGCTCAGGACAGTGCTCTGCAGAGATTAATCAATGAATGACATTTACCGAGCGCTTACTGTGTGCAGACCACTGTCCTGAGGGCTCGGCCGACTATAACATAACAATGTAACAGACACGTTCTCTTTTTTATTGTACGCTCCCAAACGTTTAGTACAGTGTTCTGCGCACAGTGAGCGCTCGATAAATATGACTGATGCTTTCGCCTAGGTTCTTTCCACGCCACGATATACAGTCCGGACAACCAAATGGTTTGAGGCTTCAGCAAGCCAGCGAGTTGTTGCAAAATGCTAAAACAGCTGAAGAAGCCGGGTCTCTCCGCCGCCGGCTAAAATTTGGGGATTCATTCAATAGTATTTATTGAGCGCTTACACTACGTGCAGAGCACTGTACTAAGCGCTTGCAATGGACAAATCGGCAACAGATAGAGACAGCCGCTGCCCACTGACGGGTTTACAGTCTAATCGGATTAAAGATGGGATTAAAGATGTCTGCATTTTAAAGGGAGTTCCTAAAAATGATTGACGAAAACCCTGATCAAGAGGGGAATTCAATCAATTATATTCTAATCCCGGCTCCGCCGCCAGTCAGCTGTGTGACCTTGGGCAAATCACTTAACTTCTCTGTGCCTCAATTACCTCATCTGTCAAATGGGGATTAAGAGTGTGAGCCTCACGTGGGACAACCTAATAATAATAATAATAATGTTGGTATTTGTTAAGCGCTTACTACGTGCAGAGCACTGTTCTAAGCGCTGGGGGAGACACGGGGGAATCAGGTCGTCCCACATGGGGCTCACAGTCTTCATCCCCATTTTCCAGATGAGGGAACTGAGGCCCAGAGAAGTGAAGTGACTTGCCCACAGTCACCCAGCTGACAAGTGGCAGAGCTGGGATTCGAACTCATGACCTCTGACTCCAAAGCCCATGCTCTTTCCACTGAGCCTGATCACCTTGTATCCCCCAGCGCTTAGAACAGTGCTTTGCACATAGTAAGCGCTTAACAACTACCACAATTTATTTCAATCAATTAATTGTATTTATCGAGTGCTTACTATGAACAGAGCTCAGTGGCCTGTTTACTTGTTTTGATGCCTGTCTCCCCCTTTTACACCGTGAGCCCGTAGTGGGCAGGGATTGTCTCTATTTTTCGTGGAATTGTATTTTCCAAGCGCTTAGTACAGTGCTCTGCCCACAGTAAACGCTCAATAAATATGACTGAATGAACGAGGGTTCTAAGCGTTTGGGAGAGTACCATCTAACAGAGTTGGAAGGCACACAGAGAAGCAGCGTGGCTCAGTGGAAAGAGCCCGGGCTTGGGAGTCAGAGGTCGTGGGTTCAAATCCCGGCTCTGCCACTTGTCAGCTGTGTGACTGTGGGCGAGTCGCTTCACTTCTCTGGCCCTCAGTTACCTCGGCTGGAAAATGGGGATTAACTGTGAGCCTCACGTGGGACAACCTGATTACTCTGTATCTACCCCAGCGCTTAGAACAGTGCTCTAATTCTCTTCCCCTCTTCAAAACCCTCCTTAAAGCTCACCTCCTCCAAGAGGCCTTCCCAGACTGAGCTCCCCTTTTCCCTCTGCTCCCTCTACGCCCCCCTTCACCTCTCCTCAGCTAAACCCTCTTCTCCCTCCTCTCCCTCTGCTCCTCCCCCTCTCCCTTCCCCTCCCCTCGGCACCGTACTCGTCCCCTCGACTGTACCTATCTTCATCACCCTATTTATTTTGCTAATGAGATGTACATCACCTTGATTCTATTTATCTGCTATTGTTTCAATGAGATGTTCTTCCCCTCGATTCTATTTATCGCCATCGTTCTCGTCCGTCCGTCTCCCCCCGATGAGACCGTGAGCCCGTCAGAGGGCGGGGACCGTCTCTATCTGTTACCGATTTGTACGTTCCGAGCGCTTAGTACGGTGCTCTGCACATAGTAAGCGCTCAATAAATACTGCTGAATGAATGAATGTTCTGCACATAGTACGTGCTTAACAAATACCAACATTATTATTATTGCCCGCCCAGGATGAGTTTACAGTCTAGAGGGGGAGAGAGACACTACTATCATTAAATTTCAGATATAGACATAAGCGCCGTTGGGCTGAGGGAGGGGTGAATAAAGAGGGAAAATCCAAGCGCTCTGCACATAGTAAGCGCTCAGTAAATACTATTGAATGAATGGAAGTGCAAGGGCGAGGCAGAAGGGAGTGGGAGAAGGGGAAATAAAGGCTTAGCCAGGGAAGGCCTCTTGGAGGAGACGTGCTTTTCAGAAGGAGCTAGTCTGCTGTATGGCATTTTAGGAAGACAAGAGGAAGGCTGTTTCTCCATCTAAGTGAACAGATTCTTCATTAAAGTTGAAAAACCTCTGCCCCGGCCAGCAAAACAAGCTTCTACTTCCGCAACCTCTTGCAGTGATTCGTAAGCCATATCACAGATCCTCATTTATTCATTCAATCGTATATATTGAGCGCTTACGATGTGCAGAGCACTGTACTAAGTGCTTGAAATGTACAATTTGGCACCAATATAATGATGCTTTGTTTTGAATTACTGGGACAAAGATTAAATTCATTCATTCAGTAGTATTTATTGAGCGCTTATTAGGTGCAGAGCACTGTACTAAGCGTTCGGAATGTACAATGAAACTACGGCTATATGGCGCGAAACAGTATTCGGCACCAAGAGGAATTTCATATTATTTTGCCAGAGATTTCAGAATGGATCCCTATTCATAACATGTAGGTCCAAGGGGAAAATCGTGGCCGAATTGTACATTCCAAGCGCTTAGTACAGTGCTCTGCACATAGTAAGCGCTCAATAAATACTATCGAATGAATGAAAAGCCTAGCTCAGGGTACGGCCTTTCCTAATAATACTTTTGCTATTTGTTAAGCACCTACTTTGTGCCAAGCACTGGGATAGATACAGGGTAATCAGGTGGTTGCCACGTGGGGCTCACGGTCTTAATCCCCATTTAACAGATGAGGTAACTGAGGCACAGAGAAGTTAAGCGAGTTGCCCAAGGTCACCCAGCAGACAAGTGGCTGACGGGATTGGGACCCGCGTCCTCCGCCTCCCAATCCCGGGCTCTTTCCACTAAGCCACGGGGCTTCTCCGGTTTGTTTCAAGAAGGAAACCAGTTTGGTAGGAACACAGCAATTAATTAATTAATTCATTCATTCATTCAATTGAATTTATGGAGCACTGACTGTGCGAAACGCTTGGGCAAGTGCAATACAACAATAAGCGGCACATTCCCTGCCCATCACAACTCTAGTCTTTAAGCTCCTTGAGGGCAAGGATTGTGTCTACCAGCTCTATCGTATTATACGTTCCTTAAAGCTTAGTATAGTGCTCTGCACACAGTAGGTGCTCAATAAATACCCTTGATAGATCGTCTGTTCTTGGGGTGTGCCTGAAATAATAATAATAATAATGTTGGTATTTGTTAAGCGCTTACTATGTGCAGAGCCCTGTTCTAAGCGCTGGGGAAGATACAGGGTCATCAGGTTGTCCCACGTGAGGCTCACGGTTAATCCCCGTTTTACAGATGAGGTAACTGAGGCACAGAGAAGTGAAGTGACTCGCCCACAGTCACACAGCTGACAAGGGGCAGAGGCAGGATAGAAGCCTTCAAAGTCTCCCCAGTTTTGCCCTGAAGGAATGGCCGATTCACGATGCAAACCTTCAGAGAATGGGACAGCTTTGAGGCGTGGCTCAGCGGAAAGAGCCCGGGCTTGGGAGTCAGAGGTCATGGGTTCGACGCCCGGCTCTGCCGCTTTTGTCAGCTGTGTGACTGTGGGCGAGTCACTTCATTTCTCTGGACCTCAGTTCCCTCATCTGGAAAATGGGGATTAAGACCGTGAGCCTCACGTGGGACGACCTGATCGCCCTGTATCTCCCCCAGCGCTTAGAACAGTGCTCTGCACATAGTAAGCGCTTAACAAATACCAACATTATTTCCAATCAATAGTATTTATTGAGCGCTACAGGCAGAGCACTGTACTAAGCACTTGGAGAGCAGGATACCACAGAATTAGCAGACACGTTCCCTGCCAATTACAAACCTACCGTCTAGAGGGGGAGACGGCCGCCGATGTAAATATAATATCTAATTTAAAAATATGTACACACACGCTATGGAGCTGGGGTAAATATCAAATGATAATAATAAAGATGGGATTAGTTAAGTGCTTACTATGTGCCAAGCACTGAGGTTGTCCCACGTGGGGCTCACAGTCTTAATCCCCATTTTCCAGATGAGGTACCTGAGGCCCAGAGAAGCGAAGTGGCTTGCCGAAGGTCACGCAGCAGACAAGTGGCGGAGCCGGGATTAGAACCCAGGTCCTCTGACTCCCAAGCCCGGGCTCTCTCTGTCCAAATGCCCGCAGGTGACAGAGCCAAGGGCATAGATGATGCGGAAGGGAGAATGAGCCGGGGAAAAGAAGCCTCAATCAGGGAAGGCCTCTTGGAGGAGGTTTGTCATGGTGGCTACTCTCCACCCACCACCTCCCGACTGAGAGCCCGAGGTGCAAAGCTCGTTTCTCCTCAAGACTGAAAGCTCGCTGTGGGCGGGGAATGTATCCGTTATACTGCTATATTGGGAAGCAGCAGCGCGGCGCGGTGGAAAAGAGCCCGGGCTTCGGAGTCAGAGGTCATGAGTTCGACTTCCGGCTCTGCCGCCTGTCAGCTGTGTGACTCTGGGCGAGTCACTTCACTTCTCTGGGCCTCAGTTCCCTCATCTGGAAAATGGGGATGAACCGTGAGCCTCACGTGGGACGACCCGATGACCCTGTATCTACCCCAGCGCTTAGAACGGTGCTCTGCACATAGTAAGCGCTTAACAAATACCAACATTATTATTATTATTATATCGGACGCTCCCAATCCTCAACACGGTGCCCCGCACCCAGTAAGCACCGCCGATTGATCGATTCACCTCTACAGCTCCCGAAATGAGTCTGCGGCCGGGGAGGGTGCCGAGTGCTGAAATGGAAGGGACGTGAGGGGGGACGGTGACCAGGTTTTCCCCTCCCTGACCGCCCCCGGCCTCATCTTCCCCTTCGACGGGGCTCGGGGGGGTGGACACGTCTGCACCGGCCCCTGGACGGCCTCGATAGAGAGGCCTGGGCTGCTCGGCTGATCTGCATTAATAATAATAATAATAATGTTGGTATTTTTTAAGCGCTTCCTAGGTGCAGGGCACTGTTCTAAGCGCTGGGGTAGATACAGGATAATCGGGTTGTCCCACGTGAGGCTCACAGTTAATCCCCGTTTTCCAGATGAGGTAACTGAGGCCCAGAGAAGTGATGGGGACTCGCCCACCAGTCACACGGGTGGCAGAGCCGGGAGTCGAACCCACGACCTCTGACTCCGAAGCCCGGGCTCTTTCCACTGAGCAACATCCGCATTAAAGCGGGGGCGAACGAGGAAGCGACCCTCTTCGAAGTCTGAACTTGCCAAAGCAGCCCACGGTAATATTTACCTTGTTACTCAGCCAACGCGTCACCTGAGGGGGAGAAGTCACATCCTTTTCTTCCTTTCTTTCCTTCCCGAAAGGTATCCGTTAAGGACTTGCCGTCTGGCAGACGCTGTTCGAAGCGCTGGGGCAGAGCCGAGTTAATTGGGTCGGAGGCGGTGCCGCAGTCTAAGTAGGAGGGAGAATTCCGCCGCTTGTCCGGGTGACCTTGGGCTGGGTGACCTTGGGCAGGTGGCTTAACTTCTCTGGCCTCCGGTTAACGTCATCTGTAAAATGGGGATTGAGTCTTGAGCCCCACGCGACGCAGGGACCGTTCCAACCTGATCAGCTCGTATCCACCCCGGCGCTTAGATCGGTTCCTGGCACATAGTAAGCGCTTAAAAAGATGCCATTAAAAAAAACGAAGAGGAGAACAGAGGGACCGAGAAGTGAAGCGACTTGCCCCGAGTTACACAGCAAGCAATTGGCGGAGGCAGGATTAGAACCCAGGCCCTCTGGCTCCCTGGCCTGCCATGCCGCTTTAAAAAAAGCCCTCTTCTCATGGCCCTAGGTTTCCACCGTGAGGATGAGGCTTCCTCCCCTTTTCCATCTCTCCCACGTCAAGTGGGGAATCTCAGGGTTCTGAAAGGGGAACGATACAAACCTTTCCGGGGCAGGCATCTTCTCAGAGGGAATCCGGGAAGTCCATCATATTAACTGAGCGCTTACCGTGTGCAGAGCACTCTACTGAACGCTTGGGAGACTACAATATAACAATAGAGCAGACATATCATAGACTCGAGACATATCTTGATTCTATTTATTGCCTTGATTCTATTTATCGCTATCGTTCTCGTCTGGCCGTCTCCCCCGATTAGACCGTGAGCCCGTCAGAGGGCAGGGACTGTTACCGATTTGTCCATTCCAAGCGATTAGTACAGTGCTCTGCACATAGTAAGCGCTCAATAAGTAAATACTACTGAATATCCCGGCTCTGCCACTTGTCAGCTGTGTGACTTTGGACAGGTCACTTAACTTCTCTGTGCCTCATCTGTAAAATGGGGATGAAGCCTGTGAGCCCCACGTGGGACAACCTGATTACCTTGTACTTGGCACATAGTAAGCGCTGAACGAATGCCAACGTTATTATTCCCTCCTCACAGTGAACCTACGATCTAAAGGGGGAGACGGTCAGTAATATAAATCAATTAATGATAGATATGGACATAAGTGGTGTGGGGCTGGGAGGGGGGATGGTAAAGGGAGCGAGCGTGGGGGATGAAGAAAGGAGGGAGAGAAGAGGAAAGGAGGATTTGGTCGGGGAAGGCTCCTTGGAGGAGATGGGCCTGCAATAAGGCCTTGAAGAGGGGAAGGGTCTGTCGGATACGAGGAAGGACGGGCCTCACCGCTCTGCCGGACGGTACGTCGGGGTGAGGAGAGCGGCCCGGTCCATGCAGGCTGCAGGGTGGCCCGCGAAATCCCCCCGAGGGGACCGGGACTTCTGGATCATCACCCCAAAATAGGAAGCTGGCAGACCCTTCTCCAACAGGGAAAGCGCAACATCTTCCCAGTTTTATTTCATTTCCTTTAAATGGTATTTGCTAAGCGCTTCACTATGTGTCGGGCACTGAATTAAGCGCTGGGGTAGATACATGCTCATCAGGTTGGACGCAGTCCATGAGCCACGTGGGACGCAGTCCATTTCACAGATGAGGGAACTGAGGCACAGAGTAGAAGTTCAGTGACTTGCCCGAGGTCACAGAACAGAGGCAGAGCCGGGATCAGAACTCCCAAGTCCGGACTCTATCCACCAGGCCGTGACCCGGACGCTTCATACGGATACTGAGATTCCCCAGTGAAGCTAACGAAAGATTGGATTCCAGACCGTACGGTTCGCTACACGGGTCGTGTCGAATTCCTCCTTCCCCACTTAGATCGAAATGAACGATCTTCTCACCGGCGACTCAGATCTCATGTGAGTCCTAAGGGGGGAAATCGTGCCAGTGGCCGGAATAACGCATCTCTAACCATCCAACCCAGATTGGCCAAGAAAGGGCCACGCCATTCGGCAAGATGAGATTTGCCAGGCAGAAGTCACGTGCACCTCTTTATACGAGCAAAAGCGCGAGGATATTTTTCATTTTCACGGCACTTACGAGATGCCTATCGCTTCACTCCTCGGCCGTTTGTCAAGCCTGCTAGTGAAGCCCAAAATATATACGGAAAAACAAGATTATCCTCTGTGGCTTTCGGCCTTCCTGGATCTCTGGCCCAGGAAGAAGTATAAATTCGAAGCCAATCTGTACCGTCCAAGGTCACACAGAAGACAAGTGGGGGAGCTGGGATTAGCCAGAGTAAAGTGTAGAGTGGGCAAGCAGAGTACGGACTGCAGCGGGGAGGTCAAGGTAATCAAGGTAGGCTAGGATAAGTGCTTATCCTATCCGTTACCGATCTGTCCATTCCAAGCGCTTAGTACAGTGCTCTGCACATAGTAAGCGCTCAATAAATACTATTGAATGAATGAATGAATGAATGGAAGTGTTTGGTATTTTGGATGGAGGGGAAAGGGCGGATTTTAGCCATGTTGGATGGAGGGGAAAGGGCGGATTTTAGCGATGCTGGATGGAGGGGAAAGGGCGGATTTTAGCGATGCTGGATGGAGGGGAAAGGGCGGATTTTAGCGATGCTGGATGGAGGGGGAAGGGCGGATTTTAGCGATGCTGGATGGAGGGGGAAGGGCGGATTTTAGCCATGTTGTGAAAGCTGAACCGCCAGGACTTAGTGACCGCCTGAATGCGTGGGTTGAAAGAGAGAGGAGTTGAGGCTGATGTCAAGATCGCAGGCTCGTGAGACAGGAAGGACGGCGGGCCGTCTAGTTTGTGAGATAGGAAGGATGGTGTGCCGTCTACAGTGACGGGAAAGTCAGGGGGAGGACAGGGAGTGGGTATGTTCGGTTTGAGTTGTGTTTCGGGGGTGTTAAGTTGGAGGTGTCGGGGGGACATCCAAGTAGAGGTGTCCTGAAGGCAGGAGAAAAAATGAGACTGCCGAAAAGGAGAGAGGCCGGGTCCTTGTGACTCCCAGGCCCGTGCTCCGTCCACTAAGCCATGCTGCTTCTCCCCACATTTTTTTACAAGTAAGGAATCAGGGTGGCCAAATCCAGGGGAAACACCAACATCACGGAAAAGAAAACGTCAGTGCCCCCAAGAGAACCAGATTTCAGAAAATACAGTCCAGCTCGAAGCCATTCCTGGGGCAGACCCACAGTCCGGCCAGCCAGGGTTCAGTCGGTCAGTCGGTCGTATTTATGGAACGCTTACCGTGCGCAGAGCACTGTGCTAAGCTCTTGGGCGAGTACGATAAACAATGTAACGGACACATTCGCCGCCCACAACGAGCTTACAGTCGGGAGAGGGAGACAAGAGTGGCGACGACAGGGCTCAAGGTAAAAGCGGCTTCTGGGGGGAAGTGCACGGGCGGTGAGTTGGCGTGACCGGCATGAAAGAGGGCGAGAGAGGGAGAGCAGGAGGTAAGAGGGAAGCCCGAGGGACCCCGCTCCTCCCCCCCGAGGGCCTGCATCCCACAGAGCGACGGCGGCGTGGCTCAGGGGAAAGAGCCCGGGCTTGGGAGTCAGAGGTCATGGGTTCCAATCCCGGCTCCGCCACCTGTCAGCTGGGTGACTGTGGGCGAGTCACTTCACTTCTCTGGGCCTCAGTGACCTCATCTGTCAAACGGGGATTAACTGTGAGCCTCCCGTGGGGTGACCTGATGACCCCGTATCTACGCCAGTGCTTAGAACAGTGCTCTGCACATGGTAAGCGCTTAACAAATACCAACACTAATGGGGAGGGATGGGGGAGAGGGTGGAGAGAGGGAAGGGATGGGGAGGCTTTGCAGGGTGGAGGCTCGGCGCCAAGGAGGCTGGGGAGGGGGGCATAAGGCATCTGGGGGGGCTCGGGGATCAGGGACCCTCCTCCCTCGGGCGGCTCCGGCAAGGCCCGCCTCGGCCTTCCCCTTCCCCGGCTCATTCCTCCCCCCCTCTGCCGCTCCAGAAACGCCTCGGCCTCTGCTCCTCGCCGACCGCAAACTGAGAAACACCTCGGCCTCTGCTCCTTGCCGACCGCAAGCTGAGTCAGAGAGGCGGAGGCAGCCCCAGCGTTTCTCACAGTGCAGCAGCATCCCCGCCCCCCCGTGGGACCCTCCATCTCCGCTCGGCTCCCTCGAGTCCTAATGATAACGGTGGGATCTGTTAAGCGCTTGCTGTCGGGCACTGTACTAATCGCTGGAGTAGGTACAAGGTAACGGGGTGGGACGTGAGGGTCCCGGGCTTAATCCCCATTATGCAGATGAGGTAACTGAGGCACGGAGAAGTGAGATGACTTGCCCAAGATCACCCAGCAGACGAGTGGCAGAGCTGGGATTAGAGCCCAGGTCCTCCTGAGCAGGGTGGCTCAGCGGAAAGAGCGAAGGCTTGGGAGTCAGGAGACGGGGGTTCTAATCCCGGCTCCGCCGCCTGTCCGCTGTGTGGCCTCGGGCAAGCCGCTTAACTTCTCTGTGCCTCAGTAACCTCATCTGTAAAATGGGGATCGACTGTGACCCCTACGTGGGACAAACGGATTACCTCGTAGCTACCCCAGGGCCTGGAACGGTGCTCGGCACATAGTAAACGCTTCACAAATACCATAATTATTTATTATTATTGATTTACTCTGACTCCCAGGCCCGGGCACTACGTCACGCCGCTCCTCCTGCTTCCGGGGGCCCCGTTCCGGCTGCGAGTCGCCCATGAGCGGAGACGTGGGAAATGGCGGGCAGGAGGTGCGTGAGAAGCCGGCACAGCTCGGGAAATTGGGAAGGGGAGAAGGGAGAGAGTCCCCCGCCTCTGTCCCATCCTCTCCTCCCCTTCTCCTGCCCCCCCAAACGCCTGACTGTGAGACAGGTGACCCCACGGGGGGCCAAGGGGGGAATGGAGGGCGGGGGTCAGCACCACCTATAGCCCTGAGAAATAATAATAATTCTGGTATTTGTTAAGCGCTTACTACTTGCCAGGCACTGTACTAAGCGCTGGGGTGGACATAAGCAAATTGGGCCGGACACCGTCCCTGTCCCACGAGGGGGCTCGCGGTTTTAATCCCCATTTTACAGATGGACAGAGAAGTAGAGTGACTTGCCCAGGGTCACACCGCAGGCACGTGGCAGGGTCGGGATTAGAACCCGTGACCCCCCCCCCGACTCTCAGGCCGGTGCTCTCTCCGCTACGTCACGCTGCTTCGAAAGAAAGCTGCCAGTTAAGTCCTCACCATCTCGCTCCTCTCTATCAATGGTATTTATTGAGCATTTCCTGGGCGCGGCAAACACGACCCCTGCCCTCAGGAGGCTTTTCTTTTCTTTTCTAATGGTGCTGGTTAATCAATCCATCAGTGTATTGACCGACCACTTCAGAGAAGCAGCGTGGCATAGTGGATAGAGCCCGGGCCTAGGAGTCAGAAGGTCAAGGGTTCGAATCCCGACTCTGCCACTTGGCAGCTGCGTGACTGTGGGCAAGTCACTTCACTTCTCGGTGCCTCAGGTACCTCGGCTGGCAAACGGGGATGAAGACGGTAAACCTCACGTGGGAAAACCCGATTACCCTGTATCTACCCCGGTGTTTAGAACAGTGCTCTGCACATAGTAAGTGCTTAACAAATACCAAAATAATCCCGGCTCCGCCACTTGTCTGCTATGTGACCTTGGGCTAGTCACTTCACTTCTCTAGCCCTCAGTTCCCTCATCAGTAAAATGGGGATTGAGGCCGTGAGCCCCATGTGGGAAAGGGACTGTGTCCAACCCGATTTTTGCTTGTACCCACCTCAGCGTGTTAAAAACAGCATAGCAGCTCTTGATCTAAATGACTCTGTTTTTGTCTCAGGAAGTCCCCCAATTCAGGCGGGATGTATATCACATCCGCAAATTCCAAATTCCGGGGGACAGGAGATTGCTTCTCACCCAAAACGGATAAGGCCCGCTTGAAGAGTCTCTTTTGTCACTGAAGAAAACACACTTGTCCGAGTTCTTTCGTGACTGGCTACTTCTCCTATACGTTGCAAATAAAGGCCCAGCCAAACAGGAGAGGGGGGCCGTTGCGTCACTCGTACCTCTCCGGAGGTGAACGGGCACTCGGTCACCTTCCTCCCTTTTCTGATCTCTCCAACGCTGTCTCTGAGTGTCGCTTTTCCTCGCTTGCGTCACCACCTGGGGTTCGAATCCTCACTGCCTTTGAGTTCCATTCCCTTTTCGAGTACAAGCACTTAGTAGAGTGCCTGGTGCATAGAAAGTGCTTAACAAGTACCATATTTATTATTAATTCATTCATTCAACAGTATTTACTGAGCACTTACTATGGCCAGAGCACTGTACTAAGCGCTTGGAATGTACAAATCGGCAACAGAGAGAGACGGTCCCTGCCCACTGAAGGGCTTACGGTCTAATCGGGGGAGGCGGACAAAAACAATAGCAATGAATAGAATCGAGGGGGAGGTACATCTCATGAACAAAATAAATAAGGTAATAAAAATATATAGAAATGAGCGGACGAGCACAGTGCCGAGGGGAGGGGGAGAGGGGGAGGGGCAGAGGGAAAGGGGGGAAAAGGGGCCTTAGCTGAGGGGAGGTGACTGTGTGCAGAACACTGTTCTAGGCGCTTGGGAGAGTACAGTATAAAAGATTCCCTGCCTACAGTGGCCTTTCAGACTACAGGAATAATTACTGTGGTTTTTGTTAAGCGCTCACTACGTGCCAGGCATTGAACTAACACACAGTCCCCTGTCCCACACGGGGCTAATCCCCATTTTGCAGATGAAGAAACCGTGGCCCAGAGAATTGAAGTGGCTCGGCCAAGGTCACGCAGCAGACAGGCAGAAGAGCACGGATTAGAACTCACATCCTCTGACCCCCAGGCTCAGGCTCTATCCACAAGGCCACGCTGCTTCCCGATTCTCTCCCTTTCCAACCAAACTTGACTGCTGCAGCAGATGGGGAATTGCAGCCCAGTCTCCAGAAAGTCCAGGTCCTCGGAGGAAATCTGCAGCGAGGTGACCACCGGTGTGCAATTTCCCACATCATAAAACGGGAGGCGTTGCCGCTGCCATGCCTGACGGGGCGGCTTCGGAACCTGTGATTTCCGGCCATTTTGCCAGCGTTCTTCCAGTCGTTCCCTAAAGTGAGCTGTGCTGACCAGGGAGAGCGTCCGACATCTTGGATCCGTGCCGGGATAGTCCCGCCATTCCCGTGCTCCCGTCCCTGGGGGCTCCTCCGTGTGAACCCTCCGGACACCCGGATCGAGTCGGGTGCGGGATTGGGAGGCATCAGGCTGGTGAATAATAATAAAAATGATGGTATTTGGTAAGCGTTTACTGTGTGCCAAGCACTGTTCTAAGCGCTGGGGCAGATACAAGACGATCAGGTGGTCCCAGGAGGGCTCCCGGTTTTAATCCCCGTTTTACAGTTGAGGTAACTGAGGGCCGGAGGAGTGAAGTGATTTGACCAAAGTCATACAGCTGGTAAGTGGCAGAATCGGGATTAGAACCCACGATCTCTGACTCCCGAAGCCAGGTTCTTTCCACTATGCCACGCCGCTCCTCAGCGCGAAGCGATTCGGTTTGTGTCTATCTATTGTTATATTATGCCCTCCCAAGCTCTTAGTACAGTAGAGAAGCAGCGTGGCTCAGTGGAAAGAGCACGGGCTTTAGAGTCAGAGGTCACGGGTTCGAATCCCAGCTCGGCCACTTGTCAGCTGTGTGACTGTGGGCGAGTCGCTTCACTTCTCTGGGCCTCGGTTACCTCATCCGGAAAATGGGGATGAAGACTGTGAGCGCCACGTGGGACAACCTGATTCCCCTGTGTCTACCCCAGCGCTTAGAACAGTGCTCTGCACATAGCAAGCGCTTAACAAATGCTAACATTATTATTATTATTACTCTGCATCAAGTGAGCGCTCAGTACGACTGAATGAATTGATTGGTTTTGGCGCAGTCACAGGCGAAGCAGCAGGAACACCGCAGAACTTGGGCCAATATGCTGGGGATTTCGTTTAAATGCTTTGGGACGACTTAAAGATTTCTCACTGATCTTCCAGGCTGTCCAGGACTAGGAGTCCAAGACCCCCAATAACTTTGTTTTATAGTAGAAAGAGCCCGGGCCTGGGAGTCAGCGGTCAGGGATTCTAATCCCGGCTCCGCCACTTGTCTGCTGTGTGACCTTGGGCACGTCCATCACTTCTCTGTGCCTCAGTTACCTCAAATGGGGATTGATACTGTGAACCCCATACGGGACAGGGACTGCGTCCAAATTGATTTACTTGTTCCACCCCAGCGCTTAGTACAGTGCCCGGCACGTAGTAAGAACTTAAATACCATCATCATTATTATTATTGTTATTGTCAGTGTCTCTGCCCTGTCTTTTCCTCTCTTCCCCAACATTTCCCCTTGTGCCTCTCTCCTCTCTTCCCCTGTGTTCTATCCTCTGCTTCACTCTTCAGAGCTCCTCAGATCCATCTCTGAGATCTACCGTAGCAAGGAATTTCTCTTCCAAGTGTGAATGTTGTTTCCGGGCTGGAGGTGCAAGTGAACTATATCGGGAACGTTTTAGGAGAAACAAAACAAGAAGTCAAGCTTAAAACAGTAAAAGGAAAGGCATTTTATTCATCCATCTCTAAAACAAATGCTTTTAAGTACAAAACCTTTACAGCTATTTAAAAAGAAATTAAATATTCAGTGTTTTATTTCCAGCCTCTGAGAGGGACGCAGGCCCAACGGAACACTCTCTAGATAGGAAGTGCTTTAAAATACGACTATTAGAGGGCCACAGTGCAGCAACACAAACTAATTTCTGCAACAGGGACACTGCCAAACATTCTTTCCTGTGATTACTTTTATGGAGAAAACAGTTCAAATATAAAAGATTTAAAAGACCCCAAGAATTTGAAGGAAATGGTGGGAGAAAAATAAACCTCTGCAAAAATGGTACGCTGATTTTTTTTTTTTTTCTTCTGCAGCATACCTCTTTTGGAGTGCTTGCTTTTTCCACTAAATTGAATGACTACTTTCAAATTTAAGGTCTGTCCTTTAGGGTTTTAAAGGTCAACGCTCTTTAGGATTGAAGCAGTTATCTAGGCACAAGTGATTTTCCAACAATAAGGAGAACAACCGATTGCCTCCGGGAACTATTTCGCATGGGAAATGGGACAGATCGCTTCCAACCAATTCCGTATTTTTGAAGGGAAAGGGAAATTTCTAAAAATTGAAATTTCCATAAACATTCTTTACAGCGTGCGCGCACACACACACTTTCAAGACATATGTGACCAGAGACCGCTATTTTAGACAAACACATTTTAGACGAAATATTTTAGACGAAATATTTAACAAGAATGAACAGGGTTAGAATTGTCCACGTTGAACGCGATTCTCGCTGCTGCTGAAGAGATCGGGGAAAGTACGATTTCGACAGGGCCCAAACCCATTCAGAAGGCAAAAAATATTTAACAAGAATGAACAGGGTTAGAATTGTCCATATTGAACGCGGTTCTTGCTGCCGCTGAAGAGATCGGGGAAAGTATGATTTAGACAGGGCCCAAACCCATTCAGAAGGCAAGGAATATTTAACCTCCAAGAAGTTGAACATTTTGAAAGAGCAGGAGCCTGGTTATTTGATTCTAAGAACTCTTAGAAACAGCCCAATCAAGCACCTCCTAATAACAATTCCCAATTTAATTACACCGGCAGAAGAGCCCTGACAAGTCTGAAAAAGCTTCCCAACGCTACAACCTCCTGGATACCATTTCCTCAGAGTATCTGCTCATGCCTCTTTTGGTGGGCCCAAATTTTGAAAGAACCAGACTGCTCAAGGATGAATTAAAGCACTGAGGGCTAACAGTTCAAGAAAGCCTTTAAATTCCACTGGATTCCACTGTGCCTCAGGGAACAGAAATATCCCTATTTCAGAATAAGACTCTAAATGCTATTCTTTGGAGAAAAACAGTTCTGAAAGGGTGAAATTCGCAACTGTCTTTAGTCCCACGTACCGGAGGACTGATCCTGTTGTGGAATCTCTTCGGGAATGGATGGGGATTCGTTCCGTTTCCTCAGCACACGCACCCCGAACCACAGCCTCAAGAGGGCTGTCGCTCGGGGAAAAGACAATGGACTCCCCCCGACCCCGACACTTCTTCCTCGGCTTAATCTAAAGGTAACAAGCAATCAATTCAAAACTGACGTTTTCCCGAGAGGCCCGGCAAACGACAGCGTGAACTTTACCTGTCAAGGCCGTGGTATCTGGGTTTAAAAGACAGAATGTTCCAGTGTTAAAAAAAGGAAGTTTTTTTAAAAAAATCCACGCCTTCCACTCCCTGACAGGAGACGGTAATGGCGCACCGGATAACTTTGCTTTGTCAGTGTCTCCGTCGTTCTGGTTAATTTCTCCTCAGACGAAATACATCAAACAACCGACCAAAAAGATGACTCCTAATGGACTGTAGTGGTGGCCACGGAGCTGCATTTGGTCATCCCCAGGTTGAAGAGCGTTGAATTGAGGTTGATGCTGAGAAAAGCATTGTCCGGATGTGCTGTCCTTTGAATCTCCTGAAGCATCAGATGAATAGTAAAAAGTTCAAACAGCTTCTTGTTACTCCTAAATGAGAATTTAGGGCATGAAATTAATCACAGGTGACTGGGATTTTTTCACTATAATGACATTTTCGATCCATATTCCATATTCAATCCATCACTAAAACCTGTGGTTCGACCTTTACATCATCGCTAAAATCCGCCCTTTCCCCTCCATCCAAACGGCTACATTATTCCGAGCCTTCATTTAATGGTATTTACTGAGTGCTTACTGTGTGCTAGAGTACAATACAACAGCACACACATCCCCTGCCCACAACAAGCTTACCTTCCAGGCGGGCCATGACAGACATTAATATAAATTACAGATATTTATGACTTTATTACTTCAGCACTTATCCTATCCCTCTTCGATTACTGCATCAGCTTCCCTGCTGACCTCCCTGCCTCCTGTCCCGCCCCACTCCGGTCTATATTTCACTCGGCTTCCCGTGTTGTTTTTCCACAAAAATGTTCAGGCCATGTTTCCCCACTCCTCAGGAACCTCCAGCGGTTGCCCATCCACCTCCGCATCGAACAGAAACTCGTCACCACCGGCTTTAAAGCACTCAAATCACCTGGCTCCCTCCTACCTCGCCTCACTACTCTCCTACTACAACCCAGCCGGCACACTCTGCTCCTCTAATGCCAAGCTATTCACTGTAGCTCGATCTCCTCTTTCACGCCGCTGGCGTCTCGCCAACGTTCCGCCCCTGGCCGGGAGCGCCCTCCTTCTTCATATCCATACTGAAGGCACAACTCCTCCAAGAGGCCTTCCCTGACTAACTCCTCCTTTCCCTTCTCCCACTCCCTTCTGCGTCACCCTGACGTGCTTCCTTTATTCATCCCTCCACCATGTCCCACAGCACTTTTGCGCATTTTATTTATTTATATGAATGTTCGTCTCCCCCTCTGGATTGTAAGCTCACTGCTCACCCAGTGTCTGTTATTTTGTTACACTGTATTATCCAGAACGCTCAGGACAGTGCTCTGCACACAGTAAGCGCTCAAGAAATCCGACTGACTGATTTTCCGACAGGCAGCAATAGGCATCTAATAACATCAAAACAAGCAAGGCAGAGGGAACTTCCTCTTTGACAAAAAATGTTTTTTGATGTTGAAAACCGTTGCAAAAAAAAATGTGGTTAAGTAAAGCCCTAGTGGCAAGGAAACTGAGTAGCGTATGTTTGAAAGGAAAGTGAGAAGGGAGACCTCAAGAGAGATCTGAAAGATTGCTACAAAAGGAATCGATCTTATTTAGCCTGTGAACCGATTTGATCTTTCAAAGTGGGTAATATTTACTTTCCCCTTTCGAAGCACCTTGTGGTTCTGCGGCTGACAATCATGTTTTTACAAACCAGAGTTCCTATTTGTTGGAGATGGGGTATCTGTTTACTCCTTGACTTCCTATGCTTCGAAGTACAAGAAACCATCTCACGACGACCACTCCTTCCCCAACTTCCCAGCCACCTCAATAATGGCACCTGCGGTCATAAAGAACACTAAATTTTAGATCCCTTTCTAATTTGCTTAATGGATTTAGCAAGTCACCCGGTAAGCCCACCTTCTTCGACAAAAGGCTCTAATTTACATCTTGGTGGTTTTACACACTCACGGCAAGACCTGGTTGAGCACTAAACGATTGGTTCCGTTTGACTACCGAGACTTGGAAAAGAACTGAGTGAATGCTTGGATTAATGACGGTATTTGTTAAGTGCTTACTATGTGCCAAGCACTGAATTAAGTGCTGGGGTGGGTACAAAATAATCAGTCTCGCATGGGGCTCACATTCTAAATAGGAGGGAAAATAGGCACTGAGTCTCCATTTGGCCAAGGAGGGAACTAAGGCCCAGAGAGGTGAGTGACTTGCCCAAGGTCACACAGCAGACAGAGAGCAGAGTCGTGATTAGAACCAAGGCCCTCTGACTCCCGGGCCCGTGTCATTTCCACGAAGCCACGCTGCTTACATCTGAAATGAGAGCGGACCGGAGACGAGCCCATTAATAGACATTCGACCGGAGGACTATTTTTAAAAAGTTAAATTAAGTAGAAATGATCAAGGTGGGTAGAGGAAATGACTTCATAGATTTGGGACACGGTTTGGTTACTAAGACCGCCCGTTTCGTCGCATTTCTGGATCACGAAATACTAAGTGATGGGATCGCCGAGTGGGAATTCAGTAGCGTGGAGAAAATCTGAGCTGTTCTCAGGACGGAAAAACACGATTCTTGGATTGGCTCGAGTGTTGAGTTTTAGGGCCTCAGCTAGCGGAGTTGGCTCGTACGATAATCATCACCCCACTTCAAATATCCACTTTCCCCTACATGCCGCGCACTGTAAACACTGGGCACTGCCAGGATACAAAAGATACGGCCCCTGCCTCCGGGAAGGGTGAAGTACCTGAAATTCATTCCCGCAGCAAACGGTTCCTGCTAAAAATATCAGTAGGATGAAGAAAACTTTGGATACATTCGTAGACAAGATCCCGTAATGGGCTAATGGAAGGAAAACGAGGACTGTGGGGGAAATGCTGGGATGTGTTTCTCATACAGAATCCTTCTGTTCATGTCTAAGACAGAATATTAGGCTGGACGGACCGCTGGGGTGACCCAAAATGTCACTCTCTTGGGTCTTAGTCATGATGGGTATGAAGCATTCACTCTCTACTCAAAAAGAGTGGTGTGGTCTAGTGGAAAGAGTACGGGCCCGGGAGTCAGAGGACTTGGGGTCTAATCTTGCCCCCCACCCGGCCCCAACACCCACACCCACTTGCCTCTACAGGACCGTGGTCAAGTCACTTCACTTCTCCGGGCCTCAGTTTCTTAATCCGTAAAATGTGGATTCGATGACTGTTCATCCTCCTTAGCATCCTACTTAGTAACCAATGGTGTCCCATAGCAAGATTAATCGAGCCCCGTGCGGGACAGGGACAGGGTCTGACAGCCTGGAGAGGCACTGTGGCCTAGCGGGTAGAGCACATCCCGGTAATCAGAAGAACCTGGGCTCTAATCCCCATTCCGTCACTTGTCTGCTGTATGACCTCGGGCAAGTCACTTCAATTCGCCGGGCCTCAGTTTCCTCATCTGTCAAATGGAGATTTAACGCCTGTTCTCCCTCCTACTTGGACTGTGAGCCCCATAACCCCCTCTGTAAAGTGAGGATTTAAGACCGTGAGCCCCATGTTGGACGTGAACCGTGCCCAGCCTGATTAGCTTGTGTCTGTCCCAGCACTTCATACAGTACCTAGAGAAGCAGCGTGGCTTAGTGGAAAGAGCCCGGGCTTTGGAGTCAGAGGTCATGGGTTCGAATCCCGGCTCTGTCACTCGTCAGCTGTGTGACTGGGGGCGAGTCACTTCACTTCTCGGTGCCTCAGTTAGCTCATCCGTCAAATGGGGATGAAGACTGGGAGCCTCCCGTGGGACAACCTGATGACCCTGTATCTACCCCATTGCTTAGTACAGTGCTCTGCACAAAGTAAACGCTTAACAAATACCAACATTATTATTATTATTACCTGGCATATAATAAGCACTTAACAAATACCATAAAAACTCACCACGTTAAAAACTGGAGTAAATACAATGCAATCAATTTAGTTACCTGTCCCACAGGAAGCCCCCAGTCTAAGTGGGGGTAATAATAATAATAATAATAATGTTGGTATCTGTTAAGCGCTTACTATGTGCCGAGCACTGTTCTAAGCGCTGGGGTAGATACAGGGTAATCAGGTTGTCCCACGTGAGGCTCCCAGTCTTCATCCCCATTTTACAGATGAGGGAACTGAGGCACCGAGAAGTGAAGTGACTCGCCCACAGTCACCCAGCTGAAAGGGTAAGATGCCTTAGTGGCTACCGCACGGACCTAGGAGTCAGAAGAACCCGGGTTCTAGTCCCGGCGCTCTGCCAATTGTCTGCTGCGTGACCTTGGGCATTTCTCTGTGCCTCCGTGAGCTCATCTGTAAAATGGGGATTACGACTGTGAGCCCCATGTGGGACAGGGACCGTATCCTCCCCAAATAGCTTGCGCCTGTCCCAGTGCTTCGTACTGCGCCTGGCACAGAGTTAGCGCTTAACAAATACCCCAATTCTTATTACTTATACAACAGGAATGAATCGTAAACGGTCCTCTGGACTGTGAGCTCGTTGTCGGCAGGGAATGTGTCGGATGGTCTGCTGTACTCTTCCGTGCGCTCAGTACAGTGCTTTGCACACACTAAGTGCTCAATAACTACGATTGAACGGAATTGAGCCACAGCAAACTGATAAAACCAACAGTCCAAAATAGCAAGATTAAACTGTGTAGGTCAAAGAGCATTTAAAGAGGGCCCCTAGCATTAATCTTTAGTTAGGAAGCATCTCAGTCACCCCGGTTTTCAAGGAGCTGGGATAATAATAATATTGTTGGTATCTGTTAAGCGCTTACTATGCGCAGAGCACTGTTCGAAGCGCTGGGGTAGACACAGGGTAAGCAGGTTGTCCCACGTGAGGCTCACAGTCTTCATCCCCATTTTACAGATGAGATAACTGAGGCACAGAATAATAATAATGTTGGTATTTGTTAAGCGCTTACTATGCGCAGAGCACGGTTCTAAGCGCTGGGGTAGACACAGGTTAATCAGGTTGTCCCACGCGAGGCTCACAGTCTTCATCCCCATTTTACAGATGAGGTGACTGAGGCACAGAGAATAATAATAATAATAATAATGTTGGTATTTGTTAAGCGCTTACTATGTGCAGAGCACTGTTCTAAGCGCTGGGGTAGACACAGGGTAATCAGGTTGTCCCACGTGAGGTTCGCAGTCTTCATCCCCATTTTCCAGATGAGGTAACTGTGGCCTAGAGCAGTGAAGTGACTTGCCCAAAGTCACCCAGCTGACAAGTGGCAGAGCTGGGATTCGAACCCACCACCTCTGACTCCTAGACCCGTGCTCCTTCCACTGAGCCACACTGGATGAAAGGCATCCCCGGTTCCGGGGGCCAGGAAGGCTGGTCCGGCCACCGGGCGAGGCCCCCTGGGATGGAGGAGGAATCCTCGTGGCGTGGGAGTTCTGGAACACGCGGTGCCAGCCTCTTACTTTGAAGAGATAAATGACCAGTACTCAAGGCCAATACAGTAGTCCCCCATGTCACTTTCCAACCCACCGAGACCAGAACGGGGTGGTGTAGAAATTGGAGAAGAAATCCTAAAAGCACATGATGCCCAGCCTCGCAGATATTACGATCGAGCCCGCTAGAGGGACAAAATACACTGCGGAGAGAACAGAAAGGAAAAAACGGATACGCTCAAGGGGTAAGGAATGGAGGACGGCACATGCGGGAACGTTATGGCAAGTAGGATATCTGGGCAAGTCACTTAACTTCTAGGGAACTCGGTTTCCCCGTCTGTACGGCGGGGATTAAATACCTCTTTCTCCCTCCTACTCAATCTGTGAGACCTATGTGGGACAGGGATTGAGTCCAACTTCTCTTGACTCGTCCCCACGGCTTATTTCTGTGCTTAGCATATAGTAATAATAATAATAATAATGTTGGTATTTGTTAGGAGCTTACTACGTGCAGAGCCCTGTTCTAAGCGCTGGGGTAGACACAGGGGAATCAGGTTGTCCCACCTGGGGTTCTACATTTCACAGATGGGGTAACTGAGGCACAGAGGAGTGAAGTGACTCGCCCACAGTCACACAGCTGACAAGTGGTAGAGCTGGGATTCGAATCCGTGATCTCTGACTCCAAAGCCCGGGGTCTTTCCACCTAGCCACGCCCGTAAGTACCACAAATATTATTATACGTGCATGGTCGAAGCAACAGTAAATAGCATAATTATTGTACTCCCGTCTTCCCGGGACCTCAGATACTCCTTAACCACCCTGGATCGGTTTTGAACGCCGGAGAGGGAAAACGTGGTGAGTCAAGGCACCTAGGCTCAGTGCAAAGAGTCCGGGCTTGGGAGTCAGAGTTCATGGGTTCGAATCCCGGCTCTGCCACTCGTCAGCTGAGTGACTGTGAGCGAGTTACTTCACTTCTCTGGGGCTCAGTTCCCTCATCTGTAAAATGGGGATTAACTGTGAGCCTCACGTGGGACGACCTGATGACCCTGTATCTCCCCCAGCGCTTAGAACGGTGCTCTGCACATAGTAAGCGCTTAACAAACGCCAGCATTATTATTATTGGCACAGAAGGCAAAGATACTTAACTACCGGTCAATATCAGCCCTCCTTGGGTTCTAGATATCAGGGGAAGATCGGACGGTTATGGATTCAGATTTTTGTGGATTTCCCCTCAAGAATCTTCCTAATGTGAATAATCTGAATCTACCCCAGTGCTTAGAACAGTGACTGCCAGATGGTAAGTGCTTAACAAGTACCACGATAAGAAGAAGAAGAAGAATTCACAAGCTTGTTCCCAAACCATCTAAATTAGATCTGGAGGAAATCACACAACTGGAAAGGGACAAGACACGTAAATTTCTCTTACAGGGGACCGGCTGGAAAACGTAACACTTACTTAATTTTGGAGAGTTTCTGCAGTATGATGCTGAGCTTTTCCAATATCTGCGTATCAAGCTTAGGGTTGCGAAGCAGCACAGAGCAGGTCCGGAAAAATAACTCGTTGCTACAAGCTTCTAGGAAAGGCTGCAAGGATCCTGGAAAAGAGAAAGGGAGTCCTCACTTAACTGCATCGCTTTCATTCTACTCTGAGAGCATTAGGGAATACGGTCGGAGGAGTGGTATTTATTGATCGCCCCTGGGGGCAATGCACTGTATTAAGCTATTGCTTACCGTTTAGATGGAAAACGGTACTTGAGGGAAACACTACAATTTAAGCTAAAGCACTACTGTAAAATGGGCATTAACGGTGAGCCTCACAGTTAATTCTGAATCAACATTAAAACTGGAAGCATTAGGGTTTACCATCACATACACACACAAAAAGAGGCCTATTAGAGACCTCATTTTTGCTCTCCTGATTTAGAAAAATAAGCGGTTTTTTTTTTAGACCAATTTTCTTGTTAACAGCCTTTCTGACTAGTTAGTGCGGATAAACACAAAAAACGGAGCTGCGGTTCCACTAATTTACCATAATCCCTACTACTCTACAGTTTTTCTTAAATACAAGCTCAAACTGTTCTAATTTTGTCAATGACTCCTTTTTTTTCAGTCTAACCACAGATATACCTCCGCTTTTTAATAATGTTGGTATTTGTTAAGCGCTTACCACGTGCAGAGCACTGTTCTAAGCGCTGGGGGAGATACAGGGTCATCAGGTTGTCCCACGTGAGGCTCACGGTTAATCCCCATTTTCCAGATGAGGTAACTGAGGCCCAGAGAAGTGAAGTGACTTGCCCACAGTCACACAGCTGACAAGCGGCAGAGCTGGGATAGATTCCCTTTTAGATTCCCTCAGGTTCCCTTTTTAGAGGGAACCTAAGCAAGGGACTTAAGACCTCGCTTTGAGTTATAACCTTATTAGTTCAGGAGGGTGAATCTAGATGTTTCATACTCAATACAAACTTGGTTTCATGCTGCTATGGACTTTGATAATAATAATAATAATGACGACATTTGTTAAGTGCTTACTATATGCCAAGCGTTGCTCTAAGCGCTGGGGCGGGTACAAGGAAAGCAGGTTGTCCCACATGGAGCTCACGGTCTTAACCCCCGTTTTCCAGATGAGGTAACCGAGGCCCAGAGAGGTTGAGTGACTCGCCCAAAGTCACCCAGCTGACAAGTGGCAGAGCCGGGATTCGAACCCACGACCTCTGACTCCCAAGCCCGGCCTCTTTCCACTGAGCCACGCTGCTTCTCGATATACTTCCATATATTGGTCTACTCAAAATCAACGGGATCACCACTAGATGTTGGCGAGGAGATAATTTAAAAGGCTCATTCGTTCAGTAATATCTGCTGAGCGCTTACTGTGTGCAAAGCACCGTACTAAGCGCTCGGGAGAGTGCAATACAACAGTGAATAGACACATTCCCTGCCCACAGTGAGCGTACGGTCTAGAGGGGGAGAGAGACATTCATATAAACAAATAAATTACCGATATGTACATATCGCTGTGGGGCTGGGAGGGGGGATGAATAAAGGGAGCGAGTCAGGGCGAGGCAGAAGGGAGTGGGAGAAGAGGAAGGAAGGCATAGGTGGCAAGTGGTTTCCGCCGGTAAAGAATCAGTTCGCTTCACTGTCTGCATTAATTCTTCTACCACATCATTCTGAACACGCCTCTCCACCTCTCACCCCCGCCCGTTTCCTGCCTGGTTCCATTTTCCCATAATAATAAATGAGGCATCTGTTAAGCTCTTCTTATATAATAATGTTGCTATTTGTTAAGCGCTTACTGTGTGCCGAGCACTGTTCTAAGCGCTGGGGTAGACAGAGGGTCATCAGGTTGTCCCACGGGAGGCTCACGGTCTTAATCCCCCGCTTTACAGATGAGGGAACTGAGGCCCAGAGAAGTTAAGGGACTTGTCCAAAGTCACCCAGCTGACGAGTGGCGGAGGCGGGATTAGAACCCATGACCAAGCCCGGGCTCTTTCCACTGAGCCACACAACTGAGTTGGTAGACACAAACCGAAGGGGCTTACACTCCAGAGGATGACCCAACAGTCTACCTCTTGCCATCTCTCTTCCTACCCAACGGTTCCTGTTCCTTTACCCTCTCCTCAGAGGGGAGGTCACGTCTGACGCTTCAACTCGGTTGCTGCAGACTCTGGCTTCTCCGCCCGCCTCTGCAACGTGACGGCGACAAAATGAATAAAACCCTCCGGTGTGGTTCTAACTGAAGTGCCGGCCCCGGCGGGATCTCGGGGTTTCGTTGCCGGCGGGCGCTTCTCCAACCCCTCCACTACTCACATCGTGTTTCGAACTTCGAACTTCGACCTTTTAAAATGGCGACGTTACGGCGACGTCTGGAGAATGTCGGCGCTCTCAACTGTTAAGCGGGACGAATGCTGCTGATTATTGGTTTTAAATTTGGCTGGACTTGCCACTGGTCGGAGGACAATTCCTCTCTTTTCTCCATCTACACCCACTCCCTTGGAGAACTCATTCGCTCCCATGGCTTCAATTACCACCTCTGTGCGGATGATTCCCAAATCTCCATCTCCAAGCCCTGATCTCTCTCCCTCTCTGCAGCCTCGCATCTCTTCCTGCCTTCAAGACATCTCTACTTGGATGTCCTCTCGTCACCTCAAAATCAACACCTGATTTGGTCCCTTTTTTCACCCGCCCCTCTGCCCGCGGCACATATCCGCAATTCATTTATGTTAATGTCTGCCTCTCCCTCTCGACTGGCGGCGAATGTGTCTGTTAAGTTGTCATACTGTAGTCTCCCAAAATGAACATGTCCGAAACAGAACTCTTCATCTTCCCACCCAAACCCTGACCCAGCCCCGACTTTCCCATCACTGAAGAGAGCACCGCCACGCTTCCCGTCTCACCGGCTCCTAACCTTGACTCATCTCGCTCACTCTCCCCACATATTCAATCGGTCACTAAATTCTGTGGCTTCAACCTTCACGACATCGTTAAAATCCGCCTTCTCCTCTCGATCCAAAGTACTTCCACGTCAAACCAAGCATCTATCCTGCCTCCTCTTGATTATTATATCGGTCTCCTTGTTGACCTCCCCGCCTCCTCTCTCCCCCCACTTCAGATGGTACTTTGCTCTGCTGCCTGGATCATTTTTCTACAAAAACATTCAGGCCGCGTTTCCCTTCTCCTCAAGAGCCTCAAGTGGTTGCCCATCCACCTCCGCATCAAAAAGAAACTCTTCACCATCGGCTACCCCGGCGCTTAGAACAGTGCTCTGCACATAGTAAGCGCTTAAGAGATGCCGACATTATTATTTACAGCCCTCCAACACCTTGCCCTCTCTTACCTCACCTTGCTGCTCTCCTATTACAACCCGGCCCCGCACTTCGCTCCTCTAATGCCAACCTTCTCGCTTTACCTCCATCCCGTCTACCTCGTCGCTGACCTCTTGCCCACTTCTCACCTCTGCCTGGAAACCTCTCCCCGTTCATATCCGACAGACAATTACTCTTCCCAGCTTCAAAGTCTGATTGAAGACCTTCCTTGACTAAGCCCTCACTTTTTATTCTCCCACTCCCTTCCAGGCCACCCTGATTTACTCCCTTTTTTCACCCGCCCCTCAGCCCCCGGCCCATATCCGCAATTTATTTTAATATCTGCCTCCCCCTCTAGACTGGCAGCGAATGTGTGTTATATTGTTACACTGTAGTCTCTCAAGCGCAGATACAGGGCTCTGCACTCGGTAAGCGCTCAATAAATATAATTGATAAGCCAAGAATAATAATCTCAGAAAATAATAATAATTTCCTGATTATCTTGGGTTCAAAAACTATCTTATTTTAATATACCCCCCCAAAACTGGAAGCAATGACTAAGTTGACAGCTGATCTGTGTCTCCTTCCCTTCCTCAATGCCCCTCATCTCTCGTCCATTGACCCCCACCTTGACATCTGTCGGAAACTACGCGTTGCCAGTTGATTACGGCTTCTTTTGATCGACATTTGTGGGGTGCACGTCGAGAGGCCTCAAATTCAAAGCCATCTGATCTAGTCAGAACAAATACGATCTAGTTGCAACAAACTTATTGGAGTAAAGAGTCAATTTAAAAAACCCCCATAAAATCAAAGCAGAACGCCCCAACGTAGCCTAATGCAAACCCCTCAAAATCTACTTTAGCCCAAAGTCAAAACCTGTGACGCTCTCACTCGCACTCTGTTATAAATCTGCACGTCACTGATTCAACTTCATTTTTCACTTCTGAAGAGGGCTTATAATGTGTTTCTGGGTCTTACTACTCATTTGAAGCTATATTAATGGGGGGGGAGATACGTATCTGTTATTAAAACATTGCAAAATAAAACCAATTAATGCATTACAGCCATTCATCCTTTCCAAAGGGTGAGTGACTGAAACAAGCCTTACAAAGGAGGACAGGATAAAAGGCAACCAGAACTGGACTTCCTGCAAAAATGGATCTGCCACATTTCTTAGCCTACATAAGCTATAAATCATTTCTTTTCTTTAGCTTCAGTATCGCGCTCTTGAAATCTATTGTATTGCACAATGAAAATGGGGAATAGGTTTTCGCTTATTAGTATTTATGGACTTGAAAGTGATTTTTTTTCAACACATTACTTCATAGACACCCGTCAAATATAAGGTCCACATCTGATTTACTTTTTTCTCTCTTTTGCTTCTGTACAGAGCAAAAGCCACTCTTTAGGGTGGAGAGCTATTTTTGGGGGGCCTCGTAAACACGTATTAGACTGTCTTTTCTTTCTGAAATATAGACGATAAAAAAAAAAAACAACGCTCAAGGCAGTAAAGCAAATGCGCTAATGATCCGGAGCAATATCTAAACCGATCAATATTCGTTGAGCCGTCAGGTGTGTCTGAGGCATCTCCTGTTTTGCCGAAACATGAGTCGTCTTCACAGGGGAAGCGGCACGGCCTCGTGGATAGAGAGAATGGGCCTGGGGGTCAGAAGGTCATGGGTTCCAAACCCGGCCCTGCCACTTGTCTGCTGCGCGACCTTGGGCCTGTCGCTTCACTTCTCCGGGCCTCAGTTCCCTCATCTGCAAAATGGGGATCGAGACCGTGAGCCCCCCGTTGGGCGGGGACCGTGTCTGACCCGATTCGTTTGTCTCCGCCCCAGCGCTTAGTACGGTGCCTGACACAGAGTGAGCGCTTAACCAACACCGCAATTATCATCGTCATCAAACCTGCCTTGATGCTGTCTCTCTGCCTCGTCCAGAGTCCGTACTCTCCCGGATGGTTAGTCCAGTGCTCTGCACACAGTAAGCGCTCGTTAAAGACGACCGAGGGACGGAGGGCTGCTCGGCGGACGGTAGCGTCTCTGAGAAGCGCCCACATCCCGGTCCACGTCATTCCTCGTTGGGGTTCCTGGTTCCGACGGGAGAGCCGTGGTGCTGTCTCGAAGCATCGCGTGGGTTTCCTCACGTTTTCGGAGCTCAAGATTTAGCCTTACCTGATGGCTTGGGTGCCGCTTCTCAATGCGCGGATCACACTGAGTCAATGCTCCATCCAGAACAATAATAATGATGGCATTTGTTGAGCGCTTACTTTGTGCCAAGCGCTGTTCTGAGCACTGGGGTAGATACACGCTAATCGGGTTGTCCCACGTGGGGCTCACGGTCTTCATCCCCATTTTACAGATGAGGTAACTGAGGCACCGAGAGGTTAAGCGACTTTCCCAAAGTCACACAGCTGACAAGTGACGGAGTCGGCATTAGAACCCACGACCGCTGACTCCCAAGCCCGGGCTCCTGCCACTAAGCCACGCTGCTTCTCTGAACTCAGAACTCTGTCCCTTACCCTGCCACTGTAATCTGGCCACCTCTCCAGAAGCGCCGACAGGTGACGGTATAGTTTATGCCACTGGCGAAATAATAATAATAATAATAATGTTGGTATTTGTTAAGCGCTTACTACGTGCAGAGCGCTGATCTAAGCGCTGGGGGGGGATACAGGGGAATGAGGTGGTCCCACGTGAGGCTCACAGTCTTCATCCCCATTTGACAGATGAGGGAACTGAGGCCCAGAGAAGTGAAGTGACTCGCCCACAGTCACACAGCTGACACGTGGCGAGCCGGGATTGGAACCCATGACCTCCGACTCCCAAGCCCGGGCTCTTTCCACTGAGCCACGCTGCTTCCTTAAAATGCCACCGTGATCACCAGTTTCAAAAAGAACGGAGAGCTGACTGGGGCAAGTACGGGGTAACCACCCCCGGAGCTTCCACTGACTGGAGAATGAGATCAGCGGGACTCTCACCTGAATCCAGATTTGGCTTTAGACCAAAGTGGGGCATAGAGATGGGAATCTTTGAGCTTTTCTTAGCTGTGTCCCGCTGGGGAAGGTAACGACGAGGCCTCTACGGAGCGTTGATCCATCTTACAGAGGGAGGCCCCTTGGGATCGATATCTCTACCACTGCACCGTTCATTTTCCCTCCTGAATCCACTCCTCCAGCCACTCCGCCCCATCTCTGTTGTGCGGTACTTTCCCGAGCTCTTAGTACAGTGCTCTGCACACGGTGAGCGCTCAGAAAATACGACTGAAAGAATGAACGAGGCCCGTATCTTCAGTATCATCGGTCCCGCCTTCACAACATCGCTAAAATGCACGTCACCTCTCTGTGCCTCAGTGACCTCATCTTCAAAATGGGGATTAAGACTGTGGGCCCCACGTGGGACAACCTGATTCCCCTGTGCCTACCCCAGCGCTTAGAACGGTGCTCTGCACATAGTAAGCGCTTAGCAAATCCCAAATTATTATTATTATTATTATACGTAACTCCTCGCTCCCTTACAATGCTCGGCGTCGCTAAACCCCGCCGGGATCTTCCTCCGACCGAATGACCGTTATTCCACTGCAGTCAGTCATCACATCCCAACTGGCCTCCCCGTCCACGCTTCACGCTGCTGCTCGAATCATTCTTCTAAAATGTCACGCTGCATATGTATCTCCGCTCTTCAAAAACCTTCAATGGCTAGGCGACTCTCTCTTTAATTATAACGTCGGTATCTGTTAAGCGCCTACTACGTGCGGAGCACTGCTCTAAGCGCTGGGGGAGATACCGGGTAATGAGGTTGTCCCACGGGAGGCTCACGGTTAATCCCCATTTTGCAGGTGAGGGAACCCAGGCCCAGAGAAGTGAAGTGACCTGCCCGCGGTCGCACAGTTGACAAGTGGCGGAGCCGGAATTCGAACCCGTGACCTCTGACTCCCAAGCCCGGGCTCTTGCCACTGAGCTCAAGTAGACACTACGGACCAGCCCACTGGCTTTAATGGCGTCCATTCCCTCTTACTTATCGGCTCTCTTGTCCCACTTCATCCCAGCTCGCACTCTTACTTCCTCCCAAGGTGACCTCGATGGGCCTCGTTATTCTCCCGCTTCTGACCGCTGCTCATTTCCGCCTACCGGTTTAGAATTCCCTGCCGCCGCAAATCCGCCCCACCACAGAGCTCCTCGTGTCCAAAGCCCTCTTGAAATCCTTCCTCATGCAGGGCACATTCCCCGATTACTTTCCTTCTCCCAATCTCACAACCTCCCAACTTCCACCCCATCTAGGGCGCATTCTCCATTGCTTCTCCCAATCTCATATCCTCCCAACTTCCACCCCACCTAGGGCGCATTCCCGATTTTCTTTTCTTCTCCCAATCTCATATCCTCCCAACTTCCACCCCATCTAGGGTGAATTCCCGATTTCCTTTCTTCTCCCAATCTCATATCCTCCCAACTTCCACCCCATCTAGGGTATATTCCCGATTTCCTCTCCCAATCTCACATCCTCCCAACTTCCACCCCATCTAGGGCGCATTCTCCATTTCTTCTCCCAATCTCATATCCTCCCAACTTCCACCCCATCTAGGGCGCATTTCCGATTTTCTTTTCTTCTCCCAATCTCATATCCTCCCAACTTCCACCCCACCTAGGGTGCATTCCCGATTTTCTTTTCTTCTCCCAATCTCATATCCTCCCAACTTCCACCCCATCTAGGGTGCATTCCCGATTTCTTCTCCCAATCTCATATCCTCCCAACTTCCACCCCATCTAGGGTGCGTTTATGATTTCTCTTCTTCTCCCCAACTCAGATCTTCCCAACTTCTACCTCATCCAGGATGCATCTCCTGATTAATTTTCTTCTTCCAAATTCATATCCTCCAAATTTCCGGCTCATCGCTCATAGATTTCACAGCCACTTGGAGCACTTTCTCCCTACAGATGACCTACCCAAAACTTTCCTCATTATAATCTCCTCGTGCCGGGGCTGTACTTAGTGTGGAATTAGAGGTGAAGAGAAGAGGAAAGGGAATCACGCAGGAGTACGCGTCGGGCGGCACTGAGACGCAGCACGGCGTAGTGGAAAGAGCGCGGGCCCGGGAGTCAGAGGGTCACGCGTTCTGATCCCGGTTAAGCCGCTTGTCGGCCGTGTGACCCTGGGCAAGTCACTTGACTTCTCTGGGCCTCAGTTACCTTATCTGTAAAATGGGGATTGAGACTGTGAGCCCCACGTGGGACAAGGACTGTGTCCCGCACGATTTGCTTGGACAAGTCGCTTCATTTCCCTGGCCCTCAGTTCCCTCATAAATGGGGATTAAGGCCACACGTGGGACCACCCGATCACCTTGGATTTATCCCGGCGCTCAGAACAGTGCTTGGCGCACAGTGAGCGCTTAACAAATACCATCATTACTCCAGCGCTCGGAACAGTGCCTGGCACACAGTAAGCGCTTAACAAATACCATCATCATTATTTTAACAAGCTCAGATTTCACTGAGATCTTCCTTTAAAAAATAAACACCTATCCCGGCTCTGCGACGTGTCAGCCGTGTGACTGTGGGCGAGTCACCGCACTTTCTCTGGGCCTCGGTGACCTCATCTGGAAAATGGGGATGAAGACTGGGAGCCTCACGTGGGACGACCCGATGACCCCCGTATCTACCCCGGCGCTTAGAACGGTGCCCGGCCCATAGTAAGAGCTTAACGAATGCCAACGTGATTACTCACCTTCGAACTCGTAGAGTCCGACGAAAAGTACAGCAGGGCAAGAGTAGCCGCGCAGAACGACCCAGTAGCTGGAAAAATGCCTAACCTAGTGTGCCGCCGAAGGCTCAGTGGAAAGAGCCCGGGCTTGGGGGGGGGTCAGAGGTCACGGGTTCGACTCCCGGGCTCTGCCACTTGGCAGCTGTGTGACTGTGGGCGAGTCACTTCGCTTCTCTGGGCCTCAGTGACCTCAGGGAAAATGGGGATTAAGACTGGTGAGCGCCCCGTGGGACAACCTGATGACCCTGTGTCTACCCCAGCGCTTAGAACGGTGCTCTGCACGTAGGAAGCGCTTAACGAATACCAACTGGGCAGCTTTGTGGGCGAGTCCCTTCACTTCTCTGTGCCTCAGTTCCCTCATCTGGAAAATGGGGATTAGAAGTGGGTGAGCCCCACGTGGGCCAACCCGATGACCCTGGATCTCCCCCAGCGCTCAGAGCCGTGCTCGGCACCTAGTAAGCGCTTAACAAATACCAACGTGATTACTATGATTATTATTAAAAATGGAAGCGGTGCCCACGGGCGAATATCAAAGCAGACAGGAGAGCTGAGGGCAGCTGGCAGAAATCCAGGCGGCTGACCGGCTTCTGCCATTAGCAGCTCATTCTGTCGGTTGGAACTCGACTCTCTCTCCTGCCGTTCTCCCATCCCTCCCTCCCTCCCGTATGCAGTCCCCCGGCCACAGTCCGACTCTTCCGAACGTGTCGTTCCCTCCTGAGGTTCCCCAGACCCTTCCCCGCCTCGCCAACCCCTGACGACCGCAGCGGTTCCTCCCCATCCTTCCGATTAGTAATAATGCTAACGATGGTATCTGTTAATGATAATAACGCCGGTATCTGCTAAGCGCTCGCTATGCGCGGAGCACTGTTCTAAGCGCTCGATTAGACCGTAGGCCCGGCGGAGGGCGGGGACCGTCTCCGTCTGTTACCCATTTGTACATTCCGGGCGCTCGGCACACATGGTAAGCGCTCAATAAATACTACTGAGTGAATGAATGGGGGAGATACGGGGGGATCAGGTTGTCCCACGTGAGGCTCCCAGTCTTCATCCCCATTTTCCAGATGAGGGAACTGAGGCCCAGAGGAGTGAAGTGACTCGCTCACGGTCACACAGCGGACAAGCGGTAGAGCCGGGGTTCGAACCCATGACCGTGTTAAGTGCTTACTATGTGCCAGCACTGTAATGATAATAATGACGATACCTGTCAAGCACTTACTATGGGCCAAGCGCTGAGAGAAAAGGAACGCTTTGTCCCCCCCCCCGCCAGGGAAAGTAGCGTTGCCTGGTGGAAAGGGCACAGGACTGCAAACGACCAGGCACTGTACTAAACGCCGGGGTGGATCCGAGCAAATCGAGTTGGACACAGTCCCCGTCCCACGTGGGGCTCCCAGTCTCACTCCCCGTTCTACGGATGAGGGAACCGAAGCGCCGAGAAGTGACGTGACTTGCCCCAGATCACACGGCGGGAAAGTGGCAGAGCTGGGATTGGAACCCGTGACCTTCTGACGCCCGGGCTCTATCCACGCCGCCGCGCTGCCTCTACTAAGCACTGAGGTGGCCGCAAGCCAATCGGGCTGGACACAGTCCCTGTCCCACATGGGGCTCACAGTCTTAACCCCCTGCTGATTCTGCTGATCAGTACAGTGCCGGGCACATAGTAAGCGCTCAATGAACGCCATCGATTGATCCGTAATGACAACGGTGTTTGTTAAGCGCTTACTATGCGCAGAACACTCTTCTAAACGCTGGAGTGTACAGGGTAATCAGGTTGCCCCACGTGAGGCTCACAGTTAATTTCCATTTTCCAGATGAGGTCACTGAGGCCCAGAGAAGCGAAGCGACTCGCCCACAGTCCCACAGCTGCCAGGCGGCGGAGCCGGCATTCGAACCCACGACCTCCGACTCCCAACCCCGGGCTCTTGCCCCTGAGCCACGCTGCTTCTCAGGACAGTAATAATAACAACGTTGGGATCTGTTAAGCGCTTACTATGTGCCGAGCACCGTTCTAAGCGCTGGGGCAGATACCGGTTGAGCAGGTGGTGCCAAGGGAGGCTCACAGTCTTCATCCCCATTTTCCAGATGAGGCCACTGAGGCCCAGAGAAGCGAAGGGGCTCGCCCACAGTCACACAGCTGCCAGGTGGCGGAGCCGGGATTCGAACCCATGACCTCTGACTCCCGAGCCGGGGCTCTTCCCACTGAGCCACGCCGCTTCTCAGTACGGTACAATACGACGGGGTGGGTTAACACGATCCCTGCCCAGCAGCTTAGCGTCTAAACAGTCGCTGCCTCCCCACTGGCCGCCCCGCCCTCAGCCTCTCCCCTCTCGCATCAGAACGGTGCTTGGCACACAGTGAGCGCTGAACAGATACCGTCATTATTCCGGGGCTTGACACGTGGTAAGCGCCCGACGAGTACCATCGTTATCGTTTCAACAAGCCAAAACCCATATTCAAAATTTCGCTGAGATCCTGCTGCCCGGATCGTCTTCTTGAAGGGCACCGCTCAGCACACGGGTGCTCATTTGTATATATATTTATTAACATTTATTTTGCTAATGAGGTGTCCCATCCCCCTGCGTCTATAATAATAATAATAACGTCGGTATTTGTTAAGCGCCTCCTATGTGCCGAGCACCGTTCAAAGCGCTGGGGTAGACACAGGGGAATCAGGTTGTCCCACGTGGGGCCCGCAGACTTCGTCCCCGTTTTCCAGATGAGGTCACTGAGGCACCGAGAAGTGAAGTGACTCGCCCACGGTCACCCAGCTGACAAGTGGCCGAGCCGGGATTCGAACCCATGACCTCTGACTCCAAAGCCCGGGCTCTTTCCACTGAGCCACGCCGCTCCTCAATAATAATAATAATGTTGGTATTTGTTAAGCGCCTACTACGGGCAGAGCACCGTCCTAAGCGCTGGGGGAGACACGGGGGAATCGGGTCGTCCCACGTGGGGCTCGCGGTCTTCGTCCCCATTTTACCGATGAGGGAACTGGGGCACGGGGAAGTGAAGGGACTCGCCCAAAGTCACACGGCTGACAAGTGGCCGAGCCGGCGTTCGAACCCCCGACCCCCGACTCCAAAGCCCGTGCTCTTTCCGCTGAGCCACGCTGCTTCTCTAAGTGCTTACTACGTGCCAGGCACTGTGATGATAGTAGTAAGCGCTCAATAAATACTATTGAATTGAATAACTGAATGAATAATAATCATGATATCCGTCAAGCCCTCACTATGGGCCGAGCACTGAGAGAAAGAGCCCGGGCTTTGGAGTCAGAGGTCATGGGTTCGGATCCCCGATCCGCCACTTGGCAGCTGTGGGACTGCGGGCGAGTCCCCTCACTTCTCTGTGCCTCAGTTACCTCATCTGGAAAAGGGGGATTAATAACAACAACGTTGGTATCTGTTAAGCGCTTCCTATGTGCCGAGCACCGTTCTAAGCGCTGGGGTAGACACGGGGGAATCGGGTGGTCCCCCGTGGGGCTCACGGTCTTCATCCCCATTTTCCAGATGAGGTCACTGAGGCACAGAGAAGTGAAGTGACTCGCCCAAGGTCACCCAGCAGACAAGGGGCGGAGCTGGGATTCGAACCCGTGACCCCTGACTCCGAAGCCCGTGCTCTTTCCACTGAGCCACCCTGCTTCTCTAAGATTAAGACTGCGAACATCACGTGGGGCAACCTGCTTCCCTTGTGTCTCCCCCAGCGCTTAGAACAGTGCCCTGCACATAGTAAGCGCTTAACAGATACCAACATATTATTATTACTATTATTATTATTATTATTATTACTATCAATGCCCAGCATTCCACTTTCTATTAACCCACTAGGAATCACTAGCATACATGTCCTTATTCCCATCCTCGACACACACCCGGGTGTATCCAAGTACAACGCGCACAGCACAGGTACAATAAAGACAGACCTACGTGTTTACCTGATAGTATTTATTGAGCGCTTACTATGTGCAGGGCACTGTACCAAGCGCTTGGAATGGACACATCCGCCCGCACATTCAATCTGCGGACGACTCCGAAAATATTTTTACGTCTTCCTGGCCCGTTCAGCTCCCTGCGAGCCGGGAGAGTGTCACGTCTTCGTTTTGAGCTTCCCGCGTCCTCAGTAGAAATGCTTTACTCGCACTCCCGTCTCTCTCCCCCTCTAGACCGTAAGCTCGTTGCGGGCACGGAATGCGAACGTCGGCTCCGTTGTACTCTCCCAGGCGCTTAGTACGGTGCCCTGCACCTAGTGACCGCTCACTAGATACCACTGATCGCATGGAGCGGCGTGGCTCAGCGGCAAGAGCCCGGGCTTGGGGGTCAGAGGTCATGGGTTCGAACCGCTGTGGGACCGTGGGCAAGTCGCTTCACTTCTCTGGGCCTCAGTTCCCTCATCCGGAAAATGGGGATTAACCGTGAGCCCCTGATGATCCCGTATCTCCCCCAGCGCTTAGAACAGCGCTCCGCACACAGTAAGCGCTTAACAGAGACCAACATCGTTATGTAGTACGGGCCCGGAATGTGAATGCCAACTCTGCTGTACTGTACTCTCCCAAGCGCTTAGTACGGTGCTCCGCACCTAGTACCTGTTCACTAGATACCACTGATTGTGGCTCAGTGGAAAGAGAACGGGCCAGAGAGTCGGAGGTCACGGGTGCGAATCCCGGCCCCCGCCGCTCCTCGGCTCCGTGACCTCGGGCGAGTCACTTGACTTTTCTGTGCCTCAGTTACCTCATCTGCAAAATGGGGATTAAGACTGTGAGCCCCAGGCGGGACAACCCGATCACCCTATATCCCCCCCCCCCCCCCCCCCCGGCACTCAGAACGGTGTTTTGCACAAAGTAAGCGCTTAACAGATGCCAACGTTATTAACGGTACATAAAATAAACACTATTACTGCCCCACATGATAATTATAATTACGGCACTTGTTAAGCGCTTACTATGTGCAAAGCACTGTTCTAAGCGCTGGAGAGGATACAAGGCGATCAGCTTGTCCCTCGTGGGGCTCACACTCTTAATCCCCATTTTCCAGATGAGGGAACGGAGGCACCGAGAAGTGAAGGGACTTGCCCGAGGTCACACGGCTGACAAGTGGCGGAGCTGGGATTAGAACCCATGACCTCTGACTCCCAAGCCCGGGCTCTTTCCACCGAGCCACGCTGCTTCTCTACGTCAGGAGCCGATCGAGGATCTCAGATGAGGGCCGAATCGTTCGACGAGTCTCTGCTCGGCACGGTCCTCGGCATACCCTGGGCGCTCGGTACGCTCGGTACACTTGCCCAGTACACCTAGCACAGCGCAAGCGCTCGGTACGGCGCTCTGCACGTAGTGAGCGCTCGATAGATACTATCGAAGGAACGACCGCTCAATAAATGCCATAGGCCGACGGGTCCGCGAAGCGTCCGAGCTTCAGAGGACAAAATCGACCGACAACATCCACTCGGAATAACTCAGGATGGCGGCACGCGAAAGAGGCGCAGGAAAAGTATCGACGAAACTCAATCCGATGCGCCGCTGCCACTCAGGTGTGCGGCCCGGACCGAATCGTACGTAAAGGTACAAAGCCGTCTTAAGTCACGATAACATCGGTGTATTTTAAAGGTACCGACTTAGAGCCCTCTATTCAACCAATCTCCGACAGGCGAACAAAAGTATCCTTTGTAGCGAAAAGGGAGATTTTCAGGTCCGTACAAAGCCAGACCTAAACCCCAAAGAACGGCTTTCAGCAACACGTACGGAAAAGCAAGACGACGAAAACCGCGCACCCGAAACGAGCCGCGGGGTAATCTTCCCGTTGCGATACCAGCTTGCCTAAATGACACACGGTACGATAAAGGAGTCATTCAGCGGAGTCACTTATCGGTTCGGGAACGTGCCGTGGGCACAACGTGGGCGAGTTAAGACCACCGCGCGCGCTTCCTGAAGGGTGCAAGCGTACGTTCGGCCGGCAACGTTCAAATACAAAGATCTGCCCCGTTCCCTGAGACGGAAAGGAAGCGACAGAGAAACGGAACTCATTCGCTGCAGCGCGATCCACTGAAAGCAACCCGACGCAGGCTATCCTTCGGTCTCTCGATCACAGTTCCTCCGGCGGGACGATTTAGAAAGCGGCTCTCCCCTCGGCAACCGACTTGCGGCTGAAGGCTTAACGACCGTTGAACGCTCGGTCCCGCCCCAACCGTGTCTCCGGTCATGAGGAAACCGGGGAGGCTTTCCCCGAGTCTCTTGGGACGCCCGAGAGGCGAGGCGTCGGAAAGAACGAACGGTTGGGGCGTCGTCGTTCGTTCGTTCGTACAATCGGATTTCTCGAGCGCTTACTGTGCGCGGAGCGCTCGGGAAAGCACCACACAACAATAAACAGGGACATCCCCCGCCCACAGGCCCGTCACAGGGCAGGGACCGTCTCTCTCCGTTACCGATCTGCCCGTTCCAAGCGCTCTGCACAGAGTAAGCGCTCAGTAAATACTACTGAATGAATGAACAGAATGGGGGAGGCGGACATCGATACAAACGAATAAGATTACCGATATTTATACGTGCTCTGGGGCTGGCGGGGGAGGGCGAAGGGAGCGGGTCGGGGTGACGCGGCAGGGGGTGGGAGATGAGGGAAAGTGGGGCTTAGTCTGGGAAGGCCTCTTGGAGGAGACGGGCTCTCGGCAGGGCTTTGGACGGAGGAGAGAGCGGTTGTCCGTCGTATCAGAGGAGGGGAGGCGTTCCGGGCCGGAGGCGGGCCGTGGGCCTGGGGCTCGGGGGCGAGACGGGCTCGGTGCTTCGGGGGAAGCGGCGTGGCTCGGTGGAAAGAGCCCGGGCTTGGGAGTCAGAGATCACGAGCTGGACTCCCGGCTCGGCCCGCTGGGCGGCCGTGCGACCGTGGGCGAGTCGCTTCGCTTCTCTGGGCCTCGGTTCCCTCATCTGGAAAATGGGGATTAGCAGCGTGTGAGCCCCCACGTGGGCCAACCGGATTCCCCTGGATCTCCCCCAGCGCTCGGCGCCTGGTAAGCGCTTAACCACTACCGACATCATTATTAGGTGGGACGGAGGCCCGGGGAGAAAGTCAGCGTCAGAGGAGTGAAGCGTGTGGGCCCGGGGGGTAGAAGGAGAGAAGCGAGGCGAGGTAGGAGGGGGGCAAGATGACGGGCTGCTTTAAAGCCAACGGAGAGGCGTTTTTGTTGGATGCGGAGGGGGATGGGCGACCACTGGAGTCTTATCTGAGGAGCGGGGTGACGTGTCCAGAACGTCTGAGTGAAGAAACGATCCGGGCAGCGGAGTGAAGTACGGACTGGAGTGGGGAAAGGCCGGAGGCTGGGAGGTTCAGCAAGGAGGCTGATGCGGTAATCCAGGTGGGATGTGATGATAATAATAACGTTGGTATTTGTTAAGCGCTTACTGCGTGCAGAGCACCGTTCTAAGCGCCGGGGGAGACACGGGGGAATCGGGTCGTCCCACGCGGGGCTCCCGGTCTTCATCCCATTTTCCGGATGAGGGAACTGAGGCACGGACAAGTGAAGCCACTTGCCCACCGTCGCACGGCTGACGAGGGGCAGAGCCGGGATTCGAAGCCATGACCTCGGGCTCCCGAGCCCGGGCTCTGTCCGCTGAGCCCCGCCGCTTCTCAGTATGGCCACGGAGTGCTGTTTCGGTTTTCGGTCTCAGGTGGTAGTGAAGGGTAAAATGACTTTATAACGGCCCGTAATTTGGGATCTTCGCCTTGAGCTTCGAAACGAGGGTCTTCTAAGACCAAGTTAACCTGAGCAATGTTCTCTCTTCGTTCTACTTAAAGAGACCATCTACGTCGGGGGGGGGGGGAGGACCCGGGTTCGAATCCCAGCTCTGCCCCCTGCCCGCCGTGTGACCTTGGGCAAGTCGCTTCATTCATCCATTCATATTTACTGAGCACTCACCGTGTGCGAAGCACTGCACTAAGCATCTGGGAAGCAGCGTGGCTCAGTGGAAGAAGCCCGGGCTCGGGAGTCAGAGGTCACGGGTTCGGCTCCCGGCTCTGCCACCCGTCAGCTGTGCGACCGCGGGCGAGTCGCTTCACTTCTCCGGGCCTCGGTTACCTCCTCCGGAAAACGGGGATGAACCGTGAGCCTCACGTGGGACCGCCTGATTCCCCCGTATCTCCCCCGGCGCTTAGAACGGCGCCCTGCACATAGTAAGCGCTTAACGGATACCAACATTATCATTATCATCGTTACTGGGAGAGCGCACTCGAACAACGGACACATTCCCCGCTCACAAAGCGCTCACCGTCACCCCTTCCGTGAGCCTCGGTGACCACATCTGCAAAACGGGGATTAAGATCCGCGGGACGCGGACCGCGTCCGGCTGGATTCGCTCGCGCCGACCCCAGCGCTCAGCTCAGGGCGTGCCGCACAGTAAGCGCTTAAATCCCATCAAGGGACATAAACGAGAAAAGGACTCGAAAGGTAAAGCCCACGGAAAGGGGGAACCGTTTCGCTCCAAGCACAGCCCGCGGACGTGAAACTGGGGACTCTTCCTGGTCCACCCCGAGATGCGCTCCCGGGTCTGTTCCGAATCCCGGTTCTCCCGTCTCCGCTCCGTTGAATAAACTCTTCCCCAGGCGTGGGGTTCCCTCCCTTTCCTCAAACCCGGCAAACCGCCTCACCTTCAAAGCTTCCCAGAAAAACGCCCACCTCCTCCCCACTAATCCCCATCATCCTAGTTCCGTCTCCCCGGCGGCCCCCCCCCCCCCCCCCCCCCGGCGCGCCTGAGTCGACATCGGTTCACGCGTTACGCTCATCTCTTCATTCTGGCTTACGTTTAACGCCGTCCGTCGTCGCCCCTCCCGTTACGGGCCCCGCCTGCCCGCCGCCGTCGATCGACGCCCTGTACCGAGCGCTCGCTGCGTGCGCAACGCTGCATTCGGCGCTACCCCGGAGTCAGCGGCGCGGCGGAGAGAGCCCGGGCTTGGGAGTCGGACGGCGCGGGTTCGACTCCCGGCTCTGCCGCTCGGCAGCTGCGCCGCTGTGGGCGAGCCGCTTCACTCCTCTGGGCCTCAGCGACCTCGTCTGGAAAACGGGGATTAAGACCGTGAGCCTCACCTGGGACCACCTGATGACCCCGTATCTCCCCCGGCGCTTAGAACGGTGCTCGGCACGTGGTAAGCGCTTAACGGATACCAACACTAGTAGTAGTAGTAGTAGTAGTAGTAGACACGATCCCTGCCCACGAGAAGCTCAGAGTCTAGAGGGGAAGAGCTCGGTAAAGCGATCTGCACAGCGTAAGCGCTCGATGAATACGACCGAATGAACGAAGAGCGGTCTGGAATATAAACCGCTCGAGATCCCGGGCTGCGTCTTGGACCGCGGGTGCTCTCTGGGGGCTCGGTCCGTCGTCGCTCTCAACGCAACAGGGCGGCGCGGCTCGGTGGGAAGGGCCCGGGCTCGGGAGTCCGAGGCCGTGGGTTCGAATCCCGCCTCTGCCCTCTGTCATCTGGGCGACTCTGGGCGAGTCCCTTCACTCCTCTGTGCCTCAGTGACCTCACCTGGAAAATGGGGATTAAGACTTGGAGCTCCGCGAGAGACAACCTGATCACTTGGCACGCCCCCACCCGCGGCGCTCAGAACGGTGGCTTATCGTGAGCGCTTAACGAACGCCATCCCTGTGACCGTCACACATCGACGACGACGGTGACGGGATGGCGCGCCCTCTCCCCACCGAAGCCCGTCTGCGGAATCGTCTTCCGACCAAGTCCCAGGCGGTGTCGTCCCTTTTAAGCTCACGGCGGAAGCCCAGCGTTTGAGTCGGGCAAACCCCGACCGGCTTCTCCGGCGAGCTGAGGTAGGGACCTGGCTTCTGTTGAGATTTGTGGTTTTTAGGAACCGTTCAGAAGCATAATTGCCCCCAGGAGCCTTGGGGCGCCCTGTGAACTGTTCAGTATGTTATCTCGGTTAATTTCGCGTAGTACCTCACTCAAAGGAACCCAAAGCTATCTCGAGCTATCTCATCCTTCTTTAATGTTCCTATTAAGGCAAGAAGAGACAGGTTGATCCTCAGTTCGAGTGAGGCACGGAAAGACCCACGGTGACTCAGCACCGGAATGCGGGCAAAGTCCTGTTTTTCCTCGTACGAGGCCCGGGATTACCTCTCCTGGGCCCCCTGACCCGATGGGGTTCATTCGCTCGTATTTACTGAGCACTTACCGTGTGCGCAGCACGGTCCTAAACGAGATGCTCCCAAATTCAAGAGTATTTCTTGAGCGCTTACTGTGTGCAGAGCACTGTACTAAGCGCTTGGAACGGACAATTCGGCAACAGAGAGAGACGGTCCCTGCCCCCTGACGGGCTCACGGTCTGATCGGGGGAGACGGACAGAAAAAAAAACAATAGCAATAAATAGAATCGAGGGGATGGACATCTCATTAACAAAATAAACGGGGTAATAAAAATATACAGAAATGAGCCCAGTGCTGAGGGGAGGGGAAGGGAGAGGGGGAGGAGCAGAGGGAAAAGGGGCTCAGCCGAGGGGAGGTGAAGGGGGAAGGGGAGGAGCAGAGAGTGGAGGGGGAGCAGAGGGAAAAGGGGAAGCTCAGTGTGGGAAGGCCTCTCGGAGGAGGTGAGCTCTAAGGAGGGTTTTGAAGAGGGGAAGAGAATGAGTTTGGCGGAGGCGAGGAGGGAGGGCCTTCCGGGACCGCGGGAGGACGCGGCCCGGGGGTCGGCGGCGGGACGGGCGAGGACGGGGGCCGGCGAGGAGGCGGGCGGCGGAGGAGCGGAGCGTGCGGGGTGGGCGGTGGAAAGAGAGAAGGGAGGACGGGTAGGAGGGGGCGAGGGGATGGAGAGCCCCGTAGCCCAGAGTGAGAAGTTTTTGTTTCGGGCGGAGGTCGACGGGCGACCGCTGCGGGTTTTTAAGAAGGAGAGTGACAGGCCCAGAGCGTTTCTGCCGGAAGATGAGCCGGGCGGCGGAGCGAAGGATAGACCGGAGCGGGGAGAGACGGGAGGAGGGGAGATCGGAGAGCGGGCCGACACGATAATCCAGTCATCTACAAGCACTCCGTGTAAGCCAAAGTCCTAGAGAATTCACTCATTCATTTAATCGTATTTACTGAGAGCTTACTGTGGGCAAAGCACTGTACTAAGCACTCGGGAGGGTAGAATATCACAAGAAACAGACACAGTCCCTGCCCACCATGAGTTTAGAGTCTAGAGAGGGAGTTATCTATAGAAATAAATGAAGAAGTTGAGGGGTGGAAGTAACAGGTGGGACTTTTCTCATCACACCCACCCTGAAGAGGGTTGGGGGTCAGGATTCTAAGCCCGACCCTATCGCCTGCCTGCCGAGTGACCCCGGGCAAGTCCTTTCACATGGCGTGATGGACAGAGCAGGGGCCCGGGAGTCAAAAGGTCTTGGGTTCTGATCCCGGCTCTGCCACCTGTCGGTTACGTGACCCCGGGCGAGTCGCTTCGCTTCTCTGGGCCTCAGTCACCTCATCTGCAAAATGGGGATCGAGACTGTGAGCCCTGCACGGGACGGGGATTGTGTCCACCCCTGCCCTTAGTACAGCGCCTGGCACAGAGTAAGCACTTAACAGATACCGTTATTATTATTTTCTGTGCCTCCGTCTCCTTGTCCGTAAAATGGGGATTCAATCCCAGTCATTCATTCATTCATTCATTCAACCAACCGTATTTACTGAGTGTTTACTGTGTGCAGAGCACTGTACTAAGCCCTTGGAAAGTACAATTCGGCAACAGGTAGAGACCATCCCTGCCCAGCGACGGGCTCACGGTTTAGAAGGGGGGGGAGACAGACGACGATACAGAACACGTAGATGGACATCAGTGGCGTCAAAATAGAGAAATAGAATTCTTCCTCCTACTTTGACCGTGAGCCCTATGTGAAACAGGGGAATATCTAATCTGATTACCTTATAGCTAATGATATTAATGTGAGTAGTTGTTAAGCGCTTACTATGTGCACGGCACCGTTCTAAGCGCCGGGGTAGATACAGGGTCATCGGGTCGTCCCACGTGAGGCTCACGGTCTTCATCCCCATTTTCCAGATGAGGTCACTGAGGCGCAGAGAAGTGAAGCGACTCGCCCACGGTCCCACAGCTGACAAGTGGCAGAGCCGGGATAAGAACCCACGACCTCTGACTCCCAAGCCCGGGCTCTTTCCACTGAGCCATGCTGCTTCCATAATAATAATAATAATAATAATAATAATGTTGGTATTTGTTAAGCGCTTACTACGTGCAGAGCACTGTTCTGAGTGCTGGGGGAGATACAGGGTAATCGGGTTGACTGTGAGGCTCACGGTCTTAATCCCCATTTTCCAGACGAGGTAACTGAGGCGCAGAGAAGTGACTCGCCCACAGTCAGCCGCCAAGTGGCAGAGCCGGCACCCGAACCCGTGACCTCGGACTCCCAAGCCCGGGCTCCGTCCACCGAGCCGCGGCCCCAGCGCTGGGGACGACGCTTGGCCGACGGTAAGCGCTTAACAGCTACAGCTACGGGAGCGAGGCGATGAAGCGAGGGAGGGCGGGGGGAAAGGGTGCCGAGCTCGCGTGGGCCAACGTCCGGCCGGTAGCAGCGAGAGGTGACGTTCTCACGGACGAGAGAAGACCTGGGCGAGTTGTCTACGTCTCTATCCACGCCTGTTACGATTAAAGGAAAGAACGCTTTGGCATGGGGCAAATGACGCCAAACGACGCCAAGTGTGTAAAGAGGGAGCTGCCCGCTCAGACGGGATGGAGTTGAGCGGCGCTGTGCATACGTTATAAGAACTTACTTGACTCTGCCGTCATCTGAAGCAAACTATCGATGACATTCGACAGCAGTCCTTTACTGGATATTCTCAGGTGATCCAAAAGGAGCGGCACGGCCCGACACTCCAAAAATAAGGCTTTCCCTTCGTCGGTCTTCAAGTCCAAGCACAGAGAATCAAACGCCTGAGCCAGGTAATCCGCTGCGAGGAAATAAAACGCCAAATCGACAGACGTTCGCTAGCATTTACGGAGCGCTTACGGAGTGCGGGGCGCCGTACTAAGCGCTTGGAACGGACAGATCGGGGACGGGACCAGAACCGAACGGGGACGGGACAAATCGGTAAGGTCACAGTGGCCCGCCCGATCGACGATCAGACCCGGCAGAAGGGACGAAAATGGGCCAACTCGAGCCATCCCCCTAAAGAAACAAGTGAAATGCTTCCGTGGATGTGGTCTTCAGGTCGTTCATTCATTCATTCAATCGTATTTATCGAGCGCCTACTATGCGCAGAGCGCTTGGAACGGACAAATCGGTAACAGATAGAGACGGTCCCTGCCCTCTGACGGGCTCACGGTCTGATCGGGGGCGACGGACGGACGAGAACAGTAGCAACGAATAGAACTACTTCCCAGCGCGGGGCCGAAAACTGATGATGAGAATAATGATAACGTTGGTATTTGTTAAGCGCTTACTATGTGCAGAGCACTGTTCTAAGCTCTGGGGTGGACACAGGGGCATCGGGTCGTCCCACGTGGGGCTCGCGGTCTTCGTCCCCCATTTTACAGATGAGGGAACTGAGGCCCAGAGAAGTGAAGTGACTCGCCCACGGTCACACAGCTGACGGGCGGCGGAGCTGGGATTCGAACTCATGACCCCTGACTCCAAAGCCCGTGCTCTCTCCACTGAGCCACGCTGCTTCTCTCAGAAAGGGAGACGAGTCGAATGGGATAGAGTCGGCTCAACTGGAGCCGTACGGGCACGATGGCTTCCGAAGGCCCTTCCTTCAAGTATTTTCAGTTTTCTCCGTTCTCAGGGGTCGCTCCCCCCAGACTGGCTGTGTTGGCTTTAAATCAGGCTTTCTCCAGGCCCCAGATTTCCAGTCCTTCTCTCCCTAATTCCATAACTGCACCACGCATGCCAATTAAGCACTAAATTTAATAATCCAAATAACTGCTAGGCCTAATTACTGGAGTACCCGATATGCCCTCTGACTGGAGAAACTAACAGCAAGGCAGAAAATCTGCTTCACTTGACTCTTCTTAAACAATCTGCACGCACAATTCAGAAAAGAAAGTTTTCTTAGATATGCTTAGGCTTGTTTTTCCTCCAACCATGATGCATAACCGTGTCATTAAAGGTAGCGGGAGCACCGCACAGAGACCACTGTTTCAACAGCAGTGTATTTAATCTGCATCATCGAGAAAGGCATTTTTAAGCCGATGCGATTACGGCTCGGTAACTCGACGGAACGCTCTTTCGCTCATTCAAGTGTATCTGTCGGGCGCTTGCCGCGTGCCAAAGCGCTGTAATGATAATGTTGGTATTGGTTAAGCGCCTACTACGTGCCGAGCACGGTTCTAAGCGCTGGGGGAGATCCAGGGTCCTCAGGTCGTCCCACGCGAGGCTCACAGTTAATCCCCATCTTGCAGACGAGGGAACCGAGGCGCAGCGAAGCGAAGCGACTCGCCCCCCGGTCGCACAGCTGACAAGGGGCAGAGCCGGGAGTCGAACCCATGACCTCTGACTCCCAAGCCCGGGCTCTTTCCGCCGCGCCACGCTGTACTAAGCACTTGGGAGGATACGGTAACAAACAGACCCGTTCCCTGCCCGTAATAAGCTCACGGTCTAGAGGGGGGAGCCGGACATTAATATACGTGAATGTATTATTTGACATCTTGCAGATATGCACGCAGACATATTTGAACAATACAGACTTCCTGAATATTTTCTTAACACTCCAATAACGTGGGTATCTGTTAAGCGCCTACTGTGTGCCGAGCACCGTTCTAAGCGCCGGGGTAGATACGGACGGGGTCATCGGGTCGTCCCACGTGTGAGGCTCCCGGTCTTCATCCCCGTTTTCCAGATGAGGTCACTGCGGCACCGAGAAGTGAAGTGACTCGCCCACGGTCACACAGCTGACAGGTGGTGGAGCCGGGATTAGAACCCATGACCTCTGACTCCTAAAGCCGTGCTCTTTCCACCGAGCCACGCTCGGGTAAAACGGCAACCGCTCCTACTAGCCGTTGGGGGCTAGAATCACGATAGCCCCCCCCCCGGAAGATGCTTCTTCCAACGCGGTTTTCTTCTCTAGATATTTCTGAAATCACTACAGGTAGGGTGCATTACACTTTCTCCTTCGCCACAGACATTTTCTGGGATTTATTATTAATAATCACGATCCCGACGGTAGCTGTTAAGCGCACACCGTGCCAGGCGCCGTGCTCAGTGCCGGGATGGAGACGAGCAAAGCGAGCGGGACACGGTCCCCGTCCCACATGGGGCTCGGACTCGCCATCCCCGCTTTCCGGAGGAGGTAACTGAGGCGCAGGGGAGTGAAGCGACTCGCCCAAGGTCCCGCAGCGGGGCCTTCCGCCGGCAGGGTAAAGATACCGCCGTAAAGGTTTCGAGCCACTCTTCATCTCCCTTTGGTAGTTTCTGTGATACGCCAATATTTTAACCCTTCTCCTTTCCCCTCCTTGACGGTCCTCGTCTTCCCTTCCCCATCCAGGCCTCTAGCGGGGCGGGAGGCCGTGCGGCCCGGTGGAGGACGCGGGGACGTGGGCGTCAGGAGAGCCGGGTTCTAATCCCGGCCCGGCCGGTCCGGCGCGTGACCTCGTGCCAGTCACGTGGCTTCTCCGCGCCTCAGTTCCCCCGTCTGCGGCATGGGGATCCGACACGTGTCCTCCTCCCTTCACAGACAGGGATCCCTACGAAGGATGCGACGACCCGGCATCTACTCCGGCGTCCGGCACTAGGCGTGGCACGGGATAAGCGCTTAAACACCACAATTACCGTTATTATGATTATCATCACAGTTTGGGTTAAGTTGTATTCCAGCGCAGGGCAGCGTACTGAACGTCTGGGAGAACACAACGGAATTAGGAAACGCGATCCCTGCCCACGAGGAGCCGAAGATCTGACAGACGGGAGACGGGAGCGATCGTAAATTACGCTCAGGGAAGCGGCGTGGCTCAGCGGAAAGAGCCCGGGCTTGGGAGTCAGAGGTCATGGGTTCGACTCCCGGCTCTGCCACATGTCAGCTGCGTGACTTTGGGTAAGTCACTTCACTTCTCGGTGCCTCCGTTCCCTCATCTGGAAAATGGGGGACGAAGCCCGTGAGCCCCACGTGGGACAACCCGATTCCCCTGTGTCCACCCCAACGCTTAGAACGGTGCTCGGCACATAGTAAGCGCTTAACAAATACCAACGTTATTATTATGATTATTATGCGCCGAGCACCGTCCTAAGCGCTGGGGGAGATACAGGGTCAGCAGGTCGCCCCACGTGAGGCTCACGGTTAACCCCCATTTGACAGATGAGGGAACTGAGGCCCAGAGAAGTGAGGTGACTCGCCCGCAGTCCCCCAGCTGACAGGCGGCGGAGCCGGGATTCGAACTCATGACCTCTGACTCCCAAGCCCGGGCTCTTTCCACTGAGCCACGCTGCTTCTCTGGCAGCTGTGTGACTGTGGGCAAGTCACTTCACTTCTCTGGGCCTCGGTGCCCTCATCTGGACAACGGCGATTGACCGCGAGCCTCACGTGGGACGACCCGATCGCCCTGTCTCTCCCCCAGCGCTTAGAACGGTGCTCTGCACATAGTGAGCGAGCGCTTAACAAATACCAACATGATTATTATTAAGTTAGAGCGTTTAGGACATGAGGTACCTAAGAGCTACGGGAGACTGCGGACCCTGCTGACCTCGTATCTCTCCCTACGCCTTAGTACAGTGCTTGGCACATAGTAAGCACTCAAATATCCCAGTTATTACCAGTATCATTACTGGTTTCTTAACTAGTAGCAGTCGGGAGGCTGAGAGATACGGGGGATTAGCTTGAAATGCATCAACAAAGACCTCCTAGAGGAGATGTGACTTCTGAAGGCTTTTTAATTCACTCAGTCATATTTACCGAGCACTTTCTGTGCGCCGAGCACTGTGGCAAACGCTCGGGACAGTCCGACAGAACAGTAAACACTCGTTGCCCGTGGAAGGGAAGCAGCGTGGCTCGGTGGAAAGAGCCCGGGCTCGGGAGTCAGGGGTCACGGGTTCCAATCCCGGCTCCGCCACCTGCCAGCTGTGTGACTGCGGGCAAGTCACTTCGCTTCTCCGCGCCTCAGCGACCTCCTCTGTAAAACGGGGATGAAGACGGTGCGCCTCACGTGGGACAACCCGACTACCCCGTACCGCCCCCGGCGCTTGGCCCGTGGTACGCGACGAACCGATTCCGTCATTATCGTCGTCAAAGTCTAGAGACGTAAGCTTTTAAGAACGGGAAGAGCTCTGGATCGTGGGATACGAAGGGAGAAGGTGGGGGTCGAGGGGGGCGTGCGAGCAAGGGGTCGGCGACGGCAGAGGAGAGAATGAGGGGCAGCGAGCGGGTCAGCTTGAAAGGGACGAAGAGCGCGTGCTGGGGTGCGGTGGGCAAAGAGAGTGGAGAAACGGGAAGGCGAAGCGCCTTGAGCTGAGGGTCCGTGGCTTCTGACCGAGGCGGGAACAGGAACCCGCTCTGTGCGGGCCACGGGGGACCGAACTCTAATGGGTTTCCAGAGGTCGAGGCCAAGACGGACGGCGGAATGTCCGCGGCGCCAACGGGGGCCGGGCGCGGACGGGGCTCTCGGTCCCGGTGCCACGATCCGCGCCCGCGGCCTCGACCGCCCGAGCCGGGGCGGGCGCCGGGGCGGGGGACGGGGGACGGGGACGGACGGACGGGCACGGACGGTCGAGGAGGAGGTCGACGGTGACCTCGGAGAGAGACTCTCGCGGGGGGCTCTCGGGGGGACCCGGCCGGCTGGGGGCCGAGGAGGCAGTTAGAAGGGAGGAAATGGAGGCAGGGGTTGGCCAGGATCGGGTGGAGGAAGATGGGACAAAGGCACAGATGGCGCAGTGGGATCAAGAGAAAATACGGGAGACCCGTCCACGGCTTCCGGGCCCGGGTATTTAAGCATCGCTAACTTGGGTTCTAATCCCGGCTCCGCCACGCGTCCGCTCTGTGACCCTGGGTCTGTCACCTAACTTCTCCCCCTGTAAAATGGGGACTGAGAGTGATAATGATAATAACGTTGGCATCTGTTAAGCGCTCACTATGTGCCGAGCACCGTTCTAAGCGCTGGGGTAGACACAGGGGAATCGGGTCGTCTCACGTGGGGCTCGCGGTCTCAATCCCCATTTTCCAGATGAGGGAACTGAGGCGCAGAGAAGTGAAGCGACTCGCCCACGGTCACCCAGCCGACGAGTGGCAGAGCCGGGATTCGAACTCATGAGCCCCGACTCCAAAGCCCGTGCTCCTTCCACTGAGCCACGCTGCGCAGAGTGGGAGCGTCCAGTCTGATCAACCGATATCTACCCCGGTGCTTAGGACGGTGCTTGGCTCACAGTGAGCACGGAACGAGCACCATAATCATCGTCATCATTACCATGATACTACTTTCCCTTCCTTCTCCTCAACTGTGCATTATTTAATGAGCCCGCCTTCCCCGCTAGACGGCGAGGACCTTCTCACGTCCCGCCGCTGGCCTGGAACGTCCCCCGCCTCAAAGCCGACGACGACCCTTCTCCCCTTCAACGCTTTATTGAAGGTCCTCCTCCTCCGAGAGGCCTTCCCAGCCTAAGCCCCACCTTTCCTCACCTCCCACTCCCTTCTGCGTCGCCCTCTGCTCCTCCCCTCGCCGCTTCCGTACATATCTGTCATTTTATTGATTCGTGTCGCCGTCTCCCCTCCTCTAGACTGGAAGCTCCTCGTGGGCTGGGAGGGTCCGTTGATCGTTGTATCGTACTCTCCCGAGCGCTCAGTCCAGTGCTCCGTACACAGTAAGCGCTCGATAAATACGATCGAATGAACGATCCTCACGCAGGCTCAATCCACCACGTACTCCCAAGTCCTTACTCCAGAACCCGGCCCACAGAGAGCGCCCGGGAGCTACTGTCGATCCGTCGCCGACAACCGGCCCGCCCACCGCGGTGGTGAAGGGAGTGTCGCTTCTGGAAAAGGTTCTCCGCAACACGGGGGGGGGGGGAACCGGATCCCGAACGAAAGACAGACGAATCCGTCAATCCTGTCTGCGGGACTGGGCCCGCAGGGAAAAAGGAACAGTCTCGGGGGGGGGGAGGGGGGGGTCACAAGACCAGACGTGGCCGCTGTCCCAACCCAACGGGGATTTTTTTTCCCGGGAAGCAAAGCTTCCCGGGAGATCCGGCCATCGACCCGGTCCGGCACGCGGGGCGAGTCACCGGCCTCGGAACGCTTCCCGCCTTCTCGGCAATCCGCCGGAGACACTGACCCGTCGGAAACTACTTCAAAGGCAGAGCGAATATCGACGGCAGCGGGGCCTTGCTTCCAATTACTGCCATCGTTCTCGTCCGTCCGTCTCCCCCGATTAGACCGTGAGCCCGTCAGAGGGCGGGGACCGTCTCTTTCCGCTCCCGAATTGTCCATTCCGAGCGCTCCGGTACGGTGCTCTGCACCTAGGAAGTGCTCAATAAATACTACCGAACGCATGAATGAATGAAAGAGCTCAGGCCTGGGAGTCGGGGGACCTGGGTTCTAATCCCAGATAATAATAATTCTTATTATTAATAAGGGCACCGTACTAAGCGCCGGGGTGGATGCAAGCAAAACGGGTGGGACACGGTCCCCGTCCCGCATAAGGCTCACGATCTGAACTCCCCATTTTACAGACGAGGTAACCGCGGCCCAGAGAAGTCGAGCGGCTCACCCAAGGCCACGCAACAGACAGGTGGCAGAGCCGGGATTAGAACCCATGACCTTCTGGCTCCCAGGCCTGTGCTCTATCCACTAGGCCAGACCCGCCACCTGTCTGCCGGGTGATCCTGGGCAAGACGCTACACTTGCCTGGGCCTCGGTTTCCTCAATTGTAAAATAGGGACTCGATCCCTTTTCTCCTCCTACTCAGACTGTGAGCCCCACGTGGGACAGGGACTGGGTCCAACCTGATAAGCCTGTATCTACCCGAGCCCTTAAAACAGAGCTCGACCCCCAATAAACGCTTAACAAACACCATAAAACAAAACGAAATCCCTCAGACGCTCAATCTTCGGGTGGGCAAAAACCGCCAGACGGCCCTCCTTGTCGCCTTTCCAATGTTTTCGGTGAAATCTGGCCAGAGGAAAACGTAGCAATACTTGATCCCGGCTCTAATAATAATACTAATGCTGGTATTCGTTAAACGCTTACTCTGTGCCGAGCACCGTTCTAAGCGCTGGGGGAGCTACGGGGTCATCGGGTCGTCCCACGTGAGGCTCACAGTTAATCCCCGTTTTACAGATGGGGGAACTGAGGCCCGGAGAAATGAAGCGACTCGCCCACAGTCCCCCAGCTGACAAGCGGCAGAGCCGGGATTCGAACTCATGACCTCTGACTCCCGAGCCCGGGCTCTTTCCACCGAGCCACGCGGCTTCTCCGCTGCTGCTCTGCTCTGCCGCTTGTCAGCTGTGTGACCTTGGGCGAGTCACCGCACTTTCTCTGGGCCTCAGTGACCTCATCTATAAAATGGGGATGAAGACTGTGAGCCTCACGTGGGACAACCTGATGACCCTGCATCGACCCCAGGGCTTAGAAGAGCGCTTTGCACACGGTAAGCGCTCAACAAATGCCATCATTATTATTATCATGCTTGATTATTTGCTCGAGAGAACCCAAATCAAAGTGTCAGCAGGGGCTCTTTCACACATTCTCGAATATCGGAGCTGTTCTATTTATTTGCCATTGTTTTAACGAGACGTTCTTCCCCGCGACTCTATTCATCGCCATCGTTCTCGTCCGTCCGTCTCCCCCCGATTAGACCGTGTGCCCGGCGAAGGGCGGGGACCGTCTCTCTCTGTTACCGGTTTGTCCGTTCCAAGCGCTTAGTACGGTGCTCTGCACCTTGTAAGCGCTCGATGAATACCGCTGAATGAATGAACGAATGAAAATCTATTCCAACACGATCCCTCTTCCGGGCACGAGGCGCTTCGGCAGTAAAATGGACAGCGGAGAGAAACGTAAATCACGAACGCCTCCACTTTCCGGAGCAAAGGTTTAATAGACGGTGCCATCTACGGTATTTCGGGCACTTGACACAATCGGCTGTCGAACGCGAAGCGACCCGCCACGATGACAATAAGAAGTCAACGATACTCTCCGGCGTAGGGTCGTTTTCCAAAGCGGTGAATCGGATTTTAAAAAGAAAAAAAAAAAAAAATCATTTCTTCAAGAGTCTCTTCTGGTTTTGAAAAAATGACAAAACCAGCACCCGCAATCTCCCATTGGGAATTACATTTCGTGAGGATTTCAAATCCGGTTTCACTGGCACTTGTCGTCGGATACAATAAACGGGCTGAGCGTCCGCTAACTCCGCTGCATCGTACTCTCCTAAGCGCTTAGTACGGCGCTCTGCACGTAATAATAATAGCAATGTTGCTATCTGTTAAGCGCTTACTACGTGCAGAGCACTGTTCTACGCGCTGGGCTACAGGGTCATCAGGTTGGCCCACGTGCGGCTCGCGGTCTTCATCCCCGTTTGACAGATGAGGGAACTGAGGCCCAGAGACGTGAAGCGACTCGCCCACGGTCACACAGCTGCCAAGTGGCAGAGTCGGAATTCGAACCCCTTATCATAATAACAATGCCGGTATTTGTCAAGCGCTTACTATGTGCAGAACACTGTTCTAAGCACTGGGGGAGATGCAGGGTCATCAGGTCGTCCCTCGTGAGGCTCTCACTTAATCCCCATTTTCCAGATGAGGGAACTGAGGCCCAGAGAAGTGAAGCGACTCGCCCGCGGTCACACAGCTGTCAAGTGGCAGAGTCGGCATTCGAACCCATTGCCTCTGACTCCCAAGCCTGGGCTCTTTCCATTGCGCCAGGCTGCTTCTCTAATAATAAGCATAATCAGATAATGAGCGTGCAATAAAATACCATCAATGGATTGATTTTCAAGTGTCATCCTGTGGCCTTGCGAACACGGCTCCGTGACGCCTGTTGCTGCTCGCGACAGGGCAATGAGAGTTTCTCTTTGCCTGGGCCCACACGTTCCCCCACCCACTCTCCCCTCTGAATCTCCTTGAATTCTGATTTTCACCCCAGCCCCACCACACTTCTGAAAATATCCTGCCGCTCTCTGATTTCCCCTATCTGTAACTTTTCGTTCAGTGTCTGTCTGCCTCCCCCCGTAGCCTGTAAATTCTTCGTGTGCAAGGATCACGTCTCCCAACTCCGTATTTTTATCATTATCGTTATGGTAAGAGAAGCAGCGCGGCTCAGTGGAAAGAGCCAGGGCCCGGGAGGCGGAGGTCACGGGTTCGACTCCCGGCTCTGCCGCTTGGCAGCTGTGTGACCGTGGGCGAGTCGCTTCACTTCTCTGGGCCTCAGTTCCCTCATCTGTCGAACGGGGATGAAGACCGTGAGCCTCACGTGGGACAACCTGATCACCCTGTATCTACCCCAGCGCTTAGAATCGTGCTCTGCCCATATCTGTACATTCCAGGTGCTTAGTACAGTGCTCTGCCCACAGTAAGCGCTCAATAAAGACTATCGAATGAATGAATGAATAGTAAGCGCTTAACCAATACCAACATTATTATTATTATTTAGCAACCAGTCGGGAAACGGGCAGATGGAAAGCCTCGTTTCTCCTAGCTACTAACGTCAGTTTCACACGCAGCGTATTATCCTAGTGCTGATCCAGCGAACTGCCAAAACATCCCACTCAAAAAAAAAAGACAGTCTTTAGATTCAAAATATGTCAATCGCGTTTATTAAGCATGCACTGTACTAAGCGCTTGGTAGAGTACGATACGACAATGTATAAATAACACATTCCCTGCCCACAACAGTCTCCCTGCAAAACCAGCATCGATTATCCCCGATATTTACTGAGCTCCCATACGCGGAGCACCTCACCCGATATCCGGAACCGCACGGACCATTAAAAGACTCATTTCCCGACCTCAAGGAGTTGACACCCAATGGGGAAATAATAATAATAATAATATTAATAATGATAACGATGGTATCTGTTAAGCACTCACACCGTTCTAAGCGCTGGTGTAGAGACAAGGTCGTCAGGCTGTCCCACGTGAGGCTCACAGCCTTAATCCCCATTTTCCAGATGAGGGAACTGAGGCCCAGAGAAGCGAAGCGACTCGCCCAGGGTCACACAGCGGACAGGTGGAGCCGGGATCGGAACCCACGGCCTCTGACTCCCAAGCCCGGGCTCTCTCCACCGAGCCACGCGGCTTCTCGGGAAAACAAGCTGCCAGAAATTGTACTCGGGCAGCAGAAGCAAAAAAAAAAAAAAAAAAAAAAAATCACAGCTGCACAATAAAACCTAATAGCAACGTTGGTGTCCGTGAAGCGCTCACTACGTGCGGAGCGCTGTTCTGAGCGCTGGGGTGGATCCAGGGCAATCAGGTCGTCCCACGTGAGGCTCACGGTTAATCCCCATTTTACAGAGGAGGTCGCTGAGGCCCAGTGAAGTGACTCGCCCACAGTCACCCAGCGGCCAAGTGGCAGAGCCGGGAGTCGAACCCATGACCTCTGACTCCGGAGCCCGGGCTCTTCCCACATAAACACATGGACTGGACCTATCCGCACACCGGTGCTACGGGCGGCCGACGGGACGACGTGAACGCTATTTATACGAACGCCTCCCTCCCCGTCTAGGCCGTACGGTCGGGGCGGGCGGACGCCGTATCCCAGGCGCGGGGCTACGTTGCTCTGCACATAGGAAGCGCTGAATAAATACGGCGGATTGAGTGGGGTGGAGACGGGCTGGGGGCAGCCTCTTGGGGGAGGTGGGTTTTAGGAGAGCTCCGAAGGAAGGAGGGGGCAGCTGGAGGGGTAGCGGGTTGCCCGCCGGAGGAAGCGGGTGGAGTTGGAGACGGCTAGATCCGCAGTCACAAGGAGCAGGAAAACGTGCAGGGGCGGAGTGGGAGAAGAGAGCGGCGAGACTGGAGAGCGGTGAAACGTCATCGGGCCGTCATACGGTCACTTCACCCTTCACTGCAGCTTGAGACCGACGGCCAAAACGGTACTCCGTAGCCCTACTGAGCGGCTCAGTGGAAAGAGCCCGGGCTTGGGAGTCCGAGGTCGTGGGTTCGACTCCCGGCTCTGCCGCCCGGCAGCCGGGCGACCGGGGGGGGGGGGGGGGGGGGGGGGAGTCACTTCACTTCTCTGGGCCTCGGTTCCCTCATCTGGAAGATGGGGATTCACCGTGAGCCTCACGTGGGACAACCCGATCACCCTGCATCTCCCCCAGCGCTCTTAGAACGGTGCTCCGCACACAGGGAGCGCTTCACAGATACCAACATTATTACTACTATCTACGAAATGACCCAAAACCTTCTTCCAATTATTAAAGCCCCGGGTGGGTTTTGCCGATCCCGTCCCCCGAATTACCTCCGCTCTGAGACCTTACCTCGAGTGACTGTTTTGAGGACGATTAAGGTGGAGAGAAATCTCAGAGGTAGACTGGAGCTCTTAAAAAAAGCCGCCGTCCTCGGTTTACCCCCTGCCAGAGGCTCTGCGGGACTGGGGGCTCCCTTCGTTATTACCCCTTTGAACAGGTCTTCGCCCAGTCTCCTCAGAGTAGAGGTCACAGTCGTGTGCTGTTGGAGAAATGGATTATTTAGCAGACGGGAGAGGGGCCGGGAGAGGGGGAAAAGCTGTCCGTGGGCAGGGAACGGGTCCGTTCCTTGTCAGGGAGCTCTCTCCCAAGGCCTCAGTACGGTACGAGGTGATCAGGCTGTCCCTCGCGGGGCTCGCGGTCTTAATCCCCGCTTTCCAGATGAGGGAACCGAGGCACAGAAGTGAAAGGACTTGCCCGAGGTCACACAGCTGCCGCGCGGCGGAGCCGGGATGAGAACCCTTGACCTCTGACTCCCGGGCCCGAGCTCTTCCCACTGAGCCACGCTGCTTCTAATTATAATCATTACCCTATTTATTTTGTCAACGAAATGTACACCGCCTTAATTCTATTTATTTGCCACTGTCTTAATGAGACGTTCATCCCCTCGATTCTATCCACCGCCGTCGGCCTCGTCCGTCCGGCTCCCCCGATGAGACCGACCGTGAGCCCGTCAAAGGGCAGGGACTGTCTCTGTTGCCCATTTGTACCTTCCAAGCGCTTAGTACGGTGCTGCTCTGCGCGTAGTAAGCGCTCAATAAATACTATTGAATGAATGCAGAAATAACGATGGCATCCGTTAAGCGCTTACTATGTGCCAAGCCCTGTTCTAAGCGCCGGGGAGATACAAGGTGCTCAGGCTGTCCCACGGGGGGCTCACGGTCCTAATCCCCATTTTACAGATGGGGTAAGTGAAGCCCAGAGAAGTCAGTGACTTGCTCAAAGGCACGCAGCTGACAGGTGGCGGAGCCGGGATTTGAACCCATGACCTCCGACTCCCAAGCCCGGGCCCCTCCCACCGAGCCACGCTGCTCCTAATGACGCATTACGCTGCACTGTGGTCTGCGGGCCCTCGGGCTGGGCTTGGAGGGGAGGGGGAGAACGATCAAGCGCACAGTACAGTGCTTTGCACACAGTAAGCGCTTAAGCAATCCGACCGACTGAACGGACGAACGGCTCTCTCTGCGGGTTAATAATAATGTCATAATGTTGGCGTTTGTTAAGCGCTTACTATGTGCAGGGCACGGTTCTAGGCGCCGGGGGGAGATACGGGGTCATCGGGGTGTCCCACGTGGGGCTCACGGTCTTCACCCCCATTTTACAGATGAGGGAACTGAGGCCCAGAGAAGCTACTTGCCCAGTCACACAGCTGACGAGTGGCCGAGCCGGGATTCGAACCCATGGCCTCTGCCTCCCGAGCCCCGGGCTCCTTCCACTGAGCCACGCCGCTCGCTCCACACGGACGAGCTCCGGAGCAGGGCATCCTGGGGGGGGAATTCATTCCCTCGGTCGTATTTATTGCGTGCTTACTGTGCGCAAAGCACTCTACTCCCAAAGCACTTGGAGAAGCAGAGTGGCTCGGTGGAAAGAGCACGGGCTTTGGAGTCAGAGGTCGTGAGTTCAAACCCCGGCTCTGCCACTTGTCAGCCCTGTGACCGTGGGCGAGTCGCTTCGCTTCTCTGTGCCTCACTTACCTCATCTGGAAAATGGGGATGAAGACCGTGAGCCCCACGTGGGACGACCCGATTCCCCTGCGTCTACCCCAGCGCTCGGAACGGTGCTCGGCACGTAGTAAGCGCTTAACAGATACCGACGTTATTATTACTCCCAGCCCCGCGCTCTACCCGCTACGCCACGCGGCTTCCAGTACCGAAGGCCGGCACCGGCCAACCCCGAGAAGCAAATCGCAAGGACCGAGATGCGGCTGTGGAAGTTGGAACGGCATTTCTTACCTGTGTCCCACTATCTAACTGCCTCATAGCCCAGTAGATAAACTTCACAAGCGGTTCGTGCAGTTCGGGGTTCACGAACGGCATCCACTGCAGCTGTTCTGCAATTACTGGCAACAGCTAAAAATAAAAACCAGAAAAAAACCGTGAAAGCCAGAAACCCGGAAAAAACCAAAACGCGCGAAACTGGAAGATCACGCAACTTTTTTCTGCAAATACTTCCAGCCCAAAGGACGCCCAGGACACCAGCTTTCTATTTCCGAAACGCACGCCGAAAGGATAGGTGAAAGAGACGGACCCGCTAACTGAACGGGCCCAACGGAAAAGTTGATATTTAAGGAACCGCAGAATTCCTTAAGAAGCTCTGCTTTAAAAGGGGGGCAAACACGTGACATCAGGAATTTATTTGAAAGGCTCACGGATGAAGCTTCAAATTCATCCACGAGACATCCCAAAGACTCAGTTCCATCCCACGACGATCATGTCGGTATCCGTTAAGCGCTTGCTATGTGCCGAGCGCCGTTCTAAGCGCTGGGGGAGACACAGGGAAAGCGGGTTGCCCCCCCGTGGGGCTCACGGTTTTAATCCCCATTTTCCAGATGAGGGAACTGAGGCGCAGAGAAGTGAAGTGACTCGCCCACAGTCCCACAGCTGACAGGTGCCAGAGCCGGGACTCGAACCCATGACCGCTGACTCGCAAGCCCGGGCTCTTTCCACTGAGCCACGCTGCTTCTCTAATAATTATATCGTATCATAGGACGGAATTGAGACTTTCTTTATTATTACTATTACGGCATTTGTTAAATTCTTAATGTGTGCCAGGCACCGTACTAAGCGCTGGGGTGGGTACGAGCCGATCAGGTTAGACACGGTCCCCGTCCCACGTGAGGCTCACGGCCTCGATCCCCATTCTACAGATGAAATAACTGAGGCGCGGTGGAGTCAAGTGACTGGCCTCGGGTCACCCGGCACACAAGTGGATCAATAATAATCATAATGATAATGGTATTTGTTAAGCGCTTACTTTGTGCCAAGCAGTGTTTTAAGCGCCGGGGCAGACACAAGGTGATCGGGTTGTCCCACGAGGGGCTCGTAGTCTTCATCCCCGTTTTACAGACGAGGGAACTGAGGCACAGAGAAGTGAAGCGATTTGCCCAAAGTCACACAGCTGACAAGTGGCGGGGTGGGGATTAGAACCTGTGACCTTCGGCCCACGCTCTACCCACTGTGCCACGCTGCTCATATACGTGATATACAGATATGAGCTCTTTCTCAAAAGAGCAGCAACCGGGGATAACCGCCTGCTACCAAATACGCCTCTCCAATTCATCACTGCGCCCTATTTCGAATAAACAGACTACCTTCGGATAATAATGTTGGGATTTATTAAGCGCTTACTCTGTGCAGAGCGCTGTTCTAAGCGCTGGGGGGAGAGACAGGGTCATCAGGTCGTCCCACGTGAGGCTCACAGTCTTCATCCCCATTTTACAGGTGAGGGAACTGAGGCTCAGAGAAGTGAAGTGACTTGCCCACGGTCACACAGCTGCCAAGTGGCAGGGCCGGGACGAATCCCTCGAACTCTGATTCCGCTAGAGCTGAACTGTGGCAGAACCGTTCACTAAAAAGTATGTTGGGACCCCAGGAAAAGCAGCAAATACACGAAAAAGCAGGGAAATGCAGAATGGGGAACCCGATTTCATTCATAAATACTGTTTTTATGAAGCCTTTAGTCTTAGAGGGAGAGTAGTACAGTCCCTGTTAAGTGTTTATCAAGACCCTGGCAGAGAACACACGGGACGGAACACACGGGACGCAGCGACTGCCCCTTCGGGAGCACGCGGATTGAAAATGAAACGGAGAGGGGTCTGACGACAGCCACGAAGGATTAAACGCAACGTTAAGACGACATAAAAACGGAGCTCAGTAGGTTCACCGTGGCGGGGAGCCGGATTTCAGGCTCCTCGCGGCTCAGGCCAGTCACGGCCACGGGCCGCGCCGACCGCCGCGGTCTTCCCGAGGCGGCCCCGGGACGCGGCTGCTGTCCCCTGTCCCGCCGGGGTGGGGAGAGGCGGGCCGGGCCGCGGGATCCTCGGTGACCCGGAAGATCACCCGCACGATCCCGGGGAGGCAGGAGAGGATGCCCGAGGCCCCCCATTCCTGCCGTCGGCTTGACCCAGCGCTCACCGTGCGCAAAGCCGGAAGCCTCGACGGGAAGGCGGCGGCCACGGCGGCGGATTCGCCCAGCCGCCCGGTGGAGAGGAAGGCCCGGGGCCCGATCCGCGGGGCGTGCCGGGAGCCGGGGATTAGGGAACGTTCTGCGGATGACGCGCCTCTGGTAAAATCGAGATCCCGCCGACAGCCCTCCTCCAGTTAACTGCCGAGCCTCTCCCGGAGACGTGGCGCGGAGCAGACGGGGCCGGCGGCCGGCTCCGAGTCGCACACCTCCATCCTCGCTCCTTCCCGGGAGGGGTCGACGTGAGGCTGCTGGTCCGAGCCCTCAGCTGAGTGACCAGTCAAAGATCAGAGGCTGCGAATCCCTACTGGGCCACCTTTCCCGATTCCTCAGCAGCCGGGGCCCGGATGATTCGTGGTACAGGGAGAGAGGAAGGAGGAGAGAGCCGGAGTCTAAAAGCCCCTGAAACCGCTGAGAGGCCTGGGCTAGGGATGCCCGCTGGTCATTTTGCAGGGGGAGACGGATGAATTCGGGGCGGGGTTAGGCCAACCATGAGTCTCACGGACATAACGCACAATCAGGGGAGATACGACGACATACGAGGGCCCAAGAAAAGACATACAAACGCAGCCAAACGCACGCAGCGTCGCAAGTAGCAAGACGGCAAAGACACTAGGCAGGAAGGTGAAAAGCCCAGCTGTATATACGCGGCTAGGAGGGCCTGTTACCTCATCTGTAAAATGGGGATAATAATCATCAGAATAAAGATGGGGTAACAGGCCCTCCTAGCCGCGTATATATAGCTGGGCTTTTCATCTATAAAACGGGGATAATAATAATCAGAATAAATGATGACGATGGCATTCGTTACGGATCTAATACGTGCCAAGCACTGGGACAGATACGTGGTTATCGGGTTGTCCCATTCGGCGCTCACAGTCTTGATCCCCATTTTCACGATGAGGTAACGGAGGCCCAGAGAAGTGAAGCGACTCGCCCAAAGTCACGCGGCTGACGAGCGGCCGAGTCGGCTTTAGAACCCCCGACCTCTGACTCCCGAGCCCGGGCTCTTGCCACTACACCACGCTGGGTCGGACTGCGAGCCCCATGTGGGACGTGGATTGGGTCTAAGTCCACCGCTTAGAACGTTACCCGGCACACGGCAAGTGCTCGACGAACACCGTGATCGTCACTGTTATTATTTAACGCACCACTCGGTTTGGCTGGTTACGGACGCCCGGGATCTTTTCATTGGAAAGGCCACCCAACGGGTCTCGGCCAGCAAAATGCCAGGGGAGGCAATTATCCAACCGGGTGAAGCTCTAAGGTCACATTCACTACTAATGAAGGTTGCCCATGACCACAATCAATTTGCCCCGAACCACCAAGTTAAACCCTTAACTGCCACAGAGCGATTAAGCCACGCTCCAATTAAATTGCTACTTAACTACCGGAGCAGCGCCAAGAAAGGAGGATGAAACGGTGTCTCGGAATTTCTCAGAACTTGGTCACTCGAAGTCCAACAGTCAGGGAGGGCAGCTTTCTACGTTTAGAAAGCGTCACTGTGGTTTGATCTACTCTCCCCTCTTCAAAGCCTTACTGAAGGCGCATTTCCTCCACGGGGCCTTCCCTGAGTCACCTTTTCCTTTCCTTCGCCTCCCTTCTGCGTCGTCCTGACTTGCTCCCTCTATTCATCTCCCCCTCCCCAGCCCCGCAGCACTTTCGTCCACATCTGTACTTTATTTATTCATATCGGCGTCCGTCTCCCCCTTTAGACCGTCAGCTCGTTGCGGGCACGCAACGTTTCCGTTACAGTCTACTCTCACAGGGGCTTAGCAAGGTGCTCTGCACAGAGCAGGCGCTCGATAAATACGATCGACTGACCGATGGTCTCTTCCGGGGCAAGAAAGGGAAGAATTTCCCTCTCGCTGTGCGGCCCGCGGGATGGCATACATGAGGATATGCGCTAAGTGAAGCTATTGCCTTACGCTCCAATATACGTGATGAACTCCTTCTAGCCAAGTATATATTTAATTTTGCCTTCAAGTCGGGGGAAGGGAAGCAGAGCAGAGACGACTGCCCGGGGTGACTAAAGCGTGTTTGGAAGGACCTAGTGGAGAGGGATAGAACGAAATTCTGGACCTCAGACCGACTATTCTAAACTCTTGAGAATAATCGGGAACTGAGAACCCCCACACGCTTCCAAGATGATGCTGAAGAATGCGATTTCATTTGAGAAGCTGGAGCGCGGGCCTGGAAGTCAGAGGACCCGGGTTCTACTTCCAGCTCCGCCTGCTGCGCGACCTCGGACGAGTCACTTCACTCCTCTGGGCCTCAGTTATCTCACCTGTACGGTGAAGAATGAAGACCGAGAGCCCTCTGCGGGACAGGGGCCGTGTCCAACCCGATTAGCTTGTATCTACCCCAGAGCACAGCAAAGTAGCTGGTACACGGTAATCGCGTAACACGTACCGTAACGAAGATACGCTGCGGTATATACGTCTGCGCGCGCGTACGCAGATGTAAGCAACGGCCAGTTTTTTTCGATTTTGAAAACCATTATCCCCGCATTAACCGAAGAGCTTCGAAATTACCTTGGCACACTTCTCCTGGATATAGTTTTTGTGGGAGGAAAGCATGCACAGATGCTTCTGGCTGTCTCCTTTCATTTCTTCTTGCCTGAGTCTGCTGAGCTGATGATCGGCGATCCAGTCCATAAGAGCTGCTAAAAGCTCATAAACTTGGGTATTAAGTGGTACCTACAACAGCCAGAAATTCAGTCTTAAAAACCCAACGGCACTCTACTCTCTTCCAACGCCTTCGGGATTAACCGCAGACGTTACATCACGGGTGCGGGTCCACCCCCCGCGACACCTTTCTATAAGACGTTCTTGGGGAGCTTAGCCAGCTCCGACCGATACACCGCCCCGTCAGCCCACCTCGTGAGGGAACCCAGAAGACGGTATATTATAAAACTGGCCGCCGAAAGAAATACCGCTTGGAAACCCTACGGGGAGAGTCGGCGGAATCGTATCTCGGGAAGGAGTGAGTCCAGTGGAAGCGCGCTCAAGAAAAGGGGATGAAACAATATCGGGGGACTTCTGGTAAACTGTGTGTCCCAGGGGCATAAGAGATACAATCCCGGGTCCCATCTTGCCCGGATTACTGCATCGGCCTCCCCGCTGACCTCCCAGCCTCCCGTCTCTCCCCATTCCGGTCCATACTTCACTCTGCTGCCCGGATCATTCTTCTACGGAAACATTCAGGACCCGTCAGCCCGCTCCTCAAAAAACTCCAGCGGTTGCCCAGCCGCCTCCGCATCGTTGCGGATCGCCTCAAAATGGCGACGGCGAGGCCGGCCTCAACCCCAGGTCACGGGACCTGCACCGCGTGAACCGTAAAATGCCTGCGCCGTTGCCCGGGCCGCGTGGACCGCGAAACGGCCACGCCACGCGAAACTCCTCCGCCACGCGCCACTTCGAACTTGGCACGCCACTCTCGCGCGGGCCGGTCGGGTGTGACGGGATCACGAAAGTGCTTACTGACTGCTTATTGTTACGACGTGCGCCTAGCCCCGATTGGGCGCCCTGTGCCGGCGGGGGGTTTCGCCGTACCAATAAAGCTGGCGGGGCGGCCCGGGATCGGGGCGCTGCGGTCACCCGTACCCCACCGGGGCCAACGGGCCGCTCGCCACTTTCCTACCGTCCTGTTCTCTGACCCCGTCCCCTCGGAGTCTTCCGTCTCTTCCTCGACTAAACGGACCCTTACTAATTTGTCTAAATTCTGCCGATGACAGTTTCGAACAAAGACTCCTCACCATTGGCCTTAGAGCTCTCCACCGCCTTGCCCCCTCCTGTCTCACCTCGCTTCTCTCCTTGTACGACCCGGCCTGCACACTTCGCTCCTCTGGTGCTCACCTTCTCACTGGGTCTCCATCTCGCCTATCTCGCAACCGACCCTCCCTCCGCGTCCTGCCTCCGGCCTGGAACGCCCGCCCTCCTCAAATCCGACAATGACTCTCCCCTGCTTTGGAGCCTTACGGAAGGCGCGTCACCTCAAGAGGTCTCTTCCTCGTCTCCCACTCCCTTCTGCCCTGCCCTGCTCCCCCGGCTCTTCCCCCGACCCCACCCCCTTCTAGGACTGTAAGCTCACTGTGGGCAGGGAACGTGTCGGTTTATTGTGCTATTTTCCGCTCCCAAGGGCTTAGTCCAATGATCTGCATACAGTAAGTGCTTAATAAATACAACTGAGTTAATTTAGAAAGGATTTCTGGGGTCTGGGCAGTCCCCGGACAAGAAGGGTAAGTGCTTAATAAATATAACTGAATTAATTTAGAAAGGATTTCTGGGGTCTGGGCAGTCCCTGGACAAGAAGGGGAAGAACTTCCACCATAATGAACTCGTACTTCCTCCGGCGCTTGGTACGCCGCTTGGCAATGGGTCATATTTTATTACTTACTGCGTGCAGACCACTGACTAAGCGCTCGGGAGGGCCGGCAGACACCTTCACCGCCCATGACGAGCTCGCAGTCTCGAGGGACACAGCAAGGATCTAGATACCATTTAAAAAAAAAAAAAAAACCCTCTCCCTTCTAAGTCTCTCGGTCAGAAGCAATCCCACTTCGATCTCCTTGGCTCAAGTTCTAGTTTTCCCTTCGGGTTCATTCTTCCTAGGGAGATCCTGACGGATCGTGAAAACAGCCCCGAGAACAAACGGCTTCTCTAAGCGGTCTCTGTCCCTGCTTAGGAGATTTTTACTCACGTCATACCTTGCAAGTTCTTGAAGCGGGCGCTTTCTCTTGCTTCCCCGGTTTCATTGCGGCGACTGCCCGAGAAACATCTTTTGACTTCTGGACGGTCAAAAACTCATACTTCCTCTGCAACGGTACACATCCGTGAAAGACCCGACCTTCTATCTGAAAGTCACCGCCGAGACAGACACGCTTCAGGTCCTACCTGTAAGTTTTCTAATCTTGCTTGAACTCTTTTGGCCTGAACTTCCAGTTTCTTGTTCTCTCCACTTGCGTCGTTAAGCTAAAGAGGGAGGGAAAGGTTCGACATGACCAAGGCTTCCACGGGCCACGGTTTCCACGTCCACGGAGGTCCTCCTTCAAAACCCGCCGGCCGACTCAGGCCGCCCGACGGAGGCTCGACGGAGTCTTCCGAGACGGAGTTCCGCACGAGCCTCGGTCCGGTCTCGGCGGCGACTCTGGGCCGGACACCCCCGGGGTGAGGGAGCGATAACAGGGACGGACGTCCGCACGGGGCCCGGGCTTCCTAAGGCGGCATGGGAGGCGGGCGGGGCAGCGGGACCCCGTGAAGCGGCGTGGCGCGGTGGCTACGGCCCGGGCCTGGGAATCAGAAGGTCGTGGGTTCTGATCCCGGCTCTGCCACCCGTCTGCTGCGTGACCTCGGGCAAGTCACTTCCCCTCTCTGGGCCTCGGTTACCTCCTCTGTGAAGTGGGGATTGAGACTGTGAGCCCCATGGGGGACAGGAACGGTGTCCAACCCAATCACCTTGTATCCAGCCCAGTGTCTAGTACAGTGCCTTGCACGCAGCAGATGCTTAATACCATAACTATCATTATCGCGCAGCACAGAGGACTGTACATTTGCGGGCAGGGAACACAACTCCCGTACCGTACGCTCTGCCGGTCCATCGTATTTACCGAGCGCTTTCTGTGGGCAGAGTAACGATAATAATAATGGTGGCATCTGCTAAGCGCTTACTACGGGCAAAGCGCCGTTCTAGGCGCTCGGGGGATACGAGGTGATCAGGTTGTCCCACGTGGGGCTCACAGTTTTAGTCCCCTTTTCACAGATGAGGTAACTGAGGCACAGAGAAGTGAGGTGACTTGCCCAAAGTCACACGGCTGGCAAGCGGCGGAGCCGGGATTTGAACTCACGACCTCTGCCTCCCAAGCCCGGACTCTTTCCACTGAGCCCCGCCGCTTCTCTATGTGCTGGGCAGAGTACAATACGACGATAAAACAGTCACATTCTATTAAGCAGATATACTAAGACTGCACTACTAGGTGGAATCTAAATTGTTCCATCAATTGTTTAATGCCTTTTGTTTGTTTCACGCCTATCCGTTTCATGTCCTTTATTTAAAGCTTAACGCTTTGGGCTCTACAGCCTTCCAAAAGGACGGTCAGTTTTCATTCCTCACGTCGTATCCCCTTGTCGGCACTAATGAACCCAAGAGTACCTGGCTCGGTGGAAAGAGCCCGGGCTCTGGAGTCAGAGGCCATGGGTTCGAATCCCGGCTCGGCCGCTTGTCAGCGGTGTGACCGTGGGCGAGTCACTTCACTTCTCTGTGCCCAAGTTACCTCATCTGGAAAATGGGGATGAAGACCGTGAGCCCCACGTGGGACGACCTGATTCCCACGTGTCTCCCCCAGCTATTAGAACGGTGCTCTGCACATAGTAAGCGCTTAACAGATACCAACATTATTATTATTATTATTATTAATCTGAAAAATGCAGCCTCGGGGCAAAGATGAGATTCTTTTCAAGAGGTTACCTGTCCTCTGAAATGTTTACACCCGTCACTGAATGTCAGACGTTAGAATCTGGTCCTCTTGACCGTAAAAGCTCCTTGAGGGCAGAGTTCGTGTCTACCAACCCCACTCTATCGTACTTTTCTAAATGCTTAGGACGGTGCTCTGCACAGAGTAAGCGCTCAGTAAATATAATAATGTTGGCATTTGTTAAGCGCTTACTCTGTGCAGAGCACTGTTCTAAGCGCTGGGGTGGACACAGGGGAATCAGGTTGCCCCACGTGGGGCTCACGGTCTTCGTCCCCATTTTCCAGATGAGGGAACTGAGGCCCAGAGAAGCGAAGCGACTCGCCCACGGTCACGCGGCTGCCCGGCGGCCGAGCCGGGAGTCGAACTCACGACCTCTGACTCCAAAGCTCTTTCCACCGAGCCGCGCTGCCCACGGTCACACAGCAGACACGCGACGGAGCCGGGATTAGAACCCGTGACCTTCTGACTCCCAGGCCCGGGCTCTAGCCACGGCGCCGTGCTGCTTCGGCACTCTGGCGAGGGCCTGGATTCACGTCTGCCCAGCTCCTCCTCCTCCTAACCGCCTTTTATCGCGGGGATTCCCTTCCAGTTACGAGAAGATCGATCCCGGTGGCGGAATCCCACTGAATCCCGTCTGCAATTCGCGGCACCTTTCCGTGCCTGGCGCCCGAGCTGGCTACCAAAACAACGGCGAGCGTTTCAGGACGTTTTTGTTCGTGATCATCCGATCGCCTCCGCTGAAACTACCAAGAACTGCGGTAGCAAAGGTGCCAGAACGAGCTAGAATCTGTTGTACTACACCAGTAGGTAGAAAAACACAGCTTGCCTGTTTTTTCAAGGAATCGTTCATTTCTTTCAAGGTGTCAAAAGATGATTTGAGCCTTTTATTTTCCTTAATCTTCTCCTTCAGGGCTTCCGACAAGTGTTTAACATCTGCACTGTGTTCCTGGAGAAAAAAATAAGCTCGAAAAATTATTTAAGGCGGCAAGTTCAAGAAGCCTACCCCCAAAACGACTTCCCGCTCATTCTAATTAAGTGACCACACCACGGTAAACATTCAATATCTGAAGGTTGTAATTTAGAAACCCCTCTGGCGAGAATCATTATCTCAGCTAATCCCCTAAAATGGAAAACATGAACACAACCCAATGAATGAACTCTACCCCCAGAAGGTCTGAGCTCACACAGCTAATTCGGTACTTCCACTCTTTCTAGAAAGCGGCTGAAATGCGTCGACAAAGCCGCTTCAGTACAGGAGAATGATGATAATAATACTACTTGTCCCTTACCATGTAAGATATATATATACTTACCCGTATGTATCCTCATCACCCTGTTTATTTTGTTTAATGAGACGTACATCCCCCGGATTCTATTTATTTGCCATTGTTTTTATGAGACGTCCTTCCCCTCGACCCTATTCATCGCCATCGTCCTCGTCTGCCCGTCTCCCCCGATCGGACCGTGAGCCCGTCGGCGGGCGGGGGCCGACTCTATCGGTGGCCGATTTCTCCATTCCAAGCGCTTAGTACAGTGCTCTGCCCACAGTGAGCGCTCAATAAATGCTATTGAATGAATGAATGAATGAATATGCCACTTGTCAGCCGTGCGACTGCGGGCAGGTCACTTGACTTCTCGGTGCCTCAGTTACCCCATCTGGAAAACGGGGATTAAAACCGTGAGCCCCACGTGGGACGACCTGATCGCCCCGTATCTCCCCCAGCGCTCAGAACGGTGCTCTGCACACGGTAAGCGCGTAACAAGTACCAACGTTATTATTATTATGTGCCGACCTCTGTTCTAAGCACTGGGGTAAATACAGGCTCGTCGGTTTGGACGCGGTCTCTCTCCCACACGGAGCCTAAGGAGGGGGGAGTAGGATTGAATCCCCATTTTACAGACGGGGCAACTCGGGCACAGAGAGGTCAAGTGACCTGCCGAAGGTCACACGGGGGACACGTGGCAGAGCCGGGATTAGGACCCAGGGCCTCTGACTCCCGGGCCCGGGCTCTTTCCACCGGGCCAAGCCGCGCCTCATCTTCACGGAAGCCCGTCCGACACAGTCCACTGCAGGCATTTTGCCATCGCTTCCTCCGCCGCCGTTACGGGACGCCAAACGAAAAACGCCCCGGCTGACGCAGCGCGGCTCAGTGGGAAGAGCCCGGGCTTCGGAGTCGGAGGTCGTGGGTTCGACTCCCGGCTCCGCCACCTGGCAGCTGGGTGACCGTGGGCGAGTCGCTTCACTGGGCCTCAGTTCCCTCATCTGTAAAATGGGGATGAAGACCGCGAGCCCCACGTGGGACGACCCGATTCCCCCGTGTCTACCCCAGCGCTTAGAACGGTGCTCTGCACGTAGTGAGCGCCTAACAGATACCAACGTTATTATTCTGGGATTAAACAAACAAACAAAAGGTCCATCGAGCTGTACGACCTCGTCGGCCACCAACGGCGAACGAGAACGGCGTTTCTCTTCCTGGGGCTTATTTACGTGTTGGAAGTCGACTGATGTACGAGCTGAGACCAGCAAGGGTGACCAGAGTTTAGGCCGGAAGGTCGGGATTCCCGCCTGGCTGCTTTCACCGCTCCGACGGCTCCTAACGGATCCCCTCCTATCAGCTGGAACCTCGGATCTGTCGGCCCTCTTCCCCCATTAGACCTCGGCTCACGCTCTTCGCTCCTCCCAAGCTAACCTCCCCATCATCTCCGGCTCTTCGCTCTTCCTCCTTCAATCCATCCCCACTGCCCGGCGGAAAGAGCCGGGCCCGGGAGTCGGCCGGGCCCGGGGTCTGATCCCAACTCTGCCATCCGCCCGCTGTGTGGCCTTGGGCAAGTCGCACGACTTCTCGGTCTCCCCAGCTGTGAAAGAGAAACCATCCCCCCTACTAGGACTGCGAGCCCCGCGCGGACCCAAGGACTGGGTCCGGTCAGATTATTTTCTCTCTTTTTCCTTTTTTAACGGTGTCCGTTGAGCGTTTACTAGGAAGCGGGCACTGTACTAAACGCCGGGGGGCGGGGGGGGGGGGGGGGGGAGATGCAGCTGACCAGGTTGGAGACAGTCCCCCGTGGGGCTCAAGGTCTTAATCCACATGTTACAGATGAGGCGACCGAGGCACACGCCGAGAAGCGAAGCGGTCACAAAGCAGACACGGGCTGAATCAGAGCCAGAATTAGAGCCCGGGTCCTCGGACTCCCAGCCTGCGCTCTATCCACTAATTACAATAATAATAATAATAATGGTGGTATTTGAGCGCTTACTATGGCCCAAGCACTGTTCTAAGCGCTGGGGCGGTACAGGGTGATCGGGTTGTCCCACGTGGGGCTCACAGTTTTCATCCCCACTTTCCAGATGAGGGAACCGAGGCCCAGAGAAGCGAAGCGACTCGCCCACAGTCACCCGGCTGGCGAGCGGCGGAGCCGGGATTCGAACCCACGACCTCTGACTCCCAAGCCCGGGCTCTTTCCACCGAGCCACGTTGCTTCTCTAGGCCACGCTGCCCGTGGCTCGGTGGAAAGAGCCCGGGCTAGGGAGTCAGGGATGGTGGGTTCGGATCCCGGCTCCGCCGCGCGTCAGCTGTGTGACTTTGGGCGAGTCGCTGCACTCCTCCGGGCCTCGGTTGCCTCATCTGCCAAATGGGGGTGAAGACCGTGAGCCCCACGCGGGACAACCCCATCACCTTGTATCCCCCCAACGCTTAGAACGGTACTTTGCACACAGTAAGCGCTTAACGAACGCCCACGTTATCATTATTATTCTCTCCAAAGTTGTTCCACAGAGCGACTTCCCCGACTACAGCCGGCATTCCCTTAGAAGTGACCTTCCTGGCGGTGTCATCTCCCCAACCCCCTCGGCATTCATCCGCTGATCCGTTTCTCGACTCCGTTTGCGCCTCCCCCCTATTTTCTTACTCTCGATGTCATACTTCTGGATTTCTCTCTCACGTTTCCCTCACCCGCCCGCAAAGTCCTCGAGGGCAGAGATCGGGTCTTACTTGCTTGACCTCTTTCCCAGATGCCCGGTCTAGCGCTCTGCACCCAGGAGGCCTTATTGATTCCACTCCCTTTCGCTGCCCGTGGCTTAGAAGCGGCGTCGCTTAGCGGATAGCGCCCGGGCCTCCGAGGCAGGTCCCGGGTTCTGATTCCGCCTCTGCCACCTGTCTGCCGTGCGACCGCGGGCAGGTCACTCCGCCGGGCCTCAGCTACTTCGTCCGTAAAACCAGGTCTGAGGCCGTGAGCCCCGTGGGGGACGGGGACGGCGTCCAACCGGATTTGCTCGGAGCCACCCCGGCTCGTGACACGTAGGAATGATAACGGTGTGGGGAGCTGGGCTTACCGGGTGCAGAGCGCTGCTCTAAGCGCTGGGGGAGATACAGGGTCGTCAGGCTGTCCCACGTGAGGCTCACGGTCCTCCTCCCCACTTGACAGATGAGGTCGCTGAGGCCCAGAGAGTGAAGTGACTTGCCCACAGTCACACGGCTGCCAAGTGGAAGGGTCGGGATGTGGTGAGCACTTCACCAATGCCGCAGTTTTTATTATTATTACTATTATTCGGAAAGTCGGATTCCTTAGGTCACACATCTCCTCCGAAGCGAAGCAGTAGTGAGGGAAGACTCCTCGGCCCAGACCTCCCAAAACCAGTCGCTTTCGGCAACTCTGCTGGGGTCACGGGCAAGGCAGCGCATTATCCTACATTGGGCTCACGTGTCCGGGCTAATCTAACGTTCTGTTGCCGGCGTGCTCATTCCAAGCGCTTAGTACAGTGCTCTGCACATAGTAAGCGCTCAATAAATACTATCGAATAGCATGACGCTTGACAAGCAATCTGGGGGTTCGCCTACCACAGGGCGAGGGTGCCTGAAACCTCGCTACGGCGGGAGCCGTTAAGCGCTTACCATACGCCAGGCACCGTTCTAAGCGCCGCGCCAGCTACGAGACCATCCCAGTCGCCGTCCCCCTTGGGGCTCACGGTCTTAATCTCCATTTTACAGACGAGGAAACCGAGGCCCAGAGAAGTCGAGCGACTCGCCCGAGGTCACAGGCGGACAAGCGGCGGAGCCGGGATCAGAACCCAGGTCCTTCCGACGCCCGGGCCCGTGCTCTGTCCGCTAGGTCACTCAGAGGGTAGATCCCTGACAGAGTACTGGAGGCAAATGAAAAAGGGGTTTCCAAGCAGCAATTATCCCTTTTTATTCTTTTCTACGATATCTCTGTGGGGCACGGCAGTGGTGCTCTCATAGCATTTTCTTTTTACGTCGAGAAAGGAGGAGGTACAAAGGCGTCTGAAAATATCTTGGGAAAACACGTGGATCTTTTAAAAGCCTCACGGGTCCACGTCACACTTGAGTTTCTCAGGCCCGCGACAGAAGAGGACGGTCTTACTATACCGATAAATCTCTTTCCAGGACCTGTGGAGGATGTACAATCAAAATCATCGTGGATCACTGCCAGATGGAGTACTGGAATACCATTCATTCGTTCAATAGTATTGACTGAGCGCTTCCCATGTGCAGAGCACTGTACTAAGCGCTTGGAATGAACAAGTCGGCCACAGATAGAGACGGTCCCTGCCCTCCGACGGGCTTCCGGTCTACGGCGGCGGTATTTATTGAGCGCTCGCTATGTGCCGAGCACCGCTCTGAGCGCCGGGGGAGATAGAAGGTGATCGGGTTGTCCCGCGTGGGGCTCACAGTCTTCATCTCCCTTTTACAGCTGAGGTGACTGAGGCACAGAGAAGTGAAGTGACTCGGCCAAGGTCACAGCTGACAAGCGGGGGGGAGCCGGGATTAGAACCCACGTCCTCTGACTTCTAGGCCCGTGCTCTTGCCAGGAGGCCACGCTGCCTTAGTCCGCTACTTCAGTCTTTTGAAGCTTTCCAGTTTCTCTTCAGTGTTGCCTTTGGTGCCGACAGAACTGAGACTAAGTGTCCGTAGATATCTCACACCGAAAGGAAATGCAACATATACAATTCCCCTTGGCCCTAGCCCAAGCTACTAGTCTGAAACTGTGCTCCCCCTAGATGAAAATGTTTTGCGTATTCCGTATTTCCTGAAGATTATCTTCAGAAGCAGCGCGGCTCACTGGGAAGAGCCCGGACTACGGTCGTGGGTTCGAATCCCGGCTCCGCCACTTGGCAGCTGGGTGACCGCGGCGAGTCGCTTCACTTCTCTGTGTCTCCGTTACCTCATCTGGAAAATGGGGGTGTAGACCGTGAGCCCCACGCGGGACCACCTGATTCCCCCGTGTCTCCCCCAGCGCTTAGGACAGTGCTCCGCACATAGCAGGCGCTTAACGAATACCAACATTATCATTATCTGTACAGCAAACATTTTTTTAGAAAGGTCGGTTGGCGAAATACAGCCCAAGCAAAAGTTGGGAAATGGACCATAAGGAGAAAGCAACTTAAACCAAAGCTCAAAATCGACATGTTCAGATACCTCCTTCAAAATTTGAAATTTAGCGTGAATTTCTTCTTCAACATCTCGGATCTTGGTCAGGGCGGCTTCATGTTGAAGGAGCATCTCTTCTTTATTTATTAAAAATTCTTCTTTCTCTCGCAGTTGGAGGGCATACTCTTGCTGGGCTGCTGTTTCGTGCTACATTTAAAAAGACAACGTTGGGGGGGGAAAAAAAAAAGATACAAATTACGGTCAAAATGTTGGCTTCGATAAATACGTTCTTCGGTATGGACGACGGGCAAAGATAGCCCGGGTCACCTCTAGCTCCTTGACCGCTTTCGACTACGTCACCAAGCCGTCACACTGAACGATAAAATGGCGAGTCAAGACGGCCAACAAGGAGGCCCCGGGATAATCCGGCTACCGGCTAATAACGCCCGCAACCTGCGCAGGGTTCGGCCGACCCCTTTCCCCTTGGAAGCAGCGTGGCTCGGTGGAAAGAGCCCGGGCTTCGGAGTCAGAGGTCATGGGTTCGACTCCCGGCTCTGCCACTCGTCAGCTGTGGGACTGCGGGCGAGTCACTTCCCTTCTCTGGGCCTCAGTTCCCTCATCTGGAAAACGGGGATCAACTGTGAGCCTCACGGGGGACCACCTGATGACCCTGTATCTCCCCCAGCGCTTCGAACGGTGCTCTGCCCACAGTAAGCGCTTAACAAATACCAACATCATCATCATTTCCCTCATCCTGCCTCCCGCTTCATATCCGACAGACCGCAATCATCACCGCCAGTGATACTTACTGAGCGCCTACTGTGGGCGGGGACCTGTACTAAGCGCTTGGGAGAGGAGCTGCGTGGCTCGGGAGTCAAAACCCGGCTCTGCCACTTGGCAGCTGTGGGACTTGGGGCGGGTCACTTCACTTTCTCTGGGCCTCGGTTACCCCATCACCGATGAAGACCGCGGGCCCTACGTGGGACAACCCTGCATCCTCCCCAGCGCTCGGAACGGTGCTTTGCACGTAGTAAGCGCTTGGCAAATGCCGTCACTATTAGACATATTCCCTGCCCACGACGAGCTCGCCGCCCGGGGGGGTCTGTGGTATTCATTCATTCATTCTATCGTATTTATCAGGCGCTCACCGGGTGCAGAGCCCTGTACTGAGCGCTTGGGTGCAATGCAACCAGAAAGAGTGACGTTCCCTGTCTGCGACGAGCTCACAGTCTGAGGGGGGGGGGAAGACGGACATCCACACGAATAAACGCTACCCTCCTTACCCTCAGAGCCTCATGAAAGTCACCCCGTTTGCAAGGGGTCTGCCCCGGAAGAAGCCCTCGTTTCTTCTACTCCGTCCGTCCCTGCCGCTTCACCTGAGCACTTGGATCTGAACCCTTCACTCACCCCACCCTCGACCCCCGGCAGCACCTACGTACTCATCCACGATGCATTTTCACGTGTCCGCCAACTCCGCTGTACCCAGCTCCCCCACGTCCTCACTCGCCACACAGTAAGCGCTCAATACAAATGCTGAATGATCACGGTACTTGTTTATAGTAAGAACGTTGGTGTTGGTTAAGCGCTCGCTATGCGCGGAGCACCGTTCTAAGCGCCGGGGTAGACCCGGGGGAGTCAGGTTGTCCCACGTGGGGCTCACCGTCTTGATGCCCATTTTCCAGATGAGGTCACTGAGGCCCAGAGAAGTGAAGTGACTCGCCCACGGTCACCCAGCCGACAAGTGGCCGGGCTGGGATTCGAACCCACGACCTCCGACTCCAAAGCCCGGGCTCTTTCCACTGAGCCACGCTGCTTATGGCATGTGCTAAGCGCTTACTACGTACAGAGCACCGTTCTAAGCGCTGGGGCGGACACAGGGGAATCAGGCTGTCCCATGTGGGGCTCATTTTAATCCCCATTTTTACAGATGAGCCACAGAGAAGTTAAGCCCAAGGTGACGCAGCAGACACGCGGCGGAGCCGGGATTAGAACCCACGACCTCTGACTCCCGAGCCCGGGCTCTTTCCACTGAGCCACGCCGCACTCCCCGACGCGCCGACTCCAACAAATCCACTGTTGCAATTCCCGAGAGACGGAGGTTGATCCGGCTGTCACCAATCCTATCTAACTGGCAAACTGAAGCAGCGGAAGTCAGGGAGAAGCCGCCGAACAGACCAAGAGAGAACAAGCAAGGGGCAGAAAGAATCTGAGAGCGGCCATTTCATTTAACGAATGGACCGAGTCGGTATCTCATCCATTCATTCGACAGTATTTATTGAGCGCTTACTATGGGGGGGCGCCGTACTAAGCGCTTGGAATGGACAAATGGGTAACAGATAGAGACGGTCCCTGCCCTTCGACGGGTTTACGGTCTGATCGGGGGAGACGGGCGGACGAGAACAGTGGCGATAAAGAGAATCGAGGGGATGAACGTCTCATTAAAACAGGAGGGGAGTGACACGCCCGGAGTGTTTCTGCAGGAAGATGAGCCGGGCAGCGCGGAATGAAGAATAGACTGGAGCGGGGAGAGACGGGAGGAAGGGACATCAGAGAGAGAAGGTTGCCACGATAATCCAGTCGGGATATTATGAGAGATTTGTTGAGCCCTGCCCTTTGCTACACAATGCCGCTTTTCACACGGTATATGTTAAGGGCTTACTACGTGGAAAACACATTCTAAGCGCTGAGGTGGAGACAAGTCAGTTAGGTTGGACGCGGTTCCTGTCCCTCTTGGGGCGCACAGACTTGAGTAGAAGGGAGAACAGGAGAACTGAGGCACAGAGAAGTTAGGTGACTTCATAATAACAATGTTGGTATCTGTTAGGCGCTTACTATGTGCAGAGCACCCTTCTAAGCGCTGGGGGAGATACAGGGTCATCGGGTCGTCCCACGTGAGGCTCACGGTCTTCATCCCCATTTTCCAGATGAGGGAACTGAGGCACCGAGAAGTGACTCGCCCACGGTCACACAGCTGACAAGGGGCAGAGCTGGGATTCGAACCCATGACCTCTGACTCCCAAGCCCGGGCTCTTTCCACAAAGCCACGCTGCAAGGTCCCACAACAAGCAATTGGCAGAGCCTAGATTGGAACCCGGTCCTCCGATCAGCAGCCCCGGGCTCTTTCCAGAAGCAGCGTGGCTCAGTGGAAAGAGCACGGGCTTTGGAGTCAGGGCTCATGAGTTCGAATCCCAGCTCTGCCACCTGTCGGCTGTGTGACCGTGGGCGAGTCACTTAACTTCTCTGTGCCTCAGTTCCCTCATCTGGAAAATGGGGATGAAGACCGTGAGCCTCACGTGGGACGACCCGATTCCCGTGTCTACCCCAGCGCTTAGAACGGTGCTCGGCACATAGTAAGCGCTTAACAGATACCAACATTATTATTATTTCCACCAGGCCACGGTGGGCTCTAATCCCGGCTCCGCCACGTGTCAGCTGTGTGACTTCGGGCAAGTCATTTCACTTCTCTGTATCTCAGTTCCCTCATCTCGAAGATGAAGACTGGGAGCCCCACGTGGGACAACCTGATCACCTTGTGTCCCCCCCAGCATTTAGAACGGGGCTTGGCACATAATAAGCGCTTAACAAACGCCATCCCGATCAGACCGTGAGCCCGTCACCGGGCGGGGATCGTCTCTATCTGTTGCCGATTTGTACGTGCCAAGTGCTTAGTACAGTGCTCTGCACGTAGTAAGCGCTCAATAAATACTGCTGAATGAATGAAGGGTTCCGTTGATGGGACACATGCAGAAAGAAGACTCTCGAACATGGGGCAACGACCCAAAGGACGGACAGGAGGAATGTTTTTTAAGGCACGATGAAGCGCAAACTCAAATAATGAGGGAAAGGGACCGTCTATTCGGAAATCACGGCAGCAGTCAGCAGATTAACTAGGGCTGCTTAAATGGATAAAAGCTTCGAGCAGAAAAAAAGTCCATAATACTAATAACAATGGTGGCATTTGTTAAGCGCTTACTAGGTGCAAAGCACTGTTCTAAGCGCTGGGGGGATACGAGGTGATCTGGTCGTCCCACGTGGGGCTCACGGTTTTTAATCCCCGTTTTCCAGATGAGGTCACTGAGGCCCAGAGAAGTGAAGTGACTTGCCCACAGCCACACAGCTGGCAAGCGGCGGAGCCGGGATTAGAACCCCTGACCTCTGACTCCCAAGCCCGGGCTCCTTCCGCTGAGCCACGCTGCTTAACAAGACCAAATACTGACAGCGGTTTGAGACACAGGCTGGATGATCCTACAGAAACACAATGCCATTTACTCATTCAGTAGTATTTATTGAGCGCTTACTATGTGCAGAACCCTGTACTAAGCGCTTGGAAGGTACAAATGGGTAACAGATAGAGACGGTCCCTGCCCTATGACGGGCTTACGGTCTAATCGGGGGAGACGGACGGAGGAGGACAATAGCAATAAATAGACTCTGCTTGCTTTCCTTCCTATCCCCACATACTCACGGGTTGCTTTCACCATTAACACTAATACCACTAATAATAACAGCTGTTCTTATTATGGCATCTGTTAAGTGCTTACTACATGCAAGGGACTGTACTAAGCGCTGCGGTGAAAAGAAGAAAATCGGGCTCACGTGCCCGGGCGGGGGGCTCGCGGTCTTAATTCTCATTTGCCAGACGAGGTCACCGAGGCACACAAAAGTGAAGTCACTCGTCCAAGCTACCGACAGGTGGTAGAGCCAGGATTGGAACCCGGGACCTTCTAACTCCCAGATCCATGCTCCATCCACTAGGCCAGCTGCGGCATGGGAGTCGGAGGTCATGGGCTCGAATCCAGGCTCTGCCACTTGGCAGCTGTGTGACTGTGGGCGAGTCACTTCACTTCTCCGGGCCTCATCTGTAATATGGGGATTAACCGTGAGCCTCACGTGGGACAACCCGATTCCCCTGTATCTCCCCCAGCCCTTAGAACAGGGCTCTGCACATAGTAAGCGCTTAACAAATACCAACATTATCATCATTACCCAGAAGACAACTATTTAGCTGCGATTTTTCCTTCGTCCTCCTTCCTTCTGCCCGAAACAGGCCCAGGGCATAGTCCTTTCGAGTTCTCCCCTTCCCGCGCTTTCCCCAGCCGTTCAAATTTGAACGCCCGGCGCCACGGTAGGAAGGGAGACTTGATGCCGTGGATTCTCTTTCAACTGGGACGGCGGCTCCTACCTGCAGCTTCTGATGTATCAGCAGTAACTCATCATAAATCTCACTGACGTAGGGCGGCAATGAGCTCCTCTTATTTGCTGTTTTCGAGGCCGGCCGGCGGGCGTGCTTCAGTGGGGATTCGCCTGGGTTGCCGTCATCGTCGCTACAGGTCACTGGGTCGGCAGCCAAACTAGACGGCAAGGTGACATCTGGGGGGGGCAAATAGCATAAAAAAAAAAACCCACGTTACCACCCGTTTGCTTTATTCCTACATGGAAGAAGTAAGGCACGTCTGCACCGTTAAAATAATATTAAACCACGTGTCTCAATCTGATGACGGTTTTAAAGCCTCCCGCAGATGAATAAAGCTACAATGGATGTCTTTCTTCAAAGCCATTTTCATCACCAACATTATTAAGTGCCTATTTGGGTGTGGGGCCATTCTATATGTTCCATAAAGTTAAATTCAACAGATAATAATCATAATAATGTTGGTATCTGTTAAGCGCTTACTATGTGCAGAGCACCGTTCTAAGCGCTGGGGGAGATGCAGGGTCATCGGGTTGTCTCACGTGGGGCTCACAGTTCATCCCCATTTTACAGATGAGGGAACTGATCCGATCCCCCGTCTCTAAGAGTCTGTCTGTTTTTTTTAAGGCTCCTGCTACGTGTCAAGCATTGTTCTAAGCACTGCTTAAACTACACTGCCACAAAAATCACAATTTTTTTCACTATTTTGGAAAACAGTTCAACATCTCCAAATGACCACACTCGGAAGGAGCATGCCCTGCGGAGAGAGGCCGGGCCTGGGAGTCCCAAGGACCCGGATTCTAATCTCGACTCCGCCGCCTGTCTACTGCGTGACCTCGGGCAAGTCACTTCACTTCTCCATGCCTCAGTTTCCTCATCTGTAAAATGGGGATTAAGACCGTGATCCCCACGTGGGCCAGGGACTGTGCCCAGTGCCTAGTAAGGTGTCTGCAACTTTGTAAGCGCTTAACAAATCCCCGATTAGACCGTAAGCCCGTCAAACGGCAGGGACCGTCTCCATCTGTTGCCGACTTGTTCATTCCAAGCGCTTAGTACAGTGCTCTGCACATAGTAAGTGCTCAATAAATACTATTGAATGAATGAAATGCCATAAAAAAAGGTAAAAGCTGGTAAACCGCAGCAGGTGTTATCCGCATCACAGAGTACGGAGTTTTCGGCAGACAAAAACGCCTCGTCTTTCGCCTGAAAATGCATTATCGAAACTGCCGACTGTGAGAAGAGCACTGACGTCTAGCGGAGTCCGTGAGGACTTGGAATCCTGTCTCGGCTCTTCACCGACCCGCCGGGTGGGAAACACTGAGCACATCCCTGAATCCCGCTGGGCCTCGATTTCTTCATTTAATAATAATAATAATAATGCTGGTATTTGTTAAACGCTTACCGTGTACAGAGCACTGTTCTAAGCGCTGGGGGAGATACAGGGTCATCAGGTGGTCCCACGTGAGGCTCACAGTCTTCATCCCCATTTTACAGATGAGGGAACTGAGGCACAGAGAAGTGAAGTGACTTGCCTACAGTCACACAGCTGACAAGCGGCGGAGCCGGCATTAGAACCCATGACCTCTGACTCCCAAGCCCGGGCTCTTGCCGCTGAGCCACGCAAAGGGAAGATCACAGGCTCATTCCTTCTCTACCTCACAGTGATGTCGGTGTGGGCAAAAAAGAGAAGCCGGGTGCAAATTCGCTCTGGGAAATCAAAGCACCGAACGGATAAGAGGGTTGTGTCGAGGAGCAGCGTGATCTAGAGGAAAGAGCCCAGGCCTGGGAGTCAGAGGACCTGGATTCTAATCCCAGCCCTGCCACTTGCCTGCGGTGTGACCTTGGTCAAGTCACTTTGCTTCTCTGTTCCTCATCTGTAAAATGGGGATTAAGACGGTGAGCCCTATGTGAACCAGGGACCGTGTCCAACCCGCTTAGCTTGCATATAATAACGTTAGTATTCGTTAAGCGCTTTCTATGTGCCGAGCACTGTTCTAAGCGCCGGGGTGGACACTGGGTAAATCAGACTGTCCCACGTGGGGCTCACATTTTTTAATCCCCATGTTTACAGATGAGGCAACCGAGGCACCCAAGTCGGACAGCTGACAGGTGGCGGAGCCGAGATCAGAACCCGTGACCTTTGACTCCTAAGCCCGTGCTCCTTCCACTGAGCCTATTTAGCTGCCACTGTTTTTACGAGACGTTCTCCCCCTCGACTCTATTTATCGCCATCGTTCTCCTCCGCCCGTCTCCCCCGATCAGACCGTGAGCCCGTCGAACGGCAGGGACCGTCTCTATCTGCTGCCGACTTGTTCGTCCCAAGCGCTCAGTACGGTGCTCTGCACACAGTAAGCGCTCAATAAATACTACTGAATGAATGAATGAGCCACGCCGCTTCTTTATTACCCCAGCGCTTAGTACAGCGCCTGGCGCATAGTAAGCGCTTAACAGAAACCACTGACGGGGGCACAATTACCAACTTTTCACAACGTGAAAAACCCAAGATCTCAGCTGGCCCTTTTGGGGCTCTTTTCCCACCAGTCGACAACTCTCTTAATCACCCCGTCCCCCGTCCCGGCTCCGAGCAATTAACTCTCTTGTCCTCCTTTCTCTCCTACCCCCGGGGAGGCCGATTACAATTCGGATTAGGAGGCGAAGTCGGGCCAGTTCCCCTGCCTATCACGCTGTGCGAGAAGACCAGCGGAAGCCGCATCAGTCTCTGCCTGCAAAGTGAAACAGATTATCAGGATGAACATATATTTCCGCTTACCTGCTTCTGCGTGTGCGCCTGTGTTCTGCATAAGACTGCCTCTCCGATCAGCCTCGATTAACTCTTCCTCCGTCTCCAAGGGGTTTATTTCAGAGAGGGCATCCAATCCACCTCGGAGGCTTTGACAACGAAAGATTCAGACACGGGACTGTCCGGTTGTTTCCAATAACAGTATTATAAAGTCAAACATAAACAGGCACATAATCCGCTCACATGGACGGTTCTTGAATTTCTCACGGTGCCTGTCGATTGCTCTTCCAAGCGGTCGGTAGAGTGCTCGGCACATAGTAAGTGCTCCATAAGTAACATTCAATAGTATTTATTGAGCGCTTACTATGTGCAGAGCACTGTACTAAGCGCTTGGGATGAACAAGTCGGCAACAGATAGAGACGGTCCCTGCCGTTTGACGGGCTTACGGTCTAATCGGGGAACACTGTATCAGTGACACTGATTGACGCAGCGGAGAACGCTTTCTCTTTCTTTCCAGAAGAATCAAACCTGACTTTATTACTTTCTCGCTTTCCAGTTGGGTTTTTTTTATGGTGTCTGTTAAGCATTTACATTGACACTGTACTAAGCGCTGGGGTAGATACAAGTAATCAGGGTGGACACAGACCTTGTCCCACATGGGGCTCACAGCCTGAATCCCCATTTTCCAGATGAGGTAACTGAGGCCCAGAGAGGTGAAGTGACTTGCCCGAGATCACACAGCAGACGAGGGGCGGGGCCGGGACCGGAGCCCAGGTCCTTCGGTCTCCCCGGCCTGGGCTCTATCCGCTAAACCACGCCGCTTCTGAACCTTGAGGGGACCCCACAGTGACAGGCAGGGGAGGGTTTGTGAAAGAGACTGAGAAGGGATGGTCCGAGAGACAGAAGAGAACCAGGACAGGACAGTACCAGCGACGCCAAGGTTTACAGTGCTTCACAAAAATCGATCTGTGAAGAATATCCATTCCTAGGGTAGACACGATCTTAATGCTGCCAAAGTAAGGTCTCGGGAAAATCTTCGACACCGAAGCCTTTTTCTCTGTGGCGGAGACCATGAAATAAGGAGCGGGGAGGGCAGGACTACGGACGTAAGACCTTCCCCAGCCCTCTGTCTCTTCTTTAGCAGATTAAAAGAATTCAATTCCTGGGAACGGGGGTTGACTCTGTGCCTAACGATAAGAGTTCAGAATCACTCCCTCACAGAAACTGGTCTTAAAGCTACTTGCTCGATAATGTGAACATGCTACCTCACCCTGGATATACCGTGAGCCCGTCAAAGGGCAGGGACCGTCTCTATCTGTTACCGATTTGTACCTTCCAAGCGCTTAGTACAGTGCTCTGCACACAGTAAGCGCTCAATAAAGACTATTGAATGAATGAATATAACGATGATGATAAAGTTTCGAGTGAAATACACTTCCAAAGGGGATTCCGAAATACGCTAGGTAAGATCACACTGGCCGAGTGCCAGTGAACCAGTACGGGTTAGTGGACAGGGCACGGGCCTGGGAGTCAGAAGGACCTGGGTTCTAATCCCCGGCTCCGCCACGTGTCTGCTGTGCGACCTCGGACGAGTCGCTTCTCTGCTCTGGGCCTCAGTTCCCTCATCTGTAAAATGGGGGTGAAGAGCGTGAGCCCCACGCGGGACAGAGAACGCGTCCGACCTGATTAGCTCGTACCTACCCCGGCGCTCAGAACAGCGCTTGGCAAATATTAAGTGCTTCACACGTACCATTATTATTATTTAAAAAGAAACTAAAACCGTGCTCTTACCGATTCAGATGAGTGTGCAAGTCATAATGGGATTTTCTATAATGTTTTCTTGAACCGTGGGAACATTCTGATGGTGAATTGACTGTCAAGGATGCAAGTGGATCATCTGATGAGTCAGAACTATCTACAAAACAAAACCAAGTAAAAACCATCTGATGGGACACACGTCGGGCCACGAGAGCTTGCTCATTTTTCATTTCAACGTTATTTGGAATTGATTTTTTTCCACTTGTTTCTACTTAGATCTCCTCTGCCACTCAACCGGCGTGCATACAGTTTAATTCTCACCCCCGGCTAAGCTGAGACGGAAAAGCAAAGTATTATCACTATTAATAATGATAATGACTGTCTCTATCTGTTGCCGATTTGTCCATTCCAAGCGCTTAGTACAGTGCTCTGCACATAGTAAGCGCTCAATAAATACTATTGAATGAATGATGACAAATTATCGTGGTCTCCTTTCCCCACCCGATTCCCCCTCCCTTCTCCATCACTTCTAAGCTCGGGACCGTACCCCTTAAACTCTTTGCTACCGTCCCCACCCCAAGCCCCACAGCACTCATGTCCCCATCCTTACTCCGCCATCTCCCCTGTCATTTGTTTTTAACGTCCGTCTCCTCCTCCACGTTAATACAGCCACTCATCCTGCCCTGCTTGGATTACCGCATCAGCCTCCTCGCTGACCTCCCGGCCTCCTCTCCCAAACTCCGGTCCGTACCTCCCTCTGCTGCCCGGATCATTTTTCTACAGAAACGTTCGGGACACGTTTCCCCACTCTTCAAAAACCTCCGGCGGTTGCCCATCCACTTCCGCATCGAACAGAAACTCCTGATCATTGGCTCCAAAGTCCTCCATCCCCTCGCCCCCTCCTACCTCACCTCCCTGATCTCCTACTTCAACTCAGCCCGCACGCTTGGCTCCTCCAACGCTCACCTTCTCACTGGGCCTCGATCTCGTCTGTCTCGCCGCCGACCCCCGGCCCCCGTCCTGCCTCTGGCCTGGAACGCCCTTCCCTCCTCAAATCTGACACACAATCACTCTCCCCTCTTCAAAATCCTACAGAAGCCTCATCTCCGCCAAGAGGCCTCTCCTAAGCCACCTTTTCCTCTTCCCCCACTCCCTTCTGCACTGCCCTGATTCCCTCCCTTTGTGCTTCCCCCATCCCTGCCCCACGGCACTTTTGTGCATATCTTTCATTGATTTATATTGATGTCTGTCTCTCCCCACCTCTAGTGCTCATTGTGGGCGGGGAGTATGTCTATTGCTTTATTGTACTCTCCCAAGCGCTTAGTTCATGCTCTGCACATATTAAGCGCTCAATAAATACAATCGAATGACTGAATAAGAAATCTCAAAATGATTATTATGAATAGGCCCAAAAGAACTTTAATATCAATTCATTCAATAGTATTTATTGAGTGCTTACTAGGTGCACAGCACTGTACTAAGCACTTGGAATGTACAAATTCATTCATTCCTTAGTATTTACTGAGCGCTTACTAGGTGCAGAGCACTGGACTAAGCGCTTGGAATGGACAATTCGGCAACAGAGAGAGACAGTCCCTGCCCACCGACGGACTTACGGTCTAATCGGGATGGCATTTGGTAAGCGCTTACTAGGTGCCAAACACTGTTCTAAGTGCTGGGGGGAATACAAGGTAATCAGGTTGTCCCACGCGGGTCTCACAGTCCCATTCATTCATTCATTCATTCATTCAATAGCATTTATTGAGCGCTTACTGTGTGCAGAGCACTGTACTAAGCGCTTGGAAGGTACAAATCGGTAACAGATAGAGACAGTCCTTGCCCTTTGACGGGCTAACGGTCTAATCGGGGGAGACGGACAGACAAGGACAAGGGCAATAAATAGAATCGAGGGGAAGAACATCTCATTAAAACAGTAGCAAATAAATAGAATCGAGGCGATGTACGGCTCATTAACAAAATAAATAGGGTAATGAAAATATTTACAGTTGAGCGGACGAGTACGGTGCTGAGGGGATGGGAAAGGAGAGGGGGAGGAGCAGAGGGAAAACAAGTTTCCATTTACCTAATGTTTTCCCGCCACGCCTATATCTTTCAAGTACCTAATAAATACCAAAACACGCGATATGTTTATCTTACCCGGATAGGTTAGAGATCTTCTACTTTTAAATCTCGTCCGTACAGCTTTCGAACCTGCAGTCTAAAGGGAACCATCGACAGTTAACCGTTTACAAGGGGAAACGGGTTTGTAAAATACGAGAATCCTCCAAGCAACCCTCCTATGTTTTATGTCATATGTTTATTATATGAGCACTGTGTAGCAGGTTCTTATTTAATAATAATAATGTTGGTATTAGTTAAGTGCTTACTATGTGCAGAGGACCGTTCTAAGCGCTGGGGGAGATACAGGGTCATCGGGTTGTCCCACGTGAGGCTGTCTTAATCTCCATTTTACAGATGAGGGCCAGACAAGCGAAGTGACTTGCCCACAGTCACCCAGCTGACGAGCGTCAGAGCCAGGATTCGGAACCCATGACCTCTGACTCCCAAGCCCGGGCTCCTTCCACTGAGCCACGCTGCTTACTTTATATACACTCAGATGCTGAAACATTTTGAACTCTCTATATACACTCATTCAATAGTATTTATTGAGCACTCACTGTGTGCAGAGCACTGTACTAAGCGCTTGGAATGGACAATTCGGCAGCAGTTATTAAGGCCATTTCACCTCTCTGAGTTCCCTCATCTGTATAACGGGCATTAAGACTGGGAGCCCCACGTGGGACAACCTGATCACCTTGTATCCTCCCCAGTGCTTAGAACAGTGCTTGGCACACAGAAGGCGCTTAACAAATATCATTATTCTTCAACAGTTATTACTCAACAATTCGGCAATATACCTTTATATATAGGTAAATATGCGTATATATTTATATAAATCTATTTATATATAAATAAACATTTATATATATATAAATCTATATAGATATAAATATATTTACATATTATATATAATATATAATATATTTATATCTATTTATATTTGTATTTATATATACATATATACATTCATTCATTCAATAGTATCTATTGAGCGCTTACTATGTGCAGAGCACTGTACTAAGCGCTTGGAATGAACAAGTCGGCAACAGATAGAGACGGTCCCTATACATATATACATATACATATACATATATTATATATATATACATAAATAGCCCTTTCCACTCAAACACATGCCCGGCTGTGAAATTCCCCAGCGAGTACTAATCCAGCCTCTGCACTTGTCCGCTGTGGGCTCTTGAGCAAGTCACTTCACTTGCCTGGGCCTCGGTTACCTCGTTTGTAAAACGGGGGTTAAGACCGTGAGATTCATTTCATTCATTCATTCCGTAGTATTTATTGAGCGCTTACTATGTGCAGAGCACTGTCCTAAGCGCTTGGAACGTGCAATTCGGCAACAGATCGAGACAATCCCTGCCCAGTGACGGGCTCGCACCGTGTCCAACCCAAGCTCGTCCCTCTCCCAGAGCTCAGCGTAGCACCCGGGACAAGTCGTAGGCTCTTAACAGATAGTCGGTCAGTGGTATTTACTGAGCGCTTACTGTGTGCACAACACTGAACCAATAACGGTGGCTTCTGTTAAGCGCTTACTACGTGCCAGGCACCGCTGGGGCGGACACGAGATAATCGAGTCGGATACGGTCCCCGCCCGACGTGGGCCTCCCGGGCTCAATCCCCATTTTCCAGATGAGGGAACCGGGGCCCGGAGAAGTGACGCGACCTGCCCGAGGTCCCACAGCAAACGATGGAGCCGGGATTAGAACCCACGACCTCCTGACTCTTATCCACTCCACCACGCTGCTGCTCCTGCGCGTTTGGGAGCGTTGGCTAGAACGAGAGACGGCCGCGATCCCTGCCCGCGACGTAAACACCCAAGTGATTCTTTAGTAAGTTCGTCGTGGGCGGGGAACGTCACCGTTTATTTTTGTACCCTACTTTCCCTAGCGCTCAGTACGGCGCTCTGCACACAGTAAGCGCTCGATAAATACGACCGGACAAGGGAAACCGGGTAGGGAGGTAAGAGTGGAGAGTCCCCACGCAAATGGGTCGCGCGGCTGGAGTCGAGGGAACCGTCCATTCATTCGACCGTATTTATCGAGCCCTTACTCTGCGCAGGACGCTGTGCTAAGCGCTCGGAGAGCACAATTCGGCAACAGAGACGATCCCTACCGCACAAGCAGTTCACAGCCTAGAAGGACCAGAGATGGAGAAGGGTGAGGCAGGGGTCGGTGAGGAGGAAGAGGAGCTGCCGTCCATCCCGTCAACTGTATTTATTGAGCACTGACTGTGTGCAGAGCACTGTACTAGGCGCTTGGGAGAGTACGATACAACACTGTAACAGACACATTCCTGCCCACAACGAGCTCACGGTCTCCGGGGGGGGAGAGTGCAGGGAATGTGCCCCATGTGGGACAACCTCATTACCGTGTAATAGTAATAATAACGAAGGCATTTGTTAAGCGCTCATTACGAGCCGAGCACCGTTCTAAGCGCCGGATGGTATTTGTTAAGCGCTCACTACGCGCCGAGCACCGTTCTAAGCGCCGGATGGTATTTGTTAAGCGCTCACTACGCGCCGAGCACCGTTCTAAGCGCCGGATGGTATTTGTTAAGCGCTCACTACGCGCCGAGCACCGTTCTAAGCGCCGGATGGTATTTGTTAAGCGCTCACTACGCGCCGAGCACCGTTCTAAGCGCCGGATGGTATTTGTTAAGCGCTTACTACGCGCCGAGCACCGTTCTAAGCGCCGGATGGTATTTGTTAAGCGCTTACTGTGCGCCGAGCACCGTTCTAAGCGCCGGATGGTAGTTGTTAAATGTTCACTCTGTGCCAAGCACTGTTCTAAGTGCTGGGGGGGGGTACAAGGTGATCAGGTTTCCCAGGCTTCATCCCCATTTTCCAGATGAGGTAACTACGGCCCAGGGAAGTGAAGTGACTTGCCCAAAGTCACACAGCGTGGCTTAGTGGAAAGAAAATGGGCTTGGGAGTCAGAGGTCATGCGTTCAAATCCCGTCTCTGCCACTTGTCAGCTGTGTGACTGCGGGCAGGTCACCTCACTTCTCTGGGCCTCACTTACCTCATCTGTAAAATGGGGATTAAGACTGTGTTGGGCCAACCTGATGACCCTGTATCTACCCAGTGCTTAGAACAGTGCTCTGCACATAGTAAGTGCTTAACAAACACCAACATTATTAAGCAGCGGAGGCGGAATTAGAACCCACAACCTCTGACTCCCAAGCCCGGGGTCTTGCCACTAAGCCATGCGCTTGGCAAATAGTAAGCGCTTAAGAAATACCACCACCATCATAATAATAATAAAGGCATTTGTTAAGTGCTTACTATCTATGTGCCCGGCACTGTTCTAAGCGCTGGGTGGGGTGGAGTGAGCGGTACGAGGTGGTCAGGTTGTCCCACATGGGGCTCACAGTCTAGAGAAGCAGCGTGGCTCGGTGGAAAGAGCCCGGGCTTGGGAGTCAGAGGTCATGGGTTCGAATCCCGGCTCTGCCACTTGTCAGCTGGGTGACTGCGGGCGAGGCACTTCACTGGGCCTCGGTTCCCTCATCTGCAAAATGGGGATGAAGACTGTGAGCCTCACGTGGGACAACCTGATGACCCTGTATTGGCTCAGTGGAAACAGCCTGGGCTTCGGAGTCAGAGGTCATGAGTTCACCTCCCGGCTCTGCCACTTGGCAGCTGTGTGACTGTGGGCGAGTCACTTCACTTCTCTGTGCCTCAGTTACCTCATCTGGAAAATGGGAATTAACCGTGAGCCCCACGTGGGACGACCTGATGACCCTGTATCTCCCCCAGCGCTTAGAACAGTGCTCTGCGCATAGTAAGCGCCTAACGAATACCAACATTATTATTCATCCAGTAGTATTTCTTGAGCGCTTACTAGAGCGCTGTACAGCGCAGAGCACTGTACTGAGCGCTTGGAATGTACAATTCGGCAACAGAGAGAGACGATCCCTGCCCAATGACGGGCTCACGGTCTAATTGGGAGAGACAGACGGCAAAACGGAACAAAACAATTCTATTAATGATGTGTCTACGATTCTATTTATCTATTTTGATGCTACTGATGCTACTTGTTTTGTTTTGCCGTCTGTCTCCCCCGATTAGACTGTGAGCCCAGCATCATCATCATCTCTACCTGTTGCCGAATTGTACATTCCAAGCGCTTAGTACAGTGCTCCGCATAGAGTAAGCGCTCAATAAATACCAACATTATTATTATGGGTGGCAGAGGCGAGATTAGAACCCATGACCTCCGACGCCCAAATCCGGCCACTGGGCCGCGCTGCTTCCCTGCTCCCATGAGGCTCTGGGGGGCGGGGAGGGGGCTGATGATAATCATAATAATGTTGGTATTTGTTAATGGCTATGACTGAATGAATAATAATAATAATAATGACGGTATTTGTTAATGAATATGACTGAATAATAATCATAATGGTGGTATTTAATGAATATAACTGAATGATCACAATTATGGTATTTAATGAATGACTGAATGAATAATAATAATCATAATGCTGGCATTTGTTAATGAATACAGCTGAATGATGATAATCGTAATGTAATACGATAATGACGGTGCTTGTTAACGAATATGACTGAATAATAATCATCATAATGCTGGCATTTGTTAATGAATATGGCTGAATGAATAATAATAATCATAATGTTGCTATTTGTTAATGAATATGACTGAATGAATAATACTCATCATAATGTTGGTATTTGTTAATGAATATGGCTGAATGAATAATAATGATGACGGTATTTGTTAATGAATATGACTGAATAATAATCATCATAATGGTGGTATTTGTTAATGAATATGGCTGAATGAATAATAATAATAACAATGACGGTATTTGTTAATGAATATGACTGAATAGTAATAATGATGGTGTTTGTTAATGAATATGACTGACTGAATAAGAATAATCATAATGGTGGCATTAGTTAATGAATATGACTGAATGAATAAGAATCATCATAATGGTGGTATTTATTAATGAATATGGTTGAATAATAATGATGGTGTTTGTTAATGAATATGACTGACTGAATAAGAATAATCATAATGGTGGCATTAGTTAATGAATATGGCTGAATGAATAATAATAATAATGATGGTATTTGTTATAATGAATATGACTGAATGAATAATCATCATAATGTTGGTATTTGTTAATGAATATGGCTGAATGAATAATAATAATAATACTGACGGTATTTGTTAATGAATATGACTGAATGAATAAGAATCATCATAATGGTGGTATCTGTTAATGAATATGGTTGAATAATAATGATGGTGTTTGTTAATGAATATGACTGAATGAATAATAATCATAATGATGGTATTTTTAGTGAATATGACTGAATAATAATGATGATGATGGTGTTTGTTAATGAATATGACTGAATAATAATCATAACGATGGTATTTTTTAGTGAATATGACTGAATAATAATAATGATGATGGTGTTTGTTAATGAATATGACTGAATGACTAATAATCATAATGATGGCATTTTTTAGTGAATATGACTGAATAATAATAACAATAGTATTTGCTAATGAATATGATTGAATGAATAACAATAATAATAATGATGTTGGTATTTGTTAAGCGCTTTCTATGTGCAGAGCACTGTTCTAAGCGTTGGGGGAGACACAGGGTGATCAGGTTGTCCCACGTGGGGCTCACAGTTAATCCCCATTTTGCAGATGAGGGAACTGAGGCCCAGTGAAGTGACTTACCCAAAGTCAGACGGCTGACCAGCGGCGGAGGCGGGATTCGAACCCACGACCTGTGACTGCCGAGCGCCGCCGCCGCCCTCAGAGTCCCGTCCGTTCGCACCTGGGCCGCGCCTCCGGGCCGCTCCGCCTCCCGGGACGGGCTCCGCTCCGGACCCGACAACATGGCGGCCGCCGCCATCGTCGTCTCCACAGCCGCCGCCGCCCGCCGGAAGTGCGTCACGCCCCGCGCTCCCTCCTCTGATTGGCCGAGACGGGGCGGGGGGCGGGGCTCGGCCTCTCGGCGCCTCATCGGCGCGCTCGTCTCTCATTGGACGGAGGGGCCGCGGGGGGGCGGGGCCTCCCGCCAGCCTGCCTGCCGTCACTCATTCCTCCTATTTCATGAGGACCGGGCTATTTATTGGCCCCTTATTCTTCGTTCATTCATTCCACAGTACTTATTGAGCCCTTACTGTTCATTCATTCATTCCATAGTATTTCTTGAGTCCTTATTCATTCATTGCATAGTATTTATTGAGCTCTTACTATTAATAATAATAATAATAATGTTGGTATTTGTTAAGCGCTTACTATGTGCCGAGCACTGTTCTAAGCACTGGGGTAAACACAGGGGAATCAGGTTGTCCCACGCGGGGCTCACAGTCTTAATCCCCATTTTACAGATGAGGGAACTGAGGCACAGAGAAGTTAAGTGACTTGCCCACAGTCACACAGCTGACAAGTGGCAGATCCGGGATTCGAACTCATGAGCCCTGACTCCAAAGCCCGTGCTCTTTCCACTGCGCCATTAGTATCTCTTGAGCCCTTACTATTCATTCATTCGTTCCATAGTATTTCTTGAGCCCTTATTCATTCATTCCATAGTATTTATTGAGCTCTTACTATTCATTCATTAGTATTTCTTGAGCCCTTACTATTCATTCATTCGTTCCATAGTATTTATTGAGCTCTTACTATTCATTCATTCGTTCCACAGCATTTCTTGAGTCCTTACTATTCATTCATTCGTTCCACGGTATTTCTTGAGCCCTTACTATTCATTCGTTCGTTCCACGGTATTTCTTGAGCCCTTACTAGTCATTCATTCGTTCCACGGTATTTCTTGAGCCCTTACTAGTCATTCATTCGTTCCATAGTATTTCTTGAGCCCTTATTGTTCATTCATTCATTCCATAGTATTTATCGAGTCCTTATTCATTCATTCCATAGCATTTATTGAGCTCTTACTATTAATTCATTAGTATTTTTTGAGCCCTTACTATTCATTCATTCATTCCATTGTATTTCTTGAGCCCTTACTATTCATTCATTCGTTCCATAGTATTTATTGAGCTCTTACTATTCATTCATTAGTATTTCTTGAGCGCTTACTAGTCATTCATTCATTCATTCCATAGTATTTCTTGAGCCCTTACTAGTCATTCATTCATTCCATAGTATTTATTGAGCTCTTACTATTCATTCATTAGTATCTCTTGAGTGCTTACTAGTCATTCATTCCATAGTATTTATTGAGCTCTTACTATTCATTCATTAGTATTTCTTGAGCGCTTACTAGTCACTCATTCATTCCATAGTATTTATTGAGCTCTTTCTACTCATTCATTCCATAGTATTTATTGAGCCCTTACTATTCATTCATTCCATAGTATTTATTGACCCCTTACTATTCATTCATTCATTCCATAGTATTTATTGAGCTCTTACTATTCATTCATTCATTCAATAGTATTTATTGAGCACTTATTCATTCATTCAATGGTATTTATTGAGCACTTATTCATTCAATAGTATTTATTGAGCACTTATTCATTCGATAGTATTTATTGAGTGCTTACTAGTCATTCAGTCAGTCAGACTGAGCACTTACTGTCTTCCAAGAACTCTACTAAGCATTTGGTAAGCCCATCGATGGGCAGGGATTGTCTCTATCTGTTGCCGAATTGCACATTCCAAGCGTTTGGTACAGTGCCCTGCACATAGTAAGTGCTCAATAAATACTATCGAATGAATGAATGATTGGACAATCGGGCAACAGATAGAGACCATCCCTGCTCAATGACTGGCTCGCGGTCTAAACGGGGGAGACAGACGGCAGAGCAAAACAGAACAAAACAAAAACAACATTATCATGATAAATAGAATCAAGGGGATGGACACCTCATTAACAAAATAAATAGGGTAATGAAGATATATACAAATGAGCACAGTGCTGAGGGGAAGGGAAAGGGGAGGGGAGGAGCAGAGGGAAAGGGGGGAAAAGAGAGCTTAGCTGAGGAAAGGTGAAGGGGGGCAGAGAGGGAGCAGAGGGAAAAGGGGAAGCTCAGTCTGGGAAGGCCTCTTGGAGGAGGTGAGCTCTCAGGAGGGCTCGGAAGAGGGGAAGAGAGTTAGTTTGGCGGAGGTGAGGAGGGAGGGTGTTCCGGGACCGCGGGAGGACGTGGCCCGGGAGGTCATTCATTCATTCATTCAATAGTATTTATTGAGCGCTTACTATGTGCAGAGCACTGTACTAAGCGATTGGAATGAACAAGTCGGCAACAGATAGAGACGGTCCCTGCCGTCTGACGGGCTCACGGTCTAATCGGGGGAGACGGACAGACGAGAACGATGGCGATAAATAGAGTCGAGGGGAAGAACATCTCGTAAAAACCGATGGCAACTAAATAGAATCGAGGCGATGTACAATTCATTAACAAAATAAATAGGGTGATGGAAATATATACAGTTGAGCGGACGAGTACAGTGCTGAGGGGAGGGGAAGGGAGAGGGGGAGGAGCGGAGGGAAAGGGGGAAAAGAGGGTTTAGCTGTGGATGGTAGAGGGAGTAGAGGGAGAAGGGAGCTCAGTCTGGGAAGGCCTCTTGGAGAAGGTGAGTTTTAAGGAGGGTTTTGAAGAGGGGAAGAGAATCAGTTTGGCGGAGGTGAGGGGGGAGGGCGTTCCGGGACCGCGGGAGGACGCGGCCCGGGGGTCGACGGCGGGACGGGCGAGACCGGGGGACGGCGAGGAGGCGGGCGGCGGAGGAGCGGAGCGTGCGGGGTGGGTGGTGGAAGAGAGAAGGGAGGAGAGGTAGGAAGGGGCAAGGTGAGGGAGAGCCTCGAAGCCTAGAGTGAGGAGTTTTTGTTTGGAGCGGAGGTCGATGGGCAACCCCTGGAGTTGTTTAAGAAGGGGAGTGACACGCCCAGAACGTTTCTGCGGGAAGATGAGCCGGGCGGCGGAGTGAAGAATAGACCGGAGCGGGGCGAGAGAGGAGGAAGGGAGGTCAGAGAGAAGGCCGACACGGTAGTCTAGCCGGGATATAACGAGAGCCCATAGCAGTAAGGTAGCCATTTGGGTGGAGAGGAAAGGGCGGATCTCGGCGATATCGTAGAGGTGAGACCGGCAGGTCTTGGTAACGGATAGGACGCGTGGGGTGAACGAGAGAGACGAGTCAAAGATGACACCGAGATCGCGGGCCCGAGAGACGGGAAGGACGGTCGTGCCATCCACGGTGATAGGGAAGTCCGGGAGAGGACCGGGTTCGGGAGGGAAGACGAGGAGCTCAGTTCTGCTCATGTTGAGTTTTAGGCGGGGGGCCGACATCCAGGCGGAGACGTCCCGGTGGCGGGAGGATATGCGGGCCCGAAGGGAGGGGGAGAGGACGGGGGCGGAGATGTAGATCTGCGTGTCATCTGCGTAGAGATGGTAGTCGAAGCCGTGAGAGCGGATGAGTTCACCGAGGGAGTGAGTGTAGATGGAGAACGGAAGAGAGCCAAAACTGACCCTCGAGGAACTCCGACAGTTAAAGGATGGGAGGGGGAGGAGGCGCCGGCGAAGGAGACCGAGAATGACCGGCCGGAGAGGCGAGAGGAGAACCGGGAGAGGACGGAGTCCGTGAAGCCGAGGTGAGATAAGGTATGGAGGAGGAGGGGATGGTCGACGGTGTCAGAGGCAGCAGAGAGGTCAAGGAGGATCAGAATGGAGTAGGAGCCATCGGATCTGGCAAGAAGGAGGTCACGGGTGACCTTAGAGAGAGCGGTCTCGGTAGAGCGGAGGGGACGGAAGCCAGATCGGAGGGGGTCCGGGAGAGAATGGGAGTTAAGGAATTCTAAGCATCGATCGTAGACGACTCGTTCTAGGATTTTGGAAAGGAAGGGTAGTAGGGAGATGGCCAGATCACTGGGGGTCGATGGGATAGGCGAGGACGGGGGCCGGCGAGGAGGCGGGCGGCGGAGGAGCGGAGCGTGCGGGGTGGGCGGCGGAAAGAGAGAAGGGAGGAGAGGTAGGAGGGGGCGAGGGGACGGAGAGCCTCGAAGCCTAGAGTGAGGAGTTTTTGTTTCGAGCGGAGGTCGACGGGCGACCACTGGAGGTTTTTAAAGAGGGGAGTGACAGGCCCAGGGCGTTTCTGCGGGAAGATGAGCCGGGCGGCGGAGTGAAGAATAGACCGGGGCGGGGAGAGACGGGAGGAGGGGAGATCGGAGAGAAGGCTGACACGATAATCCAGCCGGGATATAATGAGAGCCTGTACCAGCACGGTAGCAGTTTGGACGGAGAAGAAAAAGCCTGACCATGCTGGCCAACCTGCACCAGGCCTGCCCGGGACCTCACACCCTCCAAGGGCCTTCCCCCGTCATTTGTGCCGGGGAAAGATGAGAGGGTGGAGAGACAGAGGGAGGAAAAGGGATGGGAAGGGAGAGGATTGAATGGGCACAGGTCGGAAGAGCTTTAAGTGGTTTTCAGAAAGGCAGGAAGCTGGCTCAATAATAATAATGACGATGGCATTCGTTAAGCGCTTACTGTGTGCCGAGCACCGTTGTGAGCGAAGGAGAGGATACAAGGTGATCAGGTTGTCCCGCGTGTGGCTCACAGTCTTCATCCCCATTTTACAGGTGAGGTCACTGAGGCACAGAGAAGTGAAGTGACTTGCCCACGGTCACGCAGCTTAGTGGCAGAGTCAGGATTAGAACCCACAGCCTCTGACTCCCAAGCCCACGCTCTTTCCATTAAGCCACACAATGATTCTGGGGGTAACACCGAGCCTGAAACAGGAGTTCAGACTCTTCAAACCCTTTCCCCCTGCCCCATCCTCTCGTCTATAAGATGGTGGTGGTGGACAGGGCACGTGTCTATTAGAAGAATGGCATTTGTGACGCGCTTACTATGTGCAGAGCACTGTTCTAAGTGCTGGGGTAGATATAGAGTGATCAGGTCGTCCCACGTGGGGCTCACAAGTCTTCCTCCCCATTTTACAGATGGGGGAACTGAGGCCCAGAGAAGTGAAGTGACGTGCCCACAGTCGCACAGCTGACAAATGGCGAAGCTGGGATTCGAACCCATGACCTCTGACTCCCAAGCCCGGGCTCTTTCCACTGAGCCGCGCTGCTTCTCTGTTAGAAGCTTGGGAGGCAGGGGACACGTGTTCTAATCCCCGCTCCGCCACTTGTCTGCTGTGTGACTTTCAGCAAGCCACTTAGTGACCCTGGCCAAGTCAATTCCCTTCACTGGACCTCAGTCACCTCATCTGTCAAATGGGGATTAAGAGCGCGGGCCCCACGAGGGTCAGGGACTGTGTCCAACCTGATTAACCTGGACCCAGTGCTTGGCCCGTAATAATGATAATAATAAATGACGATAGCATTTAAGCGCTTACTACGCGCCAGGCGCCGTAGTAAGCGCCGAGGCGGATCCAAGCGAATCGGGTTGGACGCCAATCCCTGTCCCAGGTGGAGCTCACAGTCTCGATCCCCATTTGACAGATGAGGCAACTGAGGTAACGGAGAAGCGGTCTGCCCAAGGTCACGGTAAGCGCTTAACAAGTACCATAATTATTACAAAGCAGTCGCCCCGAGTCCCAGGCTCTTCCCCCGAGCCTCGCCGCTTCTCCCGGCTCCCCTTGGGAAAGGGGCCAACTTTCCAAAACGAGCATCGGAGTCCACGCCCTTAGGAGAGGCGGTGGGAAGCTGGGTCAGCCACCCCTTCATTCGTTCATTCAGTAGTATTTATAATAACGTCAGTAATGTTGGTATTTGTTAAGCGCTTACTACGTGCCGAGCACTGTTCTAAGCGCTGGGGGAGATACAGGGTCATCGGGTTGTCCCACGTGAGGCTCGCGGTCTTCATCCCCATTTTCCAGATGAGGGAACTGCGGCACGGAGAAGTGAAGTGACTCGCCCCCAGTCACGCAGCTGACAAGGGGCAGAGCCGGGACTCGAACCCATGACCTCTGACTCCCAAGCCCGGGCTCTTTCCACTCAGCCACGCTGCTTCGATTGAGCGTTAGAGCTCACCTCCTCCAATAGGCCTTCCCAGAATGAATTCCCCCTTTTCCCCTCTGCTCCTTCTACCCCCCCTTCACCTCCCCTCAGCTAAGCCCTCTTCTCCCCCGTTTCCCTCTGCTCCTCCCCCTCCCCCTTCCCCTCCCCTCAGCACTGCGCTCATTTGCTCATTTGTATATATTTTTAATTACCCTATTCATTTTGTTAATGAGATGTTCTTCTCCTTGATTCCATTTATTGCCATTGTTTTTGTCCATCCGTCTCCCCCGATTAGACCGTAAGCCCGTCAGTGGGCAGGGACCGCCTCTGTCTGTTGCCGATCTGTCCATTCCAAGCGCTTAGTACAGTGCTCTGCACGTAGCAGGCGCTCAGTAAATACTACTGAATGAATTGAATATGTGCAGAGCACTGCACTAAGCGCCTGGAATGTACGATTCGTACTCCAAGACGGGCTCTCCCTTCTCCCAGGACCGAGAGCCGTTGCCTTAGCCGTGACTCGTGTCTTTCGGGCCGGCACCTGGACGAGCTGCCCGAAGAGTCAGGTCGTTCTCCTTGGGATCGATCACCGGTGGCCACAAAAATCCAGGGATCTTGGACGAGCGCTCCGAACGGGCCACCCTCCCCCTTCAAGGTCTGAACCCCGGCTCTGCCACTTGTCGGCTGTGTGACTGTGGGCAAGTCACTTCTCTGTGCCTCAGTTACCTCATCTGTAAAAGGGGGATGAAGACCGTGAGCCCTGCGTGGGACAACCTGATTCCCCTGTGTCTACCCCAGCGCTTAGAACGGTGCTCTGCACATAGTAAGCGCTTAACAAATACCAACATTATTTCCCCCCCCCTTCGGGTGTCTCTATTGCACAATCAATCCCCGCCCCACCACCCCCCCGCCCCCCAAAAGCAGGCAGAATAGCATATTTCCAATCTGCAAAGTGAAAGTCGTGGTCCCTCTATTCCAAAGGTCAAGTACGTTGCCGCCCAGGGGTCCAGATACTTTCAGACGCATCGCCGGCACGAAACTGTATAAAGTCAAAACCTCTGCTCGACCCCCGAATGACTACCGCTCTGACGAGATTTTTTTGTCCCCCATTTTAATATTTTAATACAAATATCCGTCAGGAGTACATCGACACAGGTACGCCTGAAAACAGACCAGTGCTTAAGAAAGCTTTATTTCTAACACGCCGTGCGGGGTCGATTATAACACGTTAAAAAAATGACAACAGCTATAAGCTGCAATTTTACATTTATACATCTGAAATGTCCATTTTTTTTAAAAAAAAGCTGAACATAATCACCATTACCGCCTATAACAGCTAAGCTTCGATTGAACGGTTTTTACAGAGAAGGTTCGCGACGGGAGAGCGGTCGTCCTTTAAATCTGCCCGCAGTCGGTGATGGTAATTCTTTTACTCACTACCCCTTTGGGAGAACCGAACGATTCTATCTTCTTCACAGTATCCATACCTTCCTTAACAAACCCAAATACCACGTGTTTAAAGTCCAGATGTTCGGCTTTCTTCAGCGTGATGAAGAACTGAGAGTTGTTGGTGTCCCGGCCGCGATTTGCCATGGACAACAAGCCGGGACTGGTATGCCTCACGTCAAAGTTCTCGTCTTCGAACGTGCTTCCGTAAATGGAGCGTCCTCCGGTTCCGTCCCGCTTAGTGATATCTCCTCCCTGTAAGAGAACGCCGTCGGGAAAACGTCACGCGTTAGAGACGGAGGAGGAACGACCTCCTAACGACCGCCGGCTCCGGGAGACCCATCGCTTCAAGGCGAAAGCCGCTCCTGCGTTTTACCTTCGTAAAAATGCTAGTCTTCACCGAAGAAGCTCTCGCAAGGACTTTAGGGTGGAGGTCTATTCTAGCTTTACGGTAAGGATGCTCAGAATCGGCTTTTTTTAAAAAATAATAATAATAACGTTGGTATTTGTTAAGCGCTTACTACGTGCACAGCACCGTTCTAAGCGCCGGGGGAGAGGCAGGGTCATCGGGTCGTCCCACGTGAGGCTCACAGTTAATCCCCAATTACAGATGAGGTCACTGAGGCCCAGAGAAGTGAAGTGACTCGCCCACAGTCCCACAGCTGCCAAGCGGCAGAGCCGGGAGTCGAACCCATGACCTCGGACTCCGAGGCCCAGGCTCTTTCCACAGAGCCAGAGGCTCTCGGGAAGCGACGAACGCCGCCGTTACCACTTACCTGGCACACAAAATCTGGAACTACTCTGTGAAAGATGGAATTTCTGAAACCAAAGCCCTTCTCTCCGGTGCACAGCGCTCTGAAGTTCTCTGCTGTCTGAGGAACGATATTTGCAAACAATTCCATGGTGATACGTCCGAGCGGTTCATCGTCGGCACTGACTTCGAAAAACACCACGGGGTTGGTCTCCCTCGACAGCTCTTCGGCCAAGGACGCCTGTCCTTTCTGGAGCTCGGACAAGTTGTGCTGACATTCTTCAAATCGCCTCTTAAAGGAATCCGCCATTTCTTGGGTTTTAAATCGCACCGCAAGTTGTTCTACTTTTGCTTCCCCGTCTGTTAACGGAAGGGGAGGGAGGAGATGACGATTCCATCGGGGTGAAAGGCTGACCGTCCCGCACCGCGTTTCGAGTCACTCACCTGCATAGTCCGAGGCCGTCCAGACCAGGGCGTTGTTTGACGTGTTTAAAGGCTTTAATTCCATTGTTTTGGTAATGACGTGATTTGCACACACTTTCAGGACTTGGTCTCTTCTCATCAGGATCCGGTAGTACTTCTTCATGGTGTGGAAGAGGATTTTTAGCTCTCCGACTCCCCGCTCCTTCCACTGACTGACGTCTCGGTCCCATCGGTAGAGTTTGGCCCTCTCTTTGAATAGGATCTCTTCGTCTTCTTCTCCGGATTTTACTTCCACCTGAGGAGGGCGAGAAGTTGGAAGAGTGACAGTAATAATGACGGTATCTGGTAGGCACCGTTCTAAGCGCTGGGGTGGGCGCGAGGTAATCGGCTCGTCCCACGTGGGGCTCACACTCTTAATCCCCATTTTACAGATGAGGTAGCTGAGGCACAGAGAGGTTACGTGGCTTGCTCAAGGTCACCCAGCAGACAAGTGGCGGAGCCGGGATTAGAACCCGCGGCCTCCGACTCCCAAGCCCGGGCTCTTTCCGCCAAGCCACGCCGCTTCTCCCTGAAATTGAGGTTTTCTTTTTAATTCCAAGATGAGGCTTAACTTTCCCGTGTCTGTACACGTGTCTGTCGCTCCCAGACATCACCTTCCCCTTCAGTGAAGTCTTGGCTAGGTAAGGCAGAAAATATGGTTGGCTGATGCTTTCTTACCCAAGGGGGAGTTCTAACTCTTGCCTTTAGAAATAAATCAGTCAATAAATCAATATTTACCGAGCGCTTGCCGTGTGCAGCGCATTCATTCAATAGTATCGACTGAGCGCTTAGTACAGTGCTCTGCACATAGTAAGCGCTCAATAAATACTATTGAATGAATGAATGAAAAGGAGGAGGAGGAGTGGTAAATGAGAGCCTTAAAGCCAACGCAAAGGAGTTTTCATTGGATGCACAGGTGAATGGGCAACGCTTGGAGGTTTTTGAGGCGCGGGGAGGAGGAGACTGAATGTGTTTTTAGAAAAATGACCTGGGAAACCAAGTGATAAATGGAATGGAGGAGGTAGGTCAGCACGGAGGAGGGAGGTCGGCAAGGAGAACGATGCGGTAATTGTGTGGGGGGATACGATGAGTGCTTCGATTATCCCGGCAGCAGGTCGGACGAAACAAGCAATAGGAAAAGGAAAGGGCGGCCTGAATCATCACAAATTCCAAATTAGTGGCGTCTAAATAGATTCCGGTTTTTAATCCATTCTACTCAACTCTGTGGGTCTGGAAAGCTAAAACGTTCTTTCGTTGTCTAGCTCTTCAGCATCGTACACTTCAGTCGATCAGACGTACGCCGGAGTTGCCACCACACACGGATAAAACGCAGAGCGACCCTGTGGAACATTCGATCGGGGTCGGTTCCCCCCACACCTGGTCTGACTTTTACGCTACACTTTCATTTCACGTTTACTCAGTGTTTTTAAGTGACGGTGAGGATTATAACTTTCCACGTGGGCCAGGGACTGTGCCGGACCTGATTATCTTGTAGCCAAACAGTACAGTGCTCAGCACACGGTAAGTGTTTTTTACCCAATACAGTTATTATTCGAATGTCTTTAGATGCTGAGATCCTCGACGGATGGTAACTCCATCTGGGCAGGAAATACATCTTTTGATTCTGCTGTAGTACTTTCCCGGGTACTCGGCACAGCACTTCCCGAGCGCTTACTGTGCGCACAGCATCGTACAAAAGCGCTTGGGAGAAGGCCTGCTGGATTATACGGCTCTGCACGCAGTGGGCACTCAATAAACAGGATTGAATGAACGAACCAAGGAGGGAACAGAGTTGGTAGACATATTCCTCGCCCATAACGAGCCTAAAATGGGATGTGTGTTGTCAGAAAGATGTTAGGGTAGGACACGGTTGCGACGCCACAAGAACGGATGGCGTACCGGCACGTGATGCCGCTCAAGGCACGCGTGCAACAGGGCGGATTTGGCAGACCGTGGGAGAACTGAACTTAGAAAACATTTTCCAGCCTGTGAAGCTTGCTATTTGAATGCATTCTGGAAGCTCACAGTGAACGCTAAGGAAATACTAAGCTAGTAATAATTGTGGTATATTGGAATGCATTTTGGGAGCTCAGAGTGAATGCTAAGGAATCACTAAGCTAGTAATAATTGTGGTATTGTTGAGCGCTTACTATGTGCCAGGCACTGTACTAAGAGCTGGGATGGACACAAGCAAATTTCTGTGCCGTATCTTGAGTAGTTAGGATTTATCGACGCCCCACGTTGAAACCGTCTTGGAAAGGATATTTCTGGCTTTTCAGATGAAATTTCGTTGGTCCTAACAAAATGTTAATTATTAGTTTATACAAAGATTGCATCTGTGTGGGACACCAAACCCTGTCCCAGGTGGGGCTCACAGTCTCAACCCCCATTTTCCAGATGAGGGAACTGAGGCACAGGGAAGTGCAGTGCCTCGCCTAAGGTCACACAGCAGACAAGTGGCGGAGCTGGAATCGGAACCCGTGACCTTCCGACTCCCACGCTCTACCTAGTGCGACGTGCTAATTTTTCAAGGCACTCGGAGGAATTATAACCGGGAAAAGTAAGCGCTCCATAGATGCGGTTGATTGACGATTAACGTTTCGGCCTATTTGCTTTAGCAGGACACCCAATATTTACCTCCGGTAAGGACACTATCGGTTCAAAGTGGATGTCGTCACTATGCACAACTTCTTCGTCACTTCCATCGTCATCTTCACCTTTGCTGACTGCCTGCATTCCAAATACAGCTGCTCCAGTATTTGCCCATTGGAAGTTTTTATCTACAAAACAAGTTAAAAATATTTTATCTCTGATGGGTTCTCCAATTTCCCCCTCCCCGCAATGGACGATACGTGAGTGCCCCGGCAATCATTTATGCTGTTACAAAATTTAAACATGTTCTTTATTCTTCGGCCTAGCGCACTCATCCTAACGACGTAGGGCTTGAATTTACCAACGATACGACAAGCCAAAGTAACAGACCCAAGGAAGGAACTACACTACGTTGTGCCAGACGCTATCGCCCCGGGCAGACACCTGAAGTTTTCATTCGGCCGCACGGTATTACCTTTCGAACCAAAAGCAAAATCCCCAGAATTTTTGGAAGCCAAATCTGCAAAGGAAAGCCCAGTGCTGGTGCCAAATCCAAAGGAGATGGTCCGGTTCTCCGGCACTAAACGGGAGGGAAAGGAAAGATAAGGTTGACGCATTTCATACACCATCCTAGCGCCACAGCTTCAACAGGACTGCGCGAACACACTCTGCGGCTTCTCTTCTGGATCGGAGTCGCCAAGGGAGGTCACCTCCCCCGGACCGAACCCAAATTCCCCTTGGCTCCATTCCCCATCTGGAAGACAAAGATCCCCCCCCCCCCCCCCCGCCAACTTCTTCCATGCTGGGGTTGGGGGAAAGTGGTCCCTCTGACCTCCTTAAAAATAATAATAATGTTGGTATTTGTTAAGCGCTTACTATGTGCAGAACCCTGTCCTAAGCTGGGAGATACAGGGTCATCAGGTTGTCCCACGTGAGGCTCCCAGTCTTTATCCCCATTTTACAGATGAGGTAATTGAGACACAGAGAAGTGACTCGCCCTCAGTCACACAGCTGACAAGTGGCAGAGTCGGAATTCGAATCCATGATCTGACTCCCAAGCCCGGGCTCTCTCCACTGAGCCACGCTGCTTCGACCCAGTGTCACAAGTTTTAATTTTCACACGCTTGGACCAAAGCTTAAAAAATGCCCACGTATTTGGGGGCCCAATAACTCCCTTGATTTCGGCTCTGATCGCGCCTTGGCAAAGGCGGCTTGTCTCTCCAGCTACTGTGACTTGGAAAATATTCAATTTCTTCAACTCGGCCTGAAGAGAACGTCTTAAAAAGGACAGACTTCCACACAGATGCCATCTTTGTACAGTCTGATAATTCGAAATCCGTTAGAACCAACAAAATTTCATTTGAAAAGCCAGCAACATCCTTTCCAAGACGGTTTCAACTCGGGGGGGGGGCGGATAAATCCTAACTACGGCAGAAAGAAAGGCTCGTGACCGTCTTCCGATAACTAGCCCAACAGGATACCCACCCAATCCGACCGAAAAGGAAAATAATTCACAAAATAAACTGAATACAGGGCCGGAGGGCAAAAGGACAAAACATTCGCTAGTTGCACAATTAGCCGATGACACCAAAGAAGTGTTTTGTGCGGGTCCCTCCTACTGCTAGATTCTGAGCCATGAGATCCATCCATAATCCCGGATTTAGTTTCCCTTTCAACTACTCGAGATACGGCCTGGATAATCTGAGTCAATCACATTTATGAATCAATCGAAGAGATTGATATTGAATGTTTGCAAAGTGCAGAGGACTTCACGAAGCGCTCGGGAGAATCCAGTATAAGAGGTAACAGACACATTCCCCGCCCGCAACAAATCTGAACGCTCCTTAACCTGTCCTTCCCCAAGAGCAGCTGTTCGAAAAAAACGACACCGCGTTAATTATTTTTACACAGAGCGTGCTCGACTGAACTTCTGAGGCGGTTATTTGCTACACCGATGCCAAGCAGTTCATACAACCTAGACCGCGTTTTCTGAAATCCCATAAAAAAAAAAGCAGAGTTACCTGGGCTTACGGAATCGGCTTCGGTCTCTTTTTTAGTTGACAAATCCACAGGTCTGTCGTCAGCCCCAGAGGATAGCCGGGCGACCTCGACAGACTCAGTGGTAGAATCGGGTTCTTCGGACTTACAGGTAAACGCAGCAGGGATTTTCTTCTCACCGTTCGACGCCGCGTCGGTCGAACTGGAGACCGCCTCATCTTGAGGTTTCTAAAAACGACACACAAACGGATTCCGCCGTTACATTTAAAATGAAAGTACTGGCCCTTAACTAAACAAGCCTAGCCGGCGCACCCCAAATTAAGTCGTTCTGAGTACTCAATCCCAGAGAAAGATAGTACCGCCCACCCTGGGGAAGGTCACCTTGACAGAGAAGCAGCGTGGCTCAGTGGAAAGAGCCCGGGCTTGGGAGTCGGAGGTCATGGGTTCGAATCCCGGCTCTGCCACTTGGCAGCTGCGTGACTGTGGCCAAGTCACTTCACTTCTCTGGGCCTCAGTTCCCTCATCTGGAAAATGGGGATTCACTGTGAGCCTCACGTGGGACAACCTGATTCCCCTGTATCTACCCCAGCGCTCAGAACAGTGCTCTGCACATAGTAAGCGCTTAACAAATACCAACATTATTACTAAATAGATTTGCTGATGGTTGTTGTGCCGTCGGGTCGTGTCCGACCCACAGCGACGCCACGGACACGTCTCTCCCCCAACGCCCCGCCTCCACCTGCGATCGTTCCGGTCGCGGATCCACAGGGTCTTCTTGGTAAAAATCTGGACGCGGTTGACCGTCGCCTCCTTCCGCGTAGTAAACCCGAGTCTCCGCCCTCGACTCCCTCCCGTGTCGCCGCGGCCCGGCACGGGGGAGTTTTGACTTGTGGCGGATTGCCTGCCACTCGCTCAACCACCGGCCAAGCTAGGCGCGGAATGGGTAGGACAGATTTGCCGATACCTGCGCTAAGTTAAAATCGGCTGTAATCACTATTCGAACAGTCGAAAATACTTCAATGGGTGGGGCAGGGAAGTGCTAATTTTCAAGAGGTTATCTTTTTCACCTTAAATCGAGGGGGAAAAATGCAACTTGAGCTAACCCACAAGGGCCTAACAGACTAAGCAAAACAGAACCGCGGACATCTACTTAATAGATTATGAAAATAACCTCTAATCGAGTCAGTCAAAAACACTTCGGTGGGTGGGGTAGGAAAGTGTTCAAAATTCAGCAGCGTGGCTTAGCGGAAAGAGCCCGGGCTTGGGAGGCAGAGGTCGTGGGTTCTAATCCCGGCGTCACCGCTTATCAGCTGTGTGACGTTGGGCAAGTCACTTCACTGTTCTGTGCCTCAGTTACCTCATCTGTAAAATGGGCATTAAGACTGTGAGCCCCACATGGGACAACCTGATGACCTTCATCTCCCCCAGCGTTTACAACGGTGCTCGGCACGATGTAAGCGCTTAAATACCGTAATGATTATTATTTCTATTATTAAGGAGAGGGCAGGCCCGATCTCTGGAAACGGACATTAGTGAGTGTTGATCAAAAATCCGTCAACTATTCCCGTACAAGTGAAAGAGCCCAAGAGAGTGGACAGCCTTCAGCCTTCCTGAACACAAGCTACTACTGGAGAAGCAGCGTGGCTCAGTGGAAAGAGCCCGGGCTTGGGAGTCGACGGTCATGGGTTCGAATCCCACTCTGCCACCTGTCAGCCGGGTGACTTCGGGCCAGTCGCTTCTCTGTGCCTCAGTTCCCTCATCTGTAAAATGGGGATTGGGACTGTGAGCCTCAAGTGGGACAACCTGATTCCCCTGTATCTCCCCCAGCGCTCAGAACAGTGCCCTGCGCATAGTAAGCGCTTAGCAAATACCAACATTATTATTATTACCACACTGAACCCTCTCAGGACGGCACCTGGAGAGTTTCCAGTCCTCCACCAGTCTCGACTACGGGAGGGAGAGTCAAGCGGAGGCCCGTCCGTTCCATTCCCAGCTTGGCCGGCGGCTGGCGAGCGGCAGGCCGTCTGCTACGGGTCAAAACTCCCCCGTGCTGGGCGGCGGTGGCACGGGAGAGTCGAGGGCAGAGACTCGAGCCGGCCGCACGGAAGGAGGAAAAGATAAACCACTCTCGTGATTTTACCAAGCAAACCGTCTGGATCCACTCCCAGAACGACTGCAGAGGGAGGTGGGGCGTTGTGGGAGAGATGGCGTCCCCGGGGTCGCCGCGGGTCGGAGACGACTCGACGGCATAAGACTACACACAACTAAATGCTAGAGCCCGAAAATTCACCCATTAGGCACTCAACATTAGAAGAAACTACAAGACGGGGGCAGCTTGCCAGCCGGTTCACTCGACGACGGGAATCTACAAGGCTTAAAGAGAACAGAGGTGTCTTTACTTCGGCTTCCTGAGCTTTCCGAAATTCCGTCTGAAAGTCTTCTAGAGGGTCGTCGTCGTCGTCGGTGTCGCTGCCAACGCCACAGAAGAAGGTAGGCGGGAGTTGCAGTGTTTCCGCTCTCGCCTTCTCTTCGGGTGTTGGTTTCTTTTCCCAGACGATGACGCATTCCTTTTCGCTCTCTGGACTCGCTTTGGCAAGGCCTACGCAAACACAGCCGGAGCATCACGTGAGGGTAAAGGCAGAGCTTGGGAACTCTAGCCGGGTCGCAGCGGCGGGCGAGCCCCCGGCCACGCCACGCGAGGTGCGGCCCCAACCGGACAGGCTCCGTGCACGGCGGGCTGGCCTCCGTCGTGGCCGAGTTCGCGACACGCACGGGATGGAGGAGACGTGGGGAGGGCTTCAGCTAAAGATGCTCACACAGCGTGGCTCAGTGGAAAGAGCCCCGGCTTGGGAGGCAGAGGTCATGGGTTCGATCCCCGGCTCTGCCACTTGGCAGCTGTGGGACTGTGGGCGAGTCACTTCACTTCTCGGGACCTCAGTTCCCCCAGCTGTAAAATGGGGATTAACTCTGAGCCTCACGTGGGACGACCTGATGACCCTGTATCTCCCCCAGCGCTTAGAACAGTGCCCTGCACATAGTAAGCGCTTAACAAATACCAACGTTATTATTATTATTATTATTCTTCCACTACCTGTCCCTCTTTCCCCTTGCCTTCCAGGGTGGGAGATGGACAGTGGCCTCAATCACTTCTTGAAAAACCACGGGGATAATAATAGTGATGATGATGATAATTATGGTGTTTGTTAAGTGCTTACTATGCACTCTACTAAGCACTGGGGTAGATCCAAGCAAATCAGGATGGACGCGGTCCTCGTCCCACAAGAGGCTCACGGTCTCAATCGCCACTCTGCAGATGAGGGAACAGAAGCCCAGAGAAGTGACCTGCCCAAGGTCACACAGCAGACAAGTGATAATAATAATAATGTTGGTATTTGTTAAGCGCTTACTATGTGCCGAGCACTGTTCTAAGCGCTGGGGGAGACACAGGGGAATCAGGTCGTCCCACGTGGGGCTCACAGTCTTCATCCCCATTTTACAGACGAGGTAACTGAGGCACCGAGAAGTCAAGTGACTTGCCCAAAGTCACACAGCTGACAAGTGGCCGAGCTGGGATTCGAACCCATGACCTCTGACTCCAAAGCCCGTGCTCTTTCCACGGAGCCACGGGGATTAGAACCCATGACCTTCTGACTCCCGGGCCTGGGCTCTATCCACTAGGCCACGCTGCCTCTCATTCTTGTGAATGTTGACATCGGCTAAAATGCCCGGAGCGATCTAACAAACAATCCGTGGTATAATAATAATAATAACAACATTGTTATTTGTTAAGCACTACTATGTGCCAAGCACTGTTCTAAGCCCTGGGGGTGTTTCAAGATCAGGTTGTCCCACGTGGGGCTCACAGTTTTCATCCCCATTTTCCAGATGAGGTAACTGAGGCCCAGAGGAAGTGAAATGACTTGCCCAAAGTCACACAGCTGACAAGTGGCGGGGCCGGGATTAGAACCCATAACCTCTGCCTGCCAAGCCTGGGCTCTTTCCCCTGAGCCACACTTCTTATTGAGCGGTTACTGTCTAGGCTGTAAGCTTGTCAGGGGCAGGGAATGGGTCTTTTATATTGTCCTCCCCCAAGCGCTTAGTACAGTAAGCAGCGTGGCTCAGTGGAAAGAGCCCGGGCTTCGGAGTCAGAGGTCACGGGTTCGACTCCCCGCTCTGCCACTTGTCAGCTGTGTGACTGTGGGCGAGTCGCTTCACTTCTCTGGGCCTCGGTTCCCTCATCTCTAAAATGGGGACGAAGACTGTGAGCCCCACGTGGGACAACCTGATCCCCCTGTTTCTCCCCCCAGCGCTTAGAACAGTGCTCTGCACATAGTAAGCGCTTAACGAATACCAACATTATTATTACAGTGCTTTGCACAAAATTAAGCACTCAGACACGATTGACTAAGAATAAATACGGTATCTGTTAAGCTCGTGGTGAGCAGGTAACGTGTCTCCTAGGTTTTCCTCTCCCAAGAGCTAAGCACAGTGCTCTGCACACAGTAAGCCCTCGATACGGTTAACCAGGAGGGGAAGAAAAATGAGAAGGATCGACTAAAACGGTAAGGATCCATATCAACGGGACCTCGGCATTCGTGTCCATACTGATTAACTTGCACCTACCCTAGCATTTAGAACAGTGCCTGGCACGTAGTAAGTGCTTAAATGCCATTATTATAATCGCTATTATTACTGTGTCACACTCTCTCCAAGGACCTTCTAGCGCCTTAAAATACTCGTGAGGACACGATCCTCGTTTCAGATCCCCTTGATGATCAGTACTCTTCACTTTTCACAGAAATAAGTTCCTCAGAATTCTCTCTCAAACGAGGCCGCGCTCCAGAGACGCAGAGGAGGGTTGCTTGGAGGGGGACATGTTACTTTTAGCCAATTCTATGAGGATCTGAAGCACGGGAGCAAGCGGCAGAGGGGAAGGAGAACCCACCTTCTTCCACAGCCCACAGCCCACACCCCATTCCTCAGTCTGCTACTGCCCCCGGGCTCGAAATATAATTATAAAATATCACATGATAGTAAATAATGCCGTTTGTTGAGCGCTTACTATGCATCAAGCACTGTTCTAAGCGCTGGGGGAGATACAGGGTCATCAGGTTGTCCCACTTGAGGCTCACAGTCTTAATCCCCGTTTTACAGATGAGGGAACGGAGGTCCGGAGAAGCGAATGACTTGCCCAAGGTCAAGTCGGGATTAGAACCCACGTCCTTCTGACTCCCAGGCCCGGGCTCCAGCCACTAGGCCACGCAGGCTCAAAATATCTCCCAGCGCCGTTCTGTGGCACTTCCTACCAGTCCCCTCGGTCTCCGTAAACTCAGAAATGTGGGGAATCCTGAGAATTTAATCTCTACAAGGCATTAAAAATCCGGGAGTCGCTGAAGAAGAGAGTAAAGCAGCCACTACCCTAATCCCTCCCTTATTATTGTCACTCGCAAACCCCTCGGCAGCCTCATTTGGGAACCCTCTGAGGGGCTACCCAGAAATGATCTGCTTATGTACTCGTAACTGGAAGTCAAAGCAACAATGTTCAATTACGGCCACAAAGTTTCCTTTCAAACTTCGACCGCTAAAACCAAAAGGAAAAAAGGAAAAAATAGGATTTTAATAACTCGTTGAAGTACTTCAAACAAGTAAAAACGACCACAGCAAAGCTTGAAAAGTGTAGGCGTTTACTGCCCTACGCCCTTTTCCTATTATTACATTTGTTAAGGCCTTGCTTTGTGAAGCAGCGTGGCTCGGGGGAAAGAGCCCGGGCTTAGGAGTCAGAGGTCGTGGGTTCTAATCTCGGCTCCGCCCCCCCCGTCAGCTGTGTGACTTTGGGCAAGTCGCTTCACTTCTCGGTGCCTCAGTTCCCTCATCTGGAAAATGAGGATTAAGACCGTGAGCCTCACGTGGGACAACCTGATGACCCTGTATCTACCCCGGCGCTTAGAACAGTGCTCCGCACAGAGTAGTAAGCGCTTATAACAAATACCAACATTATTATTATGTGTCCAACGCTGCTCATTCATTCACTCAATAGTATTTATTGAGCGCTGACTATGTGCAGAACACCGTACTAAGCGCTTGGAATGGACAATTCGGCAACAGACAGAGACAGTCCCTGCCCACTGACGGGCTTACGGTCTAATCGGGGGAGACGGATGGACAAAAACAATAGCAATAAATAGAATCATGGGGAAGAACATCTCATTAACAAAATAAATAGGGTAATTAAAAATATATACAAATGAGCAAATGAGCGCAGTGCTGAGGGGAGGGGAAGGGGGAGGAGCAGAGGGAAAGGGGGGGAAGGAGGCTTAGCTGAGGGGAGGTGAAGGGGGGGGTAGAGGGGGAGCAGAGGGAGCAGAGGGAAAAGGGGATGCTCAGTCTGAGAAAGGCCTCCTGGAGGGGTGAGCTCTGAGTAAGGGTCCGAAGCGGGGAAGAGAGTGAGTTTGGCGGAGGTGAGGAGGGAGGGCGTTCCGGGCCCGCGGGAGGACGTGGGCCGGGGGTCGACGGCGGGTTACGCGAGAACGGGGGACGGCGAGGAGGTGAGCAACGGAGGAGCGGAGTGTGCGGGGTGGGCTAAGCACTGGTGTAGACACAAGTTAATCGGGTTGGTCACGGTCTCTATACCACACGGGTCTCTCGCTCTAAATGCGAGGGAGAACACATATCGACTCTCCGTTTTCCAGCTGAGGAGACTGGCACAGAGGAGTTAAGGGACTTGCCCAAGGTCCCGCAGCGGACAAGTGATGGAACCGGGACCGGACCCCAGGTCCTCTGACTCCCAGGTCCATAGAGAAGCAGCGAGGCTCAGTGCAAAGAGGCCGGGCCTGGGAGTCAGAGGTCATGGGTTCTAATCCCGGGTCCGCCGCCTGCCAGCTGTGTGACTTTGGGCCAGTCACTGTGCCTCAGTTACCTCATCTGGAAAATGGGAATTAAAACCGTGAGCCCCACGTGGGACAATCTGATTACCTTGTATCCCCCCGGCGCTTAGAACGGTGCTTTGCACATAGTAAGCACTTAAATACCACATCATTATTCTCTTTCCCCTAGGCCACGGTGCTCCTCAAGTCTTTTACACTTGAAAGAACTGAGCGGCTGTCAGTCCCTAATATTTTTAAAAAAACCAAAAACCCAACAATAACCACACACACACAAAAAATTCCCTCATCGTAATCAAAGATCCAAAAAGCACAACTGCCTTATAATAGCCTACCTGCCACAGACTCTTGGGACACCTTACTCTTCCTTGGACTGTCCGGATAGAGCTTTCCATTAAGTTTCCTGACCGCCGTGTCAAAGTCTTCGTCTGAAAGCGAATAGTCGATAACGTAAATGGATCGGCTGATCTCCCACCGGAGGCGGTCCTGCCGTACTGTCCGTTTTCCCCGTGGGCTTCGCGTTAAATGCCGTGGCAGAATTAGGGCGCGTTCTTCCAAGAGCCCGCCCCTGCCCGGGTACCGAGTGAGGAGGTGACGAAAGAAAGGGATGCGTGATTCCGCCCAGCGTCGGCTACTGAAAGCGCAAGGACGCTTTTCCTCAATGCGGGCTTCTGCGAGAACCAACCCCAGAAATGGACGTGCCTGTATCGACCCCAGCGACAGGCTTCTAATTGCTACGATCGCTTTTGACGTGCGACGCTTCCGCTTGCCTCGGCGGACACCCGGATGCCTCCGTGAGGTCTCTCCCGCCCAGTTCACCTGAGGCTCGCCAGAATTATCTCGAGGACGGGAAGAAAGGTTTACCGTCGTCGTCTTCCTCGCTGAAGTAGCCCGGCTTGTTCTTGTAGCAGAAGAAAGTTGACGGGAGCTGCAGATCATCGGCGAGGGCTTTTTGCTCAGGGGTGGGCTTCAGCTCGTACACAACGAGAACGTCGTCGGAAGGAGGCTCTTCTTCGGGTTTCTTCTTCGCCTCGTCTACCGAAAAAGAGTAGCCAAATGTTAGTTTAAATCGGGGCGCAAGGAGTTACACGTAACAACAGCGGTATCCGTTAAGCACTTACTGTGTACCAGGCACCGCACGGAGCGCTGGGCGGATACAAGAAAAATCGGGTTGGACACGGTCCCTGTTCCGCGTGGGGCTCGCAGTCTTATCCCCATTTTACTGATGAGGTAACTGAAGCACGGAGAAGTGCCGTGACTTGCCCAAGGTCACCACGGCAGACAAGTGGTGGGGCCGGGACTAGAACCCGCGACCTTCTGACTCCCGGGCCCGTGCTCTCTCGACTACGCCACGCTGCTTCCCACGTACAGATATCTAGGGCGTCACCCGAGATAGATCGCGAGGTTTTTCGGTGAAACCACCTCCGGCGGAATGGTGACGTGGTACGAATATTCATCCGGTAGCCACTCGGCTCTTCCTATGACGTGGAGAAAAACACGATGCCATCTTCCGCCATCGGCGGGCTGTCAGTATCAAATCTTCCACTGTTGTTACTCATCCGCTTTTCTCCGTTTGGATGGGAGCGTCGTCATAATCAGACAGCAGACTCCCGTGGGCAAGGAAACGGGTTCTTACTTTGTATTTTTCCCAGGGCCGGACGGTACGTGTCTCCTCATCCGCTCTTCCTCATTTTTTGTTTCAATGGTATTTGTTAAGCGCTCTGCGCCAGGCACCGTACTGAGCGCTGGGGGAGAGGCAAGCTCATCGGATTGGACACGGTCCCTGTCCCATTTAGGGCTCCCGGTCTTAATCCCCATTTTACGGTTGAGGAAACTGAGACCCAGAGAATTAAGTGACTTGCCCAAGGTCACGCAGCGGGCAAGTGGCGGGGGCGGGATTAAAACCCAAGTCCTTCTGACTTCAGGCCCGGGCTCTAACCGCTAGCCCGTGTTGAAGATCGTTAAAAATAGATTGTAATTTCCCACGAGCAAGGGAACACGTTTTTTATTTCGATTGGATTTTCCCTAGCACCGCACGATAGGTGCGCGACGTCACTGAAGTAGCTGGGAGTGACTCTCAGGACTCGGAAGAGCTGCGCGCGAGTTGCCGCGGAGAGGATTTGGCAGGCTAAACCAGCCAGTTAGCAAAAGAGCGGCACGTTGGCAAAGCTCACCGAACACGTGTTTTATGAAGGAAAACGTCACAAGAGTTAGTAGTTGCACGAAACAAGTCAAAAGCCAGACCTCGCCCGAACCAGACTGGAAATCCGGGTCGTTCGGCCGGCGCGAGTGAGACGGGGCCGGACCAGAAGTGACCGGAAAAGACTCGCTTTCGAAGATGCTGCGGCCGCCTCGGCCCCAACTGGCACACCACCGTCCCCCCTCTCGCTGCATCTGGCTACTTCCAAGGGATAATAGCCGTTTTCCTCCCTGCCAACTGACAACGGGGTGTTCCGGAGGAGCTGTGAATCAAGCGTGGCTTTGCCAACACCTCCCAACGCTTTGCCCAGACGTGCGTATCTCCTGTTATAATGGTTCCCAAACGGCATTTGAACTTTCACCTTTATGATCTCCATTTAAGCAGGTTGCAGATGGAGCCTACATCTGAGAAAGGCTGCAGAATCGAGCCTCATTTTCCAGCAAAATGCAGAATTTCCCCGCGGGTCAGGTCTTAATTAGGACGTGAACGTACTATATGTTCGCCATCAGATTTCCCAGGGCGGGGATCTCCGTTCCTCTTCTTTTTTTGAATGGCCAGTTTAAAAATGCGTTCGAAACCTCGGCTAACTTGCCTTTTCCCCAGGATTTTCATCGATCCACGGTATTTAACAAGCGCTTCCTGCGTCCAGAGACCGGCACTAAGAGGTTGGGGAACGTCCAATACAAAAGAATCGGTGAACGCACTTCCAGCTCACAGGTTTACAATCTAGTGGAGTGTCGAGATTAGCGTAAAATAGATGGTCAGCCCATGGACTCTGGGCTCACTGCGGGCAGGGAACGTTAGACCGAACTCCCCCAAGGGCTTAGTACAGTGCTCTGCACACAGTAAGTGCTCGAAAGATACGACTGGATGAATGACTCTCAGTTACTAATTTTTACAGAAGCTGCCCGTTCAACCGCCCTAAATGACTACCGCCAACTAAGCATTGTGTATCTGTAATTTATTTATTATTTCTATCAATGTCTGCCCCCCCCCTCTAGACTCTGAGCTCGTCGGGGGCCGGAATGTATCTTGTAGCGTACTCTCCCCAGCGCTCAGTACAGTGCTTTGCACCCGGTAAGCGCTCGATAAAGAGGACTGAATAAGCAGCCTAAATAATCAGAGGCTCCGAGGCTAGCGCTTTCGACGACTGGGTACAAAAGGGCTATAAACCGGAACCAACGGGCTACTTCTTTTCGGCGTGACCGCCGCCATCAGCCGGGAGACCACCAGACGGACGGCTGCCGCCCAAGGGACGCTGCGTCGTCCCTTCCCCCTCCACCAATCTAAAGCCACCCAGGGTGCCAGAAGGAAGGGGTCCGAGCCGAGGGCGGAAGAGGCCAGCGGGCGGGCGGTCGGTCCGGGATCCCGTGGTGGGTTTGCAAGCGAGACTCGCGCTTGGCTACCGAAACATCGACCGCGGGCGCAGGAGCCCCGTTCCTACTCGCTTCTCCCGAGCCGATGCGAACGACAAATGAGATTATCCACGCAAAAATTCTTTCCCAGAAAACAAACCCCCCAAAAAAGGCAGGGACCATGCAGACACGGCCAAGTCATGCATATGAGTCAGTTAAATGTCACTCTACGCCTCCAAGTTTTCTACGTTAGAGGGAAGACTCTCTTCCCTACCTCGAGAGATGTGGTCAAAGTGTGAGCAAACCTCAAAGGCCACTTGAGATTCAAGAACGAACAGCTTTATGTTACAGCTGCCAGCCAAAAGGACTTTTCGTTTGTTTTTTGTTTTTTTTTTTTTTTAAAAAGCAGCATTTTTAACATGCAGTTTGCATGCTATTAAAATATTTTCATTTCCTTCGGGAAATGACTGCCAATAGCGGGCCGGCTGCTAAGAACACTCATCTCACTCTGACAGCGGGGACGAAATACCTTTGCTGTCGGGCTGTGAAGAGGGGGTACTTGTCCAAAAGGCCATTGGATTAGATTTAAAAAGGCTAAAATTAAATCCTAAAAAAAAAAAAATAATATAGAGTTAAGGGATTTCATTTTTAAGGGCCGGGGGCGGGTGAGGGGATCGATTCCTACGACCGATCTAAAATACGGTTTGAAAAAGAGAATTCCGAAGTTTGTTTTTTTTTGCAAATGCCTTATATCACCACTCTAACCTACAGAATTCATTCAGTAGTATTTGAGCGCTTACTATGTGCAGAGCACTGTAGTAAGCGCTTGGAATGGACAATTTGGCCGCAGACAGAGACAATCCCTGCCCAATGACGGGCTCACAGTCTAGTCAAGGGAATAAAGTAGTAATTAAAGGTCTGTCGATTTGGCATCTCCACTACAAAAAATCTGCAGTCTCTAAAACCCAAACTGCGTTCACGCCAATACCGAAGTCCTAACGGACAAAAATTTACGTTATTTGTTCAAATACAAAATAACCGGTCTTTAAATACGTCGCAATTCTGTACGAAGTGGTGGGGGCTCTCTTCTGGCTTTCCGACAGGGAGGGGTAAACGAATTCTCCCACACACTCAACGTATGCCCAGGGTTTAGTACACCCTGCAAACGTACTCCAAAGAGATTTTCCAGATAGGTGCACTTGAGCGCTTACGGCGTGCGGAGCACTGCCCTAAGTGCTCGGGAGAGTACGATGCAGCTGGAAACGAGTAAGTCTCCTAAAAAATAAAGCCAAAGGTAACAGCTTTTCCTCTTCCTTGGTAAAACGTTGGCTGTGCCATCCCAAACGGTCTCGTACGCCAGTGGAGAAAGCACCTAAACCTAACGCATTTTCCCAACTCCACTTGGAGTCACAGTAATAGCTTCTGGGACGCCGAGGGAAGTCTCATCACGCTGAGTAAAAACAATTCGGCCCAAGGGAGGAGTTTTCCGAAAACTGACACGCCTGCCAGGAAAGTGCAGCTATTCAAAAGCCAACCTGTACATTCGTATGCCTCTGCCTTAGGAACCTACATCAAATAACCCACTACTGAAGTCACCACTTCACCAAATAGAAAAAAAAAAGCAGCACAAAGACTCAGAAAGGCTCGGTGTAGATGGTTTTTAACCCGCAACGTCGACTCCCCTAACTGGCAACACGAGCCCGGCGAACAAAGAAGAGCTTCGAGAAAGAAACGGCCGATTTAACACCTACCCTTTTCTAGTGTTTCGAACGTGAAAGGAGTCGAGGAGGTCGGCTTGGCCAAGAGGCTCCGGGGACCGCCGTCCGAAGCCTCTCCGACGACGGACGTGCCCGGGGATTCCACTTCTCTTTTCCTCCCGCTCTGGGCTTCGGAAATATCTTCGTCGCTTCTGCTTTTGGACGGCGCGTTGAAGCTGAATCCGAACAGAGACCCCGTAGCCGAGTTATTTCCGAAGGTAAAGGGTTTGGATTTCTCGTTGCTGAAAATGCTCTTGACCGACTCGGAGCCGAACACGAACTTCGGGGGCGAGACGACGGCTTTCGTCGGCGTCTCGGAAGCGCCGGGTACCTCCGGGGCTTCCGGGGCCGCCTCGGCCTCCTCCTCGCTCCGGCTGAGGTCGGTCCTCTCTCTCGTCGTCTCTTCCAGCACGGCTACCGCGACTTTGCCGCAGGGGGATTCTCGGGGGGTAGGGGCCCGGGCGAAGCGGGGACTTATGAGAGTCTGCGTTTCCTGGGCCCGCTTGGCTTCGTCGAAAATCTGCCCGAACGAATCGGCGACGTCCTGCAGCTTGAAACGGACCGCTAGATATTCCACTTTCCTTTCTCCTTCTGCGAAATCGCAGGCGGTCCACACCCAGGCTCTCTCGGCCCCTTTCATCTTCTGCAAGTTCATGTCCGGGGTTATGCGGTGATTGGCACAGAGCTTCAGAACCTGATCCCGCCTCATGACTATGCGCGCGCGCTTGTTGTCGTAGTTCTGTAAGATCTTTATGTCGCCGATTCCCCTCTCTTTCCACTGACCGGCGTCTTTGTCGTACCTGTACAGTTTGGCCCTGTGACTGAAGACCACCTGCTCGTTTTCCTCGCCGCTGGACACCTCTATCAGATCGGGCAACGGCACGACGGGTTCGAAGTACTGCCCGTCTCTCTCCTCTTCCTGAGTGACGTCGGACTCTTCGTCGGTGCCGACGGAGGCCCCGCTCTGATTCAGCCTGGCAGGGGACTTCGAGGGGCTCAGGGCGGATTTGAAGCTGAAATTGAACCCCGCCGTGGACTCCCCGAAGCGGAAGAGGTTTTTCCGCACGGGGCTGCTGGCTAACGGGGAGGCGTAGACCGAACTGCTGCTCACGCTGTCGTCCAAGGCGTCGTCCCGCAGATCGTAGCTCCCCCACTCCGGAGCGGGCCCACTGTTCTCCGGCAGGGCCTTTATCACCGACTCGGAAGGCCCGGCGCCCGGGCCCGAGTTTCTCGTCTCCTCCTCGGTGAGTTTCGCCTTGTCGTTGGTCAAGAACGTCTTGAGGTTCTTCAGCCCGCTCTTCATCTCTTCGGCCCTCTGGATCAGCTTGGCCGCTCGGCCGGTATCTACCAGCTTGTGAGGGGTCTGAAGCGGGATATCTAGCAGGAGTCGCTGGCACTCTTCAAACTTCTGCTTGAATTCTTCGGCCAGCTCGGGGGTCTTGAACCTGGCGGCCAGCTGCTCCAGCTTGGCGTCGCCATCGGAGAAGTCGCTGGCTAACCACATCCACGCCCTGTCAGAACCGGACAGGGGCTTGAGGTTCATCGTGGTGGTTATCCAGTGGTTGGCACACACCTTCAGGACCTGCTCCCGCCGCATCAGCATCCGGAGTTTGCCGTTGACTTCGTTCTTCAAGATCTTCAGGTTCCCTAGGCCCCGTTCTTTCCACTGGCTTATCTCTGCGTCGAACCGAAACAACTTCACCCGCTGGGAATACAGCACTTTCTCATCCTCTTCTCCCGTAACGAGCTCCACTTTTTCGGGCATCTGCACCACGGGTTCGAAGTGGATGTCGTCGCTCTCCTCCGTCTTATAGGCGTCGTCGTCCTTCTCGGAATCGGCCGAGGTGTTGGCCACCTGAGCCGCCCCCCGACCGCCCTGGGACGAGAACAGTTTCTCGCCCGCCCCCGAGAAGCCCTTGAAATCGGGATCCTTTTGGCCGAACTGAAATCCGTCGCCCGAAGAGGTCTTGGCGAGGTCGGCGAAGGTGAAGGTGCTGCTGCTCTGGCCAAAAACCAGGTCGCCACCGCCTTGCTTCTTACTGGGGTCTCGAGACTGGGGGCCCGTTTCACCTGCCGGGGGGGGCTCGTTCTTTTTTTCTTGCTCCTTCGGCTCCCGGATGCCAAATTTGAACCCGCCGGCAGGCACCGGCTTCGCAAAGCTAAATCCTTCCGTGGAGGCGGCCGCCGTTTCCGTGCCGGAGGGAAGCTGAAACGGGAAAGAAGCCGGGGAGCTTCCTTGTTCGGCCTGGCCGAATTTCACACCCTGCTCCGCGAGGCCAAATTTAAATCCCTGCACTCCTTGGCCGAATTTAAATCCCGGTCCCGCCTGGCTCCCGGAAGGTTCCGATGACTTACTCTTGATGCCAAACGTGAAAGCCGAAACCGCTTCGGGTTTCCCCGCTGGATTGGGCGTCTCGCAGGCCACGCATTTCGAAGCGGCGTTCTCGTTTCGTACCAAGCACACGCTGCAATCCCACTGCCCTTCCTTTTTAGTAAAGAGTCCGTCGAAACCACCCTGGGGAGGCTTGCCGGCCTCCGAAGAACCGAACTTCGGAGCGGGAGGAGCCGGAGCGGCGTAGGTGGGTTGGCTCTGTGAATTCGGACTCTGACACGCCACGCACTTGGAGGCGCCGGCTTCATTCCGGACCAGACACACGTTGCAATCCCACTGTCCTTCCTTTTTGGCAAACATTATGTCAAAACCACCCTGGGCGGCCTTGCCGGCCTCCGGAAGACCCAACTTCGGAGCGGGAGGAGCCGGAGCGGGACAGAGGGGTCGGTTCTCCGAATTCGGACTCTGGCACGCGACACACTTGGAGGCGCCGGCTTCATTCCGGACCAGACACACGCTGCAATCCCACTCTCCTTCCTTTTTGGCAAACATTTTGTCAAAACCAACCTGGGCGGCCTTGCCGGCCTCCGGAGGACCGAACTTTGGAGCCGGGGGAAGTCGAGAAGCGAAGGTGGGCCGGCTCTGGGAATTTGGATTCTGGCACGCGGCACATTTCGAGGAGTCGGCTTCATTCCGGACCAGGCACACGCTACAATCCCACTGCCCTTCCTTCTTCAAAAACAGGGTCCTGAAATCGGTGGCCACGGGCTTAGACAAATTGCCCTGGCCAAATTTGAAGGTAGGCTGTTGACTAAAGGGAGGGATATTGGCGCTCCCAGAGCTTGTATTCTGGCAAGCAATGCACTTGGAGGCCAGAGGTTCATTTCTCACCAAACAGACGCTGCAATCCCAGTGACCTTCTTTCTTGGGAAATACCGATCCAAACCTATCCTGAGGGTTATCTCTGTTCTGCTTAAAAGCCGTCGGGGTTTCGCCTAACGGGGGAACCGGCTGTTCCGTATCGCTCGGATTTACATTTTGACAGGAAACACACCTCTCGGCCGTCGCAGCGTTCCTCACCGAGCAGCGGTCACAATCCCACGTTCCTTCTTTCTTCGGGATCTGGAATCCGAAGTTCAGATTCCCGGAGGCGGGTTTGCCGGGATCCTTGTTCCCCTGGACCGTGGATTCTTTCGACCCCCCGACACTTGGGCTTGGGCAGACCGCCGGGCCCGGGCCTCTCAGAATGTTCTGGGCCTCTTCGAACTTGAGCTTGAAGAGCATCGCTTCCTCGGGCGTCTTGAACCGAATAGCGAGCTGTTCGGGTTTCGGCGACTCATCCGCGTAATCGAGGGCGTGCCATACGAACGATTTGTCCGACCCAGTATTGGGGGTCAGCTTCATATCCGTGTTGATATAGTGATTGGCGCAGATCTTCAGGACCTGCTCTCTTCTCATGAGCAGGCGGAATTTACCGGACACCTTGTGCCTTAAGATTTTCACATTTCCGACGCCTCTCTCCTTCCACTCTTTGGATTCCGCATCGAAGCGGAAGAGCTTGGCTCGATTGCAGAAGAACTCCTCTTCATCTTCTTCGCCCGTTTTGACTTCTATCTTATCGGGGAGCGGCACCACGGGTTCAAAGTGAGGCCCGTCGTCGTCGTCGTCTCCGTGGGCGCTTCCCACGTCCGTCTCGTGGCTCTTGTTGGCCGGGTCCGCGGAAGGGGAGCCGAATTTTGCCCTCCCGGCGTCCTGGAAGGAAAACCCCTCGTCGCTCCTCCCGAAAACGGGGGTTTTCGGTTGCCCCGAGATGCCGGGGATGGTTTTGCTCCCGAAACCGAACGCGTTCCTCTGCCCGGCGGTCTGACAGGGGGCGGGTTTGGGCCCAGCGAAGCGATCGTCTTGTAGAGGCTTATCCGACGTCAAGAGCCCCAGAAGGCTTTCGCTGTTGTTAAAGGTCGACGTGAGCGGCGGGGCCGCCGCCTGAGGAGAGGAAAACGTGAAGTCGCCGTCGTTGGATTTGAAGTTCGAGTTGAATTTAAAGGGGGTGGGCTGGGCCGCTGGGGCCGGCGTGCTCGAGGGCTGCCTCGCTCCCTCGGCCGGCGCCGCTTTTCCGAAGTTAGGCTTCCCGAATTCGATGACCTTGGGGTCGGCGGATTTTGAGGGCTGGGGGGGCGGCGCCGAGGGCTTGGTGAAATAACCCGGCTCCGGCAAGGGTGGATTTACGTTGGCCTGAGGGACGTTGTAATTGAAGTATTCATCCCCCCGGGGAGACATGAGTCCGGCGGCGGGGGAATCGAACCGCAAGGGGGGACCGTACATTTCTTGAGAGAACATACACGTAGAGGTGTTCTGCAGAGGCGGAGTGTGCATCTGCTGCGGGTAGGCATAAATATGCTGTTGGGGAGTAAGCCTATTCATTCCGTACACTGGGGCCTGTAGGGTGGCGGGCGGGGGGAGAAAAAAAAGAAGGCAGTTTAAGATTTCTCGTGGTCACACGCAAGGAGTAATTAAACCACTTCCCTTCACAGTCCCGGTCACATCTCTACCCCAAAACCAAGAGTGGGAGGTAACAGTAATAATCATTATAATAATAACAATAATAGTGGGTATTTCTTAAGCACTTCCTACGTGCCAAGCACTTTACTAAGGATAGATACGAGATAATCGGGCCGGACACGCTCCCCGTCCCACACGGGGCTCACGGTCTTTAATCCCCATTTTCCAGGCGAGGTAACTGAGGCGCCGAGAAGCGACCTGCCCTAGGTCAACGAGTGGCAGAGCCCGGACAGCCCGGGCTTGGGAGTCAGAGGTCGTGGGTTCGAATCCCGACTCCGCCACCTGTCGGCCGTGTGACTTTGGGCCGGTCGCTTCACTTCTCGGTGCCTCAGTGACCCCATCTGGAAAATGGGGATTGAGACTGTAAGCCCCACGTGGGACAACCTGATTACCCTGTATCTATCCCAGCGCTTAGAAAGGTGCTTGGCACATAGCAAGCGCTTAATACCAGTATTATTTCTGACTCCCAGGCCCACGCTCTTCCCCCTAGGCCACGCCGCTTGGAAGACGGACGAAACTGTCACCGCTCCGCATGACCCTCCCAGCTTCAAGACTCCCAGCAAAAATTCAGATTGCCCGAGCTGGACTGACATGTCAAAATATCCACCAACGCTTCCAGGGTTGACCGATGCCTTCCATCTCGCACAGTGGACAGTTGGAAAAATACAAACAACGTCACCCTCCACGAGAAGCTCTTCTTGTGGATAAATCGTAACACACAGACAACAACACGGTGATAAACGGCAGACGTCAGTACAAGAGGATGTCACTTAGAAAAAAGGAAACATCCGAGACCGATTCTGTCAAGACAAATAAAGCTGAGACATTTTGTTAGTTATACTCTGTATTACCTTTGTGGGTGTTACATTAGCTGCTGTTCTCAGGAGATATTGGGAATTATAGGCCGGAGACTGATTGTAATACCCTGAAGGCCCGGTGGTTGCCACTAAAATCGAAAATAAAAGTACCAGTAAATGTTAAAGATTAAAATTACAATTAAAATGTAGATGTTTGGGAACACTTGCTTTCCCAAGACCATATTCTTTAATGCGAGAAAATGTTCTCAGCAAGCGCATCAAGTCTCTACGTGTGTTTTCCCAACAATATTTTATTACTGGAGCCAGATGGATTGGGATTCCCTCTTCTGTCCGCACAGTAGGTATCTTTGGCTCGGGGTCAAATAGGAGACGAACCAAAAATAGGGGATTACTGGGGAGGCTCAATAGATTCTACGGGTGTTCTGGGATGGCACCGTCACGATCTGAACACTCAGGCCTGACGCGGGGAGAGTCCGTAACAATATACCAAATATAATCTAACAAAGACTTTAAAGACCGAAAAACGCCGACGATCGAATGACTACCTAAATCCACGCAAAGGTTCTGAGAATGTCAACACTGCTGTCTCGTTACAGGACTCACGTTTCAGCTACGCTCCGTGACGCCGAGCATAGGTTCTGGCCAGAAGTATGTTTATTCCATAAAGTTCTCCACCATGACACCGCAAACAGATAATACGAGTGATTCTAAGCATTGTTTCGAAAGGGATTCGACGGGGACAGGGAAGACGCCATCGCTTACCGCCGGACTCTCCGATCTATTTTCTGTTACTGTGCTCGCCGTAAAATCGACGGCCTCCGTTCAAGTTTGAACTCTTTTTTTTGTTTGTTTCTTTACAGATTCTTCGCTAGCAGTTTGGCGGCACAAACTATTCTCCTTGCACCATTTTTCTCATCGATAGCTTAGCGGGAATTTGCCAGTCTACTTGCCTGTTAGCGGGGCACCCTGAAAATTTTGGGTTCCCTGATAACCATCCGGCACGGACTCTGTTCCATAACCATCTGCAGGCCAGCGGTGAGGAGACCCAGTAGAGTTGCTGCTGTTTAATTTCAATTCGTGCATTTCTTTCTATATGTCGAAGAAAGGAAGGACGACAGAGTCACGCGCAAATCATTTAGGCATTCGACGGCCCACTAAAAGCAGCTCTTTCAAGGTGTTACTACAAGGATTACACAAATGTTTTGATGACCAATGAAGTACCTGTAAGTAACCTTACCGAACAAGTTTATAAAATCAAAAGCAAACAAGTACGCGGACAGAAAAATCCAGACTTATTTACTCATAATCCAGCCCTCTCAGAGGGAAAAGGGAAAATCCAGACAGAATAATAATAATAATGTTGATATTTGTTAAGCGCTATGTGCAGGGCACTGTTCTAAGCGCTGGGGTAGACACAGGGGAATCAGGTTGTCCCACGTGGGGCTCCCAGTCTTCATCCCCATTTTACAGATGAGGGAACTGAGGCACAGAGAGGTGAAGTGACTGGCCCACAGTCACACAGCTGACAAGTGGCGGAGCTGGGATTCGAACTCATGACCTCGGACTCCAAAGCTCGGGCTCTTTCCACTGAGTCGCGCTGCTTCTCTACATTTGGGAATTAGTTTTAGATTACCCCTTGAGGACTCAAACAGGGATCCTGAAAATTCAACATTAAAGGCCGCTCATCTTGGCGCCAGAAGAGCTCCGAGGGCTCTAGAAGATGCTATTTTCAGGGACCTAAATTACTATTTTTTAAAGGGCAGTGTTAAGCGCTTACTGTGTGCCAGGCACTGTTCTAAACACTGGGGTGGATATAAGCTCATCGGGATGGACACAGTCCATGTCCCACTCGGGGTTCACAGTCTTAATCCCCATTTTACTGATGAGGTAAGTGAAGCGCAACGCTAAGTCATTTGCCTAAATTCACCCAACTGACGTGACGGTACCGGGATTAGAAACCGAGGCCTTCGAGAGTTAACACGCAAGTCTCGATTGATCACCGTTTAATCAACTACGAGATCTGCCCCCTCCCCTCACAAAAATAAGTTCCACCTCCTTACTTTAATAGCTTCTACTTGCTGGCAGATCATTTTCAGCAAAGAGTTCTGATCTTCCGCCCAGCGAGGTGGCGTCTTAGGAGAAAACTACAACATAAAAACCAAAAGGTATGATTAAAAAAAAAAAAAAAAAAAAAAGGATCCGAAGACTAACAACGGAAAGCTAGACTCGGCCCTCCATGCCGCACCTTGTAGCTTTTACTCGGTGATAGGGAGTACTTAGTGGGAGAAGGAGTAGAGTGTTGTATTTCGGAATCGGCGTTCTGTGACGAATTATTCTTGTAAAAGGGGTCTCCACCATATTCAAGTTCGTGCATCACAGAATTCAGCATCTCTTTCACAGATTCTAGTGTCACAGGTAACTAAAAATAAAAAGAAAAATCACAGCTCTCTCTACTCATACCAATACAGAGATGGCAAAAATATGAAAATTGGGTCTAGGTAAATATTTACATATGGAAAGAAAATGCAACCAAGATTTTTTTTTCACTCGAAAGAGCATTTTGAAGAGTTACCCCCAATAGGTACTTTGTCCAACTTCCTTTATTCATTCAATCGCAGTTATTAAGCATCTAACCAAGATTTTTTAACTCGTAAGCGCATTTTAAAGAGTCGCTCCCAATACGTTTTGTCCAAATTTATTTATTCATTCGGTCGTACTTATAAAGCGCTTAGTGCGTGCAGAGCACCGTTCTAAGAGCTTGGGAAAATCTAATAGAGAGATAAACGGTGACATTCTCTGCCCACGATGAGCACGCGGTCCAGTCAATTCACGCTCCCGAACGCAACAGGAGAGTCCGAGGGTACAGGCAGACGGGGGGACCACAGATGACAACTATCACGTGACATGATCACCCCGGGGATGAGCCCTTATTGCCCCATGCCCTGCCCCTGGGAAAAGCCCAAATGCCCTGGGGTGGGGGTGGCCGGGTCAAGGGTCCCCATCATTTACCGTTGCCGTGTTGTGCCTCGGATGGCTTTAAGAAAGATCGAACGACTGCTCGGTGAAGTTTAGAAATTAGAGTATATGGCGTGAAAAAAAAAAAAATCAGTCCATATTATTCTTCTGGGCTTTCTGGGATGGGCCCTAATTTAGAACGTGCAAATTTCTGAAGAAACGGATTCCAGGACACCACGTTTTAAGGACCGTAACCCTGGTTGTGTCGTGGGGCTTGTTTGTGAATTTCTAAGCAATTCTCCAAGTCTGCAGAGTAATCCTTCCAGATGTAAGCTCCTTATTATTATTATCCTATCTGTTAAGCGCTTACTATGTGCCAGGCACTGTAATAATAATAATGACGACGGTATTTGTTCAGAGCTTATTATGTGCCGAGCACCGCTCGAAGCGCTGGGAGGGATACAAGGTAATCAGGTTGCCCCACGTGGGGCTCACAGTTTTAATCCCCATTTTACAGAGGAGGTACCCGAGGCACAGAGAGGTTAAGCGGCTTCCCCGAGGTCACACAGCAGACAAGTGGCGTTGCTGGGATTAGAACCCACGTCCTCTGACTCCCCAGCCTGCGTGCCTTCCCCTAAGCCACGCCGCTTCCCCACATCCTTGGTGGGTGGGGGATTGTTCTACCAAACTCTGTTATACTGCACTCTCCCAAGCGCTCACTACAGTCCTCTACAAAGAGTACGCACTCAATAAATACCACTGCTCGACTGATTAACTGCTGGAACTAAGCAGCCCACAAAAGCCTCTCTAGCATTTTTCCTTCCTCCCTCCAGTCCGAAGCGACACATATCAATAATAATAATAATGATGATGTCGGGATTTGTTAAGCGCTTACTATGGGCAGAGCACTGTTCTAAGCGCTGGGGGAGATACAGGATACTCAGGTCGTCCCACGTGGGGCTCACAGTCTTCATCCCCATTTTACAGATGAGGGAACTGAGGCCCAGAGAAGCGAAGTGACTTGCCCACAGTCACGCAGCTGACAGGCGGCGGAGCCGGGATTCGAACGCAAGACCTCTGACTCCCAAGCCCGGGCTCTTCCCACTGAGCCACGCTGCTTCAAATACCCAAGCTCACTGAGGGCAGGAATGGGTCTGTTGTCATATTGGACTCCCCTGAGCGTTTAGTACAGTGCTCTGCATACAGTAAGCACTCAACAAATACAACTGAGTGAACGAACGAATGCCTCCGGGGCTCAGAGTATATTGTTTTTAAGAAGTATCTGGGTTGTAGCTTCTGAATGATTTAAGTTTGGTTTAATTTGTTGGGCTGGACAATACTTTGCGAGAGAGGCAAGGAAATAAAAACCCACACATAATCAAATGGGTTTTAAAGACTTGCTCCAGTCCCGTCCAACTGCCCCCAACCTTCACGCTTCCTGAACCCAGTGGAATATTACCATTTATAATTATATGCAATATAATCATTATATGCAATATAATCATTATATGCAATATAATCATTATATGCAATGTAATTATATGCAGTTATATGCAATATTAGCATTTTAATCATTATACATCTTCCTCATCGCCATTCGGTAGCGTTCATTCAACGGTCAGTTCGACAGCAAGTAATCATTTGAAAATTAAGGAGAGGCGGTTTTCAAAGACGGCAAAACGCGCAACCATCTGAGACTCCGAGAGCCGGCAGGAGAATCTGTTATCAGCGGCGACTTCAAAAAGGAAAAAACTTTCAACTTCCCCACCTTCTTGACAACTGAAGGATCTGAGCAGGTTTCGTCGGAAATTTTTATTAGGTAGTCTCTACACTTCCTTAGGTAGTTTTTGCACTCTTCTTGTTCTTCCGGAGAGAGCGCGTCATTCTCCAGGTCTTCGGCTTTCCTGTGGAAAATCTGAGAGGAGAAACGATTTTCAAAGCCGTGCGACGAGAGCTACGGTCGGTAGGACGGCAATTCGAGTCGAGCGCTCCGCTTACCAGGGCCAGATTCCAATAAGCAGCGACATTTTTAATAGCTTCAAAGGCGACCATCGCGTCCTCCGTTTTCCCATCTACCGCATCCAACATAGCAAACGCGATGTACGCCTCCTCTTCGTAGTCTCCAGCTTCGCAGGCCTAAACGGAAAGCCGAGAGCCGCTTGATTATAGCGATAACGTGGGTATTTTGTGGGTATCTGTTAAGCGCTTACTACGGGCAGAGCACCGTTCTAAGCGCTGGGGTAGACACAGGGGAATCAGGTTGCCCCACGTGGGGCTCGCAGTCTTAAATCTGTGAGGTAACCGAGGCCCAGAGAAGCGAAGTGACTCGCCCACAGTCGCACAGCTGACAAGTGGCCGAGCCGGCATTCGAACCCATGACCTCTGACTCCAAAGCCCGGGCTCTTTCCACTGAGCCACGCCGCTTCTCTAATTATCCGATCCTTTGGGCGTTTCTTCAGAAAAATAAAACCCCTGAAGTCCACTGATCTGCGTGTCTCAAGCTAACCGGACCGGATACATCGGCCTCTTCGTATCGATCGTGGCTACCTCCGCTAGGAAAGTAACGCGGCCCAGAGGAAAGGGCACGGGCCTGGGAGTCGGAGGACCTGGGTTCTAATCCTGGCTCCGCCACGTCTCTGCCGGGTGACCTCGGACAGGTCGCTTGACTTCTCCGCGCTCCCATTTCCTCGCCCGTACTGTGGGCATTCAAGGCCCGTCCTCCGTCCGACTTCGGCTGGGAGCCGCACGTGGGACGGGGACCGTGAACGACCTGAGTCACTCGTATCCTCCCCACAGTGCTTAGAACAGTGCTGGACACACGGCAGGTGCTCACTGACTACGGCGATTACTTTCGTTACTTCTCGGGAACAAAAGTGATTATCACACTGGAGTGTCAACTCCATTTTACATGACGAGGAGGTCACTGCATTTACACTTTCTCGGGGTCATTTTTATTCAAATGGAAGGTCCCCGGGGGCAGGGACTGTCTTATTCTGGGCAAGTCACTTCACTTCTCGGTGCCTCAGTTACCTCATCTGCAAAATGGGGATGAAGACTGTGAGCCTCACGTGGGACAGCCTCATTCCCCTGCCTCTCCCCCAGCGCTTAGAACAGTGCTCTGCACATAGTAAGCGCTTAACGAATACCAACATTATTATCCTAGATCAAGCAGGAGCCTTTAGGGCCTACGGCGATAAGCAGCACACGGTGCAGCGTGGCCTCCTGGACAGAATCCAGGCCCGGGAGTCAGGAGACCTGGTTCTAACCCCCACGCCATCTTTAAACTCCTCTCTCCATAGAGAAGCAGCGAGGCTCAGTGGAAAGAGCACGGGCTGGGGACTCAGAGGTCATGGGTTCTAATCCCGGCTCCGCCGCTTGTCAGCTGCGTGACTTTGGGCAAGTCACTTCACTTCCTCTGTGCCTCGGTTCCCTCAACTGTAAAATGGGGATTAAGACCGTGAGCCCCACGTGGGACAGCCTGATGACCTTGTATCCTCCTCGGCACTTAGAACAGTGCTTTGCACATAGTGAGTGCTTAACAAATGCCATTATTATTATTATTATTATTATTAGGGTCGCCGTCTTCAGTCGCACTTCTAAACTCACACTCGTTCTCGAAAATTGAGGCGCGACATTTTAACTCCAAGGTTTTAGCCGGTATCAGAGAAGGCGTTAACTCCCACTTCACCGGCCGGCCATGCTGCGGTGGATTACCTCCTCTTCCCCGCCCATCCCTTTAGTCCCCCCCGATGCCACTCGGGGCTAAAAGGGTTTGTTGATTCTTATTTAATAATGATAACGTTGGTATTTGTTAAGCGCTTGCTATGCGCAGTGCACTGTTCTAAGCGCTGGGGTAGGCACAGGGTGATCAGGTTGTCCCACGTGGGGCTCGCAGTTTTCAGCCCCATTTTACAGACGAGGGAACCGAGGCACCGAGAAGTGACTTGCCCACAGTCACACAGATGCCAAGTGGCGGAGCCGGGATTCGAACCCATGGCCGCGGACTCCCAAGCCCGGGCTCTTTCCACCGAGCCACGCTGCTTCTCCGTATTTCACGGCGTCTTCTAAACCACCCAAGGTATCGCCAGCCCTCGGCACTGGATTCTAGCAAGCAGTTCGAGTAAGGTACCACCCCTCCCGGGGTCGCACCTGGAGAGCGTCCGGTCCTCTACCAGCCTCGGCTCCGGGACGGAGGGCCAGGCGGAGGCCCGTCCGTCCCATCCCCGGCTTGGCCGGCGGCCCGCGAGCGGCAGGCCGTCTGCTACGAGTCGAAACTCCCCCGTGCCGGGCCGCGGCGGCACGGGACAGAGTCGAGGGCGGAGACTCGAGTTTACCGCGTGCAAGGCGGTAGGGGCAAACCGCTTCCGTACGTTGACCGGGAAAACTCTCCGAACGACCGCAGACGGGGAGGTGAGTCCGTGGTGCCGCTATGGGTCGGAAACGACTCGACGACATAAGACGGGACGGGACTTCAAGTACCGGTTTCCCTCTCCCGTCCCAGCCCCTCAGCACCGTACTCGTCCGCTCGACTGTATATATCTTTACTACCCTATTTATTTTAATGAGCTGTACATCACCCCGATTCTATTTACTTGCCACTGTCTTTACGAGATGTTCTTCCCCTCGACTCCATTCATCGCCATCGTCCTCGTCCGCCCGTCTCCCCCGATCAGACCGTGAGCCCGGCGAACGGCAGGGACCGTCTCTAGCTGTTGCCGACTTGTTCATTCCAAGCGCTTAGTACAGTGCTCTGCACATAGAAAGCGCTCAATAAATACTACTGAATGAAGGAAATACCGTGAGCCCGTTGTTGGGCAGGGATTTCTCCGTTGCCCAACTGTGCTTTCCAAGCGCTTAGTACAGCGCTCTGCGCACAGTAAGCGCTCGATAAATAAAGACTGAATCAACAAGGCACTGTTCGAACCCCAGGATACGGTATTTCCACTGTCCTTTCCCTGAGCGGGCCACTTCAAGTAAACGGTCCCCAGGCCCACATCAAGATATCGCGTAAACTTTAAATTGGGGCAATGCCTCGGCTTTCAGAGATCAATCAAGCCTGAGCGGTCGACGCCCTTCACTGACAGGGAAGTTCTTTCTAATGTTTAATTTAAATCCCTCCTGCTGCAAACGGGGTTCGCAGTCTTAATCCCCATTTTACAAATGAGGTAACGGAGGTGGAGAAAAGTTAATAATAATAATGATGTCGGTATTTATTAAGCGCTCATTATGTGCCGAGCACCGTTCTAAGCGCTGGGGGAGACACAGGGGAATCAGGTCGTCCCACGTGGGGCTCACAGTCTTCATCCCCATTTTACAGACGGGGGAACGGCGGCACCGAGAAGTGAAGCGACTCGCCCACAGTCGCCCAGCTGACGAGCGGCCGAGCCGGGGTTCGAACCCACGACCTCTGACTCCAAAGCCCGGGCTCTTTCCACTGAGCCACGCTGCTTCTCGCGTGGTTAGGTGACTTGCCCGAGGTCACGCAGCGAAGCACCGGGTCTGACTCCCAGGCCCGTGTTCCATCCGCTAGGCCGTGAATCGATCATATTTACGGAGCGCTTAAGGTGTGCACAGCACTGTCCTAAGCGCTTGGGAGAGTCTAACGGCGGAGATGGTGGTCACGTTCCCTGTGCGCAACCAGTTTACTGCCTAGAGGGACACCAGCGAACCAGCTGGACCCTCCTGCCCCCCGCTAGAATCTCAACGCGTACCCGCAAAAGTATATATATATATATATATATATTTTGGTATTTGTTAAGCGCATACTATGTGCCGAGCACTGTTCCAAGCGCTGGGGTAGACACAGGGGAATCGGGTTGTCCCACGTGGGGCTCACGGTCTTCATCCCCCTTTTACAGATGAGGTCACTGAGGCCCAGAGAAGGGAAGTGACTCGCCCACGGCCACCCAGCTGACGAGCGGCAGAGCCGGGATTCGAACTCATGACCTCCGACTCCAAAGCCCGCGCGCTTTCCACTGAGCCACGCTGCTCCTCTACGTACCACTTTGAAACTGGAGAAGCGGTTTAAAATCTGAAACCTTTTTATCCCAGGTTCCTAGAAAGCCCCTTCTGGGGAAGATGAGCTTCCGTGAGAAGGCACGTGGCTTAACGGGAAAAGCCCGGGGTCGGGAGTCAGAGGTCGTGGGTTCTGATCCCGGCTCCGCCACTTGGCAGCTGTGTGACCGTGGGCAAGCCACTCAAAATCTCCGCGCCTCAGTTACCTCGTCTGTAAAATGGGGATTAGGGCTGTGAGCCCCACGTGGACCAACCCGATCGGCTTTTATCTACCCCAGCGCTTAGAACGGTGCCGGGCACCCGCTGAGCGCTTAAATACCATAATTACTATTAGTCTAACATTCAAATTACCCCAGAGGAAGTCACTTTCCTCCGGGTAACTGCCACTCATTTCACAGTACCTGAATATCCGCACTGTGAAAATGCTTAAACAGAGGATCGATGGGTTCGGGAATGCTGTTCTTCTTTTTGATTGTCTTCAACAGGGGCAATACTTTCTTCCAATAGTGAACACTCCGTCCTATGTACTCCCGCTGATCGTAGAAAGAATTGAGACCGCTTCCCTACAAAGAGATGAGGTATTATTACACACACGTCGTTTCTCAACTGTCACAGATCCAACACCGCTCCACCGCCTGGCTCAGTGGAAAGGGCCCGGGCTTGGGAGTCCGTGGTCACGGGTTCAAATCCCGGCTCGGCCACTTGTCAGCCGGGTGACCGTGGGCGAGTCGCTTCACTTCTCCGGGCCTCAGTGACCTCATCGGGTAAATGGGGCTGAAGACCGTGAGCCTCACGTGGGACAACCTGATGCCCCTGTATCTACCCCAGCGCTGAGAACAGTGCTCGGCACATAGTAGGCGCTTAACAAATACCAACAGTATTATTATTGAGCTGGAGGAGCAGTTCGCAACACCGCAGCCTTGACTCGCTGGGGGCTGGGAGGCCGGGACCTAGTTCCAGCTGGGCCGCTGGCCTGCGACGGGCCCTCAGGCAAACCACGTCACTCCTCCGGGCCCGTCTCCTCATCTGAAAAATGCGAAGAAGGCACCTGCCGCTCCCCAGCAATGTGGCCGATCCCTCTCTGCCTTGGCCCAGCGCTTAACATCATACCGATCGGCGCCGAAAATAAAGGCCCGAATTCCTACTAGGTGAAGGACTGATCCGAGACTATTCAAAGAGAGAATTCTCGCGGATGAAGTGCTGAGCCTTACTGTTTTCTGAAGATTTTTCGCCCAGTGTATTATCAAAGACGGCTGGAGACCGTGCTTCCCCAAGCCTCTCAGGGTACTGATTTCGTGCTGAACCAGGAGGCGTAGTTTGGCAGAAGTACCGGGTCTACAGAGGAAAAAGAGAGGGAAAGAAGAGCGTATTTCGAAGAGCTACACCACCACGGACAGATACCGAGGCACATAAAACCAGAGCTGTCCTGGCAATTTCATCCTCCCCAAACGAAGGGGTCCGCGGACTATTCCCGGCCAACGACTCACGCCGCTTTCCTCTGGATGAGACTGACGACGGCATCCCACCACGACTTCTGCCGTTCTGTACAAAGCTGTTTACACACCGGCAGGGGCAAGGAGGGAGGCTGGTGTAAGCTGAACTGACAACCGGATTTCTCCTGCAATTGTAAGTGGCTGGTAAATACCACTCCGAGCAGAAACACCTGAAAACCGGAAGAACGGAACAAATTGGAAGTTGGCAGGCATCTCACAGACTCATCCGACTCGTCCGCGCTGAGGGGAGGGGGAAATACGAAAGCGCTCACTTCTAGATCTAATATACAGATCGACTCAGGGACGTTGGTTTCCGGTCTCGAGGTCTCCTGGGGTAAGTGATGAAAGAGCTGCTTCAGCCACTTGCGGATCGCGGGTGAGGTGGACATCGAGTTCCACTGTAAGCCAAGCCAAGTGAGGTGCTGGAGACTCCCGTTGTGCATTCGAATGGCGCCTAAACCGTAAGACAAAACAAGAGGCAGGCTCGCTTAGCAAAAGCTCATCAGCCACGTCGAGGCCTGCGTGACGACGGAAGCTGACGGCAGAGTGGACAGGGCGCGGGCCTGGGAGTCGGGAGGCCGTGGGTTCTAATCCTGGGCTCTGCCACATAATAATAACGTTGGTATTTGTTAAGCGCTGCCTATCTGCGGAGCCCTGTTCGAAGCGCTGGGGTAGACACAGGGGAATCGGGTCGCCCCACGTGGGGCTCACGGTCTTCACCCCCATTTTCCAGATGAGGCAACTGAGGCCCGGACAAGTGAAGTGACTTGCCCACGGTCACACAGCTGACAAGGGGCAGAGCTGTCCGCCGGGTGGCCGCGGGCGAGTCGCTTCACGTCTCTGGGCCTCCGTTACCTCATCTCTAAACTGGGGTTCGAGACAGTGAGTCCCATGTGGGAAAGAGACTGCGTCCAACCCAATTTGCTTGGACCCACCCAACTGGCACATAGTAAGCGCTCAATAAATACGACCGAATGAAATACCATAATAATATCATCATCGTCATTACACTGGTCCACGACATCTTATTTCACATACGCAATTCTACGTTCATTCTCAGAAAAGCAACCGAAAGCACGGTGTAGCGGATAGCATGGGCCCGGGGGTCACGGGATCATGGGTTCTCGTCCTGACTCTACTACATGTCTGCTGTCTGACCTTAGGCAAGTCACTTCACTTCTCTGGGCCTCAGTTACCTCATCTGTAAAATGGGGATCGAGACTGCGTCCAACCCAGTTTTGCTCGTATCCAACCCCGGTGCCTTAGTAGGCCGCTTGGCACATTCATTCATTCATCCAATCCTATTTATTGATCACTACCGACCCGATTTCCCGGTATCCACCCCGGCACTTGGCGCCTGGCACGTAGTAAGCACTTAAATACCACCATTATTATTACTAAAGAAATACCATTAAGTAAATATCCTACGGGGTCAAGATCCTCTCCTTTTGAACCTTTAAAATAAAATCCACCGGACCACGTACTGCCCCAAATCCTGCCCGGCTTCAAAAGTGGGATATTCCCAACAATAATGAGATTTACTCCTGTATTTCCAAGACCGGTCATTCCACAACGTCGCACCATCTTACCGATGTCGTATCTAGCCAACTCGGTAGGTTCCGGGGTCTGCACCCCGACGTTGCCGATGTCATCGCTGCCCAGGAAAGATCTGTCCTTCGATGACTGACTGTTAAACAAGACATCAAACAGAGCGGACTGCCCGCTCTTATTGGCAAATGATTCCACGACTTCCTTGATGAAATCCTGCTTGCCGCGACTTAAGTTTAACAGCATATGTCCTGTAAACAGACAATTTTAAAAGTATTTTCACCTTGATGTCGGACACCATACGATATCTGCTAAAACAGCACGTGAGAGTCTTGTCAAAATCCACTCTCACCTACTCTAAGGAAGGTAGAGGAGGAGGGTGGCCGAACTGATACAGCCCAGGCCTGGATGCCAGGTGGACTCAGGTACTAATTCGGTATCCACCACTGTCTGCTGTGGGACTTGGCTCAAGTCACTTTACTTCTCTGTGCCTCAATTCCCCTCTGTAAAATGGGCGTGAAAACTGGGAGCCCCCCCCCCCGTGAGGCACGAACTCTGGCCACCCTAATTAGCTTGTATCTAGAGAAGCGGCACGGCCGAGTGGCAGGAACACGGGCTGGGAGTCAGAGGACGTGGGTTCCGATCCCGGCTCCGCCACCTGCCTGCTGTGTGACCTTGGGGAAGTCACTTCGCTTCTCTGGGCCTCAGTTACTCTATCTGCAAAATGGGGATTAAGACCGTGAGCCCCACGTGGACAACCTGATTACCCTGTATCTACCCCAGTGCTTGGCACACAGCAAGGGCTTAACGAATACCATAATTTTCATTATTATCGCTTCACGTCTCTGTGCCTCAGTTTCCTCATCTGTAAAATGGGGATGGAGATCACAAGCCCCAGGTGGGACAGGGACTGTGTCCAACCCGATCTGCCTGTATCCACCCCAATGCTTTGTACAGTTCCTGGCAAGTGCTTAAACACCACTATTATTATTAGTTCCTGGCACACTGTAACTCCTTAACAGATACCATTTAAAAAAGAAAAAAAAAATCCCGGTGCTCAGCCCCAGCTGAACCCTACAACCCATGGACCCGTGCTTACCCTGAAACCCCAGCCAGGCTTAACTACTCAACTTCACCTCACCAAAAACGCCAATTCCCAGAAGGCAGGGAGAAAATATTTAGCGGGGTCTAAGCAGCACGTCAGAGCCGGTCGGCGTACAACATTTTATTTTCAGAAAGTCGCTTGAATTTGTCATTTGTTGCCACAGTGGTTTGATTCCAGACAAAAATCGAGAACAGTTGCAATCTCCAACTCACTCAGCATCAGCTGGCTGGGAAGAAATCCCCACCCCCTGGAGAACAGTGTTGAATTCTGAGGCCGTGGCAGATCGCACGAGGCTCAAAAAAAAAAAAAAAAAAGCCAAAAAAAACAAAACCTAGGCCTTCTTCTAAGGCAGTGCCCATTATGTAGTTTGCCAACTGGAAACAGCCCAAATCCGTTCACCACTTACCACTGGAACACACGCCTGCATGAGCGGGAAGGATTACGGATTCAAAATGCAGGTGAAAACTAAAGGCCTCTCTTCGCTCCGTGCTCTGGCTAGACGGCGGTGAGGAAACTAAGGCGTGTTCTTCGGAACCCCCCCCCCCCGGGGCCTGTTGGAATCCCTCACAACCTGACGCCGGACAGAACGGTCGTGTGCGTGCGGGCGGGATCCGACAGGCGACTGCTACAATGCAAGGATTCCTTAACGCTGGGTTTTGTAATAAGAAAGCACCGCTGGCATCAGAGGAGAACTGAGCCTCGTCAGTGCATTTTCCACTTCCAAATTACTTCAGGACTGTCGAAGAGCGGCCCAGATAGGGACTGTCTCCCTCTGTTGCCGAACTGCACATTCCAGGCGCTTAGTACAGTGCTCTGCACATAGGAAGTGCTCAATAAATATGATTGAATACTGGAAAAGGCACTAAATCTTGAGGGTAAGATAGCCTCTCGATAAACTGGACACATTCAAAAGCGGTTCCGGGTCTTAGGATTTTTTTTTTAAGCCGGAATAATTTCATCTACTTACCTGACTGGCTGAGCCGATCGCAGGCCATCGTTTCCAGCAAATCCTGCCCCGCCTCATTGCCCTTTATGAGTTTGGTCTTTGGTCTCGGAACCTGATTAGAGTGTTTGAAATTAAACCAAAATATTAAGTCATTTTCAAAAAGTTCTTAGAAACACACACCCGCAGGCCTCCCCGCTTTCCGTCCCAAGACGACAAATGCAGAACTGGTGATGGGAAAATCAAAGAGCTAATCCACACTCCCGGAAATGTTAAGAACAGCAACTTTTAAAGACCCCCCCCCCCCCACCTCGAGGTATGAACTTGAAGATGACAAAAATAAAACCCACAGGCTAACAGCTCGTTTTTTTCCCCGCTTCCACAATCACGGGGTAAGTTACACGTACATCGAGGAAGGAAACTCCACGATTAAGCAAGACTTTTAACTGGCTTTCAAGATTGGGAGTGGCTGCTGGGTGGTTTTTTGGTTTTTTTTTTTTTTTTACAGCTCTAAACATGGCTAGCGCCAATATTTACATTTTAATCAATTCATGCTCATTAAATATTGGCTCTTGGGCAGCGAACATTGCTGATTTCGATAATGGCTGGTAAACTCATTCAACAGGCCAGAGGAGAACAGAATGCCAACCTCTAAGGGAAGACCTGAAAAAGCAGCACGGCCTGGGAGTCAGAGGACCTGGGTTCTAATCCCAGCGCAACCCCTTGTCTGCTGTGTAACCTTGGGCAAGTCACTTCACTTCTCTGGGCCTCAGGACTGGAATTAAAGTTGTCATCTGTAAAATGGGGGGTGGTTAAGACCGTGAGCCCAAGGTGCAGCGGGGACTGGGCTCAACGCCGTTAGCTTGTATCTACCGCCAGCACTTCCTGGCACACAAAGTGCTTAAACATTAAAAAACATAAAAACGTGTTCACACTTTATTCACCAACTAAAAACATTCCTTCGGGAAGCCAGCGCTGCCATCGTCTATACTATTTCCCACCCGTCGCGCGGTTCAGTGGATATTTAAGCCAGAGATATTGAGCCAACTGCTCTACCGGGTCAGTGCCCGATCTATTCCCTCCCTCAACGCCCCCTGCAAAGTACACTTCTCTGAAATGGGCACCCGAGTGTTCACGAGGCGTCCAAGAGGGCGCGTGCGCTCGGGGAACGTGTTCACGGAGCTGGAAGAGGCCTACCTGAAACGCTACCAGATAGCACAGAGCTGCCAATTCGGCCAGAGCTCTCCACTGCACCTCACTGTGCTGGGCCATTTTCAAGAGCAGAGTCCCGGCGTGCATGTAGAAGTGACCTCGCATTTCCAAGAAAGTAACCGAGAGCTCGTCGGCCCCACTCGCGAAGGATTTCACGGACTGAAGGGCGGCGTCAAAACTGTAACGCAAGGAGGGTTCGTCAAAAGGCGATCCAGAAGGTCAACAGCCGCCGGCAAAAGCACGGGTCCTCTAAAAGCCGGGAGGGTAAGCTCACGGCACAGAGCCGAGTTCGAGAAATAACCGAGGGATGCCGTTTTCCTTAGCTGAGGTGCGTTTCGGATTTGAACTCTTCAGCCCTTCTTTAGTTGAAAGATATCATTAACGGTATTCATTGAGCACTCGCTATTTGTTTTGTCGTCCGTCTCCCCCGTTTAGACCGCGAGCCCGTCGTTGGGCAGGGACTGTCTCTATCTGTTGCCGAACTGTACATTCCAAGCGCTCAGTGCAGTGCTCTGCACATAGGAAGCGCTCAATAAATATGACAACGAATACTGTAAAAGGCACTCAATCTTGAGGGTAAGACAGCTTCTCGACTGAAGCCTGGAAAACAGGCCGTGACGCTAGAAAAAAAATACGTGACGGCAGGGCAGGCTCACGACTACAATATAAGCTTGTCATGGGCTGACCTGTCTGCTAATTCCATTGCGTTATACTCTCCCGAGCACTTACTACTACTGACGACGGTATTTAAGAGCTTACTGTGTGCCAGGCACCTTACTAAGCTCTAGAGCGCTTAGATTCGAATCCAATATCCTGGGGTCTTGGGTGGAGTTTTGCTCCTCCCTGGCTGAATCCCATCGTGCACCTGGTTGAACTCGAATGGGACTTGAGTTTCAGGATACAGTCAGGACGCAGCCGCATCCGCCACGCTGACGGACAGAGCATTAAGACTATGGTCTTTCCTGCCCAGGTCCCCCCTCCCGACTTCTCCTAGAACGGCAGGGTTCCATTCTTGCCAGACCCCGCCACTTCTCCACTGGGACGGACCGGGACGGCAGCGGTCGGCTTCTTGGGTCCCCTAGGCCCCTGCCGCGGCTCCCGGGGCCCCCGGCGTCTTCCTCCGCCCGACTCCCTCCCCGGGTTCCCGCACCGGCTCTCCCCCGCATCCTTCCTATCCCGCTACTAACTAAACAGAAGCGCTTTTCCCGCCCATCCCGCCGGGCACGCGATAGCGCCGAGGACTCCCCTGGGCGCCGGGACATCCCGCGGGGCCCGAAGCTGCGGCGGGGCACCGCTCGGCCTCGCGCTCGACCGGGCTGCGGAGGGAGACCGCCGGGAAGCCCCCCCAAAACCGGTCGGTCAGGGTCCCCTCTCCCGACACGCTCGGTGTGAGACTTGTACACATTTCAGAACCGGGGGACGCTCCGGGTGTCACTGAGGGTGGCGGCGACCTGACGCCCATCAGGTCCCCTCTAACTACGAACCCGTCGAGGGCTGGACTTCCACGTCGGTTTGTACATTTCCTCTTTGCCCCGGTTTCTGTCGCTCAGACCCTTCCCCGCCTTATCTGTAGGCTCTGAGCCCCTGAAGGGCCAGGGACTGTGTCTCTCATCTGGGCAGCCGTTCCCGGCGCTCTGTACGGTGCTCTGCACAGACTAAGTGCTTAATAAAGAAGCAGCGTGGCTTAGTGGAAAGAGGCTGGGCTTGGGAGTCAGAGGCCTTGAGTTCGAATCCCAGCTCTGCCGCTTGTCAGCAGTGTGACTGTGTGCAAGTCACTTCTCCGTGCCTCGGTTCCCTCATCTGGAAAATGGGGATGAAGACTGTGAGCCCCACGTGGGACGACCTGATTCCCCTGTGTCTACCCCAGCGCTTAGAACAGTGCTCTGCACATAGTAAGTGCTTAACAAATACCAACGTTATTATTATTATTATTATTAAAGACTACTATTTCTATTCCTAGGCAGAAAACCCAGGCTCGAGCCCGTAGGAGTTCGACAAATGTGTTGGCCAATCCTAATTCCCTAGGAAGAGCGTGCAGCGAAACTCACAGTTATTTAAAAACCGTGAAATAAAGTACAAAGAACTTTCTGGCAAAAGATTTACTTCAACTGCCAAAGAATTCACATACGCTTGAAATCGGTGGCCTGCTGGAGAGAACACGGACCTGGGAGTCAGAGGGACCTGGGTTCTAATCCCGGCTCCACCACCTAATAATAATAATAATAATGTTGGTATTTGCAAAGCGCTTACTATGTGCCGAGCGCTGTTCTAAGCGCTGGGGTAGACACAGGGGAATCAGGATGTCCCACGTGGGGCTCACGGTCTTAATCCCCATTTTACAGATGAGGGAACCGAGGCACAGAGAAGTTAAGTGACTTGCCCACAGTCACACAGCCGACAAGCGGCAGAGCTGGGATTCGTCTGCACTGTGATCTTGGGCACGTCGCTGCCCGTTCCTGTGTCTCAGTTACCTCACCTGTAAAACAGGGGTGAAGACCGTGAGCCCCACGTGGGACGTCGACTGTGTCCAGCCAGACCAGCTTCTATCTACCCTAGCGCTCAGCATAGTGCTCGGCCCGTAGTAAGTGCTTAAACACCATCGAAAAAAAAAGTTTTCCTTTAAAAAGGCAAAATAGACCACTCACCTTTCCAGTAACCGTCTACTTTCCTGCACATCCCTGGTGGAAAGGGTAAGAAGTGTCAGGTTGGCATAAGCCAGAAGTAAATCTTTATTAGTTGCTCGCCAGTTGCTTTTATTGGACTCCAAACACTGTAGTGATTCCAGATATTCCTATTGGATGGAAATAAAGAGAAAGTCACGTGCAAACCTTCATCCAATCTTAGCAAAAGAGAACTTTCATCCTCCAGCAGCCGTTCCTCTGCTTTTGCCCACCGCCCAAAGACACCCGTTGAGTTCTTACAGACTCCACTGTAGGGAAAACTTGGGCTGTAGCTCTCACTTCATGCACATGCCAGAGAAGCAGTGTGGCCTAGCGGAAAGAGCACAGGCCCGGAAGCCAGGGGACTTGAGTTCTAATCCCGGCTCCGCTTCTTGCCTGCTGGGTCACCTGAGGCAGGTTACTAACTTCTCCGTGCACTGGTTAACGTCTGGAAAATGGGGTTAAAGTTGGGATCCCCATGTGGGACATGGACCGTGTCCAACCTGACTATATTTTATTTACCCCGGCACTAAGAGTGCCTGGCACATTCAGTACTATATTTAAAAACAAAACAAGACCAGCAACACTGCGTTAGTGTCCAGGGACGCACTGTCGGTAGAAAATCCCCTAATTCCGCCATCTTCTTCAAAATACGGAGAGAAAACGCCACGTTTTGCCAACTTGAGTGTATCAAGCTCTCTCCTGGGCAAACATTACTTGGGCTCTTGGGGTATTCTAATGAACCCATAATCTGTTCAACAGGTTTAAAAGTTCAAGGGAGCACAGAGCCCCTTCTTCACCTCCAATAAATCAATAACTAGGAACAGGATTTAATTAGCTTTCTTTATTACTCATCCACAATCAACTGCTTCTCATCCTGTCAAAGAAGCTATTTTCAAGGCTACCCTCCATACACAAAAATGGACATACAAGTAGCAAAAAACTGGGCTGGATTATTATTAATAGTAATAAATGGTAACAATAATAACTATTATTACTGGTTTTTAAGCGCCTAATGTGTGCCAGGCACTGTACTAAGCGCTGGGGTGGATACACGCAAATCGGTTGGACACAGTCCCTGTCCCTCGTGGGGCTCACAGTCTCGATCCCCATTTACAGAAGGGGTAACAGACACGGAGAAGTGAATTGACTCGCCCGGGGTCACACGGCAGACGAGTGCAGAGCCGGGATTAGAACCCTTGACCTGCGGACTCCCAGGCCCACGCTCTAGCCACTAGGCCACGGAAAGTTAAGAATGTAGAGGGGAGACAGTGGGGACCTTGGATGGTTTGTCCTTAATGGTAGGAGAGAGGTCAAGGAAACCAACCATCACCTATTTCCTCCCACGCCCTCTTGCCTCCAATGGAGATCGAATACTGGGCTGGACCGACTGCTGAAAGTACTCGAAACAGGCCAGACTACTTGTTCTGTTCTGTTTTGCTTTGCTGTCTCCCCGGTTTAGACTGTGAGCCCGTCATTGGGCAGGGATTGTCTCTATCTGTTGCCAAATTGTACATTCCAGGCGCTCAGTACAGTGCTCTGCACATAGTAAGCGCTCGATAAATACGACTGAATGAACGGATGAATGAATACCACTGAATGATCGATGGGCCCCTGGACTATCCCGGTAATGGCAGTTCTTACGTTCTTATTTCTTACCTTCGCTTTTAAGCAGAGCTACCCCGAGATCCCCTCCGGAAACTTGGCTTTTTCCTACCTTAAGTGTGTGAACTACACAGGAATTCCATTCCAAGCTTCTTCGCAACGCCGCGTTTTTCTCTGCTGCTTGACAATGAGCCACCGCATCTTGTAGTCTTTTGTTTGCCCGATATAACTCGATCAGTCGGATGTTCACGTACACATCATCAGGTCTCACGTAGAGCTCCGACTGGATTAGGTCGAAAAGTTGATTCCATCCATCTTCGCCTTTACAATCTAAAAGCTGCTCCTATTTAAAAAGATACAGAAATAAATTTGCAGTTTTTTTCCCCCTCCGACACTGAAGATGCTCAAATCTCAACATACTATTAAGTTGGATTTTTCTGATTCAGGCCCCACTCCTGAAAAGCTAATCATGGCTCGACAAACACTGATAGTTACAAGTATCACTTCCTTGATCAGGATTAGACCTGGATTTAGGGGATTAGATCAGGATTTAGGGGAAGCAGCGTGGCTCAGTGGAAAAAGGCCGGCCTTCGGAGTCGGTGGTCATGGGTTCGAACCCCGGCTTTGCCACTTGTCAGCTGTGTGACTGCGGGCGAGTCACTTCACTTCTCTGGGCCTCAGTTACCTTATCTGTAAAATGGGGATTACGACTGTGAGCCTCACGTGGGACAACCTGATCACCCTGTATCTCCCCCAGCGCTTAGAACAGTGCTCTGCACATAGTAAGCGCTTAACAAATACCAACGTTATTATTAGACCGTGAGCCCATCATCGGGCAGGGAATATCTCTCTCTGTTGCTGAACTGCACAGTGCTCTGCACACAGTAAGCGCTCAATAAATACTACCGAATGAAGGAATGAATGGGCAATTAATTGAGTTGAGGGCCGCCGCATTTCAGTAAGCTGCTGGGGATCGCACATTAAATACTCACCGTCCTCAGTGCCTATTAAGAAAATAATGGAATGTATTACATGCCATTAGAGGAAGGATGAGGGAACCACATTTTGCATATCAGGAACTTGCAAAACGAGTTCTGCAGGCAGTAGGTGCTCATTTAATGCTGTGGGTGATGGTGTTTCCAGCCACACACCGACGATACTGACAATAGTACACGTTATTTAATTTCACGGGTCAAACAGGAGCAATTCACAGACCACCGAAAGAGCGTGGCAGAGGGAAGAGGACACAGGCCTGGGAAGCAGAAGGACCTGGATTCTAATCCCAACTCCGCCACTTGCCCGCTGTGAGATGTTGGGCAAGTCACGACTCCTCGGGGCCTCGGCTACCTCGTCTGGAAAATGGGGAGTAAGACTGTGAATCCCATGGGGACGGTGGACTATGTCCAACCTGATTAGCTTGAATCTACTCCAGTGCTTAATACAGTGCCTGGCACGTACTAAGTGCTTAACGAATGCTATTTAAGAAAAAAAATAAGTGTCAGAGGCTGCTGACTATATTGTGTATATTGGCTTTTTTTATTTCTTCCAGCAAACACCCTAACATGAAGACTATAATCTTGGCTAACTGTATTTGTAATGAGTGAATATTAAAAAAAAAAAAAATAGATCGATGCTCTGAGGATGGTGAAAGAAAAACAAAAAGCTCCATTTATGTACTTAATCTTTGTTCTGTGTCCCTTTCCCGATCTTTTGATTTTTCAACGGTGGGCTTCTTTCGCGTGATCTCATTTTACACCGCCTTCTCTTAGAACGTGACCCTAGAATACGGGGGACGGTCGCAGGCCGGATTGCCAGTTTTACGAGAGCAGAGATCCAGCCTGCTAATTGATATTACTCTCCCAAGCGCTCAGAATATACCCTTGCACGCAGTCCGAGCTCGGTAACGATTACCGACTCAGAGTCGGCAGTCCAATTGGAGGCCAATTTCTTAGATCCTATAGGTGAGCATAGAAAGTGGGCGAGAAATAACTCCTCTAAGCCACCTTCTCTAAAGATTTCCCGTATTCTTCTACGGAAGCAGATAGGGACCGACTGAATAGCTCCTCTAAAACGTATAATGCTGCTGTGTTCCCGTGGTTTCTAGCTTGTTTTTTGCCCAAGACAACCCTGAAAACAGGTGGAAGGATCAACAGTTAATAATAAGGTTGGTGTTTGTTAAGCGCTTACTATGTGCCGAGCACTGTTCTAAGCGCTGGGGTAGACACAAGGGAGTCAGGTTGTCCCACGTGGGGCTCACAGTCTTAATCCCCATCTGACAGCTGAGATAACTGAGGCACAGAGAAGTTTAGTGACTTGCCCACAGTCACACAGCTCACTCACTGTGCTCATTTCAGATTTCGGTTCACCCGGGGATTTGATTTCTTGGGCAAAACTAGGGAGAGGCCTCTGGCTACGCACAACTGACACAGTTGATAGTGGTCGCAACTTTATAATATAGTGAGGTCGTCCCTGTCGTTTTTCTACGTCTGAGTCTCCCCCTGTAGCTCTGTAAGCTCCTTCTGAGCAGAGAATGTGGCTACCGACTGGCCTGGACCTTCCCCCGCGCTTACTACAGTGTGCCGATCACAGCGTACACCTTCAATCACGTGACCGGTCGATTGGCGCGCAGACGTCACCCCGTCAAGTTCCCCACAGTTTCTCGGGACTTAAGTCCACGCCTGACTTAGTCCCCTCAACTCCTTAGTGCGGAGTTGGGAAATCAGCCGCTTAGCCCGCATCCCGGTCCGTGTTCATTTGAGGAAAAAATTCACCCACCAAGTTTCCTAAATTCTGCCGGGTCAATCGTATTTACTGAGAGCCCAGCACTGGACTAGGGGCGATGGGAGAGTACAATGTAACATTCCCTGCATACAATGAGTTTACAGTCTAGGGGACTACAGGAGAAATTACTTCTAAATAATAATAACGACGGTATTTGTGAAGCCCTTACTACGTGCCGAGCACTGTTCGAAGAGCTGGGGGAGATACAGGGTTCTCAGCTTGTGGGGTTCACAGTCTTAATCCCCATTTTACAGATGAAGAAACCGAGGCACACAGCTGACAAGCGGCGGAGGCAGGATGAGACCCCCCCACGACCTCTGACTCCTAAGCCCGGGCTCTTTTCACTGAGCCACGCTGCTCCCCCTAAGCAGCTGCTAAATCATTGAGTCCAATGACGCACAGCGTTTTATAAACTCGGTGTTTTTTCCTGTTTTAAAAATAATCTCGTGCAAACGGGAACGGTCACGACTGTTGAAAAAGGGAGAGACCGGTCAGAGGGGTACGGTGCTAAAACCTTCCTTTGCCTTTAACTCCAACCTCACACTGATAACTGTGCTATCTGTTAAGCGCTTACCAGGCGCCAGGCACCGTACTAAACGCCGGGGTGGATACCGGCAAATCGGGTTGGACACAATTCCTGCCCCAAGTGGGGCTCACAGTCTCAATCCCCATTTTCCAGATGAGGGAACCGGCACAGAGGTGAACTGACCCGCCCAAGGTCACGCCGCAGACAAGCGGCGGAGTCGGGAGTCCAACCCGTGACCTTCCGCCTCCCAGGCCCGTGCCGCGAGTTGGACACTTCGTGGGAGGCAATAAATTTGTCCCTTTCCTCCGTGTTTCGTGCCAAACGCCGACACAAATACAACTACACAAATACACAAACCACTACACAAACAGAGAAACGTGAAGTTGGAAATTTTAAATGTAGGTTGGGGGAGGAAACGGTGAAGGCCTCTCCCTGTTTTCTCCATCTCCTCTCCTACCAGTCTATTTCCTCCCTTCCCGCCCAGGGATGGTGTGAACACCGGCCTGGCCAGACTCACCGGGAGAGGTCCGGACCGGCTCCTACGAGGACAAGCCCGAGGGAGACCTAGCTTTCGGCCTACACCCACATATGATGAGTCTCTCTTATATGTAAATAATGTTGGTATTTGTTAAGCGCTTACTATGTGCAGAGCACTATTCTAAGCGCTGGGGGAGATAGAGGGTCATCAGGTGGTCCCACGTGAGGCGCACAGTCTTAATCCCCATTTTACAGGTGAGGGAACTGAGGCACAGAGAAGTGACTTGCCCACAGTCGCACAGTTGACAGGTGGCAGGGACGGAATTCGAACCCATGACCTCTGACTCCTAAGCCCGGGCTCTTTCCACTGAGCCAGGTGGCTTCTCTAATGATTTCCTTCCACTTTTTTCCTCCCTCCTGGTTTCACTGATCACCCGATGATGATGATGACGGCATCTGTTAAGCGCTATGTGACAGGCACTGTACTAAGCGCCGGGGTGGAGACGAGCAAATGGAGTTGGACCCAGTCCCTGTCCCATGTCACAATCTCAACCCCCCTTTTTACAGATGAGGTAACTGAGGCCCAGAGAAGTGAAGTGACGTGCCCAAGGTCACGGAGCAGGCAAGTGGAGGAGCCGGGATTAGAACCCACAACCTTCTGACTCCTTGACTGCCTCCAAATTAATTCCCAGCTTAATTAATCGACTTTTGCCACAAGTTCACTGCCTCTTATTGTTAGAGCAATTATTTCAGTCAGTCCAACGAGAATACAGGTTACACTCTCAATAATGCTAATAATGGTACATAATGATGGTACCCGTTAAGCGTTTACTATGTGCTAAGCATTGCTTTAAGTGCTAGGGTAGATACCCGGTAATCGGGTTGGACAGAGTGCATGTCCCGCACTGGGGTGGTATTTAAGCGTTTACTAGGTGCAAAGCACTGTTCTAAGCGCTGGGAGGGATATAAGGTGATCAGGCTGTCCCACGTGGGGCTCACAGTCTTAATCCCCATTTTCCAGATGAAGTAACTGAGGCCCAGAGAAGTGAAGTGACTTGCCCAAAGTCCCACAGCTGGCAAACGGCGGAGCCGGGATTAGAACCCATGACCTCTGACTCTTTCCCCGAGCCACGCTGCTTCTCTAATCCCCATTTTACAACTGAGGCCCAGGGAAGAGAAAGGTCACACGGGAGACGAGCGGAGGAGCCGGGATCAGAACCCATGACCTTCTGTCTCCCGGACCCGAGCTCTATCCACTAAGCCACGCTGCCTCCTCAGGGAGCAAGGTGCTAAGGACAACTTGCGCTGAAGCACTTCGGTGCCCGACGTCATCCGGGCAACTATTTTTTCTTCTTGCGCTACCCAGACACAAACAATAATACTAAAAATGGTATTTGCTAAGTGCTTACTATGCGCCAAACACCGTACTGAGTGCTGCGAACAGATCAGGTGGACGCGGTCCCCGTCCCACATGGGGCTCTCAATCCGCTGCACACAAGAATATTCCTTAATTCCCCCCCCCCCCAGCGCTTTAGCCAAAATGCACAGCGTAAACACGCATACTGGGGAGCACCGGCTGTTCTACTTGGGATTTCTTCCCCGATAATAATTTAGTGCGGAAAGTTAGAGGTTGCGAGTAAATGGCCACGGGCCGAGTTTTACCTTCATTCTGTAGACTGAGGTATTTCCAGGGAAAAGTTTGGCAGCTCTCTCAACCCAGTACTTCGCTCTTCCGTCGGTAGGGTCGTTTTTACACAGCAATTCTGCAATCTTCAGGACAAGATCTTTTTGCGTAGGGTTTAATTCGACCGAACGCTGGAATTTCAAAAAAAAAAAAAAAAAAGGAAAAAAAAATCGATAAATGAAATCGAGTACGGCTGGGATGGACGTTACGGCCCGAGTTTTAATCAAATACTACGAGTCGGGTATTTTAAAGGGTCAAACTGACAGCGGGGTCTCGGAATTACTTTTAGAAGACAAGGGAAAACCGATCTCTTCGGAAGGGAAGAGGCAGTACGACGACTTTCCAATCCCACGCCAGTTAAGGGCGAAAGGTTGTACAAATTAGCAGGAGTGATAAGGCACGGCCTGCCCCGAGTTCGAATGTCCACCGCCGAGAACTTCTCCTCGGTGCGACCGTCAAAGAGCTGCTATTTATGTACTGCTCATCATTACGTTCGCGCGTAACTCTATCTGGAGACAAGCTCGCCGACCAAAACCAAACTGTCAGATAGCATCAACGGAGACGGTACACCTGGATCGAAATTCGCTCCGACCTCAAACTCCGTTAATCCTAAACTATCCTCCGAGGACCCGAGGAGAGCGGGTTGCAACTCTAAATCCTACTCGTTACCTTGTAGCAGCCGACGGCTTTGTCCAGGTTTTCCTCTGCTTCGTACAGCTGGCCCAGGAACTTATGGGCTTTGGGATCTCGCTCTTGGACATTAAGGTAATTCGATATGTACCTGTGAGAAACATCCAGCTCGTTTTAAAACACCAGATTTAAGTCGCTTCGGGGGATTTTATCAAGACCAAAAGAGTCTGAACCAGAAGACGCGAGAGCCTGAATTACAAAGGTGCCTAAATACAGGCTATCAGCGTCCCACCCTCCACATCTTTAAAAATACAGAAGTGTTATAATAGCAGCCCTTATTGCGTGCAAAGCACTGTTCTAAGGGCTGGGAGAGAATACACAGGTGGGATTTAGACACGGTCCACGTATCTTGGGGAGCTCATAATCGAAGAATTTAAGAGGGGACGAGGCGGGGGGGGGGGGGGGGGGTGAGCAGGTGCAACGTATAAATCGGGGGAGAGGATTCGATTAGACCGTAAGCCCGTCAAAGGGCAGGGACTGTCTGTTACCGATCTGTCCATTCCAAGCGCTCAGTACAGTGCTCTGCACATCGGAAGCGCTCAATAAATACTACCGAATGAGTTCCTAAAGGGCGTTTGGCATTCGGTCTGAACCGTAGCGGTCGGCCTCTACTTCCTATTTCTTCCAGGGATATCAAATCTACGAGTCACGAGGTGGGGACGATGTCACGGCACACTGGCGTGGAGCCCCAAGAGAATCCACGTCCTCCCGTAAATAAGCCAGGAGCTCCGGGCCTCTGGCGTTACAACCGCAAAAGTGGCAAGAAGCTTTATCGCCATTATCCGAATGCTTCGCTTACCCACCCCTCGATGATTCGAGGCAGAGGAGATGGAGGCGGTGAAGACCCAGAGGTAACCCCGGAATTTAACTGACGATCTTTCCCCCGCTATCTTGTTTTGACCCCCAAAGGCTACCGGGGAGAACTATTTCGTTGAGTTCCCCTCCTGATCCTGCCTACCTGTTGGAGATGTTAATAAAAGACGTAATGAAACGGGCAAGAAGAAAGCAGAAGGTAGCTCCGCCAGGCCCTGAACTATCATAGAGTGGCCCTGGGAGTCAGAAGGACCCGGGTTCTAATCCTGGCTCCGTCCCTTTGCTGTGTGACCCTGGGCAAGTCACTTCACTTCTCTGTGCCTCGGCTCCCTCACCTGTAAAATGAGGATTAAGAGCGTGAGCCCCATGGGGGGGGGGGGGGGGGGGGGGGGGGGGCAGGGACTCTGTCCCACCTGACCAGCTTCTTTCTGCCCCAGCGTTTAGTTCAGTGCTTGGCACATAGTCAGTGCCTAACACCACTCGATCAGACTGTGCGCCCGTCGACGGGCAGGGACTGTCTCTATCTGTTGCCGATCTGTCCATTCCGAGCGCTTAGTGCAGTGCTCTGCACCTAGTAAGCGCTCAATAAATACTGATGAATGAATGAATTTGTCCATTCCAAGCGCTTAGTACAGTGCTCTGCACATAGTAAGCGCTCAATAAATACTATTGAACGAATAACACCACTGAAAAAAAGAAAGAAAACAAGCAAAGAGGTCTCAGAGCACCGGGCGTTTTTACACAAAAAGAAGCATCACCTAAGTTTGAGATTCTTCGAGTAAACCAAAGCAACCTTAAAAGGATAACTGAACTAGTCTTGCTACATATTCCTTAGTAACTCAATTTAAAACACTTGAATTCAATTCTTTAGAAGATCGGCCTAATTCGTCTCCTTATTAGTTACGTTTCGACCGAGTGGCCGTGGCCTCGGTCCACTTCCCATTTCACTGCCCGCTCACGGAAATCTTAGCCAGCGACCAATTTTTAGAAGCGCGAAAGGCGAGAAGAGGAATTTACCTTTTAGCCAGATCGTATTCTTTGGCTTCATAATACAGCTTAGCGAAAAGGAAGCCTTTCATTGACTTCTGAAAGGAAAAACATTTTGCTAGTTAGAAATCACTCCACAGAACGTGTTCAAGCTGAAACACCTCTACGATCACTAATAAATGGTGCTAGATGGTCTTGATTATATTCCACAGGCAGAGAAGCAGCGTGGCGCAGTGGAAAGAGCCCGAGCTTTGGAGTCCGAGGTCGTGGGTTCGAATCCCGCCTCGGCCCCTTGTCAGCTGTGTGACTGTGGGCGAGTCACTTCACTTCTCCGGGCCTCAGTTCCCTCATCTGCAAAATGGGGATGAAGCCTGTGAGCCCCACGTGGGACAACCTGATTCCCCTGTGTCTACCCCAGCGCTTAGAACGGTGCTCGGCACATAGTAAGCGCTTAACAAATACCAACATTACATTATTATCGAGGCCGGGAGTCAGAAGGTCATGGGTTCTAATCCCGGCTCTGCCGCCTGTCTCCTGCGCGACCTTGGGCAAGTCGCTTACAAGACCGGCTGAAGTTTTATTAGAAGCTTTTTAGATTTTTTTTTTTTTTTTTAACACGTTTAACAGCTTTGCAGTGAGAGTAAAATCTGTGTAATTAGTTGATCTGGATAATGTAGCAGTTAATTTTTACGGTGCTTCATTTTTGCTTCACAGGGATTACTGTAAATTTATGGAACTGTAAGCGATTAATTAGCAGAGCGCTCCGCACACAGGAAACACTCAGAAACCATCGATTGCTACAGCGTGGCTCAGTGGAAAGAGCCCGGGCTTGGGAGTCAGAAGTCATGGGTTCGAATCCCTGCCCTGCCCCCTTGTCAGCTGTGTGACTGTGGGCAAGTCACTTCCCTTCTCTGGGCCTCAGTTCCCTCATCTGTCAAATGGGGATGAAGACTGTGAGCCCCACGTGGGACCACCTGATGACCTTGTATCTACCCCAGCGCTTAGAACAGCGCTCGGCACATAGTAAGCCCTCAACAAATACCAACGTTATTATTGTCAGCTGTGTGACTGTGGGCAAGTCACTTCACCTCTCTGCGCCTCAGTTCCCTCGACTGTAAAATGGGGATTAAGACCAGGAGCCTCACGTGGGACAACCTGATGACCCTGTGTCTACCCCAGTGCTTATAGAAGCAGCGTGTCTCAGTGGAAAGAGCCCGGGCTTCGGAGTCAGAGGTCGCGGGTTCGACTCCCGGCTCTGCCACTTGTCAGCCGTGTGACCGTGGGCGAGTCACTTCACTTCTCTGGGCCTCAGTTCCCTCATCTGTAAAATGGGGATTAAGACTGTGAGCCCCACGTGGGACAACCCGATTCCCCGGTGTCTACCCCAGCGCTTAGAACGGTGCTCTGCACATAGTAAGCGCTTAACAAATACCAATATTATTAGAACAGTGCTCCGCACATAGTAAGCACTTAAATACCAACATTCAAAGAGCGGAAGGTTTTCTTTCTGAATACCAGACTTGATTTAGGTGTGAGAAAGGTTAGTAGAGGTCGAGAGTCTGAATTCTATAGCTCTCAATAATAATAATAATGTTGGTATTTGCCACGTGTGGCTCCCTTCCCAGCCAAACGTGGGGTTCCACGAACCGCAATCCTGCCCCGAGAGAGAGCGGGGCTCCTGCTGCCAACACGCGGGGGAAAAGCTTTGTGGATGGTTTTGAGGGCGAGCCCGGCGGCTGCCCGGCGGGACCTCTGGCGCTCCTACCTAATAATGTCGGTATTTGTTAAGCGCTTACTATGTGCAGAGCACTGTCCTAAGCGCTGCGGGAGATCCAGGGTCATCAGGTTGTCCCACGTGAGGCTCAGTCTTCATCCCCATTTGGCGGATGAGGGAACTGAGGCGCTGAGAAGTGAAGTGACCTGCCCCCAGTCACACGGCTGACAAGTGGCAGAGCTGGGATCCTTCAGCAACGGCGTGCAGGGGCTGGGGAAGGCTGGGCAGGGACTGTGCCTACCGAATCTGTGCTCTCCCAGCCGCTCAGTACAGTGCTCTGCACACAGTGGGCGTTCCGTAAATACCACTGACGGATTGACTGAGGGTAGACGTGCAGAGCCCAGGCCTCGGGTTCGGGAGGTGGTGTAGGGCACGGTGGCAAGCCAGAGCAGACCCGCGGGCGGCCACAACGGCTGCCGTCGATTGGTTAATCGTATTTACTGAACACTTACTGTGTGCAGAGCACTGTACTAAGCACTTGGGAAAGTACAAAACAACAAGAAAGAGCCACACTCCTGGCCCGCAATGAGCTCAGAGTCTGGGGGGGAGGGGGGGGCGGGAGGGGAGGAAAGATATCAGTAAAAATAAATAAAATGACAGATACGTACGTAAGTGGCGTGGGGCTGGGAGGAGGGGGAAGAACAAAGGGAGCAAGTCAGGACGACGCAGAAGGGAGTGGAAGACGAAGAAAGGCGGGGGCTTAGTCTGGGAAGGCCATGAGACGGTGGCCGCAGGCTCAGGGTACACGGTTTCATTCATTTATTAACAATAATAACGATAATGGTATTTGTTAAGCGCTTACCATGTGCCAAGCACCGTTCTAAGCTCTGGGGGTAGATAGAAGGTAAGCAGGTTGCCCCCCGTGGGGCTCACGGTCTTCGTCCCCGTTTGACAGATGAGGTAACTGAGGCCCAGAGAAGCGAAGTGACTCGCCCAAAGTCACCCACCTGACAAGTGGTGGAGCTGGGGTTAATTACAATAAAAAATAAATAATCTCGGTATTTGTGAAGCGCTATGTGCCGAGCACTGTTCTAAGCGCTGGGGTAGATACAGGGTAACCAGGCTGTCCCACGTGGGGCTGCCCGTCTTAATCCCCATTTTCCGGATGAGGGAACTGAGGCCCAGAGAAGCTGAGTAAGCCCGTCGATGGGCAGAGACCGTCTCTGTCTGTTGCCGATTTGTACATTCCAGGCGCTTAGTACAGTGCTCTGCACATAGGAAGCGCTCAATAAATACTACTGAATGAATGAGTGACTTGCCCCAAGTCACCCAGCTGCCAAGGGGCGGAGCCGGGATTCGAACCTCCGACCTCCGACTCCCAAGCCCGGGCTCTTTCCGCTGAGCCACGCTGTGTATTTCTTTATGGTAGCAGAGAAGCAGCGTGGCTCAGTGGGAGGAGCCCAGCTTGGGAGTCGGAGGTCACGGGTTCGAATCCCGGCTCTGCCGCTTGTCCGCTTTGTGACTGTGGGCGAGTCACTTCACTTCTCTGGGCCTCAGTTCCCTCATCTGGAAAACGGGGATTACCTGTGAGCCTCGCACGGGACCACCTGATCACCCCGTATCCTTCCCAGCGCTCAGAACGGTGCTCTGCACACAGGAAGCGCTTAACAAATACCGACATTATTATGATGGTATTGAGCGCTTAGGTCGTGCCAAACGCCGCTGTACGTGCCGGGGCCGGTATGAGTGAATCAGGTGGGATGCTGATGTCACTCCTGCGGCGCGATGTCCTTTTCCGGGGCTCTTCTGAACACAAAGGTCGCCCCCTCCAAGCCGAGGTTAACGGTCTACTCCGCGTGACCCCCGCGTGGCTTATCAGCCAGAGATTTCTCCTCCCGCACGGCGGCTGGGGTCCCGGACGCCTGGGGCTTCGGTTCGGGCTCCACCCGGCAGGGAAATGTCGCTGGGGTCACGTCGGCAGAGAAGCGGTGGTGGCCTAGCGGGTGGAGCGCGGGCCCGGGGGGTCGGAAGGTCACGGGTTCTCATCCCGGCTCTGCCGCTCGTCTGCTGAGCGACCCCGGGCAAGTCACTTGGCTTCTCTGGGCCTCTGTTCCCTCTTCTGTAAAACGGGGGATCAAACTGGGAGCCCCACGGGGGAACGGGGCTGTACCCCGCCCGATCAGCCGTATCTACCCCAGTGCTTAGAACACAGTAAGCACTTAAATACCATTATTATTAGTAATAAATGAAGCCGCGGACCTGAGTCCGCGGCCACCGTTTCACGGCCTTCCCAGACTGAGCCCCCGCCGTTCCTCACCTCCCGCTCCCTTCTGCGTCGCCCTGACAAGCTCCCTTTGTTCTTCCCCCTCCTCGCGGCCCCACCTGTCTTTTTATTTAGCTTAGTCGTCAGCTACTACTCTCGGTGGTAAAGCTCGCGGACCGAACGGGGACGCCCTGACGGACCGTCCCCCTGCCGGGGGACGCCCTGACGGACCCCCGGAGAGGACGGCGGACCGACTCGGGCCGTTTCCCTTCCCTCCTCATCGGCTCCTCGCTCCTGGCTGCACCGTAAAACTAGCCGGGACCCCAGCCGGAGAGGCGGCGTGGGCTCGGTGGAAAGAGCCCGGGCTCGGGAGTCGCCGGCGGTGGGTTCTAATCCCGGCCTCCGCCCCGTGTCAGCTGGGTGATTTCGGGCGAGTCGCTTCACTTCTCTGAGCCTCGGTTCCCTCGTCTGGAAAACGGGGATTTTAAGCCTGGGAGCCCCACGTGGGAAGGCCCGATGACGCGTATCGACCCCGGCGCTTCGAACGCTGCCTTGCACGTAGTAAGCGCTTAACAAATCCCGACATCCCATTATTATTAAGTGGTGCCGTGCGGACCCGCTATCAATTCCATCGCTAGAGAAGCAGCCCGGCCCAGTGGGATAAAAAGTTACCCATCTCAGTGCGTGGAGCCAGGAGCTCCGGAGGTTACCGTTCCAACATTTGCGAACTTCGAAGGCAGCGGCAGAACGGCTCCGCCTCTTCAGAAGCAGGAGGAGGAAACCCTCCCTCCATTCGCCTTTGTTTTGCTCTTCTCTGGGAAGGATTGCTCAACAGCCGCTCCTTCCTGAGGAGCAGGAAGGGAATCCCTAAGTGAACAAAAGCCACACCGCCCCTGGCTCGGCCCAACCAAACGCTAACTGAGAGCAGAGCTCGGCCCAGAACCGTCGCCTAATCCCCGACGTGGAGAAGTTTACCAAACTAACGTTTCGAACCTGGGAGTCACCAGGCCTGGCTTCTAACCCCGGCCCCACTACGTGCCTGCTGTGTGACCCTGGGCAAGTCCCTGAACTTCTCTGGGACTCGCTGGCAAAATGGGGACTGGACTGAGCCCCCTGTGTCCTACCCCGGCGCTTAGTAATAAGGTAATAATGTTGGTATTCGTTAAGCGCTTACTACGTGCCGAGCACTGTTCTAAGCGCCGGGGTAGACACAGGGGAATCGGGTCGTCCCACGTGGGGCTCCCAGTCTTCATCCCCATTTTCCAGATGAGGGAACTGAGGCCCGGAGAAGTGAAGTGACTCGCCCACAGTCACACAGCTGACGAGTGGCCGAGCCGGGATTCGAACCCATGAACCCTGACTCCAAAGCCCGTGCTCTTTCCACTGAGCCACGCTGCTACAGTTCTGGGCACCAAGTAAGCGCTTCGACAGCTCGTCCTCCAGACTGGAAGCTCACGATGGGCAGGGAATGTGTCTTATATCAGGAATAATAACTGCGGTACTTGTTGCGCATTTACTACACGCCACGCTCTGAACTAAGTGCTGGAGAAAATACCAGGTGATCAAGTTGGACAGGGTTGCCGCCCCACACGGGGCTCACAATCTTAATCCCCATTATAGAGATGAGGTAACTGAGGCCCAGAGACGTTAAGTGACTCGCCCAAGGTCACGCAGCGGGCAAGTGAAGCAGCGTGGCTCAGCGGCAAGAGCCCGGGCTCGGGAGTCAGGGGTCGTGGGTTCTGATCCCGGCGCTGCCACTAATCGGCTGTGTGACTTCGGGCGAGTCACTTGACTTCCCTGGGCCTCGGTTACCTCATCTGAAAAATGGGGATGAAGACGGTGAGCCCTACGTGGGACAATCTGATTATCTTGTATCTCCCTCGGCGCTTAGAACAGTGCTCGGCACATAGTAAGCGCTTCACAAATACCAAAATTATTCTGAAATTATTAAGTGGCGGAGCCAGGATTAGAACCCGTGCCCTTCTGAGGTCAGCCTGGCCCACTGGATAAAGCACGGGCTGGTAGTCAGAGGGCCTGGCTTCTGAGCCCGGCTCCGCCACGGGTCTGCTCCCCGGCCTTGGGAAAGTCACTTCCCTTCTCCGTGCCTCAGTTCCCTCACCTGTCAAACGGGGACCGTTCCCTTCTCCGTGCCTCAGTTCCCTCGCCTGTCAAACGGGGACCGTTCCCTTCTCCGTGCCTGGGTTCCTTCATCTGTCAAATGAGGACTAACACTGAGTCCCACTTGGGACCCAAACCGTGTCCCATCCAATTTGCTTTTACCCGCCCCCTCCCCGCAGTGCTTAGCACGGGGCCTTCCACACGGCACACGCGCAAATACCACCACTACGCCACGCTGCTCCTCGCTCTGCACCCAGTGAGCGCTCCAATACGACCGACGGAGGGCATTAAAAGTGAAAATGCAGTGCCTTTTTCGGGAAAAGGCACGGGAATAATAATAATAATAATAATAATGGTAGAACGAATCTGGTGAGGAGGGGAAGGAGGGATCATTTTTCTTCCAAAACGTTCAGACCAGGCCTCCCCACTCCTCAAGCAACTTGGGTGGTTGCCCATCCACCTCTGCATCAAACAAAAACTCCTCCCTCTAGGCTTCGAGGCTGTCCGTCCCCTCGCCCCCTCCTACCTCTCCTCCCTTCTCTCTTTCCACCGCCCACCCCGCACGCTCCGCTCCTCCGCCGCTCCTCCTCGCCGTCCCCCGTTCTCGCCTCTCCCGCCGTCGACCCCCGGCCCACGTCCTCCCTCTGGCCCGGAAAGCCCTCCCTCCTCCTGGCGGATTAACTGCCCCTTCCCCCACTTCCAAACCTTACCGAAGGCCCACCTCCTCCAGGAAGCCCTCCCTGCCTGTGCCCTCCTCCCCTCCCACTCCCTTCTGCGCCGCTCTTACTTGCTCCTTCATTCGTCCTCCCTCCCAGCCCCACGGCACATAGGTATAGATCTGTAATTTATATATAAAGAGACGCAGAGAGGCTAAACAGCGTGGCTCAGTGGAAAGAGCCCGGGCTTGGGAGTCAGAGGTCATGGGTTCGAATCCCGGCTCTGCCCCTTGTCAGCTGGGTGACTGCGGGCAAGTCGCTTCACTTCTCTGGGCCTCGGTCACCTCATCTGTCCAATGGGGATGAAGACGGTGAGCCTCACGTGGGGCAACCTGATGAACCTGTATCTCCCCCAGCGCTTAGAACGGTGCTCTGCACGTAGCAAGCACTTAAATAACATTATTACTATTACTATAATCATAATAATAATAATAATGGCGTTTCTTAAGCGCTTACAATGTACAAAGCACTGTTCTAAGCGCTGAACACTGTTTTGCCATGGATGCTACTGATGCCTCTTTACTTGTTTTGCTGCCTGTTTCCCCCCTTCTGGACTGTGCACCTGCTGTGGGCAGGTTCTCTCTACTGCTGAACTGCTTTCTGAGCGTTTAGCCCAGTGCTCCGCACACAGTAGGCGCTCGATGAAGCAGCAGGGCTCAGTGGAAAGAGCCCGAGCTTGGGAGTCAGAGGTCATGGGCTCGAATCCCGGCTCTGCCGCTTGTCAGCTGTGGGACTGTGGGCAAGTCACTTCACTTCTTGGTGCCTCGGTTCCCTCACCTGTAAAATGGGGATGAAGACTGTGAGCCTCACGTGGGACAACCTGATTCCCCTGTTCCTCCCCCAGCGCTTAAAACAGTGCTCTGCACATAGTAAGCGCTTAACAAATACCAGCATTATTAACTTAGAGAAGCAGCGTGGCTCAGTGGAAAGAGCATGGGCTTTGGAGTCAGAGGTCATGAGTTCGAATCCCAGCTCTGCCACTTGTCAGCTGTGTGACTGTGGGCAAGTCACTTCACTTCTCTGGGCCTCAGTTACCTCATCTGTAAAATGGGGATTAAAAGTGTGTGGGCCCCATGTGGGACAACCTGATTCCCCCGTGTCTCCCCCAGCGCTTAGAACAGTGCTCTGCACATAGTGAGCGCTTAACAAATACCAACATTATTATTATTATTAACTTCTCTGTGCCTCAGTTCCCTCATCTGGAAAATGGGGATGAAGACTGTGAGCCTCATGTGGGACAACCCGATTCCCTTGTGTCTACCCCAGCGCTTAGAACAGTGCTCGGCACATAGGAAGCGCTTAACAAATACTAACATTATTAACTTCTCTGTGCCTCAGTGACCTCATCTGTAAAATGGGGATGAAGCCTGGGAGCCTCACGTGGGACAACCTGATGACCCTGTCTCTCCCCCAGCACTTAGAACGGTGCTCGGCACATAGTAAGCGCTTAACAAATACCAGCATTAACTTCTCTGTGCCTCAGTTCCCTCATCTGGAAAATGGGGATGAAGCCTGTGAGCCTCACGTGGGGCAACCTGACTCCCCTGTCTCTCCCCCAGCGCTTAGAACAGTGCTCTGCACAGAGTAAGCGCTTACCACCACCATGACGATGATGAATGGGGCTGAATGAATGAGTGAATGAATGAATGAATGATGAGGGAGGGGCGGCCGTTATTTCCCGCCGGGCTGGCGAGGGGGAGGGGCTCGAGCTGGGGCGCGCGCCGCTCCGCCGTGACGTCAGCGGGGGACCCCCCCCCCCCGCACCGCCGGCCGCCCGCGAGACGCCCGCGCGCGCCCCGACGCCGTGACGTCGGCGGGGACCCCTCGGCCGCCCGCGAGACGCCCGCGCGCCAGCAGGAGCCGCGCGCGCCCCGACGCCGTGACGTCAGCGGGGGACCCCCAGCGGCCGAAGACCAGGCGGGAGGGGGCGCGCATGCGCGCGCGCTCCCATCCCTCCCTCCCTCCCTCCTCCTCCCCCCCCGCCGGACGTGTGGGCGCGCGCACGGCCCAGTCCGGCCCGAAGCGGCCCAGCCCGGCCCTGCCGCCATGGCCGCCGCCGCCCTTCCCTCCCTCCCTCCCTCGCCACCCACCCACCGGCTCACCTCTCGGGGCGAGGGGGCGGACCCCTGCACCGAGGCAATGTAGCGCTCCACCTCGGCCCTGCTGCGCCACATGGCCCCGGCTCCGGAGGCGGCGGGGACGCGCCCGCGCTGGCAGGAGGCTCGGCCGGGGGCCGCTTCCAACCCCGTGACGCGAGCGCCGCCGGGGCCTAAAGAAGGCGCCGACACCCCGCGCGCTGACGTCATCGCCGCGCGACGACACGACGTCGGCGTGGCGGGGGGCGGGGCCGCAGAGGGCGGGGGCTGGGACGCGGGGTCGGCCTGCGCTCCGGCCTGAGGGCCCTCACTCGCCGGTCATTCCCTCAGTCGTTCAGGCAGTCAGGCAGTCAGGCAGTCATTCATTCCCTCAGGCGGTCAGCCAGTCATTCATTCACTCAGTCATTCAGGCAGTCAGGCAGTCATTCACTCAGCCAGTCATTCAGTCATTCCCTCAGTCATTCAGGCAGTCAGTCATTCATTCATTCCCTCAGTCATTCAGGCAGTCATTCAGTCATTCCCTCAGTCATTCAGGCAGTCAGTCATTCATTCATTCCCTCAGGCGGTCAGCCAGTCATTCATTCACTCAGTCATTCAGGCAGTCAGTCATTCATTCACTCAGCCAGTCATTCAGTCATTCCCTCAGTCATTCAGGCAGTCATTCATTCAGTCAGTCAGTCATTCATTCACTCAGTCATTCAGTCATTCCCTCAGTCATTCAGGCAGTCATTCATTCATTCACTTAGTCATTCATTCATTCACCCAGCCAGTCATTCAGTCATTCCCTCAGTCATTCAGGCAGTCAGTCATTCATTCACTCAGCCAGTCATTCAGTCATTCCGGCAGTAAGTCATTCATTCAGGCAGTCAGTCATTCATTCATTCCCTCAGTCAGTCATTCAGTCATTCCCTCAGTCAGTCATTCAGGCAGTCAGTCATTCATTCACTCAGCCAGTCAGTCATTCCCTCAGTCATTCCTTCATTCGGTCACTCAGTCATTCATTCATTCACTCAGCCAGTCATTCATTCCCTCAGTCAGTCATTCAGGCAGTCATTCATTCGGTCAGTCAGTCAGTCATTCATTCACTCAGTCATTCCCTCAGTCATTCATTCATTCGGTCACTCAGTCAGTCACTCAGTCATTCATTCGGTCACTCAGTCAGTCACTCAGTCATTCATTCGGTCACTCAGTCAGTCACTCAGTCATTCATTCAGTGTCAGTCACTCAATCATTCATTCATTCATTCGGTCACTCAGTCAGTCATGCAGTCATTCATTCATTCACTCAGTTATTCATTCAGTCAGTCGGTCATTCATTCACTCAGGCAGTCATTCATTCATTCACGCAGTCATTTCTTGTCATTCCCTCATTCATTCATTCGGTCACTCTGTCATTCATTCATTCACTCAGGCAGTCATTCATTCCCTCAGTCAGTCACTCAGTCCATTCATTCATTCGTTCAACAGTATTTATTAAGCACTTACTATGTGCAGAGCACTGTACTAAGCGCTTGGAATGGACAAATCGGTAACAGATAGAGACAGTCCCTGCCCTCTGACGGGCTTACGGTCTAATTGGGGGAGACGGACAGACAAGAACGAAGGGCAATAAATAGGATCGAGGGGACAAACATCTCATTAAAACAATAGCAAATAAATAGAATCGAGGTGATGTACATCTCATTAACAAAATTAATAGGGTAATGAAAATATATACAGTTATGCAGACGAGTACAGTGTTGAGGGGATGGGAAGGGAGAGGGGGAGGAGCAGAGGGAGATGGGGGGAAAAGAGGGTTAAGCTGCGGAGAGGTGAAGGGGGGGTGGCAGAGGGAGTAGAGGGAGAAGAGGAGCTCAGTCTGGGAAGGCCTCTTAGAGGAGGTGAGTTTTAAGTAGGGTTTTGAAGAGGGAAAGAGAATCAGTTTGGCGGAGGAGAGGAGGGAGGGCGTTCCGGGACCGCGGGAGGACGCGGCCCGGGGGTCGACGGCGGGACGGGAGAGACCGGGGGACGGCGAGGAGGTGGGCGGCGGAGGAGCGGAGCGTGCGGGGTGGGCAGTGGAAAGAGAGAAGGGAGGAGAGGTAGGAAGGGGCGAGGTGACGGAGAGCCTCGAAGCCTCGAGTGAGAAGTTTTTGTTTTGTGCAGAGATTGAGCAGAGTGCAGAGTGTCAATCATTCACTCAGTCATTCATTCAGGCAGTCATTCAGTCAGTCATTCAGGCAGTCATTCAGTCAGGCATTTGCTGTCAGTCAGTCATTCAGACAGTCATTTATTCAGTCAGTCATTCATTCACCCAGTCATTCATTCTGTCAGTCAGTCATTCAGTCATTCATTCACTCAGTCCATCATTCAGTCATTCATTCATTCAGGCAGTCATTCAGGGTCAGTCAGTCATTCAAGCAGTCGATCAGTCAGTCATTCAATCAATCGTATTTATTGAGCCCTTACTGGGTGCAGAGCCCTGTACTAAGCACTTGGGAGAGCACAATTCAACGGCAGAGAGAGAAAATCCCTACCCAACAACACTGCCAGAGAAATCTAGGGGTGAACGGGCCCTTAAATCCGAGAGAGGAAGATAGACCTGAGTTCTAATCCCGCCCCTGCCACCTGTCTGCTGTGTGGCCTTGATGGTGGCGATGATGATGACGACGGTATTTTTTAAGCACTTACTATGTGACAAGCACCATTCTAAGTGTTAGAGAAGGAGCGTGGCTCTGTGGAAAGAGCATGGGTTTAGGAGTCAGAGATCATGGGTTCGAATCCCTGCTCTGCCACCTGTCAGCTGTGTGACTTGGGGCAAGTCACTTACCTGCTCAGTGCTTCAGTTACTTCATCTGTAAAAGGGGGATGAAGACTGGGAACCTCACGTGGGACAGCCTGATGACCCTGTATCCCCCCCAGCGCTTAGAACAGTGCTCTGCACATTGTAAGCGCTTAACAAATACCAACATTATTATTGAGAGGTAGATTTGGGACTCATCCACGTAGAGATGGTAGTGAGAGCCATGGGAGTGAATGAGTTCTCCAAGGGAGTGGGTGTAGAGTTCGAATCCCAGCTCTGCCACTTGTCGGCTGTGTGACTGTGGGCAAGTCACTTAACTTCTCTGGGCCTCAGTTCCCTCATCTGTAAAATGGGGATTGAGACTGTGAGCCCCACGTGGGACAACCTGATTCCCCTATGTCTACCCCAACGCTTAGAACAGTGCTCGGCACATAGTAAGCGCTTAACAAATACCAACATTATTATTATCATTATCCTTCACGCAGTAAAATCTCGAGTCTCTGCCGTCGTCTTTGATCGACGTTTTGATCCCTCGATCATCCGCCTTTGACTCTTTCCCGTGCCGCCGCTGCCCAGCAAGGGTGAATCGACTTGGATGTTTCGGCTTAGACCTTTCCATCGTGGCAGAGCTCGAACCAAGCAGTCAGTCGATCGATCAATCCATGGTATTTTTTGAGCCCTTACTGTGTGCGGAACACCGTAGTAAGCACTTGGGAGAGTGCAATCTCGCGTTATAGAGAAGCAGCGTGGCTCAGTGGAAAGAGCCCGGGCTTGGGAGTCAGAGGTCATGGGTTCGAATCCCGGCTCTGCCACTAGTCAGCTGGGTGACTGTGGGCAAGTCACTTCTCTGTGCCTCAGTTACCTCATCCGTAAAACGGGGATTCACTGTGAGCCTCACATGGGACAACCTGATGACCCTGTATCTCCCCCAGCACTTAGAACAGTGCTCTGCACATAGTAAGCGCTTAACAAATACCAACATTATTATAGGAGAACTGGCAGCTCCGAGGGCGGATGGCAGTTGTCTGTGCTACTGCGTTGGTTGGCGTCTGTCTCCGCTGGACCCTGGGTTGGTCTGTGGTGGGTTGAAAGGGGGTGATAATTATAATAATAATGTTGGTATTTGTTAAGCGCTTACTAGGTGCAGAGCACTGTTCTAAGCGCTGGGGGAGACACAGGGGAATCAGGTTGTCCCACGTGAGGCTCACAGTTAATCCCCATTTTCCAGATGAGGGAACTGAGGCGCAGAGAAGTGAAGTGACTCGCCCACAGTCACCCAGCTGACAAGAGGCAGAGCCGGGAGTCGAACCCATGACCTCTGACTCCCAAGCCCGGGCTCTTTCCACTGAACCACGCTGCCAGAGGACACTTTAAGGATGTAGTCGAGGTCGGCCCCAGACAGTACAGCAACACAAATATCCGGAGAGATCCATGGACAGTTTCTAGGACTTTACCAGTCAACTATGGGAGGGAGAGTCGAGCAGAGGCCTGTCCATGCCATTCCTAGCTTGGCCAGTGGCTAGCGAGGGGAAGGCCATCTGCTAAAAGTCAAAACTCACCCGTGCCGGGCAGCGGCGGCACGGGAGAGAGTCGAGGGTGGAGAATCAAGTTTGCCGCGTGGAGAGAGACGATGGTAAACCACTTCTGGATTTTTACCAAGAAGCCTCTGTGGATCCACTACCTGAACGATTGCAGACGGAGAGCGGGGCGTTCGGGGAGAGATGTGTTCTTGCCGTCGCTATGGGTCGGGGACGACTCGACGGCATAAGCAGCGTGGCTCAGTGGAAAGAGCCCGGGCTTCGGAGTCGGAGGTCATGAGTTCGACTCCCGGCTCTGCCACTTGGCAGCTGTGTGACTGTGGGCGAGTCACTTAATTTCCCTGGGCTTCAGTTCCCTCATCTGTAAAATGGAGATTAACTGTGAGCCTCACGTGGGACGACCTGATGACCCTGTATCTCCCTCAGCACTCAGAACAGTGCTCTGCACATGGTAAGCGCTTAACAAATACCAACATTATTAGTGTGGTCTAGTGGAAAGAGCACTGACCTAGGAGTCAGAAGATCCAGGTGCTAGTCCTGGCTCTGCCACTTGCCTGCTGAGCGACATACTTATCTATTTCTCTATCTATCTGCCTAGCTATAATAATCATAATGGTATTTAGTGCTTACTATGTGCCAAGCACTGTGCTAAAACGCTGGGGTGGATACAAGCAAATCGAGTTGGATATTGTCCCTGTCCCACGTGGGGCTCATAGTCTAAATCCCCATTTTACAGATGAGGTAGCTGAGGCCCAGGGAAGTGAAGTGACTTGCCCAGGATCGAGCAGCAGGCAAGTGAGAGAGCCAGGATTAGAACCCATGACCTTCTGACTCCCAGATCCGGACTCAAGCCACGGCACCATGCTGCTTCTTTGTATACTGCTTCTCTATCTGTCTACAGATAGATTTATACATGTTTTATAGAGGTTTTTGGGTTAAACGCTTACTTCATTCATTCATTCACTCATTCGGTCATATTTTTTGAGCGCTTTCTATGTGCAGAGCACCGTACTAAGCGCTTGGAACGTACAATTGGGCAACAGATAGAGACAATCCCTGCCCAACGACGGGCTCACCGTCTAGAAGGGGGAGACGGACAAGACAACAAAACAAGTAGACAGGCATCACTACCGTCAAAATAGATAACTAGAACCATAGATAAATGCACATCATTAATTAATTCATTCATTCAATAGTATTTATTGAGCGCTTACTATGTGCAGAGCACTGCACTGAGCGCTTGGAATGGACAATTTGGCAACAGAGGCAATAAAATAAATAGAGCCATCAATATGTACAAATAAATACAAGCGCTGTGGCGGGGGCGGGGGCAGAGCAGCAGCATGGCTCCGTGGAAAGAGCCCGGGCTTGGGAGTCAGAGGTCAGGGGTTCGAATCCCGACTCCACCGCTTGTCTGCTGTGTGACCTTGGGCAAGTCACTTCACCTCTCTGTGCCTCAGTTACCTCATCTGTAAAAATGGGGATTAAAAAACCTGAGCCCCACGTGGGACAACCAGATGACGCTGTATCTACCCCAGCGCTTAGAACAGTGCTCTGCACATAGTAAGCACTTAACAAATACCATAATTATTTTTAGAGCAGAGGGAGGGATTCGGGGCGATGGGGAGGGGAGGAGGAGCAGAGGGAAAGGGAGGGCTCAGTCTGGGAAGGCCTCTTGGAGGAGGTGAGCTCTCAGGAGGGCTTTGAAGAGGGCTTACTTTGTGCCAGGCATTGAACTAAGCACTGGGGTAGGTACAAGCTAATCAAAGTTAAAAAAAAAAGTGACCTTGTGGAGGTGACTTCAGTTTCCCGCTTCAGTTTCCTCCTCTACACAACGGAAGGCGAAATACCCACCGGGGAAAATTCCTGCCGATCTTCCTTTTTATCCCCTGGTAGGATAGGGAGTGTGTCCAATCTGGTTATAATAATGTTGGTATTTCTTAAGCGCTTACTATGTGCAGAGCACTGTTCTAAGTGCTGGGGGAGATACAGGGTCATCAGGTTGTCCCACGTGGGGCTCACAGTCTTAATCCCCATTTTCCAGATGAGGGAACTGAGGCCCAGAGAAGTGAAGTGACTTGCCCACAGTCGCACAGATGACAAGTGGCAGAGCTGGGATTCGAACCCATGACCTCTGACTCCAAAGCCCGTGCTCTTTCCCCTGAGCCACACTGCTTCTCTAGGGCTTAGCACCTAGAAGCAGCATGGCCACGTGTCGGCTGGGTGACCTTGGGCAAGTCACTTTACTTCCCTGGGCCTCAGTTTCTTCACCTGTAGAAGGGGGATTAAGAGTATGAGCTCTATGTGGGATAGGGACTGTGTCCAATCTGGTTACCTGGTATCTACCCCAGAGCTTAGACCAGTGCTTGGCATATAGTAAGTGCTTAAAAAGTACCTTAATAATAATTATAACGATTATTATAATCAGCCTTTTCAGCCAAGTGCTTAGCTCTTAGAAGCAGCATGGCCTAGTGGATAGAGCACAGGTCTGAGAGTCAGAAGACCTGGATTCCAATCCCAGCTCCGCCACTTGTCTGCTGTGTGACCTTAGGCAAATCACTTCGCTTCTCTGGGACTAAATGATCTCATCTGTAAAATGGGGATTAACTCCTCCTCCCTGTGATTTAGGCCGTGAACTTTAGGTGCGACCGCCTGATTACCTTGTATTGCACTGTACTCTCCCAAGCCCTTAGTACAGTGCTCTGCACACAGTAAGTGCTCAATAAATACCACTGATCGATGTACCCAGCACTTAGTAACAATAATAATAATAATAATGGTATTTGTTAAGCGCTTACTATGTGCCAAGCACTCTTCTAAACGCTGGAGTAGATACAGGGTAATCAGGTTGTCCCATGTGGGGCTCACACTTTTAATCTCCATTTTACAGACGAGGGAACTGAGGCACCGAGAAGTTAAGTGACTTGCCCAGAGTCACACAGCTGACAGGTGGCGGAGCCGGGATTAGAACCCACAACCTCTGACTCTGCTCTTCCCTCGACTTCCATAATTGGCTGTTTGTCTCCGGCTACTCCCTAGCCTCTCCGCACCCCGTCCTGCCTCTGTTAATAATTATGGTATTTGTTAAGCGCTGACTATGCGCCAGACACTGCATCCGCTTGGTGCCTCCTGACTCAGCCTCTGCCCGTGGCCCGGCCCCAACCCTGACCCCACTTTTCAAGCTCTCCCCTCCCTGGAAGCCGAAATTCCACTTAGTTTCTGCGGGCCCGGGTCCAGTTGATCGTTCCCCCTCAATAAGTTAAGTTTTCTCGTGTCATTTTGATATTGGCCTTCTCGTTCTATTTTGCAAGCCTCATCGTGCCCTAGCATCTACTGGGTTGCTTTCCCTCTGACCTTGGGTTACATTTTAATCTTTGCCTGGAGACTTGTTTTGCCCGGCTTATCTCTGATGCTGTCTTGCCAAACATTATGTTGCTGCGTTCTAAATTTGGCTCTCTCCCTCTTGGGGGGGGGTCTCTGTTTTTCCCCCTCTCCCCTGTCGGTCTGTTTCTTTCTCTGCCCCTGCCCACCCCCCCCCCGGAAGGCTGGCAATACCTCTGGGCTCGTCCTCTAGACTGTAAGCTCGCCGTGGGCAGGGAATGTCACTGTTTATTGTTGTATTCGTGGTGAGCCCGCAACGAGCTGCCTTCTCAGTGACTGTTTGCCATCCCATGAGGGAGAACAAGGGATAGATTTTGCAAAGGCACTGATGGGCTCTACCCGAGCCAGGTGATTGCTGGCTTATGGGGGTGGAGCAGGGAGGGAGGTGGGCTTTCTCTCCCTGATGTAAAGGGCCTGGATCCATCAATGACGGCCCGTAAGGCCACAGCTGCTGTGCCTAAGGGAGATAAAAGGCAGCTCCTTTGAATCGGCATCCGGAGGTTGAGGAGCATATTGGAGAGTGGCAGGAAAGCAGCATTTGGGAGCAGAAAGAAGAAACATGGGCGGACTGGGTTTCCTTGATCAGCAGACTGGTACTGGACCCTTTCATTCATTCACTTGTATTTATTGAGCCCTTACTATGTGCAGAGCACTGTACTAAGCGCTTGGAATGAACAAGTCGGCAACAGATAGAGACAGTCCCTGCGGTTTGACGGGCTCACGGGCTAATCGGGGGAGACGGACAGATGAGAACTATGGCCATAAAGAGTCGAGGGGAAGAACATCTCGTAAAAACAATGGCAACTAAATAGAATCACTTGGTAGAGTGAGTGAGGGTGTGTATGCATCATTCCCTTGCACGCCGATAAAACTAAGTAAAAAAACTTTCCCCAGTAACCTTGGTGATCAGAGGTGAGCTTTGACTTCTGTGTGTCACCGAAGCTCCCCCGGTCCAGGAAGGTCCTGGTTGGTACAAACCAGGGGCTCGTGATGGTATTATACTTTCCCCAGTGCTTAGTACAGTGTTCTGCATACACTAAGTGCTCAATAAATACGATTGAATGAATGAACTCCCATCTCTTTTTGCTAGGATTACTAGAATAGATTCTCCCAGAATATTCAAATGGAGATTTTTCCTCACCCCCATCTCTTTTTGCTAGGATTACTAGAATAGATTCTCCCAGAATATTCAAATGGATATTTTTCCTCACTCCCATCTCTTATTGCTAGGATTACTAGAATAGATTCTCCCAGAATATTCAAATGGAGATTTTTCCTCACTCCCATCTCTTTTTGCTAGGATTACTAGAATAGATTCCCCCAGAACATTCAACTGGAGATTTTTTCCTCCTTGCTTCTTCTGTACTGAATGCAGCTGTGAAATTCCCAGTTCTGTGCATTATGTCCTTCCTCTGAGAGGTAAAAGGCCAAGTCCAGAAGTGCCACCTTTTCATTTTTGGCATGGAGCAGAACTTGGGGCAGAGTTCCTAGGGAGAAAGTGAGAAGTGTAGACCAGCAGTGGCTAGGGAGAGGAATAATAAATCAATCTAGAGAAGCAGCGTGGCTCAGTGGAAAGAGCCTGGGCTTGGGAGTCAGCGGTCGTGGGTTCTAATCCCGGCTCCGCCACTTGTCAGCTGTGTGACTTTGGGCAAGTCGCTTCACTTCTCTGTGCCCCAGTTCCCTCATTTGAAAAATATGGATTAAGACTGTGAGCCCCATGTGGGACAACCTTATTACCTTGTCTCTTCCCCGGTGCTTAGAACAGTGCTTGGCACATAGTAAGCGCTTAACAAATACCAGCATTATTATTATCAATCAGTGATGCTTATTGAGTGTTTACCGGGTGCAGAACACTGTACTAAGCTCTCAGGAGAGTACGCTGCAGTAGAATCGTAGTGGATAAGGCATGGCCTTGGGAGTCAGAAGGACCCAGGTTCTAATGCCGGCTCCGCTGCTGTGTGATCTTGGGCAAGGCACTTTGCTTCTCTGGGCCTCCGTTACCGCATCTGTAAAATGGGGATTAAGACTGTGAATCCTATTTGGGACAGGGACTGTGTTCAATTCGCTTAACTTGTATCTACCCCAGCACTTAGTCCAGAGCCTGGCACACAGTAAGCACTTAACAAATACAACAATTATTATTATTATTATTAGAATTGGTAGACAATCCCTGTCCACAAGGAGTTTACAGTGTAATATAAACTGAATAGGAACCCAATGCCCAGGGTTGGAGAGGGGGACACACACAAAAACACACAGACACCCCCCCGCCCTCCCCAATCCAGAGCGATGGACCCATTGGATGAGGCTTTTTTTCCCAAAGTTTCTGGCAGGAACGTCTGGGAATTTTACTGACATGACGATGACCAACCAACAGAATTATGGGAACCATAGTCTGCATGGCCCCTGAAGCCTTACAACCAAATCTGACATTTATAGTTTTGGCCTACGGCGAGTTTCAAGGGGAAGAATAATCATCATTAATTCCTTCCCATCTGACAAAAACATGAAGCAACGATTGAGTTGAATGGCAAAACTGAAAGCCCCATTTTCCAGCAGTTTTGTCCATTTTGACATCAAAAGAAACACTGGCTAGGGGCCACTTAAGAAAGTTAAGAAACACAGCTGGTCTTAGAATCCAGATCCGTCCATGAGTTGGCGGATCTGGATTCTAAGACCAGCTGTGTTTCTTAACTTCTCTGTTTCTAAAATTTCTAAGCTGTAAAATGTGGATTGAATATATAGTCTCCCTGCTCCTCAGACTGCAAGGTCCATATGTGACTGGGGCTGTGTTTTATTCATTCATTCATCCAATCGTATTTATTAAGCGCTTATTGTGGCTTATACTGTACTTAATGCTTGGGAAAGTACAATACAGCAATAAACTGTGACATTCCCTCCCCATAACGAGCTCACAATTGGAGAAGCAGCGTGGCTCAGTGGAAAGAGCACGGGTTTGGGAGTCACAGGTGATGGGTACAAATCTCGACTCTGCTGCTTGTCAACTGTGTGACCTTAGGCAAAGTCACTTAACTTCTCAGTGCCTCAGTTACCTCATCTGTAAAAGGGGGATGAAGAGCATGAGCCCTACGTGGGACAACCTTACCTTGTATCTACCCCAGCACTTAGAACAGTGCTTGGCACATAAGTGCTTAACAAATAACAACATTATTATGAGAGGGGGAATACAAATGAACTTACATCAATATAAGTAAATAAAATGAGAGATATATACATAAGTGCTGTGGAGCTGGGCGGGGGGAGAGCAAAGGGAGCAAGTCAGGGCAAAGACTGTATCTATGTCAGAGTAAGGCACTTTGATACTGCAATTATTATTATTAAATCATTAGTGAATCATTTATGGATATGCACATAAGTGCCGTGGAGCTGAGGGTAGGGTGAATATCAAGTGCCCAAAGAATATAGATCCCTATGCGTAGGTGATGCAGAAGGGAGAGGGAGTCAGAGAAAAGGGGGCTTAATCAGGGAAGGCCTCTTGGAGGAGATGTGACCTTAATAAGGCTTCGAAGGTGGGGAGAGAGGTGGTCTGGCGGATATGGAGGGGGGAGGGAGCTCCAGGCCAGAGGGAGGATGTGGGAAAGGGGTTGGCGGTGAGATAGACGAGATCAGGGCAGAGTGAGCAAGCTGGTGCTGGAAGAGCAAAGTGTGTGGGCTGGGCTATAGTAAGAAATGGGTGAGGTAAGGTAGAAGGGGGCAAGCTGATTAAGTGCTTGAAAGCTGAGGGAAAGGAGTTTTTGTTTGAGGTGGAGGTGAATGGGCAAACTCTGGAGGTTCTTAAGGAGAGGGAAGATGTGGACTGAACCTTTTTCGGGGGGAAAAACGAGCCGGGCAGCACAGCGAAGCACTGACTGAGCGAGGAGAGACAGGAGGCAAGGAGGTCAGTGAGGAGACAGATGCCGTAGTCAAGGCGGGATAGTTATATATGCTTGGATCAGCGTAGTACGGGTTTGGATGGAGAGGAGAGGGTGGATTTTAGAAATGGTTCGAAGGTAGACCCGACAGGATTCGACGACAGATCGAATTTGTGGACTGCATGGGAGAGAGGAGCCGGGGACAGGGCCGAGCTATGAGTTTGGGAGATACGGAGGGTGGCGGTATGGTCTTCGATGGTGAGAAAGACAGGGTTTGGGTGGGAAAATTAAGAGCTCTGTCTGGGGCATGTTTAGTTGGAGGTGTCCTGAAGGCAGGAGGAAATGTGAGACTACAGAGAAGGTGGGAGATCAGGGCTGGAGATGTAGCTTGGGGAATCATCTGCATAGAGATGGCAATTGAAGCTAGGGCGTGAGTGTAGATGGAGAATAAAAGGGGGGGCTCAGAATTGAGGGAAGGAGACACACAGGCCCAGGCAGGAATGGGGACACCCAAGGCTTAAATCACCGTGCAAGTTGATCAGAATTTTTCAGAAACGGAGGAAGGCAGGTGGTTTTAAGGCAATTTAAACTTCCAGGTTACCTTAAGGTGAGAGCACCATAAAAAACACCATTCATTCAGTCACATTTATTGAGCGCTTACTGTGGGCAGAGCATTGTACTAAGCGCTTGGAAAGTACAATTGGGCAACAGAGAGAGACAGTCCCTACCCAACAGCGGGCTCACAGTCTAGAAGGGGGAGGAATCATCGTGCAATACCATGGGATGGATTGATAAGAAAAATGCCAATCGGAGCATGGCCTGGTGGATAAACAGGTCAGAGCTCCGCCACCTGTCTGCTGGGTGACCTTGGACAAGTCATTCATTCCGTCATATTTATTGAGTGCTTACTGTGTGCAGAGCACTGTACTAAGCGCTTGGGAAAGTACGGTACAGCAATAAAGAGAGACGGTCCCTGCCCACAGTGATTTCACAGTCACTTTACTTCTCTGTGCCTCTGTTCCCCATCTGTAAAATGGGGATTAAGATTGCGAGCCCCAAGTGAGACGTGGACTGTGTCCACCCTGATTATTTTATACTTGTCCACCCTGATTATTTTATATCTATCCCAGTGTTTAGAATAGGGTCTGGCACATAGTAAGCCCTTAACAGATACCATAATCATTAGTGGAAATTGCAATTGCAAATTCAAGAGTTCCAGGATCGAGGCTTTGGAACACTAAAATCCGGCAAGCTAATGATAATAATGATGGTATTTGTTAAGCGCTTACTATGTGCCGAGCACTCTTCTAAGCGCTGGGGTAGATATAAGGTCAGCAGGTTGTCCCACGTGGGGCTCACAGTCTTCGTCCCCATTTTCCAGATGAGGTAACTGAGGAGCAGAGAAGTGAAGTGACTTGCCCAAAGTCACACAGCTGATAAGTGGAGGAGCTGGGATTAGAACTCATGACCTGTGACTCCCAAGCCCGGGCTCTTTCCACTAAGCCAGCTGCTCCCACAAAGTACTCAACTCTAAATCTACCTTAATCCCTAACCCCAACTCTGCATCTAAGTCGGTCAATCGGTCAAATGAGAGTATTTAATTAAGCGCTTACGGTGGGCAGAGCACTATGCCCAGAAGCAGCGTGGCATAGCGGATACAGCACGAGCCCGGAAGTCAGAAGGTCGTGGGTTCTAATCCTGCCTCCGGCACTTGTCTGCTGTGTGACCTTGAGCGAGTCACTTCACTTCTCCGGGCCTCAGTTACCTCATCTGTGCAATGGATCTGTGATCCCCATGTGGGACAAAGACTGTGTCCAACTCAATTTGTTTGTATCCACCCCAGTGCTTAGTACAGTGCTCTGCACACAGTAAGTGTGCAGAGTAAGTAAGCCGGTTCGAATCCCGGCTCGGCCACTTGTCAGCTGTGTGACTTTGGGCAAGTCACTTCACTTCTCGGTGCCTCAGTTACCTCATCTGTAAAATGGGGATGAAGACCGTGAGCCCCACGTGGGACAACCTGATTCCCCTGTGTCTACCCCGGCGCTTAGAACGGTGCTCGGCACATAGTAAGCGCTTAACAAGTACCAACATTATTATTTATTATTAAGTGCTTAATAAATATGGTTGAATGAATAAATACTTTTATTATTATTGATAATAATGTTGGTATTTGTTAAGTGCTTATTATGTGCGGAGCACATTATTACCAACCAACATTTCCAACGACAAATACCAACATTATTATTAATAATAATGAATAACAAATATTTTTATTATTAATAATAATGTTGGTATTTGTTAAGTGCTTATTATGTGCGGAGCACATTATTACCAACCAACATTACCAACAACAAATACCAACATTATTATTATTATTATTACTCAGCGCTTGGGAGAGTACGACACAGCAGAGTTGGTAGACACGTTGCAGTCTGTCAGTCGACCAGTCGATGAAAACACAAGCTCTGGCTCCGAAATAATTTGTATCTGACAGTCCACCCTTTTCCCCATCTTCAGAACCCTCGCCAAATCTCAGCCCCTCCAAGAGGCCTCCCCTGATTAAGGCCTCGTTTCCCCCTTCTGCTCTCCCCTCTGCGTCAACTCTCCGCTTGGCCGTGCCCCCCAACGCGCTCCACTGAGCACTAGACCTCGTCCAATCTGCCCTCCCAGGGCAGGGATCCAGGCGGACTGTCGGCGGAGAGGAGCCCGCTGGATTTCTGTGAGCGTTGCTTCCGTTAAGGAAGGACAAAACCGAAAGAGTCCCGAATAGAAAAATACAAGCTCTTAGTTTCTTCCTGACACAAGCTCAGTCCCCGACTAATAATAGTAACGTTGGTATTTGTTAAGCGCTGACTATGTGCCGAGCACTGTTCTAAGCGCTGGGGGAGATACAGGGTCATCAGGTCATCCCGTGTGAGGCTCACAGTTAATCCCCATTTTACAGGTGAAGAAACTGAGGCACAGAGAAGTTAAGTGACTCGCCCACAGTCACACACAGAGAAGTGAAGTGACTCGCCCACAGTCACACGGCTGACAGGTGGCAGAGCCGGGAGTCGAACCCATGACCTCTGACTCCGAAGCCCGGGCTCTTTCCACTGCTGCTTCCCAGGCTTACTAGACTGTAAGCCCCTCAGTGGGCAGGGATTGTCACTATCTGTTGCCGAATTGTATATTTCAAGCGCTTAGTACAGTGCTCTGCACATAGTAAGTGCTCAGTAAATACTCTTGAATGAACGAATACTTGTATTATCTCTAAAGCACTCAGTTTGGCCTCTCTTACCTCACCTGGCTACTCTCCTACGACCACCCGCCCCGCACACTTCGCTCCTCTAAAGCTAACCTTCTCTCTGTACCTCCATCTCGTCCACTCGCCCACGTCCTGCCTCTGGCCTGGAACGTCCTCCCTCTTCATATCCGACAGACAGTTACGCTCGCCGCTTTCGAAGCCTAATTAAAGGCCCATCTCCTCCAAGAGGCCTTCCTGGATCAAGCCCCCCTTTCCTCTCCGCCGCGTGATCCGGACATGTCTCGGGGCCTCGGTTACCCCATCTGTAAAATGGGAATTGAGACTGTGAGCCCCATGTGGGACAGGGCCCTAACCTCATTTGCTTGCATAAATCCCAGTGCTTAGTACGGTGCCTGGCACATAGTAAGAGCTTAATAAATGCTGTTATTATTAGTATTATTATTATTTGATAAGTGCCAGTGATTCCAAACAGAAGATATAATAATAATGTTGGCATTTGTTAAGCGCTCACTCTGTGCAGAGCACCGTTCTAAGCGCTGGGGTAGTTACAGGGTAATCAGGTTGTCCTACGTGAAGCTCACAGTGAATCCCCATTTTACAGATGAGGTAACTGAGGCACAGAGAAGTGAAGTGCCTTACCCACAGTCACACAGCTGACAAGTGGCAGAGTCGGGATTCGTACCCATGACCTCGGACTCCCAAGCCCAGGCTCTTTCCACTGAGCCACGCGGCTTCTCTAAGATCATTATTAAAAGAAGGCAACTGCGCTAAGAGTTCCAGGCACCAAGACAAGAGTGTCGGGCTACACTCCAGACGAAAATAATCAAGTTTCTCTGATCTGAAGATCTATGGCATCCTGTAAAGAGAGAAGCTTTCAGCTAGTTTATCATTTGAGGCGTGGAAATTTCCAAATCCAGTGGATTGGCAACTTAAATAAAGCATTTCCGAGAAAATTACTAAATTCAGTCCACTCCTTTGGCTCCGTTTAATTAAAAGCCACCTCCCTTCTAGAAAACCAAAGCTATCCCCTAGCACTTGAATGTCAGCCCGTGTTTCGCACCATCAACCCCGGTCAAGATTTTATCTTTCATTTGGCTTTGAATTTCATTTTCTGAATGACCATTTTGGTCTGTCTGCCAACCGACAAGATGTCGGGCAGAAGTAGAAAGGGGTAGTCTCCCGCTCAAATGGCTGAGGTTTCTTTTTCTTCTAAAGTTTGAGGAAGTTAGCGATGACATTGCAACATTCTTTCTCTCGGGGCTTCGTGATAGATTGCAACGCTTAAGAAATCGTTTTCTGGTTCTATTGACCCTTTAAGTTACAACTCTATTTGTTATAGTGGCCCTCCTACTCAGTGTTTAGCACAGTGCCCGGCCCACTGCCTATCCCCCTGCCGATCTCTCGCCCACCTCCTGCCTCTGGCCTGGAACGCCCTGCGTCTTCGTGTGTGATGGACGATCACTCTCCGCCCCTTCAAAGCCTTACTGAAGGTGATAATGTTGGTATTTGTTAAGCGCTTACTAGGTGCAGAGCGTTGTTCTAAGCACTGGGGTAGATACAGGGTAGTCAGGTTGTCCCACGTGAGGCTCACGGTCTTCATCCCCATTTTGCAGATGAGGTAACTGAGGCACAGAGAGGTTAAGAAGCTGACAGGTGGCAGAGCCGGGATTCGAACCTCTGACCTCTGACTCCCAAGCCCGGGCTCTTTCCACCGAGCCACGCCGCTACATCTCCTCCAAGAGGTCTTCCTTGATTAAATCCTCATTCCCTCTTCTCCCACTCCCTTTGCGACACCTTTGCACTTGAATTTGCTCCTTTTATTCACAGCACTTAGGGAAGCAGTGTGGCTCAGTGGAAGGAGCACAGGCCTGGGAGTCAGAGGTTGTGGGTTCTAATGCCGACTCCGCCATATATCAGCTGTGTGACTTTGGGCAAGTCACTTCCCTTGCCTGTTACCTCATCTGGAAAATGGGCATTAAGACTGTGAGCCCCACGTGGGACAACCTGACTACCCTGTATCTCCCCAGTGCTTGGCACATAGTAAGCGCTTAACAAATACCATCATTATGTACAAATCTGTAATTTATATTAATGTCGGTCTCGCCCTCTAGATTGCAAGCTCGTGGCCAGGAAACGTGTCTACCAACTCTGTTGTACTGTATTCTCCCAAGTGCTCAATAATAATGTTGGTATTTGTAAGCGCTTACTATGTGCAGAGCACCGTTCTAAGCGCTGGGGGAGATACAGGGTGATCAGGTTGTCCCACGTGAGGTTCACAGTCTTAATCCCCATTTTCCTGATGAGGTAACTGAGGCCCAGAGAAGTGAAGTGACTCGCCCCCAGTCAGCTGCCAGTGGCAGAGCTGGAATTCGAACCCAGTCCACGTTCTTTCCACTGAGCCACGCTGCTTCTGTGCTCTGCGTGCAATAAGCGCTTAATGAATTCGATTGATTGATTTCGGGTGGCTTTCTGCCCCCCCCCGCCCCGCCCCCAACCCTGTCTTTTCTTGTCTTCCCAAGCTCCCAACCCCAGCAGCGTGGCCTAGTGGATAGACCACGGGCCTGAGAGTCCGAAGGACCTGTGTTCTAATATCGGCTCCGCCACGTGTCTGCTGTGTGACCTTGGGCAAGTCGCTTCACTTCTCCGCGCCTCCGTCACCTCATCTGTGAAGATTAACCTCATGCGGGAGCCCCGGGGACAGGGGCCGTTTCCAATCTGATTTCCTTGTATTCACCCCAGCACTTAGTACAATGCCTTGCCCATAGTAAGCGCTTAACCGATACCATAATAATAATAACTTCATCTGTAAAACGGGGATTAAGACCAAGAGCCCCATGTGGGAGAGGAACCGATTAACTTGTATCTACCTCAATGCTTAGAGCGGTGCTTGGCCCTGTAAGAAAGCTCTTAGCATAATTACCTTAATCATTATTAATTTTTGTCTTTTTCAAAACTCAGCACGGTGACATCCGCTCGTGTGAAAGGACAGAGGGCCGGGGGGACGGGAAGTGATGGCCGCAGCGGCCATTTGGAAGAGAACTTCGGGTCACTGTCTCTGACTTGTGGCCGAACCTTTTCTGTGGCTTTGGCCGGCGGCGGAGAAGTGGGGCTGTAAGTGAGAAGAGGAAGAGAGGGGGGCAGCTGTGTTCCCAGCAGCGACTGCGGCTATGATGAGTTTATTTTATTTTATTGTTTTTACGGTGGCTGTTAAGCCCTTACTATGCTCCATTCACTTATTCGGAAGCAGCGCGGCATGGGAAGCAGCGCGGCTCGATGGAAAGAGCCCGGGCTCCGGAGTCAGAGGTCATGGGTTCGACTCCCGGCTCTGCCGCTTGTCAGCTGTGGGACTGGGGGCGAGTCGCTTCACTTCTCTGGGCCTCAGTGACCTCAACTGGAAAATGGGGATTAACTGTGAGCCTCACGTGGGACCACCTGATGACCCTGTATCTCCCCCAGCGCTTAGAACGGTGCTCTGCACATAGTAAGCGCTTAACAAATACCAACATTATTATTATTCATTCATTCAGTTGTATTTATTGGGCACTCACTCTGTGCAGAGCATTGTACTAATTGTTTGGGAAAGTAGAATACAGTAATAAAGAGAGACAGTCCCTGCCCACAAGGAGCTCACAGTCTAGCAGGGGGGAAGACAGACATCAATACAAGTAAACAGGCATCAGTAGAAATAAATAAAATTACAGCTATATACCTATGCATATATCTACATCTGTATATATACTTATATATCTGCATGCCGACTCTGCCCCTTCTCAGCTGTGTGACCGTGGGCAAGTCACTTCACTTCTCTGGGCCTCAGTTCCCTCATCTGTAAAATGGGGGTGAAGACTGTGAGCCTCACGTGGGACAACCTCATTCCCCTGTATCTACCCCAGCACTTAGAAGAGTGCTCTGCACGTAGTAAGCGCTTAACAAATACCAACATTATTATTATATGCATAGATATATAGATATATATATAAGTGCTGTATTATATTTATATAGTATATATACATTACAGATATATATCTATGCATATATCTATATATATACTTATATATCTATATGCATAGATATATAGATATATATATATGTGCTGCGGGGCAGAGAGAAGGGGGAAGAGCAAAGGGAGTGAGTCAGGGTGATGGCACTGGGGTAGATACAAGCTAATTAGGTTGGATACAGTCCAAGTTCAACATGGGGCTCACAGTCTTAATCTCCATTTTATGGATAGGGACCTAGATAAGTGACTTGTCCAAGGTCACACAACTGACAGTTGGGGGTGGTGGGATTAGAACACAAGTCCTTCTGACCCCCAGGTCTGTGCTCTATCTACTAGGCCACTCTGCCTCTCTAAAAAGACAAATGGGGGAGTAAACTGATAAGATTGGAGGACATCAATTTCAAGGTGCAAGAGGAAAAGCAGGAAAGTCACTGGCAGTCAGGCAGTAGTATTTATTGAACGCTTACTGGGTGCAGACCACCGTACTAAGCACTTGGGAGAGGACAATATGACAATAAGAAACAGAGTGGCTCAGTGGAAAGAGCGTGGGCTTGGGAGTCAGAGGTCATGGGTTCTAATCCTGACTCCGCCACTTATCAGCTGTGTGACTTGGGGCAAGTTGGTTCACTTCTCTGTGCCTCAGTCACCGTATCTGGAAAATGGGGATGAAGACTGTGAGCCCCACTTGGGACAACCTGATTACCTTGTATCTACCTCAGCACTTAGAACAGTGCTTGGCACATAGTAAGTGCTTAACAAATACCATCATCATCATTATTATTATTGATAAGCACGTAGTCTCTGCCCACAACAAGCTGACAGTCTAGAGAAAAGGGGAAAGGGGGATGGAAGGGAAGGAGTAGCAGGATCAGGGGAGGATGGGGCGGGGAAGGAATTGACGGACCTGCAGTGATTGGATGTAAAGTTGTGAGCGGCTTGACCTCCTGCTCCGATAAATCAGCAAATAATGTGGGTGGTTTCCCCGGGGATTGTGCGAATTATTGCCATTGTTCTTGTCTGTCCGTCTCCCCCAGTTAGACCGTAAACCCGTCAAAGGGCAGGGACTGTCTCTCTCTGTTACCGATTTGTACATTCCAAGCGCTTAGTACAGTGCTCTGCACATAGTAAGCGCTCGATAAATACTATTGAATGAATGAATTCTGACTTGCTTCTAATCTGGGGTACTCAGTAGATCCCAGCTGGTTTCTATAATCAGTTTCTATAATGGTTCCACTAAAAATCAATTAGATTGTAATCAATAACAATAATGAATTTGTTAAGAGCTCTCTGTGTCAAGCACTGTACTAAGCGCTGGGGTAGATATAAGCTAATCAGGTTGGACACAGTCCCCGTCCCACATGGGGCTCACGGTCTTAATCCCCATTTTACAGATGATGTTAACTGACGCCCAAAGAAGTGACTTGCCCAAGGTCACACAGATCACACAGCAGACAAGTGGCGGAGCTCGGATTAGAACCCAATCAATCAATGGTATTTATTCAGCACTTACGGTGTGCGGAGCACTGCGCTGAGCGCTTGGGAGAGTACGATTCCATCGCGTTGGTAGACGCATTCCCTGCCCACAACAAGCTGACAGTCTAGAGATTGTAAATTCCTCCAGGACAGGAATTGCGTCTTCTGTTTTTAATGTAGGCTCCCAAGCACCTAGTGCATGTTCAGTAAATTATTATTATTAGGTGCCGTCGAGTCGTTTCTGATTCATAGAGACTCCATGGAAATACTCTTTCTATAACATCCTGTCCTCTGCCATAATCTGCAACCTTTCTAACGGTTCTTCCGTTATCGTTGTTATGGTCTCTTTCCGTCTAGCTGCCGATCTGCCTCTTCCCCATTTTTCCCTGGATTTTTTCCTAGCATTAGGGTCTTCTCTAGAGAATTAGTCCAACCGATCACGTGTCCGAAATATGCTAATCTAAGTCGAGTCATTTGGCCTTCCAAAGACCACCCGGGTATAATTTGCTCCAAAATCCATTTGTCTTTTGGGCAGTCCATGGTGTTCGGGAAAGCCTTCTCCAACACCACATTTCAAAAGAATCGATGTTCTTTCTCTCCTGCTTTTTCACTGTCCAGCTTTCAGATCCCTATATTGTCACTGGAAACACCAGAGAGTTGACTATTTGTATTTTTGTGGCGGTTCTTACATCCACACATTTTGTGACTTTTTCCAGGCTCCTCAAAGCTAGCCTTCCTAACGTTAATCTTTGGCATATTCCTTGGCTACTAGTTCCTTTGTATTGATTATCGATCCCAGGAGGGGTAAATGATCAACTATTTCAATAGATACTGATGATGAAATCACTGAAAATAAAACATGTAAAGTCAAATCATCAAATTGTCCGGGGTTCTCTTGGTTAGGAAAAACTTCATTCATTCATTCATTCATTCCATTCATTCAATCGGATTTATTGAGCACTTACTCCAAGACCCTTTCCTAACTTCTCATTTCTCCACCCAATTCTCCTTCCCTCTGTTTTGCCTATGTACTTTGGTCTGTATCCTTTAAGCCCTTTGATATTTCCCCCAACCCCAGGTCCGGAGCCAACCCCCACGGCACTTATTTATATTAAATAAATCTCTATATCTCTAATTTATTCATTTATATTAATGTCTATCTTCCCCCTCTAGATTCTAAGTTCGTTGTGGGCAGGGAATGTGTCTACTGTTATTTTGTACTCTCCCAAGCACTTAGTACAGTGCTCTGCACCCACTAAGTGCTCAATAAATACAATTGAATGAATGAAAGAAGCAGCATGACTTAGTGGATAGAACAGGGGTCCGGGAGTCGGAAGGACCTTAATCCCGGCCCCTCCACCTGTCTGCTGTGTGTGATCTTGGGTAGGTCACTTGCCTGTAAAATGGGGATTAAGACCGTGAGCCCCATGTGGGGCAGGGACTATGTCCAACCTGATTACGTTGCATCTACCCCAGCGTTTAGAACAGTGCCTGGCACCCAGTTGTGTTGAGCCCACCACCAGCTGCCTCGTTAATGACAGTTTGTGACTTCACAAACAACAACAAAGGGCAGGGACCGTCTCTATCTGTTGCCGATTTGTCCATTCCAAGCGCTTAGTACAGTGCTCTGCACATAGTAAGCGCTCGATAAATACTACTGAATGAATGAACGAGGGAGAGCCTTTGCAAAGTCACCGATGAGCCAGGTGATTGCTGGCCTGGGGGGGTGGAGCATGGAGAGAGGTGGGCTTTCTCTCCCTTTTCTACCCGGTAACGGGCCTGGATCCATCGGTGATCGCCCCAAAGAGCCACAGCTGCCATGCTTAAGGCAGATAAAAGGTGGTTGCTTCGAAGCTCCTCTTCTATCACACCTGGGAGCACCTGCAGATACAGCAAGAGAGGGAACACCGAGAGCAGAAGCATGTGGAGAGAAGCAGTGAAGTAGGAGAAGCACTCAGAGAAGCAGCAGAATTTGGAAGCAGATAGAAGAAGCACCGGCAGAACGGGATCTCTTGACCAGCAGAGGGGTATTGGATCCTCGGTGGAGTGAGTGTGTGTATGTATGTGTCACTCCCTTGCACGTTGGTAAAACCAAGTAAAAAACTTTCCACAGTAACCTCGGTGACCAGAGATGTGGTTTGACTTCTCCTACGTGTCACCAAAGCTCCCCCGATACAGGAAGGTCCCGGTCGCTACAAACTGGGGGCTCGAGACAACAGTAAGTGCTTAACAAATACCATAAAAAAGGACCTTGGTTTTAAACCCAGTTCAGCCACTTTTCTGCTACGTGACTATAAGCAACTCACTTGGCTTCCCTGTGCCTGTTCCCTCAACTGGGGGGGATTAAGGCCACGAGCCCCATGTGGGACAGAGACCGCGTCCAACCCGATTAGCTTATATCTACCCCGGTGCTTACCACAGTGCTTGGAACAAAGTAAGCACTTAGATGGCCTTAAAAAAGATGCTTATACTCTTCTGCTTCCCCATCTGCAATTTATTTTAATATCTGCCTCCCCCACTAGGTATCGCATAAGCTCTCCGAGGGCAGGAATGGCGTCTACTCTGTTGTATTGAACTCTTCCAAGCACTTAGTACGCTAAGCTTTTTCTTCAAATGCCGTCAGGTCGTTTCCGACCCAGAGCGACTCCATGGACACACCCTCTTCGGAAGGTCCCATCTTCTGTCATGAAGTCGTTTCGGTATGGGTATTCAGAGTCTTCTACTGCGTGGAAAAAGGCAATGGGAAACCGCTTCTGTATCTTTACCAAGAAAACTCCTTGGATGTACATACCTGCAAACAGGCCCTAATAAATTCCACTGATTAATTGATGGACTTTTGCTTTGGAGAGAAACAAGGCAAGCCTGGGATCAAGAGTTGTGTGTCGGTGGCGGGGTATGAGTTTCTTCTGCGTGACCATCCTGGAGGGTTCTATCAGAATGGTACATGCAGATCTAGCAGAGGTTTATGAGTCGTGTGTTCGAGAGAGTTTTGTGGAGGCTTTTTTATGTTATTTAAGTGCTTACTATGTTCTAGGCACTCTGCTAAGCGCTAGGGTAGATTCAAGCTAATAATAATGATGATGGCATTTAAGTGCTTACTATGTACCAAGCACTGTTCTCAGCTCTGGGGTAGATACAAAGTCATCAGGTAACTATCAGGTAACTATCAGGTAACTCACTTCACTTCTCTGGGCCTCAGTTCCTTCATCTGTAAAATAGGGAATTAGGATTGTAAATCTCATGTGGAACCTGCATTGTGTCCGACCCGAGAAGCAGTGTGGCTTAATGGAAAGAGCACGGGCTTGGGAGTCAGAGGTCATAGGTTCTAATCCCTGCTCCACTATGTGTCAGCTGTGTGACTTTGGCCAAGTCACTTCACTTCTCTGGACCTCAGTTACCTCATCTGTAAAATGGGGATTAAGACTGTGAGCCCCACGTGGGGCAACCTGATCCCCTTGTAGTCCCCCAGAGCTTAGAACAGTGCTTTACACATAGTAAGTGCTTAACAAATACCATCATTATTATTCACGATACTTTACGTGGTGCTTAAGCAGGTCCTGTCCTCGGCACTTACATACCTATGCATATTTCTATACATTTATCCGTACATAATTATTTGCTCATCCAATTCCACCCCATTTGTTTTTACTATTTTGTCCTTCGCTGCTGTTTATCCTCCTGCTTCCATCCTCTTTGAATCATCTGCCTCCCCTCTAAAAGTCTAAGTTCATTAAGGACAGGGAATGTGTGTCTTACTAAAGCTGTTCTCTCCCGAGGGCTTAGTACTGGGTCTACTGCATAATAATAATAGTATTTAAGTGCTTATTATATGCTAAGTGCTTAGTAATAATAATAATTATGGTATTTGTTAAGCACTTAGTATGTGCCGAGCACTGTTTTAAACGCTGGGGTAGATACAAAGTAATCAGGTTGTCCCACGTGGGGTGCACAGTCCTAATCCCCATTTTACAGATGAGGTAACTGAGGCACACAGAAGTGAAGTGACTTGCCCAAGGTCACACAGCAGACAAGGGGTGGAGCAGGGATTAGAACCCACGTCCTCTGACTCCCAAGCCTGGGCTCCTTCCACTAAGCCGTGCTGCTTTAAGCGCTCAATAAATATGATTGAATATTCATTCAATAGTATTTCCACTGAGCCACGCTGAGCGCTTACTATGTGCAGAGCACTGTACTAAGCACTTGGAATATACAATTTGGCAACAGATAGTCCCCAAGCACTATTCTAAGCACTAGGGTATAGAGAAGATAGGATGGACACGGTACCTGTCCCACATGGGCTCATAGTCTAAGTAGGAGGGAGTTGGGTTTAATCTCCATTTTACAGATGAGGAAACAGAGGCACAAAGAAGTTTCATGACTTGTCCGAGGTCACACCGCAGTCCTGGGCGGAACTCGGATTAGAACCCACAACCTCTGACTCCCAGGCCCGTGCTGTTTCCAGTAGGCCGTGCGGCTTCCCGGGAAATACCACTGACAGACAGTGGGAAGTTTAGGATGGATCCAGGAGCAAGTGCTCCATGTTGGCTCACTGGAGGGAAAGAGAGGGATTCCTTCATTCAATTGTATTTATCGAGCACTTACTATGCGCAGAGCACTGTACTAAGCGCTTGGAATGTACAATTCGGCAACAGATAGAGACAATCGCTTCCCATTGACGGGCTTACAGTCTATTCGGGATGTAGAGGGCAACATTAGGGCCATTAGCCGGTTCATCCCTAACCGTGAGGATGGTGGCCCACTGGACCACCGTTAAATCGTTCTGCCAAGTGACTGGGTCCTTCGAGTCAGGGAGGGGGCGGGCGGGGAGTTGGGGGGGGGGGGGAGGACCCTAAACATTATTGGGGAAGCAGCCTGGCTCAGTGGAAAAGAGCCTGGGCTTCGGAGTCAGAGGTCATGAGTTCGACTCCCGGCTCTGCCCCTTGGCAGCTGTGTGACTGTGGGCAAGTCACTTCACTTCTCTGGGCCTCAGTTCCCTCATCTGTAAATGGGGATTAACTGTGAGCCTCACGTGGGACAACCTGATGACCCCGTATCTACCCCAGCGCTTAGAACAGTGCTCTGCACACAGTAAGTGCTTAACAAATACCAACATTATTATTATTAACAGTGTAAGTGCTCAATAAATACCCTTAATTGACTGACACAATGCTCTGCACACAGTAAGTGCTCAATAATAATAATAATAATAATAGTACTGGTATTTGTTAAGCGCTTACTATGTGCCAAGGCACTGTTCTAAGTGCTGGGGTGGATACAGGGCAATCAGGTGGTCCCACATGGGGCTCAGTCTTCATCTCCATTTTACAGATGAGGGAACTGAAGCACAGACAAGTGAAGTGACTTGCCCAAAGTCACACAGCTGACAAGTGGCAGAGCGGGGATTAGAACCCACGACCTCTGGCTCCGAAGCCCGGGCTCTTTCCGCTAAGCAACGCTGCCTCTCATCGATTGCATTACTTTTCTTCTTGGGTTCTTATCTTAACCTCTGGGGACTTTGAGAACCAGCCCAGACCACCTCTCTGCAGGATTTATTTTATTTTTTTTTTGTATTTCGTTCAATTGTGTTTAGTGAGCGCTTACTGTGTGCAAAGCACTGTACTAAGTGCTTGGGAGAGTACGATGTAGCAATAAACTGCCACATTCTCCACATTTAAGTGTTTACTATGTGCCAGGCACTGTACTAAGCCCTGGGGTAGATTCAAGATAATCAGGTTGGATACCGTCCCTCTCTCACCTGGGTCTTGTCCTCTTGGCTTGCTGTGGCCAGGGAATGTCTGCTTATAGGTGTACCGTACTCTCCCGAGCGCTTAGTACAGTGCTCTGCACACAGTAAGCTCTCAAATATGATTGAAAGGTAGTGTATATATATACATATTTATAATTCTATTTATTTTTATTAATGATGTGTATAGATCTATAATTCTATTTATTCATGTTGATGCTATTGATGCCTGTTGACTTGTTTTCATGTCTGTCTCCCCCTTTCTAGACTGTGAGTCTGTGAGCAGGGATTGTCTCTATTTGTTGCTGAATTGTGCTTTCCAAGTGCTTAGTACAGTGTTCTGTACTAATTTATTTTTATTTTTTAATTTTTATTTATGTACCTATTTATTCTGTTGAGACGTACATCCCCTTGATTCTATTTATTGCTATTGTGTTTGTCTGTCTCCCCCGATTAGACCGTAAGCCCGTCAATGGGCAGGGATTGTCTCTATCTGTTGCCAAATTGTCCATTCCAGGCGCTTAATACGTGCTCTGCACATAGTAAGTGCTCAATAAATACTATTGAATGAATGCATGCTCTGCACACAGTAAATGCTCAATAAAGACGATAGAATGAATGAAATAGGCTTAATCTCCATTTTACAGATGAGGTAACCGAGGCACAGGGAAGTGAATGACTTGCCCGTACAGCACATGAGAAGTGGAATCGGGATTAGAACCTAGGTCCTTCAGCCTTCCAGGCCTGTGCTCTTTCCACTAGGCCACAGGGCTTCTGGCAGGGTGGGAAAAGGACACGCTAGCCATGCGGAACACCACCCTCTCATTCATTCATTCAATAGTATTTATTGAGCCCTTACTGTGAGGAGAGCACTGTACTAAGTGTTTGGGAGGGAACAATAAACAGACATATTCCCTGACCATTCAATAGTATGTATTGAGCGCTTACTATGTGCAGAGCACTGTACTAAGCGCTTGGAATGTATAAATCGGCAACAGAGACAGTCCCTGCCCATTGCTGGGTGACCACAACAAGTTTACAGTCTCTCCCTGCTCGAATCTCACTTTCCTGCCCAGGCACTATTCCAAGATGGAGAGTGGCCAAGATTTCTGGGCCACTAAGGCAGCGTGGTTCAGTGGAAAGAACCCGGGCTTAGGAGTCAGAGGTCGTGGGATCTAATCCTGGCCCCTCCACTTGTCAGCTGCGTGACCTTGGGCGAGTCACTTCCCTTCTCTGGGCCTCAGTTCCCTCATCTGTAAAATGGGGCTGAAGACTGTGAGCCCCACGGGGCACAACCCGATTACCTTGTATCTACCCCAGGGCTTAGAACAGTGCTTGGCACATAGTAAGTGCGTAAGAAATACCAACATTATTATTATTAAGAGATTAAAATTAGCACACTAAACGACAATCAGGTTTTCCAAACAGAGAGGAGTTGAGTGGGGGTTCTAGGTGGTGCCTATATTTTCTACGGAAATGATCAAATCTGATCACCTATAGCCCCTAATTACTCATTCATTGAATTGTATTTATTGAGCACTTACTGTGTGCAAAGCATTGGACAAAGAGCTTGCGAGAATACAATACAGCAGTGGACAGGTTCCCCATTCACAACGAAGAGTAAACAAACATTAATACAAATAAATTACAGATACATACAATTACTGAATTTCAAATACCAGCGTTTCTCTATGCCTTGTGTTGAGTCTGATCAAAGCGTTCTAAAACCAAGCACGCTTCTGGAATTTTCAGAAAATAAGCACGGCATACAACTGAACGTTATTAATAAGAGTAAACATTTATTATGCACCAAGAGCCTCCTGCTGCAGGGTCCCTCAGGCAATATCGGAATCGATCGAATGTCCCTATCACTGGGCTTACAATTTCAAAGGAAGCACAATCTCGAGTATTAACAGTTAAAAGTTTCTCTCAGTTGGAAATGGGTTTTTTTGGAAAACAAGGTTACGACGATAAAAGCTCTGTTATTCCAGGCCTTGATCGGGATCACTTCACACGACGCTATTTAAGTATGTATATATTTGGCTTACGCTGAGAAAAATGGCACATTTTTCAAATTTGGTAAGACCTACGGCTTACGTGACAATCGCTTTGGTTTATGTGGCAGTGACTAGTATGCTGTTTTCGAGTGTGTCCGGAGACACGATAGAGCAGCAGTGTGGTCTAGTGGATAGAGCATGGGTCTGGGAGTCAGAGGACCTGGGTTCTAATCTCAGCTCCGCCACCTGTGTGCTATGTGACCTGGAGTAAGTCACTTCACTGGGTCTCAATTACCTCATCTGTAAAATGGGGATTAAGACCGTGAGCCCCACGGGGGACATGGACTGTGTCCAATCTGATTACTTTGTATCTACCCCAGTGCTTAGAACAGTGCCTAGCACAAAGTAAGCGTTTTACAAATACCATAAAACAAAATTAGGGGCCCGGCATGGATTTCCGGTGGCCTTTTCTGTTCTCGCTTTGTATCCCTGTGTACTCTGTCTCATGAGGACGGGTTGAGTTAGGATTTTCAGTTTGGGAAGATGCAGGCTGACGGGTGACACGATTGGTGACTGAAAAGTCACAGAGCGGAAGGGCAAATATGGAATTGTTGTCTCTCTCACATCTCACCCGAGCGGGGTGAAGGGGTGAACCCTGAGGGCTGACAGTGGTGAGTTAAAATCAAACTACTGGAAAAATGTCTCCTTCCAATGAGGTGTGGGTAAGGCATTATGAGATTTATTCTAGGAAGCCGTGGAGGTCGAACACATCAGATGAATTTGGATTAACTCACGGATAAGTGAAGTGTAATGGGGCACTAGAGGTCCAACCCTTAGCATGAAGATGGACATCTCTGGGAGGACCAGCTTCAACTGTCCATCTCAGAATCCTGCTCCACCCTCTAGGACTCAGAAGGTTCTGGAATGGATGGATCATAGGTGACACTTCTCAGCTGTGACTCTGGTGTAGGGGATGTGGATTAATTTTAGATGTGAGTCCTATGTGGCAACAGGGACCATATCCAACCTGACAAGCTTGCATCTATCTCAGCGCTTAGAACAGCACTTGATGCATCATAAGTGTTTACCCAATACATAACAGAGCGTTTCCTAACAGAACCATCTACAAAGCAGTGGCAAGAAAATTCAGGAAGTGACAATCTCCAGGGTGGCTACTCAGATTTTACTACGGCATTAGTCTGGGAATGCTATTCTCATGTAACTCTGGCTAATTATATGGTTCTCCAGGGTACAGAACAACCCCTGCAGTTAACTCCTGGATTCAGTCCACAGCTGTCAGCCCGTCAATGGGCAGGGACTGCCTCTATCTGTTATCTATTTGTACATTCCAAGCGCTTAGTACAGTGCTCTGCACGTAGTAAGTGCTCAATAAATACTATTGAATGAATGAATGATTCATGGGACTGATACTCATAATAATAACAATAATAATGGTATTTGTTTAGCGCTATGTGCCAGGCACTATACTAAGCACTGAGGTGGATACAAGCAAATTGGGTCATTCAATCATATTGATTGAGTGCTTACCGTGTGCAAAGCACTGTACTAAGTGGGTTGGACACAGACTCTGTCCCACGTAGGGTCCAGTCCCAATCCTCACTTTACAGATGAGGTAACTGACGAGGACCCGAGAAGTGAAGTGATTTGCTCAAGGTCACACAGCCCAAGAGCGGCGGAGTGGGGATTAGAATCCATGACCTTCTGATGCCCAGGCCCGGGCTCTATCCGCTACGACGTGCTGCTTCGTAACTAAAGTGCCTTCCCTTCTGAATTCTTGGTCTTTCCTTCCCCAGGGAGGTCAGCTGAGCATCTCAGATGAAGAGTGCAGGAGAAATGACAAATGTTGGTAGTGATGACATGGAAATGCTTTCCTATGACAGCCCTGCTCCTGGGGCTACATCGTTAAGGATTTATCTCCATTACGATTAGTCTCAGGGTGAGGGAGAAGTCCTGGAATTGCCATGCTCACCTGCCCCACCTGATTTTGCACCCAAGTATTCAGGGTCACTATCTTCATTCATTCAATCGTACTTATTGAGCACTTACTGTGTGCAGAGCACTGTACTAAGCACTTAGAAAGTACAATTTGGCAACAGAGAGCGATAATCCCTACCCAACAACGGGCTCACAGTCTGGAAGGGGGAGAGAGACGACAAAACAAAGCATCCAGAATCGGGTGTTCAACACTCCGCACCGTCCTTCGGGGATCTTCCTAGGTCTTAGGCAGCAAGCCCGATGTGAGATGCTGAAAACAGGTTTGGGGATGGGGGCAGATGGCCTTTAATTGCATTTAAGTTTCATAGATTGCATCTATGGCATTTAATATTTTCCACTGTCGTCTGGAATTCACAAATCAAAAGTGTCTACTAACTCCTTATTCTGGGCCAAGCACTGTACTAAGCACTTGGGAGAGTACAACAGGGCATGCAGGAGGAGCAGCGTGGCCTAGTGGAGAGAGCTACAGGCCTGAGAGTCAGACAATCTAAGTTCCAATCCCAGCTTAGCCATGTGTCTGCTGAATGGCCTTGGAGAAGTCACTTAATTTCTCTGTAAATCAGTTACCACATCTGTAAATTGGGGGTTAAGTCCTACTCTATTGGTCCTGTGTGGGACAGGAGCTGGGTCCAACCTGATTAGCTTGTATCTACCCAGTGCTTAGAACAGGGCTTGGCACCTAGTAAGTGCTTAAACAAACACCATAATTATTATTAATGATTAAGTAGACTCGATCCTTGTCCTCACTGGGGCAGGAGACAGACACGATCCCTGGGTTTGATTGTAAGCTCTCCCCAAGTTGGAATTTCCTTATAACTCTCTTGTACGCTCCTGAGCCCTCAGGACAGTTCTCTGCCCATGGTATCTCAGTGAATACTATTAACTGCTGGAAGCTGGGCTGATAATAAACAGTGGCCTTAAGACTTAAAGGGCAGAAGAGCAGCTCTCAGTTGGTACCAGGAAAGTAAAAACAATCCTTCTATTTTCACTGAAGGAAATAACGATTTCTTCATTAGAGGTCACCTGAAAAAATTAACCTGCGACTTCCATCAGAGGACATTTCAAAATCGTCTGTAAAAGGTCGTCTCCTCCTGTTCAACGTGACCGTCTAGAAGAGACAAACTTGCAATTCTGCTCTATTGTTCTCTCCTCAGGCACTTAATACAGCGCTCTGCACACGGTAAGCGCACAATAAATAAGACCGATTTCCCGTGAGGTTTTCAACAGATTCAATCGGACTCCTATTTCCCTTCAGGGTGCCTCCCCCGCAACCCAAACAGGCAACCTGGGCCTTTCTGCTGGGCCATCAGCGTCCCGTCAGACTTCAAACTTTGCGTCTTAAAATCGAAACCTCGGGCACATCATCCTTTCTTGGAAAAAAAAGGAAATCCCATGAGGTTTCGGCTACTGTTGGGAGAAAAATGTGCCACGAGACATTTTCCTTCTCGGCCGAAATTCATTAAGGCTCTTGGAGAGGGATTCGAGGTAATGCGTTTAATGAAATACACTTGGTTTAACTCGGCACTGTGCTAAGGATAAGCGGCAAGAAATTCAGATTTAAAAATGCACTTTCTTAAGGAAAGGTAATCTCGATCCTATATAAAATGGAATGAGGGTGGATCGCTTCAGCGTAACCATGACTTCAGCACCCTAAAATGGCTGTTTCTAATTCAGGTGCCCAGATTCCCTATTATTGGACATGGGACTGGGTTAATTTTAGCCCAACTCCTTCCTGATAAGGGGCACAATAGGGCCTGCTGTGACTCGAAAATCTAGCAATATCCAGGATACGCTGAACAATGAATACATCCATTCTCTACTGAAATAGCATACCATTTTATTTAATAATGTCCTACCCTAGAGCTATACCTAGTTTAGCTATAAAGATAACAATATTTGCTTTTAATACATTAACGTTAAAAAAAATACTTCATATGTCCAATATAGTTAAAGTATATGGTCTTTTCAAATACCTGGTAGAAATTTTCTGCACAAAAATATGAAAAACGCATGCACAGTCAACAGATAATCTAACTACTGAGTTAAGGATTTAGGTGAAAGAATAAGGCCCCCAAAGGTAAATAAAATAGAAAACCATGCACGATAATGACTGCATTAGCAGAAGAAAACAACGAAGTTCAAATAGCCTGATCTATTCGCTTCTATCATTACTATCATGTAACTCCTGATTTCCCCATGTTTCCGTTGATGTATTACTGTGTACTTTGGCAAGAACGAAAAATGGGAGATCTTGGTTTTTCATTAAATAGGATTTAAAATAAGGCTGGGTGTTGTTTGGGACTGAATTATCTGACTTCCATAAAAATAAGTTAATTTGGATTTTTTTTTCCCCTCAGTTAATCTTTAGTTTACGATGTGACACTTACTTTGCTAATACATTCTCCTTATTTACACTGAAAGGAAGATGTAGAATTTCAGCGGTGCACTATCATAGCTATAGACAGAGAAAGCAGGGTTCTCCTAGAAGGGGAAGACGATAACATTACAAAGCCATTTGTATACCAGGGATATTTTCTTTTCTTCCATTTTCCATGGGGCATGATCCTGAAGAAGAGGGAAACAAGGCAAGTAACATTTGGTAACGTTTCCGTTTCTTTGCATAGAAAAAAGAACAAAACAGGGGAAACCAAAGTTATTTTCTCCCTAATGTATCAGCCAGCTTCTTAAGCCTTTTCTTCAGTTCCAGGGGGAACTTCTCATAGCATTTCTTACACACTGGCTTCATGTCAAACTCCACAAATTTATTCCTGAAAATGAACCGAGAGAGAAAATATCTTAGAGAATTTTTCAATGCATCTAAAAAAAAAAAAAAAGGATTAAGGAATGAAGTCAATTAAGTCATATACCTAAGAAGGGCCTACAGCACTTCTGACTTACACTTTTGTTATTAAGCCATAAAACATGCTTTAGTAAAACAGCCTGTTTAAGCACAATATTCCCATTCACAAAATGCAAACACAGGCATATTCTTAGCTGTCTGCCCTTTCCAAGCAACAGGAAAATAAATTCTGTGTTTTTGTTAATGGGGCCTAACCCGATCATTTGGTAGCAAGATTTTCTCTCAAAACGTGAGGAATTAAATGGCTTTGCAGTTTCCCTTAGCCTGGAGTTCAGTGCCTTTTTCCATAGAGTAGCAGCGTGGCTTAGTGGAAAGAGCCCGGGCTTGAGAGTCAGGGGTCGTGGGTTATAATCCCAGCTCTGCCGCTTGTCAGCTATATGACCTTGACCAAGTCACTTAACTTCTCTGGGCCTCAGTGACCTCATCTGTAAAATGGGAATGAAGACTGTGAGCCCTACTTGGGACAAGCTGACTACCTTGTATCTACCCCAGCGCTTGGCACATAGTAAGCGCTTAACAAATACCAACATTATTATAAGCGTCAAAAAGCCTTTCCGAAGGTCTTAATGACGGCAGAGGAATGAAAGCATGGTAAGTGACCTATGAGGAAGGCTCAGGAGGGAGAGAACGCGGAGCGCTTGAAAGAAAACTGGGAAGAAAATTTAGCCCCATCCAAACCAACTCGGCCTACTGCAGAAACGCTGGCTTGTACAGATCCTGAATTGCAAGATCCAACAACATCGGGACCCCTCGATGGAAAAATCAAGCAGCACAGAAAACAAGGAAGTCTACCCGGAGTGCTTATTGATTATGACAACTGTGGTATTTATTAAGCGCTTCCTTGTGCCAACCACCGAACTAAGTGCCGAGGTAAACATAAGCTAATCACATCCCACCTGGGGCTGTCTAAAGTAGGAAGAACAGTCACTGAATCTCCATTTTGCAGGTGAGGGAACTGAGGCACAGAGAAGTGAAGTGAGTCGCCCAAGGTCCCACAGCAGACAGGTGGCAGAGCTGGGATTAGAACCCAGGTCCTCTGATTCCCAGGCCTGTGTTCTTTCCGCCAGCTCGTGCTGCTTCTCCGAGACTAGAATGTTTCCATTTCATCGGACTCGTTTTAGTAACCGCTTTTTGGTACTGTACTAGTTAAGTTTGGAACGTGGCGTTCAGTCGGTGGAATTACAAACGGGAACTACTTAATTCCTTTAAGCTTTCTCTGCTCTGGGAAGGCTTGTTACAAAGCAAGAGGAGGGAGAGATACTTTAAAAATAATGGACTCTATTAGGTGACTTTCAGAAAGGATCAGATAGCAGCACCCTAGAGCCCAAATGAAAGATATTATTGAGTTTTGCTACACTTTACCTACATGGCATTGATATCAATGAAACGCAATTGTTAGAACATCAGGGTTTAAACAAGTTCCAGGTTCTTTTGTATATCCACAGTGCTCTGGACTTCGTAAGCGCTCAATAGATACCACTGATGATGATATCCAATCAAACTGAAACGTTGTTCTGGCTCTTCCTTTATAGATACCTCTTTATAAGGTGGAATAATGAGCTGGAGGCTCAAAACACTTCATTTCATGCAGTTCTATTTCAACATCATTTGCAGGTTTTTATGTGTAAGACCTTCAGGAGAGCATTAGCTATCAAAGCACTCCACAAACAAAGTGAAAGGGCAGCTCTTCGATGACAAAAGGGACGACCCATTCTCTTTGGATGTGGTCTAACCGAGCTTCGATATGTCCCAAATGGGTTCCAGCACTGACCTCCCTTTTCTGCAAATTTAAATTTAGAGAGTATCTTTGCATGCTGCAATGAAAGTCCTTTCAAAACACAATTCACAACACAAAGATGACCAACGAGGAAGAAAGGGAAAACATCCTTGACATGTTACGTGCAATTTCCAGAGGTTGAAATGCGTTTTTTAGAAAAGCAAACGTCAGGAATACATTATGCTTGGGAAGATGGCTGTTCGGAGATAAAATTCTTAGGCGGTAGCCAAGGGAACATTTCTTAAAGTCACTGACACGAAACGCGTCTTCAGAACTAAGACAGAGGTCAGGTCATATCTACCCATATAAATGGGCTGGACAGGATCAGATTTCACAGCTAGGTTGCAGTTAGGACCAAATCATCATCATCGAATAATATTTCCTGGGTTTCCCTGGGCGCACGGTGCTGGGCACTGTGAGATTACAGAGCTAGACACGGTTTCTGCTCTCAAGGAATTAATCTCAACAGATTAAAATGGGGTGCCTAAAACCAGGATTCAAGGAGGTCTAGGTTTGGGGGGTGAAAAACAGAGGAAAAACTCTTGCGTGGCCTCAGACTGGGGTGGGGGGAATCAAGGGTAAAAATATCAAGAGGGTCACAGTCACTGGAGAGGCAAATCTCCACAGCTCTGTTATGGAGAGAGAAAGCCTCATGGTGGCTTGGCTTTGATTCCTGGATCTTCTTCCCGCGGCTTTTTCTGTTTTTGCCGGGGGAGCAGGGGAGAAGGGAGCCAGGTTGTAAAAGCTGGAAAGCCAATGAGCTAAACATAGGTCCTAGTGACTCATCCAGGCAGGCCAATTAAGAGCATTTCAATCTCTGCTGGTCATAAACACATGGGAGAACGGAAAGAGGTGGTCCATAACCACTAACCAAAAGAGAGAGGAGCGGAAATGATGGCAGAAGGGAAAGAAAAGTTTACAAACAGATGGGCTTTTTCTTTTTCTGCTTGTCTTTATCCTTTGCGTCCCGCTCCCGTTTGGCAAGTCGCCGCTTAAATTCTTCTGGCATTTTCTCGTAACAGTGTTTGCAGACTGGCTTAAGATCAATTTCAACAAATTTATCCCTTTGGGTAAGGCAGAGAAGACAGAGAAGAAAGAACAGGAAAGAGTTAAAGAGAGAATCTTAGCTTTCAGAAGAATCGAACAGACAGTAAATGGGGAAGGAAAAAAAAAATCACCAGACTTCACAGGTGTCCTTTCACATATAATGTTTTCTTTTTAGTAGTTCCCCCATCGGCTCCAAAAGGTCACATTTCTACTTCTAGGATTGCCGGTGACGCGGTCTCAGAAAAAGAACGACAACTCCTTTGCTTTCCAAACTCTTTCCGGTACTTACTTGAGCGTTAACTTAGTGTTGCAAGTCGAACAGGCAAAGCAGTTCACACACCAGGCCTTGTTCAGAGCTGAAACAACTACGGAAATAAGGAAAATCAAAAACTCGATTAACTGTTGTGGTTGATGAAAAGCTATCTGAATTTACCCAAGTGAGCAAAGGCTGTGAGGTGTGTCTTTCCAGAGTGCCCTCAATCAGGGCATTACGGATAAGGGGGTCACGCAGGTATAAAGGAGTGTGGCCCAGTGGATAGAGCCCAGGCCTGGGAGTCAAAGGGACCTGGGTTCTAAAGCCGACTCTGCCACTTGTCTGCTGTGCGACCTTGGACAAGTCGCTTCACTTTTCTGGGCCTCAGTTACCTCATCTCTAAAATGGGGATGATGACCGTGAGCCCCACGTGGGACAGGGACTGCGTCCAACCCAATCACTTGGTATCTACCCCATTGCTTAGTACAGTGCCTGGCACACAGCAAGCGCTTAACAGGGAAGCAGCGTGGCTCAGTGGAAAGAGCCTGGGTTTCGGAGTCAGAGGTCATGGGTTCGACTCCCGGCTCTGCCACTTGTCAGCTGTGGGACTGTGGGCAAGTCACTTCACTTCTCTGGGCCTCAGTGACCTCATCTGTAAAATGGGGATTAACCGTGAGCCTCACGTGGGACAACCTGATTACCCTGCATCTACCCCAGCGCTTAGAACATTGCTCTGCACATAGTAAGCGCTTAACAAATACCAACATTATTAACAGATACCACACAATATTATTATTATAACTATTATTCTATTATAAAGCCCTCATCACAAGGAGAATGAAACTCACTGAATCCTGGAGAAATCTTTTAGAATCCCTCCTTCAATCGCCTTGTGATAACAGCAACGGTTGGATAGCTGGCTTTGAACAGTGTTTGGCCCACAGTAAGTGCTCAACTAATATCCCAGTTATTATTATTACTGTGATCTGTTGCCTCCTAATCCTCCTCTGGGTTCCTGTTTTCAGTCGAGACCCCACACGTCAGTGTTGGACAGCAGCTCCTGCTGGTCACCTGTTTGTGACTATGCAAGTCCAAATCATTCATTTACTCAATCGTATTTATTGAGCGCTTTCTGTGTGCAGAGCCCTGTATTAAACGCTTGGGAGAGTACAATATAACAAAAAACAGACACATTCCCTTGCCCATAACGAGCTAAGTCGTCCTTACTCCACTCCGGTTTCATTTCCTTGGCATTCCCCTCCCCTCCGCCTCCCGTGACTCACTGTCTAGCAACTGTGAACTGTGGTACTGAATCATAATTGTGGTATTTTTTAAGCCCTTACTATGTGCCAGGCACTATTCTAAGCACTGAGGTGGATACAAGATGATTGGGTTGGACACTGTCCCACATGGGGCTCAGAGTCTTAATTCCCATTTTACAGATGAGGGAACGGAGACATAGAGAAGTGAAATGTCACACAGCAGGCAAGTGGCAAAGCCAGGATTCATAACAATAATAATAATAATAATATGGGTATTTGTTAAGCGCTTACTATGCCAGGCACTGAACGAAGCACTGGGGTAGATACAAGCAAATCAGGTCGGACACAATCCCTGTCCTACATGCTCACGGTCTCAATCCCCATTTTACAGGTGAGGTAACTGAGGCTCAGAGAAGTGAAATGACTTGCCCAAGGTCACACAGCAGACAAGTGGCAGAGCCGGCTTGTTCTCTGAAACAGTCATGGTCCCTGAAACCGCCTTAGAGGAATACACCCCCCCCACCCACGATGATCCTCAACTAACCACAGATCATTTAGTGCTATTTACCGAACGTCTACTGAAGACAGAACACCAAGAATTGCCTACCGGATAGAGCCTGGGCCTGGGAGTCAGAAGGACCTTGGTTCTAATCCAGGCTATGCCACATGTCTGCTGTGTGACCCTGGGCAAGTCACTTCACTTCTCTGGGCCTAGGGTCATGAGCCCCACGAGAGACTGAACTCTATCCAACCTGATTTGCTTGCATGTCCCCCCGCATCTCCCCATGACAGTCACAGTGAGCGATAAACAAATACCTCGCATTAAAAAAAAACCCAAAACGCTGCACTCGGTGCCTGGGAGAGTAATTCAGATGCAAGGAGGGGCCGAGCCCCGCAAGAAGAGGTTACCCGCGCTCGGAACAGAGTGAGTTTTGGTGCCTGGGACAACTAACCGGGACCTCCCCCGAAGGACTTCCCATCTGGGTCACTCGTGGCTTAATTTCTTTCCAGTGTCGTTCAATCGCTCTCAGATCCAGGAGGGCCCCCCCTAACATCCTGCAATACTTGTTGCGGGAATCCCGCTGGGAGCCTGATTTTCAGCATCACAGACCCCATCTTACCCCAATCCCCCACGGAATTTCCCTCTGCACTCCGGCAACCCGACTGGAGGACGAGCCACCGTGGCTTTCGTCCGTCTGTCTCCCGTCAATGGGCGGGGACCGTCTCTATCTGTTGCCGAATTGTACATTCCAAGCGCTTAGTAAAGTGCTCTGCACATAGTAAGCGCTCAATAAATACTACTGAATGAATTAATGGAAGAAACTGGCTCCTAACCACTCCGGCGAAAGCAACAGCCTTTTCCATTCTTCATCCGGCACCTCCTGAATTAGAGCTCTGAGGCGACACGTCAAAGAATGCAACGGTTGCTTACCGTCTCCTTCGATGACACGGTTACAGTGGAAGCAGACATCGCCAAACAGCTGGAGAAGGGAAGAGTCATTTTAATTAGAAATGTGATGGTAGAGAAATTTTAGGACACCACCCGCCATCAAAAAAAAAAAAAATCCATTTAACCTAACCCGCTAATATAGAAACAAAGGATTCTGTTCCCTAGAGAACTATCCCCTTCCCACCATAAAAGGCCAATCAATAACCAAGCCCAGCCAATAGAGGTTGAGGGACATGATTCATTACATGTAAACGGAAGAACCTTTCATATTTCTCCCTTTAGTCAAAAAAAAAAAGCTCTAAATCCAACACCGGTTTCATAAGACGTTCATCCGAACTCATACAAGGTGTTGGCTCGAACCCCTCGAAAGGGTCACGGCCCAGTGGACTGGAGTCAGAAGGACCCGGGTTCACTCATTCAATCATATTTATTGAGCGCTTACTGTGTGTGGAGCACGGTACTAAACGCTTCCCGGCTCTGCCACTTGTTTGCTGTGTGACCTTGGACAAGTCACAACTTCTCTGTGCCTCAGTTTCCTCGCATGTAAAATGGGGATTAAGACAGTGAGCCCCATGTGGGAAAGGGACTGTGTCCAACCTTAGATTAGCCTGCATCTTCCCCAGCCCGGCACATAGTAAGCGCTTAACAAATACCATTTAAAAAAAGACCCCAAAAAACTCAAAACCCGCACCGTACCTGATTGTAGTGGGTTTCACAATAGGCCAGTCCTTTCCTCTCGTAGTGACGATGCCCCAGGAATGGCTTTTCACACTTAGCGCAGACGAAATGCTGCAACAGACAGACCGGTCATTCCCGAGGTGCCCGGGGTCCCGTGGTGGCCGCTCGGCTCAACTCCGTCCCCCTCCTGACTGCTCCTCACTTCCTTTGGCTCCTCGGGGCTCCGCCCACCCAGCTTTCTGGCAATCCTGAGTACTTTACCAAAGTCTCCCACAGGATTTCATTCAATAGTATTTATTGAACGCTTACTATGTGCAGAGCACTGTACTAAGCGCTTGGAATGGACAAATCGGTAACAGATAGAGACGGTCCCTGCCCTTTGCCGGGCTTACGGTCTAATCGGGGGAGACGGACGGACGGGAACAATAGCAATAAATAGGATCCACGGGAAAGGGGGTTGGCCCAGAAAGCGATAAATGAATAGGGGCAGAGGACGGTGGTCGTGGCTGAGAGCCACTAGAGCTCACCTCCTCCAAGAGGCCTTCCCAGACTGAGCTTCCCCTTTACCCTCTGCTCCCTCTCTGCTCCCCCTTGACCTCCCCTCAACTAAGCCCCCTTCCCCCCCCCCCCGCTCCTCCCCCTCTCCCTTCCCCTCCCCTCAGCACTGTGCTCATTTGTATATATTTGTATTACCCTATCTATTTTGCTAATGAGGCGTCCATCCCCTCGATTCTATTTATCGTGATTAAGTTGTCTTGTTTTTTGTCCGTCCGTCTCCCCCGATTAGACCGTAAGCCCGTCAGTGGGCAGGGACTGTCTCTATCTATTGCCGGATTGTCCATTCCAAGCGTTTAGTACAGTGCTCTGCACATAGTAAGCGCTCGATCGACACTATTGAATGAATGAATTCACAGAGAGCAGCGTGGGCCAGTGGACAGAGCATGGGCCGAGGAGTCTAATCCCAGCTCCGCCGCTTGTCTGCTGTATGACCTCGCGCAAGTCACATAACTTCTCTGGGTCTCAGCGGTGAAATGGGGATTAAGCCCATAAACTCCATGTAGGACACGAACTGTGTCCAACCTGATCTGCTTGTCTTCACCCCAGAGCTTAATTCAGTGCCTGGCACATAGTAAGCACTTAACACATACCACAGTTCTAGGCACGTAGTAAGCACTTAACAAATACCATCATTATTATTATTATTGGAACACCTGGGCAGCTAAGAAGCTGGGTTTAGATTTGACCTTCTCTGAGTGACTTTTTCACTTGACCAGAGTTCCAGTTTCCAACCCTGAGTGCGCCTGTGAGCAGAGACAGAACCTTGCCGGTCAAGTCAAGCACTCTGATGCAACATGACCTCGCGGCAAGAGCCCGGGCCTGGGAGTCAGGAGACGTGGGTTCTCCTCCCGGCTCTGCCACTTGTCTGCTGCGTGACCTCGGGCAAGTCACTTCCCTCTTCTGGGCCTCGGTTCCCTCATCTGTAAAACGGGGATTAAGACCGTGAGCCCCGGGTGAGACACGGACTGTGTCCAACCTGATTAGCCTGTATCTACCCCAGTGCTTAGTACAGCGCCTGGAACATAGTAAGGGCTTGATAAATACCATAATTATTACTATTATTATTATGCAGCAATGATGCACGATTGGAGGTCAGGAGACCTGGGTTCTAATCCTGGCCCCACCACTTGTCTGTCCGGTGACCTCGGGCAAGTCACTTGATTTCACTGGGCCTCGGTTTCCTCATCCGTCAAATGGCGATTAATTACCCGTTCTCCCTCCTACTTAGACTGTGACTCCCACATGGCACGGGGACTGTGTCTCACCTGCTTACCTAGTAATTAGCCCAGTGCTTAGCATATAGGAAGCACTTAACAAATACCATTTTATCACCATCATTATTATTATCATCACCATCAGAAGGTTGCCCGAAGGTCAACGTCACCCCACACGAGAACGGCATCAAAAGCACCCCTCGCCACTGCGGAATGATCCGGGAGGATTCACGGTGCATCCAACGCCCCCGGATCAAGAGCTTTAAAAGTTAGGTTTCCATATGGATTGGACAATAAACTGAAGGGCTTTCTCCATATAATAATGTCGGTATTCGTTAAGCGCTTACTATGTGCCGAGCACTGTTCTAAGCGCTGGGGTAGATACAAGGTATTTAGGTTGTCCCAAATGAGGCTCACAGTCTTTATCCCCATTTTACAGGTGAGGTAACTGAAGCACCGAGAAGTTAAGTGACTTGCCCAAAGTCCCACAGCTGACAAGTGGCGGAACCGGGATTAGAACCCATGAACTCTGACTCCTAACCCTGGGCTCTTTCCACTGAGCCACACTGCTTGCAGCATAGCTTAGTGGATGGAGCATAGGCTTGGGAGTCAGAAGGACCTGGGTTCTAATCCCGGCTCCGCCACATGTCTGCTGTGTGACCCTGGGCAAGCCCCTTAACTTCTCTAGGCCTCAGTTCCCTCATCTGTAAAATGGGAGGATTAAGACCGTCAACCCCATGTGGGACAAGGAGTGTATCAAACTTGATTAACTTGTATCTATCCTAGCACTTAGAATAGCGCTTGGCCCACACAGTAAGTGCTTAGCGAGTACCCAAGTACCATTATTATAATTATTATTATTATTATATCACCCAGACCACGGGGTTTCCCAGCTCCCCGGCGGGATGCGAGCTTACCTCCACATGCCACTGCTTGCCCATGGCGTTGACAACACGGCCTTCGATCGGCCGCCGACACGCCCCGCAGATGGGCACCCCCATTTTGTCGTGGCACGGCAAGCAGTACAGCTCTCCCTTCAGTTCCCGGGCTTCCGCCGTCAGCTCTTTCCTGTCGGAGACAAAGTGATCGAACTCTGGGCTCCCAGAGGCAGGTAACAGGTGACAATTTCCTTAGGCCTTTTCTTTTTTTAAATCGAAGGGGGACATGACTTCTCAGGGCAGGATCTGAAAAGCTCCCTTGCTTTATTTCCCCTCAGGGAAGCTGTTTGGTCTCAGGGATCCCAGCAGCCTGATTTAGTGTGTTTATGCTGTCAGATGCATCGCAAAACGCTCTCTGCCTGGTTAGCACGAGGAATGCAATTACTCAATCGCTCCCAACATCTGCTGTTTGGATTCTTTATTCTCTCCCACCCAGTCCATCGGTGGTAAACCCTGGCTGTAAATGCCAGAAGCCCTGTTCTTCCCATAATAATAATCTTCTTTTCTTTTCCCGCCCCTTCCTCTATGGATGGAAGTGTGCCCTCCTCAGAATAATAATCTTTCCTGTCCCTCCTCTGTGGATGGAAATAGAGGGAACAGTGGCATGAGCCGGAGCGGATACAGGTAGAGGAGGAGAAACGAGGGAACTGAATAATCCAAGCGCTTAGTACAGTGCTTTGCACACAGTAAGCGCTCAATAAATACAATTGAATGAATCCACTCTCAGGATAAGAAGTCCCCAGAGCGGATAGAAAGGTCCACTCTAATCCTCCGCCCCGCGAAACCCAGACAACCTGCTTAATCGTTGTACGTCTCCAATATCGTTTCCGTTTGCCTTTCCCTCTAACTCTTTTTTCGGTAGGAGACTCGGAAAATGCAGGTTCCCCCCGCCTCCCCAGGTACAAAGGGCTCTGCTCCGTTGAACCCGCTGTTAAATCAACCTGTTGTTCCGAGGGCCACCTACCCGCAGTGAGCACAGTTGAAGTGATCAGGATGATACGGGTCGTTCTTGAATATGAGCGGCAGTTCGTCGATAATGGCGTGGCACTTCTGGCAGATGTATTTCCCCAATCCTCTGGCTTTCTCCCGATTGTGGCACGGACGACAGAGATGTCTGCAGGGGCAGAAGGAGAACGACGGTCACGGGATGCCCGTTTGGAGCTTTGTAATGGGGCGTCCCGAGGAGCCTCCCCATAATCTCCAGAAGAAAACAAAAAAACAGTCGCCCGAACTAGGATTCCCTGACAGACCCAATTTCTGCTGGTAAATTAGAGAAGCAGCGGGGCTCAGTGGAAAGAGCCCGGGCTTGGGAGTCAGAGGTCGTGGGTTCGAATCCCAGCTCCGCCACCTGTCAGCTGTGTGACTGCGGGCAAGTCACGTCACTGGGCCTCAGTTCCTTCATCTGTAAAATGGGGATTAACTGTGAGCCTCACGTGGGACACCCTGATGACCCTGTATCTCCCCCAGCGCTTAGAACAGTGCTTGGCACATAGTAAGCGCTTAACAAATACCAACATTAAATGAAAATATTTTCAATTTTCAAAGTGGATGGCCACTGTGGCCGCCAGGGGGCTGATCTGTTTATTCCCCGTTGACATCGGACAGAGAGGGGCAACGTGAGGTGGAGAATTCCGTCAATTTTTCACCAAGTTTAGCTTTGTGAATCATCGCGGTGAAGAATTCAAGCAAAACGCTCTCGAGGCAAAGGGGGAAAATTCCCTCATAGAGAAAACGTTACTGAAAAAATCACCTGTTGCTCTAACTGATGGAAGCTGTAGTAAAAGCTTACCGTGGGCGGGGAGCGTTGTCTACCGACCCCGTTGTATTATAGTAATAATAATGATAATAATGGCGTTTGTAAGCGCTATGTGCCAGGCCCTGTACTAAGCGCTGGGGTGGATACCAGCAAATCGTCCTGTCCCACGTGGGGCTCACAGCGTCAATTCCCCTTTTCCAGATGAGGGAACTGAGGCCCGGAGAAATGGAGTGACTTGCCCAAAGCCACACAGCAGACAAGTGGTGGAGCCGGGATTAGAAATCATGACCTTCTGACTCCTAAGCTCGTGCTCTACACAAGCAGCGTGGCTTAGTGGAAAGAGCACGGGCTTGGGAGTCAGAGGATGTGGGTTCTAATCCCGCCTCTGCCATCTGTCTGCTGTATGACCTCAGGCAAGTCACTTAACTTCTCTGTGCCTCGGTTATCCCATCTGTAAAATGGGGATTAAGAGTATGAGTCCCCTGAGGGACAACCTGATTACCCTGTATCTACCCCAGCGCTTAGTACTTTAAAAGTGTATACTGAGTCTGCCCTCCTGGACGGTAGGGACGAAGCATCCAACATCCCTATCCTTTTCCCCGACATTCCAAACTTTCCCTCCGGTGGATCGCTGGATAATGATAATAATAATAATGATGGCGTTTGTTAAGCGCTTACTATGTGCCAAGCACTGTTCTGATATCCAGTAGATATGGATCGCTCATCCATGAACGTCTCCAACCTCCCAATGGAAGTCAAAAACGGAGATAATCTGGGTTCTCCTCCTGGCCCCGCTGCGGGACGGCCAGACGGAGGAGCATCTGGACCGGCCGTCCCGCCACGGGGATCAGATACTTCGATCACGCCGCTCGAACTCTGGTGCGGGTTTGGACGGAGACTTGCCCTGGTAATATGAGATGCCGTCCCCTGAAGGGTCCCGGACGTGGTGACGCTTACCTCCCAGCATTCTTGACAAATCCGATGTCCGCCAGGACTTCCTGGCAGAGATCGCAGCGGAAGCATTCCGGGTGCCAGCTGTTGTTCATAGCTTTAATGACCCGTCCAATGATGAACTCCCCTGCGGGGGCCGAGAACAAAACGGTAATCGGGGTCGGAGCCATGAAGAAAAAAATGGGAGTCGATCAGTCAGGCAATCAATGGTATTTATTGAGCGCTGAGTGAGTGCAGAGCACTTTACCGGTGAATTGGTAGTGACGTTCCCTACCCGCCAGAAGCCTACAGTCTGGAGGGGAAGACAAAATAAAATGAATAATGGAGGAAGCGATGATGGATGGGCTAAGCCCCTGGGCTTTCAAAGAGATGGTGATGGGCATTGTGCCTCTGGGGGCTGCTGGGACCAGTAGTCTCAGAGACCCTCAGGGACTCTATTTAGGTACAGCACACTGGGAATGTATAACCTTCCACTCATTCATTCACTCAGTGGTATTTAGTGAGCGCTTATTGTGTGTACTAAGTCACCTGGGAGAATACGACGTACCAATAAACAGATACTTTCCCTGCCCAAAATGAGCTTAGAGTCTAGAGGGGACGTGGCGCCTGCCTTGGGCGGTTTTTTCCTCCTGAAGCTGTTTACTGTTGTGTTGTACTCTCTCAAGTGCTTAGTACAGTGCTCTGCACACAGTAAGTGCTCAATAAATACGACTGAATGAATGAATGAGGTGACCAAGGAGGGGGAGGAGGGAGCGTCATGGTTCCTTTCTCTCTTCCCTTGACTTCCCCATCCTCCCTCTCCATCTTCTGGCCTAGTTTCATGCAGACTCTGGAATGATTTTAAGGGTGTATTTAGGATTCCACACCAACTGTGGGCCAGAGAGAATGTACTCGATATGTTGGGTTAATTTTGAGTTTTCTGAAGCTGTTCTTCACTCTTTAACCGCAATCAATCGATCAATGCTATTAAACCAACGACTGCTTTACTAAGCGCTTGAGAGAATACGATAGAAGAGTCAATAGATATGATCCTTGCCCTCAAGGAGATTACAAGGAGTCAGAAACCACAGTTTTTGGGTCCACAAACAGCCTAGCCCACCCCAATTTACCTCGGCACAATCTCCCCTTGTTCACATCCTCCATCTGGCCTGGAACTCCCACCCCGTCTATATATGACAGACCACCGCTCTCCCCACCTTTAAAGCTTAATTAAAATCACATCTCCTCCAAGAGGCCTTCCCCGACTCAACCCGCTTTCCCCCTACTTCCTCTCCCGTTCGCATCACACTCGCATTTGGATCTGTATCCTTTCAATACTTGATATTCACCCCACATCAGCCCCAGAGTACTTCTGTACATAACCATAATTTATTCTAATATGTCTTCCCCTCTAGACTGTAAGCTGCTGGTGGGCAGGGTCCACACCCACCAATTCATGTTATATTGGTATATTGTACCAGTATATTGGTTATATAATACCAATTACTTGGTTATATTATACTTTCTCAAGTGCAGTGTTCTGCACTTGGTAAGCACTCAATAAATCCCACTGATTGACTGACCAGTCGACTCTCATCTTTCACTCCCACCCAGAGATAAGAACGGCAGGCTGGGAGGAAAACCTAAAATAATAATAATGTTGGTATCTGTTAAGCACTTACTGTGTGCCGAGCACTGTTCTAAGAGCTGGGGTAGACACAGGGGAATCAGGTTGTCCCACATGGGGCTCACAGTCTTAATCCCCATTTTACAGATGAGGTAACTGAGGCACCGAGAAGTTAAGTGACTTGCCCAAAGTCACATAGCTGGGATTCAAACCCATGACCTCTGACTCCAAAGCTCGTGCTCTTTCCACTGAGCCACGCTGCTTCTCCAAAGTCAACTAGAAAACCCTTTCGCCAATAATTATAACCTCTTTTTTTTCTTCTCTGGGTTTGCCCACAGAAGCAAATTGTTAAATCTTTGTTTCTTCTGCTGCCTTTACCCTTTCTCCTAGAGAAGTTTCCAAGTAATGATGCAGCCAAAAGGCAATAAGGAGATGGAGAGAAAGATTCACTCATGTACCAAGAGAGACAGATACAAAAAGTGGAGCGAAAATCACATGGATTGACACAGAGATCAGAGACAGAGGAAAAGGTAGAGAAAAAGGCAGAGAATGACAGAGAGAAAAGACCAAAATGAAAACAGAGAGGAGTATTTCCATTTCTTTTCCAATTCTTTTCCATGAGAGTTGGCCAACCTCATCCCTGAAGCAATTAATCAATCAGTGATATTTATTGAGCACTTACTTTGTGCAGAACTCCGTACTAAGCACTTGGGAAAGTACAATATAACATAGTAATATTGTACTTATAGTACATATATAGTTATACACAATAATAATGTTACATATATAGTTATATATATAATAATAAATAATAATGTTGGTATTTGTTAAGCGTTTACTATGTGCCAAGCACTGTTCTTAGTGCTGGGGTAGATACAAGATAACCAGGTTGTCCCACGTAGGGCTCAGAATCTTCATCCTCATTTTCAGATGAGGTAACTGAGGCACAGAGAAGTTAATACGACTACCTATATAACTACAAATTTATATAAACTTGGAATATATAACTACATAGTGAGAAGGAGCATACCCTAGAGGAAGGAGCACAGGCCTGGGAGTCAGAAGGACGCGGGTTCTAATCTCAGCTACGCAACTTGTCTGTTTTGTGCCCTTGGGCATATCACTTTACTTCTCTGGGACTCAGTTACCTCATCTGGAAAATGGGGATTGAGACTGTGAGCCCTAAGTGGGACAAGGATGGAGGCCGACCTGATTAGCTTGGAAGAGTGCTTGACGCATACTAAGCACTTAATAAATACCATCATTATTAAAATAGACATATTCCCTGCTCACCCACAGTGAGGAACACACATCACACCTGCAGACAACTAAGGAACGTGCTGAACGCCACAGTGGAATGATCATGAGAAGCAGCATGGCCTAGTGGCTAGAGTCCGGGCCTGGGAGTCAGAAGGACCCAAGTTGAAATACCGGCTCCACCACATGTCTGCTGTATGACCATCAGCCAAGTCACTTAACTTCTCTGTGCCTCAGTTACCCCATCTGTAAAATGGGGATTAAAACTGTGAGCGGGACAGGGACGGTGTCCAATCTGATTAAGCTTGCATCTACCCCAGTGCTTGGTACAGTCCCTAGGACATAGTAAATGCTTAACAAATGCCAAGAAAACCATCCCCTTGAAAACAAAAACAAAAGCACCGAAATGTCCTCGAATGGTCCGGGTTCGGGTTGAGAGGCAGCGTGGCCTAGTGGAAAGAGCATGGGCCTTGGAGTCATAGGACCTGGATTCTAATCCTGCCTCTGCCCACTTCTTGCTGTGTGACCTTGGGCAAGTCACTGGACTTCTCTGAGCCTCAGTTTCCTCAGCTGTAAAATGGGGAGTCAATACCTGTTCTCCCTCCTACTTAGACCTGTGAGTCCCACGTGAGGCAGGCACCGTGTCTGACCTAATTGACCTACCCCAGTGCTTAGAAGTGTTTGACACATAGCGAGCACTTAACAAATACCATTAAAAAAAAGTTGGTGGTAAGATGGAGACATCTGCAGAGAGGATCCAGAGTGCTGTAGAATTTCTCAAGAGTTTCTCCTCAGAGGTCAGTGCTGAAGCAGCTGAGTAACAGCTTCTCGGCACGAGTCGGGGGTACGACAACTCACTAATCGAAAATCCTCTTCCCTCCATTTAGCTTTTCCTACACTAAAGGCTTGTTTGCTTCCAGTTGCGCTTGGATTTGTCCCCTTTAATAACTGAGGTATTTGTTAAGCGCTAAATATCTTCAAGGATGGACACAGACAAATTGGGGCCCACAGACAAATTCCCTGTCCCACATGGGGCCCCCTTTATTCACGCCTCCCTCAGCCCCACAGCACTTATGTACCTACCTGTAATTTATTTAGATTAATATCTGTCTCCCCTTCTAGACTATAAACTTGGCCTGTGACATTGTACTCTTCCCCAAGGGCTTAGTTCAGTGCTCTGCACACAGTAAGCGCTCAATAAATATGATTGATTGACTGTGGACACTGAGGACCTGATACGGTTTTTCAGCTTTCCCTCTAGACTTAAGTTCGCTGTGGGCAGGGAATGATTCTATTGTTTTATTGTAATCTCCCAAGCGCTTAGTACAGTGCTCTGCATATGGTACGTACTCAATAGATACCCCCGAATGATTGCCTCCTCTCCCCTGCTAACTGCAGGGGCCAGGCTGAAGACTTTCGGGAACCAGGAATGGGAACGAATTCCAAGCAGTCGCTGATGGAAGGTTCGTTTCCCCAGACCCAACCTTCGGGCTTCGCGGTCCAGGTGCCCGCTTGTTTTCAACGTGAGGGAGCGTGTGACAGAAATCTCTAACTCGTGGGAGGCCTCACCAAACGGTCAGGCCTGAAGCTGCTGGGAACAGGTGGCAAAATGAACAGTGTACTCTTTCCCCCACCTAGTTTGTGGATTTCACTTTTGAGGTTTTCACAGCCTCCTTCCTCTACGACGTCGGCATTTCAAAAGCATTTCGAAAGACCGTTCGGTTACATCACTTACCGCACTGGCGGCAGCAAGGTGCGAAAAGCATCTGAAAATCATGCTCGCAGTACTTCCTTCCTTCGAACTGAAAGACAAAGAACCACGGGTCATTAAAAGTCTAAAGCTGCTGGGCCTCCCGGCCCCGGGCTGAGGAGAGATGGAGGGGAAGGGGCTATAGCCCCCAACACCCCGGCTGGCTGGGGCCGGTTGAGACAAAAGACGCAATCGGCGGAGAAGCGGTGTGACCTGCTGCAGTGAGCACGGGCTGGGAGCCAGAGGAACTGGGTTCTTAATCCCGGCTGCGCCACTTGCCTATTGTGTGACCTTGAGCAGGCCGCTGACCTTCTCTGTACCTCAGTTTCTTCCTCTGTAAAATGGAGATTCAAGGCTTGTTCTTCCCCCTACTCCCACTGTGAGCCCCATGTGGGACAGGGACTGTGTCCAACCTGATTAACTAATATCTATCCCAACACTTAGTATAGTGCCAAGTAAGCGTTTGACAAATCCCCAAATTACGGCGGGAAAACGGTGGAGACGAAGGGAAAAAAATAACCAAAAATACAATCAGTAAAGGAGGAAGAGCAAATATACAGATGATGTAAACTAAAAATAAGCAGCTAAATGATTACAAAGCAGTGCATATTTTTTAGAGTATTTGTACAGAGTTCTGCACACAGTGAGTGCTCAATAAATGCGACTGAATGAATATCCTTCTTTTACAGATGAGGTAACTGAAGCGCAGAGGTGAAGTGATTTGCCCAAGGTCACACAGCAGACAAGTGAAGGATCTGGGATTAGAACCCAGGTCCTTTTTGACTCCCAGGCCCGGGCTTTATGAAGTCTTCTCTAGCTAAGCCCTCCTCTTTTATTTTCCCACTCCCTTCTGCATCACCCTGACTTTCTCCCTTCATTCATCCTCCCTCCCAATCCAGTAATTTATTTGCATATTTTATTTATGTATAATAACGTCTGTCTCTCCCTCTAGACTGTGAGTTCATTGTGGGCCGGGAATATTTCCATTTGTTGTTGTAGAGTATTCTCCCAAACTCTTAGGACAGTGCTTTGCACACCATAAGTGTTCAATAAATACGACTGAATGACTGAATGATTTGCTGAGGTAACTGGCTGATGGGGTGGAAATGACTGGGAAAATGAGGATTTATTGGGGAAGGTCTCCTGGAGATGAAGGCCGTTTAGGGGGCTTTGATGGTGGGAAGGGGTCTGACATATCTGAGGGGAGAGGGAGAGATGGGAGAGTCAGAAATAATCGTCTTGTCTTATGCCGTCGAGTCGTTTCCGACCCATAGCGACACCACGGACACATCTCTCCCCGAACGCCCCGCTCTCCGCCTGCAATCGTTCTGGTAGTGGATCCACAGAGTTTTCTTGATAAAAATATGGAAGTGGTTTGCCATCGCCACCGCAGTAAACTCGAGTCTCCGCCCTTGACTCTCTCCTATGATGCCGCTGCCCAGCACGGGTGAGTTTTGACCTGTAGCAGCTCGCCTTCCCCTCGCTAGCCACTGGCCAAGCTAGGAATGGAATGGACAGGCCTCTGCTCGACTCTCCCTCTCGTAGCTGAGACGGGTAGAGGACTGGAAACTCTTCAGGTGCGACCCTGAGAGGGGAGTAATAATCCTAACTGTGTTACTTGTTTAGCGCTTACCATGTGTCAAGTTCCCTACTAAGCGCTGGGATGGATACAAGACGACGAGGTTGGACACAGTCCCTATCCCACATGGGGCTCACAGTCTATTTAGGAGAGAGAACAGGTACAAAGTCCCCATTTTACAGGTTCATTCATTCATTCAATAGTATTTATTGAGCGCTTACTATGTGCAGAGCACTGTACTAAGCGCTTGGAATGGACAAATCGGTAACAGATAGAGACAGTCCCTGCCTACTGATGGGCTTACAGTCTAATCGGGGGTGAACAAACCAAGGCATGGTGAAGTTCAGTGACTTTCCTAAGGTCATAAAGCAGGCAAATGTGTGGCCCTCTCCTACCTTACCTTATCGATTTCTTTCTACAGCCCATGGAGAACACTTCATTCCTCTAGGACCGGCTTACTCGCTGTCTACCTCGCTATTGACCCACAGCCTCCTCCTAGCCTGGAAATCCTTCCCCCCCCATACGCCAGACTGCCACTCCCCCCACCTTCAAACCCTCATTATGATAATAATAATCATGGCATTCGTTAAGCACTTACGATTCATTCATTCATTCAATAGTATTTATTGAGCGCTTACTATGTGCAGAGCACTGTACTAAGTTCTTGGAACGTGCAAGACGGCAACAGACAGAGACAGTCCCTGCCGTCTGACGGGCTCACGGTCTAATCGGGGGAGTCGGGCAGACGAGAACAATGGCGATAAATAGAGTCAGGGGGAAGAACATCTCATAAAAACAATGGCAACTAAATAGAATCAGGGTGATGTACATCTCATTAAACAAAATAAACAAAATAAATAGGGTGATAAAGACATAAACAGTTGTATATACAGTATATATAAAGATATATACTATGTGCCAAGAACTGTTCTAAGCGTTGGGATAGACGCAAGGTGATCAGGTTGTCCCAAGTGAGGCTCACAGGCTTAATCCCCATTTTACAAATGAGGTCACTGGGGCATAGAGAAGTTAAGCGCCTTGACCAAGGTCACACAGCTGACAACTGGCAGAGCCGGGATTAGAACCCACGTCCCCAGACTCCCAAGCCCGTGCTCTTTCCACTAAGCCACGGACATCTCCTCCAAGAGGCCTTCCCTGATGAAGCCCTCTTTTCCCCGCCTCTCTTTCCCTTCTGTGTCCACTATGCAATCGGATCTGTGACCTTTGGATATTTGATATTCGCCCCACCCTCAATTCCATACAGCACTTACGTGCATATCTATAAAGAAGCATTGTAGCCTAGAGGATAGAGCATGGGCCTGGGAGTGAGAAGGTCATGGGTTCTAATCCTGGTTCTGCCACTTGTCTGCTTTGTGACCTTGAGCAAGTCACTTCACTTCTCTGGGCCTCAGTTCCTTCTTCTGTAAAATGGGAATTAAGACTGTGAGGCCTGTGTAGGACAAGGACTGTGTCCAACCCGATTATCTCGTATCTACCCCCGTGCTTAGAACAGTGCCTGGTACATAGTAAGCACTTAAATACCAAAATTTTTATCACTATTATTTACATTAATGTCTCTCTTCCTCTCTAAATTGTAAACTCACTGTGGGCAGGGAATATGTCTACCAACTCTTGTGCTGTACTCTACCACGTGCTTAGTACAAGCGCTCTGCACACAGAAAGTGCTCAATAAATTCCACTGATGATGAAGATGATGAAGTGGTGGAGCTGGAATTAGAACCCAGGTCCTCTGACTCCCAGGCCTGTGCTCTTTCTGCTAGACCAAGTTACTTCCTTGGGTCAAGAGCAGAAACGGTTAGAAATGGAACTTGGGACGGGCAAGTTTAGTGTGAGTTGGGGAGGAGCAGGAGAAAAAGAGAAATGAGGTGGTGGGGAAGTCAGCTGGTGGAGGTCTCAATCAATCAGAGATATTTACTGAACGCTTATTGGGAGCAGAGTACTGTACTAAGTGCTCAGGAGAATACAAATTTCCAGATCTGTGCTATTTCCACTTGGTCAGGGGAGGGAAATGTGGGGAGAAGTGGGAAGAAGCACGGCCCAGTGGAAAGAGCATGGGCTGGGAGTCAGAAGACCTGGATTCTAATCCCGGCTCTACCAATTCTTGCCGTTTGACCTTGGGCTAGTCACTTCACTTCTCCGGGCCTCAGGTCTCCCGTTCTCCCTCCTACTGTGAGCCCCAGGCGGGACAGGGACTCTGTCCAATCTAATTAATCTGTATCTATCCCAGCGCTCGACCCATAGTAAGCGCTGAACAAATGCCATAAAAAAAAAGAGAAACCCAAAAACAACTCGGTGAGCTGAAATTTCGCCGAATAATCGGACCTTCCCCGAGCCCACTTCCCCGCCCTTCCTGAAGGTCGCTTTTACAGGGTTGGAGGAAACAGGCAGGGGAAAGATGGAGAAAGCTCGCGCCAGAAATGTCTTTGCAAAACAACCCTCCCACTAAATCACTCAACATGAAGGTGCCTTTCCTGTTATGCTCTTCATTATGGGGAAAATCTGATGAACAGGATGTGTACCTATTCAGTCAGTTGAAGAGAAGGATGTATTTTGGAAATGTAAGGGAAGGTAATATGGTTTCTCGGGAAGGAAAAACCCAGTCATTCCATCATTCTTCTCAACCCTTTCAAATTCGCTTTTATGCATTCCTTCATTCCCTCACTTCAGTTGTATTTATTGAGTGCTTACTGTGTCCACAGCACCGTAGTAAACGCTTGGGAGAGTACGATATAATAATCAACCGACACATTCCCTGCCCACGACGAGCTTACGGTCTAGAGATTTATTGCATCTCCAGATGCAATCACCAAGGACTTTTCCCCAAAAGCAAAGCTGAGGAAGCAGGGAAGTTGAGGGTCAAATTCTCAGCCCCAAACCGACTCCCTCTGGGGTCACGTTTACCGTCAGACTCAAAGGGAATGTATCTACCCACTCTGTTGCATTGTACTCTGCCGAGCGCTTAGTACAGTGTTCAATAAGTGCTCAATAAATATGACTGATTGACTAATAACATCAGATCTCCTAATGACCTTAGCCACTGTGGCTGGAGAGAAGAGAGGTTGAATGCCAACCAACCAGCAGGCTAAACTCAAAAATAGTGCGATTATTTTTAAATGGTGGGATTCCTTTGTGGGGATGGGGGAGGCTCTGGCTGGGGCAGCGACGCCTCCATGAAGGTCCAGGTTCGAGCTCCTAACCCACCTCTCCCTCCCTCCCGGCTTCACGTTTGCCAGTGTCGGCACATGCCATTTCAAAATTTTATTTTGTTAATGAGATGTACATCGCCTCGATTCTACTTATTTGCTATTGTTTTAATGAGATGTTCATCCCCTCGATTCTATTTATTGCCATTGTTCTCGTCTGTCCGTCTCCCCCGATTAGACCCTAAGCCCGTCGAAGGGCAGGGACCGTCTCTATCTGTTACCGATTTGTACGTTCCAAGCGCTTGGTACAGTGCCCTGCACATAGTAAGCGCTCAATAAATACTCTTGAATGAATGAATGAATGAAAATAGGGAGGGAGGGAGAGAGGAGGGCTTAGAACCGGAGTGTTTTTGGAATGCCAAGTCCGAGGGATGGAGGGAGATCTTGGAGTTCATTGATTCTGAATCGTATTTATTGAGCGCTTACTGTGTGCCGAGTTCTGTGCTAAAGGTTTGGGGAGAGTCCAATATAACAATCAACAGACACATTCCCTGCCCACAGTGAGCTTACAGTCTAGAGAAGGTAATCAGGTTGGATACGGTCCCTGTCCCACATGGGGCGTAATTCTGACCTTCTGACTCCCAGGCCCGTCCTTTATGTACTAGGCCATGCTGCTTCGATGCCTCAAAGGAGCACTGACTCCTGCTCTCCTGGGGAGGTTTGGGGGGACACCAGTTGCGACCCCATTCTGTGACCACCATGCCCTGTTGCCCGGTGGAACTCCACTCTTCCTGCCAAAATTACAATTAAATATCCAGGACAGCTCAAACTCTGGTTACGACTTTGTCAAACCGTGGACTGATGGAGGGAGAACAGGCCTGGGAGTCAGCAGGACCTGACTCCACCCCATGTCGGCTGTGTGACCTTGGGAAAGTCACTTCACTTCCTCTGTGCTTCAGTTTCTTCATCTGCAAAATGGGGATTCAAAACTTCTTCTTAGAGAAGCAGCGTGGCTCAGTGGAATGAGCAGGGGCTTGGGAGTCAGAGGTCATGGGTTCGAATCCCGGCTCCGCCACTTGTCAGCTGTGTGACTGTGGGCAAGTCACTTCACTTCTCTGTGCCGCAGTGACCTCATCTGCAAAATGGGGATTAAAACTGTGAGCCCCACGTGGGACAACCTGATCACCCTGTATCTCCCCCAGCGCTTAGAACAGCGCTCTGCACATAGTAAGCGCTTAACAAATACCAACATTATTCTTCTTCTTCTCCCTCCTACTTAGAATGAAAGCCCCATGTGGGACTTGTATCTATCTTGTATCTATCCCAGCGCTTTGTACGGTGCTTGGCACAGAGTAAGCTCTTAAAAAATACTACTCCTTAGTGGACACAGTTTGGGCTTGAGAGTCAGAAGGACCAAAGTACTAATTCCAGCTCTGCCCCTCGTCTGCTGTGTGACCTGGGGCGAATCACTTAACTTCTCTGGGCCTCAGTTAACTCATCTGTAAAATCGGAATGACGCCTGTGAGCCCCATGTGGGATACGGATCGGGTCCAACCTGATTAACTCATCTCTACCCCATTGCTTAGTAGAGGGCCTGGCACACAGTAGGCGCTTAACCGATACCACAGAAAAACCCAACCCCCCATAATTATTAATAATAATAATCATCTTCAGGTCTCTGCCACTTGTCAGCTGCGTGACTGTGGGCAAGTCACTTCACTTCTCTGTGCCTCAGTTACCTCATCTGTAAAATGGGGATTGACTGTGAGCCTCACGTGGGACAACCTGATTATCCTGTATCTACCCCAGCGCTTAGAACAGTGCTCTGCACATAGTAAGCGCTTAACAAATATCAACATTATTAACATTACTATTATCCAGCCACCCTAACTGCTCAGCAAATCTGGTACGGAAGGGACAGTGATTCTGAAACTTAAAATTACCTAGGTATTTTACCGCTCTCTTCCAGGATTTACTGACAATGTCAGGCTAACGGTCAGGTTTTCCTGACATCACCAACCGGACTCTGAAAAGGGCTGTCTTAGACTCCAGAAAAGAAGCCAGAGTTTGGTTTCACACTCCTTCCAAATAATAATAATAATAATAATAGTGTTGGTATTTGTTAAGCGCTTACTATGTGCAGAGCATAGATACAGGGTCATCAGGTTGTCCCACATGAGGCTCACGGTCTTAATCCCCATTTTACAGATGAGGTAACTGAGGCACCGAGAAGTTAAGTGACTTGCCCAGAGTCACACAACTGACAAATCCCATCCAAGTGACACTGCAGGGCTCACCATCCTCTCAGTTGGGTTTTAAAGATGCTAGCATTCCACCTGCGGAGCGGCGTGGCTGCCGGATAGAGGACGGGAGGCAGAGGACTTGGGTTCTAATCCCACCTCGGCCACATACCTGCTTTACTTAATAATTTTGGTATTTGTTAAGCGCTTACTACGTGCCAAGCACTGTTAGAAGAGCTGGGGTAGATATGAGGTAATCGTGTTGTCCCACCAGGGGCTCACAGTCTCAATCCCCATTTTACAGATAAGGTAACTGAGACACGGAGAAGTAAAGCAGCGTGGCTAGAGAAGCAGCGTGGCTCAGTGGAAGGAGCCTGGGCTTGGGAGTCAGAGGTCACGGGTTTGAATCCCAGCTCGGCCACTTGTCAGCTGTGTGACTGTGGGCAAGTCACTTCACTTCTCGGTGCCTCAGTGACCTCATCTGTAAAATGGGGATTAAGACTGTGACCCCCACGTGGGACAACCTGATTCCCCTGTGTCTACCCCAGCACTTAGAACAGTGCTCTGCACATAGTAAGCGCTTAACAAATACCAAATACCAACATTATTATTAAAGTGGTTTGCCCAAGGTCACAGAGCAGACGGGTGGCGGGGCCGGGATTAGAACCCACATCCTCTGACTCACAGCCCGTGCTCTTTCCACAAAGTCAGGCTGCTTCTCTTGCTAGCATTAAGTTACTAGCATTCCACCAGCGGAGCAGCGTGGCCTGCCGGATAGACCCCGGGAAGCAGAGGGCTTGGGTTCTAATCCCGCCTCTGCTGCATACCTGCTTTACTTCTCTGGGCCTCAGTTCCCTCAGCTGCCAAATGGGGATTCAATCCCTGTTCTCCCTCCTACTTACCCTATGAGCACGCGGTGAGGCAGGGCCTGTCTCTGACCTGATTATCTTCCATCTTCCCCAGCTCTGAGGATTGATTATTATTAATGATTAATTATCCCCGCTCTGACGCTTGCCAGCTGTGTGACTGTGGGCAAGTCACTTCACTTCTCTGGGCCTCAGTTCCCTCATCTGTAAAATGGGGATTAAGACTGTGAACTCCATGTGGGACAACCTGATCACCCTGTACCCACCACGCCCCAGCACTTAGATAAGTGCTTTGCACATAGTAAGTGCTTAACAAATACCACCATTATTATTAATGATAATACAATTATTATTGATAATACAGTTTGGATTATTAATGATAATAACTGATTTGTTCGAGGCAATCACCTTTCTTCCTGGTAGAGACCATGTCTTCTACTTCTGTATTCATTCATTCATTCATTCAATCGTATTTATCGAGCGCTTACTGTGTGCACAGCACTGTACTAAGCGCTTGGAAAGTACAATTCAGCAATTCATTCATTCAATAGTATTTATTGAGCGCTTACTATGTGCAGAGCACTGTACTAAGCGCTTGGGATGAACAAGTCGGCAACAGATAGAGACGGTCCCTGCCGTTTGACGGGCTCACGGTCTGATCGGGGGAGACGGGCAGACGAGAACGATGGCGATAGATAGAGTCGAGGGGAAGAACATCTGGTAAAAACCGATGGCAACTAAATAGAATCGAGGCGATGTACAATTCATTAACAAAATAAATAGGGTAATGGAAATATATACAGTTGAGCGGACGGGTACAGTGCTGTGGGGAGGGGAAGGGAGAGGTGGAGGAGCAGAGGGAAAGGGGGAAAAGAGCGTTTAGCTGCGGAGAGGTGAAGGGGGGATGGCAGAGGGAGTAGAGGGAGAAGAGGAGCTCAGTCTGGGAACGCCTCTCGGAGGAGGTGAGTTTTAAGTAGGGTTTTGAAGAGGGAAAGAGAATCGGTTTGGCGGAGGAGAGGAGGGAGGGCGTTCCGGGACCGCGGGAGGACGCGGCCCGGGGGTCGACGGCGGGACGGGAGAGACCGGGGGACGGCGAGGAGGTGGGCGGCGGAGGAGCGGAGCGTGCGGGGTGGGTGGTGGAAAGAGAGAAGGGAGGAGAGGTAGGAAGGGGCAAGGTGAGGGAGAGCCTCGAAGCCTAGAGTGAGGAGTTTTTGTTTGGAGCGGAGGTCGATGGGCGACCACTGGAGTTGTTTAAGAAGGGGAGTGACATGCCCAGATCGTTTCTGCGGGAAGATGAGCCGGGCAGCGGAGTGAAGAATAGACCGGAGCGGGGCGAGAGAGGAGGAAGGGAAGTAGGAGAGAAGGCCGACACAGTAGTCTAGCCGGGATATAACGAGAGCTCGTAACAGTAAGGTAGCCGTCTGGGTGGAGAGGAAAGGGCGGATCTTGGCGATATCGTAGAGGTGAAACCGGCAGGTCTCGGTAACGGATCGGATGTGTGGGGTGAACGAGAGAGACGAGTCAAGGATGACACCGAGATTGCGGGCCTGAGAGCCCGCAATAAAGAGCAATAAAGAGAGACCATCCCTGCCCACACTTAAATCTAGAAGGGGGGAGACAGACATCAAAACAAATACACAGGCATCACTATAAATAGAATTACAGACATGTACATATATACACAAGTGCTGTCGGGAGGGGAAGGCGGGTAGAGCAAAGGGAGCCAGTTGAGGCGACGGGGAGGGGAGGAGGAGCTGAGGACAAGGGGGGCTTAGGCTGGGAAGGCCTCCTGGAGGAGGTGAGCCTTCAGTAGGGCTTTGGCGGGGGGAAGTGAGCTAGTTTGGCGGATGTGAGGAGGGAGGGAGTTCCAGGCCAGAGTTAGGACGTGGGCCACGGGTCGACGGCGGGACTGGCGAGAACGAGGCCCAGTGAGAAGGTAGGCCAGGGTTCTGTGTACAGTAGACACCCAGAGAAGGCTGCTGCTGTTGATGATGATGATCTGTTTTAATTAGGAAACAGGCCAATGGTTTTAATTAGGAAGCAGGCCAATGGCACCCTTCCTGTTTCCTGACATTTAAAATAAAAGAATAAAATTTCTACAAGCTTTTACCTAAAGGGCTCCAGGGGGTATTTGCACACAGCGCTCAATAAATACGACTGAATGAACGGGCGAACGCATTTCTCGTCTCCTGCTCATCTCAAGAAGGGGTGTCCAACTCCCTGGGGGTTACTCGGGTTCCCCCTCTAGACTGTAATAATAATAATAATGATTATTATCATGGTATTTGTTAAGCACTTACTGTGTCCCAGGCACCGTACTGACCACTGGGGTGGACACAAGCAAATCGGGTTGGACACAGTCCCCGTCCCACATGGGGCTCCCAGTCTCAGATCTCCATTTTCCAGATGAGGTAACTGAGGCCCGGAGAAGTGAAGTGACTTCCCCAAGGTCACACAGCAGACAAGTGGCGGAGCCGGGATTAGAACCCATGGCCTCCTGACTCCCAGGCCCGGGTTCGATCCACTAGGCCATGCTGCTGTAAGCTCATAGCGGAGAGGGAACGTGTCTTCCCAACTCTACCGTAGTGTCCGCTCCCAAGCACTGAGTAAAGTGTGCACGGAATACACTAAATAAATACCGTTGATTGATTACTAGATTGATTATCCCCATCACCGGCTGCCTGGCCTGTGGCAGCCCCCCTTGCCGGGTCAGCTCTTGTGGGGGGGACTTATTGGGGTGCGAGATGGAAATCCACAGGAAATGTCACCGCAACTTTCCCTCTGGACCGTGAGCTCACTCCGGGCAGGGAATGCGTCTGTTTGTCGCTGTACGGTGCTTCGCACGCGGTAAGCGTTCAATAAGTACGAGCTCTTCGACAGACGGGGAAAACGCGCTCGAGAGTGTGCAGAGTTCTCCCCCGATTAGACTGTAAGCCCGTCAAAGGGCAGGGACTGTGTCTATCTGTTACCGATTTGTCCATTCCAAGCGCTTAGTAGAGTGCTCTGCACATAGTAAGCGCTCAATAAATACTATTGAATGAATGAATGAGTTCGGGGCCTGGGGCTTAGTTGAGCGATCTGACACGGCGGAGGGAGATGCTGCCGTCTGAGCGGTAAATCTCGTCTTTGCAAGTACGAATTGGGAAGCCCACCCGGGTAGAAGTCAGAGGTCCACTGGTCGAGACCGAATGCCTTTGGGATGGGGGAGAACATTCAATAGTATTTACTGAGCGCTTACTATGTGCAGAGCACTGTACTAAGCGCTTGGAATGTGCAATTCGGCAACAGATAGAGACAATCCCGACCCAATGATGGGCTCACAGTCTAATTGGGGGAGAAAGATGGACAAAAACAAGACAACAATCACGATAAATAGAATCAAGGGGATGTACACCTCATTAACAAAATAAATAGGGTAATAAAAATATATAGAAATGAGCACAGTGCTGAGGGAAGGGGAAGGGAGGGGGGAGGAGCAGAGGGAAAAGGGGGCTTAGCTGAGGGGAGGTGAAGGGGGGAAGGGGGAAGGAGCAGAGGGTGGAGGGGGAGCAGAGAGGGAGCAGAGGGAAAAGGGGAAGCTCAGTCTGGGAAGGCCTCCTGGAGGAGGTGAGCTCTCAGTAGGGCTTTGAAGGGGGGAAGAGAGTTTGGCGAAAGTGAGGAGGGACTGGAACGAGCACTGAACCGGGCATCAAGAGGCCTGGGTTCCAAACACAGTTCTGCCACTTGCCTGCTGTGTGACCTTGGGTAAGTCACTTCACTTCTCTGTATCTCTATTTCCTCTTCCTCATCACCACCACCAATGGTATTTATTGAGCATTTATTGTGTGCTGAGCACTGTACTAAGCTCTTCTGAGAGCCCAATACGAATAGGCGGTCACATTCCCTGCCCAAAGTGAGCGTACAGTCTCGAGGGGGAGACAGATCATAATATAAATCATCTATAATATATCATTTGCAGAGAAGGACATGAGTGCTGTGGGGCTGAGGGTGGGACGAATATCAAACGCCCAAGGTCACAGACTCCTCATTTGTAAAACGGGGATTCAATTCCTGTTCCTTTTCCCTCCTGGACGGCGAGCCCCATGTGGGACAGGGACCGTGTTACCGTTACAGTGTTACTGTCCTTCTAGTCATCCATGAATTCACACAAAAAATCCCAGGTCCCCTCCGACGCCACGTTCCTCCGCCCCCCCGCTCTAGAAAAAAGGGTCTATATCTCAGGTCCGGGTTAGCGTTTTTCTCTCGTAAACTAGGACGGGAGCCCCAGATTAAGTGAGACAATGGGCTGCATTTTCCACCTCAACGGGATGAAATTCCTTTAACTGCAGCCCTGGATCTCTCCTGAGATTGCTAATCATGGGAGATTGAGGCCACATTTCCTGCCAAGGACAAACAGCATGCAATACTATGGCTAACCCCCCCGGATCATTGTGCAGCAAAGCCGGGTGTCATCTCATTGGGATGCCCTCTGTGCCCTGGGGAGCTGAGATATCGCGGGGAATGTGTCTGTTTATTGTTGCACTGTACTCTCCCAAGTGCTTAGTACAGTGCTCTGCATGCGGTAAGCGCTCAATAAATATGACTGAACGAACACTGCCTTAGTTAAGAGGAAAGAAATTTCCTCTTAAGGCCGGGGGAGAATAATGAGGCCATTTGTTAAGCGTTACTATCTGTCAAGCACTGTTCTAAGCGCTGGGGTAGATGAAAGCTAATCAGGCTGGACAAAGTTCATGTCCCATGTAATAATAATAATAACGGCATTTATTAAGCATTTACTATGTCCCGAGCATTGTTCTAAGTGCTTGGGTAGATACAAGTTAATCAGGTCGTCCTAAGTGAGGTTCACAGTCTTAATCCCCATTTTACAGGTAAGGTAACTGAGGCACAGAGAAGTGAAGTTGATCAGTGGCGGAGTCGGGATTAGAACCTCTAATTCCCAAGCCTGGGTTCTTTCCACTAAACCTCGCTGCTTCTCTTCTACGGAGCTCAAAGTCTTAATCCCCATTTTCCAAATGAGGTAACTGAAGCCCAGGGAAGTGAAGTGACTTGCCCAAGGTTACACTCGGCAGACCAGTGGAAGGCGGGATTAGAATTCAGATCCTTCTGACTCCCAGGCCCGTGCTCTATCCATTACGCCAAGCTGCTTCTCTACTCCATTCCACGTAGGAAACGGAGCCACCAATGGCTAGAAGCAGATACTAGACGGAAACAGATGAAGAATTCAAATAGTCAGACACGTCACTGGGTCAGTTCCAGGGAAGTGCCCATTCCCATAGAATAATAATAATAATAATGGCATTTGTTAAGTATTACTCTGTGCCAAGCACTGTTCTATGCACTAGGGTAAATACAGGGTAATCAGGTTATCCCATGTGGGGCTCACAGTCTTAATCCCTATTTTACGCATGAGGTAACCGAGGCACAGAGAAATTAAGTGGCTTGCCGAAGGTCCCACAGCAGATTAGTGGCAGAGCCGGGATTAGAACCCATGTCCTCTGACTCCCAAGCCTGTGGTCTTTCCACTAAGCCATGCTGCTTCTCTCCTGGGTGCCCAAATATCACGTCGCACCTGTGGAAACATGACGCACTCAGGCCCTCAAATCATCATCAGCAACAAAACAGACTGAGCATTTAGCGCGTGCCGTGCACTGTATTGAGCTCCTACTGCATATAGCACATTATTTGAGTGTCTACTATCAGTTACGCTACGGCTTCTGTTGCATTTCATTTCTACGTTTATCGCTACCCTCATCTTTCATGTTGTTTTTGTGCTCTTATTGTTTTACCTTTTTCTTCTGAACCTGTCACCAGTCTCCCCCCATCCTTTTTTTTATGGTACTTGCTAAGCACTATCTATATGCCTAGCACTGTATTAAGCCCCACAATAGACTGTCATCATCACTGATGGTATTTACTGAGCACCTGCTATGTGCGGAGCACTGTACAAAGCGTGTGGGAGAGACTGATATAATAAGTTAATCAGTAAGCAAGTTGTGGGAAGGGAATTCATTTGTTCACTCACTCGATCGTATTTACCGAGCACTTACTGTGTGCAAAGCACTGTACTAAGCACTTGGGAGAGTACGATACTATAACAGACACATTCCCTGCCCACCGTGAGCTCATGTGTCTGTTTTAACAATACAACAGTACAATTTAAAAGACACATTCCCTGCCTACAATGAGCTTACTGATTAACTTACTATATCAGGCTCTTCCAAGAGCTTAGTAATAATTAATAATAGTAATGTTGGTATTTGTTAAACGCTTACTATGTGCAGAGCACTGTTCTAAGCGCTGGGGTAGATACAGGGTCATCAGGTTGCCCCACGTGAGGCTCACAGTTAATCCCCATTTTACAGATGAGGTCACTGAGGCCCAGAGAAGTGAAGTGACTCGCCCACAGTCACACAGCTGACAAGTGGCAGAGCCGGGAGTCGAACCCATGACCTCTGACTCCGAAGCCCAGGCTCTTTCCACTGAGCCATGCTGGTGCTCTGCACACAGTAGGACCTCAATAAATATGATCGACTGATCATATTCTGAGAAGCAGCACAGCTTAGTGGAAAGAGCCCGGGCTTGGGAGTCAGAGGTCGTGGGTTCTAATCCCGGCTCCGCCACTTGTCAGCTGTGTGACTTTGGGCAAGTCACTTAGCTTCTCCGTGCCTCATTTACCTCATCTGTAAAACGGGGATGAAGACTGAGTCCCACGTGGGACAACCTGCTTACCTTGTATCTACCCAGCGCTTAGAACAGTGCTTGGAACATAGTAAGCGCTTAACAAATACCATAATAATTATTATTATTATACTCTTATAGTCTCAGATCGTGAGTCTCCTGATGGGTAGTCATTCTGCCTAATTCTCAACCATGTCTTCTTTCCCAGGGCTTAGAAAAATACAATTCCACTTCCTCCTGAAGCATTCTTGGAGGTCTCCTGATCCCCGAGAAATGTACCTCATTCAATCAGTCAGTGGTATTTATTGAGAGCTTAATAAAGGAACTAGTAGCCAAGAAATGTGCCGAAGCGTAATGTTAGGAAGACTTGATTCTATTTATTGCTATCTTGATTCTATTTATTGCTATTGTTCTCGTCCATCCGTCTCCCCCGATTAGACCGTAAGCCCGTCAATGGGCAGGGACCGTCTCTATCTGTTACCGAGTTGTCCATTCCAAGCGCTTAGTACAGCGCTCTGCACATAGTAAGCGCTCAATAAATACTATTGAATGAAAGAGCCTGGAAAAAGTCACGAAATGTGCGGACGTAACAACTGCCACAAAAATACAAACTGTCAACTCTCGGGTGTTTCCAGTGACAATGTATGGGTCCGAAAGCTGGGCGGGGTAAAACGGGAGAGAAAGAACGTCGATTCTTTTGCAATGTGGTGTTGGAGAAGGCTTTCCCGAATCCCATGGACTGCCCAAAAAACAAACAAATGGATTTTGCAGCAAACTAAACCAAAGTGGTCTTTGGAAGGCCAAATGACTCGACTTGGATCGGCATATTTTGGACACATCATCGGGAGGACTAGTTTTCTGGAGAAGAACCTAACGCTAGGAAACGTCCAGGGCAAACGTGGAAGAGGCAGGCCCGACAGCTGGATGGATAGAGACCATAACAACGATAACGGAAGAACCGTTAGAAAGGTCGCGGATTCCGGCAGAGGACGGGGCGTTCTGGAGAAAGTATATCCATGGAGACGCTATGAATCGGAAACGACACGACGACACTTGATGATGATAAAATTGAGAGCTTACTATGTGCAGAGCACTGTTCTAAGCGCTTGGGAGAATAAGCGGGCGCGTTCCCTGCTCGTGATGAGCTTACATTGGCTCCACCGCCTCCAGGGAGACGTGCAGAGGGGGGGCTCGGCTCTGGCTGAGGAAGGGGAAAGAGCTAAAAGCCCCAAGGGCTGCTGAGATGCAATCATCGGAGCCTAGGGCACATATAATCAATCGCTGGTATTTACTGAGTGCTTACTATATGCAGAGCACTGTACTAAGCACCTGGCGAGCACGATACAACAAAATTAGCAGGCACGTGCCCTGCCGGCAAAACAGAATAATAATTATGGTATTTGTTAAGTGTATACTGTGTGCCAGGCACTGTACTAAGTACCGGGGTACGTACAGGATAATCGGGTTGGACGCAGTCCCTGTCCCACAGAGGGCTCACAGTCTTAATCCCCATTTTCCAGGTGAGGGAACTGAGGCCCAGAGAGGTGAAGTGACTTGCCCACGGTCAGCCAGCACTCAGGTGGCAGAATGGGGATTAGAAGCCATGACCTTCTGATCCTCAGGCCCCAAGACAACTTGGGGTTCACAGACTAATTTGGAGGAAGAATGGTTAAAAATGAATCTACCTAACTTCGGGGGGGGGTCTTCCTAGCCCTGCTGTCAGTCAGGCGGACATCCTCTAGACTGTAAACTCGTCCTCTACGTGTTCTGGGAAAGGAATGTGTCTGTTTGTTGTTGTACTATACTCTCCCAAGCGCTGAGTCAGTGCTCTGCACACGGTAAGTGCTCAATAAATACGACTGACTGACTTTCATCCGGTTTTATATCGGATAGAGAAGCAGCGTGGTTTACTGGAAAGAGCACGGGCTTGGGAGTCAGAGGTCAAGGGTTCTCATCCCGGCTCTGCCACTTGTCTGCTGTGTGACTTCGGGCGAGTCACTTCACTTCTCTGGGGCTCAGTTACCTTATCTGTAAAATGGGGATTAAGACTGTGAGCCCCACGTGGGACAACCTGATGACCTTGTATCTCCCCCAGTGCTTAAAACAGTGCCTGGAACATAGTAAGCACTTAAATACCAACATTATCATTATTATTCCTATTAGCCTGCTTCCCAGAGGGCCCGTTCCCCACCCTGAACCTGATAAGACAACGGACGAAATTTTAATTTTTTAAAAGTTCTGCCACTCCATAGAGTCTGCGAATTCCCACAGTGAATATTTCCATGCAGTGTCGTCCTTAGTCAGAAGGACCACTCTGCCACTCTTGATAATTTGCACTCCTATCCTTATTCTTAGACACTAGGTTATGTCTAAGGTGGCCAAGGGACACCAAAAAAACACACTCCGAGGTACATGGCCACCCACTCGTCACACCAGCACGCCGGGTGACGTGACGACATTCGCGGCCGCCATTTTGCAGCCGTCGACCCAACGGGGTCGGAAGCCAGAGCTTTTCCCCAAGGTCCACATCCCCTTCCACTTGCTCTAAAGATATCGTCCTCCTCTCTTAGTTCCGGGTGAGTTCGGTGAGGTATCTGAGTTGTGGGACTTCTCCCTCTCCTTTCTGCGTCACCCTGCCTTGTTCCCTTTATCATCCCTCCTCCTAGCTCCACAGCACTTCTGTACATCTCTGTAATTTATTTATTTCTATTAAAGTCTGTCTCCTCACAGTAAGTGCTCAATAAATACGATTGAGCCACGGCCGAGGGAGGCTTGATGAAGCAGCGTGGCCTAGAAGAAAGAGCCCCGGCCTGGGAGTCAGAGGACCTGGGTTCTAATCCCAGTTCCACCACTTGTTTGCTGTGTGACCTGGGCCAATTCACTTCACTTCTCTGTCCCTCGGTTACCTCACCTGTAAAATGGGGATTAAGACTGAGCTCCATGTGGGACAGGGACTGTGTCCAACCTGATCTGCTTGCATCCACCCCAGTGCTTAGTCCAGTGCCTGGCCCATAGTAAGCGCTTAACAAATACCGTTATTATTACTATTGGTGATAATAATAGGTCAGACTTTTGCTCTGGCCCCACTTCTCTAGGTCACTGAGAGGTAAGGAGAAGGCAGGCCAGCTTGGCCAGCACCCAGATGATTTCCAACTAACCCGCTTAGGTCAGCTGACCCAAGGCAGGCAACTGAAAGCTTCTAGGATCTGCCCCCTCACAACGAATCCAAACCCTCATCCACACAGGCCCTTTTTTTCAGGGCATTTGTTAAACACTTATATTGTTCCAGGGACCGTACTATGCGCTGGGGCAGATACAAGCTCATCGGCTTAGACCCAGTTCCTGTCCCCCATGGGGCTCACCGTCTTATTCCCCATTTTCCAGATGAGGTAACTGAGGCCCAGAGAAGTGAAGAGACTTGCCCAAGCGTCACACGGCGGGCAAGCGGCGGAGGGTCTAAACGAACCAGTTTGGGGAGTCACGGCCTCTTTGCGGGAGGAGGGGGAGGGGAGCAGAGAAAAGTATTTATAGTTCAGATGGCCGGGGGAGAGCGAGTGAGTCATATGTGCTATTCTGTTCTATTCCAGACCTTTTCCTCTTTCCAACACAAAGCTCTTTCCAGATAAGAGACCCCCAGTTTTGAAGCGTTGGCCCCCACGGACCTCTGGTTAAAGAGATAACCGGTGAGATCTCTGCTCTCCACAGCAGAGAGCCCAGCGCTTTTGTACATATCTGTCATTCAGTTCTTTCTATTCATGTCTGTCTTCCCCTCTAATAATAATAATAATGTTGGTGCTTGTTAAGCGCTTACAGAGCACTGTTCTAAGAGCTGGGGGAGATACAGGGTCATCAGGTGGTCCCACGTGAGGCTCACAGTCTTCAACCCCGTTTTACAGATGAGGTCACTGAGGCCCAGAGAAGTGACTTGCTCACAGTCACACAGCTGACAAGTGGCAGAGCCGGGATTCGAACCCATGACCTCTGACTCCCCAGCCTGGGCTCTTTCCAGTGAGCCACGCTGCTTCGCTAGACTGTAAGCTCGTTGTGGGCAAGGAACATGTCTGTTTATTGTTGTACTGTACTTCCCCGAGCGCTTAGAAGAGTGCTCTGTACACAGCACAGAAGCAGCAAGGCTCAGTGGAAAGGCTTCCGAGTCAGAGGTCATGGGTTCGACTCCCGGCTCTGCCACCTGTCAGCTGTGTGACTGTGGGCGAGTCACTTAACTTCTCTGTGCCTCAGTTCCCTCATCTGTAAAATGGGGATTAACCGTGAGCCTCACGTGGGACAACCTGATGACCCTGTATCTGCCCCAGCGCTTAGAACAGTGCTCTGCACATAGTAAGCGCTTAACAAATACCGACATTGTTATTATTATTAGTAAGTGCTCAGTAAATACAACTGACTGATTGGGTTGGGGATGGGGCAGCAGAGACCTGGGTTCCCTAGAAGGGGGAAAATGGGGATCTTTTGGCAGAGAGAAACCGCAACTTGGTCTCCACTGGGTCTCCTCTTGCGGGGATTAGGATATCCACACAAGTTCGAGGAGTCAATCAATGATATTTATTGAGCGCTCACTGCATGCGGAGCACTGTACTAACTGCTTGGGAGAGTACAATATAAGAGAGCTGGCAGCCCCGATCCCTGTTCTTACAGACCTTATAGACTGGAATCCTTTCTTCGGGAGCCTCTCTGATAATTGTCTGTTCATTTGTATTTTGCTGTCTGTCTCCCCTCCTCTAGACTGTGAGTTTGCTGTGGGCAGGGATTGTCTCTCTTTAGTTCTGTATTCTACTTTCTCAAGCGCTTAGTCCAGTGCTCTGCACACAGAAAGTGCTCAATAAATGTGACTGAATGAATAAATTAAAACTGTGGTATTCATTAAACGCTTACTACGTGTTCTAAGCGCTGGGGTAGATATAAGGTCATCAGGTTGTCCCACGTGGGGCTCACAGTCTTCATCTCCAGTTTATAGATGAGGTAACTGAGGCACAGAGAAGTGAAGCGACTTGTCCAAGATCACACAGCTGACAAGAGGCGGAGGCAGGATTAGAACCCATGACCTCCGACTCCCAAGCCCGGGCTCTTTCCAAGATACAAGTTAATCAGGTAGTCCCTGACCCAACATGGGATTCACAGTCTAATTTGGAGGGAGAATGGGTATTTCATCACCACTTTACAGTCGAGGAAACCGAGGCAGAGAGGAGTGAAGTAACTTGCCCAAGGTCATAAGAGCAGATAAATGGTTGAGCCGAGATTAGAACCCAGGGCCTCTGACTCCCAACAGGCCACACTGCCCGTGCCCTCAGTCCGAGGAGTGTGTCCTAGCCTTTAGACCGGCGGCAATCTTGGGAGACCATCAAATTAAGGTCAGGCATGAGAAGACTGGTCAGTCAGTCAATCCTATTTACTGAATAATTCATTCAATCGTATTTACTGAGGGCTTACAGTGTGCAGAGCACTGTACTAAGCGCTTAGAAAGTACAATTCAGCAAGAAAGAGAGACAATCCCTACCGACAAGGGGCTCACAGTCTAGACGGGGGGGAGACAGGCTTGAGCGCTTACTGTGTGCGGAACACTGTACTAAGCGCTTGGGAGAGTAAAATTCTGCAATATAACAGACACATTCCCAGCCCACAGTGAGCTTACAGTCTAGAGGGGCAGACAGATATTAACATAAATCAATTAGCGATATGTACATAAATGCAGTGGGAATGGGAGGCAGGGATGAATAGAGGGAGCAAGTGTCAAGCACTGTTCTAAGCGCTGGGGTAGATATAAGGTGATCAGGTTGTCTCACATGGGGCTCACAGTTTTAATCCCCATTTTTCAGATGAGGTAACTGAGGCAGACGCAGAAGGGAGGTGCAGAGAGTGACTGATGCGAGTAGCTGCCGTTATCACAGCATCCTTCTCCAATCGCTTTTGCCACTCGATGGACACAAGACGGGGCTTTGGGCCGGGGCCAGGCAGGGAATGTGTCTGTTTATTATTATATTATAGTCTTCCGTGCGCTTAGTACACTGCTCGGCACACGGTGAGCCTTCAATAAATACAACTAGATGAGGGAAGGGGTCGGTCTGATGGGAAGCTAGACTGAAAGCTGCTGGAGGACAGGGATCATATCTACCAACTCCAGTCGACTCTATTCACCCACGTTCCTGGGACGGGGCTCTGCACACAGTTAGCACCCAATAAATACCACTGATCGATGGTTCTAGGCCGACCTGCACTACGTACACGAACAGGGAAGCAGCAGGGTCTAGTGGCTAGAGCACGGGCCTGGGAGTCGGAAGGTCATGGGTTCTTATCTCGGCTCCACCACTTAATAATAATAATAATGATAATGTCGGTATTTGTTAAGCGCTTACTATGTGCAGAGCACTGTTCTAAGCGCTGAGGTAGATAGAGGGTCATCAGTTGTCCCACGTGAGGCTCACGGTCTTCATCTCCATTACACAGATGAGGTAATTGAGGATCAGAGAAGTGAAGTGACTTGCCCACAGTCACAGCTGACAAGTGGCAGAGCCGGGAGTCGAACCCATGACCTCTGACTCCCAAGCCCGGGCTCTTTCCACTGAGCCACGCTGCTTCTCTGCTCTCTGCTGTGACCCTGGGCAAGTCACTTCACTTCTCTGGGCCTCAGTGACCTCATCTGTAAAATGGGGATTGAGACTGTGAGCCTCACGTGGAACAGGGGCTGTGTCCAACCCGATTTGCTTGTATCCACCCCAGCGCTGAGTACAGTGCCTGGCACATAGTAAGCGCTTAACAAATACCATAATTATTATTATTAGGATTGTTAGGAGTCCCAACAAACAGCTCCCAGAGGCCGCCGGGGTCGAAGATGTGCGGAGCCAACCAGGGCCACTGAAGGGTATGGGTCCCGTCCGCCGCGAGCCGACTCACCTCGTAGAAGAGCCCTTCCGGAAACTGCTGGAAACACTGGGCACACACGAAACACTGCTCGTGGTACAGCTCGCCGTTGCTGTTCACAATCTTCTCCGCCGGGGCAAAGCCCCCTCGGCAGCGTTCGCAGGTGGCATTGGCCAGGGCGTTTGCCATGTTGCTGCAAACAGAGAAAAAGGATCCATCAAACGTTGGAAACTTGCTTTCTCGTCTAAGCCCTCCTTTTTTTTTTTCCCTCTTACGGCATTTAAGTGTTTACTGTGTGCCGGGCACTGTACTAAGTACCGGGGTTTGTACAAGCTAATTGGGTTGGACACAGGCCCTGTCCCACATAGGGCTCACAGTCTTCATCCTCATTTTACAGATCATCTTGCCCCTCTTACCTCACTTCGCTACTCTCCTACAACCCAGCCCGCACACTTTGTTCTTCTAAATGTTAAATTTCTCCCCGTGCCTCGATCTCATCTATCCAGCCACCGACCTCTCGCCCTCGTCCTGCCTCTGGCCTGGAACGTCCTCCCTCCTCATTTCTGACAGACGGTGACTCTCCCTTCCTTCAAATCCTTATTGAAGGCCCATCTCCTCCAAGAGACCTTTCCTGACTAACCCCTCATTTCCTCTTCTCCCCCTCCCTTCTTCGTCACCCTGACTTGCTTCCTTTATTCATCCCCCTCCCAGCCCCACAGTATTTACGTCCATATCTGTAATTGTGTAGAGGAGCAGCGTGGCTCAGTGGAAAGAGCACGGGCTTTGGAGTCAGAGGTCATGAGTTCGAATCCCAGCTCTGCCACTTGTCAGCTGTGCGACTGTGGGCGAGTCACTTCGCTTCTCTGTGCCTCAGTGACCTCATCTGTAAAATGGGGATTAAGACTGTGAGCCCCACGTGGGACAACCTGATTCCCTTGTGTCTACCCCAGCGCTTAGAACAGTGCTCGGCACATAGTAAGCGCTTAACAAATACCAACATTATTAATTGTTTTAATTTATTTATATTAATGTCTGCCTCTCCCTCTAGACTGTAAGCTTGTTGCGGATAGATCATGGAGCCTGGTAGTCAGGAGGTCACGGGTTCTAATTCCAGCTCGGCCACTTGTCTGTTGTGTGAACCTGGGCAAGACACTTCACTTCTCTGTCCCTCAGTTGCCTCATCTGGAAAAGGGGGATCAAGACTGTGAGCCCCACGTAGGACAGGGACTGTGACCAACCTATTTTGTCTGCAACCACCCCAGCACTTAATACAATGCCCGGCACATGTTAGGCAGTCGACAAATACCATAATTATTATTATATTGTACTCCCCCAAGGACTTAATACAGTGCTCTACACACATGGCTGACTGACCATCCCATCCCACCTGACTGATGAGGTGACTGAGGCAAAGCGAAGTGAGGTGTCTTGCCCAAGGTCACAGAGCAGACAAGTGGCCCCCCTTTTCCTCTGCTCCTCCTCCCCTCTCCATCGTCTCGACTCCCTCCCTCCGCTCTACCTTCCTCCCTGCCCCACAGCACTTGTGTATAAGTACATACTCATTATCCTACTTATTTTATTAATGTGTATATATCTATAATTCTTTTTATTCATTCATTCAATAGTATTTATTGAGCGCTTACTATGTGCAGAGCACTGTACTAAACGCTTGGAATGAACAAGTCGGCAACAGATAGAGACGGTCCCTGCCGTTTGACGGGCTTACGGTCTAATTGCGGGAGACGGGCAAACGAGAACAATGGCAATCAATAGAGTCAAGGGGAAGAACATCTCGTAAAAACAATGGCAACTAAAGAGAATCGAGGTGATGTACATTTCATTAACAAAATGAATAGGGTGATGAAAATATATACAGTTGAGCAGATGAGTACAGTGCTGAGGGGATGGGACGGGAAGGGGGGGAGCAGAGGGAAATGGGGGCAAAAGAGGGTTTAGCTGTGGAGAGGTGAAGGGGGGCGGGAGAGGGAGCAGAGGGAAAAGGGGAGCTCAGTCTGGGAAGGCCTCTTGGAGGAGGTGAGCTCTCAGTAGGGTTTTGAAGAGGGGAAGAGAATTAGTTTGGCGGAGGTGAGGAGGGAGGGCGTTCCGGGACCGCGGGAGGACGTGGCTCGGGGGTCGACGGCGGGATGGGCGAGACCGGGGGACGGTGAGGAGTTGGGCGGCGGAGGAGCGGAGCGTGCGGGATGGTGATGCCTGTCTACTTATTTTATTTTGTTGTCTGTCTCCCCCCTTCTAGACTGTGAGCCCGTTGTTGTGTAGGGATTGTCTCTATTTGTTGCCGAATTGTACTCTCCAAGTGCTAAGTACAGTGCTCTGTACACAGTAAACGCTCCATAAATACGATTGAATGAATGAAGTGGCGGAGGCGGGATTAGAACCCAGGTCCGTCTGACTTGCAGGCCTGTGCTCTAACCCCTAGGCCAGTCCCCTTGCCCAAAAGCTGTGGGCTGGGAGTCCCACCCATCTCCGACCGACTCAGCCAGGAGCACAGTGGGGAGGTGCCCTCCGAGCCTGGTCCCACCTTCTATCTACCCCCAGCGCTCAGCACATAGGTCCATGTCCCCGGCATTCCGATGCGGAGAAGATGCTTTTTGAGGGTGAGGCCAAAAGGCCAAAGCGGGATCCACAATCCCATCACACTGAATACACAGCAAGGGTGTCATTTTTAATGCTAGTAGTGCCTGGCGCTGTAATCTCTTTTGTCTCCTGGTCTCTCGTTCCTTATTCTTTCATTCATTCGATCGCATTTATCGAGCACGTACTGTGGGAGAGTAGGATCTAAAAACAGACACACCTCCTGCCCACAGTGCGATTTCAGTCTAGAAAATGAGCAGGCACTTAGTATTAAGACCATAATATAACTGTCATCAGAAGAGAGGAAGACACAATCAAAGGCTGAGCAAATTTTATTTTCCCTCCCAACAGAGGTGTGGTATGCAATGGGGATCTAATTCTCTTCCCCTCTTCAAATCCCTACTTAAAGCTCACCTCCTCCAAGAGGCCTTCCTAGACTGAGCTCCCCCCTTTTTCCCTCTGCTCCCTCTACCTCTACCCGCCCCCTTCACCTCTCCGTAGCTAAACCCTCTTCTCCCCCCTTTCCCTCTCCTCCTCCCCCTCTCCCATCCCACCCCCTCAGCACTGTACTCGTCCGTTCAACTGTATATACCTTCATCACCCTATTTATTTTGTTTATTTTGTTTAATGAGATGTACATCACCCTGATTCTACTTATTTGCCATTGTTTTTATGAGATGTTCTTCCCCTTGACTCTATTTATTGCCATTGTTCTTGTCTGCCTGCCTCCCCCGATTAGACTGTAAGCAGGGATTGTCTCTATCTGTTGCCGATTTGTACATTCCAAGTGCTTAGTACAGTGCTCTGCACATAGTAAGCGCTCAATAAATACTATTGAATGAATGAATGGATGATCTGTGTCCTCTTTGGACTTGACCCGGTTTCTTTCAGAACCAAGACATTTCCCCCCAACTCTCCACCCTTCGAGTTCAAACAGGTGATCTCAGTTTAGCCCTTGGATCTCCCCAAAACGGGGACCTCGTGATACTGAAGCCGACACGCTCAGAGTCTCATTTCTCTCCCCCATCTCCACCCACCCCGAGCAGCCCTTTCTGACTCTGAGTCCCTCCGGCCGACTGAGCAAGGCTGGGGGAAAAAAAACAACAACACAGAAGGACTGTCCTCCCGTCGGAGAAAAACATCTTCCCTCCCTCCCGCCTGGGGACCAAATCCATCATCGCTCAAAATCTGTATGAGGGCCACACTGTCGGGAAAGAGGCAAGGAATTCTGTCAGCAAGCTTGGCCAGAGACTGCCCAGAGGAGCACTTCTGCTGGCTGGAATACCAGTGTCCCTCTTTTAAAAAAATGGTATTTAAGCAGTTACCATGTGCCAGGCACTGTACTAAGCACTAGGATCCATACAAGCTAATTAGGTTGGACATAGTCCTTGTCCCATAGTCTTAATCCCCATTTTCCAGATGAGGTAACAGAGGTGCCGAAGTGAAGTGACTTGCCCAGGGTCACAAAACCGACAAGTGAGGCAGCGTGACTTGTAGGATAGAGCGAGGGCCTGGTAGTCAGAAGGACCTGGATTCTTATCCTGACTCCGCCACTTGTCTGCTGTGTGACCTTGGGCAAGTCACTTCATTTCTCTGGGCCTCACCTCATCTGTAAAATGGGGATTAAGACTGGGACAGGGATCCCCACGTGGGACAGGGACTGTCTCCAACTTGATTAACTTGTATCTATCCCAGTGCTTAGTACAGAGCCTGGCACATAGTAAGCACTTAAATACAAAATACTGTAAGTACCATTTTTTAAAAAAAAAGCAGCCAGAGAGGGGATGGATTAGAACCCAAATCCTTCTGACTCTCAAACCCGGGCTCGGTCCATTAGGGCACGCTGGCCTTCTGGCGGGGCCCCTGAGGAGATGGCAGGGGTGTTTTTTGAGACCAATGCCCACCTGCACGGACTCCTCTGCAAGCAAGCCTCTCCCAGAGTCCGCACTTCCCCTCTCCGCTCTCCCTGTTATTTCCTTTAACATCTGTTTCCCGATGGCAATCGCTTCTGCACATTCTACTGTACTTTCCCAAGCGCTTAGGACAGTGTTCTGCACACCATAGGGGCTCAAGAAAAATGACTGATTGACTGATTGACAGCTTGAGAGTGGAGACGAGGCTCGAGAGGGATATGCCACCACCAGGCACCGATCCTACCCTCCGCTCCTACGAGCCCAACATCAGCAAGCTCCGAATGGACAACTCGACGGGTCTTCCCAAAGCTGTCAGGACAACATTCTCTGTCATGCCTTCATTCGTCCACATTTATTGAGCATTTACTGGGTGCCAAGCACTTAACTAAGCACTTGGGAGAGTAAAATATAACAAAGAGACACATTCCCGGCCCACAACCAGCTCACAGCCTAGGCGGGGAGACAAACACTAATATATATGAATGAATAAGTAAATAACAGATCTGTACGTTTGGGCTCTGGGGAAGGGAGGGAGGATGAATGAAGGGAGCAAATCAGGGTGATGCAGAAGGGGGTGGGAGAAAAGGAGAGGTGGGCTTAGTCAGGGAAGGCTTCTTGGAGGAGATGGGCCTTCAATTTTGGCTTCGAAGTCGGGGAGAGCGTCCCATAAGCAGGTATTTTTACAGCAGTTGTAGGGCTACCAAGCGATAAAGGGTCACGCGGGCTGGATACAATCAATCGATCAATAACATTTATTGAGTGCTGACTGTGTGCAGACCAGAGTACTAAGCGCTTGGGAAAATACATTTCCTGCCCCCAACTAGCTTACAGTCTAGGGGGGGAGACAGACACTGATATAGATAAATTAATTACAGTTATGTAAATAAGTGCTGTGGGGCCGAGGGAGGGGTGAAAATAGGGTGCAAATTCAAGCGCAAGGGCGACGCAGAAGGGAGTGGGAGAAGAGGAAATGAGGGCTTAGTCGGAGACGGCCCCTTGGAGGAGATGTGCTTTGAATAGGTAGTGATCTCAGCCCCATTAAACTCACGCTTCCAGAAATATTCGCTTGGCTAGAACCCGCCGGCTTTAGTCTGCAAGGCAACTTTCCCGAAAGAGCAACATGTCGAACATGCCTACCTTCAAGACCAAACCCATGTAAACGGACTCCAAGCATCTCATCTATGTAGGCCACGTTAATCTGTGTCCTCTCCATGCTATCAGGCAGGACACATCCAAAGCGAGGAGGGTTCGGGGAATTTTGAAATAGGAATTATGGAATGGTAAACGGCAAAAGATAAGCGAGACGCTTTCGGCTAAGAAACCAGAACAAAGAGGTGGGGGGGTGTTGGGACCTGGGGTGGGAGGGGGCCGTGAGCTGCACTAAAATGGTAATCTCGGCTGCCTCCTAACAGGAAGGAACTCTGAGGCTTCGGTCAACAGGGGGAAGGAGCTGGAAAGGACCGAGTCGTGGCTACTGAATCATTTGCCCACCATTCCTCCAGAGGAAACGATGTCGTGAATGCTGGGTGTTTGAGACTTCAGTCAATTGCTACGTATCCCTTTACCTGAAACTGATAATCACAATAACAATAATAATAATACTGGTTAAGCGCTTACTACGTGTCAAGCACTGGGATAGATACAAGTTAATTAGGTTGGACACAGTCCCTGTCCCACGTAGGGCTCACAGTCTAAGAGGGAAGGATTAGGATCCAGGCCCATTTTAGAGATGGGGTAACTGAAGCCCAGAGAAGGGCAACGATTTGCCCAAGGTCACACAGCAGACCCGTGGCAGAGCCAGGATTAGAACCCAGGTCCTCTGACTCCCAGGCCCGGGCTCTGTCCACTAGGCCAAGCCGCTTCTCTGATAATAATAATAATGTCGGTAGCTGTTGAACGCTTACTATGTGCAGAGCGCTGTTCTAAGCGCTGGGGTAGATACAGGGTCATCAGGTTGTCCCACGTGAGGCTCCCAGTCTTCATCCCCATTTTACAGATGAGGGAACTGAGGCCCAGAGAAGTTAAGTGACTTGCCCACAGTCACACAGCTGACAAGTGGCAGAGCCGGGGTTCGAACCCGTGACCTCCCAAGCCCGGGCTCTTTCCACTGCGCCACACCGCTTCTCGCAGTGGTCCCACAAGAAGTTCAAGTCTTCTCCCTCCAGGCCCACCACAGCTACTTCTTCATCCTATGGCATTACCGCTCCCGGCGACGGAAGCTTTTGGCTACCAACTCCGGTGGTTGAGGTCCCAAATCCGTTCACAATCTAAAGATCCAAAGTTTCCTCCCACAGCTTCGAACCCTCATTAAATCCAAGAAGCAGAACCCCTCCACAAACCCCGGAAGACGAAAGCCGGCCAACCCCTTAGCGCTCGATACCAAGTAAGCCAGTGGTCAAACTGAGAAACGAGCCTGTCTCCCGCGAACCATCCGAGACGGCAAACGCGGAGGCTCCGAACGATTCTGGGCCTGGCCTTAAAAAAGCCGCTGCATCCGCAACGACCCCCCCCCAACCCTGCCTGGCTGTAAAGAGGCAGACTTACAATCGTGCGTAGAAATCGCAGAACTCTTTATAGACCTTTATGTCACTTTGCCGGCGTTGCAATCGGGACACGGCCTTCTCGTCCTCATTCCCCTCTGTGTCGGGGGCGTCGTTGACCGGACCCTGGGAAAGTTCCTCGTCTTCTGGGATGACCGAGGGCTGTGCCCTGGTTGGGAATGCCATCCTCAACCACGGTCACCGTCGGACTGGGCCGGTGTGGCAGGAAAACCGGGCTCCAGACCTTCAGGCCGGCTCAACTGCCCGCCCCTGGAGTGAAACAATACGCAGTACTTCCCCCTTATTCCCAGCAAGGAGATTTACTTCCACCGACCAGGCCGAACGTCAGAGGACCAGGCCGGGCTGGGCTGACGCTTCAAGTTAAGAGTTCGGCTGCGGGAGAGGTCGGAACGAGCGGCTCTGATTTCCCGAGGCTCCCTGGAAGCGAGCGGCGCAACGCATTCCAGCCGGGAGCTGTCATTCGCGCTCGGCCTTCGCTCTCTGTTGAGCAGGGACTGTCTCTATCTGGTGCCGAGCTGCACGTTCCAAGCGCTTAGTCCAGTACACGGTGAGCGCTCAATAAGTATGATTGAATGAATGAAAGGGGGCGATCCATTCACGGTACGTATTAATAATAGCAATAATAATAATGATGGTATTCGTTAAGCGCTTACTATGTGCCAAGCACTGTTCTGAACGGCAGGGTAGACACAGAGTAACAACAACAATAATAATAATGTTGGTATTTGTTAAGCGCTTACTATGTGCAGAGCACTGTTTGAAGCGCTGGGGTAGATAGAGGGTCATCAGGTTGTCCCACGTGAGGCTCACCGTTAATCCCCATTTTACAGATGAGGTAACTGAGGCACAGAGAAGTGAAGCGACTCGCCCACAATCACACGGCTGACAAGTGGCAGAGCAGGGATAATGAGGTTGTCCCGCCAAAGGGGTAGATAATCAGGTTGTCCTACGTGGGGCTCCCGCTCTTAATCCCCATTTTGCAGATGAGGTCAGTGAGGCCCAGAGCAGTGAAGTGACTCGCCCACCCCATTTTGCAGATGAGGTCACTGAGGCACAGAGGAATGAAGTGACTTGCTCAAGATCACGCAGCAGACAAGTGGCGGAGCCGGGATGAGAAACCACATCCTCTGACTCCCAAGCCCGGGCTCTTGCCACTACGCCAAGCTGCTTGAGCGCTTACTCTGTGCCGAGCACTGTACTCAGAGCTCGGCACAGAGTAAGCGCTCATCAATAACCCTCGTTATTATAAGCGCTTGGGAGAGCACGATACGACAGAGTTGATAAATACGTTCCCGGCCCACAGCGAGCTTAGTCTCGACCGTCCCATCCTGGGTTCCGATAACTTTGTAAGAGGAAACGCCCTGTTTAGTCTAAACAAAAAGACGACAAGCAGAAAAATCGAATTTTTCAGTTCTGCTTGGCCACGGCTCTGTGGGGGACCAGGAGCAATTTTCTCTACCTTTTTGCGATGTCCTCATCTGAGTGGGGATAACCTGCAGACTGTAAGCCCTCTAATAATAATAATAATAATAATGAAAATAATAATAGTAGCATTTGTTAAGCGCTTACTAGTCATTCAATCGTATTTATTGAGTGCTTACTATGTGCCAAGCACTGTTCTAAGCACTGGGGTAGATGCAGCGTGGCTCAGTGGAAAGAGCCCGGGCTTGGGAGTCAGAGGTCGTGGGTTCGAATCCTGGCTCTGCCACCTGGCAGCTGGGTGACTGTGGGCAAGTCACTTCACTTCTCTGGGCCTCAGTTCCCTCATCTGGAAAATGGGGATGAAGACTGGGAGCCTCACGTGGGACCACCTGATGACCCTCTACCTACCCCAGCGCTTAGAACACTGCTCTGCACATAGTAAGCGCTTAACAAATACCAACATTATTATCATTATTATAAGGTAATCAGGTTGGACACAGTCCCTGTCCCGCTGGGGCTCACAGTCTTAATCCCCATTTTATAGATGAGTATCTGAGGCCCAGAGAAGTGAAGTGACTTGCTCAAGGTCACACAGCAGATAAGTGGCGGAGCCGGGATTAGAACCTACGACCTTCTGACTCCAAGGCCCCTGCTCTATCTACTACACCATCGAGGGCAGGGAATGTGTCTGTTTCCTGTTATACTGTACTCTCCCAAGCGCTTAGGAGAGTGCTCTACACACAGTAAGCACTCAATAAATACCACTAACTGACTGGATACCCCTTATCCTTCTGTAAGTTTGCTATGGATAGGGAACAGATCTGCAAATTCTGTTGTATTGTACTCTCCCAAGCACTTAATACAGTGCTCTGCATGTAAGAAGTGTAATAAATACCACTGACTGATTAGCTCAAAAGACAGGCTTTGTGAGCATTTTAAATACGAGCAGTGCTCTGAGCAAATGGGTTGATGAATTCCAGGTACCCTTAGCCTCCTTTATCACACGGGTGCAAGTCGGGAATTGCGGAGAAATCGAAAGCTTAGAGCACATGCAAAATCTGTCCAAGAATCTTGCCATGGCAAATCATTCAGTGGTATTTATTGAGCGCTTACAATGGGCAGAGAACTGTTCTAAGCACTTGGGAGAGAACGATACGACAGAATTAGCAGACATGTTCCTTTCTCATAATGAGCTTACAGTCTAGCGGGAAAGAGTTCGCGGGTTTCCGGGCGGGACCAATCCTTGGGGTTCCCTACTGAAGGCTCCCTCCTTCCCAGACTAAGCCTCCCTTTTCCTCGGCTCCCTCTCCCTGACCCGCTCCCTTTGCTCTCTAATAATGATAATAATGTGTCGGTATTTGTTAAGCGCTTACTATGTGCAGAGCACTGTTCTAAGCGCTGGGGTAGATACAGGGTGAGGCTCACAGTCAATCCCCATTTTACAGGTGAGGGAACTGAGGCTCAGAGAAGTGAAGTGACTTGCCCACAGTCACACAGCTGACAAGTGGCAGAGCCGGGATTCAAACCCATGACCTCTGGCTCCCAAGCCCGGGCTCTTTCCCCTGAGCCACGCTGCTTCTATCGCCCTCCCCGCCCCACAGCACTTGTGTATATATGTACATATCTATAATTCTATTTATTTATATCAATGCCCGTTTTACTTGTTCTGATATGTATATATATATATCTCTAATTCTATTTATTTATACTGATGGTATGGATGCCTGTTTACTCGTTTTGATGGCTGTCTTCCCCCTTCTAGACTGTGAGCCCGTTGTGGGCGGGGATCGCCTCTTTGTTGCTGAATCGTACTTCCCAAGCGCTCAGTACAGTGTTCGGCACACAGTGAGCGCTCAATAAATACGATTGAATGAATGGATGCCCAAGTTCCCAGAAAACCTTATAGGTTTTAAAGCAGGGCACGAGTTGGGTCCGTTATAACGTTGGTATCTGTTAAGCGCTTACTCTGTGCCAAGCACTGTTCTGAGCACTGGGGGAGATACAAGGTAATCAAGTTGTCCCACGGAGGGCTCACAGTCTTCATCGCCATTTTATAAACAAGGGAACTGAGGCACAGAGAAGTTAAGTGACTTGCCCAAAGTCACGCAGCTGACAAGCGGCGGAGCTGGGATTAGAACCCATGACCTCTGTTATCACCACCACCCAGCATCAATTAAAGCCTGGGCACCTACTGAGAAGAGGACACTGTACTGAGTGCCTTAAGTGTGCAGAGTACTGTAGACTGGACACCGACATTTCCTCAGAGTGCTATACTGAGCACCCAATACAGGCTTCCCTGACTAAACCCTCTTTTTCCCAGCTTCCTCTCCCTTCCGTGTCTTCACACTTGGATCTGGGATCTTTAGGCACTGGATATTCACTCCACCTTCCACCCCACGGCACTCAGTAACAGATCTGTAAATTATTTTTTTATATTAATGTCTGTCTAGACTCTAGGCTAGTTGCGGGCAGAGTCTACCAACTCCATTCATTCACTCATTCAATCATATTTATTTGAGCATTTACTGTGTGCAGAGCACTGTACTAAGCGTTTAGAAAGTTCAATTCAGTAATAAAGAGAGACGCTCCTTGCCCACACCGGGCTTACAGTTTATAGGGGGAAGACAGACATCAACATAAGTAAACAGGCATCAGCTCTGTTGTAATAATAATAATTTGGTATTGGTTAACCGCTTAGTAAGTGCCGAGCACTGTTCTAAGCGCTGGGTAGATACAAGGTCATCAGGTTGCCCCACCTGGGGCTCAGTGGAAAGAGCATGGGCTTTGGAGTCAGAAGTCATGGGTTCGAATCCCGGCTCAGCCACTTGTCAGCTGTGTGACTTTGGGCAAGTCACTTAACTTCTCGGTGCCTCAGTTCCCTCATCTGTAAAATGGGGATGAAGACTGTGAGCCCCATGTGGGACAACCTGATTCCCCTGTGTCTACCCCAGCGCTTAGAACAGTGCTCGGCACATAGTAAGCGCTTAACAAATACCAACATTTATTTATTTATTTATTTATTTAATCCCCATTTTCCAGATGAGGTAACTGAAGCACAGAGAAGTTAAGTGACTTGCCCAAGGTCCCACAGCGGATAAGTGGCTGAGCCGGAATCAGAACCCATGATCTCTGAGGTCCAAGCCCGGGCTCTTTCCACTGAGCCACGCTGCTTCTCTACTCAGTGCTTAGCACATAGTAAGCACTTAACAAATACCGTCATTATCGTTATTACTCTCCCAAGCATTTAGTACAGTGCTCTGCACCCAGTAAGTGCTCAATAAATACCACTGATGGTGAGCATTTACCTTATTCCTAGTGTGCCCTGGACATTTTTATTATTATTATTCAAGTGCCGTCGAGTCGTTATCGATTCATAGCGACCCCACGGATATACTTTTTCTTGTCTGGGAGAAATAAATTGAGCACCTTCTCTGGGTGAAGCACTGGATTAGGCCCTGGGGGTTCACAGAGAAGAACAGCGAGTCCTCAGAGAATCTAGTTCAGTAGTATTTATTGAGGGCTTACTATGCGCAGAGGACTGTACTAAGCACTTGGAATGTACAAATCGGTAACAGATACATTCCCTGCCCCTTGACGGGCTCACAGTCTAATCGGGGGAGACGGACAGACAAGAACAATGGCAATAAATAGAATCAAGGGGATGAACATCTCATTAAGACAATAGCAAATAAATAGAATCAAGTTGACCTAAACAGATAAATATCAGGGTCAGACTAGCCCAGGTTCAGTGAGGGAAGATCTCCCTCGAACCGAGGAAGTCATCATCATCCACGTCAGACTGAGTGGACCCCGAGAGCTTCCTTCATTTCTGCCATGGCGCACAAACAGAAGCATTCACTCATTCATTCATTCAATCGTATTGCGCGCTAACTGTGTGCAGAGCACTGTACTAAGCAATTCAGCGTGGCTTAGTGGAGAGAGCCTGAGTCTGGGAGTCAGAAGGAGCTGGGTTCTAATCTCAGCTCTGCCACTTATCTGCTGTGACCCTGGGCAAGTCACTTCACTTCCCTAGCTTTGATTCCTTCATCTGGAAAATGGGGGTGAAGACTGCCAGCCCCAAGTGGGACATGGACTGTGCCTAACCTAACTAGCTTTTCTCTACCCCAGCGCTTAGTACAGTGCCCGGCAGGCAGTCAGCGCTTAACAAATACCAACCACCGCCCCCTCAACCAAAAAACTCCAAACATGGTGTCAGCCAAGAACCAGTACAAGTCAAGGAAATTCTGATCCTCACAACCGTCGTCATTCTTTTAATCTGTGGCCAGGACTGCCAACCTCAGTCTCATGGGCCTTTCCAAACCATCTGGATTTGGTTAATATATTGGGCAGGGATTGTCTCTATCTGTTGTCGAATTGTACATTCCAAGCGCTTAATACAGTGCTCTGCACATAGTAAGCGCTAGATAAATACTAATGAATGAATGAATGAATGAATGACCAACTACTAGGGCTTTGTGTCCGGGAAGGTATCACAAGCACCTAACATTGCTCGCCGTTCCAGTCTATTCTTCACTCCGCTGCCCGGCTCATCTTCCTGCAGAAATGCTCTGGGCCTGTCACTCCCCTTCTTAAAAACCTCCAGTGGTCGCCTATCGACCTCCGCATGAAACAAAAACTCCTCCCTCTAGGCTTCGAGGCTGTCCGTCCCCTCGCCCCCTCCTACCTCTCCTCCCCTCTCTCTTTCCACCACCCACCCCGCACGCTCCGCTCCTCCGCCGCCCGCCTCCTCGCCGTCCCCTGTTCTCGCTTATCCCACCGACGACTCCCGGGCCACGTCCTCCAGTGGTCCCGGAACGCCTTCCCTACTCACCTCCGCCAAACTAATTCTCTTCCCCTCTTCAAAACCCTACTTAGAGCTCACCTCCTCCAAGAGGCCTTCCCAGACTGAGCTCCCCTTTTCCCTCTGCTCCCTCTACGCCCCCCTTCACCTCTCCGCAGCTAAACCCTCTTCTCCCCCATTTCCCTCTGCTCCTCCCCCTCTCCCTTCCCCTCCCCTCAGCACCGTGCTCGTCCGCTCGACTGTATATATTTCATCACCCTATTTATTTTGTTAATGAGATGTACATCACCTCGATTCTATTTATCTGCTATTGTTTTAATGAGATGTTCATCCCCTCGATTCTATTTATTGCTTTTGTTTTTGGCTGTCCGTCTCCCCCGATTAGACCGTAAGTCTGTCAAAGGGCAGGGACTGTCTCTGTTACCGATTTGTACATTCCAAGCGCTTAGTACAGTGCTCTGCACACAGTAAGCGCTCAATAAATACTACTGAATGAATGAAAGCTCGCATTTCAAGTTCCGAGCCAGGAAGTGGACAGGCTCTAGTGTATTCTCCCCAGTGCTCTGTGCAGTGCTCCCGATGGGAGAGCCGGAAATACTCACGCACCAGGACCCCCAGGGGAAAGACTGAGCCAGTCAGAGATGTGGACTGAGCCCCCAAATCTCCGGAACAATCGCCCCAATTAGCAACATGGCAGGTCCATCCCTGGTAGGGGCCTGATGTGTTTTTTCACATGCATGCCAGATGCCAAGCTGACCGTGGTCAGAAGGGAAGGACTGTGCCCTAATGGGCAGACCACGGGCCTGGGAGTCAAGGGACCTGGGTTCTAATCCCAGCTCTGCCACCTGTCCGCTGCGTGACCTTGGACAAGTCACTTCACTGGGCCTCGTTTACCTCATCTGGAAAATGGGGATTAAGACTGTGAGCCCCATACCGGTGTCCAACTTGATTAACTTGTATCTAACCCAACGCTTAGTACAGTGCCCGCAACACACTAAGCCCTTAACAAATATCATAAAAAAGAGGAGGAGAAAAATGAAAAGGGAGAGAAAAGATGGGCTCCATGCAGCCTTCCACACAGCATTGAACTGTAAGTTCCCTCCGAGCTGTCAGCTCGTGTGGGCAGGGAACGCCCAACTCTGTTATATTAAGCTCTCTTCCAAGCGGTTAGTACAGCGCTCCATACACAGTAAGCGCTCAAAACATACAAACGATTGATAAAATGCGATTGCCCAAAGCACCAGACAGAGGAGTCTGCCGAATTGCCTTGGCGTCTCTCCTCGACCACACGGAATCCACCTCGGACAAACTCTGCCCCAGCTCGGAGGGGAAGGATGAGGGCAGCGGACGGCTGAAGGAAGGGAGACTCAGGGTGGAGGAAACATAGATGGAGACCACCAGCCTAGCCAGGGAAGCAGCGTGACGTAGTGGAAAGAGCCGGGCTTGGGAGTCCGAGGACGTGGGTTCTAATCCCAGCTCTGCCGCTTGTCTGCTCTGTGACCTTGGGCAAGTCCCTTCACTTCTCTGCCGCATTACCTAATCTGTAAAATGGGGATTAAAACCGTGAGCCCAAAGTGGGACAACCTGATGACCGTCTATCTACCCCCAGAGAACAGTGCTTGGCACAAAGTAAGCACTTAAACACCATAATTATTATTAATTATTATAGCCCCGCTCCTCTCTCCCTAGCTGACTCCAGCAGCCCCCATCCTCTGCGCCCTAAGGGGCCAGTTGGAGATTGTGTCTGATTTCAGGCCCCCTCAGACACAGGGTAAAGTAAGAGCCCGCTATCCCCCAGCTGGGTTCAATCATCAGCAAGCAGGCAAAAGGCTAAGACCGCTGACTTGAATCTGGACGACGCTTTTACTTTCCCCAAAGCACTTGCACATCATTCTTTCATTTGATCAGCTTTATCGAGCGCTTCCTCTCTGCAGAACACTACTAAATGCCGGGGTGGTTACAAACAAATCAGGTTGAACACAGTCCCCGTCCCATGAGGGGCTCACAGTCTCAAACCCCGTTTTACAGATGAGGTAACTGAGACCCGGAGAAGTGAAGTGACTTGTCCAAGGTTACACAGCAGACAAGGGGTGGAGAGGGATTAGAATCCATGACCTTCTGACTCCCAGGCCCGTACTCTATCCACTATACCACGCTGCTTCTCACCTGCTCCTTAGGCTGCTTTGGTGGTTACTATTGCTTTGCACTTCTCCTCCAGCTCCAAAATAAAAATGATCACTAAAATCAAAGAGGAATTAGATGACCAGCTGTGACTGCTGAAATGTTTTCCTTCTCTACCCGCTGCAGGTCTCTAGGGCCCCGGGGTATGACGAAAGGGATGGGTGGGCCACTTAAGGGCTCAGTCAGTCAATAATATTTACTGAGCGTCGCTTAGTGGAAAGAGCGTGTGCTTGGGAGTCAGAGGTCGTGGGTTCTAATCCCAGCTTTGCCGCTTGTCAGCTGTGTGACCTCACTTCTCTGTGCCTCAGTTATCGCACCTGTAAAATGGCGATTAAGACAGTGAGCCCCATCTGGGACAACCTGATATTCTTGTATTTCCCCCAGTGCTTAGAGCAGTGTTTGGCACAGAGTAAGCACTTAACAAATACCGTCATTATAACAATATAAAAGACCCATTCCCTGCCCACAACAAGCTTATAGTCTAGAGGACGAGCTCACGGTCTAGAGGAGGCCATGGAGTGAGATCGTGAAGTTGCTCTGGAGTAAAGGAAAATCACCAAGCATATATTCTACATGTAGAATGCAAGTGGGAGAGAGAGAGGGGAGAGGGAAGGCAACTGAGAAAGAGGGGCAGCAGGAACGGGGGGAAAAGAGAAAGAGGAATCCATATTAATCAATCGCATTTATTCAGCTTACTGCAAAGCACGGTGCTCGAGTTGGTAGATGTGATTCCTGAACGTGAACTTACATCATGAACGGGTGAGAGACATTAATATAAAGAATTCACCACACATGATTTATAGATACATCCGTAAGTGTTACGAGGATGAGGGCTGGATGAATACCAGGTGCCCAAAGGTCACAGATCCAAGTGCATAGATGGGGAAAAGGGGAAAAGGGGATCGGGGAAGCCCTCTTGGAGGAGATGTGATCCTAATAAGGCTTGGAAGCTGGAGGAGAACGGTGGTCTGGCGTATATGGAGGGGGGAGGAAGTCCCAGAACAGAAAGGGGACATGGGAAAGGGGGCAGCGGTGAGATAGACGAGATCCGGGCACAGCGAGCAAGCCGGCGATAGAAGAACCGAAGGCGAGTGGGCTGGGCTGCAGTAAGAGAGCAGTGAGGTCTCCTAGAGCACTGCCGCAGCTTTGGGGATGTGGCTCAAAACAAATTTTTTTTATACGGGGCGTCAACGGATCCGCCGGTAGAGCTCAACCAGATTGTTAACGTGACCTAGCAGCCTCTGTCCTAAATGTTTATCTGAAAGTCATGTTTTGGGGGAACAGCCTGATCGAAGGGACCGTTACATCAGCAAAGGTCAGGACTTCATTCCCCAAATGGACGTGGAGGAGAGTCAGAGCGCCAAACAGGGTCCTTGGCACTAGCAGCTGCCATTTGGCAAGCCAGACTGCACGCCGAGAGCGAATCAGCACGTCCTGCCCCGGCTCACATGCTTCTGCAACCTCCCGAGAGGGCAGAGGGGCCAAGATGTCCACCCGCCGGGCCTCTGACACGCCGGACGATGGCCGGCTGACCCTCCACCCGCTCACGTGTTGAGTACGACCCACACTTCAACAGGCCACCGCAAATTCAGAAAAGAGAGCCCTCACCCGGGAAGACACTGTGGCTGAAAAATCTCTCACTTTGCTACCTCCAGAGACCCTCCCGCAGGATTCGCCAATGGACGGTGAGGGAAAGACCTGTCCAGAGGAGAGAGACCCGACGATCCAAATAATAATAGGGCAGGGGCCTGGGAGTCAGAAGGACGTAGGTTCCGATCCCGACTCCGCCACATGTCTGCCGGGTGATCTTGGGGAAGTCACTTAACTTCTCCGTGCCTCTTACCTCATCTGTAAAACGGGGATTAAGGCGGAGATTAAGGCTTGTGAGATTGGGTGGTGCTGTCTACAGTGATGGGAAAGATGGGGAGGACAGGGATTAGCTTGGAGGGCAAAGAGTTCTGTTTGGGACATGTCAAATTTGAAGTGTCAGTTAGTAAGCGCTCAATAAATACTATTGAATGAACATCCAAGAACAGATGTTTGAAAGCAGGAGGAAATACGAGATTGCTGAGAAGAAGAGAAAACACTGACTGCCCAAGAGGGTTGCCTGAGGAACCTAAGGCTGTTTGAATGCGGAGAAGTAACATGGCCTAGTAATAATAATACTAATTATTATTAAGGAATTTGTTATTCAATAGTATTTATTGAGCACTTACTATGTGCAGAGCACTGTACTGAAGGGTTGGAATGTACAAATCGGCAACAGATACAGTCCCTGCCCATTGACGGGCTCACAGTCTAATCGAGAATAATCTCCAATGAACGTGCCCTAACCCCATACGGACAACTTTTACCGCCTACATGCGATTGAAGTTTCTAAAGCTTGAGCAGAATAATAATAATAATGATAATGTTGGTATTTGTTAAGCGCTTACTATGTGCAGAGCACTGTTCCAAGCGCTGGGGTAGATACAGGGTCATCAGGTTGTTCCACGTGAGGCTACTTCATCCCCATTTTCCAGATGAGGTCACTGAGGCCCAGAAAAGTGAAGTGACCTGCCCACAGCCACACAGTTGCCAAGGGGCAGAGGTGGGATTCGAACCGATGACCTCGGACTCCCAAGCCCAGGCTCCTTCCACTGAGCCCCGCTGCTTCTCGAAACTCCTCACCTTGGGAAGCAGTGTGGCCTAATGGACAGAGCCCGGGCCTGGGAGTCGGAAGGACCCGGGTTCTAATCCCGCCTCTTCCACCCGTCGGCTGCGTGACCACGGACAGGCCACTTCCCTTCTCCATGCTTCCGCCGCCTCATCCGTAAAATGGGGATGGAGACGGGGAGCCCCGTGTGGGACGTGGACTGGGTCCAACCCGATGACCCTGTATCTCCCCCAGGGCCTAGAACAGTGCCCGGCACATAGTAAGCGCTTAACAAATGTTATAAAAAAAACAAAAAACCATCATCACGGTGAACGGCTACTCTTCTCACCTACCCCATGGATGCTGTCATCTCAACGGTTCTGACCTCTGTAGCACCAGGTTAAGTAAATTTGGGGGAAATAATAAGCCCAGGCGTTCTTGGGAATATATAATTGCTTTTTGGGGGCCTCCTCTACGGAACGACAACTTTCAATTTGCTCCCAAAAGGCGGGAGTTCGCTCTTTGCCCCAACCCAAGTTCTCCGCCACCCAAGGAAAGCGCAGTATACGTCACGGCTCCCTCTCTACCCAACCCTGTCGTCGACTACCATCGACCGGGAAAATCAGTTTCCTCTAATCGGGGCTTTAGTCTGAAAGGAGGGTTTTGAAATTATTCCGTTGGAAAAGCATTAATAAATTATCGTTTATTGCAGTCCGTGTTGGGAGGCCTTTTCGGTTTGGATCATGACCCCCGGGGCCATTTCCAATTTCAACTTTCAGCGCGGAGGTTTGAGGCGAAACTGGCGGGTCACCCACTCCCAACGGGTGAGGTTCATTCGCGATCACGGAGAGGAGACGCGACAACAGACGCCGTCCTTCACTGAGAGGAGACTTCTCTAAGACCGTCTCCCATTCCCCAGCGGCGTTCATTGTTATACTGCGTTAAGAATTATAAATGCACCCGCGGCGCCAAATCGACCGATAGTGTGAACGCGGAGAGAGCCTTATAAATACATCGGTTCTCTACGCGATACCACGGAATCACGTCCGATAGTGTTTAGAGAAAACACCCTTCCCTTCCACTATTCCGGAAATGCGTATAAATAAAAGAACGCAAAAGCCTTATTCAGCCACCAAGGATGAAGAAAGCTACCCATTTTTTTTTCGATCGAAAATTCAGCCGAAGAGACCTCGGTTCGAGGACGAGAAGACATTGAATATTCATTCATTCATTCATTCATTCATTCATTCAATAGTATTTATTGAGCACTTACTATGTGCAGAGCACTGTACTAAGCGCTTGGGATGAACAAGTCGGCAACAGATAGAGACAGTCCCTGCCGTTTGACGGGCTTACGGTCTAATCGGGGGAGACGGACAGATGAGAACGATGGCGATAAACAGAGTCGAGGGGAAGAACATCTCGTAAAAACCGATGGCGACTAAATAGAATCGAGGCGATGTACAATTCATTAACAAAATAAATAGGGTAACGAAAATATATACGGTCGAGCGGACGAGTACGGTGCTGCGGGGATGGGAAGGGAGAGGTGGAGGAGCAGAGGGAAAAGGGGAAAATGAGGCTTTAGCTGCGGAGAGGTAAAGGGGGGATGGCAGAGGGAGTAGAGGGGGAAGAGGAGCTCAGTCTGGGAAGGCCTCTTGGAGGAGGTGATTTTTAAGTAGGGTTTTGAAGAGGGAAAGAGAATCGGTTTGGCGGAGGTGAGGAGGGAGGGCGTTCCGGGACCGCGGGAGGACGCGACCCGGGGGTCGACGGCGGGACGGGAGAGACCGGGGGACGGCGAGGAGGTGGGCGGCGGAGGAGCGGAGCGTGCGGGGTGGGCGGTGGAAAGAGAGAAGGGAGGAGAGGTAGGAAGGGGCAAGGTGATGGAGAGCCTTGAAGCCTAGAGTGAGGAATATACTATGGTGGCCGTAGGAAGGCAAAGTGGGCCGTAGGAAGGCAAAGTGTTTTCCGGTTTCCAAAAGTGTTTCTGTTCAATCGCATAAAGGGGTTGGCCAGCTCACGTGCGCGTCGGAGACGCGGGTCTATATGGCGGGGATCTGCGGCAAACCGAACTCATCGACCAGGACGCCATCCTTGTTTTTCGTATCGGTAGGCGCTCCTTCTGGAATGGCCGGGGCGGACGCTGCTTCACGCTTACTATGTACCAGGCATCGTTCTAAGCACTGGGGTAGATACAAGGTAATCAGGTTGGACACTGTCCCACATGGGGTTCACAGTCGTAATCCATTTTCCAGCTGAGGTAAATGAGGCTCAGAGAAGTGAAGTGACTTGCCCAAGGTGATAGAGCAGACAACTGGCAGAGCTGAGACTAGAACCCAGGTCCTTCCGACTCCCAGGACCATTCTCTGTCCACTAGACCATGCTGGTTTTTTTTTTAATGGTATTTGTTAAGCCCTTTCCATGTGCCAGGTACTGTTTTAATCACTGGGGGTAGATACGACCTTGATACCAACTTGGCAGATACAAGATTGGACGCAGTCCACATCCCACATGGGACTCAAAGTCTTTACAAATGAGGTAACCGAGGCCCAGAGAAGTGAAATGACATGCCCAAGGTCACACAGCGGACAAAAGGCTGAGCTGGGATTAGAACCTTCTGACTCCCAGGCCAAACTCGATGTACTAGGTGATCTCTGAACCTCTCATCTCTGCAGAGAGCTAGAGATATTGCCATTGTTCTTGTCCGTCCGTCTCCCCCGATTAGACCGTAAGCCCGTCAAAGGGCAGGGACTGTCTCTATCTGTTGCCGACTTGTACATTTCAAGCGCTTAGTACAGTGCTCTGCACAGAGTAAGCGCTCAATAAATACTATTGAATGAATGGAGATTCCTCTCCTTCTGTCAGCCCAGAGAGATGTTCCCTGCTGTCTCAACTGTGGGGGGCTTGTGGGCACGTTGGGAGCAGGGAACATGTCTACCAACTCCATTATATTGTGCTCTCCCAAGTGCTTAGAACAACCTCTAGACTGTAAGCTCACTGTGGGCAGGGAATGTGTCTGTTATATTGTTATACTAAACTGTCCAAGCACTTAGCACAGTACTCTGAACACAGCGCTCAATAAATACCACTGACAGACTACAGTGCTCTGCACACAGTAAGTGCTCAATAAATACCACTGACTGAGAAAACACTCCTTCAGGATGTGCTCCTCTTCTCTCCTGTTCAGGGGAAGGGTGGAATCTTTTAATACGATAACAGCAATCTGCTGCATTTATCACATTAATCAATCGATCATATTTACTGAGTACTCCGTGCAGAGCATTGTACTAAGTGCTTGGGAAAGTACAATATAACAGAGTCGGTAAACACCTTCCCTGCCCACAACAAGCTTACAGACTAGGGGGTGGAGACAGATATTAATAGAAATAAATTACAGATATGCACCTAAGTATTGCGGGACTGAGGGTGAGGTGAAGAAGGGGTGCAAACCCAAGCGGAAGGGTGATGCAGCAGGGAGTGGGAGAAGAGGATAAGAGGGTTTAATTGGGGAAGGCCTCTCGGAGGAAATTAGTTTTTAATAAGGCTCTGAAGGTGGGGAGAGTGACCGTCTGCCAGATATGAAGCGGGAGGGAGTTCCAGGCTAGAGGAAGGACGTGGGTGAGGGGTTATCGGGGAGATAGACGTGATCAAAGTACAGTGAGGAAGCTGGTGATAGCGGAGTGAAGTGTGTGGTGAAAGCACGTCGGTTATGTGCTTCCACAGTGTGAAGCACTGTGCAGAGCATCGGGGAAAGGTACTGAGAAGCAGAGTGGCCTGGTGGATACACCCAGGCCTGGGAATCAGAGGGGCTTGGGTTCTAGTCCCGGCTCCGCCACTTGTCAGCTGGGTGACCTTGAGCAAGTCGTTTCACTTCTCTGGGCCTCGGTTCCCTCATCTGTAAAATGGGGATTGGGACTGGGAGCCCTATATGGGACAGGGACTTATCTACCCCAGCATTTAGTACAGTGCCTGCCATATAATAAGTGCTTACCAAATACCACAAATTATTATTATCATGGGGATACTGAATCAGACTGAGTCTCTGACCCTCAGGGGACTCCCAATCCCCAGGAGAGGGATGGAGAAGCAGCGTGGCTCAGTGGAAAGAGCCCGGGCTTGGGAGTCAGAGGTAATGGATTCTAATCCCAGCTCCGCCACTTGTCAGCTGGGTGACTTTGGGCAAGTCACTTATTCATTCAATAGTATTTATTGAGCGCTTACTATGTGCAGAGCACTGTACTAAGCGCTTGGAATGAACAAGTCGGCAACAGATAGAGACAGTCCCTGCCCTTTGACGGGCTCACGGTCTAATCGGGGGAGACGGGCAGACGAGAACAATGGCGATAAATAGAGTCGAGGGGAAGAACATCTCGTAAAAACAATGGCAACTAAATAGAATCAAGGCGATGTATATTTCATTAACAAAATTAATAGGGCACTTAACTTCACTGTGCCCCAGTCACTTCATCTGGAAAATGGGGATTAAGATTGTGATCCCCTCTTGGGACAACATGATCACTTCGTATCTACCCCAGTGCTTAGAACAGTGCTTTGCACATAGTAAGTGCTTCACAAATGCCATCATCATTATTATTATGGAGAAAGGACACAAACAACAAGGCAGATGAGTTTGTGAGTTTCTCTAGGACAAGAGGCAACGACCTTCCTGGCAAAAAAACCCAAAGCACACTTCCAGTAAAATGGAAAAACGTGACAATGTGCCCGACTTTGACTCCCCAAAATATCTACAGGCAGCAAGCGAATATGAAGCGACTGCAGTTCATTCATTCAATTGTATTTATTCATTCAATTATATTTATTGAGAGCTTACTGGGTGCAGAGCGTTTGGGACAATATAACAATAAACAGACACATTCCCTGCCCACAACACACTTACAGCTGGAGGGGGGGGGGGGGGTGGGGGGGGGGGGTGTTAATAATGGTAGTTAAGGGCTTACTCTGTGCCAAGCACTGTTCTAAACACTGCGGTAGATCCACATTAATGAGGTTGGACAGCCCCTGCCTCACATAGGGCTCACGCTCTTAATCCCCAGTTTACAGATGAGGTGACTGAAGTCCAGAGAAGTGAAGCAACTTGCCCAAGGACACACAGCAGACAGGTGGTGAGCCGGGATTAGAACCCAGGTCCTTCTGACTCCCAAGCCCGCGCTCTATCCACTAAGCCACGCTGCTCCTCTAGGGACAGATGACCTCACATTCCGATGTCCGTCCCTATGCTTTAGGCATTCATTCACTAAGTCGTATTTATTGAGCGCTTACTGTGTGCAGAGCATGTACTACGCGCTTGGGAAAGTACAATACAACAATAAACAGACACACTCCCTGTCCATAAGCTGCATAATAATAAGAATAATTATTAATTATGACACGGTTCCTCCCAGCTTCCCGATACCGTTGTTGAGAACAAGCTCGTGGGCTGGATGGACTGAGGGTCTGGCCTTGATGGTGGTTTTACGCCAGCGAGAAGGTCGCATGAAAACGAAATAAAAATCTGTAACCGGATGCTGCCACATTAATAATAACGATGGCACTAGTCAAGCGCTTACTATATGCCAGGCACTGTACTAAGCGATGGAGCGGCTACAAGCAAATGGGGCTGGACGCAGTCCCTGAACGATGTGGGGTTCACAGTCTCGATCTCCATTTTACAGATGAGGTGACCGAGGCACAGAGACGCAGAGGCGGATGGGCAACCACCGAAGTTTCTTGAGGTGGGGGGTGACATGCCCTGAACGCTTTTGTAGAAAAAATGATCCGGGCAGCAGCATGAAGGGTCGACTGTAGTGGGGAGAGACAAGAGGTTGGGAGGTCAGCAAGGAGGCTGATGCAGCAATTTAGGTGGGTTAGGACGAGTGCTTGCATTAGAGCACGAGACTGGCAGTCCGAAGATCATGGGTTCTAATCTCAGCTCTGCCACTGGTCTGCTGCGTGTCCCTGGGCAAGTCACTTCACTTCTGAGTGCTTCAGTTACCTCACCTGTAAAATGGGGATTAAGTGTGTGAGCCCCATGAGGGGCAGGGACTGTGTCCAACCGGATTTCCTTGTATCCACCCCAGTGCTTAAAGCAGCGCTTGGCACATAGTAAGCGCTTAACAAATACCATGATAATAATAATTAAAAATAATTAAAAATTGCATTTGGATCCTCATTTATATATTAAAAAAAATGCATTTGTAGTTTCAGAAAAGACTGTGGTGGTCCTGAAAAGCAGTCCTTTGATTCTTCATTTGGAAAGAGACAAAGTATTTCTCAGGGGCAGGACTTGGGAAGAGTCATTTTTTTTAAATAATAATAATAATATTGGTAATTGTTAAGCGCTTCCTATGTGCCAAGCACTGTTCTAAGCGCTGGGTAGATACAAGGTCATCAGGTTGTCCCATGTGGGGCTGCCAGTCTTCATCCCCATTTTCCAGATGAGGGAACTGAGGCCCAGAGAAGTGAAGTGACTTGCCCAAAGTCACCCAGCTGACAAGTAGCGGAGCCGGGATGAGAATCCACGACCTCTGACTCCCAAGCCCGGGCTCCTTCCACTGAGCCACGCTGCTTCTCTTTTTAGCCAGGCGCTCAGGCTTGTATAAGAGTACACTGGGGTGGGATGGGGGGCTGGACAACTGTTGCCCCTCCATTCCTCCTATATATGCACACACACACGTACAAACCTCCCCCACCCCAGCTCCCAGAGTACACACAGACATCCATGAAGGTGCTCTCCCTCTACAAGGGGGAGTGGTTTAGATCCACAGACTCTTCAAAATGTCCTATCCCCAGAAAGAAATGTAATAATAATGATAATAATAATAATGGTTAAGTGCTTACTATATGCCAGGAACTGCACTAAGTGCTCTAACATCCTGGGTGATGCAATAATAATGATAATGATGGCATTTAAGGACTTATTATAGTACCAAGCACTGTTCTATGCATTGGGTAGATACAGGGTAATCAGGTTGCCCCACGTGGGGCTCACACTTTTAACCCCCGTTTTACAGACGAGGGGACTGAGGTGCACAGAGAAGTGAAGTGACTTGCCCAAGGTCACACAGCAGAGAAGTGGGGGAGCCGGTATTAGAATCTATGTCCTTTGACTTCCAAGTCCGTGCTCTTTCCACTCAGCCACGCTGCTTCTCTAAGTGCTTAATACAGTGTTCTGCACACAGTAAATGCCCAAGAAATACAATTGAATGAATGAAGGAATAATGAATTTTTTGTTAAAATAAGGATAAAACTTCCCTTTCCCTTTCTCTCCCATTGCCTTTCTCCCCCTCTAGTACATAAAACATGACTGTCAGGGGAGAGTCACAGGGGCTACGACAAATTAGGAGGAAGTTAGTAGTCCAAAAATACATTCTTCTTCTCCTCTCTCGAGTTGTTGATAGTTTGATTTTCAGGTACGATACTCTTAATAATACAAACAGAAAGGAAGCATTTCTGGATTTTAAGGTGGGGTAAGCACATAAGCACCAGCCTGGGAGTCAGACGGACCTGGGTTCTAATGTCGGCTCTGCTACTTATCTGCTTTGTGGCCTTGGACAAGTCACTTTGCTTCTCTCTGCCTCAGTTCCCTTATCTGTAAAATTCATTCAATAGTATTTATTGAGCGCTTACTATGTGAAGAGCACTGTACTGAGCGCTTGGAATGTACAAATGGGCAACAGATAGAGACGGTCCCTGCCCATCGACGGGCTTACAGTCTAATCGGGAGAGACGGACAGACAAAAAAGACTAAGACTGTGAGCCCCATATGGGATAGGGGCTGTGTCCAATCAGATTTGCTTGTATCCACCCAGTGCTTAGTACAGTGCCTGGCACACAGTAAGTGCTTAATGAATACCACATCTTTTTTAAAATAAGATAATCAGGTTGGACACAGTCCCTGTCCCAACCACGGCTCATCGTCTTAATCCTCGTGTTGCAGATAAGGGAACTGAGGCACAGAGATGTTAAGTGACTTGTTCCAGGTCACACAGCAGACAAGTAGAGGAACTGAGTTTAGAACCCAGGCCCTCTGACTCCCAAGCTCTTGCTCTTTCCACTAGGCCACGCTGCTTTAAGCTTTACAAAAAAAAAAACAGCTGCAAGGGTGATTTGACAGTGACAGGGGCTTTACTCCTTGAAAAGGGAACCCCTGCAAGATACGAAAAATGAGTCTTCTCTTCGCTTGAGGACCACACCAAATTATGTCAAGTGAACCAGCTACATCAACCAATCGATGGTTTTATTGAGCACTCGTGCAGAGCACTGTACTAAGCGCTTGGGGGAGTACAATACAACAGAATTAGCGGACAAGTTCCCTGCCCATAACGAGCTTACAGTCCAGAAGTCCACACTGAGAAGACCATAACAGACCTGGAGAAGGGAAAAGCCCATTGTTAGGAGGGACTGTCTCTATCTGTTGCCGAACTGCACATTCCAAGCGCTTAGTACAGTACTCTGCACATAGTAAGCGCTCAATAAATACGATTGAATGAAAGAGCAAGACAACGGAGATAAGCAGGGGGTTGGAGAAGCTTGAGGAGACTGGGAAGGCTGGTAATCTTCAGTCTGAAAAGAAACAGCCTTGGGGGTTGAGGTTGGTGAAATCATGAAGAGCGCAGTTAGGGAACACTCAGAATTGTCATTCATTAGACCACACATTACCGATACAAAGAAGCACTCACTGATGCTTGGAGGTGGAGGATTCATTCATTTAACCGTATTTATTGCGGGTCAACTGTGTGCAGAGCACTGTACTAAGCACTTGGGAAAGTACACTAGATACCGAGACAGAGACATCCAGAGGGAGAGGATAATAATAATAATAATGATGTTGGTATTTGTTAAGCGCTTACTATGTGCAGAGCACTGTTCTAAGCGCTGGGGGAGATACAGGGTCATCAGGGTGTCCCACGTGAGGCTCACAGTTAATCCCCATTTTACAGATGAGGCAACTGAGGCACAGAGAAGTTAAGTGACTTGCCCACAGTCACCCAGCTGACAAGTGGCAGAGCCGGGCGTCGAACCCATGACCTCTGACTCCGAAGCCCAGGCTCTTTCCATTGAGCCACGCTGCTTCCCCTCAGAAGGTTAAAGTTCTTTGCTAGGTGGATGGGATTCAGAAGGTCACGGGTTCTAATCCTGGCTCTCTCACTTGCCTGCTGCTTGACCCTGGGCAAGTGACTTCACTTCTCTGGGCCTCAGTTTCCTCATCTGGAAAATGGGGATTGAGACTGTGAGCCCCAAATGGGACGGGGACTGTGTCCAATTTGATTTGCTTGTATCCACCCCCGTGCTTAGTATAGTGCCTGGCAAAGAGTAAGCGTTTAACAAATATCATCATTGTCATTATTATTATAAGAAGTTCGGCAGCTGAGAAGACCGGTAGGTTCAAGTGGGATTTGGGTAATAATAATAGTAATTGTGGCATTTATTAAGCACTATCTACCAGGCAACATACTAAGCGTGGGGGTGGATACAAGAAAATCGGGTTGGACACAGTCCCTGTCCCGCACAGGACTCACAGTCTCAAACCCCGTTTAACAGATGGGTAGATTCCAGCTCACTGTGGGCAGGGAATGTGTCTTTTTATGATTATATTGTACTCTCCCCATCACTTAGTACGGTGCTGTACACACAGTAAGCACTCAATAATTACGACTGAATGAATGAAAAATTGTGCTACTAGAATGCCGGTTAGGAATGCAGAGGGGAAAAGTTAGGGATGTTAGATGGACCGTCCGGAACCAGGACACGATTTCCATCGGGGACCACCCCGGCTCCGCCACTTGCCCACTGTGTGACTTCGGGCAAGTCCCTTCACTTCTCTGGGCCTCAGTCACCTCATCTCTAAAACCTGATTATCTTGTATCTACCTCAGTGGTTAGAAGAGTGCCTGTCACATACTGAGCGCTTAGCAAACACCTCATCAACGTTATAATTATTATTATTGTTATTATTATCAGAGACAGAATTCCAGGCTGTCTGGTCCAATGGATTGGATGGGGCCTTACAGCCATACCCAAACCCCAGTTGGACAAAAGGAAAAAAGGGCGAGCCTCCAGGAAGGGCAGAGTGCCAAATTAAAAATCATAATCCTTCCCCTGCCCTCTTCTACTGAAGTATGACGATACTGCAGGATAATATTTCCTGGAGCTGTGTTTTAATCCATCACCCAGCATCAGACATATCATCTAGGAGACAAATATAACTGGATAGGTTACAGTACAGACTCTCGTTTCTGTTTCAAAATCATTCCGTCTCCCCGCCGAGCAGATAGTCATCTCCGCACAAGTTGCTCACATCAATGCCAATGTTAAAGGCAATCGTACTGACTTGCCTGATGCTTAGTATGGTTATCTAAATGGGGTGGCCCTCCACGAGGTCGGAGAAGCCACGAGCCCGGAAGAACATCCCGGATGAACAAACACCGGCCCGGTCACGTTGCGAGTCCCACGTCACGCGTCTCTGGCCCGGGTCCGCTGCTTCGGGGTTCGAGACTCAGACCAAGCCCTATTGTCGACTCGAGTCTCGATCTTGGCTTTCGGCCGGGGTAGTCCAATCCCCTCTTCTTTCACGGTATCTGTTAAGCGCTTACTGTGCTCCAGGCCCTCTACTAAGCGCTGGGGTAGATTGGACCCAATCCAGCTCCCACACGGGGCTCACAGTCTTAATCCCCATTTTACAGATGAGGGTACTGAGGCCTGGAGAAGCGAAGGGACTTGCCCAAGGTCGCATAGCAGATAAGTGGCAGAGCCGGGATTAGCATCCATGACCTTCTGACTCCCTGGGCCGTGCTCTATCCACTAGGCCATGCCGCTTCGCTGAAGGAGGTGACATCTCCCCCGTCACTTCCCCGGCCCCAGGGACACTGCTGGGAAGTGGCGGTGGGGGGTGGGGGCGTCTCCTTATCCCCAGAAAGAGGGGCTCAACTACCATCGCCACCTCTTTTGTGGGGCGACCCCTCCTCTATGGAGGCTTAAAACACCAAGCCACACAGCTTGCCTGAACAGTGCCTGGCACAAGCACTTAACAAATGCCGTTATTATTATTATTACTGGATACTGAATTAACTTATTTATATTAATGTCTTCCTCTCCCTTCAGACTGTAAACTCAGGTGGGCACGGACTGTAGATGTTAAATTGTTATACTGTACTCTGCCAAGCGCCAGTACGGTGCTCAGCACACAGTAAGTGCTCAATAAATACAACTGACACAAACCTCCCCCCGGATGTCAACCCCGGAACATTTCCCTTTGTGTGCCGGGAGCAAGCTTCCCACTCGGGATCAAGGAATCCCACCTCGGGCCTGCAACGGCAAATGCTTTCCCTTTATCTGCCACATGAGAGTTACCGCTTCCGTAATAATAATAACTGTGGTATTTGTTAAGCACTTACTGTGTGCCAGGCACTGTATTGGGGTAGATACCAGCAAATCGAGTTGGGCGCAGTCCCTGACCCACGTGGGGCTCACAGCCTGAATCTCCGTTTTATAAATGAGGTAAACTGAGACACAGAGGCCACACAGCAGACAAGCCGCAGGGCCAGGGTTAGAACCCACGACCTTCTGTCCTTCCGTCCTTCTGCCACCCCGCTTCTCATCATCAGGGGAGGCCACGGCCGAGGCATTTCAGAAGCGAGACCGTTTACTGCCCGCTAGGCCTCTTCCAAATGACTCATCGGCCCGAGCCCCCACATTCGGGTGGAGAGGTGCCCCGCAAACTCATCCTGAAACCGGGCCGCCGTTTACTCTCGAAAATAAAATTCTTCAGGGAAGTGACGCCTGTCGGCCGAGAGCCGCTCAGGACCCGAACTACTACCGAAGGAAACTGCAACTCCCACGGAAACTGCAGTTGAAACAAAGGCAGAAAGTAGGAGGGGTAAATCCGTCTCTTTGCTTTCACTCTGCTCCCTAGGGTGTACTGGCCCTTGAGACCATATTTCATCACTACCATCATCACCCCCAGGGGTTTCTGATTGCCCACTGTTTTTTTCATGGTATTTGTTAAGCGCTTACTCTGTGTCAAACGCTGTTCTAAGCCCTGGGGTAGGTACAAGTTAATTAGGTCGGACACAGTCCCTGTCCTGCATGAGGCTCACAGTAATAATAATAATAATTATGGTATTTGTTAAGTGCTTACTATGTGGCAAGCACTGCTCTAAGCGCTGGGGTAGATACAGGGTAAACAGGTTGTCCCATGTGGGGCTCAGAGTCTTAATCCCCATTTAACAGATGAGGTAACTGAGGGCCAGAATGGTGAAGTGACTTGCCCAAGGTCACATAGAAGACATGTGGCGGAGCCGGGATTAGAACCTCCCAAGCCCGTGCTCTTTCCACTGAGCCACGCCGCTTCTCTTCTACAGTCTATGAAGGGGGAAGAACAGGTAATAATGATAATAATGATTATAATGTTGGTATTTGTTAAGCACTTACTATGTGCCGAGCACTGGGGTAGACACAGGGTAATCAGGTTGGACATGGGGCTCACAGTCTTAATCCCCATTTTACAGATGAAGAAACTGAGGCACAGAGAAGTGAAGTGACTTGCCCAAGATGACACACGGCAGATGCAGCAGAGGCAGGATTAGAATCCAGGTCCTCTGAGCCCCAGGTCTGTGCTCTTTCCACTAGGCCATGTTGCTTCTCAATCTCAGGTGCTAAGCCTGGCTCTGCCACTTTTCTGCTGCGGGCAAGTCATACCATTTCTCTAGGCCTCAGTTACCTCATCTGTAAAATGGGGATTGAGACTGGGATCCCCATGAGGGACGGGGACTGTGTCCAACCTAATTATCTTGTATCTACCCCAATGATTAGTACAGTGCCTGGCACAGAGTAAGCACTTAACAAATACCACAATTATTCTTCTGACCCCTAAGTCTGTGTTCCAACTATTAGGCAAAGCTGCTTTTCCAAAAGGATTTCAAATCCTTTTCACCTGCCTGGAAAGAGTCACACCTGCATTAGGAAGCAGCATGGCTCAGTGGAAAGAGCCCGGGGTTGGGAGTCAGAGGTCATGGGTTCGAATCCCAGCTCGGCCACTTGTCAGCTGGGTGACTGTGGGCAAGTCACTTCACTTCTCTGGGCCTCAGTGACCTCATCTGTAAAATGGGGATTAACTGTGAGCCTCACGTGGGACAACCTGATGACCCTGTATCTACCTCAGTGCTTAGAACAGTGCTCTGCACATAGTAAGCGCTTAACAAATACCAACATTATTATTATTTTATTATTCCACGGCAAAAGGCTGGCCTTAAGAAGAGAAGAAAGAATTACCGTGGTGGTTTCAGACCACCACCTATTTTGGGCAAAATTCCCCACATCTGAACACATGCCATGATGGACAGAGCACAGGACTGGAAGTCATGGGTTCTAATACTGGCTCTGTCACTTGACTGTTGTGTGACCTTGGGAAAGTCACTTTACTTTTCTGGTCCTCAGTTCCCTCATCTGTAAAATGGGGATTGTGACTGTGAGCCCCATGTTGGACGGTGGACTGGGTCCAGCCCGATCTGCTTCTATCTACCCCAATGCTTAGTACTGTGCCTGGCTTAAGCGTTTAACAAATACCATGAAAACCCCAAAAACTACTCCTCTGGGGAAGCTTTAGCAGCTTTTGGGATCACAGCCTATAATCTTACATTTTACCATACTTTTTGATTTACCGCATCAGCCTGCAATTTCTTTACTTTGTAATTCCAGGTGATGTATCAGAGGACCATGACAATTCCAACTCTTGTCTCTTCTGCCTAATCATTGCATTGATTTCATTGAATTCAGTAAATTCCTTGCAATTATTTCTGGATTTACCCCAGTGTTTACTACAGTGCCTGGCACACAGTAAGCACTTAAATACCATTGAAAAAAATGTGGAGCTGTACTTTCTTATGTTTCAGATGGCACAAGGAGGAACTGATCTATGAATCATAGGCTGAGGTCATCCAAGATGAGATGAGCAGGAAAGGTTCCAATCCAATCTACAAACCATGAGGTGGGAGTGTCCTTTACCATTTCAGTGAACATACATGGGAACCCAACTATTGGCCATTTATTACTACAAATATTATTTTGGCCTCAGGTGCAACCTTAGGCAGCCTAAATACATTGATAAAATCACCTCCAGATTCTCTTCAGGTGTGTATTCATTCTCACACTATCAGAAGACAAGGGAACGTAGCAAAAATAGTGACTGGCAAATCCAATTTTTCTTGCTTATCAGAATGACTTACACCCCAACCACAAGAATTTGTTAAGGAATGAGTGTGGGTTCCTTTCCACCTTGTGATTTAAAAGAAAAAAAAAATCAGCACAAAGACACACGATAAATCCCCTGCTCATTTTTTTTAAAACAGCACATGTCAAATGAAACCACATTTGAAAAATACGTGTCCTGTAAAATGTCCTACAGATTTACAGGCTGTCTGAGCATATTAGAGTTACGGTCTCTCTTGGAATTAGGGAGAAATTAACACTCCTATGTGGCAAAGATTTTGATTTCTTTTCCTTCTCCTTTCTCAGGTCTGAGTTTTCAAGCTCTCCCCCCTGATATTTACCGGTTTCCACTTCAGCACACCCCAGGGACCCAGTGTGTGAGATACTCAGGGCTGGAGACAGGGAAAGGAAGGAATGGGGGCAAGGGGAGGAGGCGGAGGCTTACCTTCTTCTTCAGGAAATACGTACGTAAACTACAAATGAACCATGATCTATGTAACCCCCAAGGGAGATTTATTAGTCACAAGACACAAATACCTCTGTCATATACTATAATCAAAGGGAAGCAGCATGGCCTAGTGTATAGAGCATGCATTTGGGAGTCAGAGGACCTGAGTTCTAATTCCAGCTCCACCACTTGCCTGTGTGACCTTGGGTAAGGGACATCACTGCTCTGTGCCTCAGTTTCCTCAACTGTTAAATGAGGATTTAATACCTGTTCTCCCTCCTACTTACACTGTGAGCCTCATATGGGGACAGAGACTGTATCCGACCTAATTAACCTGTATCTAGCCCAGCGTTTCGAACAGCGCTTGACTCACAGTAAAAGCTTAACAAACACCACAAAAGCCCAGGTGGGGACTGGAATTATGATTGGAAAGGGGTGTGGAAGTATATTGGTTAGGACAATTCTTCCCCCTTTAACATTTTCCTGTCTGCTCTCTCACTAGATCAGATATATATATGAGGTGTATATATACTATATATATATACTAGATTATAAATACATTTACTTGTTTTGTTTTGCTGTCTGTCTCCCCCTTTTAGACTGTGAGCCTGTTGTTGGGCAGGGATTGTCTCTGTTGCCGAATTGTACATTCCAAGTGCTTAGTACAGTGCTCTGCACACAGTAAGTGCTCAATAAATATGATTAGATGATTGAATGAATATTCCTTGAGGGCAGGAATTATGCCTACTAACTCTATTGTTCTTTCCCAAGCGCTTAGCTCAGTGTTCTGCCCAGAGTAAGCACTCGATAAATATTATTGATCGATGAAGACGACAGCCTCCACAGGCACTCTGGCAGCTGGTGAGGTGGAGGAGAGCAAGATGACATAAGGAGAGCCAGGAAAACTAGGTTCTAGCTCTACTTTGGTCAGTGGACCGCTGTGTGACCCTGGTCAAGTCACTTAACCTCTCTGGGCCTCAGTCTCCTCACTTGTAAAATGGGGATAATAATACCCACCATTCCCTACACAGCACTGTACCTGGTAGGTACTTACTAAATGCCAAGGTTACTACCACTACATAAAATGAGATCACTGAATAATAATAATAATAATGTTGGTATTTGTTAAGCCCTTACTATGTGCAGAGCACTGTTCTAAGCGCTGGGGGATATACAGGGTAATCAGGTTGTCTCATGTGAAGCTCACAGTCTTCACCGCCACTTTATAGATGAGGTAACTGAGGCACAGAGAAGTGAAGTGACTTGCCCACACTCACACAGCTGACAAGTGGCAGAGCTGGGATTCAAACCCATGACCTCTAACTCCCAAGCCTGTGCTCTTGCCACTGAGCCACGCTGCTATGTGCCAGCCACTGTACTCTGCGCTGGAGTGGATACAAGCAAATCAAGTTGGACACAGTCCCTGTCCCCCGTGGGGCTCACGGCCTCAATCTCCATTTTACAGATGAAGTAACTGAGGCACAGAGAAGTAACTTGCCCAAGTTCACACAGCAGACAAGTGTCAGAGCCAGGATTCGAACCCATCAACTTCTGACTCCCAGGCCTGTGCTCTATCCACTCTGCCAGGCTGCTTTTGTTTGGCCTTGACAAGAATTTCAACTCCTTCACAAGGTTTTCCACATAAAACCCAAGAAGCTGGGGCAAAAATAAACCAAATTATTTTTATTATTTCAATAAGCTTATGCTGTAGATTAAAAAAACTCTCTCCTCCTATGTCAGGCCCTCTCAGGGTCACACCTGGAGAGTTTCCATTCCTCTACCGGTATCGACTAGGGGAGGGAGAGTCAAGCAGAGGCCTGTCCATTCCATTCCTAGCTTGGCCGGTGGCTAGCAAGCGGAAGACCATCTGCTACGAGCCAAACTCACCCGTGCTGGGCAGCAGCGGCCAGGGAGAGAGTCGAGGGCGGAGACTCAAGTTGTCTGCACGGAAGGCGACAGTGGTCAACTGCTTCCATATTTTTACCAAGAAAACTCTCTGGATCACTACCAGAACGATTGCAGATGGAGAGCGGAGGGTTCTGGGAGAGATGTGTCCGTGGTGTCGCTGTCAGTCAGGACGGCCTCAGGCTTTTACAGGGATCAGAAAACTCACCATTTTAGGTTAATTCAAAAGCTCCCGATCCTTTGAGGACTGGTGACACATGGAAATCCACTGTCTTTTCTAAAACTTGGAAATGGATCGAAGCCTGGCGGCCTGGCGTTGCTTGGCCCATAAATACGTCCACAGGTAGGGAGGGGCTGCTAGCCACTCATTCTCCAAGGAGCGCTGATAATAATAATTATGATGGTATTTGTTAAGCACTTACTTAACCAACAGTGCCAAGCACTGTTCTAAGTGCCGGGGTAGATATAAGGTAATCAAGTTGTCATTCATTCAGTAGTATTTACTGAGCGCTTACTATGTGCAGAGCACTGTACTAAGCGCTTGGAATGAACAAGTCGGCAACAGATACAGTCCCTGCCGTTTGACGGGCTTACAGTCTAATCGACGGGCTTACGGTCTAAAGTTGTCCCATGTAGGGCTCAGTCTTTAATCCCCATTTTTTACAGATGAGGTAACTGAGGGCCAGAGAAGTGAATTGATTTGCCTAAGGTCACACGGCAGACAAGCCGGGAGCCGGGATTAGAACCCACGTCCTCTGACTCCGTAGCCCTTGTCCTTGCCATTACGACATGCTGCTAGTTCTACATTTCAAGTACCATGCTCCGGGCACAGTAAACACCCAATAAATACCACTGCTTAGTTTTTTTTATGGTATTTGTTAAGCGCTTACTATGTGCCAGGCATTGTACTAAGCAATGGGTCAGCAGCGTGGCTCAGTGGAAAGAGCCCGGGCTTCGGAGTCAGAGGTCATGGGTTCGACTCCCGGCTCTGCCACTTGTCAGCTGTGTGACTGTGGGCAAGTCACAACTTCTCTGGGCCTCAGTTGCCTCATCTGTAAAATGGGGATTAAGACCATGAGCCTCACGTGGGACAACTTGATGACCCTGTATCTACCCCATTGCTTAGAACAGTGCTCTGTACATAGTAAGCGCTTAATAATAATGTTGGTATTAACAAATATCAACATTATTACAAGCAGCGTAGCTTAGTGGAAAGAGCCTGGACTTTGGAGTCAGAGGTCATGGGTTCAACTCCCGGCTCTGCCACTTGTCAGCTGTGTGACTGTGGGCAAGTCACTTAACTTCTCTGTGCCTCAGTTACCTTATCTGTAAAATGGGGATTAACTGTGAGCCTCAAGTGGGACGACCTGATTACCCTGTATCTCCTCCAGTGCTTAGAACAGTGCTCGGCACATAGTAAGCGCTTAACAAATACCAACATTATTATTATTATTATTATTACAACCTAATCAGGTCACAGATGAGGCTCACAATCTTAATCTCCATTTTACAGATGAGGGAACTAAGGCACAGAGAAGCTAAGTGACTTGCCCAAGGCAACACAGGAGAGAAGTGGCGGAGCCCAGAATAATTGATTGATTGATTGATTTGGGGGAGGGCACATTCCTTTCGGTTTTACTAAACCAAGTCAGCAGACAGAGGATTTCACAGAAGAATGTCTGTGGGGGCTGACATTGGAGGAGAAGGTCCAGCCCTCCGAGCCTTATCTCTTTTCTTACCCTTTAGCCCTCCCAGAAAACTCAAGGGAGCAAAGCTTCTTTAAATCAAATCAAGAGGGGGAGGATAGGAAGGGGCCAGATCATGGTGGGTGTGAAAAGAGCAAGCATTGCTATTGAAAGGTGGTCTGTGTCGGGGGGAGTGCAAGGGGACTCAAGCCTTTTTTTGTTTGTTTTTAATAGTATTTGTTAAGCGCTGTGTGCCAGGCACTGTTCTAAGCACTGGGGTAACACAGGCGGTAATCAACTCGGACACAGTCCGGGTCCCACATGGGGCTCACTGTCTTAATCCCCATTTTACAGACGAGGGAACTGAGGCACAGAGCAGTGAAGTGACTTGCACAGCACACAAGTGGTGGAGCTGGGATTAGAACCCAGGTCCCTGTGACTTCCAGGCCCGGGCTCTATCCACTAGGCTACGCTGCTTCTCGACTGTGTTTTTTGGTATGGAGAAACCCCAGGTCTGCCAAGGATACTTCAGGGCTGATTAAAGACGGGGGGGAATGTTGTCATGCCATAAATTTAGGCGTGTTTTCTACTTTGGCCCAAAGAAGCTCCTTGCTGGCCAGAAAGTACAGGGTGATTTTCCCTCCAGGTCCTGCTCTAACCTCCGGAAACACAGGAAAACGTATACTGGGTGGGTTTAGGGGGATAGAGGAGCAGCGTGGCCTTGTGGAAAGAGCCTAGGAGTCAGAAGACCCGGGTTCTAATTTTGGCTCTGCCAGTTTGCCTATATAACCTTGGGCAAATCACGTAGCTTTTCTGTGCCTCGGTTTCCTCATCTGTAAAATGGGGATTTAAGATCTGTTCTCCCTCCAATTTAGACTCTAAGCCTGATAGAGAAGCAGCATGGCTTCGTGGAAAGAGCACAAGCTTGAGGTCATGGGTTCTAACCCCGACTCCGCGACTGCTCTATGACTGTGGGCAGGTGGAGATTAAGACTGTGAGCCCCATGTGGGACAACCTGAAAACCTTGTACCTATCTCGGTGCTTAGAAGAGTGCTCGGCTCATGGTAAGCACTTAAATACCATCATTATTATTATTTATTATATGGGACAGGGACTGTGTTCAGCCTGATTAACTTGCATTTACCTCAACACTTTGAACAGTGTTTGACACAGAGAAGCAGCATGACGTATAGGATAGAGCACAGACCCGGGAGTTAGAAGGTCATGGGTTCTAATCCTGGCTCTGTCACTTGCCTATGTGACCTTGGGCAAGTCGCTTCATTTCTCTGTGCCTCAATTACCTCATCTGGAAAATGGAGATTGGGAGCCTCATGAGGGACAGGGACTGTGTCCAACGTGACTTCCTCATATCCGCCCCAGAGCTTAGTACAGTACCTGGCACACAGTCAGCGCTGAACAAATACTATAATAATTATTATAGAAAGTGCTTAAAAAATACCATAATATTAATGAGAATGCAGAACTTTCTCCCCCAGATCTCTGCCCCCTACAGTCATCTGGCAGGGGGCAGTGTTTTATAGGAGCGGGACTTAACGGGAAGAGAAAATTTTCAGAATATTTGCCTTTATGCAAACCCTGTTGGTTCCTACTGGTTCAAGGGGAGCCAGCTACAGGGGGTAAAAGGGAATGGGGAAGTTCCATGTCCCATCAGGGGCCTAGCAACAGTCCACAAGGAAACATGAGAACTTGAAGCCAACAGATTCTGGGAGTTTAATAAGCTTGGTGACCCTGGAATGCTAAGATATTTCCACATGAAAGGTTCCCCGCCTCCCATCCCCGCAAACACCAAGGGGGAGACTCTTTGATGACGACTGGCCAGGGGGGAAGAAAACAAAGGGAAGTGCCTTGGGTGGAAACAAACAGGGCAGTGGCAGAAGTAGAATGTGTCTGTTATCTTGTTCTAATAATAATAATTGTACTATTTGTTAAGCATTTACTATGCGCCAAGCACTGTACTAAGCACTAAGGTGGATACTGGCACATTAGGTTGGACACAATCCCTGTCCCAAGTGGGGTTCACAGCCTCAACCCTCATTTTCCCGATGAAGTAACTGCCAGAGAAGTGATTTGCCCAAGGTCGCACAGCAGACAAGTGGCGGAGGCGGGATTAGAACCCAAGGCCTCTGACTCCGTAGCTCATGCTCTTGTCATCAGGCCATGCTGTTCTACTGTACTCGTCCAAGCCCTTAGTGCAGTCAGTCAGTCAATGGTATTTGAGTGCTTATTCATTCATTCATTCATTCAATCGTATTTATTGAGCTCTTACTGTGTGCAGAGCACTATACTAAGTGCTTGGAATGTACAATTTGTCAACAGACTTATTGAGCACAGAACACTGTACTAAACTTTTGAAAAGAGTACAATATTACAACAAACAGGCAGATTCCCTGCCCGTGCCTCTGCTCTACCAGTCCCCCCGCCAGTACTTGTGTATTTATATACACATATATGTAATTCTATTTATATTAATGATATAATAATAATAATAATGATGTTGGTATTTTTAAGCGCTTACTATGTGCCGAGCACTGTTCTAAGCGCTGGGGTAGACACAGGGGAATCAGGTTGTCCCACGTGGGGCTCACAGTCTTAATCCCCATTTTACAGATGAGGTAACTGAGGCACCGAGAAGTTAAGTGACTTGCCCAAAGTCACACAGCTGACGTGCATATAGCTATAATTCTATTTATTTATATTGATGCTATTGATGCCTGTTTACTTGTTTTGATGCCCGTCTCCCCTCTTCTAGACTGTGAGCCTGCAGGGATTGTCTGTACTTGTTGCTGAACTGAACTTTCCAAACGCTTAAAACAGTGCTCTGCACACAGTATGCGCTCAATAAATACGATTGAATGAATGAAAATGAATAGAGGGGGAGAAAGATATTAATATAAGGAAATAAATTACACACAAAGCAAGCACTCAGTAAATACGACTGAATGAATGAAAATGAACAGAGGGGGAGAAAGACATTAATATAAAGAAATAAATTACACTGTACTAAGCGCCCAGTGCTCTGCTCACAGTAAGCGCTCAATTAATATGACTGATTGGATGACCGATTAGTGCCTAACTCCCCCTCTGTAAGCTTGTTGTGGGCCGGGAATGTGCCTGTTAACTTGTTCTATTGTACTCTCCCAAGCGCTCAGTACAGTGCTCTGCACACAATAAGCGCTCAATAAATACGACCGACTGACAAGAGGGACTGATCAATCAATCGATCAATCAATGGTATTTATTGAGGGCTTACTGTGTGTGGTTCTCTGAACAAAGTGCTAGGGACCAGCACCTCCAACCCCATCCCTGAGCACCTTGTCCAAACATTTGCCCCTCCTTTCTTTCACTCACCCATTCATTCATTCAATCGTATTTACTGAGCACTAACTGGTGCAGAGCACTGTACTAAGCACTTGGGAAAGTACAATACAGCAATAAAGGGAGACAATCCCTGCCCACAACGAGCTCATGCCATCCTCAACTATTCTCTTTCCAATGGGTTCTTCCCCAGTGCTTGCAAACATGCTCACAACTCCCCAGCCTGAATATAATATATAATAATTATAATAATCATATAATAATAATAAATACCATTGATTGATTGATCAGTCCCTTTTGTCAGTCGGTCATATTTATTGAGCGCTTGTGTGCAGAGCACTGTACTGAGCGCTTGGGAAAGTACAATAGAACAAGGTAACAGGCACATTCCCTGCCCACAACAAGCTTACAGAGGGGGGAGTCAGTTATACTTAACAAATAATAGTACTTGTTAAGCGCTAACTATTGTTCAAGGGCTGGGGTAGACAAAGCAAATCGAGTTCGACACAGTTCCTGTCCCATATGGGGCTCATCCCTATTCATTCCTATTTTACACGATAGATAAAAGAATATAAAGACCCAACTGCCCCTTTAGCGCTTCAGCCCCCCATTCCCATCTCTACCACAGCAAGTACGCTGACCTTCTATTACTTCCTATCTGTGATTTAATAATAATTTTGGTATTCATTAAGCACTGAGCTAAGTGCTGGAGTGGATACAAGCAAATCGGGTTGGACACAGTCCCTTCTCCCGCGTGGGGCTCACAGTCTCCATCCCCATTTTACGGATGAGGTAACTGAGGCCCAGAGAAGTGAAGTGACTTGCCCAGGGTCTTATTTTAGTGTTTACAATCCAAGAGGGGAGGCTGGTCACAGATTTTATTGAGAAAATGAAAACCATCAGGCGTGAACTCCCTGAAATCGCCCCTTCTTCTCTCCAGACCTTCCCTCCTCCTGCCCACTCTTCGACTCTCCCATCTCTCCCAGCAGTATCTCAAGAAGAGATCTCTCATCTCCTCTCAAAAATCTACTCCCTCCACCGGCACCTCCAACCCCATCCCTTAGCACCTTGTCCAAACATTTGCCCCTCCCTTCTTTCACTCACTCATTCATTCCTTCAATCATATTTATTGAGCGCTTACTGTATGCAGAGCACTATGCGCTTGGGAAAGTACAATACAGCACAATCCCTGCCACAACGAGCTCATGCCATCCTCGATGGTTCACTTTCCAACGGGCTCTTCTCCGCTGCTTGCAAACTTGCTCACGTCTCCCCAGCCTGAAAAACCCCTCCCTGGACCCCAAAGATGCCTTCAATGATCTCTCCATCTCCCTCTTACCAATCTCTCCAAATTCTCTGAGTTACCTACACCCATGGCCTCCACTTCCTCTCCTCCAATTCTCTCCTTGACACCCGCCTCTGCTCTAACTTCCACCCACTTCGCTCCATGGACACCGCCCTCTCAAAGGTCACTCACTAATGACCTTCTTGTCAAATCCCACACCCTCTCCTCTATCCTATTCCTCCTTGACCCCTCGGCCGCCTTCAACGCCGTGGATCACCCTCTTCCTCTGGAAACATTATCCAACTTTGGCTTCGCTGTCCTCTCCTGATTCTCTTCTTATCTCTCTGACCACTCCTTCTCACTCTCTTTTTTATGGTACCTTTTAAGTGTCAAACTATGTGTCAAACACTGCTGTAAGCACTGGAGAAGATTCAAGCTAATTAGGTGGGGGACCCAGTGCCGGTTAGACAAGGGGTGCACAGTCCCCTTGGAGGGAGAACAGGGGAATTAGGGCACGGAGAAATTCAGTGACTTGCCTCAAGTCGCGCGGCAAGCACTTGGCAGAGCCGGGATTAGAACCCAGGTCCTCTGATCCCCAGGACCGTGCTCTTTCCACGAGGCAACACTGTTCTTTCACAGGCTCTTCCGCTGCCTCCCACACCCAATATGTGGGAGTTCTTCAAGGCTCAGTTCTGGATCCCCTTCTACTCTCCAGCTCAAATGGAGAACTCATTTGCTCTCAGAGCTTCAACTGTCATCTCTACACAGATGACTCACCAATCTGCCTCTCTAACTCTCATCTCTCTCTCCTTTTCTACCATCTCTTGCCTTCTGCCTTCCAGACACCTCTACTTGGATGTCCTGTCAAACACGACTAAAATAAATCTCACCTTCCCACCCAGACCCTCTTCTCGCTCTGTCTTTACCACCACTGTAGACAACACTACCACCCTCCCTATTACACAAGTCAGTAACGGCATCATCTTTGAACCATCTCTCTCACTCCACCCCCATATTCGATCTGTCACCAAATCCTGTTGTCTCTACCTTCACAAACTTGCTAAAATCCACCCTTTCCTCTCCGTCCAAATTGCTATTAGGCTGATCCAAGCGCTAACCACCTCCTGCCTTTACTGCTGACCTCCTTGCCGGCCTCCTTGTCTCCTGGCTCTCCCCGCTCCAGTCCGTCCTTCACTCTGCTGCCTGGATCATTTTTCTTAAAACAAGTTCAGTCCACGTCTCCCTAATCTTCAAGAACGTCCAGGGGTTTCCCACCCACCTCTGCGTTAGGCAGAAACTCCCGTGGGCTCTAAAGCACTCGGTCACCTTGCCCCTTCCTCCCTTAATTTACCGTTTTCCTACTTGGACTCAATCCGCACACTTTGTTCCTCTAGCGCCAGCTTATTCGCTGTACCTCGATCTCGTCTATCTCACCTCACACCCCGACCCCTAGCCCAGAAACTTCCTCCCCACCCATACACGACATAGCACCGGTCTCCTCACCCCCAAAACCTTATTAAAATCACATCTCCTCCAAGAGGGCTTCCGCGCTGAGCCACCTTCCCCCCTACACCCTCTCCCTTCCGCTTCACCTATAAATTTGGACCTGTACCCTTGAAGCCCTTGATATTCACCCCACCGTCGGCCCCACGGCACTTGTGTACGTATCCAGAATTTGTTTATTTTCATGTGTCTCCCCCTCTAGATGACCGCGAGCTCTTTGTGGTAAGGAACACACCCACCAGCTCTACTGCACTGCACGCTCCCCTCCGAGCCAGCACTCGATAAACAACATGGATTAATCGGTTGATACTGATTCAAAAATAAAAGAGGATGATTCACCTTTGCGTTTCCTTTTGGGGCAGGGTCAGTAATAAAGTCAGGAAGTCGCAATTCATCCAGAGTTCTATCTTCTGTGAATGTTTACAATGACCTGTTCGGACACTTAGCGATAGCCTTCACAGGCAGGTTAGAGGAATTGCTTTTCTGCACCCCAAGAAAAATGGAGGAAAGGATGGGGAAATTTTTCCTGAAGAAAACAGTGTGCATATCTCCGTTCGGTCAAACTATCGGTGGATGCCTGTGGAATGTAAAGAAGTCCTGGTCTCTTTTGCCTCCTGTCCTGGCCACGTACTTTATTGAGAAAGTTGTACTGTAATGTTCCAAGCGCTTGGGACATTACAATACCACAGCCCTGGCAGATAAGTTTCCTGCCATCAAGGAATTTACAACGGCTTTATGCTGATAATGTGAAGCTGCAGTACCCGGGCCTTACTCAGTTTAGGCTTTCAACCTGTAAGGGCAATTTCTTAATCAAGGCCATAGATTTGGTTTTAATCTAATTATTCAAATCTAATGGACAGGAAGGTACCCTTGGAATTTCAGAGGCCCGAAGAACGGATGACAATATATGACTACCATAGTTTTTGAGCTCAGTGAGTACCACTGATGAATTTAAGGAACTCATAACTGGTACGTAGAAGAGGAGGAAACCATATATAAAGCACACATACCTAGCACAACTGACTGAAATTCAAATGGGACATTTTATTTGGGAATTAAAACCTAACAAATGACCAGAAAGCCCCAGGAAGGCTCTTCCCCTGACAAGCTTTATCAGAGAACTCTGGATTGTACACTCCGCAAGGGCAGGGATCATGTCTACTGACTGTTTTGTAATCTTCTGGTACTCAGTACAGGGCTCTGCAGAGAGTAAGTGCTCAATAAATACTACCTAGCCAGTGGATTAACTCTAAAGGTAGCGTGGCCAGTTTCTGAAGGGGGTTTCTTTAGGAGAGAGACCAGCACCACCTAATGTCATGCCATGAAAATCCGGTCCTCTGCAGATCTTCAACGCTGTGAGGGAAGGCCTCGAGATGAAGGGCAGAGCCATGAATGTGGTGTGGAGGGTGGAAGAGAAGAGAGGGAAGAAAAAAGTGGGGAAGGGGAGAGTCCCTTCCATTACTGCTGTGATTAAAACAGAGAGGAGTGCATCCGAGGGGAAAGAGAATGGGCCTGGAAGCCAGAGGACCTGGGTTCTAATCCTGGGCTGCTGGGTGACTTTGGGCAAGTAACTGCCCTTCTCTGGGCCTCTGTTCCCTCATCTGTAAAATGGGGATTAAGACTGTGAGGCCCATATGGGACATGGACTGTGTCCAACTTGATTAGTTTGCCTGTATGTGCCTGGCAACTAGTAAGCACTTAACAAATACCATAAAAAAAAAACAACACACCAAACCACCTGTTCTCCTTCCTATATAGACTATGAGTCTCATGTGGAACAGAGACTGTGTCCGGCCTGATGAACTTGGATCTACCCCAGCGCTTTGGAAAGTGTTTGACACAGAGTAAACGCTTCACAATACCATGAAAAAAACCCCTCACAACCAACTAGCAGCCAACACAACTAAAATCAGTCCTCCCCAGCAGTTCCTCGAATTTTGAGGGGTTAAAAGCATCCAAGGGCAGGGCAGTTTACAATGGAATCGGTGGAGTCTTAATAGTTCTCAGAGTTAGATGGAAGAGGAAAATCAGTACGTACTATTTATTTTCCAGGCCAAGTGGCTTTAAAAACATGCACACATTCACCCAGGAACTTGCCCCTGGACTTTGGTTTACCCCTCTCTTCCTTAAGATCACCTCAAGTAGTTTGACTGCATTCTTTTATCTAAAGGCGTTTCAATAACAAAGAAAAGCCAATGACAAAAAAAAAAAACCACTAAAAAAAAAAGAAAGAAAAGTTAAAGGCAGACTTTTACAACTGCCTCGGACCATGTCCAATAACAACAATAATAATAATGATGATGGTATTTGTTAAGTGCTTACTACGTGCCAGGCCCTGTCCTAAGCGCTGGGGTGGAGACAGGAAATCGAGTTGGACACAGTCCTGGTCCCTCGTGGGGCTCACAGTCTCAATCCCCATTTTACAGATGAGGTTACTGAGGCCCAGAGAAGTTACACGAGTTGCCCAAGGTCACATAGCAGACAAGTGGTGGAGCCGGGATTAGAACCCAAGATCTCTGACTCCCTGGCCCGTGCTTCTCACATGCTGTCTAGACTGTAAGCTCCCTCTAGACTCTAAGGTTGGGAACAGGGAATGTGTCTTGTTATAGTGTTGTGCTGTAATACCATTATTATTATTAATCGTGTTCATAGAGTGGTTACTGTGTGCAGAGCACTGTACTAAGCACTTGGTAGAGTACAAGAGATCAATAAACAGACACATTCCCTGCCCACAATAAGCTCACGGGCTTGGGGAAGTGGGGGGACGTAGACACAAATAAATAGATAAATAGTTAATTACAGCTATAATGCAGGCATATCCTCTCCCGGGTCTCAGGCACACAGTCTAGAGGGGGAGACAGACTTAATATAAAAGATACAAAGATAAATAAATAAATTACAGATATATCTTCTCCCAAGACACATCCCAAGCTCACAGTCTACAGGGGGAGACAGATATTGACAGAAATAAATAGATAAATAAATAAGTTACAGATACATACTAACAAGCCACATTCCAAGCTCACAGTGTAGAGGGGGAGAAGGTCATTAATAGAAATAAATAAATAGCTGAATAAATAGGTTACAGATGCAATACTCTCCTACGCCACATCCAAGCTCACAGTCTAGAGGAGAAACAGCCATTGATAAGACTAAATAGATGGATAAATAAATAAGTTACAGGTTCATTTCTCTTAAGCCACGTCCCAAGCTGACAGTCTAGTGGGAGAGATGGTCATGAATAGAAATAAATCAATAACTAAATAAGTCACAGATGCAATACTCTCCTAAGCCACATCCCAAGCTCACGGTCTAGAGGGAGAGACAGTCATTGATAGGAATAGATAGATAAATAAACAAGTTACACATATATACTGTCTTAAGCCACATCCCAAGCTCACAGTCTAGAGGGGGAGATGGTCATTAATAGAAGTAAATCAATAGCAAAATAAATAAGTTAAAGAGGCAATACTCTCCTAAACCACATCCCAAGCTCACAGTCTAGGGGGGAGACAGACATTGATAGGAATATATAGACAGATAAATAAACAATTTACACATACAAACTGTCTTAAGCCACATTCCAAGCTCACAGTCTAGAAGGGGAGATGGTCATTAATAGAAATAAATGAATAGCTAAATAAATGTTAGAGAGGCAATACTCTCCTAAACCACATTCCAAGCTCACAGTCTAGAGGGGGAGATGGTCATTAATAGAAATGAATCAATAGCTAAACAAATTAGAGAGGCAATACACTCCTAAGCCACATCCCAAGCTCACAGTCTACAAGGGGAGACATTGATAGGAATAAATAGATATATAAATTACACATACATAGTGTCTTAAGCCAAATTCCAAGCTCACAGTCTAGAAGGGGAGATGGTCATGAAAAGAAATAAATCAATAGCTAAATAAGTAAGTTAGAGAGGCAATATTCTCCTAAACCACATCCCAAGCTCACAGTCTACAAAGGGAGACAGACATTGATAGGAATAGATAAATAAGTTACAGATACATATTCTCTTAAGTCACATTCGAAGCTCACAGTCTAGAGAGGGGGATGGTCATTAACAGAAATAAATCAATAGCTAAATTAATGTTAGAAATGCATTAGAGAGGGGGATGGTCATTAAAAGAAATAAATCAATAGCTAAATTAATAAATTAGAGAGGCAATATTTTCCTAAGCCACATCCCAAGCTCACAGTCTACAAGGAGAGACAGACATTGATAGGAATAAATAGATGAATAAATAAGTTACAGATACACACTCTCAAGCCACATTCGAAGCTCAGTCTAGAGCAGAATGGTCATTAATAGAAATAAATCAATAGCTAAATTAATAAGTTAGAAAGCATTAGAGAGGGGGATGGTCATTAATAGAAACAAATCAATAGCTAAATTAGTAAGTTAGAAATGCATTAGAGGGGGGGTGGTCACTAATAGAAACAAATCAATAGCTAAATTAGTAAGTTAGAAATGCATTAGAGAGGGGGATGGTCATTAACAGAAACAAATCAATAGCTAAATTAGTAAATTAGAAATGCATTAGAGAGGGGGATGGTCATTAATCGAAATAAATCAATAGCTAAATTAGTCAGTTAGAAATGCATACTCTCCTAAGCCACATCCCAAGCTCACAGGGGGATGACATTGATGGGACTCAATTGCCAGCTAAATAAATAGATAAATTGCAGGTCTATCCTGTCCCAAGCTCGCAGTCTGGAGGGGGAGAGGGCTAATAATAGGAAGAAATGAATTGCTGAATAAATCAGTAAGACGTTGGCAGAGCTGTGCCCTGCCCAGCTTTCAATGTGATCGATTGGCCGATGGATCGATGACAGGGCCGGGGCTGGAGGCCGGCTGGTGCAGCTGGAGGAGTCCCACAGGTGTGATGGAAGAGGGGGGAGCTCAGTACAGCGTTCCGGCGGCGCGCGTAGTAAGCAGCATCGTGGGCGCTGCAGGAGAGGGGATGGCCTCCGGCCGCCCGTACTCACCCCGTCTGTCCGGCTGCGGGGACGTGGGGGTCGTGGGGGTCGTGGGGGAGATGGGGGAGGTCCTCCGGGTCCGGCCGGACCCCGACCCCCGACCCCCGCCGCCTCCGGTACAGCCCCGACTGCCACAGCGCCTGCAGCTGCACGGCCCGCATCCTCGCCGCAACGCAACGCACCGCACAGCACAGCACAGCACAGCACAGCACAGCACCGCCCCGCCGGGGGAGGGTCAGGGGTCAGTGGAGGCTTGGCGAGGGTCTGCCCGGACAGGCGACCCACCTTTCCTCTCCCGCCGTCCTCCTCCTCCTCCTCCTCTTCCTCCTCCTCCCCATTGCCCCCGCCCTCTGCCCTGCCCCCGCCTTATCTCTGGGCCCGGCCCTGCCCGGACACCCTCCTTCTTCATCCCCTTCTTCTTCCACTTCTCTTTCTCCCCCTCCTCCTTCCTCTCCTCTCTCCAATCCCCCCCCCCTTCTTCCTCTTCTTCTCTCCCCCTTTCATCTCTCTCCTTCCCCTTCTCCTCTCCCCGCTCCTCCTTCCCCTAATCCCCCTCCTCCCTCTTTCCCCTAAAACCCCTTCTCTCCACTTCCTCCTTCCCCTTTTTCTCCCCCTTCTCCTCTTCCTTCTCCCCCACTTTTCCCTCTCCTCCTTCTCCTAGTCCCCCTCGTCCTCCTCTTCTTTCTCCTCCTTCCCCTAAAACCCTTCTCTCCACTTCCTCCTTCCTCTTCTTCTCCCCCTTTTCATCTTCCTCCCCCACTTCTCCCTCTCCTCCTTCCCCTGATCCCCTTACTTCTCCTCTTCTTTCTCCTCCTTCCCCTAAAACCCCTTCTCTCCACTTCTTCCTTCTCCCTCTTCCTCCTCCCCCTTTCCTCTCCCTCCTTCCCCTTCTCGCCTTTCCCCACTCCTTCCCCTAATCCCCCCTCCTCTTCTTTCTCCTCCTTCCCCTAATCCCTCTCCTCCTCCTAATCCCCCTCCTCCTCTTCTTTCTCCTCCTTCTCCTAAAGCCCCTTCTCTCCACTTCCTCTTTCTCCTTCTTCTCCCCCTTCCTCCTCCTTCCCCCAAAACCCTTCTCTCCACTTCCTTCTTCCTCTTCCTCTCCCCCTTCTCCTCTTCCTCCCCCACCTCTCCCTCTCCTCCTTCCCCTAATCCCCCTCCTCCTCCTCTCTCCCCTCCTTCCCCTAAAACTTCTTCCTCTTTCTCCTTCCCTTTCTTCTCCTCTTCCTCCTTTCTCCCCCTCTTCCTTCCCCTTCTCCTCCTCCTCTCCCTCCTCCTTCCCCTAAACCCCCATCTCTTCTTCCTCTTCCCCTTCTCCCCTTCCTCCTTCCCCTAAACCCCCATCTCCTCTTCCTTCCCCCCTTCCCCTCCTCCTTTCCTTAATTCCCCTTCTCCTCTCCCTCTTCTTCTCCCCCTTCTCCTCCTCCCCAGATCTGGCAATGGGCTGGGAAGAGCAACCAACCCTCACCTCCAGTGAGATGGCAGGAAAAACCCACTAGGACTTCACAGGCAGCTGCCACTGCCCGGCTGGGCCCAGGGCCTGACAGGGATCCGGCTGGGACCGCCCTGGGGGGCGCCCAGGGAATCTTAGAGAAATAAGGACCAGACACCGAATCGGGATTCCCATTCATAAATCTCCGGGGCAAGGAACACACAGATGGAGCCTCAGTGAAAACACACTTACACCCCACATGCCTTTTACTCGTCAATCAGGAGACAGTCATTTCTCCCTTCCACCCTACCACCCCCACCACCATTTCCTGAACATGTGATACACGATCCACACCTCACACGCCTACCTCCACCCCACAAATACATCTACTCCAGCGCCCGTACAATCGTGCACCAGTCTCGATATGCACAACACTCGAAACACACAATACGGAGGATACACACGTGAATGATTCGGTAAATCAAAACCATTAAATACCCAGGGGGAGAGAGAATGTGGCACTGTGGCTGTGGGCACAGTGGGTGTTTCAGCTGCAGGAAGGGGCCTCCTGGGGGTGATGACTGATTTGATTTCCTTGGCCCAGAAAACCCAGTGATGGGTGTAGGTGAAATGCCAACTCCCCAGTAAATGCTTGAGGGCTGAATTGTGGGCATGGCTTGCTTTATGACACAGTCTTGTAATCTGTTTCATAATAATGTTCCAAGCACTGTTCTAAGCGCTGGGGGTGGGGATACAAGGTAATCAGGTCGTCCCACGTGGGGCTCACAGTCTTCATCCTCATTTTACAGATGAGGGAATTGAGGCACAGAGGAGTAAAGTGATTCGCCCAAAGTCACACAGCTGACTAGTGGCGGAGTGGGGATTAGAACCCATGACCTCTGACTCCCTAGCCCGTGCTCTTTCCACTGAGCCACGCTGCTCCTCCTACGCTGCTTGTAGGATGCAGTGTTTAGCGCAAGCGGCACTACAACTCCAATGAAGCCGGCAACTCCGGGACAGATAGACGGGCGGGGGCGGTAGGAAGGGGATCGGGTGGTCGTTCGAACACCGTGCCCTGATTACCCACTGAAACAATAGTTGTCAAATTTCCAACCAGCTCTTGTAAGAACAACCCTGTCAGCCCTAGAACAGGTCACCATGCCTTATTTCCTTTCACTGACGTGGGTAACTACCCGCTGAGGGTCAGTGCCATCAGTCGTAGAATGGCTGCGTCCGGAATATAGGGCACGACCCAGTAGATCGGACAAGGGCCCGGGAGTCGGAAGGATCAGGATTCTAATTCCAGCTCCGCCATTTGTCGGCTGTGTGACCTTGGGCAAGTCACTTCACTTCTCTGGGCCTCAGTTCCCTCATTCATAAAACAGGGATTAAGACGGTGAGCCCCATGTGGAACTTGGATTATGTCCAACCTGATTAGCTTGTATCTAGCAATAGCTGATTTTCATAATAGTGTAGTATTACTGCATGAACCTAGGAGTCAGAAGGATCTGGGTTCTAATCCCGACTCGGCCACGTGTCTGCTGAGTGACCCTGGGCAAGTCACTTCATTTCTCTGGGCCTCAGTTCCCTCACCTGCAAAACGGGGATTAAGACTGTGAGCCCCACGTGGGACATAGACCAGGTCCAACCGGATTATCTTGTACTGACCCTAGGGCTTAGTACAGTTCCTGGCACATAGTAAGCGCTTAACAAATGCCATTAAAAAAAATTGTTAAGCCCTCACTATCTGCCAGACGAGCATTGAACAGAGTGCTGGGGTAGATACAAGATAATGAGGTGGACACAGTCCCTGTCTCACATGGGGTTCACTGTCTAAACAGGAGAGACGTCGGGCATTGAATCCCTGTTTTACAAATAAGGAAACTAAGGCACAGATACTGTAAGATTGTTGTGAGCAGGGAATGTGTCTACCAACTCTGTTGTGCTGAACTCTCCCAAGCGCTTAGTACAGTACTCTGCACACAGTATGTGCTTAATAAATACCACTGACTGATGAGAAGTTAAGTGATTTGCCAAAGGACACCCAGCTGGCGAATGTCAGAGTGGGAAGTGACGGAAATGGGATATAGGAGATGGAAGGGGCATTCCGGGACCTCTCCTTTCCAGCTCAGCTCACTGACTAGCTCCTGCCAACCCATAGGAAGGATTGGGCCAGTACAGTGCTTTGCACGCAGAAAACGCTCAATAAATACGACTGAACGAAAGAATGAGCGGGTGCTGGTTGTCCACCCCACACCCATATAATAATTATTATTATTATGGTATTTGCTGATATATGTTGGCAGGCACTGTACTAAGCGCTGGAGTGGACACAAGCAAATTGGGTTGGACACAGTCCCTGTTCCATGTGGGGCTCACAATCTTAATCCCCAATTTACAGATGAGGTAACTGAGGCACAGAGCAGTGAAGTGACTAACCCAAGGTCAGAGAGTAGACAAGTGGCAGGGCCAGGATTAAAACCCAGGTCCTCTGCCTCCCAGGCCCATGCTCTATCCACTAGACCATGCTGCTTTCAGCTTCCCCTGGGTCAGGGGCCTGCTAGAGTGAGGGGGGAAGGGCGGGAGGGAGGGAAGGTCCTTAACTTGTTCTAGGTCCCTGTGAAGATACTCAAGACTGATCCTCGTTGTCTATTTAACTGACCTCAGTGAAACTTTACAAGCGGCTGAAGGAGACTCTGAGAGAGACAGGAGGTCAAAGGTGGGCAAAAAGCCATTCAGAAGGATATACCCTGCAACGAGGTGCTCTGGAAAGAAAAGGCGGCATCTGTCCCACCGAAAATGAGTCTAATTTTTCGGTAGTTGAACCCCCCCCCTCGCAGTCAGCGCTTTCTACTTCTGCAGCCACAATCATATTATAACTCCTTATTTAGTTCACGTTCTGCCTCCTTCTCACTCACCCTGTTCTCTCTCTTGCCCTTGGATCTCTTGCTCTCACATCTCCCGCCGGCCTGGCACTCCCTCCTCTTTCCCATCCGGCAGGCCGCTCATTTCTCTCCAGCCTCTCAACTCTCTGCTCTACCATCACTTCACCCCTCAGGGTCACCTCAGCATTTGAGTACTCAACTCCCCCGTCTCCTCACCCTCACCCTCTTCCCCCCACCCACTGGCAACTCCTCTTCATATCCTGAAAAATCTGTTGCTTCCTCCTACCTCTTCATTTATTTTTGTGTGTATTTACTCTTTAGTTTGGAGATCGGGTCTACCAAGTGCATAGTACAGTGTTCTGCATAGAATAAGCAGTCACTGAAGATTGATGCTAGGCTTTGAATTACTTTAATTTATTAAAAATAATGGTATTTATTTAGCACTTTCTACGTGCCAAGCACTGTATTAAGCGCAGGGGTGGATATAAGCAAATCGAGTTGGACACGGTCCCTGTTCCACATGGGGCTCACCGTCCTGATCCCCATTTTCCACATGAGGTAACTGAGGCCCAGAGAAGTGAAGTCACTTGCCCAAGGTCACACGGCATACAAGAGGTGGAGCCAGGATTAAAACCCAGGTCCTGACTTCCAAGCCAGTGCTCTATCCACCAGGCAATACTGCTTCTCAGCCTGTACAAAAAAGTACCCGACATATACAGCTATTATTATTATTAAAAATCATATTTATTGAGTGCTTACTGTGTGCAAAGCCCTGTACTAAGCTGTTCATGATACATCCACACTTTCGAGGAACGGATTACAGCTGTATCATGGGGATGCCAGCATAGAAGAATGTGAGAATTAATCAGGAAATGGGGCTTTTTTTTGTTTTTCTTTTTTCAGTGGTATTTGCTTACCGTGTGCAAGGCCTCTTGGAGGAGGTGACTGTTTAGTGACTGCTTTGAAGGCGGAAAGGGATATAGTTTGGCAGATTAGAAGGGGGAGGGAGTTTCAGGGAAAGGTGTGAGCAATGGACAGGAAGTGAGAGTCATAAATGAAGCAAAGAGGGTTTGCTAGGGAGAAGCGAAGTGCAATGGAAGGAAGACAGCATGTAGGTAAGTAATTTATTTGAACATCTGTCTGCCCCAGTAGATTGTAAACTCTGTGGGGGCAGGGATCATGTCTGCCCACTGTATTGTGGATACTGTATTGTACTCTCCCAAGAGCTCAGTGTAGTAAGTTAATTGTTTGATCGAGAGCTATAGCAAGACACGTTTAGGAAATCTAGACACAAAATCCGTCACTAAATCGTGAATTATCATCAATTAGGTTGTAACAGCCCTCTCAGAGTCGCACCTGGAGGGTTTCCAGTACTCTATCATTCTCGACTATGGGAGGGAGAGTCCAGCAGAGGCCTGTCCATTCCATTCCTAGCTTGGGCCGTGGCTAGCGAGTGGAAGGCGATCTACTACAAGTCAAAACTCACCCGTGCTGGGCAGCGGCGACATGGGAGAGAGTTGAGGGCATAGACTCGAGTTTACTGCGCAGAAGGCGGCAATGGTAAACCACGTTGGATTTTTACCAAGAAAATTCTGTGGATCCACCACCAGAATGATAGCAGATGGAGGTGGGGCGTTCTGGGAGAGATGTGTCCGTGGTGCCGCTTATGGGTCGGAAACGACTCGATGTCCCAAACTTTTTTTGTTGTCCGTCTCCCCCTTCTAGACTGTGAGCCTGTTGGGTAGGGATTGTCTCTATCTGTTGCTGAATTGTACTTTCCAAGCGCTTAGTATAGTGCTCTGCACACAGTAAGCGCTCAATAAATGACTGAATGAATTAATTAATATCTGTTCTTCCTCCTACTTACACTGCAAGTCCCATGTGGGCTCAGATTAGCTCATATCTTTCCCTTAGTCCCTTAGTGCTTGGCACATAGTAAGCACTAACAAATACAGTGCAGGGTAGACTAATGGAAAGAGCACTAGCCTGGAGTCAGAGGCCCTGAGTTCGAATCCCAGTTTCCCTACTTGTCTGCTGCGTGACCTTGGTCAAATCACTTAAATTCTCTCTGTCTCAGTTCCCTCATCTGTCAAGTGGGGATTAAGACTGTGAGCCCCATATAGGACACTGTGTCCAAACTGATTAGCCTGTATCTATCAGCACTTAGTACAGGGTCTGGAATAGAGTAGGAGCTTTAAAAATACCATAATTATTATTATTAGGATCGTGGCTCTTGCATTGGTCTTTTCATCCACAAATTCATTCATTCATTCAACTGTATTTGTTGAGTGCTTACTGTGTGCAGAGCACTGTACTGAGTGCTTGGAAAGTACAATTCAGCAACAACTAGAGACAATCCCTACCACAGTGGGCTCACAGTCTAGAAGCGGGGGAGAGAGGCATGAAAACAAATAAACGGGCAATGCGCTCCTTAAGTGAAGTTCATTCATTCATTCATTCATTCATTCAATAGTATTTATTGAGCGCTTACTATGTGCAGAGCACTGTACTAAGCGCTTGGGATGAACAAGTCGACAACAGATAGAGACAGTCCCTGCCGTTTGATGGGCTTACAGTCTAATCGGGGGAGACGGACAGACAAGTTCACCATCAGTGGTGTCTTTGAAAACAAAGGACGACGATCTAGATCTATATATTTGTCCGCCCTTCATTATGTGTTTCTCACTAACCCCATCCCTTCTCCCCTTTCCTGTGAGTTCTCCAAGGGCCAAGAACTAAGAACTTTAAAAATACCATTATTATTACTATCATTATTGTTATGTGCTAAATAAACACCATTACTGCTACACGACGCTACATTTTCCTCAAGGACAGGGGTCATGTCTTTTACTTGTCTTTTTCCTTTAGGCACCTAGCCCAGTGCTCTGCACACAGTAGATGCTCAGTCTATACTGTTAGCTTAATTGATAATGAATGAGACTTGAAAACAATCTAGGTGGAACTGTGTGTTCTGTTGGTTTTACACTGCATGGCAACATCACAGTTTGACAACAAATGGCAATGAAAATATAAATTCTCTCTGCAGCCAAGGAAAGGAGCGGGGGTGTCTAGAGGGACCCCACTCTCTTGTTTTACAACAGTTAACTTCACACTTTTAATTTGTCAAGTTTATATCGTGGAAGTGAACTCAAACGTTTATGGTATTCTTAGCAAATGCCGAAACACCCGTCAAAACCCTAAGCCTGTTCGCTGAGGGAAAGAAATCAGGAGGAGCTCGGTGCTTTTAAAATGATTTATACGAGTGTACCCTGAAACCCTGAAGGGAAGGAAGAAAATCTCCCTCACTTAAAACATGACCTGGACAGGAAACAGACGGCTGGCTGGGTGTGGGATGGAAGAGAATCATATATTGAATGAACTCAGGATTAAAGTCCATGGCTTGAGATACCAAGGAGGGTGTACATCTCCAATTCAGTTAACCGTATTTATTGAGCACTTAATGTGTGCACAGCATGGTACTAAATGCTTGGGAGTGTACAGGATAGCAAAAAACAGACACTGGCTGCCCACACAAACATAACGATAATAATAATTCTGGTATTTGTTAAGCGCTTACTGTGTGCCAGGCACTGTATTAAGCGCTGGGATGGATACAAGCAAATCGGGTTGGACGTGGTCCCTGCCCCACATGGGGCTCACAGTCTTCCTCCCCATTTTACTGATGAGGAAACTCAGGCACAGAGAAGTGAGGTGATTTGCCCAAGGTCACACAGCCAACATTTGACTCAGTGTCCTGACACACTGTCATATTCATGTCTCTCTCCCCCTCTAGATTGGAAGCTCATTAGGGGCAGGGAACGCGAAGCTAATTCTGTTGGAGTGTACTCTCCCAAACGCTTAGCACATAGTAGGTGCTCAATAAATCCCACTGATCGATCGATTGATTGACAAGATGGAGCAGTAACCAATCAGTGCTTACAGTGCCTTCTAATCACCATCTCTTCCCCAGGATTAAGAACTGTGCGCAAATACATAAATGCCTGTGTATGTTCATGTTGTAGGTTTAGGCTGGGCTTCTCAGCCTGTTCTTTTGGAGAAAAAAATTATTATTAGTTTTAATAATACTTGTTAAACGCTTTCTATGTATCAAGCACTGTTCTAAGCGCTGGGGTAGATACGAGTTAATGAGGTAGGATACAGTCCCATATGAGACTCACAGTCTAAGTAGGAGAGAGAACAGGTATTGAATCCCACTATAATAGCGGCATTTAAACATTGGGGTAGATGCAAGATAATCAGGTTGGACATGGTCCCTGTCCCACTTAGGGCTCCCAGGCTCAATCCCCATTTTACAGTTGAGGAAACTGAGGCCCAGAGAAGTGAAGTGACTTGCCCTGGGTCACGCAGCAGGCAGACGGTAGAGCAGGGATTAGAATCCCGGTCCTCTAGCTCCCAGGCCCGAGCTCTTTTGACTAGGCCACGCCACTTCCCTAAATTCTGTGGGCCAAATCGAACTTTGAGGTCCCCTGAAAATGATTTGTGAGGAAGGATATTTTTAAAATAAGTACTTTATCTATTAAAAGAGCTGTATGATTTTGCATGTAGAAACCACCTGTATCGATGTCAATGTGTCACATTAGATGCATACTGCCATCCTTTGCTTTGAAAAGAATATTTTGGTATCGAGAGGCTAGGTATTTGTGAGCACCGACTGATTAGAAGCACATGTGACCAACCAAGCTCTTCGACACTGTATGGACGTCACTCTGGACTCTAAATCGACTCCATTTACTACCGTCCTCGGTGCCTAGAACCGTTTCTGGAGACGATCCTGTTTCTTCTTCTTGGATTGTGATTACCCTGTAACCTCTGTCCCGAGACCGTCACCCTCTTTCCAATTCCCAACCTGCTTTGCTTGTATCCACGCCAGCGCTTAGTACAGTGTCTGATGCATAGTAAGTATTTAACAGGTACCAAAATTACTATTAATATGTTCTAACAATAAGGGCCACCCAGTAGAGGCTTATGGAAAATAGGTTTTACATGTTTCAGAACCTGCTCCTGGATGAGAGGTGCGGCTTTCTGCTGGGTAGAGTGCAGAAGGTAGCTTTGAGGGCAAATATTAGTCACCTGAAAGGAAGGAAGAGAAAAAACAACAACAGCTTGTTGTCTGCCACTTCTTGAACCATTTCAGATTTCAGGGCCAGAGTCCAAGGAAGCTTTTCAGTGGGGAGTAAGTTAAATTTAAACTTAATTACACCTGAATGCGCTAAAACTAGCCATTAGCAGTATTTAATGACCTATTAACGCTCTTGTACATTTGTGTTAAGCCCAATGAAGGTGGATTTGAATGGCAGAACAGAGTGATAAAGCATCATCAAGGGATTTTATCCAAACACTTAAAAGGCATAAGAATCTCAGTCAACTCTCCCCCGCCTCCATTTACCTCACTCATCTCCTAGTACAACTCAGGCTCCTTTAATGCCAACCTACTCAATGAACCTCTATCTTGCTCCTCTCATCTCCGCCTCCTTGCCCACATCCTGCCTCTGGCCTTGTATTACCTCCCCCTCACAGCCAACAGACCAATCGATCAACCAAAGAAATTTATTGAGCACTTATCTCAGAATGCAGATCACTGTACTAAGCGCTTGGGAGAGAACAATATGACCGAGATGGTAGACACATTGGCAGCCCACCACAAGTTTAGTCTAGAGAGGGAGATGATCACTCTTCCCACCTTTGGAGCCCTCTTAAAATCTCATCTCATCTTATCTCACCTCTTCTCTCTCTCTATATATGTACTTCTTAAGCGCACACTATGTGCCAAGCGCTTGTTCTAAGCACTGAGGTAGATAAAAGGTAAACTGGTTGGCCACAGTCCCTGTCCCACCTGGGGTTCACAGTTTTAATCCCCATTTTACAGATGAGGCAACCGAGAGGCACAGAAGAGTGAAGTGACTTGCCCATGGTCACCTATCAGACAAGTGGCGGAGTCGGAATTGGACTCCGTGCACCCCGTAAGCACTTTGATATTCACCCCACCTTCCGTTCCACAGCATATATGTACTATATCCTTATACTCTGCCATTTCCCCTGTAATATCTTTATCTGTAAGGTTTTTATCTGAAATGTCTGTAATCTGTAATGTCTTTAAATATGTGTCTCCCCCTCTAGCCTGTAAACTCCTTCATTCATTCAATCGTATTTATTGAGTGCTTACGGTGTGCAGAGCACTTTACTAAGCGCTTGGAATGTATAATTCAGCAACAGATAGAGAAAATCCCTGCCCAACGTCGGGCTCACAGTCTAGAAGGAGGGAGACAGAAAGTAAAACAAACAAGTAGTCAGGCATCAATACCATCAAAATAAATAGAATCATAGATATATACATGTCATTAATAGAACTGTTTTGTTTTGCTTTGCTGTCTCCCCCGTTTAGACTGTGAGCGCATCATTGGGCAGGGATTGTCTCTATCTGTTGCCGAATTGTACATTCCAAGTGCTTTGTACAGTGCTCTGCACATAGTAAGCGCTCAGTAAATACTACTGAATGAATATAATGTTGGTATTTGTTACGCGCTATGTGCAGAGCACTGTGCTAAGCGCTGGGGTAGATACAGGGTAAACAGGTTGTCCCACGTGAGGCTCACAGTCTTAATCCCCATTTTACAGATGAGGTAACTGATGCACAGAGACGTTAAGTGACTTGCCCACAGTCACACAGCTGATAAGGGGCAGAGCCGAAATTCGAACCCATGACCTTGGACTCCCAAGCCCGGGCTCTTTCCACCGAGCCACGCTGCTTCTCTTGAATGGAGTAATCAAAAATATATACAAATATACACACCAACTCTATTGCACTGTACACTCCCAATAATAATTGTGTTATTTGTTCAACGCTTACTATGTTTCAGGAGCTGTATTACGCGCTGGGGTGGATGCAAGCAAACTGGGTTGGACCCAGTCCCTGTCCAAGATGGAGCTCACAGTCTTAATCCCTATTTTACAGATGAGGTAACTGAGGTACAGAGAAATGAAGTGACTTGCCTCAAGGTCACACAACAAGCAAGTGTCGGAGCCGGGATTAGACTTCATTCATTCAGTTGTATTTATTGAGCTCTTACTGTGTGCAGAGCACTGTACTAAGTGCTCGGGAGAGTACACTATAACAATAGACACATTCCCTGCCCACAGTGAGCTTACAGTCTAGAGGGGGAGGTTACATTTAAAAGCATTAATAGTAATAATAATAATAATAATTGTGGTATTTGTTAAGCACTTACTATACGCCAAGCACTCTACTAAGCGTTGAGGTGGATAAAGAAGAAGCAGAGAAGCAGCATGGCTCAGTGGAAAGAGCACGGGCTTTGGAATCAGGGCTCATGAGTTCGAATCCCAGCTCTGCCACTTGTCGGCTGTGTGACTGTGGGCGAGTCACTTAACTTCTCTGTGCCTCAGTTCCCTCATCTGTAAAACGGGGATTAAGACTGTGAGCCCCACATGGGACAACCTGATTCCCCTCTGTCTACCCCAGCGCTTAGAACAGTGCTCGGCACATAGTAAGCGCTTAACAAATACCAACATTATTATTATTATTATAAATGCAAATCGGGTTGGACACAGTCCCTGTCCCACGTGGGGCTCAGAGTCTCAATCCCCATTTTATAGATGAGGTAACTGAGGCTAGAGAAATGAAGCACAGCAGCATGCGTGGCCTAGTGGCAAGAGCCCGGGCTTGGGAGTCAGAGGACGTAGGTTCTAATCTCGGCTCTGCCACTTGTCTGCTGTGTGACCTTGGGCCAGTCCCTTAACTTCTCTGTGTCTCAGTGACCTCCTCTGTAAAATGGGGATGAAGCCTGTGAACCCCACGTGGGACAACCTCATTACCTTGTATCTGCCCCAGTGCTTAGAACGGTGCCTGGCACATAGTAAGCGCTGAACAAATACCATAATAATAATAATAATAATTATTATTATAATATACACTCTCTTTGCCTTTTTCTCTTAGCTGTTGCTCACTGAAGTAACTCCACCTGTTACATTGAAACGTTCTTAAGGGTAGAGATTGTGGCTTCTAATTCTTTTGTCCTCTCCCAAGCACTGCACTCAATGAATATAATCAACAGAATCAATCATCACTATAGTAATCAATACTCAATAAATATAATCAATATAATAATCCCAGTGGGAAGCTGGGTCTTAATTGATGGGTAAACTTGTTATGGGCAGCGAAGGTAATGTGCTCTCCCAAGCGCTTAGTACAGCGCTCAGCACATAGTAAGTACTCAATAAATACCACTGATTGACTGGGAAAACAGAGAGTCAGGTCACATCTACCAGTGGGCCTTATAAATATTATTATTAGTAGTAATAGTAGTACTATTTATTAACCACCTACTCTTTGCCAAAAGTTGTATAAGCAACTGGGGTAGGTACACGATCAGTAAGTTGGACCCAATCCCTGTCATACACAAGGCTCGCTGTCTAAGAAGGAGGGAGTACTGGTATTTAATCAGGATGGCCTAATGGAGAGATCACAGGCCTGGGAGTCAGAAGGATCTGGGTTCGAATCCTGACTCTGCCATGTGTCTGCTGTGTGACCTTGGGTAAGTCACTTCACTTCTCTGTGCCTCAGTCCTCCTGTGTAAAATGGGGATGAAGAATGTAAGCCCCAGGTGGGACATGGACTGTGTCCAACTGGATTTGCTTGTCTCCACCCCAGCGTTTTGTACAGTGCCTGGCACATAGTATGCTCCTAACAAGTACTACAGTTATTATTATTATTATTATTTAATCCCCATTTTACAGAAGAGGACATTATGACACTGAGAAGTTAACTTGTCCAACGTCCCACAGCAAGCAAGCAGCGAAGTGGGGTTCATTCATTCAATAGTATTTATTGAGCGCTTACTATGTTAAGAGCACTGTACTAAGCGCTTGGAATGTACAAATCGGCAACAGATAGAGACAATCCCTGCCCAATGACAGTCTTACAGTCTAATCGAATGTTGGTATTTGTTAAACGCTTACTATGTGCAGAGCACTGTTCTAAGCGCTGGGGGAGATACAGGGTCATCGGGTTGTCCCACGTGAGGCTCACAGTCTTCATCCCCATTTTACAGATGAGGGAACTGAGGCCCAGAGAAGTGAAGTGACTCGCCCACAGTCATCCAGCTGACAAGTGGCGGATCTGGGATTCGAACCCATGACCCCCGACTCCCAAACCCGTGCTCTTTCCACTGAGCCACGCTGCCTCCAGGTCCCTGGCCTCCCAGACCCATGCTCTTTCCAATCGGCCACACTACTTAAATCTGGACGCCCGTGGTTCTGGGGCCGATGAAATCAGACAAATAACCCAGACAGCGCAGGAGCTAGGGCTGGCTTGAGGCCAGCTGCAGTTGAACAGTTGAATGTGGAAATGTTTTAAGCACTTAAAGCAGCTGAGAAAGTCAATATTTTGAGCTTGAGCACCAGGAGAGTAAATATTTCGTGAACGTGACAACTTAGACAGACCCGCTTGTGAAAACAGCACAAACGGCTCGCAAAGCCCAAGTGAGAAGCAGCAATCTCAGGCTCCGATTCAGACACGGAAACCTCTTTTCTTCCAGCCGGCAATCCGGGGAAATGAATGGTGATGATGATAAGCGCTTACTATGTGTCAAGGACTGTTCTAAGCGCTGGGGTAGATACAAGGTAATCAGGTTATCCCGCGTGAGGCTCACCGTCTTCATCCCCATTATACAGATGAGGTAAATGAGGGCCAGAGAGGGCAAGTGACTTGCCCGAGGTCACACAGCAGACAAGAGTTGGAGCCGGGATTAGAACTCAGGTCCTTCTGATTCCCAAGCCTTTGCTCTATCCACTAGACCACACTGCTTTGCAAGGGACGTGAGCAGAGCAAAGGGGGAAAACCCTCCCACCTGGGTGAGGGAACCCCCGTGGTTTGGACGCAGTCGCCTACAGGGCCTACAGCGGGAGGGATCCAACTCTGACTCTGCAGGTTATGACATTTTCCAGGAACACCGAGGAACAGTTCCAGTGTGGGTCCGACAAGCTGAGCTTTCATGCATTCATTCAGTAGCATTTATTGAGCGCTTACTTTGTGCAGAGCACTGTACTAAGCGCTCGGAACGGACGAATCGGCTACAGATAGACACAGTCCCTGCCCACTGACCGGCTTAAAATCTAATCGGGGGAGACGGACAGACAAAAACAATAGCAATAAATAGAATCAAGGGGATGGACATCTCATTAACAAAATAAATAGGGTAATAAAAATATAAACAAATGAGCGGATGAGCACAGTGCTGAAGGGAGGGGAAGGGAGAGGGGGAGGAGCAGAGGGAAAGGGGGGAAAAGGGGGCTTAGCTGAGGGGAGGTGGGGGGGTAGAGGGGCAGCAGAGGGAGCAGAGGGAAAAGGGGAAGCTCAGTCTGGGAAGGCCTCTTGGAGGAGGTGAGCTTTGCCTTTCCCTCTGGTTTCTGGGGGTCCTCAGACCACCTGGAAGCCCAGTCCATTCAGAAGCACCGCAGGTCCAGGCAGGAGGGGTTGCTTTTGGAAGGTCAGGGGGGCACTGTTGACGCTGACTGTTCTTAAAAAGGCTAGAACATGGATGTCCTCCAGGCGAGGTTTTTGTTTTGCTTTGCTTTTGGGTTTTTTTTAAACGGTATTTCTATGTGCCAGGCACGGTACTACGCAGCTGAGGTAGATACGAGATAACCAGGTTGGACACAGTCCCCGCCGCACACGGGGCTCACAGCCTTCAATTCTATTTTCAGATGAGGGACCTGAGGTACCGAGAAGTGAAGTGACTTGCCCAAGTTCACACAGCGAACAAATGATGGAGATGGGATTAGAACCCAGGTCCTATGGACTCCCAGGCCTGTGCTCTATCCATTAGGACATGCTGCTTCTCAGACTAGATTGCCAGCTCCCCACTAGACTGTACAGTCATTCATTCAATAGTATTTATTGAGCGCTTACTATGTGCAGAGCACTGTACTGAGCGCTTGGAATGGACAATTCGGCAACAAATAGAGACCATCCCTGCCCAATGACGGGCTCACAGTCTACTCCATTAAGCACAGAATTCACATCTTTCAATTCTACTGTACTCTCCCAATGCTCAGTACAGTGTTCTGCCTAATAATAATAATAATGATGTTGGTATTTGTTAAGCGCTTACTATGTGCAGAGCACTGTACTAAGCACTGGGGGAGATACAGGGTAATGAGGTTGTCCCACATGGAGCTCACAGTCTTCACCCCCATTTTACAGATGAGGGAACTGAGGCCCAGAGAAGTGAAGTGACTTGCCCACAGTCACACGCTGATAGGTGGCAGAGCCGGGATTAGAACCCATGACTCCCAAGCCCGGGCTCTTTCCCCTGAGCCAAGCTGCTTCTCTGCCTACAGTAAGCCCTCAATAAATACCACTGATTTTGTTTTTTACTGGTATTCATTAAACCCTTACCGTGTGTCAAACCCTGTTCTAAGCACCCAGTCAGAAGGACCTGGGTTCTAATTCTGGCTCCAACAGATGTCTGCTGTTCATTCATTCATTCAATAGTATTTATTGAGCGCTTACTACGTGCAGAGCACTGTACTAAGCACTTGGAATGTATCTTGAGCAAGTCATTTCAGTTCTCTGGGCCTCAGTTCCCTCATCTGTAAAATGGGGATTAAGGCTGTGAGCCCCCCGTGGGACAGGGACTGTGTCCAACCCGATTTAGTTGTATTCATTCATTCAATCGTATTTATTGAGCGCTTACTGTGTGCAGCAATAAATAGAGACACTCCCTGCCCGCAACGGGCTCACAATCTAGAATGGGGGAGACAGACATCAAAACAGATGTCAAAACATCAAAACAGTTCCCTCATCTGTAAAATGGGGATGAAAACTGTGAGCCCCACGTGGGACAACTTGATTCCCCTGTGTCTACCCCAGCGCTTAGAACAGTGCTCTGCACATAGTAAGCGCTTAATAAATACCAACGTTATTATTATTATTAAAACAGGTAAACGGGCATCAGTGTAGCATCGTTATAAATAAATAGAATTAGAGATATATATACACATCATTAATAAAAATAAATATAACTAGAATGATAAATATGTACATATAAACACATGTATATGCCCCAGTGCTTAGTACGGTGCTTGACACAAAGTAAGTGCGTAACCAATACCACAATTATTAATTAATATTATTATTGTCATCTAGTATCTACCCTTATTATGTGTCAAGCCCTGTTCTAAACACTGGGATAGATACAAGTTTATTAGGTTGAAAAGAGTCCCAGTCCCACATGGGGCTCAGTTTAAACTGGGAGAAGATTTAATCCTCTTTTTATAGATGGGGAAACTGAGTGACGGAGAAATGATTTGCCCAAGGCCACGTAGCAAGCAGTAGGCACAGTTCCAGCGCTTAGAACAGTACTTGGCTCATAGTAGGTGTTAAACAACTGCCATAATTATTTTATCATCATCATCAACATTATTATTACTATTTTTAGGTGGGGCCAGTTGATTCTGCAGATTAACCAAACCCCAAATGTAAGCTTGGTTCGACCGGTTCCAGCCAGGCACTCGAACCCACTGTCTATTCGAACCCACTGTCTGCTCCTCCCCTGCCCCATCTCCCCAGCGCTTACTACGTGCCAGGCACTGTACTAAATGCTGGGACACAACAGGCACTGTGGGTAGTCTCCCACAGGAACTTTAATGGTTCGCCTGGGCCACAAGGGAGCAGAAATAAATCCAGCGACACGATTCAGAAATGTGGGGAGGTGTTAAACAAAGTTAAATAAAGGCAGATTTAGCTTTCGGGGAAATAAAACTACTTTCATCAGCTGATTTGTGGTCCATACCTGTCCCCAAACCCCACTCACACCCACAGAACTGGTGACGGTTTTGAATAATTAAGGTGGGAACATTTTCTGATTGAGTGCAAGTAGGTACTTCATTTTGTCCTGGGTGAGTCCGTAAGCTCCTCCTCTAGACTGTAAACTCACTGGGGACAGGGAATGTCTCTGTTCAGAATGTATTCTCCCAAGCATTCAGTACAACGCTCTGCACACGGTAAGCACTCAATAAATACGATTGAATGCATAAATGAATGACTGCATATGGTGTTTGAACACTACACACCATCAGTGATATTTACTGAACACTGTACTAAGAAGCAAACATGCCTAGTGGTTAGAGCCCGGGCCTGGGAGTCAGAAGGACCTGGGTTCTAATCCCGACTCTGCCACTTGTCAGCTGTGTGACCTTGGGCAAGTCACTTCACTGGGCCTCATTTCCCTCATTTGTAAAATGGGGATTGAGTCTGGGAGCCCCACATGGGACCAGGACCGTGTCCAACTCGATGATCCCTGGGCCATTTTTTTTCCCCCCCAAAAATGAGGGCGTTTTCACCGTGACACAGGGATTTTGAAACACACCCGGTTTGAGCAAGTTTCCCTCCCACAGACGGAAATTCTGACTAGGATGAGGAGATGGGGATTTTGGTTCAGTGAAAGAGAGAAAGCGCGCGCGAGAGAGTCAGTCAGAGGGACGGAGAGTTGGGATGTGGGGGAGATGTGAAAAGAGAAAGTGAGAGAATGAAAAAAAAAGCGGGGAAGAGAGAGAAGAAGACAGAGAGAGAAGAAACAATCCCCCTCAAATCTATTTTCTTCTTTCCTTGCAGACAGCTGCACTGGGATGGCCAGAGCAGTTGATCTTTGATATGCTTTAACACATCTCCCTCTAGTGACCGCTCTGCCCTGCTCCTTTTTCTAGATGCTAAAACGACGTGTGCTTAGGCACATCCATGAAGCTGTGAGCAAAAACAAGAAGTTTTCTTATCAAGCCAAAACGCCTCCCTCTTGGCTTCAAAGCTCTCCATCCCCTCCTGCCTCACCTCCCTTCTCTCCTTCTCCAGCCCAGGCCGCACGCTCCGCTCCTCGGCCGCTCACCTCCTCACTGGGCCTCGTCCGCGCCCGTCCCGCCGTCGACCCCGGGCCCACGTCCTACCCCTGTCCTGGAATGCCCTCCCTCCTCACCTCCGCCAAACTAACTCTCTTCCCCCGTTCAGAGCCCTACTGGAAGCTCACCTCCTCCAGGAGGCCTTCCCAGACTGAGCCCCCTTTTTCTTCTGCTCCCCCTCCCCATCACCCCCGACTCGCTCCCTTTGCTCTACCCTCCTCCCCGCCCCGCAGCATATTTATAGTTATAATTCTATTTATTTTTGTTAATGATGTGTATATATCTATAATTCTTTTTATTTACAATGCTGCTACTGATGCCCGTTTACTCGTTTTGATGTCTATCTCCCCCGTCTAGACTGCAAGCCCGTTGTGGGCAGGGACTGTCTCTATTTGATGCTGAATTGTACTTCCCAAGCTCTTAATACAGTGCTCTGCACACAGTAAGCGCTCAATAAATATGACTGGATGAGCAGGGGAATGGCATCACGGAAAAGTCGATTAGACTGTAAGCCCGTCAAACGGCAGGGACTGTCTCTATCTGTTGCCGACTTGTTCATCCCAAGCGCTTAGTACAGTGCTCTGCACATAGTAAGCGCTCAATAAATACTATTGAATGAAAAGCAGGTCTCTCCACTGGGGTTTTAAGCAGCCGAAGAAGCTCTGGTTTGCTCCTCTGGCCAAATGGACGGGGAGGCCAGAATCTATTTCCAGAAATCTGGATAACACTGGTTTAAGAGCAGTATGGCCTAGTGGAAAGAGCACAGGCCTGGGACATGGGTTCTAATCCTGGCTCCAGCACTTGTCTGCTGTGTATGACCTCGGGCAAGTAACTTCGCTTCTCTGTGCACATTGACCTCATCTGTAAAATGGGGAGTCAATACCTGGTCGCTCCTACTGGCACAGGGACCGTGTCCAAACTGATTACCTTGTAAGTACCTCAGAGTTTAGTACAGTGGTTGGCATCCACGTAAAAAAAGCCAGCTTGCTACTTAATAACAATACTATTGATAATAATAATGTTGGTATTTGTTAAGCGCTTACTATGTGCAGAGCACTGTTCTAAGCGCTGGGGTAGATACAGGGTAATCAGGTTGTCCCACGAAAGGCTCACAGTTAATTCCCATTTTACAGATGAGGTCACTGAGGCACAGAGAAGTTAAGTGATTTGCCCACAGTCACACAGTTGACAAGTGGCAGAGCCGGGAGTCGAACCCATTACCCCTGACTCCCAAGCCCAGGCTCTTTCCACTGAGCCATGCTGATGATGATGATGCTAATAATAACAATAACAACAACAATCATCATCATCGTAACAGTGGTGATTGTTAAGCTCTTACCATATGCCAAGCACTGTACTAAGCGCTGAGCTAGATAAAAGATGATCGGTTCCCACATGGGGCTCACAAGTCTATGTAGGAGGAAAAATGTGTATTAAGCGCTTCGTACAATGCTCTGCACACAGTAAGCGCTCAATAAATACGACTGAATGAATGAATGTACTGAATCCCCATTTTGCAGAAGAGGGAACTGAGGCACAGAGAAGTGAAGTGACTTCATTCATTCAATCGTATTTTTAAGTGCTTACTGTGTGCAGAGCACTGTACTAAGCACTTGGGAGAGTACATTACAACAATAAACAGTGGCATTCCCAGGTCGACCTGAGGTGGAGTCGGGATTAAAACCCAGGCACCTCTGACTCCCAGGCCCGTAATCTTTCCACTAGGCTACACCAGTGGGTCATTCGGTGGGTCACTGTCCCGTTACGGGGGCTTACTTGGAAGGCAATATTAAAGGAGAATTCAACTTGGAGAATTTTCCAAATCTGATCAGTGAGGGTCAAAGGGATCACAGCCTTCCCTCTTCCCATGCCATGTTTTCCCTTCTCTCCCTAACCTCCCGTCTGCCTCGGATCAAAGGCGTCCCATGCAGGAATAGACAGTGGCGTCTGGGGAACTGGAGGTGTCCCCCCTCCCTTCCTTTCTCCCCCCTGAAGCTGGGGCTCGCCATGTGGTCCGGCCCCGCCACTTGTCTGCTGTGTGATCTTGGGCAAGTCACTTGACTTCTCTGAGCCTCCGTTACCTCATCTGTAAAATGGGGATTAAGACTGTGAGCCCTACGTGGGTCAGGGACTAGGTCCAACCCGATTGACTTGTATTCAGTCCAGCACTTGGTACAGTGCCTAGCACAGAGTAAGCGCTTAACAAATACCACAGTTATGGTTCTGAACTATTTCCTGCTGTGGGAACGGGTCACCTCCTGCTGTGGGGCCCTGGTCACCCTCGGAGAGGCCTGAAAAATGCTTGTCCCTCCTGCCCCCCCCCCCCGCTCCCTCCCGCCCTTCCCTCCACACCCCACCTACCCCACCCCGGAAAACTTCCTTCATCTTTCACCACCCAGCCTTGCCCAATTTCCCTCAGGGTATTTTCGTGAAACTGCTTGTCTTCTGAAGTTAAGATTCAGGGAAGCTGCTCTGTTAGAGTCCCCTTAACTGTGAGCCTGTTATTGGACAGGGATCGTCTCTGTTGCCCTAATTGTTCATTCATTCATTCATTCAATAGTATTTATTGAGCGCTTACTATGTGCAGAGTACTGTACTAAGCGCTTGGAATGAACAAGTCGGCAACAGATAGAGACGGTCCCTGCCCTTTGACGGGCTTACGGTCTAATCGGGGGAGACGGACAGACGAGAACAATGGCAATAGACAGAGTCGAGGGGAAGAACGTCTCGTAAAAACAATGGCAACTAAATAGAATCAAGGCGATGTACATTTCATTAACAAAATAAATCCATTCCAGGCACTTAGTACACTGCTCTGCACATAGTAAATGCTCAATAAATACGATTGAATGAATGTCTAATCCCACTCAAACTTGAAGCCCTGCTTCAAGTTTTGTTTATGGCATTTGTTAAGCACTTATTATGTGTACTAAGCACTGGCATAGATACAAGTTAATCAGGTCCCTGTCCCACATGGGGTTTACAGTCTTAATCCCCATTTTCCAGAGCAGATAACTGAGGCACAGTGGAGTGAAGGGACTTGCCCAAGGTCAGCAGAGCTGGGACTAGGATCCAGGTCCTTCTGCCTCCCAGGCCCATGCTCTATCCACTAGGCCACACTGATTCTCGTGCCTTTTGCGTGGACAGGATCTTTGCTGCTCTGTGGGTCTACAGGTCAGCGTGAGGCCGCCGATGGGGAAGGCAAAGAGGAGGAAGAAGAAATGAACCATTTGGAAGAGCAACGGTCCTGGAAGTCAGAAGGCCTGGGTTCCAATCCTGGCTCCGCCACTTGCCAGCAAGAACAGTGCTTGGCACACAGTAAGCACTTAACAAACACCATTATTATTACTATTATTAATCCGGGCTCCATCACTTGCTGCTGTGTGACCTTGGGCATATCACTTCACTTCCCTCTATCTCAATAAACTCATCTGTAAAATGGGGTTTCAGTAACTACCACTCAGTCAATCCATGGTGTTTATTGAGTGCTTACTGGAGCAGAGCGTGGCTCAGTGGGAAGAGCCCGGGCTTGGGAGTCAGAGGTCATGGGTTTGAATCCCGGCTCTGCCACTTGTCAGCTGGGTGACTGTGGGCAAGTCACTTCACTTCTCTGTGCCTCAGTTCCCTCATCTGGAAAATGGGGATTAACCGTGAGCCTCACGTGGGACAACCTGATTACCCTGTATCTACTCCAGCGCTTAGAACAGTGCTCTGCACATAGTAAGCGCTTAACAAATACCAACATTATTATTATTATTACTAAGCATTCATTCATTCCATAGTATTTATTGAGCACTTACTGTGTGCAAAGCCCTGTACTTGGGAGAGTACAATATAACAAACATTCCCTGCTCACAGTGAGCTTACGATTCAGAGGGGGAGGCAGATAGGCTTGTCAAACATGTTCCCCGCCCACAGCAAGCTGACAGTCTAGAGGGGGTGGCCAGACATTAATATTAATAACTTACAGATATTAATCTAAGTGCTGTGGGGCTGAAGGAGGAGTGAATAGAGGGTGTGAATCCAAATGCAAGAGCGACACAGAAGGGAATGGGAGAAGAGGAAATGAGGGCTTAGTCAGGGGAGGCTCTTGGGGAAGATGTGACTTTAATTAAGGGAAGATTGTGACCCAATTTACCCGAAACAACATAAATATTTTCTCATTTTTTTTCTCTCCTCCCCATGCAGAAAATGATCCTCACAGATTCTGCACTTGATAGAAATGGAGCCTTTCCCAAGTTACTCAAAAGTACACCCCCCCCCTTAATATCCAAGAAGAGCAGTAGGGAATTCCTTTCTCTCCTCTCCCCTTTCAATCAATGGCATTTGCTGAGCGCTGACAACATGCAGAGCACCGTACTAAGTTCTTGTGAGAGTACAATACAGAGATGGTAGACACGTTCCCCGGCCCATTCCACGCTCACAGTCTAGTTTCCATCAGACACTTCCGGGGAAATGATATCAAATCTAAGGTTTTAAGTCCTGAGAAATAGCGTGACCTAATGGTTAGAGGGCAGGCTTGGGAATTAGAAGGATTCACATTCAATTGCATTTATTGGCAGAGTGCTTTAAGGCCAAAGGTGAGGAGTTTTTGTTTGATGCGGAAGCGGAAGGACAACCACTGGAGTTTTTTGAGGGGGGGGGGTGACATGTCCTGAACATTTCTGTGGAATAATGATCCGGGCAGCAGAGTGAAGTATGGACTGGAGTGGGGAGAGACAGGAGGCCGGGAGGTCAGCAAGGAGGCTGACGCAGTAATCGAGGCGGGACAGGAGGAGTGACTGTATTAACGTGGTAACAGTTTGGATGGAGAGGAAAGGGCAGATTTTAGCGAAGTTTTGACGGTGGGGCCGGTAGGATTTAGTGATGGATTGACTATGTGGATTGAATGACAGAGAGGAGTCAAGGGAAATGCCAAGGTTATGGGCTCGTGAGACAGGAAGGATGGTGGTGCCGTCTACGGTGAGGGGAAAGTCAATTCGGAGCCCTAGGGGGACTTTAGGGAAGGCTTGTAAAACGACTGAGGAGCGTCGCTGGGATAAATGACGGCCGAGTCGGACGGCATCCGGTCACTGAGGTGGGCGGTGGGAAAGCCAAGCATTCTTTATCTTTCCGTTGGGCCTGAGTGCCCATGTAGGGTAGCTGTTTGGGCCTGACTTCCTCTGACTCCTCGTTAGCCTGAGGCGCTGGGAAAGACATAAGGCTCGGCTGGGATGGGAAGGGGAGGCGGGGAGGAGATAAGTTGGCTTCTGCATCCGCTGGCCTTCCAGGCCACCCCCATGGGGACCGGCAGACAAGCACTTTCCCACTTAAGGCTTGTCTGCAGCCAACGAGAGGCTCGCACCAGTCATTCTCCCTAAAAATAGTAGGGGCGGCAGCAGGCGGGACTGATAAGGAGCCTCTCTAACTTGACAAGTCACTTCCTCCTAGTGTGGCCTTGTAATTCCTCAGGCTGGTGTCCACCATCGTTCCAGGAATAATAATAATAGGGAAGCAGGATGTCATAGTGGATCGAGCACGGGCCTGGGAGTCAGAAGGTCATGAGTCCAATCCCCATTCTGCCCCTTTTCTGCTGTGTGGCCTTGGGGAAGTCACTTCACTTCTCTGTGCTTCAGTTACCTCATCTATAAATTGGGGATTAAGACTGTGAGCTTCCAGCAGGACAGGGACCGTGTACAACCCGATTTGCTTGTAACCACCTCGGCGCTCAGTAGAGTGCTTGGCATCAGAGTAAGCACTTAATAAATACCACCGCTATTATAATTATTACTATTAATAATCATCATCATAATAAAAAATAATAGTATTTGTCGAGTGCTTACTATATGTCAAGTACTAAGTGCTGGCACAGACATAATGAAGCAGTGTGGCCTAATGGATAGAGCCCATTCCTGGATAGGACCTGAATTCTAATCCCAGCCCCACCACTTATCTGCTATGTGACCTTAGGCAAGTCACTTCACTTCTCTGGGCCTCAGTTACCTCATCTGTAAAATGGGGATTAAGACTGTGGGGCTAATGTAGAACAGGAACCGTGTGCCACCTGATTATCTTGCATCAACCCCAGCTTTTAGAACACGGCTTGATACCTAGTAGACTCTTAATAAATGCCATTAAAAATAAACCAGAATGGTCACAGGAAAAATAAAGGAGCTTATCTAGGAGAACAGACTGAGGAATGTACACGCAGCTTCAGTCTGGAAAGGCGTAGGCTGAGATGGGTCATGATTGAGGTTTACGAAATCATTATGGGTGTGGACAGGGTGAACACACGACAGTTATTTGCCAAATCCCACTATTTGAAGCTTGAAACTGATGAATTAAAAAATGACCAAAGGGAAACTCTGATTTCCTCCAGAGGGGAGAAAGGTCTAGAACTTGTTCTCACAAAGAACTGTGCAAGAAAAGCATCGAGTGAGTCCATGAGGGATTTGGAGAAATCTATGAATGAGGAGTAGCTTCTAGACTGTAAATTCACTGTGGGAGGGGAACGTGTCTACCAAGTGTGTCATTTTGTAATAATAATAATAATAATGGTATTTAAGTGCCAGGTATTATGGTATTATGGTATTATGTGCCAGGCCCTGTACTAAGCAATGGGGTAGAAACAACAAATCGAGTTGGACACAGTCCCTGTCCCACATGGGGCTCAAGTCATAATCCTCATTTTACAGATGAGGTAACTCAGGCCCACAGCAGTGAAATGACTTGCCCAAGGTTATACAGCAGACAAGTGGCGGAGCCGGCATTAGAACCCGTGACCTTCTGACTCCCAGGCCTGTGCTCATTCCCCTATGCCATGCTGCTTCTCTGTACTTTTGCAACTTATTAGTACAGTGCTCTACACACAGTAAGCGCTCAACAAATATGATTGAGTGATTGACTAATGGGTTCCCGGAGGGAAAATTGAGAGATGTAGAGGGGAAGGTGAAGGGTTTTAATTGGTCAATCTCTCACCACGAGAATGGATATTATTATTATAGTACTTGTTAATAATAATAATAATAATAATGTTGGTATTTATTAAGCGCTTACTATGTGCAGAGCACTGTTCTACAGCGCAGGGGTAGATACAGGGTAATCAGGTCGTCCCACGTGAGGCTCACAGTTAATCCCCGTTTTACAGATGAGGGAACTGAGGCACAGAGAAGTGAAGTGACTTGCCCACAGTCACACAGCTGACACGTGGCAGAGCTGGGATTCGAACCCATGACGTCTGACTCCCAAGCCCAGGCTCTTTCCACTGAGCCACGCTGCTTACTATGTGCTAGGCACGGTTCTAAGCGCTGAGGCAGATACAAATGAGTCAGATTGGACACAATCTCCATCCCACCTGGGTTCACAATCTTAATTTTACAGATGAGGTAACTGAGGCCCAGAGAAGTGAAGTGACTTCCCCAAGGTCACATAGCAGATAGGTGGCGGAGCCGGAATTAGAACCCAGGTCCTTCCGACTCCCAGGCCCGTGCTCTATCCACTAGGCCATAAACACCTGTCGGTATCAGAAGTCTGGATTGGGTGGCCCATGACTGTGAGACTGCAAAAATGTTTATGTCCGCGCCTCTCCCATTTCAGTGTAAGATCCTTGTGTGGACGGGGACAGGTCACTCTTCTGTTTTGTACTACTTTCCGAGTGCTTAGTAGAGTGCATTGCACCCACTGGACTCATAATAATAATGGTACTTGTTAAGCGCTTACTATGTGCTAAGCGCAGTTCTAAGCGCTGGCATAGACACAAGTTAATCGGGTTGGACAGAGTCCCTGTCCCATATTGGGGCTCAAACTCTTAATCCCCATTTTCCAGATGAGGTAACTGAGGCACAGAAGTGAAATGACTTGCCCAAGGTCACACAGCAGACTCTGATGGCTCTGCACATAGTCATATGTATTAACAGCACCCAATTTTGGGGAGTTTCCATCCTTTACAACCCTCCAGCATATCAAACCGGCGACAAGTAGGATTTATTTATTTTTTTATGGTATTTGTGAAGCGCTCACTATGTGCCACTGTACATTAAGCGCCGGGGTAGGTACGTGGTAATCGGGCTGGACAAAGTCCATGTCCTAACGTGGGGCTCACAGTCTTAATCCTCATTTTACAGATGAGGTAACTGAGGCCCAGAACAGTGAAGTGACTTGCCCAAGGTCACACAGCAGACAAGTGGCGGAGGCAGGATTAGAAGCCAGGTCCTTCTGACTCCCAGGCCCATGCTCTATCCACGCGCTTCCAAATGGGACATTTATACTACTTATAAGATAGTGTGTTATCATGTTGTGGGCAGGGAACCCATCTGTTCTGCGCCTAGTACAGTGCTTTGCGCCCAGTAAGCGCTCCAGAAATACGATTAATGAATGATTCCGTATCTTCTTTACCACTGCAGGTATGGACCGGGTATTTACTGCATGCAAGAGCACTGTACTGGACCCCTGTTGTGAGCAGATCACTAGACCCGGGTGCAATGCACTGTTCTAAGCATTCGGTACAAAATAGAGAAGCGACACGCACCCCACTCACCAAGAGCTTACGCTCTTAACGCGAGAGACAGACATGAAAGCTTTTACAAAGAGAGTATTCCGAGAAAATAACTAAGTATGCACTTGAATAAATATAGATACACAAATGCCGGTGAGTATAACTAAACCCATATAATAATAATGTTGGTATTTGTTAAGCCCTTACTATGTGAAGAGCACTGTTCTAAGCGCTGGAGGAGATACAGGCTAATCAGGTTGTCCCACGTGAGGCTCACAGTTAATCCCCATTTTCCAGATGAGGGAACTGAGGCCCAGAGAAGTGAAGTGACCTGCCCACAGTCACACAGCTGACAAGTGGCAGAGCCGGGATTCGAACCCATGATTTCTGACTCCCAAGCCCGGGCTCTTTCCACTGAGCCACGCTGCATATGTGCTGGAGATGGCTGCTGGGTCGACAACACTTGGAATGAATCGGGGAAGACTTATTGCTGGGCACTGTAGTGGCCTCCTACTGCTTTCAGAGCTCTGAGTGGGTGCTGATAAAGAGTAAGTGCCAACTATGTAATAATAATAATGATAATGATGGTATTTGTTCAGCGCTTACTATGTGCCAGGCACCGTTCTAAGCGCTGGGGTAGATACACGTTAATCATGCTGGACACAGTCCATGTCCCACATTCATTCATTCAGTCATATCTATTGAGCCCTTACTGTGTGCAAAGCACTGTACTAAGCCCTTGAGAGAGCACAATATAACAGTAAACAGACACATGCCGTGCTCGCAAGGAGTTTACGGTAAAGCGGAGCGGTGCACGGCTCAGTGGAAAGGGCACGGGCTTGGGCGTCCGAGGTTGTGGGTTCTAATCCCAACACCGCCACTTGTCATCTGGGTGACTTTGGGAAAGTCACTTAAATTCTCTGTGCCTCAGTGACCTCATCTGTAAAATGGGGATTAAAACCGGAACCCCACGTGGGACAACGTGATCACCTCGTGTCGGCCCCAGTGCTTAGAACAGTGCTCCGCACATAGTAAGCGCTTAACAAATGCCATCATTATTATTGTTATTATTAAAGGGGGAGACAGATGTTACTATAAATAAATAACAGGGGACTCACAGTCATAATCCCCATTTTACAGATGAGGTAACGGAGGCACAGAGAAGTGATTGGCCCAAGGTCAACGGGCAAATGGCGGAGCCGGGATTAGAACCCGGGTCCTTCTGATTCCCAGGCACGGGCTCTACCCGCTAGGCCACGCTGCTTCTCTGTTATAGGTGATCTTGTCTTGCCATTTGATATTGAGTCTAAACCACTAAGCGACGCGCTGGTGGAACTAGTTGAGGAGCCGGATGTGTGTGTTCTGAGGGGGGTGTTGTTTGTGTGTGTGTGTATATGTGTGCGATCGCCGTCTCACAGCCTTAGAGAAAGTCGGACAACACTTCAGCTCAGCATCTCGCTGTTGACCTCTTACCCACGTCCTGCCCCTGGCCTGGAACGCCCTCCCTCTTCATAGCTGACAGACAATGACTCTCCCCGCCAGCTTCGAAGCCTTATCGAAGGCCCACCTCCTCCAAGAGGCCTTCCCAGACTAAGCCCCACCTTTCCTCTTCTCCCACTCCCTTCTGCGTCGCCCTGACCCGCTCCCCTTATTTATCCCGCCCCTGCTCCAGTCCCCCAGCACTTATATCCGTATCTGTACTTGATTTATTTCTATTAATGTCTGTCTCTCCCTCTACACTCTAAACTCTTAGTGGGCAGGGAATGTGTCATTTATTGTTCTACTGAACTCTTTTAAGTGCTTAGTTCAGTGCTCTGCCCACAGTAGGCACTCAATAAATTGAGAAGCATCATGGTTCAGTGGAAAGAGCCTGGGTTTAGGAGTCAGGGGTTATAGGTTCTAATCCAGGCTCCGCCACCTGTCAGCTGTGTTATCTGGGGCAAGTCACTTAACTTCTCGGTGCTTCAGTTACCTTATCTGTAAAATGGGGATTAAGACTGTGAACTTCACGTGGGACCACCTGATTACCTTGTATCTACCCCAACACTTAGTGCTTGGCACATAGTAAGCGCTTAACAAATACCAACATTATTATTATTATTACTATAAATACGACTGAGTGGTGCCTGATTCCCCACTAACACGCTCTGCTTCACAGTCTCCCAAAAGCTGCGCTGGTCTTGATTCTATCTCCCTGCCTATCACTGTGAGGTAGAGAAAACCCCGCATAAAAACACCGCGCCCATAACATTGTTTAAAGGAGCTAAAAAGCATTTTGGGATCTAAAAATTAAATAAAGGGGTACGCTGAAGGAATTTTTAAAAAGATTCATATGGTTCAATTAAAATGGTTCTCATTCAACAGTACTTCAGGACTAGCAGAAGTTGCATGGCTTTCTAAGTAAATATATTTATGTTTTCTCCCCTGGTTTTTTTTTATGGTATCTGCTAAGCGCTTACTATATGTCAGGCACTCTACAAACAACTGGGGTAGACAGAAGATAATCAGGCTGGGCACAGTCCCTGTCCCACATAGGCCTTAATCCCCATTTGCAGATGAGGTAACTGGGTCACAGAGAATCAATCAATGGAATTTATTGAGTGCTTATTATGTGCAGAGCACTGAATTAAACACTTGGGAGAGTACAATACCACAGATCATGGGTTCGAATCCCGGCTCTGCCACTTGGCAGCTGTGTGACTGTGGGCAAGTCACTTCACTTCTCTGTGCCTCAGTTCCCTCATCTGTAAAATGGGGATGAAGACTGAGCCTCACGTGGGACAACCTCATTGCCCTGTATCTATCCCAGCGCTTAGAACAGTGCTCTGCACGTAGTAAGCTTAACAAATGCACGTAGTAAGAAATAGCAGACATGTTTCCTTCTCTTCCCTTCTCTTACAGTCTAGAGAAGTAAAATGATTTGCACAAGGTCCCACAGCAAATGAATGTTGTTCTTTCCACTAGGCCACACTGCTTTTCTGCTTCCCAGTTAAGAGTGTAAGCTCCTTGTGGGCAGAGAACAGGTCTCTCTGTTCTGTATCTCCTAAGCACCAAGCAGGTGTTCAAGAAAGGCAATTACTCCTCCTTCTAAATTTGCACTGTCCTTAGCAAAAACAGCTTGTTTTGAGACTGCCCCCAACCCCCGCAACTTGTTTTCCTTTCAGAGGGGATACGAGGCTTCCCACGTTTCACTTTCTCCCTGCGAAAAACGGACATCAACCAGGGAAATTCTCCTAACGAGACTCTTTCCTCGTAGCTGGAGAAAGCTTTAAGCGTGGGAGGCGGGGGCGCCGGGCGACCTCCAGTGATGCAAAAGCAGGGATACTGATTCTGTTTTCCTACTCCAGGGAAAGAGAGAGAGAAACCTCGTCCGGGAAAAGGTTCTGGGCAGCAGCGGGGTTGGACAGTTTCGGCCCTGAACGTTCTTTTCATCTCCCTGCCCCTCTGCTTTAGCCGGACCCTGGGTCGCGTTGGCGCAGGGTCTTGGGCGAGGGTACTTACCTGGGCGACTTGTTCCGCCTCGATAGGGCCTCAGCTGCCCGGTCAAGCCTCCCCTCCCGAGCTCTCCCTACGGCAGAAGCAGCCGCAGTAGCCTCGGGGTCTCGGAAACCGGGTCGGGCATTCAGAGCGGTATCTTTACACCCTCCTATTTCCTTCATCACAAGTTACTTCCTCATCTCTCCAGCCTTCACGTAGAGTTACACCAACAAACCAAGAGGGTTTTTTCTGCATTTAGAAACATCATATGACCCTGCGGGTGATAGGACAATTCCCCCCGTGCTGTCCGAGCCCATTTCCCGTTATATTTCTGGGTTGTTTCTTAATAAAGAAAGACGATTAGCCACCAGTTAATCAGCAGCGTGTCAGCCGGGGGACAACTCATCCACTTCATAAGATAGCAGAAGCTTTTTTTTTTTAGGACTCCAAGAGCCAAAAGCAGACGATAGGCTCTGGTTCACCGCCCAAAAAGAACGTAGAGACCTTGTCAATCAATCAATCAAGCAATCAATCAACCAACAGTATTTATTGAACGCTTACTATATGCACAGTATCAAAGCTCCCTTGACTCCCAGGGCTGGACTCTTTCCACTTGGCCACGCTGCTTCTCTTTTTAAACAATCCATTAATCACTCAATCAGTGGCACTTTTTGAGCGCTTACTGTGTGCATGATAACACAGGTCCTCTGACTCCTAAGCCCGTGCTCTTTCCAGTTGGCCACGTGGGTTCTCTTGCTAAAGGATCAATAAATCAATCACTGGTATTTATTGAGCGCTTACTGGGTGCAGAGCACTGTACTAAGCTCTCGGGAGAGTACAATTCAACAGAATGAGTAGATACACTCCATGCCACAAGGAGCTTAAGGTCTAGCGGGGGTGACAGCCATTAATATAAATATAATATTACGGGTATTATGGAGTCTGGGGGAATATCAAGTATTTAAAGAGTACAGATCGAAAGGCATAGAGGACACAGAAAGAGGAGGGAGTCAGGGAAAGGAGGAATTAATTGGGGAAGGCCTCTTGGAAGAGATGCTAATAAGGCTCTGAAGGCCGGGAGAGTGGTGGTCTGATGTACAGGGAGGGGGAGGAAGTTCCAGACCATAGGGAGGTGCAATCAGTCGCTCAATTGTATTTATTGAGCGCTTACTGTGGGCAGAGCACACAGTAGTAAGAGTTTGGCATAGTACCATATAACAATAAAACAGACACATTTCCTGCCCACAGGGAGCTTACAGTCTAGATGGGGAGAAAGACATTAACAAGAATAATTGTGGAGATGAACTTAAGTGCTGTGGGGCTGGGAGGGGGGATGGATAAAGGGAGCGAGTCAGGGCAATGCAGAAGGGAGTGGAAGAAAAGGAAAAGAGGGCTTAGTCAGGGAAGGCCTCTTGGAGGAGAGGAGCCTTCAATATGGCTTTGGAGGGGGGAAAATAATTGTCTGTCAGATATGAAGAGGGAGGGCATTCCAGGCCAGAGGCAGAACGCGGGTGAAAGGTTGACGGCAGAAGAGAAGAGATCGAGGTACGGTGAGTACTTTGGTATTAGAGGAGCGAAGTGCGCAGGCTGGGCTGTAGAAGGAGGGCAGCGAGGAAAGGTAGGAGGGGGCAAGGTGACTGACTGCTTTAAAGCTGACGGTAAGGAGTTTGATGCGGAGGTGGATGGGCAACCACTGGAGGTCCTTGAGCACTGGGGAAACATGGACTGAGCATTTTGGTAGAAAGGTGATCTGAGTAGTAGAGAGGAGAGTGCCACACTGCTTCATGAGAAGCAGCGTGGCTCAGTGGAAAGAGTCCGGGCTTGGGAGTCAGAGGTCATGCGTTCGAATCCCGGCTCCACCACGCGTCAGCTGTGTGACTGTGGGCGAGTCACTTCACTTCTCTGGGCCTCAGGGATCTCATCTGTAAAATGGGGATGAAGACTGTGAGCCCCACGTGGGTCAACCTGATCACCTTGTATCCCCCCTCAGCACTTAGAACAGTGCTTTGCACATGGTAAGTGCCTAGCAAATACCAACATTGTTACTATTATATGGACTGAAGTGGGGAGAGACAGGAGACAGGGAGTCCAGCAAGGAGGCTGATACAATGATCAAGGTGGGATAGGATGCGTGCTTGGATTAAAGAGATAGCAGTTTGGATGGAGAGGAAAGGGTGGATTTTAGCGACGTCGTGAAGGTCGAACTGACAGCATTTAGTGACAGATTGGCTATGTGGGTTGAATGAGAGAGAGGAGTCGAGGATAATGCCAAGGTTACGGGCTTGCGAGACAGGAAGGATGGACTTGTTTTGCTTTCTTTCTCCCCCTTCTAGACTGTGAGCCTGTTATTGCGCAGGGATTGTCTCTATCCGTTGCCCAATTGTACTTCCCAAGTGCTTAGTGCAGTGCTCTGCACACAGTAAGCGCTCAATAAATGCGACTGAATGAATGAATGCACGATGCCGTCTACAATGGTGAAAAAGTCAGGGGAAGGGCAGGGTTTGGATGGAGAGATAAGGAGTTCTGTTTTTGACTTGCTACATTTGAAGCGACCGGAGGACATCCAAGCAGCAACGCCTTGAAGGCAGGAGGAGATGTTACAAAACTGCAGAGAGGGAGAGTGATCAGGGTTGGAGATGTAGATCTGGGAATGGTCCGCACAGAGGTGGCAGTTGAAGCCATGGGAGCAGATGAGCTCTCCGAGAGAGTGAGTGTAGTTGGAGAATAGAAGGGGGAGAAGCTTGAGGGACCCCCACGGTCAGGGGGTGGGAGGCAGGCTCACCGAAGAGACCGAAAATGAGCGGCCAGAGAGGTAGGAGGAGAACCAGGAGAGGACGGGGTCCGGGAAGCCGAGGTCGGATCGGGTTTCCGGGAGAAGGGGCCAGTGGTGAAGGCAGCTGAGAGGTCGAGGAGGAGAAGGATGGAGGAGAGGCTGCTGGATCTGGCAAGGAGGAGATCCCTGGTGACCTCTGAGAGGGCGGTTTCTTTGGAGTGAAGGGGACGGAAGGCAGATTAGAATGGGAGGGGAGGAACTTGAGACAGCAGATGTAGACAACTCTCTCAAGGAGTTTGGAGAGGAAGGGTAGGAGGAAGATGGGGTGATAACTGGAGGGAGCTGTGGGGTCCAAAGAAGGCTTTTTTATGATAGGGACAACATGTTTGAAAGCAGTGGGGAAGAAGCCATTGTACAGCAATGCTTTTATATCAAACAAAAACTCCTCATCGTTGGCTTTAAAGCTCTCCATCACCTTGCCTCCTCCTACCTCCTCCCTTCTCTCCTTCTACAGCCCAGCCCGCACACTTAACTCCTCCAATGCTCACCTTCTCACTGGGCCTCCATCTCACCTGTCTCACAGTTTAATTAGAGGGAGAACTGGTCTCGAATCCTCATCTCACCGTTGAGTGAACTGAGGTACAGAGAAGTGAAGTGACTTGGCCAAGGTCACCCAGCAAGCAATTGGCAGAATAAGAGCCTCTGACTCCCAGGCTCTTATTCTTTCCACAGGGCCACGCTGCTGCTCGAATAAATTGTCTTCAGTCATTTCCCAGGCCCACGCTTGGTGCTGGAATCTTAGAAAGGGACAGGAGGAGGCGGCTTGAGTTTAAAAAATGCAGGTTTGGCTGGGTCAGGGGAGGAAGAAGCAGGGCACCATCAGAGGAAGTAGTTTGGAGGGACCCGAGAAGGACAAGGGTCATACATTTCCTTTGCATTTTCCTGTTCTTCCTCCCAGTTGGCAGGTGGGACTGAGAGTTTCTCCAGACTAGTCTCCTACGGGCCGGGGAAAGTGTCTACCCACCCTGTTGTCTTGTGCAGGACGGGTAGTGCTCAATAAGTAGCACTGATTGATTGATTTGCCTGTCGTACAAACAGGCAACACTTAGGTTTCAGTCATTCATTCAATAGTATTTATTGAGCGCTTACTATGGGCAGAGCACTGTACTAAGCGCTTGGAGTGTACAATTGGGCAACAGATTGAGGGCTTCAGTGTCCTGCTTGGTCTTGGGGGGGAGGGAGGAGAAGAGAGGGATAAAGGAAGCCAGGGGTGAGAAGAGTCTGCTGGCTCAGGGGTTACACTATGCCCTGCAGTGGGTAGTCCCTGTGAGCCCGGCACACCCCTTGCCTCGGTATCCCTACCCCCCTTCAACTCTCCTCAGCTAAACCCTCTCCTCCCCCCTTTCCTCGGCTCCTCCCCTTCTCCCGTCCCCTCCCCTCAGCACCGCACTGGTCCGCTCAACTGCGTATATCTTCATCACCCTATTTATTTTGTTAATGAGATGTCCATCACCCTGATTCTATTTATTTGCTATTGTTTCAATGAGATGTTCTTCCCCTCGATTCTATTTATCGCCACCGTTCTCGTCCGTCCGTCTCCCCCGATTAGACCGTGCACCCGTCAGAGGGCAGGAACCGTCTCTGTTACCGATTTGTACATTCCAAGAGCTTAGTACAGTGCTCTGCACACAGTAAACGCTCAATAAATACTATTGAATGAATGAATCCCTCCAGAAAGCAGTACTCGGCTATACTTTGGGTCGGGGGAGCAGCACGGATAGAGCCCGGTCCTGGGAGTCTGAAGGACCCAGGTTCTAATCCTGGCCCCGCCATTTGCCTACAGTGGGACCTTAGGCAAGTCACTTTACTTCTCTGGGCCTCAGTTCCCTCATCTGTAAAATGGGGATAAAGACTGCGAGCCTCATGTGGGACAGGCACTCTGTCCAACGTGATTACCTTGTATCTACCCCAGCGCTCAGAGCGGATCTTGAAGCTCCCCCTCGAGATTCGTAGGCTCACTATGGATAGGGAAGCAGCGAGAAGCAGCGTGGCTCAGTGGAAAGAGCCCGGGCTTGGAGTCAGAGGCCGTGGGTTCTAAACCCGGCTCTGCCGCTTGCCAGCTGTGAGACTTTGGGCAAGTCATTTCACTTCTCTGTGCCTCAGTTACCTCATCTGGAAAATGGGGATGAAAACTGTGAGCCCCACGTGGGACAACCTGATCACCTCATACCCCCCAGTGCTTAGAACAGGGCTTTGCACATAGTAAGCGCTAAACAAATGCCAGAGAAGCAGCGTGGATCAGTGGAAAGAGCACGGGCTTGGGAGTCAGAGGTCATGGGCTCGAATCCTGGCTCTGCCACTTGTCAGCTGTGTGACTGTGGGCAAGTCACTTCACTTCTCTGGGCCTCAGTTCCCTCATCTGTAAAATGGGGATTAACTGTGAGCCTCACGTGGGACAACCTGATCACCCTGTATCTACCCCGGCGCTTAGAAAAGTGCTCTGCACATAGTAAGCACGTAACAAATACCAACATTATTACTTAACTGCTCTGTGCCTCAGTTACCTCATCTGGAAAATGGGGATTAAAACTGTGAGCCCCACGTGGGACAACCTGATCACTCTGTATCTACCCCGGCGCTTAGAACAGTGCTCTGCACATAGTAAGCGCGTAACAAATACCACCATTATTACTTAACTGCTCTGTGCCTCAGTTACCTCATCTGGAAAATGGGGATGCAAACCGGGACCCCCATATGGGACAACCTGATCACCTTGTATCCTCCCCCGGCACTTACAACAGTGCTGTGCACATAGTAAGCGCTTGACAAATCCCACCATTATCATTATTATTAGGGCATGTATCTGTTACATTGTTGTGCTCTCCCACGTGCTTAGCACAGTGCTCTGCACCCAGCAAGGGCTCGATCGATGCGATCGATTGATAGTAAGCGCTTAACAAATATCAGAAAAAAAATCTGCAGGGAGATAGGTATGGTGATTACCTTCACCCCAAGGGGAGAAAGTTGGGGGGCTGGTTAGGCCAGAGGCAGGCTGGCCGTGATGGCGGTTTCCTCCCAGGAGGTGGGGCGAGTGTTCCACCAGCTTTCCCTTGCCCTCCTCCTGCCCACGTGCTCCCAAGAGATAATAATAATAATGTTGGTATTTGTTAAGCGCTTACTATGTGCAGAGCACTGTTCTAAGCGCCGGGGTAGATACAGGGTCATCAGGTGGTCCCGCGTGAGGCTCACGGTTAATCCCCGTTTTACAGATGAGGTAACTGAGGCCCACAGAAGTGAAGTGACTCGCCCACAGTCACCCAGCTGACAAGCGGCAGAGCCGGGAGTCGAACTCATGACCTCTGACTCCGAAGCCCAGGCTCTTTCCACTGAGCCACGCTGCTCCCCACCGTATCTACCCCGGCGCTTAGAACAGTGACTTGCCCACAGTCACACAGCTAAGTGGCAGAGCCAGGATTCGAAGCCATGACCTCGGACTCCCAAGCCCGGGCTCTTGCCACTGAGCCACTGACCCCATTCAGTCAATCATCCAATCGTATTTATGAATAATAACGATAATAACAACTGTGGCATTTGTTAGGCCTTATGTGGGACAACCTGATTACCCTGTATCTACCCCAGCGCTTAGAACAGTGCTCGGCACATAGTAAGCGCTTAACAAATACCAACATTATTATTATTATTATTAGGCGCTTCCTACTTGCCAAGCACTAAGCACTAGGTAGATACAAGTTATTAGGCTGGACACAGTCCCTGTCCCACGTGGGGCCCACAGTCTCAATCTCCCTATTACAGATGAGGTAAGTGAGGCCCAGATAATAATAATAATAATGTTGGTAATTAATAATGGTTGTATTTGTTAAGCGCTTACTATGTGCAAAGAGGCCCAGAGAATAATAACAATAATAATAATGTTGGTATTTAATAATGGTGGTATTTGTTAAGCACTTACTTTGTGCAAAGAACCGTTCTAAGCGCTGTGGGGGGATACAAGATGATCAGGTTGTCCCACGTGGGGCTCACAGTCTTCATCTCCATTTTACAGATGAGGGAACTGAGGCCCAGAGAAGTGAAGTGACTTGCCCAGAGTCACACAGCTGACGAGTGGCGGAGCCGGGATTCGAACCTATGACCTCTGACTCCCAAGCCCGGGCTCTTGATCCAGAGAAGGTAAGTGATTTGTCCAAGGTCACACAGCAGGCACGTGGAGGAGCAGGGATTCGAACCCATGACCTCTGACTCCCACGCCCGGGCTCTTGGTCCAGAGAAGTTAAATGTTTTGCCCAAGGTCACAAGGTCACCTAGAACCCCTCTAATCTGCCTTCCGTCCCCTTCACTCCAAAGAAACCGCCCTCTCAGAGGTCACCAGGGATCTCCTCCTTGCCAGATCCAGCAGCCTCTCCTCCATCCTTCTCCTCCTCGACCTCTCAGCTGCCTTCACCACTGGCCCCTTCTCCCGGAAACCCGATCCGACCTCGGCTTCCCGGACCCCGTCCTCTCCTGGTTCTCCTCCTACCTCTCTGGCCGCTCATTTTCGGTCTCTTCGGTGAGCCTGCCTCCCACCCCCCGACCGTGGGGGTCCCTCAAGCTTCTCCCCCTTCTATTCTCCAACTACACTCACTCTCTCGGAGAGCTCATCTGCTCCCATGGCTTCAACTGCCACCTCTGTGCGGACCATTCCCAGATCTACATCTCCAACCCTGATCACTCTCCCTCTCTGCAGTTTTGTAACATCTCCTCCTGCCTTCAAGGCGTTGCTGCTTGGATGTCCTCCGGTCGCTTCAAATGTAGCAAGTCAAAAACAGAACTCCTTATCTCTCCATCCAAACCCTGCCCTTCCCCTGACTTTTTCACCATTGTAGACGGCATCATGCATTCATTCATTCAGTCGCATTTATTGAGCGCTTACTGTGTGCAGAGCACTGCACTAAGCACTTGGGAAGTACAATTGGGCAACGGATAGAGACAATCCCTGCGCAATAACAGGCTCACAGTCTAGAAGGGGGAGAAAGAAAGCAAAACAAGTCCATCCTTCCTGTCTCGCAAGCCCGTAACCTTGGCATTATCCTCGACTCCTCTCTCTCATTCAACCCACATAGCCAATCTGTCACTAAATGCTGTCAGTTCGACCTTCACGACGTCGCTAAAATCCACCCTTTCCTCTCCATCCAAACTGCTATCTCTTTAATCCAAGCACGCATCCTATCCCACCTTGATCATTGTATCAGCCTCCTTGCTGGACTCCCTGTCTCCTGTCTCTCCCCACTTCAGTCCATATAATAGTAACAATGTTGGTATTTGCTAGGCACTTACCATGTGCAAAGCACTGTTCTAAGTGCTGAGGGGGGATACAAGGTGATCAGGTTGACCCACGTGGGGCTCACAGTCTTCATCCCCATTTTACAGATGAGATCCCTGAGGCCCAGAGAAGTGAAGTGACTCGCCCACAGTCACACAGCTGACGCGTGGTGGAGCCGGGATTCGAACGCATGACCTCGGACTCCCGAGCCCGGGCTCTTGGTCCAGAGAAGTTGAGTGATTTGCCCGAGGTCACATAGCAGGCATGTGGAGGAGCCGGGATTAGAACCCATGACCTTCTGACTCCCAGGCCCGTGTTCTATCCACCCCGCCGTGCTGCTTCCCTGTTAATCATGTCCAATATAGTCCCTGCCTCACTTGAAGCTCAAAGCCTAAGCAGGAGGTAGAACAGGGTTTGAATCCCCATTTTACAGATGAGGAAACTGAGGCCCAGAAAAGTGACTTGCTCAAGGTCACGTAGCAAATAAGCGAAGCTGGGAATAGAACCCAGTCCTTTGACTCCCATGCCCGGGCTCTATCCATTTTTATGAAGTGCCATCCAGTCGTTTCCGATTCATAGCGACTCCATGGCTATACTTTCTCCGGAACGTCCCGTCCTCTGCCATAATCCGCGACCTTTCTAATGATTCTTCCGTTATCGTTGTTACGGTCTCTGTCCGTCCAGTTGCCGGGCTGCCTCTTCCACGTTTTCCCCGGATTTTTCCTAGCATTAGTGTCTTCTCCAGAGAATCAGTCCTCCCGATTGTGTGTCCAAAATATGCTAATCTAAGTCGAATCATTTGGCCTGTGAATCAACCCTCCTACGAATCAACTAACTTACGTGGCAGGACGGTTTGCGAATGCCAGTGAAGCTTCGAGCTAAGCCACTGAGAGATAATAATGATGTTGGTATTTGTTAAGCGCTTACTACGTGCAGAGCACTGTTCTAAGCGCTGGGGTAGATGCAGGGGAATGAGACTGTCCCACATGAGGCTCACAGTCTTCATCCCCATTTTCCAGATGAGGGCACTGAGGCCCAGAGAAGTGAAGTGACTTGCCCACAGTCCCACAGCTGCCAAGTGGCAGAGCCGGGATTCGAACCCATGACCTCTGACTCCCAAGCCCGGGCTCTTTCCACTGGGCCACGCTGCTCTCTAGGGTTACCCGTAATGGAAAGGTCTAAGCGGAAGCGTCCAAGTGGATTTGCCCAGCAGCTGATTGGGGAGGAGTCAAAGGCGGGGGATCAAATGGTCAAAATGTGGATCAAAGACAACGGCAGAGGCTCTATCCATTAGGCCGCACTATTTGGCTGCATTTTTTCCGCGAGTCTCATTCCGCCATACCCATCTGCCCCACGGCCCACCCTGGCCTGACCTACAGGAAGCCCCCGGGCCCCGCCGGCCCCTCCATCCCCGGCCCGCGCCCCAGGTTCGCTTTGTTGAGCAGCTGTCGGTGGTCAAGTCCCCACACCCTCCCTCACAGCCTCCTTCCCTCATCAGATCCTCCCGCATCCTCCCCTGCAGCAGCTGTTACGGCTTGGTTGGGGTCTTTGGTTTCCCAAGACTCGAACGGGTCAGGGAGCAGCGAGGGGGGCAAACTGGACGGGGGTGAGGAGGGGGAAGCTGGAACCTCACCCATCCCAAAATACACGAACCCTACACTATGGCTTCCATTCATGGGGTACCATTTGGACCCCCCCCCCGATACGTGGCGAGATAAAAAATACTTGGCTTTCAAACTAAAGCCAAACACAAAGAGGCTATGAACATCTTGTACATATTACACTGGTCCTGCTTCTTTGTTGTTTTTTCCCCCCCAGTGGCATTTGTTAATAATAATAATGTTGGTACTTGTTAAGCGCTTACTATGCGTCGAGCACTGTTCTAAGCTTTGGGGCAGATACAGGGTAATCAGGTTGTCCCATGTGGGGCTCGCATTTTTAATCTCCATTTTCCAGAGGAGGGAACTGAGGCACCGAGAAGTTAAGTGACTTGCCCAGAGTCACACAGCTGACAGGTGGCGGAGCTGGGATTAGAACCCATGACCTCTGACTCCTAAGCCCGGGCTCTTTCCACTGAGCCACGCTGCTTCTCTTGTCACGCGCTTACTATGCGCCAGACACTATACAAAGCGCTGGGGTAGATACAGGCAAATCATTTTGGACACCGTTTCTGTCCCACATTGTGCTCAGTCTTAATTCCCATTTTGCAGATGAGGGAACCGAGGCTCAGAGAAATTAAATGACTTACACCAAGGTCACACAAAAGACAAGGGGCGGAGCCAGGATTAGAACCCGGGTCCTTCTGACTCCCAGATCCAGGCTCTAACCACTAAACCACAGCTGCTTCTCTTTCTCTACTTTCACGTCGCTTCATTACTAGGTGCCCAAGAGATTTCTACCCCGTTAGGCAACCAGCCTCACCTAAATTCTTCTTAGGATTCTAATCCTAAAATATTCAAATAAACCACACTAGTGGTGACCACGTGGCCATGACGAAGGTGTATACGCATAGATGCATCCATGTGCCCTTGATGACTCGAAGCCAGGACTCTCCCAAGCGCCTAGTATAGTATTCTGCACACGGTAAGCGCTCAATAAATACGACTAGTTCATTTACCGAGCACTTTCCGTGTGCAGAGCACTGTACTAGGTGCTTGGGAGATGTCTTCCCTGTCCCCGAGGAGCTTCAGCTCGTCGAGGGCCGGGAACGTGTCTGTTTATTGGTATAGGCACTCTCCCAAGTGCTCAGTACAGTGCTTTGCACACAGTAAGTGCTCAAGAAATATGAGGGACTGAATGAATGAATGACTAGAGGCTACAGCCTCTAGTCCCGGCCTAGCTGGACTCTGGTCTCCAAAACGGGCCTCTACAACAGCACAAACTGCTGGAGAGACCAACGGTCTTGACCAGCAGTGGTTCCGACCCTTGCTGAAAGCTCGCTGAGGGCAGGGAATGTATCTTTTATATTCTCCTATTAATAATGACGAGGATGATGGTATTTGTTAAACGCTTACTATGTGCCAGGCACTGTACTAAGCGCCGAGGTGGATACAAGCAAATCGAGTCGTTCCTTCGTTCGTTCATTCAATCATTGAGTGCTTACTGTGTGCGAAGCACTGTACTAAGCACTTGGGAGAGTGCAATACGACAACAGACACATTCCAGCCCTCAGCGAACTCACGGTCTTCAGGGGGAGGCAGACATAAATATAAATAAATTACAGATCTACACATATGTGCTGTGGAGATGGGAGGGAGGATGAATGAAGGAGCAAATCAAGGAGACGCAGAAGGGAGTGGGAGAAGAGGAGAGGAGGGCTTAGTCAGGGAAGGCTTCTTGGAGGAGATGGGCTTTCGATAAGGCTTTGAAGGGGGGAAATCATTGTCTGTCGGATCTGAGGAGGGAGGGAATTCCAGGCCAGAGGTAGAATGTGGGCGAGAGGTCGGCGGCGAGATAGACGAGATCGAGGTACAGTGAGAAGGTGAGCATTAGCCCACGTGGGGCTCCCGGTCTCAATCCCCACTTTACAGAGGAAGTAACTGAGGCCCAGGGAAGTTCATTCATTCCTTTATTCATTCAATCGTATTTATTGAGCGCTTACTGTGTGCACAGCCCTATACTAAGCACTTGGAAAGTGCAATTTAGCCACAAAAGTGACTTGCCCGAGGTCTTACAGCAGACAAGTGGCAGAGCTGGGATGAGAACCCACGATCTTCTGACTCCCAAGCCCGTGCTCTATCCGCTGTACCAAGCAGCTTCTCCCGTTCTACTGTCCTTTTCTACTGTCCTCGCCCAAGTGCTTAGTACAGGGCTCTGCGCACAGGACTGACGGCCTGACAGACAAATCCAGCGAGAAGTGGCCGTCACTAAGCGAGGTGGGAGCCAGGAATTCCTGTTGTCTGGGTTTCCTTGGCCCCAGAGTGGATTTCGGACTTGTTCCCCAGGGTAATAATAATAATGTTGGTATCTGTTAAGCGCTTACTATGTGCCAAGCACTGTTCTAAGCACTGGGGTAGATACAAGCTAATCAGTTTGTTCCACGTGGGGCTCAGAGTCTTAATCCCCGTCTTCCAGATGAGTTAACTGAGGCACAGAGAAGTACAGCAACTTGCCCAAAGTCACACAGCTGACACGTGGCGGAGTCGGAATTAGAACCCATGACCTTTGACTCCCAAGCCCGGGCTCTTTCCACTAGCCGCTCGGCTTCTCTAACAAACAACATCCACGAGAGCTAGATGGAGAAACAATTCGTTTACAATCCTGGAAACAACACCACCAAAAATTCACGCCAACACTCTGGGGGAGTCAAACGACTTTCAGGGTTGGGCTCCATTTTAACCCTTGGCCTAAAGGGAATCCCTGCCGGAATAAACCCCCAGAAGGGACGGAACTTGTCGGTGGCAAAATTAGCGGAGCCCGGGGTAAACAAAATAAGGGTCGAGGATATCAGACAACAGAGGAAGGAACAAGTTTTTACACATCCAGGTGCAATGGGGGAGCTCGGGAAAAGTCATTTAATTGGAGGTAAAAAATGCGCTGAGTCACCCTTTAACTTTGTTGGCGTCTACTTGGAAAAATTTTGTAATGAACGCTTACAAGGAAATTTTGTAATAAACGCTAACAAGCTTGGCCAAAGGGCATATGAGCCAGGGGACCGGAGGTGGCGGGGAGAGGAGGAGGGGGAGGGAAGGAGAGCAAGGGGAAAGGAGACAATTAGTTTAGAGAAATTAGATTAGAAGAAATTAGTGGCCTACTGGAAAGAGCACAGGCCTGGCTGTCAAAGGACCTGGGTTCTAATCCCGGCTCCGGCACTTGTCTGCTGTGTGACCTCGGGCAAGTCAACTCACTCCTCTGGGCCTCAGTTCCCTCATCTGTAAAATGGGGAGGAAGACTGTGAGCCCCATGTGGGACATGGACTGTGTCCATCCCGATTAGCTTGTATTTAACCCAGCATTTAGGACAGTACCTGGCACAACTCTAAGCGCTTCATGGCTTGGTGGAGAGAGCCCGGGCTTGGGAGCCAAAGGACGTGGGTTCTAATCCCGGCTCTGCCACTTGTCTGCTGTGTGACCTTGGGCAAGCCACTTAACTTCTCTGTGCCTCAGTTACCTCATCGGTAAAATGGGGATTAAAGACTGTGAGCCCCATGTGGGACAACCTGCTTACCTTGTATCTACCCCAGCGGTTAGAACAGTGCTTGGCACATAGTAAGCGCTTTATATCATAATTATTTATTATTATTAACAAATACTGTTAAAACCTCCCCCAGATTTTCATTGTAATCATCAACAACCAATGGCATTTACTGAACGCTTACCCTATGCAGAGTCCTGTAGTAAACTCTTGGGAGATTACAGTACAACAGAATTAGAAGATAAATTCCCTGGCCATAATGATCATCAGTGATATTTATTGAGCATTTACTGTGTGTAGAGCACTGCACTCAGCGTTTGGGAGAGTACAACATGACAGAGTTGGGAAAAAGGGGCTGATTTCTTGAGTGAAGAATATTTCAATTGTTCTGGTAACTTGAGTTCCCGGAGTTAAATGCCTGCCCCAAAATGAACGGAAATATCTTCTCTGGGGCTCCACTTTCAAAATCATTTCTTCGTCCACAGAGGATTGTAAGACTATTTTTTGCGAAAGACCCAACTGCAGACCTGAGCATTCCTCACTTGCATACGCTAAGTTCTCTCACAAGAAGCAGCCTGGTCTAGTGGATACATCCCGGGCCCTGGAGCCAAAAGGATCTGGGTTCTAACCCCGGTTCTGCCACTTGTCTGCTGTGTGACTTTTGGCAAGTCGCTTCACCTCTCTGGGCCTCACTTCCCTCATCTGTAAAATGCGGATTACGAGCCCTATGTGGGACAGGGACTGTGTCCAACCTGATTAACTTGTACCCTACCCCAGTGCTTAGTACGGTGTCCGGCACATAGTGTGCGCTAAGCAGCGTGACTTAGTGGAAAGAGCTTGGGAGTCAGAGGTCATGGGTTCTAATCCCGGCTCCGCCACTTGTCAGCTGTGTGACTTTGGGCAAGTAACTTCTCTGTGCCTGAGTTACCTCATCTGGAAAATGGGGATGAAGACTGTGAGCCCCATGTGGGACAACCTGATGACCTTGTATTCCACCCCCCCAGCATTTAGAACAGTGCTTGGCACATAGTAAGCGCTTAACAAATACCATCATCATTATCATCATTAACAAATATCATAAAAAAACCCAACTCTTGTCTTTGAGCCATCTCTTCCTCCAGCATTCCCTGAAACAGAACCTGATGGGGCTGCTCTAATCCCGGAGGGCTCCCTGGAGGCAGGGGGCCCGCCTCGTCAACATCTCAAGTTGGCTCCAACCCCACGAATCTCTGAAAAACGTACGGAGACTGGAACTCAAACTTTCAGGGCCTCAAATCTGGCTCAGGCCAGGAGAGCTAATGAGTTACTCGCTCACTCGGGCCACAGAAATACCACCCGGCGAATGATGTCATTAGAGCAGGACGTTCTCTCCTCCGTGTTCATGAATAACCTCCTTTAGCCGTACTGAAGGATTAGGCCCCACACTGGATGAGGCTAGTAAGCAAGCGCTTAGGACAGTGCTCTGCACACGGTCAGGGCTCAATCAATGAATGAATTACTCACTATGGCCAAGTGGGAGGGTTTAGTAGAAACACCACCAGACTATTTGTTAGGGGATCCGGACTCTAGTCCGCTCTGCCCCGGGCTGCCGTGTGACCTTAGGAAAGTCACTTGGCTTCCCTGTTCCTCAGTTTCCTCCATCCCAAACTGTGAGTCCCCAGTGGGACCAGGAACAACCTGCATTCTGATTTTATTGTATCTACCCCGGCTCTCGGTAAGTGCTAAAAACAATAATGACCGTGGTATTTCTTAAGCACTGGGGTAGATACAGCACTTAGTACAGGCCAGGACTTAGTACAATGCCTGGCACAAAGTAAGTGCTTAACAAATACCATAATTATTAGTATTATACAAGAAAATCAGGTTGGACGCAGCCCCCGTCCCACATGGGGCTCACAGTCTACGGGGGAGGGAGAACAGGTACTGAATCCCCATTTGACAGGTGAGGAAACTGAGGCGCAGTGAAGTGACTTGCCCAAGGTCCCACGGCGGGCAAGTGGCAGAAGCAGGATTAGAAACCAGGTCCCCTGACCCCCAGGCCTATGACCTTTCCATTAAGCCGCGCTGCTGGGGGCTAAATCACCGTGGGCAGGGAAAGCGTCTGTTGCATTGTTATACTGTACTTTCCCAAGTGCTCAGTAATAATAATAATGTTGGTATTTGTTAAGCGCTTACTTTGTGCAGAGCACTGTTCTAAGCGCTGGGGTAGATAACGGTGGGAAGCAGCGTGGCTCAGTGGAAAGAGCCTGGGCTTCGGAGTCAGAGGTCATGAGTTCGACTCCCGGCTCTGCCGCTTGTCAGCCGGGTGACTGTGGGCGAGTCACTTCACTTCTCTGGGCCTCAGTTCCCTCCTCTGTAAAATGGGGATTAACTGTGAGCCTCACGTGGGACAACCTGATTACCCTGTATCTACCCCAGCGCTTAGAACAGTGCTCTGCACATAGTAAGCGCTTAACAAATACCAACGTTATTATTATTCTTATACAGTGCTTGTGCACACAGTTAGCGCTCGACAAATATGACTGACTGACTAAATGCCTGTGACCTCCCCCAGCTTCCTCCAACTTGTTCCTGTCCTCTTGGCGCAGACAAGCAGTAGGAGCGCTTAGTACAGTGCGGGGCACATAGTGAGCTCTTAACAGATACCGCAATTATTATGTGGGCTCTGGGCCAGGGCCCTGGAGGGGCAAGGTTATCCTAAGTGGCGTCCCCAGCAGCTGAGTGGATCCCAGAAGTTCAGCCAAGAGTCACAACGCTCATCATTCCCCCACAACACAAGGGACTGTGGGAAGGAGTGGGAAGGGGGACGCGGGGGGAGAAACAGGGCCCCACACAGTTCAGGGTGACAATAACTATGACCGAAAAAGAAAAAAAAATGATTGCAGTTTCAACCGCAACTGAATACACTCCCTCTTCTATCCCCTCCCTGAGTAGGCAAGTCCTCCCTAATACCCTGGGCCTTTGAGTCACTTTGGCAAGTCCCATCTACGCACCTCGGATACATCTCCACCTCCCCCGTGGACGTGTTTTCCTACGACCTCTGGCCGCCTTGCCCGGGCGGTTTCGCCCACGCGGACGAGCTACTCCCCGATTTGCTAACGACATCCAAAGCTTCCACCGGGGACGGATGGGGTCAGCGCTTGGCAAGATTCATTCCTCCACCGCCTTGTGGCAGGCGGTTCGAGCCAAGTCGGCCTCCCCCCAGCCCTGCGGCTCAGCATTCTTTCATTCATTCACGCGATCGTACTTTTTGAGCGCGGACTGTGTGCGGAGCACTGTAATGAGCGCTCGGGAGAAGGCGATTCGACAATCGACAACCCGATTTGGGCCGACTTTGATGTAAGCCGCGCCAGCAAGCGAGGGTGCCCCACCCTAAATCTTTCGCTCCCTTGGGCTAGGAGATCCCTCCCCGCCATGGGCAGAACGCCGATGAATGCCACTCCACCCAGAAAACACAAACCCAGCGCCAGAGAAATACAGGCCTGGGGATTCATCGTCTTTTGACTCACCAGGAAAGGGAGAGACTGGCTACAGGCACCCTTCAGATTCAATTAGCCTCCTCGATTCCTTCTGTAATAACAGCATTATCCGATTCGCTGGCCCCCTCCTTCCTGGTTCCCTACGTGTCAGGAGGCCAAGTCTGGAGGGAACCGAAGTGGGAAATCTGTGAAATGCTGGAAACCCAGCTCCGGCTGGAACTGGGTGAGGAACTCCTGTGGGCACCCTCTAATAATAATAATAATAATTGGGGTATTTGGAAAATGCTTACTATGCACCCGGCAATGTACCGATGCGGTCCCTGTCCCTTGTGAGATTTATAGCCTCAATCCCCATTTTGCACATGAGGGAACTGAGGCCCAGAGAAGTGAAGTGACTCACCCAAGGTCACACAGCAGACAAGTAGCGGAGCCAGGATGAGAACGCACAACCTTCTGAATCCCAGGCCCGTGTTCTATCCACTATGCCGTGCCCTTGAGACTGTAAGCTCCTTGTGGGCAGGGAACCTGTCTCGCAACTCTTAGAACAGTGCTTGGCACAAAGTAAGAGCTTAACAAATACCATTATTATTATTATCACACATAGGATTCTCCCAAGGACTCAGCAGGGTGCTCTGTACATAGTAAATATTCAATACATACTATCGATGGATTGATTTGCCCCCACGTCAGATCCTTGGCTAAGGCCCAGGTGAGGGTGGGAAAGAAACCATCTGGTCCCCTGATCCCGGACAACCCTCCGCCCATCTTCAAACCGAACGCCTGAGAGTGAGGGGGCCAAGACCTGGCTAAAAATCGTCACGGTGGAATTTGTTAAGCACCTGCTGTGAGCTCAGCACCGTGCTGAACGCTGGAGCACGGGGGCTTCCAGATGAAGCGGGAGGGACAATAGGCAACTGACCCCCCCTTTTACAGATGAGGAAACTGAGGCCCAGAGGAGTTAAGCGACTTGCCCAGGGCCACTAAGCAGGCAAATGGCGGGGCTGGGCCTAGAACCGAGGTCTCCTGACTCCCTGTCCAGGGATTTCGGGGAATGTGTCTGTTATATTGTTACTGTGTACTCTCCCAAGTGCTTAGTACAGTGCTCTGCACACAGTAAGCACTCAATATAGCCAACTGAATGCCTGACTTTCCCGGTCCTTGTCCATTCTTCGGGACGTCTGGTCTCTCGATGGGGCAGTGGCTACCGTAAGCCCTTTGGGGGCAGGAATTGTGTTTACCACTCGATTGCACTGTCTTCTCCCAAAGTGTTTAGCACAATGCTCTGTAAACCGTAAATGCTCAATAAACGTGATTGATTGATCGATTGATTTAGTGTAGGGCCCTGGTGGCAGGTTCAAAGGGGCCAATAGTCTCTGCTTCTTATCCCCCAGGTCAGGGTTCAGTCTATCAATTTACTGTCCGGCACTTTCCCAAGCAGTTAGAAAAGTGCTTTGTCCACAGTAAGCGCTCAATAAATACCACTGAATGTCTGACAAAGTGAAGCAGTGTGGCCTAGTGGATGGAGCATGGGCCTGGGAAGTTGAAAGGACCTGGGTTCTAATTCCGGCTCCACCACTTGTCTGCTTTTATTACCTCAGGCAAGTCACTCCACTTCTCTCTGCCTCAGCTCCCTAATCTATAAAACGGGGATTAAGACTCTGAGCCCCATGTGGGAGAGGGACGGGGACCAACCTGACAAGGTTGAATTTACCCCAGCACTTAGTACAGTACCAGGCACATAGTAAGCGCTTAACAAGTAACATTAGAACAAAATCAATTTTAAAAGAAATGGCATGAGGATCCGAAGGCAGGTTCAAAGAGGCCAGCAATCTCTGCTCCCTATCCATCCAGAATTAACCCCTGGAGGGTGAGGATTTGGACTTTTGCTTCTGGTGAACTCCCCTAAACCTTTAGTCAGTCTGTCAATCACATTTATGGAGTGCTTACTGTGTGCAGAACACTGTACTAAACCCTTGGGAGAGTACGATATAACAGACAGGCTTCCTGCCCACAACGAGCTTACAGTCTAGAGGAGGGACACAGACAATAAGATAATCTTAAATTATCATTCAGGGTTGCAACTGGAGAGTTTCCAGTCCTCTACCAATCTCGGATAAGGGAGGGAGAGTCAAGCAGAGGCCTGTCCATTCCACTCCTAGCTTGGCCAGTGGCTAGTGAGCGGAAGGCAATCTGCTACAAGTCAAAACTCACCCATGCTGGGCAGTGGCAGCACGGGAGAGAGCCAAGGGCGGAGACTGGGGTTTACTGCGTGGAAGACGGCAATGGTAAACCATTTCCGGATTTTTACTAAGAAAACTCTGTGGATCCACTACCAGAACGAATGCAGATGGAAAGCGGGGAGTTTGGGGAGAGATGGGTCCCTGGTGTCGCTACGGGTCAGAAACGACTCCAAGGCATAAGAAAAGACCTATGTGCTGTGGGGCTGGGAGGGGGGATGAATGAAGGGAGCAAGTCAGGGTGAGGCAGAAGGGAGTGGGAGAAGAGGAAAGGAGGGCTTAGTCAGGGAAGGCCTCTCGGAGGAGATGGGGCCTTCGATGAGGCTTCGAAGAGGGGGAGAGTCACTGTCTGTCAGATATGAGGCGGGAGGGCGTTCCAGGTCGGAGCAGGAACATGGGCGAGGGGTTGGCGGTATGATAAACGAGATGGAGGTGCAGTGAGAAGGTTGGCATTAGAGGAGCGAAGTGTGTGGGCTGGGTTGTAGTAGGAGACTGCTCTGCACACTGTGCTATGGACGATGGAGGGGAGGATGGCTCTTACTGCCCCCGCCCCCCTCCACACCATACAGCCAGTTGGCCCAGGGACAATAAGGGGAAGCCCAAGACCACCGGATAGCGGTCGCGTACTCCTCGTCCAGAAAGCCGGCAAATAAGAGAGAGGGAAGAAGAGATCGCTCACTGGACTAACGCCCCCATTCCAACTGTTCTCTTCTCCTAAAACGTCCTCCTAAGATGTTCCATTTCGGCAATCCGAGGGCTCTCTGAATCGAAACCAACGCAGAAGGCCCCCATCCTTCTTCTACCGTCTTAGCTTCAGCAAAGCGGAGAGAGTGGATCTGCCCAGCACATCAATACTCGGAAAAGAGCTCTGCACAAAGTGAGCGCGCAATGAATACCATTGATTGACCGATCGATCTTGGCAAGAGAAAATCTGGAAGAGAGTTTGCCGGTGCCGGGGGTGGGATCTCAAAAATCAACAGAGCTCGTTGTGGGGAGGGAACGTGTCTACCAACTCTGTTGTATCGGACTCTCCTGTGAGTTTAGAAGAGTGCGCTGCACACAGTAAGGCTTCAGTAAAAAGCGCTGATGATGAAAAAAAGATATCGGATCAGATCACATCACATCTGGGACAAAAATCTACCTGGTGCCTCACCCAAGAATGACGAGCAAGGAAAAAATGACATTTCACATGGTGGATTACCACGGGGAAAGTCAGCGATGATGACGACAACAGAGTCTCTTGTCAGGAAAGAAAGATGGGCCTCACTGCTGATCACCTTCTCCAGCAGACTGTATCTACCCCAGCGCTTAATACAGAGCTTGACATGGAGTAGGAGCTTTTATAAATTCCACTCCTCTTCTTCTTCTTAGTCCTGAGACTGTGCAGAGCCATTGACCATAGTGCTATCAGTGGTATTTATGATGATGATGGTATTTGTTAAGCGCTTACTATGTGCCGAGCTCTATTCTAAGCTCTGGGATAGATACAAGGTTATCAGGTTGTCCCATGTGGGGCTAGCATTCTTCATCCCCATTTTATAGATGAGGTAACTGAGGCACAGAGAAGTGAAGTGACTTGTCCAAAGTCACACAGCTGACAAGTGGTGGAGCTGGAGTTAGAATCCAAGACCTCTGACTGCCAAGCCCGGGCTCTTTCCACTAAGCCACTCTGCTTCCCACTAAGCCACACTGAGCGCTTACTTTGTGCACAGCACTGTCAGTCAATGGTATTTATTGAGCAATTACTGTGTGCACAGCACTGTACTAAGTGCTTGGGAGAGTACAGTACAACAATAAACACACATTTCTTGCCCACAAGGTGCTTAGAGTCTAGAGGGGGAGACTGACATTAATAAAAATAAATAAATTACACTCTACTAAGCTCTTGGAGAGTATAAGAAAACAGAGCTCTTAAACCATTCCCTGCCCACAAGGAGTTTACAATCTAATAATAATAATGCTAATCATAATAGTACTTGTTAAGCACTTACTATGTGCTAAGCACTTTTCTAAGCATTGGGGTAGATACAAGTTAATCAAGTTGGACACAGTCCCTGTCCCACATGGGGCTCACCCTTAATCCCAATTTTTTACAGATGAGGGTAACTGAGGCCTAGAGAAGTGACTTACCCAAGGTCGCTACTCTCCTTCTACAACCCAGCCTGCACGCTTTGCTCCTGTAGCGTTCACCTTCTCACTGTCTTCATCTCGCCTATCTGACCGCCGCCCCCCGGCCCCCGTCCTGCCTTTGGCCTGGAACGCCCTCCCTCCTCAAATCTGACAACGATTCTTCCCCCTTCAAAGCGTTATGGAAGGCCCACCTCCTCCAAGAGGCCTTCCCAGACTAAGCCCCTCCTTTCCTCTTCTCCGGCTCCCTTCTGCGTCGCCCTGAATTGCTCCCTTTGTCCTTCCCCTCTCCCAGCCCCACAGCACTCATGTACATAGCTGTCATTTATATTTATTTGTACAGCTGTCTGCCTCCCCCGCCTAGACTATAAACTTGATATGGGCAGGGAATCTGCTTGTTTATTGTTGTATTGTACTCTCCCAAGCGCTTAACACAGTGCTCTGCACACAGTAAGCTCTCAATAAAAATGACTGAATGAATGAATGAAATGTGGAAGGCCAGCACTGCCAGCCATGAAAGTCGGAAAGGAATCATCGGTAGGTCCCAGCCTGAAACAAAGGAAAATTTCCTACCTTCCACATTCTTGGAGCACAAATTGGAATCACAGACACAACTTGGATCTAGACAAAGCTCTCCCGTGTTGGCTTTTGGGAGCGGCGTGGTCTGGAGGAGAGAGGTCACTCTATTCCCGAGATGGAAAGATGTGGGAGAGGATTCTTTCTAGTTACGGAATCTGGGATGGGCTGTGTCGCTTTAACCATTAATGTCTGTCTCCCTCTAGACTGTAAGCTCGTGGTGGGCAGGGAATGTGTCAGTTTATTGTTAATAATGTTGGTATTTGTTAAGCGCTTACTATGTGCCGAGCACTGTTCTAAGCGCTGGGGTAGACATAGGGGAAACAGGTTGTCCCACGTGGGGCTCACGGTCTTAATCCCCATTTTACAGATGAGGGAACTGAGGCACAGAGAAGTTAAGTGACTTGCCCACAGTCACACAGCCGACAAGTAGCAGAGCTGGGATTCGAACTCATGAGCCCTGACTCCAAAGCCCGTGCTCTTTCCACTGAGCCACGCTTATTGTTCTATTGTACTCTCCCGAGCGCTTAGTACAGTGCCCTGCACACAGTAAGCGCTCAATATATACACCTGACTGGCGATTGACTGACTAAACTAGACAGCTCATTGATGGCAGAGATCGTCTCTACCAACTCTATCGTATCACACTCTCCCAAGCATTTAGTACAGTGCTCTGCAGCACAGTAAGCTCCCCATATATCAATCACTCATATTTTCCGCCTGCTTATTGTGTGTGGAGCACTGTACTGAGTGCTTGGGAGCGTACGGTACAACCAAGTTGGTAGCACTGATCGACCGATTTAGGCATCAAAAAATAGAGCTAATTGCGGCCTGAAAATCCCAGAGGGAAACTGCAGAGATAAATCAGACATTCTGGAGACACTCTGGCCAACTGGGTGAAAATCTGTTACAAAATCAAGTCATTATCCTGATGTCCCGAGAGTTCCGGCAAGCCTCTGTCGCTCCCACAGATATTTTCGTATGCACATTATCCCGACTTCCGTTCATCTAGGAAGAGATTTCTAGGTTATTTTTGAAATCCCAGGACGTGAACCCAAATCACCACGGCCTTCCTGCCCATCCCGCGCATCTGTTTAAAGCAATACTAATTTTTTCTGAACTTTTACATCCTCGGGGTGCGGCTCGGGGAAGGCAGAAACTATGTAGCCCCCTCCCTGAGAAAATCTAGAGGACAGGCTCCATCCAGATCACTCCCGCGGGGACTCGGAACGGCAAAACGGGATACTACAATCGCTGAGGCTTGTTGACCCGTGCCCCTGTCGGCAGACCAACTGACTTGGAATGCTCTCTGCCCAGGTGCCTGGCACCCAGAATATCTCCCAACCAGCTCAGATCCCCGAGACAACAGCTCGACCAGCCCAGGCAACTAATAATGAGAACATTATTATCCATCCTTTTGACTCCCTTCAGCCTACCCCATTTGGTCGACAAACCCAAACTACCTTCTCCCGATGCACAAATCGACGTTCAACGCCGCCCCCTTCCCTGACTTGAACTCCCTCGCTCCCCCGTGTCCCTCCGCCGGTCTCGTACCACCCTGGATCACCTCCCCAGTCCGCTTCCTCCGCTCCCGTGCCCGACCTGTGGAGCGCCGCGGGAGGAATTCCAGACATCTCTCTGAGCTTGTCCACCTTAAAGTCATTCTCATCTGCTTCAATTCGGCCCTCTCCACTGCCGGCCAACAATACTTCTCCTTCCTAATTCACCCCCACGTCCACTGCCCCCGCCGGCTATTCCAGACAAACCCCCGTCCCTCTGCCCCCAGCATCTCTTTTCTCTAAACTGAGTGACTGATTGATAATAATAATAATAGTATTTGCTAAGTGCTCAATCAATGTTGCATTTATTGAGCGCTTATGATGTGCAGATTAATAAGTGCTGAGGGTGGGATAAAAAAGGGCGCAAATCCAAGTGAAAGGGTGACGCAGAAGGGAGTGGGAGAAGAAGAAATGAGGGCTTAGGAGGGGAAAGCCTCTTAGAGGAGCTGTGCTTTTAATAAGCTCTTAATAATTCCTTATCTTTCTGAGCCTCAGTTTCCTCATCTGTACAATGGGGATTAAATACCTGTTTTCCTTCCTCCTTAGACCATGAGCCTCGTGAGGGGCAGGAACTAATGTCGGAACTGATTTTCTTGGGGAAGCAGCGTGGCTCAGTGGAAAGAGCCTGGGCTTCGGAGTCAGAGGTCACGGGTTTGACTCCCGGCTCTGCCACTTGCCAGCTGTGTGACGGTGGGCAAGTCACTTAACTTCTCTGTGCCTCAGTTACCTCATCTGTAAGATGGGGATTAATTGTGAGCCTCACATACAACGTGATTACCCTGTATCTACCCCAGGGCTTAGAACAGTGCTCTGCACATAGTAAGCGCTTAACAAGTACCAACATTATTATTGTAGCTACCCCAGCGCCTTGGAGGACCACTTCTCTGGAGAAGACACTCTGGAGAAGCGCTTAGTACAGTGCTCTCCACACAGTAAGTGCTCAATAAATACGACTGACTGAATAATGCTAGGAAAGCCCAGGGAAAACGTGGAAGAGGCAAGACCGGCAGCTAGATGGATAGAAACCATAGAAACGATGACGGAAGAACCGTTGGAAAGGCTACGGATTATGGCAGAAGACAGGACCTGCTGGAGAAAATACCTCCTCAGAGTCGCTGTGAATCGGAAACGACTCGACGGCTTTTGATAACAAAAGAAACCCCAGCTCCTAGTACAGTGTTTGGCACAATGCTTATATACATAACCGTAACATTCATATTAATGTCTGTCTCCCCCTCTAGACTTTAAGCTCGTTGTGGGCAGGGAGCGTCTCTACCTACTCTGTTATATTGTACTCTCCCAAGTACAGCGCTCTGCACACGGTAAGCACTCAATAAATTCCACTGATGAACTGATTAATCGTTCAGGGTCACACCGCAGGCAAGTGGCGAAGCCGGGATTGGAACCCAGGTCCCCTGACTCTCCGGCCTGTGCTATTTCCACTAGGCCACCTGCTTCCCTGTATTTAAATGATGATGGCATTTAAGTGCTTACTATGTGCAAAGCACTGTACTAAAGACTCTCTCTGAGCCCCATCCCAAGAAAGTGATCCCTTTGGAGATCTCCTGCTGGGAGCTGCTTCTACCCTGAATCCTTAATGCTGCAGTTTAACCGATCAAGCCCTCTTCTGTCTGGCTCGCTCGCCTTTCTGCTTGTCCATGCACTTAGATCTGTGACCTCCACGGAACCTATGTACGTGCCTTTAAATTATATGTTATAAATTACTTAGTTACTCATATTTATGTCTGCCTCCCCCCTCTAGACTGTAAACACATTATGGGTAGGGAACGTGTCTGACATTATTTTGTTAATGAGATGTACATCACCCTGATTCTATTTATTTGCTATTGTTTTAATGAGATGTTCTTCCCCTTGATTCTATTTATTGCCATTGTCCTTGTCTGTCCGTCTCCCCCGATTAGACCGTAAACCCGTCAAAGGGCAGGGACTGTCTCTGTTACCGATTTGTACACTCCAAGCGCTTACTACAGTGCTCTGCACATAGTAAGCGCTCAATAAATACTACTGAATGAATGAACGAATGAACCTCCGTTGTACTGTACTCTCCCAAGCGCTTAATAGGGTGTTCTGTGCATAATAAGTGCTCGATAAATATCACGAATTGATAAATCCAGTTTCCTCAGGACCTGTGCAGAAAAATGATGAAAGTCACCCAAGGCACCGCAGCCCTTGGGGAGAATGAAGACGAAAACACCCTAACCCTCCACCTCGGCCCTCCGGCCTGCCGGCACCGCTCCTCGTGGCTGGGGGGGGGGGGAGGGTCCAGGGGGTCCCAAGAGTGGGAGATGCCCCAGGAGGGAAGGCCGGGGGGGGGGCTCTCCGAGGGGGAAGGCAGAGGAGGGGAGCCGGTCGGAGAAGGCCCGTGGGGAGAGGCGGGACTCGGAAACACCCTCCGCAAGCGTCAGGGAGGACGAGTCACATCTCACTGTAGATGGGCTTCCAATCAATCGGTGGTATTTACTGATCGCTGACTGTGCGCAGAGCGCTGTACTAAGCGCTTGGGAGAGTCTGATGCAACAGAATTCGTGGACCCAGCCCCCGCGCGTAACGAGCTTATCGGTAGACTCCTCAAACATCGTCATCAGTAGACTCCTCATCATCTCCGGCAGTACTGTCACTCGTCGTGTTGAGCACGAACGGAGCCCCCAGGCCCAGCCCTGGAGACCGCCCCCCAACCCACCGACGCCCCCCGGGGTGGGGCACTGCTAGCAGCCCCCAGACCCTAATGGAGCCCCCCAATCCAGCAGCTTCTGACCCCCCTCGGGGTCGGCCCAGGGGGCCAGCCCCGGCACCTGTCTACTTCTTGTGTTTTGTTGTCTGTCTCTCCCCTTCTAGACCGTGAACCCGTTGTTGGGTAGGGATGGTCTCTATCTGTTGCCGAATTGTACTTTCCAAGCGCAGAGTACAGTGCTCTGCACACAGTAAGCGCTCAATAAATACGACGGAATGAATGAATGCCCCGGGCCCCGCCCTCTGCATTCCCCGCGGCCTCTGTGAGGGTTCGGTTGGGAGGTGTAGCCACAGCGTCCCCGCTGCAAACCCACTCACGCCTCCCTCGCAGTCTCACTTCCCGGTGCCTGGATAGGATTTAGGACAGTAATAGCAGATTTATTCCGTGGCTCAGTGGAAAGAGCCAGGGCTTGGGAGTCAGAGGTCATGAGTTCGAATCCCGGCTCTGCCACTTGTCAGCTGTGTGACTGTGGGCAAGTCACTTCACTTCTCTCTGCCTCAGTTACCTCATCTGTAAAATGGGGATGAAGACTGGGAGCCCCACGTGGGACAACCGGATCCCCCTGTGTCTACCCCAGCGCTTTGAACAGTGCTCTGCACGTAGTAAGCGCTTAACAAATACCAACATTATTATTTACTGTCCCAGATTACCAGATTTTCAGTCCCTGGGACCCCTCCCTAACTGCCCCGTCCACCCCCAGCTGCCCCCCCATCATTAGCCTTTATGTTTCGGCAATAAAAGGCAGCGAGAAGCAGTGTGACCGAGTGGAAAGAACCCAGGCTGGCAGTCAGAGGGTCTGGCTTCTAATCCCAGCTCCCCCGCTGGTCTCCTGGGTGACCTTGAGCGAGTCACTTCTCTCTGCCTCAGTTTCCTCATCTGGAAAACAGAGTTTCAATAGCCCTTTTCTCTCCTATTTAGATGCTGAGCCCCCCATGGAACTTGGTACACAGTGAATGCTTACAGATATTACTACTAGTAATAACTGCGGGATCTGTTAAGCATCTACTAGGTGCCAAGCATCATCCTAAGCGCTGGGGTACATACGAGGTGATCAGGCTCCCTCATGGAATTCGTAATCTTGATCCCCATTTTACAGGTGAGGTGACTGAGGCACAGAGAAGTGAAGTGACTTGCCTGAGGTCACGCGGCAGACATGAGGAATTAGAACCCACAACCCTGGACTCCCAGGCCCATGCTCTTTCCACTAGGCCAGGCTGCTTCAGATATTATTAGTAGTAGTAGTAATAGCGCTAATAGAATTAGCAGTTCTTCTTCAACTTCCTTCTGTGTTGCCCTGACTTGCTCCCTTTCTCCAGCCCCGCAGCACTTATGTACATAATCTGCCATTTATTTACTTAGATTAATATCTTTCTTCCCATCTAGATTCTGAGATCATTGTGGGCAGGGAATGTGTCTGATAGAGTGTTATATTGTCCTCTCTCAAGTGCTTAGTAGAGTGCCCTGCCCACAGTAAGCGCTCAATAAACACAACTGAATGACTGAAAGCAATAATAACGGCCTCACACTCCCCCAACACCTTCTCTACGGGCTGGTTTCAGCGGCACTGCTTACGAAGGTACTTATTGAGCGCTTACTAGGTACAGAGCACTGCACTAGGCTCTCCTCGCCCGACCTGCCCCTTTGCCTCTTGTGCTGCGCCCCTTCCCCGCACGTTGCTCAGCGGACGAGGGACGAAGGAGTCTTGCTTCCGTCGCAGCTGCCTTTCAGGCGCTTAGTAGGGTGCTCTGCACATAGTAAGCGCTCAATAAATACGACCGAATGACGTGTAGTGGGGCATCGGATAAGGGAACAGCTTTAAGACTCCTCCAGGCGGGGTGGAGGATTCAATGGACTAACTGACCCCTTTCGGAGGCGACTGGAGCGGCGCAGAGTATCCAGGCTTCTTTTCGAACCCACCCTGCTTTCTAATAATGGGGCTATTTGCGAAGCGTTACTCTGCACCAGGCGCTGGGGTGGATGTAATGACCCTGTACTAATTGCTTAGGGGAGTATAACACACCAGAGTCGGTAGACAAGTTCCCTACCCACACGGAGCTCACAATCCAGACAACAATTGTAAATAATGTTAGGGGGAGAGGCCATCTCAATTACACAGATATATAATGAGCTTAATCACTAATCTGGTAAATGAAGCCATATATATTTGTACAGGTTTACGGGTACACACGGTGGTTCTACTTCCAATCTGACCTTTGGTCTCCTTTATTGCTTTTTTAAAATGTGTTTTTTGTGGGATTTTAAATGTTTTACGGGGTTTTTTAATGTGGATTTCTGAAGGGATTTCTGAAGCGCTTACTATGTGCCAAGCACTGTTCTGACAGCTAGGATAATCTGTCAGGGTAATCGGGTTGGACGCAGTCCCTGTCCCACGCGGGGCTCACAGTCTTAATCCCCATTTTCCAGTCGAGGGAACTGAGGCCCAGAGAAGCGACTTGACCAAGGTCGCCCAGCAGATGAGCGGCGGAGGCAGGATTGGAACCCAGGCCCTTCTGACTCCCAGGCCCGAGCTCTAGTCACTAGGCCATGCTGTTTTGTAGAGCAGCAGGCAACGAGGCAAGGTGCTCGATATACGCACCACACCGGACGTCCCTTCCGGGCAAGCGCTGTATGTGGAGGGAAATCCAGAGTGTGTCTACATTCCCCCTCCAGATATAAGCTCGCTGCGGGTAGGGAACGTCTCTGACGAGAGTGTTATATTGGACTCCCCCAAGCACTTAGTACAATACGCTACACACCGTAAGTGCTCAATAAATACCCTTAATTGATCGATTGTTTACTCCGCACATATCACTGATTATTCCTCCACAAAACCGGTACGGAAAAGAGTGAATCCGGCTCACTGAGTCACTCCGCTCTTTCCACTAAAGGCATTTGCTAAGCGCTTACTATGTGCCAGGCACTGTACTAAGCACTGGGGTGGATACGAGCAAATCGAGTCGGACACAGTCCCTGTCCCACCTGGGGCTCACTGGCTCCATTGCCATTGTACAGATGAGGCAACCGAGGCTCGGAGAAGTGAAGTGACTTGCCCAAGATAATAATGTTGGTATCCGTTAAGCGCTTACTGAGTGCAGAGCACTGGTCTAAGCGCTGGGGTAAACACAAGGGAATCAATTTGTCCCACGTGGGGTTCACAGTCTTCATCCCCATTTTACAGATGAGGTAACTGAGGCACAGAGAAGTGAAGTGACTTGTCCACAGACACACAGCTGACAAGTGGCAGAGCCGGGATTCGAACCCATGACCTCAGACTCTATTCATTCATTCATTCAATAGTATTTATTCAGCACTTATTATGTGCAGAGCACTGTACTAAGCGCTTGGGATGAACAAGTCGGCAACAGATAGAGACGGTCCCTGCCCTTTGACGGGCTCACGGTCTAATCGGGGGAGACGGACGGACGAGAACGATGGCGATAAATAGAGTCGAGGGGAAGAACGTCTCGTAAAAACCGATGGCGACTAAATAGAATCGAGGCGATGTACAATTCATTAACAAAATAAATAGGGTAACGGAAATATATACAGTCGAGCGGACGGGTACGGTGCTGTGGGGATGGGAAGGGAGAGGTGGAAGAGCAGAGGGAAAAGGGGAAAATGAGGGTTTAATAATAATGTTGGTATTTGTTAAACGCTTACTATGTGCCGTGCACTGTTCTAAGCGCTGGGGTAGACATAGGGGAATCAGGTTGTCCCACGTGGGGCTCACAGTCTTCATCCCCATTTTACAGATGAGGGAACTGAGGCACAGAGAAGTTAAGTGACTTGCCCACAGTCACACAGTCGAAAAGTGGCAGAGCTGGGATTCGAACTCATGAGCCCTGACTCCAAAGCCCATGGAGTTTAGCTGCGGAGAGGTAAAGGGGGGATGGCAGAGGGAGTAGAGGGAGAAGAGGAGCTCAGTCTGGGAACGCCTCTGGGAGGAGGTGAGTTTTAAGGAGGGTTTTGAAGAGGGAAAGAGAATCGGTCTGGCGGAGGTGAGGAGGGAGGGCGTTCCGGGACCGCGGGAGGACGCGGCCCGGGGGTCGACGGCGGGACGGGCGAGACCGGGGGACGGCGAGGAGTTGGGCGGCGGAGGAGCGGAGCGTGCGGGGTGGGCGGTGGAAAGAGAGAAGGGAGGAGAGGTAGGAAGGGGCGAGGTGACGGAGAGCCTCGAAGCCTAGAGTGAGGAGTTTTTGTTCGGAGCGGAGGTCGATAGGCGACCCCTGGAGTTGTTTAAGAAGGGGAGTGACACGCCCGGATCGTTTCTGCGGGAAGATGAGCCGGGCGGCGGAGTGAAGAATAGACCGGAGCGGGGCGAGAGAGGAGGAAGGGAGGTCAGAGAGAAGGCCGACACGGTAGTCTAGCCGGGATATAACGAGAGCCCCGTAACAGTAAGGTAGCCGTTCGGGTGGAGAGGAGAGGGCGGATCTCGGCGATATTGTAGAGGTGAGACCGGCAGGTCTTGGTAACGGATGGGATGTGTGGGGTGAACGAGAGAGACGAGTCCAAAGCCCGGGCTCTTTCCACTGAGCCACGCTGCTTCTCTAATCACACAGCAGACAGGTGGTAGAGCCAGAATTAGAACCCAAGACCTTCTGCTCCCAGGCCCGTGCTCTATCCACTACGCCACACACACTAGACCATGTTGCTTCTCCTCACTTCTGGTTCTTACTACTTCCTACTTCTGTAGAATAATTCTCCCAACCGCTTACTGATAATAATAATGATCACGGTATTTGTTAAGCGCTTAACTATGTGCCAGGCACTGGACTAAGCGCTGGAGTGGATACAAGCAGATCGGGTTGGGAACAGTCCCCGTCCCACGTGGGGCTCCCAGTCTCAATCCCCATCTTCCAGATGAGGTAACTGAGGCCCAGAGAAGTGAAGTGACTTGCCCCAGGTCACACAGCAGACCAAGGGCAGAGCCGGGATTAGAACCCACGACCTTCTGACCCAGGCTCGGGGGTCTGTCCACTACGCCAGGGTGAGTTCTCTGACCTCACTATCTGTGTGGCTTTGGGCAAGTCACTTAACTTCTCTGGGCCTCAGTTACCTCATTTGTAAAATGGGGATTAAAACTCTGAGCCCCATGTGGGACAACCTGATCACCTCGTCTCTCCCCCAGCGCTTAGAACAGTGCTTTGCACATAGTAAGCGCTTAACAAATACCAACATTATTATTATTATTATTACTCTTAAATACCCTGATTGACTGACATCTGCAAGACCTGGATCTTCCAGGGAGGACCTGGATTTTATCGGTTGCGGCTACCGGTAGTCAACGGTAATAATAATAATGTTGGTATTTGTTAAGCGCTTACTATGTGCAGAACACTGTTCTAAGCGCTGAGGTAGACACAGGGGAATCAGGTTGTCCCACGTGGGGCTCACAGTCTTAATCCCCATTTGACAGATGAGGGAACTGAGGCCCAGAGAAGTGAAGTGACTCGCCCACAGTCACACAGCTGGCAAGTGGCGGAGCCGGGATTCGAACTCATGACCTCTGACTCCAAAGCCCGGGCTCTTTCCACTGAACCACGCTGCTTCTCACCCCAGCGCTTAGAACAGTGCTCTGCACATAGCAAGCGCTTAACAAATACCAACATTATCATTATTATTTAAATACATGAGCCCATAGTAAGCACCTAACACAATTATTATTAATTATTGATTATTAGCATGAATGCAATTAACATATGTAAATCTAAGTCATAATAATAAGTAATAATAATGATGGCATTTGTTAAGCGCTTACTATGTGCCAAGCACTGTCATCATCATTGTAGTAGTCACGATATTTGCTGAGTGCTCACTGGGTGAAATGCACTGTGTTAAGTGACTGGGAAAGAACCACAGGGAGCACGGGCCCGGGAGTCAGAAGGACCCGGGTGCTAATCTTGCCTCCGCCACTTAATAATAGTAATAATAATGTTGGTATTTGTTAAGCACTTACTATGCGCAGAGCACCGTTCTAAGCGCTGGGGGAGATACAGGGTCATCAGGTTGTCCCACGTGAGGCTCACAGTTAATCCCCATTTGACAGATGAGGGAACTGAGGCCCAGAGAAGTGAAGTGACTTGCCCACGGTCACACAGCTGCCAAGTGGCAGAGCTGGGATTCGAACCCATGACCTCTGACTCCCAAGCCCAGGCTCTTTCCACTGAGCCACGCTGCTTCACTTGCCTGCTGGGTGACCTTGGACAAGTGGCTTGGCTTCTCTGGGCCTCAGCTTCCTCATCTGTAAAATGGGGATCGAGACTGCGAGCCCCATGCGGGCCAGGGTCTGTGCCAAACCTGATTTGGTTGTAATGATAATAATAATGCTGGTATTTGTTTAGCGCTTACTATGTGCCGAGCGCTGTTCTAAGCGCTGGGGTAGATACGGGGTCATCAGGTTGTCCCACGTGAGGCTCATTGTCTTCATCCCCATTTGACAGATGAGGAAACTGAGGCACAAGAAGTTAAGCGACTTGCCCAAAGTCCCACAGCTGAGAGGTGGCGGAGCCGGGATTAGAACCCACGACCTCTGACTCCCAAGCCCGGGTTCTTGCCACTAAGCCACGCTGCTTCCCAGCATTGTAGCCTCCCACCACTGAAAGAGCACGGGCTTGGGAGTCAGAGGTCATGGGTTCGAATCCCGGCTCTGCCACTTGGCAGCTGTGTGACCGTGGGCAAGTCACTTCACTTCTCGGTGCCACAGTTCCCTCATCTGTAAAATGGGGATGAAGACCGTGAGCCTCACGTGGGACGACCTCATTCCCCTGTATCTCCCCCAGCGCTTCGAACGGTGCTCTGCCCGTAGTAAGCGCTTAACAAATACCAACATTATTATCATTAGTAGAGTGCCCAGCACATAGCACGTGCTTCATGAATACCACAGTTATGCTTCTCCGTGCCTCAGTTGCCTCATCGTAAAATGGGGATTAAGACTGTGAGCCCCAGGTGGGACGGGGACCTCATTACCTTCTATCTACCCCAGCTCTTAGAACAGTGCTCGGCACATAGTAAGCGCTTCACAAGTCCCAGGTTAAAAAAATATATTAAAAGAAAGCAATAAAGGAGGCTAAAGGTCAGATTGGAAGAAGAACAAACATGTATACCCGTAAACCTGTATAAATATGTGTGGCTTCATTTACCAGATTAGTGATTAAGCTCGTTATTTATCTGTGTAATTAAGATGGCCTCTCCCCCTAATATTATTTACAAGTGTTGTCCAGATTGCGAGCTCCATGTGGGCAGGGAATCTGTCTACCGACTCGGCTGTGCTGTACTCCCCTAAGCCCTTAGTAGTGTCCTAGCGGGCAGGGAATGTGTCTGTTTCATTGTTGTCTTGGACCCCCCCCGCGGCGTTTAGTACAGTGCTCCGCACACGGTAAGCGCTCAATGAACACGACCGACTCCGGCCCTAGTCCGCCTCTCCGTAATCTGTTCCCAGACATGAGAAATAACACGGTGTAGTGGCTAGAGCACGGGCCTGCGAGGCAGGGAGTCCTGGGTTCTAACCCCGGCTCCATCACTTGTCCGCCGTGTGACCCTGGATAAGTCACTTCACTTCTCCGCCCTTCAGTTCCCTCATCCGTAGCGTGGCTTAGTGGAAAGAGAACGGGCTTGGGTGTCAGAGGTCGTGGGTTCTAATCCCCACTCCGCCACTTGTCTGCTGTGTGACCTTGGACAAGTCACTTCACTGGCCCTCAGTTCCCTCATCTGTAGCGTGGCTTAGTGGAAAGAGAACGGGCTTGGGAGTCAGAGGTCGTGGGTTCTAATCCCGACTCCGCCACTTGTCTGCTGTGTGACCTTGGGCAAGTCACTTCACTTCTCCGGCCTTCAGTTCCCTCATCCGTAGCGTGGCTTAGTGGAAAGAGAACGGGCTTGGGAGTCAGAGGTCGTGGGTTCTAATCCCGACCCCGTCACCTGCCTGCTGTGTGACCTTGGGCAAGTCACTTCACTTCCACTTGGCAGCTGTGTGACCGTGGGCAAGTCACTTCACTTCTCTGGGCCTCAGTTCCCTCATCTGTCAAATGGGGATGAAGACTGTGAGCCTCACGTGGGACAACCTCATTCCCCTGTATCTCCCCCAGCTCTGCACATAGTAAGCGCTTAACAAATACCAACATTATTATTCTCCGGCCCTCAGTTCCCTCATCTGTAAAAATGGGGATTAAAAGATGTGAGCCCCACGTGGGACAATCTGATGACCCTGTATCTACCCCAGCGCTTAGAACAGTGCTCTGCACATAGTAAGCGCTTAACAAATACCAGAATTATTATCTGCAAAATGGGGATTGAGACTGCGATCCCCCATGGGACGGGGACTGCGTCCAACCTGATTGGCTTGTCTCCACTCCAGATCTTAGTACAGTGCCTGCTACATAGTAAGCGCTCAACAAATACCCCAGTTATTATCTTCTCTTCTACGCCCCCCCGACCCGCCAGCTCTCGGTCTTGGATCCTCCTCCGACTTTCTGACTCCTTGCCCCCAGTTCTCCCACCTCTGACCCCACGGCTTTTACTTTTCTCTCTGCACAGAGTTCGCCTCGACCTTTACCAAACCGCTCCTTCAAGCCCTTCAGAGCCTCCTAAAAGCCAGGGCCGGCTTCAAAGGGAAGTGAGACATTTAGCGGGGGTGTTGCGGGTGGAAATTAGACACTTCCCAGCCTCCTCCGCACGCGAGCTGGAGGGTGAGGGCCTGGGAAGGGAACACCACGGGCTAGAGGGGCAGAAACACCAGTTAAAAGGCCTGGGAGTCAAAGGACCTGGGTTCTAATCTCAGTGATCGCTGCTCGGTCACCGTGGCTCAGTCGCTTCATTTCTCTGCCTCATTTTCCTCCTCCTTAAACTGGAGATTCAAAACTTGCTCTCCCCCCTGCTTGGACGGTGAGCCCCAGGTGGGACGAGGGCTGCGCCCCACCTGATCTACCCTAGCGCTCAGTACAGCCCTTGACACACAAGCAGCGTGGACCAGTGGATAGAGCACGGGCCTGGGAGTCAAAAGGACCTGGGTTCTAATCCCGGCTCTGCCAATCATCCGCGCTGTGACCCGGGGCAAGTCACTTCACTTCTCTTCTTCACTTCTTAGAGAAGCAGCGTGGCTCAGTGGAAAGAGCCCGGGCTTGGGAGTCAGAGGTCGTGGGTTCGAATCCCGGCTCTGCCACTTGGCAGCTGGGTGACCGTGGGCAAGTCACTTCCCTTCTCTGTGCCTCAGCCACCTCATCTGTAAAATGGGGATTAACTGTGAGCCTCATGTGGGGCAACCTGATGACCCTGTATCTACTCCAGCACTTAAAACAGTGCTCTGCACATAGAAAGCGCTTAACAAATACCAACATTATTATTATTATTCTCTGTGCTGCAGTCACCTCATCTGTAAAATGGGGATTAAGGACTGTGAGCCCTACGTGGGACAACCTGATGGATGACCTTGTATCTATCCCGATGCTTAGAAGAGTGCTCGGCACATAGTAAGCGCTTAACAGAAACATCATTATTACGAATAATCGCTTGGGAGAATACAATAGTAAACGGACACATTCCCTGCCCACAACGAGCTTACATCCGAGCATCCCGGTGCCATTAATGGAGACGGGATCCTGAGCTGGATGGATGTGGGTCTGACCCAGGAATGGCAGTGCACTTGGTTTGTAAACGGTGAGCTCCCCGAGGGACAGGGACCGGGTCTAATTCCCACCTGTGTATTCTTTCCCAGTGCTTAGTACAGTGCTCTGCACACGGTACATGCTGGATTAATACCATTCCTATCAATCAAACCATGGCACTTATTGGGCTCCCAGTGAGTGCAGAGCACTGAACTAAGCACTTGGGAGAGTACGCTCAGGCCACTTGTCAGCTGTGTGACCCTGGGCAAGTCACTTCACTTCTCTCTGCCTCAGTTCCCTCATCTGTAAAATGGGGATTAACTGTGAGCCTCACGGGGGACAACCTGATGACCCAGTATTATCTGCCCCAGTGTTTAGAACAGTGCTCTGCACATAGTAAGCGCTTAACAAATACCAACATTATTATTAACAGAGTTGGTAAACATGTTCCCCGCCCACAACGAGTTTGCAGCCAAGAGGGGGAGCAATTTTGGTTAAGCCACCAACAAGAGCACGGGGTTGGGAGTCAGAGGAGGTGGGTTCAAATCCCGGCTGCGCCACTGTCTGCTGTGTGACCCTGGGCAAGTCACTTCACATCTGCTCAGTGGAAAGAGCACGGGCTTTGGAGTCAGAGGTCGTGGGTTCGAATCCCGGCTCGGCCACTTGTCAGCTGTGTGACTTTGGGCGAGTCACTTCACTTCTCGGTGCCTCAGTTCCCTCATCTGTAAAATGGGGATGAAGACTGTGAGCCCCAAGTGGGACAACCCGATTCCCCTGTGTCTACCCCAGCGCTTAGAACAGTGCTCGGCATACAGTAAGCGCTTAACAAATACCAACATTATTATTATTATTATCTGTGGGCCTCAGTTACTTCATCTGTAAAATGGGGATTAAGACTGTGAGCACCACGTGGGACAACCTGCTTGTCTTGTATCTACTCCAGAGCTTAGAACACCGGCATGTAAATAAATTAATTATATTAAATTAAATAAATACTATAATTATTACTATTATCATTATTCTATACAACTGAGGTAGAGAAAAAGGGAAATGAGAAGGTCTCCGGATCACTTCTTCTTTAGCTTCTGCTCAGGGTTCCCAAGATGCAGTGTGGTGTCTCTTCCACATTTTATGCATCCTTCCTGACATTACATAATAATAATACTAATTAATAATTATGGTACTCGTTAAGCATTTACTCTGTGCCAAGCACCGTTCTAAGTGCTGGGGTAGATGGAAGTTAGTCAGGTTGGACACAGTTCCTGTCCCACAGGGGGCCCACACTCTTAATCTCCATTTTACAGATGAGAGAACTGAGGTCCAAGGTCACAGAGCAGACGTGTGGTGGAGCCGGGATTAGAACCCATGACCTTCTGACTGCCAGGCCCCTGCTCTATCCGCTACGCCATGCGGCTTCTCCATCCAACACTTGGTACAGAGAAGCAGCGTGGCTCGGGGGAAAGAGCCTGGGCTTGGGAGTCAGAGGTCATGGGTTCTAATCCCGGCTCCACCACTTATCAGCTGTGTGACCTTGGGCAAGTCACTTCACTTCTCTGTGCCTCAGTTACCTGATCTGTAAAATGGGGATGAAGACGGTGAGCCCTACGTGGGACAACTTGATTCAGCGTGGCTCAGTGGAAAGAGCCCGGGCTTGAGAGTCAGAGGTCATGGGTTCGAATCCCGGCTCTGCCCCTTGTCAGCCGTGTGACTGTGGGCAAGTCCCTTCACTTTTCTGGGCCTCAGTTACCTCATCTGTAAAATGGGGATTAAAAGTGTGTGAGCCCCACGTGGGACAACCTGATTACCCTGTATCTACCCCAGCGGGTAGAACAGTGCTCTGCACATAGTAAGTGCTTAACAAATACCAACATTATTATTATTGTATCTACTCCAGCGCGTGGCACATAGTAAGCACCTAACAAATACCAACATTATTATTATTACTACATTTGATCCCACCCAGAGCAGTTGAGACAGAAATGCCTAAGGACAAAGGCAGAGAAACACCCAGAAGGTAGCAGAAGAGAAGGAAGGAAGACAGCGGGGCACCAAAGAGGCCAGGGCCTCAGTTTCCCCAAAGGCCAGGGCTGCGTCTGGTTTCCGGGGTTACCTTTTCTGACAAGTCCAACGCATCCTTTCCCTCCCGATTTCGGACAAATCTTTGGGAACACCATGCAGGGAGATACGCAAATGGCTGAAAGGGTAGTGGGAATTTTTGCCTGGAGGGAGAGGCAAGATTAGGCAGGTTGCGACCTCCAAATACATCCCGCAACAGGAGCAAAAATCCCAAACTGAGGCGCTACCGAGCGAAGCGTTTTGCTTCTTGAGGGTATGGTGAGGGACTGGGAAGTAATTAGGCTACTCGGATCAGTCAGATGAAATTAAATCTACGTGATGAAGGCCATGAGAAGCAGCGTGGCCCAGTGGAAACAACACAGGCCTGGAAGCCAGCGGACCTGGGTTCTAATCTCGGCTCCGCCACTTGTCTGTGTTCTTGGGCAAGTCGTTTGACTTCTCTGGGGCTCAGTTACCTCATCTGTAAAATGGGGATTAAGACGGTGAGCTCTATGTGGGATAGGGTCTGCGTCCAACCTGATTATCTCATCTCTACCACAGCGCTTACTACAGTGCCTGGCATGTTAGTGCTTAACAAACACCATAAAAAAAAATCACTGGATAGTGAGAAAGTGGTAAAATTAGGTTTGGTTCTTCTGGAAAGAAAGAGAAAGAAAAAAGTGATTTTTTTCTATTATATCAATCAATCAGTGGGATGTATAAAACGCTTACTATGTGCAGAGCACTGAACTAATCACTTGGGAGAGTATAATACAACAGAATTAGCGGACAGGTGAGTATTTACTATGTGCAGAGCACTGTACTACTCGCTTGGGAGAGTAAAATACAACAGAATTAGCTGGCAGGTGAGTGTTTACTATGTGCAGAGCACTGTACTGCTAGCTTGGGAGAGTACAACAGAATTAGCAGACACCTTCTCTGCCCATAATGAGCTGTAGGGAAGCAATTTCTTTTCATGCAAATTCTGCTGAATTATACTCTTTCAAGTGCACATTTTAAGGCTCAATAAATACCAAAGATTGATAAATGAAGTAGACCGTCTTAAGAATCTCCAAATGAGCAATAAAAAAGGCATAGATACAGAAAAACACACACATACAGGGTGCTAGAAGACAAGCAATTCCAGTTAAGTTAGTGATTAAAGGACAAAAGGAAACCGTGAGCTAAATTCTCTTTTGAGAAAGATAAACCCACCATAAATTGGAGATAATCACAATCAACTTGAGTGTTTTCAACAGAATAATACAAAGACCTGTTAAGGCAAAAAATCAAAGTTCCTATCTCAAAGAAGAGTGGAGGGAGCCCTGTGTTTCCAATATTCAGAATGTGTTGACATCACCCGGGGAATTAGGTAAGACTTTAACGGTATAAATTCATTCAGTAGTATTTCATTCAATAGTATTTATTGAGCGCTTACTATGTGCAGAGCACTGTACTAAGCGCTTGGAATGAACAAGTCGGCAACAGATAAGAGACGGTCCCTGCCGTTTGACTGGCTTACGGTCTAATGGGGGAGACCGACAGACGAGAACGATGGCAATAAATAGAGTCAAGGGGAAGAACGTCTCTAAAAACAATGGCAACTAAATAGAATCAAGGCGATGTACATTTCAAATAAAGCAAGCGCTTAGTACAGCTGCTTAGAGAAGCAGCATGGCACAGTGGATAGAACATGGGCCGGGGAGTGAGAAGGTCATAGATTCTAATCCCAGCACCACCACTTGTCTGCTGAGTGACCTTGGGCAAGTCACTTCACTTCTCTAGAGATGCAGCGTGACTCGGTGGAAAGAGCGTGGGCTTGGGAGTCGGAGGTCATGGGTTCGAATCCCGGCTCTGCCACTCATCAGTTGTGTGACTGTGGGCATGTCACTTCACTTCTCTGGGCCCCAGTTACCTCATCTGTAAAATGGGGACTAAGACTGTGAGCCCCACTGGGGCAACCTGATCACTTTGTATCACCCCCAGCGCTTAGAACAGTGCTTTGCACATAGTAAGCGCTTAACAAATACCATCATGATTTCTCTGTGCCTCAGTTACCTCATCTGTAAAATGGGGATCGAGACCGTGAGTCCCACGTCTCATATGCCCCATATGCTTATATCCACCCCAGCGCTTAGAACAGTGCCTGGCACATAGTAAGTGCTTAATAAATACCATTATTATACTATTATTATTACACTGCTCTGCACACAGTAAGCGCTCAATGAATACGACTGAATGAATAAACCACAAGCTTTCTGCTGCCTTTTGGGCTTCTCGGGCCTTGCCCTAAATACCGTCACTGAAACTCGCTCTAGACTGTAAAATCATTTTGATGATGATGATGGTATTTTTACCACACGCCAAGCACTGTTCTAAGCGCTAGGGTAGATACAAGGTAATCAGGTTGTCCCTCGTGGGGCTCACAGTCTTCATCCCCATTTTACAGATGAGGGAACTGAGGCACAGAGAAGTGAAGTGACTCGCCCCAAGTCACACAGCCGACTAGTGGCGGAGTCGGGATTAGAACCCACGACCTCGGACTCCCCGAACCCGGGTGTCTGGGTCATACTGTTACATCAGCGTGGCTCAGTGGAAAGAGCCCGGGCTTGGGAGTCAGAGGTCATGGGTTCGAATTCTGACTCTGCCACTTGTCAGCCGTGTGACTGTGGGCAAGTCACTTCACTTCTCTGTGCCTCAGTGACCTCATCTGTAAAATGGGGATTAAGACTGTGAGCCTCACGTGGGACAACCTGATTACCCTGTACCTACCCCAGCGCTTAGAACAGTGCTCTGCACATAGTAAGTGCTTAACAAATACCAACATTATTATTACTTTCCCAAGCGGTCAATATAGTTCTGTGCACACGGTAAGCGCTCAATAAATATGACTGATTGATTAGACGAGATGTTCGGGAGGCCCTCTGGGCACGTTTGCTTTTTACGAAGTCGGGACGCTCGGGCGAGCATTCTGAGCGCCAAACTCTGCTTCTGAAAGGATCTTTCCAGGAAGCTGTTTAATAGGAAGGAAATGAAGTCTAGTCTAGTCTGGGTTTGCAGGCGAGAAATCTGGCTCCAAATAGGCCAGGACTTGCTGTGTGGCCTCAGGCAAGTCGGTTAGCCTCTCTGGGCTTTAGTTTTTCCATGCGCTAAAACCTGAGATAACGTCAGCCCCTCCCTTCCCTGTGAAGCTAGTGTGATGACAAATGAGGTTAGAGATGTGAAAGTCTGGGTTCTTTTGAAGAAAGGTGCTGGATAAACTCGGGGGAGTTGGAGCTGTAGGATTAATCACCGAAATATGCAATAATAAACCTCTGAGTTTGCCGACCAGCTTTGGCAAAGCTCCTCGTTGTGGGCTGGGAATGTTTCTATTGTTTATACTGAATTCTCCCATGTGCTTAGAACAGGGTTCTGCACTCGGCAAGCGCTCAATAAATACAAGTGAATGAATACTACTGAGAGCTCACCTCCTCCAGGAGGCCTTCCCAGACTGAGCCCTCCCTTTCTGCCTCTGCCCCTCCTCCCCTCCCCCTACTCCCTCCCTCTGCTCTATCTCCTTCCCCTCCCCACAGCACTTGTATATATATGTACATATTTATTATTCCATTAATTTTATTATATATACAGCTATAATTCTATTTATCTATTTTGATGGTATTGATGCCCGACTGCTTGTTTTGCTGTCTGTCTCCGCCTTTTAGACTGTGAGCCCGTTGTTGGGTCGCGATTGTCTCTATCAGTTGCCGAATTGTACGTTCCAAGTGCTCAGTACAGTGCTCTGCGCACAGTAAGCGCTTAATAAATACGATTGAATGAATGAATGAAAGATTGCTGCACCCTTTCACTAGCTCCTTCAGGGCAGGGATCATGGAGGCCACCTTTACTGTGCTGAACTCTCCGCAGTGCTCTGAAGAGGCAGCGAGGCCTAGCAGACAGAGCACGGACCTGGGATCTAATCCCAGCTCCGCCACTGGTCTGCTGTGTGACCCTGGGCAAGTCACTTCACTTCCTCAGTTTCCTCGTATGTAAAATGGGGATTCCATTCCTATTCTCCCTCCCCCTTAGACTGTGAGCCCCATGTGAGACAGGGACCGTGTCCAACCTGATTACCTTGTATCCACCCCCGCACTTAGTGCAATGCTTGGCACATAGTGAGTGCTTAACAAGTACCACTATCAGCATCATTCATTTGATTGTATTTACTGAGCGCTTACTGTGTGCAGAGCACTGTACTCGGTGCTCTGGAGAATATAACAATAAACAGACACATTCCCTGCCCACAGTGAGCTTACAGACTAGAAATGGGGAGACAGAGAGCAATACAAATAAATAAATGACAGATATGTACATAAATGCGGTGGGGCTGGGAGGAGGGAAGAGCAAAGGGAGCGAGTCAGGGCGACGCAGAAGGGAGTGGGAGATGAGGAATAGAGGGGTTTAGTCTGGGAAGGCCTCCTGGAGGAGGTGGGCCTTCAATAAGGTTTTGAAGTTGGGGGAGAGATCGTCTGTCGGATTTGAGGAGGGAGGGCGTTCCAGGCCAGAGGCAGGACGTGGCTGAGGGGTCATCATCGCCACCATGAGATCTGGTTTTCGTAAAGCGTTGCTCTTGTCCAGATCGGCCCTGCCCAGGAAAGGAAGGAGATGGTGGGAAGCGGCATACTGACCCCAGGGGAGGGAAACAAGAACGGGTATTCCCTCCCCTGAGAGTTGGAGAGGTAGTATGGTGTAGTGCAAAGAGCACAGGCCTGGGAGTCAGCAGGTCATGGGTTCTAATCCTGGCTCCGCCACTTGTCTTCTGTGACAATGGGCAAGTCACTTGGCTTCTCGGTGCCTCAGTTACCTCATCTGTAAAATGGGGATCGAGACTGTGAGCCCCCTGTGGGACAGGGACTGTGTCCAACCCGATTTGCTGGTATCTCCCCCAGTGCTTAGTTCAGTGCCTACGACATAGCAAGCACTTAACAAATACCACGATTCTTATTATCATCACTTCCACATATCCATCCAAGATAGGAACACAATCAAATGTTCAATCCAGGGAGCTTCACCTGTCTTTGAGAAGCTGTAGCTCTCAAAGTCTTCTAGCTTGTCACCTTCAGAGTCTTCCCAAACCCACCCGCCTCCACCAGCAATAACAACTGTGGCATTTAAGTGCTTACCATGTGCCTGGCACTGTACTAAGCACTGGGGTGGATACAAGCAAATCGGGCTGGATGCAGTCCCTGTCCCACATGGGGCTCACAGTCTCAATCCCCATTTTACAGAAGAGGGAAGTGAGGCCCAGAGCAGTGAGGTGACTTGCCCAAGGCCATAGGGCAGACCAGCAATTAGAGCCCATGACCTTCCCCCAGGGCCGTGCTCTACTAGGCCATGCTACTTCCCAACAATAAGATGTGACAACTTCTAGCCCCAGATGGCTTTTCTGACATCACTGTATCAAACTCTCCCAAGCATTTACAGTACAGAACTCTGCCCGGAAAAAATACTCAATAAGTATTGATCGATTCTTAGCCCTTTGAAGCCAATCTAACTCTTCACGTTTGCTCCTCCCATCCTCCAAATTCCCATCCTTTTTCACCCCCACAGACAAAATGCTAGCCAGCAAACACTGATTTCACTCTTCCTGCTAAAGCCTCAGTTCTTGAGTTCTGTGATATGCAGCTGGTGAGCTCTCTCTTGTCATTTTCAGGTAGCATAAAAAAACCCTGGCAGAATAATCAATGCTTAAACATAAACAAGGCATTCAAGCTCTAACAGGAAGACATTGTGCAATGGCAAAGACGTTGAGCTGAGCAAGTAGCAGGCGAGCCAGATGTCTGAAACAACCCCTCACAATCTCTGCATTTCAGAATTTCTGCCCCTGAAAAAAGTGGCCCGTGATTATGGCCTAGAGGAAAGAGCAAGGGACGTCGGAGTCAGGGAGGCAGCGTGGCTTAGTGGCTAAAGCCCGGGCCTGGAAGTCAGAAGGACCTCGGTTCTAATCCCAGCTCCACCAGTTGTCTGCTGTGTGACTTTGGCCAAATCACTTCCCTTCTCCGGGCCTTAGTTACCCCTCCTGTAAAATGGCGATTGAAGACTGTGGAGCATGGACTGTGGCCAAACCGATTTGCTCGTATGCAGCCTAGTGCTTATTCCAATGCCTGGAACACAGTAAGTGCTTATTAGCAGCTTTAGCCTCTCCAGCCCGAGAGCCCACAGCCAAGAGGAGGCCGGCAGGAGGTCGGTCTACTCGGTCAGCGCTGTCTGCGGGCGTCCTGGCAACTCAGGCGGGCAAGGAATGGCTCTCCACGGAGACCAAACTGCCTCGAAGGGGAGACGCTTGCAAGAGACAACTCACCTCTACCTTCAGGGCCACAAATCATTCATTCAATCATATTTATTGAGTGCTTACTCTGTGCAGAGCACTGTACTAAGCGCTTGGGATGCCTATCTGTTTTGTTTTGCTGTCTGTCTCCCCTTTCTAGACTGTGAGCCCATTGTTGGGTAGGAATTGTCTCTATCTGCTGCCAAACAGTACTTCCTAAGCACTTAGTACAGTGCTCTGCACACAGTAAGCGCTCAATAAATACGACTGAATGAATGAACAGAGTTGGTAGACCCATTTCCTGCCCCAAATGAGCTTACAGACTAGAGCGGGGAGTCAGACAGTAATAGAAATAAATTTTGAGTATGTAATAGGGAAGCATCGTGGCTTAGTGGCAAGAGCACGGTCTTGAGAGTCAAATATCGTGGGTGCTTAACCAGTATAATTATTGTCATTATTATTATTATTATGATTATTATTATTAAGGCTAACAAATGACATCTGTCCTCCTGGCGCCATGAGCGATGGACGGTTTGCAACTCCAAGATGACCCGTCTCGGCCTGTCCCAACTATGGTCCCCACTGTATCGTCGTCTTCGACAAAGGCTGATTCTTCACAATCCAGGTCAGGAGAAACCTACATTGAGCATCATGGGGCACGATTTCAGAGGCGGCTATTTTTAGACCCAACCACAGAGTCATTTTCTGATGCCGTTACCTCTGCGGCTGCCGATTTATTCAACTTGTAACACTCAGACCCCGGCACGTAAAAAGTCTTTCTGCCCATAGCCATTTGCTCATAATCAGGAAGCAAAGAGAGTTTTCTTTTGAAATCTCCACACCTTATTCTTTCAGGCATTTTACACGCATCGCACGGGTCTGTTTCTGCTTCTAAGAAGGAACAGAAACATCCCTGCGAAATAAGTTCCATCGGCCACGCAGACGTCCGCCTTTATTTTCCCTGACACTGCTGAATCTCGAGAGCCAGACCTAGTAGCGGGGCCTGAAAACCCTGGCTCCTCTGAAACGTTGAATGCGGCTTGGCCCAAAAGGCATCAGGTTAGGCCGTGGGGGTGATCTCACCCTGACTCACCATTTCTAAGAAGCCACCCTCACTGCAGAGCTGCTATTTGGGAGGAAGTCCATCTGGTAAAAAGACTGTAATATTCTTTACCCTCAAGTCTGCTCGACTCGGCTAGTTCCAAAACCCGGAGAGCCCGCGGGAGAAACGAGCAAATCACAGCTCGGCTGGCGGGGGCCAGGAGCGGGGAAGAGTGGATTCCGATTCCCAGCTATCAAACCCGATTTTGATGCAGTCGAGATTTCCTATTGTTTCCTTCTCCTCGTTCCTCGAGTGTTTCGGTGACTGAAAAACGCAGGCCTGGAATGAATTATCTGCGACTGGAAAGTTCCAGACCGACGAGCGTCCACGGACGCGATCGGGATATTTCACAAAGAACTCCCTGTTCTCAAATCTAAGTCCCCAATGTTCTCGTTTGGGTGAGGGATACCCATTCTAATCCCTTTAAAATCTGCCCCCAGATCAGCACTCAGACAACGCTGCATCCAGCTGAAAACTAGGTATCAGTTGCTGAGGTCAAGCCTGCTTTTCTCACTGCCATCAAGGAGTGGCTCTCTCTCGGCAGAAGATTCACATGGGCAGATAGAAAAGGAGATAAAACAGAACTGGCACTGCAAATGTGAATACTACAATAAAACAGGCACAATCTTTTTGACCCAACTGAGATTGGATTGCGGATCCTGCATTGGCCTTTTCAGCTGTACGTGTACATAAACACACTCTGTCTGTCTGTCTCTTCTCCCCTCCCCCACCAGACCCATCAATTCTCCTTTCTACCATCCTCCCTCGGCTCTAAAATACCAAATTAGAGGAATCATCTTTACCTCATTTGGGCACGCCTGTTCTTCCCCAGAGCTCATATTCCGGAGTGTCGGGATGACCTGAGTACATTCCCACTTTCCAGAGAGGGACTGGAAGTGGTGAAGGGGCTCGCCCGAGGTCACACAATCAGACTCCTGAACCAGGACCGTTCCATAGTCCGGGCTTGGATGGAGCCCGTCGAGAGAGCTGACCTTCAGAGATGCGACCTCTTCAATCGCCTCTTTCCCAACTGAGCCGATGGGCTTCTGACTCGTGCGTACAAAGCACTGTATCGCGGTGATTTTTCTCCCCCTCAAGAAAGCCTCTTCTTCTGGTTGTCCTTGGCACACCGGGGGCGCTTGGCAAATACCACAATTACCCCCGTTTCTCCCCCGTACCTCCTAAACTTCGGTCAGATGGCTCTTTTTGCCAAACCGATTGCAAAAATACCTTCTTAAGGTATGAAGAAAAAGAAGGGCACGGCACCTCACAATAAAACCAACTGTTTTTTGGAGGAGACCTCTCAACGATCACTTGAAAATATCGATACCCTACAAGATTTGGAGCTCTTTTGTTGCCTACTCTAGGAGGACATGATGTTGAAGCATTAATGTTTAATGGGGCGAAGCTGCAAAATGTTCCTGTCCAAGAGCCAAAGTGTTTTGTATCAAGCCCAAATGAGGGTGTCGAAATGGAGGGAAGAAAAAGCGGTATCCAGGACCCAACCCTCTTAAGCTGAACATTTGCTAGGCATCAGGTTGGCACAGCACTATCCTGCTCTGCCACTTCCCTTTCCCCTACTGCGCTCCGGATCTGCCCTTGAATGAATCGTAGGATCGGTTGCCAGCCCATTCACAAAAGCTGACCTTTAGCAACTGGTAATCGGGAAATCCGGACTGAAAGACAAACACAATCCAACCAGGAACTATATCCGCCAAGCCCGCCGCGACGCTTTCCATACGGCCCCTCCTCTGCCCGTCTCGCCGTGTGCCACGGTTTATCTGGATGGCCGCTCTGGGAGCCCGAGGCCGGGCGCCGGGAGCGTTCTGGCCGGAGGCGACCGCGAGCCGGGATTCTGCGCTCCGGACGCCGCAATTCCCTGTGGAATCTTCCTTCCCACGCGCTCCGCCACCTGGGCCTGCTGCCTACCGGAAAGTCCTCCAGGCCTAGGAGCTCTCCAGTCTTTTCCTTCCCATCCAAGAACAATGGCTAGCCTTGGTTTTGGGCTGTTATTCATTTATACCTCGCCTTCTCCTCACAGATTTCCTCCTCCCGACTCGTGCGACCCCAAGGTCAAGGGATTTGGGCAGGAGCCCACCTGGGCCCGTATCAAGGAGGGGGAGGGAGAAGGATCTTCCCAGCTTCCCAGCAGGTGCAGAGGAAGCGGCAGGCTGAGGGGCTCCTTCGAATCCATTCTTTGGCACCGATTCCGATCGGCTCTTCCTCTGGGTCCCTGGATCGAACGCCTCAATTAGCTTAAAAGCCCAAGGATGTCAATTTTCAGGGTGCGGGCCTCAGAGAGAAACGCTTGCAGCACCTGTGAGCAAGGCCCTTCACCCCGCGCCTCCGTAAACGGAACCGAAATCAGCCTGTCCGTCTCCTTCATCCACACTCCTTGCCTGACACCCCACATGCAAACACACATCAAATTCTCTCGCGTGGAGCCAAAAGATAACATCAGTCCCACAAGACCATATAGTCATTTATAAAGCTTGGATCGGTTCCCTCCAAATGCACTTAGTACTGATTTATTTTACTTTTTAAAAATGGATCAAACTGATTAAGGCAATGGAAAGAACGAGTCCCCTCCCCCCGCCAGCCTACCATCCCTTTCTCTAAATACAGGTCAACCTCAACGCTTAACTACAAAAGAGAGGAGAAATTCAAAGCCAGGCTTGGGCCCGGGCCAGGCCGGCAGCATTTCAAGCCCGTGGTGAGCATTTCAAGCAGGCCGGTGGCCGCTGGCGACTCCGGGGCGATATTTCATTCCTGGATTTACGCTGCCCTGTTCTTTCACCACAGCCCAATCCAGTGCCTCGCTCCAATTCTGCTACTTCTGTGAAGTAGGAAGGAGAAGGGGGATGGAGGGACACAGAAAGTGACAATGAGGAGGGGGTGGGACATGGAACAGGGCAGGCCTACATCTCCGCTCGGCCCCCACCACGGCTAAAGTCATTAGCCTCATCGTCGTCACGGAGGGAAGCAGGGTGGCCTAGGGGACAGACCGCGGACCTGGGAGTCAGAAGGACCTGGATTCTAACCCCGGCTCCGCTGCTTGTCCGCCGTGTGGCCTCGGGCAAATCACTTAATTTCTCTGTGCCTCAGCTAACTCATCTGTAAACCGGGGACTAAGATGGTGAAACCCGTATGGGTCCAATAACACCCACACTTGGAACAGTGCCTGACACAGAGAAAATTCTAAACTGTGAGCTCACTGTGGGCAGGGAATGTGTCTAATGACTGTCGCACTGTACTTTTCCAAGGGCTAAAGTGCTCTGCATGCAGTAAGCATTCAATACCACTGATTCATTGATTGATCCAAAGTTTTACTAAAATCATATCTCCTCCAAGAGGTTTTCTCCCACTAAGCCCACATTTCCCCTACTCCCTCTCCCTTCTTTATCGCCTATGTGCTTGGACCCGTACCCCTTAATCACTTGATATTGTCGCCCCACCTTCAGCCACACAGGACTTCTGTATATACCCGCAATTTATCTTAATGTCTGTCTCTCCCTCTAGACTGTAAACTCCCAGAAGGGAGGGAACAATTTTACCAACAAACTCTGTTGCAGTCTCCCAAGTGCTCAGCGTAATGCTCTTCAGACAGTAGGTACTCAATAGAGAAACTCAGAGTAGCAGCGTGGCTCAGTGGAAAGAGCACGGGCTTTGGAGTCAGAGGCCATGGGTTCGAATCCCTGCTCGGCCACATGTCAGGTGTGTGACTTTGGGCAAGTCACTTAACTTCTCGGTGCCTCAGTTACCTCATCTGTAAAATAGGGATTAAGACCGTGAGCCCCACGTGGGACAGCCTGATTCCCCTTTGTCTACCCCAGCGCTTAGAACAGTGCTCGGCACATAGTAAGCGCTTAACAAATACCAACATTATTAACAGATACCACCGATTGACTCTTTCAATCAATCAGTCGATCCCTGGTATTTAATGAGCGCTTGCTGTGTGCAGAGCAAGCAATGTACTGGGCGCTTGGGAGAGTGGTGAAAATTTCAGTGGCAGGAAATGTTTCAATTCTAATCTTAAACCACGGAGGTGGAGATTGGGAATAATAATAATAATGTTGGTATTTGTTAAGCGCTTACTATGTGCCGAGCACTGTTCTAAGCGCTGGGGTAGACATAGGGGAATCAGGTTGTCCCATGTGGGGCTCACAGTCTTAATCCCCATTTTACAGATGAGGGAACTGAGGCACAGAGAAGTTAAGTGACTTGCCCACAGTCACACAGCCGACAAGTGGCAGAGCTGGGATTCGAACTCATGAGCCCTGACTCCAAAGTCCGTGCTCTTTCCACTGAGCCACGGGAAGGAGCTGGATGTGTGTGGTGGGAGGAAATTGGAGGAGGGAAAACTTTCTGCCCCGTCTTGCACCACCATTACCCTGTGGGTGGCATTATATCACACTCGCCCAAGCGCTTAGTGCTCTATTATTTTTCCCACAGTAAGCATTCCATAAATACCACTGATTGAATGATGAAAAGAAAGCGCACAGGCCTGGGAGTCAGAAGACTGAGATTCGAATAATAATAATACTGATGGCATTTGTTAAGCGCTTACTATGTGCCAAGCACTGTTCTAAGCGCTGAGGTAGATACAAGGTAATCAGGTTGTCCCATGTGAGGCTCACAGGCTTCATCCCCATTTTACAGATGAGGCCACTGAGGCACAGAGAAGTTCAGTGACTTGCCCAAAGTCACAGAGCTGACAAGTGGCAGAGGCGGGATCAGAACCCACGGACTCTGACTCTACAGGTCTGTGCTCTTTCCACTTAGCCACTCTGCTTCTCAATCCCAGCTTTGCCACTTGCCTGTCATGTGACCTTGGACAAGTCACTTCTCTGGGCCTCAGTTTCTTCACCTACAAAATGGGGATTCAATACCTGTCCGTCCTCCTGCCTAGACTGTGAGCCCCATGCGGAACAGGGACTGTGTCTGACCTGAAACTTGTACCTACCCCAGTGCTTAGAACAGTACTCTACACATAACAAGGGCTTAACAAATACCATTTAAAAAAATAAATAAATAAGACCACACCCAATACCGTTACTGGGTCAGATCCATGATCCTTCCAGCTCTGGAAGAGGCACCAGGATGCCCAGAGGAAGCACATGATGGTTGGGGGGCAGTGCGGCCTAGTGGAAAGAGCAGGAGATCTGGGTCCTAATCCTAGCTCTGCCAATGAACTGCTATGTGACCTTAATAATAATGATAATGATGGCATTTGTTAAGCGCTTACTATGTGCCAAGCACTGTTCTAAGCGCTGGGGTAGATACAGGGTAATCAGGTTGTCCCATGTGGGGCTCACAGTCTTAATCCCCATTTTACAGAGGAGGTCGCTGAGGCACAGAGAAGTGAAGTGACTTGCCCGAGGTCATACAGCAGACAAGTGGCAGAGGCGGAATTAGAACTCACGTCCTCTGACTCCCAAACCCGGGCTCTTGCCATTAAGCCATGCTGCTTCTCAGGCAAGTCACTTAACTCCTTTGTGCCTCTGTCTTTTATTATTATTTATTATTATGATGGCATTTGTTAAGCGCTTACTATGTGCAAAGCACTGTTCTAAGCTCTGGGGAGGATACAAGGTGAGCTGGTTGCCCCACGTGGGGCTCGCAGTCTTAATGCCCATTTTACAGATGAGGTAACTGAGGCACAGAGAAGTGAAGGGACTTGCCCAAAGTCTCACAGCTGACAAGTGGCAGAGCCGGGATCTGAACCCTTGATCTCTGACTCCCCAGCCCGGGCTCTTTCCACTGAGCCCCGCTGCTTCTCATCTGTCAAATGGAAAGAGAATACCTGGTCCCTCTCTCTACCTCTGAGAAAGGGGCAGTCTGATTGATTCTATTCTATCTGCCCTTAGCGCTCGACAACTAGTAAGAGGCCCTCCTAAACATCCCCCCTCAAGTTTAAGGATGGATCACTAATCACCCCTAACTTTCCCTGCTGGTGATCCATTAAGGAACCCTCTTCCTCGAATTTATCCCAACTCTTCTGCTATGTGAGCCCATTGGGGGCAGGGATTGTCTCTCGTTGCTGAATTGTACTTTCCAAATGTTTACTACAGTGCTCGGCACACAGTAAGCGCTCAATAATAACAACTGATTGAATGAATTTCTAGCCTGATTCGCTGCCTGCAGTGATCGATCCCATGAGACGATACTTGTCTGTCTATGGTTGTATTGTGATTTTATTATTATTATGGTATTTAAGCGCTTACTATGGGCAAAGCATTATGCTAAGTGCTGGGGTAGAGACTGTTAGGTTAGTGTGGGCAGGGATTGTCTCTCTTTATCGCTGAATTGTACTTTCCAAGGGCTTAGTGAAGGGCTCTGCACACAGTAAGTGCTCAATAAAAACGACTGAGTGAATGAATATAAGGTAATCAGGTTGGACACAGTCCCTGTACCACAGGGGGCTCACAGACTCAATCCTCATCTTACAGATGAGGTACCTGAGAAGTAAAGTGACCTGTCCAAGGTCACACAGCAGACTTGTGGCGGGGCCAAGATTAGAACCCACAACCTGTGACCCCCAGGCCCGTGGTCTTGCCACTAGGCCATGCTGCTTCACTAGGCCATGCTACTTCTCTACTGTACTCACCCAAGCACTTAGTCCAGTGCTCTGCCCACAGTAAGCGCTCAATAAAGACGACTGAATGAATAAACGGCTGTCCAACTGGCCGCCCAGGACCAGATGAAGCGACGGGTGAGTGTGGAGGTGAGGGCAGCCCTCTGCCACTCCCTTGCCCGCCTGTCCCTGGGAAGCGGCCATCGCCCAACCCTGGTTCTATCAGGGAGGACCAGAGAGGAGGCCAAGAGCTTGCACGCTGAGAAGCAGCGTGGCTCACTGGAAAGAGCACGGGCTTTGGAGTCAGAGGTCATGGGTTCGAACCCCGGCTCTACCACTTGTCAGCTGTGTGACTTTGGGCAAGTCACTTAACTTCTCGGTGCCTCAGTTACCTCATCTGTAAAATGGGGATTAAGACCGTGAGCCCCACGTGGGACAACCTGATTCCCCTGTGTCTACCCCAGTGCTTAGAACAGTGCTCGGCACATAGTAAGCGCTTAACAAATACCAACATTATTATTATTATTATTATCACAGATCAAGAACCTTTAATCAATCAATAGTATCAGCTGTGTGACTCTGGACAAGTCACTTCACTTCTCTGTGCCTCAGTTACCTCATCCGTAAAATGGGGATGAAGACTGTGAGCCCCACGTGGGACAACCTGATTCCCCTGTGTCTACCCCAGCGCTTAGAACGGTGCTCTGCACATAGTAAGCACTTAACAAGTACCAACATTATTATTTATTGAGGGCTTAATGTGTTCAGCGGCTTCCTCCCCCCGCTCCCTCTTCCCCCGATTCTCCCTCAACCACCCTTTCCACGGTCGAGGTGCAGCAGGGGGGTGACAGAAAATGACCCTCCCCGCCTTCAAAGCCTTACTGAAGGTCCATCTCCTCCAAGAGGCCTTCCCTGACTAAGCCTTCCTTTCCTCTTCTCCCTCTCCCTTCTGCGTCACCCTGACTGGCTCCCTTCATTCATCCCCCTTCCTTGTCCCACAGCACTTTTGCCCCCCATCTGTAATTGATTTATTTATATTAGTGTCTGTCTCCCCCTCTAGACTGTAGGCTCACTTGGGCAGGGAATGTGTCTGCTTTACTGTTCCACTGTACTCTCTCAGGTGCTTAGTACAGTGTTCTACACACCGTAAGCGCTCAATAAATATGATTGAGTGACTGACTGGATTGTTTCCCTTTTATAGCGTATTGGAATTCACTTCACTTAGGCACATCTTCCAGTTCTCAAATCTAAGGCAAGGGAAATTCCTCTTCTCCACCCGACATTCGCTCACTCCCAGGAGAAGAGGGCGGGTGACTCAACCTCGATTCACCCAAGTCTCAGAGCTGCCATCCACATAAGGCGAAAAGGCAGGGAGGTCCTAAAAGGTAGCCCCAAATTTAAGACTTTTGGAAAAGTAGTAACAATTGCGTTAATCGTTTAGTACATACTATGTGCCAAGCACTGCACTAAACGCTGGAGTAGAAATACTATAAGCGGGTCAGACACAGTGTCTGTCACCCATGGTGCTCCCAGACCTAATAGGAGGGAGAACAGGTGAAGCAGTGTGGCCTAATGGATAGAGTACGGGCCTGGAAGTCAGAAGGATTCAGTTTGCAATCCCTACTAGGTCACTTGTATGCTGTTTAACCCTGGGCAAAGTTACTTAACTTCTCTGTGCCTCAGTTATCTCATCTGTTAAAACGGGGCTTAAGACCCTGAGCCCCATGTGGGACAGGAACTGTGTCCGACCTCATTAGTTTGTATCTACCCCAGGGCTTAGTACAGCACCTGTGCATAGTGAGTGCTGAGCAAATACCATTAAAAAAGGCCTGGGAGTCAGCAGGGCATGGGCTCTAATCCCGGCTCCGCCACCCGTCTGCCGTGTGAACTTGGGTAAGTCACCTCACTGCTCCGTGCCTCAGTTTCCTATCTGAAAAATGGGGATTAAAGAATGGGAACCCCATGTGTCCAAGTCGATTTGCTTGTATCCACCCCAGCGCTTAGAACAGTGCCTGGCACACAGTAAGCACTTAAATACCACAATGACTACTGTGCCTGAGTAAGGCCGGGAAGGGATGCCCACCCAATGGCCAACCCTCCCTGACCGGACCCCTTGTCGTCCGTTCGCCCCCCGCGTCACCCCGGGGGGTTCCCAGTGGCTCCGGGAGAGGCCACGGCAGTGGTCTCAGGAATCGTCCGATTTTAGAAGCTGGGGCTGTTGGACCTTTCGGACTGCGGACGGTGCGGTTGAGCAGCGAGGGGCCTAGATGCGGCTCCTTCCCCTCCAGGGTCCGTGTGATCTCAGGTACTCCAACCCGGCCCGCACACTTCGCTCCTCTAATGCCAACCTTCTCACTGTACCTCCATCTCATCTAACTTGCTGCCGACCTGCCTCTTCCCTGGAATACCCTCCCTTCTCAAATCCAACAGACGGTGACTCTCCCCACTTCGAGCATGGCCTAGTGGCAAGAGCCCGGGGCTTGGGAGTCAGAGGTCATGGGTTCTAATCCCACCTCTGCTACTTGTCTGCTGTGTGACCTTGGGAAAGTCACTTGACCTCTCTGTGCCTCAGTTACCTCATCTGTAAAATGGGGCTTGAGACTGTGAGCCCCACGTGGGACAATCCAATTACCCTGTATTCACTCCAGTGCTAAAAACGGTGCTTGGCACATAGTAAGCGCTTAAAAAAATCATCATCATTATTATTATTATCTCCTCCAAGAGGCCTTCCTGATTAAAGCTCTCCTTTCCTCTTCCTTCTGCATCGGCAGGACTTGCTCTCTCTATTCATCCCCTCTCCCAGCCCCACAGCACTTACGTCCATATCTGCAATTTATTTATTTATATTAATGTCTGTTCTCCCCGACCCTAGACTGTGAACTCACTGTGGGCAGAGAATGTGTCTGTTATATTGTACTCTCCCAGGTACTTAGCACAGTGCCTTGCACACAGTAGGCGCTCAATAAATACTGAATGAATGAATGAAAAGGTGCTGCGTCTCTGACAGCAAGAGCAGAGGCAGAAGGGGGTTGGGCTCAAAAGAAAACCAACAAAACGGGGATCCTGCGCCAGATCCAACCAGGCTGGGGTCGATCAAACTTTGCAAAGCTGGCAACCCTACTGGATGCACAGATTCCTCCATCGGATGCCTAACGCAAAACACCTTCGGCTCATGTTTGAATGTCATTCAGGAAACCGACAAAATTCCCAGAACTGGGCCTCCTTATAATAATAACATTAACTGTGGCATTTGTTAAGCATTTACTAGATGCCAGGCACTGTACTGGGGTAGCTACAAGGAAATCGGGTTGGACACGGTCCCTGTCCCACATGGGGCTCACAGTCTTAATCCCCATTTTACAGCTGAGGGAACTGAGGCCCAGAAGTGAAGTGACTTGCCCAGGGTCAGACGGCAGACACATGGGACTAGAAACCAGGTCCATCTGACTCCCAGGTCCGTGCTCTAGCCACTAGGCCACGCTGCTTCTGGACTCTGAGCTCGTCGTGGGCCGCGAATGTGTCTATCGTTCTAGCGTACTCTCCCAAGCGCTTAGTACAGTGCTCTGCACCCAGTAAGCGCTCAGTAAATACGACCGAATGCACGAATGCTTCCTTTGATCTTCCTGCCATTATCTGAGCTACTCTGTGAGCCACTGTACCCCCATCTGCTCCAGAGAGGCTCTCTCCAAGTTTCTGCCTCCAGGAGAGGGGCAGGGCGTTGATCCCGGGTGACCTTTGGAAGACTCTGGTTTTTCCCTCCATTCCCGTTTCCTCCTATCTCCCCGCCTCCGCCCCCATCCTGTTCCGCTCTCCCTTCGGGGGCTCGGCTCAGGGGCATTTTCCCTGACCTAACCCCAGGGGTTCCCGCCTTAAGTGGTCGAGCTTGCGGTCGGGAGAAGTTGGACTTCCTCTTTTCCGAGGCAGGGAGCTGCCATCTCGAAAGGCCCCCTCTCTCCTCCGTAAATCCCAGTCCCACGACCCCTCCCTGACCCCCGGAAAACAAACGGAGCCTCTGTCTTGTGCAGAGAGAGGCCGTCACCCTCCCCCTTATCATTCACGGGGAGGGTTGGAAGGCGGTCTGTCGAAACCCAAGTGCCGCCGGTCCCTTCGGCTGTTGGGGAGCACTGGTCAGTCACTCAATCAATGGTACTTTTTGAGCGCTCACTGTACGCGGAGGACCGTACCGAGCGCTTGGGAGAGTTCAACACAACAGAGTCGGTAGACACGTTCCCCGACCGCAACGAGTTTACGATCTGGGGGGCCGGAAGGGGTAATTCACAAATGGCAAACGGTCTGCCCCTGAGCGGCACAGCCCTAGGGGAGGGTAAGCTCATCGGTTCTCTTAGAGCCTCGGTACGCAAAAATTCCCAACTCAAAGATCTCATTACGGAACTCCCAGGAGCAAACATCTCCAGATGTTTTCTACTATGCCTACATCTGGCGAAAGCATGGCAGGCCAAAGAATGCTCTCATTTCCTGAAGTGGGCTAACAAAAACACACACACATACACACATTTTCTCCCTCCCTTTTTCTCTCTCTCACACAAAGACACACACCCCAAAAAAGTATGTGAACGTGGTAACCATAAACACTTTCAGCACGAGCCCTGGCCCTTCCGCCACCCCTGAATCTTCGCCGGCCTCCAACCGAGTGTACCACAGCCGATCGGGAGAAGCAGTGTTGCCTAGTGGAGTCGGAAGGACCTGGGTTCTAATCCCGGACTCTGCCACATCTGCTATGGGACCTCGGGCAAGTCGCTTCATTTCTCTGGGCCTCAGTTACCTCATCTGTAAAAGGGGGGTAGAGCCTGTGAGCCCCACATGGGACGGGGATCGTGTCCAACCGGATTACCTTGTTTCTACCCCAGCACATGGTACAGTCCCTGGCACGTAACACGTTGTGGGCCGGGAATGTCACTGCTCATAGTGGTACTGTACTATTCCAAGCTCTTAGTACAGTGCTCTGCACACAGTAGGCACTTAATAAATATGACTGAATGAACGAACAAATACCATAAAAAAAATTCACCTCACTATAAACAAGATAAGGATTTCCCACTCAGGAAATCCAATAAGATTCAGGGCTCCCTTTAAATGATTCGTAAAAGTCCACTGTGGGCAGGGAACGTATCTGTACTCTCCCAAGTATTTAGAACAATGCTCTGCACTAAGTAAGCAATCAATAAATGCCCTTAATGATGACTGATCTGTCCTACCTTCTCCATCGCCTATGCATTTGGCCGTGTAACCTTTAAATCCTTTGATATTCACCACAGTCCCACAGCATTTATGTTCTGTTATGGGCAGGGGATGCGTCTGTTTATTGTTCGATTGTACTCTCCCCAGTGCTTAGTACAGTGCTCTGCACACGGAAAGCGCTCAATAAACACGACTGAGTGAATCGCCTTATACTCTATACTTCCCCTATTCCTCATCTGTTTTAACGTCTGTCTCCACCTGTAGATGATAAGCTTCTTGTGGGCAGGGACCGTGTCCATCACCTCTACTGCAAGTGTTCTCTCCCAAGTGCTTACTATGGTGTTTGGCACCCAACAGGTGCTCAATAAATACCACAGATCGATTGACCGCCGAAAGGAATTTAAAAACCCGGGTGCTTCGCCCACACCACGCTCTTCCAGCTCCATCTCGGACCCTAGCGGAGCTTACGTTTTTCCAGAGTTCCGAATCGGGAGTAGGGTCAGGTCTCTCCGGAGGATTTCTTTTGGAGCAGCAAAGCGACGGAGAAGGGAAACTCCTCTCACCGCCGTAGGAAAGGCTACTCATTTGAGGGCGGGATCGCTGCGAGCTCCGGCCCCGGCTCCAAACACTCGCTCTCCCTTTAAAAGTCACCACGTCCTCTAACAGAGCCTTCATTGTCGCAGAAACACAGCCCGTTTGGCGATTCCACCCAAATCCCGGGAGGTTGCCAAGGACCTCAGGCTGCGGGCAATTCTGAGTGGCTCCTCTCTCCCCGCTCTGAATGGGAAAACTGGTGCACCGTGAATGAAGATCTGCTCCCGGCTACCATTTGCCGGGCAGCAAAATAATAATAACTCTGGTATTGGTTAAGCGCTTACTACGTGCCGGGCACCGTACTAGGTGCGGGGTAGATACAAGGCAATTGGATTGGACACGTAGGGTTCACCGTCTTCATCCCCATTTTCACGGGGAACTGAGGGACGGAGAAGTGAAGTGACCTTGCCCAAGGTCACACAGCAGACAGGTGAAGCCGGGATTTGAACCCAGGTCCTTCTGACTCTCGGGCCCCTGCTCTACCCACTAGGCCTCGCTTTGTTCCTGAGAGAGAACAACACAGAGAGAGGATCCACAGGTCCACCCAGTCGGGGTAAATTTAAGCTGCAGTGACAGGGTGAAGTTCCCCCCTGAAATTCTCTCTCCAAGCAAGAGCAGGAGGCTACGCTCCCCTTAGGCTTCCCGAATCCCTTGGGGTGGGCTGGATCCCGGCACCTGTAGGCAGTAAGAGGCTTACTGAATTCCTCTTTTACAACCCTCAAATCAAAGCAATCCAGGCAATCCCTGGCATATTTGGCTTTTAAAAAAGGGCTTTTCCCCAAAAGAGGACAGATTCCTGCTTCCTGATCCTATCAGAGGTCAGAACAATGAGCCCACGATTTCAGCCATTTCCCGCGCCACAGTCGGAGGTCAGGAATCATCCAATTCCACAGGCGGCGGCCAGAGTAATAAGAATAATAATGGTATTGTCTAAGTGCTTACTATGTGCCAGGCACTGTACTAAGCGCTGGAATGGATACAAGCAAATCAGGTTGGACACAGTCCCTGTCCCATGTTCATTCATTCAAACGTATTTAATGAGGGCTTACTGTGTGCAGAGCACTGTACTAAGCGCATGGAAAGTACAATTCGGCAACAGATAGAGACGATCCCTGCCCAACAACGGGCTCGCAGTTCAGAAGCCCCATGACCCACGGGGGGCTCATAGGCTCAATCCCCATTTTCCAGATGAGGTAATAAGCACAGAGAAGTGAAGCGACTTTCCCAAGGTCACACAGCAGACAAGTGGCGGAGCCGGGATTAGAACCCACGACCTCCGACTCCCAAGCCTGGGCTCTTTCCACATGGACAGAGTCCCTGTCCTCCATGGGACTTGCAATAATCCCCGTTTTACAGATGAGGCATAAGTGAGGCCCATGGAAGTGAAGTGACTTGCCCAAGGTCACAAACGCACGAATGGCAGAGCAAGGATTAGAACCCAGGTCCGTCTGATTCCCAGGCCTGTGCTCTCTCCTTGAGCGCCTGCTGTGGCAGAGCACTGTGCTGAGCGTTCACTGTGTGCAGAGCATTTTAATAATGTTGGTATTTGTTAAGCGCTTACTATGTGCAGAGCACTGTTCTAAGCACTGGGGTAGACACAGGGGAATCAGGTTGTCCCACGTGAGGCTCACAATCTTCATCCCCATTTTACAGATGAGGTAACTGAGGCACAGAGAAGTGAAGTGACTTGCCCAGAGTCACACAGCTGACAAGTGGCAGAGCCGGCATTCGAACCCATGACCTCTGACTCCAAAGCCCGTGCTTTTTCCACTGAGCCACACTACTTTACTGGATGTCTGCTGTGAGCAGAGCACTGTACTACATTCAGAGCCCTGAAGATCGTGCTAGGGAACCAGTAATACAGTGCTCTGCACACAGTGAGCGCTTAAGAAGTAGCACTGAATGGAATGAATACTTCTACTATTAATAATTGTATTGTATCGGTCCCGTAATAGGAGTGTAGTACATCCTTAACCATCTCACATATAGTAGACGCTTAACAGATACCACAATGATCATCTCACAATGGATACTGTGAGGACGCCCATTTCCGGTTCACCACCTCAAACAAAGGAAGCGCTTAACAAGTACCACAATTATTGTAATCTCACAACGGTTATTGTGAGGAGGCCCTCTCCCGGTGCTCCCTCACCAACAGGGCAAGACCCCCGGCCCAGCAGCGCGGCTTAGTGGAAAGAGCATGGGCTTGGGAGCCGGAAGGTCACGGGTTCTAATCCCCCCTCCACCCCTTGTCAGCTGTGTGACTTTGGGCAAATCACTTCACCGCTCTGTGCCTCAGTTCCCTCATCTGGAAAATGGGGGTGAAGACTGTGAGCCCCACGTGGGACAACCTGGTTACCTTGTATCCATCCCAGTGCTTAGAACAGTGCTTGGCACATAGTAAGCGCTTAATACATTATTATTATTATTATAGCTTTGAATAGTGCTCCAATGCTTAGATCAGTGATTGAAACATAGTCAGAACTTCACAAATACCAAAATAAATAAATGAATAAATAGTGTAGCACATGCCCTGAAGGAGCTGACAGGGTAACACGGGCAGGGAATGTGTCTGCTTATTGTTGAATTGCACTCTCCCAGATGCTTAGTACAGTGCTCTGCACACAGTAGGCGCTCAATAAATACGATTAAATGAATGAATGAGCTGCTCTAGCCCTGATGTCCTCCACTTGTGTAGAGAAGTAGCATGGTGTAGTGGAGAGAACACAGGCCTGGGAGCCTGAAGGTCATGGGTTCTAATCCCAGCTCTGACACATCCGTTCTGTGACCTTGGGCAAGTCACTACACTTCTCTGGGCCTCAGTTCCCTCATCTGCAAAATGGGGATGGGGACTGTGAGTCCCAGGTGGGACAACCCGATCACCTTGTATCTATCCCAGGGCTTAGAACAGTTGCTTGCCACATAGTAAGCGCTTAACAAATACCATCACTATTACCTAAGCCGGCCATAATAGGGCAGCCGGCAGCCTCCGAGCGAGGACCAGAACAGGGACGGGCTCCTCTCCTCGGATCTTCGTTCCAACATTCCTTCCCCACCCCGCCGGCACTGCCAAGGCGGGTGACTCAGTGGCTGTACTATACAGAGGGCCGCCGCCTTCCGTTACCTCAGCCTTGGTGATTCTTTCTGTGTGCTTCCCGGCGAAAAACCGGGGCCCTTTTGATCATTTTGAGTGGCGGAGTTGGAATTAGAACCCGGGTCCTTCTGGCTCCAGGGCCTTCGCTCTGTCCTCTAGGCCACAGTCTTTGGATCCAGTCAATCGAAGGACCGATTCAATCCCACGGCGAGCAGGCCCGTCACTCGCAGGAAAGCGGCGGGGCCTCGGGGAAAGAGCACGGACCTGGGTTCTAATCGCGACTCCGCCGCTCGTCTGTTGTGGGACCTTGGGAGAGTCACTTCACTTCTCTAGGTCTCGGTCTCCTCACCTGTGAAATGGGAGTTCAGTACCTGTCCTTCTTCCACCTTAGACTGTGGGCTCCAGGTGGGCCACAGGCTGAGTTACCTCGTCATGGGCAGGTAATGTGTCTGTTTTACTGCTATATTGTACTCTCCCAATCGCTCAGTACAGTGCTCTGCACATAGTAAGTGCTCAATAAATACGACTGACTTACCGATTGTACGGTATCTACCCCAGGGCTTAGTACATTATGTGGCCTATCGTAAGGCTTAACAAACACCACCGCTATGATTATTATCAGTTGCAAACCTCCAAGCTACTGTTGGATGGGCAGGGACGGCCTGGGTGGCGTGACGGTGTAATTCCGATGACCCTGCTCAAAAAACCAGCCAGCGGGTTCCCACTAGAACGGGGAACGGGGGAAGCTATCAAAGGCCCCGGCTGCTTCTCTTCTCAAATGCTAAGTTGAGGCGATTTCCCAGCCCTTCCCTCCACTCAAAATCCTTCTCCATCCTCCCTCGGACCCGAGGAAAAATAGAAATTGGGTGGGAATAGCAAGATGGGAAAAATGTCTCGGACCCGATCTGATCTGTACAGGGAGGCGAGGCGGCGGTTAGCAGATGATTCATTCTGCTCCAGAGGTGAGCAGAATTTATAATAATAATAATGTTGGTATTTGTTAAGCGCTTACTATGTGCCGAGCACTGTTCTAAGCGCTGGGGGAGATACAGGGTAATCAGGTTGTCCCACGTGAGGCTCACAGCTAATCCCCATTTTACAGATGAGGTCACTGAGGCCCAGAGAAGTTAAGTGACTTGCCCAAAATCACACAGCTGACAAGTGGCAGAGCCGGGATTCGAACTCATGACCTCTGACTCCCAAGCCCGTGCTCTTTCCACTGAGCCACGTTGCTTCTCAATTTATGTATATTGATATCTGCCCCCCTCTCTAGACTTTGAGCAGGGAATGTGTCCGCTTACCGTTGTATTGGACAAGGAGGCAATGGTAAACCACTTTTGTATTTTGACCAAGAAAACTCTCTGGATCCACCACCAGAACGATTGCAGATGGAGAGCGGGGCGTTCTGGGAGAGACGCGTCCGGGGCGTCGCTCTGGGTCGGACACGACTCGACGGCACAAGACAAGATTCTCCCGAGCCCTTAGCGCAGTGCTCCGCGGGCGGTAAATGCTCAATAAATAAGACTGAACGAATGAATCTCGTTTCAAACATAATGTTCTTTAAAAAGCCACCTCCCTTCCACGCTGCAGCCCTGGGGGTCACCCCGGGTTTTTTCTCGAGCGCCAGCTCCCGGACGGACGGACGCGGACCCAAAAATCCGGGTGGTCCCACCCGCAGCCCAGAAAAGGAGAAGGCAGCCAGGAAGCCCTCCCTGACTGTGCCCTCCTCTCCTCCCACTCCCTTCTGCGCCGCTTTTACTTGCTCCTTCGTTCATCCTCCCTCCCATCCCCATAGCACATAGGTATAGCTCTGGATACACCTGTCATTTATTCTGTCATTTATTCACTCGGTTATCTATATTCATGTCTGCTCCCCCTTTCATTTATTCAATTGCATTTATTGAGCGCTTCCTGTGTGCAGAGCACTGTACTAAGCGCTTGGAAAGGACAATTCGGCAACAAAAAGGGACAATCCCTACCCAAAAACAGGCTCAGTCTAGAAGGGAGGAGACAGACATCAAAACGAAACAAGTAGACAGGCCTCCCTCTAGACTGTGAGCTTGTTGTGGGCAGGGAATGTGTCTGTTGTGACATTGTACTCCTGCACACAGTAAACTCTCAATACAGAGAAGCAGCGTGGTTTAGTGGCACGAGTCCGGCCTCGGGCGTCAGAGGACATGGGTTCTAATCCCGGCTCCGCCACGTCTCCTGCGTGACCCCGGGCAAACCACTTCACTTCTCCGTGCCTCAGTTGCCTCATCCGTAAAATGGGGATTAAGACCGTGAGCCCCACGTGGGTCAACCTGATCCCCTTGTACCTCCCCCCAGCGCTTAGAAAAGTGCTTGGCAAAATGGGGATTCAGACTCTGAGCCCCATGTGGGACAGGGATCGGGTCCAACCTGATTAACCTGCACCTACCCCAGCAGTCAGCAGGTGAATTGTATTTACTGAGCACTTACTGTGTGCAGAGCACCGTACTACGCACTTGGGAGAGTACAATGTAACAATAAAGAGACACATTAAGACACATTAACACAGTAAGCACTTAACAAGCACCACAGTTATTACTTTCCCAAACAGGGAATATAGCGCTCTGCACAGAGTAAGCGCTCAATAAATACCACTGAGCCAGGGTGGCTTCCCACCCCTGCCCCTCGCTCTGGCTTTTCCCGTTTCTCTCCTGAACCCAGGACTGCTTAAACAGCTGGGCAAAAAGTTGCCCATGGCCCACTAGCCTCTGGCCCCACCATCAACTCCGTCCTCCGCTGAGCCACCGGACTAGGGCGTTTTGATCCCAGACATTCCCGTTTGCAGCTGGTCATCCCACATCTGATCCTGATTCGGCCAAGGATGCCTTCCGATATTTTCATCTTAAGTGCTCAGTCTCTTCCCAGCTTCAGTCAACCGATTCATCAAACCAGGGGTGTTTACTGAGCGCTTCCTATGTGCAGAGCACTGTACTAAGCCCTTGGGAGACTACGATATACAGAGTCGGGAGACGCATTTCCTGCTCTCAAGGAGCTGACAGTCTAGAAGGGGAGACAGACATTAGAAGCAGCCTGGCGTGGTGGATAGAGCTCGGGCCCGTGAGTCAAAAGGTGGTGGGTTCTAATTACGGCTCTGCTGCGTGACCTTGGGCAAGCCACTTCACTTCTCCGGGCCGCAGTTCCCTCGTCTGTAAAATGGAGATTGAGACGCTGATCCCCGTGTGGAGCAGGGACTGTGTCCACCCCGATTTGCTTGTAACCACCCCAGCGCTTAGTACGGTGCCTGGCATACAGTGAGCGCTGAACGAATACCAAAACTATTATTACATTAAAATCGATTGCAACTGGGAGAAAACCACAGAGCGTCTGGCCCTGAGAGGCTCTCTGGAGGATCCTCTAAGTTCTTTCATAACTCTGTGGCTGGTTTTCTGATTTGGGGTGAAAAGCAGCTCTGAATCCTCTTTCTCAGCACCGTGGGGGAACGAACACATGAACGATTCTTCCTGAAGGGGATGGTGGGATTTAGGGAGCAGTTTAATCAGAGAGAGACCTGCCCAAGGCAAATAAATGGGTGGGGAAAAAGATATCTGCGGCTTATGAGAAGGGGTGAGTGAGCAAGCGAACTGCAGAATCTAGAATCGATCGATCGTATTTATTGAAACCTTGCCACGTGCAGAGCACTGTACTAAGCACTTGGGAGAGGGCCTCGAAGAGAGTTGGCAGACACGTCCCTGCCCACAATGAGCTTACAGTCTAGGCGGGGAGATAGACGTTAAAATCGACTGCAGCTGGAAGAAAACAGTAGCTCATCTGTGACTAGGAGGCTCTCAGGGGAATCCTCACAGTTTTTTTTTTTTATAACTCTGTGGCTGGTTTTCTGTTTCTGTGCGAAAAGCAGCTCTAACACCGTCCTCTCAGCACGGGGGCGAGGAGGGGGAAACCGACACAAGAAGGACTCCTCCTGCAAACGACGGTGGGATTTAGGCCGCCGTTTGATTGGAAAGAGACCTGCCCAAGGCAAATAAATGGGTGGGGGAAAAAGATATCTGCGGCTCATTCATCTATCGCATTTACTGGGCGCTTACGGTATGCAGAGCACTGTGATAAGCGGCTGGGAAAGTACAACAGTGAACAGTGGCGGTGACACTGAGAAGCAGCGCGGCTCAATGGAAAGAGCACGGGTTTGGGTTCTAATCCCGACTCCACTTTGAGCAAGTCACTTCACTTCTCTGGGCCTCAGTTCTCTCATCTGGAAAATGGGGATTAAGACTGTGAGCCCCGCGTGGGACAACCTGATGACCCTGTATCCCCCCCGGCGCTTAGAATAGTGCTTGGCACATAATAAGCGTTTAACAAATACCATCATTATTATTATTATTATTCCCTGCCTTACAACGACCTTACAGTCTAGGGAGGGGGGTGACAGACATCAATACAGAGGGAAGTGAGCAAGTCAACTGTAGAACCTGGAATCAATCAAGCAGACGTATTTGTTGAGCGCTTACTATAAATAAAATAAATGGCAGTATTTGTTAAGCGCTTACTATGTGCAAAGCAGTGTTCTAAGCGCTGGGGGATACAAGGTGATCGGGTTGTCCCACATGGGGCTCACAGTTTTTAATTCCCATTTTACAGATGAGGTTACTGAGGCACAGAGAAGCTAAGTGACTTGCCCAAAGTCACACAGCTGGCAAGTGGCGGAGCCGGGATGTGCAGAGCACTGTAGGCTATGGGAGAATACAACATAACAGAGGTGGCTAACACATACCTTGCCCACAAGGAGCTTACTAGTTTCTCTGTGCTGCCTAAAGATGGATAAAGAGGTTGGCTGCTTTTTTCCAAGTTCACTTCAGTTCCTACTTGGACTGCTGGGGATATCACCAACCCAATGGTTGCCTCTCAGTGTAATGTGAAAATATTTTCAATCGTATTTATTGCGGACTTATTGTGTGAGGAGCACTGTACTACGCACTTGGGAGCATACAGAACAAGAGAGTTGGTAGACACGTTCCTTGACCGCATCGAGCTTACTGTGTAGAGAGGGAGACGGACATTAATACAGACAAATAAATTCTAGCTATGTCCATCAGTGCTGTGGAGCATTAATAATAATAATAATGGTGGGGTTTGTTAAGTGCTTACTATGTGCCAAGCACTGTTCTAAGCACTGAGGGGGATACAAGGGGATCAGGTTGTCCTACGTGGGGCTCAGTCTTAATCCCTATTTTACAGATGAGGGAACTGAGGCATAAGGAAGTGAAGTGACTTGCCCAAAGTCACACAGCTGACAAATGGCGGAGCCGGGATCAGAACCCACGATCTCTGACTCCCAAGCCTGGGCCCTTTCCACTGAGCCACGCTCCTTCAACACTGAAGCTTCAACATCATACCACATATTACATATTTACGTCCATAATACAATATTTATTATTCTATTTTATTAATGATGTGGATATATCTATTATTCAATTTATATCGATGCTATTGATGCCTGTCTCCCTGTTTTGATGTCCGTCTCCCCCCGTCGAGACCGTGAGCCCGTTGTTGGGTAGGGATTGTCTCTGTTGCCGAGCTGTACTTTCCAAGCGCTTAGTACAGCGCTCTGCACACAGTGAGCGATCAATAAATACGATTAAACGAATACCACCCGAGCTCACGCCAGTCCGTCTCTCGGGGTTTTCCGCGATCCTCGACTCCCGCGGATAATCAAACCCTACTTACCTCTGCCTGAAAGGGGTAGAGGCGTAGGATGAATGAACACAGTCCCCTGAGGAGCTCTTTTGTAATATGACCACAGAAGTTTAAATATCCCCCCAGGGTGGTAATCCCTGCTAGCATAAAACAAACAAGCTCGAGTCTGACTGGGAGGAAAGCCGGGCAGCTAGAGAATGGATACGGCCAAGGCCCAACTTTCTGAAAACACGTACTCTTAAAAGTAAGCTTCTTAGAAAATATCCCAAACTGATATTGATCGGGCAAGGGGCCATCGACAGGAGCGGCGGCCAAGGGGCCATCGACAGGAGCGGCGGCCAAGGGGCCATCGACAGGAGCAGCGGCCAAGGGCTCTGTGCTAAGCACTATGAGATAAATATTATCCTTGAACGTGAGGATTAAATCAGCCATCCGCGACATCTAGGCTTCAAGCGGTAAGAGCCGTTCAAATCGAAACGCTCGGCTGCGGTGCCCGCGCTGGCGGAACAGCAATCCGTGGCGACCCTACGATTCGGCCCCAAGTACTCCCCTAAAGAGAGGCATTTGGGGAAAGTGAAAATAAGGGTGTAGGAAAGAAAAGGCAGTCTGACTCAGAGGGTGTTTTAACAGCCCTTTAATAGTAATAATGTTGGTATTTGTTAAGCGCTTACTACGTGCAGAGCACTGTTCTGGGGGAGATACAGGGTCATCAGGTTGTCCCACGTGAGGCTCGCGGTTAATCCCCATTTTACAGACGAGGTAACTGAGGCACAGAGAAGTGAAGTGACTTGCCCACAGTCACACAGCTGACAAGGGGCAGAGCCGGGAGTCGATCCCATGACCTCTGACTCCCAAGCCTGGGCTCTTTTTACTGAGCCACGCTGCTTTAGAGTTCATATTTTCTGATCGTCACCGATACTGACTAGAACCTTACTATGTGCACAGCACTGTACTGAGTGCTCAGAGTTGAAGGAGGGAGGGGCGGAGATGGGGACCGGAGGTGTATCGAAACAGAGGGGGACCGAATCATGGGAAGACTGAGTTAAAGCAGCAGAGGAGGCCAGATCGCTGCACCCACAGATAAGGAATGGGGACATTATCCCAAATAATAATAATGTTGGTATTTGTTAAGCGCTTACTATGTGCCGAGCACCGTTCTAAGCGCTGGGGTAGACACAGGGGAATCAGGTTGTCCCACGTGGGGCTCGCAGGCTTCATCCCCATTTTACAGATGAGGGAACTGAGGTACCGAGAAGTGAAGTGACTTGCCCACAGTCACACAGCTGACAAGTGGCCGAGCCGGGATTCGAACCCATGACCTCTGACTCCAAAGCCCGCGCTCTTTCCACTGAGCCACGCTGCTTCTGAAAAAGCCAAGCTGCTCTTTGGGCTCAAATCGCCTTTATAAGCGGGTCTCTCTGGGTCAAAGACTGAAATGATAATATCATTATCATTAATAACAATAATAATAATGTTGGTATTCGTTAAGCGCTTACTATGTGCCAAGCACTGTTTTAAGCCCTGGGGTAGATACAAGGTAAACAGGTTGCCCCATGTGGGGCTCACAGCCTTCATCCCCATTTTACAGATGAGCTAACAGAGAAGTTAAGTGACTCGCCCAAAGTCACACAGCTGCAGAGCCGGGATTAGAATCCACGCCTTCTGACTCCCAAGCCCGGGCTCTTTCCACTAAGCCACACTGCTTCTCCCTCGGATAGGTGAGGCCTTCTGTTTGAACCTCACGATATCCCCGTGAGCTGGAGGCGGACATTACTCTCCCCATTATACGGAAGGAGCAACTGAGATCCAGAGAGGCCAGGTGACTCGCCCAAGGTCACGCAGCAGTCAAGGAGTAGAACCCAGGCCTCCTGATTCCCATCTGATGATGCTGAACTGGCAAGGGCAAAGGGCCGTATTAGGGAAAACACTGACCACATCAAAAAAAGAAAAGGACTTCTCATCAACTTGAATCCCCTAAGGTCCTGGCGTACAGAAAAGGACATTTGCAAAGGAACAGTTTAATTTTACGAAGACAGTATGCAGATGCTTAACACTGCAGAGACCACTTTAACTAATCCGTAGAGAAAACACGCTAACGGGAAAAAGAGGATTTAATCTCAAGGCCAATAGAGCAAGCAATCCTTCACCGCATCACGTCACAGTTAAAGGATCTCGGTTTCAGATCTGTTCCAGCCACGTACCGACCCGCGACTGGCTCGAAAGCCATGATACATTATCGGGGAATAAGAACGCTTAAGTCTCCATGTACCGAGCAGCCGGCGGCACATATTTCAACTTAAATCGAATTTCAGGGAAAGCGAGCGGCACGTGATATTCTGCCTCTGCCGAGCCCTTCCGGGGACGGACAACTGAAAAACGTGGTCTGCCCCGAGCAGGGAGATGTAATTCTAATGAGGGGATGCGGGGAGGGGGGACATTAAACGCCTCCCGCTACCGAAAAACAAACACGAAGGTAAAAGTGAGTAATTCACCCAGATTGAACCTCACTTCTAGACTGAGGTTCATTCATTCGATCCTATCTATGATGAAGATGGTATTTGTTGAGCGCTTACTATGTGCAAAGCACTGTTCTAAGCGCTGGGGGGGGGGATCCAAGGTGATCAGGTTGTCCCACGGGGGCTCACAGTCTTAATCCCCATTTTCCAGCTGAGGTAACTGAGGCCCGGAGAAGTGACTTGCCCGCGGTCACACAGCTGGCAAGGGGCGGAGCCGGGATTAGAACAAACGCCGTGGTTAGCATATTACTGCCCGATCTGGGGGCGAATCCAGCTTTGCCCCAGCCTGTCCTGCCCCGCAGAGGGTCTGGGTCTTGGCCCCCAAGCCAGGCGGGGCCGGAGACCCCCGTTGGGGCCGGCACCGGGGCGACTCCGACCCCGGGCTCAACGGGCCCCGCCGGACCCAACGACCACCGCTCCACCCTACTCCTCCTCGACCCCCTCGGCCGCCTTCGACCCTGTGGACCGCCCCCTTCTCCCGGAAAAGTTATCCAACCTCGGCTTCACGGGTTCTGTCCTCTCCTGGTCCTCCTCCCGTCTCTCTGGCCGTTCAGTCTCCTTCGCGGGCTCCTCCTCCGCCTCCCACCCCCTGACTGGGAGGGTCCCTCGAGGGTGGGTCTTGGCCCCCTCCTATTCTCCTCCTACACTCACTCTCTTGGAGAACTCAATCGCTCCCCCGGCTTCGACTATCATCTCTACGCAGATGACCCCCAAATCTACGTCTCCTCTCTCCTTCCCTCCAGGCTCGTCTCTCCTCCGGACTTCGGGACGTGTCCACCTGGACGTCGGCCCGCCACCTAAAACTGACCGCGTCCAAGACCGAGCTCCTCATCTTCCCTCCCCAACCCCGTCCTCTCCCCGACTTCCCCGTCACCGCGGACGGCCCGACCGTCCTTCCCGTCTCCCGGGCCCGCGACCTCCTCGGTGTCATCCCCGACTCGGCTCTCCCATTCGCCCCACACACCCGATCCGTCACCCGAGCCTGCCGGTCTCACCTTCACGACACCTCCCTTTTCTCTCCATCCGAACCGCTTCCCCGCTAGCACGATCACGCATCCTGGATGACCCCGCATCAGCCTCCTCTCTGATCTCCCTTCCTCCCGTCTCTCCCGGCTCCGGTCCGGTCCTCATCCCGCTGCCCGGCTCGTCTCTCTACAGAAACGCCCTGGGCGCGTCACCCCGCTCCTCAAAAATCTCCGGTGGTGGCCCATCCACCTTCGTATCAAACAAAAACTCCTCAAATCCGGCAGACGACGACCGTCCCCCCCTTCAAAGCCTTCCCGAAGGCCCGTCTCCTCCAGGAGGCCTTCCCAGACTGAGCCCCGCTTTTCGTCACCTCCCGCCCCCTTCTTGGTCACCCTGACCGGCTCCCTCTCCTCTTCCCCCCCCACCCTTGCCCCGCTGCCCTTATGTAAATCTCTCTCATTTGATTTATTTCTATCGACGTCTGTTTAGACTCCGAGATCCTCGTAGGCAGCGACGGTCGCTCCTTATTGCTGTACTGTACTTTCCCAAGCACTTAGTAATAATGTTGGCATTCGTTAAGCGCTCACTCTGTGCCGAGCCCCGTTCTAAGCGCTGGGGGAGATCCAGGGTCATCGGCTTGTCCCACTTGAGGTAATCCCCATTTTCCAGATGAGGGAACTGAGGCACAGAGAAGTGACTCGCCCACAGTCGCACGGCTGCCAGGTGGCGGAGCCGGGAGTCGAACCCATGACCTCCGACTCCGAAGCCCAGGCTCTTTCCACTGAGCCACGCTGCTCCGCACGCAGTAAGCGCTTAATAAATCCGACCGAATGCACCAGACCCCCGCCGGTCCCCGGATCTAATAATAATAATAATGTTGGTATTTGTCAAGTGCTTACTATGTGCCGAGCACTGTTCTAAGAGCTGGGGTAGACACAGGGGAATCGGGTTGTCCCACGTGGGGCTCACAGTCTTCATCCCCATTTTACAGATGAGGGAACTGAGGCCCCGAGAAGTGAAGTGACTCGCCCAAAGTCACACAGCTGACAAGTGGCCGGGTCGGGATTCGAACCCATGGCCTCCGACTCCAAAGCCCGTGCTCTTTCCACTGAGCCACGCTGCCTCTCACATAATGTTGGTATTTGTTAAGCGCTTCCTATGTGCAGAGCACCGTTCTAAGCGCTGGGGGTAGACACAGGGGAATCAGGTTGTCCCACGTGAGGCTCACAGTCTTCATCCCCATTTTCCAGATGAGGGAACTGAGGCACCGAGAAGTGAAGTGACTTGCCCACAGTCACCCAGCTGACAAGTGGCCGAGCTGGGATTCGAACTCATGACCTCTGACTCCAAAGCCACGCTGGATCTCCACCGTAGGGGTGGAGGCAGACTCGGAGAGGGCTCAGAGATTCCCAGAGACACACGGAGAAGGGGTTGGAGAGGCCTAGGAAGAGACACAGAGGCCAGGGAGACCAGGCAGAGACACACAGAGACGGCTTAGTACAGTGCTCTGCACACAGTAAGCGCTCAATAAATACTATTGAATGAATCGAATGGCACAGAGAATCCGAGGCAGAGACACGCAGAGACAGAAAGGCCGGAGATGCCACTGGGGGCAGGGAGCGTGTCTCTTTAATGCTGTATCGTCCTCTCCCGAGCGCTTAGTACAGTGCTCTCCCCTCAGTAAGTGCTCAATAAATACGACTGAATGGCTGGAGACCAAGGCGGAGGCACACAGAGAAGGGGAGCAGCGTGGCTCAGGGGAAAGAGCCCGGGCTTAGGAGTCAGAGGTCATGGGTTCTAATCCCGGCTCCGCCACCTGTCAGCTGGGTGACTTCAGGCAAGTCGCTTCACTTCTCGGGGCCTCAGTTCCCTCATCCGGAAAATGGGGATGGAGACTGTGAACCCCATGTGGGGCCACCTGATGAAACCCTCCCCCAGCGTTTAGAACAGTGCTCGGCACATAGTAAGCGCTTAACAGATCCCAACATCGTTAAAGAGCCCGGGCTCGGGAGTCAGAGGTCATGGGTGCGAATCCCAGCTCGGTCGCTTGTCAGCTGTGGGACTGTGGGCGAGTCACTTCACCTCTCGGTGCCTCGGTGACCTCATCCGTAAAATGGGGATGAAGACTGTGGGCCCCACGTGGGACAACCCGATTGCCCCGTGTCTACCCCAGCGCTTAGAACAGTGCTCGGCACATAGTAAGCGCTGAACGAATACCAACATTATTATTATTATTATTATAATACCGAGGCAGAGACAAGGGGAGGGTTCAGGGATACCGAGCAGGAGAGACACACAGAGTGGACAGAGATAGTCATTCATTCATTGAATTAATTCATTCAATCGTATGTACTGAGCGCCTACTGTGTGCACAGCACTGCATTAAGCGCTTGGAAAGTACAATAGTCATTCAATCGTATTTCTTGAGCACTCACTGGGTGCAGAGCACTGTACTAAGCGCTTGGGAAAGGACATTAGTCATGGAATCGTATTTCTTGAGCGCCTACTGTGTGCAGACCACTGTACTAGGCGCTTGGGAAAGTACAACTGCCATTCCATCGTACTTCTTGAGCTCTTACTGTGTGCAGAGCACTGCACTAAGCGCTGGGGAAAGTACAACAGTCTTTCGATCGTATTTCTTGAGCGCTTACCGTGGGCAGGCCGTCGCACTGAGCGCTCAGAAAGCACAAGAGTCATTCAGGGCTATTGTTTGAGCGCCTGCCGTGCGCAAAGTGCTGTGCTAAGCGCTGGGGAAAGTCCACCGGCCCTTCGATCGTATCTGTTGAGCCCTTACTGGGTGCAGAGCGTCGCACTGAGCGCTCAGAAAGCACAAGAGTCATTCAGGGCTATTGTGTGAGCGCCTGCCGTGCGCAAAGTGCTGTGCTAAGCGCTGGGGAAAGTCCACCGGCCCTTCGATCGTATCTGTTGAGCCCTTACTGGGTGCAGCGCGTCGCACTGAGCGCTCAGAAAATACGACAGTCATTCGGTGCTACTGCTTGAGCGCCTGCCGCGCGCAGAGCGCCGTGCTAAGCGCTGGGGAAAGCAGAGCGGCGGCGGAGACGGAAAGGGCCGGGCCCAAGGCGGGAGGGCCGGAGGGCGCCGGGGGCAGGCGCTTGGCAGGCGGTGAGCGCCCCGCCAGGAGCTTGCTAAAATTCAGGAAGGACGTTAGTGCGGTCGCGGCGAGCGAGCGGCACGTCGGGCACAGCCGGGGCTGCCCTACCTGGGCTTCGGGCCCGACGAAGACACCCCCAGCATCTTCGCCAGCGCCAGCGGCGGCACCAGGACCAGGAGCACCAGGACCAGGACCAGGAGCAGGGGCAGGAGCGGCAGCAGGAGCGGCAGCGGCAGGAGGAAGCGTCGGGCCGGGGGCCGGAGGAGATGGCGGGCTCGGGGAAGCCCCGCCCACCCCGCAGGGAGAAGCCCCGCCCCCGGGAGACAAGCCCCGCCCCCACCCGAGGCCCCGCCCCCAGAGCGAAGCCCCGTCCAATCGAAGCCCCGTTCCAATGAGAAGCCCCGCCAATCCCATAGAAGCCCCGCCCCCGGGAGACAAGCCCCGCCCACACCCGAAGCCCCGCCCCCAGCGAAGCCACGCCCACCCATATAAGCCCCGACCATACCGGGCCCGGGGAAGCCCCGCCCACCCCGCAGGGAGAAGCCCCGCCCCCGGGAGACGAGCCCCGCCCCCACCCGAGGCCCCGCCCCCAGAGCGAAGCCCCGTCCAATCGAAGCCCCGTTGCAATGAGAAGCCCCGCCCACCCACAGAAGCCCCGCCCCCGGGAGACACGCCCCGCCCCCACCCGAGGCCCCGCCCCCAGAGCGAGGCCCGTCCAATCAAAGCCCCGCCCCCGAACGACGCCCCGCCCACACCCGAAGCCCCGCCCCCAGAACGAAGCCCCGTCCAATCGAAGCCCCGTTCCAATGAGAAGCCCCGCCAATCCCATAGAAGCCCCGCCCCCGGGAGACAAGCCCCGCCCACACCCGAGGCCCGCCCCCAGGGGAGAAGCCCCGCCCATACCGGGGCCCGGGGAAGCCCCGCCCACCCCGCAGGGAGAAGCCCCGCCCCCGGGAGACAAGCCCCGCCCCCACCCGAGGCCCCGCCCCCAGAGCGAAGCCTCGTCCAATCGAAACCCCGTTCCAATGAGAAGCCCCGCCAATCCCATAGAAGCCCCGCCCTCAGAACGAAGCCCCGTCCAATCGAAGCCCCGTTCCAATGAGAAGCCCCGCCAATCCCATAGAAGCCCCGCCCTCAGAACGAAGCCCCGTCCAATCGAAGCCCCGTTCCAATGAGAAGCCCCGCCAATCCCATAGAAGCCCCGCCCTCAGAACGAAGCCCCGTCCAATCGAAGCCCCGTTCCAATGAGAAGCCCCGCCCTCCCATAGAAGCCCCGCCCCCAGGAGACAAGCCACGCCCACGCCCGAGGCCCGCCCCCAGCGAAGCCCCGTCCAATCGAAGCCCCGTTCCAATGAGAAGCCCCGCCCACCCATAGAAGCCCCGCCCCCGGGAGAGAAGCCCCGCCCCCACCCGAGGCCCCCGCCCCCAGAGCGAAGCCCGTCCAATCGAAGCCCCGCCCACACAGGAGGCCCCCGCCCCCGAGCGACGTCCCGTCCACCCATAGAAGCCCCTCCCCCAAGAGACAAGCCCCGCCCACATCCGAGGCCCCGCCCCCAGAGCGAAGCCCCGTCCAATCGAAGTCTCGTCCCAATGAGAAGCCCCGCCCACCAGCAGAAGCCCCGCCACGAATATAAGCCCCGCCCACTCCGAAGAAGCCCCGCCCTTTGAGGTGAAGCCCCGCCCAGCGACAGAAGCCGTCAGAGGGAAAGCCCCGCCCAACAGAAGCCCCGCCCCCTGATCATAAGCCCCGCCCACATGAGAGATGCTTCCCCCAGGAGGCCCCGCCCATCGCCCGAAGCCCCGCCCCGACCGAGGTCTGACCACGCCCCCGCGCTGGCCACGCCCCTTGGAGGGAGGGGGAGGAGCGGCCCCACGCCCACCCGACCTGGCCACGCCCCTAGGTGACCACGCCCCTCCGATGACCACGCCCCCTGGTGGCCACTCCTCCTGGACCGCACCGCCCCCTGGTGGCCACGCCCTCTCCGTCCACTCCTCCTGGGCCGCACCGCCCCCTGGCGGCCGCGCCCCCTGCCCGGGAGGACACGTGGCCCTGCCCACGTGGCCCGGGAGCGCTCCCCTCCTCCGGGAGGCCTTCCCAGACTGCGCCCTCCTTTGCCCTCCGCCCCTCCTCCCGCCCTCGGCCTTCCCCCCTGCCCCTCCCCACAGCACTTGTGCATATTCATTCATTCGATAGTATCGATTGAGCGCTGACTCTGTGCAGAGCACTGTACTAAGCGCTTGGAATGGACAATTGGGCAACAGATAGAGACGGTCCCTGCCCCTTGACGGGCTTACAGTAATATTTGCATATTTGATTACGCTATTCACTTCCCTGTCCATTGACGGGCTCACAGTAATATTTGCATATTTGATTATTCATTTCATTAATGATGTGTATATATATCTGTGATTCTATTTATCTAATTCATTCAATAGTATTTATTGAGCGCTTACTATGTGCAGAGCACTGTACTAAGCGCTTGGGATGAACAAGTTCTAAGCGCTGGGGGAGATACGAGGTCATCAGGTTGTCCCACGTGGGGCTCACAGTCTCCATCCCCATTTTCCAGATGAGGGAACCGAGGCACCGAGAAGTGAAGTGACCCGCCCACAGACACACAGCTGACGAGTGGCAGAGCCGGGATCCGAACCCATGACCCCTGACCCCCAAGCCCGGGCTCTTTCCACTGAGCCACGAATTTAGCCGGGCTCTGGCTTCGCTCCGCTCCTGAAAATCTCCCCTGCAGGAGCCATTCTTGCGGCCCCGGGAGCCCCGACCACGGCCGCCAGCCCCCCGACCCGATAATAATAATAATGATGACGATGATAACTGTAGTATTTGTTGAGCGCTTATTACGTGCCGGGCACTGTACTCATCACCGGAGTAGATCCAGGGTGATCAGGTCGGACACCGTCCCGGTCCCACATGGGGGGCACAATCTTCATCCCCATGTGGTCACTGAGGCACAGAGAAGTGAAGTGACTCGCCCAAGGTCACACAGCAGACAAGTGGGGGAGTCAGGATTAGAACACGGGTCCTCCTGACACAGACCCGGGCTCTAACCACTAGGCTATGCACGGCGATCAACCCCCGGGGAGGACTTACTCCCCGGACGAAAAAAACCCCCTCTGCACTAGTCCCCGTCCCTGTCTTTCTTGCTCATTTCCTTGCTCTCGGTTTCAACTCAGCTCTTAGTTTCCAATAGTTAATTCTCCTTGATTTGCGAGTAAACATTCATTTCTTGAGGAAAAAATGGGCCCAAAAGGTCCCACCCACGATGCGCTCTTCATTTAAGGTTTTCCAAAAGCCTGTAACCTGTTCCGCTCTTTTGCCCCGAAGCAACGTGGCCTGGAGGCAAGAGCTCGGGCCTGGGAGTCAGAGGCCCTGGGTGCTAATCCCGGTTCTGCCACTTTGGGACCGTGGGCAAGTTACTCACCTTCCCTGTGCCTCAATTTCCCCATCTGGAAAAGGAGATTCTATACCTGTTCTCCCTCCTTCTTAGAATGTGAGCCTCAGGTGGGACAGGAAGTGTCAGATCTTATATTGTATCCACCCTAGATTTTAGTGCGAAATCAATAAGTGTTTAACAGATACCATAGTTATTATTCATCCTGCCCCTTTAATAATAATAATAATAATAATAATGTTGGTATTTGTTGAGCGCTACGTGCCGGGCACTGTTCTAAGCGCTGGGGTAGATACGGGGTAATCAGGCTGTCCCTCGCGAGGCTCACGGTCTTCATCCCCATTTTACAGATGAGGGAACTGAGGCACCGAGAAGTGACTTGCCCACAGTCAACACAGCTGACAGGTGGCAGAGCCGGGAATTCGAACCCATGACCCCGGAACCCCCAGCCGGGGCTCTTTCCACCGAGCCACGCCGCTTCTCTAGTCCCTTTCTGCTAGGAACGAAGAGGGCCAAAGGAATCATGCCCACGTCCACGGCCTGTACTGCAGCTGAAGGAGGGAAGGAATCTCCTGGATCTCCGGCATCTCCCGCAGGGAAGGAAACAGAACGCCTTCGGACGGCTTCCGATTCCACATCCGGCGCGGCCTCCGAGGAGGGGGAGGCGAGGATCGGGGGGGGGGGGGTCGTCTTGCGAGGGGGGTCGTCTTGCGGGGGGGGTGGGGTGGAGGAATGGGGAAGACTCCTTCTCAACCCCAATACCGGTCCTCTTGCGGCGTCCTCTGCTGTTGGTCGCCCAGGAGCCGGTGACGAGAGAGTGTGGAAGGCCCTAAGCAAACCATCACTGCTCCTGGAAAAAAACCACCAAGTGCAGGCACCGTACTAAGCGCTGGGGTGGCTACGAGCCAATCAGTATGGACACAGTCCCCATAATAATGTTGGTATTCGTTATGTGCAGAGCACTGTTCTGAGCGCTGGGGGAGATACAGGGGCATCAGGTTGTCCCGCGCGAGGCTCACACAGTTAATCCCCATTTGACAGACGAGGGAACCGAGGCACAGAGAAGTGAAGTGACTCGCCCACAGTCACACAGCCGACAGGTGGCAGAGCTGGGATTCGAACCCCTGACCTCTGACTCCGAAGCAGAGTCCCAAGGCTCTGAGTTCTAAACTTGGCTCCGCCGCTTGTCAGCTGTGTGATCTTGGGTAAGTCACTTCACTGTGCCTCAATTACCTCTTCAGGAGAAGGGGGATTGAGACTAGGAGCCCTACATGGGACATGGGCTGTGTCCAACCTGATTAGCTTGTATCTACTCCAGCGCTTAGTACAGTGGCCGGAACATCGTAAGGGCTAAGCAACACCATAAAAAAAATGGAATGGAGCAGGCGGAGAGAATGGAAAGTGGACCTTCTGATGGCACGTCCATAAAATCTAGACTTAAAAAATCAGACCTGTGACTTTTTTCGAATCACTCGGTCACGTTTTACGCTTTACGTTTTTATGCTTTATGTTTTTTTATCCCAATCGCACCAGAGGCCCTTGAAGCAAGCTAGTGGATTTTTGGTGTTTGTCCTGCACTTGGGCTATCAATCCTAGTCCTTTCCCCATCGAGGATAAAACTCCTAATAATGATAATAATCGGGTATTTATTAAGCACTTACTATAGGCCGAGCACTGTACGAAGCGCTGGGCAAGTCACCTAACTTCTCTGGGCCTCAGTTCCCTCATCTGTAAAATGGGGATGAGGACTGTGAGCCTCACGTAGGACAACCTGATTACCCTGCATCTACCCCAGCGCTTACAACAGTGCTCTGCACATAGTAAGCGCTTAACAAATACCAACGTTATATGATATAATCGCATCCGCCACAGTTCTTTTCCCACATGGAGCTCTGCGTCTAAGTGGGAGAGAGCACAAGGATGGAGTCCTCATTTTACCGGGGATGAAACTGAGACGCAGAGAGGTTAAGTGATTTGTCGATCTGATAATGACTCCCTCCCCACCTTCGAGGCCTTATCGAAGGCCCATCTCCTCCAAGAAGCCTTCCCTGACTAGACCCTCCTTTCCTCTTCTCCCACTCCCTTCCGCGATGCCCTGACTCGCTCCTTTGGTTCACATCCCCCCTCCCGGCCCCACGGCATTTATGGACATCATGTCCCCGTGGCTAGAGCCCGGGCTTGGGAGTCCGAAGGTCATGGGTTCTAATCCCGGCTCCGCCACTTGTCCGCCGGGTGACCTTGGGCAAGTCACTCCACTCCTCTGGGCCTCAGTTCCCTCATCTGGAAAATGGGGACTGAGACTGCAAACCCCACGTGGGACCGGGACTGTGTCCAAGTCGATTTGCTTGTATCCACTCCAGCGCTTAGTACAGCGCCTGGCACGTAGTGAGCCCTTAGCAGATGCCATTAGAATAATAAAATAAATCACTTTCTTCCATATTTTGTCATCCCTGCCCACGGTGGGATTGATGCTGACCTGGTCGACATCATCATCATTATTATATTTTATTTCTTCCTCTTATCAATAATTTATTTTAGCGTCTGTCTCGCGCAAGTTTCTTCAGAGCAAGGGATGATGTCTATTAATTCTATCGTACTCACCCAAGGGCTCAGCACAGTGCTTTGCGCACGGTAAGTGCTCGACAAATACCACACCACCTCTACCATTCCCAATGGTAATGATAATGAATAACTGTGACATTTGCTAAGCGCTTACTACGTGTCAAGCACTGTACTAAGCGCCGGGAATCGGAAGGGACAAGAGAAGCAGGTGGGACAGAGAACAGGTAAAATGATAATCCTCATTTTACAGATGAGGAAGCTGAGGCACAGAGAAGATAAGTGACTTGTCCAAGGTCACGCAGCAAGCACGCAGAGGAGACACAGCAGATACGACACGAACACAGAGTTTCAGTACAAGTGCCTGGCCCTTGAACTCTAGCTTTGAGCAGAACAAAGAAGTTCTCGTCCAAATTGCCTACTGCTGAGTTTCTAAAGACAGATTCAAATGATTCCTCCTATTTCCGTGAAAGGGAAGCGCAAGTAACGCTCAGTCACGGAATTGAGTTATCGGCACATTTTATGAGTCCCGACAGAAACCGAGGGAGCCGGAGGGGATGATTTCGGTAACAAAGTCAGGATGAAGCAAATGAATTAAACATCAGGCCGTCTCCGGCTCACCGCACCAGGCTGGCTTCGGGAGGAAAGCTTACTTTCTGCCAGAGGTTATGCTATTCCCTCAATTCATTCAATAGTATTTATTGGGCGCTTACTCTGTGCAGAGCACTGTCCTAAGCGCTTGGAATGGACAAATCGGTAACAGATAGAGACGGTCCCTGCCCTTTGACGGGCTCACGGTCTAATCGGGGGAGACGGACGGACCAGAAAAATAGCAATAAACAATTTCCTCAATGTGGGCGGGGCACGTGTCTACCAACCTCCGTGGTACTGTACCCTCCCAAGTGCTTAGTACACAGTAAGGGCTCAATAGAGACCATCGACTGACTGATTTTCGTTATTCTTTTGCCGCTCAACTAGAATAAAATAAGGACACAGATGCCGCAGAAACACACGTCCATCTTTACACAAAGACAGAGGCTACATTTTTTATAACCCAGTCTTCGAATTCTGAGTTAAAAATCGATCTCCAGCATTTACTGAGGGCTCACTCTGTGCTGAGCACTGCACTAAGTCCTCGGGAGAGTACAATAGAGTCAGCAGAGAAGACTCCTGCCCTCGAGGAGCTTACGTTCTAGCCACTAAATTAAATTCCCGCTAGATTAAATGAAACAGACACTAACTTAAATTGTAGCTAGGTTCCTCAAAATGGCTCTAGTAGAAGCTTGAACATGATTACCAGTTGTGTATTTTTTTTTATGGTCCTTGTTAAGCGCTTACTATGTGCCAGGCCCTGTGCTAAGCACTGGGGTAGATACAAGCTAGTCGGATTGGACACACAGTCTTACAGATTGGGCCCACAGCCTTAATCCCCATTTTATAGATGAGGTACCTGAGGCTCAGAGAAGTTAAATGGCTAGGTCCTTCTGACTTCCAGGACCCTTAAGCCACGCTGCTTCTCTATTCTGTTACTTTGTACTCTCCCAAGGGCTTAGTACAGTGGGCTGTGGATTCAGAGTCATGGGTTCAAATCCCAGCTCTGCCACTTGTCAGCTGTGTGACTGTGGGCGAGTCACTTCACTTCTCTGGGCCTCAGTTCCCTCATCTAATGTTGGTATTTGTTAAGCGCTTACTATGTGCCGAGCACCGTTCTAAGCGCTGGGGTAGACATAGGGGAATCAGGTTGTCCCACGTGGGGCTCACAGTCTTAATCCCCATTTTACAGATGAGGGAACTGAGGCACAGAGAAGTGAAGCGACTTGCCCACAGTCACACAGCCGACAAGTGGCAGAGCTGGGATTCGAACTCACGAGCTCTGACTCCAAAGCCCGTGCTCTTTCCACTGAGCCACGCTGCTTCTCATCTGTAAAATGGGGATGAAGACTGTGAGCCCCACGGGGGACAACCTGATTCCCCTGTGTCTACCCCAGCGCTTAGAACAGTGCTCTGCACATAGTAAGCGCTTGACAAATACCAACGTTATTATTACAGTGTTCTTCACACAGATAGCACTTGTAATAATAATAATAATAATGGCATTTGTTAAGCGCTTACTCTGTGCAAAGCACTGTTCTAAGCGCTGGAGAGGGTACGAGGTGATCAGGTTGTCCCACGTGGGGCTCACAGTCTTCATCCCCATTTTACAGACGAGGTAACTGGGGCACAGAGAAGTGAAGTGACTTGCCCAAAGTCACACGGCTGACAAGAGGCTGAGCCGGGATTTGAACCCATGACCCCTGACTCCCAAGCCCGGGCTCTTTCCACGGAGCCACGCTGCTTCTCGGAACTTAGTACAGTTCCTGGCACCTAGTAAGTGCTTAACAAATACCATAATTATCATTATTATTATAACGGTCAGTAACGATGATTGCTTGAACCCTAAAATACAGATAGGGGAATTGTCAGCACTAACTTTCCTTTTTTAATTGGGTTTGTTAATAATAATGATAATAATTACTATGGTATTTAAGCACTTACTAAGTGTCTTGCACTGTTCTAAGCACTGGGCTGGGTACCTGGTAATCAGGTTGGATACAGTCCATGTCCCACATGGGGCTCAGTCTTTATCCGCATTATACAGATAACTGAGGCACAGAGAAGTGAAGTGACTTGCCCAAGATCACACAGCAGACAAGTAGCAGAGCTGGGGTCCTCTGACTCCCAAGCCTGTGCTCCTGCCATTAGGCCACACTGCTTCTCTAAATGCTTACCGTGTGTCAAGCACTGTTTCTAAGCACGGCACAGATACAAGTCAATCAGGTTGGACCCAGTCCCTGTCCTACACGGAGCTCACAGACTAGATAGGAGGGAGAACGGTTATTGAATCCCCAACTGAGGAAACCGAGGCTCAGAGAAGCTAGGCCACTTGCCCGAGGTCACACAGCAGACAAGCGACAGAGCCGGGTTTAGAACCCAGGTCCTCTGATTCCCAGGCCCGGCCCCTTTCCATTAGGCCACAGTGCTTCCCTTCTGATCGCTCGTGGATTTTCCCCCACCTCTAAAGGGAGATGAGGTAGACCATGTGCCCGGGTCACAAACAATTCAGAGACTGTGATGCTGCTCGTCGGAACGCACAGCCTCGGGCCCAGAGATGGACCGTTTTCCATCTCTATTTTTTCTTTTCCATCCCTAACTTTTCCTCTAGTGACCAATTTTGGGAATCTCCTCCACACGCAGAAGGATGATTTAGAAGAATGATTTAGGCAGCACGCAAGTAGGGACCCGGAGAAAGAAGAGGCTGGAGGCAGGGAGATCATTACTTGGATATCCTGCTGACACCTCAAATTTACAATGTCAGAAACAGAAGTCCTCATCTTCCCACCCAAACCCTGTCCTCCCCTTGACTTTCCCATCACAGAAGACGGCAACACCACCCTCTCTGTCTTCCGAGCCTGTAATCCTGGCATTAGCTTCGACCCGTCGCTCTCATTCAGCCCACATATTCAGTCCATCACTAAATCCCGTCGTCGGTTTGACCTCGCGACCTCGCTCCGACCTGCCTTTCCTCTCCATCCGAACCGCTATCAGATGAATCCAAGTGGTTATCCTATCCCGCCTCGATTACTGCATCGGCCTCCTTGCTGACCTCCCGGCCTAAGTAGGACGCCTTCGAAGGACCAAAGCGTGTGAGCTAGGGGGAGGAGGGAGAGGAGCAAGGATAAGTAGGGGCGAGCCAGGTGTTGACTGCTCTGACGCTGATGTTTAGGAGTTTCCCGTTAATGTCCGAAAGGAGCGGGAAAGCCCGGGAGGCTTATGAGGAGCGGGAAGTACACGAGCAGAATGGTGGTTTAGGAAAACGATACGGCAGCAGAGGGAAGCCTGGATTGGAGAGGGGAGAAGCTGAAGAAGGGGGAGGTCAGCAAGGAGGCCGATGCATTAGTCGTGACAGTCAGGACATAATGAATGCTCGGGCCGGTAAGGTGGTTTTTCATTCATTCATTCGATAGTATTTATTGAGCACTTACTATGTGCAGAGCACTGTACTAAGCGCTTGGAATGTACGAATCGGCAACAGATACAGTCCCTGCCCTCTGACGGGCTCACGGTCTAATCGGGGGAGACGGACAGACGAGAACAATGGCAATAAATAGAATCAAGAGCAATAAATAGAATCAAGAATCAATAGAATCAAGGTTTTCCCGTTGTCCCTGCCGTACACATACAATCTTAGCTTTGCCTTTACCCCCAACTAGTTTGTAAGCTCCTAGAGACCATGAACTTGTCCTCTATTCCTATTGAATGTTGGCAAGCGCTGAGTACAGTGCTTTGCCCGCTGTCTATCCACAAATATCAATCACGATCTGAGTTCATTCCCACCTCCATCTTTGGATGCGGAGATGCCGGCAATTCTTCCCAAAGCTCATTAAAGAGGACAACTTGTGAATACGGGTGAGGCTTATCTGTGGAATGGGGATTAAGACTGTGAGCCCCCTGTGGGACGGGGACTGTGTCCAACCCGATTTGCTTGTATCCTCCCCAGCGCTTAGTATAGTGCCTAGTACAGAGTAAGCACTTAACAAATGTCATCATTATTATTATTATTATGATTGTTAAAAGATAGGAGAGGTCTCTAGCTATGCCTGCCTTTACTGTAGAACTTGGTTAATGTTCATTTCAAAAGAGGCACATATAAAGCTTTCGTTATTTCTCCCGGGGCACAGACGAGCACCGAACCCCAAACTGCTGGTTAAGAAAGATTACCAACAAAGGAACTGTGGGGAAAGCATTGTTTCCAAGAACTAGCTCGGTCTGGGATGGATCACGTGGCTGGCGTCTTTTGGTTATAGTTGATTATAACAATTCCTGCCCGAAGAACCGTGTGGAGATGTGACGGAATGAGCGCTAAAAAGCCACAGCTGGACTCGGGGAATCCTGCTGGCACCTCTCGAGGGGAAGATCTCCCAGAAAGAGGATTTCGGTGCTTTTAGGGTCTGCCCGGGGCAGGGGTGGGAGAGGGAAGAGGCAAGTTGAGGGGCGGTTTCAGATGGGCTTAGACGTCACAGCCCAAACTTGTGCCTCCAGTCTCCCGGGATCCTCGGGGAAGGAGAGCCTCTTCCCCTTTCTCCAGGGACAGCAGTCAAGACAGTCAGTCGTATTTATTGAGCGCTTACTGTGTTGAGAGCACTGTACTAAGCTCTTGGAAGAGTACAATATAACCGTAAACTGACACACAATATTCCTTGCATCGTCGTCATCATCATCATCGATGGTATTTATTGAGTGCTTTCTTTGTGCAGGGCACTGCTCGGAAGAACACGATTCAACGGAGTTGGCAGACGGGTTCCCTGCCCATAAACAAGTTTCTTCTTCTGGGCCAAATCCCTCGGCATAAGAAATAATAATGTTGGTATTTGTTAAGCGCTTCCTATGTGCCGAGCACTGTTCTAAGCGCTGGGGTAGACACAGGGGAATCAGGTTGTCCCACGTGGGGCTCACAGTCTTCATCCCCATTTTCCAGATGAGGGAACTGAGGCACCGCGAAGTTAAGTGACTCGCCCAAAGTCACCCAGCTGACAAGTGGCCGAGCCGGGAATCGAACCCACGACCTCTGACTCCAAAGCCCGTGCTCTTTCCACTGAGCCACGCTGCTTCTCTAATGGGAATTAAAAACGAATTCTTGGGAATTAGGCAGATTTCAGCCTGGGTGATAAACTCCTTGCGGTCAGGGGACATGTCTACCAACTCTGTAATAGCAGTGCGGCTTAGTGGCAAGAGCCCGGGCTCGGGAGTCTGAGGACGTGGGTTCCAATCCCGGCTCCGCCACTTGTCTGACCTTGGGCAAGTCCCTTCACTTCTCTGGGCCTCAGTTCCCTCATCTGTAAAATGGGGATTAAGACCGTGAGCCCTAGGTGGGATGATCTGATTACCTTGCATCTATCCCAATGCTTAGAACAGTGCTTAGCACATAAGTGCCTAACAAATACCATCATTATTATTATACTTTCCCAAGAGCTTAGTACGGTGCTCCGCACACAGTAAGCGCTCAATAAATATCATCGACTGACTGACCCGGTGTCTCCCGGGACCGACGTTAGCTTTAAAAATCCAATTCACACGGACAGTGATCGCTTGTGATTATTTTAATAATCATTAATACCTTTCATTACCGAAACCCTGAAAGAATACTTTCTTCTTTAGTCAAAGAAATCATCTGCTGCCATGCATAAAGGGTATTTCGTTACTACAATCATGACTACAGTCTATCAGAGGGGAGTATACGATTCAAACAGTTGAGGATCAGCGAGCAGTTATAACTTATTTAAATACTACACAAATCGTATGCTACTGGCATACTTACATTCACAGTTTTCAAAGGAAGCATAATTAAACGTTTCTTCAGGTTTGAAACGACTCGATTTTGGATAGAACATTCATCCGACAGTCTGTTCCTTTGAAAGGTTTAAGAAACAGACCCTGGAGGAAAGGGATTCCCACAGAGAAGTGACTCAACAAGTCAGTAGGGAGCCTTCCAATAAATCTGTTTGGAATGAAGGTTCTAGCAAACAAAGTGCAAAGTCAGTTCAGTTCCCAAGCAGAAACATAAAATGGAAAAAGGATAAAGTTGCAGTAAATCTAAAGAGCTTCACAAAATACGCTGACAATATTGCCAGGCAATAGATTCTCATTTACAGATACGAGATTAGAACCCCATTCGAGCTTTCCCAACTATGGATCCAATCGAGCAACTGGGCTTGATGCTGGGCTGGGGAAAAAAGAAAATATCAACGCTCTGGAGGGAGGTTGTCTGTGGGTGTGGATTTTGGATGCCATGGAAGTGTGAGTGTGAGAGAATTTAGACGTAATAGACGCGATACATGCGGCATACCTGGTTGTGAATTTAGATGTGATCGAAGTGGGAGTGTGTATGTGTTTCGGTGGGCCTGAGTTTAGATGTAAGCCTGAGCTCCAAGGCCTACAGTTAGGAGGTGGGGCCGGGGGGGGGGGGGGGGAGGGTTTGTTTTGTGTGTGTGTCCGAATTTAGATCTAAGTCTGAGTTCCGTGGTCTATAGTTAGAAGGGCAGGTGTGTGTGCTGCGTGTGTGTGGACGCATATCTGAATTTAGACGTAAGCCCGAGTCTCGTGGCCTACAGGTAGAGTTAAGGGGTCAGATGTGCCTGTGTGGGTGTGTGCCTCTGAATTTAGATGTGAGGCTGAGCCCCCTGGCCTACAGTTAGAAGCTCGCACAGGGCACTAATAGGAAGCACCGCCGGCCAGGCCTGAGCCTGAAAGGCACTAGAAGATCTGGGGGGTCTGCCCTGTAGCAAATCTGAACCCCTCCTTCAATATCCGTCCTCCCGGTACGATCGCCTTTAAACGACCACTCGGCGACTGCGCTCTTCGCCTCCCGTGAAAACGGCAGCAGCGTTCGCCGGGAAAAGACGAATCCACTTATCCTTTAATCTTTATTTTGTCTGGCCTTCAGAGATCAGACAGAAATCAAAGGCCACTGGATAGATACGAACTTAGCCCCCTTCCTTCCCTTATTTAACCGTGAGGTTTTCAATCGGGGCGCGGGTAGCTTGGGTCTCCTTCAAAGTCCCGGAGGGAATAAGGCCGGCTATGGCACACAACGGGTAGACGCTCCGGGAACTCGGGGGCCCAGTGAGAAAAAACTAACAGCAACAGCAGCAGCGGCAGCGTTGAGGCAGGTGACAAACGATCACTTTGACCAGCGCCTCAGGCTCCGAGGAACCTGGGAACCGCTTTCTCTTGCCTCCTGCTTTGCTGTGGCAGAACTCCCTGCTCACGGCTACCAGTTCTGACTCTCCTTTCTCTGAATGTTTGGAGACAGAGAGACAGAGAGAGAACAAGCAATTGCGTGCACGTGTGTGTGTGTGTGTGTGTACATACGATGGGGTGGCTCGATGGAGAGGTACTTGAGGGGAAGCCGGGGTACGCTTCCGCTGAAAAGAGTCGCAAACCCCCGGCTTAGTCAATGGCTTAGTTAGAAGGAGACGGAAACGCTTGTTTTAACCCACCCACTTCTGCCAACCCGAGAGGTTCCCCGGGGCCTACGGGCATCACGGTTAGCCTGCACCAGTTCCACCTGACACACCACAGCCCCCCATTTCTTGTCCGCAAAGGAGACTTTTTGGTAAAAACAGATCGACCGTCGTTCGGCCAAAGTCTTGAATCGTCTCAGGGGATCAACAGCGTCGGGCAACAAAAATAACGCGACCACCTGATTCGGTGTCCCGCCACCTAATCGAGAGACTCTGTTCTACTTCCAGCAATATAAAGTTTCCGAGGCATCACTTTGAAATGAGAAGAAATGATGTTCCTCTATCAAAATCCAACTGAAGGAACTGGAGAGGAACTTTTTCACCTCTCCTCGTATATAGGCACAGTAGTTTCAGTGAAAGCTATTTGAAGGACTGCATGGCCAACTTACCAAATTCATTCTTTCGCATGGTTAACGCTACGCCCCCGACCGATCATTTTTCTTAGCGTTTTACCGGCTCGGGGGCTGGCATTTGAAATACGGAAGATCGATTAAAATCCAGTTCTCCAAGGCATCGAGATTCACAGCATTCTCCAGACCCAGAAAGGTCTCAGGGCGCCAGAGCGAGGTGTGTCCTCCTCCTCTTCCTCCTCGTCCCCCTCTTCCGTCCTTTGGGTCTCTCAGCCTGAGGAAGTCCCAGACCCACTGCCACGTTGGAGCCGAGGCGGAACGGGTTCCGGGCATTCCCCCTCTTCCAAACGGACAGTGGGGCTCCTTCTCTTTAGAACTTCCCATTAAATACATCTGTTAAAAAAATAATTTCTAGCAAAGGAGAAAAAAACGAAGAGAGGGGACGCAGCGTGCCGGGGTCGGTCTTCAAGAAAGATTTCTCTTCGATGCCAGTTTAAAACAGTCTCTTTTTTTGAGCCTACCGAAGTCCCGACCAACTATGGAGGTACGATGTCCATCCGGAATGAGAACTTCCACTTTCTTCCTCCCCTTGAGAGAGAAAAAAGGAATGTCATTCTAACGCTCCACACTTACGAGAAGCCTACATGAAAACCGACACCATTCAAATACTGAATTCCTTCGGCCTGTCTAGATGGTAAATTGGTTGTGGGTAAGGAAGGCGTCTACCAACTCTGCTTTATTCTCCCAAGTGTTAAGAACAGTGCTCTGCACACAGAAAGGGCTCAGCGTAGTCTAGTCGACAGAGCACGGGGCTGGGGGTCAGAAGGACCTGGGTTCTAACAGCACCTGTCTGCTGTTGTGTGACCTTGGGCAAGTCACTTCACTGGGCCTCAATCATCTCATCTATAAAATGGGGATTGAGACGGTGAGCCCCACAAGGGACAGGGAATGTGTCCGACCTGATTAGCTTGTATCTACTCCAGCTTAGTACAGAGCCTGGCACATAGTAAGTGCTTAACAAATGCCACTCTTATGATTTTTATTATTATTAAATATGCTTGATTGATTAATTTCCTCATTCAAGCCCTCTGACAATTTAAAGATCCCACCTCTACCTTGCATTTTGCTCCTTTCTGTCCAGAGCACATCTGATCTAATTGGAGAGAGGCACTTTCAGGGATTCCCGGCAATAAATGATCCCACTTATTCACATTTGCTATACTTTTCAAGATGACAACAGGTCACTGGGGCTCTCTGGAGATCATGAAGATGACCAATGGCTGAAGCACTGTCCTGCCTGGAGGCTGGGAATGCACTGTTTCTTTTTTTTTTTAAACGGTATTTGCTAAACGCTTATTCTGTGCCAGGCACTAAGCGCTGGGGTAGATACAGCAAATCCGATTGGATAGAGACCTTGTCCCACATGGGGCTCATGGTCTTAACCCACATTTTAGAGATGAGGAAATTGAAGCACAGACAAGTCAAGGGCCCGGCCCAAGGACCCACAGCTGGCAAGTGGCGGAGCAGGGATTAGAACCCAGGTCCTCTGACTTTCAGGCCCGTGCCCTATCTTCTAGGTCATGCTGCCTCTCTGACGGTTCTTCCTCCGTGAGCTTTCCAGAACCTGCCCCTTCCTCTCTACTCAAACTGCAATCACATTAAACCCGACAACTGTGATATCCCACAATTTCTGACCACAGCAACAGCCTCCTCACTAACCTCCTTGCTTCCAGTCTCCCCCTTATCCAGGCGATATTTCACTCTAGGCCGGGATCACTTTCCTCAAAAAAATTATTCTGCACACGTTTCAAAACGCTCCACTGGTTGTCCATTCCTCTCCAAGTCAAGCACTCCATCAACTCTCTCCTACTTATCCACGCTCTTTTCCTATCACACCCCAACTTTCACTCTTCATTCCTCTCAAACTATGTGTGCCTCTTTCCTACCTTTCCCGCCGCTGACCTCTTGCTCACACCCTTCCCTTGTTCCGGAGTTCCCTTCTACTTCGCTTAACAATAAAAAAAATACTTAAGGGCATTTATTAAGTGTTTACCCTGTGTCGAGCAGTACTCTAAGCGCTGACAAGTTAATCAGATCAGACACAGTCCCCAGCCTAAATAGGAGGGAGAACAGGTATTGAATCCCATTTTACAGTTGAGGAAACAGGCCGAGGGTAGTCAGGTGACCTACCCAAGGTCACCCAACGGGCAAGTGGGGGGACTGGCATCAGAACCCACATCCTCTGACCTCCAGCCTGGGTTTTTTCCACTAGGCCAGGCTGCTTCACTTCTGACAGATCACCGCGCTCCCCATTTTCAAAGTCCTGCTGAAATAACATCTCCTCCAGGAGGCCCTCCCTGATCGATTTCTAATTTCTCCACCTTAGACTTCACCCCCAGTTGCTGCCTCGGGACTTCCGTGCCTTCAAACGCATAGTTCTGCGGTCGTCTTTTCGTATTCAACAAAGACAGCACGAGTGCTCTGCACATAGTAAGCGCTCAATAAATACGACTGAATGAATGAATGAGTGGTGAAAGTCACCTGTGAGTGCGAGCGTAGCTGAAATGGCCAATATGGGACATACGCTTCTGGTTCCCATAGGCACACGATAAGGTTGTCCCCTGCAGCGCTGCTAATTTAATGCTCTCGGGGCTAGCGCTGTTTTCTACTTTTCCTGCGTCACCTAGCACTTTGGTATTCGAACCCACCCCGTCCCTACAACACGAACCTGGAGATGCGTTCATTTTCTAGAGCCTCCTCCTATTGGTAAGCTACACAACTGTAAACCATACAATTGTAAGCTACACAATCTGGGGGGGGGTAAGGTCCTTGAGGGTTGGGCTCGCATCTCCTACCTTTAGTTTACTCGCCTAAGTCCTTAGTATTCATTCAATCGTATTTACTGAGCGCTTACTATGTGCAGAGCACTGTACTAAGCGCCTGGAGTGTACAGTTCGGCAACAGATAGAGACGATCCCTGCCCAATGACGGGCTCACAGTTCTACGGACCCAGCGGAGGCTTGAGAAATAGGGTTGGCGGACGGGTCGACCGGCCAGTTCCGTTTCGGCCGGAGCGCGTCTCGTTTGAACGAAAAGTAAGTTGAATGAGCCCTTCCGCCACTTTCAACTTTCAACCCTGCGTAGCGGTCGGTCTCACTAACCTTGTGCGATTGCGACAAGCTTCCCCTTTTCTTCGGGGCTGAGCTGCAACATGGTGTCTATGACTGGAAGGAGACTCTTCCTCTCGCTGCCTGCTTTGAGGAATATAAACTGCAGCAGGACATTCTTCAAGTATTCCAGGTTGGCCACGGACTTCTCCCGCTCTTGGTTCCTTTCTAGTCGCCTTATTTCGTTTTTAAGCACCTGTGGATGGATAGAAAAGAGCTTCGAGACTCGGGGATCTATGCTTTTAGGATTGAAACAAAAAGAATGGCAGAAGAAGTGACGGGGCATTAAATCCAGAATAATGTGGAGTCAAAAGTCCAAAGCAGATGGGAAAAAGGAGGCTTCGCCCACCGTTACAATCTAATTAAACAGAAGAGACAGGAAACAGGAGAGGTGGATGACGCAGGCCACTGAGGTGCTGGATCTTAAATCCACGATGCACTTGGATCTGTTTCCTTTAGAAACCCCACCCTCAGCCCCACTGCGCTTCTGTACATAGGAAGGCAGTGTGGCTTAGTGGAAAGAGCAGGGGCTTGGGACTCAGAGGTCGTGGGTTCTAATCTCTGCTCCGCTACTTATCAGCTGTGTGACTTTGGGCAAGTCACTTCACTTCTCTGTGCTTCAGGAACCTCATCTGTAAAACGGGGATTAAAATTGTGAGCCCCACATAGGACAACCTGATTACCTTGGATCTATCCCAGCGCTTAGAACAGTGCTCGGCACATAGCATGCGCTTAACAAATACCATCATTATCTATATCCGTCACTGATTTATTTATTCTAATGTCTATCTCGTCCCGGGCAGGGAACGTGTCTACCAACTCTGTTGCATTTACTGTACTCTCCCAAGTGCTTAGGTACAGTGCTCTGGACACAGTAAGCCCTCAATAAATACAACTGAATGAAAATACGATTGAATCGGTGACTCAAATATCATTGATTAATTGAATGATAATAAGGATCAAGGGCAACAGAGGGCTAAAAAGCTGGAAATTTCTTCAAGGAGTCCCATACGTTCTAGGCAGCAACAAGCTGCTGGTTCAAACCCCCCAACACTTGCGTCCATATCCATAATTAATTTTTTTGTATTAATGTCTATCTCCCCTTCTGGACTGTAAGCTCCCTGTAGGCATGGAATGTATCTACCAACTTTATTATACTGTACTCTCCCAAGTGCTTAGTACAGTGCTCTGCACACAGTAAGTGCTCAGTAAATACGACTGATTTCTAAAATAGAACCCCCACCAGACACCTGTAGAAATGCAACTTTCTAAAGGGAATCATTACGATGACCTCACCTAAGGGTGGGGACCACAAAAGCTCATGGAGAATAAAGTATCAAACAGTCGTTCAATTTCAGCTATATCTTAAACTTTCTATTTTAAAGTAAAGCCTACACGTCTTTAAGTTAGTGTCCGGATACCTTAGAGATCATTTCTTTGTCTATGCAATGATATGTCCATAGATATCTACCTATCACGCTGCCCTCAGGGGTCTTTCATTCAATTGTATTTATTGAGCGCTTACAGTGTACAGAGCACTGTATTAAGCGCTTGGGAGAGTACAACACCCCAAGTGATCTGAGGCTGTCTTGAATTTTCTACCGTATGTGACATTTTACAGTTATTTTTGATCTTCGTTGACTTCAGAGCGGTTTCCAGGTTTGGGACTTCCTTAGGAATATGTCACACAGGAAGGGAATCTACAGAATGTCCAAGCTCAATGCAGAACATGTAGCTAATTTTTAGTCTAACGGGGAAAAAAATAGGAAAAGAAGGTGTTGTTAGAGTACCCTCTACCATCAACCAACTGTTTCAGTGTCACAGAACCCAACAACCATCACAAAGGGTGCGGGCACGATGAAAACTAGAATTCTTATTCACCAAATCCCCAAACACAAGATGTGGGGAAATGAAAGGAAACTTTTCCTCACTCAGCAGGCAGCAAAACATATGAAATGTGTTACCGAATGAATAATAACTGTGGTATTGGTTAAGTCTTTACTATGTCCCAAGCACTGTATTCAGCGCTGGGGTGGATACAGGCAAATCGGGTTAGACACAGTCCCTGTCCCACATGGGACTCACAGTCTCAATCCCCAGTTTTCAGATGAGGTAACCGAGGCCCAGAGAAGTAAAGTGACTCGCCTAAGGGCACACAGCAGACAAATGGCAGAGCTGGAATCAGAACCCATGACCTTCTGACTCCCAGGCCCATGCTTCACCCACTGCGCAAGCTGCCGCTTCTAAGTCATGCAACAGAAAATGTCACCAGTTCTAAGAGGGGCTTGGTTAAGTTAAGGGTCCTAGAGGTCCATAATGGGCTATTAAAAGGAAGTTTGGGACATCGATCAATCAATGATATTAATTGAGCCCCTACTATATACAGAGCACTGGATGTACTTAAGGCTTGGGAGAGTACAAAACAACAGAGTTGGCAGACACATTCCCGGCCCATAATGAGCTTTCGGTCTAGAAGGGGAGAGAGACATAAATATTTATTATTATTAAGTGCTGTCGAGTCATTTCCGCTTCATAGCGACTCCCTGGACGTACTTTCTCCAGAACGTCCCGTCCTCTGCCACAGTCCGCAACCTTTCTAACGGTTCTTCCGTTATCGTCGTTATGGTCTCTGTCCATCTAGCTGTCGGTCTGCCTCTTGCACGTTTTCCTTGGACTCTTCCTAGCGTTTGTGTCTTCTCCAGAGAATCAGTCCTCCCGATTATGCGTCCGAAATACGCTAATCTAAGTCGAGTCACTTGGCCTTCCAAAGACCACTTTGATGCTATGTAATTTCAAGATACGTACAGTAGTGCTGTGGGGCCGAGGGTGGTGGGGTGACTAGCAAATGCCCAAAGATCACAGAGCCAAGTGCGGAGACGACGCAGAAGGGAGAGCGAGTCGGAATGCAGAGGAAAATGTTAGGGGTAGGAGATGATCCACCCCTAATCGAGACGGAGGTCTAGGAAGGCAATATCACACGGTCCCTTCGCGCATCCCGGTCTCGGAGGCAGGACCCGGTTCTGGATGGACCACGGGTCTGACCCAGGAATGACATCTCGTCAATCAGTTGCATTTATTGAGTGCTTACTGTGTGCAGAGCACTAGAGTAACCACAAGGGAAGAGTACAATACAACAATAAACAGACACATTCCCCGCCCACAATGAGCTTACAATCTGGGGGGGGGAGGGAAGTCGTTCATATAAATAGACGAGATCTGTACAAAAAGTGCTGTGGGGTTGGGAGGGGGGATGAATAAAGGGAGCAAGTCAGGGCGACGTAACAGGGATTTGCTATTGTTTTAGTGAGATGTTCATCCCCTTGATTCTATTTATTGCCATTGCTCTTGTCCGTCCGTCTCCCCCGATCAGACCGTGAGCCCGTCACAGGGCAGGGACTGTCTCTATCTGTTACCGATTTGTACATTCCAAGAGCTTAGTACAGTGCTCTGCACGTAGTAAGCGCTCAATAAATACTATTGAATGAATGACTGAATGAAAGGAAAGGGGGGCTTGGCCAGGGAAGGCCTCTTGGAGGAGACGTGCCTTCAGGAAGGCTGATTTCAAGGCCCCGAAGTTCCAGAAACTTCAGCTGTTCCGCTGATTTCCAGATTCTAAACCCGGGGACGGCCGGTGGGAGACCGGCGCCCACGGGCTGGACGGCGGGCAGCTTGGCCTACCTTAATCTGCTCCATCAGAATCGCGTTGGTTGCCTCCGTCTCCCGGAGGAGGCTGTTGAGGTGGTCGGTGCTCTTGGTGGCGGTGCTGAGCTTCTGGACTAATTCTTCCCGGGTAAATTCGGCATGCCACTGAGGAGGCTCTGCACGGGGTTAGTTTTCAGAGAGTTCATTTGCAAAACAAAATCTCCCTTGGAGTCACTAAGCTCAGATTCTCCCCCAGAACCGAATCACTGCACCTTCCCGACACGCTTGGTCTCTTCAGAAGCCTCACTGCTCGGATCCTCATCTACGCACCTCCAACTGAAAAGCGCACATTCGGGGTGGCTCAGTGGAAAAAAGCCTGGGCTTCGGAGTCAGAGGTCATGAGTTCGACTCCCGGCTCGGCCACTTGTCAGCTGTGACTGTGGGCAAGTCACTTCACTTCTCTGGCCCTCAGTTACCTCATCTGTAAATGGGGATTAACTGTGAGCCCCACGTGGGACAACCTGATTCCCCTATGTCTACCCCAGCGCTTAGAACAGTGCTCTGCACATAGTAAGCGCTTAACAAATATCAACATGATTATTATTATTATTCCCTTAACTGGTTGTCCCTGCCTCACGCACTGTCATCTGTCTAACCTGCTGACGTTCCGTACCATCAACCCGAGTGCCCCTCTTTCTCCGTGTGAGGTGCGCTATCCCGGGGGTGAGGACGAGAGATTGTTTTTCCAAGTTCCTTCGTCCACTGCTTTCCCCCGTGCCTAAAGAGAGAAGCGGCTTGGCTTAGTGGATAAATCCCGGCTTTGCCACGTGTCTGCTGTGTGACTTTGGGCAAGTCACTTCACTTCTCTGTCCTTATTTTATGTGTAAAATGGGGGGGGAGCCCTATGCGGGGCACGGGCTGGGTCCAACCTGATTAGCTTGGATCCAAGACAGTGCCTAATAGGGTGCCTGGAACACCTAAGTGCTTAAATAGCCTCAAGGGTCAAAAGCATCAAGGACTCTGAGAACCAGCCACTATGCTTTACTTGAAGAATCCAGGATTTAGAAGAAGCTTTGAGGCTCAAAAGGGCAAGAGGTGACGCATCCGATAGTGACCCGATACACGGTCCTTGGGCCTGGCCATCGGTTTGAGACTTTAAGCTCATTTCCACTCTCTTCACGCCCTCCTGACGTCCAAGTGCATTTGAAATGAGGGCAATTTCTCTTCCGTCCCCCGCCGCTTGCTGGCGGCCGTCCTGTGTCCAGAGTGGAACTTTGGGTGGGAGTTCGAACTTTTGGTGGGAGTTCCCTTTCAGGTGGCCAGTCAAGAGCCCCACTTTAATGCTCTTCTGACCCACCCATCTCTGTGTCCAGAACGTGTCTAATGGGCAGTGAGCAGAGCCCTATGTACTCTGCAGAAAAGCACCGTGGCCCAGGGGAAAAAAGCACGGGCCTGGGACTCAGTGGACCTGGATTCTAATCCCAGCTCCCTTACTTGTCTGCTGTGGGACCTTGGGCAAGTTACTTCACTTCTCTGGGCCTCACTTCCCTCACAAGCAAATTGGGGATTCAGTACGTTCTCCCTCCTACTTAGAGTGTGAATCCCAAGTGGGACCTGTTTACCTCTACCCCAGTGCTTAACAAACACCCTAAAATTAAAAAAAAAAAAATCCCCAAGGATCACAGACATCATGGAACCTCGGATCCCACCACTGAGCTTTACTTGAAGAACCCACGACCTCTAAGAAGCTTAGCACAGTGCTTGGCACATAGTAAGTGCTTAAGAAACACAACAGTTATTATTACTAATCATTAGGAAAGGTTTCAGGTTCGAAAATCAGGGTGAATCGGAGAGGCAAAGAGTGCTGTAGGGGTATAAAGAGGAAGCCCCGGAATTCAAAAAAGTACTAGCTCTGCAGATAGGCTAAAGGGCTTTAACACGTCACCATACCAAACGCTATCATTATTGATTATTATTATTTACCAAGTTTAGCTTCGGTAGAATTAAGAAGTTGTTCTAGCGATGGTGTGTGAGTGCCGGTAGAAGATACAGATTCCGTGTCTGTCGTTTCCATCCCTTCACCTTCTTCCCTTGCAAAAGTGTGCATGTCTAGAGGAGGGAGATCTGTATTTCTCCTTTCTCGGATATTCTTCGCGGGCTGGTGGGAAGCAGCTGGACCTCATAGAAAACAAAACAGAAGAAAAATCCTGAGTGCACAAGTGAAAACAAAAACCAAAAGAGCCCTTTCATTCCGATGCGGACTATTTCAAATAAGCTTCGTTCCACTGCACGTGCCCAGTTGAGAGATTAACCCCCAAAACCGAAATGACAGCGAAGAGTACATTGTGCTTTAAGTAGAAATGAAGCAGAGGTCAAAAAATGCAGCAGAGTGGTGTCATGAGGGAGGAATTCATAACCCAGCGTTAATTACATTTCACAGTTACACATGGTGCTTTCTGGTGTTCTGCCTCTTTAGATTTTATCCAGTACACTTCTCCAGGGATCAGAATGAACAATATTTTAAGAAGCTGCTCAAGTCTCTAGAATTCCTGTACTGCAAATATATGTTCAAACCAAAAGAAAAAAGATGTTAAACTTGAACTTTTTCCTTCAGATATTGTACTTGGTCTGATATATATCGGTCATGGAAAAAGTTTCTCTGACTTCCTTAAAATTATAACCGATCAACCGCATTTACTGAATGCTCACTGAGTGCCGAGCACCGTAGTAAGCTTTTGGGAGAGTAACAGTAATAATGTTGGTATCTGTTAAGCGCTTACTACGTACAGAGCACTGTTCTAAGCGCTGGGGTAGATACAGGGGAAAGAGATTGTCCCACGTAAGGCTCACAGTCTTCACTCCCCTTTTACAGATGAGGGAAGTGAGGCACAGAGAAGTGAAGTGACTTGCCCACAGTCACACAGCTGAGAAGGGGCAGAGTCGGGACAATACATCAGAGTTGGCAGACACATTCCCTGCCCGGGATGAGCTTATAGTCCAGAGAGTAAAGTCAGTCGGGCAGCAGTCAGTCCTGTCTATTGAGTGTTTACTATGTGCAGAGCACTGTACTAAGCGCTTGGGAGAGTACGACGTAACTATAAACAGACACATTCCCCACCCACCACGAGCTTACGGTCTAGAGGGGGAGGCAGACATAAACAGAAATAAATAAATTAGAGCTCTGGACATAAGTGCTGTGGGGCTGGGAGGGGGGCCTGAATTCTTTGCCCTTTACTTCCTCAATCTTTACAAGTAAAGGAGAAGTAACGGCTGAGCTTAAACCCAGAGATGGCAAAGGGATGTTATCGACGGCCGGGCCTAGGGCGATAGGAGGGGTGGCGGGGTGGGAAGCGGGGAAGTAACATCCTCGCAGGTTACCCGGACCCCCCCGGGATCAAAATCCCAATCTCTTACACAGTGCTCCCCCAATCCTCTCTGCATTCTTTTCCAAACCACGATGGAGCCTCGGCATCACTTCCGATCCATCCTCGGGGCTGCTGCTAAGCGGTTCCTCATTCCCTTAAGCCGTTAACAGTCGGCGTGGGTTTCAGCCCCCGGAGAAGCTTCCTGCGATCCCGAAGTCGGGGAGAGGGAGGGCTGGTAGGCAGAAAAGCCCCCGGGTGATTCAAAGGTCCCGTTACAGCCTTGGTTGGTTCCACACCGCCCAGGGGTCAGTGTGACCGCGAAAGGGGTCGGTGCACGCCCAACTACTTGGATCCCGAAGGACTAACAAGAAGCTCAGCAAAGCAGCGTCGGCTTTCTAATTCAGGCTTCAGGTGTCGGCGAAGAGAGTCTCCCCATAAACCACTGTGCCACCAAAAGGGCCAAAGAACCAAAGCAAGTCACATCAGAGCCAAGCACAGTTGGCCCTGCTCAATACCCTGCCTCTAAAAGCGGCACCAGAGGATTCTTGCGTAGTGGATCGAGCACGGGCCTGGGAGTCAGAGAGTCAAGGGTTCTAATCCCAGTTCTGCCACTTGTCTGCTGTGTGACCTTGAGCAAGTCACTTCACTTCTCTGGGCCACAGTGACCTCATCAGTAAAACGGGGACTGTGACTGTGAGCCCCACAAGGGACAGGGACTGAGTCCAACCTGATCTCCTTGCATCCACCCCAGCGCTTAGTACAGGGCCTGGCACAAAGTAAGTGCTTAACAAATCCAGCACTGAGAACAGTGCTCGGCACATAGTAAGCGCTTAACAAATACCAACATTAAATATCACAATTATTATTATTATGCCTGTGGGAGCAGTATGATTGGTGGACACCGTCTGACAAATACTTCCACACTCAGAAGAACTAGCTTGGAAATGAAACCCACACAGTCATTTCGGGAACTTTCGGTGTCAATTTTAATGAACCGAGTCCCAATTGGGTCCGAAAAACAGCATGAGAGTAGCAAGCAGCTGGATGATTTCGAAATCAAAAGTGCTCACGACACGAACGCTAATAACCCGAGAAGATACGACGGCTGATGCTTTCGCTGACCCATACGTACTTCTGGTAGTTGGCTCGCTCTTCAGTTGGAAGAGCTGAGTTTCCACCTTCGACAGCTGCTGCTGGAGGGTCTCCACCGTCTTCCTGTGCTCCTCCTGAAGGTGCCTGATTTGATCCCGGAAGCTGGTGCGGAGCGCTTCATTCTGGCCGGTCAGCTGGCTCACCGTCTGGGCCTGCTCGGATTTCAGCACCATGTTTTCGGACTGGATCGAACAGAACCTGGAGGAGAAACGAAACAGGCACTCTCCTCAACACCTCCCCGCCGCACTCTTTGCTTCCTTTGGGCTGGCGAAAAAGGTGGGCGGGAGGCGGAGGCAAGGAGAATACCCCACGAGTTCCTGCAATACGACCCCGAACGAGGGCCAGCCGACTCAGCTGGGAAGTGGACTGGGGCTGCCCTGAGACACAGAGAGCATAATGATAAAAATGGTATTTAGTTAGCGCTCACTCTACGTCAAGCACTAAGCGTTGAGGTAGAGTCCAATTAATCAGGTTGGACACGGTTCCTGCCCCACGACTAATGTACAATCTTAGCAGGAGGGAGAACACAGATTTAATCCCCACTTTCCGGTCGAGGAAACAGAGGCACGGAGAAGTTGAACGACTTGCCCAAGATCTCACAGCAGGCAAGTGGAGGAGCGGGATTAGAACCCAGGTTCCCCGACTCTCAGGCTTGTGCTCTTTCCACTGGGCCGTCCTGCTTCTCAGCTGCTCCTAGACTATCCGGAGGGAGTCCCGAGTCGGTCAATTAGCCTGAGATCCAACCGGGGGTCCCGATCCGACTGGCTCCCCCCGAGACTTTCCATGGGGATTGAGGAGTCCCGGAGTCATCCAACCCACAGTTTCCCTCCGCGGATCGGCAGCACAACACGACCTGGGGGGTAATGATGTGTTTGGAGGACCGAGGAATGTCGTTTGGTTGTAGAACCACCCGGGGGATGCTGGGATGTTATTCATTCAATACTATTTATTGAGCGCTTACTATGTGCAGAGCACTGTACTAAGCGCTTGGAATGTACAATTCGGCAACAGATACAGTCCCTGCCCACTGACGGGTTTACAGTCTAATGACACTGGCCACCGATTCATCTGGGTCAAGCTATCCGGACATTTAGCATTAACCTTCTAAACTAAATCAATGATGTTGGGAAGCGCTGGGGTTGTTACAAAGACACTTTTCGGGGACATAAATTGCTGGTATATCTTGGAAAAGATAGAACTGGAATCCAAAATTGTAGGCCCTTCCAAAGGCCCATAAAAGTTGATCTGACTGCCTCTACCACAGAGCTGTAACATGCTAAAAATAGCACGTGTGTTTCTGCTTTTTAGGTTTACAGTACACTGAGATGCGTGCTCATCGCTCGATAGTACTAAATGTCTTATGGGGAATTCAAGCCCTTAGTACAGAGCTCTGCGCACAGAAGTTGCTCAACATACACTGATGATGGTGTTTGTTAAGCGCTTACTATGTGCCAAGCACTGTTCTAAGTGCCGGGGTAGACACTAGGTAAGTTGTCTGAGTAATAGCTACAGAGCAAGAAACAGAGGCACCGGGGAAAAGCTGTTACCAGAACATTCATTCATTCATTCAATAGTATTTATTGAGTGCTTACTATGTGCAGAGCACTGTACTAAGCGCTTGGAATGGACAAATCGGTAACAGATAGAGACAGTCCCTGCCCTTTGCCGGGCTTACGGTCTAATCGGGGGATGACAATCGTCGTCATTAACACGAGCTGACAGTCCCACCGAATGCCCTTCGTCCAAGAGCTTAATGCTCTTCGGATATTATCTCATTAATCTTCAAAAATGTCTCAGAGGCACAAAGAGCCATTATTACTCCAATGCTGCAGCTTGGATACGAGGTCACCAAGTTTCTACAATTTCTCAATCAGTACCGAGCAGCTCTGATTGAGAAAAAGAGGGAGAGTAGGGGGGAAAGAGAGAGAAAGAGAATGAATAAGACAAGAGAGACACCTGAAATATGAGTAGGGACAGTATATCTCGGAAACCTCCGAAGTTGCTTGTCTGTTTTTTTAATGGTATTTGTTAAGCTCCAGTGCCAGGCACTGTACTAAACGTTGGGGCAGACACAAGATCATCAGGTCCCACAAGGGGGTCCCAGTTCACGCGCTTAGTACAGTGCTCTGCACACAGTAAGCGCTCAATAAATACGATTGAATGAATAAAGTACGAGGGAGAACAGCTCTTGAATCCCCATTTGGCAGATGAGGGAACTGAAGCACAGAGAAAGGAAGCTGCCAAGTGGCAGCATTAAAAGGAACACTTAAATCGCCCCGTTACGTCTGCTGTGTGACCTTGGGCAAGTCACTTAACTTCTCTTGGCCTCGGTTACCTCATCTGTAAAATTGCTATATTGTTGTACTATACTCTCCCAAGAGTACAGGCAATTCACGCCAACAGGAACTCAAAGCATTTCATAATGCTAGACCTGTAAGCTCGTTGTGGGCAGGGAATGCGGCTGTTTAATGCCGTATCGTACTCTCCCGAGCGCTTACTGAGGTGCTCTGCACACAGTAAGCGCTCAGTAAATACGACTGAATGAACGAATGAACTGTTCAAAGAGAAATGAAATACAATGGGAAGTTCTGGAGTGCCACGGTATGCAAACAGTGATTCCACCCTAGGGAGGTCTAATGACAGAACCTTCCACCCTCCTAGAGATCGCTACATCTTAGTCCCTTCCCAAGTGTGTTCCGTTTTAATAAACAGGATTTAACACATTAATCGAGGGAAGCGGAGTGGCCCAGTGGAAAGACCATGGGTCTGGTGGACAGACCTGGGTTCTAATCCTGGCTCCGCCCGTCTGCTGTGTGACCGAGGGCAAGACACTTAACTTCTCTTAGCCTCGGTTACTTCATCTGTAAAACTGCTACATAAAACCGTTGTACTCTCCCAAGCGATTAGTACGGTGCTCTGCATACAGTAAGTGCTCGATAAATACGACTGACTGACTGACTAAAACGGGGATGACGACTGTGAGCCTCATGCCGGACAGGGACCGGGTCCAACCTGACTGTTAGTACAGTGCCTGGCACGTAGATCTTAGAACGAGTCATCTACAATCGATGCCTAGAATTCCTTAACTCCCATTCTCTCCTAGACCCCCTCCAATCTGGCTTCCGTCCCCTCCACTCTACCGAGACTGCTCTCTCTAAGGTCACCCATGACCTCCTTCTTGCCAGATCCAATGGCTCCTACTCCATTCTGATCCTCCTTGACCTCTCTGCTGCCTTTGACACTGTCGACCATCCCCTCCTCCTCCGTACCTTATCTCACCTTGGCTTCACGGACTCTGTCCTCTCCCGGTTCTCCTCTCACCTCTCCGGCCGATCATTCTCGGTCTCCTACGCTGGAGCCTCCTCCCCCTCCCATCCTTTAACTGTTGGAGTTCCTCAAGGGTCAGTTCTCGGCCCTCTTCCGTTCTCCATTTACACTCACTCCCTCGGTGAACTCATCCGCTCTCACGGCTTCGACTACCATCTCTACGCAGATGACACGCAGATCTACATCTCCGCCCCCGTCCTCTCCCCCTCCCTTCGGGCCCGCATCTCCTCCCGCCTCCGGGACATCTCCGCCTGGATGTCGGCCCGCCACCTAAAACTCAACATGAGCAAGACTGAGCTCCTCATCTTCCCTCCCAAGCCCGGTCCGCTCCCAGACTTCTCCATCACCGTGGATGGCATGACCATCCTTCCCGTCCCGCAGGCCCGCAATCTCGGTGTCATCCTTGACTCGTCCCTCTCGTTCACCCCACACATCCTATCCGTTACCGAGACCTGCCGGTTTCACCTCTACAATATCGCCAAGATCCGCCCTTTCCTCTCCACCCGAACGGCTACCTTACTATTACGGGCTCTCGTTATATCCCAGCTAGACTACTGTGTCAGCCTTCTCTCTGACCTCCCTTCCTCCTCTCTCGCCCCGCTCCGGTCTATTCTTCACTCCGCTGCCCGGCTCATCTTCCCGCAGAAACGATCTGGGCATGTCACTCCCCTTCTTAAACAACTCCAGTGGTTGCCTATCGACCTCCGCTCCGAACAAAAACTCCTCACTCTAGGCTTCAAGGCTCTCCATCACCTTGCCCCTTCCTACCTCTCCTCCCTTCTCTCTTTCTACCGCCCACCCCGCACGCTCCGCTCCTCTGCCGCCCACCTCCTCGCCGTCCCTCGTTCTCGCCCATCCCGCCGTCGACCCCTGGGTCACGTCCTCCCGCGGTCCCGGAACGCCCTCCCTCCTCACCTCCGCCAAACCGATTCTCTTTCCCTCTTCAAAACCTTACTTAAAAATCACCTCCTCCAAGAGGCCTTCCCAGACTGAGCTCCTCTTCCCCCTCTACTCCCTCTGCCATCCCCCCTTTACCTCTCCGCAGCTAAAGCCTCATTTCCCCCTTTTCCCTCTGCTCCTCCACCTCTCCCTTCCCATCCCCACAGCACTGTGCCCGTCCGCTCAACTGTATATATTTTCGTTACCCTATTTATTTTGTTAATGAATTGTACATCGCCTTGATTCTATTTAGTTGCCATTGTTTTTACGAGATGTTCTTCCCCTTGACGCTGTTTAGTGCCATTGTTCTTGTCTGTCCGTCTCCCCCGATTAGACTGTAAGCCCGTCAAACGGCAGGGACTGTCTCTATCTGTTGCCGACTTGTTCATCCCAAGCGCTTAGTACAGTGCTCTGCACATAGTAAGCGCTCAATAAATACTATTGAATGAATGAATAGAAGGTACAAAACAACAAAACCAAACAAAATCCTCTTTTAACAAAGGAAGAGTTCCAACACCACACTCCGGTTGAACAGTAATGGAGTCCAACAGCTCTGTCCTTAGAAAAACCTTACTTTTCTCGAAGTTCCGCTTCTTTCACCACGGTCTCCTGCAGCATTTTATTGTGCCTTTCCAGCAGGGTGTCATGTTCAGACTGCAATAACTGCAGTTCAGAGGCGTTGGCCTGCAAATTATTCTGGGTGTCTTGTAGCTTGATTTTCAGTTGATCGACCATCACTTCCAGGTGTTCTCTAAAACAGAAAACCATTGCAGAAACAGAGAGAGAGAGTAAACCGGACCTGGATTTGCCAAATGCATTTTACTGTGCAGCTCGTTTCAATAATTATTAAGTTAGCTAGGACGATTTGAATGATGATGCGGTGTCAGAGGTGAGTCAAGTCAGCAAGGCGTCCCAGCTGGATGTCATAGTAAGTTAACTGTACCTTACAGGATATTTGTTTTGTGAAGTAGATCTTTGTAAGTGTGCAAAATGTCCCGATCTAAGGAGGCTAAATGAGACTGTAATTCAAGAAACAAATGGTAAAGAGACCTGTTTCGGACTCTGGGCTTAGGGGTTGTGGTAAAACAGGACTCGGCTTTAGGGGTTGAATACTGTGCTCCCTAATTGAGGGCAGGAGAAAGGAGAGAGGGGAGGTGGAGAGCGGGGGCAGGGAGAGAGAGAGAGAGAGAGGGACACTAGACAAGGTTGGAGAGAAATATTGTAGAAACAGGTCTAAAACCCTACACAGCCTTTATGAGCCTCAAAGGATTAGAAAAAGATTGCTCTAAATTAGATGAAAGTGTCACAGTTTTCAATCAATCGATGGCATTTACTGAGTGCTTACCGTGGGCAGAGCACTGTACTGAGTACTTGGGAGAGTACAATACGACACATTCTCTGTCCACAAGGAAATATGGACTCCTATGGACTTGAGTCGTGCGGGAAGGAAGGTGGGCTGAACATCAAGAAACTCAATCCTACCAGAACGAGGAGAGTTCTACCTTCAGAAAGGAGCGGGGAAAGAACTTAACCCTGAAGATCAATGAAATGAAAATCAGGAATGACTTCTAAAATAAGAGAAATCCTTTGTCCGTACATTAGTTTCAATGACACTCTAGTTAATATAAGACGTCTGTCACCCCGCTTCTTTCTCCTTTCTCCGGCCGCCGACAGTTTTCTACCGACGAAGTGCCAGAGGCTTAAAATTCCAAGGTTATCTGATCTTGCATGGCACGGTGAGATCCTAACAGAGGAATCATTTTTAATATGAGCCTCTAGTTGCCAGATGAATCTCAACTGTGTCACAGGCACCAAATAGTTCCCCACCACCTCCTGCTCACATAATTTTCAGGTAGGCCACAAAAGTGAACAATATATAGCTTTCGTGGAAGCATTTAAATGAAATCCAACCTAAGCATAGCTTTAGATGGACAGAGGAAGATGCTTCTGTGCAATGAAGTCAATTCTTTGAACAAAATTGTCAAGTCTCAGGTATTTTCAAAAAATGTACGGAAAGCTTTCCGAGTTAACACCCACTATTTGACTACGTCCACAATGACAGCCCATATACAGCCATTTTACTTTTAGGAATAGAAAACTTTCATAATCACTCCTAAGGCCTTGGAAATTATTTTTATTTAATAACTAGGGACATCCCTCTAATCTAACCAGTGGTTGCCTATCGACCTCCACTCCAAACAAAAACTCCTCACTCTAGGCTTCAAGGCTCTCCATCACCTTGCCCCTTCCTACCTCTCCTCCCTTCTCTCTTTCCACCGCCCACCCCGCACGCTCCGCTCCTCCGCCGCCCACCTCCTCGCCGTCCCTCGGTCTCGCCCATCCCGCCGTCGACCCCCGGGTCACGTCCTCCCGCGGTCCCGGAACGCCCTCCCTCCTCACCTCCGCCAAACTGATTCTCTTTCCCTCTTCAAAACCTTACTTAAAAATCACCTCCTCCAAGAGGCCTTCCCAGACTGAGCTCCTCTTCCCCCTCTACTCCCTCTGCCATCCCCCCTTTACCTCTCCGCAGCTAAAGCCTCATTTTCCCCTTTTCCCTCTGCTCCTCCACCTCTCCCTTCCCATCCCCGCAGCACTGTACTCGTCCGCTCGACTGTATATATTTTCGTTACCCTATTTATTTTGTTAATGAATTGTACATCGCCTCGATTCTATTTAGTCGCCATCGGTTTTTACGAGATGTTCTTCCCCTTGACGCTGTTTAGTGCCATTGTTCTCGTCTGTCCGTCTCCCCCGATTAGACCGTGAGCCCGTCAAAGGGCAGGGACCGTCTCTATCTGTTGCCGACTTGTTCATCCCAAGCGCTTAGTACAGTGCTCTGCACATAGTAAGCGCTCAATAAATACTATTGAATGAATGAATGAATGAATCTGTGTTTAAATAAAAAATTCGACGCTATACCATTTCAGAGTCTCTGTGGCCAATGCAGTGTGATCTGGTTCACTCAGGGCCCTTGCCAGTGCTACAGAGAAGCACTGTACGGAGAAGCAGCGTGGCTCAGTGGAAAGAGCACGGGCTTTGGAGTCAGGGCTCATGAGTTCGAATCCCAGCTCTGCCACTTGTCGGCTGTGTGACTGTGGGCAAGTCACTTCACTTCTCTGTGCCTCAGTTCCCTCATCTGTAAAATGGGGATTAATACTGTGAGCCCCACGTGGGACGACCTGATTCCCCTATGTCTACCCCAGCGCTCAGAACAGTGCTCGGCACACAGTAAGCGCTTAACAAATACCCACATTATTATTATTATTATTACAGTCTGGGCTGCCTCCCGAGAGCTTCACTACATTTCCCCAAAAGCAAAACCTAAATGGTTATACAGTTCATGCCGCTTTAAGAATATGTTTCTCGGTCTGCCGCTTCACGGCGTTGACGGTCCTAACGCTTGCCTGCAGTTAAACCCGAGTCAATGACACACTTTCCCGTCGGCAAATCCCTTGCCACCAAAAGGAATTTTTGCAAACGGTTACGCCTATGCGAGAGAAAAGCAGTCCACACGAATCCCACCCGGGTCTCACGTCGGACTCTACCTTTCTTTTTTGGCTCCCTCGGTTTCGGCCAGAGCGGCGGACTTGTTCTTTTGCTGTTTCAGAACGTTATGGACCCGGACCTTGTAGCTCTCGAATTCCGAGGTGATAGCCGCTTGTTCCGCCTGCAACATCAATGGGCATTTCTAGGGTCATCTGCAAGTCGGTCTTAAAGGGCAAAGAACCTTCCTGCTGCCTGATGTGGGTCCGTGGACTGACCAAATTCCGATTCGGGGAAACAGCGACGACGAGGGCTACCCTTTTATACTTAGACTTCAACTTCTAATCCCACCTTTATGATAAACGTTAGGAAGTTACCCATTTTTAAATGACCTTATGTTTGGATTCTGATCTTCTGGGGGTCTGTCTCTTCAATCAATTAGTGGTATTTTCATTCATTCATTCGTATCTATTGAGCACTTACTGTGTGCAGAGCCCTGTACTAAGCGCTTATTTTATTGAGCACATTTTGTATGTAGAACACTGTATTAAGTGCTGGGAGAGGACAATACAACAGAGTTGGTAGACACATTCCCTCAATGGTTACAGTCTAGGTGGGGAGGCAGACAGTAGTATAAATAAATAACGTATATTAACCGATGACATTTACTACTGTTTACTATGCGCAGAGCCCTGTACTAAGCGCTTGGGAGAGTACAACCTGGCCACCCTGTATCTACCCCGGTGCTTTGAACAGTACCTGGCACGCAGTAAGTGCTTAACATACCGTATTAGACTGTAAGCCCGTCAAAGGGCAGGGACTGTCTCTATCTGTTACCGATTTGTACATTCCAAGCGCTTAATACAGTGCTCTGCACACAGCAAGCGCTCAATAAATACTATTGAGTGAATACAATGCAACACAATTAGCCCACCCTTTCCCTGCCCATAACAAGCTTACAGTTTGCAGGACAAGTTTACAGTCCAGAAGATAGGTACGTAAGTGCTGTGGGGATGAAGGTTCGGTGAATATCAAGTGCTTAAAGGGAAGAGATTCAAGTACCCAGACATTGTAGAAGGGAGAGAGAGTCGGGAAAAAAGAGAGCTTAATCGGGGAAGACCCCTTTGAGGAGATGTGACCTTGATAAGGCTTTGATTGCCCTTCTGCCTTCTGATGCTTGTTCTTTCTGGGGACGCGCTCGGGCGGGTGAGGGTGTGAAACATTTCAAAAAGTATATTTCCTTTTCTAAGTGGGCATGGAACGGTTTTGGGGAGGTGACAGAGGTGGGGGCGGCAGGTGACTCTGGAGCTTTTCCGAGATCAGGACCCAAAAGGAGTAAGGGATCTGTGTCCTATTTTTCTAAGGTATCTGTTAAGCGCTATGTCCCAGGCACTGTACACTGGGAAAAATGCAAGCTTATCAGGATGGACACATTCTTAAACCCCATTTTACAGATAGGGTAACTGAGGCACAGAGAAGTGAAGTGACTTGCCGAAGGCCACGCAGCAGACAAACGGCGGAGTCCTTCTGACTCCCTCGCCGGTGCTCTATCCACCAGGCCACACAGCTTGGAAAAGCGGGAGAAATGTTTCCCGGCACCAGCATCGCCCCCTCTGCCACTGTGTTGGAGCCCCCGCTCCCTGGCTGGAATGAGTGAGTAAAAGTGACCGGGCAAGTTGGAAAAGTTGGGATGGGTGTGGTCCTTTGGATCTGATATTCTCCTGCTCTCTTTGTTGTTGAGAAATTATTGTTCTTTTTACTCACTTCATCCTGTTCTTTTTATCCTGCTGATGGTATTTGTTAAGCTCTATGTAAGCAGTGTTCTAAGCACTGTATTGTCTTGCCCACTGCCTGTCCATCACTAGATTGGGAGCCCAATGGGAGTCAGGAAGTATCAAGCATTCAGGGATACTTGTTCAGCGCTTACTCTTGGCAGAGCACTGTATTGAACGCTTGGGAGAGTACAATGCAACGCGACAGTTAGTAGACACGCTCCCTTCCCACGGAGAGCTTCCAGTCCAGAGGGGGAGACAGACATTAAAATAAATAACAGATAGGGAAACAGCAGAGTATAGGACTATGTACGTGAGGCCGTAGGCGATGTACAAGGGAGAGCGAGGGCTTAGTCGGGGAAGACCTCTTGGAGGAGATGTGGTTTTTGGAGGATTTTCAAGGTGAGGAGAGTGGTGGTCTGTAGGATACGAAGCGGGAGGGAGCTCTGGATCCCAGGGAGGACTGTGGGCAAGGGAACGACGGTGAGTTAGACAAGATCAAGGTACAGTGAGTAGTTTGGCTCCGTGAAGTGTGTGGGCTGGGTTACAGTAGGAGGTCGGTGAGGTGAGGAAGGAATAGGGAGAGCTACCTTAAAAGTGACGGCGAGGAGCTCCGGTTTGATGTGGAGGTGGATGGGCAACCGTCGGAGGCTTTGATGAGTGGGAGACACGGACTGTACGGTTTTTTAGAAAAATGATCTGTGTGGCAGGGTGAAGTACGGACTGGAGAGGAGGCAGGTGAAGTCAGCGAGGAGGCTGAAGCAGGAGTCAAGGTAGGAAAGGTAAAGTGCGTGGATCAGCACGGTAGAAGTTTGGATGGAGAGAAAGGGGTGGATTCTAAAGATTAGTGAAGGAAGAACCGAAAGGATTTGGTGACAGTTGAATAGGGGAGACGAGTCGCGGATAAAGTCCAGGTTATGGACTTGAGAGACAGGATGGGTGGTGGGGTTGACTACCGTGATGGCAAAGTTATGGGAGGACAAGGTTTGGGTGGGAAAATGAGGAGTTCTGTTTGGGTCATGTTCAGTCTGAGGTTTGAGTGGGACATCCAGAAAGAGATATCCCAAAGGCAGAAGGAAATGCAAGCCTGAGAAGAAAGAGAGAGGCTGTGGAGGCTCAACTTTCCCCACAATTTTTTTTTCTTTATGGAATTTAAGTACCTACTAAGTGCCAGATACTGTACTAAGTGCTGGGGTAGAGACAAGATAATGAGGTTGGATACAGCCTATGACCCACACGGGGCTCACAGTCTCAATCCCCATTTTAAGGATGAGGTAACTGAGACCCAGAGAAGTTACGTGACTTGCCCAAGGCCCCACAGTGGCAGAGCTGGGATTAGAACCCAGGTCCTCTGACTGCCGGGCCCATGCTTTAACCACCAGGTAACTCCACTTCCTGAGTTGGGCTGACTTTCCTTACATGAAGCTATGTGGTGACCTCTCGGTGAAGGACCTGCAGCAGTTTGTGGCTAGATTATAATCGATCGATATTTACTGAGCGCTTATTGTGTACAAAGCACTGTACAAAGCGCTGGGGAGAGCACATTGTAATAATATAACAGAGTTGGAATACATATTCCCTCTCCACATAAAGGCCAGTTCAGTGGGGGACCATCAACCCGGTCTTACAAATGGAAAAATCGAGGTTTGACGAGTCAAATAACTCGCTCGAGGTTGCAGGAAAACGACGGATGAGCTAAAAGAACCGACGCAGGCCTCCCTTACTGGAAATCCGCTGTTCGAACTACACTGTCGTCCAAGCAGAAACCGGGCCAGTCTAGAGGAGCCTAATTTGCCTCCAACTTTCACTTTCTAATCGACCCACTCCATCATCTGTAAATATTTGGCATTCGGCGAGAGTCCGATTCCAGTAAAGGCCGTTAAAATTTTATTTGCCCAAGAGTCGCGCAAAGGGAAACCGCTGAAGCAAAGCTGTCACGGAAAACAGCGTATGTGCGCTCTGCTTCTCTCTGGTATCCACCGGTCAGTCTTATAGCCGTATCACTCAGGTGCCAGTTTATAATTAGTCTGGGGCTTCGGATCACTTTGGCTTTGCCCCAGGAAACAGGATAAGGGGGCAAAAAAAGGAGAGCGCATTTACTAGTTTTGGACTGAATAAACAGCACTCATGGCTTGGTTTCCCTGGCTACTCAATGTGTCGCTTCTAAATTAATCTTACAATGGAAGATATTTTTGTTACTTCTTTGTTCCTCAAAAAGATTAAAGGCTTCATAAAATTTGAATCCTCTCCCTTCAAAGGCCTATTTTTTGTTTTCTGCCCTACAGAAGCTTTATGGTTTCAAGCACTAGAGCCCCTCAATATGAATTTATTAACTGTAATAAAAAACAACAACAACTGGCACCTCAGACTATAAGTAAGGATATGGGTGGACTGGGGTATTGGGCCATCCAGCCTATGATTCTGTAAATGATGGATTGGATCTGAGAATAATTTTTAGTGGGCTTTTTTTTTAAATGGTATTTGTTAAATGACTCCCAGGCCTGTCGCCTATCCACTAGACCATGAAATGGATCAAATCAAGTAAAATGGCCCTAAATGTTAAAAAAGAAATGCGTATTTGAACAATTGCAATGATTTTTAATGCAATATGGCATAGTGGATAAAGCATGGGCCCGGGAGTCAGAAGGTCATGGGTTCTAATCTCACCTGTGCCACCTTGGGCAAGCCACTTCACTTCTCCGGGTCTCAGTTACCTCATCTGCAAAATTGGGGATTGAGACTGTCCACCGTGGGACAGGGACTGCGTCCAACCTGATTAACTTGTATCTAGCCCAATGCTTAGAACGGTGCTTGGCACATAGTAAGTGCTTAACAAGTACCAAAATTTTTCGATGTTCGACTGGCTTCTCTGAAGATAGTTTTGGCTATTTTCAGCTGATGGGTGAGGTATTCTGAAAAATTCTGTGGCCGTTTGGGGTGGGATCCCAACCCTCTCTATTCTTCCTTCCTCCCACCTTGTTTCCTGGTGCTGGCCAGTAGCCCTGGCTTCCGTCAATAGTGTTCCATTTCTTACAATGGCTACAAGGGAGACAGAATTCATTCTAGCAAAGGAATCACAAACCTTAGCACTTGGTAGCAATAATATCCTTGGCTAAAGGGAATTAGACACTACCTAGGAAAGTCAACCCTACTAGCAGAAAATGAAGAAGAACTGAAGGGCTTACTCTTAAAAATAATAGAACAGAGCAAAAAGATGGGCCCACATCTGAATGTCAAGAAAACAAAGATCACGACAACTGGAAGGTTTAACGCATTTGTAGAGGATGGAGAGAAGACTGAAATACTTGACAATTTTTCCCTCCTGGGATCGATAATCCATAATAAAGGAACTAGTAGCCAAGAAATACGCCGAAGACTAATGTTAGGAAGACTCGCTACGAAGAGCCTGGAAAAAGTCATGAAACGTGCTGATATAATTTGCCACAAAAATACAAATGATCGACTCTACGGTGTTTCCAGTGACAACGTATGGATCCGAAAGCTGGACGGTGAAAAAACAGGATTAGAAAGAACATTGAATCCTTTGTAATGTGATGCTGGAGAAGGCTTTCGCGAATACCGTGGATGGCCTGAAATACAAACAAGTGGATTTTAAAATAAATTAAACCAACGTGGTCTTGGCAAGGCCAAATGACTCAACTTAGATGAGCGTATTTCGGACACGTCATCAGGAGAACTGATTCTCTGGAGAAGACACTAATGCTAGGAAAAGTCCAAGGAAAACGTGGAAGTGGCAGACCGGCAGCCGGATGGATAGAGACCAGAACAACGCTAACGGAAGAACCGTTAGAAAGGTTGCGGATTATGGCAGAGGACAGGATGTTCTGGAGAAAGTATATCCACGGAGTCGCTACGAATCGGAAACGAGTCGACGGCACTTAATAATAATAATAATAATGATAATAGGAAAATCAAACCCCTTCAAGTGGTGCAAGGTTAGCCCTGACCTAAACTATGGGCAACTCCAGCGCTGTATCCTCCTTTGACTGTGAGCCCCAGGTGGGATCTGATGGCCCTAGCGCTTAGTACAGTGCTTGGCATGTAGGAAGCGCTTCTCAAGCACCACTGCTATTCTTCTGATTGTTATTACTTAAGGATGTAGCGGGGTGCCCCGAGGTGAGGTTTATTACGAGTAGGGTGTGAGATTCCCCGCATTTGTTGCACCTGCATTGGGGGGGGGGGTTTGGGGTTTTTTTTGTGATTCTTTGAAATTGCGGAAAAGGCCCGAACCCAGGCGGGGAGAAGGGCGAGTGGGTGTGGGCCAGCCCTGATCCACCCCCTCTAAAAAATGCCCACAGGCCATTTGATTTCGGGACAGATCTGACAGTAAGCGCTCAATAAATACGACTGAATGAATGAATGAATGTGCCAACTGCCTTATCTTTGCTGATTCATTCATTCCATCGTATTTATTGAGCGCTTACTGTGTGCAGAGCACTGTACTAAGCACACGGAATCTACCCGTACAGCCCACTTGGCACTAATGACCCACTACTGCTTTACGAGTCCAGACTGAAAAACGATAAGTTAATAACTACAAATAATCCTCATTGTGGTGTTTGTGAGGCACTTACCATGTGCCCAGCACTGTACTAAGCGCTGGGGTAAAAACAGGTGCCCCACATGGGGCTCCCAGTCTAAGCAGGAGGGAGAACAGCTTGCTGTGGGGAGGGGATGTTTCTACCCGCTCTGTTGCACTGTCCTTTCCCACCGCTTGGTACGGCTCCGCACACAGAATGCGCTCCATAAATGACGATGAACATGCACTGAACTCCCATTTTGCAGATGAGGGAATGGAGGCACAGAGAGGTTAAGTGACTTGTCCAAGGTCACCCAGCCGGGATTAGAACCCAGGTGCTTAATACTCTTCACGTGCAAATCACTTTCTCCCCCAGAGCTCCTTCACATCCCTTACTCTCACCCCATCCCTGTGAGGTAGGGAGAGGCGGACAGTAATAACGCTCATTTTACGAATGAAGAAACCAAGTCACAGAGAGCGGCTGGTTCCCGGTGACCCAGAAGGTTGGGGGCAGAGTTTGGACTAGGACCCAGGTGTCCCGCCCTCCCACCCACGTTCTTCCCATTACACCTGCTTCCTGGGCTTCTCCTGTTACGTTCCCCTCCGATCTAATGATTCCCGTAAGCCGCTTGGAGGAACTCGGGGAAAAGTTGACACAGACTGGGAAGTGAAAAATGCCACGACTTCTGCAAGCGCAGCATGGGTCCCTGGAGGCGGGGGCGGAACCACGGGGGCTGAGATCACTCCTTCTGCCCCCGCCGGGCGTTCAGAGAAAACCTTCGCACGGTGGGCCGCTCCACCGCCACGGCCAAGAGGCAGCATGGCGTAGTGGACAGAACCCGGGTCTGGGAGTCAGAAGGTCGTGGGTTCTAATCCTGGCTCTGCCACTTGTCAGCTGGGTGACCATGGCCAAGTCACTTCACTGGGCCTCAGTTCCCTCCTCTGAGATTGAGACCGTGAGTCCCTCGTGGGGCAGGGATGGTGTCCAACCCCGTTTGCTTATATCCACCCCGGAGCTTAGTACAGCGGTCGGCACCTGATGAGTCCCCAGAAGATTTTCTCTGTGTGTTTTGAAAACATTAGAAGCCGAGTTTTCTCTGGCTGCAGTGGTTACGGTCAGAAAGTACCCAGGCTTGAAAGTCTATTCTGTTTTGTACGGCTTCTAACTCACTGGAGTCCTCAAGTATTTGCTTGTCTACACAACCGACCAGAAAAGTCTAACACACTGACCTACGGAAAATAATAACCGTCGATCTCATGTTGAAACCATTAACTTGATTATTACCACATTTATTACTATTATTATTGAGAGGGGAAGCTGTAGTGACATCTCTGCCCCTTTAAAAACCTTCTTTCGTTCTGAAAGAGACAATTAATTCCACCTTAGGAGTGAACGGCTCAAGGGTGGGCCCCGCCAAACCAAATCACCAAAACTCGCCGATTCCATCCCCCTTTGGGGAGAGAGTACCTTGGCGGTGCTGCACTCTTCCTGCCAGGTTGTGATTTTCTGTTGGTAAGCGCTCAGGGTGCGCTGGTGTTGTTCAACCGAGTTCCTCAGGTGCTCCTGGACCTTATGCTTCTCCGAGGTCATTTCGGCCAACTGGATCTGAAAAGACACCCCTTGCCTTCGACACCGACCCTTCCAAAATCCGCTCGGCATTTGTTAGAACTGGTGCTCTGGTCCAATCTAAAAGTCATTCGAATGAACAGTTTGAAACTTTTCAAACGAGTTCGTATTTGATTTCCATGCTGGCATGGCACGCCACATATGTCTGTCAAAAGTCCAGTGAAGTAGGACAGGGAGAGGACGAGTCACACACAAAAAGACAACCTTCTAGAGAACAACCTTAAATCAACACGTCGGTCAAGACCAAAAAACACTCCTCAATCCTGGGTGGCTGACGAGTCCCCAGAAGATCTTCTCTGTGTGTTTTTAAAACATTAGGAGCTGAGTTTTCTCTGACTGCAGTGTTTACGGTCAGAAAGTACCCAGGCTTGAAACTCTATTCCGTTTCGTACGGCTTTTAACTCACTGGAGTCCTCAAGCGCTTGCTTGTATATTTAATGAACCAGAAAATTCTAACACTGACCTATGGAAAATAATAAAAGTTTATCTTATGTTGAAACCGTTAACTTAGAAGATTCACTGCTTCTGCCAGCTGAGCCTTTCGACTTTTGTAAACGGACTAAGTCTACTCCAAATAATGTGACTCACGAGAACAATCCTTTATCTCCTTAAAAGTCACCAACCATTCCATACTTCTCTCCAGCTCCCGCGAAATCCTTACTTTATAGACTTCGAGTTGCTGCTGGCTTGCTTCTAGCTCTCCTTTCAAAGATGACTGAAGTATTAAGTGATCGGTTTCCTACGGAACAAAGTTTATCGTTGATTTAAAGTCAGCCGTAAAAAAGAAAGCCGGGTTGAACGAAAAAAAGGATCCACTGGATCTGAAGGCCAAAAGCTAACGTACCGCTTGTTTCGAATCTGCCAGTTCCTTTTTAGTCTTCACCAGCAGTTGCTTGATCTTGGTATTCTTTTCCTCATACTGTTCCACTGAAGACTGAAGTGAAGCTGAACCCCAAAATAATTGTTTTAGGAACAAAAGCAAAGAGCGAGTTATAAGGGTGGCTTTCAGTTTGACACAGACGATGAGCTCTTTTCTAGAGCAGAGTCAAGAGTTGCATGATATGAGATTCGCTGGGAAACTAATTTCAAACTTCAGATGAAAAACAAAGTAGTCCCTTTAGCAGTACACATGGTGTCCCACCCCGTTTGCTTATACCCACCCCAGAGCTTAGTACAGTGCTCGGCACCTAAGTCCCCAGAAGATTTTCTCTGTGTGTTTTGAAAACATTAGGAGCCGCGTTTTCTCTGACTGCAGTGTTTACGGTCAGAAAGTACCCAGGCTTGAAAGTCTATTCTGTTTTGTATGGCTTCTAACTCACTGGAGTCCTCAAGTATTTGCTTGTATATACAATGAAAAAAGCAAAGAGCGAGTTAAAAGGGTGGCTTTCAGTTTGACACAGACAATGAGCTCTTTTCTAGAGTTGAGTCAAGAGTTGCATGATATGAGATTCGCTGGGAAACTACGTTCAAACTTCAGATGAAAAACCAAGTATTCTCTTTAGCAATAAATATGGATCGTCAAAAGGTCAATTTCTTTTCAGGTACAATTACCGGGCAATTTCCATGAGCAGCATTACGCTCCGGTTTCACCCAAAATTCTGAGTCACCGGTTCTGTCTGAGGTTTCTGAACTAACACCGGGTATTCGGTCGCAGATTCGCCGACGGGACTAATGCAACTCGCTCTTTTGGGATCGCATCTACCTCGCTGTCGAGCCCTTTGCCGCATCCGCCCTCTGGCCTGGAACTCCCTCCCCCTCCATATACTCCACACCTCCACTCTCCCCGCCTTCAAAACCTCATTAAGGTCTCGTCCCCTCTAAGGGGCCTTCCCCAATTCATTCATTCGTTCAATCGTATTTATTGAGCGCGTACTGTGTTCGGAGCCCTGTACTAAGCGCTTGGGAAGTACGATACAGCAATAAAGAGAGACGATCCCTTCCCACGAACGGCTTACAGTCGGGGGGCGGGGGAGACAGATGTCAAAACAAGTAAACAGGCATCAATATAAATAAGCAATATTATAGATACACACAAGTACTATGGGGCAGGGACGGGGGGAAGAGCAAAGGGAGCGAGTGGAGGTGACGCGGAGCCCTCTTTTCCTCCCGACTCCCTCTCTCCCTTCGGTGTCATCCATGTGCTTGAATCTGGAAGCTCATTGTGGGCAGGGAATGTGTCTGCTTATTGTTATATTGCATTCTCCCAAGTGCTCAGTTCAGTGCTCTGCATCCGATATACTTGTATCCATCCCGGCGTTTAGTACAGTACTTGGCACATAGTAAGCGTTTAAATACTTAGTAGTAGTGAGTGCTTCATAAAGAAGATTGAATGAATGAATGAATACCCTTCGGGCATGCAGCATTCACCCCACCCTCAGCCCCACCGCACTTATGTACACACCTATAAATTCGTTATTTTGATTAATGTCCGCGTCCCCATCTACACTGTAAGTTTACCGGGGGCAGGGAATGTGTCTGCGATACTGTTGTGCTGCACTCTCCCAACCATTTAGCGCAGTGCCCTGCACATAGTAAATGCTCAATAAGGCTTAGTGGAAAGAGCATGGGCTTGGGAGTCAGAGGTCATGTCAGTTGTGTGACTTTGGGCAAGTCACTTCACTTCTCTGGGCCTCAGTTACCTCATCTGTAAAATGGGGATGAAGACTGTGAGCCCTATGGGGGACAACCTGATAACCGTGTATCTACCCCAGTGCTTAAACCAGTGCGTGGCACATAGGAAGCACTTAAATACCATCATCATTATTATTATTATTATTACCATTACTGATTGTTTGGGATGTTAACACTAATTTACTGCTCATAGAAAAAGCGGCATACACGTTCAGTACTGTGGCTAAAACGCCTTCCGGTTACCGTGGCTCAGGGGAAAGAGCCTGGGCTTCGGAGTCAGAGGTCATGGGTTCGACTCACGGCTCTGCCACTTGTAGCTGTGTGACTGTGGGCAAGTCACTTCACTTCTCTGTGCCTCAGTTACCTCATCTGGAAAATGGGGATTAACTGTGACCCTCACGTGGGACAACCTGATTACCCTGTATCTCCCCCAGCGCTTAGAACAGTGCTGTGCACATAGTAAGCGCTTAACAAATACCAACATTATTATTATTATTATTATTGTTCCTGGTGAGCATTCCTTCCCTGGTTTGCTGAATTTCAGACTTTCAGATGTGGGGCTCCTCGTTCACCTTGCCTCCCGTACGCTTAGGATTTGCAGTTGAAAATGAAAGACGAAAACGAGTTTTATATTCTTACTTATTTCTTCCTGTAGGGTTTCTTGTTTCTGCTTCTGAATTTTAACTTCTTGCTCAAACTCTTCAATCTGGCTGTTTTTATCAGTTATCTTCTGATTTAGTTCTTTTACTAAACGCTCATAATCAGCTATTTCCATATCCATCAATGTGGTCTGCTTAGCATCCTGTACATAACAGATATAAGGCATCCACAGAAATGACCAGATCATTTCGAGTGTTTTGAAACTTGCATTAAAACACAGAAACAAATTCTGACTTACAGAAAGGCAGGTTTTTCCTACAATGGGTAACGACTATTTCGATCAGTGCTGCTGGGATTTTATTCAGGAAAACAGTTCTACTAGCATTTATAAAATCAGAGACTAAAATCCCAGTTTTCCATTTCTCATATTTTTTTTTTTACTCCTTTAACCTTATTGGAGGCATATCAGGTCTCTGATACTTATTCCTTGCTACTATGCCAAGTACTCATTCTTTGTTCATCGGTTTCCCTCATATATTCCCTTATATAGAGAGAAGCAGCATGACCTAATGGCAAGAGCATGGGCTTGGGAGCCAGAGGACCCGGGTTCTAACCAAGGCTCCGCCACTTGCTGCTGTGTGACCCTGGGCAAGGCACTTAACTTCTCTGTGCCTCAATTACCTCAGCCGTAAAAGGGGGATTAAGACAACCTGATAACCTTTCATTCACTTCAGCACTTAGTGCTTGGCGTGTGGTAAGCGCTTAACAAATATCATGATGATGATGATTATTATATATGTATATATTTTTCATTTCTCCCTCTCCCCCACCTTTCATTTCTGGACAGTTAGAGAAGTTAAATGTTGAGTTCAGCTTTGAAATCAATACAAAATTCTTCCTCCTTATTGTAATTCTTCACACAGAACAGAAATCAACAATTACCAAATCTATTCATTACTGTAAAAATACTAGAAATTAGATGGCAAAAGTGAACAATCAGTGGAAACCACTAAATGACTACAAAAGCTATTTATTGGGAGTTAAGCACTTTGAGATGTTTTCGCCTTTTTCAATCCATCGGGGACAATAAATCACTGTTTGGTATGCTAATAACACAGAGGCCTTGAAAGAAGTAATATAAATTTCCTCAAAGTACCCTCCTTAGTCTCAAGGAGTGGTTGGTACACGGGAAGTACAGAATTAACGGAATCTTTATGCCAGGTAATTTGGTATTATTTTACCTTTCTAACCAGCTCCAACTCCTGCAAAGTTTTCTGAAGTTGTTTCCTCTCCTTTTGCAGTTGCTGCTGCAGTTCTTCAAGTTCTTTTAAAGCCTCAGCGTGCTCCTGAAAAGTAGCAATGTTTTTTTCTATATTTAATTCTGTGTTTTTTTCATAAACATCACCGGGCATAACAATCATTTGGGTTCTTTAAAAAAAACAAAAAACCCCCCCACCAAACCCTTTGATTTTCAACTCTTGAGAAGCACAGGGAATTCCATTATACCACCCTAACAGAGCAGATTTGGCTATTACAATCCTGAGGAATGGACGAAAGAGTACATAAAACTGGCCCCAGGGACAGAGACAGAAGCCAGGGGGGTCAGTTCCTCTGAGTTTGGCTAAAGTCATTATGAGGTTTTTAAAAAATTATATTTTAGTGCTATGGGTATAGGAGTAGACTCAAGCTTATCAGATGGGACACAGTCTTTATTCTCATGCGGCTCACAATCTTTAATCCCCATTTTACAGATGATGTAATGGAGGCACAGAGAAGTGAAGTGACTTGCCCAAGATCACAGAGCTGACAAGTGATGAGGCTGGGATTCTTATTAATATTAATGACAATAATAATAACAACAACAACAATGATGGTATTTGTTCAGCGCTTACTAGATGCTAAGCGCTGGGGTGGAGACAAGTAAATTGGGTTGGACACAGGCCCTGTCCTATGTGGGGCTCATAGTCTCAATCCCCATTTTACAGATGAGGTAACGGAGGCACAGAGAAGTGAAGCGACTTGCCCAAGGTCACAGCTGACAAGTGATGGAGCTGGGATTAATAATAATAATAATAATAACAACCATGTTATTTGTTAAATGCTTCCTATATACTGGCACTGTACTAAGCACTGGGGTGGAGACAAGTAAATTGGGTTGGACACAGTCCCTTTCCCACGTGGGGCTCATAGTCTCAATCCCCATTTTACAGATGAGACAACTGAGGCCCAGAGAAGTGAAGTGACTTCACAGCAGACAAATGACGAATCTGAGATTATAACCCAGGTCTTCATACTCCCAGGCCCGTGCTCTACCCGGCAGACCGGGCTGCTTCCCGAAATGATCACGGCAGCGATGAGTTGGGGGCGGAGGGGAAACTGGAACAGGAAACTGGTATTAACAGTAGCATTTGAATGTCCACTTAGTGTAACGCCTGTACTAGACACTTGGGAAGTACAAAACAAACCAAGTGACACCGTCCCTGACCAAAAGAGCGTGGCCTTGTGGACAGAGCACAGGCTTAGGAGTCAGAAGGACCTGGGTTCCAATCCCGGGCTCTGCCACAAGTCTGCTGTGTGACCTTAGGCGAATCAGTTCACTTCTCTGGGATTGAGACTGGGAGCCCCACACGGGACAGGATCCGTGTCCAACTCGATTTGCTTGTATCCACCCCAGCGCTTTGAACTGTGTCTGGCACCTAGTAAGTGCCTAACAAATACCACCATTATTCATTCATTCATTCATTCAATAGTATTTATTGAGCGCCTACTATGTGCAGAGCACTGTACTAAGCGCTTGGAATGTACAGATCGGTAACAGATAGACAGTCCCTGCCCTTTGACGGGCTTAAAGTCTAATCGGGGGAGACGGACGGACAAGAACAATAGCGATAAACAGAATCGAGGGGATGAACAACTCATTAAAACAATAGCAAATAAACAGAATCAAGGCGATGTACACCTCATTAACAAAATAAATAAGTTAATGAAGATATATACAGTTGAGCAGACAAGTACGGTGCTGAGGGGATGGCAAGGGAGAGGGGGAGGAGAAGAGGGAAATGGGGGAAAAGAGGGTTAAGCTGCGGAGAGGTGAAGGGGGGGGCGGGAGAGGGAGAGGAGGAGCTCAGTCTGGGAAGGCCTCTCGGAGGAGGTGAGCTTTATGTAGGGTTTTGAAGAAGGGAAGAGAATCGGTTTGGCGGAGGTGAGGAGGGAGGGCGTTCCGGGACCGCGGGAGGACGCGGCCCGGGGGTCGACGGCGGGACGGGCGAGGACGGGGGACGGCGAGGAGGCGGGCGGCGGAGGAGCGGAGCGTGCGGGGTGGGCGGTGGAAAGAGAGAAGGGAGGAGAGGTAGGTGGGGGCGAGGGGATGGAGAGCCTCGAAGCCTAGAGTGAGAAGTTTTTGTTTTGTGCAGAGGTTGACGATTATTATTTTGGAGAGAGCTGTGGTTCGTGCCGTGGGGAGGGCTTTCGAAGCTGGGGGGAACGGCGTGAGCCAAAGGACGGAGACAGGGAGTCGAGAGTGAGGTGCGGCTAAAAGGGTGGCTTTGGAAGAGGCGAAAACAGAGGTGTGGGGAACGGGGGTGATGAGAGTCGACAGATTAGGGGGCCCGGGGAGGAGGGTCCCGAAATCAAACGTGAGGGGTTTTTGTTGGACGTGAATCGCCGTAAGGGAGCCAGCGGAAGGCTCTGAGGAGAGGGGAGATGTGGGCCAAGTGACGTTTCGGGAAGATGAACCAGGCTGGGGCCCGGGGACACCCGCAAAGAGGAGACTAATGCAGTCATCTAGCCAAGGCGGGACCAGAGATTGTGCCAGGGTGACAGCACTGTGGGTGGAAAGAAAGGGCAGATCCGGGAGAGATTATTCAGGAAAAATCGGCAGGATTCGGCAGTAGGGAATGGGGGAGCTGAATGAGACTAGAGAGAGGAAGACACCAAGCCCGTGGGTTTCTGGGATGTAAGCTCGTCGCAGGCAAGGGAGAGTGTCTACCAACTCCGTACACAAGCGCTTAGCACAGTGCTCTGCATTCAATAAGCACTCAATAAACACGATCGGTCCATGGGGACAACGGTGGTGGTGTCGACTGAGATGGGAACGTCACAGGAAGCAGTGGGGTCGGCAGGAAAGGTGAGGAGTTCTGCTTCCGACGTGTCGAGTTGGAAGCGTCGAGGGGCACGGTTATAATGATGATGGTATCTTGTTAAGCGCTTACTACGTTTCGAGCACTGTTCTAAGCGCTGGGGGAGATACAAGGTGATCAGGTGGTCACACGTGGGGCTCACAGTCTTAATCCCCATTTCACGGATGAGGTAAATGAGGCCCAGAGAAGTGAAGTGACTTGCCCACAGTCACACAGCTGCCAAGTGGCGGCCTCTGACTCCCCAGCCCGTGCTCTTTCCACCGAGCCACGCCGCTTCTCTAGTCATCCAAGCGGGGATGTCCTGAAGCTAGGAAGAAATATGGAAGTGCGGATCGGATGAGGGGGCAGGCCTCGGGGGGAGGGATTTGGGAGCCGTCGTCATAAAGGGGAAGCCGTGTGAGCAGATGAGCTCCCTGAGAGACAGCGTGGGTAGGACGAAAACTTTAGAAGACCCAGAACGGAGCCGAGGGAGACATCCACAGGACAGGCACGAAAGGACAGAGGCGGAGCAGCTGGAGAGGTACGAAGAGAACCAGAAATCATTCTGTCAACGAAACCGCGTCCCGATCCTCTCCCCTCTTCAGAAGCTTCTGGGAGACCCATCTCCTCCAAGAGGCCTTCCCTGACTAAACCCTCATTTCCTATTCCGCCACTCCGTTCTGCGTCACCCTGATTTGCTCCCTTTGGGCATCACCCCCTCAGCCCCACGACACTTATGTACAGATCTGCAATTTGTTTATAATAATGTCCGTCTCCCCCTCTAGACTGTAATCCTACCGCCCACCCCGCACGCTCCGCTCCTCCGCCGCCCACCTCCTCACCGTCCCCCGTTCTCTCCTATCCCACCGATGACCCCCGGGCCACGTCCTCCCGCGGTCTTGGAACGCCCTCCCTCCTCACCTCCGCCAAACTCATTCTCTTCCCCTCTTCAAAGCCCTACTGAGAGCTCACCTCCTCCAAGAGGCCTTCCCAGAATGAGCTTCCCCTTTTCCCTCTGCTCCCTCTGCTGCCCCTCTACCCCCCCTTCACCTCCCCTCAGCTAAGCCCCCTTTTCCCCCGCTTTCCCTCTGCTCCTCCCCCCTCCCTTCCCCTCCCCTCAGCACTGTGCTCGTCCGCTCAACTGTATATATTTTTTATTACCCTATTTATTTTGTTAATGAGACGTACATCCCCTTGATTCTATTTTTTGCTATTGTTTCCGTCTGTCCGTCTCCCCCGATTAGACCCTAAGCCCGTCATTGGGCAGGGACTGTCTCTATCTGTTGCCGATCTGCACATTCCAAGCGCTCAGTACAGTGCTCTGCACATAGTAAGCGTTCAGTAAATACTATTACATTAAATACGAATGAATGTAAATTCGTCGTGGACAGGGAATGGTGTCCGTTAGACTGTTATATCGAACTCTTCCCAGTGCTCGCTACTGTGCTCTGCGCACGGTAAGCGCTCAATAAATACAATTAACTTATAATATCTCAAGGAGTTAGGGAGCGTTCCACGGTGTCAAGAGCAGCAGAGAGAATGGAAGATGGAGTCCAGTCATTTGAACATGGCTCTAAGACAGTCGGTCAATGGAATTTATGTGTGCAGAACACTGTACTGAGCGACTGGGAGAGGACCATAAAACCATCAACACACACGATAAATCCACACGAGCTGACGTGGAGGGAGAGTAGTTTCAGTGGAGGGCAGGGTCGAAGGCTTGAGGGCAGAGGGCCGGGAAGAGAGCTGGGGCAGAGGAAATTTAGGCGGCAAGCGCGAGGACCACGAAGGTGTTTTGGGACAGGAATGGGAGCAGACGGATGGGGTGATTGATGGAGGGGACCGAGGGGTTGAGATGGGGGAAGACGTACTTCTCCTAAAGAATGGGCGGCTCCACAGAGGCGGCACTGTGGGCTTCAGCAGGGGACGATGTGGTTCTGGTTGGGGGCACTGAGGGGGTGGGGATGGGGGGACGGGGGAAAGCCGGCCCAGTCTCCGCTGCTCCCATTTTTTCGGCCGCCACCCGCCGCCTCCGGCCCGGGAACCTGTGGTGTTTCACGCACGCGTCCACACAGGACCGCGGAGGGAGCTGGACGCTCACCACCAGGGTGGAAAACGCCCCGCTTCTTCGGTCCCTGCGAAGCGCAATCCCAACGCCCTTAAATACCTGCCCCTCATTCTGGAATGAGTCTATTTTTACTGTCAGGACTGGGAGCGAGAGGCACGTTCTCTTCCGCGACGCACATCAGAGCAAGAACTGTGAAGCAGCATGGCCTAGTGTATAGAGCCCAGGCCTGGGAGTCAGAAGGACCTGGGTTCTAATCCCGGCTTCACCACTTCTCTGCCGTGTGACCTTGGGCAAGTCGCTTCACTTCTCCGGGCCTCAGTTTCCTCACCTTTAAAATGGGGATTAAGACTGTGAGCTCCAAGTGGGACAGAGACTGTGTCTAACCTGATTGGTCTGTATCTACCCCAGCGTTCAGAACAGTGCTCGACACATAGGGTTTAACAGATACCATCATCACCATTATTTTCTGTTATTATTAATAAGAACTTTCCGTTTCTTGTTTTCATGGTACGTTAAGCACTTACTGCGCGCCCGGTACTGTTCAAAGCACTGGGGTAGATACAAGGTAGTCAGGTTGGACACAGTCCCTGTCCCACGTGGGGCTCACAGTCTTCATCCCCATTTTACAGATGAGGTAACTAGGGCAAACAGAATTGAAGTGACTTATCCAAGGTCACACAGCAGACAAGTGGTGGAACTGGGATTAGAACCCAGGTCACTCCAACTCCCTGGCCTGTGCTCTATCCACTAGGCCACGCCGCTTCTCCACACTGCTTTCTTCTCTTCTGCCTCTCTAAATTGCAAAGTTCCTTGTGGGCCAGGGGTCACATCTGAATCAATAACAATTATGGTATTTGTTAGGCGCTTACTATGTGTCCCACACTGCTCTAAGTGCTGGGGTAGACACGCCTTAGGTCAGATTAACAGGTTCACAGGCTAAGCTGAAGCTACCGAATCCCCATGTTACAGACGTGGGAACTGAGGCACAGAAAACTGAAATGACAAGCAGGGGGCAGAGCCGCGATTAGAACCCAGGTCCTCTGACTCCCAGGCCCGTGCTCTTTCCACTAGGCCACACTGCTTCCTAATCAATAAGATGATGTTTCGCCCTGATGCTGACGGAAGTGTTTTACACAGTAAAAAAAAAAATAAAAAAAAAATTGGTATTTGTTAAGCACTTACTATGTGCAGAGCACTGTTCTAAGCGCTGGGGGAGATACAGGGTAATCAGGTTGTCCCACGTGAGGCTCCCAGTTAATCCCCATTTTACAGATGAGGTAACTGAGGCACAGAGAAGTGAAGTGACTTGGCCACAGTCACACAGCTGACAAGTGGCGGCTGAGGGGGTCGAGGAGGAGTAGGATGGAGTAGTGGTCGCTGGGTTTGGTGGCTGGGTCCCGTTGAGCCCGGGGTCGGAGTCGCCCCGGTGCCGGCCCGAATGGGGGTCTCCAGCCCCACCTGGCTTGGGGGCAAAGACCGAGACCCTCTGCGGGGCAGGTCAGGATGGGGCAAAGCTGGATTTGCCCCCAGATCGGGCAGTAATATAATAACGACGGTGTTTGTTCTAATCCCGGCTCTGCCATTTGTCAGCTGTGTGACTTTGGGCAAGTCACTTAGCTTCTCTGGCCCTCAGTTACCTCATCTGGAAAATGGGAATTAAGACTGTGAGCCCCCGTGGGACAACCTGATCACCTTGGACCGCCCCCCCAGTGCTTAGAACAGTGCTTTGCACATAGTAAGCGCTTGACAAATGCCATCATCATCAAGTGGCAGAGCCGGGAGTCGAACCCATGACCTATGACTCCGAAGCCCAGGCTCTTTCCACTGAGCCACGCTGCTTCTCTTATCGAAGTATCTTATCGCAGTATCTTATCGAAGCAGTAAGTGCTTCGATAAACGTTCTGAAGACTCTTAATATCATGTAATTTACAATCGGTTGGGATTTAGAATCTTTAAGGAGCGCCATTTTAATCCTCTCATAATCGGCCTTTCCACCAGTTCAGGTCCAGGATGACTAACTTTATTCCACAACCATTTTTTTTCTTTACCTTGATCTTTTGTTCTTTTTGAAGTTTTTCGGCTTCCAGCTCCTTATCCGCTGCGGCTTTGCTTTTCTGGGTGTCCAGAATCTGGGCTTCTAATAACTTGGCATTAGACTGAAGTGTTTCGATGCGAGTGAGGAGATCTTCATTGTCAGAGCTCAACTTGTCACACTAGAACGAAATACACATTCAGTGAAGGGAAACCAGGCAATCCGGGTCTCTTAAAATAGGACATTGAAATAGAAGGAAGGGAAAGGGCAATGAGGAGTCATGAATATGGAGGGGGAAAATAAGGTAATAATAAAAATGTTGGTATTTAAGCGCTTCTTATGTGCTGAGCACTGTTCAAAGTGCTGGGGAAGAAACACAGTAATCAGGGGTAGATACACGGTAATCAGGTTGTGCCACGTGAGGCTCAGTCTTAATCCCCATTTTACAGATGAGGGAACTGAGGCACAGAGAAGTTAAGTGACTTGCCCACAGTCACACAGCTGACAAGTGGCAGAGCCGGGAGTCGAACCCATGACCTCTGACTCCCCAGCCTGTGCTCTTTCCTCTGAGCCACGCTGCTTCTATTTTCATATTTTCAGAGAATAACAATGCATGAACTATATACTGTAAATTACCTAATTTATATTACCGTCAATCCCTCTAGTTTGTAAACTTGTTATGGGCAGGAAACACGCCTGCCTATCGACTGTATTTTCCAAGCGCTTAATCCAGTGCTCTGCACACAGTAAGCACTCAGTAAATAGACTGAATAAATGAATAATGACGGTATTTGTTAAGCTCTTACTATGTGCCAAGTACTGTTCTAAGTGCTAGGGTAGGTGCAAGGTGATCAGGTTGTCCCATGTGGTATTTGTTAAGCGCTTACTATGTGCAGAGCACTGTTCTAAGCGCCGGGGTAGATACAGGGTCATCAGGTTGTCCCACGTGAGGCTCACAGTTAATCCCCATTTTACAGATGAGGGAACTGAGGGACAGAGAAGTTAAGCGACTTGCCTCACAGTCTTTATTCCCATTTTCCAGATGAGGCAAGTTAAGTGACTTGCCCAAAGTCACACAGCTGATAAGTGGTGGAGCCGGGATTAGAACCCATGACCTCTGACTCCCAAGCCCTTGCTCTTTCCACTAAGCCACGCTGCTTCTCATTCTGTACTCTCCCAAGCCCTTAACACATAGTAAGAATTCAATAAATGTCACTGATTGACTGGTTTTTCTACTAAAACCTTCAGTCCATGTTTCCCCGCTCCACAAGAACCTCCAATGGTTGCCCAACCACCCACGCATCAGACGGAAACTCCTTACCAACGGCTTTAAGGCATTTAATCACCTTGTCCCCTCCGACTTTACCTCGCCGCTTTCTTGCTACAACCCGGCCCACACACCTCGCTCCTCGAACGCCGACCTAGTCCCGTACCTCCGCCTCGATCATCTCACTGCTGACGTCTCACACGCATCCCGCCTCTGGCCTGGAATGCCCATCTTCATCTCCAACAGACGATCGCCCTCCCCATCTTTAAAGCCTTATTAAAGACACATCTCCTCCTCCAGGAGGCCTTCCCCGACTAGGCCCTCATTTCCTCTTCTCCCACTTCCTCCCACGCTCACTTGGATCCGCACCCTTTTTTAACCCCTCCCTCGGCCCCACGGCACTTACATACGTAACTGTAATCTATGATTTTTATATTCACGTCTGTCTCCCCCTCTAGACTGTAAGCTCGTTGTGGGCAGGGAACGTGTCTACCAGTTCTGATATACCGTACTCTCCCAAATGCTTAGTACAGTCTTCGGCACGCCGTTAGGGCTCAATAAATATGATTGATTGATATAGCATGGGAATATACACATATCTCAGTAGTAAAAATAGCAGTTGTTATTTACACTCTTTTATTATTTCTTTTAGGCAATAAAGAGTCCCTTTCTACCTGCCACCTGGAGCTGTGAATGGGCCTGCTGTTTTTGGTGCAGTGTGTTATCTCTTCAGGTTGTGTGGGGGTGGGAGAGGCGGAGAGAAGAGGGGAAAGGTGAGTGGCCTGCGGGTGGGAGAGGCAGAGGGAAGAAGGCAAAGGTGAGTGGTCTGGGGGGGGGGGGAGAGGCGGGAAGAAGAGGGGAAAGGTGAATGGTCTGAGGGGAAAAGGGAAAAAGTGACTGGTCTGAGGGGTGGGAGAGGCCGAGGGAAGGGGGCAAAGGTGAGTGAGAAGAGAGGAAAGGTGTGAGTGGTCTGGGGGTGAGAGAGGCAGAAAGAAGGGGGAAAGGTGAGTGGTTTGAGGGGAAAAGAGGGGAAAGGTGAATGCCCTGGGGGTGGGAGAGGCTGAGGGAAGAGGGCAAAGGTGAGCGGTCTGGGGGGTGAGAGAGGCGGGAAGAAGAGGGGAAAGGAGAGTGGTCTGGGGGGGAAAGAGGGGAAAGGTGACTGGTCTGGGGGTGGGAGAGGCCAAAGGAAGAGAGGAAAGGTGTGAGTGGTCTGGGGGTGAGAGAGAGGCAGAAAGAGGAGGGAAAAGGTGAGTGGTCTGGGGGTGAGAGAGGTGGAAAGAAGAGGGCAAAGCTGAGTGGTCTGAGGGTGAGAGAGGCGGAAAGAAGAGGGCAAAGGTGAAGGGTCTGGGGGGTGGGAGAGGCCGAGGGAAGAGGGCAAAGGTGAGGGGAACACTGAATGATGGCAATAAGTAGGAAAGGAGAAAACTGGGAGTTTTCCAATTCTGCCAGACTTCTCTCCCTATCACATTCAAATCCACAGTCACATTGTCCAGGCTACTTTTTGATGAGCTGTTGATGCTGCACAGCAGCTTGGCCTAGTGAATCGAGCACGGGCCTGGGAGTCAGAAGGGTCTGGGATCTATCCCTGGCCCCGCCACCTGTCTGCTGTGTGACCTGGGGTAAGTCGCTTGACTTCTCTGGGCTTCAGTTACCTCATCTGCAAAATGGGGATTAAGACTGTGAGCCCCACGTGAGACAGCCTGACTTCCTTGTATCTATTCCAGAGCTGAGAAGAGTGCTTGGCCCATAGTAATCGCTTAACAAATACCACAAGTAGGATAATAATAAGGCAATGGAATGTCCGATGAAGCTCAGCAAATACCACTGATCGATCGAAATGGTTGTGGGCGCGTACGTCGCTTGGCTCGAGGTGTGTATATTATAACACGAGTTTTCCTTTCTAGGGAAGGGAGGGAGAGGGTGTCTGAGAACGTAACTGTCGTGCTACAGGAGAATCGACTGTAAAAAGTACGATCCCAACCTCGAGTTCTACAGTCCTCCGGGTGCAGGGCACTGTACGGACCGGTTCGGAGAGTACCACAGAATTAGCTGACATGATGCCTGCCCTCGAGGAGCTTAAACACCACAGTTTTGGAAAGAAGGACGTCCTCCCTCTAACGAAGCTGAAGAGCTGACAGAATGATTCAAGTTTGGGGAAATACACTCACTTAAACACTCACCTGAAGACCCGACGTCCTTAACTGCTTTGTAAGGTCTTCTATTTGACGCTCAAAATCAGTGGAACGTTCTTTTTCCACATCCAACTGCTGCGCTTGTTTGTCGTATTCTAACAAAAGATTCTTTAATAAGAGACAAAACAGTTTAACTCCGATGGGTTTCGGTAGACTTAACTAATGTCTGTTTGATTCTATCGAGCAATCCTTACCAGCTTCAGTATTAAATATCTACTGGCCAACAGACGTGAGAAATTAAGCACTGAAATAATAATAATAATTACGGTATTTGATAAGGGCTTACTATATGCCGGGCACTGTATTATTATGGTATTTGTCAAGTGCCTACTGTGTGTCAGACACTGTACTAAGCACCAGGTGGATACAAGCAAATCGCGTTGGACACAGTCCCTTTTCCCACGTGGGGCTCTCAGTCTCAATCTTCATTTTACAGATGAAGTAACTGAGGCACAGAGAAGTGAAGTGACTAGCCCAGGGTCATATAGCAGACGAGTGACGGAGCCAGGATTAGAAGCCACGACCTCTGACTTCCAAGCCCAGCCTCCTTCCACTAAACCACGCTGCTTAACAAATACCATTAAAAAACCCCAACGACGACGACAAACTACTGCAAAACCCAGATTGTTGAGAGAAACGCAGGCAGGCATAACGCCCCCTCCACCCCCGTGTAAGACTCTCGGCGTCTCACTCCAAAGTGGGGAGAGGCAGGTACGTTATTCTGAAGGCGGCCGACAATTTTACCTTATAGCCTTCTGCTCCTTGGACGAGATCCCTCATGGAAGCGGACAACTGCTCCTTCTCCAACTGGATCGATTCAAGTTCTACTCTCAGACCCTGAGCCTGTTTTACACAAAAGGCATTCCTGATTTGCTCAGCAAGGTTTCGAGTCCCACCGGTGATTTTTGGAAAGCAGCGTCAGTCACCTTACCTCTTTTCTACTGGCCTCCAGTTCTTTCCTCGCCTTCACGGCAACAACCTTGATCTTATTTAACTTCTCGTCCTTCTCTTTGGATTCCTTCTCTAAGGTAACTGAAAACAGAAATGACAGGCTCCTGTATAACCTGCATTTGAAACCCCTCGGCTGAAATGAAGTAGACGGTCAATTCTGGGCAAAAAAAATGGAAAGATATCCACGCTCCAGTCTGAGTTGATTTGGGAACCTGAATTTTTCCAATCTGATGCACACCGGCCAGAGTTACGTGGCACTCCAAGTCTTTGAAAAACTCAAAACCTCATAGTTCCCAAGTTTTGTCAGGAAAGTACAATGATTGGGCCTAGTTTTAACCGTCAAATATCCCAATAACCCACTGCCTTGATGATGTCTACCGAGGGGAGTCTGGGAAAGGTGGGAGAGACTTCTCTCCTCCTCCCTCGATCGACGAATCCCGCCACTTATTCTTGTCTAGTCACCCTCTTCCTTTTAACTCCAGATCCCGTTCCCTTCGGAAACAGTCTTCCCACTCATCGACTGACTTGCTGGAGGCAGCTGAGCGCAAACGCTTCCTCTCCGAAAGATCGGAAGCACGATTCTGCCGCCTCTCCGGATCCGAATGAATTTAAGATGATGCATTACGACAGTAACCATATCTCGCTCTTGTTTTAAACAAGTGACCTCCAAAATGACCAGACCCCCAAAGTTTGGTGGTTGTTTTTTTCCAGGCTCCCTCTCCACCCTTCACAAAGAGTCAAACATGAAGTCAGCATTGCGTATTCTTCATTACTATTTTGGGGGGTAAATTACAAAGCTGGTGAGCCCAAAGAAATGCAGCAGGGTTAACAGATGAATACTCCTATTTGCTAATTGTCTCATCGCTGTAACTTAAATTTTCTCCACTAACAATTTTTTCTTTCTTTGGACCACTCATCTATACAATCATTATTTTTAAAAAAAAAAATCAAACAAGACTTAGAAGTCCAGAAAACAGTTGCTATAAAAGAATGTTGCCTCTGAATTACTAGCAACACCACACAACAGCTAAATATCAGCTGACGGAGTATTTTAGAAGTATCTTAAATCCTTCCAGCTACATTTGGCTAATTTTCTCTGCAAAAGCCCACTGATTGCTCAGAGAGTTGCCATTCCAACCTGCCGTAGTATAGAAATAAAGTTCCCGGTGCCCTGCTCAAACTCTAGCTTTCAATTTTATTCCAAAGTTCCGGGCCTTCTAATCGCATCCAACTCCCGGTTCCGCCACTTCATTCATTCAATTGTATTTATTGAGCGCTTACTGTATGCAAAGCACTATACTACGTGCTTGGGAGAGTGCAATATAACAACACATTCCTGTCCACGAGCTCACAGTCTGCTGTGTGACCTTAGGTAAGTCCCTTCATTTCTTTGTGCCTCAGTTCCCTCATCTGTAAAAACGGGGATGAAGACTGTGAGCCCCACGTGGGACAGGGACCGAGTCCAACCTGATTACCTTATATCCACCCCAGCGCTTCAGAAGAATGCCGGGCACACATAAGTGCTTAACAAGCATCATTAAAAAAAAAAGGCCATGGAAGATTCTGCAATGAAAATGCTGCCTTTAATGGCTCCTGATTCTCTCTTAAGGGCCGCTTTACTACTTGGCTTGGCGACCGGGTCCCCGGGCCCTCAGAGGGGTCAGAAACCTGTGCAGCCCCGTGGCACTGGAGATCCAGAAAGAGAACCCCCACCCTGACAGGCCTCCCGGAAATCCTGCGGCCAAAAGCAACCCCGAGGAGCCTGTCGATACCCTCCACAACCCTTCTGGTAGAAGGACGCTAAAGCCCCTAGAGTCGGTCAGAAATTAAGCGACGACTCAGTCTTTAAAAATCTAATTTCAACATCTAATGCAATTCACCGTATCTTCCGTTTTCGCAGGCTGGCATGGTATAACGATGCGCCCCTCCAGAATTGAGGTGTGCGGGGAGGGAATCGGATCTCTCAAAAACTTCTAAGACCACACGCAAGGCCATTTCTGGATCTGATCAATGCTCCACCCGGCCCGTGGTTATGCCCGACTGTGGCCTAACTCTTTTTTTCCGCATGGAACAAGAGTTTCTGATCATTAGCTTCAAGCCCACTTCCTCCACCCACTCATCAGCAGTTTGCTTCTTCCTTATCCCCAGATGCTCCTCTGTTCTCTGTTCCGTTCGGCTCTCTGTTCCTCTCACACGAACCGTCTCACTCTCCCTCCCTTTCTCCTCTCCCGCTTCTAGGCCCATGCTCTTCCTTTCCCCGCCCAGGAGCTCCCTCTCTCTAGTCAAATCCACCACACTACAACTATTCCCCTTTTCAAATTTCATGAAAATTCATGAATTTCATGAAATCCTACCTGCTCCGGGAGGCATTCCTTGACTAATTTCCTTCTGCCCAGCTCATAATGATAATTATGGTACTTAATAAGCACTTACTATGTGCCAAGCACTATTCTAAGCCCCAGGGTAGATACAAGTTAATTATTCTTCCAACTACCAGCTCACAGCACTCGACTATTTGGCCAGTTTTTTATTCACCTCTCCATCTTCCCGATCCCTTGTTTCAACCAGTAGTATTTTCGTCCTCCAAACCAAATGAGGTCTTCCCCTTTAGACTGTAAGCCCTTAAGGGTAGGAAACTTGACTTCTACTTCTATGGCACGTAGGTAAAAGTCCAGTGCTCCTCAGAGAGTAAACTGCTCCATAAATGTAAGCTCCCTGCGGGCAGGGACCGTGCCTGCTAATTCTGTTGTATTGTACTCTCCCAAGTGCTTTCTTAGCACAGTGCTCTGCACATTATAAGCCCTCAATAAATACAACTGATCTATTAGTATAATTGTGCTATTTTTAAGCGCTTATTAGGTGCCAGGCACTGTACCGACCGCTGGGTAGATACGAGACCTGGTCCCTATCCCACATAGGGTTTCAATTTCTGTTTTACAGATTCGGTAACACAGAAGCAAAGTGACTTGCCCAAAGTCACACAGCAGACAGAGGGCAGAAAAGGGATTAGAACCCAGGTCCTTCGGATTCCCGGGGCCATACGCTAACCACTAGGCCACGCTGCTTCTTCGTGCACTGCACCCGCTAAGCGCTCAAAAACTACCACTGCTTGACAGAAGGACGCCTCATCTAACAGACTTCACTCTTCCTCTCTCAACCATATTGGTCCTTCCACTGGCTAAGATTCATTCACTCGTTCAATAGTATTTACTGAGCGCTTACTATGTGCAGAGCACTGTACTAAGCTCTTGGAATGTAGAAATCGGTAACAGATAGAGACAGTCCCTGCCCTGTGACGGGCTTACGGTCTAATCGGGGGAGAGATTTACTCATTCATTCATTGAACAGTATTTATTGAGCGCTTACTATGTGCGGAGCACTGTACTAAGCGCTTGGAATGGACACGAAGGGGTGACCTGGGGTCGTCCCTAGCCATGTCCCAGAGAAACCGGTGGGGAAGCAGAAAGGTGTGTCTCCCACCCCCAGCCATCACTACCCAAACGGGGCCCAGCTGGGGATGGCATCGGGAAGCGCGCGCGGCCATGCCGCGATGCCGGGTCGTGCCCGTGCGCAGTCGAGGCGAGAGGACGTAGTTTCCTCCCCGTTCCCAACGCCCCCGACGCTGATCCACGGCCGGCAGAGTTGGCCTCTTGGACATTTTCACAGGGGGATCGGTCCCTTCCGCCCTCAACCTGACGGGTTCTCCGCTTCCTCCGAACCCACCTGCCGGCATTCACGCTGTCGACTCGCTTTCGGCAGGACAACGGACGCCCGCTGGTTGCCGATGAAAACCATCTGTGTGACTTTAGGGACTGGCGGGACCAGAAGGAGCCAATAACTCAACAGTAGAGAGGTCACGCGACAAAATTAAAAATACAAATCAATCCTTGGGGTGCTAACCATGGAGGTGGTCATCCGATTCATTCAGTCAATTGCATTTACTGAGCGCTATGTGCAGAGCACTGTAGTAAGCGCTTGGAAGACACAATTCGGCGACAGACAGGGACAGTCCCTGCCCAATGATGGGGGAGACCATCACATTTCAGTAGGGAGTGAATTAGTCGACTTTATGTTAGGGAGAAGCAGCATGGCCTAGACGTGGAGCACGGGCCTGGGAGTCAGGAGGATCTGGCTTCTAATCCCGGCTCTGTCGCTCGTCCGCCGGGTGACCTTGGGCAGGTCACTTACCTTCTCTGTGCCTCGGTTACCTCGCCCGTAAAATGGGGATGAAGACCATGAGCCCCATGTGGGGCAGGGACTGTGTCCAACTGCATCTGGGACCTACCCCAGCGCTCGGAGTAATGACCGACACACAGTAAGCGCTTAACAAATGACACCATCGTCATTATCGCCATCCCGCATTCATGTTCGGGCTAATTAAGAATCGCTATCTTAGCGTTTATGGACTTGTCTGGCTACTTTCCTTCGGTTGTTGCTACACCATTACTGGGAAGACGTCTGACTAAATGAGGAGGAAAAGACTAAGTCTGTTTTCCGGAGGCAGAAAAAGGCACCCGCTGGAGTGGGGCTAGGAGGAAAGTTCTGGGCGCGTGGGTTTAACTGCTAAAGGCAGGGGCTTTCTCACTCGTTAACAAGTTCCACTCATCATAATAATAATAATGTTGGTATTTGTTAAGCCCTTACTATGCGCAGAGCACCGTTCTAAGCGCTGGGGCAGATACAGGGTGATCAGGTCGTCCCACGTGAGGCTCACGGTTACTCCCCATGTTACAGATGAGGTCACTGAGGCACAGAGAAGTGAAGTGACTTGCCCACAGTCACACAGCTGACAAGTGGCAGAGCTGGGACCGACTGGGCTCTTACAGCGTGCATTCATTCAATCGTAATTGTCGAGCGCTTACCGTGTGCGGAGCACTGTACTAAGGACATGGGAGAATACGATACAACGGTATTGGTCGATGGCATCCCTGCCCACAACGAGCTTACAGTCTCCACGAGGAGCCAACTACTCTGATGTCATATGTCACCCGTGCCTTCTTCTTCCAAATAAAGGTGGCATGATTGGCCAAGTGTTGTCTTTATATTTTTTAATTTAATGGTATTTGTTAAGTACCTACCATATTCCAGGCCTTGCACTAAAGTACTGTGACCTGGGTCAAGCCGCTCCACTTCTCTGTGCCTCAGTTACCTCATCTATAAAATGGGGATTAGGAAGGTGAACCCCACGTGGGACAACCTGATCACCGTGTATCTACCCTAGCGCTTAGAACAGTGCTTGGCACAGAGTAAGCGATTAACCAGTGTTATTATTATATTATTACTGAGCACTGGGATACAGGTTTATCAGACTGAACACAGCCCCTGTCCCTCATGGAGCTCACAGTCTTAATCCCCATTTTACAGATCAGGTAACTGAGGCACAGAGGAGTGAAGTGACTTACCCAACATCACACAGCAGACAAGCGGAGGAGTCGGAATGAGAACCCAGGGCCTTCCGATTCCCAGGCTCTATCCACTAGGGCTTTCTCTTTCCCCATCTTTTTTTCTCTCTCTCCCTCTCTCTTTCCCTCTCTTCCCTCCGGCCTCGATGCATTTTTTTGTTCACTCAAGTTCTCGATTACTCGAACACCGCAATAAAAATGAGGACAAGCCAAAGGTATTCAGCTGGAAGATTTAGAGGCTGAAGACGTCAGCCTTAAGTCTGATTTCCTGGCTTTTATTTTTATCTCAGTCTTCACTGGGTTTCCATGGTACTGGGTCCCTCCGCTAAATCTACATTTCACGCCCACTGACTAGAGGAGAGTTACCGCCCTACCGCATGAGGAAGTTCGTTCGGCTTTACAACTGCACAGGAGAGTGTGAAAAGCACGTCGGTGGGAGGTGGTTAATAAACGTGCACACAGAGTCCTGAAGCTACTTAACTATTTTACTTTCCTTCCACAGGAAGGAACAGGGAGTCAAAAATACTAATTGCCACATTTATTAAGAGCTTCCTGTGTGCCAAGGTACTGTGCTAAGCGCTGAGGTAGAAACAAGATAATCGGGTTCCCACAGGGGGCTTCTTAATAACAATAATAATAATAATAATAATATAGTATTTCCTAGGAGCTTTCTGTGTTCCAAGCACTGTACTGAACACTGGACTAGATACAAGATCATCAGGTTGGCCACAGTCCCCATCTATAAAGGGCTCAAAGTCTTGATCCCCATTTTACAGCTGAGATAACTGAGGCACAGAGAAGCGAAGTGACTTGTCTACCCGCCTTCTAGACTGTGAGCCCGTTGTTGGGTAGGGATTGTCTCTATTCGTGGCAGAATTGTACTTTCCAAGCACTTAGTACAGTGCTCTGCACACAGTAAGCGCTCAAAAAATACAACTGAATGAAAGGAGGAATGATCACGCAGTAGGTAAGGGGTGGAATCAGGATTAGAACCCAGGTCCTGCACAGAATTAGTAATACCGACGCTAAATGAGGCCTGGGAGAGACCGAAGAGTTCCTTTTTATATCTTTCCACCTCGTCGAAAAGAAAGATAAAACTGTTCAGCTGTTCTCAGACAGACACAGTAAGCGCTCAATACATACAACTGAATGAATGAATGAATGGTCACACAGCAGGGAAGGGGTGGAGGCAGGATCAGAACCCAGGTCCTTTGACAGAATTAGTAGAGACGACGTTAAATGAGGCCTGGGAGAGATCGAAGGTTACCGTTCTACATCCTTCCACCTCATCTAAAAGAAAGTTAAAACTGTTCACCTGTTCTCAAACAGACACAGTAAGCACTCAATACATACATCTGAATGAACGAATGGTCACGCAGCAGGGAAGGGGTCGAGCCAGAATTAGAACCCAGGCCCTTTGACAGAATTAGTAATACCAACGTTAAATGAGGGCCGAGAGAGCCCCAACGATTATCTTTCTCCATCTTTCCACCTCACCTGAAAGCAAGATAAAGCCGTTCACCTGTTCTGTTCTCAAACCCTGGACAAAACAGATTGCTCCAACTCCTCTGATTAATAATGGTGGTGTTCGTTAAGCGCTTACTCTGTGCAGAGCACTGTTCTAAGCGCTGGGGGAGATACGGGGTCATCGGGTTGTCCCACGTGAGGCTCACAGTCTTCAGCCTCATTTTACGGATGAGGTCACTGAGGCCCGGAGAAGTGACTTGCCCACAGTCACACGGCCGACAGGTGCTGGATCCGGGATTCGAACCCATGCCCTCGGACTCCCAAGCCCGGGCTCCTTCCACTGAGCCACGTTTCTCTGATTCTGGGTTCCGGGTTCTTGCCTATGTCCTGCTTGTCCCCTGGAAGTCATGGCTAGTCCCCGGGAAGTCGTCAAAACTCACCCGGCCCTAACGAGGGTCGGAAGATCATTTTACAAGTAAAGGCCGCACTGGGCCACAGGAGGCGAGTTCCGGGGAAGCCGTTCACTTCCAAGAGCAGGAAGGGGGAAGCAACCTTCACGGTAACGAAGCTCTCCGGTGTCCACCCTCGGGCTGCCATCCAACCAAGAGCTGACTGGCTCGGGGGGAACGCCTACACGTCTCATCGGTCAGTCGACTGTATTTATTGAGTGCTTACTGTGTGCGGAGCACTGTGCTAAGAGCTTGACAGAGTAACGGCAACGTTGGTATCTGTTACGCGCTTACTACGTGCAGAGCACTGTTCTAAGCGCTGGGGGAGATCCAGGGTAATCGGGGGGGGGGGGGGTCCCACGTGGGGCTCACGGTTCATCCCCATTTTACAGAGGAGGGAACTGAGGCACAGAGAAGTGAAGTGACTTGCCCACGGTCACGCAGCTGACGAGTGGCAGAGCCGGGATTCGAACTCTGACTCTGAGACAGACAGCAAAGCGAAAGAGAACAAAACAAAAACAAGACAACGGCATCAAGACAAATAGAATCGGGGAGATGTACACCTCATTAACCAAATAAATAGGGTGGTAAATAAAATATACAATTGAGCACAGTGCGGAGGGGAAGGGGGAAGAGCAGAGGGTGGGGGGGGGGGGGAACAGAAGGAAGGGAGGGGCTCAGTCTGGGAAGTGACCGGCCCAAGGTCACGGAGCAGACAAGTGGCAGAGCCAGAACTAGAACTCAGGTCCTTCTGACTCCCAGGCCCGTGCTCTATCCACAAGGCCACGCTTATTATTATCATTCTTATTCCAGTGGGATAATGTTGGTATTTGTTAAGCGCCTACTATGTGCCGAGCACCGTTCCAAGCGCTGGGGTAGACACAGGGGAATCAGGTCGTCCCACGTGGGGCTCGCAGTCTTCATCCCCATTTTACAGATGAGGTCACTGAGGCACCGAGAGGTGAAGTGCCTTGCCCACGGTCACGCAGCTGACAAGGGGCCGAGCCGGAATTCGAACCCATGACTCCAAAGCCCGTGCTCTTCCCACCTAGAACACAGGCCCTGCTTTGAGTGCCGATTTTTTTTTTTTTTTTTTTTTTTTTAAACATCACTGGTTTCACGACAAAGCTCAGTAGAGATGAGAATCTGTGGCTTTTCCTGGCTCTACTTGTGCTCAAGAAAGCTTCCCATTCTAGGGGCTCCCATGGAGCTGGAAACCGGTATTTTCGCTGCATCAGTCAATCAGCCCATCATATTTATTGAGTGCTTACAGCGGGCGGAGCACTGTACTAAGCGATTGGACAGCGCAATGTAACAACTTCTCTGTGCCTCGGTTCCCTCATCTGTAAAATGGGGATTAACTGCGAGCCTCACGTGGGACAACCGGATTGCCCCGTATCTACCCCGGCGCTTAGAACGGTGCTCTGCGCATAGTAAGCGCTTAAGAGAATACCAAGATTAGTCGGTAGACGCGTTTCCTGCCTCCGACGAGCTTACCAGTTGGAAGGACGAGCTTCCATCCGGCATCTTTTTTATGGCATTTGTTACGCGCTCACTATGTGCCAGGCACCGTTCTAAGCGCTGAGGTAGATACAAGGTAATCGGGTTGGACACGGTCCCTGTCTCGCACGGGGCTCACGGTCCTAATCCCCATTTTCCAGAGGGGGGAACCGAGGTGCGGAGCAGTGAAGCGACCTGCCCAGGATCACGCAGCAGACAAGTGGCGGAGCCGGCATTAGAACCCAGGACCTTCGGACTCCCGGACCCAGGCTCTGTCCACTAGGACACGCTGCCTCCTCTACGGGTCCCCATTTTGAGAGGCCTGTTTTTCTGGAATGAATTGTCCCAGGGCGAATCTCCGTGGTGGAATGGGCAGGTAGGATTTATTTACATTTATAAGTTTTCAAGGCAGGTGGAAGAGTAAATTTACCCACTTTTTTGCTGGGAGAGGTGAGTGGAGGATGAGAGAAGAGGGAAGGTGTGAAGAGATGCTCGTCTCGGTGTGGAACCAATACTTCAGCCTCTTTTTTATTTATGGTATTTAAGTGCTTACTACGTTCCAGGCACTGCACCAAATGCTGGGGTTAGATGATAATGGTATCCGTTAAGCGCTTCCTATGGGTCGGGCACCGCACTAGGCGCTGAATATAAGGTCATCACTTTGGACACGGTCCACGTCTGTCCCGCACAGGGTTCAGAGTCCAGGTCCCACCCAGGGAGGCTTAATCCCCATTTCACAGATGAGGTAAGTGAGGCCCAGAGAAGCAAAGTGACTTGCCCAAGGTCACAGGGCAGACGAGTGGCAGAGCTGGGATTGGAACCCGGGTCCTTCTGACTCCCGGGCCTGCGTTCTAACCATTAAGAGATGCAGCGTGGCTCAGTGGAAAGAGCCCGGGCTTGGGAGTCAGAGGTCGTGTGAGCTCGAATCCCAGCTCTGCCGCTTGTCAGCTGACTGTGGGCGAGTCACTTCACTTCTCTGGGCCTCAGTGACCTCATCTGGAAAATGGGGATGAAGACTGGGAGCCTCACGTGGGACAACCTGATCACCCTGTATCGACCCCAGCGCCTAGAACAGTGCTCTGCACACAGTAAGCGCTTAACAAATACCAGTATTATTATTATTATTACACCATGCTGCTCTTCTACGCTGTGGTTCAAAACTAGGAACCCTGAGACCATCCAGAATCCGGTATGAGCTGCCCCTTTATATAAACATGCTAAATGCCAATAATGTTTTACGATAAATGCACAAAAGTGTGACGGTAAGCAAAATATTTACCGATTTTATCTTCCAGTTCCGTCACTGCAGACTGTTGATCCGTTTTTACAGAGGATGCTCTCCGGAGGGAATCCTAGTTTTTAAACGGAAACAAAAGAGATGAGCTAAACGTCATCCGAGCCCCCCGAACCCCCTTCCAGGGAGGCTAAGCCTCTTATGGAAAACACAATGAAAGCAAATTTTCAAGGCTTCGCAAGGAAAATAATAACGTTGGTATTTAAGCGCTTACTATGTGCAGAGCACTGTTCTAAGCGCTGGGGGAGATACAGGATGATAAGGCTGTCCCACGTGAGGCTCACGGTCTTCATCCCCATTTTCCAGATGAGGGAACTGAGGCCCAGAGAAGCGAAGCGACTCGCCCACGGTCACACAGCTGACAAGCGGCAGAGCCGGGATTCGAACCCACGACCTCTGACTCCCAAGCCCGGGCTCTTTCCACTGAGCCACGCTGCTTCTCTATGATAACCGAGAAGGCTTATTTGTATAATGCCTAGACGAGTTCAAAACCTTTGGGGGTTTTTTGGGTCTTTTTCTTAACAAACAGCTTTTTCTCAGCTGACTGCAATTTGCTCTCCGCTTAGTAACATCATCTATGTCAAGCCTTACCGTGAGAAACCTCAAGGGGAAAATCTCACAGCCTAATTGTAAGGCTTCCAGATGTCATAATCCTAGTGATTCCAAGCGCTTAGTACAGTGCACATAGTAAGTGCTCAATAAATACTATTGAATGAATGATTAAAGAAAACGACGGTGAAATAGGATTTCTAGTTTATCCACGCTGTCAGCGCAGAAGCGACTTGGGAGTCGAAAGGACCCGGGTTCTAATCCGCCCGTGTCTGTCGTGTGACCTTGGGCAAATCAGGTAACTACTGTGCCTCGGTCGCTGCAGCTGTAAAACGGGGATTAAGACCGTGAGCCCCACGTGGGACACGGATTGTGCCCAACCCAATTATCTCGTATCTAACTCCGGCGGCCGGTTCGGTGCCCGGCGGATGGTAGGCACTTCGCAAATACCGTTAGAAAAAATGAAGGAAGAAAGAAAAATCCCAAAATTGTAGTGAACCGCGCTTCTCTTCTGTTGATGCTTTGTTGTGGACTATAAAGTGCTTTAGGGAATCAAAAGAAGTTCACGATTTCTATACACCCCGCTCCATTGGTGGCTTGGGGCATGACCTCGAGCAAGTCACTGAAGCACTTGTTCCTCTTCCACCTCTGAATGGCAAAGCAATAACAAAACAGAGCGCTCAAGAATATCAAGCACTGAAGTAAAAGAATATGACGTTCTATTTATCGCCATTGTTCTCGTCCGGCCGTCTCCCCCGATTAGACCGTAAAGCCCGTCAAAGGGCAGGGACTGCCTCCATCTGTCACCGAATTGTCCATTCCAAGCGCTTAGTACAGTGCTCGGCACATAGTAAGCGCTCAATAAATACTATCGAATGGACTATAAAGCTTCCCAGTCAGAAATGGGGTTCAAAGACGCTTGAATTCATTTCCAGCCTGCCTCAAGACTCTCCACGGGATTATCGGCTTATCATTCCCCGGTTAGCTTCGGTAACGAAAACAAAATCAAAATGTAACGTCTGATAATGAAACTGCCGATTTTAATAATAATGTTGGTGTTAATGACACTGCCGATTTAAAAAATAATGTTGGTATTTATTACTGCTCTAAGCGCTGGGGTAGATACAGGGTGAGCAGGTTGTCCCACGTGGGGCTCACGGTTTTAATCCCCATTTTCCAGATGAGGTAACTGAGGCACCGAGAAGTGACTCGCCCACCGTCACACAGCTGACAAGTGGCAGAGTGGGGATTCGAACCCATGACCTCTGACTCCCAATCCCGGGCTCTTTCCACTGAGCCACGCTGCTTCTCCACTTTTACTCCGATTTTACTTTTAATAACAGCGGAATAGGTCACCTTCAGAGATGTCAGCTCTGTTCTCACATCCTGAAGTTCAGCTTCTTTTCGCTCCAACAGAAGCTGCGGGTTTCCCTGCTGCTCTACTGAAAGTCCACCTTGCACCTCTTCTTTTTCACTTTCAAGTTTCTGAGAGACCTCTTCGAGGCGAGCTATTAGATCCTGGTTTTCAAGTCTGGTTTTTTCATTTACATCCTTCATCTCTAAGAGGTCGACCTGGAGTGCTTGTTTTTCGGACAGGGTTCCCTCCAGCTCTTCTTTCAGGAGGTCCTTTTCTTTCTCGTGGTCTTTTAGTAAAGATCTGAACTCTTCGTCCTGAGCTAAATTTTCTTCTTGCAGCCGCTCGATCTCTCTCTGCAACCCAAGAACCGTTTCGGCGTTCCGTAGAACGACGCTCTCCTTCTCTTCATTGATTTTTGCTACCGACTCACTTAGGGCTTGTAGGACGCTGTCGACGTTATCTTCGTCGCTTTCTACCGAGATGCTGGGTCCCATCCGTTTTACAAAATCCATCAGCTGAGCCTTGACACAGGACGCCTGAGTCTGCTCGTGGTTCAGTAACCGATCCAATCTGCTCTTCTCTTCCAGCGCCTCCTGAAGCTTCTTTGCCGTGTCTGCGGCTTGCTCTTTAAAACTCAGGTCCCCTTCTTTTTGAGAAGCCAGTGCCTCCAACTCTCTACTCATTTTCTCCTTTTCCTTCTGTAACCTCTCATTCTCCTCCTGGAGGACCTTTATGTCCGCTGACAGCTTTTCCTGCTCTTGAAACGATACCGTAATCTCTTCCTCGAACTTTCCCCCTTTTTGGTCACTTTGCTCCTTTTCCTTAGGGGTCTTTTCTAAAGCGTCCGTTAATTCTTTCACCCGCTGTTCCAGTTCTCTCTTATACCGAGTGAACTGGTCCGCTTCTGCCCTGAGTTTGCAACTCTCCTTCTCTTCCCTTTCATACTTTTCCCGGAGTGCACCCAGTTCATCCCGAGTGCTTCTCGCTTCACTTAGGGCGTGATCCTTTTCAGCATCCAGAGCACTTATTTTGGCCTGAAGTTCTCTGAACTCGGAATCTTTTCGAGTGAGCCAGGCTACCATCTCTTCGTTCTTTTCCCGCAAGCTCCTAGCTTGGCCCGCCCGCTCCTCAGCTTCTTCGCGCTGAGATGACAGCTTCTCTGCTTCCCCTCGGAGACGGTTCACTGTTTCCAGGAGAGCGTCTTTCTCGTTGAAAGCCGCCCTGAGTTTCCGCTGCAGCTCCTGGACGTCGGAAGCCTGCTGCTGCTTCATCGACTCAAACTCTCGACTTATCTTCCCGGCCGACTCCCCCAGTTCCAGCTGCAGGGTCTCCAGGGTCTCCCTCAGAGTCTCATAATTAGAAACCGCCTCCTCTTTCTCTCGCTGAAGGCTTTCACGCTGCTCCTTCAGCCTCTGGATTTCGAAGAGAGAGGACAGCTTCTCTCTCTCTGAATCGGACAATAACGACTCTCTGAGCTCCGAGATCTCACGCTGATGTCGGTCAAGGAGGACCCGCTCTCTCTCGGCCTGCTGTTCGACGGCAGCGCGGTACTGCCTCGTCGCAGCTTCTAGGTCCAATTTTAATCTTTCCATTAGGCAGCACTGGTCTTCTTTGGCAAGTTGCAGTTCGTTAACCTTAAACTCTAGGTCTTCCCGCTCGTGGAAAAACTCCTCCTTGTTGCTCTGGACTTCCAGCTCCAGTTTTAATTTAAGATTGTTCATGTACGTTACTTCGTCTTTTAATATGCTATGTTGAGATTCGAGTTCTTTCAAGCGGTCTTCTAAGCGTTTGACTTCTTCCAGCGGTCCTTGATCCATCTGTGGAGCATCCTGTACCTCTGAACGGGCTGCTTGGTTTCGCTTGTATTCATTAAATGCCCCTCTAAGGGTTTCTAATTCGAGTTCATACTTCTCTTGCAGGTCCTTCTCTTTGGCCTCCCACTGCTCTATTAAATCCCGCCTCGCTTGATTCATCCTGCTTGTTTCTTCCTCATATTCTTTAGCGGAAGCTTCAAGCTGATGCCTCAGACCGGCCGCTTCTTCCTGAAATGAACCCTTGAGTTGTCCCAGCTCTTCCTGCAAGCGACTGATTTCACTCTGGTGATGCTGGGAATTAGCTCTGATAGTCTGGTGCAGGTCATTCACCTCCCTACTCTTCTCCTCCCCGGCAGCCTCCAGCGCCTTCTTCAAATGGAAGATCCGTTCCTCGTACGCGGGCTTCAGTCGCCGGATCTCCTCTTGGAGGCTTTTAACATCATCCCGGGAATCCCCGGGACCGTCAGGCCGGACCTCAGGCCCCGACTGTTTGCTCAGCGCCTCCTCTAGTTCCTTCCGCAGGCCGGTTATATCCGCCTTGTGCTTGGACTCTGCTTCTAGCAATTCATTTTTAAGGCTTTCGATTTCCTTCAAGTGGCTGGCGGTTGATCGTTCAAATCCTTTCCGCTGATCTTCCATCTTCGCCATAGAATCCTAGTGGAAAAACCAAAACACAAACCAGAGCTTAGTGGCAAATTAATCAAATCTTGCCAATTCGCCCTCTCCGCCGTTGACCGCTGCCTCGAATGAGGGGGTGTTGGAAGAAAGTGAGCCTTTGGTTGGTCGAAACGCAATCCGTCTATGGTATTTAACAATAACTGCTTGCACAGCGCTATGATAAGTGCTTAGCACGGTATTAAGAGAGGAGCAGCGCGGTCTGAGGGATACAGCGCGAGCCTGGGAGTCAGCAGGACCGGGGTTCTAATCCCGGGGCTAATCTGGTCTGCGGTATGACCTTGAGCAAGTCACTTCACTTCTCTGGGCCTCAGTTACCTCATCTGTAAAATACGGGTTACGACCGTGAGCCCCATATGATGATGATAATAATAATAATAATAATAATGTTGGTATTTGTTAAGCGCTAACTATGTGCAGATCACTGTTCTAAGCGCTGGGGAAGACACAAGGGAATCAGGTTGTCCCGCGTGGGGCTCACAGTCTTCATCCCCATTTCACAGATGAGGGAACTGAGGCCCAGAGAAGTGAAGCGACTTGCCCACAGTCACACAGCCGACAAGGGGCAGAGCCGGGATTCGAACCCATGATCTCTGCCTCCAAAGCCCGGGCTCTTTCCACTGAGCCGCGCTGCTTCTCTGATGGGACATGGACTGTGTCCAATCATTACTATGCTATTAACTTTAATTTCTGCAGGGCTATTATGGCCAAGCATCCGGAAGAAGCCTCGCCCTTGGCCCTGGGAGCCGGCCCGCCACAGTGCTAACTCTAAACCTGCGATGGATTCCATCATCGTTAACTTTTACTGACCGTTCATTACCTGATGGTCTAATAACAGGCAGCACGTTCAACTACGAAGAGAGCAGAAAGGAATGAATCGAAAGTCGATGGAAACTCAGCCTCCGAACGTGGCCTAGCGGATAGAGCGCGGGCCTGGGGGTCAGAAGGACCTGGGTTCTAATTCCGGCTCCACCACTTGTCCGCTGTGTGACCTTGGGCAAATCACTTCACTTCTCTGGGCCTCGGTGACCTCATCTGGAAAATGGGGATTAAGACTGTGAGCCTCAAGTGGGACAGGGGCTGTGTCCAACCTGATTAGCCTGTACTCACACCAGTACTGATACGGTGCCCGGCATACAGCAAGTGCTTAACGAACACCATTAAGAAGAAAAAGAAAAAAAAGAGTCAAGTTGGGTAGCCAGGTGACCTTCCTGGCAGTCACTGAAGTTAGTACAGACTTCTGTCTCGAGGTCTGATAGAAATCTTCTACAAATGTGGGGAGCACTGCGAAAATTAAAACGAACACGACGAACCTTTCTACTGGTCTTGTCACTTTTTAGAACACGTAAGGCACATTTGCAGCAAATGCAGCAAGTGTGGAGAAGCAGTGTGGCCTAGTGGAAAGAGCACCGGCTCGGCAGTCAGAAGACCTGAGTTCTGATCCCAGCCCTGACACCTGTCCGCTGTGTGAGCTTGGGTAGGTCATTTAACTTCTCTGTGTCTCACTTACCTCATCTGTAAAACGGGGATTACAACTGTGAGCCCCACGTGGGACAGGGACTGTGTCCAAATGATTAGCTTGTATCTACCACAGTATTTAGTACAGTGCTGGGCACACAGTAAGCACTTAACAGACACCGTTTAAAAAAAATGACCCCGACATTCTGACACTGAGCCGGGGATTTTCACCGGTTGGAGCCGGGCCCCTGTTCGTTCAGTCGTATTTATTGTCCGTTCCAAGTCCTTGGTACAGTGCTCTGCACATAGTAAGCGCTCAATAAATACTACTGAATGAATGAATGACTTTATTGAGCACTTACTGTTCACAGAACGCTGCACTATGTGTTGGGAGAGTACTATAATAATAATGTGGGTATTTGTTCCGCGCTTACTATGTGCAGAGCACTGTTCTAAGCGCTGGGGGAGATACAGGGCAATCGGGTTGTCCCACGTGAGGCTCACGGTCTTCATCCCCATTTCACAGATGAGGGAACCGAGGGCCAGAGCAGTGAAGTGACTTGCCCACGGTCACCCAGCTGACAAGGGGCCGAGCGGGGATTCGCACCCACGACCTCTGACTCCCAAGCCCGGGCTCCTTCCACTGAGCCACGCTGCCAGACACGTCCCCTGCCCACAATGAGCTTACGCTCTACAGAGTGGGGGAAGTCTCCATGATAAAAACTCATCCCTCCTCCTGGCACCTATCCGAGTCCCATATACGTAGAGCTCTGAGCTACGGCCTTCGTCACGCTACGATTATTAAAAGCTTGGCGGGATTTATGGTACTTATTAAGTCTTGCCCGTAGGCCAAAGCCCTGGGCTATGGGCCAGGAGTCTAGATAGTCACAGTCCCTGTCCCACGTGGGGCTCCCGAGTTTAAGAAGTGGAGAGAGCAGGTAGGGGAAAGAAAAACAACTATATTTCAAGACAATATCACACCCAGACACAACACCCTATGCATTTCTTTTGTTTTTTTCCACTCCATCTCCCTCTCTCTCCATTAGTGTGATTCTTGAGCAGTCCTGTTAGAGCTAGGTTTAAAAGATCTTCCAGATATCACCCTCTCTTCGCATCCCGGTCCCCATCCCGCCCTTTTTTGTCGTGCCACTTGTCTGCTGGGTGACCTCACGCAAGTCACTTAATTTCTCTGTGCCTCAGTTACCTCAACCTTAAGTGGGGATCAAGACTATGTGGGACAGGGACTGTGTGTCCAACCTGATGCTCTTGTATCTACCCCGGCGCTAAGTGCAGAGTCTGACACCTAGCAAGTTCTTAATAAAGACCGTAAAAACCGAAAAGATGTTTAATTCCTGCCGCTGACCTAGCAACCAAGGAGCTGCTTTTTAGGATTCTTTCAAAGGGCATTATGAGAAACTCCGAAAGGCGCTAGCATAGGCCCGGGAGTCAGAGGACCTCATTTTAATCCCGGCCCTGCCGCTTCCCTGCTAGGCAATCTAGGCCAAGTCGCTTCACTTCTCTGTGCCTCAGTTACGCCTCTGTAAAATGGAAATAAAATGCCCGCTCTCCTTCCCACTTACACTCTGAGGGACTGCGACTGATCTGTGTGTACATGTAAATGTACGGTATTCGTTAAGCGCTATGGGCCAGCTACCTTACCGAGCGCTTCGGTAAATACAACCTAATCCGGTTGGACACAGTCCACGTCCCACATGGGGTTCACGGTCTTAATCCTCTTTTTGCAGATGAGGGAACTGAGGCACAAAGAAGTTAAGTGACTTGCCCAGGATCACCCGGCTGACAAGTAGCAGAGCTGGGACTGGAACCCGGGTCCTTCTGCCTCCCAGACCCGACCTCTATCCACTAGGCCACGTTTCTTACGATATATACACTCAAAACCACCATTATCCCTATCCTCCTTCAAAGTACCGCCACAATTTAAAGAAAATTAGGCATCTCCACTGTCAACTAGGCCAAAGATACAAGAAGGCAGGCTTCCTTGGCTAATCATGACGAGGTCCTCAAGCGTTGAATCTGAACAAGAGGACACAGCCTGCTACCTCCTCCCCTTCTCTCCGTTCCTGCGCTGTCTACTCGGTCTCCAGCCAGATGTCTTGCAAGTGAGTTTACGACCTTTCTTTACGATGAAATACGCGCTCTGTCCTGAGATATGTCTTGCAAGTGAGTTTACGACCTTTCTTGAGGATGAAACACGCGCTCTGTCCTGAGACTGCCCAGTAACCCTACAGAGTCATCTGCTTTGGGTAAACAGTCTCTCAGTTTGTTCTTTCTGAGCAAATTATTTAAAGCCCGATTTAAAAATCGAGGAGTTTCCTCTGGAGCTGCCTTTGACCTTCTGGACTAGCGTATCTTGATTTTTAAGTGATGGTCGCCTATCGTAGGTCTGCTAAAGAAGTCACTCCGCTTTCAGTGAGAGAGCAAGGACTGCACACTCCACTTCAGAGAGCCTTATGTCAAAAAACTGCAGTCCTCATCTTCCCTCCCAAATCTTCTCCTCCATTTCATTTTCCCTTCCCAGCTGACCACATCCTGCCCTTTTCTCAAGCCTGCAAGCAGACTGGCATTGTCCTCGACTCCCCCCTCTCGTTAAACCGCCACATTAGGTCCGTCACCGAATTCTGTGGATTTTTCCTCCACAGCGTGGCTAGAATCTGCCCCTTGCCACACCTCCCGGGGAGCACGTCCACTAATTCTGTCGTAACGTACTCTCCCGCGCGCTTAGTACAGTGCTCTGCACGGAGTAAGCGCTCACTGAATACCGCTGACTTACTGATGACGGCTACCACGTCGCTCCAAGAACTATTTTCCGCCACGACTGCGGCCTCAGCCTCCTCGCTGACTTCCCTGCCTCCGATCTCTGTCTTCTCCGGTCCGTGCTTCCGCCCAAGTCATTCTCCTCAAATGTTCTTCTACCCGTCTCTCCCCTCCTCAAAATCTCCGGTGGTTACTCACTCCCCTCTGCATCAAGCGGAAATTTCTCGACACTGGCTCTGAGGCAGCAAATGGGCTCTCGTACTTATCCACTCCATCCTCCCCACTATACACCGAGCTTGCGCTCCATGTTCCCCTCTAGCCAATCTACTCCCTGGACCTTGTTCTTCTGGTCCAGCCCTTCTCCCTGCCTGGGAGCAGCGTGGCTCAGTGGCAAGAGCCCGGGCTTGGGAGTCAGAGGTCATGGGTTCGAATCCCAACTCTGCCCCTTGTCAGCTGGGTGACTGCGGGCCAGTCACTTCGCTTCTCTGCGCCTCAGTTCCCTCATCTGTAAAATGGGGATGAGGACGGTGAGCCTCACGTGGGACAACCTCAGTCCCCCGCATCTACCCCAGCGCTTAGAACGGTGCTCTGCACGTAGTTAGCGCTTAACAAATACCAACATTATCATTCCCACCTTCTTCAAACTTGACAGAACGCAGGGCTCCTTCATTTTAAACGCCCTTCGGAAGTCACGCCTCCTCCGGGAGGGCTTCCCTCGTTCCTTTTTGATTTCCCTGCTGCTTCGGCCCTTCTGCACCCGGGTAACCCCTCGGTTGCTCACATCTTCCCTGAGCACTTGGTATCTTACATATTCCGTTAGAGAAGCGCTAGCTCATAGATGAACCCCCTTTTCCTTCTGCCTTCGACAGCTCAAGTGTAGGTCTCCCCTCCCGTCAGATGCGGGGGAAACCGCCCAACATCTCCGTTTCTCAGCTTCCTCACCTATAAAGTGGGGATCGGATGCCTGTTCTCCCTCCTGCTTAGACCGTGAGCCCCATGTCGGGCAGGGACTGTACCCGACCGCGTTACCTGGTAATCCACCCTAGCTATTAGTGTTTGACACCCACTAGCTGCATTATATCATTAGGGAAGCAGCATGGCGTAGCGGCTAGGGCGCGGGCCTGGGTTCTAATCCCGGCTCTGCCGCTGTGTGACCTTAGGCAAGTCATTTCACTTCTCTGTGCCTCAATCATCTCATCTGTAAAACGGGGAATGAGACCGTGAGTCCCATGTGGGACAGGGGCTGTGTCCAACCCATTTGCTTGTACCCACTCCGGCCTGGTACACAGTAAGCAGTTAACATCCATTCATTCATTCATTCAATAGTATTTATTGAGCGCTTACTATGTGCAGAGCACTGGACTAAGCGCTTGGAAGGAACAAGTCGGCAACAGATACAGTCCCCGCCGTTTGACGGGTTTATAGTCTAATCGGGGGAGACGGATAAGAACAAATACCATGATTACTGTATTTTATTATTATTAATTCCACCTTATGTTCCCAAGCACTTAGCACAATGGCCTGCACACAGCGGGCGCTGATTAGACCGATCAGCAGCCAAGCCGAGGGCCACGGAAAGGTCGACTCCGAGACCGATTCTCATTTACGCCTGGCAGGGCAGAAGCCTGGTGGATCGAGCACGGGACCTATCCTGGGTTCTCATCCCGGCTCTGCCACTTGTCTGCTAGGCGACTTTGGGCAAGTCACTGCACTTCTCTGGGCCTCAGCTCCCTCATCTGGAAAATGGGGATTCAACCTGTGAGCCCGATGTGGGACAAGGGACTGCAAACAACCCGATTACTCTGTATCTACTCCAACGCTCAGAACAGTGGCTGGCACATGCTAAGCACTAAACAAATACCAATTATTTTTCTTTAAGAGCTGCAGCAAAAGCCCAGGAGATTTAAAGCCCCAACAGGTGCTCCGGACACCAGGGGAGATATTGACTCTGGATGGTGCAAAGGCTTTTGTTCCTGCAGCGCCTCTGCTCTCGGGGTCCCACTGCTGTTCTGGGACCCCCCCACGCTGGGGAAGCAGCATGGCCTAGTGGACGGAGCCCGGACCTGGGCGAAGGTCGCGGGTTCTAATCCCAGCTCTGCCACTCGTCTCGGGCAAGTCAATTCACTTCTCTACGCCTCTGTTCCCTCATCTGTAAAATGGGGATTAAGACCGCGAGCCCCAGGTGGGACAGGGACTGCGTCCAACCTGATTATTTTGAATCTACCCCAGCGCTTAGAACAGTGCCTGGCACACAGTAAGCGCTTAAATACCACCATTATCATTATTACCTCCGGATGCACTCTCCTGTCCTTTCCTCTCGGGACCCCAGGAGACCCGATCAATCCAAGGATCGTATTTATCGAGAACTTACTGTGTGCAGAGCACTGTACTAAGCGCTTGGGAGAGTCCAATACAACAGAGTTGGTAGACACGTTCCCCACCCACAACAAACTTACAGCCTAGAGCCCAGAGGGAGTTGGGGAGGCTGCGGGGGAGCTCGGACAGTAGGAGAAACGACACCGGATCCCCGAAGAAACGGCAACGAGCCGCGGCACCCAAGATACAGGGCTTTCTGACATTTCCCATGCCCAATTTTGTATCGGCGCCATATTGGAAAAAACCATCGCCGATGCTTCTAATAAACCACGCTGGCTGCTTGTTGGGTGTCTGAAAACCGAACGGTCCAACACCCACATATGAAATCACTTATCTCGTACCGGACATAATTTCGGGAAGGGAGGAATTTCGTCTACTGTGCTCTCATTCAACAGGCACCAACTGTCAGAAAACACAGTTATTTTACTGAGAAACAACCCGAATCTTCTTATAGCCTTACAAACGTACCTCTGCAGCTTGCTTCATTTGAGCGTTTTCTTTCTTGAGCGTTACACACTGTTGCTGGCTCTCTGCTTTTTCCAGAAGGACGACGTCCAGCCGCGCGGTGAGAACCTGATTGAAGGTACGAAAAGACATTCGCAAGCGCTGGTCACACAACTCTGATTTAGTCGTCGCTTCTACACCGGGAAAAATATCTGGCCGCTCCCAAGAGCTCCTGTGCGGCTTCTCTCTGGACTGTCGGGTCGTTATCAACCAATCATATTTATTGCAGAGCACAGTACTAAAGCACTTGGGAGAGTACACTCGAACAGCAGCGAAGCAGCAAGAAGCGGCATGGCCTGTGTGACCCTGGAGAAAAGCAGCGTGGCTCACTGGAAAGAGCACGGGCTTTGGAGTCAGAGGTCATGGGTTCGAACCCCGGCTCTGCCACTTGCCGGCTGTGTGACTTTGGGCAAGTCACTTAACTTCTCGGTGCCTCAGTTCCCTCATCTGTAAAATGGGGATGAAGACTGTGAGCCCCACGTGGGACAACCTGATTCCCCTGTGTCTACCCCAGCGCTTAGAACAGTGCTCTGCACATAGTAAGCGCTTAACAAATACCAACATTATTATTAAGTCACTTCGCTTCTCTGTGCCTCAGGTCCCTCATCTGCAAAATGGGGATGAAGACTGTGAGCCTCACGCGGGACCACCTGATGACCCTGTATCTCCCCCAGTGCTTAGAACAGTGCCCGGCACATAGTAAGCGCTTAACAAATACCAACATTATTATTATTATTATTATTATTATTATTAGTGGATAGAGCCCGGACCTGGGAGTCAGAAAGACCTGGAGTCTAGCCCCGAGTCTGCCACTTTTCTGCTGTGTGACCTTGGGCACGTCACTTCACTTCTCTGTGCCTCAGTTACCTCATCTGTAAAATAGGGATTAAGAATGCAAACTCCATGTGCGACAGGGACTACATCCAACCCAATTATCCTATACCTACCCCAGCCCTTAGAACGGTACCTGGCACATTTTAAAAGCCAGCGGCGTGGCTCAGTGGAAAGAGCCTGGGCTTCGGAGTCAGGGGTCATGGGTTCGACTCCCGGCTCTGCCACTCGTCAGCCGTGTGACCGTGGGCGAGTCACTTCACTTCTCTGGGCCTCAGTGACCTCCTCTGTAAAATGGGGATCAACCGTGAGCCTCACGTGGGACAACCCGATGACCCTGTATCTCCCCCAGCGCTTAGAACGGCGCTCTGCACATAGTAAGCGCTTAACAGATACCAACATTATTAACAAATCCCACAGTTATTATTATTATTATCAGAATTATCAGGCACATCTCCCGCCCATAATGAGCTGATAGTTTAGAGGGGGAGAGAGAACATGTGTGGAGTCAGAACACGTGTCTGCTACTGTCCACGCTTAGAACAGTGCTCTGCACATAGTAAGAGCTCAACAAATGCCACTGATGGATTGACTGAACAATTCATTCATTGAGCGCTGACTCCGTGCAGAGCCCTGTACTAAGCGGTTGGAATGGCCGAGTCGGTAACAGATAGAGACGGTCCCCGCCCCCTGACGGGCTTACGGCCTGATCGGGGGAGACGGACAGACAAGGACGGTAGCGATAAATAGAATCTAGGGGATGAGCATCTCATTAAAACAATCAAGCTTAGGAGTCTCTTTGGCCCGAGATCACTTCAGGATGGGACACGTTGGCAGTCTTCCTCTGGGGCTCACCTTCTCGCTCTAGCTCCATCTCGCCTGTCTCGCCGCCGCCCTCTCGTCCACAACCCACCTCTGGCCCGGAATGCCCTCCTCTTACCAGACCGACGACTGCTCTCCCCACCCTCAAAGCCTTCTTGAAGGCCCACCTCCTCCAGGAAGCCTTCCCTCCTCTCCGCTTCTCCCGCTCCCTCCTCGGCCGCTCTTACTCGCTCCTTCGTTCATCCTCCCTTCCCTTCTCACCGCACCTCTGTACGTAGCTGCCCTTTAGTTTGTCATCGACGCATTTTCATATCGGTCTCCCTCCTCAGAACGCGAGCTTGTCGCGGGCGGGGAACGTGCCTTGCTGTTGCATTTTCCAAGCTGGTGCTCCGCACACGGTGCGTGCTCAATAAACACGACCGAATGAATCTCGAGCGAATCCCAGCTGGAAGCAGGCAAAGCCGGTTTCTCTGCAGCCGGGTCTCTCCCGGGTGGGCCAGCCCGCCTCCCCTCCCGCAGCCTTCCCTTTGGCCATCTTGGCTCCCTCCTCCTGCCCCTGGCCCCGTGGGCTACCTAAGTTATTCGATTATTCATTTACTCATGCGTGTATATTAATGTCTGTCTCCCCCGCTAGACGGTGAGCTCGTTGTGGGCAGGGAATGGGTCGGTTTGTCGTCGTCTTCTCCCAAACACTCCGTAGACTGTTCTGCGCACAGTAAGTGCTTGATAAATACATTTGAACGAATGCTTTGCGCACAGCGGGTGCTCAGTAAATACAATCGAATGAACGACTGAACTGGACGCCCAATGAAAGGCCCGTCTCTATCTAGACAGGGCACGGGAAAACGTTTCGAACGTGACCGAGCTATAGACCGGGCTTCGTTCTAAAAGAGGAGAAATCTTCCTCCTGTTTTCGCCATCCGGAAAAACACCGCTTTGCCGAAGCATAGAATCTGCTGCACAATGACGGAGCGTTTGAATAAACCAAAACGCCAATGTGCGTTTCTAGTGATTATAAGCCACAAGTTATTTAAAGAAAATATTCCTCGACTCAGTGAAATGAGGTGAATATTTTGCACGGGGGGAAGAGGTAAGCTTGACTGCGAGCTCTCTACGGGAAGGGAACCAGGTCTAATTCTGTTGTATGGTAATAAGAATAACGTCGGTATTTGTTAAGCGCTTACTATGTGCCGAGCACTGTTCTAAGCGCTGGGGTAGACACAGGGGAATCAGGTTGTCCCCCGTGGGGCTCACAGTCTTAATCCCCATTTTACAGAAGAGGTCACTGAGGCACCGAGAAGTGAAGTGACTCGCCCACAGTCACACAGCTGACAAGTGGCAGAGCCGGAATTCGAACTCATGACCTCGGACTCCAAAGCCCGCGCTCTTTCCACTGAGCCACGCTGGTACTCTCCCGAGCTCTTAGGACAGGGCTCCGCACACAGTCAGCGCTCAGTAAGTACGGTCGATTGATTGTGGGATAAAGAGCAAACCTTCAGCGCCATTCTTCCTTCAAAAAGATTCATTTCTCATTTTCAGAAAACAGAGATGGCCAAAAACTAGAGGGTCCTCTCCCAGTTACACCTATTAGATCTAGAAAACAAGGAAACAAAAAAATCGCAGCTCTGCCTCTGTCTGCTGTGTGACCTGGGACGGGTCACTTCCCTTCTCTGTGCCTCAGTCACCTCACCTGTAAAATGGGGATTACGATTATGAATCCCACGAGGGACAGGGACTGTGACCAACCTGATTAGCTTTTATCTACCCCAGGGCTTAGTGCCTGGCACGGATTAAGCACTCTACATAGACCATGCAGAGCATAAGACAAAATCAAGAGATTCCAGGCCCGCTCTGTGTCATTAATTAATTAACGTTGGTATTTGTTAGGCGCTTACTATGTGCCGAGCACCGTTCTAAGCGCTGGGGGAGATACAGGGTCATCAGGTTGTCCCACGTGAGGCTCACAGTTAATCCCCATTTTACAGGTAACTGAGGCCTAGAGAAGTGAAGTGACTTGCCCACAGTCCCACAGCTGACAGGTGGCAGAGCCGGGATTCAAACCCATGACCTCTGACTCCCAAGCCGGGGCTCTTCCCGCTGAGCCATGCTGCTTCTCTCTTTTTTTTTTTTAAAAAAAAAAAAGCGCTTACTATGTGCCAAGCACCGTTCTAAGCGCTAGGGTAGATACAAGGTAATCAGGTTGTCCCACGTAGGGCTCGCAGTCTTCATCCCCATTTTACAGATGAGGTAACTGAGGCACAGAAGTTAAGTGACTTGCCCAAGGTCACACAGCTGACAAGTTGCGGAAGTGGGATTAGAACCCATGACCTCTGACTCCCCAAGCCCGGGCTCTTTCCACTGAGCCACGCTGCTTCGCAATAAAACCCAAGAAAACCATATAGAAAGAAAAGAACATTCCAGAAATGCTATTTTGCTACCTGAATCACATCATCATTTCCTCCAGGGGCTGGTTTGGATTTGAGTTCTTCCACCTCTTTCTCCAGTTCTAGAGAGACATTGTAGAAAGCACACTATTTTGAACAAATTCTAATTCACTGAGGAAAATGGCAAGGACATTCAACAGCTTAAAAGTACGTGATGCAACCGAACGCAAGACTTCATTGTCTCAATATCATAAATTGAAGATTTTTTTAAAAAAGGAAAGTATAAAAAAGCTACTTTTTTCTTAAATGCATTTACTTAATCTCCATTCTTTTCCTATATTCAATTTACGCTGTGTCCATATCCGTACTCTGTAGAATCGCCTAAAAGCGGTAGCCTCCCCGAGCTAGGACTAAGTTTATTTTAATTACAATAGTCCTGGAATTGTGGTTTAGAGTTGCCTAAAGAGCAACCAATGAAGTTAAGCTAACGAAGCAGCTAATGAACCCCTCAAATACTTCGATGCTCATCCTGACCCCAGGGCCCATATGTATATATCTTTATACCCTTATTATTCCCCCATCTGCCATTGCCTAGTGGAAAGAGCCCGGGCCCGGGAGTCGGACGACCTGGGTTCTAATCCCGGCTCTGCCACTTACCCGCTGTGGGACCGTAAGCAAGCCACTTCATTTCTCCGTGCCTCGGTTCCCTCATCTGCAAAATAGGGACTCAATACCTGTTCTCCCACCCTCCTCCTCCTCCTCCTATCCTTCACTCCGCCGCCCGGCTCATCTTCCCGCAGAAACGCTCTGGGCCCGTCACTCCCCTCCTTAAACACCTCCAGTGGTCGCCCGTGGACCTCCGCACGAAACAAAAACTCCTCACTCTGGGCTTCGAGGCTCTCCGTCCCCTCGCCCCCTCCCACCTCTGCTCCCTTCTCTCTTTCCACCGCCCACCCCGCACGCTCCGCTCCTCCGCCGCCCGCCTCCTCGCCGTCCCCCGTCCTGGCCCGTCCCGCCGTCGACCCCCGGGCCGCGTCCTCCCGCGGTCCCGGAACGCCCTCCCTCCTCACGACTCATTCTCTTCCCCTCTTCCGAGCCCTCCTGAGAGCTCACCTCCTCCGAGAGGCCTTCCCAGACTGAGCTTCCCCTTTTCCCTCTGCTCCCTCTCTACGCCCCCACCTCCCCTCAGCTAAGCCCCCTTTCCCCCCCTTTCCCTCTGCTCCTCCCCCTCTCCCTTGCCCTCAGCACTGTACTCATTCGCTCATTTGTATATATTTTTGATACCCTATTTATTTTGTTAATGAGATGTCCATCCCCTTGATTCTATTTTATGCTATTGCTTTAATGAGATGTACATCCCCTTGATCCCATTTATTGTTACCGTCTTTGTCCGTCCGTCTCCCCCGATTAGACCGTGAGGCCGTCCCTGGGCAGGGACTGTCTCTATCTGTTGCCCATTTGTCCATTCCAAGCGCTTAGTACAGTGCTCTGCACATAGTAAGCGCTCAATAAATACTACTGAATGAATGAATGAATGAACACTTGGACTGCGAGCCCCACGTAGGATCTACTTATCTTGTATCTCCCCTACTGCTCAACAGAGTGCTTGGCACACGGTCAGCACTGAAAAAGCCTCGGGCAAGTCGCTTCACTTCTCTGTACCTCAGTTACCGCGTCTGTAAAATGGGGATGAAGACCGTGAACCCCACGTGGGACGGGGACTGTGTCCAACCTGATTAACTCCTCTACCCAGTGGTTACGCCTGGCGCATAATAAGTGCTTGACAGGTACCGTTAAAAATACCACACTGATTATGATTATTACTACCATAATAATAATGTCTGCCTCGTTATTACTACCAGTAATCATTACGTCTGCCTTCCCCTGTAGACTGTAAGCTCCTCGTGGCAGGGATCACATCTACCGACTATCGTACTGTACTTTCCCAAGCGCTCGATACAGTGCTCTGCGCCCAGCAGGCGTTCAACCAATACCGGTGATTCACCGAATGCCTGAAATATAAACGGCCAATTTGGGCTCCGGTGGAGGGAAGCAAATCCACGGGGCGTCGGGCTGCTGCCTGCTATGGGAGGGAGGGGCAGACGGGCGGAGGACCTGGTGTTGAATGCGAGGGACGAGGTCAACGCTAATAACATCAAAATCCTACCGAACCAGAGGAGCAGCATGGAAACCCCGTAGGGCCTTGAAACAAAAACAGGGTCATGAGACGTTACCACAGGCTACCTGGCCGGGGTGAGGCAGCGAGTCCAAAGGAAACGTTAAATCCCCCGTTGGAGAAGAGCGGGGAGTAATGATGGCGGGTACTACTTATCCTCAAATATAATAATAATAACGTTGGTATCTGTTAAGCGCTTACTACGTGCAGAGCACCGTTCTAAGCGCCGGAGTAGTTACAGGGTCATCACGTTGCCACACCTGAGGCTCACAGTCTTCATCCCCATTTCAATAATGTTGGTATTTGTTAAGCGCTTACTATGGGCAGAACACTGTTCTAAGCGCTGGGGGAGATACGGGGTCATCAGGTTGTCCCACGTGAGGCTTACAGTTAATCCCCATTTTACAGATGAGGCAACTGAGGCACAGAGAAGTTAAATGACTCGCCCACCGTCACACAGCTGACAAGTGACAGAGCCGGGAGTCGAACCCATGACCTCTGACTCCGAAGCCCGGGCTCTTTCCACTGAGCCACGCTGCTTCCCCAATGAGGTCACTGAGGCACCGAGAAGTGAAGCGACTCGCCCACAGTCACACAGCTGCCGAGTGGCAGCGCCGGGAGTCGAACCCGCGACCTCCGACTCTCGAGCCCGGGCTCTTTCCACTGAGCCACGCTGCTTCTCGCTCATTAACTTATTAGGATGATTTTGGTTGGATAAATGATTTTTCTGGAACTGTGTCCCCGAACTTGGAAAAATTATCCGCACACACCCCCGTTATTTAAATCGGCTTGACGGAAGGACCCTAACATGAGTGGGAGAGCCACTTTCAAGCGTATTTACTGGGCACTTACTGTGTGCAGAGCACCGTACTAAGCACTTGGGAGAGTACAATATAACAACAGACGCACTCCGGCCAACAGCGAGCTCACAGTCTAGAGTCTCCGTGACACCGGATTACTATGATTAAAATTTTGCATTCTTGCCGGAGGGGGAAGGCCCCCCCCCGCCGCCCCAAAACCGAGGAAACTGATAAACTATGAACGAAAGGGTGGAAGAGACCGAAAGGGGAGGTGCTTCAAAAAAAATAAAACTTTCTCCAACCACCCAAGACTTGGGAAGAACTCAAAGGAAACTTGTGAAGCTGCATGCAACCTATCGTTACAAAAGGTCGGCGGAAGACCGTCATCTTTTCCTCTACCAAGGGACTTGGGGGAATCATTCACCCGTCCGTCTCCTTTATACTTGGGAAGCGTGAAGAATCTACAGTCAAGTTTTGGGATCACCGACACGGACAAGGAGAAAACGTGCCTCACTGATCTGGAATTCTTTAAATGAAACAATAAGCACAGAAAGGAGTCGGGAGATACAATACCAATACCATAAAAAACACATATATTTAGACTTTTTTTTAAAAAAAGAACTCTGACCAGTGCTATTTCAAAGCATTATAATTTGGGATGAGCAGCAGTGCGCTCGGTCACTGCACAGTTCTGGGGAGAAGGGAACTAAAAAAGGGTAAAACTAAGGAAATGCGGGTCTTAGAGACCTGCTCGCTGCCAGAGATGTTTCAACAGCGGTGCTTCCTATAGGTGGTGATTAAGAGTGATTTCATTTAACCTTTTCAACAGTTTTCTTGGCGAGGGAACGTGCGGTGGAACCCCTAGATTAGCAGGTGACACTAAATTTTTCTGGTGAGTTTAATAAGGGGTAGCTGGAGGTTAACTGAAGGAAGATCTAACAGAACTGGGTGAGGAAGCAAAAGTTTCAACATGAGCCGGTTTAAGATAATGCGCGAAGAGAAAAATCACTCGACCTCTGATTACAGGGATGACGGGTTCCGAGCCGTCGGTTATGACTCAGGAAAATGATCTTGGGGTGACTTGGGGTGGAAGGAGCACAGGCTTGGGGGTCACAAGACGTGGGTTCTAATCCCGACCCCGCCACCTCTTTGCTGGGTGATCTCGGGCACCGTCACTGAACCTCTCTGTGCCTCAGTTACCTCCTCTGTAAGATGGGGAAAAGGTGTGAGCCCCACGTAGGACAACCTGATTATCTACCCCAGCGCTCAGAACAGTGCTTAGCACATAGTAAGCTCTTAAATACCCTCATTATTATTTTTATTCTCCCACATGACCGGCCCCATATTTGGCAGCAGCCAAAAGGACCCAAATGCTGGGGACGATCGAGAAGGATTTCTTTTTGTGATATCCGCTAAGCGCTTACTACGTGCCGGGCCCTGTACTAAGCGCTGGGGGACATTACTGTGAGCCCCACGTGGGACAACCTGATGACCCCGTATCTCCCCCAGCGCTTAGAACAGTGCTCTGCACCTAGTAAGCGCTTAACAAATACCAACATTATTATTTCAATCTAAGCAGACTGGATTCAGTTCCTGTCCCACATGGGGCTCAGAGTCTTAATCTCCATTTTACAGATGAGGTGTGTGAGGCACCGAGAAATTAAGTGACTTGCCCAAGGTCAGAGAGCAGACAAGTGGCAGCGTGGGATTGGAACCCAGGTCCATGCTCTTTCCACTACAGCACGCTGCTTCTCTGTTTTGAAAACAAAATACAACACATGGCTATGTGCTACGTAAGAAGCGTGAAGCAGCACGGTATAACGTTGGTATTTGTTAAGCGCTTACTATGTGCAGGGCACTGCTCTAAGCGCTGGGGTAGATACAGGGGAATCAGGTTGTCCCGCGTGACGCTCCCAGTCTCAATCCCCATTTGACAGATGAGGTCACCGAGGCCCAGAGAAGGGAAGTGACTTGCCCACGGTCACACAGCTACCAAGCGGCAGAGCCGGCATTCGAACCCGTGACCTCTGACTCCCAAGCCCGTGCTCTTAGTGGAGAGAGCACAGGCCCGGGAGACAGTCATCGGTTCTAATCCCTGGTCCGCCGCCTGTCTGCTGTGTGACCCTGGGCGAGCCACTTCACTTCTCTGGGCCTCAGTGACCTCATCTGTCAAACGGGGATTAAGACTGCGCGCCCCAGGTGGGACAGGGACTGTGTTCAACCCAATTTGCTTGTGTCCACCCCAGCGCTTAGTACAGTGCCTGGCATATAAGGAGGGCTTAACACATGCCGCGGTTATTATCGTTCTGATTCCTGCTTGGCCACTTGCCCGCTCTGTGACGTTGGGCAAGTCACTTCACTTTTCTGGGCCTCGGTTACCCCATCTGGAAAACGGAGAGATTGAGACGGTGAGCCCCGCGCGGGGCAGGGACCGGGTCCAACCCGATTCGCTTCCATCCACCCCGGTGCTTAGTACAGTTCCTGGCACACAGTAAGCGCTTAACAAATACTGCGATTATTATTAATCCTAAAATATCGTGCCCGGTTCTGGGCCCAGAATCTTAGGAAGGACCTAACAGCTCAAAACCATTACCGAGAAGGGATCGCGCTGGGAAACGATCGGCGCGGTGGAGCCGGTTCCCTAGGAGGACGGCTCAAAAAAGTTAGGGCTCTTTGGGCTGGAAACAAGATGCTAAAGGGGAGACACCACTGGAATGGAGAAAATCGTGCCGGGATGGACGGGATGAACCCAGAATTATCATCACCAGACCCCACAACTGCGGGATAAAGGGGGCACCTAACTGAACTTTCCAGCTCCTATCAAGAGTGGGAGTTTCTGGCAGCCCGTAAGAGCTCATTCATTCATTCAATCGTATTTATTGAGCACTCACTGTGGGCAGAGCACCGTACTAACAGCTTGGGAGAGTACAGTGCAACATCAAAATTCCCTGCCAACAATGGGAACTCGCTAGCACAGACAGTTAGTAATGTTGGTATCTGTTAAGCGCTTACTACGTGCAGAGCGCTGTTCTAAGCGCCGGGGGAGATCCGGGGTCACCAGGTTGTCCCACGTGAGGCTCACAGTTTATCCCCCTTTTAATAATGTTGGTGTCTGTTAAGCGCTTACTAGGTGCCGAGCGCTGTTCTAAGCGCTGGGGGAGATACGGGGTCATCAGGTTGTCCCACGTGACGCTCACACACTTTTAATCCCCATTTTCCAGATGAGGGAACTGAGGCCCAGAGAAGTGAAGTGACTCGCCCACAGTCACCCAGCTGACAAGCGGCAGAGTCGAACCCATGACCTCTGACTCCGAAGCCCAGGCTCTTTCCACTGAGCCGCGCTGCTTCTCTGTTTTCTAGGTGTGCAACTAGAAAATGAATGGATTTTGGGGAGGAGGAGGAGCCCATGATGGGTAATTAGAAGGAACAGTTGGGGACGTTAGAAGGTTCATCCCAGATTTTGAGGATAGAGAGCAAGGAAGCAGAGTGGCCTGTAATAATAATAATGGTGGTATTTGTTAAGCGCTTACTATTGCAGAGCACTGTTCTAAGCGCTGAGGTAGACACAAGGGAATCAGTTTGTCCCACGGGGGGGGGCTCACAGTCTTAATCCCCATTTTACAGATGAGGGGACTGAGGCACCGAGAAGTGAAGTGACTGGCCCAAAGTCACACAGCCGACAAGGGGCGGAGTCGGTATTCGGACCCACCATCTCTGACTCCAAAGCCCGGGCTCTTTCCACTGAGCCACGCTGCTCCTCTGTAGATAAAGCACCGGCCCGGGTTCTAGGTTCAAGTTCCAGCACTTGTCGGTGTGACCTCGGGCCAGTCACTTTGACCTCTCTGTGCCTCGGTTTCCTCAACTGTAAAATGGCGATTTTACACGTCACCGGTTCTCCCCTTCCGACTCAGACCGTGAGGTCCACGTAGACCAGGGACGGCGTCTGACCTGACTACCTTTCATCACCGCCAGGGCCTGGGGAAACACTTGACCCATAATAAGCGCTTAACAAACACCAAAAAAAAAAAAATAAATCAAAAAGACGACAATAACCGCCCAGTTCCTCCAAGCATCCTGTTGTCGCCGAACGTGGCAGGAGGCCGGGCTGGCCCGATCACCGGCCCTCCCCGGGAGGGCATCGCCTCTGTTCCCAGATGAAATATTCTTCTCTGTAAAAACTTGCCTCAAACCACTCCAACAGCCGAGACAACTCCCGCCGCCTGCTTCGGACCCCTCGCCAAGCCCGGACCTCTCACCTCCTCCGCGGCTTCTTCCGGGCCGGCCGCCAGCCCGTCCAGCTCAACGCGTCTCAAACCCAACTCCTCATCTTCCCTCCCGAATCGACTCTTCCGGCTAACCTTCCCATCTGGGGCAATACCGTCACCATCCTCCCCGTGGCAAGAGCCCGTAACCTTGGCGTTTATCCTTGACCCCCGTATTCGGCTCACCGCTAAATTTTACCGCTTTTTCTTCCACATCTCCCCCCGGGGGAGTTCCTTCGTCATCATCCCGGTCCAGATGCTTAAGACAGCTGCTTCCTCGGTCGTCAGTCTACTTCCCTGCCCGTCTCTCAGCCCGCCACCTGAATTATCTCCCTTAAACGTTGTCCTCGGACGGCTCTCCGCCTCTAGCGAAAACGTCCTCCCATTAGCTTCCCATCTTACCTTCCTCTCTCAGCTCGCACTCTTCACTCCTCCCAAACTCCCCTTCTATCTGCACGCAATGACGACAACGACGGTGTTTCTTGAACGCTTACTATGTGCCGAGCACCGTTCTGAGCGCTGGGGCAGATACAGGGTCATCGGGTCGTCCCACGGGGGGCTCACAGTCTTCATCCCCATTTGACAGACGAGGGGACTGAGGCACGGGGAAGTCAGGCGACTCGCCCGAGGTCACCCGGCCGATGAGTGGCGGAGCTGGGATTAGAACCCGGGACCTCTGACTCCCAAGCCGGGGCTCTTTCCACGAAGCCACGCTGCTCTGCTCCGGACTCTCCCGCCTCTGACAGCCCGCGCACGTCGGGATACGGCGTGGCTTAGTCGACAGGGCACGGGACTGGGCGTCAGGAGGACCTGGGTTCTAATCCCGGCTGTCGTGGGCCAAGTGGCTTCACTTCTCCGTGCCTCTGTTCCCTCATCTGTAAAATGGGGATTCAGCCTGTGAGCCCCATGTGGGACAGGGACTATGTCCAACCCGATCACCGCGTATCTACCCCAACGCTTAGTACAGCACTTATGTCCATAGCTGTAATTTATTTATATTGACGTCGACGTGTCTCCCCCGTACTAGACTGTACGTTCGTTGTGGACAGGGAATGTGTCTGTTGTGCTGATGTGCCCACGTCTCCCCCATCCTAAAAAAACTCGCTCTCGACCCCACTTCCCCCTCCAGTTATCGTCCTATCTCCCTACTACCCATGACCTCCTTCTTGCCAAATCCGATGGCTCCTACTCCATTCTGATCCTCCTTGACCTCTCTGCTGCCTCTGACACCGTCGACCATCCCCTCCTCCTCCACACCTTATCTCACCTCGGCTTCACGGACTCCGTCCTCTCCCGGTTCTCCTCTCACCTCTCCGGCCGGTCATTCTGGGTCTCCTTCGCGGGCGCCTCCTCCCCCTCCCATCCTTTAACCGTCGGAGTTCCTCGAGGGTCGGTTCTCGGCCCTCTTCCGTTCTCCATCTACACTCACTCCCTCGGTGAACTCATCCGCTCTCACGGCTTCGACTACCATCTCTACGCAGATGACACGCAGATCTACATCTCCGCCCCCGTCCTCTCCCCCTCCCTTCGGGCCCGCATCTCCTCCCGCCTCCGGGACGTCTCCGCCTGGATGTCGGCCCGCCGCCTAAGACTCAACACGAGCAGGACTGAGCTCCTCGTCTTCCCTCCCGAACCCGGTCCTCTCCCGCACTTCTCTATCACCGTCGACGGCACGACCGTCCTTCCCGTCTCTCGGGCCCGCGATCTCGGTGTCGTCCTCGACTCGTCTCTCTCGTTCACCCCACGCGTCCTATCCGTTACCGAGATCTGCCGGTTTCACCTCTACGATATCGCCGAGATCCGCCCTCTCCTCTCCACCCAGACGGCTACCTTACTGTTACGGGCTCTCGTTATATCCCGGCTAGACTACCGCGTCGGCCTTCTCTCTGACCTCCCTTCCTCCTCTCTCGCCCCGCTCCGGTCTATTCTTCACTCCGCCGCCCGGCTCATCTTCCCGCAGAAACGATCTGGGCCTGTCGCTCCCCTTCTTAAACAACTCCAGCGGTCGCCTATCGACCTCCGCTCCAAACAGAAACTCCTCACTCTAGGCTTCGAGGCTCTCCGTCACCTCACCCCCTCCCACCTCTCCTCCCTTCTCTCTTTCCACCGCCCACCCCGCACGCTCCGCTCCTCCGCCGCCCACCTCCTCGCCGTCCCCCGGTCTCGCCCGTCCCGCCGTCGACCCCCGGGCCGCGTCCTCCCGCGGTCCCGGAACGCCCTCCCTCCTCGCCTCCGTCAAACCGATTCTCTTCCCCTCTTCAAAACCCTACTTCAAACTCACCTCCTCCGAGAGACCTTCCCAGACTGAGCTCCTCTTCCCCCTCTCCTCCCTCTGCCATCCCCCCTTTACCTCTCCGCAGCTAAAGCCTCATTTTCCCCTTTTCCCTCTGCTCCTCCACCTCTCCCTTCCCATCCCCGCAGCACTGTACCCGTCCGCTCGACTGTATATATTTTCGTTTCCCTATTTATTTTGTTAATGAATTGTACATCGCCTCGATTCTATTTAGTCGCCGTCGGTTTTTACGAGACGTTCTTCCCCTCGACTCTGTTTATCGCCATCGTTCTCGTCCGTCCGTCTCCCCCGATCAGACCGTGAGCCCGTCAAAGGGCAGGGACCGTCTCTATCTGTTGCTGACTTGTTCATCCCAAGCGCTTAGTACAGTGCTCTGCACATAGTAAGTGCTCAATAAATACTATTGAATGAATAATTTAGAACCCGAGCCAGAGGTCTTGGGTTCTAATCCCTACTCTGCCACTCGTCTGCTGTGTGACCTCAGGCAAGTCACGTAACTTCTCTGGGCCTCAGTGACCTCATCTGTAAAAATGGGAATTAAAAAATGTGAGCCCCATGTGAGACAATCTGATGACCCTGTATCTCCCCCAGCGCTTAGAACAGTGCTCTGCACATAGTAAGCACTTAATACCATAATTATTATTATTATTATTAATAATTACGATTGAACGAATACAGTGCCTGGCACACAGTAAGAGCTTAACAAATACCAATAAAAAGAATAAAAAAACGTCAAAACAGAACAAAAAACTCTCTGTCCCTCAAAGACACCAGACAGCAGCTCTCCCCACCTCCCAAGCCCATCTGTCGCAAGAGCCCAAAACCTTTGTATTTATCCTTGACACTCATATTCGGCTCACTGCTAAATTTTACTGGTTTTCCTGCCACATTTCTCCCAGAAAATCCACCTCCTCCACGAGGCGTTAAAAGTAATAATAATACTGTTGGTATTTGTTAAGCGCTTACTACGTGCCGAGCACTGTTCTAAGCGCTGGGGGAGATACAGGGTCATCAGGTTGCCCCACGTGAGGCTCCCAGTCTTCATCCCCATTTTACAGATGAGGGAACTGAGGCACAGAGAATAACATTGTTGGTATTTGTTAAGAGCTTACTACGTGCAGAGCACTGTTCTAAGCGCCAGGGCAGACACAAGGGAATCAGCTTGTCCCACGTGGGGCTCATAGTCTTAATCCCCATTTTCCAGATGAGGTCACTGAGGCCCAGAGAAGCGAAGTGACTCGCCCACCGTCACACAGCTGACGAGTGGCAGAGCCGGGAGTCGAACCCATGACCTCTGACTCCGAAGCCCGGGCTCTTGCCACTGAGCCGCGCTGCTTCCCCTGAGGCCGAAATGCAGGCCCTTGATTTCTGTGTCCACCCCAGCGCTTAGAACAGTGCTCTGTACATAGTAAGCACTTAACAAATATCAACATTATTATGATTATTATTATTATTAGATGTACCCCAATCCTTCGGAGCTTTTGCTGTCAGTGGCTTGGGGCTGTCCCTCTCCCGACCAGCCTGGATCCTCCAGGGGGGCAGGGACTGAATTTCTTCCTCATTTAGGAGCTCCTGAGCACTCAGTACAGCGCCCTACACCCAGAGGGCACTTAGAGAAGCAGCGTGGCTCAGTGGAAAGAGCAGGGGCTCGGGAGTCAGGGCTCATGGGTTCGAATGCCGGCTCTGCCACTTGTCAGCTGGGTGACCTTAGGCGAGTCACTTCCCTTCTCTAGAGAAGCAGCGTGGTTCACTGGAAAGAGCACGGGCTTTGGAGTCAGAGGTCATGGGTTCGAACCCCGGCTCTACCACTTGTCAGCTGTGTGACTTTGGGCGAGTCACTTAACTTCTCGGTGCCTCAGTTACCCCATCTGTAAAATGGGGATTAAGACTGTGAGCCCCACGTGGGACAACCTGATTCCCCTGTGTCTATCCCAGTGCTTAGAACAGTGCTCGGCACATAGTAAGCCCTTAACAAATACCAACATTCTCTGGGCCTCAGTTCCCTCACCTGTCAAATGGGGATGAGGTCCGTGAGCCCTCCGTGGGACAACCTGATTGCCTTGTATCTCCCCCAGCGCTCAGAACGGTGCTCGGCACATAGCAGGCGCTTAACAAATACCAACATCATTATTAATACGACTGACCGAATTCAAGTGGGATCTCTAGACCGATTTTTAAAAAGCAGGGAACCAGACGTTTCCCCTAAAACGCACACAGGCGCACACTTACCGACCCAAATCACTATCCCTAAACTATAATAATAATAATGTGGGTATTTGTTAAGCGCTTACTATGTGCCGAGCGCCGTTCTAAGCGCTGGGGTAGACACAGGGGAATCGGGTTGTCCCACGTGGGGCTCACAGGCTTCATCCCCATTTTACAGATGAGGTACCTGAGGCACCGAGAAGTGAAGTGACTCGCCCACGGTCACACAGCCGACAAGTGGCAGAGCTGGGATACGAACCCATGATCTCTGACTCCAAAGCCCGGGCTCTTTCCACTGAGCCACGCTATGCTCCCCAACAGTGCCAGCTCACGTCAGTTCCGACTGAGATGACTGTTTTCCGCGCTGATGCCTGGATAATCATCTCGGCACGGATTTTCTCACTCTTCTAATGCCTCCCGTAGCTAACCGCCTCCCTTCAATCAAATAAAAACACTCAATCAAGGGTAATGACTGAGCATTTACTGGGCGCAGAGCACAGTGGATCAGGAGCCCTTCAAACGATCCCTGTCTACGCTTTTCCAGCGACGGTGGCAGGGCCTTGCCCACAGTAAGTGTGCACAGTAGAGGAAGTAGATTAATAATAATAATAACGTCGGTATTTGTTAAGCGCTCACTATGTGCAGAGCACCGTTCTAAGCGCTGGGGGAGATACAGGGTCATCGGGTTGTCCCACGTGAGGCTCCCAGTCGTCATCCCCATTTTCCAGATGAGGTCGCTGAGGCCCAGAGAAGTGAAGCGACTCGCCCACAGTCACCCGGCTGGCAAGTGGCAGAGCGGGGATTCGAACCCGTGACCTCTGACTCCCAAGCCCGGGCTCTTTCCACCGAGCCACGCTGCTTCTCTACTGAGCCCCCCGCCCGGCCCCCCTTTTCCTCTGCTCTTCCTCCCCTCCCCATCGCCCCAACTCGCTCCCTCCGCTCTACCCACCTCCCCGCCCCACGACACTTGTGTATATACGTACGTATTTATTATTCTATTTATTTCATTAACCACTAGACTGGGAGCCCGTCGACGGGCAGGGACGGTCTCTATCTGTTGCCGGACTGTACATTCCAAGCGCTCTGTACAGTGCTCTGCACATAGAAGCAGCGTGGCTCAGTGGAAAGAGCACGGGCTTGGGAGTCAGAGGTCACGGGTTCGAATCCCGGCTCGGCCACTTGTCAACTGTGGGACTTTGGGCAGGTCACTTCACTTCTCGGTGCCTCGGTGACCTCATCTGGAAAACGGGGATGAAGACTGTGAGCCCCACGTGGGCCAACCTGATTCCCCTCTGTCTACCCCAGCGCTTAGAACAGTGCTCGGCACGTAGTAAGCGCTTAACAAATACCAACATCAACATTATTATTAGTCAGGACAAATACCAACATCAACATTATTATTAGTCAGGGCTCACTAAATACTATTGAATGAATAATGATGTGTATATATCTATAATTCCATTCCTGCATATTGATGCTACTGATGCCTGTCCACTTGTTTCGATGTCTGCCTCCCCCCTTCGACACTGTGAGTCCAGTTGGGGGCAGGGATTGTCTCTGTGGCTGAGTTAGACTTTCCAAGCGCTTAGTGCGCTTAGTACAGTGCTCTGCACACAGTAAGCGCGCAATAAATACCGTACATTTCTTGAGGGTAGGGAGTGTGTGCATGATGATAATAATAATTATGATCCTTGTTAAGCGCTTACTGTGTGCCAAGCACCGTTCTAAGCGCTAGGGTAGATAGAGGTTAATCAGGCTGGATACGGTCCCTGTCCCACATGGGACTCGCACTCTTAATCCCCATTTTACAGATGAGGTAACTGAGGCTCAGAGAATGAATGAACAGACAAAGTTCTTGCCCTCAGGGGGTTTACGATCTAGCTCGGGAGAAATAGGCTACAATTCATTCATTTATTCCCTCAATCGGATTTATTGAGCGCTTACTGTACGCACAGCACTCTACTAAGCGCTTGGGAAAGCACCACAGCAGCGTGGCTCAATGGAAGGAGCCCGGGCTTGGGAGGTCATGGGTTCGAATCCCGGCTCTGCCACTTGTCAGCCGGGTGACTGTGGGCGAGTCACTTCACTTCTCTGGGCCTCGGTTCCCTCATCTGTAAAATGGGGATTAACCGTGAGCCTCACGTGGGACAACCTGATGACCCTGTATCTCCCCCAGCGCTCGGAACAGTGCTCTGCACATAGTAAGCGCTTAACAAATACCAACATTATTATTATTATTACAACAATAAACAGTGGCCGTTAATCGGGACGGACACTGGTGGGGGAGACAGAGAATAATGAAAGGATAAAAGTGTTGTGTCCAGGGGGCAAGTATCAAAATGCTTAGGGGGTAAGGTTTAAGCACACGTGACGCAGAAAAAAAGCACACAAGTTCTCCCAATCTTACGTATCAACTCTCTTCACGTGCCACACTCCAGCTCGCGCTCCTCAGGGCTCCCAAGATCACCTTCTAACTGCATTTCCCCCTTAACTCTCCTCTCTTACCCTGGACTCCCTCTCACCCCACAGATACACAACATTTCTCGCCATCTTCAAAGCCCTAAAAATATTTAAAAAAAAAAAAAACCATCCCACCTCAGTCAGTCAATCGCTCTCCTCCAGGAAACTCTCCACGACGAATTTACAGAAACCTGGTCACATCGACCCGGCAGCCGCTCTTCGTATTTATGGGCTTTATTCATATCTTCCTAGATTTCTCTCTCCTCACACCTTCCTAATTCTGCTGACGACAAAAACCACGTTCTCCAGAATGGGGTCTAAGTCCTCGGCGAGAGTAAAATTTCACCTTGAACACACTTGGTTCTCACGTCTCTCTCTTCTCAAGCATGAGAAAGGAACTGCTGCTTAGAGCCGGGAGATAATGGGAACATCAAAGGCGACGAGTGGGTGGAATCTTAAATGGGACCAGGTTTCCCAAGACCGGGTAGAGCACACCACATATTAAGTGGAGGCCCAAATAAGAGGCTACCGTGTTAACGCTAGCTACTTCGCACTGTTAATCCGAAATGATCTGGAACATCAGACACAAATCAATACCTGTGCATCTCGATTTAACCTTCTGGATAAGCATCATCTGTTTCCTGGCAAATTTGATGAGATCTTCCTTGGGTAGTGTGTCCAACTATAAAATGAAAGATAAATCATAAAGCTTATCTTGGCATAGGAACGGTATTTCTACTCTGAAAGCAGTCATTTCACCTGTCTGGGCCACGGTTTCCAAATCTACCCAATGGGGCAAAATACTGCTCTCCCTGTACGACCGCGAGCTCCGTCCGATCTGACGATGCAAACATCCCAGCGTCTGGCAGCGCGCTGAACATTTCAAGTGTTCGGCAGGTAGGATATTTAGTATTTTGGCTGAATAAAGTCCTTAACCGATCACCGTGACAGTCTCGCTTTCTTCCTGCAAGTATCTTGAAACTTGCCCACTACGCTACATCGGGCGAGGTGGAGAGAGCCGCCAGAAGTAAATTAATCGGAGGGGGGGTAGCGTTTAATTCAATTTTGATGAGTCCACCGCATCCACCTTTGATTAAATATTTATTACTGGTTATGAAGTGAAACGCTTTCTAGGCGAGGAAACCAAAGGAAAAGACGACTGCTCTGGAGGCAGAAATAACTATGTTAACTTGGGCGCTCGCAAACAACTTCACGTTTGGAAAGCAGCAGGTTCTTAAACCTAAGGGGAGAAGAGACAGTAAAATCGAGTGACGACATCTTTGTACACAAGGAAATAGAGAGTGAATCGTTAACGGTGAATGCCCTGCGCTTTTGGTTCTTCCAAGAACTGAACCGCTTGTTTCGTAAGGAATACTAAAACCTCCTTTCTCTGTAAAATGGTTCTTTGGTTTCCGCGGGGGGGGGGGAAAAAAAAATAATCAACCGGCAGTTGTTTTCTGTTGTCACGTTTTTAACTCACGGCTTCTTGGGCGACTGTATCGACATCGACTTTACCTTCGATTTGCCTGTCCCAGGCGTAGCGGGAGAAGACACCCCATCTTGCCCCGTCTCCTGGAACGCAAAACCAAATCGAGGGGGGATCAGAGCGGGGAACTTTGGTCCGGCAGGACTCTCGTTACGTGTGGGTCCTGGTGGGGGGGGGGGGGGGATTGCCCCTGTCCCCCTCTACCCGTAAACTCCCTGGGGGCAAGCGCTTAAGGCCAGGGCTCCGCACCCGATAAGCGCTCAATAAATGGCACCGGTTGATCGACCGTCCCTAGGTCCGGCCTGACCTGCGGGGCCGGAGTGGGTGGAGGTGGGAAAAGGGGTTGAGAGAGCCGGATCCGGGATTCAGCCGTTCACTCGACGATAATTATCGCGAAGCAGCGTGGCCCAGTGGCAAGGGCACGGGCTTGGGAATCAGAGGACGTGGGTTCTAATGCCGGCTCCCCTACCGCTGTGCGACCCTGGGCAAGTCAACTTCACTTCTCTCTGCCTCAGTCACCACATCTGCAAAACGGGGATTGAGACTGTGAGCCCCACGTGGGGCAGGGACTGCTTCCGCCCGACTACCTTGTGTGTACTCCGGCGCTTAGAAGTGCCCGGCCCGCAGTTAGCACTTAGCAAATACTACTATTATTAACAGTGCTTGGCATAGAGTAAGCACTTAGCAAATGCTATTATCGTTATCATCATCACTGAGTGCTTACTGTGTGCCAAAAACTATACCTGGGAGAGTACACAACAACAACGGACACATTCTCTGCCCACGATGATCTTAGAGTTTAGGGACGGGGATGGGAGGGAGACTGGGGGGACGGAGGGGACTGACTGGGAGGAGGCGGAGGAAGTCGGGGGGCTGAGGGACGTTTTCGGGGGCCCGAGAAAAGGAGCTCAGCACACGGCCGGGGGCTCCACAAGTCAGACCAGGACGGGGCAGGGGGTGATGCTGTCCGTCTCCCCCACTCTACACCGTGAGGTCGCTGTGGGCAGGGAATGTCACCGTCTACTGTCGTACTGGACTCTCCCAAAAGCTGAGCGCGGTGCTCGGCACACAGGAAGGCGCCTACTAAATAGGTCTGAAGGACTGAAGGAAATCCTCGGGGCGGGGAGGGCGCGAGAAGCCGAAGCCCACCGCGAGGATGGAGTGCTGACCTTCTCACTGGGCCTCCACCCCTGGCCCCCGTCCTGCCTCTGGCCTGCAACGCCCTCCCTCCTCGCCCCTTTCCAAGCCTTACTGAAGGCCCATCTCCTCCAAGAAGCCTTCCCAGGCTAAGTCCCACTTTTCATCTCCCCCTCCCTTCTGCGTCACCCTGACGCCCTCTCCCCATCCCACTGTCCTGTCATTTTATTTATCCCCCCGCTCTACCCCCGTCCCAGCATGGCCATCTCTGTCTTTTTATCTATTCCTATGGCTGCCAGTCTCCCCCCGGGCAGGGACCGTCATCCTGTATCGGTAGAGTGGGCTCTCCCAAGCGCTTAGTACAGCCCCCCTCCCCATCCCCCAGCCCTTATATCCATATCTCTCATGTTATTGATCTCTTTTCTCTTTCCCCTTTCCCTCAAGCCCATCTCCGTCATTTGATCTGTTCCTCTGGCTGCCAGCCTCCCCCCCGGGCAGGGACCGTCACTCTGTATTGGTAGAGTGGGCTCTCCCAAGCGCTCAGTACAGTCCCCCTTCCCCATCCCACACCCCTTACATCCATATCTCTCATGTTATCGATCCCTTTTCTCTTCCCCCTCATGTCCATCTCTGTCATCTGATCTATTGCTCTGGCTGCCTGCCTCCCTCCAGGGCAGAGGCCGTCACTCTGTAATGCCATAGTGGGCTCTCCCAAGCGCTCAGTACAGTCCCCCCTCCCCATCCCACACCCCTTATATCCATATCTCTCATGTTATCGATCCCTTTTCTCTTCCCCCATGCCCTCATGTCCATCTCTGCGGGCTCATCTATCGCTCTGGCTGCCTGCCCCCCCCCCCCCCCCCCCCCCGACCCCCGCCCCGGGCAAGGACCGGCCCCGTGCATGGGGTAGAGAGGGCTGTGCCCGGCGCTCGGGCCAGTGCCGTGCACACCGTGGGCGCTTAGTAAATGTCCCGGGGAGAGTGAAGGCTGTGTGGGACGCCCCCCGGGCCGGTCCCGTGGTGGGGGGGGAGGGGGGGAGGGGCAGGGCGAGTTACCTCCATGGTCCCGCTGGGCCGGAGCCGGCCGGGCCGCCGCCTCTGACGTCACCGACCGGGGGGTCACGTGACGCCCCGCCCCCCGAGCCGTAACCACGGCAACCGCGCCTCTTCCCGCCCCCCCCGTTCCGGTTTCCAACGGCCATTTCCGGCCGCGCGGCCTGCCCTTTGACCTCTCAGCCCCCCCGGAGCCGTAACCACGGCAACCGCGCCTCCCCCTCCGCTTCCGGTTTCCAACGGCCATTTCCGGCCGCGCGGCCTGCCCTTTGACCTCTCAGCCCCCCGGAGCCGTAACCACGGCAACCGCCCCCCCCCCCCCCGCCCGCTTCCGGTTTCCAACGGCCATTTCCGGCCGCGCGGCCTGCCCTTTGACCTCTCAGCCCCCCGGAGCCGTAACCACGGCAACCGCGCCTCCCCCTCCGCTTCCGGTTTCCAACGGCCATTTCCGGCCGCGCGGCCTGCCCTTTGACCTCTCAGCCCCCCCGGAGCCGTAACCACGGCAACCGCGCCTCCCCCTCCGCTTCCGGTTTCCAACGGCCATTTCCGGCCGCGCGGCCTGCCCTTTGACCTCTCAGCCCCCCGGAGCCGTAACCACGGCAACCGCCCCTCCCCCCCCGCCCGCTTCCGGTTTCCAACGGCCATTTCCGGCCGCGCGGCCTGCCCTTTGACCTCTCAGCCCCGCCCTCAGCCAGCCAGTCATTCATTCATTCATTCATTCATTCATTCATTCATTCATTCATTCATTCATTCATTCATTCATTCCTTCATTCCTTCATTCCCATTTGATCATGATGATGATCATGTTGGTATCTGTTAAACGCTCACTCTGTGCAGAGCGCTGTTCTGAGCGCCCTATTTATTTTGTTAATTGAGATGAACATCCCTTTGATTCTATTGATTTGCTCTTGTTTTAAGGAGATGCCCATCCCCTCGATCCTACTTATCACTACTGTTTTAAGGAGATGCCCATCCCCTTGTTCCTATTTATCATTATTGTTTTAAGGAGATGTCCATCCCCTCGATTTTATTTATCGCTATTGTTTTAAGGAGATGCCCATCCCTTCGATTCTATTTATCGCTATTGTTTTAAAGAGATGCACATCCCCTTGATCCTATTTATCGCTATTGTTTTAAGAAGACGTTCATCCCCTTGATTCTATTTATCACTAATTGTTTTAGGGAGATGCCCATCCCCTTGATTTTATTTATCACTATTGTTTTAAGGAGATGTTCATCCCCCTCGATTCTATTTATCACTATTGTTTTAAGGAGATGCCCATCCCCTTGATCCTATTTATCGCTATTGTTTTAAGGAGATGCCCATCCCTTCGATTCTATTTATCGCTATTGTTTTAAAGAGATGCACATCCCCTTGATCCTATTTATCGCTATTGTTTTAAGAAGACGTTCATCCCCTTGATTCTATTTATCACTAATTGTTTTAGGGAGATGCCCATCCCCTCGATTTTATTTATCACTATTGTTTTAAGGAGATGTTCATCCCCCTCGATTCTATTTATCACTATTGTTTTAAGGAGATGCACATCCCCTTGATCCTATTTATCGCTATTGTTTTAATGAGATGCCCATCCCCTTGTTCCTATTTATCACTGTTGTTTTAAGGAGATGTTCATCCCCTCGATTCTATTTATCGCTATTGTTTTAAGGAGATGCACATCCCCTCGATCCTATTTATCGCTATTGTTTTAAGGAGATGTTCATCCCCTCGATTCTATTTATCACTATTGTTTTAATGAGATGCACATCTCCTTGATCCTATTTATCGCTATTGTTTTAAGGAGATGTTCATCCCCTTGATTCTATTTAACACTATTGTTTTAGGGAGATGTCCGCCCCCTCGATTTTATTTATCACTATTGTTTTAAGGAGATGTTCAGCCCCTCGATTTTATTTATCACTTTTGTTTTAAGGAGATGTCCATCCCCTCGATTCCATTTATCACTATCGTTTTAAGGAGATGTTCATCCCCTTGATCCTATTTATCGCTACTGTTTTTAATGAGATGCACATCCCCTTGATTAGTTCGACTCCCAGCTCTGCCACTTGTCAGCTGTGTGGCCGTGGGCAAGTCACTTCACTTCTCTGGGCCTCAGTTCCCTCATCTGGAAAATGGGGATGAAGCCTGTGAGCCTCACGTGGCACAACCTGATGACCCTGTATCTCCCCCGGTGCTTAGAACAGTGCTCTGCACAGAGTAAGCGCTTAACAAATGCCAACGTTATTATTATTATGAGATGGTCATGGGTTCGAATCCCCGATCCTCCTCTTGCCAGCTGTGTGACTTTGGGCCAGGACTGCACTTCTTTGGGCCTCAGTTCCCTCATCTGTAAAATGGGGATTAAAAACTGTGAGCCCCACGTGGGACAATCTGATTCCCCTGTGTCTACCCCAGTGCTTAGAACAGCGCTTGGCACATAGTAAGCGCTTACAAATCCCATTATCATCTATCATCATTATTATTATTAATTAGCAGACACATTTCCAGCCCATAACATGCTTACAGTCCAGAGTGGGAGACAGACATTAATAAATGAGTCAAGGAAATACAATAAATAATATATAATTTCAAAATATGTAGGTGAGTATTGGGGGGTTGGGGCGAATATCAAATGCCCAGATGGGCTCCTGCTTTTCTGCCCTAAACAGTGGCGGGACTTTAAAGGAGGGAGGGTGGAGGATCCCTCCCGCCTTATTCATTCATTCAATCATATTTATCGAGCGCTTACCGTGTGCAGAGCACTGTACTAAGCGCTTGCGAAAATACAACAATAAACAGTCACATCCGCGGCCCACAGCCAATGGAAAAGTTTCAGGTCACTAAAGTGTGAAAGAGAATGCTGAATTCCTCTCCGTGGGTTGGCTAGGAATGTCATCTACCACACCTTCTCCCAGGTCGGTCCAATAAAAGCCGCTTTAATGGACTCCCGCGTTCCAATATTTACTAACCGAATTCCCGGAATGGGTGGGATTCGCCACCAGCCTTCATTTCCTCTCCACCACCTCTTTTCTGGATTCTTCTCAATCTCGTTTTGCCCCTCTCGGTTCACTGAGGCCGGACTTCTCAAGGTCACCGTTGACCTCCCGTTAGCTGAATAATCCATTCAGTAGTATTTATTGAGCGCTTACGGTGTGCAGAGCACTGTACTAAGCGCTTGGAATGGACAAATCGACAACAGAGAGAGACAATCCCTGATAATGTTGGTATTTGTTAAGCGCTTACTATGGGCCAAGCACTGTTCTAAGCGCTGGGGGAGATACAAGGTAATCAGGTTGTCCCACGTGGGGCTCACAGTCTTCAACCCATTTTCCACATGAGGTGACTGAGGTGCAGAGAAGCTAAGTGACTTGCCCAAGGTCACACAGCTGACAAGCGGCCGAGGTGGGATTCGAACCCATGACCTCTGACGCCCAAGCCCGGGCTCTTTCCACTGAGCCAGGCTGCTTCTCCAATCCAATGGCCTCCACTCTGTTCTAATCCTCCTTGACCTCTTGTAATCTCTGATCAACTCCCTTCTCTTGGACTACCATCACGAACAGCGTGGCTCAGTGGAAAGAGCCCGGGCTTAGGAGTCAGAGGTCGTGGGTTCGAATCCTCGCTCTGCCGCTTGTCAGCTGTGTGACTTCGGGCAAATCACTTACCTTCTCTGTGCCTCGGTTACCTCATCTGGAAAATGGGGACTAAGACTGTGAACCCCCCAAGGGTCAACCTGATAACCTTATGTCTACCCCAGTGCTTAGAACAGTGCTTGGCACATAGTAAGCACTTGACAAATACCATCATCATTATTATTATAACTTTAAGTGCTTACTATATAAGTTTAGTTTCTCCTGCCCGGCATTCCCCTACTTTTCCTACGTCTCTGACTGATTGCTTCTCTTCAGGCTTACCTCAAACCCTCTAAAGGTGAGTTATCCCTAAAGGCTCCGTAAGCTCACTGAGGGCAGGAAATAATAATAATAATGATGTTGGTATTTGTTAAGCGCTTACGATGTGCAGAGCACTGTTCTAAGCGCTGGGGTAGATATAGGGTCATCAGGTTGTCCCACGTGAGGCTCACAGTCTTAATCCCCATTTTACAGATGAGGTACGGAGAAAAAAAAAATGTTGGTATTTGTTAAGTGCTTACTGTGTGCCGAGCCCTGTTCTAAGCGCTGGGGGAGACACAGGGGAATCAGGTTGTCCCACGTGGGGCTCACAGTCTTCATCCCCATTTTACAGATGAGGGAACTAAGGCACCGAGAAGCTAAGTGACTTGCCCAAAGTCACACAGCTGACAAGTGGCAGAGCTGGGATTCAAACCCATGACCTCTGACTCCCAAGCCCGGACTCGTTCCACTGAGCCACGCTGCTTCTAAGCAAATACATCTGCTTATTGTTGTACTGTGCTCTCCCAAGCGCTTAGGACAGTGCCCTACACACAGTAAGCGCTCAATAAATATGATTGAATGAATGAATGAATGGGGTCCATCTATCAATCAGTCGACTGTATTTACTGAGCACCTACTATGTGCAGAATGCTGTACTAAGCACTTGGGAGAGCACAATTTGACAGAATCAGTGGACATGTTCCCTGCCCACAATGAGCTGATAGTCTAGTGTCCCTTGCTTTTTCTACAGAGAAGCAGCGTGGCTCACTGCCACTTCTCAGCTGTGTGACTGTGGACAAGTCACTTCACTTCTCTGGGCCTCAGTTCCCTCATCTAGAAAATGGGGATGATGACCGTGAGCCTCCCGTGGGACGACCCCATTCCCCTGTATCTCCCCCAGCGCTTAGAAAAGTGCTCTGCACGTAGTAAGCGCTTAACAAATACCAATATTATTTTTTTTCTCCGTACCTCATCTGTAAAAATGAGGATTGAGACTGGGAGCCCCACGTGGGACAGGGACTGTGTCCAACCTCTTTGCTTGTAATAATAAATAATAATGTCGGTATTAGTTAAGCGCTTACTATGTGCAGAGCACCGTTCTAAGCGCTGGGGGAGATACAGGGTCATGAGGTTGTCCCACGTGAGGCTCACAATCTTCATCCCCATTTTACAGACGAGGTCACTGAGGCCCAGAGAAGTGAAATGACTTGCCCACAGTCACACAGCTGCCAAGTGGCAGAGTGGGGATTCGAACCCATGCCCTCTGACTCCCAAGTCCGGGCTCTTTCCACTGAGCCACGCTGCACCCCAGTGCACGGTGCCTGGCACATAGTAAGCACTTAAAAAATATCACAATTATTAATCATTATTACTTGTTAAGCACTTTCTATGGGCAAAGCACTGTAATATATTTATTATTATTATTATTATTATTATGCAATCCCCTATTTTCTCCTGCTTTGGGCCTCTTGATCTAAACTTGCCCAAGACTTAAATTCACCGTCGCCCCTAAGATCCGCTCTCCCTCCGAACATTCCAGTGTCTGTCAACAATCCCAAATCCTCTCTCTCCAAGAAACCCACAATCCTGGTGTCACCATTCCCTCCTGTCTTACAATAATAATAATTTTGGTACTTGAGCAGCATGGTCTAGTGGAAAGAGCAGAGGCCTGGGAGCCAGAAGGTCATGGGTTAATAATAATAATAATAATAATAATAATGTTGGTATTTGTTAAGCGCTAACTATGTGCCGAGCACTGTTCTAAGCGCTGGGGTAGACACAAGAGAATCAGGTTGTCCCACCTGGGGCTCACAGTCTTCATCCCCATTTAACAGATGAGGTCACTGAGGCACCGAGAAGTGAAGTGACTTGCCCAAAGCCACACAGCTGACAAATGGCCGAGGCGGGATTTGAACCCATGACCTCTGACTCCAAAACCCATGCTCTTTCCACTGAGCCACGCGAATCCCGGCTCGGCCACTGGTCAGCTGGGTGACCTTGGGCAAGTCACTTCACTTCTCTAGCCCTCAGTTACCTCATCTGTCAAATGGGGATTGAGGCTGTGAGCCCGATGTGGGACGGGGACTGGGTCCATCCTGATTTGCTTGTATTCGCCCCAGTGCTTAGTCCGGTGCCTGGCACATAGCAAGCGCTTAAATACCAAAATGATCAATTATTATTACTTGCTAAGCACTTCCAATGTGCCAACCACTGTGCTATACTGCTTCCAGGAAGGAAGCAGTGTGACCGAATCACACAATAAATGAATGAAGGAATAAATACATACATAAATAAATATATACCTAAATAAATACATACCTAAATAAATACCTAAATAAATACCTAAATAAATAAATAAATACAATCGATTGTATTTATTGAGTGTTTAATTAGGAGAGTATCCCAGAATTAGCAGACACATTCCCTGCCCACAACAAGCTCACAGTCTAGAGGGAGAGACAGACATTAATATAAATAAATAAATGACAGATGCGTCCGTAAGTGCTGTGGGGCCGGGAGAGGGGATGGATAAAGGGAGCAAGTCGGGGGACGCAGAAAGGAGCGGGAGGAAAGGAGGGCTTAGTCAGGGAAGGCTTCTTGGAGGAGGTGGGCCTTCAGTAATAATAATGTTGGTATTTGTTAAGCGCTTACTATGCGCAGAGCGCTGTTCTAAGCGCTGGGGGAGATCCAGGGTCATCGGGTTGTCCCATAGGAGGCTCCCCAGTCTTCATCCCCATTTTACAGAGGAGGGAACTGAGGCACAGAGAAGTGAAGTGACTGGCCCACAGACTTGGAAGCGGGGTGGGGGGGGAGAGTAATTGTCCGCCGGATTTGAGGAGGGAGGGCGTTCCAGGCCAGAGGCAGGATGAGGGCGAGAGGTCGGCGGTGAGATAGACGGGTTCAAGGCACAGTGAGTAGATTATATTAGGAGGAGCAAAGAGTGCGGCCTGGGTTGTCGTAGGAGAGAGGCGAGGCGAGGTAGGAGGGGACAAGGGGATGGACTGCTTTAAAGCCAGTGGTGAGGAGTTTCTGTTTGACGTGGAGATAATAATGTTGGTATTTGTTAAGCGCTTACTATGTGCAGAGCTCTGTTCTAAGCTCTGGGAGAGATACAGGGTCATCAGGTCGTGAGGCTCTCAGTCTTCATCCCCATTTTCCAGATGAGGTCCCCGAGGCCCCGAGAGGTTACATGACTTTCCCAAAGTCACACAGCTGACAGGTGGCGGGGCCGGCATTAGAACCCACGACCTCCCAAGCCCGGGCTCTTTCCACTGAGCCGCGCCGCTCCTCTATATGGATGGGCACCACTGGAGGTTTTCGAGGATCAGGGAAACATGGACCGAATGTCTCTGTAGAAAAATGGTCCGGGCGGCAGAGTGAATGTACGGACTGGAGTGGGGAGAGGCGGGAGGCGGGGAGGTCAGAGAGGAGGTTGATGTAGTAATCGAGACAGGATAGGTCAAGTGCTTGGATTAGCGTGGAAGCAGTTTGGATGGAGAGGAAAGGGGAGATTTTAGCAGAGAGCACAGGACTTGGAGTCAGAGGACGTGGGTTCTAATCCCGCCTCCGCCGCTTGTCAGCTGAGTGACCTTGGGCAAATCAATTCACTTCTCTGTGCCTCAGTTCCCTCACCTGCAAAATGAGGGTTCGATAACTGTTCTCCCTTAGACCGTGAGTCCCACGTGGGCTATTTCGATGGTATTGATGCCTGACTACTTGTTTTGCTGTCTGTCTCCCCCTTTTAATAATGTTGGTATTTGTTAAGCGCTTACTATGCGCAAAACACCGTTCTAAGCTCTGGAGTAGATACAGGGTAATCAGGTTGTCCCATGGGAGGCTCACAGTTAATCCCCATTTTCCAGATGAGGGAACTGAGGCACAGAGAAGTGAAGTGACTCGCCCACAGTCACACAGCTGAGAAGTGGCAGAGCTGGGAATTCATTCATTCATTCATTCAATAGTATTTATTGAGCGCTTACTATGTGCAGAGCACTGTACTAAGCACTTGGAATGAACAAGTCGGCAACAGGTTGAGACAGTCCCAGCCGTTTGACGGGCTTACAGTTTAACTGGGGGAGACGGACAGACGAGAACGATGGCAATAAATAGAGTCAGGGGGAAGAACATCTCGTAAAAACAATGGCAACTAAATAGAATCGAGGCCATGTACATTTCATTAACAAAATAATGGGAATCGAACCCATGACCTCTGACTCCGAAGCCCAGGCTGTTTCCACCGAGCCATGACTGTGAGCCCGTCGTCGGGCAGGGATTGTCTCTGTCTGTTGCTCGATTGTCCATTCCAAGCGCTTAGTACAGTGCTCTGCACACAGAGAGCGCTCAATAAATATGATTGAAAGAATGAATATGATTATCTTGTACCTACCTCAGTGCTTACTACAGTGCTTGGCACACAGTAAGTGTTTAACGAATACAATAATAATAAAAATTACAATTATTGTTATTATTAAGCACTGGGGTAGATACTGGATAATTCATTCATTTAGTCAATCATATTTGTTGAGCGCTTATTAGGTGCAGAGCTTGTACTAAGCCCTTGGAAAGTACAATATAGCAATAATAAAGAGAGACAATCCCTGCCCAGAGTGGGCTTAAAGTCTAAGCGGGGCGGGGAGACAGACATCAAAACAAGTAAATAGGCATCGATATAAATAAATAGAACTATAGATATCTACGTAGCAGCGTGGCTCAGTGGAAAGAGCCTGGGCTTCGGAGTCAGAGGTCATGGGTTCGACTCCCGGCTCGGCCACTTGTCAGCTGTGTGACTGTGGGCGAGTCACTTCACTTCTCTGGGCCTCAGTTCCCTCAGCTGTAAAATGGGGATTAACCGTGAGCCTGACGTGGGACCACCTGATTCCCCTGTATCTACCCCAGCGCTCAGAACAGTGCTCTGCACATAGTAAGCGCTTAACAAATACCAACATTATTATTACGCAAGTGCCATGGGGCACTGGGGAAGAGAAAAGGGAAGAGAGTCAAGGTGACGTGGAAGGGAGGAGGAGCTGAGGAATAAGGGGGCTGTGGGGAGGGGAAGGGGGAAAGCAGAGGTCGTGGGTTCTAATCCCGGCTCCTCCCCTCGTCAGCTGTGTGATTTGGGGCAAGTCATTTCACTTCTCTGGGCCTCAGTTACCCCATCTGTAAAATGGGGACTGACTGTGAGTCCCAAGTGAGACAAACTGATAACCTTGTATCTTTCCCAGCACTTAGAACAGTGCTTGGCACATAGTAAGCACTGAACAGATACCATCATCATCATTATTATTATTATTATTATTATTATTAATCACCATTTGACAGATAAGGTAACTGAGGTCCAGAGAAGTGGAGTGACTTACCCAGGGTCACACAGCCGACAAGATTAAAACCCAGGTCCTTCTGACTCCCGGGCCCGTGCTCTGCGCAAGAAGACTAGTTATTTAACAAGTCCCAAGTGACAGGAGCCCGTTATTGGGCAGGGATTGTCTCCATCTGTTGCCGAATTGTAAATTACAAGCGCTCAGTACAGTGCTCAGCACATAGCAAGCGCTCAGTAAATACGATTGAATGAGTGAATCACATCTCAGCCACCTACCCCACAGCTTCCCTCTTCCTTAACTCTTATTTTAAAACTCACTTCTTCCATTTACTGTGCCTGTGTGAGTTTAATAATAATAATGTTGGTATTTGTTAAGCGCTTACTATGTGCAGAGCACCGTTCTAAGCGCCGGGGTTGATACAGGAGAATCAGGTTGTCCCACGTGAGGCTCACAGTCTTCATCCCCATTTTACAGATGAGGTCACCGAGGCACAGAGAAGTGAAGTGACTTGCCCACAGTTACACAGCTGACAAATGGCAGATCTGGGATTCGAACCCATGACCTCTGACTCCCAAGCCCGGGCTCTTTCCACCGAGCCACGCTGGGTTTTACTTCTGTATTGTTTTGGGGTGTGCTAGAGCGTGGCCGAAGGATCCAATGTCAGTGCTGATTTTGGTTCAGTGACTCAATCGTATTTACTGAGCGCTTACTGTGTGCAGAGCGCTGTACTAAGCACTTGGGAGAGGCCAATATAACAATACAGCAGACACATTCTCTGACCACAACGAACTTAGAGTCTGGAGGGGGAGACAGACCCTCCTCAGTAACACGGAGCTCTGGGCTCACCTGCCTGCTTCTCTCCTCATTCTGTATCCTTGAGCAGGTCCTTTTGTGAATAGTAATTAATAAGATAATTATGGTATTTATTAAGCGCTTACTATGTGCCACGCACTGTACGAAGCACTGGGGTGGATACAAGAAAATCGGGTTGGACCCAGTCCCCGTCCCACGTGGGGCTCGCAGTCTCAATCCCCATGTTACAGCTGAGGTAACGGAGGCCCAGAGAAGTGAAGTGACTTGCCCAAGGCCACAGAGCAGACAAGTGGCGGGGGCAGGATTAGAACCCATGACCTTCTGACTCCCAGGCCCGTGCTCTATCCACTATGCCAGGCTGCTTCCCCAATACCAGTACAGAAGCAGCACGGCCTAGTGAAAAGATCCCGGGCCTCGAAATCCAAGGAACTGGGTTCTAATCCTGGCTCTGCCACTTGTCTGCGGGGTGACCTTGTGCAAGTCACTTTTCATTCCCTCATCAACAAATTGTATTAAAAAAAATTTTTTTTATGATACCTGTTGAGCACTGACCACGTTCAAGTAGATACAAGTTAATCAGGTTGGACCCAGTCCCTGTCCCACATGGGGTTCACAGTCTCAATCCCTATTTTACAGATGAGGGAACTGAGGCACAGAGAAATTAAGGAAATTGTCCAAGGTCACACAGCACGCAAATGGAGGAGGCCGAATTAGAACTCAGGTCCTTCTGACCCGCAGGCCCGTGCTCTATCCGCTAAGCCAGTTTGCTTCTCTTACTGTGTGCAGAGCACTGTACTAAGCGTTTGGGAGAGGACAACGACTGAAAAATGGGGATTCAGTACTTGTTATGTCTCCTATTTATTCTGTGAGGCCTCTGTGGGACCTGACTGTCCCGTAGCGAGCCCCGGGCTTAGCACAGCGTACTTAGTGCACAAATACCACAGTCTCTCTGGGCGAGGGGGCGAGTACCTCTGGGTCCCTGATGTGGGGAAATATAGATAAATATAGTCCTTTCGTTGGGGGTTGCCATTATAACTCACATCCTTGATGGTGTTTTCAATTCTGCCTCTTTGCCTCTCTGATGATCTGACATCCTTCCTCAATAAAAGACTTCATTTTTGACCGCTGCACGCGAGACCAGCCCGATATCGCAGCTGCCTCCAGAAAAACATGGTATTCGATAAGCCCTTACCGTGTGCCAAGCACTGTTGGAAATGCTGGGGTAGATAAAAGATCCCGGCTCTGCCACTTGTCAGCTGTGTGACTGTGGGCAAGTCATTTCACTTCTTGGTGCCTCAGTTACCTCATCTGGAAAATGGGAATGAAGACTGTGAGCCTCACGTGGGACAACCTGATGACCCTGTATCTACCCCGGCGCTTAGAACAGTGCTCTGCACATAGTAAGCGCTTATCAAATACCAACATTATTATTATTATTATTATTATAATCAGGTTGGACACAGACTGTGCTCCACATTGGGCTCACAGTCTGAAATAGGAGGGAGGAGCATTTAATCCCCATTTTACAGATGAGGTAACTGAGGCACAGAGAAGCAAAGTGGCTTGCCCCAGGTCGCATAGCAGATACATGGCAGAGGTCCTCTGACTCCCAGGCCTGTGCTCTTTCCGTTAATAACGTTGGTATTTGTTAAGCGCTTACTATGTGCAGAGCACTGTTCTAAGCGCTGGGGTAGATAGATACAGGGTCATCAGGTTGTCCCTCGTGAGGCTCACAGTTTAACAGATGAGGTAACTGAGGCACAGAGAAGTTAAGTGACTTGCCCACAGTCACACAGCTGACAAGTGGCAGAGCCGGGAATTCATTCATTCGTTCATTCATTCAATAGTATTTATTGAGTGCTTACTATGTGCGGAACACTGTACTAAGCGCTTGAAATGGACAAATCGGTAACAGATAGAGACAGTCCCTGCCCTTTGACGGGCTCACGGTCTAATCGGGGGAGACGGGCAGACGAGAACGATGGCAATCAATAGAGTCGAGGGGAAGAACATCTCATAAAAACAATGGCAACTAAATAGAATCAGGGTGATGTACATCTCATTAAACAAAATAAACAAAATAAATAGGGTGGTGGAGATATATACAGTCGAGCGGACGAGTACAGTGCTGAGGGGGTGGGATGGGAGAAGGGGAGGAGGAGAGGGAAAGGGGGGAGAAGAGGGTTTAGCTGCGGAGAGGTGAAGGGGGCGGGTAGAGGTAGAGGGAGCAGAGGGAAAAAGGGGGGAGCTCAGTCTGGGAAGGCCTCTTGGAGGAGGTGAGCTTTAAGTAGGGATTTGAAGAGGGGAAGAGAATGAGTTTGGCGGAGGTGAGGAGGGAGGGCGTTCCAGGACCGTGGGAGGACGTGGCCCAGGGGTCGACGGTGGGATAGGCGAGACCGAGGGACGGTGAAGAGGTGGGCGGCGGAGGAGCGGAGCGTGTGGGGTGGGCGGTGGAAAGAGAGAAGGGAGGAGAGGTAGGAAGGGGCGGAATCGAACCCATGACCTCTGACTCCCTAGCCCAGGCTGTTTCCACTGAGCCACGCTGCTTCCCCTAGGCCACACTGCTTCTCTCATTTACCTAACGAGGCTTGAACGTGGCTTTTTTCATTCTTTTAATCACATACATTACAGAACCTTAACCAATCAATCAATGGTATTTATTGAGCACTTACCGCGTGCGGAGCCCGGTACCAAGTGCTTGGGAGAATACAACAGTGTTGATATACACTGTCTCTGCCCACAACAAGCTGACAGTCTAGAGGGGGAGGCAGGCATTAATATATGCCATTGAATATTCATAAATATAAATAACGAATAAATGGCATTTGTTAAGTGCTTACGGGGTGCTAGGCACCGCATTAAGCACGCCAGGCACTTTACTAAGCACAGGGTGCATCGATCAGTCGATCATATTTATTGATAATAATCATAATAATAATGATAATGTTGGCATTTAAGCGCTTACTAGGTGCCAAGCACTGTTCTAGAGCTGGGGTAGACACAGGGGAATCAGGTTGTCCCACGTGGGGCTCACAGTCTTCATCCCCATTTTCAGATGAGGTCACTGAGGTACCGAGAAGTTAAGTGACTTGCCCAAAGTCATGCAGCTGACAAGTGGCTGAGCTGGGATTCGAACCCATGACCTCTGGCTCCAAAGCCCATGCTCTTTCCACTGAGCCACGCTGCGTACTTATCCAGATCACTGTACTAAGTGTTTGGGAGAGTACAAAAAATAGAATTAGCAGTCAGGTTTCCTGCCCCTAATTCATTTATTCATTCAGTTGAATTTACTGAGCGCTTACTGTGTGCAGAGCTTGGGAGAGTACACCGTAGCAATAAACAGACCCATTCCCTGCCCACAACGAATTTAGAGCTTCCGGTCTAGAAGATACAAAATAAATAGGTTAGACACAGTCCCTGTCCACACTGAGCTCACAGTTTAAGTAGGAGGGAGTATTCATTCATTCAATCATATTTATTGAGCGCTTACTGTGTGCGGAGCACTGTACTAAGCGTTTGGAAAATACAGTTGGGCAACAGAGACAATCCCTACCCAACAACGGGCTCACTAGTCTAGAAGAGTAGGATTTAGTTCCCCTTTTACAGATGAGGAAACTGGGGGACAGAGCAGTGAATAATAATAATAATAATTCTGGTACTTGTGAAGCGCTTACTCTGCGCCAAGCACTGTTCTAAGATGGGGTAGATACAAGTTAATCAGGTTGGACACAGTCCCTGTCCCCCCGGGGGGCTCACGGTCTCAATCCCCATTTGACAGATGAGGTGACTGAGGCCCAGAGAAGTGACGTGGCTTCCCCAAGGTCACCCGGCAGACAAGTGGAGGAGCTGGGTTGGCTGAGCTCCTCGGCCCTTGCTCATTCCATTAGACCCTGTCGCTTCACAGATATTCAGAATTAGGGGGGTTTACGCAGCTCCTCTCGCTCGGCTCTAGCAAGTTTCGCTAATAATAATAATCGTAGTATTTATTATTAAGTGGTTCTCTCGTTCAACCCCGAGAGTGGATACAAGATCAGATGCAGTTCATGTTCCAACTGGGGTTCACCGTATAAGAGGGAGGGACTCCTAGCCCGAGACCACGCTCTGGAGAATGAGCAACATATCAATAGTCTATTATTTATTTATTAATTTTTATTTATTTATTCATTCAGTCATTTATCATGAGTAATAATAATGTTGGTATTTGTTAAGCGCTTACTATGTGCGGAGCACTGTTCTAAGCGCTGGGGTAGACATGGGGGAATCAGATTGTCCCACGTGGGGCTCACAGTCTTAAACCTCATTTTACAGACGAGGTAACTGAGGCACAGAGAAGATAAGTGACTTGCCCACAGTCACACAGCTGACAAGTGGCCGAGCCGGGATTCGAACCCATGACCTCTGACTCCCAAGCCCGTGCTCTTTCCACTGAGCCTCCCATTATGCTTCATCCCCCAAGCTTCATCCCCAAATTTATCGATCAATCAGTGGTATTTATTGAGCTCTTACTGTGTGCAGAGGACAGTGCCAAGCGCTTGGGAGACGACAGTAGAGTCGGTAGACACGTTCCCTGCCCACGGCGAGCTTACAGTCTAGGTCAACGTCCCGGGGCAGAGTCCAAGTCGACTCCTACCGTGGCTCTACTCCGCGGCACACTGCGATTCCCAGATTGCGGTCGGGATGGTAGTGAGCGCCTTCATTTCTGGCTCCCTTTCCAGCCACCCTGTTGACCCTCAGATCCTTAGAGGAAGTTGCAAACCGGCAGTTGGTCAGAATACCCCCACTCTCGATCATCAATCAGTCATTCAATCGGATTTCATGAGAGCTTACTGTGTGCAAAGCGTTGAACTCAGCATTTGGAAGAGTGTAATATAACAATTAACAGACACATTCCCCGCCCACAGTGATCTTACAGTCCGGACAATAATAATGATGATGATGGTATTTGTTAAGCGCTTACTATGAGGCAAGCACTGTTCTAAGCGCTGGGGGACAGACAAGGTAATGAGGTTGTCCCCCATGGGGCTCACAGTCTTCATCCCCATTTTCCAGCTGAGGTAACCGAGGCCCAGAGAAGTTAAATGATTTGCTCAAAGTCACACAGCTGAGGTTGTCCCCCATGGGCTCACAGTCTTCATCCCCATTTTCCAGATGAGGTAACCGAGGCCCAGAGAAGTTGAATGACTTGCCCAAAGTCACACAGCTGAGGTTGTCCCCCATGGGGTTTACAGTTTTAATCCCCATTTTCCAGATGAGGTAACGGAGGCCCAGAGAAGTTAAATGACTTGCCCAAAGTCACACAGCTGAGGTTGTCTCCCATGGGGCTTGCAGTCTTAATCCCCATTTTCCAGCTGAGGTAAAGGAGGCCCAGAGAAGTTAAATGACTTGCCCAAAGTCACACAGCTGAGGTTGTCCCCCATGGGGTTTACAGTTTTAATCCCCATTTTCCAGATGAGGTAACGAAGGCCCAGAGAAGTTAAATGACTTGCCCAAAGTCACACAGCTGAGGTTGTCTCCCATGGGGCTCGCAGTCTTAATCCCCATTTTCCAGATGAGGTAACGAAGGCCCAGAGAAGTTGAATGACTTGCCCAAAGTCACACAGCTGAGGTTGTCCCCCATGGGGTTTACAGTTTTAATCCCCATTTTCCAGATGAGGTAACGGAGGCCCAGAGAAGTTAAATGATTTGCCCAAAGTCACACAGCTGAGGTTGTCCCCCATGGGGCTCACAGTCTTAATCCCCATTTTCCAGATGAGGTAACGGAGGCACAGAGAAGTTAATTGACTTCAAAGTCACACGGCTGACAAATGGCAGAGCCGGAATTAGAACCCACGACCTCTGAGTCCCAAGCCCGGGATCTTGCCACTAAACCACGCTGCTTTTCGTCCACCTTCAACGCATTACTAAGGTCACAGCTCCTCCAAGAGATCTTCCCCGATTAAATCCTCTTTTCTCCGCTCCCTCTCTCTTCTGCCTTGTCTAAACATTTCAATCCGTGACCTTCGGACTTTTGCTATCTGCCTCACCCCCGATCCCACAGTACATATGTGCATATCTTTAAATTATACATTACAAATTACTTAATTCTTCATATTAATGTCTGTCTCCCCCTCTAGACTGTAATCTCTTAACGGGCAGAGAATGTATCTGCTCATTCTGTTGTACTGTCCTCTCCCAAGAGCTTAGTACAGTCCTCTGCATATAGTAAGGGCTCAATAAATACGATTAATTGATTAATCATAGTCTTTAGAAGCAGCATGGCGTAGTGGATAGAGCACGGCCCCGGGGAGTCAGAAGGTCATGGGTTCTAATCCTGCCTCCGCCGCTTGTCTGCTGTGTGACCTTGGGCAAATCACATCTTTGGGCCTCAGTTCCCTCATCTATAAAATGAGGATTAAGACTGTGAGCCCCACCTGGGCCAACCTGACAACCCTGTATCTACCCCAGCGCTTAGAACAGTGCTTGGCACATAGTAAGCACTTAAACAAATACCATCATCATTATTATCATTACCTCACTTCTCTGTACCTCAGTTCCCTCACCTTAAAAGGGCGATTAAAACTGTGAGACCCATGTGGGACAGGGACTGTGTCCAATCTGATCAGCTTTTAACTACCCCAGCTTGTAGTACAGCCCCGGCACATAGTAAGCGCCTACAAATACCCTAAAAAACGGGAGCTGGGTACGAAAGAAGGAGGAGGATTCCTGTTGTGACACCAGTAATGATAATAATAATAATAATGATGTTGGTATTTGTTAAGCGCTTACTATGTGCAGAGCACTGTTCATTCATTCAATAATATTTATTGAGCGCTTACTATGTGCAGAGCACTGTACTAAGCGCTTGGAATGTGCAAATCGGTAACAGATAGAGACAGTCCCTGCCCTTTGATGGGCTTACGGTCTAATCGGGGGAGACGGACAGACAAGAACAATAGTGCAGAGCAGTGTTCTAAGCGCTGGGGTAGATACAGGGTCATCAGGTTGCCCCACGTGAGGCTGACAGTCTTCATCCCCATTTTACAGATGAGGCCACTGAGGCACAGAGAAGTTAAGGGCTTCAGAACGTAAGGCAGAATGTGAAATTCGCTTAAGAATTTTAGGCGGAAAGCCAGGCTTGCGAAAAAGGATGTAAAGCGCAAAGCCGGGATTGCGAAATAGATGAAAGGCGAAAGACCAGGTGAAAAGTGAAAAGTCAGTCTTGCGAAACAGGCAGGAGGTCAGCTACCGCTGAAAAAATTCGGCCACCAGAAGAAAACAAGTTGTTGAGCCAGCAGACAAAGAGGTGAGGGACTGCAAGTCTCCGGTCGAAGCCGGCTGAGAGCAGATGACCCAACTCTTAGTGGACAAGGATCAGTGAGTGTTGGTATTTGTTAAGTGCTTACTATGTGCAGAGCACTGTTCTAAGCGCTGGGGGAGATACAGGGTCATCAGGTGGTCTCACGTGAGGCTCACAGTTAATCCCCATTTTGCAGATGAGGGAACTGAGGCCCACAGAAGTTAAGTGACTTGCCCACGGTCACACAGCTGACAAGTGGCAGAGCCGGGAGTCGAACTCATGACCTCTGACTCCGAAGCCCAGGCTCTTTCCACTGAGCCACGCTGTGGGAGACAGCTGACCGCCCTTGAAGCCACCTGCCTCTCTCCATCCTGTTTCTTTCGGAAGAGTAGGCTATTTCTCCCAAAATCCATGACACGTCCCCTTGTATCGGAAGGAGCGGATCGAGGGGTCGGGAGTGGATGGGTGATGAAATCATCCACCCTGCACCAATCATTCAGTCATTCAACCGTATATATTGAGCGCTTACCGTGTGCGGAGAATTGGACATTTGATATCTGCCTCACCTCCGATCCCACCCCCGATCCCACAGCACATATGTGCATATCTTTAAATTATACATTACAAATTACTTAATTCTTCATATTAATGTCTGTCTGTCCCTCTAGACTGTAATCTCTTCACGGGCAGGGAAGGTATCTGCTCATTCTGTTGTACTGTCCTCTCCCAAGAGCTTAATACAGTCCTCTGCATATAATAAGTGCTCAATAAATACGATTAATTGATTAATCGTAGTCTTTAGAAGCAGCATGGTGGAGTGGATAGAGCACGGCCCTGGGAGTCAGAAGGTCATGGGTTCTAATCCCCACTCCGCCGCTTGTGGAGGGTACAATTTAATAATAAACAGACGCATTCCCTGCCCATAACAAGCTTTCACCTGTTGGGGACCTTTCGAAGCGTCCCCCACCGAAGTGAGGGACCGCAGCAATAAAGACTGCGGTCATTTATTCATTCAATAGTATTTATTGAGTGCTTACTATGTGCAGAGCACTGTACTAAGCGCTTGGAATGAACAAGTCGGCAACAGAGACGGTCCCTGCCCTTTGACGGGCTCACGGTCTAATCGGCGGAGACGGACAGACGAGAACAAGAGGGATAAATAGAATCGAGGGGATGCACATCTCATGAAAACAATAGCAAATAAATAGAATGGAGGTGATGTACAGCTCATTAACAAAATAAATAGGGTAATGAAGACATATACAGTTGAGCGGACGAGTATGGTGCTGAGGGGATGGGAAGGGAGAGGGGGAGGAGGAGAGGGAAAGGGGGGAGAAGAGGGTTTAGTTGAGGAGAGGTGAAGGGGGGCGGGGAGAGGGAGTAGAGGGAGAAGGGGAGCTCAGTCTGGGAAGGCCTCTCGGAGGAGGTGAGTTTCAAGTAGGGTTTTGAAGAGGGGAAGAGAATCAGTTTGGCGGAGGTGAGGAGGGAGGGCGTTCCGGGACCGCAGGAGGACGCGGCCCGGGGGTCGACGGCGGGACGGGCGAGGACGGGGGACGGCGAGGAGGCGGGCGGCGGAGGAGCGGAGCGTGCGGGGTGGGCGGTGGAAAGAGAGAAGGGAGGAGAGGTAGGAGGAGGCAAGGTGAATATAGGCCTTGTCTGGGGGCTGACATGGGGGGTTTCAGAGAGATCGTAGCAGGAGAGGAGTTACTAGGCCACGAGGAATGGAGGTTTCCTTAACAGTGACGTTTGACTGTCTCTACCCTTCTAGACCGTGAACCCATTGTTGGGTAGGGATGGTCTCTATCTGTTGCCGAATTGTACTTTCCAAGCGCAGAGTACAGTGCTCTGCACACTGTAAGTGCTCAATAAATACAATTGAATGAATGAATGAAATGAATCCTTCAGCGGGGTGCAGAGAGGGGCCTCAGAGGCGAGCTGACAGGGCCTCTCCTCTGTGAAGGGGGAGTAATAATAATGTTGGTATTTGTTAAGCGCTTACTATGTGCAGAGCACTGTTCTAAGTGACCGGGGAGATACAAGGTAATCAGGTTGTCCCACATGAGGCTCACAATTAATCCTCATTTTACAGATGAGGTCACTGAGGCACAGAGAAGTGAAGTGACTTGCCCACAGTCGCACAGCTGACAAGTGGCAGAGCCGGGAGTCGAACCCATGACCTCTGACTCCGAAGCCCAGGCTCTTTCCACTGAGCCACGCCAGTGAAATGCACTCTTGCAGAATGGACTTGACATCATTTCTTAGGTGACGCGAGTGCGTGGAAAAGCCGTGTGGCTTAATGGATAGCACGTGGGCCTGGGAGTCAGAAGGACCTGGGTTCTAATCCTGGCTCTGCCACACGTCAGCCGTGTGACCTTGGGTAAGTCACTTCACTTCTCTAGGCCTCAATCCCCTCATCTTAAAATGGGGATTAAGAGATTGAGCCCCTTGTGGGACAGGGACCGTGTCCAACCCGATTAACCTGCATCTGCCCCAGAGCTTAGAAGAGTGTTTGGCACATAGTAAGTGCTTAATCAGTACCATTACTATTAAGGGGGGATCGGAAGAATGGCCGAAGCTGGTCCACAGGGAGGCCCAGTACTCCACGCTTGATAGAGAACCGCGGAGGCCAGACAAGCTTCCCTTGATCCCTGTAGAATGGGATGCCTCGCCAGAGCTCAGCCATTTTAATTTTAATTTTTATGGTATTTATTAAGCACTTACTGTGTGTCAAGCACTGTTCTAAGCAGTGGGGTAGTTACAAGATAATCAGGCTGGGCAGAGTCCCTCTTCCACATAGGCCTCAGGGTCTTAATCTCCATTTTACAGATGAGGTAACTGAGGCACAGAGAAGTTAAGTGACTTGCCAGAGAAGCAGCATTGCCTAGTGGATAGAACGTGGGCCTGGCACTCAGAAGGTCCTGGGTTCTATTCCCGGCTCTGCCATTTGTGTGCTGTGTGACCTTGGACAATTTCCTTAATTTCTCTGTGCCTCGGTTCCCTCATCTGTGAAATGAGGATTAAGATTATGAGCCCCATGAGGGGACAGGGGCTATGTCCAACCTGATAAGCTTGTATCATTCATTCGATAGTATTTACTGAGCGCTTACTATGTGCAGAGCACTGTACTAAGCGCTTGGAATGGACAATTCGGCAACAGATAGAGACAATCCCATTGACGGGCTCACAGTCTAATCGGGGGAGACGGACGGACAAAACCAAGACAACTTAATCACGATAAATAGAATGAAGGGGATGTACACCTCGTTAACAAAATAAATAGGGTAAGAAAATACATACAAATGAGCAGAGTGCTGAGGGGAGGGGAAGAGAGGGGGAGGAGCAGAGGGAAAGGGGGGAAAGGGGCTAGCACTTCGTAATGATAGTAATATTAGTATTTCTTAAGAGCTTACTATGTTCCAGGCACTATACTAAATGCTGGGGTGATAAAAGCAAATCGAGTTGGACACTGTCCCTCACTGGGCTCACAGTCTTCATTCCGATTTTACAGATGAGGTAACTGAGGCACAGAGAAGTGAAGTGACTTGCCCAAGGCCACATAGACAGGCGATGAAGTGGAGATTAGAACCCATGACCCTCTGACTCCCGGGCCTGGGCTCCATCCACTACACCATGCTGCTCCTCTAATTCCAACAGTAATTGGAACACAGTAGATGCTAAATAAATACCGTAAAAGAAAAAAGTCACGCAAGAGACGAGTGGCGGAGATGGGATTAGAACCCAGGTCCTCTGACTCTCAGGCCTCTGCTCTTTCCACTAGGCCACACTGCACCTCCATTCCAGAAAGGGAAGAGCCCTGCTACCCTAGACGTCCATCCCCTCTGCTTTAATCACTCCTCGGTGGGAGGCAGGCGAGAACGGCAGGAAAAGCCTGGATCAGGATTGTGGAAGGTCTCACATTTTGCTGCTGTTGCCTTTAAGCAATAATAATAACTTATTAAGTGCTTTCTATGTGCCAAACACTGTTCTAAACACAGGGGTAGATACAAGTTAATCAGGTTGGACACAGTCCCTGTCCCGCGTGGGGCTCACACTCTTATGCCCATTTTACAGATGAGGTAACTCGGGCAAACAGAAATGAAGTGAATTATCCAAGGTCACACAGCACAGGCAGGATTAGAACCCAGGTCCTTTGACTCCTAGACCTGTGAGGTAACTCGGGCAAACAGAAGTGAAGTGAATTATCCAAGGTCACACAGCACAGGCAGGATTAGAACCCAGGTCCCTTGACTCCTACATCTATGAGGTAAGTCGGGCAAACGGAAGTGAAGTGAATTATCCAAGGTCACACAGCACAGCCGGCATTAGAATCCAGGGCCTTTGACTCCTAGACCTGTGCTCTACCCGCTAGACCGTACCGCTTCTCAAAGTGCTTCAAACCAAAGCACTTAAGGAGCATAAACACTTGGTTGTTTAGCCCAGCCAGGGACACTGCATATAGTAAGTGCTCAATAAGTATCATTGATTGATGGAATGGAAAATAATACAGTAGTAATTTAAAGAACTAGCTATCATAATAATCTCAGCAGTGAATGTCTGTAATATGATATCCCCATACTAAAAAAAAGCCCTCCCTTGACCTCATGGCTCCTTCTGGCTATTGCCCCATGTCCGTCCTACTATTCCTTTCGCATCTTCTTGAGAGAGTTATTTACACTTCAAATTATTGCCATTGTTCTTGTCTGTCCGTCTCCCCCGATTAGACCGTAAGCCGGTCAAAGGGCAGGGACTGTCTCTATCTGTTACCGATTTGTCCATTCCAAGCGCTTAGTACAGTGCTCTGCACAGAGTAAGCGCTCAATAAATACTATTGAATGAATGAATGAAAGAAAGAAGTGTAACCTTCCACAAGGTTACAGGGGCACAAGGCTATCGTTTCTCTTTCACAGAGGGAATATGCAAAGCAGCACACCTTCACGCCCTCCTTGAGTCAATATGCTTAAGCATTTTACAAGATTTTCATTAATTACCTTCACATCATTAGTTGAACCCTCTCCAAACTCCTCCTGTCCCATCTCTTTATCGGGAACGGAGTGGTTCGGATTTTCAGGAACAGCAGGTATTCTTCACCTTCTCCTTACGGTATTTGTTAAGCATTTGTTAGGTGCCGGGCACTGTACTAAGCTCCGAGGTAGATACGAGATAATCGGAGTGGACACAGTCCATGTCCCACATGGGGCTCCCACTTTAAATTCCCATTTTACAGCATTCTGAGGAAAATCCCACCTGGTACAGGTTCATTTAGAGTTGCAGAGAACAGCTGTTAGCTTTCCGGAAATACTTTTTTTAAAAAAGCAAATGAGAGGGTATTTCTCCTGGAAATGAGTCAGCCACGAGGCAGCCCCGGCCTTGTACTAGAAGCTGATCGCCAAAACCGCATGCGACCCTACCACGAGGATCATTTTATTGCAAGTCTTTGGGGGTGAGGGATCGGAGCCGTAAAACTCCTACCATTCCTCTCCTGCCTCCTCTCAAAGGCCACCTCCTCCGTACGTGCTTCGGACCCGATCTTGCCTATCCCACCCCTCATCCACATCCTGCCTCTATCCTGGAACATCCTCCCTCCTCGAATCCGACAATGACTCTCCGCTTCCTTCAAAGTCTTATTGAAGGCCCATCTCCTCCAAGAAGCCTTCCCTGACTAAGCCCTCCCTTTCTTCATCTCCCTCTCCTTTCTGCGTCGCCCCGACCTGCTCCCTTTGTTCTTCCCCCCTCCCAGCCCCAGAGCGTTTGTGTCCATATCTCCCATTTTTTTATTTATTTGTGTTGATGTCTGTCTCCCTCTCTCTAGGCTGTGAGCTCCTTGTGGGAAAGTGTCTATTCATTGTTGTACGGCACTCTCCCAAGCACTTAGTAAAGTGCTCTGCACACAGTAAGTGCTCAATAAATAGGACTGAATGAATGAATGAAAAGAATCTTGGTCTTCTGATTCCCTAATGCTCTTTCTATTAGGCCACGCTGCTTCCTCATTCATCAGGCTTGATCAAACCGGTTAAGTGTTTGTTTTGGCTCCTTCCCCTCTGCCTTCAAACATGCCCACGTCTCCCCCATCCTAAAAAAACCCACTCTCGACCCCACTCCCCTTCCAGTTATCGCCCTATCTCCCTACTACCCTTCCTTTCCAAGATCCTAGAACGAGTCGTCTACGACCGCTACTTAGAATTCCTTAACTCCCATTCTCTCCCGGACCCCCTCCGATCTGGCTTCCGTCCCCTCCGCTCTACCGAGACCGCTCTCTCTAAGGTCACCCGTGACCTCCTTCTTGCCAGATCCGATGGCTCCTACTCCATTCTGATCCTCCTTGACCTCTCTGCTGCCTCTGACACCGTCCACCATCCCCTCCTCCTCCACACCTTATCTCACCTCGGCTTCGAGGACTCCGTCCTCTCCCGGTTCTCCTCTCACCTCTCCGGCCGGTCATTCTGGGTCTCCTTCGCGGGCGCCTCCTCCCCCTCCCATCCTTTAACTGTCGGAGTTCCTCGAGGGTCGGTTCTCGGCCCTCTTCCGTTCTCCATCTACACTCACTCCCTCGGTGAACTCATCCGCTCTCACGGCTTCGACTACCATCTCTACGCAGATGACACGCAGATCTACATCTCCGCCCCCGTCCTCTCCCCCTCCCTTCGGGCCCGCATCTCCTCCCGCCACCGGGACGTCTCCGCCTGGATGTCGGCCCCCCACCTAAGACTCAACATGAGCAGAACTGAGCTCCTCATCTTCCCTCCCGAACCCGGTCCGCTCCCGGACTTCCCTATCACCGTGGATGGCACGACCGTCCTTACCGTCTCTCGGGCCCGCGATCTCGGTGTCATCTTTGACTCGTCTCTCTCGTTCACCCCACACATCCGATCCGTTACCGAGACCTGCCGGTCTCACCTTTACGATATCGCCGAGATCCGCCCTTTCCTCTCCACCCAAATGGCTACCTTACTGCTATGGCCTCTCGTTATATCCCGGCTAGACTACCGTGTCAGCTTTCTCTCTGCTCTCCCTTCCTCCTCTCTCGCCCCGCTCCGGTCTATTCTTCACTCCGCTGCCCGGCTCATCTTCCCGCAGAAACGATCTGGGCGTGTCACTCCCCTTCTTAAACAACTCCAGTGGTTGCCTATCGACCTCCGCTCCGAACAAAAACTCCTCACTCTAGGCTTCGAGGCTCTCCGTCACCTCGCCCCTTCCTACCTGTCCTCCCTTCTCTCTTTCCACCGCCCACCCCGCACGCTCCGCTCCTCCGCCGCCCGCCTCCTCGCCGTCCCTCGGTCTCGCCTATCCCGCCGTCGACCCCCCGGGCCGCGTCCTCCCGCGGTCCCGGAACGCCCTCCCTCATCACCTCTGCCAAACTGATTCTCTTCCCCTCCTATTTAAAACTCACCTCCTCCAAGAGGCCTTCCCAGACTGAGCTCCCCTTCTCCCTCTACTCCCTCTACCACCCCCCCTTCACCTCTCCGCAGCTAAACCCTCTTTTCCCCCTTTCCCTCTGCTCCTCCCCCTCTCCCTTCCCATCCCCACGGCACCGTACTCGTCCGCTCGACTGTATATATTTCCGTTACCCTATTTATTTTGTTAATGAATTGTACATCGCCTCGATTCTATTTAGTCGCCATCGGTTTTTACGAGATGTTCTTCCCCCCGACTCTATTTATCGCCGTCGTTCTCGTCCGTCCGTCTCCCCCGATCAGACCGTGAGCCCGTCAAACGGCGGGGACCGTCTCTATCTGTTGCCGACTTGTTCATCCCAATCGCTTAGTACAGTGCTCTGCACCTAGTAAGCGCTCAATAAATACTATTGAATGAATGAATGAATGAAGAAGGGGAGAGTGGAGGTCTGATGTATATGAAGGACATGGAAATTCCAGGCACGTGGTGGAGCTGGAATTAGAACCCAGGTCCATCTGACTACCAGGCCCATGCTCTATTCACTTAACCTAGGCTTAGATTCCCCTCCCGGGGTCGCACCTGGAGAGTCTCCAGTCCTCTACCAGTCTCGACTACGGGAGGGAGAATCAAGCAGAGGCCTGTCCATTCCACTCCTAGTTTGGCCAGTGGCTGGAGAGTGGCAGGCCGTCTGCTACAAGTCAAAACTCACCCGGGCTGGGCAGCGGCGGCACGGCAGAGAGTTGAGGGCGGAGATTCTACTTTGCTGTGCGGAAGGCGGAGATGGTAAACCGCTTCTGTATTTTTACCGAGAAAACTCTATAGATAATAATAATGGTGGTATTTAAGCGCTTACTATGTGCAGAGCACTGTTCTAAGCGCTGGGGGAGATACAGGGGAATCAGGTTGGCCCACGTGAGGCTCACAGTTAATCCCCATTTGACAGATGAGGGAACTGAGGCCCAGAGAAGTGAAGTGACTCGCCCACAGTCACCCAGCTGACAAGTGGCAGAGACGGGAGTCGAACCCATGACCTCTGACTCCGAAGCCCGGGCTCTTTCCACTGAGTCTGCATTGCACTCTCCCAAGGGCTTAGTACAGTGCTCTGCACCCGGTGAGCACTCAATAGATACACTAGATAGATAGATTACTAAAACGATTGCAGATGGAGGTGGTGCGTTCTGGGAGAGACGCGTCCATGGTGTTGCTATGGGTCGGAGATGATGTGACAACATAAGACAACAAGCTTAGATTGTAAGCTTCTCGTGGGCAGTGATGCTCCATTCCTTTTGTAATAATCATAATAACGTTGGTATTTGTTAAGCGCTTACTATGTGCCGAGCACTGTTCTAAGCGCTGGGGGAGATACAGGGGAATCAGGTTGTCCCACGTGAGGCTCACAGTTAATCCCCATTTTCCAGATGAGGGAACTGAGGCCCAGAGAAGTGAAGTGACTTGCCCACAGTCACCCAGCTGACAACTGGCAGAGCCGGGAATCGAACCCATGACCTCTGACTCCAAAGCCCAGGCTCTTTCCACTGAGTTTGCATTGCACTCTCCCAAGGGCTTAGTACAGTGCTCTGCACACGGTGAGCACTCAATAGATACCACTATCTATTGGTATTTCTCTGATACCAGCGTGGCTCAGTGGAAAGAGCACGGGCTTAGGAGACAGAGGTCATGGGTTCGAATCCCAGCTCTGCCACTTGTCAGCTGTGTGACTGAGGGCAAGTCATTTAACTTCTCTGTGCCTCAGTGACCTCATCTGGAAAATGGGGATGAAGACTGTGAGCCCCATGTGGGACAACCTGATTACCCTGTATCTACCCCCACGCTTAGAACAGTGCTCTGCACGTAGTAAGTGCTTAACAAATACCAACATTATTAGTATTATTATATTTCCCACATCGGCTCTTCTAGTGGCCACCCGTTTCTCTCCACATCAGACACCAACTTCAGGATATTGGATTCAAGACTCTACAGTTACCTTAGAAGTTAATCCACCGGTGGTATTTATCAAGCACCTTTTGTGTTCAAAGCACTGTACTAAGTGCTTGGCAGAGTATAATAGAGTTAGAGTTAGTCCCTCCTCACAAGGAGCTTACAATTCCGCGGAGCAGGTAAGGACTGAAAAAAATTACGTCGACAAAACGTCAGTATCACGCTGCTGCCTCGAAGCCGAACTGGTGATTTGATGTGAAATGGTATAAGGTCTGGCGTACAAGACAGGTAATTAAGAAAGTAGTTCCAATAATAACGCGAAGGCCATGAAAGCCTGTGGCTACAGAGAAAGTCGAGCCGTACACGCCATCTGAAATGGTGAAGGAAGCTAAAGGGAAGAAGCTGGAGGTAGAATGGCTACGTGCATGAATAAATCTGTAAATCAACATGTTCAGAAGTGCTAAGTGTGTGAGTTAATTAAATATGGCACAGAGAAGCAGTGTTGCCTAGTGGAAAGAGCACGGGCGTCACAAGAACCTGGGTTCTAATCCCGGCTCCGCCACCCTTCTGCTGTGTGACGTTAGGCAAGCCACTTCACGTCTCTGTGTCTCAGTTACCTCATCTGCGAGCTCTGTGTGGGACAGGGACCGTTGTCCAACTCGATTCGCTTGGCACATAGGCAGCATCTAATAAATACCACCGTTCTCATTAAATGCCGAGGTGGGAGTGAAGCAGCATGGCTCAGTGGAAAGAGCCCGGGCTTCGGAGTCAGAGGTCACGGGTTCGAAGCCCGGCTCTGCCACCTGTCAGCTGGGTGACTGTGGGCGAGTCACTTCACTTCTCTGTGCCTCAGTGACCTCCTCTGTAAAACGGGGATTGACCGTGAGCCTCACGTGGGACAACCTGATTACCTTGTATCTACTCCGGCGCTTGGAACAGTGCTCCGCACATAGTAAGCGCTTAACAAATACCGACATTATTATTATGAGCTGGGGAAGAGAAAAATGAATCAGGGAAAGCTTCCTGGAGGATTTCACGAGGGTTTTAAAGATGAGGGAGAGCTGCGCTCTGGCGGATTTGAAGGAGAAAGGAGTGCCGGGCACAAGGAAGGACGTGAACAAGGGGTTGGGACGTGGAGAGGTGAGGACAAGGTAGGTTACTGGGAAACAAGGTGTTTGATGTGGGGTTACTCCCCGCATGTAGCCAAGGTCACTTTATACGTGGAGGAGCAGCACAGTGTCGTGGCTAGAGCACGGGCCGGGGTCGGAAGGTCCTGGGTTCTAATCCCGGCTCCTCCACTTGCTTATGTGACTTTGGCGAGTCACTGCACTTCTCTGTGCCTCACTTACCTCGTCCGTAAAATAGGGATTGCGACTGTAAGCGCCCCCCCCCCGACCGGGGGACCAACCCGATTGGCTTGTTCCCACGCCAGCACTTAGTACAGTGCCTTGCACATCTAATAATAACGATAATTAGAACGATAAAAACAGCAAGGTCTGGTCCCGCTAAAGAAGCATGCTCACTGGTTGCACGTGGTAGACCTATCCTAGTGTAAATATTTCAAAACTGACCGAGACACCGACATTTCTTTGCGCTTATTCTACTTTTATTTTTATTTCTTTTTCATTAAAGAATACATGAGAACATTTCAGACCAATATCAGGTGAGAAGGCCCTTTACTTTCTGGCCTTGCAGGTGGCTACTGGTGATTTCAGGACAGGTGGATATGGAAGAGATGAAACCACAGGCAAGGGGGTGTGGGGAGGGTGGCAGGTCCAGAGGCTTCTGGATATTATTTTATTTTGTTAATGAGGTGTCCAGCCCCTTGATTCTATTTATCGTGATTACGTTGTCTTGTTTCTGTCCGTCTGTCTCCCCCGATTAGACTGTGAGTCCGTCATCGGGCAGGGATTGTCTCTGTCTGTTGCCGAATTGTATATTCCAAGCGCTTAGTACAGTGCTCTGCACGTAGTAAGCGTTCAATACACACTACTGAATGAATGAATGAGACATTTGTTTCAACCTCCGGGTCCTTCTAAATCCCAGGCCTGCGCTCTATCCACTAGGCCTAACCTTAGATTGTAAATTTCTTGCGGGCGGTGATGGCCTGTTCCTATTCTATTGTACTTTCCCAAGTGCTTAGCACAGTTTCACCCCCTCAAATATCTTAGAGACACAGGAAGTGAGTGAATCTCTTGGGGGAGGCAGTGAGGTCTAGTGGGAAGAGCACAGGATAGGGAATTGGAGAGGGAAGCTCTAGTCCCCACTCAGCCGCCGGCCTGCCCCGCGACCTGGGAAGCCATTTAACCTCTCGGGGCTTCAGTTTCCTCATCTGGAAAGTGGAGACAGGCTAGGCTGTGGCCCTCGCATGAGACGGGGACTGCATCGGATCTCGTAATCTTGCGCCTACCCCGGTGCTTAGCCAATAGCGGGTGCTTAATCAAGTAAAAAGGGGCCGCCCGCTCGTGGATCGGCTGCCGGAGCCCGACCCTTCCCGCCTGTCGGCCGTTCCTTCCGCTGAGCCCTTCCTCAGCCAGGCTCCAGCCCAGAGCGAGGCCGAGGGGAGCAGTCTGGCTTCCTGGAAACTGAGGCAGGAATCCCGAACCCTCCTCCAGGCAGAGCCCCAGCCAGGGCGGCGAGCTGAAGACGACCCTCTCCGGCTTACAGAAAGGTACTGGGCAGAGAGAGTGGAGGCTCAGCCCCATTTCTGACCACAGGGAAGCGGCCTCGGATCGGGTCTCCTTCTCACCCATGCCACTTAGCGAGTCCTTACTGTGCGCAAAGCACTGTCCTAACCACTCAGGAGATACAGTGCAATACAGTTGGTAGATAATCCCCACTCACTAGACTGGAATGTGGGCAGGGAATCTTTACTGTTGTATCGTACTCTCCCAAGCAGTTAGTACAGTGCTCTGCACACGGTGAGCGCTCAATAGATATGATGGAATGAATGCAAGAAGCATGGGCAAGCAGCATGGCCTCGTGGGCAGAGCCTGGGCCTGGAAGTCAGAATCCCGAGCTCCGCCATTTGTCTGCTGTGTGACCTTGAGCAAGTCACTTCACTTCTCCGAACCTCAGTTACCTCATCTGTAAAATGCGGCTGAAAACCGTCAGCCCCGCCTGGGATATGGACAGTGTCGAACCTGATCAACTTGATCTCCCCCAGTGGTTAATAATGATGTTGGTATTTGTTAAGCGCTTACTATGTGCCAAGCACTGTTCTAAGCGCTGGGGTAGATACAGCGTAATCAGGTTGTCCCACGTGGGGCTCACAGTCTTCATCCCCATTTTACACATGGGGTAACTGAGCCACTGAGAAGTCAAGTGACTTGCCCAAAGTCACACAGCTGACCTGACGCATAGTAAGAGCTTAACAAAAAACATTTAAAAAAAGGAACTTACGGTCTAAGTGGGGAGACAGACACTGAAATAAGTTACAGTTGGATATGTGACTTTGGGCAAGTCACAACCTCTCGGTGCCTCAGTTACTTCATCTGTAAAGTGGGGGTGAAGACTGTGAGCCCCTCGTGGGACACCCTGATTCCCCTGTATCTCCCCCAGCTCTTAGAACAGTGCTCGGCCCATAGTCAGCGCTTAACAAATACCATTATCATTATTATTATTATGTACCTAAGTGCTGTGCGGCTGGGGTGAGTATCAAAGTGTTTGAGGGGTACGGATCCAAGTCTGTCAATCGTATTTATTGAGCGCTTACCGTGTGCACAGCGTTGTACTAAGCGCTTGGGAGAGTACGATATAACAATAACCAGACACATTCCCTGCCCACAACGAGCAGGCTGAACCTCAAGGGGCCTGAAATGCTGGTCCTTTAGCCTCTGTACCCTGCTGTGCTTTTGGTTTGATTCTTTATATTTATTATTCACCTCCACTCAATCCATCAACGGTATTTACTAAGCGCTTTCTGCGTGCAGAGCACCGCGCTACCCATTTGAAAGCGTACAGCACAACAGAGTCGGTGGACGTGATCCCGGCCCTTGAGGAGGTTACAGTTGAGTGCTGGGTGGACAGATATGAAAATGAATTACAGCAAAGTATTAGGCTACGTCCATGTAGTACTCTAGGGGGGAGTTTCAAAGCGCTCAGGAAATACGGATCTGAGTGCATAGGTGAAGCAGAAAGAATAATAACAATAATAATGGTATTTGGTAAGCGCTTATTATGAGCCCGACACTGTTGGGAGAATAGAGCGGGGAGATGAGAATTTAGCCCTGGAAGAGATGGGATTTTTAGGATTTCGAAGGTGGTCTGTCAGCTATGAAGGGAGAGGAAGTTCCAGGCCAGAAGAGGGGATGGACATTTTATTACGTTGTACTCTCCCAAGCGCTTAGTACAGTGCTCTGCACACAGCAAGGGCTCGGTAAACACCACTGATTGACTGATTGGGTTGGGGGAGAGCCAGACAAGATGGAGATACAACGCGTAGGTTGGCATTAGAAGAGCAGAGTGAGCAGGGGGGGGGTCGGAATAGTAGAGGAGCAGGGTCGGCGAGGAGTGGGGAGAAAATATTTAGTGCCTCAAAGCCGACCGGGCCGTATGTTTTGTGTTTCTATCATTTCGTGTTTCCCGGTGAGCTTACTGCCAATCTCTAATCCCTGCCTTATTCACGATAACGAAGCCATTTGGGGTTTAGTGACTCTGTTTAATTTTCACCTAGATTAATCCTCCCAGCGCTTGGAGCACTAGTTTACTTACAGTACACAAGGAATAAATACCGTTGCTAGAACTAATAAGCCGATCCCAAGTTAAAGGCAGCTTTGGCTCCTCTCCCCATCACCGTTGATTTGACCTGTAGGGCTGAGCTTTGGGCTACTACGGAAATACGATACTAGTAATAGTTACAGCATTTATTGAGCACCCACTGTGTGCAAAGCACTGTTCTAAGTACTGGGAAAAATTACAAGAGTGAGAACTAGACTCGATCCTTACAAAAAGCCTCTTCCCTATACTTCCCCCCCCCCCCCCCCGTTTTGCTAGTCTACCCCTGCGTGCTCCACGCAGGAAAGGAGACTTGATTTCTCCCTAATAAGTGGTGTTGGTTAAGTCCTAGTCCTGACTCTGCCACTGAAGTGACTTGCCTAAGGCCACGCAGCAGACAAGTGGCCTTCTGACTCGGAGGCTCTATCCTCTAGGCCACGCTGCTCTCAGAAGTAAAGCATGGGAGGAAGAAAAATCAGCTTCATTCCCGAAAAGGACTTCGTTCCTACATCCTATGCTCTCCCGCTTCTCCTTCTTGTTATTCCTCTGCTCCAGCCTGGGCAAGATTTCAGACTCTGGGGGCTAGGGAATCTTCCCGGTAAGGTAGTATTTTATGTGCTGGCTTGGCATCTTTTGATTTTGCTGAGTTCACCGGGCCACGTGGGGCAATGGCCAGAGGGTGTCCTTCTCAAATCCCAGCCTGCCAAGGCTCTTTCTTGGAAACCTCCTGGCTGCTCTTGATATTAATCTAATTCAATTATCAGTTCCGTTTACCTCGGTTTGATCTGATCGACCATTCTGATCCCAAACCTAAATCAACTTCCAGGCCCGGGTTCTCTCTACACACCGGGACCCTGGCTTTCTCTTCTAGTAATCTTCGCAGAACACCAGAGGGCTGTCGGCCATTTTCTCCCGGTAGTCTTCATCAAATCGCTCGTTCTGGGCCACCGTGAAATGGTTCTTCCAGTCTCCTACCACTCCTAGAAAACAACAGAGGAGAAATGGAACAGCCGAGAGCGAGCGAGCCCATTCCCCTCATTAGGGGCTCCGAAGAACCTCACCCACCTGGACTGGTTTTTCCACTCCCGGCACATTTTATGACTTTTTCAACCATCTGAGGCTTGCCCTGGGGGAATCCCCGGGTTGGGAGGAATCGGGGTGACTTCTCCCGGCCCCACACCCCGGTAGGGCCCCCGTCCTTGCGACAGGACTGGCTGCAGGACTAATGTGACCGGGAATCAGTGGCTCCAATCGATCTCTCGTATTTACTGAATGTTTACCGTGTGCAGAGCACTGTGCTAAGTAATGAGAATAATAATAATCATGGAACTTAAGTGCTTACTGCGTGCCGAGCGCTGTTCTAAGCACTAGGGTAGGTACAGGTTAATCAGGTTGGACCCAGTCCTTGTCATTCATTTATTTGCTGAGCGCTCACTGTGTGCAGAGCACTGTATCAAGCGCTTGGGAGAGTACAATAGACAGTCACATTCCCTGCCCACCCCGAGCTTACAGTCTCCACTTGGGGCTCACGCTCTTATCCCCATTTTACAGACGGGGTAACTGAGGCACCGAGAAGCGACTTGCCCGAGGTCACGCGGCAGACGTGCGGCGGAGCCGGGATTAGAACCCGTGCCCTTCCACTCCCAGGCCCGTGCTCTACGCACTAAGCCACGCTGCTTCTCTAAGTGCTCGGGAGGATAAAATGCAGCAGTCGGTGGCATGTTCCTTACCCACAACGAGCTAGGGAGGGAGACAGACATGAAAATAAATTACGACTCCGTTCCCAAGTGCTACGGGGCAAATAAAGGGTAGAAAAGGATGTCCTCCGCCCCCAGCCCAGCCCCCCAGCACTCATGTATATATCTGTCGTTTTATTTATTTGTACCGATGTCTGCCTCCCCACCTCTAGACGGTGAGCTCGTTGTGGGCAGGGATCGCCACTGTTTACCGTCGTATTGGACTTTCCCAAGCGCTCAGTGCAGTGTTCTGCACACGCTAAGAGCTCAGTGGATACGGCTGAATGAGTAAATGAATGAATGGGACGCCCTCCCTCAGATATTCATTCATTCGATAGTATTTATTGAGCGCTTCCTATGTGCAGAGCACCGTACTAAGCGCTTGGAATGAACAAGTCGGCAACAGATAGAGACGGTCCCTGCCGTTGGACGGGCTTACGGTCTGATAATTGCTCTCCCCCTCTTCAAAGCCTTATCGAAGGCCCATATCCTCCAAGAAGCCTTCCCTGACTGAGCCCTCCTCTCCTCCCGCTCCCTTCTGCGTCGCCCTGACTTGCTCATCCTCCCTCCCGGCCCCACAACACATGTGGGTAGATCTGTATACAGATCTGGAAAGAGCCCGGGCTTGGGAGTCGGAGGTTATGGGTTCCAATCCCGGCTCTGCCACTTGTCAGCTGTGTGACTGTGGGCGAGTCACTTCACTTCTCTGGGCCTCAGTTCCCTCATCTGGAAAATGGGGATGAAGACTGGGAGCCTCACGTGGGACAACCTGATGACCCTGTATCTACCCCAGCGCTTAGAACAGCGCTCGGCACATAGTAAGCGCTTAACAAATACCAACATCATTATTATTATTATTAATCCCGCTCCGCCACTCGTCTGCTGCGCGACCTTGAGCAAGCCACTTCACTTCTCTGTGCCTCGGTTACCTCATCTGCAAAATGGGGATGGAGACTATGAACCCCACAAGGGACAACCTGATGACCCTGTATCTACCCCAGTGCTTAGAACAGTGACTGGCACATAGTAAGCGCTTAACAAAAACCACCATTATTATTATTATTATTATTATTGTTATATATCTGCAATGCATTTATTCATTTAGCTATTTATGTATATAATACTGTTGGTATTTGTTAAGTGCTTACTATGTGCAGAGCACTGTCCTAAGCGCTGGGGTAGATACAGGGTCATCAGGTTGTCCCATGTGAGGCTCACAGTCTTAATCCCCATTTTACAGATGAGGTACGGAGAAAAAAAAAATGTTGGTATTTGTTAAGCGCTTACTATGTGCCGGGCACTGTTCTAAGCGCTGGGGGAGACCCAGGCGAATCAGGTTGTCCCACGTGGGGCTCCCAGTCTTAATCCCCATTTTCCAGATGAGGTAACTGAGGCACCGAGAAGTGAAGTGACTTGCCCACAGTCACACAGCTGACGGATGGTAAGGCTGGGATTCGAACCCATGACCTCTGACTCCCAAGCCCGGGCTCCTTCCACCGAGCCACGCTTCTTCTCTGTAAATGTCTGCCTCGCCCTCTAGTCTGTGAGCTCATCGTGGGCAGGGAATGCGCTTAGAACAGTGCTCGGCACATAGTAAGCTCTTAATACCATAATTATTGTTACAGTGTACTCTCTCGAGCGGTTAGTACAGTGCTTTACACCCAGTAAGCGCTCAATAAATACGACCTAGTGAATGAATGCAAATCTAAGGGCAAGGGCGACCCAGAGACGTTTCACGGCGGGTGGAGGGAGGTGAGGTAGAGTTGGGGCTAGGGCCCGTCCCCTTGATCAGCAGCCCTGCACTCATTCGTTAATTCAATCGTATTTACTAAGCGCAGAGCACTGTACTAAGCACTTGGCTCAGTGACTTACCCCAAGCCCCTCCCTCCCCTAGAGTCAGCCTGTCCACCGCTCTAGATTTTCAGCACCTAGGAGTCTGTAATTAGGACTCCGACAACAAGAAAATGGAGCGATAATCAAATAATCATTCTAGACACCTTTTCTCATAAACGGGGAAACGGAGTGGTCCATCACTTTGGAAGGGATCGAAGAATAGTTGGCCATGGGATTGGCCTTCATGACGTCGAACGAGGTGTGATGGACGATTTTGTCCAGAACCTCTTCGGGCAGCTTCTTCCCCATGAATTCCATCACCTTCCGAATTTCCCGTTTCGGGTTCTGCGGGGAGAGAAGAGAGAGAGAGAGAGAGAATAAAATCCGGGTCTGCTCCCATGCGGAATGACAGGGCTTTCCGGTTCACTGCCCAACTACAGTTGAATTTTCCAGGTGGGAAGGGCAGGAGAGAGACCAGGAAAAAGGGTGGGGGAAGTGACTCCTCCCCTCCCCACCATGAGGGTACGGGACCTGGGCACCCCATTGCTCCAGACCTCCCCCACCCCCTGAGTAATAATAATAATAACGCTGGTATTTGTTAAGCGCTCACTCTGTGCAGAGCACTGTTCTAAGCGCTGGGATAGACACCGGGTGATCAGGTTGTCCCACGCGAGGCTCCCAGTCTTAATCCCCATTTTCCAGATGAGGGAACTGAGGCCCAGAGAAGTGAAGTGACTTGCCCACAGTCACACAGCTGAGAAGGTGGCAGAGCCGGGATTCGAACCCATGACCTCTGACTCCCAAGCCCGGGCTCTTTCCACTGAGCCACGCTGCTCCAGCCTCTCCCCTGAGATTACCTATCCCTTTCAGCATCTGCCCTTTCAAAGTCACCTTCCTCTAGTTAAACTCATTTACTCCAAACAATCCTTCCCTCGGCCCTCCCCCATCCAATCCATGCTCTGGAGACCTTTCCTCTAGAAATCATCTACGTAGCTCATCTCCACACCCAACAGATTCCTTCCCTAGAGCGGTATCTCCCAGCCGCTCCCTATTATCCCTAAACATGTTCTCCCACTTCATTCTTTCACAACAGTTGGGTTCCACTATTGCTCATGACCCTCGGCGGGGAAACCGGGGATATGTATGTGTGTGTTTGTGTGTGTGCACCTGTGTACGTATATTTTATGTTACATAGTTTATAGTATTTGTGTGTGTATGCACATAAATACCACAAAATATAATAATAATGTTGGTATTTGTTAAGCGCTTACTATGTGCAGAGCACCGTTCTAAGCGCTGGGGGAGATACAGGGTGATCAGGTTGTCCCACGTGAGGCTCACGGTTAATCCCCATTTTACAGAGGAGGTCACTGAGGCCCAGAGAAGTGAAGTGACTTGCCCACAGTCCCACAGCTGACAAGTGGCAGAGCCGGGATTCGAACCCATGAACTCTGACTCCCAAGCCTGGGCTCCTTCCACTAAGCCACGCTGCCACACGTCATAAAATAGATATTCACACACATCATATATATACACATGTACACACACAAATGCCATAAAATATACACACACACAAATATATAAATGGCATGGCATATGTGTGCGTATATATATACATATATATATATGTGTGTGTGTATATATATGTGTATATATATGTGTGTATATATATACACACATACACACACATGTATATACACATATGCCATGCTGATATACACACACACACACACACACACACACACACATACGCCATGTCATATATATATATATACATATAGCTTAACAAATACCATATACAACAAGCAGCATGGCACAGTAGGTATAGCACAGGCCTGGGAGTCAGAAAGTCATGGGTTCTAATCCCGGCTCCACCCCTTGTCTGCTTTATGACCTGAGGCAAGTCACTTCGCTTCTCTAGGCCTCACTTACCTCATCTGTAAAATGGGATTGAGACTGTGAGCCCTATGTAGGACAGGGACTGTGTCCAACCCAACTTGGTTGGATCTACCCCAGCGCTTAGCATAGGGCCTGGAACATGGTACGTGTTTAACAAATACAATTATTATTATATTTAATGAATATATATATATATTCATTCATTCATTCAATAGTATTTCTTGAGCGCTTACTATGTGCAGAGCACTGTACTAAGCACTTGGATTGAACAAGTGGGCAACAGATACAGCCCCTGACGTTTGACGGGCTTAAAGTCTAATGGGGGGAGACGGACAGACAAGAACAATGGCAAGAAATAGAGTCAAGGGGAAGAACATCTCGTAAAAACAATGGCAAATAAATAGAGTCAGGGTGATGTACATCTCATTAAACAAAATAAATAGGGTGATGAAGATATATACAGTGGAGCGGACGAGTACGGCGCTGAGGGGATGGGATGGGAGAGGGGGAGGAGCAGAGGGAAAGGGGGGAGAAGAGGGAAGGTCTTTTGGAGGAGGTGAGCTTTAAGTAGGGATTTGAAGAGGGGGAGAGAATCAGTCTGGCGGAGGCGAGGAGGGAGGGCGTTCCGGGACCGCGGGAGGACGCGACCCGGGGGTCGACGGCGGGACGGGCGAGACCGGGGGACGGCGAGGAGGCGGGCGGCGGAGGAGCGGAGCGTGCGGGCTGGGCGGTGGAAAGAGAGGAGGGAGGAGAGGTAGGAGGGGGCGAGGTGATGGAGAGCCTTGAAGCACACACACACTTTATGGTATCTGTATATATACACACTATATATACATTCATTGCTTAACAAATACTACACACACACACACACACATATATACACACATATATCTAAATATTTGTTAAGCATTATGTGTCCAGCACAGTTCTAAGCACCGCGGGTAGATAAAAATTAATCCAGTCGGACACAGTCCATGTCTCACATGAGACTCACAGTCTAAGTAGGAGGGAGAACCGGTACTGAACCCCCCCCCATTTTGCAGTTGAAGGAACTGAAACACGAAGAAGTTAAGTGACTGGCCCAAGGTCACGCAGCAGGCAAGTGGCGGAGCCAGGATTAGAACCCAGGTCCTCTGGCTCCCAGGCCCGTGCTTTATCCACCAGGCCACGGGTAAGAAGAGGATTAGAGTATACCTATATCGTGCGTATTACCGACTGTACAGTCAGTGTGTACAACGCAAGTATTCTACTACTAGTACGTGATTGTAGTTGTTGTTTGGAGGTTTAGCAGGAGGCTTCCTCCACCGACCCCCAAGCCAATCCATTAGAGATCTCACTACTTGTGTGTCACTGATTTATTCACAGGCGTCTACTTTTTCTATCAAATACTTCCTGTTACCTAGGGTACAATCAACACTTGGTGGGTACCGCCTTCCCTATTCAACTCTAAGTTCGTCAAGGGCAGGAATCATTTTTTTAATGCTCTTCAGCCAGTAAGAGCCTAGTTAATTTGCCACTGTTGTGGATATTCTAAGTAACCATTTCCTTTCTGCAAAGCACTCCTTTAAAAAAAAAAAAAAAGAAAACCCCCAAGACGGTATTCCTGATTTCTTCATTTTCAGATCTTGTCCGATCCCCAGGTCCGAGGAAGGGAAAAGGTCTGTCACTTACCTCCTTTATGTCCTCAAAGAAGAGGTAGAGGATACGGTACTTGTCTTTCACCTCCCACCATCCTTTGACGTGGTCATGCCAGGATCCCCAGCACACTGAAAGAGACCCGACGGGAAACGGATGTTTCAAGAGCCCGAGGACAGGAGAATTCAGTGGGAGACAATGAATCCTCATGAGAATTCCTCAATCAGTGGCATTTCGAGTACTAATTATGGCATTTGTTACAGGCTAGAGGGGGAGACAGATATGAAAATAAAATAGGGCTTACACCCGTAAGTGCCGTGGGGAGGAGGATGGGGTGAATGAAGGCTGCGGATCCAAGCTCACAAGTGATGCAGAAGGGAGAGCAAGCAGGTGATATGAGGGGGTAGTCTGGGAGGCCTCTTGGAGATCAATCAATCAACTGGGTGCAAAGCACTGTACTAAGCACTTGGGAAGGTACAATACGACAGAGTTGGTATATGTGATTCCCCGTCCACAAGGAATTTACTGGGAAAGACGGACACTAAGACTAGGGACGGGGGAATTATTAATAATGATAATAATGGTATTTGTTAAGCGCTTACTATGTGCCAAGCACTGTTCTAAGCGCTGGGGTAGATAAAAGGTCATCAGATTGTCCCACGTGGGGCTCCCAGTCTTCATCCCCAGTTTACGGATGAAGTAACTGAGACACAGAGAAGCTAAGTGACTTGCCCAAGGTCACGCAGCAGCCAACCGGGATTAGAACCCACGTCCCCTGACCCCCAAGCCCGGGCTCTTGCCCCTAAGCCACGGGAGGGTATAAGAATATTTACATAAGTACTGGGGGGCGGGGGTGAATATCAAAGTGGACAAGGGGTACACAGACAAGGGCACGGTTGGGCTTAATCGGGAAAGGCCTCTTGAAGGAGATAAACCAATCAATGGTACTTATTGAGCACTTATTAGGGGCAGAGCACTGTACTAAGCACCTGGGAGAGTACATTATAACAGGATGAGCGGACAATCTTCCTGCCCATGACGAACTTACGGTCTAGAGGAGATGTGATTTTAGGAGGGTGTTGGGGAGGGTGGTGGTCTAGGATATACGAAGAGAGAGGGAGTTCCAGGCCAGAGCGTCGGTGGCGAGCTAGGAGAGAGACTGAGGCACAGAGTAGCTCGGTATTAGAGGAGCGAAGCATGGGCAACCACTGGACATCCTTGAGGAGTAGGGAGACGTGGATTCAACCATTTTTCAGAAAAATGATCTGGGCAGCAGACTGAAACATGGACAGGAGAGGAGAGACGGGTAAGAGGTAGGGACCGAGGAGGCTCTGCAGTAGCCAGGGTGGAAAATGACGACTGTTTGGATGGAGCGGTCTGGATGGAGGGGAAGAGGTGGACTCTAGAGATGTCGTGACGGCAGAACTGAAAGGATTTGAGGAGGCTGAATGAGAGCGATGAGTCGGAGAAAATGTCAGAGTTCGAGGCTGGTGAGACATGGAGGATGATGGTGGTGTCAACCTGATGGGGGAAGTCAGTGAGAGGACAGGGTTTGGGTGGGGAGATGAGGTGTTCTGTTCTGGACCTGTTAAGTTTGAGGTGATGGTGGGACCTCAAAAGGGACAGAGAGAAATGAGAAACTGCAGAGAAGGAAAGAGGTCAGCTCTGGAGATGCCCATTTGGGAATCATCTGCGGAGAGATGGTAGTCGAAGCCGTAGGAGTGTATGAGTTCTCCAGGGGAATGCGTGTAGTTGGAGAATAGAAGGGGAACCAGAAATGAGTCTTGTGGGAGCCCCACAGTTAGAGGGTGGGAGGCAGAGGAGGAGCCCACGAAAGAGAGTGAGAAGGAGCAGCCGGACAGGAGGAGAACCGGGAGTGGACAGTCGGTGAAGCCAAGTCTGGATAACGTTTCCAGGAGAAGGAGGCGGCAGCCGAGAGGGCAAGAAGGAATAGGACAGAGTAGAGGCCGGGGGATTTGGCAAGAAGGAGGTCACCGGTGACCTTGGAAGGGGGTAGTTTCCGGGGAGCGAAGGTGGGGAAGCCAGATTGCAGGGAGTGGAGGAGAGAATTGGAGAAGAGGATGTGGAAGCAGGGAGTGTAAACGCCTCGCTCGAGGAGTCTGGAAAGGCACGGTGGGACGGGAGGGGGAGGGGGCGATTACTGGAGGGAGCGGTGGACGACAAGGGAGAGTTTTTTTAGGATAGGGGAGGCATGACCGTGTTTGAAAGCAGTCGAGGAGAAGCCACTGGAAAGTGAATGGTTGAAGATGCCAGTCAAAGAGGGAAGAAGTGATAATATTATCATATTATTTGATAAAAGATGACAGTCAAAGAGGGAAGAAGTGATAACATTATCATATTATTTGATAATATGCAAAGGTTTGGGATCAGAGGTGTAGGTGCAGGGGGTAGATCTTACGATAGAGGCGGCGAGAGGGGGTGTTTGTGGGATACGAAGATATGGCGGGGGGGTCGGATACGATTAAGAATGTGAGCCCCGAAGGAGACAGGGACTGTATCCAACCTGATTAACTTGTATCTACCCCAGCGCTTCGAGCAGTGCTCGGCACATAGTAAGCGCTTAACAGGTACCGTAATTATTAATTATTATATGAAGGACGAGGGAATTCCAGGCCAGAGGACAGATGTGGGCAAGGCGTCGGCAGTGAGCCCCGAGAGATTATTCATTCATTCATTCTATCGTATTTATTGAGCGCTTACTGTGTGCAAAGCACTGTATTAAGCGCTTGGGAGAGCATAATACAACAATCAACAGACACGTCCGCTGCCCACAACGAGTAGATTGGCCACAGGGGACTTTGGATGGAGAGAAAAAGGGAGATTCTACAGACGAGGTGCAGGTAGAAAAGAGACAGGATTTGGCGACAAATTAAAGGACAGAGATAAGTCGAAGATAACGCCCAGGTTACGGGCGTGTGAAACAGGGAGGACGATGGTGCTGTCTACAGTGATGGATAAGTCGGGAGAGGACAGGGTTTGGGTGGGAAGATACAGAGTTCTTGGCAAGAAAGAGGAGTCACTGAAAGAAGCGATAAGCTCCAGCAAGAAGGGAGGAAAATCTACCTTTCCCAGACAGGAAATTTTCAAAGAACTCATTCCATGTTCCCGGGTCGGGAAGGGCTTTATTCATCCTGTGGAAATGGTAATAGGACACTAAGTTGTCCTTGGCATTTCTGGCCACGTAGATGATCTGGAATGTGATGGAGAGGAAGGCAAAGTGACGGTCAGAGGCAGAAAGGCAAAAAATGAACATCTTATATGAGTAACAGGTGGGAGCCTGAAAGCATTCAGGTAGCTCTTTGGGTTTTCATCAGGGGGCCGTTCACTGGAGACTCAGGAGTGTTCTACGGATGCACTGTCAGTGGCTCCTTTCTCCTGTGAACTCAGTTTTCAATCAATCCACTGTATTTATTAAGCGCTTACTGCGTGCAAAGCACTTGGGGGAGTACAACGTAACAGAGCCGTTGCCCACAGTGAGCTTCCAGTCTAATAATAATGATGGTACTTGTCAAGTGCTTACTGTGTGCCAGGCGCTGTACTAAACACTGGGGTGGATACAAGCAAATCGAGTTGGACACGGTCCCTGGCCCATGGGGGGCTCACGGCCTCAATCCCCATTTTGCAGACGACGTGACTGAGGCCCAGAGATGTGAAGTGATTTGCCCAGGGTTACACAGCGGACAAGCGGTGGAACCTGGATGAGAATCCGTGACCTTCCGACTCCCAGGCCCGTGCTCTAGTCGTTATGCCACGGAGAGACAGGCATTAACATAAACCAAATATGGCTATGTCCAGAATTCATTCTCTCATTCAATCGTATTTTTTGAGTGCTCACCCTGTGCAAATCAATGAACTAAGCCCTTGGGAGATTACGAGATAAGAACAGCCACATTCCCTGCCCACAGGAAGCTCACAGACTAGAGGGGGAGACAGACGTTAATATAAATGAATAAATAAATGAATAACAGGTATATACATATTCATACTGCGGGGCTGGGAGGGAAGATGAATGAAGGGAGCGAGTCAGGGCGACGCAGAAGGGAGTGGGAGGAGAGGAGGGCTTAGTCAGGGAAGGTTTCTTCAAGGAGATGGGCCCTGACATGCTTCCCTCCTTCATCCTCCCTCCCAACACCACAGCACATATGAATATATCTGTATATACCTGCCATTTATTTATTTGCGTATGTATCCTAATGTCTCTCTCCCCCTCTAGACGTTGAGCTCGACGTGAGCGGGGAATGTGTGCTGGTCGTTACGCTGTACTCTCCCAACCGCTCAGTACAGCGCTTTACGCACAGTAAGTCCTCAATGCAACGACTGAATGCCGTGGCTCAGTGGAAAGAGCCCGGGCTTCGGAGTCAGAGGTCACGGGTCCGACTCCCGGCTCTGCCGCTTGTCAGCTGTGTGACTGTGGGCGAGTCACTTAAATTCTCTGTGCCTCAGTTACCTCATCTGGTGAGCCTCACGTGGGACGACCTGATTACGCTGTATCCCCCCCCCCCCCAGCGCTTAGGACAGTGCTCTGCACATAGTAAGCGCTTAACAGATACCAACATCTTTTTCCGTAAGGCTTTGAATGGGGGGAGAGCAGTGGTCTGCCTGAGAAGTGCTCTGGGGCCGAGGGAGGGGTGCAGAAAGGGAGCCACAGCCGAGCGCCAGGTCGACGCAGAAGTCTCGGGGGAGGGCAGGGCCCCGAAGGAGCTGGCCATTTCCGGCCTGCCTTGAATCGAGCGGTGGGACTGAGGGCCGGGGTGGGAGACACGGGCCTCGCCTCAACGGGGAGGGCGTGGTCACGGCCTGGGACGGACCGGGGTCGGAGTGGGGAGGGGGCCGCCCCAGCTCAAAGTCAATGGACTGACTTTCTGGGCGCCCGGGGGGGGCGGGGGGGGGGATGGCTGATACAGTCTGCAGGCAACCCTTTAAAGCGCTCAATCACCACGCCCCCTCCTCCTACGCCTCGCCGCCCTCCTACTACACTCCAGCCCGCACGCTCAGCGGAAAGAGCACGGGCTTTGGAGTCAGAGATCATGGGTTCGAATCCCGGCTCTGCCCCTTGGCAGCTGTGTGACGGTGGGCAAGTCGCTTCACTTCTCGGTGCCTCAGTGACCTCTTCTGTAAAATGGGGATGAAGGCTGTGAGCCCCACGTGGGACAACCTGATTCCCCTGTATCTACCCCAGCGCTGAGAACGGTGCTCTGCACATAGGAAGCGCTTAACAAATACCGACCTTATTATGAATTCCAACCTTTCACTGTATCTCCATCTTGTCCATCCCACCGCTGCCCTCTCAGCCCCGTCCTGCCTCTGGCCTGGAACGCCCTCCCTCCTCAATTCCGACAGACAATTACTCTCCCCCATTTCAAAGCCTTTCTGAAGGCCCATCTCCTCCAAGAGGCCTTCCCTGACTAAGCCCTCCTTTCCTCTTCTCCCACTCCCTTTTGCGGCACCCTGACTTGCTCCCTTCGTTCATCCCCGCCTCCCAACCCCGTATCACTTATGTCCATATCTGAAATTTATTTATGTATATCAATGTCCGTCTCCCCCTTTAGACGGTAAGATCACTGTGGGCAGGGAATGTACCTGTTGGTTGTCACACCCTACTCTCCCAAGCGTCGTGTGGCTTAGCGGAAAGGGCACGGGCTCGGGAGTCAGAGATCGTGGGTTCTAATCCCGACCGCGCCACTCGTCAGCCGTGTGACTTTGGGCAAGTCGTTTAACTTCTCTGTGCCTCAGTTCCCTCGGCTGGAAAACGGGGATCAAGACCTGTGAGGCCCGAGTGGGGCAACCTGATAACCTTGTGTCTAAACCCCCCTTGACGCTGTTTAGTGCCATTGTTCTTGTCTGTCCGTCTCCCCCGATTAGACTGTAAGCCCGTCAAACGGCAGGGACTGTCTCTATCTGTTGCCGACTTGTACATCCCAAGCGCTTAGTACAGTGCTCTGCACATAGTAAGCGCTCAATAAATACTATTGAATGAATAAACCCGGTGCTTAGAACGGTGCCTGGCACACAGTAAGCGCTTAACAGATACCATCGTTATTACGGTGCTCAGTACACTACTTGGTACGGTAAGTGCTCAGTAGATACGACTGACTAACTCTCAGCCCACCTCTACCTTCCTACAGACTCGGCTGTTGACAGGACATGATAATCGAAGTATTTATTAAGCACTTACCAATTAAGCTCTGGGGGAGATTCGAAAACAATAAGGTGGACACGGTTCCCGTCCCACGTGGGACTCACGGACTCGAGGGGAAGAAGAGGTAACGAACCCCATCTTCCCGACGAAGAAAGCGAGGCACAGAGAAGCTGTGAGACTCACCCGAGGCCTCGCAACAGGCAAGTGGCGAGAGGAGAACCCAGTCCTCCGACTCCCAGGTCCGGGTTCTTTCCGCCGGGCCACGATTTATTAGGAGGGATGTTGATTTTCACCAGCTGCAAGGACTTGGCTTGTTTCTTACCTTGCAGTTTTTCTCCCAGAAGGACGGAGGCAGCAGTTGCACAGGAAGATGAGTTTTGAGGATGCGAGGCGAGGGCATTTCAAGAGCCAATTCCACACCTGCGAAACCGTTCCGCTTTAGTCGTGACGATCTGGCTTCTTTTTTTTCCTCCCTCACCACTACCGTCTCCCGACTGAAACTCCTCGTGGACACGCAGTGCGTCATTTGCTTGTCAGGTACTTTCCAAGTGCTTAATACGGAGCACTGCGACCAGCGGACGCTCAGTAAATACTATCCCTGACTCCCGAATACTTGATTTTCCTCAAGCGGCCAGCATCTGTCTCACCGAGAGGAGCGGGATGAGGAAGGAAAGAATTAACTGCAGGCATCCCTGCGCTTCCTACCAAATCAGTCAAGCGGTAGTATTCATCGAGTGCTTAAAGCGTGCGGAGCACTGTGCGGAGCACTTGGGAAAGTTGGTAGGCGTGAGCCGTGCGGCGCTCCTTAAGGGCAAATCGGTGCAGGACATGGGAAAACGAGAGATTAGTCAGGTAATCGATCGACCGAGGGTATTTACTGAGCGCTTACTCTGCGCACAGCCCTGTACTGGGGCACCAGCATGGCCTAGTGGATAGAGCGCAAGCAGTGTGGCTCAGTAGAAAGAGCCCGGGCTTGGGAGTCAGAGGTCATGGGTTCTAAACCCGGCTCCGCCGCTTGTCTGCTGTGTGACTCTGGACGAGCCACTGAACTTCTTGGGGCCTCACTTACCTCATCCGTTAAATGGGGATGGAGACCGTGTGCTCCACGTGGGACCATCTGATTACCGTGAATTTACCCCAGCGCTAGGACAGTACTTGGCATATAGGAAGTGCTTTACCAATACCTTTATTATCATTATTGTTAGAAGGACCCGCGTTCTAATCCCGGCTCCGCCACTTGTCTGCTGTGTGACCTCGGGCAAGCCACTTAACTTCTCTGTGCCTCAGTTACCCCATCTGTAAAATGGGGATTAAGACCGCGAGCCCCACGTGGGACAGGGACTGCCTCCAACTTGATTAACTTGTATCTACCTCTGTGCTTAGAAGAGTGCTTGGCACATAGTAAGCGCTTAACAGGTTCCACAATTATTATTATTAGCTTGTATCTACCCTAGCGCTTAGAACAGCGCTTGGCACACAGCAAGCGCTTAACAGGTACCACAATGATTATTATTAGCTCGTATCTACCCCAGTGTTAAGAACAGCGCTTGGGCACATAGTAAGCATTTAAAAAGCACCGCGATCATTATTACTAGCTTGCATCAATCGCAGCGCTCAGAACAGCGCTCGACACATAGGAAGTGCTTAACGAATACCATCTTTAGTGATATGATTGCTGAGCGCTTGGGAAAGTAGAGCACAGCAGAGTTGGTAGACACGTTCCCCGCCCACAGTGAGTTTAAAATCTAAAAGGGGAGAACAGACAGCAACATAAATAGTAAGTCACAGATACGCACAAGCTGTGAATTTAGTTGGGCTCTGAAGATAATAACAACAGTGTTGGTATTTGTTAAGCGCTGACTACGTGCCGAGCACCGTTCTAAGCGCTGGGGTGGATACAGGGTCATCAGGTTGTCCCACGTGAGGCTCACAGTCTCAATCCCCATTTTACAGATGGGGGAACTGAGGCACCGAGAAGGGAAGTGACTTGCCCACAGTCACACAGCTGACAAGTGGCAGAGGCGGCATTCGAACCCATGACCTCGGACTCCCAAGCCCGGGCTCTTTCCACCGAGCCGGGTTTCTCTAGAGGGAAGTAAATCACGGGAATTCGGTCATGGGGTAACAGACTGTTCCACGTTCCCTGGAGGATGGAGGGAGGGGAGGGGGCGATAAGCATCAGTGGTCACGAGGCAGCCCCTGAGGGAAGGAGGAGGATTCTTCTCCCGTCTAGACTGTAAGCTCGTTGTGGGCCGGGGAGGTGTCCGCTTCCTAGTATATGGCACTCTCCCAAGCGCTTAGTACAGTGCTCTGCCCGCAGTAAGCGCTCAATGAAGACGACCGACCGACTCGCAAGTCGGGGTCCCGGTCAGGAATCTAGGAAGGGCCGTCCGGGCGGCTACGACGACGTGGGGAGGCCGGGCCGCTCACCGGACGGGAACTGAGGGATGATCCACTCGATGAAAGGGTTCCGCTGGTGAGTAGGCGCACGCCGGCACTTGTCCACGTCTCCCTCCTGTTGTATCATGTCTACGATCTCCTGGGTCCACGTCGTCCCTGAATTCCCGGAAGCCGGAAGAGAAGGCGTTAAGGAGGGAAAAGAATCCCTTTCGGGGCCAAGTGCCGCATCCGTAAACTACGGGAGGAGAATCGTCTGACTTTCCCCGGGGAGTTATTCTAAGGGCCCGGGGGGCCAACGGGATGGCGTTGGGTAGTTTTCAATCTTTGGATCTGGGGTTTCTTTAGAGGGATCCGAAAGAGTGACGGGGAGAGGGAGAGAGAAGGAAAGAGAGGGAAAGAGGGAGGGATGGAGAGAGAGGGAGAGAGAAAGAGAGGAGAAAGCAAGAGGGAGAGAGAGGAATATCGATGACTATTTGTACTGATGTCCGTCTCCCCCCGCTAGACTGTCAGTTCGTTGTGGGCAGAGACTGTCACTCTTTATTGCCGAACTGTACTTTCCCGGCGCTTAGTACAGTGCTCTGCACACAGTAAGTGCTTAAGAAATACCACTGAATGAATGAAAAGTCCTTTCTCTGGCACGGCGGTAAGACATCTGGCAATGTAAAATATGTAAAATTGGCTGTCTTTACCTCCTACTCCCCGGTTTCCACCTTCAAGCCTTCCAATCGCACCTTCTAACCGTACCTCACTCTAGAACCCCTCACTCGGGACATCCTCCCCACCCCCAAAAGTCCATCAGAGCACGGATCGCCCCTCCTTTAAAGACCTTCGAAAATCCCACCTCCTCTAAGAGGTCTGCCGCGATTACACTCTAGTCATGTCACCTCAACGGTCGCCCTTAGTAATTAGGCATGGGTTCGAATCCCGGCTCCGCCACTTGTCAGCCGTGTGACTGTGGGCAAGTCACTTCACTTCTCCGGGCCTCAGTTCCCTCATCTATAAAATGGGGATGAAGACTGTGAGCCTCACGTGGGACAACCTGATGGCCCCGTATCTCCCCCAGCGCTTAGAACGGTGCTCTGCACATAGTAAGCGCTTAACAAATGCCAACATCATTATTACGTAACATTGCTATCAAGTAATCGACGGTATTTGCGACCGTGAGCCCCATGTGGGACAGGGACTATGTCCAACTCCATTTGCTTGTATCCACCCCGGTGCTCAGTACAGTGCTTGGCACATAGTAAGCCCAAGAAAACACAGCAGACGAGTGGCGGAGCCGGGGTTAAGGCCCACGACCTTCTGACTCCCAGGCCCGGGCTCTAGCCACCGCGCCACGGTGGGAAAAAAACCACCATGACGGCCACGAAAGTCGGGGCAGGGAAAAAGGGGTCAACGGTGAAAGAGTTCACTCATTCATTCAATAGTATTTGAGCGCTTACTATGTGCAGAGCACCGTACTAAGCGCTCGGAACGGACAAGTCGGCAACAGATAGAGACGGTCCCCGCCCTCTGACGGGCTCACGGTCTGATCGGGGGAGACGGACGGACGAGAACGATGGCGATGAATAGAGTCGAGGGGAAGAACGTCTCATTAAAACAATAGCAGATAAATGGAATCAGGGTGATGTACATCTCATTAACAAAATGAATAGGGTAATGAAGATAGATACAGTCGAGCGGACGAGTACGGCGCTGAGGGGAGGGGACGGGAGAGGGGGAGGAATGGGGGGTGGAGAAGAGGGTTTAGCTGTGGAGAGGTGAAGGGGCGGGAGAGGGAGCAGAGGGAAAAGGGGGGAGCTCAGTCTGGGAAGGCCTCTTGGAGGAGGTGAGCTTTAAGTAGGGTTTCGAAGAGGGGAAGAGAGTCTGGCAGAGGTGAGGAGGGAGGGCGTTCCGGGACGGCGGGAGGGCATGGCCCGGGGGTCGACGGCGGGACGGGCGAGAACGGGGGCCGGCGAGGAGGCGGGCGGCGGAGGAGCGGAGCGTGCGGGGTGGGCGGCGGAAAGAGAGAAGGGAGGAGAGGTAGGAGGGGGCGAGGGGACGGAGAGCCTCGAAGCCTAGAGTGAGGAGTTTTTGTTTCGAGCGGAGGTCGACGGGCGACCACTGGAGGGTTTTAAGGAGGGGAGCGACAGGCCCAGAGCGTCTCTGCGGGAAGATGAGCCGGGCGGCGGAGTGAAGAATAGACTGGAGCGGGGAGAGACGGGACATCAGAGAGAAGGCTGACACGGTAATCCCGAGGCACAGTGAGTAGGTTGGCCTTAGAGGAGCAAAGCGTGTGGGCTAGGTTAGGGTGGGAGACGGCTGTGACCGAGCGCCTTAAATGGAGTCTCGCATCTCCTCCCGCCTTCCCGACATCTCTACTCGGATGCCCCGCCGACACCTCGAACTTAACACATCCAAAGCAGAGCTCATCTTCCCACCCCAACCTTCTCCTCCCCTCAAACTTTCCCCTCGCTGTGGACCGCCCCCAGCACCCTGCCCGTCTCCCGGGCCCGTAACCTTGGCATCAACCTCAACTCGGCTCCATCGTGCAACCCCGCGTATTCGCTCCGTCCCCAGATTCGGTCGGTTCCCCCTTCGCGTCTCTACAATCTGCCCATTCCTCTCCGTCCAAGCCACGCCGCTCCAAGAACCTCGACTGCGGCATCCTCTCAGGACGGCACCTGGAGAGTTTCCAGTCCTCTACCAGTCTCGACTACGGGAGGGAGGGTCGAGCGGAGGCCCGTCCCTTCCATTCCGAGCTTGGGCGGTGACTAGCGGGTAGAAGGCGATCAGCTACAAGTCCAAACTCACCCGTTGCCGGGCAGCGGCGGCACGGGAGAGGGGCGAGGGCGGAGGCTCGCTTACTGCGCGGAAGGTGGTAAACCGCGTCCGTATTTTTCCCACAAAGACTCTACGGATCCGCTACCAGAACGACCGCAAATGGAAGTGGGGTGTTCTGAGACAGACGTGTCCGTGGCGTCGCTACGGGGCGGACGCCACTCGGCAGCACAGGACAACTACTCTATCAGCCACCTCACTGACCTCCCTGCCTCCGGACTCTCCCCCCGTCCAGTTCTCTGCTGTTTGGATCATTTTTCTAGGTAAAAAAAAAGTTCTGCACACATTTCCCCACTCCTCTAAAACCTCCCGAAGTCATCTATTTCCACGTGACAGGGATACACCTCACCCTAGGCTTGAAGGCGCTCAATCAGCTCTCCCTTCCTATTTAACTTTGCTGGCCGATTCCAACCCAACTTGCACATTTCCCTCTCCTAACACCAACCAACTCTCCATTCCTCAATCTCTCCCTTGACCCTTGTCCGTCCCCTTCCTCTGCCTTGGAACTCTCCCCCGCTTCATAACGAAGAGAAGCGGCGTGGCTCGGTGGCAAGAGCCCGGGCTTGGGAGTCGGGGGTCGGGGGTTCTAATCCCGGCTCCGCCGCTCGTCTGCTTGTGCGATCTTGGGCAAGTCACTTCACTTCTCTGTGCCTCAGTAACCTCATCTGTCAAATGGGGATGAAGACTGTGAGCCCCACGTGGGACACAACCTGATGACCTTGTATCTCCCCCCAGCGCTTAGAACATAGTAAGCGCTTAACAAATAGACCATCATTCTCTTCGTCTTCAAAGCCTCATTCTCCTCCAGTCTCTAGTCGAGTCCTTCCCCCTTCTCCGTAAACTCCTTGCAGGCAGGAATCTTGCCTCCCAACTCTACCGTAGCATACTCTCCTCAGTGCTCGGTACACTGCTTTGCACGCCGTAAGCGCTCAATACCACTGATCCAATCAATCGGTGGTATTTATTGAGCACTTCCCGCGTACGAAGCACTGTACTAAGCAGTTGAGAATACAGTGCGGCGGAGTTGGTCGCCTCCTTCCCTGCTGACATCTGTAGTTTATTTTAACATGTGTCTGCCCCTTTAATTAAATTCCGGTATTTGTTAAGTTCTTACTCGGTGCCAAGCGTCGGGGTAAATACAAATTTATCGGGTTGCCCGAAGTCCCCGCCAACAACATGGGGCTCACAGTCCAAGTATGAAGGAGAACAGGTACCCATCTACAGAAGAGAAAATTGAGGCACTGTGTGGCATGCCCAAGGTCACACGGCAGGGAATCATAATAACGCTGATGGTATTCGTTAAGCGCTTACTACGCGCCAAGCGCCGTTCTAAGCACTGGGGGAGATACAAGGTGGTGAGATCGTCCCACGTGGGGCTCGTAGTTTTAATCCCCGTTTTCCAGATGGGGGAACTGAGGCCCGGAGTGACTTGCCCAAAGTCACACGGCCGACAGGCGGCGCAGGCGGGATTAGAACCCACGACCTCTGACTCCCCAGCCCGGGCTCTTTCCACTAGGCCACGAGCTGGGGTGAGAACGCAGGGCCTCTGACTCCCAGGCCTGTGTTCTTTCCGCCAGACCACGCCGCTTCTCAATCTCCTCGTCAACGCCTTGGGGGGAGGCAAGAGGTCTACCTACCCTATGAGAGCCCGGGCTTCGGAGTCAGAGGTCATGGGTTCGACTCCCGGCTCTGCCCCTTGGCAGCTGTGTGACCGTGGGCGAGTCACTTGGCTTCTCTGGGCCTCAGTGACCTCCTCTGGAAAATGGGGATGAACCGTGAGCCTCACGTGGGACAACCCGATGACCCTGTATCTCCCCCAGCGCTTAGAACGGTGCTCTGCACACGGTAAGCGCTTAACAAATACCAACATTATTACCCGAGGACATTCTACTCTCTCGAGTGCTCAATACAGTGCTCCGTACACGGCGAGCACCCGATAAATCCCACGGATCGCTTCAGGCCGAGGGGGAGGAATTTCCGTGCGAAGAGGACCCGGATGGATCTGCCGCTTGTCAGCTGTGTGACTGTGGGCAAGTCACTTCACTTCTCTGGGCCTCAGTTCCCTCATCTGGAAAATGGGGATTAACTGTGAGCCTGATTACCCTGTATCTCCCCCGGCGCTTAGAACAGTGCTCTGCACACAGTGAGCGCTTAACAAAGACCAACATTATTATTATTATTATTATTATTATGGGACGTCTTTGAGGCGTGGGGAGACGTGGACTGAACTTCTTTTATAAAAACGATCCGGACAGCAGGGTGAAGCGGGGACTGGAGAGGGGAGAGACAAGAGGCAGGGAGGCTCATAATAATAACAATAATAATAATAACAACGTTGGTATTTGTTAAGCCCTTACTACGTGCCGAGCACTGTTCTAAGCGCTGGGGTAGACACAGGGGAATCAGGATGTCCCCCGTGGGGCTCACAGTCTTCATCCCCATTTTCCAGATGAGGGAGCTGAGGCACCGAGAAGCGAAGTGACTCGCCCACAGTCACCCAGCTGACAAGTGGCGGAGCCGGGAGTCGAACTCATGACCTCTGACTCCAAAGCCCGGGCTCTTTCCACCGAGCCACGCTGGCTCACGCCCTGTCGTGGCTGAACTGTGACCCCCAAATGATCAATCCCCTGCTCAGGTTATTTCTAAATACTTCTATTTCTTCTCTCCCCTTAGATTGCGTGTTCCTTCGAGGGCAGGGGACGTGCGGGTGGTTCTGGGGAAGAGAACGCGGGTCGCAGGGTACACTCGCCGGGCCTCGCAGAAGCCCAGGAAGCCATTTTAAGAGCGTGCGGGCCCGTCACTGGGCCGGGATTGTCTCCACCTGTTGCCGGATTGTCCATTCCAAGCGCTTAGTACAGCGCTCTGCCCACAGTGAGCGCTCAATAAATACTACCCAACGAATGGACGAAGCCACACGTGAGTTAGCCACGCCCCTCCCTCTCCCTTGGGCACGGAGACCCCGCCCCACCCATTCGTTCGATCGTATTTATTGAGCGCTTACTATGGGCAGAGCGCTGCACCGAGCGCTCGGAACGTACAGATCGGCAACAGACGGAGACGGTCCCTGCCCACCGACGGGCTCACGGTCTAATCGTGCGAAGCTGCGACTACGGTCGTCCGTAAGCTCCACCGATCCATCGAATTTGAGCGCTTACCGTGTGCAGGGCCCCGTTCTGGAGCATACACGTTCCCCGTGTCTACCAATCCCGGGGGACCATCCCCTCCCGAGCGGCCAGTACAGCGCTCTGCACAGAGTGAGCGCTCGGCAGCGACCTCGACGCCACCCGTCGCGATCGCGTCGCCTCGTTCCCGTCCGCCCGATCGGACCGGAGCCCGTCGTCGGGCGGGGGCCGTCCCCGTCCGCTGCCGGATTGTATATTCCGAGCGCTCGGCACCCAGCGAGCGCTCAGTAGATAGGACGGAGCGAACGAGTGACAGCGCCGACAGGAACCCGACGGGGTCTGGCTTTCTGCCCGTCCCGGATCCGACGCGGGTTGAGGTCTGGCCCGCTCGGGGCTCGGTATCTTCTCACGGATCAAACACGAGTCAACCTCTCACCTCGGTTTGGAGGGCTGAAAGGGCGTCGTCAAAAGGCCGCGGAGGATCACGGGCGTCCGCCCGATTCTTCGCGCTTTTCTGGAGATATCCCAAACCGCGGCGGCTAGTGAACACGCCCGGACCCCGTCCCTCGGCCGGAGGTTCACGAGGCGCAGTTTATCGAGGAGAGGGCCGCTCGCCGAACGCCTTCCGGGAGGCGGGTGATAAAACGACCCCAATCCGGGATATCGCCCCTCCCCGTCCTTGCGGGATACTCACCCTTCCCCACCCTCCGGCACGTGCCGACGCCTCCCCCGGCCTCGATTCCGGAGCCACGGCACGCGTACCCCGGGATGCGGGATCACCGACGGATCCGCCCGCTCGGGAGAAGCGCGCGCGAGGGTGGGGTCGCGGCGGGAGGGGAGGGAGGAAGGGACGTCGCAGTCGGACAGCGAACGGCGGGAATTCCGTCGGAGCGGGATACCCGCACGACGACTCGGCAGAGCGACCCGCGCCCCTCCGGGTCTTCACCCTCCGGGTCTTCACCCTCCGGGCGTCGACTCCACCCCCGGCCCCGCGGCCCATCTATAGCGTATCTGTAAATTTTGTGACGCGTCCTCCTCTCGACCGTGAGCTCGCCTCGGGCGGGCGACGCGGCGACCGACTCTCTCCCCAGCGCGCGGCCTGAGCGCCCGACACCGACCGATCGTTCCTCCGGACCTCGGGCTCGGTTTCTCGGCGGCGAACGCGTCCGTCTGCCGTCGCGTCGTCCTCCCGCAACCGCTCGGCGCGGCGCTCCGCGCCCGGCGGGCCCCCGATAGATACGACCGAACCCGCGGACGGATATTCGATCGACCCGATCGAACGTACGACGGTCCTCGCGGTACCGGCGGGAGGCGGGTTAAAGGGGCGATCCCGGGCAGAGGCGAGGGAAGGAGAGCGTTGACTACGCAAGTGAATCGAGGCGACGTTTGGACTCTCCGGGCCTTGCGGGGCCGCAGCTCCGGAGGCTACGGACGGACGGGCCGCAGAGGGCCCCGCTGTCCCGTGGCCGCCGTCCTCCCCGGCCCCCCTCGGCCGGCCCCCCAACGCACCTTCCTCGGCCCCCCCGCGTTCTCCCCTGCCTTGGCGCCCCCCCCCCCCCAGTCCCCTTACTGCCCGTCGCCTCCTGCCCCCTCCACCCCTCCTCCCTCCCCTGCCCCTGCCCCCCGCCCCTCTCTTCTTCCCTCCTCCTGCCCCCCACCCCCTCCCTCCCCTCTCCTGCCCCCCACCCCTCCTCCCTCCCCCCCCTTCCCCTGCCCCCTCACCTCCTCCCTTCCCTTCTCCCGCCCCCCCACTCCCCTCCCTTCTCCTGCCCCCATCCCTCTCCTCGCCCCTTCTCTTGCCCCCCCACCTCCCCTTCCCTCCTCCTGCCTTCCCACCCCTTCCCTCCTCCTGCCCCCCAGCCCCCTGCCTTCCCTCCTCCTGCCCCCCCAGCCCCTCCCTTCCCCTCTCCTGCCCCCCCAGCCCCCTGCCTTCCCTCCTCCTGCCCCCCCAGCCCCCTGCCTTCCCCTCTCCTGCCCCCCCCAGCCCCCTGCCTTCCCTCCTCCTGCCCCCCCAGCCCCCTGCCTTCCCCTCTCCTGCCCCCCCAGCCCCCTCCCTTCCCTCCTCCTGCCCCCCCAGCCCCCTGCCTTCCCTCCTCCTGCCCCCCCAGCCTCCTGCCTTCCCTCCTCCTGCCCCCCCAGCCCCTCCCTTCCCCTCTCCTGCCCCCCCAGCCCCCTGCCTTCCCCTCTCCTGCCCCCCCAGCCCCCTGCCTTCCCCTCTCCTGCCCCCCCAGCCCCTCCCTTCCCCTCTCCTGCCCCCCCAGCCCCCTTCCTTCCCTCCTCCTGCCCCCCCAGCCCCTCCCTTCCCTCCTCCTGCCCCCCCAGCCCCCTGCCTTCCCCTCTCCTGCCCCCCCCAGCCCCCTGCCTTCCACTCTCCTGCCCCCCCAGCCCCTCCCTTCCCCTCTCCTGCCCCCCCAGCCCCTGCCTTCCCTCCTCCTGCCCCCCCAGCCCCTTCCCTTCCCTCCTCCTGCCCCCCAGCCCCTCCCTTCCTTTCTCCTGCCCCCCCAGCCCCTCCCTTCCCTCCTCCTGCCCCCCGCAGCCCCCTCCCTTCCCTCCTCCTGCCCCCCGCCTCCCCTCCCCCTCCCCCGGCCGGTCGGTGCGGCACCTGCTTTGGGGTAGGTGGCGATGAGCAGGTCGTCGGGCTTGGCGGAGAAGTTCCAGATGAGGTCCCAGGTGCGGCAGGTGTCGGTGGGCTGGAGGATGCCCCGCACGTAGTCCACGGTGATCCGCTGGTCGTCCCGCACGCCCAGGCCCCGCACCGCCTGCTCCAGCTCCGACATCTGCTCCGAGCCCGGGGCGGGGGGCGCCCGCAGGAAAACCAGCGCCTTCCTGCACACGACGACGCCGGGATGGGATGGGACGGGATGGGATGGGACGGGATGGGACGGGATGGGACGGGCAGGGGACTGCGGGGGGCGGGGCCGGCCCGGACGGAGGCCGGGGATTGGCCGGCGGGGTGGGGGCGGGGTTAGGGGCGGGGCCGGGCTGGAGGGAGGGCGGGGATTGGCCGGCGGGGCTGGGGGCGGAGTCGGGCCTTTGGGGCGGGGCCAGGGGGGCGGGGCTTCGCTGGAGGGAGGGGATTGGCCGGCGGGATTGGGGGCGGGGCTCGGCTGGAGGGAGGACGGGGATTGGCCGGCGGGGCTGGGGGCGGAGTCGGGCCTTTGGGGCGGGGCCAGGGGGGCGGGGCTTCGCTGGAGGGAGGGGATTGGCCGGCGGGATTGGGGGCGGGGCTCGGCTGGAGGGAGGACGGGGATTGGCCGGCGGATCTGGGGGCGGGGCCGGCCGGAGGGCGGGGTCCTGTGAAGGGAGAAGCCCGGATTGTAGCGGGAGACCATTTTCATTCATTCATTCATTCATTCATTCATTCATTCATTCATTCATTCATTCATTCATTCATTCATTCATCCATCCATCCATCCATCCATCCATTCATCCATTCAATGTTGGTATTTGCGCTTACTCTGTGCCGAGCACTGTTCTAAGCGCTGGGGGAGACACAGGGGGATCAGGTTGTCCCACGTGGGGCTCGCAGTCTTAGTCCCCATTTTCCAGATGAGGTCACTGAGGCCCAGAGAAGTGAAGCCACTGGCCCACGGTCACACAGCCGACAGGTGGCGGAGCCGGGATTGGAACCCATGACCGTTGACTCCCAAGCCCGGGCTCTTCCCCCTGAGCCCACGCTGCTTCTCTAAAGTGAAGTGACTCGCCCACAGCCACCCAGCTGATAAGTGGCAGAGATGGGATTGGAACCCGGGACCCTTGACTCCCAGGCCCGGGCTCTTTCCACTGAGCCACTCAATCATACTTACTAGGTGCACTGACTGTGTGCAGAGCACTGTCCTAGGCGCTTGGAATGGACAGTCGGGCCACAGAGAGAGACAATCCCTGCCCGACGACGGGCTTACAGTCTAGGGGAGGGGTGACAGACGGCAAAAGAAAACAAGTAGTCAGGCATCAGTAACATCAAGATAAATACAGCGTGGCTCGGTGGAAAGAGCCCGGGCTTTGGAGTCCGAGGTCGTGGGTTCGAATCCCGGCTCGGCCGCTTGTCAGCTGGGTGACTTTGGGCGAGTCACTTCACTTCGCGGTGCCTCGGTTCCCTCATCTGTAAAAGGGGGATGAAGACCGTGGGCCCCACGTGGGACAACCCGATTCCCCTGTGTCTCCCCCAGCGCTTAGGACAGTGCTCGGCACGTAGTAAGCGCTTAACCAATACCGTCATTATTAGAAGGAGTTCTGTTACACCACCTTCATATCCATATGCGTGTGCTTTCCTAGGCTGGCAGTCCCGATACTGAGTCAGGACCACCTCGGCCAGAGCTCAAACTCTGCGAGGCTGGTGGTGCCAGACCAGGATAATCGTAAAGCCGACGCGGGACGGTTCTCAAATCCGCACCGTCGGGGACGGGGGACGTCTCAAGCTCGACCTGATTCCCCTGTGTCTACCCCAGCGCTTAGAACAGCGCTCTGCACCCAGTAAGCGCTTAACAGATACCGACATCATCATTATTATTACAACAGCTATCGAATCCCCGTTTTTGCGGATGAGGAAACTGAGGCACCGAGCAGTCCAGTGACTTGCCCGAGGTCACCCAGCAGGCAAACGGCAGAGCCGGGATTAGAGCCGGGGCCCTTCGACTCTCAGGCCTGTGCTCTTTCCCCTGGGCCTCTCACGCCATCTTCAACAGGACATCCTCGAGTCCCGCGGATAAATCAGTACTGGTAACAGAGCGTGTGCTTGGAGTTGAAATAGTTCATTGGATAGTATTTATTGAGCGCTTACTATGGGCAGAGTACTGTACTAAGCGCTTGGAATGGACAATTCGGCAACAGATAGTTCCAAACAGATAGAGACAGTTCCAAGAGACTATATCCCGCCTCAAAAGATGTTTTCAATTTCCATTCGGCTTCTCCCCCGTCTCCAGGCTCGAAACTGAGAGACGTTCTCTCCGTTTCCTGGGACAAAAAAAAAAAAATAGCAGGTCTGAGAATTTAAGCCCGATGAGATATGGCAGTAATTAGAAGAGAACATTCCTGTTTAATAAGCTCATCGCAGATCCCCTAATCTCGCTCTTAGGAACGCAGAGTCCCTGTTCTTTTAGCATTTTCACGTTTCAGAAAGCCTATTGCTTAATTTCGGATTGCGCAAAGTTCCCTCGGGGACATCTTGTATTAAAGCAAAAACATACTTGCACAGATCGTGAATGGCAGATTACAGGGACGAGGAGCAGGTCGTGAGTGGAAAGAGCACCGGCTTTGGAGTCAGAGATCATGGTTTCGAATCCCGGCTCCGCCACTTGTCAGCTGTGTGACTTTGGGCAAGTCGCTCAACCTCTCGGTGCCTCAGTTACCTCATCTGTAAAATGGGGATGAAGACTGCGAGGCCCTCGTGGGACAACCTGATTCCCTTGTGTCTACCCCAGCGCTTAGAACAGTGCTCTGCACATAGTAAGCGCTTAACAAATACCAACATTATTAATGTGTCCAAGGTGAAAACCGATTCACAGGTCTTTAATGCGATGATTAAACTAGACCCGGCTTTCTTGTCATTGATAAATGACTCCGGCTCAAACAAATGACTCCGGCACCCTGGGCTAGTCCTTGATCCTCCAACGTGATAATAATCTACATCGAATCTGCTAGGACACTTTTTTTTTTTCCCCCAAAACACAATTATCACGTCGACGATCGCATTTTACCCTCCCAGCATCCTAGGAGTTAGAGGGAGGCAGAAATTACTCTCCTCGTTTGACAGGTGAGGGAACTGGGGGACAGGGAGGGTAAGCGACCAGCCCAGGGTCACACAGCAAGCCAGTGACACAGATGGGATGAGGATTCCGGTCTTCTAATTCCCGGACCCGTGCACACGCCATCGGGTCGCGGACTTGTCTTCTGAAACCACCGGATCGTGTTCCCAGAATACTATTCCAGTTCCGAGAATTTCTGGTAGGGGTTATTCCTCTGAATTCAGTGGATCACTCTATCTTTCCTACGGTTCTAACTGTCTGATTTTCACCCGGGCCATTATTTAAATAACGCACCTTCTAGAAAACTGTTTTTTCTGCTTCTCAGCTCAGCGGTGGTTGTGAGAAACATTTCTCCCTTGCTTTGGGACGTGCAAGCTGTTTTTCTGTCCCGTAAAAGCCCTCCACTCATTTTAGACTGTGAGCGCATTGATTACCCTGTATCTACCCCAGCGCTTAGAGCAGGGCTCTGCACATAGTAAGCGCTTAACAAATACCAACATTATTCTTGTGGGCAGGGATCGTCACTGTTTATTGTTGCACTGTCCTCTCCAAAGGGCTTAGTACAGTGCTCTGCACCCAGTAAGCACTTAATAAATACAAATGAATGAACCAATTTCAATGTTATCCTTTGGCTTTGAACCCCCCAAAGGTCAGTACCTTTAATTGATCAGAGAGTCCTTACCTTCGGCTTTAAAACACTCAGTCGGGTGGCCCCACCTCCCTTTCCTCACTGATCTACTAGAGCCCGGCCCGCACACTCTGTTCCTTTAGTGCCGTCTCGTTCACTGTGCCTCTAACCCGTCTCTCTCGCTGCTAAGCCCTTTCCCTTGCCCTCTTTCTGGCCTGGACCGCCCGCCCACTCCCTTCTCTATATACACCACCCTGCCCACCTTCAAAACTTTATCAAGGTCACATCTCTTCGAAGAAGCTTTCGGCGAATAAACCCTCTTTTCCCTGACTCCCTCTCCCTTCTGTGTCATCTACAAGCTTGGATCTGTACCCTTTGGGCATTTGATATTCCCCCCAACCTCAGCCCCTTAGCACTTACGTGCGTATCTTTATTTATGATGTCTGTCACCCCCCGGACTGTAAGTTCATTGAAAGCGGGGAACGTGTCTACCGTCTACCAGCGACCTGTCGCTTCAACCTTCACAACGTCGCTAAAATCTGCCCTTTCTTCTCCATCCAAAATGCTACCGCATTAATCCAGATACTTATCCTATTCTGCCTTGATTACTGCATCAGCCTCCTTTCTGACCTCCCTGCCTCCTGTCATTCCTCGCTCCAGTCCATACTTCACTCTGCTGCCCGGATCATTTTCCTACAAAACCAGTCAGCCCATGTTTCTCCACTCCTCAAGAACCTCCAGTGGTTGTCCATCCACCTCCGTATCAAACAGAAACTCCTTCTTGTCTTTTCTTACGCTGCCGAGTCGTTTCCGACCCATAGCGACACCACGGACCCATCTCTCCCCGAACGCCCCGCTCTCCGTCTGCAATCGTTCCGGTGGCGGATCCACAGAGTTTTCTTGGTCAAAATATGGAAGTGGTTTACCATTGCCTCCTTCCACGTGGTAAACTCGAGTCTCTGCCCCCGACTCTCTCCTGTGGCGCGATCTTGATGATGTTGTCTTGTTTTTGTTTTGTTCTGTTTTGCTGTCTTTTCCCTCCCGGTTAGACTGTGAGCCCGTCACTGGGCTCTATCTCTATCTAAGCCCTCATTTCTTCTTCTCTCACTCCCCTTCTGTGTCACCCTCACTCTTGGATTTGCCCTCTTTACTCACCCTTCCTTTATCTCCACAGCACTTATGTACAAAGCCATATTTTATTTATTTGTCTATTCGTTTATTTATATTCATGTCTGTCTCCCCGTCTAGACTGTAAGCTCGTAGTGGGCAGGGAACACGTCTACCAACTCTTTTGGATTGGATTAGCACAGTGCTTTTTGGGATTGATCGGATTAGTGTAATGCTCGACACGAAGTGCTCATTAAATATGATTGAATGCATCATATTTACCATTCCAAGCGCTTAGTACAGTGCTCTGCACGTAGTAATCGCTCAATAAATACAACTGAACGAATAAATGCTGCCCAGCATGGGTGAGTTTTGACTTGTAGCAGACGGCCCGCCACTCTCCAGCCACTGGGCAAGCTAGGAATGGAATGGACAGGCCTCTGCTTGACTCTCCCTCCCGTAGTCGAGACTGGTGGAGTGCTGGAAACTCTCCAGGTGCCACCCTGAGAGGGGAAGAAACTCCTTACCATTAGCTTTAAAGCGCTCAGTCACCTTCCCCGCCATCTTACCTCGCCGCTTTCCTACTACCTCAGCCTGCTCACTTAGCTCCTCTTGATGCCCTGTACCTCCATCTCATCTATAGTCCCACCAACATCTCACTCACATTCTGCCTCTGGCCTAGATTGTCTTCCCTCTTCAAACCCATCGGAGTTTCGCTCTCCTCTAGACTGTAAGCTCACTGTGGGCAGGGAATGAGTCTGTTCTATTGTTCTACTGTACTCTACCAAGCACTCAGTACAGTGGTCTGCACGCAGTAAGTGCTCAATAAATGCGATTGACTGAGTGACCCTCCCCACTTTCAAAACCTGATTAAAAGCACGTCTCCTCCAAGGGGTCTTCTCCGACTAAGCCCTCATTTCTTCTTCTCCCACTCCCTTCTGTGTCACCCTCGCTCTTGGAGTTGCCCTCTTTATTCACCCCTCCCTTATCCCCGTAGCACTCATGTACAAAGCCATATTTTATTTATTTGTCTATTCGTTTATTTATATTCATGTCTGTCTCCCCGTCTAGACTGTAAGCTCGTAGTGGGCAGGGAACACGTCTACCAACTCTTTTGGATTGGATTAGCACAGTGCTTTTTGGGATCGATCGGATTAGCGTAATGCTCGGCACGGAGTAAGGGCTCCATAAATAGGATTGAATGGATTATTGCACTCTTCCAAGTGCTTAGTACAGTGCTCTGCACAAAGTAAGTGCTCAATAAATGCCATCGATTTATTTCGAGATATCAATAAGAGCTTGCATTTATTAGAGAAGCAGCATGGGGCAGGGGGAGTCAGAATGTCACGGCTTCTAATTCCAGCTCTACCACTTGTCTCCGGCGTAACCTTGGGCAAGTCACTTCGTTTCTCTGTGCCTCAGTTACCTCATCTGTATAATGGGGATGGAGACTGTGAGCCCCACGTGGGACTAGGACGGTGTCCAACCCCATTTACGTGTAATAATAATGTTGGTATTTGTTAAGCGCTTACTATGTGCCGAGCACTGTTCTAAGCGCTGGGGTAGACACAGGGGAATCAGGTAGTCCCACGTGGGGCTCACAGTCTTAATCCCCATTTTACAGATGAGGTAACTGAGGCACAGAGAAGTTAAGTGACTTGCCCACAGTCACACAGCTGACAAGTGGCAGAGCTGGGATTCGAACTCATGACCTCTGACTCCAAAGCCCGCGCTCTTTCCACTGAGCCATGCTGCTCCAGCGCTCCATCCACTCCAGCGCTTAGTACGGTGCCTGGCACATAGTAATCACTTAAATACCATAATTATTATTATTATAAGGCACTTAATTTTTCCAACAGGCTTTTTTCCGTTACCTATCATATTTTGTCTTCTCACCGTCCTTGAGAGTAGGGAGAGGAAGCTGTCGTCATCTCCAATTTACAGGTTAAAAGAGTCAGACTACAAAAGGATAAATGACTTGAGCAAAGATACACACAGCAAGCCAGTGGTGGAGTTAAAACTCCAGTCTTTAGTTGCCCAGATCCTTCCTTTTCCGCCTAGACCTGTCACCTCTCAAAAAAAGTTCCTGTTTACCGACTGTGGGAAACCCCTATTCCAACTGTTGCGATATAAGTTTAAATAAGTTGATCTGTTCATGATCTCTTTGCTATCGTTCCTGTTGGTGAGTTCTCTGTGGACAGATAAGGTTTCTAATTGATTATTTTCCCCCAGAATGTCAGCAAGTGCCTAGTACGGTGTTCTGTCCAACTTAGACAACAATATTTTTAGAGGACAATTATCAGTGTATAGCATAGTAATAGTATTTATTAAGGGCTTAATGTGTACAGAGCAATAAGAGGTATTTGTCAAGCACTTATTGGATACAGAGCACTGTATAGGACAGAATTAGCTAACACATTTTCTGCCCATAACGACTTTACCATCAAGAGGTGAGCTTACAGTCTAGAGGACGGTACTAAGCGCTAGGAAAGAATACAGAGGCGGGAATTAGGCACGGTCCGCGTACCATGGGGGGCTCACAATCTAGGTATAAAGGTGGGGAGAAGGGAACAGGAGACAGAAACATCAGGTGTGATGAAATCTTTCGAACACAACACAGACAAATGCACACAATAGGCTCAAAATCTCGGGGCCTCTTTTCTGCTATTCCCCCACAGAGCTTATTTCAGCGCTTAGAACAGTTCCTGGCGCATAGTGAGCGCTTACCAAATTTGGTGATTACTGTTATTATTACCCCAGGTCGGTACGGGGGACCGTGGGAGGAAAAGACGTTCTCTGGTTTTCGATCCCCATCGCCTCAGAATCGTTTCCCCCGCTCTCAGATCTCAGTGCGGAAAGTCAGGGAAGTGTCAGCCATCTTCCTCTCGTAGTCTTCGTCGAAGCGCTCATTCTGCCCCACCGTGAAATGGTTCTTCCAGTCTCCGGGCATCCCTGCAACAAGGCCAAGACAGAGGCACGTGGACCGGGCGGGACCGGGGCCTGCGTAATTCCTTAACTCTGCTTAGAATTCCTTAACTCCCATTCTCTCCCGGACCCCCTCCGATCTGGCTTCCGTCCCCTCCGCTCTACCGAGACCGCTCTCTCTAAGGTCACCCGTGACCTCCTTCTTGCCAGATCCGATGGCTCCTACTCCATTCTGATCCTCCTTGACCTCTCTGCTGCCTCTGACACCGTCCACCATCCCCTCCTCCTCCACACCTTATCTCACCTCGGCTTCGAGGACTCCGTCCTCTCCCGGTTCTCCTCTCACCTCTCCGGCCGGTCATTCTGGGTCTCCTTCGCGGGCGCCTCCTCCCCCTCCCATCCTTTAACTGTCGGAGTTCCTCGAGGGTCGGTTCTCGGCCCTCTTCCGTTCTCCATCTACACTCACTCCCTCGGTGAACTCATCCGCTCTCACGGCTTCGACTACCATCTCTATGCAGATGACACGCAGATCTACATCTCCGCCCCCGTCCCTTCGGGCCCGCATCTCCTCCCGCCTCCGGGACGTCTCCACCTGGATGTCGGCCCGCCACCTAAAACTCAACACGAGCGAGACTGAGCTCCTCGTCTTCCCTCCCGAACCCGGTCCTCTCCCGCACTTCTCTATCACCGTCGACGGCACGACCGTACTTCCCGTCTCTCGGGCCCGCGATCTCGGTGTCGTCCTCGACTCGTCTCTCTCGTTCACCCCACGCATCCTATCCGTTGCCGAGACCTGCCGGTTTCACCTCTACGATATCGCCGAGATCCGTCCTTTCCTCTCCACCCAGACGGCTACCTTACTGCTACGGTCTCTCGTTATTTCCCGGCTAGACTACCGCGTCGGCCTTCTCTCTGATCTCCCTTCCTCCTCTCTCGCCCCGCTCCGGTCTATTCTTCACTCCGCCGCCCGGCTCATCTTCCCGCAGAAACGATCTGGGCCTGTCGCTCCCCTTCTTAAACAACTCCAGCGGTCGCCTATCGACCTCCGCTCCAAACAGAAACTCCTCACTCTAGGCTTCGAGGCTCTCCGTCACCTCGCCCCTTCCTACCTCTCCTCCCTTCTCTCTTTCCACCGCCCACCCGCACGCTCCGCTCCTCCGCCGCCCACCTCCTCGCCGTCCCCCGGTCTCGCCCGTCCCGCCGTCGACCCCCGGGCCGCGTCCTCCCGCGGTCCCGGAACGCCCTCCCTCCTCACCTCCGCCAGACTGATTGTCTTCCCCTCTTCAAAACCCTACTTGAAACTCACCTCCTCCGAGAGGCCTCCCCAGACTGAGCTCCCCTTCTCCCTCTACTCCCTCTACCGCCCCCCCTTCACCTCTCCGCAGCTTAACCCTCTTTTCCCCCCATCTCCCTCTGCTCCTCCCCCTCTCCCTTCCCATCCCCTCGGCACCGTACTCATCCGCTCAGCTGTATATATTTTCATCACCCTATTCATTTTGTGAATGAAATGTACATCGCCTCGATTCTATTTAGTCGCCGTCGGTTTTTACGAGACGTTCTTCCCCTCGACTCTATTTATCGCCGTCGTTCTCGTCCGTCCGTCTCCCCCGATTAGACCGTGAGTCCGTCAAAGGGCAGGGACCGTCTCTATCTGTTGCCGACTTGTTCATTCCAAGCGCTTAGTACGGTGCTCTGCACGTAGTAAGAGCTCAGTAAATGCTATTGAATGAATGAATGAATGAATGAATCTGTCCCCCGTACATCGATTGTAATGGAATACCGAAGAAAGGGGCGGATGATTTAATAATAATGTTGGTATTTGTTAAGCGCTTACTATGTGCCGAGCACCGTTCTAAGCGCTGGGGTAGAAACAGGGTAATCAGGTTGTCCCACGTGAGGCTCACAGTCTTAATGCCCATTTTACAGATGAGGGAACTGAAGCACCGAGAAGTGACTTGTCCAAAGTCACCCGCGGTGGGAGGGCTTACTCACGGAACAGTCCGTGGCGGCCGGCGGACTTGGAGAGGTCACACCGCGCCCTCCCCCTCGCACGCGCTGCCTTATATCCCCTCTGGTGTGCCGAGAACAGAGGGGGCCCCGTTTGGGGAAGCATCGACCATCTGGCTCGATGCTCCCTTCCAGATATCCCCGGGGCCCCGAGATTCGTGGAACGATAGGTAAGAAACTTGGCTGTCGTCCTTCACGCGGCCTTGTTCGTACCGTGGGGCCTCCTTCCTCCGGCTGTCCCGTCTTCCTCCGTGCAGTCGACGAGGCAGGGTGGGACGGGGGTCGGCCTCGATCGCGCGAGCTCAGGGTTCCCCGAGGAATCTGACCCCACGGCACGGTGATCAACTTACCCGTGGAGGCCCCGGTCAGTGGGCAGACCGGAGGTGGCGTTCCGGCCTGCCGGGAACACCTGGCTGAATCAAGGCTGCGTGTCCTACCCCGGTCAGTCGTTCGAATGTCACGGCTCCTCTGAGAGGACTTCGTATTTGCCACCGGTGGTCCTAGGGGCCAGGCTGCTCTACACTCAGCACAGGTTCTGGGTCTGAACTCAGAGAGCTTGGGATTGTATACATTCTTTCTTTCTTACCCTTCTCTTCTTTCTTTCTTTTCCTTCTATTCCTCCCTCCCTCCCTCCCTCCCGCCTTCCCTTCCTCCCTTCCTCCCTTCCTTCCTTCCTTCCACCCTCCCTCCCTTTCTTCCTTCCTTACTCGCTCACTCATCCCTTCCTTCCATCCTCCCTCCCTCCTTCCTTACTTACTCTCTCTCTCTCTCTCCCTTCCTTCCTCCCTTTCTTCCTTCCTTCTTCGCTCTCTCTTCCTTCCTTCCTTCCTCATTCTCTCTCCCTCCCTCCCTTCCTTCCTCACTCGCTCTTCCTTCCATCCATCCTCCCTCCCTTTCTTCTTTCCTTACTCCCTCTCTCCCTTCCTTTACTCCTTCCTTCCTTCCCTCCCTCCCTTCCCTTCTTTCCCTTCCATCCTTTTTTTCTCTCTTTCTTTCTGCACTTACTCTGTGCCAGACACTATACTAAGCGCTGGGGTAGATACAAGTTAATCAGGTTGGATACAGTCCCTGTCCCACACAGGGCTCACAGTCTTAATTTCCCTTATACAGATGAGGTCCAGAGAAGTGAAGTGGTTTGCTCAAGGTCACACAGCAGACAAATGGTAGAGTCAGAATTAGAACCCAGGCTCTCTGATCCCCAAGCCAGTGCTCTCTACCCACTAGGCCATGCTGCTTCTCCTCTAAATTAATTATGGATATCAATGTCTGTCTCTCCTTCTAGACTAAGCTTGTTAATCATTCGATGATATTTATTACATGATTACTATATGCGGAGCACTGTACTAAGCTCTTGGGAGAGTACAACAGAGTTGTTAAACATGTTCCCTGACCCCAAGGAGCTTCCAGTCTAGAGGGGAAGACAGACATTAATATAAATAAATAAATCATGGCTACGTACGTAAGTGCTCTGGGGACAAGGGAGGGGTGAATAAAAGGTACAAATCCAAGTCCTTAATAATGTTGGAATTTGTTAATTCCACTGCCCCTCTACCTGGAGGGGCCGGAAGACCTGTCCACCAGGGCTCTGACCAGCCTCATCTCTCCTGCCCTGTTGCTACGGGTGACGGGAGGCTCAGCTGCCAGAGCAGGGAGGCAGCGTGGCCTGATGGAAAGAGCCCAGGCCCGGCCCAGGCCCGGGAGTCAGAAGGACCTGAATTCTAATAATAATGTTGGTATTTGTTAAGCGCTTACTATGTGCAAAGCACCGTTCTAAGCGCTGGGGGGGATACAAGGTGATCAGGTTGTCCCCCATCGGGCTCACAGTCTTCATCCCCATTTTACAGCTGAGGTAACGGAGGCCCAGAGAAGTGAAGCGACTTGCCCGCAGTCGCACAGCTGACAAGTGGCGGAGCCGGGATACGATCCCATGACCTCTGACTCCCAAGCCCGGGCTCTTTCCACTGAGCCACGCTGCTTCTCTAATCCTTCTAATCCCCGTTGACCACTCGTTTACTGTGTGACCTTGGGTAAGTCACTTCCTTTCCTCTGGGCCTCAGTTATCTCATCTGTAAGATGGGCATTAAGAACTGTAAGCACCATGAGGGACTATTGGGTCCAACTGATCAATTTCTGTCTACCCCAGTGCTTCTTGTGGTGCCTGACACATAGTAAGCACTTAACAGATACTAATAATTCACTTCTCTATACCTCAGTTCACTCATCTGCAAAATGGGGATTCAACATGGTTCCCCCTCCTACTTAGACGTGAGCCTCATGTGGGATTTGATTTATCTTGTATCTGCCCCAGGACTTAGTACAGTGCTGAGCACATAGTAAGCACTTAAATAAGCAGCCTGGTTTAGTAATAATAACGTTGGTATTTGTTAAGCGCTTACTATGTGCAGAGCACTGTTCTAAGCGGTGGGGGAGATCCAGGGTCATCAGGTTGTCCCACGCGAGGCTCACAGTCTTCATCCCCATTTTACAGATGAGGTCACTGAGGCCCAGAGAAGTGAAGTGACTTGCCCACGGCCACCCAGCTGACAATAGTAGATAAAGCACGGGCCTGGGAGTCAGAAGGTCATGGGCTCCAGTCCCGTCTCCACCACTTGTCTGCCGTGTGACCTTGGAAAAGTCACTTCACTTCCCTGAACCTCAGTCACCTTATCTGTAAAATGGGGATTGAGACTGCGAGCCCCCCGTGGGACAGGGACTGCATCCAATTCGATGCACTTACATCCACCCCAGCGCTGAGTACAGTGCCTGGCACATAGTAAGTGCTTAACAAATGCCGTAATAATGATAATTATCATTAAATACCACCATTATTAGGGACAGTGATTTTCTAAACCCCTTCAGCTATCTGGAGGACGGTTTGGATCTTCCCAGGAAAAGAAGCCTCACGGACCTTTCCTCATGAATGGGGAGATGGAATGGTCCATCACTGATAAAGGCAGGGTGGTGTAGTTGGCCATGGGGTTGTTCTTCATCACGTCGAATGAGGTGTGGTAGATGATTTTATCCACGATCTCTTCAGGCAGGTCCTTCTCCATGAACCGCAACAACTTCCGGAGCTCACGCTTTGGGTCCTGTTTGAAGAGGAGTCGGGAATGTCAGCCTGAACCCTGGGAGAACCAAAGTACTAATGATAAGGATAATAATGATAATGATAATTGTGGTATTTGTTAGGTGCTTACTCTGTGCCAGGCTCTGGGGGCGGCGGGGAATACAAGCTAATCAGATTGGATGAAGTCCCCGCCCCACACTGGGCTCACGGTCTTAATCCCCATTTTACAGATGAGGTCACTGAGGCCCAGAGAAGTGAAGCGACTTGCTCGAGGTCACACAGATAAAAACGGCTCTCCTATCCCCATTTCACAGATGAGGAAACTGGGGTGCAGAGACGTTAGGTGACTGACACTCGCCACATAGCAAGGCGGTGGCAGAAATGGGATGAGAACGGAGGTTACCTTACTTCCAGTCTCTCGCTCCCAAACTGTACGGCCCCTGTAAGTTCCCCCACAAAAACAGACTCTCGTGACATTTGATTCTATTTATTGCTTTGATTCTATTTATTGCTTTGATTCTATCGATCGCTATTGTTCTCGTCTGCCCGTCTTCCCCGATCAGACCGTGAGCCCGTCAAAGGGCAGGGACCGTCTCTATCCGTTACCGATTTGTCCATTCCAAGCGTTTAGTACAGTGCTCTGCACATAGTAAGCGCTCAATAAATACTATTGAATGAATGAATGAATTCCCCCTGCCTGGGCAAGGCAGAGGAGATAAAACCGTCTTCAGATCAGCCTGATTTTTGCAGCACGGCCTAGTGGATAGAGCACCGGCCTGGGAGGCAGAAGGCCGCGGTTTCTAATCCCGGCTCCGCCACTTGTCTGCTGTGTGACCGCCGGCAAGTCACTTCACTTCTCTGGGCCTCAGTTCCCTCATCCGGAAAATGGGGATTAAAATGCGAGCCCCTTGTGGGACAGGGACTGTGTCCAACCTCATTGGCTTGTATCTACCTCGGGGCTTAGAACAATGCCTGACACATAATACTAATAATAATTGTATTCGTTAATGGGAAGAACCCGGGCTTGGGAGTCAGAGGTCATGGGCTCAAATCCCGGTTCAGCCACTTGTCAGCTGTGTGACTTTGGGCAAGTCACTTCACTTCTCGGTGCCTCAGTGACCTCACCTGTAAAATGGGGATGAAGACTGTGAGCCCCACGTGGGACAACCTTATCACCTTGTATTCTCCCCACTGCTTAGAACAGCGCTTTGCACATAGAGAAGCAGCGTGGCTCAGTGGCAAGAGCCCGGGCTTGGGAATCACAGGTCATGGGTTCTAATCCCGACCCCGCCACTTGTCAGCTGTGTGACTGTGGGCAAGTCACTTCGCTTCTCGGTGCCTCAGTTCCCTCATCTGTAAAACGGGGATTAACTGTGAGCCTCACGTGGGACAATCTGATGACCCTGTATCTACCCCAGCGCTGAGAACAGTGCTCTGCACATAGTAAGTGCTTAACAAATACCAACATTATTATTAGTAGTAGTAAACACTTAACAAAAGCCATCATTATTATTGTTATTATTACTATGTGCCAAGCTCTGCTCTAAGTGCCGGTGGGGGGGTTACAAGGTAATCAGGTTGTCCCACGGGGCCTCACAGTCTTAATCCCCATTTTGCCAATAAGGGAACTGAGGCACAGAGAAGTGACCTGCCCCAGATCACAGAGCCGACAAGTGGCGGAGCCGGGATTAGAACCCACGACCTCTGACTCCCGAGCCCGGGCTCTTGCCACTGAGCCACGCTGCTTCTCAAACGCTTCTCAAACGCCACGATCGCCATCTTCTAACTCTCCTGGCAGGAAGAAGCCCAGGTGGTTGGTGTTGGGGGAGCCCTGAAATCCTCACGCTCCTCGCTCCCCACTCGCCTCCTTCATGTCTTCATAGAAGAGGTAGAGGATGCGATGCTTGTCCTTCGCCTTCCACCATCCTTTCACGTGTTCATACCAGGGCCCCCAGAGCACTGTGAGAGGTCGAAAGAGAACCAGAGGCAACAGAGATTTTACCAGAGCTGGAGGAGATACCGAGGTGGGCAACTGAGATGGAGAGGCTTCCTTTTTTTAAAAAATTGAATGATCTTTGTTGAATGCTTACTCTGTATCAGGCACTGTATTAAGCACCGCTAATCAGGTTGGACACAATCCATTCCCCCCATGAGGCTCACAGTCTTAATCCCCATTACACAGACGAGGTAACTGCGACATAATGATAATAATAATGACGTTATTTGTTAAGCGCTTACTGTTTGCTGAGCACAGTTCTAAGCTCTGGGGTACCTACAAGGCGATCAGGTTGTCCCACGTGGGGCTCACGGTCTCAGTCCCCATTTTCCTGCCGAGGTAACTGAGGCACAGAGAAGTGAAGTGACTCGTTCAAGGTCACGCAGCTGACAGGTGGCAGAGGTGGGATTCGAACTCATGACCTCTGACTCCCAAGCCCGTGCTCTTTCCACTGAGCCACGCTGCTTCTCTAACATATCCTAACCTACTCCCGGCTCCACCACTTCTCCGCTGTGTGACCCTAGTGAGTCGCCCAGACAAGCAGCATAGTCTAATGGCAAGAGCCTGGGCTTGGGAGTCGGAGGTCATGGGTTCGAATCCTGCCTCTGCCGCTTGTCAGCTGGGTGACTGTGGGCAAGTCGCTTCACTTCTCTGGGCCTCAGTTCCCTCATCTGGAAAATGGGGATTAACTGTGAGCCTCATGTGGGACGACCTGATTACCCTGTATCTATCCCAGCGCTTAGAACGGTGCTCTGCCCATAGTAAGCGCTCAACAAATACCAACGTTATTATTATTATTATTAAAGTTCATAAAGTTAGAAGAGAATAAATTAGGTGGATATGGAATTGTTTGGTTTTGGGTTTTTTGCCAAACCCTGCAGCACAAGGATGAAGGTTTGAAAACGGGAGGTTCAAAATATACCGAAGAGAAAAGCTCCATCCTCCAGGGCTGTGAACGTTGCAGGGAAGGGGAGGGATAAGTAAGTGGAATGAGTTGCCACAAGATAGCGAAGCAGCACGGCTCAGTTCGTTTATTCATTCCTTCAGTTGTATTTATCGAGCGCTTACTGTGTGCAGAGCGCCGTGCTGAGCCCTTGGAAAGTACAGTTCAGCAATAAAGAGAGACAATCCCTGCCCACTCCGGGCTTACACTCTGGAAGGGGGGAAACAAGTAAACGGGCATCAATATAAATAAATAGAATTATAGATGCAAACACATCAAAACAAGTGAACGGGCAACAATAGGAATAAATAGAATGATAGATATGTACCTATATACACAAGTGCTGTGGAGCGGGGAGAGGGGGTGGAGCGAAGGGACCGAGTCGAGGTGACGCGGGCTGGGGAGCCGAGGGAAACGGGGGGCTTACTTAGTCTGGGAAGGCCTCTTGGAGGAGGTGAGCCTTCAGTAGGGCTTTGAAGGGGGGGAGTGTACGCGGGAAGCAGCGTGGCTCAGTGGAAGGAGCCCGGGCTTCGGAGTCAGAGGTCATGGGTTCGACTCCCGGCTCTGCCGCCTGTCAGCTGTGTGACCGTGGGCGAGTCACTTCACTTCTCTGGGCCTCGGTTCCCTCATCTTTAAAATGGGGATCAAGACTGTGAGCCTCACGTAGGACAATCTGATTACCCTGTATCTACCCCAGCGCTTAGAACAGTGCTCTGCACATAGTAAGCGCTTAACGAATACCAAATACAGTAATTAATTAAGTAATTAATTAATTTTGCAGATTTGAGGAGGGAGGGCATTCCAGGCCGCAGGTAGGACGTGGACCAGAGGTCAATAGAGCACAGGCCCCGGAGGTAGAAGGACCTGGGTTCTAATCCCAGCTCCGCCGCTTGTCTGCTGTGTGACCTGCAGCAAGTCACTTCACTTCTCTGGGCCTCAGTCTCCTCTTCTGACGAATGGGGGTGAAGATTGTGATCTGTCTGTGGGACAGTGATTGTGTCCAACCTAATCATCTTCTTCCTACCTTAGCACCTAGAACACTGCCTGGCAGGTAGTAAGTGCTTAACAAATATCACCGTTCATTTTATTTACGTTATGCGGCCAAAACTACCAGCACATGCAAGAGGAGTTTAGATAAGTTCAGAAATGAACATTTCATGACTAGAGGGGAAAGTTAGGAGTCTATTTTTAACCACAGTGTGGATGGATGTCCTAGGAGGGCCAAGAACACTTAGACTGTGAGCCCCACGTGGGACAGGGACTGTGTCCAACCTGATTATCTTCATCCGCTTTAGGACATAGTAAGAAAAGCAGCGTGGCCTAGTGGATAAAGCGTGGGCCCGGAAGTCTGATCCCGGCTCCGCTACTTGTCTGTTGTGTGACCTTGGACAAGTCACTTCACTTCTCTGGGCCTCAGTTACCTCATCTGTAAAAGAGGGATTAAGAGTATGATCATGTGGGACAGGGACTGTCTCCAATCTGATTAACTTGTATCTATCACCACGCTCAGTCCGGTGCTTGGCACATAGTAAGTGCTTAACCAATTCCACGATTATTATTATTATTATCCTCCCATGGTTCCTCCAAGAAATCTTGCTGCCACTGCCAGAAATAGAGTCCTTGAACGTGGATGATGATGATGATGATGACATTTGTTAAGCGCTTACCATGTTCCAGGTAGCGTGGTTTAGTGGAAAGAGAACATACTTGGGAGTCGGTGGACACGGTTTCTAATCTTGACTCCGCCACTTGTCTGCCGTGTGACCTTGGGCAAATCACTACTCTGCTCTGTGCCTCAGTTACCTCAACTGTAAAATGGGGATTCAAAGTGTGAGCCCCACGGGGGACAACCTGATTACCCTGTATCTACCCCAATGCTTAGAACAGTGCTTGGCACTTAATAAGCATTTAACAAATCCCCAAATTACCAATTATTATTATTGTTTCAGCCACTTAATAATAATAATAATAATAAAAACTGTGGTGTTTGTTAAGCACTTACTATGTGCCAAGCACTGTACTAAGCGCTGGGATGGATACAAGCAAATTGGGTTGGGCACAGTCCCTGTCCCACATGAGACAGTCTCAATCCCCATTTCAGTCTCAATCCCCATTTCTCAGATGAGGTAACTGAGGCCCAGTGAAGTGATTTGCCCAAGGTCACACAGCAGGCAAGTGACGGAGCCAGGATTAGAACCCATGACCTTCCGACTCCGAAGCCCAAGCTCTATCCACTACACCGTGGTGCACTGTACTAAGCAATGGGATGGTTACAAGTAAGTTGTACTGCTTCTGAGCTCTAGGTTGCGAGTTCACTGTGGGCGGGGATTGTCTCATTGAGCAGGGATTGTCTCTATCTGTTGCCGAATTGTCCATTCCAAGCGCTTAGTACAGTGCTCTGCACATAGTAAGCGCTCAATAAATATGATTGAATGAATGAATGGGCAGGGAATCGGTCTACCAACTGTTCTACTGTAACCTACTAAGCACTTAGTACGGTGTTCTCGGCAGACAGTAAGGGCTCAATCAATACGACAGACTGATTAAAAGACACAGGGAGGCACAACACAAATAATGTCAAACGGCTGTGGGGGGTTGTAAGACCACCACCATGGGCAGACCACCACGGTGAGCGACAACCGAGAGAGCAAATCTCTTGCGTCGACTGAGATTCCCCAAAACAGGAAAGTGGATCAGAGCAGCAAAAATGGATCTGTAAGCGAAAACCACAGAGAAGGGAGTGTGGGTGACACATTTCTCTTCCCTGACACACTGACCGGCGTGGATAGACTCTCACGGAGAGCCCCAGATTCAAAGGTAAAGGACCGAGCCGGAATATCTTCCCACTTTCTCACCCCTTGAACCTCTGAATCAGTTGGGAAGCGAAACCGAGAATTATTTCAGTACCTCTTCCGGTCATGAATGACTCCATGTACTCTTCCCAGGTTCCTGGGTCGGGGATCATTTTATTCATTCTTGAAAAGTGATAGTAGGACACTAGGCAGTCTTTGGCATTTCTTGCTATATAGATGATCTAGAGGAGGTGCGACGGAGGCAGAGAAAAACAGAATTAGGGAGAAACAAAATGATTCCTTAGCGGCCACCGATCAAAGAACATACCCACCCAGGGATAAATGTGAATAATAATAATTGGGGTATTTGTTAAGCACTTACTCTGTACCAAGCACTCTTCTAAGTGATACAAGGTAATCAGGTTGTCCCGCATGGGGCTCACAGTCTCAATCCCCGTTTTACAGATGAGGTAATAATAATAATAACGATGTTGGTGTCTGTTAAGCGCTTACTATGTGCAGAGCACTGTTCCAAGTGCTGGGGTAGATATAGGGTATTCAGGTTGTCCCACGTGAGGCTCACAGTCTTAATGCCCATTTTACAGATGAGGTCACCGAGGCACAGAGAAGTTAAGTGACTCGCCCACAGTCACACAGGTGACAAGTGGCGGAGCCGGGATTCGAACCCATGACCTCGGACTCCCGAGCCCGCGCTCTTTCCACTGAGCCACGCTAATGAGGCACAGAGAAGTTAACCGGCTTGCCCACGGCCACCCAGCAGACAAGTGGCAGAGCCGGGATTAGAATCCACGTCCCCTGATTCCCAAGCCCGGGCTCTCTCCACTAAGCCGCGCTGTTATGAGCCAAGTATTCTGGGAATCTTTAGGTGGGGCAGAAGTCCTAAATGACAACTGTGAGAAATGCTCCGGTCCTATTTCGGCCCAACCTGTTTTTCACTCGGGAAGAGAAGTCCTGACTCGCCAGAGAATCACGGGGTTGGGAAGAGGCTTTTGAATGGGGTTGACTCCGTGGGAACAGAACAGAATGGATCTGATTTGAGATGAAAAAGATGGTGTAGGGGCAAAGAGGCTGATTTGGAAGCTGTCCCTTGTCTAATGAGAAACCCTTTCCCTCTGACACCTAACCACCAGGGCCTGGGCATCCTCTGTTATTTGAACTCTAGGCGTCACTAGGTGTTTTGTATGTATTTTTATTACCCTATTTATTTTGTTAATGAGATGTCCATCCCCTTGACTCTATTTATTGCTGTTGTTTTAATGAGACGTCCATCCCCTTGATTCTATTTATCGCTATTGTTCTCGTCCGTCCGTCTCCCCCGATTAGACTGTAAGCCCGTCAATGGGCAGGGACTGTATCTTTGCCAATTTTGTACATTCCAAGCGCTCAGTACAGTGCTCTGCACATAGTAAGCGCTCCATAAATACTATTGAATGAAATAAATACTATTGAATGAATTACAATAGGCCTGGCGGGAGCACAAAACATCAAATCAATCAGCCATTCATTCAATACTCATTCAGTAGTATTTACTGAGCGCTTACTATGTGCAAAGCACTGTACTAAGCGCTTGGAATGTACAATTCGGCAACAGATAGAGACAATCCCTGCCCAGTGATGGGCTCACAGTCTAATCGGGGGTATTCATTTAGTGCTTACTATGTGCACAGCCCTGGCTGACCTCTGAGCCCCAAAGTTCTTTCTTACCCAAGCAATCTCTGAAACGTATTTATCGAGCACTAACTTTTTTTGTGTGGTATCTGTTAAGTGCTTATTAGGTGTTCACTCGATCACCTCGCCCCCTTCTACCTCTCCCCATTACTCTCCTCCTCTGACCCAGCCCCCACACTTCGCTCCTCTAATGCCAATTTATTCACTGCACCTCCATCTCGTCTGTCTTGCCCCCCTACGTCTCGCCCGTGTCCTGTCTCTGGCCTGGAATGCCCGCCCTCTAAATGCTGGATATAGAATCAGGTTGGACATAGTCTCCGTTCCACACGGGCGCGCAGTCTTAATCCTCATTTTACAGATGGGGTAACCGAGGCCCAGAGAAGTGAAGTGGACCGCTCAAGGTCACACAGCAGACGAGTGGCGGAGCTGGCGGAGCCGGTCCTTGTAACTCCCGGGCCCGTGCTCTATCCTTTAGACCACGCTGCTTCTTGTGCAGAGCACTGTACTAAATGGTGGGGAGAGACTAGAGCACGGGCATGGGAGTCAGAAGGTCACGGATTCTAATCCCGGCTCTGCCACTTGTCTGCTGTGTGGCCTCAGACAAGACACTTCACTTCTCTGGGCCTTGGTTACCTCATTTATAAAATGGGGATTAAGAATAATAATAATAATAATAATAATAATAATAATGTTGGTATTTGTTAAGCGCTTACTAGGTGCAGAGCACTGTTCTGAGTGCCGGGGGAGATACAGGGTAATCAGGTTGTCCCACATGAGGCTCACAATCTTAATCCCCATTTTCCAGATGAGGTAACTGAGGCACAGAGAAGTGAAGTGACTTGCCCACAGTCACATAGCTGACAAGCGGCAGAGCGGGGATTCGAACCCATGACCTCTGATTCCCAAGCCGTGCTCTTTCCACCGAGCCACCCTGCCCCGTGTGGAACAGGGAACAGGGCCCAATCCGATTTGCTTCTATCCACCTTAGCGCTTAATGCAGTGCCTGGCACATAGTCAGTGCTTAACAAATGCCATAATAATTATCATTATCACCCTATTCCTGCTCATCGCTAAAATCCTCCCCTTCCTCTACCATATTAATGCAGGCACTTCTCCTATCTTGTCTTGATCATCGTATCAGGGACTGCCTCTACCTGTCGCCGATTTGTCCATTCCAAGCGCTTTGTACAGTGCTCTGCACACAGTAAGCGCTCAATAAATACTATTGAATGAATGAATGAATCAGCCTCCTTGCTGAGCTGCCTGCCTCCTGTGTCTCCCCACTCCGGTCCATAATCCACTCTGCTGTCTGGATCATTTTCCTTCGAAAACGTTCAGAGCACGTTTCCTCGCTCCTCAAGACACTCCGGTGGCTGCCCATCCGTCTCTGCATCATACAGAAACTCCTCACGATTGGCTTTAAAGCGGTCGATCGCCTCGTTCCCCTCCTACCTCACCTCCCTACTCTCCTACCCCAACCCAGCCCGCACACTCTGTTCCTCTAACGCTCACCTTCTCACTGTACCTCCATCCCGTCTACCTCCCCTCCGACCTCTCGCCCACATCTTACCTCTGGCCTGGAACGCCCTTCCTCCTCACTTCAGACAGATAATTGCTCTCCCCCACTTCCAAGCCTGATCGAAGGCCCATCTCCTCCAAGAAGCCTTCCCTGATTAAACCTTCCTCTTCTCCCACTCGCTTCTGCGTCACCCTGACTTGCTCCTTTCATTCATCCTCCCTCCCAGCCCCACGCCACAAGTGGCTTTATCCTGTAATTGGGAAGCAGCGTGGTTTAGTGGGCAGAGCATGGGCCTGGAAGTCAGAAGGAAATGGGTTCTCTTTCTGGCTCTGCCACTTGTCTGCTGTGTGACCTCGGGTAAGTCACTTCACTTCTCTGGGCCTCAGTTACCTCAACTGTAAAGTGGGGATTAAGATCGTGAGCTCCCTGTGGGGCGGGGACTGTGTTCCACCTGATTAACTCGTAACCGTGCGTGGCACGTAGTAAGCACTTAACAATGCTATCATTGTTATTATATATTATTATTATAATATTACTACATTATTATATATAATAATTATTCTACGTAATTATAATAATCACTCTACATTATATTACTATTATATAATAATATATTATTATTACTTTGCTTGTATCCACCCCAGAGCTAGTACAGTGTCTGGCACATAATAAGGGCTTAACAAATACGACAATTTACTCTTTCATTTTTAATTAATTAATTTACGTACATTAATGTCTAGACTGTGAGCTCTCTGTGGGCAGGGAATGGGTCTGATATAGAATTAGCCCTCATCTCCTAAGGGGCTCTCTGCTTGAGGCTTTGGCAATTGAGGGTGTGAAGGAAAGATGCTGTCTCTAGCAGAGCCTGGGAGGGTAAAAGACCTGCTCTTCGTTGCCATGGGTAAATTTGGTCATCTGTCTTTTCTCTGCATTAAAAAAAAAAGGTGGTATTTGTTAAGCGTTTACTATGTGCCAAGCACTCTTCTAAGCGCTGGGGTAGATATAAGGTCATTAGGTTGTCCCACGTGGTGCTCACAGTCTTCATCCCCATTTTCCAGATGAGGGAACTGAGGAGCGGAGAAGTGAAGTGACTTGCCCCAAGTCACACAGCTGGCAAGCGGAGGAGCCGGGATTAGAACCCATGAACTCTGACTCCCAAGCCCGTGCTCTTTCCACTGTGCCACTCTGCGTTCTGGATTGGAAGCTGGTTGTGGGCAGGGAACGTGACTACCAACTCTGTTCTTCTGTACTTTCCCAAGTGTTTAGTACCTGGGTTCTGATCCCGGCTCCGCCACGTGTCTGCTGTGAGACCTTGAGCAAATCACCTAACTTCTCTGAACCTCAGTTCCCTCATCTGTAAAATGCGGATTAAGATTGGGAGCCTTATGTGGGACGTGGACTGTGCCCGACCTGATTATCTTGTATGTACCCTAGGGCTTAGTAGAGTGCCTGCCACCTAGTAAGCGCTTAACAAATACCGTTATTGTTATTATTATTATTATTCCAAGGCTCTGACCACGGTAAGCACTCGGATGCTACTGACTGACCTAGATACAAGTGCCTGCAAGCTCCATTTTTTTTAAATTGGTATTGTTAATTGCTGTGTGCCAGGCACCAGGACTTGAGTTCATTCATTCATTCATCCATTAATCCATGCATTCATTCATTCATTCATTCATTCATTCATTCATTCATTCAATCTCATTTATTAAGCACAGAGCACTGTACTAAAAGCTTGGGAAAGTACAATACAGCAATAAAGAGTGACAATCCCTGCCCCAAACAAACTCACAATCTAGAGCAGGGGAGGCAGACATCAGTACAGATAAACAGACATCAATAAAAATAAATCAAATGACAGATGATATACATAAATGCTGTGGGAGAGGGAGGGGGGAAGAGTAAAGAGAGCGAGTCAGAGTGACATAGAAGGGAGTGGGAGATGATAAAAGTGGGGATTGGTCTGGGAAGGCCTCTTGGAGGAGATGGGCCTTCAGTAAAGCTTCGAAGCGGGGGAGATTCACTGCCTGGTGCATTTGAGGAGGGAGGGCGTTCCAGGCCAGAGGCGGGACGTGGGCCAGGGTTCAGCGGCGAGACAGCTGAGATCCAGGCAGAGTGAGAAGGTGAGCACCAGAGGAGCCAAGTATGTGGGCTGGGTTGTAGAAGGAGAGAAAGGAGGTGAGGTAGGAGAGGGCGGGGTGACGGAGTGTTTTAAAGCCAACGGTGAGGAGTTTGCGTTCGATACTGAGGTGGATAGGCAGCCACTGGAGATTTTTGAGCAGGTGGGGGTGACGTGTCCTGAACGTTTCTGTAGAGAGATGATGCGAGCAGTGGAGTGAAGTAGGAACTGGAGTGGGGAGAGACAGAAAGCAGGGAGGTCAGCAAGGAGGTTGCTGCAGTAACCTAGACTGGATAGGATCAGAGATTGTACCAATGTGGTAACAGTTCGGATGGAGAGGAAAGGGAGGATTTTAGTTCACTGCTGATGCAGAGGAGAGAAGTGGGCTGAGTCTCTGCCCCTTTCTCCATCTCCCCCCCCCGCCGCACTCCCGCTCTCAACCCTCTCCCCTACTTTTCCATCCTTCCCCGCGGTATCCTCAGAGGAGATCTCCTCCCTCCTCGCAAGTGCCACCCCCTCCACCTGGGCTTCGGACCCCATTTCCACTCACCTTATAAAAACTATCGCCCCTTCCCTCCTCCCCTCCTTAACTTCCGTCTTTAACCGCTCGCTCTCCAACGGCTTCTTCCCCTCTGCCTTCAAACATGCCCACGTCTCCCCCATCCTAAAAAAACCCTCTCTCGAACCCACTTCCCCTTCCGGTTATCGTCCTATCTCCCTCCTACCCTTCCTTTCCAAACCCCTAGAATGAGTCGTCTACATTCGCTGCCTTGAATCCTTCAACTCCAGTTCTCTCCTGGACCCCGCCCCCCCCCATCTGGCTTCCATCCCCTCCACTCCACCGAAACTGTCCTCTCAAAGGTCACCCATGACCTCCTTTTTGCCAAATCCAATGGCTTCTACTCTATCCTCATCCTCTTTCACCTCTCAGCTGCCTTTGTCACTGTCGACCACCCCTTCTCCTCATCATTTATCTAACCTTGGCTTCAAGGACTCCGTCTTCTCCCGGTTCTCCTCTTATCTCTCTGGCCTTTCATTCTCGGTCTCCTTCCGGCTCTTCCTCCCTCTCCCATCCGCTAATGGGTTCAGTTCTTGGCCCCCTTCTATTCCCCATCTATACTCACTCCCTTGGTGAACTCATTCGCTCCCACGGCTTCAACTATCATCTCTACACGGATGACACCCAAATCTCCATCTCCTCCCCTCTTCTCTCTCCCTCCCTCCAGGCTCGTATCTCCTCCTGCCTTGGGGACGTCTCCGCCTGGATGTCCGCCCGCCACCTAAAACTCAACATGTCCCAGACCGAGCTCCTTATCTTCCCTCCCAAACCCTGTCCTCTCCCCGACTTCCCCATCACCGTGGATGGCACGACCGTCCTTCCCGTCTCACGGGCCCGCAAACTTGATGTCATCCTTGACCCTATTCTCTCATTCACCCTACACATCCAATCCGTCACCAAAACCTGCGGATCTCACCTTCACAATATCGCCAAGATCCACCCTCTTCTCTCCATCCAAACGGCTATCGTGCTGGTACAAGCTCTCATAATATCCCTACTGGATTATTGTGTCAGCCTTCTCTCGGCTCTCCCTTCCTCCTGTCTCTCCCCACTTCAGTCTATTCTTCTTTCCGCTGCCCGGATCGTCTTCCTACAGAAACGCTGTGGGCATGTCACTCCCCTCCTTAAAAACCTCCAGGGGTTGCCTATCAATCTTCGCATGAAACAAAAACTCCTCACTCTTGGCTTCAGAGCTCTCCATCCCTTGCCTCCTCCTACCTCTCCTCCCTTCTCTCTTTCCACCGCCCACCCCGCACGCTCCGCTCCTCTGTCGCCCACCTCCTCGCCGTGCCCCGTTCTCGCCCGTCCCACCATCGACCCCCGGCCCACGTCCTCCCGCGGTCCCGGAACGCCCTCCCTCCTCACCTCCGCCAAACTAACTCTCTTCCTCTCTTCCAAGCCCTACTGAGAGCTCACCTCCTCCAGGAGGCCTTCCCAGACCGAGCCCTCCCTTGCCCTCTGCTCCTCCTTCCCTCCCCATTCCCCCTACTCCCTCCCTCTGCTCTTTCCCCTTCCCCTCCCCACAGCACTTGTGCATATCTATATATATTATTTATTAATGACGTGTACATATCTATGATTCGAGAAGCAGCGTGGCTCAGTGGAAAGAGCACGGGCTTTGGAGTCAGAGGTCGTGGGTTCGAATCCCTGCTCTGCCACCTGTCAGCTGTGTGACTGTGGGCAGGTCACTTCACTTCTCTGTGCCTCAGTTCCCTCATCTGTAAAATGGGGATTAAAACTGCGAGCCCCACATGGGACAACCTGATCACCCTGTATCTCCCCCAGCGCTTAGAACAGTGCTCTGCACATAGTAAGCGCTTTACAAATACCAACATTATTCTATTTGTCTTGATGATACTGACACCAGACTACTTGTTTTGTTTTGTTTTGTGGTCTGTCTCCCCCGTTTAGACTGTGAGACCACTGTTGGGCAGGGATCGTCTCTACCTGTTGTCGAATTGTACATTCCAAGCGCTTAGTACAGTGCTCTGCACGTAGTAAGCGCTCAATAAATACGACCGAATGAACGAATGAATCGGGGGAATTGGGTGGCATTGATCGATAGGCTCAGCATCATGGGGTTTAACTCCTTCCGAAGGGTGGGCTCGCCTTACCTTGCAATTTTGTTCCCAAAAGGACGGAGGCAGCAGCTGGACGGGCAGATGAGTTTTCATCGTTCGGGGAGAGGGCATCTTCAGAGCTAGCTCCAACCCTGGAAGAGAGTTCCTCTAGACTGTGAGCTTGTGGTGGGCGGGGAATTGGGGAAGTGGGCTGTACTGTATTCTCCCAAGCGCTTAGTACGGTGATCTGGCCACATTAAGCATCCGATCAATACGATTCATCCACTGGTTGATTTCAAGTGTTACAAGGGAAAGATTAAAATGGCTCCTCCCTACTCAGTCACTTGGATTCTCTGAGTCCTATCTGGGCCACCTTAGGAACCAGCTTATTCAGAATAATAAAAATAACTGTGGCATCCGTTCAGCACTTACTATGTTCCGGGCGCTCTACTAAACCCTGGGGTAGATACAAAGTAATCGAGCTGGACGCAGTCCCTGTCCCACTTAGGGCCCAGAGTCTTAATTCCCATTTTACAGCTGAGGGAACTGAGGCACAGAGAAGTGAAGTGACTTGCCCACAGCGGACAAGTGGCAGAGCCGGGATAGACATGCCCTCTGCCCACAGGGAGTTTAAAATCAAGAGGAAAAATGGGGCTTGTCGGGAAGGCTTGAGTTATATGTATATATCTGGTATTTATTTATTTATTTATATTAATGTCTGTCTTCCCCTCTAGACTGTGAGCTCGCTGTGGGCAGGGAATGTGACTGATGTTATATTGTGCTCTCCCAAGTGCTTAGTAGAGTACTTTGCACAGAGTAAGAGCTCAATAAATGAGATTAAATGAATGAATGAATATGTGTATAATCTTGTCCAACCCCCTGGAAGTCCTCCCCAAAATCTCGTCTGGATTGATTTCTCGCCTTTGGTCCCTCGGAGATGAGGAGCAGCGTGGCCTAGTGGAGAGAACATGGGTTTGGGAGTCAGAAGGGCGTGAGTTCCAATTCTGTCTCTGCCATCTGTCTGCTGTGTGACCTTCTTTCATCTGTAAAATGGGGAGTAGGATTAGGGGAAGCAGCGTGGCTCAGCGGAAAGAGCCCGGGCTTCGGAGTCAGAGGTCATGGGTTCGAATCCCGGCTCCGCCGCTTGTCAGCTGTGTGACTTTGGGCGAGTCACTTCACTTCTCTGGGCCCCAGTTCCCTCATCTGTAAAATGGGGATGAAGACGGTGAGCCTCACGTGGGACAACCCGATTCCCCTGTATCTACCCCAGCGCTTAGAACGGTGCTCAGCACCTAGTAAGCGCTTAACAAATACCAACATTATTTATTATTAGGTCAGTCGGAGTCAGAGGTCATGAGTTCGACTCCCTCCTCTGCCCCTTGTCAGCTGTGTGACTGTGGGCAAGACACTTCACTTCTCTGCGCCTCAGTTATCTCATCTGTAAAATGGGGATTAACTGTGAGCCTCACGTGGGACGACCTGATGACCCTGTATCTCCCCCAGGTCTTAGAACAGTGCTCTGCACAGAGTAAGCGCTTAACAAATACCAACATTATTTATTATTATTACCATGTTGAGCCCTCTGCGGGGGCATAGTCCGCCTCAAACCTGATTAGCTTCTAACAACCCCCGAGTTCCGAAGGACATGGGATACATAGTATGCATTTAACAGATACCATTTAAAACAAATAAGCCATCAGAAAAGGACCTCTCCATTCTATTTGCTTATCTCAGTAGAATTAAGTTCAAGGACTGACCTCTTGTTTGGAGAGAGCCCAGTACAACGGGAACTGAGTTAGCTGCATTTCACCGTCTCAGGAACTGAATTCAATCCAGTTCAGAAAAGCAGTCATCTTCCCTGTTTTTCCTTCTGCCAAATGGGGATCAAGGCTGTGAACCCTATGTGGGACAGGGACTGTGTCCAGCCCAGTTACTTTGTATCTACCCCAGGGCTTAGTGACATATATATATATATATATATAAATAATAATAATAATGTTGGTATTTGTGAAGCACTTACTACGTGCAGAGCACTGTTCTAAGCACTGGGGTAGATACAGGGGAATGAGGTTGTCCCACGTGAGGCTCACGGTCTTCACCCCCATTTTACAGATGAGGGAACTGAGGCCCAGAGAAGTGAGGTGACTCGCCCACAGTCACACAGCTGACAAGGGGCCGAGCCGGAATTCGAACCCATGACCTCTGACTCCCAAGCCCGGGCTCTTGCCACTGAGCCACGCTGCTCCTCTAACGACTCTTAATAATTATTATTCCGAAGAAGCTAGTTCCTGAGGTGGCCTCAGAGACTCCAAAGCCTCTTGAGAAAGCTAAACCGTCTCCTTTGGTCACCTTCTTGTAAGCGCCCTCATATTTGAAATTTATATGTCTGTAATTGATTTGTTTATATTAATGTCGGTCTGTCCCGCCCACCCCCGTCCACCCCCAGACTATAAGCTCATTGGGGGCGGGGAATGTGTCTGTTTATTGTTAATTAATGAATGTCGGTATCTGTTAAGCGCTTACTATGTGCCGAGCACTGTTCTAAGCGTTGGGACGGATACAGGGTCATCAGGTTGTCCCACGTGAGGCTCACAGTTAATCCCCATTTTACACATGAGGTAACTGAGGCACAGAGAAGTGAAGTGACTTGCCCCCAGTCACACAAGTGACGTGGCTGACAAGTGGCAGAGCCGGGATTCGAACCCATGATCTCTGACTCCCAAGCCCACGCTCTTTCCACCGAACCACGCTGCTTGTTGTATTGCACTCTCCCGCGCGCTTAGTACAGTGCTCGGCAAAGAGTAGGCGCTCGATAAATGCGACCGACTGACTAAGTCCGACTGACTGAGTGATTGAGGGGAGGGATGGTTTCTACCAACTTTATTGCGCCGTCTGCTCTCAGGCAGCGTGACCTAGCAGAGAAGCCATACGGTCTAGTGGAAAGCGTATGGGCCTGGGAGTCAGTGGAACCGGGTTCTAATCTCAACTCTGGCAATTGCTTACTGTGTGTCCTTGGGCAACCAGCTATGCCTCAGTTTCCTCATCTGTAAAATGGGGATTAAATACCTGTTCTCCCTCTACTTAGATTGTCAGCCCCATGCTGGACGGGCACGGAGTCAGATCTAATTAACCTCTACCTCTCCCAGTGCTCAGAACAGTGTTCGACACATAGAAAGGGCTTAACAAATGCCATGAAACAGCACTTAGTAAAGACCTCTGCACTCACTTATCATTCGATAAATAGTACAGTGCTCTGAACCCAGAAAACCCTCAATAAATGCTATTGATTGATTGATAAATACCACCGACTGACTGATCCTGCGGCCACCAGCGGAGACAGAATCTTGCCCCGGATGGCAGCGTGGCTCAGTGGAAAGAGCCCGGGCTTCGGAGTCAGAGGTCATGGGTTCGACTCCCGGCTCTGCCGCTTGGCAGCTGGGTGACTGTGAGCGAGTCACTTCACTTCTCTGTGCCTCAGTGACCTCATCTGTCAAATGGGGATTAACTGTGAGCCTCACGTGGGACAACCTGATGACCCTGCATCTCCCCCAACGCTTAGAACAGTGCTCTGCACATAGTAAGCGCTTAACAAATACCAACATTATTATTATTATTATTGTTATCTTGGTTTGATGAAGAAATGACCTTTCTGAGCGTCACCTATACCATCAGGTTTTTCCCAAATCTCTCCCTCTCCCTTTTCCAACACCTTAATTCCGTCTCTCATTGGACCCAGCTACACGCTGTCCCTTTTATAATATTTTTCTTATACGAAATGAGGGTAAGTCCTCCCTTTCAGTCTATTTTTTTTAAAGCCAGTTCCTTTTGCCTTCAGTCAGTCGGTCAGTTTCGTAAGAGCCAGTTTCCCAAACCTACGATGATTTTGCTGTTCTCCAAACAAGGTTTGACCAATCTCTAGGAGAAGGGATGATTACTTCATGGGCTCTACTCTGTTGTGTTTAGAACAGTGCTTGGCTCATAGTAAGCGCTTAACAAATACTATCATTATTATTATCATTGTCTCATGAAATAAGCATTTTCTGATAACGTTGTATTTTTTTGGCCCCAAACATTCTCTTTCCCTATTCTTTGTCTGCATGGAGCTAGAGACCATGGAGAAGCAGTGTGGCCTAGTGGAAAGAGCACGGGTCTGGGAGTCAGAGGACCCGATTTCCAATCCCAGCTCCGCCACATGTCTGCTGTGTGACCTTGGGCAAGTCATTTAGCTTCTTTATGCCTCGGCTATCCCATCTGTAAAATGGGGTTTAGATTCCACTCCCTCCTACTTAAACTGCGAGGCCCAGTTGGGACATGGACTGTGTCCAGTCTGGTTAACTTTGATCTACTCCAGTGCTTAGAACAGTGCTTGGCACATAGTAAGCAGTTAACAAGTACCTTAAATAGAAGAAGCAGTGTGGCTTAGTGGAAAGAGTTTGGGCTTAGGAGTCAGAAGGTCATGAGTTCTAATTCTGGCTCCATCACAAGTCTGCTTTGTGACCTTGGGTAAGTCACTCCACTTTTCTGTGTCTCAATCACCTCTTCTATCAAAGGGGGATTGAGACCGTGAGACTGTGGAACTGGACTGCGTCCAACCCGATTTGCTTAGTGCAGTCCTGGGCATATAGTAAGCACTTAATGGTAATAATAATAATAATAATAATGTTGGTATCTGTTAAGCGCTTACTACGTGCAGAGCACTGTTCTAAGCGCTGGGGTAGATACAGAGGAATCAGGTCGAACCACGTGAGGCTCACGGTCTTAATCCCCATTTTATAGATGAGGGAACTGAGGCCCCGAGAAGTGAAGTGACTCGCCCCCAGGCACACAGCTGACAAGTGGCCGAGCCGGGAGTCGAACCCATGACCTCTAACTCCCAAGCCCGAGCTCTTTCCACTGAACCACGCTGCTTCTCTATAAATACCATTAATATTATTATTATTAAGCAGTGGAGGTGAGATTGGAACCCAGGTCCTTCTGACTCCCAGGCCTGCGTTCTAGCCACTAGACCACGCTGAGCCTGGGAGCCTGACCACTCTTTGGCTTTCATTGAGCCTGGTCACCAGAGCACAGAACGCAAAATCCAAACCAGGACAACACTTACCAGAGTTGAAGGGGGGTGGAAGAACCCACTCAATAAATGGATGCCTGTCAAAAGTGTTGGCTCGGTGACACTTCTGTAGGTCTCCGTCATTTTGGATCATGTCAACAATCTCCTGGGTCCACGTTGTTCCTAAAAACATTTGATAACATCATTCTTTCTCCATCCCTTGGTCAACTATTTGGGCTCAGTGTTATTCGATTCCTTAATCCCCCAGAGGAAGACCCTCACCTCTCTTGCTAGGAGAAGAACGGAGTTCTGAACAAGTGGGCTGCGCAATCGGACATTGACGATATAACTAATAATGATAATAATAGTAATTGTGCTATTTGTTAAGCACTTACTAGGTGTCAAGCACTTTACTAAACTTTGGGGTAGATACAAGATAATCAGGTCCCACATGGGGATCACAATCTGAGTAGGAGGGAGAACTCCTATAATAATAATGACGGTATTTGTGAAGTGCTTATTACGTGCCAAGCACTGTTCTATGCGCTGGGGTAATAATAATGTTGGTATCTGTTAAGCGCTTACTATATGTGCCAAGCACTCTTGTATGCCCTGGGGTAGATACAAAGTAACCATGTTGTTCCACGTGGGGCTCACAGACTTAATCCCCATTTTACAGATGAGGGAACTGAGGCACAGAGAGGTTGAGTGACTCGCCCAACGTCACACAGCTGACAAGTGGCGGAGCCAGGATTAGAACCCACGACCTCTGACTCCCAAGCCCGGGCTCTTTCCACTGAGCCACGATGGGGATGAAAAAAAAAGACCGTGAGCCCACGTGGGACAAGAAGTGTGTCCATCCTAATTAACTTGTATCTACCTCAGAGCTTAATACAGTGCCTGGCACATAGTATGAGCTTAACGAATACCATTAAAAAGAAGGTTTTGGGTTCACATTTTGAATCTGTTGCCGAATTGTACATTCCAAGCAGTTAGTACAGTGCTCTGCACGTAGCAAACGCTCAGTAAATGCTACCGAATGAATACGAGGGAGCCGAGGTCCAGAGAAGTTAAACAACTTGCCCGAGGTCACACAGCAGACAAGTGGTGGAGCTGGATTATGCTATACGATGGTGGAGAATGATGGAAGGTGGCGAGGGGAGAGAAAAAGAATTAGTGTTGAGGACGATAGTTTATAAATAGCTCGAAAGTCCAGTCATTCTAGGGATCCCATTTGGGGTTGAACAAATGCCCTAGGTGGCTTGAGGGCTGGGAATTGTGGTAATTCGATGAAAAATCAGTGTCAAACATTCTGAGACCTGTCAGTGTCTAGTATTGATTTATTTCATTCACCCATTCAATCGTAGAGAAGCAGCGTGGCTCAGTGGAAAGAGCCCGGGTTTGGGAGTCAGAGGTCATGGGTTTGAATCCCGGCTCTGCCACTTGTCAGCTGTAGGCAAGTCACTTCACTTCTCGGTGCCTCAGTTACCTCATCTGTAAAATGGGGATTAACTGTGAGCCTCACGTGGGACAACCTGATTCCCCTGTATCTACCCCAGTGCTTAGAAAAGTGCTCTGCACATAGTAAGCGCTTAACAAATACCAACATCATTATTATTATTTATTGAGCACTGATGGAACAAGATGGTGTCCATCTTGTTTGTCCTGGCCTCCAGTGCCCACAGACCTGGAGGAATATCAGTCTTCTCTGCTCTCAGGCGCCTCAGAGAAACAGAGCGGCACCATGACAAAAGTTTAGCTTCATTTTTATAATTATCCTGGTCAAGCAGGAAAGACACATACTTGCCTTAGAGGCAAAAAGGAGATTCCCACTCTATCTTCTCTCTTGCTATACCAAGCCCCCCCCCCCCAAGAAAATATGAAAAATATCAAAACAGAAACTCCTCGCAACTGGCTTTAAAGCTCTCGATCACCTCGTCCCCTCCTATCTCACCTCGCTGCTCTCCTACTATAACCCAGCCTGCTCACTTCACTCCTCTGATGCCAACCTACTCGCTGTGCCTTGATCGCGTCTTTCTCACCGCCAACCCGTCGCCCACACCCCGTCTCTGGCCTGGAACGCCCTCCCTCTTCATATCTGGCAGACGAATCACGCTCCCCACCTTCAAAATCTTTTTGAAGGCCCATCTCCTCCAAGAGACTTTCCCTGCCTAAGCCCTCATTTCCTCTTCTCCCACTCAATCAGTCGATCGATCAAACGTATTTATTGAGTGGTCCCTGTGTGCGGAGCACTGTACTGAGCACTCGGAAGAGTACAGTACATCAGAATTATTAGACACGTTCCCCGCTCATCACAAGTTTACAGTTTAGAGGAGGTAGACTTCCTTCCACATTGCCCTTGTACTTGGATTTGTTCCTTTTAGTCATCCCCTCCCTCGACCCCACGGCACTTATGTATACATCCGCACTGTATTAATTTATATTAATAATAATAATGTCGGTATTTGTTAAGCGCTTACTATGTGCAGAGCACTGTTCTAAGCGCTGGGGTAGATACAGGGTCATCAGGTTGGCCCACGTGAGGCTGACAGTCTTCATCCCCATTTTACAGATGAGGGAACCGACGCACAGAGAGTGAAGTGACTTGCCCACAGTCACACAGCTGACAAGCGGCAGAGGCGGGATTCGAACCCATGCCCTCTGACTCCCAAGTCCGGGCTCTTTCCACTGAGCCCTTCTCCCTCTCTAGACCGAAAGCTTCTTGGGGGCAGGGAACGTGTCTACCAACTCTGTTGTGTTGTACTCTCCCAAGGGCTTAGTACAGTGCTCAATAAGTATGATTGTTTCATTAATCGATCTGTTTCCTCAGGCACGGACATTTTCTTTCCCCAAATTAGTTGCAGGTCCAGGGAAGGGAGCTGTGGTAAACAGGGATAGTTTCCCTGTAGGGAACGGGTCTACCAACTCTCTTGCTTTGAGAAGCAGCGTGGCTTAGCGGAAAGAGCACGGGTTTGGGAGTCAGAGGTCGTGGGTTCTAATCCCGGTCCCGCCACTTGTCAGCTGTGTGACTTTGGGCAAGTCACTTCACTTCTTTGTGCCTCAGCTATCTCAGCTGTAAAATGGGGATTATGACTGTGAGCCCCATGTGGGACAACCTGATTACCTTGTATCTACCCCAGTGCTTAGAACAGTGATTGGCACACAGTAAGCGCTTAACAGATACCATCAATATTATTATTATTACTCTCCCAAGCACTTAACACAGTGCTCTGCAGCGTGGCCTAATGGAGTCAATCATATTTATTGCGTGCTTACTGTGTGCAGAGCACTCTACTAAGCACTTGGGAGAGCACAGTATAACCATATAACAGACGCATTCCCTGCCCACAACGAGCTTCCAGTCTGGAGGTGGAGACAAACATTAATATAAATGAATAAAATGTCAGATATAATAATGATAATAATGTTGGTATTTGTTAAGCGCTTCCTATGTGCAGAGCACTATTCTAAGCGCTGGGGTAGGTACAGGGTAATCAGGTTGTCCCACGTGAGGCTCACAGTTAATCCCCCTTTTACAGATGAGGTAACTGAGGCCCAGAGAAGTTAAGTGACTTGCCCACAGTCACACAGCTGAAAAGTGCCAGAGCCGGAATTCAAACCCATGACCTCTGACTCCCAAGCCCGGGCTCTTTCCACTGAGCCACGCTGCTTCTCATAAGTGCTGAGGGCTGGGAGGGAGGATGAGTAAACGGAGAAAGTCAGGGAGATGCGGAAGGGAGTGAGTGCCCGTTGTTGGGCAGGCACTGTCCCTATCGGTTGCCGAACTGTACAATCCAATCGCTTAGTACAGTGCTCTGCACACAGTAAGCGCTCAATAAATATGATTGAATGAATGAACGAGAAGCGGAAAGGGGGGCTTAGTCAGGGAAGCCCTCTTGGAGGAGATGGGCCTTCCATAAGGCTCTGAAGCGTGGGGAGAGTCATTGTGTGTCGCATTTGAGGAGGGGGCGAGTTCCAGGCCAGAGGCAGGATATGGGCGAGGGGTCGGCAGCGAGAGCAGGACAACACGCCACAGTCGTGCCGCTCTTCCCGTTCTCTGCGGTGAGCAGGGAGCGTGTCTACCAACCCTGGGGCTTTGCTCACTCCCAGGTGCCTAGTCCAGTGCTCCGCACCCAGGAAACGCTCAGCGCAGGCCACTGATCGACCTGTCGACTGCTGTATTCATTCATTCATTCAATAGTATTTATTGAGCGCTTACTATGTGCAGAGCACTGTACTAAGCGCTTGGAATGGACAAATCGGTAACAGATAGCGACGGTCCCTGCCCTTTGATGGGCTTGAGCCTGCAAGTCAGAGGACCTGGATTCTAATCCCGCTCCGTCACTTGTCTGCTGTGTGACCTTGGGCAGGTAATGTGGCTTCTCTGTGCCTCAGTTCCCTCAAAATGGGGATTAAGACCGTGAGCGCTTTGTGGGATAGGGACTGCATCCAACCCGGTTATCTTGTCTCTTCCCCAGAGCTTAGGCCAGTGCTTGACTCCCAGTAAGTGCTTAACAGATACCGTTTAAAAAAAAAAATTGATTGATTGAACTTTGAACTCTGGTGAATCGTACCTTTGAAGTGCTTCGTACAGTGTTCTGCACACAGAAAGCGCTCAATAAATCCGATTGAATGAACGAATGATCTCCCGTGCGTCAGGGAAGGCTGAATTCTCAATTTCCTCCCGCAATCCCACCCGACCACTTACCAGCCTTGGCATAAGATGCAATGAGAAGATCATCCGGTCTGGCCTGGAAGCTCCATATCCGGTCCCACTCTTGGCTGATGACCTTGGTCATTAGAATCCCATCTACTTCTCCGGTTTCCGGTGGAGGCAACGGTTTGTCCTCTTTCGTTTGGTCTGAAGACATCGTGCCCCCCGAGAACAGCCCTGCTTAACGGAAATGACCCCTCAGATGGACACAGGGCTTTTTCAAAGCGTCTTCACAGACGTCGTGTCAACCAGACAATTAAAGAGTCAGTCAGTCGATCCATGGATGGTTTTTTCTCAGCTCCCGTTGTGTGGAGGTGTAATGAATCGAGCGCCTGGAATTGTACACTCATCACAGAAGACACAATTTCTGTCTTCCAAGAGCTTACGATGTAATAATGATAATGGCATTTGTTTAGCACTTACTGTGTGCCAAGCACTGTACTAGGTGCTGGATGGACGTGATGGATGCTCATTTCAAACTCGCAGCGTGGCTCAGTGGAAAGAGCCTGGGCTTGGGAGTCAGAGGTCATGAGTTCGAATCCCAGCTCTGCCACTTGTCAGCTGGGTGACTGTGGGCAAGTCACTTCACTTCTCTGGGCCTCAGTTCCCTCCTCTGTAAAATGGGGATGAAGACTATGAGCCCCACGTGGGACAACCTGACTCCCCCGTGTCTACCCCAGCGCTTAGAACAGTGCTAGGTTATCATTTCAACTTCACAGTGTATGCGGTGGGGTGGGGGAGGAGAAACTGAGGTCCAGAGAAGTTAGTCACTGGCAAGCTAGGAGCAAAACTGGGGTTAGAACTCAGGGGTCCTGGCTCCTAAACCTATTTTCTTTCCAATCTCTGTCAATCAATCCATGGTATTTGTTGAACACTTACTTTGTACAGAGCATTAAACTAAGACCTGAGGTCTGCTCCTCCTCCCCTCCCCATCGCGTCCCGACCCCCTCCCTCTGCTCTACTCCCCTCCCGGCCCCACGGCACTTGCGTATATATGTTCATATTTATTATTCTATGGATTTTATTAATGATATGTACATATATATATATATATAATTCTATTTATTTATATTGATGCTATTGATGCCTGTCTACTTGTTTTGTTTCCTTGTCTGTCTCCCCCCCCTTCTAGACCGTGAGCCCGTTGTCGGTAGGGATTGTCTCTATTTGTTGCCGAATTGTACTCTCCACACGGATTGACTACGATTGAATGAATGAGAGTTCAATATGAGCGAATGGTAGAAACGTTCCCTGCTCACAGTGAGCTGACAGGCTAGGCCTCGATCTCGTCCATCTCAGCTCCGATCCCTCACCCACGTCCTCCTTCTGGCCTGGAACACCCTCTCTCCTCAAATCCGACAGACAGTTACTCTCCTCCCTTCAGAGCCTTATCGAAGGCCCATCTCCTCCAAGAGGTCTTCCCTGACCACGCCTCCTTTCCTCTTCTCTCACCCCTTCTGCGTCGCCCTGACTTGCTTCCTTTCTTCATCCCCCTCCCGGCCCCATATTGATGATGATAATAATAATAATGATAATGTTGGCATTTGTAAAGCGCTTACTATGTGCAGAGCACTGTTCGAAGCGCTGGGGGAGATACAGGGCCATCAGGTTGTCCCACGTGAGGCTCGTAGTCTTAATCCCCATTTTCCAGATGAGGTAACTGAGGCACCGAGAAGTGAAGTGACTTGCCTACAGTCACCCAGCCGTCAAGTGGCAGAGCTGGGATTCGAACCCATGACCTCGGAATCCCAAGCCCAGGCTCTTTCCACTGAGCCACGCTGCTTCCCATAGCACTTATGTACATATCTCTCATTCATTTCTTTATACTAATGCCTGTCTCCCCCTCTAGACTGTAAGCTTGTTGTGGGCAGGGAATGTGTCTCTTTATTGTTATATTGTACTCTCCCAAACACTCAGTACAGTGCTCTGCACACAGTAAGCATCCAATAAATACAATTGAAAGAATGAACGAATGGCTACAGGGTGGGAGACGGCAGGAGGGAAAGCACGTTTAGACTTCGAGCCCGTTGTTGGACAGGGGTTGTCTCTACCCGTTGCCGAATTGTACATTCCAAGCGCTTAGTACAGTGCTCTGCACATAGTAAGCGCTCAACAAATACAGTTGAATGAACGAGTGAATGCTTGACAGCTATTGAGAGAAAAAAATCTACCACAGATAATTCACAAAGAGAGATGTCACAATTGGGTAACTGAGTATTGACTAGAATCAATCAATCCATTAATGGGGTTTATTGAGCACTTACTGTGTGCAGAGCACTGTACTAAGCACTTGGGTGAGTAGAGAAGCAGGGTGGTTCAGTGGAAAGAGCCCGGGCTGGGGAGTCAGAGGTCATGGGTTCGAATCCCAGCTCCGCCACCTGTCAACCGGGTGACTGTGGGCAAGTCACTTCACTTTTCGGTGCCTCAGTGACCTACCTCATCTGGAAAATGGGGATGAAGACTGTGAGCCCACGTGGGACAACCTGATGACCCTGTATCTACCCCAGCGCTTAGAACAGTGCTCTGCACCTAGTAGGCACTTAACAAATACCAACATTAGTATTATTGACTTCTCTGTGCCTCAGTGACCTCATCCGTAAAATGGGGATGAAGACTGTGAGCCTCACGTGGGACAACCTGATGAACCTGTATCTCCCCCAGGGCTTAGAACAGTGCTCGGCACAGAGTAAGTGCTTAACGAATACCGACATTATCATTACAATTACAATTATTACAGTCGATTAGACCGTGAGCCCGTCAAACGGCAGGGACCGTCTCTATCTGTTGCCGACTTGTTCATTCCAAGCGCTTAGTACGGTGCTCTGCACGTAGTAAGCGCTCAATAGATACTATTGAATGAATGACTGAATATTACAATACAAGAGAGTTGGCAGACACTTTCCCTGTCCATAACGAGCTCCCAGTCTAGAGGATTCTGTAAAGATTACCACCGTTGTTAGGTAATAATCACTAGGATAATGATAAAAACTTGTACACAGATGGATCTCCTTTGGGGTGGTTTGATCTTAAAATCACCCCTCCTGGTCACACCAAGTGTGCAGACTCATCTTGGCTCATTCTCTGGTTGGTCCCGGCAAAAGAGAACAAAGATTCTAGGGTTGGAGGTTGCGGTGATCCAGTACTCACAGAGACAAGGAGGTGTTTTGTTTTGTTTTTCAGCTCCTCTTTCTCCTTCTTATCCCGGGTTTCTTTGCGAAGGTGCCACTGAGCTCTGAAGAGACAGCTATACCAAGCCGGAGATTTTTCCCCAGCTGGAACTTGGCACTCTGGTGTTCCACAAATAGCCAGATGAAACCAAAGGCAGATAAAGCCCTTCTATCCCTCACCCTGAAATACCATAGGAGGGAGGGAAGCTGGGCTGGGTTTTGGTGTTGATCAGCTGGGCTCAGGGAACAGGAGGAGGAGACTAAAACGGGACCTAGTGATGTAAGATTCGGACCCAGTGATGAAAGATTTCCTAATCTGGAAACTTAATTCTATTTCCTGTTTCCCCACAGTTCCGTTATAATTTAAACCACACTGCCTGTCCCAGAGGTCAGAGCTGTAAAGTTCAGCTTTTTCCTGCTGAAATCAGAATTTGTTGCTTTCAAATGGATTTAACCGACAAATCCGGTTCTAGATTAAATAAGCACAGTAAGCACTCAATAAATACAATGGAATGAATGAAGTGCTCGATAAATACCACCGATCGATCGATTGCTCGTAATAATAACTATGGTACTCGTTAAGCGCTTACTATGTGCCAGGCACTGTTCTACGCGCGAGGGTAGATACAAGTTAATCAGGTTGGACTCAGTCCCTGTCCCACATGGGGCTCACAGTCTTAATCCCCATTTTACAGTTGAAGGAACTGAAGCTCTGAGAAGTGAAGTGACAGAAGTGAAGTGACTCGCCCAAGGTCACACCGCAGACAAGTGGAGGAGTCAGGATTAGAACCCAGGTCCTTCTGACTCCCAGGCCCGAGCTGTACTCACTGAGACGTGCTGCTTCAACGATTGATTCACTGAAGAGTCCAAAATGCTGCTGCTCCGTTGTATTTGTTGTAGCCCCGGTCTCTTATAATTTTGTTTCAATTAATCGTTCGATTAATATTATGTAATTGTTAATATTTTAATACAGACCAATTAAGAGATGAATATTAATATTTTGTTCAGTGACTTTCCCAATTAAAGAAATTTTTGCTGCTCCATGGCACATTACGTTGTGGCTCTCTGATTCCAGTCTCTTGGTCGTCCCTGGATTGATAATGATGGAACGTGTTAAGTCCTTACTATGTGCCAAGCATTGTGCGAGGCGCTGAGGTGAATACAAGCAAATCCGTTCGGACACAGTTCCTGTCCCACGTGGGGCTTTTCGTCTTGATCCCCATTTTACACGTGAGGTAACGGAGGCCCAGAGAAGGGAAGTGATTTGCCTGAGGTCACACAGCAGACAAGGGGCGGACCTGGGATTAGAACTCAGGACCTTTGATTCCCAGACCTGTCCACCATAGTGGGGAGGGAGCTGGGGAGATGAAACTCTGTGTCTGACCCTCAGAGACCTCTCCATTCGCTCTCCTGAAGGTTGCCCGTCAGACGGCAGGGACCGTCTCTATCTGTTGCCGACTTGTTCATCCCAAGCGCTTAGTACAGTGCTCTGCACATAGTAAGCGCTCAATAAATACTATTGAATGAAATAAATACTATTGAATGAATTATGGTATTTATGGCAGATACAAGTTAATCAGGTCAGCCACAGTCTCTGTCCCGCATGGGGCTCGTAGTCCAAGTAAGAAGGAGATCAGACACTGAATTCTCATTTTGCAGATGAGGAAACTGAGACACAGAGAAGTTGGAGAAGCAGCGTGGCTCAGTGGAAAGAGCCCGGGCTTGGGAGTCAGAGGTCATGGGTTCGAATCCCGGCTCGGCCGCTTGTCAGCTGACTATGGGCTAGTCAACTTAACTTCTCTGTGCCTCAGTCCCCTCATCTGTAAAATGGGGATTAACGGTGAGCCTTACGTGGGACAACCTGATTACCCTGTATCCACCCCAGCGCTTAGAACGGTGCTCTACACATAGTAAGCGCTTAACAAATACCAACATTATTATTATTATTAAGTGACTTGCCCAAGGTCACCCAGCAGTACTGGCAGGGCCGGAATTGGAACCAGGTCCTCTCGCTCCCAGGCCTTTCACTCTTTTCACTAGATTAGACTGTGAGCCCATCACTGGGCAGGGATTGTCTCTATCGGTTGCTGAATTGGACATTCCAAGCGCTTAGTACAGTGCTCTGCACCTAGTAAACGCTCAATAAATACTATTGAACGAATGAACTAGGCCCCACAATCAACCAGTCATCTTTACTGAGTGCTTACTAGGTACAGGACACTGTAGTAAGTGCTTGGGAGAGTACAACGTAACACCGTAGTAGGCATGTTCCCTGCCCACAGCGAGCTTCCAGTCTAGAGGGTGAAGACAGACGTTAATATGAATGAATTACGGATTTTGAACGTAAGTGCCGTGGCTCTCGGGGGTGGTGAATAAAGAGGGAGACGCAGAAGAGAGTGGGAGAAGAGGAAAGGAGGGCTTAGACAGGGAAGGCTTCTTGGAAGAGGTGGGCTTTTAATAAGGCTTTGAAGTGGGGGAGAGTCACTGTCCGATATGAAGAGGGAGGAGCAACAGGTTGAACGTGAGATAGACGAGATGGAGGTACGGTGAGTAGGTTGCCATTAGAAGAACGGAGTGTGCGGGCTGGGCTGCAGTAACGAGGTGAGGTAGGAGGGGCCAAGGTGATTGAGTGTTTTAAAACCATCTGTGAGGTGTTTCTATTTGATGCGGATGTGGGTGGGCAACTACCTGTGAGAGGGGAAACAAGGCCTGAACGTTTTTTGTAGGACGGTGATTTGGGCAGCAGAGTGAAGTATGGACTGGAGTGGCGAGAGGCAGGAGACTGGCAGGTCAGAAAGGAGCCTGATGGAGTAATCGAGGAGGGGTAGGATACGTGTTCGGTTGGATGGAGAGGAAAGGGTGGATTTTGGCGATGCTGCGAAGGTTGAACCAAAAGGATTTAGTGATGGATTGATTGAATGAGAGGAGTCAAGGATAATGCCAAGGTTACGGGCTTACGAGACAGGGAGGATGATGGTGGCTTCTACAGTGATGGGAAAGTCAGGGAGAGGACAGGGTTCGGGAGGGAAGATGAGGAGTTCTCTTTTAGACACGTTACGTTTGAGGTGACAGGAGGACATCCAAGTAGAGATGTCTTGAAGGCGGGAGGAAATACGAGATTGCAGAATGTGAGAGCGATCAGGGCTGGAGGTGGAGATTTGGGTATCATCTGCTTAGAGATGGAAGGTGAAGCCATCCGAGCAAATGGGTTCTCCAAACGAGGGGGTTTAGATGGAGAATAGAAGGGGACCCAGAACTGAAACTTGAGGGAACCCCATAGTTAGGGCGTGGGAGGTAGAGGAAGGGCCTGCCAAAGAGACTAAGAATCAGTGGCCAAGAGCTAGGAGGAAAATCAGGGGAGGACAGTGTCAGTGAAGCTGAGGTTAGATAATGTTGCCACGAGAAGTGGGTGGTCCACAGTGCCGCTTGAGAGGTCGAGGAGGATTAAGGATGGAGAGTGGCAAGAAGGGAATCGTCGGTGATCTTTGAGAGGGAGGTTTCTGTGGCGGGAAGGGGACGGAAGGCAGATCGGAGGGGGTCGAGGAGAGAATTGGCGGAGAGGCATTTGAGACAGCTAGTGTAGACAACTCGCTCAAGGAGTTTGGAGAGGAAGGATGGGAGGGAGATGGGGCGATAACTGCAGGGAGCCGGGGGATCAAGGGAAGGTTGTCTTTAGAATAGGGGAGACATGAGCATGTTCGAAAGCGGTGGGGAAGAAGCCATTGGAGGGCCAACAGTTGAAGATGGCAATCGGGGAGGAAAGAAGAGAGGGTGCAAGTGCAAAGGGATGGGATCGGATGTACAGGTGGAATGGGCGGATTTTGAGAGGAGGCAGGAGATCTCTCGAGGTACTGCTGGGAGAGATGGGAGGGTCGAAGAAGGGGCAGGAGGAAGGAGGCACTGGAGAGGAGCAAGGGAGACTTAAGAAGATCATGCTTGATATTTTCTATTTCTTCAATAAAATAGGTAGCAGGTCACGAGGGGCAAGGGAGGACAGAGGAATTAAATATCTGGAACAGCAGGCCGGGGCGCTAGGCTTGGGTGTCAATAAGGAGGGACACTACTCAGGTGGTGGGTTGTAGTTTTAATAATAGCATAGGAGAAGAAACAGTATAGTAACAGTCGTACTGGCAATTTTTGTAGGAGTCGCAATAATTCATTCAATCGTATCTATTGAGCGCTTACTCTGTGCAGAGCACTGTACTAAATACTAGTAGTAGAATACTAGCAGTGGCACAGGTAATAGAATTTTTTGAGGGTCCATGAGGTGCAAAACAATATCCTCAGCACCTGGGAAGTACAAAACAAGCAAATGACACTTTCCCTGACTTCAAGGAGTCTACGTTCTTGAGGGGAGGCAGCCATAAAAGTAGGTCCAGCCTACTTTTGTTTATTTGTTTTTGTTTTGCATTTATTTATGCAAAATAAATGAAGCAGCATGGCCCAATGGAAAGAGCACGGGCCTGGGAGTCAGAGGATCTGGGTTCTAATTCCGGCTCCACCACTCGACTGCTGTATGACTTTAGACAAATCATTTCGCTTCTCTGTGACTCTGTTCCCTCATCTGTAAAACTGCGATAAAGACCACGAGCTCCGTGTGAGACGTGGTTTGGGTCCAACCTGATTGGCCTGTATCTACCCCAGGGTTTAGTACAGTGCCTGGCACATAGTAAACGCTTAATAAATGGTATTAAAAAAAAGGACAATTACGTACAGCAAGCGCTCGATACAACTGATAAACGAATATCATTTAAATAAGATGATCCACTGTACTGCACTCACCCAAGCGCTTAGTACAGTGCTCCACACATAATAACTGATAAGTAACTACCACTGATGATGATACAGCAGAGCCTGGTGTAGATTGGAAAGGCTGAAGGAAGGAGGAGGCTGATAGTCGATCGTATTGAGTGTGTACAGAGCACTGTACTGAGCACTTGAGCGGGTACAATATAGCAATATAGTAGACACATTCCCTGCCCACAGCGAGCTTACAGTCTAGAGGGGAAGACAGACATTAATATAAATAAATGAATAGAATAATATAATCACAAGATAGCCAGCACTGGCCACTGAGTGGTACTTGTCAGGGTGGAGGGAAAGGGCTGATCGGAGAGGTGTTATTTAGGAAGAAACCATAAGAAGAGGCATGAGATGGAACTCATAAGTAAACAGTGAGGAGTCAAGGACTGTTAACTCATCAATCAATCAATCAATCATATTTATTGAGCGCTACTGTGTGCAGAGAACTGTGTGCAGGGAAGCAGCACGGCCTAGTGGATAGTAAATGTGCCTGGGAGTCAGAAGGTCATGAGTTCTAAATCCGGTTCCTCCACCTGTCTGTTGTGTGACCTTGGGCAAGTCACTTTTACTTCTCTCCTCAGTTACCTCATTTGTAAAATGAGGATTGAGACTGTGACCCCCACGTGGGACAGGGACTGTGTCCAACCCGATTTGCTCGTATCCGCCCCAGTGCTTAGTAGAGTGCTTGGCACACAATAAGCAATTAATAAATGCCATAATCATCATCATCATCGGAGCACTGTACTAAACTCTTGGGATCGTCCTCTAGACTGTCAGCTCAATGTGGACAGGAAACATGTCTGCTAACTCTGCTGCACTTCCCTCTCAAGTGAGTAGTACAGTGCTCTGCACACAGTAAGCACTCAATGAATACGATTGAGTGAATGAATGACTAGTAAGTGCTCAATAAAATAACACCGACTGAGTGATAACACTGAAGTTGCTGGCTTTGGTTCAAGGGGGGGGTGGGGTGGCATGATTGGCTGAGATACGAAAGTTAAGAGGAGAAGTAGGTTTAGGAGGAAAGACGGGCAGGGATCATGTCCACCAACTTGTCCCCAGAGAGCTTACAATCCAGCGGAGGGAACAGATATTAGAATAAATTACAAGCAAGGGAAGCAAACCCCTCTCTGGGTTGCAACAGGAGAGTTTCCACCCCTCTTTGGGAGGGAGAGTCAAGCAGAGGCCTACCCTTTCCATTCCTAGCTTGGCCAGTGGCTAGCGAGTGGCAGGTCATTTGCTTCAAGTCAAAACTCACCCTTGCTGGGCAGCAGCGGCACGGGAGAGAGTCGAGGGTGGAGATTCAGGTTTACTGCCCGGAAGAAGGCGGTGGTAAACCGCTTCCAGATTTTTTATCAAGAAAACTCTGTGGATCCACTACCAGAACGATTGCTGATGGAGAGCGGGGCGTTCGGGGAGAGATGTGTCCGTGGTGTCGCTATGGGTCGGAAACGACTCGGCGGCGAAAGACAAGACAAGGGGACGCAACAGAATATAAGGATACCGACGTAAGTACTGTAGGGGTGGGGGTGGGGTGAATCCGATCGCCGCTCTGGGTTTCACAGGTGTTTGCCGAAGTGCTTTGCACACCGTGGGTGCTCAGTAAGCACAGCTCGTTGTGGACAGGGAGCGTGTCTCTTTATTGTTATACTGCACTCTCCCAAGCGCTCGGTACGGTGCTCTGAACACAGTAAGCGTTCGATAAATACGACTGAATGAATGAGTTACAGAGCCTTCCCTAAGCTCTTCTGCCTTCAGTCAATCATATTTATTGGGCGGTTACTGTGTGCAGAGTACTGTACTGAGCACTTGGGAGAGTATAATATAACATTAACAGACACAACCCCTGCCCATACCGAGCTTATAGTCTAGAGAGGGAGACAGACGTTAATATAAATAAATGAATTATAGATATGTACGTAAGTGCCGTGGGGCTGGGAGGGGGGATGGATAAAGGGAGCAAGTCAGGGTGACGCAGAAGGGAGTGGAAGAAGAGGAAAGGGGGACTAAGACAAGGCCTCTTGGAGGAAATGTGCCCTCAGTAAGGCTTTGACAGGAGGCGGGGAGAGTAATTGTCTGCCGGATATAAGGAGGAAGCGCGTTCCCAGCCAGAGGCGGGACTCGGGTGAGATGTCGTTCGGAGAGATAGCCGAGACGGAGGCCCAGTGAGAAGGTTAGCGTCAGAGGAGTGAAATGTACGGGTTGGCTTTGGGCTCCCAACCTTGGAGACTGCCAGCCATATGGCAAACAAGCCCCACCCTGCGGCTGGCCGGGAGAGCAGGGGATACAGGAAAAGGAATGGGAAAAATAACCGGCAGGGGAATTTTGCTGCTTCGGGACTCATGTTAGGGATGGGAAAATTGGAGGTTAGATTTGACTTTTGAAAATTAAGATTTTCCCCACTAACAACAATAATTATGGTAATTAAGTGCTTACTATATAGGAAGAACCGTAAACTCTAGGTAGACTGTAAACTCCCTCTGGACTGTAAGCTCGTTAAGGGCAGGGAATGTGTCTGTTTACTTTTGTATCGTACTCTCCCAAGTGCTTAGTACAGTGCTTTTCACACAGTAAGCCCTCAATAAATACGATTGAATGAATGAAGAGCTGGAGAAAATATCAGAGGTTCCACAGGGGCCTCATGGTCTAAGGGAGAACAGGTATTGAATGCCCATTATATAGATGAAGGAAGTGAGGCACAGAGAAGTTAAATGACTTTCCGAGGGTCACACAGCAGACAAGTGGCAGAGCTGGGATCGGAACCCAGGGCCTCTGACTCCCAGGCCCGTGCTCTATCCATTAGACAACACTACTTCTTCAGCTTGTCATGTTGTCCTTGTGGGCAGGGTCTCTATTCGATACGCATGGAAACCATTCAAAAGATTCTAGAAATGATCATAATAATGATTCAATAATAACAACAATGAGTAGAGTTCTCTGATAACATTTGGTGCTATGTATTAACTGCTACAGCTTCTCTGCACACAATTATATAAGTACACTGGATCCTTTATTTTCCTTCCCCTAAATAATAGTTTAAGAAGCGGATACGGGGGAAATCTTCTGAAATCCATAGCATTTGTGCGGGGAGGGCTGGACTGACACAGATCCCCTAAACGAAGCGATTATTTCTCCAAACGGTCACACCCGTAGAGTTGGGTTCGATCCTAGAACGTCAGCAGGATGAATTCATTTCTAGTCCCAGTATAATGGCTTTCTGAAAATCCCACAGTCTGCCTGACCTCTCCAATGACCTGGCCGCTCGGAGAATTTGAATCTGTAACTCAACACCCTGATATCTGTGTGAACACAGAAGGGACCGGTGTTCTTAATTCTATCCGGAGAAGGTACAAATGATCAGCCAGCACACTTAGCTAAGGCAAACAAGATTAGATTCCCTTTGCTGTAGTTCAGGGGCCCGCAGGAGGAGAGAGGCAGACAAACTAGAGGATCTGGATTTGGAAACCTTGAAGAATTAATAATAATGTTGGTATTTGTTAAGCGCTTACTGTGTGCAGAGCACTGTTCTGAGCGCCGGGGTAGATACAGGGTAATCAGGTTGTCCCACGTGAGGCTCAGTCTTCATCCCCATTTGACGGACGAGGGAACTGAGGCACAGAGAAGTGAAGTGATTTGCCCACAGTCACACAGCTGACAAGTGGCAGAGTCAGGATTCGAACCCATGACCTTCGACTCCCAAGCCCGGGCTCTTTCCACTGGGCCACGCTGCTTCTCTTAACTCATCTAAAAGTTAGAAAGGGCTTTAATAATAGAGTACTTTGAATTTGTTTGGCACAATCAATTCTAACCTAGCTCATCTCCCACCGCATTCATTCAATCACTGTATTTATTGAGCGCTTACTCTGTGCAAAGCGCTTGGGAGAGTACGATATAACAACAAACAGACACACATTCCTGCCCACAACGAGCTCATAGTCTAGATGGCTATATCTCAGCCCACCCAATCTGTTCCTCTCCGGTTACTTACTGTATCTTAATCTGAGAATATCTTAATCTGAGAAGCAGCATGGAGTAGTGGATAGAGCACGGACCTGGAAGTCAGAAGGTCGTGGGTTCCAGTTCTGGCTCCGCCACTTGTCTGCTGCGTGACCTTGGGCTAGTCACTTCACTTCTCTGGGCCTCAGTTACCTCATCTGTAAAATGGGGATTGGGATTGCGAGGCCCAACCCGATCTGCTTGGATCCATCCCAGTGCTTGGTATGGTGCCTGGCACATAGTGAAGCGCTTCACAAATACCATAATAATAATTATTATTGATAATATCACTGTTAAAAACAGCATTCTGAGCATAGCAGCTTTTGATCTAAATGACTCTGTCTTTGTCTCAGGAAGTCCCCCATTTCAGGCGGGATGTATATCACATCTGCAAATTCCAAATTCCGGGGGACAGGAGATTGCTTCTTTCCCAAAACAGATAAGGCCTGCTTGGACAGGAGATTGCTTCTTACCCAAAACAGATAAGGCCCGCTTGAAGAGTCTCTTTTGTCATTGAAGAAAACACATTGTCCGAGTTCTTTCGTGACTGGCTACTTCTCCTATAGGTTGCAAATAAAGGCCCAGCCAAACAGGAGAGGGGGGCCGTTGTGTCACTCGTACCTCTCCGGAGGTGAACGGGCACTCGGTCACCTTCCTCCCTTTTCTGATCTATCCAACGCTGTCTCTGAGTGTTACTTTCCTTACTTGCGTCACCACCTTGGGTTCGAATCCTCACTGCCTTTTAGTTCCATTCTCTTTTCGAGTACAATCACCTCTCTTGCCACTGAATTTTTGCTCATGTCCTCCCCCTGGCCTGGAACTCCCTCTCCCTCCATATCCATTCTCCCCATCTTCTAAGTTCCTATTAAGATCGCATCTCCTCCTAGAAGCCTTCCCTTAATGACCCCTCATTTCCTCACCCTATTCACCCTCCCTCCTGCATTGACTGTGCAGTCTAGTCTGTACCCTTTAATAATAATAATAATAACTGCCTGAAAATCAATAGAATAATAATGATAATTGTGATATTTGTCAAGTGCTTACTATGTGCCAGGCACTGTATTAAGCGTGGGGGAGGAGGGGATACAAGCAAATGGGGTTGGACACAGTCCCTGTCCCACGTGGGGCTCACAGCCTCAATCTCCTTTTTACAGATGAGGTAACTGAGGCCCAGAGAAGTGAGGCGACTTGCCCAACAAGGTCACACAGCAGTCAAATGGCCAAGAAGATCAGATGGGAAGCTTGACGGGGGCAGGAAGGAGCCCGTCTACCAGGGCTACAGCAGGTTCTTGGTGGGAAAGGTCTGGTGGCTAAGTCCCAACTCAGGGCCCTGGGAGGCAGCTCAGAGGTGGGTGGTTTTAGGGTGGGTGCGCGACTCTGCAACAGACAGAAACTCCTCACCATCAGCTTTAAAGCAGTTAATCCCTTTGCCCCCTCTTAACTCACCTTGCTACTCTCCTACTAAAATCCAGCCCGCACACTTCACTCCTCTAATACCAACCTTCTCACTGCACCTCCAGCTCACCTATCTCGCCGCCGACCCCTCGCCCCCATCCTGCCTCTGTCTTGGAAAGTCCTCCCTCCTCAAATCTGACGGACGATTACTCTCTCCGCCTTCAAAGCCTTATTGAAGGCACATCTCCTCCAAGAGGCCTTCCCAAAGTCCACCTTTTCTCTTCTCCCACTCCCTTCTGCATCACCCTGACTTGTTCCCTTTATTCATCCCCCATCCCAGCTCCACAGCACTTATGTAACTATCTGTAATTTATTGAAGTAAATGTCTGTCTCCCCCTCCGTAAGCTCACTGTGGGCAGGGAGTGTGTCTGTTTATAGTTAAAATTGTACTTTCCCAAATACTTAGTACGGTGCTCTGCACGCAGTAAGCGCTCAGTAAATATGATTGACTGACTGCCTGGAGGTGAGGGACAGAGGCTTGGGGCCGAGGCAGCATGGTCCAGTGGATAGAACCCAGGCCTGGGAGTCAGAAGGACCTGGGCTCTAATCCCAGCTCCATCATTTATTGGCCGTGCGACCTTGGGCAAATCACTTTACTTCTCCGTGCCTCAGTTCCCCCACCTGTAAAATGGGGATTGAGACCGAGCGTTCCATGTGGGACAGGGACTGTGTCCAACCTGATTCGCTTGTTTATACTCCAGCGCTTACATAGTAAGTGCTTAACAAATACCACGGTGATTATTATTATTGTGAAGGAAACCGATACCCTGAAGATTTGCTGGTGGGCCCCGAAGAGGCCTGGGAGCAACGGCTCATGAGGTTGACTTGGGTTCGGAGAAGCTTTTCTTCAGGTAATCCCTGGGTCTGAACTCTGACCGAATCCCCTTTGCCCTCTCAGCTGCTCTGGACAAGGTGAACCGCTCCGTCCTCTCCCCGCTAACGGGCCTCGGGTTTGCGGACTCTGCAGTCACTTGCTTCTCCTCAGTTCTCCGACCGCCTCCTTCTTATTTCCCTTCACTGCCCCCTCTTCTGCCTTTTTTCTTTCTTCTTTTCTTTAATGGTATTAGTTAAGCACTCACTGAAGGCCGGGGTAGATACAAGCTAATGAGGTTGGACGCAGTCCGTGTCCCACCCGGGGTTCGCAGTATTCATCTCCGCTTTACAGATGAGGTAACAGAGAGGTGAAGTGGCTTGACCGAGGTCACACGGCAGACAAGTCGCGGAGCTGGGATTAGGCCCCAGCTCCTTCTGACTCCCAGACCCGGGTTCTACCCACTAGGCCACGTTGTTTCTCTTAATCAGCCAACCAATCAATCGTATTTGAATGATCATTTACCGTGTGCTGAGCACTGTACTGAGTGCTTGGAGGAGTATGATAGAATCAGTAGACACGTTGCTACTGTGATTTACTACACAAGGCTGTGTTCAGCTCGGCCACTTGTCAGCTGTGTGACTGTGGGCAAATCACTTCACTTCTCTGAGCCTCAGTTACCGCATCTGTAAAATGGGGATTAACTGTGAGCCTCACGTGGGACAACCTGATTACCTTGTGTCTACCCCAGCGTTTAGAACGGTGCTCTGCACATAGTAAGCGTTTTACAAATACCAACTTTTTTTTTTTTTCAGAGACCCCCCCAACTCTTCCCACTTTATACTCACTCATCCTTCCCCATGGCCCCTGGCTACCAACTCTATTAGAATGACTCCCAAATCTGCCTCCCTGGTCTAATTTATTTCCAATGCACCTCCACCCGCCTGCAAGACATCTCCACCCTCATATCCCACCGGCACCTCAAACTCAACGTGCCTAAAATAAATCTCCTCATCTTCCCCCCATTAAAATCACTCCTCCTCCAACTTCGCCATCGCTGTCGATAACACCGCCATCCTCCCTCCCAGAAGCCCACAGCCTCTGTGTTGATCTTGGACTTTTCTTTGTTCCAATCTAGGCGATCTACTGCCAAACCCTGCTTCTTCTCCCTACATGGTATCGTCTGGATTGTCTTCTTTGACCGTCACTCGACACACAAAGCGACGTAGTGTAGTGGATAGGGCCCAGGCCTGGGAGTCGGAAGGTCACGGGTTCTAATCCCGGCTCCGTCACTGGTCTGTTGTGTGACCCTGGGCAAGTCACTTCACTGGGCCTCCGTTCCCTCATCTGTCAAATGGGGAATGAGACTGTGAGCCCCACGTGGGACAGGGACTGTGTCCAACCCGATTTGATTGCATCCACCCGAGTGCTTAGAACAGTGCCTGGCACATAGTACGCACTTAATACCATTATTATGATGATGACGATGATGATGATGATCTCTCCACTCCTCAAAACTCTCCTCTGTCCTCCTTCCAAACCAAGCACAAATACCTCACATATAGCCCTAAGGCTTTTAACCAATTTACCCTATCTCTCTGAGCAGAGAACGCGTCTACCAACTCTGCTGTAGCATATACTCTCCCAAGCACCTAATACTCTGCTCACAGTAAGTGTTCAATAAATACCACTGATGACGTTGATCAGCTCTCTTCACTTCCTACTCCCCAGTTCACTCCTTTCGATCCTCCCAAGGGTAACCTTCTGAGTGTTCATCGCTCTCGCCTCACCTGTTTTCCTTCCCTTGCCCACACTGTTCTCCTAGGCCTGTCACTTCCTCCTTCTCCAAATTCGACACATCGCTACCCTCAGTCAGTCAGTTCTATTTGTTGAGCACTTATGTGCAGAGCACTGTATTAAGCACTTGGGAGAGTACAATAGAACAAAAGACAGCTACATTCCCTGACCACAATGAGCTTACAGTCCAGAGGGGGAGACAGGCATTAATTCATTCATTCAATAGTATTTATTGAGCGCTTACTATGTGCAGAGCACTGTCCTAAGCGCTTGGAATGTACATTTTGGCAACAGATAGAGACAATCCCTGCCCAGTGACGGGCTCACAGTCTAATATACATGAATAAATGAGAGATATGTACATAAGTACCGTGGGGCTGGGACAGGGGATGAATAAAGAGATCAAGTCAAGGCAACGCAGAAGGGAGTGGGAGAAGAGGAAAGGAGGGCTTATCAAGCCTCTTGGAGGAGATGTGTCTTTAATAATAATAATAATAATAATAATAATAATAATAATGATAATTATGGTATTTGTTAAGCACTTACGATGTGCCAAGCACTGTTCTAAGCGCTGGGGGAGATACAAGGTAATCAGGTTGTCCCACGTGGGGCTCACAGTCTCAATCCCCATTTTACAGATGAGGTAACTGAGGCCCAGAGAAGTTAAGTGGCTTGCCCAAGGTCACACAACAGACAACCAGGCTTTGCGGTGGGGGAGAGTGATTGTCTGTCAGACACTCCCACCGGCTGATCTCGTCCCCAAATTCCACCTTTTCCAACAGGTCTCCAACAGCCCTCTGCCACTTAGCTCCCATTTATATCCATCCTGAGCACTAATGTCACATCTCCTCCGAGAGGCCTTCCCTGATTAAGAGAAGTAGCTTGGCTCAGTGGATAGAGCCCGGGCCTGGGAGTCTGAAGGACATGGGTTCTAATCCCGGCTCTGCCACACGGCTGCTGTCTGATCTTAGGCGAGTCACTTCACTTCTCTGGGCCTCAGTTACTTCATCCATAAAACAAGGATTTAGAGTGTGAATCCCATGTGGGATATATCTTCATTACCCTATTTATTTTGTTTATTTTGTTTAATGAGATGTACATTACCCTGATTCTATTTATTTGCCATTGTTTTTATGGGATGTTCTTCCCCTTGACTCTATTTATTGCCATTGTTCTCGTCCGCCCGTCTCCCCCGATTAGACCGTAAGCCCGTCGGAGGGCAGGGACTGTCTCTATCTGTTGCCGACCTGTACATTCCAAGCGCTTAGTACAGTGCTCTGCACATAGTAAGCAATCAATAAATACTATTGAATGAATGTGGGACAGGGACGGTGTCCAACCTGATTAACTTGTATCTGCCCCAGTGCTTAGAACAGTGCTGGGCACACAGTAAATGCTTAACAAAAACCGTAATTATTACTATCAGGCCCCCTTTTCCCTGGCTTTCTCTCCCTTCTGCGTCGTTTATTCACTCAGAACTGTGATCTTCAGGCATTTGATATTTGCTCCACTCAACCCCACAGCACTTATGTACGTATCTATAATATATTTTAAATTGTGTATTTATATTAATGCCAGTCTCCCTCTCTAGACTGTTAGCTCACCGTGAGCAAAGCACAGATCTACCGACTCTGTGGTACCGGGCTCTTCCACGCTGTGCACGTAGAAAGCACTCAATAAATACCACTGATACGATACAGTACATGTGCATTCAGTTGTGTTTTCAATGACTTCCCTCAATTACTCTATCTGAAATCATTTTGATGTCTTTTTCCCTAGGAGAGTGTAAACTCCCTTGGGGTAGGGAACCTGTCAATTCTCTATTTTTTAGCATAGTCCATTGTGCCTAGTGGATGCTCAAAAATACGATTGCACCTGTTATTACTAGTGGATGTAAGGGAAAGAGAGATCTGGGAGTTGGGAGAAACTCATACCCGATATCTTCAATTTTTTCAACAAATGAGTTGGTCATTTTTGATGATCACACCACGGGGAAGCAACATGGCCCAATGGATAGAGAACATGGGCCTGGAAGTCAGAAGGACCTAAATTCCAATCCAGCTCTGCCACTTAGCTGCTGTGTGACCTTGGGCAAGTGACTTAACTTTTCTGTGCCTCACTTATCTCAACTATAAAACGGGGGTTAAGACTGTGAGCCCCATGTGGGACATGAACTGTGTTCAACCTGATTAGCTTGTATCTATCCCAGGGCTTAGTACGGCGGCTGGCACATAGTAAGCGCTTAACAAATACCATTTAAAAAAAAGACGAGGGGTGGAGAGGTAGGGGCACTGGAGGTTTCAGGAGAAAGTTTAAGGTCTTAAATAACTGTTGGATGTAAGGCGCACGGAGGGCAATGAGGAGAGCCAAGTGATGTTTGCTGGGCAGAAGAGGGGGCGAAGTTATAGCAAGTATAGGTAAATTTGAAGAGGCCCAAGGCAACTTGCCCCTCTCAGGGTCGCACCTGGAGAGTTCCCAGCACACTACCAGTCTCAACTACGGGAGGGAGAGTCAAGGGAGAGTCCATTCCTAGCTTGGGCAGTGGCTAGCGAGTGGCAGGCCATCTGCTACAAGTCAAAACCCGCCTGTGCTGGGCAGCAGCGGCATGGGAGAGAATCGAGGGCGGTGACTCAAGTTTACGTGATAAACCACTTTCGTATTTTTACCAAGAAAACCCCCTGGATCCACTACCCAGAACGATTCAAGATGGAAGCGGGGCGTTCTGGGAGAGATGTGTCCGTGGCGTCGCTATGGGTCGGTGACGGCTCGACAGCGTAAGACTCCCTGATTCCCACTCGCAGGGCTCCATGGTACAAGCTCAGGACTAGAGGTAGTGGATTCTACCCTTTGGGCACACGGTATTACCACCATCCTCAACCCCACAGCACTTACAGACATATCTGTACTTTATTTACATGAATGTTTGTCTCCTCCTCTAGACTGTAAGCTCCCTGTGGGCAGGGAACATATCTACCACGAGAAGCAGCGTGGCTTAGTGGAAAGGGCACAGGCTTGGGAGTCAGAGGTCGTGGGTTCTAATGCCCGCTCTGCCAATTGTCTGCCGTGTGACCGTGGACAAGTCACTTAGCTTCTCTGTGCCTCAGTTACTCACCTGGAAAATGGGGATTAAGACCGTGAGCCCCGCGTGGGACACCCTGATTGCCTTGTACCTACCCCAGGGCTTAGAACGATGTTTGGCACATAGTAAGGGCTTAACGAACACCGTAATTATCATTATTATTGTTACCAATTTTTTTGCACTGCCCGAGAGTTTAAAACAGTGCTCTGCCCACAGTAAGTACTCAATGATCCATTGATAGCGGAGGTGATTGAGTGTTGAGTTTCGGCGGGGCGAGGCCGACAGAGGGACCGTGGGTGAGAAGTTGTGTCTGGCAGAGAGGATGTTATGGAGGAGCGTGGATTAGTGCATCAGGAGGGAGGGGGTTGAGTAGGGTGTTCGAATGGAACATGATGCCCCGGGTGAAAAGGAGGGAATCTAAAGATTTCGAGGTCTGTCTGCGGGGAAGAGAGAGCAGTTTGGCAAAGGGGCGAGGTTGGGAGAGAGAAGGCAGGCTTGAAGGTTCTGATCAGAGGATGGGATTGCAGATCTGGGGAGGCTCAAAATAGTACAGTGACTAGGGAAGCCGAGACAGAGCTTGTCGTGACAAGTCTAAGTTTATCTCGCCCAGACCTCCTTTCCCACTTTAAAGACCGTAAACATAATAATGATGGTATTTGTTAAGCATTTACTATGTGCCGAGCGCTGTACTAAGAGCTGGGGTAATAATAATGTCGGAATTTTTTAAGCGCTATGTGCCGAGCACTGTTCTGAGAGCCGGGGTAATAATAATAATGTTGGTATTTGTCAAGCGCTTACTATGTGCAGAGCACCGTTCTAAGCACTGGGGGAGACACAGGGTAATCAGGTTGCCCCACGTGAGGCTCACGGTCTTACAGATGAGGTAACTGAAGGCCCAGAGAAGTGAAGTGACTTGCCCACAGTCTCACAGCTGACAAGTGGAGGAGCCGGGATTCGAACCCATGACCTCTGACTCCCAAGCCCAGGCTCTTTCCACTGAGCCACCCTGCATACAGGGTAATCAGGTTGTCCCACGGGAGGCTCACGGTCTTAATCCCCATTTTCCAGATGAGGTCACTGAGGCACCGAGAAGTGAAGTGACTTGCCCAAAGTCACACAGCTGACAGGTGGCGGAGCCGAGATTAGAACCCATGATCTCTGCCTCCTAAGCCCGGGCTCTTCCCACCGAGCCACGCTGCTTCTCTATGTGTTCTTGGTAGAACTCTGTTGGGAAAATGTACAGACTTTGGAGATAGAAGCTAGATCAAGGGGCTCAAGAGAAAGTGGGAAATATATTCTTGTAGCAGCTGCTGACTGGGAAATATATTTCTCAGAAACCTCAGCAAACAGCAAACTGAGCAGAATCTTTAAATCCAGGCGAGGGAACTTTGGTTGCCACTGTTTTTTGCTTGTTGAATCTGGGTGTCAACAGTCTTATCAGATGACCTGTTACTCAGGCTGACTCGTGAGAACAGATTCAGAATTGAAGTTTACATGATAGATCGAAACCTGAACATCTGGTGATGCCTAAGGATTCGCATCTGGCTCAGCTCTTTCCTTTTTCTCTTCATAATAATAATAATAATGATGATGTTGGTAGTTGTTAAGCACTTACTATGTGCAGAGCACTGTTCTAAGCGCTGGGGTGGATACAAAGTATTCAGGTTGTCCCACGTGGGGCTCACAGTTAATCCCCATTTTCCAGATGAGGTAACTGAGGCACAGAGAAGCAAAGTGACTTGCCCACAGTCACACAGCTGACAAGTGGCAGAGCTGGGATTCGCACCCATGACCTCTGACTCCCAAGCCCAGGCTCTTTCCACTGAGCCACGCTGCTTCTCGTACATGAGACTGAATTTTTGTACCTGAACACTGAGTTTCTGAGAAATGTCTGGAGTTACCAGGAATTGTTCTCGGGTTCCTCCATGCCTATCCTTGGTGGAGCACTGTTCACTGAACGCTTCACGTGAAATAGCGGCAGAAATATGGTTTGATAAACGATCCGGGCAGCAAAGTGAAATATGGACTGGAGTGGGAAGAAAAGGGAGGTGGGGAGGTCAGCAAGGAGGCTGATACAGTTATAATAATAATAATAATAATAATGATGGTATTTGTTAAGCACTTACTATGTGCTAAGCACTGTTCTCAGCGCTGGGGGAGATACAAGGTTATCAGGTTGTCCAGGTGGGGCTCACAGTCTTCATCCCTATTTTACAGATGAGTTAACTGAGGCACAGAGAAGTGAAGTGACTTGCCCAGAGTCGCACAGCAGACAGATAATAATAATAATAATATTGGTATTTGTTAAGCGCTCACTTTGTGCATAGCACTGTTATAAGCACTGGGGTATATACAGGGTCATCGGGTTGTCCCACGTGAGGCTCACAGTTAATTCCCATTTTACAGATGAGGTCACTGAGGCACAGAGAAGTGAAGTGACTCGCCCACAGTCACACAGCTGACAAGTGGCAGAGCCGGGAGTCGAACCCATGACCTCTGACTCCGAAGTCCAGGCTCTTTCCACTGGCGGAGCCGGGATTAGAACCCATAACCTCTGACTCCCAAGCCCGGGCTCTTTCCACTGAGCCACACTGCTTCTCACTGACCCAGCTGGGACCATGAATGAATCGGAGTTCTCTAGTCATTCAGTCAACAGGGTTCGGTGACAGATTCATTCCTCCAGTCGTATTTATTGAGCTCTTATTGTGTGCAGAGCGCTGTACTAAGCGCTTGGAAAGTTCAATTCCGAAATCGAGAGGCAATTCCTGCCCACACCGGGTTTAAAGACTGAATTTGCGGTTGGAATTAGAGCAATGAGTCTAGGATAATGCTGAGGTTATGGGCTTGTGAGGCAGGGAGGACGCTTGAAGTTCTAACTGCTTAATATAGTTGCCTGTTGACATGTTTTGATGTCTGTCTTCCCCCATCTAGACTTTGAGCCCGTTTGTGCAGGGACTGTCTCCATTTGTGGCTGAATTATACTTCCCAAGTGCTTAGTACAGTGCTCTGCACACAGTAAGTGCTCAATAAATACATTTGAATGAATTGAATGAATGAATAATAATAACTGTGGTGTGTTTTTATGCGCTTACTGGGTACCAGGCGCCGAATTAAGCACTGGGGTGGATACGGGCAAATCGGGTTGACACAGTTCCCGTCCCACATGGGGCTCACAGTCTTGGTTCCCATTTTATAGATGAAGTAAGTGAGGCACAGAGAAGTGAAATGACTTATCCAAGGTCACATAGCAGACAAGTGGAAAAGCAGGGATTAGAACCCATGACCTTCTGACTCCCAGGCCTGTGCTTTATTCAGTAGGCCATGCTTTACGGTAACTAACGGAACTAACAGCTGCAAATTGGTTTCCTGTGCAATGCTGATGAAGTACCGATCAATCAATCATATTCACTGAGCACTTACTACGTGCAGAGTACTGTATTCATTGCTGGGGAGAGAACAATGTGATAGTAATATAACGTTGGTTCGCAATCCTGTAATTCAGATGGAAGCAAGCTTTAAAAAACATTCCTGAACCAAACCACACTGCATTCTAGCCAATTCCTTGGCTGCATTTCCCTCCTCTTCTGTTGCCCTCTACCTGAATCGTGCTCGAGAAACAGCGTGGCCTAGTGGATAGAGCCCGGGCCTGGGAGTCAGAAGGACCTGGGTTCTAATCCCGGCTCCGCCACTTGTTTGCTGTGAGACCTGGGGCAAGTCACTTCTCTTCCCTGTGCCTCAGTTACTTCATCAGTAAAATAGAGATTAAGACTGGGAGCCCACTGTGGGACGTGGACTGTGTCCAGCCCAGTATCTTCTTGAGCACTTAGTACAGTGCCGGGCACATAGTAAACACTTAAATACCACAATTAAGTATGGGAGGGGAGGGAGCCCCACGGCTAAGAGATTAGTTTACATTAGTTGAGATTACTAACAAATTGCATTTATCATTAGTTCGGATGCATTCACCAAGACCTCTGAAAACGTTCCGTGTGATGTCCTGTCGGGAGGCTGCGTGCTCCACGTAACGACCTCAGTTGGCGCTTAGTACAGTGTTTCGCACACAGGAAGAGCTCGATAAATACAACTGAATGAACAAAGGAAGCGAGTGCTTCCGGGGCTTCCAGCCTAGGAAGGGGCTCCTAATTTTTCCCACCTCAAGGGAGCCCAAATCCGAACCCGGCCTTGGTGGTTCAGAGCCCCTTCCCCAGTAATTCTTCCTCCCTTCCCATCTTCCGCCACTGTTCTTTTCTCAATGAACAAATCCTCATTCATTCATTCAGTAGTATCTATTGAGCGCTTACTATGTGCAGAGCACTGTACTAAGCGCTTGGAATGGACAAATCGGTAACAGGTAGAGACGGTCCCTGCCCTTTGACGGGCTTACGGTCTAATCGACGGGCGAGCAGAGAGAGGCGAAGGGTGTGGGGTCCTTCCACCCCTTGGTTGCGGTGGGGGGAGGAGTGTGGCCCGGGACCTGGGTTCTAATCCTGCTCTGCCGCTTGGCTGCTGGGTGACCTCGGGCGAGTCACTTCGCTTCTCTGTGGCTCAGCTCGCTTATCGGCAAAATGGGGATTCAATATCTGCAGTCCCTCCTATTTAGAGAGTGAGATCCAATCTCACCTATCTTTCCACCAACCCCTCATCCCTGTCCTGCCTCTGGCCTGGAATTCCCTCTCTCTTCACATCTGACAGGTGTTTCATCCTTCCACCTTATTCTCCAAGAAGATTTCTCCCTGACTTCCCCTCTACCACTCACTCCCTTCTGCACTGCCCTTACAGGAGGATTGGCACCCTCCATTCACTCCTCCCTCGGCCCCACAGTATTGATGTACGAATCGGTGATATATTTATCTAGATCAATGTCTGTCAGCTTGCTGTGGGCACGGAATGGGTCTACCAACTCTGCCGTATTGTACTTTTCCAATAGTACACACTCTGCACACGGTATGGGCTCAATAAATACGACTGATTGATTGATTGTGTCCAATCTGATTAACCTGTATTTTATCCCAGGGGTTAGAACAAGGCTTGACGCCTAATAGGTGCTTAACAAATAGCCTAAAACCACCAGAAATCCTAAAACTTCGTTTATCTCTTGGACACCTGCAGGTTCTATTTACTTCCCTCTCCAGTTGGCTTGGTCGGGAACCCGACACCTACCCAACCCTTTCATGAAGAAGGGCGGTAAACTCCAGATAAATGCTTAATCTCTAGGATAATTACACTGATTAGTAGGAAAGACAAGGAATGAATGGGTTTGTTTACTGAATTCTTTCCCCTGAGAGGGATTTAAAAGAGGGAAACAACAGACAAGTTGAAAGAAATCTCCCAACGAGTGACAAACACCAAGCTTGCACTTTCTCAATTTCTTTAAGAGATGCGGAATCAACAAGAGAGAAATGAAATCAACAATAGTGGGACAGGAACCTGTAAACTCTTCACCCCAAAGGAGGGGTAGGTCATCCTGCGGAATCGTTCCACAGGAAGTTGTAGAGGCAGAAAATACCAATCTATCCTGCTATTTATTGAGTGCCTAGCGAGTGCAAAGCACTGAACTAAGCACTTGGGGGAGAACAACGGAAGAAAAACACACAATTCCTGTACTCTAGGAGGGAATAATTATTTACAAATAGTGGGATCAGGAGTAAGAAGAAGAACAAAACAATGGAAATAAGCTTGGGTGAAGGGTCAGAATAAAAAAAGGCCTGGGAGTCAGAGGAGCTGGCTTCTAATCCTGGCTCAGCCCCCGTCTGCTCTAATAATAATAATGTAGGTATTTGTTAAGCGCTTACTATGTGCAGAGCACCGTTCTAAGCGCTGGGGGAGGTACAGGGTCATCAGGTTGTCCCACGTGAGGCTCACGGTTAATCCCCATTTTACAGAGGAGGGAACTGAGACACCGAGAAGTGAAGTGACTTGCCCACAGTCCCACAGCTGACAAGGGGCAGAGCCGGGAGTCGAACCCACGACCTCTGACTCCCAAGCCCGGGCTCTTTCTATTGAGCCACGCTGCTTCTCTGTGATCTTGGGCAAGTCATTCAACTTCTCTATGCCTCAGTTAATCCCTGGGCCTTTGAAGTAGGCAGGGACAGGGACTGTGTCCAATCTGCATGAGTTCTAATTCCGGCTCTGCCACTGGTCTGCTGTATGACCTTGGGCAAGTCACTTCATTTCCCTGTGCCTCAGTTAGCTCATCTGGAACAGGGAGATTGAGACTATGAGCCCCATCTGGGACGAGGACTGCGTCCCTCCCGATTTGCTCATACCCGCCCCAGTCCTTAGTACAGTGCCCGGCACATAGTAGGTGCTTAACAAATACCGCTATTATTACGGCGTAGTGGATAGAGCATGGGTCTGGGCGTCAGAAAGTCACGGGTTCTAATCCCAACTCCGCCGCTTGTCAGCTGTGTGACTTTGGGCAAGTCACTTAACTTCTCCGTGCCTCAGTGACCTCATCTGTAAAATGGGGATGAAGACCGGGAGCCCCACGTGGGACAACCTAATTAACCTGTATCCCCCCGGCACTTAGAACAGTGCTTGGCACATAGTAAGCGCTTAACAAATGCCATCGTCATCATCACAATTATTACCATCATCATCTTCTCTCCCAAACCCCTGCACACGGGTAAGATTTTACCATCATTATCATAATGTTTGACATTGTTAATGAGGTGTACTTGATTCTATTTATCATGATTAAGTTGTCTCGTTTTTGTCCGTCCGTCTCCCCCGATTAGACTGTGAGCCCGTCAATGGGCACGGATGTCCTCTATCTGTTGCCCAATTGTCCATTCCAAGCGCTTAGTACAGTGCTCTGCACATAGTCGGCGCTCAATAAATACTATCGAATGAATTGAATGAATGACTGAATGAGATATCTGTGGAGGGTCTATTACGAGCCAAACACTGTAAGGCTTTGGGGGTAGATTTGACTAAATCCCTGAATGTAATGGGGCTCACGTTTTTGAAAATGAAGGAAAAAAGGCAGTTTCAAGGAGGCGCAATAAATGTTGAGCAAATGATAGCAAATGCCTCCCCCTTGTGCACCTTCATGATATTGCCATCTTCCAAGTAGTAGATCAAAATAAAAATAAAATTTATGACGGTATTTGTTCAGCGCTTACTATGTGCCAAGCACTGTTCTAAGCGCTGGGGGAGAGACAAGGTGATCAGCTTGTCCCACGTGGGGCTCACACTCTTCACCCCCATTTTACAGCTGAGGTAACCGAGACACAGAGAAGCGACTTGCCCAAGGTCGCACAGCAGACAGGTGGCGGAGCCGGGATTAGAACCCACGACCTCTGCCTCCCAAGCCCGGGCTCTTGCCACCGAGCCACGCTGCTTCTCTAAAGATCTAAAGATCTCTAAAGATCGTGGTATTAATTTCCACCTCATAATTTCGCTAGGAAAACTACGACTATCTGAAGAAACGTAATTCTTTCAAGGAGGCCGGGAAAATAAAGTGAAAGCCATCCCACGTTATTCAAGGGCTGTATTTTTTTTTTTACTCGTAGCAAACTGTAAAGTTGGACCATACAATAAAATAATAAAACTAAAGGAAAGAAACCAGTCAAAGTTTGGTCTCTATCATCAGCGTGCCTCAGTGGAAAGAGCCCGGGCTTGGGAGTCAGAGGTCACGGGTTCGAATCCCGGCTCTGCCCCTTGGCAGCTGGGTGACTGTGGGCAAGTCGCTTCACATCTCTGGGCCTCAGTTACCTCATCTGGAAAATGGGGATTAAGACCGGGAGCCTCACGTGGGACCACCTGATGACCCTGTATCTCCCGCAGCGCTTAGAACAGTGCTCTGCACATGGTAAGCGCTTAACAAATCCCAACATTATTATGTTCCCTGCATTCAGAATAGACACAGTAATGCAGCTGATGTTGGTTTGGTGCGTGGCCAGACTTCTCTTCCCATTCTTGGTTTCTATCTTTTTCTCTTCTGGGGTCCTCCCCTGGCTTCTTTCTCTACCCTCCAACCTCCTAGCCCGGCATTTTGTACCCGGAAGAGACGACTGCCTTACCCTCACCTTTGCTGGTCCTCGGCGCCACAAGCAGCGTGGCCTAGCGGAAGGAACCCGGGCCCGGGAGGCGGAGGATGTGGGTTCCAATCCCGGCTCCGCCACTTGTCTGCTGTGTATCCTTGGGCAGGCCACTTAGCTTCTCTGTGCCTCAGTTACCTCATCTGTAGAATGGGAATCAAGGCCGCGAGTCCCACGTGGGACAGGGACCGTGTCCAATCTGATTATCTTGCGCCTATCTCGGTGCTTAGAACGGTGCTTGGCACACAGCGAGCAATTTACAGAATACCACAGTAGAGAAGCAGCATGGCTTAGTGGAAAGAGCCCGGGCTTGGGGGGTCAGTGGACGTGGGTTCTAATCCCGGCTCCGGCACTTATTCATTCATTCAATTGTATTTATTGAGCGCTTACTATGTGCAGAGCACTGTACTAAGCGCTTAGAATGTACAATTCAGTAACAGAGATGACCTCTGCCCAACAGTGGGCTCACAGTGACTTTGGGCAAGTCATTTAACTCCTCTGTGCCTCAGTTACCCCATCTGTAAAATGAGGATTAAAATGTCTGCGGGTCCACAGGGGACAATCTGATTTCCTTGTATATATCCCGGCGTTTAGAACAGTGCGTGGCACATAGTAAGCACTTAACAAATAGCATCATTATCAGCAAAATGGGTACAGTGGGCCAAAAGAGACCCCCTTTTGGACCGACGTGGCCCGTTTCCTGCCGTGACAGTCCATCGACTGCCACATAGGTGGCCACAAGGACTCTTTTCCCCCACTTAGAGCTCACCTCCTCCAAGAGGCCTTCCCAGACTGAGCTCCCCTTTTCCCTCTGCTCCCTCTACTCCACCCCCCTTCACCTCTCCGCAGCTAAACCCTCTTCTCCCCCCTTTCCCTCTGCTCCTCCCCCTCTCCCTTCCCCTCCCCTCAGCGCCGTACTCGTCCGCTCAACTGTATATATCTTCATCACCCTATTTATTTTGATAATGAGATGTACATCACCTTGATTCTATTTACTTACTATTGTTTTAATGAGATGATCATCCCCTCGATTCTATTTATCGCTATTGTTCTTGTCTGTCCGTCTCCCCCGATTAGACTGTAAGCCCGACAGAGGGCAGGGACTGTCTCTGTTACCGATCTGTACATCCCAAGCGCTTAGTACAGTGCTCTGCACATAGTAAGCCCTCAATAAATACTATTGAATGAATGAATGAATGAATGAGGAAGGCCACAAGAGCCTCTGTTGGGGCATGGAGGCTGCGGGTATGGGTGTATTTGCCTCACATCCTCTGGGCAGAAGGGTAACACTTAGTACAGTGCCTGGCACATAGTAAGCGCTTAAATATTATTAAAAAAAAAAAAAGAATGACGAGCTACCCAAGCAGAAAAGCCCTCTAGAAGCTCACTGTTGGCTGAGAATGTGTCTGTCATTTTTATATTGTACTCCCCAAGCGCTTAGTACAGTGTTCTGCACCCAGTAAGCACTCAATAAATACCACTGACTGTCTGTTGGGCCACTGATGAAATCCGGACCGGAGCCTGAGTAGCCGGCACTCAACCGGGAAGAGAAGATAGCGGGACCTAAACAATAGCTGAGAGGCCCATGGGTGAAGAAAGACTCATGAGCAAACAAACACCATTCAGAGGGATCAATCAGTCCTATTTATTGAGCGCTTACTGGGTGCAGAACACTGTATTAAGCGCTCTGGAGCAGCATGGCCCAGTTCTGGTAGTCAAAAGGACATGAGTTCTAACCCTGACACCACCACGTGTCCGCTGTGGGATCTTGGACAAGTCTCACTTCTCTGGGCCTCAGTTACCTCGTCTGAGCCCCGGGGATCGGATCCGACCCGATCAGCTTGTATCTACCTCAGTGCTTTTAATGGTGCTTAACAGATACCATCGTTATTGTTATTATTATTACAATATAACATTCACTCAATAGTATTTATTGAGCTCTTACTATGTGCAGAACACTGTACTGAGCACTTGGAATGTACAATTCGGCAACAGACAGAGACAATACCTGCCCATTGACGGGCTCACGGTCTAATCGGGGGAGACGGACGGACAAAAACAAGACAACCTAATCGCAATAAATAGAATCAAGGGATGTACACCTCATTAACAAAATAAATAGGGTAATAAAAATATATACAAGTGAGGACAGTGCTGAGAGGGAGAGGAGGAGGAGCAGAGGGAAAGGGGGGAAAGGGAGCTTAGCTGAGGGGAGGTGAAGGGGGAACAGAGAGGGAGCAGAGGGAGCAGAGAGGAAGCAGAGGGAGCAGAGGGCAAAGGGGAAGCTCAGTCTGGGAAGGCCTCTTGGAGGAGGTGAGCTCTCAGGAGGGCTTTGAAGAGGGGAAGAGAATCAGTTTGGCGGAGGTGAGGAGGGAGGGCGTTCCCCGGGGGTCGACGGCGGGACGGGTGTGATCGGGGGACGGCGAGGAGGTGGGCGGCGGAGGAGCGGAGCGTGCGGGGTGGGCGGTGGAAAGAGAGAAGGGAGGACAGGTAGGAGGGGGCAAGGGGATGGACAGCCTCGAAGCCCAGAGTGAGAAGTTTTTGTTTCGTGCGGAGGTCGACAGGCCACCACTGGAGGTTTTTAAGAAGGGGAGTGACAGGTCCAGAGCGTTTCTGCGGGAAGATGATCCGGGAAGCGGAATGAAGAATAGACCGGAGCGGGGAGAGACAGGAGGAAGGGAGATCAGAGAGAAGGTTGACACGGTAGTCTAGCCGGGAAATAACGAGAGACCGTAGCAGTAAGGTAGCCGTTTGGGTGGAGAGGAAGGGGCGGATCTTGGCGATATTATAAAGGTGAGACCGGCAGCTCTTGGTGACGGATCGGATGAGTGGGGTGAACGAGAGAGCCGAGTCAAGGACGACACCGAGGTTCGGGCCTGGGAGCCGGGAAGGATGGTCATACTATCCACAGTGACAGGGAAGTGAGGAAGAGGGCAGGGCTTGGGAGGGAAGATAAGGAGCTCAGTTTTCGATTTGTTGAGTTTTCGGTGGTGGGCAGACATCCGGGTAGAGACGTCCCGGTGGCAGGAGGAGATACGAGCCTGAAAGGACGGGGAGAGGACAGGGGCAGAGATGTAGATCCATGTGTCATCTGCATAGAGATGATAGATGAAGCCGTGGGAGCGAATGAGTTCACCAAGGGAGTGAGTGTAGATGGAGAACAGAAGAGGGCCAAGAATTGACCCATTCTCTGCCCACAACGAACTTACAGTCTCAGGATGCCTTCATGGGTCCATGACTTTTTTACAGAACCAAGATGGTAATCTAGTAAGCAGACAGGATGGGGATGATCACCCCGAATACCTAACTGATTAGACCCCAAGAAATAAAAGAGAATTGCACGAAAGACTGGAAACTACCATGGGGAGCAGGGAACTAACTTTTCATTTTATTAATAATAATAATGATGATGGTATTTGTTAAGCACTTACTATGTGCCAAGCAGTATTCTAAGTGCTGTGGGAGATACAAGGTTAACAGGTTGCCCCGGGTGGGGCTCACAGTCTTAGTCCCCATTTTGCAGATGAGGTAACTGAGACACGGAGAAGTGAAGTGACTTGCCCAAAGACCCACAGCTCAGGGTGAAGCCAATTTGAGCCAGAGCTTTGAGAGGGTGGGGCTTTGAAGGGGTGAGGTACAGGAGCTACGATGTGAGGAGAACGCCGTGGCCTAGGAAAAGAACACAAGCCTGGGAGTCAGAGAACCCGGTTCTTCTCCCAGCTCCGCCACTGGCCTGCTCGGTGACCTTGGGCAAGTCACTTTACTTCTCTAGGGCTCAGGTTCCTGCTAGATAAAATAGGGATTCATTACTTGATCTTCCTCTTAGACCGTGAGCCCGCATTTGGTACAGTGTTTCACACACACCAAGTGCTGAATGAATGCTGCAGTTATTCTTTTTCTTAGTACAGGAATGAAAGTTGCATCCCTCCTCAATCTTCCTGGCTTTCAGTAAAATTGGGCATCATCCTTTGACTCAGAGGAGGCAAAAAAGTCTCTAATTAGCCCCAAAGGCCAGTGGAAGAGTCAGAATCTCCCGGTATTTGGATCAGGGTGGTAGGGAGTCCACTCAGTCAGTGAGTTCTTAACGGTGTGGAGAAGATTCTACGAAATGCTTTTTCAGTGGCATTTAAGTGTTTACTATGTGTCGAGCACTGTACTAAGCTCTGGGGTAGGTAGAAGCTAAACAGGTAAGGCACGGTCCCTGTCCGGCGTGGGACGGAGCCGGGATTAGAACCCAGGTCTTTCTGACTCCCAGGCTCGTGCTCTATCCGCTAGGCCGCTCTACTTCTCAATGCTCAGTCCAACGTTGAAGCACAATGCGGCTCAGTGGAAAGACCCCGGGCTTGGGAGTCAGAGGTCATGGGTTCGATTCCCGGCTCTGCTGTTTGCCAGCTGTGTGACTTTGGGCAAGCCACTTCACTTCTCTGTGCCTCAGTTCCCTCATCTGTAAAATGGGGATTAAGACTGTGAGCTCCACGTGGGGCAACCTGATCACCTTGCATCCCCCTCAGCGCTTAGAACAGTGCTTTGCACATAGTAAGCGCTTAACAAATACCGTCATCATTGTTGTGACTGCGGGCAAGTCACTTCACTTCCCTGTGCCTCAGTTACCTCATCTGTAAAATGGGAATTAAGACTGTAAGCCCCACGTGGGACAACCCGATTCCCCTGTGTCTACCCCAGCGCTTAGAACAGTGCTCTGCACATAGTAAGCGCTTAACAAATACCAACATTATTACCAGAGGCGAGCCGAGGCTCAGAATCCCTCCGGGACACTCACCAAGCTAGGAGGGAGGGACTCTTCTGCCCAGAGGATGTGAGGCAAATACACCCATACACGCAGCCTCCATGCCCCAAAAGAGGCTCTTGTGGCCTTCCTCATTCATTCATTCATTCATTCATTCATTCATTCATTCATTCATTCATTCAATAGTATTTATTGAGGGGCTCCGGGGCAGAGAGATGAGCCCCTCTTCTCATTTCAACAGTGAGAAGCAGTGGGGTCTAATGGAAAGAGTCTGGGAGTCACAGGACCTGAGTTCTAATCCCTGTTCTGCCACTTGTCTGCTGTGTGACGCTGGGCAAATAACTTCTCTGTGCCTCAGTTTTCTCAACTATAAAACGGGTATACCTGTTCTGCATCCTACTTAGACTAAGAGCCCCGTGCGGGACAGGAACCGAGTCTGACCTGATTAACTTCATTCATTCATTCAATCATTTATTGAGTGCTTACTGTGTGCAAAGCACTGTACTAAGCACTTGGGAGAGCACAATAAGAATAATATTCATTCATTCAATAGTATATATTGAGCGCTTACTATGTGCAGAGCACTGAACTAAGCGCTTACAATGTACAAATCGAATAATAATGATGATATTTGCGAAATGCTTACTATGCGCCAAGCACCGTTCTAAGCCCTGGGGTAGATACAAGGTCATCAAGTTGTTGTCCCACGTGGGGCTCACAGTCTGAACTCCCATTTTACAGATGAGGAAACGGAGTCCCAGAGAGTTAAGTGACTCGCCCACAGTCACCCAGCTGACAAGCGGGCGGAGCCGGGATCAGAACCCACGACCTCCGACTCCCAAGCCCGGGCTCTTTCCACTGAGCCACACTGCTTCTTACAACTTGTGCCTACCCCAGTGCTTAGAACAGTGCTTGGCACATAGTAAGCGTTTCACAAATGCCATCATTATTATCATTAGTGTTTGATACACAGTAAGCACTGAACAAATACCATTTAGAGAGAGACTCTAACGCGGCCATAAACAATTCTACCAAGTCTTCATCGCCCCGCTCATCTCTTCTGTAGGTTTAAACCGGAAGGAAAACTGAAGCTTTTTTTAATGAAATTGCAGCTCACCTTTTCCAGTAGACAGAAGTAGACGGAGAAGCAGCGTGGCTCAGTGGAAAGAGCACGGGCTTTGGAGTCAGGGCTCATGAGTTCGAATCCCAGCTCTGCCACTTGTCGGCTGTGTGACCGTGGGCGAGTCACTTCACTTCTCTGTGCCTCAGTTCCCTCATCTGTAAAATGGGGATTAAGACTGTGAGCCCCACGTGGGACAACCTGATTCCCCTATGTCTACCCCAGCGCTTAGAACAGTGCTCGGCACATAGTAAGCGCTTAACAAATACCAACATTCATTCATTCATTCATTCAGTAGACGTCAAGGCGACGTCTGTTCGGGCGACAGCGCTGAATTCAGATATCTTTCCACCCTGATTCTTTTAATCCGCAACGGTGAGGCCAACCGGAGTCTATGGTCATTGGGCAGGTTTCCAGGAGCGGGAGACGAAGCATCCTGAAGGCAGTTTGATGGCGTCACGGCCTGGAGGACCCTCTTGGAGGAAGCAATTAAAAAAAAAATCTTTCTAATAGGATCTCGTTCATTCATTCGGTCGTATTTATTGAGCGCTTACTGTGTGCAGAGCACTGTACCGAGCGCTTGGAAAGTACAGTTCGGCAACAGGTAGAGACGATCCCTGTCCAACAACCGGCTCGCAGTCTAGAAGGGGGAGACAGACAACAAAACGAGTAGACAGGCATCAATAGCATCAAAATAGATAAAGAGAATTATAGATATTGTCAAGCGCTATTTGCCAGGCATTGTTCTAAGCACTGGAGTACATAGAGAAGCAGCGTGGCTCAGCGGAAAGAGCCCGGGCTTGGGAGTCAGAGGTCATGGGTTCGAATCCCGCTCCGCCACCTGTCAGCTGTGCGACTGTGGGCAAGTCACTTCACTTCTCTGGGCCTCAGTTACCTCATGCGCATAATGGGGATGATGACTTGAGTCTCACGTGGGACAACCTGACGACCCTGTATCTACCCCAGTGCTTAGAACAGTGCTCTGCACATAGTAAGCGCTTAACAAATACCAACATTATAGAGAAGCAGCGTGGCTCAGAGGAGAGAGCCCGGGCTCTGGAGTCAGAGGTCATGGGTTTGAATCCCAGCTCCGCTGCTTGCCCCTGTGTGACTTTGGGCAATTCGCTTAACTTCTCTGTGCCTCAGTTACCTCATCTGCAAAATGGGGATTAAAACTGTGAGCCCCACGTGGGACAACCTGATCATCTTGTATCCCCACAGCGCTTTGCACACAGTAAGCGCCTAACAAATACCACCATTATTATATTACAAGTGAATCAGGCTGGACACAGTCCATGTCCCACATTTAATCTCCGTTTTCCAGATGAGTTAACCGAGGAACAGAGAAGGGAAGCAACTCGCCCAGGGTGAACACAGCAGATAAGTTGGCAGAGCTGCGATTAGAACCCAGGTCCTCGGGCTCCCAGGCCCGTGCTCTTTCCCTTAGGCCACGCTGCCGCTCCATTTTCATGCTTCTGGCATGTTCGCTTCTGCATCGACGATGAAGAAGTGGAAGAGAATCTTGGGGGAGACTGGCGACAGTAGGATTTCCAACCCAATTACGAGTTTGCGAGTGTGCACGTATACGTCCGCGCATCATGTACGCTTCCAGACACACAACTGATCGTGGGCAATGAGGTTTTGAAAACTTAACAAGACCAAGGGGCTGAGAACAACTTTTTCCGATTAGCACACTCAGGAAGCACAGCGGGCCAAGCCCGACACATACGAGACAACGGCCTCCCTCAGGGCCATCCGGCGCTTAGAACGGTGCTGGGCACATAGTAAGCGCTTAACAAATACCATCATTATTATTATCCTGAGCAAGACCCGGTTTTCCAACATGCTTCCCAGGCCCGCTCTGTGTCGGGTTCGAGTTGCTTGTATCCGCCCCAGCGCTCAGTACAGTGCCTGGCTCATAGTAAGAGCTTAACACCTATTACAGTTATTGAGCAACAGCATGGTGTAGTGGGTAGAGCACGGGCTTGGGAGCCAGAAGGTTGTGGGTTCTAAACCCGGTTTTAAAACAGTCTTCTGTGTGACCTTGGACAAGTCACTTCACTTCTCTGTGACTGAGCGACCTCATCTGTAAAATGGGGAGTGAGATTGTGAGCCCCATGTGGGACAGGTACTGTGTTCAACCCCATTTGCTTATATGCACCCCAGTGCTTAGTACAGTGCCTGGCACTCTAATTATATTATAATATTTTGGTATGCAAATGCTTATTATTAATAATATTCATGATAATAATAATGATACTTAAGCAGATACTATGTGCCAAGCACTCTTCTAAGCACTGGGGTAGATATAAGGTAATCAGGTTGTCCTACTTGGGGCTCACAGTCTTAATCCCCATTTTACAGATGACGAAACTGAGGCCAGAGAAGTCAAGTGACTTGCTCAAAATCACTCAGCTGATAAGTGCCGTTCACTGATGCTCAGCTCGTTGTAAAATCCTCGATCCTTGTTCAGAGGAGGGGACAGTGGGTGAGGCTGGGGGTGAGTGTGGGACATCTCTCTTCTTGGTAACTTCCTTCCTTTTCCGTTAGTCTAAGCAGCTTTTGGGCGAGGAGAGTCTCATTTCATTACTCTATAATAATAATAATAATAATAATTATGGTACTTGTTAAGCATTTACTTACTTCTAAGCACCGGGGTAGATACAAGCTAATCAGGTTGGACACAGTCCTTGTCCCCCATGGGGCGTGCAGCCTCAATCCCCATTTTACAGATGAGGTAACCGAGGCCCAGAGAAGTGACTTGCCCAGCGTCTCATATGGCGGACAAGTGGTGGAGCCGGGGTTTGACCCCATGACCTTCTGACTCCCAGGCCCGTGCTCTATCCGCTACACCTTACTGTTCATTCATTCATTCATTCAATAGTATTTATTGAGCGCTTACTATGTGCAGAGCACTGTACTAAGCGCTTGGGATGAACAAGTCGGCAACAGATAGAGACGGTCCCTGCCGTTTGACGGGCTTACAGTCTAATCGGGGGAGACGGACAGACAAGAACGATGGCACTAAACAGCGTCGAGGGGAAGAACATCTCGTAAAAACCGATGGCGACTAAATAGAATCGAGGCGATGTACAATTCATTAACAAAATAAAAAGGGTAACGAAAATATATACAGTCGAGCGGACGGGTACGGTGCTGTGGGGATGGGAAGGGAGAGGTGGAGGAGCAGAGGGAAAAGGGGAAACTGAGGCTTTAGCTGCGGAGAGGTAAAGGGGGGATGGCAGAGGGGGTAGAGGGGGAAGAGGAGCTCAGTCTGGGAACGCCTCTAGGAGGAGGTGATTTTTAAGTAGGGTTTTGAAGAGGGAAAGAGAATCAGTCTGGCGGAGGTGAGGAGGGAGGGCGTTCCGGGACCGCGGGAGGACGTGACCCGGGGGTCGACGGCGGGATGGGCGAGATCGAGGGACGGTGCGGAGGTGGGCGGCAGAGGAGCGGAGCGTGCGGGGTGGGTGGTAGAAAGAGAGAAGGGAGGAGAGGTAGGGAGGGGCAAGGTGATGGAGAGCCTTGAAGCCTAGAGTGAGGAGTTTTTGTTTGGAGCGGAGGTCGATAGGCAACCGCTGGAGTTGTTTAAGAAGGGGAGTGACATGCCCGGATCGTTTCTGCGGGAAGATGAGCCGGGCGGCGGAGTGAAGAATAGACCGGAGCGGGGCGAGAGAGGAGGAAGGGAGGTCAGAGAGAAGGCCGACACGGTAGTCTAGCCGGGATATAACGAGAGCCCGTAACAGTAAGGTAGCCGTTCGGGTGGAGAGGAGAGGGCGGATCTCGGCGATATCGTAGAGGTGAAACCGGCAGGTCTCGGTAACGGATAGGATGCGTGGGGTGAACGAGAGGGACGAGTCAAGGATGACACCGAGATCGCGGGCCCGAGAGACGGGAAGGATGGTCGTGCCATCCACGGTGATAGAGAAGTCCGGGAGAGGACCGGGTTTGGGAGGGAAGATGAGGAGCTCAGTCTCGCTCGTGTTGAGTTTTAGGCGGCGGGCCGACATCCAGGTGGAGACGTCCCGGAGGCGGGAGGAGATGCGAGCCCGAAGGGAGGGGGAGAGGACGGGGGCGGAGATGTAGATCTGCGTGTCATCTGCGTAGAGATGGTAGTCGAAGCCGTGAGAGCGGATGAGTTCACCGAGGGAGTGAGTGTAAATGGAGAACGGAAGAGGGCCGAGAACTGACCCTTGAGGAACTCCGACAGTTAAAGGATGGGAGGGGGAGGAGGCTCCAGCGTAGGAGACCGAGAATGATCGGCCAGAGAGGTGAGAGGAGAACCGGGAGAGGACAGAGTCCGTGAAGCCAAGGTGAGATAAGGTATGGAGGAGGAGGGGATGATCGACAGTGTCAAAGGCAGCAGAGAGGTCAAGGAGGATCAGAATGGAGTAGGAGCCATCGGATTTGGCAAGAAGGAGGTCACGGGTGACCTTAGAGAGAGCGGTCTCGGTAGAGTGGAGGGGACGGAAGCCAGATCGGAGGGGGTCTAGGAGAGAATGGGAGTTAAGGAATTCTAGGCATCGATTGTAGATGACTCGTTCTAAGATTTTGGAAAGGAAGGGTAGTAGGGAGATGGGGCGATAACTGGAGGGGGAAGTGGGGTCGAGAGCGGGTTTTTTTAGGATGGGGGAGACGTGGGCATGTTTGAAGGCAGAGGGGAAGGAGCCCTTGGAGATCGAGTGGTTAAAAATAGAAGTTAAGGAAGGGAGGAGGGCAGGGGCGACGGTTTTAAGAAGGTGAGAGGGAATGGGGTCCGAGGCGCAGGTGGAGGGGGTGGCACTTGCGAGGAGGGAGGAGATCTCCTCTGAGGATACTGCAGGGAAGGATGGGAAAGTAGGGGAGGGGGTTGTTGGGGGGGAGGGGAGAGGCGGAGGGGTGACTGCTTCTCTAGTACTTCCCGAGCATCTAGTTCAGTGCACCACACCAAGTGAGTGCTCAATATGTGCCAAAACATCACGTCTCCCTTATATTGGTTCCCACTCACCAATCACTGGAGGCCAGAATTCGGTCTCCACCAGGATGTCGGGGCCTACGGGAGGTCTGGTCTCCTCACACCTCTGTACTTCTTTTTTGTTTTAATGGTTAAGCGCTTACTATATGCCAGGCACTGTTCTAAGCACTCAAAGGGCAGGGACTGTCTCTATCTGTTACCAATTTGTCCATTCCAAGCGGTTAGTACAGTGCTCTGCACATAGTAAGCGCTCAATAAATACTACTGAATGAGTTAATCAGGTTGAACAAGTTAATCAGGGGGCTCGCACTATTAATCCCCACTTTTAAGATGAGGTAACTGAGGCCCAGAGAAGGGAATTGACTCGCTCAAGGTCACAGAGCAGGGGATGGAGCCAATCCAATCTATCGGGCCAGCAGTCTCCCCCTTAGGATAAATACCATCCAGGCAGCCACAGACGTGTTATTTCAAACAGACGCAATGGACGGTTCGCTTAGCGTCCTCAGACATCGTACCCTTTCTGCCACGATACCCAAAATGCCATCGACGCGGCAGGAGCTGGATCCTTTACGAGACACACACAGGAGAAAATGGGTCAACTTTTAGCATCCCAGGCCTTTATCTTTCAAACCCAATTTGGGCTGGACAGCTTTTCTGAACATGCACATTTCCAAAGAGGCAAGTTACATGCATTTTCCCAAGTAGAAAATGAATTCCATTCTGGCTCTGATAAGTTCACTGATGCTCAGCTCACTGTAGGATCCTTGTTCAGAGAAGGGGAGGGTGGGTGTGGCTGGGGGTGACTGTGGGGGGTATCTCCTTCCTGGTGACTTCATTTTCCATTAGTCTAAAGCACCTTTTGGGCAAGGAGAGTCTCACTTCATCACTCTGTAATAATAATTTTATAATAAAATAACATTAATTTGCTTGGCCGCTACTCTCCGGTTCCCACGCTCTAGACCTGCAAATTCTCGCACCCTCTAGATACTCAAGTGATTTTCCTAGGAGTGATACAGTCCTAATGCCCAACTGTTTTCATTCATTTGGTCTACCTCTGCACAGTCACGCATGACATGGTATTGCTGAAATAGATTTTTTCTTTATTTCTGAAACATTCAAAAACAGCAGTATACACAGTTCTAACAAATATTAAGTCATAGGTCATAAGAAAGCATTCATTAGTGCAATTGGGTTTTGCAAAAGGTCTATCAAAAAGATTTATTCGCATGAAAACGCATTCAATTTCCAGAAGCAATTGTTAATAAAAACTTTACAGTTTTATACTTTGTAATAAAGTATCGAACACCACCCATAGTTTAGCAAACATTGCAACTTTTAAGTGCAATGTGTCTGTGATAGTATAAATACAAAACGCAGAACAAATAAATTAACACAAAAAAATGAAAGACAGACAAATCATTAAGATTCCGCTGCGTGGATTTCTCAGGTTCTTGATCTGTTTTGTGCCTATCCAACGAAGTTATATTTCTCAAATAAAACGATGTAGAGTTTTTCTTGGGGGGAGGGGCGGAGGAGGGTCGCTCTATCTCCAGTGCTTAAAAAAATAGTACCTTAACACAAAAATATTTGTACGGCACCAAAAATGTAAATCTTTTTAGTGGTTCCGAGTGGTGCACGAGGAAACGGTACCAAAAAAAATAAGAATCCTGTAAACTGTTAAAAAAATTCAGAGCACATGTTAAAGGTCCCATTCACAAATGGGAAACGAATTAAAATTCGTACAGTACGTGGAAAGGAAAAGGTGTTTAGAATGTGTAAGTATATTTAAGTTGCCTTAAAAATTGATATGGCAGAGCATTATTTACATCCACACATCTGAATTCTCTCAAAAAATTATTTCATGTACATGGCAGTTCTAGAAAAACGTCCTAAATATCATCATACCGCAGCCACGGACTGGAGAACACCGCAGGATTTCAGGCCGATATTCAAGCGCAAGATTTCAGTCTCTGGTGCCGGGTCCGCTTGGAAAATAAGACTGCACTGTGCATATATTCAACACCCAAAGGAAAGAATGCTCTTCTAACACTCATTCTACGGTCACCCAGCCCGCTGGGCAGCGATCCCCGTTTCCCCTCCTCTCCCAAATTTCCGGAGGTCCCGCTGTGTCAATAGCAACCGTCTCTCCAACTTCCATCTCGGAGAGCGCTGAGAGAAGACAGAGGCTTTGGCGGCTGGAGAAAACTAAGAAGGAAAAGAAAGGGGGGAAACGGGGGTTAAAAGTCCGGCTAACGGTCACCGGTTTCGGGCTCGATCCCGGGGCTGGCGAAGAAAGGCGTCCCATCAAGGGTCATTCATTCAATAGTATCTATTGAGCGCTTCCTATGTGCAGAGCACCGTACTAAGCGCTTGGAATGAACAAGTGGGCAACAGATAGAGACGGTCCCTGCCGTTTGACGGGCGCACGGTCTGATCGGGGGAGACGGACGGACGAGAACGACGGCGACAAAACAAGAACAATGGCAATAAATGGCGACTGACTGGGGTCAGTCGGTGCAGAGCACTGTACTGAGTGTCTGAGAGGCGGGTGATCCCAGCCCCTGTGCTTATTTCGATGGAAATCCAGATTCCACACTCAGTGGAAAGAGCCCGGGCTTGGGAGTCAGAGGTCACGGGTTCGAATCCCGGCTCTGCCACTTGTCAGCTGTGTGACTGTGGGCAAGACACTTCACTTCTCTGGGCCTCAGTTACCTCATCTGGAAAATGGGGATTAAGACTGTGAGCCCCATGTGGGACAACCTGGTTACCCTGGATCTACCCCAGCGCTCAGAAGAGTGCTCTGCACATAGTAAGCGCTTAACAAATACCAACGTTATTATTATTACCTATCTAGACTGTAAGCGCGCTGTGGGCGGGAATGTGTCTGTTATACTGTTAAATAGTACTCTCCCAAGCGCCTAGTACAGTGCTCTGCACATAATAAGCGCTCAATAAATACCACTGATGGATCGATCGATTGTTCTAATAGCTGGAACACAGTGAACACCCCAAGGATAAAGGCATCCTGACCAATTAAGGGGCATCGAGTGCCTCTCGGTACACAGAGTGCCCAGGACTTTGCCCGTTTCACCAACTGCATTCACTCATTTAACTGTATTGACCGAACGCTCACGGCGCGCAAAGCACTGTACTAAGCATCCGCGGAGACGTTACGCTCAGCTGTGGCCCAGAGTCCGAGGAAGCCGTCGTGTGCTCCGAGATGGAGCGAGATGTCAGAAGCATCAGAGATATCTGTCGGAGCCAGCACCTCCTCAATCCCTTAACTCTTTCCCAATTAATCAATCCATCAATATTTGATAAGCACTTACGGGTTCCAGAGCACTGTACTAAGCGCTTGGGAGCGCGCAGACGTGTTCCCTACCCACAGAGGTCTTATAGTCTGGAGGGGGAGACAGATGCTGATATAAATGAATTATGGATCTTTTAACGGTATTTGTTAAGTGCTCACTATGCGTCAGGCACTGTCCTAAGTGCTGGGGTCCGTAAAAGACAAATCAGATTGGACACGGTCCATGCTATCCCACCCGAGGCTCCCAGTCTTCATCCCCATTTTACAGATGAGGCAACTGAGGCACAGAGAAGGGAGGTGACTTGCCCAAGGTCACGCTGACAAGTGGCAGAGCTGGCATTCGAACCCAGGTCCCCCGACTCCCGGGACCGTGCTGTATCACTAGGCCATGCTGCCTCTCCGATGTAGAAGCAGCGTGGCTCAGTGGAAAGAGCCCGGGCTTGGGAGTCAGAGGTCATGGGTTCGAATGCCGGCTCCGTCACTTGTCAGCTGTGTGACTGTGGGCGAGTCACTTCACTTCTCTGTGCCTCAGTTACCTCATCTGGAAAATGGGGATGAAGACTGGGAGCCTCACCTGGGACAACCCGATTCCCCTGTGTCTACCCCAGCGCTTAGAACAGTGCTCTGCACATAGTAAGCGCTTAACAAATATCAACATTATTATTATTACATAAGTGCTGTGGGGTTGAGGGCGGGGTGACTATCAAGTGCTCCAAGCAGCGTGGCTTAGTGGAAAGAGCAGGGGCTTGGGGATCAGAAGCAGCGTGGCTCAGTGGAAAGAGCACAGGCTTTGGAGTCAGAGGTCACGAGTTCGAATCCCAGCTCTGCCGCTTGTCAGCTGTGTGACTCTGGGCGAGTCACTTAACTTCTCGGTGCCTCAGTGACCTCATCTGTAAAATGGGGATTAAGACTGTGAGCCCCACCTGGGACATCCTGATTCCCCTGTGTCTACCCCAGCGCTTAGAACAGTGCTCGGCACATAGGAAGCGCTTAACAAATACCAAATACCAGAGGACATGGGTTCCAATCCCAGCCCCGTCACTTGTCCGTTTGTGGCCTCGGGCAAGTCACTTCACTACTCTGTGCCTCAGTGACCTCATCTGGGAAATGGGGATTAAAACCGTGAGCCCCACGTGGGACGACCTGATTACCCTTTATCTACCCCAACGTTTAGAACAGCGCTGAGCATACAGTAAGCACTTAATGAAAACATTATGGGCATCCAAAGTGAACTCAGAGGGGGCAGCGGCAAGACAGTCGGGAAGTGCGGGAGGAGAGGAAGGGGAAAGAAGGGGAGGGGAGAGATCCCTGAGGGGGAATAATAATAATGTTGGTATTTGTTAAGCGCTTACTATGTGCAGAGCACCGTTCTAAGCGCTGGGGTAGACACAGGGGAATCGGGTTGTCCCACGTGGGGCTCACGGTCATAACCCCCATTTTCCAGATGAGGTAACTGAGGCACAGAGAAGTGAAGTGACTCGCCCACAGTCACACAGCTGACAAGTGGCGGAGCTGGGATCCGAACCCATGACCTCTGACTCCAAAGGCCGTGCTCTTTCCACTGAGCCACGCTGCTTCCCATGGCATGGGAATGGCCATGGGGGGTGTGCACTGGGGGCGGGGGCCATGAGAGGATGAGAGGCGGGGGGCCGTGAGAGGGTCAGTTGAGAAGCCAAGGTTCCCCGTGGAGACACCTCCTTAATTTCCACACAGTACGTGCCAGAGGACGTTTAGTGGTTAACCGACGGGATCCGTGAAGCGGTGCCTATTTTTCACACCCGTGCGGCATGGGGACGAGCCTGGAGCTCGGGATCGGTCCCCCTGCCCGGGACCACCACGGCCTCCTGAGCGGCCCCCTAAACCACCCGCGAGGGAGGCCCGGGGCTTGGTCCGCCCGACTGGCCTCGCGTGGTGACGGTCCAGAGAGCTGGCGGAGCCGGCTGGGGCGGTTCCAGGGCACGCAGCCTCCGTTCAATGCTCTGGAGTCACGCATCCTAATCCCGACTCCAACACTTGTCCGGCGTGTGACCTTGGGTAAGTCACTTCACTTCTCCGGGCCTCGGTTCCCTCCCCTGTAAAATGGGGATCGAGACGGCGAGCCCCAGACGGGACAGGGACTGCGTCCAACCCCGTTTGCTTGTATCCGCCCCAGCGCTTGATTTCAGTGCCTGGCACGTAGTAAGCGCTTAACAGGTACCACAGAATGATTAAGTGATGCCTCCACTTGTCAGCTGTGTGACTTTGGGCAAGTCACTTAACTTCTCGGTGCCTCAGTGACCTCATCTGTAAAATGGGGATGAAGACTGTGAGCCCCACGTGGGACAACCTGATTTCCTGTGTCTACCCCAGCGCTTAGAACGGTGCTCGGCACATAGTAAGCGCTTAACAAATACCAACGCGTGTGTGTTCACATCATGATCCAGTGGCGAGAGAACCTGGGTTCTGATCCCGGCTCTGCCATTTCTCTGCTGTGACCTCGGGCAAGTCACTTCACCTCTCTGTGCCGGTTACCTCATCCGTAAAACGGGGTTGAAGACTGCGGGTCTCGTGAAGGACAGGGAATGTGTCCAACCTGATCAGCTTCTAACTATCCCAGCACTTAGAACAGTGCTTGAGCAGCGCGGCTCAGTGGAAAGAGCCTGGGCTTCGGAGTCGGAGGTCATGAGGTCGACTCCCGGCTCTGCCACTTGTCAGCTGACTGTGGGCGAGTCACTTCGCTTCTCTGGGCCTCAGTTACCTCATCTGTAAAATGGGGATTACCTGGGACGACCTGATGACCCGGTTATCTCCCCCAGCGCTTAGAACAGTGCTCTGCACATAGTAAGCGCTTAACAAACACCAACATCATTGTAGTAAGTGCTTAACAAATACCATCATATTAACCCTCGGTATAAGCCACATTTCCTTGGTCAAGCCAGTTTCTCTTTAGAGCCCGGCTACATCTTGCAATTACTGTGCACTTCTTTAATTGGACTTTCCTCCCTGTCTGGCCGTAACAGCTTGACGATTCGTTTCCCGGAGCCACTGAAGCACAGCCCTGGGGGGATTTCTGAAGATGGCCTAGCCCTTCTGTCTCCAGCAAACTCCATGTGTCTGTGTTATCCACAGGCTCTCCTAGCCTGACCATCCAAAAGATCAGCCAAAAGAAAAGCAAAAAGACCTGCCGCTTTCACAGATCGCTTCTGGTGAAATTCACTTCACTTCTCTGTGCCCTCAGTTACCTCATCTGGAAAATGGGGATTAAGACCGTGAGCCTCACGTGGGACAACCTGATTACCCTGTATATCCCAGCGCTTAGAACAGTGCTCTGTACATCATAAGCCCTTAAATACCAACACTATTATTATTCTTAATTCACAGAAGATATCCATCTTTGGTTCAGGATATCTGCAGACCCAGTTTGTGACTTTGGCTGGGGTGAGGTGCTGGTGGGTGAGGGTCGGTAGTTATCTCCTTTGGAAGGAGCTGAGCGTGGCGCGGTGGAAAGAGCACGGGCTTTGGAGTCAGGGTTTATGAGTTCGAATCCCAGCTCTGCCACTTGCCAGCTGTGTGACTGTGGGCAAGTCACTTAACTTCTCTGTGCCTCAGTTGCCTCATCTGGAAAATGGGGATTAAGATTGTGAGCCCCACGTGGGACAACCTGATTCCCGTGTTTACCCCGGCGCTTAGAACAGTGCTCTGCACATAGTAAGCGCTTAACGAATACCAACATTATTATTATTATTGGGAAAGGACGGATTTTGACCGCCCTGGGACCTTCCTTTCTTCCTTCCTAGACATGGAGGGAGGATAAGCAACATGGTGTACAGGACAGACCGTGGGCCTGGGAGTCACAAGGTCGTGGGTTCTAATCCTGGCTCGGCCACTCGTCTGCTCTGTGGCCTCGGGCAAGTCACTTCACTTCTCTGTGCCTCAGTTACCTCTTCTGTAAAACGGGGATTAGGACTGTGAATCCTTAGCGGGACGGGAACTGTTTCCAACCCGATTTCCTCGTATCCTTCCCAGCACTTCGTACAGTGCCTGGCACACAGTAAGCACTTATCAAATACCGCAGTTGGCATTATTATAAGTCGAGCATGGTACCGAAGATCATAGACCATACGCTCCTCATGTCTTTTACTTCTTATTAATTCAATAGTAGTTCATTCAATAGTATTTCTTGAGCGCTTACTATGTGCAGAGCACTGTACTAAGCGCTTGGAATGTACAAATCGGTAACAGATAGATGTACTTCTGATGATTTTACTTCACATCAAAAGTAAAAGTCAGTAGTGTTCTGACACCTAATAAGTATTGAGGGACTGCTGTAGGGGAGATCATCATGTATCACCAGCTGTCTGGATACAGAATCTGAAAATTCAAATTTCCTTGGATAGTGAGAAAAGGAAGTTGTCTGCTTGACTCTACGGCTTGCTCAAGTCCTATTACATCGTACGCTTCTTGGAGACAGGGCTCAGGTCTACTTATTCTATTGTACTTGTCCAGCTGCTTAGAACAGTGCTTTGCACATAGTGAATATTCACTCAGTACCATTTATTAATCGATATTAATATGTTTGATCTTTAAAAGGAATTCGGTTATAAGATTCTCAAGACTTCAAAGGTGAATTGTCAGAGGTCATTAGAACATACAGTAAACAATACATCACCATCAGTGGTATTCACTCAGCATTTACTGTGTAGAGAAAACCGTACTAAGAGCTTCAAAGAGTACAATTCAACAGAGTTTCTGCCTACAACAAGCTTACAGAGAAGTTGCTCGAATGTAAATTAAATCTGCAAAAATAACTTGACATATTTCCAACCGAAAAGTCTTCAGAGAATCAGGAAAAAAAAAATATTCCCTTCTTGGGCACTTTTTTATGGTGTCTGTTAAGTGCTGAGGTAGATAAAAGCTTATCAGCTTGGATACAGTCCATGTCCTACATGGGGGTCGCAGTCTTAATCCCCATTTTCCAGACGAGGTAGCTGAGGCACCGAGAAGTGAAGTGATTTGCCCAAGGTCACACAGCAGACAACTGGCAGGACAGGGATTAGAAACCAGGTCCTTCCGATACCCAGAAAGTAGAAGCAGCATGGCTCAGTGCCAACGGCCCGGGCTTGGGAGTCAGAGGACGTGGGTTTTAATCCCGGCTCCGCCACTTCTCAGCTGTGTGACTGAGCAAATCACTTCTCCGTGCCTCAGTTCCCTCATCTGTAAAATGGGGATCAAGCCTGTGAGCCCTACGTGGGATGATCTGATTACCCTGCATCTATCCCAGTGCTTAGAACGGTGCTTGGCACATAGTAAGCGCTTAACAAATACCATTATTATTATTACTCCGGCCTGGGCTCTATCCAATTGGCCAAAATGTTTCTCACTAACTTATTAAGGACAGGGAACGTGTCCGCTAATTCCCTTGCGCTGTATTCTCCCAAGCGCTTAGCTCGACCTGATCGGCCTGAATCTACTCCAGTGCTTAGAACAGTGCCTAGCACATAGTAAGGGCTTAACAAATACCATACTTATTATAAAGCTACATGAAATCAGCAGGGTCCAGCTCTTGCACGTCACCATGACCTGTAAAAGCTCCCTCTGCTTCCTAACATCTGGACGGAGGCTGTTCTTCCGCCGCTCCCAAGAGCCCGCAGATCCTGGCTCCTTCCCGCCTACGTTCCAGGGAAGGAGAGGAGCCCGCACAATTTATATTCCTCCCAGAACCGGATCTAGACGTTCTTCTGCCCCCAAGCACAGAGAAGCTTCGGTGTTCAGAAGAGGGGGCGCCTTATTATATTAATGTCTGCCTCCCCCACTAGACTGTAAGCTCGTTGTGGGCAGGGAAGGTGTCTATTCTACTGAATTCTCCCAAGTGCTTAGCGCAGTGCTCTGTACACAGTAAGCGCTCAATAAATATGACTGACTGACCGCAGAGATGATCTCCCAGAGAGGAGCTGGAAGTTGGGTGGGAGGGGACACCCCATATGGCCCTGAAGATGAGCTGGGGAGGACCCCATCCCCAAAGGCTAAGCAGAAGTACAGTGCTTTCAACACAGTAAGTGCTCAAAAGGACTGAATGAAGGAATAATAACGACAGCGCTTACTATGTGCCAAGCACTGTTCTAAGCACTGAGGTGGATACCGGGTGATCAGGTTGTCCCACGTGGGGCTCACATTCTTCATCCCCATTTTATAGATGAGGGAACCGAGGCACAGAGAAGTGAAGTGACTTGCCCAAAGTCACACAGCTGACAAGTGGCGGAGCCGGGATTGGAACCCATGACCTCTGACTCCCAAGCCCATGCTCTCTTCCTCCCACCACTGCCCCACGAAGACTGTGAGCTTCACGTGGGACAACCTGATGACCCTGTATCTCCCCCAGCGCTTAGAACAGTGCTCTGCCCATAGTAAGCGCTTAACAAATACCAACATTATTATTCTTATTACCTGCGCACAGGTTGTGCAATTTTGCTCCGGGGTAGGTTACTCCCACCGCCGGCCAAAGATGGCCTGGGCAGGCCGCTGCGCCCCATCAGTCCGGGGGCCGCCATCTTGGTGGGGGCGGGGATTCCGCTGCTGGAGTACGGCTGCGGGCCACCGGACGAGGGACCGCCGCCGCTGCCTTGGACCGTCGGACTCACGTAGGCGGTGGCTTTCAGGGGCTGCCGGCTCGAGGCCGGAAAGTGTCCCAGGCTGTGGACTCGATGCTGCAGCTGTCCTGGGGCGGGAACTGCCAAGGTGAAAATGGAATAAAGGAGAGAGCTCTCGATAACACCGTGAAGAAAAAACGGCATGGACTCCGGGTTGCGTTTAGGAAGGGTATTCATTCAATAGTATTTCATTCAATAGTATTTACTGAGCGCTTACTATGTGCAGAGCACTGTGCTAAGCGCTTGGAACGTACAAATCGGCAACAGGTAGAGACAATCCCTGCCCAGTGACGGGCTTACAGTCTAATCGACTGTATGTCAGAGACAAGTTTATAATAATGATAAAACACGTACCATTACGTACCATTGGTAAGGCGCTTACTATGTGCCTAGCACTGTTTTAAGCGCTGGGGTAGATATAGAGAAGCAGCCTGGCTCAGTGGAAAGAGCACGGGCTTGGGAGCCAGAGGTCATGGGTTCGAATCCCAGCTCTGCCACTCGTCAGCAGCGTGACTGTGGGCAAGTCACTTCACTTCTCTGGGCCTCAGTGACCTCATCTGTAAAATGGGGATGAAGACTCTGAGCCTCAGGTGGGACAACCTGATTACCCTGTATCTCCCCCAGCGCTTAGAACAGTGCTCTGCTCATAGTAAGCACTTAACAAATAACAACATTATCATTATTGTTATAATATAGTTTATCAGGTTGCCCAGCATTTTACAGATGAGTTAACTGAGGCCCAGAGAAGTGAAATGATTTGCCCAAAGTCACACAGCTGACAAGTGGCGGAGCCGGGATTAGAACCCACAGCCTCCGACTCCCAATTTAGTAGTTTTATAACTGCTAGTGCTTCTTCTAGCACTAGTAGGGAGTGGGGGTTGATGGACAGAGCTTCTCTGCTACTCAAGGCCAGCACAACTCCATCTACATTCACTCCCTTGGAGACCTCATTCGCTCCCACGTCTTCAACTACCATCTCTACGCTGCTGACACCCAAATCTACATCTCCTCCCTGATCTCCTTCCCTCTTTCCAGGCTCACATCTCTTCCTGCCTTCAAGACATCTCTACTTGGCTATCCTCCCGTCACCTCAAACTTAACCTGTCCAAAACAGAGCTCATCTTCCCACCCAAACTCCGTCCTCTCCCTGACTCTCCCATCACTGTAGACGGCACCACCATCCTTCCCGTCCCACAAGCCCGTAACCTTGGCGTTATCTTTGACTCTTCTCTTTCGACCCACATATTCAACCCATCACCAAATCCTGCCTGTCCCACCTTCACAACATTGCTAAAATCTGCCCTTTCCTCTCCATCCAAACTACCACGTTAATACAATCACTCGTCCTACCCCGCCTGGTTACCACGTCAGTCTCCTTGCTGACCTCCCAGCCTCCTGTCTCTCCCCACTGCGGTCCCTACTTCACCGCGCTGCGCGGATCATCTCTCTACAAAAACGTTCAGGACGTGTCACCTCCCCCTCCTCAAAAATCTCCAGTGGTCGCCTATTCACCTTCGTATCAGACAAAAACTCCTCATCATTGGCTTTAAAGCACCTCCACCACCTTGCCCCCTACCTCACCTCGCTTTTCTCCTTCTACAACTCGGCCCGCACACTTGGCTCCTCTAACGCTAACCTTCTCACTGGGTCTCCATCTCACCTATCTTGCGAGCGACCCTTCCTCCGTGTCTTGCCTCTGGCCTGGAACGCCCTCCCTCCTCAAATCTGACAGTCACTCTCCTTTCCTTCAAAGCCTTATGGAAGGCACATCACCTCCAAGTGGCCTTCCCAGACTAAGCCCCCGCTTTCCTCTTCTCCCACTCCCTTCTGCATCGTCCTGGCTTGCTCCCTTTGTTCTTCCCCCTCCCAGTCCCACAGCACTTATGTACATATCTGCAATTTATTTATTTATACTGATGTCTGTCTCTCCGCCTCTAGACCGTGAGCTCCTTGTGGGCAGGGAATGTGCCGGTTTATCGTTGTACTGTACTCTCCCAGGCGCTTAGTACAGTGCTCTGCACCTGGTAAGTGCTCAATAAATACGACTGAATGAATACAGAAACACTTGAGGATAAAAAGCAGAAAGTCCCGCCAGTGTTTTTCGTTCAGTCCTGGACTTGGTTTGTTCTCTAGGTGATCCCCATATTACTGATAAAGATAGCCAGGGTCCTGATTAGTCAGGGGAGTAGTTTCCTCTTCGGTTGATTCACTCAATCGTATTTATTGAGCGCTTACTGCGTGCAGAGCACGGTACTAAGCGCTTGGAAAGTATGTTAAAATATGTTGTGGTGTGCTTTACTAGACCTCAATCAATCAATAATCAAGTACATTCAGAAGCGGTCAAGCAGGCCTACAGCTGAAACAGCTCAGAGGGAAAGGTCAGCGAGAGAAGGGACAAATACATGCAAGGCCTGGACCATTATGATTCCACAAAATCCACGAATAACATGAGGACAAACCAGGATGATGCCCATGCCCAGCTCTAACATTACCGCTTAACATTCCCCCTAGGGGAAAATGAGCCGATTTGTGTCTAAATGGAAAGAACTGCTTTATTGACTGTTTAAAAAGAACATTTGCTTGGGGCCCAGAGCTGACGGTTCTCTGATTGTTATATTCTTAGTCATTCATTCATTTAATTATAGTTATTGAGCACTTACTATGTGCACAGCACAGTACTAAGCGCTTGGGAAAGTACAATTCCACAATAAACAGTGACAGTCCCCACCCACGCCGAGCTCACAGCCTATACTGGGAGAGGGAGACTTCGATACAGATAAACAAAATGACAGATATGTACATAAGTGCTTTGGAGCTGGGAGGGGGGAAGAGCAAAGAGAGCAAGTCAGGGCAAGGCAGAAGGGAGTGGGAGTTGAGGAACAGTGGGACTTAAATCTGGGAAGGCCTCGTGGAGGAGACGTATCTTCAGTAAGGCTTTGAAGCAGGGGGGATAGTGGTTGTCTGCCAGATTAGAGGAAGGAGGGCCTTCCGGGCCAGAGGCAGGATGTGGGATAGGAGTCAGGGGTGAGAAAAGCGAGACGGAGGCCCAGTGAGAAGGTGAGCACGGGAGGAGCTAAGTGTGCGGGCTGGGTTGTAGAAGGAGAGAGTGAGATGAGATAGGAGGGGGCAAGGTGATGGAGTGATTTCAAGCCAATGGTGAGAAGCTTTTGTTTGATACGGAGGTGGCTGGGCAACCACTGGAGTTTTTTGAGGAGCGGGGTGACCCGACCAAAACATTTTTGTAGAAAAATGATCCCGTCGCTCTATTCTTGAATAATTTTTGTCAGTCTCCCCCCTCAGATTGTAATCTCCTTGAGGACGGGGAACGTGAATCAGCTATGAGGACGTGCATCACGTTGGACTGTCCCAAGGGCTATGTATGGTGCTTTTCACTCAATAAATACCATCCATAGGCTGTCTTCACTTTTTGCTTTCATTCACAAAGCTACCTCTGAGGAGGTATCACAAACTGGAAAAATAATTGAATTTGGAGATACATACTTGTAGTCCAGGCTAATGAACAAGCTTGAGGAAAACAACATCTCTAGAAAAACTCCTAGTGGCAGGGATCATGTCTATCTACTGTACTGCACGCTTCCAAGCGCTTAGTAGAGTGCTCTGCATACAGTAAGCACTCAGTAAATACCATTGAATGATTGCCTGATTGACTGAAACCCAAAGAAAACCAACACGTAATGTCTTCACAGCTAAGGGATTTTTTAAACTCTATTGCTAGGCATTTTCAAAGATATTACTCTTTCCTTCCCTTCTAGTAGAGCAAACAGTTCACTTTGCATTTCAAAATGCTGATTAACTCATCCAAAGTGATTAAAAGACTTTGCTCCTGACACATTTGAAACTGCCTGAAAAGCCCTATTTAGGAATTCACTGCTCATCTTGAAAATGGAAAGGAGCAAAAAAAAAAAGTGCTATAAAAGATGTTTTCCCCACCCAAAGAGGGCTTTCCATCTGACAGTGACTACTGGGCCTTGATCTTGTCAAGCAAAAGACAAAAAAGGAAATAAAAAGGACAAATTTACCTAGGAAACTAATGATTGCATCGTGAAACATCCCCCCTCATCCCTCCGTCCTTCCTACCTCAGGAATGGGGAGCAAAGGACTCCTCCAAGAGTAATAATATTTGTTAAGTGCTTACCATGTGTCAGGCACTGTACTAAGCACTGGGGTGGATACAAGCAAATCGGGTTGGACAGTCCCTTGCTCCACGTGGGGCTCATACACTCAAACCCCATTTTACAGATGAGGTAACTGAGACACAGAGAAGTGCCTTGCCCAAGGTCACACAGCAGACAGGTGGCAGAGCCGGAATTAGAACTCATGACATTCTGACTCCGAGGCCTGTGCTCTATCCATGCCAGGCTGCTTCTCTAATCATCTGAAATCCCTGCAGTCGAATGGTAGATCAATCAATCAATCAGGGGTATTTATTGAGTGCTTACTACGTACAGAGTAGTGTACTAAGCATGTAATACAACACAATACTGCATAATTAGAGATACGTTCCCTGTACCATAAAGAGCACTCCTTGCTCTCCCCACTAGACTATAAACTCACTGTGGGCAGGGAATGTGTCTGTTTATTGCTATATCGTACTCTTCCGAGTGCTTAATGCAGTGCTTTGCACACAGTAAGCGCTCAATAAATATGACTGAATGAATGATCTTACAGTCTAAAGGGAGAGACAACCATTAAGGTGAATAAGTAACAGATAACTTAAGGATACATATACAAAGTGATGTGTGGGATTGAGAGTGGGGCGAATATCAAATATCCGGAGTCACAGATAATAATAATTGTAGTATTGGTTAAGTGCTTACTATGTGCCAAGCACCGCTCGAAGCACTGGATCGAAGTGCAGAGAAGACACAGAAGGGAGAGTGATCCAGGGAGGCTGTTTTTTACCCCAGAGGGAACCTTCTAATTACTCAGTGGAAAGAAAGGAGAGGTCCCCTACTATTCTAGGATCTTCTGCAAAAAAAGTCATTTGCTGTAGTAGATAAATGAGATATCTGACACCAACACTGCCAACCACATTTTTCCACACTATTTTAGAAAGCCAAATTTTGTCACTGGATTTCAAAATTTTAATTCAAGGTAGCATATTCTCGTTCTCTAGTAAAATTACAATATATCTACAGTTCATTTCTGGACTGCTTAGATTTGCTTATCTGCCAGCTACTGAACACTCTGGGTCGCAGTCTTGAAAAACCCAGTGTTAAGGTAAACTCACGTTGTAGGGCTCACCATGTCTCATGCCTCGCACGTAAACACGGTTTCTTCTGAGACCGTGACATGGGGAATCTAGACAGACATGTATTGGTAGAAGAATCTTCCCTAATTCCCTAACAGCCTTTTTGCCCCCAAATGAGAACTCATGATATGGAGGAGCTGAAGGTATTTGCCCCCTTTACCTTTTGAATGATAGAATCTTGATAAAGGCAAAAATCTGAAATTCTGTTTATGAAAAATGTGGAATGGTGAGTTATGTGTCCTTTAATGCTCAGTCTGTCACACTGCTTTCATCAATCAATCGTACTTATTGAGCACTATGTGCAGAGCACTGTTCTAAATTCTTGGGAGAGTACAATATAACAGCATTGGTAGACGTGTTCCCTGCCCACAAAGAGCTCACAGTTCAGAGGGGAAGAAAGATACTAAAATGAATTATAGAGAGGTATACAAGTGCTATAATAATAATAATATTGGCATTTGTTAAGCGCTTACTATGTGAAGAGCACTGTTCTAAGTGCTGGGGTGGATACAGGGTCATCAGGTTGTCCCACGTGAGGCTCACAGTCTTAACCCCCATTTTACAGATGAGGTAACAGGAACAGGGAAGTTAAGTGACTTGCCCACAGTCACACAGCTGACAAGTGGCAGAGCAGGGATTCGAACCCACGACCTCTGACTCCCAAGCCCGGGCTCTTTCCACTGAGCCACACTGCTTCTGCTGAGACTGAGGGTAAGGTGAATAAAGGGTACAGATCGGCGTACAAGGGCTTTGCAGAAAGGAGAGGGAGTAGGAAAATAAGGATTTAGTCAGAGAAGGTCTTTTGTAAGAGATGTGATTTAACTAAGGCTTTGAAGGTGGAGAGTGTGGCTGCCTCACGGGTAAAATTGGGATTAAGACTGGATTGGGATTGAGCCCCACGTGGGACAACCTTATTACCTTGTAACTACCCCAGTGCTTAGAACAGTGCTTGGCACATAGTCAGCTCTTAACAAATACCATTACTTGAGAAGCAGCGTGGTTTAGTGGAAAGCGTGGCTTGGGAGTCAGAGGTCGTGGATTTTAATCCCGGTTCCACCAACTGCCTGCTGTGTGATTTTGGGCAGGTCACTTATTCATTCAACGGTATTTATTGAGCGCTTACTGTGTGCAGAGCACTGTACTAAGCGCTTGGAATATACAATTCGGCAACAGATAGAGACAATCCCTGCCCAATGACGGATTTACAGTTAACTTCTCTGTGCCTCAGTTACCTCATCGGTATAATGGCGATTACGACTGTGAGCCCCAGGTGGAACAATCTGATTAACCCTGTATCTATCCCAGTACTTAGAACAGTGCTTGGCACATAGTAAGTACTTAACAAATGCCATTATTATTATTATATGAAGGGGGAGGGAGTTCCAAGCTAGAGGCAGGACATGGGCAAGGGGTCGGTGGAGAGAGAGATGAGACTGAGGTACAATGAACAGGTTGGTATTGGAGGAGCGAAGCGTGTGGGCTGGGTTGAAGTGGAAAATCAGTGAGGTAAGGAAGTGGGGACAAAGTGATTGAGTGCTTTAAAAGCCAATGGTAAGGAGTTTCTTTGTGATGAGGAGGTGGATGGGCAATCACTGGAGGTTTTTAAGGAGTGGGGAAAAATGGACTGATTTTTTTTTTTTTAAGAAAAATGATCCAGACAGCAAAGTCAAGAAACCATTGGTCAGAACACGTGTCTCATTAACCTTTTTATCAATCAGTGATCCTCGCGTATCTCAGTCTGAGCATATGGAAAGACATGTTATCACCTATTGAGACTAAAAGGATCAATTCTCTAAGAGATTAAGATCCCAGAATATAACATTTTTAGAGGGTAATTCTATATATCGCTTAGTACTGTCAACAACTGTGGTGGTAAATTACCAGTGTTTAATGCAGTGCATGGCACATAGTAAGGGCTTAACAGACAATGTATTATTATATGATTAGCATCTTCCAATTATTCCACAATGTCACTCTTACTTTATCCAAGAATCAGACCTGTGTGCTCTCGAGTGGGACATTCTACACATCGCTTAGACGTTATTTTGAATTTAAGAAAAGTATTTGACCATTACGTGGTTGAGAGTAACATCGTTATCATTTCCACTCTCCCGACATTTCATAATCCCACTGTAAGATAAATCGTGAGACGAAGCTATGTGGCTGGATAAGGTGAATGTTAGATTGACGCGGTTTAAAAATAAATGGAGAAGTCATTTACCACAGACTAGCACTAGGCCAAATTCTAGCGAACAATGTTTTCCTGATTTCCTCAGACACTACCGGGCTGAGCGGGTTTCACTTACTGCAGGATTGGATCCTTGAAATTCCATTACCGGCTCCGTGCAAACTGGAGTCAAAACTCTGACTGTTTCGTACAGTAGCCGGAGAACCAATATTGCTACTAATGGTAGCCGTGCTTGGCATCCGAGCCAGGTTAGGCATACTTCTCCGGAGTTTATCTACAGGATGAGAAAAACGTTGGCATGGTCAGAGTCAAAAACGGCACAGAATAAAAAAACCAACACTCCACTCTGGCCCATGCGCTCTTTCTGTCCCGGGCTGACTATCCACCCCAGTGCCTGGCACATAGTAAACGTTCAACAAATACCCCAATTATTATTATTATTACTGTATCAGCCGTCTCATCAGTCTTCCTGCCTCCAATCTCTTCCCCTTCCAGTCCATCTGCACTCTGAGGCCTAGCTCAGTTTTCTAAAACAACGTTAGGCCCACGGTCTAATTCTTTGAAACCTATTCCTCTCCACTTTTGACCACTGGCTTCCTCTAGTAATAATAATAATGGTATTTAAGTGCTTACTATGTGTCAAGCACTGTTCTAATCACTGAGGCAGACACAAACAAATCAGGTTGGACACAGTTCCTGTCCCGCGTGGGGCTCACGGTTTTAATCTCCATTTTACAGACGAGGTAAACGAGGCACAGAGAAGTTAAGTGACTTGCCCGAGGTCACGTAACAGAGAAGTGGTGGAGCTGGAATTAGAACCCAGGTCCTTCTGACTCCCAGGCCCGTGCTCTATCCACTAGGTCATGCTGCTTTGATTGCGTCTACCAACTCCGTTGTACTGTACTTTCCCAAGCACTTAGAACAGTGTTCTGCACCCAGTAAGCTCTCAAACACCACTCATCGACTGGCTTCAAGACAATTCCAGCTCTCTCTCTCTCACCCACTTTTCCCCCATCAATAAATGGTATTTACTGAGTGCTTACTGTGCGCAGATCACTGTACTAAGTGCTTGGAAGAGTACATTCCAGCTTGAACTCTGCTCCTCTGAAGCTAATCTGCTCATCTGCACCTTGTTCTCATCTCTCAGGCTTCTCATTTCTTGCTCTTGTCCTTCGTCCTAGCTGGAAATTACTCCCGCTTCAACCCTGTCAGATCAAAACACTGCATCTTCGAAACCCATCTGAAACCATATCTCCTCCACGAGGCCTTCACAGATTGGTTTCTCTCCTCCCAGGACATACCTCCCCCAACTCTGTAGCACTTTGAATGCAGACTTAAAAACACCTAGCAGTTAAGCACTTAACTATTTACCCACTTCTCCTTTCTCTTCTTCTATCTGTAAATTATTTTGTTCCTGTCTCACCCACTAGACTGAGTGTTGTAGGCTTCCAAGTGCTAAATACAGTGAGGGCTCAATAAATACTGACTAATAAGTGGACTGTTGAAAAAATATCCTGGAAAATTCTGGCCAGAAGTCAGATAATGACCTGGGTGACTTTATTCTTGGGAAATAGCGTGGCCTGATGGAAAGAGCACAGGCCTGGGAGTCAGAGGACCTGGGTTCTAATCCCAACTCTGCCACTTAACTGCTATGTGACCTAGGGTAAGTCACTTAGCTTCTCTGTGCCTCCAATTTCTCATCTGTAAAATGGGAACTAAATCCTACTCCCGTCTATTTAGATTGTGAGCCCCATTTCGTCTGACCTGACCACATCTTGTGTCTACCCCAGCGCTTAGTACGCTAGTACAATGCTTAGCACACACACAGTAGGTGTTTAATAAATACCATAATTATTAATATTGCTATTTCAGCACATAGTATTTTGGCCACATATGGGAATCTTGACTTAAATTACCAGTACGGAAAGAGCGATTTCCCTGTATAATGTCCTTCCTTGTTCATTCATTACATGCATTCATTACATCTGCAAACTCTGAATAAAGGAGAGTATTGTCAACTGCTGTCTATTTGCTTGATAGGACCGCATTTAAGAACTAAGAAGGCAGAGAAGACAAAGCACATGATAAAAGCTGCATTCCAATACAGTCAGGTAGTCAGGACCGACGCTTTCAACATTGAAAGTGTCACTAGGGATTGTGTTTAGACAAGTTGTCACAGTTACACGCAGTTCACAACATTTAACTGCTACGCTCCCAGACTGAAGGTTCTCCACACCACCCTCTCTACTGCACGCAACTCCCTCGCTCCCCCCATCCCTTCGTCGATCTCGTACCACTAACCCACAGCCCTGGATCACCCCTACTGTCCGCCTCCTTCGCTCTTGTGCTCGAGCCGCAGGGCGCTGCTGGCAGAAATCTAAATATCAGGCCGACTTTGTCCACTTCAAGTTCATCCGTGCATGCTTTAAATATGCCCTCTCCTCTGCCTGGCAAAACTATTACTCCACCCTCATTGACACCCAAGCCCATCACCCTCGCCAGTTGCTCCAGACATTTAACTCCTTCCTCAAGCCCCCTGGCCCCTTCCTCCCCTGCCCCCAGTGACCTGGCCACCTACTTTATAAAGAAAATCGACACCATCAGGTGTGAGCTCCCTAAAATCGTTCCAGCCCCCCCTCAGTCTCTCCCTCTTCCGGCCCCTTCTTCAACTGTCCCATCCTTCCCAGCAGTACCTTTAGAGGAGACCTCCTGCCTCTTCTCTAAAGCCACATTCTCCACCTGTGGAATGGATCCCATTCCTTCGCACTTTATCAAAACTCTCGCCCCTTTCCTTCTTCCCCCCCCCAACAGTCATCTTCAACGGCTTCTTCCCCATTGCTTTCAAACATGCTTATGTCTCCCCATCCTAAAAAAAACCTCCCTTGACTCCGCAGCTCCCTCCAGTTACCCATCTCCCTCCTACCATTCCTCTCCAAATTCCTTGAGCATGTCATCTACAACTGCTGTCTCAATTTCCTCTCCTCCAATTCTCTCCTTGAGCCCCTCCAATCTGGCTTCCATTCCCTTCACTCCACAGAAATCACCCTCTCAATGGTCACCAATGGTCTTCTTTTTGCCAAAGCCAATGGCCTCTACTCCACCGTGATTCCCCTCAACCTTCCAGCTGCCTTGGACACTGTCAACCACCCCCTTCTCCTAGAAACATTCTCAAACCTTGGCTTCACTGACCCCATCCTCTCCTGGTTCTCCTCTTATCTCTCTGGTTTTCATTAGTCTCCTTCACGGGCTCCTCCTCTGCATCCCACCTACTGTCGGTGTCCTTCAAGACTCAGTTCTGAGTCCTCTTCACTTCTCCATCTACACCCACTCCCTTGGAGAACTCATTCGCTCTCATGGCTTCAACTATCACCTCTATGCGGATGACGCCCAAATCTACATCTCCAACCCCGATCTCTCTCTCTCCCTCTCTCCAGTCTCACATCTCCTGCCTTCAAGACATCTCTCCTTGGATGTTCTCCCATCAACTCAGACTTAACATGTCCAAAACCAAGCCCCTTATCTTCCCACCCAAACCCTGTCCTTCCTTTGACTTTCCCATCACTATAGACGACACCGCCATCCTTTCTGTCTCACAAGCCCGTAACCTCGGTATCCTTTAACTCCTCTCTGTCATTCAACCCACGTATTCAAACCATCACTAAATGCTGTTGGTCTCACCCCACCTTCCGACTGGTGGGGGCCAGAAGTCAATCTCAGCCAGTTACCTGGGAGATTGACGGCCCCGGGTGACAGGGTCTGCAGCTTTATCCCTTTCCACCTTAGCAAGAGACCCACCTCCTCCTCCCCTCCTCCGCCTCTCCCTTCCCATGCGATTCTCGAGCCACCTCCTCCTGGAACAATCTCCCAAAGGCCTCTGCCAAGATGACCCAAGACATTCAGCCAGACGCAGGTGTTCTCGTGGGGATCCATCTGAAACTCTAAATCTGGGCAAATCTAAACCTACACGCACATCTGGGTGTCGTACATCCCACAGCTTTTAATCGTGCTTGGCCTTTACAGAAAGCGCCGACGAGAAAGCCAAGAAACCAACCTCCGTTTGTCCTGTTCGGTTGCTGATCCGGAGTCTGGGCTTGAGGTGAAAAATACTGTTGCTGCTGGTAATTGTTTGAAGGAAAATACTGCGTGCTGGGGCTCTTTCTACACTCCCGAATGCTAGAAAAAGTCTGAGAGTGCGGAATGCCTCGCTGGAAAGGTGAGCAACGAGGAAGACGAGGCTGAGGAGGGGGGAGGTGGTCAAACTCTTCTTCATCCTCCAGACTGTAGCGATCGTATTCCTGATCATGGCACGTCCCTTTCTTTCCTGCGTTCAAAGATGCACTTGAACTGTGTCTTGAAACCGAGGCGGACACCGAAGCGTAGTCTTGTCTGAGACCTGTCAATAACAAAATATGCTTACTCTGTGACGCAGGAAATCCTTCTTCAAATCAAACCATCCAACAAACCCTTGCCAGGAATATGTCTACCAACTCTGTTAGAGAAGCAGCGTGGCTTCTAGAGAATGAGCATGGGCCTGGGAGTCAGAGGATGTGGGTTCTAATCCTGACTACGCCACTTGTCTGCCGTGTGACCTCGAGCAAGTCACTTAACTTCTCCGTGACTTAGTTTTCTCATCTGTAAATGGGAAAATTAATGCCTGGTCTCTCTGCCTTACAGTGTGAACCCCACATGGGACAGGATCTGATTAACTCGTATCTGTCCCGGTGCTTAGAACAGTGCTTGACACGTAGTAAGGGCTTAACAAATACAATAATAACTGTACTCTCCCAAGTGCTTAATACAGTGCTCTTCACACAGTCAGCATTCAATACAACTGATTGACTGAAAGAAAAATATAGAGCAAGAGTTACCCTTCATGCTCAAAGGAGGCACCACAGACTGCAGATAATAATGGTAATAATTCTAATGATTATAATGGTATCTGTGCTAAGAACTGCACTAAGTGCTGGGGTAGCTACAGCACAATCAGAAAAGAATCAGTCTCTGTACAGGAGAGAGACCAGGCATTAAATCCCCACTTTCCAGAGGCCAGGAGAGGGCAAGTGACTTGCTCAAGGTCATGCAGCAGGCAAGTGGCTGAGCTGGGATTAGAGCCCAGATCCCCAGATTCCCAGGCTTGTGCTCTTTCACCTATGGTTGCGTATGTACTGCTAAAAAAGCCAATGTGAGAGCTAGTGTCTTGAGCCCATTATGCTCATTTAAAGCCAGCCCTTTGTTGTGCTGTCATACTGTTTGCTTTCAGCAGCTGGCCTTGTTTATGCCATTTCTGCCTTCTTGTCTCCCTGTTTTTACGAAGCATCTGCTCGAGCAGATCTTTAAGAAACAGGATCATGAAGACAAGTGCTTCCTTGTCCCATTACTCAGCCCAGAGAGCTCACTAACAGCAGCACATTTCAGTCAATCATATTTATTGAGCACTTACAGCGTGCAGAACGCTATACTAAACGCTTGGGAGAGTACAGTTTAACAATGTAAAAGACACAGTCCCTGCCCACAATGAGCTTACGGTCCAGAATAAACAGTTGTTTGTTTTGGGTTTGGCATTAAATCCCCAGTGATGGTTCTCTGGGGAGTTAGGAGCTGTCTTTTGGTTAGGAGCTGTCTTTTGGCTGGTTGAGGTGTCGTTACTGGGCTATAATGGCATGCGGTTGCCTCGGTCAGCACAACAGCTTTCAACCGCCCCGGGTCAGGCGGCTGCCGGGACCGTCCACCTTGGGGAAAGGGCTGGATGGGTCATTGGTCTGAAACCTTGAGCCCCGATGGCCCATCTCAAGCTTCAGCAGCCGTGTTACCGGCCACACCAGTACCCATGTTCGTCTCCTGAATCGTCCAGCCAGGCCTTTACGCTGGAACTACTGCTAGGTTGGTTCCCAGGGGTTTATCTTTGCTAGCCACGATGTAATGTAGGCTGACGGGGGTGGGGAATTGGGGTGAGGGAGAGACAGAGAGAGAGAGACGGACAGAGAGAAAGGGGGGAAAAGAGGAGGAGAGAGAGAAAGAGGGAGAGAGAAAGAAGGGGAGAGAGTGAAACGGAGTAAAGAGATGGGGGAAAAATGGGGACGAGGGAGAGAAATGGGGGAGAGAGAAATGGGGGAGAGGGAGAGAAAGAGGTGGAGAGAGAGGAAGGGGGCAGAGAGAATGGGGGAGAGATAAATAGAGGGAGAGAAAGAGGGGGAGAGAGAAAGGGGGAGGAGAGAGAAAGGGGAGAGAGATGGTGGAGGGGGAAAGATGAGAAGAGGGAGAGAAGGGCAGAGGGACAAAGGGAGAGAGAGAAGGGGGAGAGAGAAAGAGGAGGAGAGAAAAAGAGGGGGAGAGAGAAAGAGGGAAAGAAGGGGAGAAGGAGGGAGAGAGATGGAGACAGAAAGAGGGAGAGAGAGAGAAGGAAATAGGGAAAGAGAGGGAAAGAGGGAGACTTTACTGCCACTAAGTGCATCTCTGGCTGACAGTAGGAAACAATTTTCCCCCTCTCCACAACTGTAAAGCCCCGTGGTAAGTGGAGCATAACTCTAATCTGTGAGCTCTTCGTGGAGCACACAGTAAGCACTCCATAAATATTGTTCAACGACTGACTGAGGGCAGTCCCATCCTGGTCCCCTTTTGGGGTTGGCAACACTGAGGGCCATGTAACAGTGAGTCAATCATATTTACTGAGCACTCACTGTGTGCAGAGCACTGTACTGAGCACTTGGGAGAGGACAATATAACAACAGACACATTCCCTGCCGACTACGAGCTTACAACAACCAGCTCAAATGGGCTGAGGCAGCAGAAACGAGTTCCACTCTATTTTTGAGAAGCAGTGTGGTCTAGTGGAAGGAGCACAGTTCTGGAGGTAAGAGGACCCTGGGTTCCAATTCCAACTCTAACATTTGTCTGCTGTGTGATACTGGGCAACTCACTTGCCTTCTCAGTGCCTCAGTATTTTCATCTGTAAAATGGGGATTCAATGTCTGGTCTCCCTCCCTCCCTGTTAAGAGTGTGAGCCTCACGTGGGACAGGGACTCTATCTATCTACCTGCTTAACTTGTATCTTCCCCAGCACCTAGAACACAGTAAGCATTTAAATACGATAATAATACCATTACTGCTGTGGTTTTAATATCTCATCCCATCCCTGCATACCTCTCATTCAGGTAAAATAATTTTTCGCCCCTGAATTTATATACTGACATATATATATGTATATATATATATGGACAGACAGATAAGTTAGGGCATTAAAACCTTGTGTGTGTTTAGAAGATTGTTTAAAATTGTTCAGAAGATTTGTTGTATTGCCCTTTCCCAAGCACTTAGTACAGTGATCTGCACAGAGTAAGCGCTCAATGAATACAACTGAATGAACGGTAGTGACATAAAGTACATGCTTTAATCGACTCCATACCATACAACATAGCATATACACCATATTCATTCATTCATTCATTCATTCATTCATTCATTCATTCAATCGTATTTACTGAGTGCTTACTGTGTGCAGAGCACTGTACTAGGCACTTGGGAGGTACAATTCAGCAACAAATCGAGCCAATCCCTGCCCCCAATGGGCTCCCAGTCTAGAAAAGGGGAGACAGACATCAAAACAAGTAAACAGGCATCAGTAGCATCATTATAAATAAAAAGAATCATATATACATATCATTAATAGAAATAGAATTGTAATTATAAATATGCATATATATATACACACACACCATTTAGTAGCTTAAATAAAAAAAGGAAACCAAACCCCTCATTTAATCTATATGAGGCACTTTTTCCTCCACTGTCTGACCCACTTTATACCCAGCTGCCTCAGACTTGTTGCGGGTAGGGAATGTATCTATCATCCTGTTGTACTGTACTCTCCCAAGTGCCTAGTACAGTGCTCTGCACACAGTAAAGTGCTCAATAGACACCATCGACTGGCTGATTGACTGGCATTCTTCATTTTCTCACTTGCAATAGAACAAAAATATTTTCTAACTTTCTTTTTTTTTTTTTAAAAGACCTAGCTTTAACCTTTTCGTGGGTTTTTCCCAATTCATAATCTATTCTTTTCTGAACTATCCAATTATACTGTATCTGCATCTAAAAGAAAGAACATTGCTTATCTTATAGACCGTCATTAAATCGGTCTGAGTTCCTGTTTACCACTCAGGGCCTCGATGTTATCCCAAAACAATGTTCTAAACCCTTAAAATAGAAGCCTAAAGTCCCAAGAATTATAGGGCTGGACGGACCCTGAATGACATGATTCTAATCCCTGACTTTGGATAAGGGCCACATCTAAAACCATCCACGTAGCACATCTGAAGGACTCCACCAAAGGACGTTACAGTGGCGTCTTGAAGAGTTCATTCCCCGGGGCTGCGGCTTCACCACTTGATGATGGTATCTGTTAAGTGCTTACTATGTGCCGAGCACTGTTCTAAGCGCTGGGGTGGATATAAGGTAATCAGCTTGTCCCATGTGGGGCTCACAGTCTTAATCCCCATTTTAAAGACTGGTCTGCTGTGTAACCGTGGGCAAGTCACTTAACTTATTATTTATTTATGGCATTTGTTAAGCGCTTAACTATGTGCCAGGCACTGTACTAAGCGCTGGGGCAGATACAAGCAGGTCGGGTTGGACACAGTCCCTGTCCCACGCGGGGCTCACGGTCTCAATCCCCAATTTACAGATGAGGTAACTGAGGCCCAGTGAAGTGACTTGCCCCAAGTCACACAGCTGACAAGTGGCGGAGTTGGGATTAGAACCCGTGACCTCTGACTCCCAAGCCCGGGCTCTTTCCACTGAGCCACACTGCTTCTCCTCCCTGGGTCTCCGTCAGCTCATCTGTAAAATGGGGATTCACTATCTCTTCCTCCTCCTACTTTGACCGTCAGCCCCATGTGGGACAGAAACTGTGTCCGACCCGTACCTACCTCAGCCCTTAGAACAGTGCTTGACACAAAGTGCTTAACCAAGACCACTATTATTACTATTATTATTGGGGGCGGGGGGGATAGCAGCACCTAGTTGCCCTGGTGCCTCAGAGCCCTATTTCTTTAAATGGAATCCGTTAAGTGCTTACTATGTGCCAGGCACTGCACTAAGCGCTGGGATAGATACAAGCTAATCAGTTTGGACACCGTCCCTCTCCCACCTGGGGCTCACAGTCTTAATCCCCATTTTATAGATGAGGTAACAGAGGCCCAGAGAAGTGAAGTGTCTTGCTCAAGTGGCAGATAAGTGGCAGAGCGGCGAATAGGACTCAGGTCCTCTAACTCCCAGGCCCGTGCTCTTTCCTCTAAGCCATGCTACTTCTCTTTCGGACCGCAGTGCTTGCCTCTCCGGGCAAAGGGTTAGAAGAGAGACCTGTTTATTTGCTACAACCCACACAGAGATGACCCTTTACCGTCAGGAGCACCATCTTCGACTGCAAATTACCCTGACGGACACTGGTGAGACGCCTAGATTCATTCATTCATTCAACAGTATTTATTGAGCGCTTACTCTGTGCAGAGCACTGTACTAAGCGCTTGGAATGGACAAATCCGTAGCAGATAGAGACAGTCCCTGCCCTCTGACGGGCTTACGGTCTGATCGGGGGAGACGGACAGACAAGGACAATAGCAATAGCAATAAATAGATGTGACTGACCACCTAGAGGCAGGAGGCTGGATTAGAAGATCTCCAGCTCTATCCCCGTTTCTGACACTAGGACTTTAGGAGGTGATAATGGACACTTGGAAGATATTGTTTTATTACAATTCGATGCTCTCGGGAGCTGGAGGGGGTGTGGTGATTTGTAAAACGGAGCGACAACCAAGAGCCTCAAAGAGCTTTGGTCTCCCTAGGTCACTCGCCAAGGCTTGGGAGCCTCCTCCGTCCCTTAAAAGGTCCACATCAAAGTTTTAATAATAATAATAATAATGTTGGTATTTGTTAAGCGCTTACTACGTGCCGAGCACTGTTCTAAGCACTGGGGTAGACACAGGGGCATCAGGTTGCCCCACGTGGGGTTCACAGTCTTCATCCCCATTTTACACATGAGGTAACTGAGGCACCGAGAAGTTAAGTGACTTGCCCAAAGTCACACAGCTGACAAGTGACCGAGCCGGGATTCGAACCCATGACCTCTGACTCCAAAGCCCGTGCTCTTTCCACTGTCACGCTAAACCTTGCTACAGAGTAAGCGCTTAACAAATGCTCCAGTCAGTAATATATAATATTGACTGGAGCATTTGTTAAGCGCTTACTATGTGACAAGCACTATATTGAGCACTGACGGTAGAAACGAGACCATCAGATGTGATACATAGCCTCTGTCCCATGTGGGGTGCACAATCTAAAGGGGAAGGAGTACAGGTACTTAATCCCCATTTCCCAGATGAGGAAACTGAGGCACAGAGACAATTAAATGACTTGCCCAAGGTCACCAGCAGGCAAGTGGCAGAACGGAATTAGAACCCAGGTCCTCTGACTCCCGAGCCTGGGCTCTTTCCACTAATCAATAGCATTTTGAGTGCTTACTATATCCAGAGCCCTGAATAATAAATAGTAATAATAATTGCATTATTTGTTAAGTGCTCATTATGTTCCAAGTACTGACGGGGAAGCAGCATGGCATAGTGGTTAGTACATGGACTTGGGAGTCAAAACATCATGAGTTCTAATCCTGACCGCTATTTGTCTGCTGTGTGACCTTGGGCACGTCATTTTACTTTTCTGTGCTTCAGTTACCTCATCTGTCAAATGGGGCCAGAGACCCTAAGTCCCACGTGGGACAGGGACTCTATCTAACCCGATCTGCTTGTGTCCACCCAAGCGCTTAGTACAGTGCCTGGCACAAAGTAAGCGCTTAATAAAATACCATAATTATTAAGCACTGGGGCAGATACAAGATAATCAGGGCCCACCTGGGGCTCACTGTCTCCTAGAAGGGAGAACAGATAATAAATCCCTTTCGCAAATGAGGGAACTGAGGCATAGAGAAGGTAAGTGACTTACCCAAGGTCACACAGCAGGTAAGTGGTGGAGCTAGGATTAGAACCCAGTTCCTCTGACTCCCAGGCCCGTGCTCTTTCCACTAGACCGCAATGCTTCTAAACCACAGAGCCAGATATCCCACGGAAGGTCACAGCTCTTCCGAGAGGCCTTTCCCAATTAAGCCCCTTCCCCCCCGTTCCCTCTCCCTTATCTACGCACTAGGATAGGTGAGCTTTAGGCATCTGATACTCGCCCACCCTCAACCCCACAGCACTTATGTACATATCTCTAAATTACAGTTATAAATTATTTATATTAATGTCTGTCCCCGCCTCTAACTCGTTGTGGGCGGGGGACGAGTTTGCTAAGTGTTGTACTCTGCTCTCCCAAGCGCTTAAGACAGTGCCATGCACATGATAGGCACTCAATAAATACCACTGATTGAAGGAAAAGAGGAACGTACTCTCTTCCTGCAGACGAGCCATGATCTGAACGTCGGTGAGGTCCTGTAGTTTATACCCCATGGAGATGGAATCGTCCTCCAGTTCTGAGGTGCTTAGCTCGCTGTCTATAGATGACTGGTGGCTGAGGGGGGACCCCCTGGATGGAAAACCTAGAAAGAGAACACATTTGTTTTTACAAAAATCAAACCTGAAAAACACCCAACCCAACCACCACCACGCCCTTTCGGGTTTCATTCCTTCTCTGAAGGCCACAGAAATCAAAATGTACCTATAATTTCAAATGGCGAACTTCACGATATTGTGTTCAAGGACAGGCAGTTATGGCTGCGGGTGGTGGGCGTGGTTCGAAAAGGAGCACAGTCACCCCCAAACATCTTCAAGTGACACACGAGTCACGTGAAGAATAAATTTCATTTAAGGTTCGAACGAGAGTACATAAAGCTGAAGTCTTAAGAATCGGCTCGCGGCAGCCGATTTTTTTTTTTTTCCTGCTGACTTGGTCTCTTTCCTCCCTCCCCTCCCTCTTGAAACAGAACATTTTGCTGGTTTCAGTGATATCGCTGAAGAATTCTGCATATGATTAACTTGGCAACAGAATCACTACAGGACAGGAGCAGTTCTACAGATAACAATAATTATAAATGTGGTATTTGTTAAGTTCTTAGTATGTGCCAGGTACTGTTCTAAGCGTAGATACGAACAAATCGGGTTGGACATGGTCCCTGCCCCATACGGGGCTCACAGTCTTGATCTGCGTTTTATAGATGAGGGAACTGAGGCACAGAGAAGTGAAGTGACTTACCCAAGGCCACATCGTCGACAAGTGGCAGAGTTGGAATTAGAATCTACATCCTCTGACTCCCGGGCCTGTGTCCTTTCTACTAGGCCACAATGCTTAGCCCAAGGAAAGTTAAGGGGGGGCGGGCGGGGAGGGAGTTTGAAGGGCAGAAATTCTTCTTTTGCCCCAAGCAACGGTGTTGGGCTAAAGGTTCTGTGCTATTCCCTGTGCCCTGCCGACCACCTCTGCCAACTAGCAGAACTCCGGCCTGTTGCTACACAGATAGCGCAGTCGCTCAACATCGGAGGGACAGGGATGACGGCCAAAGGAATCTCACATTTTTCTTTTCTTGGCTCTCTCACCCTCCCCTGTACCCACTCTCTTCTCCACTACACCCCAGCTCCCGCTCTCCATTCCTCTCCAGCCGAACTACCCGCGGTGCCTCATCCTCGCCTCTCCCGCTATCCAACTCTTGCCCGTGCCCTCCCCACGGCCTGAAATTCCCTCACCTTTTGTAACTGACTGTCCACTGCACCCATCTTCAAGCTCGCTGTGGGGAGGGAATGTGTCTGCTGATAATTGGAAGCAGCGTGGCTTAGTGGAAAGAGCACGGGCTTGGGAGCTAGAGGTCATGGGTTCAAATCCCGGCTCTGCCACTCGTCAGCTGTGTGACTGTGGGCAAGTCACTTCACTTCTCTGGGCCTCAGTTCCCTCATCTGTAAAATGGGGATTAAGACTGTGAGCCCCATGTGGGAAAACCTGATTACCCTGCATCTACCCCAGCACTTAGAACAGTGCTCTGCACATAGTAAGCGCTTAACAATTACCAACATTATTATTATTATTATCGTTACAGTGTATTTTCCCAAGAGCTTAGTACAGTGCTCTGCACAAAGTAAGCGCTCACCAAATACGACCGAATGAATGAAAGCTCTTCAGAGATTACACAGCTTCAGGAGGCCTTTCTTGATTAACTTCTAAACTCTCCGCTTTATATTCCCCCTAAATGCCATTTAAGTACTTCCCCACCACTTATATCCTGAGTACTCTCAACCTCCTGAATACTTCCACATATCTTACATGCCCCATTACTTAACTCATGTCCGATTTCCCCAGTCACAGGTCCTGGGTTCTAACCCTGGCTCCACCACTTACCTGCTGTGTGACCTTGGGTAAGTCACTTAACTTTTCTACGCCTCAGCTCTCCGATCTGCTAAATGGGGATTCAAAACTTTTCTTCTTCCTCCTATTTAGGCTGTGAGCTCCAGGTGGGATCAGATTATCTTGTACTGACCCCAGAGCTTAGTACAGTGCTTGGCACCTGGTACGTACTTAACGAATTATTGTTATTGTTGCTTTAGTCTCCCTCACCAGAATGTAAAATCCCTTAGGGCAGGGATTGGGTCTACTAATCTGTGATCTGATTATACCGCATCTGCCCCAGTGCCTAACAAATACCACAGTCAAATGCTTAGGTCAGTGCTGTTCACATAGTTGTGCTCCACAAATACAAATGAAAGACCGATGAACTAGATCCAGAGTTGCAAACAAAAAGATCCACCAGGACAGAATTACTCTTTCATGGTAAAGTGGTACCGAAGGCGACAAGGTTCATTTAAGCATTCTAATAAATAAAACATGTTCAACATTACCTGCTCTTTCAGGTGTTAGTATTGCTTTATTGGTGATTTTAGAGAAGCTGGGAGCGTTTAAGCCATTGTTATATGGGGTGAGTCTTGCAACGGAACTATAAGGAAAAGCCAAGGAAGCGGGTGAAGAGAAGAGACTCTTCCATCGGCTGGCTGTTATGAAATAGAAAAGAAAGGTTAGCTGGGAATGAGGTACTCGTTTTTAGATTGAAAAATCAAAAGGGAAGGAGACAAAATTCAGTTAGTTAGATTATATTTATTTCCCTTTTCTTCACTCACGAGCAAATGTCTGGCAGTGCATAAATCTATCAACATCATCTGCTTCTACAGACAAATCAAAGTACACAGTGGACTGAATTACCTCAAACTCGATTAGAAACCACTCAAAATTATCCTGGAATACCACTTTAGGAGGTGTTTACGATCCTGAAAGACTCTGCACTCTAATTAGGGCATAGGAACTTAAAAATGAATTGAGAGGAATCTAGCTCTAGTCATCAAAACTGAAAACTGCTCGGCAAAACCATGACACGGATTATACTATTTGGGTTATCACAGAACCAAAATGTTCGGCCATAGGAAACTGCGCTGCAAGATGACCGCCAAACCACTATTTAGCTTTGAAGTCCCCCCAGCTCCCCTAAAAGAGGGCTTGTTGTACGAAAATCAAAGTTAAATGAAATATACTTTTACTTCAGATGGAAAAATCGGACCAATAAAGGGGGTTTGTTCACCCACTCAAAGCACCGTACTAAGCGCTTGGCCTTCCCACCCTCGATAAACATTTGAACAAAACAGTATACTTTCAAAATCCTACGAAACCTGGGCTGAATCTACGAGAGAGAAGCCTCGGGGAAGAGTCCATCAATGTCGGCATTATCCTGGGAGTTTGTCCGAGACGAGGAAAGCTGATCCAAGACCAGGAAGGGGTGCTGCAGCTTGGATAGACTATTCCATGGATTTTAAACTCTGTGGATCCACTACCAGAACGATGGGAGAAGGAGGTGGGGCGTTCTAGGAGAGATGTGTCCACGGAGCCTCTGTGAGTCGGAGACGACTCAACAGCATAAGACAAGACAAGGGAGCCTCCTGCATCTCGATTTGCTGCTTCCATCCACCTTTCTCTCTCTCTCTCTGACAATACCAACAACAGTAATAATAATAATCGTGGTATCTGTTAAGCATTCATTCAATAGTATTTATTCAATAGTATTTATTCAATAGTATTTATTGAGCGCTTACTATGTGCAGAGCACTGTACTAAGCGCTTGGAATGGACGAATCACCTATGTGCGCAGCACTGTACTAAGCACTGTACTAAGCACTGGGGTAGGTACAAGGCGATCAGGTCCCATATGGGGCTCACAGTCTAAGTAAGAGGGAGAACAAGTATTGAGTTTCCATTTTGCAGATGAGGGAGCTGAGGCACAAAGAATAATAATGTTGGTATTTTGTATTTAAGTGCTTACTGTGTGCAGAGCACTATTCGAAGCGTTGGGGTAGATACAGGGTAATCAGGGTGTCCTACGTGAGGCTCACAGTTCATCCCCATTTTACAGATGAGGTAACTGAGGCACAGAGAAGTTGTGATGCCCGCAGTCACCCAGCTGACAAGAGACAGAGTCGGGAGTCGAACCCATGACCTCTGACTCCGACGCCCAGGCTCTTTCCACTGAGCCACGCTGCTTCCCATAAGAAGTGAGGTGACTTGCCCAAGGTCACACAGCGGACATGTGGCAGAACCTGAATTAGAACCCAGGGCCTCTGACTCTCAAGCCTGTGCTTTTTCCACTAGGCCACAACGAAAGTCTTCAAAAACTGGCTTTCTTTTATGACATTATTCATTCACTCAATTGCATTAATCCATTCAATCGGATTTATAGAGCGCTTACTGGTGCAAAGGACTGTACTAAGCACTTATTCCTCTTTACTAAGCCCGTAAAAGAATCCTTGACTGAAATCTCCCCAGATGCTTATCTGGCATTTCCTTTAAAATGATTCAAGGTGCTTATTCTGTCTTTAATACGCCATCTTTCCTGCCTCTACTAGGAGCCTCGAACTTGTCCCGGGGGCCAGAAGTTAAGAGCTCGGCACAGTGCTCTGCACCCAGTCAGCGCTCAATAAATATCATCGATGAACCAAGACCTTCGGATCCCGAATCCAGAGGGGAGAAGCTGGCTCTGACCATTTCAAATGTTACTCGCTAGAGGCTATCCACCTTAGATCTGCCTCCTTAGCCGACTCCGATGATTTCTGCCCACCGTGGCGACAGCATTCGCTTACTACTTTCGGGGGCAGTGTGGAGGCAGGGCAGCAGGAGACCCGGTTCAAATCCTTGCTCTGCCACTGGCCTGCTGGTTGACCCGCTGAGTAAGTCACTTAAACCCCTCCAGCCAATCTGTGGTATTTACTGAGTGCTCGGCACTGTAGTAGGCCCCTGGGAGAGGACAATATAGTAGACAGCCACGATCCAATCCATCCCCTCAAGGAGGGTACAAGCCACTTTAACCCAGTTTCATCCCGTTCTCTCACTAGATTGTAACCAGTTCCAGGACAGGGATCACGTCCACACACTCTGTTGTACTCTCTGAAGCACTTAGTAGAGTACTCTGCAAACACAAAGTGCTCAATAAATAATAATGATGGTATTTGTTAAGCGCTTACTATGTGCCAAACACTGTTCTAGTCGCTGGGATAGATATGAGGTTATCAGGTTGTCCCACGTGGGGTTCACAGTCTTAATCACCATTGTAGAGGTGAGGTGACTGAGGCCCAGAGAAGTTACGTGACTTGCCCAAAGTCACACAGCTGACGAGCGGCGGAGCCGGGATTAGAACCCACGACCTCTGACTCCCAAGTCCGGGCTCTTTCCACTAAGTCACGCTGCTTCTCTATAAATGTTACCGATTGATTGCAAAATGGGGATAATTGTGAGATCACTGTGAGCACTGTGTGGGACCACTGTGTATCCAATCGGATTATCTCGTATGTACCCCAGTGCCCAGCACAGCGTCTGGCACACGATAAGCACTTCATAACGTAACTAATCCGAATACCATTCCAAAGAAGTCTCGGGTCCTTATTCAGAGACGTAGAGAACAGCTGCCTGAGGGAGCGTCATCATTAATGGTATTTACTGAACTCTTTACAGTGTGCAAAGCAGTGTACTAAGCGCTTGGAAGAGTAAGATACAAGAGTCGGCAGACACGTTCTCTGCCGATGATGATCCTACAGTCATGAGTTTAGGCTCCCGTATAAAATCTAGAGTCTCATTCATTCCGCTTTTATATATGAGGCAGTGCTTTTTTTTTTTTAAAGGCATCTATTAAGTGATTATTTATGTGCTAGAAATCAAGGCCTGGGAATCACCAGCTACTTTAACTAGGTTTTCCATTCATCAGTGACATTTATTGAACGCTTGCTGTACTAAGCGCTTGTGAGCATACGAGTCAACAGAGTTGGCAGATGGGGAGAAATGTGGCCCAGAGAGGTTCCAGAAGAAGCAGCGTGGCTCAGTGGAAAGAGCCCGGGCTTGGGAGTCAGAGGTCACGGGTTCGAATCCCGACTCTGCCACTCGTCAGCTGTGTGATTGTGGGCAAAGTCACTTCACTTCTCTGGGCCTCAGTTACCTCATCTGGAAAATGGGGATTAAGACTGTGAGCCTAACGTGGGACAACCTGTATCTACCCCAGCGCTTAGAACAGTGCTCTGCACATAGTAAGCGCTTAACAAATACCAACATTATTATTCCATGGTATAAAATGATCTGGGAGTGACTCGGGGATAAATCAGGAGGCTTTTGGTTGGAAAAACCCCCAGTACTTCAAAAACATATGTTTGGGAACGAACTGGTTCTTACAAGATATTGCTTCCCACAACGATCGCCCGGCCGCTAATTAGTTTCCGCAGATCTAGAGACCGTAAGCTTCTTGTGGGCAGGGATCAGGTTTACTATTTCTGTTGTACTGTACTTTCTCAAGACCTTATTACAGTGCTCCGCACACAGTAAGTGCTCAATAAATACCAATGACTGAGTGATGGATTAATAATTGCTGTCATAGAGCAATCTTGGGATTAATACATCTTGGGAGTCAGAGGTCGTGGGTTCTACTCCCGGCTCCACCACTTGTCAGCTGTGACTTTGGGTGAGTCACTTCACTTCCCTGGGTCTCAGTTCCCTCACCTGGAAAATGGGGACGTAGCCTGTGAGCCCCACCTGGGACAACCTGATTCCCTTTACCTACCCCAGCGCTTAGAACAGTGCTTGGCACATAGTAAGCGCTTAACAAATACCATCGTCATCATTATTATTATACAGACATTTGCTGCCATATGGACATAACTTTAGTCAGAAGTCACATCTCCTCCAAGAGGCCTTTCCTGATTCAGCCCTCTTTTCTTCCGACTCCCTCACCCTTCTGCATTACCTTTGCAATTAAAGAGCACGGGCTTGGGAATCAGAGGTCAAGGGTTCTAATCCCCACTCTGCCACTTGTCAGCTGTGTGACCTTGGGCAAATCACTTCACTTCTCTGTGCCTCAGTTCCCTCATCTGGAAAATGGGGACTAAGACTGTGAGCCCTGCGTGGGACAATCTGATTACCTTGTATCTACCACAGAGCTTAGAACAGTGCTTGGCACATAGTAAGGGCTTAAGAAAAGCCAACATTATTATTATTATCTGTACTCTTTGGATATTTGATATTCACTCCACCCTCAATCCCACAACACTTATGTACATGTCTATAAATCATTATAAATTATTTATTCATATTCACGTCTGTCTCCCCCTCTGGACTGTACACTCATTATGGGCAGGGAACATATCTGTCAATTCTGTTGTACCGTGCTCTCCCAAGTGTTTAGCACACAGTAAGCATTCAATAAATACCACTGATTGGTTAATACATTTTAATTTAGAGTCAGAGGATCGCACTACCAATCAATTATATCTACTGATCTTAGATGCTTCTGTTTGCTGAAAGAAGTCTACCCTCTTAAAAAATTGATTTTCAACTCACCACTTATGGAAGGGTTTATGGATAGCCCGGAGAAATTAAATGCACAGAATCCATAAATCTCATTTTTGCCTCCAGTTTCAAGTGAGAAGAGACGTCCTCACACATAGAGGTTAGTAGGCAGAGTCAAGCAAAATCGCAAACGACAGAGCACGGCAGTGAATAACTGTGACATGGGAGCAAAAGACAGGGCAGGTTGGCACAGAGCTGTGATGACAAGCGTGATGCGGAGGCTGCAGGAAGGTTGTGACACTATGAGGGGGTGACGCAAACACAGGCAGGGTAAAAAACGCGACAGTGCAGAGGAGAGATCCTTACATGCATACAGTGCTAAAGGAATTGTCAGTCTCATCAATCACAGCTGAACAAATGACCAACATTCATTCAGTAGTATTTATTGAGCGCTTACTATGTGCAGAGCACTGTACTAAGCACTTGGAGTGTACAATTTGGCAACAGATAGAGACAATCCCTGCCAAATTACGGGCTCACAGTCTAAATGACATCTCACCATATGAAGGGTCATATTTCAACCCAAAGGACAGTAAGCACAGGGAGATGCATTAGCCAGCCAAAAATATTCATAAGTGCTCACTAAATATGCCAGATCACAACTGTGGTAATGATAATTATTACAGCATTTGTTAAGTGCTTACTATATGCCAGGCACTCTACTAAGCGCTGGGGTGGATACAAGCAAATCGGGTTGGATACAGTCCCTGTCCCACGTGGGGCTCACTGTGTCAATCCCCATTTTACAGAAGAGGTAACTGAGGCACTGAGAAGTAAAGTCACTTGCCTAATAATAATAATAATGTTGGCATTTGTTAAGCGCTTACTGTGTGCCGAGCACTGTTCTAAGCGCTGGGGTAGACACAGGGGAATCAGGTTGTCCCACGTGGGGCTCACAGTCTTAATCCCCATTTTACAGATGAGGGAACTGAGGCACAGAGAAGTTAAGTGACTTGCCCACAGTCACACAGCTGACAAGTGGCAGAGCTGGGATTCGAACTCATGCGCCCTGACTCCAAAGCCCGTGTTCTTTCCAATGAGCCACGCTGCTTCTCATAAGCAGCCTAGGTCATCTGCCTAGGTCACACAGTAGACAGAGCTGGGATTAGAACCCATGACCTTTTGACTTCCAAGCCCATGCTCTACCCACTATGCTGTGCTGTTTCTCTATATCGATCCATTGTGGTATTATGATTAATCCAAGAAGGTAGCAAGGACAGTTGAGGCAAGAAGATCAAGGTGAGATGCTCACCGGATCCCACATCCGTGAGGAAAGACAACAAGAGGGGCGAAATCGAGACTCTAACCCCAACCATCCCTCACGCCTCCCTCTAAGACGGAATACCGAGAAGTGGACTCTTGGTCTGAATTAGTGTGGCGTTTTTTGCCTGCTCCGCCATCAAACATTTCACATGAGTGGAAGACAAGCAGTAAAATGGATGGGTTCTTTTCCCTTCATCAGCCTCCTGAGGTGGAGGAATCGATCCACAGTAAAATAAAGCAGACTGTAAAACACCTATAGATCCTGAGCCCCCAGGGCTATGTCAGATGAGCACGAAACCAAACTTAATGGCATGGGAAAGTTCCCTTCCTCGATTCACCTATGCCCATTTTGGTTGGGGTGTGGAGAATGTCAGGGTCCCCGGCGCTGACGAACCCCCTGAGCTTCGTCCTGAATCCTGATCTGTCCGACTCTCCCTCGCAAGGCGGAACCAAGGGCCCACGGAGGAAACTTGCAAGTTTCCCCGAAGTTCCAGCCACTTCTGAGTGTCAGTCAGTCAACCCTATTTATTGAGTGCTTACTGTGTGCAGATAACTGTACGAAGCCCTTGGGAGGGTACAGTACGACAATAAACACGTTCCCTGCCCACAACGAGCTTACAGTCTGGAGGGGAAGGCAGATATTAATATAAATAAGTTGCAGATGTGTACATAAGTGCTGCGGGACTGGGAGGGGGTGATGAATAAAGGGATCAATCAGGGAGATGTAGAAGGGAAAAGGAGAAGAGGAATTCAATCAATGGTATTTATTGAGCGCTCACAATGTGCAGAGTACTGAACTAAGCTCTTGGGAGAGTCCAGTATAATAGTATGCACTGTCTTGTCTTATGCCATCGAGTCGAATCCGACCCGTAGCGACGCTATGGACACATCTCTCCCAGAACGCTCCACCTCCCATCTGCGATCGTTCTGCTAGTGTATCCATAGAGTTTTCTTGGTAAAAATACGGCAGTGGTTTATCATTTTCTCCTTCCGCGCAGTAAACTCAAGTCTCCGCCCTCGACTCTCTCTCATGCCTCTGCTGCCGAGCACGGGGGAGTTTTGAATTGTAGCAGGTGGCCTTCCACTCGCTAGCCACTGCCCAAGCCGAGAATGGAATGGATATGCTTCTGCTTGGATACACACAACAAATTTGAACCCTCCTTAACCTGTCCCTCTCCAAATGTGGCTATTTGAAAGAACTAACATTGCATCAGCTGGCCTATTTTTACTCAGGACGTGTTTGATTGAAGGAAAGGCTTAGCCAGGAAAGGCTTGTTTGTATATATTTTTATTACCCTATTCATTTTGTTAATGAGGTGTACATCTCCTTGATTCTATTTATCGCTATTGTTTTTGTCTGTCGGTCTCCCCCGATTAGACTGTGAGCCCGTCAGTGGGCAGGGATTGTCTCTGTTGCCGAAATGTACATTCCAAGCGCTTAGTACAGTGCTCTGCACATAATAAGCACTCAATAAATACTACTGAATAGAACAGAAAGGCCTCTTGGAGGAGATATGCCTTCAATAAAGCTTTAAAGAAGGGGAGAGTAATTGTCTGGAGGGTGCGAGGAGGGAGACAGGATGTGGGCAAGGAGTTGGCAGTGAGATAGATGAGCCTGAAGTACAGTGAGAAGGTTGGCATTGACAAGAGTCGAGTGTGCGGGCTGGGTTGGAGTAGGAGAATGGCCACCAGTAACGCAGTGGTGCGGCTGGTCATGGGATGACCAGGTGAAATGCCGGATTTCCCGAATGGACGGTGTAGAAGTGGGACGATAGATGGGCAGGGCTGAAATTTACCACCTGTCACACAACAAATGAAAGTTATAACTGAATCTAATAAATGGTCTTTCCCTTAATTGTAAGAGAAAAGAGCAAGTAGGTATTGAGAGAAGGCATAATAATAATAATAATTATGGTAATAATAATAATGTTGGTATTTGTTAAGCGTTTACTATGTGCAGAGCACTGTTCTAAGCGCTGGAGTAGATACAGGGTAATCAGGTTGTCCCACGTGAGGCTCACAGTCTTCATTCCCATTTTCCAGATGAGGTAACTGAGGCACAGAGAAGTGAAGTGACTTGCCCACAGTCACACAGCTGGCAGGTAGCAGAGCCGGCATTCAAACCCATGACCTCTGACTCCCAAGCCCGGGCTCTTTCCACTGAGCCACGCTGCTTATTTGTTAAGCACTTACCACGTACCAAAAACTGCACAAAGGACTAGGGTTGACGCCAGACTGTTTTGTTGTCTGTCTCCTCCGTTTAGACTCTGAGCCCGTTGTTGGGCAGGGATTGTCTCTATCTGTTGCCGAACTGTACATCCCAAGCACTTAGTACAGTGCTCTGTACATAGTAAGCGCTCAATAAACACGATCGAAGAAGCAGCCCCTGTCCCACATGGGGCTCACAGTCTCAAACCACAACCCATTATTGGTGGTGATTGTGTTTGATGAACTAAAGCTACACGAGACCTGGCTACTGAGGGAAATGGAATATTGAGGGCTTTTTAAAAAAATATTGTAACTCTAATGGAAAAAAAAGGGGAGGTCATCAGAATTACCGTTTAAAAATTCCAGTAGACATCAGATTTTGAATTTTAGAAGTGTCGGGTTCCTTTTAGCTTCTCACTTTAGATTCACATACATCATCTGCTTAGCAACGGTTGTCAGAGATATCACTCCCTTCCGGTGTCTGCAACTGATGCGTGCAAATAGATAAACAACCCAGATCTCCGGTGGCATCCGGAGCCACGTGAAGGCAGCCACGCTTAATTCAAGGTCTCTGATTTCAGTGTCAAACCGCTCAATATTAGAGAAAGAAAAACAGTCCCTTGTGTACATATCATTACACTCTTCCATATCCCCTGTGTGCAATTGATTTTAACGTCTTTATCCCCTTCCGGACTGTAAGATCCTTATGTGCAGGGATCGTGTTGAGCAATTCTATTGCACTGTATTCTCCCAAGAGCTTAACAAATACCATTTATTGATTGATAAACATCCACACACAACCACGATAAGCAAAAATTCAACAGCAGGTGTCATTCAAATTTACTGAGCATCTACCGTGTGCTGAGCACTGCACTAGGCCCTTGCGAAAGTACAAGAGAGACATTCCCTGCCCACAACGAGCTTGTCGGTAACCTGAGGAACTACAGCCCCTAAATCGACATCTCCACGAATAAAGAATTTGTTTTTAACTTAATTTTAAAACGATCAGGCCACCTGAGAATTACTTGGTCATTCAACTCCCCACACCTCCTAGAACTTATGTTTGTACCTTCATGCTCTAGGACTTCATTTTACCTGAAATTTTTTGTGGTGTCTGACTTTCCCTACTAGATTTTCAGGTTCTCGAGGGCAGGGACCAACTTACCGAGAGCTTACTGTGTGCAGAGCACTAATACTAAGCATTTGGGAGAGTATACAACAGAGCTGGTAGACATGTTCCCTGCCCCAAACAAAAATAATAATAATAATGTTGGTATCTAAGCGCTTACTATGTGCCGAGCACTGTTCTAAGCGCTGGGGTAGATACAGGGTAATCAGGTTGCCCCACGTGAGGCTCACAGTCTTAATCCCCATTTGCCACACGAGGTAACTGAGGCACCGAGAAGTGACTTGCCCAAAGTCACACAGCTGACAGGTGGCGGAGCAGGGATGAGAACCCATGACCTCTGACTCCAAAGTCCGTGCTCTTTCCACTGAGCCACGCTGCTTAAGACAGTCTAGAGGGGGAGACAGGCATTCACGTTAATTAATTATGGCTATGTATATAAACGCTAAGGGGCTGAGGTTGGAGTGAATAGCGAGTGTTAAAGGATTCAGATCTAAATGCGGAAGGGAGAGGGAGTTGGGGAAAAGTGGGCTTAATGGGAAAATGCCTCTTGGAGGACGTGACCTTCATAAGACTAAAAGTGGGAAGAGGGATCATCCAGAGTAGATGAAGCGGGGGGAAGTTCCAGCCCAGTGGGAAAACGCGGGAAAGGGGTCGTCGGTGAGATGGATGAGATCAAGGCAAGTGAGCAAGCTGGCACTAGAGGAGCAAAGTGTGTGGGCTGGGCTGCAGTCGGAGATCGGTGAGGTCAGAAAGGAGGGGGCGAGCCCATTGAGCGGTTTAAAGCCGGTGGTGAGGAGTTTCTGTCTGATGCGGAGGTGGACGGGCAACCACTGGAAGCTCCTGTGGAGTGAGGAGATGTGGAGTGAATGGTTTTATAGAAAAATAACCCGAGCAGCAGATGAAGTATGGGCTGGGGGCCAGGAGGTCAATAAGGAGGCAGTCAAGGTGGAGTACGATAAGAGCTTGGATGTGCCTAGTAACAGTCTGGATGGAGAGGAAAGGGCAAATTTTTAGCAATGTTATAAAGGTAGAGCCAATAGGCTTTGATGTCAGATTGAATATGTGAGTTGACTGAAAGAGATGAGTCGAGGATAATGCACAGGTTACACGGCTTGTGAGACAGGAAGGGTGGTGGTGTTGTCTACAGTGACGCGAGAGTCGGGGGAGGACAGGGTTCTGGTGGGAAGACAAGGGATTCTCCTTCGGAGGTTTTACGTTTGAGGTGTCGGAGGGACATCCAAGTAGCGACGTCCTGAAGGCAGGAGGAAACGAGACGGAAGACCGGAGGGGGGGAATCAAGGAGTAAATTGGAGGAGAAGAAGTGGATGTAAACAACCCACTCCGGGAGTTTGAAGAGGAAAGACGGAAGGAAGACGGGGTGATAACTGCAGGAAAATGAGGAGTCAAGGGTCTTTCTTAGGTTAGGGGACACACGAGCATGTTTGAAAGCAGTGGGGAAGAAGTCATGGGACAGTTAATAGTTGAAGACGGTGGTCAGGGAGGAAAGACGGGAGGGAGAAAGTGTTTTAAGAAGGTGCAAAGGATTGGGGACAGAGGCCCAGGTAGAGAGGATAGATTTTGGGAGGATACAGGAGAAGATCTCAAGATTCAATAGTATTTATTGAGCGCTTACTATGTGCAGAGCACCGTACTAAGTGCTTGGAATGAACGAGTCGGCAACAGATAGAGACGGTCCCTGCCGTCTGACGGGCTCACGGTTTAATCGGGGGAGACGGACAGATGAGAACGATAGCGATAAATAGAGTCGAGGGGAAGAACATCTCGTAAAAACCGATGGCGACTAAATAGAATCGAGGCGATGTACATTTCATTAACAAAATAAATAGGGTAATGAAAATATATACAGTTGAGCGGACGAGTACGGTGCTGAGGGGAAGGGAGAGGGGGAGGAGCAGAGGGAGATGGGGGGAAAAGAGGGTCAAGCTGCGGAGAGGTGAAAGGGGTGCGGTAGAGGGAGTAAAGGGAGAAGGGGAGCTCAGTCTGGGAAGACCTCTCGGAGGAGGTGGGTTTTAAGTAGGGTTTTGAAGAGGGGAAGAGAATCGGTCTGGCGGAGGTGAGGAGGGAGGGCGTTCCGGGACCGCGGGAGGATGCGGCCCGGAGGTCGACGGCGGGACGGGCGAGACCGAGGGACGGCGAGGAGGTGGGCGGTGGAGGAGCGGAGCGTGCGGGGTGGGAGGTGGAAAGAGAGAAGGGAGGAGAGGTAGGAAGGAGCAAGGGGATGGAGAGCCTCGAAGCCTAGAGTGAGGAGTTTTTGTTTGGAGCGGAGGTCGATAGGCCACCACTGGAGGGGTTTAAGAAGGGGAGTGACAGGCCCAGATCGTTTCTGCAGGAAGATGAGCCGGGCGGCGGAGTGAAGAATAGACCGGAGCGGGGCGAGAGAGGAGGAAGGGAGGTCGGAGAGAAGGCCGACACGGTAGTCTAGCCGGGATATAACGAGAGCCCGTAGCAGTAAGGTAGCCGTTTGGGTGGAGAGGAAAGGGTGGATCTCGGCGATATTAGGGCGGATCTTGGCGATATTAGCTGGGAAAGATGGGCGAGTCAAAGAAAAGGCAGGAGAAAGGCAGGCTGTCCTAACTCCTGGCGCCGAACGCTTTCCTCTAGGCTGCGCTGCTCTTAGGAAGAGGACAAAAAATTTTGCAGTTTGCACAAAAGTAGATATCTGTAGCTATATATACACACACACAAATACATGCAACAACTAAAGCATTGAAAAGCAGCATCCAAACCATCCGGAAGAAACGTCAAGCTCCCGGAAATGAAAGGAAACCAGCAGGAGGCTGAGTGATAACATCACAGCGGCCCTGTTGGAAAAAGAAACGCCGGCTAGGAGGATCACTGTTACAGGGCAGAGACGCGATCTGACAGGGAACCATCACGACTCTGACTGTGGCAGAGAGACCGTAGCAAGACTGCTTTGGCCCGCTGCAAATGGAGAGTGAAAACTCTATTTGCAACAAGACAGGGAATGGATCACCATTTGCTCTTCTCCCGCTCCCTTCTGCGTCACCTTTGGATTTGGACTTTTTATTCACTCCAGCCGCAGTCCAAAGCGATTAGGTACGCATCTGTAACTTATTTATTTCTACTACCGTCTCCCCCATTAGACGGTATGCTGCCTGTGGGCAGGGAATGGGTCTGCCACTTCCGTCGTACTGTACTCTCCCAAGCGCTCGGTACAGTGCTCCGCACACAGTAAACGCTGAATAAATACGATTGAGCGATTGACCAATACCCCACAGGTCCTCTGGATCGTGGCTCAGTGGAAAGGGCCTGGGCTTCGGAGTCAGAGGTCATGGGTTCGACTCCCGGATCTGCCACTTGTCAGCTGTGTGACTGTGGGCAAGTCACTTCACTTCTCTGTGCCTCAGTTACCTCATCTGTAAAATGGGGATTAACCGTGAGCCTCACGTGGGACGACCTGATTACCCTGTATCTACCCCAGCGCTTAGAACAGTGCTCTGCACATAGTAAGTGCTTAATAAATACCAACATTATTATTATTATTACAATAAAGCCTGTGATGGGAGATGCAGCTCAAGTTAAGAAAGCGGTCTGGTCAACGGCGGGATGCCGCAGTGGACGAGATCCAAGGATGAACTAATTGCTACCAAACACCGGACGTTTTAGTCATCACCGGAGAAGCTCTGTGGCTGCGGGGATACTACCAAAGCACCTCTGATTGGGGCGGATTGAACACCCTCATCAAAGACTCTATTTATTGCTATTGTTTTTGTCTGTCTCCCCCGATTAGACCGTAAGCCCGTCAATGGGCAGGGACTGTCTCTGTTGCCGATTTGGACATTCCAAGCGCTTAGTACAGTGCTCTGCACATAGTAAGCGCTCAATAAATACTACTGAATGAATGAATGAAAGACCAAGAGGGAATCGGATACGAGTGGGGGGTTCACGGTAATGAACTCCTGAACCTGTCTTCCACCATAGAGGAGGAGGATCGTCAAAGCAAAGAAGCAGCCCTGGCCTAGTGGAAAGAGCACGGGGCTTGAAATCAGAGGACCTGGGTTCTAATCCTGGTTCTGCCACGTCTGCTGTGTGACCTTAGGCAAGTTGCTTTATTCTCTGTGTTTTGGTTCCCTCATATGTAAAATGCAGATTAAGATTGTGAGTCCCATGTGGGACAGGGACTGGGTCCAACCTGATTACCTTGTACCTCCCTTAGAGTTAGTACAGTCCCTGACACAAAGTATATGATTAACAGATTCCATAAAAAAACACACAAGGAGGAGACATGAATTTTGCCCCAACTTTCGAGGAAACGAGTTTTGCAGTCAGAACTTTGGAGAACTGAAACGCACGTGGATCCGACAGCATAAATCTATACAAGCCTGGAGGTCACCTAGTCCTCAGTTTGTGAGAGTTTTTCCACTGCAGTCATTCACTCATTCACATTTATTAAGCGCTTACTGTGTGCAGAGCACTGTACTGAGCGCTTGGGATAGTACGATACAACAGTAAACAGTGACATTCCCTGCCCACAACAAGGTCACAGTCTACAGCGGGGGAGACAGATATCGATACAAATAAATAAAAGGAGCGACATATACATAAGTGCTGCGGGGCTGGGAGAGGGGAAGAGCAAAGGGAGCAAGTCAGGGGCTTATCTGGGAAGGCCTCTTAATAATAATAATAATAACAACAATAATAATAATGTTGATATTTGTTAAGCGCTTCCTATGTGCAGAGCACTGTTCTAAGCGCTGGGGGAGATACAGGGTCATCAAGTTGTCCCAAGTGAAACTCACAGTTGATCCCCATTTTACAGATGAGGGAAATGAGGAACAGAGAAGTTAAGTGACCTGCCCACAGTCACACAGCTGACAAGTGGCAGAGCCGGGATTCGAACCCATGAACTCTGACTCCCAAGCCCGGGCTCTTTCCGCTGAGTCACGCTGCTTCTCTTGGAGGAGAGGCCACAAGGCTTCTAAGGTGCCACCATAATCGTCACTTTCAAGAAAACCATCGACTGCGGAGGCTACAAGAGAAAAATCGAAAAGAGTTCAAAAAAAAATCCAGCGTTCTGAATGAGCTACTGAAGAACACTGCTGCAAATTAGGTGTAGCTTGACATATACATGAAAAGCAGAGAGAGAAACAGCAAGGCCTCTAACCCACACTGAATGAATTTTCAAAAACCAGTTGACCCTATCAACAATCCCAGTGCTCTAAAAATTGCTACACTAATTCGCCTATCGGAGAAGTGTGGTCTAGTGGAAAGATCACGGGTCTGGGAGTCGGAGGACCGGGGTTCTAAAACCAGCTCTGCACTCGTCTGCTGTGGGCTCTTGGGCAAGACACTTCACTTCTCTGTGCCTCAGTTACCTCCTCTGTAAAATGGCGATTAAGACGGAGCCCCATGTGGGATATGGACCGTGTCCAACCCGATTAGCTGGTACCTACCCAAGTGCCTGGCACATAGTAAATGCTTAACAAATACCATAAAAAAAGATTCTCAGTCATACTTGATGGAACCCTATTTGACATGAGCCGGAAAACGGGGAGCCAAGGACCAGGCTGCCCCAAGAGTCCCGATTTCTGGGCTAGACCAGAGGAAGGAACCGGAGACTGAAAAAAATACCAGAGAGAGAAATGGCTCAACCTGTTTTCGGCCTTCTTCTTGCCTGGATCCAGTTTCTCCGAAATAGTTGAGTTGAGGGCCCGACTTCTGCTAGCCAAAGTACAGGCCATCAGGGGTTCGGTAGAGAAGTCTCAGTTGGAGACGGTGAAGGAGTGGGAAAGCAAATAGTAAATTACACACCAGACACTCTGTTCATTCCTTGTTATCCACGGGGAATAGAAGGCCAATTTTCCCAAGTAGCCTCTCTTTCAGGGATCAGGCCAAAAGAAGAAAACTGAAGCCAGACTGAAGCAAGAGATATCTCTGTCCGCTGTCCAGAATCTGGGGTTGTCTTAAAAGATAAATGAATTATTATTCTTTATATTTGTTAAGCACTTCTTATATGTCAAACACTGCTCAAAGCACTGGGATAGATGGAGCTCAGAATCTAATTCAGGAGGGACACCAGACATTTAATCCCAATTTTACAGCTGAGGAAACTTGAGACTCAGAGAAGTTAAGTGATTTGCCCGAAATCATACAGCATACACTTTAAGAGAAGCAGCATAGCTTAGGGAAAGAGCAGGGGCTTGGGAGTCAGAGGACATGGGTTCTAATCCCGGCTCTGCCACTTGTCAGCTGGGTAACCTTGGGCAAGCCACAACTTCTCTGTGCCTCACTTACCTCAACTGTAAAATGGGGATTAAGACTGTGAGCCCCACATGGGACCACCTGATTATCTTGTATCTACCTCAGCACTTAGAACAGTGCTTGGCACATAGTAAGCGCATAACAAATACCATAATTATTAATAATAGTAATAGTGACAGAGCCAGAATTAGGATCCAGGAGCTCTGGCTCTCAGGCCCATGCTGGGCCAGGTCCTCCCGCGGTCCTGGAACGCCCTCCCTCCTCACCTCTGCCAAACTCTCTTCCCCTCTTCAAATCCCTACTTAAAACTCACCTCCTCCAAGAGGCCTTCCCAGACTGAGCTCCCCTTTTCCCTCTGCTCCCTCTACCCCCCACCCTTCACCTCTCCGCAGCTAAACCCTCTTCTACCCCCTTTCCCTCTGCTCCTCCCCCTCTCCCTTCCCATCCCCTCAGCACCGTACATGTCCGCTCAACTGTATATATTTTCATTACCCTATTTATTCTGTTAATGAGATGTACATCACCTTGACTCTATTTATTTGCTATTGTTTTCATGAGATGTTCATCCCCTTAATTCTATTTATCGCTATTTTTCTCGTCTGTCCGTCTCCCCCGATTAGACCGTAAGCCCCTCAAAGGGCAGGGACTGTCCCTATTGTTACCGATTTGTACATTCCAAGCACTTAGTACAGCGCTCTGCACATAGTAAGCGCCCAATAAATACTACTGAATGAATGAATGAATTCCACTAAGCCACACTGCTTCTCAATCACTTTTGAACTGGATGTACATTAAGAGGGTCCTTAATGATGTGTTATTACTCACATTTATTACCCAGAATTTGGATGCTCATTTCATTCTCCTACTTGAGTTGACTATAGTATTTATTAATTGCTAACAATGTTCTGAATACTGTGCTAGGTTCTGGGGTAGACATAGAAATCAATTAATCAGTAGTATTTATTAAGCTTTTACTAGGTGCAGAGCACTGTATTAAGTGCTTGGGAGAGTACAGTACAACAGAATTAGCAGAAATGTTCCCGGCCCAGTTTACAGTCTAGCGGGGGGACAGACATTAATATGAATAAATAATTTATAATAAATGATTTAAAAGCTAACCTATTAAACACTAAGTCGTTTAACTTCTCTGGGCCTCAGTTACCTCATCTGGAAAATGGGGACGAAATCCCTCTCCCTCCGACTTGGGCCGTAAGCTTCCCGTGGGACCGTGTCCGCCCTGATTGCCTTTTATCTACCCCAGTGCTTAGAACAGTGCTTGACACAGAGTAGGTGCTTAACAAAAACCATAATTATTATCAGAAGACCTTCGGAGTGTGATGCTGCCGGGCTCCGGACCAAACTAAAGGCCTACAGAGCCATAGGGCGTTCAACCTTCTCCGCGACGGGAAGGTCTGGGACTCATCACAAATGCCACATCAGACTCCTTCGGCAGTTTTACCGGTGTCCTTTCTAGGCTCTGTTCGGCACCAGATGGCGAGACGGGATCGGAGGCAATGAAATTCTAGGATGAAGTCAGTCTCCTAGCACTGATCTTCTGCTCAGCTCACCACAGCTTCGCTGGGTGGGACGTGGGAGGACAGTGAGTGACAGCTGGGAACCCAAACAGCTGCTCTGGGGAGAGCTGAAATTGGAAAACTCTAACGTAAGGAGGGCAGAGGAAATGTTTTAAGGAAACTGTCAAACAGAACTACAACCCAGCTGAAAGCCACGGACAGAAGCTAGTACTATGATCAAGATAGGAGTGGCTCTTCCTTAGACTGTGAGCCCCGGGTGGGAGAGGGACTGTATCTCACCTGACCGTTTGGGTCTACCCTAGCGCTCAGTACAGTGGTTGGCACATAGCAAGCACTTAAATACCTCAATTATTGCTATCTGAGCAGAAGCTCTGCAAGGATCTTGATGCGAGGAAGCGAAAGAGGCGCTGGAAACATCACAACCCAACAAGAGACAGTCTCCTTGTGTACACCATGGTCCCATATTGTTCTTTTCAGTCACACATGCACCATTCACGTGATTTTCAAGTTCAGTGGCATCTTCTTCCAGAATAGAAGACAGCTCTCTACACGTCACATATCCATAAATATACACAGCCTGAAGAGGGCCAAGGTGATGAACTAGCCAATTTCCAGCAAACCCTACACAACCGTAGCTCGCCGACAGCCACTGTCAACTGGGAAGCATAAAGTCCCACGACGCCAGGACCGACAAGGAGACATTTAAGGAGGGTCGAGTATCATTCGGGAGACTGACAGCAAGCAGGACCAAGAGATCGTCGATACCGGCCCAAACATAAGGCTCGGTAGACGCATTTATTTTTCCAACGCGGTGCATTCGGGGTTCCAGGAAACGGGACAGAACTTGCTTCGTAAGAGTCGGAGTGCCAAAGCAGACGGGTTTCGTGAGGAAAAACTACATCCATCTCAGCCTCGTTCCGATTTTACCTCTCTACCCCGTGATTTAAGTCGTCTGGCAGCTCGTCCTAGCTAAAGCCAGAAGTCAGAGCTAGGGTGCCAAGGCAATGACACAGCTTACCTTCTGCCAGAACTACTGATAAACCACACCATTTTGCCCCCCCCCCCCCCCCCCCCCCCCCGCTTAATCCTCCTCAAAATACCTTACAAAAATACACTTGCCGTCTTTTAATTTCAAACGCGTACTGTTTGATCTTTACCTTTGGAAAACACTCTCGAGAATGGAGGACTTCTGTTAATCGCCCTAGGTGACTATTACTTTGCTTACCACAAGATGTTACTGCATAAACAGCGACATTATTTACCAGGCGAAGTGAGCGGCCTCTCTGCTCTCCCCCAGAGATGCAGTCAACAATATATCCCAAGCAAATGGCATTCATTCCTCTGCACAATAGCTACTGTGGGCATGCCTGCCAAGAATAAAGCTTCAGTTATTGTGGTTATGGCAGCAAGAACTCAAGCTGAGAACACGATTAGCATCTCTGGCAATTAAGAATGCTCTGCATTATTCTTTCAGGACTGGGGCTCAAAAAAGGGAGAGGGAAATCATTCTACAGGAAGGTGGAAAAAGCCAACCTGTTTTAGTCGGGGGAGAGATGGCAAGATAAGCTCTCTATCTCTTTCCTTCAAGCTGGCCAGGTTCATGTTCCAAAAAATCCTATAGAGATGTGGCTCTTTATTTTTAAAAGTGAAGAAAAATCACACACTTAGAAAGAGGAAGGCATTTTCATTTGCCATTCATGCGCTTTCTAAGCACAGTGTAGAAAGAAGTGTTATTTTTCAGCTAGTGTTAGAATTTCTACTGGGCAAAGAGTCAAAAGAACCTGGATTTCAATCCCAGCTTCTCCACCTGTCTGCTGTGTGACTTTGGGAAAGTCACTTAAGTTCTCTGTGCCTCAGTTCTCTCACCTGTAAAATGAGACTGTGAGCCTCATATGGGACATGGACTGGGTCCAAGCTTTGTCCTCTTGTGGGCAGGGAACGTGTCTACCAACTCCGTTATAGTGTAGTCTCCCAAGTGCTTAGTACAGTGCTCTGCACACAGTAAGTGCTCAATAAATATGATTGACTGAGCAGCTTGTATAATTATGGTATTTGTTAAGCATTTATTATGTGCCAGACACTGTACTAAGAGCTGGGGCGGATACAAGAAAATTGGGTTGGACACAGTTCTGTCCCACATGGGGCTCACGGTCTCAATCCTCATTTTAATGAGGCACAGAGAAATCAAGTGACTTGCCTAAGGTCACAAAGCAGACACGAGGCAGAGCTGGAATTAGAACCCACGACCTTCCGACTCCCGGGTCAGTGCTCTGTCAGTTATACCACGCTGCTTCTCATGCTCTTGAATCTGGCCCAGTGCTTAGTACAGTACCTGGCACATAGCAAGCATTTAACAAATGCCATTAATAAATATAGGTGCTCTGGAAAAAATTAGGAATATTTGCTTTATTTACCTGGACTTCCTCATTTGTGGATGCCCAATCAGTGTATCAACCTTTAATGTCACTTAATGTCAGCTGTGTGACTGTGGGCAAGTCACTTCACTTCTCTGTGCCTCAGTTCCCTCATCTCTGTAAAATGGGGATGAAGACTGTGAGCCCCACGTGGGACAACCTGATTCCCCTGCGTCTACCCCAGCGCTTAGAACAGTTCTCTGCAAATAGTAAGCGCTTAACAAATACCAACATTATTAAGGGAAGCAGCAATTACCAATTCATTTTGATAAGATAAACTGAGACTGGAATTACCGTGCGACATAGAAAATGGGGGTTCAGAGAGCCCCAAGAAACAAAGTGTGGATAGAAAATAGAAATTTTGTAGAATTAAAAGTCTTGAGGTTCATTCATTCAATTATATTGACTGAGAGCTTACTGTGTGCATTAAGAGCTCACCTCCTCCAGGAGGCCTTCCCAGACTGGGCCCCCCTTTCCCTGCTCCTCCTCCCCTGCCCTCCCCCCGACTCTCTGCTCTTCCCCTTCCCCTCAGCACTGTGCTCATTTGGATATATTATTTATTACCATATTTATTTTGTTAATGAGGTATACATCCCCTTGATTCTATTTATCTTGATGCGGTTGTCTTGCTTTGGTTTTGTTCTGCTGTCCGTCTCCCCGGATTAGACTGTGAGCCCGTCACTGGGCAGGGATTGTCTCTATCTGTTGCCCAATTGTCCATTCCAAGCGCTTAGCACAGTGTTCTGCACATAGTAAGCGCTCAATAAATACTATCGAATGAATGAAAGCGATGTATTAAGCGCATGGGAGAATACAGTATAACAAAAGACACATTCCCTGCCCACAGTGAGCTTCCAGTCTAGAGGTCTTTGCCCAAGGATAAGAAAGATGGGGGAAAACTACGAGGAGAGGAGGGGAGAGGAGAGCGAGCATACGCACACAGATGGATCGCTAGCTCGAACACAAAAATAACGCTGCTGACAGTGATGAACTGCTGAAGAAAACCTTTGGTTTTGCGCTGGGTTTCTAAGGTGTAAGCTGGAACACAATTTACCCTTTCTTCGGATATACCGTGTAGCCAAAGCGCTGCCGTGCTTCTGCCGGGCTGTTCATTCTCTTTCGCTTCGGGTAGTCTAATGCTGCTCAGGTCCACGTGATCAATTCCAAACTTAACCAGGGTGATGGAGCCACAAATATCGCCCTGTGGGGAGTGACTTCTGTTCTCCATGGCCAGTAATATGCCATGATGTGGTGATGGTTTAAATAATAATAGTAGTGATAATTGTTATGGTATTTGTTAATAAGAATAATAACGATGATGGTATTTGTTAAGCGCTTACTATGTGCAAAGCACTGTTCTAAGCGCTGGGGAGGATACAAGGTGATGAGGTCGTCCCACGTGGGACTCACAGTCTCCACGCCCATTTTACAGATGAGGTGACTGAGGCACAGAGAAGTGAAGTGACTTGCCCAAAGTCACACGGCTGACAAGCGGCGGAGCCGGAATTTGAACCCGTGACTTCTGGTTCCCAAACCCGTGCTCTTTCCACTGAGCCACGTGCTTACTGTGTGTCAGGCACTGTTCTAAGCGCTGGGGTAGAGACAAGATAATCGGATTGCAAGTCAGAGGGTCATGGGTTCTCATCCCAGCTCCGCCACTTGTCTGCCGTGTGACCTTGGGCAAGCCATTTCACCTCCCTGGGGCTCAGTTAACTTATCTGTAAAATGGGGATGGAGACTGTGAGCCCCACACAGATAAGGGTCCGTGCCCAATTTGATTTGCTTGAACCCACTCCAGACCTTAGTACAGTGCCTGGCACATAGTAAGCCCTTAAATGCCATTATTATTATTATTATTTAGACCCAATTCCTAGTCTGACCCTATTTCAGGATGAGTGGGGTATCTCTAAATGGGGCTGCCTAGATACCAGGATGGGGGCTTTTAGACTCGGGTACGCCACCACGTCAGCTGCCTACTTAGACTCGGACCCCCATGAGGGACGGGAACTGTTATCCAGCCTGATAAACCTGTATCTACCCCAAAGCTCAAAACAGTGCCTGACATAGAATAAGCGCTTAATAAAAACCATTAAAAAAAAAAAAACCAGAAACAATCCTTAATTTACATCGGATCGGTCGGTTCTACAATGGTCTTTTCGGCTGCTCCTGCCATACGAATATGTTTTCAATCAATCAGTGGTATTTGAGCACTTACGTGTGTGTACAATATTACAGTAAGTGCTTTGGAGAGGAAGCTGCAACAGAATCGGCTGACATTATCCCTGTCACAAGGAGTTCATTTCACTAGCAATAGAATGGTCTTCAAATATGAAGGACTTCTACATTACAGAGCACTTAAAACAAAAACATCCCAGACCTCTCTCACGGGGCACAGTGCTTGAATGATATGAGTTTATGATGAAAGGATGAGGAAACCAATCTTCAACAAAATTACCTAATTTAGACTCCAGGATAAAATTACTTCACCTGCCCCCCGTGGGCTTCTCGACCAACTAGAAATGATCCGTTTGCAGTATCTCTCAGTTCATTCTCTTTAGGCTGCCAAGAATCAATCAATGGTATTTACTGAGCATTTATTATTTTGCAGAGCACTGTACTAAGCGCTTCGGGAGGGTACAGCGCAAGAGTCGACAGACACGTTCCCTGCCCACAACGAACTGACAGTCCAGAAAACCAAATTCTTGCCTTTTGACAATGAAAAAAGTTTAAAAGCTCTACCAAATATAATGACTTGAAATTAGATTTTCCCTTAAAAGTATAATCCATTTTCTGGCAGAAAAATCATTTTTGTATCATCTTATTTTGGGTCTCCACAAAACATGCTTTTACCACGATTTTATCTAGGCTATGACTGTGGCCCTTTAATTCTGGAAAATATAGTTGAATTTTGATAAATGGGTAAAACCTCATTCCTAGGAGAATGTGATTATCACTTCACAAACACCTGAACACACGTTATCATAATGATGATGAGGCTATTTTGGAATCCCATGGCTTCTATCTTTAAGAATCTCAAAGGACTTAACGCTTCCGTTGTTACCCATGGGAGAGGAGGGAGCCCACAGACACTTTTTCCACTTCACAGATAAGGAAAGAGGCAAATCACCTGCAATAATAACTACAATAATTATATCTGTCCAGCCCTCACTACGTGCCTGGCATTGTACTAAGCGCTGCGAGCCCAAGATGGCCAAAGGGAGGGATAGAAAAGCAGGGTGGACTAGCAGAGAAGCAGCGTGGCTCAGTGGCAAGAGCCCGGGCTTCGGAGTCAGAGGTCATGGGTTCGAATTCCAGCTCTGCCACTTGTCAGCTGTGTGTCATCTGGAAAATGGGGATTAACTGTGAGCCTCACGTGGGACAACCTCATTCCCCTGTATCTCCCCCAGCGCTTAGAACAGTGCTCGGCACACAGTAAGCGCTTAACAAATACCAACATTATTATTATTATAGAAAGAGCACAGAACTGGGAGTCAGATGACCTGGCTTCTAATCCCGGAGCTACCTCTTCCGTATTGTGTGACCTTGGGCGAGTCACTTAGCTTCTCTGGGCCTCAGTTTTATCATTGTAAAATAGGGATTAAATGCATGTTCTTCCCCCTCCATAAACTGTGAGCCCCGTGTGGGAGCAGCGACCTTGTCCAACCTATCCCGTATCAATCGCAAAGGCCAGTGGGGTGCTTGGCACATGGTAAGTGCTTAACAAATACCACAATTATTAAAATATCACAATGACGGTCATTCGAATGGACCAGGCTTTTTCGGGATGGGAAAGGTAGACAGGGCAGTAGCCATGGAATTTAATTCTCCCCTTCTTCCAGACTTATAAATCAGGTTTCTTATCTTCCTTTGACCCTGCCCCAGTTCTGCCTTCATTGTCGACAGCTAAGCACAGTACCCTAATAAAATCCTGACTAATTCTTTATGTTCCCTGTTATGCAGCCCACTTGAAATGGCGTAGTGGATAGAGCACGGGATGGGGAGTCAGAAGGTCATGGGTTCTAATCTCGGCGCTAACACATGTCCGCTCTGTGACCTCGGGCAAATCGCTTCACTTTTCTGTGCGTCAATTACCCCACCTAGAAAACGGGGATTGAGACTGCGAGGTCCACGTGGAACACGGACTGTGTCCAACCCCATTTGCTTGTATCCATCCCATTGCTTAGTATAGTGCTATAGTGCTTAGCACATAGTAAGTGTTTAACAAATGCCACAATTAAAATTATTTTAATCCTCCCCAGGATTCCTATTTCACAGACCACTATAATCTAAACATTTCCCTCCAACTATTTCATCATCACCATAATAATAATAATAATAATAATAATGTCGGTATTTGTTAAGCGCTTACTATGTGCAGAGCACTGTTCTAAGCGCTGGGGTAGATACAGGGTCATCAGGTTTTCCCACGTGAGGTTCACAGTCTTAATCCCCATTTTACAGATGAGGGAACTGAGGCACAGAGAAGTGAAGTGACTTGCCCACAGTCACACAGCTGACAAGTGGCAGAGGCGGGATAATAATGGTATCTCTTATGCGCTTACTATATGCCAACCACTGTACTAAGCACTGAGTTAGATACAAGACAGGCAGGTCCCACGTGGGGTCGACAGTCTAAGTAGGAGGGAGAAGAGGCACTGAATCTCCATTTTGCGGATGAGGAAACTGAGGCACAGAGAAGTGAAGCAACTTGCCCAAGGTCACACAGCAGATAAATGGCAGAACCGGGATCACAACCCAAGTCCTCTGACGTCCAGGCCCGTGCTCTATCCATTAGGACATCCTGGTTCTCAATCTTCACTGTGTGGGGAAATGATTTTCCCTCTTAAAAGAATTATCCCACCGTTGCCCTACAGACTTCATTTTGTTTGCATCTGCCCCGTCTTGAGGTCAGTCCAACTTCTAATTCATATTGGGAGAGGGTGACTGTCAAAATGAGGAGGTCTCCACTGGAGACCTAATGGAGGTCAAATGGAGTGGGAGAAGAAACAGAGAAGAAGGGTTGAAAAGCTGTATGGATTAGATGAAAGAGCACAAGCCCGGGAGTCAGAGGACCTGGGTTCTAATCCTGTCTCTACCAACTGCTGCTGTGTGATCTGTGTGACCTTAACTTCTCCATGCCTCAGTTTCCTCATCTGTAGCATGGGATTTCAATCCCTGTCCTTCCTCCTGCTTAGAATGTGAGCCCCATGTGGGGCAAGGACTGGGTCCAATCAGATTAACTTTTATCTACCCCAGTGCTTGACAGAGAGTAAGCACTTTAAAAATACCATTTTTTTTATAAAAAAAAAAGTTAAAGAATCTTTGCAGTTCCTAACTCTCAGAGCCCCAGGTTCTAGAATTTCTGGGAATGAATCCCAAGTGGTACATCACAGGTATTCAGGAATGACCCGTGGGTCTAGAGCTGCTTCTTGAATCACACGGAAGCACACCCACTTCAAACTTACGCAGAGGAAGTTTGCCCTTCCGAAATACTAGTGAAAGGTAAACTCCTGACTTCGATTAAACTTTCCACCTTTCCTGACTGGTTAACCGACTTGTTTGGGTTCAGAATACGTCACAGTTCGAACGACTTTTTCCAGATATCCCCACAATCACCCAAATGAATCTGCTTCACGTAGACCTTTGTGGCCCTTTGTCTTTGAAACATGGCTCTGAAACATCATAAATGTAATGCGTATGCAGATAATAATAATAATAGTAATGATGCTGGTATTTGTTAAGCTCTTACTATGTGCAGAGCACTGTTCTAAGCGCTGGGGTAGATACGGGGGAATCAGGTTGTCCCACGTGAGGCTCTCAGTCAATCCCCATTTTCCAGATGAGGTAACTGAGGCACAGAGAAGTTAAGTAACTTGCCCATGGTCACCCAGCTGACAAGTCCAAAATGTCCCTAAATAACTGGATATAGTAGATTCAGGGAATGGGCACAGAGCCCTGTATAATAAGTGTGGTATTTTTTAAGCCCTTACTATATGCCAGGCACTGTACTAGAAGCAGCGTGGCTCAGTGGAAAGAGCCCGGGCTTGGGAGTCAGAGGTCATGGGAAGCAGCGTGGCTCAGTGGAAAGAGCATGGGCTTTGGAGTCCAGAGGTCATGGGTTCAAATCCCGGCTCGGCCATTTGTCAGCTGTGTGACTTTGGGCAAGTCACTTAACTTCTCGGTGCCTCAGTTACCTCACCTGTAAAATGGGGATTACGACTGTGAGCCCCACGTGGGACAACCTGATTCCCTTGTGTCTACCCCAGCGCTTAGAACAGTGCTCGGCACATAGTAAGCGCTTAACAAATGCCAACACTACCACTATCCCAGCTCTGCCACTTGTCAGCTGTGTGACTGTGGGCAAGTCGCTTCACTTCTCTGTGCCTCAGTTCCCTCATCTGTAAAATGGGGGTTAACTGTGAGCCTCACGTGGGACAACCTGATGACCCTGTATCTCCCCCAGCGCTTAGAACGGTGCTCTGCACATAGTAAGCGCTTAACAAATACCAACAGGGGTAGATCTAAGATAACAGGCCTGGACACAGTCCCATCCTACACAGGACTCACGGTCTTAATCCCCATTTTACAGATGAGGTAACTGAGGCCCCGAGGAGTGAATTATTATGGTTACTATTATGGTATTTCTTAAGTGCTTACTACATGTCAATCACTGTTCTAACTGCTGGGGTAGATACAAGGTATCAGGTTGTCCCACAAGGGGCTCACAGTCTTAATCCCCATTTTACAGATAAGGTTACTGAGGCACAGAGAAGGTAAGTGACTCGCCCAAGGTCACGCAGCAGACAAGAGGCGAAGCAGGGATTAGAGTCCAGGTCCTTTTGCCTCCCAGACCTGGGCTTTATCCACTAGGCCACGCAGCTTCCACGCTGTATCCCTCATCTGCCAAAGTTATGGCCCCATCATCTGGAATCCTTGCAAAGCAGAGTCAAAAGAAGCCCTAATAAGACTAATACACTCTAGCTGGGGGATGTTGAAAATTACCTCTGAATTTCAGGTTCCCAGAGTGTTTCTCAGCCAGAAATTTCCCACTGATAGCTTAGAACAATGCCCAACACATAGGAAGTGCTTAATAAATACTATTATTATTATTATCTAGGGATTCTATTCAAGGCCAGCTTGCAGCCACAGTGAAATTCCTATTCCAGGCCCATGCTGGTTGTGGACCAGAGGTTCTTATTACCTCGGGCAGGGCTGGGAAAAACGTGGCCAAGGGTCAGTCAATTTAGTCTGGCCTGTGGGATGGATCCAGGATGCCACTGTGGGCAGAGAATGTGTCTGTTATATTGTTGTACTGTACTCTCCTAAGCGCTTAGTACAGTGCTCTGCACACAGTAAGGTCTCAATAAAGAATACGACTGAGGGAAGGCCTCTTGGAGGAGATATGATTTTCGTAGGACTTTGAAGGTGGGGAGAATGGTGGTCTGCCCAGGAGGAACAGGGAGGGAGTTCCAGGCAAGAACGGGAATAGATAAAATCAGATTAATAATCATCGTCATAATAATTATGGTTTTTGTTAAGCCCTTACGACGTGCCAGACATCGTACTAATCCCCGGGGTGAATTCGAGAGAATTGGGTCGGACGCAGTCCCTGCCCCACATGGGGCTCACACTCTCAATCCCCATTTTACAGATGAAGTAACTGAGGCACAGAGAAGTGAAGTGACTTGTCCAAGGTCACACAGAAGATCAGCAGGACCATGCCCAGAATTTGTATAGGAGTAGGAGTTGGGGTGGAGAGGAAGGGGCAGATATTGGAGACGTCAAGTAGGGAGGATCAACAGGATTCAGTAGACTGAATGAAAGAAAACAAAGCCAGAGTCAAGGAGGACCCTGAAGGTTGTGAGCTGGTCCGATGGGGAGGATGGCGGTGTTGTGGATTGAGATGAGAAAGTTGGGGAGATCTGGTTCAGACATGTAGAGTTTTGAAGACCCGGCAGGACAGACAAATAATGCTCTCCTAGAGGCAGGAAGAGATGTGTCAATTAATCAAAGGTGTTATTTATAATAATAATAATAATGTTGGTATTTGTTAAGCGCTTACTATGTGCAGAGTACTGTTCTAAGCGCTGGGGTAGATGTAGGGTAATCAAGTTGTCCCACGTGGGGCTCACAGTTAATCCCCATTTTACAGATGAGGTAACTGAGGCACAGAGAAGTTGAGTGACTTGCCCACAGACACAAAGCTGACAAGTGGCAGATCCGGGATTCGAACTCATGACCCATGACTCCCAAGCCCAGACTCTGGGCTTTATTTATTGTTTACTGTGTACAGAACACTGCACTAAGTACTTGCGAGCGTACAACAGAGTTGGTAGACCCGTTCCCTGCCCACAGTGAGTTTTTAGTCTAGAAGGGGAGATAGATAGTAATATAAATTAGGAGTATCACTCATTTATTGAGCACTTACTGTGTACAGAACAGTATACGCCAAGTGCTTGAGAGAGTACATTATAACAGTATAACAGGTTGGTAGACAGGTTCCCTGCTCACGATGGGCTTGCAGTACATAAGTGCTGTATGGCTGAGGAAGGGGTGAATAAAGGGTACAAATCCAAATGCAAGGGCGACACAGAAGGGAGTGGGAGAAGAGGAAAGGAGGGATTAGTTGGGGAAGGCCTCTTGGAGGAGATGTGCTTTTAATAAGGCCTTGAAGGTGGGGAGAGGGATCGGACGTTCTGGAGTTCCAGGCCAGAAGCAGGGCACGGGCGAGGGGTCGGCAGTCAGATAGATGAGATCAAGGTACGGTGAATAAGTTGGCACTAGAACAGAAAAGTATGCGGGTTGTAGTAGGAAATCAGAGACGAGGTAGGGGCAAAGTGATTGAGTGCTTTAAAACAAACGTAAGGAGTTTCTGTTCGATGCGGAAGTGGAAGGGCAACCGCTGGAGGTCCTGGAGGAGGGGAGAAACATGGACTTTCTACAGTTTTGTAGAAAAATGATCCAGGCAGCAGAGTGAATTCTGGACTGAAGTGGGAAGAGACTGGAGAGAGGGTGGTGAGCAAGGAGGCTAATACAGTAATCGAGGTGGGACGGGATAAATGCTTGGATTAACACGGTAGCAGTTTGGAAGGAGAGAAAGGGTGGATGTTAATGATGTGAAGGTTGAACTGACAGGATTTAGTGACAGATTGAATACGCGGTTTGAATGAGAGAGGTGAGTCGAGGATAACGCTCTGAGACGGCGACAAGGGAGACCGGGAGGATGGTTGGTGCTGTCTACAGCGATGGGAAAGTCAGAGGGAGGACAGGATTTGGGTGGGAAGATAAGGAGTTCTGTTTTCAGTTGGTCAAGTTTAAGGTGTCAGTGGGACAGCCAAGTACAGATGTCCTGAGAGCAGGAGGAAATACAAGATTACAGAGGAGGGAGATCAGGGCTGGAGATGTAGATTGGGGAATCACCTGCACAGAGATGGCAGTTGAAGCCATGACAGCGAATGAGTTCTCCAAGGGAGTGGGTGTAGAGGGAGAATAGAAGGGGACCTAAAACTGAGCCTTGAGGGTCCTCCGCAAGAAGACAGTGGGAGGCAGAGGAGAAACCCGTGAAAAAGAATGAGAAGGAGCAGCCAGAGAGAAAGGAGAACCAGGAGAGGACACTGTCAGTGAAGCTCTCGGCTGAATCGTGTTTCCAGGAGAAGGGGGTGGTCCACAATGTCAAAGGTAGCTGAGAGGTCAAGGAGGATTAGGATGGAAAGCCCATGGCATTTGGTAAGAAGGAGATCCTTGGTGAACTTTGAGAAAGCAGTTTCAGTGGAGTGGAGGGGGTGGAAGCCAGATTGGAGGGGGTCAAGAAGAGAAGTGGAGGAGAGGAGATGGAGACAGCGGGTGTAGACAACTCGCTCAAGAAGTTTGGAGAGGAACGGTAGGAGGGAGATGGGGCGATAACTGGCCTGGAGGGTCAAGTGGGGGGTTTCTTTAGGAAAGGAGACATGGGAATGTTTGAAAGCCGTGGGGAAGACGCCACAGGAAAGTGAACGGTTAAAGATGGCAGTCAGGAAAGGAATAAGGGAGGGGGGTGAGCGTTTTGATAAGGTACGAAAGGATGGGCCTGTAGGTGCAGGTGGAAGGGGTGGATTTTGAGAGGAGGTGGGAGATGTCCTTTTGAGATACTGCTGGGAGAAGTGGGAGAGTTGAAGATAAGTTAGGAGGAGGGAGGGTCAGGAGAGGAGCAGGGGAGATTTCAGGGAGAGCATGCCGATGGTATCAATTTTCTCAAAAAGTACACGGCAAGGTCATTGGGGTACGAGATGGGGAGGCGGTGGGACAGAGGCTTTGAGGAGGGAGAGCAACATCTGGAAAAACTGGTGAAGGCAATGAGCATGGGTGTCAATAAGGACGGAGAAATAATGTTGCAGGGCAGAGGAGAGGGCAGAGTTAGAACAGGAAAGGATGAAGTTGAGGTGGACAAGTTCGGCTTGATATCTGGATTTTTGCATCCAGCGCTCTGCCGCTCGTGCTGACTGGAAAGGAGATCCGGGGCTGTGGGTTAGCGGTCCTCTGCCTCAATACTCTGTTGTATTGAAAGTACAAGTACTCTACTGAAGTGTACTTTTCCAAGTGCTTAGTACACTGTTCTCCATATAGAAAACACTCAGTCGATACCACTGATTGAGGGCCATGTACAAAGCACTGCACTAAATGCTTGGGAGAGTATTGCTTTGTCTTACGCTGTCGAGTCGCCTCCAACCTAAAGCAACTCCAGAGACCCATCTCTCCCAGAATGCCCCGTGTCCTTCTGCAATTGTTCTGGTAGTGGATCCAGGGAGTTCTCTTGGTAAAAATTCGGAAACGGTTTACCGCTGCCTTCTTCTGTGGCAAACTTGAGTCTCCGCCCTCAATTCTCTTCCAAGCCGCTGCTGCCCAGCACGGGTGAGTTTTGATTTGTAGCAGATGGCCTTCCACTCGCCAGCCACTGGCCAAACTAGGAATGGAATGGACAGGCCTCTGCTTGACTCTCCGTCCCGTAGCCAAGACTGGTAGAGGACTGGAGACTCACCAGTTATGATTCTGAGAGGAGCCTGGGAAAGTACAAAAGACACAATCCTTGCCTTTAAAGAGTTTACAGTCTAGCTGGGGAGATGACTTTAGAAGAAATTATTGGTAGGGGAAGAAACCAAGTACGCAGAGACGTACATAAGTATGTGGGGCCGGGAGATACGGTGAATACCTAAATGCAGTTTAAGACTGCAGGTTAGACAACAGGTCATTTTAGGAATTTCTTTTTCGGTCTCTCTTCTACCCCACTGATCTCACCGGAAAGCAGGGGAATTCTGTGTCTAGCCCTAATAATAATAATAATAATTATGGTACTTGTTAAGCGCTTACTAAGTGTAAAGCATCGTTCTAAGTGCTGGGCTAGATACAAGTTAATTGGGTTGGTTACAGTCCCCGTTCTACATGGGGCTCACGCTCTTAATCTCCATTTTCCAGAGGAGGTAACTGAGGCCCAGAGAAGTGATATGCCCAAGGTCACATAGCAGACCTGTGGCGGAGCTGGGATTGGAACCCAGGTCCTTCTGACTGTGAAGCCCGGGTTCTATCCACTGAACCATGCTGCTTCTCTAAATACATCTCAATTTTGGAGCTGGCCCTCTGGCCAAAGTAGCTAGACTGTAAGCTCGTTGTGGGGAGGGAATGTTTTTGTTTATTGTTGTATTGTCCTCTTCCAAATGCATAGCACAGAGCTGTGCACACAGTAAGTGCTCAATAAATACGAGTGAATGAATTTAATGAATGAACTGTCCAGCCTTGGTCTCGGGCTGAACACTTCACCTAAAATGAAACCCTAGATATCGCTATATACCGCAAGCTCATCACTAGACTTCAAGCTCGTCATGGGCAGGGAATGGGTCTGCTAATTCTGTTGTACTGTACCATCCCAAGCGCTCAGTACAGTGCTCTGACTGACTGCTTCATCTGCAAGAGGCCCAGATGGAAAGGCCTGGTCCTGGGCTCTGGAGAGTTTGGTGTTTGCCCTGCCGAGACACTCGGAACAGTCCTCAGCTGATCCAAAAGCTCTGATACACCTCTCAAGGTAAACAGTAGCTTCAAACCCTATTGGGGACTAATTCCATCATCAACACTTCCAAGAATCAAACTACTGACAAACCTGGGGCTCTTCCCCTCCTCCCAGCCCTAAAGCACTTATTTATATATCTGCAATTTTATTTATTTGTATGATGTCTGTCTCCCACACTCCAGACTGTGAGCTTATTGCGGGCAAGGAATGGTACTGTTTACCGCTGTACTGTACTTTCCCAAGCGCTTAGTACAATGCTCAGCACCCAGTCAGTGCTCAATAAATATGCCTGAATGAACAGGCTAAGGTACAGAGCTGAAATGGTCAGTTGGTAGGAGAGGAGGTCAAAATAATTAGAAGAGTCCCCGGCCTCTTTTTGTGGGACGTCTTCCAAGCTCGATATGAAATCTGACCATTGTCTTTCCAACGCATCCCACGGTACGTGCCAGCTGAATGGAGTTTGCCGACCAATTCTGAACACCGATATTTCCGAGAACTGAAATCAAGCCATCAGCATCGAGCCGAAAAAGACACGGTTCAATGGGAGGCTGGGACTTTGGTGGCAATGACTGGGGGAGTTTAGCTAGAAAGACACTCCTTGACCTACGTTAATCAATCATATTTACTGAGGACTCTGAGCAGAACACTGTACTAAGCTCTTGGGAGATACTATATAACAGATGCATTCCCTGCCCACAGCTGGCTTACAGTTCAGAGAGGGAGACATTAGTATGAATAAATGAATTATGGATCAGGGTCGCACCTGGAGAGTTTCCAGTACTTTACCAGACTCGGCTACGGGGGAAGAGTCAAGCAGAGGCCTAGGCCTTCCATTTTGCTGGGCAGTGGCTAGCGAGGCAGGCAATCTGCTACAAGTCAAAACTCCCCTGTGCTGGGCAGCAGTGGCGTGGGAGATAGTCGAGGGAGGAGACTCAAGTTGACAGCGCGGAAGGAGGCAATGTTAAATCATTTCTGGATTTTTACCAGGAAGACTCTACCAACTACCAGAATGATTGCAGGTGGAGGGAGGGCCTTCTGGGAGAGATGTGACTGTGGTACTGCTATGGGTCGGAGGCGACTTGACAGCATAAGACAAGACAAGATGGACATAAGTGCTTTGGGGCTAAGGAGGTGGTGAATAAAGACAGCAAAATAGGGCAGAAGGGAGAGGGAGAAGAGGAAAAGAAGGTATAATCGGGGAAGGCCTCTTGGAGATGTGTCTTCAAGAAGGTTTTGAAGATGGGGACAATAATCGTCTGGTGAATAGGAAGAGGGAGGGCATTCCAGGCCAGAGACAGAACATGGGCGAGAGGTCGGCAGGAGAGATGGAGGTACAGGGAGTGGTTTGGGATTAGAGGAGCGAAGTGTGCGGGCTGGGTTGTAGTTCGAGAGCAGCGAGGTGTGGTGGGAGGAGGCAAGGTGATTGAGTACTTGAAAGCTAACGGCAAGGAATTTCTGTCTGACGCAGAGGTGGATGGGCAACCGCTGGAGGTTCTTGAGGGGTAGGGAAATACGAAAGCACTAGAAGGCTGATTGTCACGCATGATCTTTAAGCACTTTTTGATCATCTGTTCCTTCCTTCATCACCTCCTAAAGTTCCTTACAACCAAACAAGAGGCTTCCACGGAGACGCTCGGGAGGTTCCCCATTATGTACGCGGTGACTTGGGGAACCTATTCAACTTCTGTCTAGCCTGAATTCAGTCCTGAGGACAGGGCTGAGACTTAACAAAAAGTTTTAAAATTACCTTGTTCCAATCTAAAGCACAGGGAACGCTTTGCAGCATCGATTTCGGGACTCGGGTGATCCAGAACATGTCTACACCACTGAAGAGGACTCAGGGATTTCTCTCGTGGAGTAGGAGTCTTGGAAGGTGACACGTATAACCTGAAATGAAAAAAATATACATTATTAGATAATAATAATAATAATGTTGGTATTTGTTAAGCGCTTACTATGTGCAGAGCACCGTTCTAAGCACTGGGGCAGATACAGGGTCATCGGGTTGTCCCACGTGAGGCTCACAGTCTTCATCCCCATTTGACAGATGAGGTAACTGAGGCACAGAGAAGTAAAGTGACTTGCCCACAGTCACACAGCTGACAGGTGGCGGAGCCGGGATTCGAACCCATGACCTCTGACTCCCAAGCCCGTGCTCGTTCCACTGAGCCACGCTGCTTCTCTGGACAGCAAATAAGCTGGCAATTACACTCTCATTCCCCTGATTAGAATCTTTTTTATTGTTTCTGTAACATCAGAGTGCTCAACAGGTCACAGTTGAAATTAAGTTGTAATGGTATTTATTAGCGATACTAATAATTGTGGTAATTGTCAAGCACTTACTATGGGCCACACACTGTACTGAACACTGGGATAGATACAAGTTAATTAGGTCAAAGACAGTAGCTGTTCCAAATAGGAATCACTGTCTACGGGGGAGTGGGAATGGTTACTAACCTCCATTTAATGGATGAGGAAAGTGAGGTACAGCGAAGTGGAGTGACTTGCCCAAGGTCACACAGCCAACAAGTGGCAGAGCAGGGATTAGAACCCAGCTCCCTACTCGTAGGCCTATGCTTTTTTCATGAGGTTGCACTGCTCCACTATTAAGTGGAGAAGCAGCGTGGCTCAGTGGAAAGAGCACGGGCTTTGGAGTCAGGGCTCATGAGTTCGAATCCCAGCTCTGCCACTTGTCGGCTGTGTGACTGTGGGCAAGTCACTTAACTTCTCTGTGCCTCAGTTCCCTCATCTGTAAAATGGGGATTAAGACTGTGAGCCCCACGTGGGACAACCTGATTCCCCTATGTCTACCCCAGCGCTTAGAACAGTGCTCGGCACATAGTAAGCGCTTAACAAATACCAACATTATTATTATTATTAAGTGATTACTGTGTGCCAAGCACTGGACTATATAATAACCCAATCAATGGGATTTATTTATTTTTTTTAAACTGCATTTATGTGCTTACTATGTGTCAGACATTATACTAAGTACTAGGGCAGATACAAGATAATCAGATTGGACACAGTCCCTGCCCCTCAAGAGGCTCCCATTCTTAATCCCCATTTTACAGATGAGGTAACTGAGGCCCAGACAAGTCGAGTGACTTGCCTAAGATCACGCAAGGGGCAAGTGGCTTAGCTGGGATTAGAACCCAGGTCCTTCTGACTTCCAGCCCGTGCTATATCCGTTGAACCACGCTGTTTCCCAGTGCCTATTTATTGAGCACTTTACGGAGCACTGCACTTAAGCACTTGGGAAAGTACAATACAACAGAACTGAACAGATACGATCGTTGTCCACAAGGAGCTTACAGACCACGATGCTTCACGGTCTAAGGCAATGGCAAAATTCAGGATTATTATTATGATATTTGTTAAGCGCTTACTATGTGCCAAGCACTGTTCTAAGCGCTGGGGTACATACAAGGTAATTAGGTTGTCCCATGTGGGGCTCACAGTCTCAATCCTCATTTTCCAGATGAGGTAACTGAGGCACAGAGAAGTTAAGTGACTTGCCCGAGGTCACACAGCGGACAAGTGGCAGAGCGGGGATTAGAACCTACGTCCTCTGACTTCCAAGACCGAGCTCTTTCCACTGAGCCACGCTGCTTCTCATACCATTCAGTCCTGTCACTCATTTCAGTTTATTATCAGATTACGCACTTCCATTTTCCAATGGAGGTGGCGTAGAAAGTTTAGCTAGCGGAGAACAAACTGTCGGGGACGTCCTGAACTACCTCCCTGCTCACTCATCCACTCAATCGTATTTATTGACCGTCTGCGGTGTGCAAAGCACTGTACTAAGGGCTTGGGAGAGTTCAACAATAAACAGACACGTTCCCTGCCCGCTATGAGCACTCACCTGCCCCTCTCGCTCCCAGAATCGACCGATTAAAGCCCAAACCTACCAATTTAATTAACTGCATTTATTGGAGGTCTAATGTACAGAGCATTTTCTGAGACATCTGGAAGACGACGAGAGTCAGCAGGCAGAACGTCCCTGCCCTCAGTGAGTTTATACTTGAAGAGGAAGAGTTTCTGCTCTGCCTCAGGTTTTCGAATAGAAACTTGAAAACCTAGTCTCCCATCTTCTTCTACCCTTCTACAGCTGGCCTGGGGGAGGGTGGAGCATGTGGCAATGCCTGCATGTAATAATAATAATAATAATAATAATAATGTTGGTATTTGTTAAGTGCTTACTATGTGCAGAGCACTGTTCTAAGTCGCTGGGGTAGATACAGGGTCATCAGGTTGTCCCACGTGAGGCTCACAGTCTTCATCCCCATTTTACAGATGAGGTCACTGAGGCACAGAGAAGTGAAGTGACTTGCCCAAAGTCACACAGCTGACAGGCGGCAGAGCCGGGATTCGAACCCATGACCTCGGACTCCCAAGCTCAGGCTTTTGCCATTAAGCCACGCTGCTTCTCATGTATAACGACGATGACGATGGTATTTGTTAAGCAATTTCTATGTGCCAAACACAGTTTTAAGCACTGCGGTATATATAAGCTTATCAGGTTGGACACAGTCCATATCCCGTACTGGGCTCGCAGTCTTATTTCCCATTTTACAGATGAGGGAACTGAGGCTCAGAGAAATGAAGTGACTTGGTCATGGAGCAGACAAGGGGCAGAGCCTGGATTAGAATCCATATCCTTCTGACTTCCAAGCCCGGGCTCTATCCACTGAGCCACGCTGCTCGGGAGTCAGAGGTCATGGGTGCGAATCCCCGCTCTGCCACTTGTCAGCTGGGTGACTGTGGGCAAGTCACTTCACTTCTCTGGGCCTCAGTTACCTCATCTGGAAAATGGGGATTAACTGTGAGCCTCACGTGGGACAACCTGATGACCCTGTATCTCCCCCAGCACTTAGAACAGTGCTCTGCACATAGTAAGCGCTTAACAAATACCAACATTATGATTATTATGTGTGTCTGGGGGAGCAGAGTGTCCCTTGCCCAAGTCGATGCATGTCAAGAGGTTTCATTTCAACGCAAGGTACCGGGGCCAGTCTAGCCCCGGCCAATACCTGGGAGACTGAGGCCGCCTGGGGCCAAGAGAGGCAGATCCAGTGGGTGTGGGGAGCCAAATGGGGGGAAGGGGAGGGCAGAAAGGTGGGGAGAGAGAGGGGAGAGTTGGAGAGGGAGAAGGGGGAGAGAGAGAGAGAAAGGGGGAGGGAGAGAGGGGGAGTTCTCTACTGTCAGCATAGATTTTTTAATGAGCTTCCCAGGCCTCCCAATGGTTTCAAGAGTCCTTAAGGCCGGCAATGTTCAGGCAGAGTTCTGAATAGGCCTTTCATTCATTCATAATATAATAATGTTGGTATTTGTTAAGCGCTTACTACGTGCAGAGCGCTGTTCTAAGCGCTGGGGGAGATACAGGGTCATGAGGTTGTCCCGCGTGAGGCTCTCAGTCTCCATCCCATTTTACACATGAGGTCACTGAGGCACAGAGAAGTTACGTGACTCGCCCACAGTCACATAGCGGACAAGTGGCAGAGCTAATATTCGAACCCACGATCTCTGACTCCCAAGCCCGGGCTCTTTCCACTGAGCCACGCTGCTTCTTATTCATTCATTCAATAGCGTTTATTGAGCGCTTACTATGTGCAGAGCACACTGTACTATGCGCTTGGAAGGGACAATTCAGCAACAGATAGCAACAATCCCTGCCCAATGACAGGCTCGCAGTCTAATCGGGGGACCTAGACCCAGAACAAGAATGTACCGGGCCCTGAACTATTCTTCCAGGATGGATGGGTTGGTTGAGAGAGGAGATGAACATTTTCGCTGGATTGTCTAGTACGTATTTGGAAAGTTGAGTTAGAGCATTTAATGAGGTTGGTGAGATGGCTCTAGACTGTAAGCTCATCGAGGGCAGGGAACACATATACCAACTCTGTTGTATTGAAATCTCCCAAGCACTTAATAATAATAATAACGTTGGTATTTGTTAAGCGCTTACCATGTGCAGAGCGCTGTTCTAAGCGCTGGGGTAGACACAGGGGAATCTGGTTGTCCCACGTGGGGCTCACAGTCTTAATCCCCATTTTACAGATGAGGTCACTGAGGCACCGAGAAGTTAAGTGACTTGCCCAAAGTCCCACAGCTGACAAGTGGCCGAGCCGGAATTCGAACCCACTGACCTCTAGACGCCAAAGCCCGTGCTCTTTTCGCTGAGCCACGCCGCTTCTCCTTTCTTAGGAAAGTAAGCACTCGAATACCCTTGACTGGTTGACCGACGGCCGAGGATGGAACGTGAAGGAACGGCTTCAGGATTTCCTGAGTGATTCTGGAAATTCACCAAACCCACAATACGATTCCGGAATTGGGATAATCAGGCGCACACACACACACGAATGGGAATGAGCTAGAGGATGATCTCAAAGGCACACACTGTCATTAACAAAATTAGAGCATAGGGTTCTCCAAGTTTGGAAGTGCAGGTTGTAAATCCTCGTCTTAACATGACCGGGGTTACTATTCTAAGCAACACTGTTAAAACCAAAGGTTCACACTCTTCCTTTTTATACCGCTCTCAGGATGCCACCTGAAGAGTTTCCAGGACTCTACCAGTCTCGGCTGCGGGAGGGAGAGTCGAGCAGAGGCCTGTCCGTTCCCTTCCTAGCTCGGGCAGTGGCTAGCGAGCGGACGGCGATCAGCTACAAGTCGAAACTCCCCTGTGCTGGGCAGCGGCGGTATGGGTGAGAACCGAGGGCAGAGACTCAAGTTGACCGTGGGGAAGGAGGCAACGGTAAACCACCTGCGTACTTTTATCAAGAAAACTCTCTCGATACACTACCGGAACGATCAAAGATGGAGGTGGGGGGCTCTGGAAGAGATGCGGCCATGGAGTCGCTATGGGTTGGAGACGACTGGACGGCATAAGAGAAGACAAGACCTTTTTATAAGAGCCAACACTTACAATAATGGCGGTATTTGTTAAGCGCTTACTATGTGAAAAGCACTGGGGGGGATACAAGGTGATCGGGTTGTCCCACGTGGGGCTCACAGTTTTAATCCCCATTTTACAGATGAGGGAACCGAGGCACGGAGAAGTGAAGTGACTTGCCCACAGTCACACAGCACGGAGTCGGGATTAGAACCCATGACCCCTGACTCCCGAGCCCGGGCTCTTTCCACTGAGCCACGCTGCTTCTCATTCTAGTGGCAAACCCCCCAGCAAAAATAACCACACAACAGGCTACCCTGAGAAGCAGTGGGGCCTAGTGGAAAGACCACAGGCCTGGGAGTCAGAGGATCTGAGTTCAAGTCCTACTTCGGCCACACTTGCCTGCTGTATGATATTCTCTGTGCCTCAGTTTCTCTATTGGGGGATTCAATGCCAGCTCTTATGAGTGTGAGCCCCATATGGGACAGGGACTGCGTCAACCTGATCTTCTTTTATCTACCTCAGTGCTTAGTATAGTAGTTGGCACATTGGAAGGGCTTAACAAATACCACAAATATCATTATTATTAATAATATATAATAAACCTGGGGATTACCTAATTAACTCCTACAAACAAGTGACTAGCAACAAGGTTCATAACCATTCTCTTCCCCAGACATATTTACTGTAGGAACGTAAGCAAGCTTTCACCTATGTAACTATCTTAACATTTTATTACTCACAAAAACAAATTGTTGCTGTGAAAGTCGTAATGTTCATTAAAAAAAAAAAGGGCCTCAGACGCACATTTTCCATTTTGTTAATAATATGAAGACTATTAATGAAAATCATTTGGCAAACATCACAAAACATGTTCGATCAATTTTATAAAGCTATTTTGCTAGCCAATATCTTGTGCTCTCTTATGACTGCCAGATGACGAGCCGTTCAGGAGTAATGAATCTACTTTGTACCCCAAACTGAGGAAGTACTTTCCGTACATCAATCGTGCCGAGTGCTTATTGTGCAGCCAGCACAGTACTAAGCATTTGGAAGAGTAAACAGAGCTGGTAGACATTTTCCCTGTCTTACATTAACACTCTTTTCTTCTATTACTACTCAGTAATCAGTTTCAGCACCGAAGAGTTAATTTTGACTTCTTCAGCCAAAAGCCATTCTTAATATAAGGAACGTGTCACGATGACAAAGAGGGGAAGCCTCCCGAGAAACCAACACCGATAAGGTGGCGATGTCAGTGATCCCATTGGGGTTTTTCCTCCATGATACATCACAAAAAGAAGAGCAAAAGCATTTTCTGCTCGCCTAATGCCATTTATCTTTTCAAACCCTCACATCGCCTCCAAATTGTGATTTCTTGTTGAAAAAAATTGCCGGAAAAAGTGACAGCTGAGAGCTTAGGGTTCATTCCTAGCTTATGCAGAATTTGCTATCGTTGGCACGGTGGACAATTGGGAGACGGACCACCCTGACATACGGCAATTAAAAATACGGCGTCTTTCGGGACAGAGGCTTCGGGATGATAACCACACGGGGAGAGGGAAACAAAAATGACATCAGACACTGTGGGTGGCAAACGCCGGTGTGGCAAGTGACAATCTTTTATAGGCTGTCGGTAAAGATCGGTCTTCGGAGCTACGTTTGCACGTCACTGAAAAACCTCATGAACAGTAACATCAATTGCATTTATTAATCACTTACTGTGTGCCGAGCACTGTACTAGGCACTTGGGAGAGTAAAATACAATACCATTTTCAAAGCCAAAATATATATCTTTTAAAGGGCATAAATGATTGGGGGAGGGGAAAGGTATAGGTCTGCCAAGGAAACTGAAATTTAAAGAGTAGCCTCCAAATATCTAGAGAGAGAGAGATGAGTTGGAAATGGACAATAGTATTTAGCTGACCGTCAGTGACTGAGTATGAATGGAGGAAAAACATGGGCAATTAATCTCAATGCATTCCTGTCAAACCAACACCGTTCCCCTAAACTCTTGGAAAAATGCTAGTGTCGGGGAGTAAATGATGCTAAGGAGGAAAAATAAAGGGAAGAAGTCCCTTGCTGTGCATGCTGGTGTCTCTGATATCCCCAGTGAAAACAGATGTTCTAAAATTAGAGCACACCCCAAAATAAAACTACCTATAGTACCTACCTTGCTACCCTGAAATTTTCCACCAGAAGCCTACGGATGCAACACACAGGCCCCTTATCCACTGAGCAACACAGGAAAATAAGAGGGTGGAACTCAAAATTATCATCAGTACTGAAAATTAAATTGGTGCTCCAGTTGGAAGCCACCGAAATGCAGCAGGAGAGGGGAGGGAGTTTGAAAACCCAACCTCTCTAGTTCCAGAGAAAGGTCGATAAAAATCCCACCGAGGCAAAATTGTTTCATCAAGCTAAACCAAAATCAAAAACACACCGGAGGGGGAAGGAGGAAGGGGGAAGAAAAGGGACATTCACTCTCTTATTGTTGCGAATAATTAAAACGTGAAGTCTCCCGTTGGAAAATCAAGAAAGAATTACAGAGTTCCAAGAAAAGCTAATAGTGACCCATCAGTGACCCAAATAATCCTTCATCCCACACTTATTTTTGTGTTACGGATGCTACTTTCTCAGCTGAATAAAATCGATACCGCTGCATCTTGGCTGGAGTCTAGTAATTTGCCCGTATTTCACACTGCCCTCTGGATTGATGGAATTTCTCGGATCGCATGAAATCATACCGTGACATTTGAGAAAGGGCCATTTCCCCCCGTCACCCCCCCGACACGAAGGTAAGCCTCCCCCCCCAAGAGTATTCAATTAAGGGAGGAAGCGACAGTGGGGCTTGAAGAGAGACAGGGGTGCGTCCCTCACGACAGCATGAAGATAAGCAATTTTAATTTAGGAGGCAGAGCTTTCTAGACTTTACCCAAAAGGAGAAGAGCTCTTCTGGTTCTAACTTGTTAAAATCTGACCCTTTAATTTCTCTATATTTCTTTCTCCATGCTTCCCAGTTGTCTTAAAAATTGGAATCACGGACCTCGGTTCACCCTGTCGTTTGCGTCATCCCTCTGCTTGACATCCACTCCCTGGTAGCTCCTCAATTTTGGCCCTCGTTAGCTGATGGGGCAGACAATTAAATCAGCAAGAAAAAAACCCCAACAAGTCTGAATCTCTGAGAGAGATGGTCAAAAATGAGCCGGCGGAAAACACCACCTAATTCACAGCAAGTAAAAATGTTTGACAATTAGATTAGGACCCTTGGTTCTTTTCTAAAGAGGAACCCCAGGATGAGAAGGCATTGGAAGGAGGGTTTTGTGTGTTTTTCTTTTTTCCGGGGGGAGGTCATTTGGTGGCCAGCATCACACTTCAGCAGGGGGAGTGGGCGATTAGGATTGAAGGGGCGACAAGGAAGATTAACGGATTTTTCCGGAGGGCTAATAAGGGGGCCTAAAATGCAGTCAACTGCGGCAGGCGGAGGATCAGAGGGAAGCAAGGGACCTTTATTCAGTCAATCGTATTTATTGAACGCTTACTGTGGGCAGAGCGCCGTACTAAGCGCCGGGGAGAGGCCACCATAACCATACAACAGACATGCTCCCTGACCACAGCGAGCTTACAGTCTAGAGGGAAATCCTGTTGATTTGGGCGGCACAGGCGAGGCTCTTTCTGGCTGTGCTGTAGAACCCCGGCCCGGGCGCCCAAAGGTCATGGGTTCTAATCCCGGCTCCTCCGCTTGTCTACTGGGTGGCCTTGGGCAAGTCACTTCACTTCGCAGGGCCTCAGTTCCCTCACCCGTCAAATGGGCACCGGACTTCTTGTGCCTCAGTTACCTCATCTGTAAAATGGGGATTAAGACTGTGAACCCCAGGTGGGGCAACTTGATCACCTTTTATCTATCCCAGTGCTTAGAACAGTGCTTGACACATAATAGGCACTTAAACACCAGAATTATTATTATGGGGATTAAGACTGTGAACCCCATGCGAGACAGGGACTGCATCCAACCCGATTTGCTGTATCCTCCCCAGGGCTTAGTATAGTGCCTGGCACACAGTTAGCGCTTAACAAATACCCCAATGATGATGATTCTTTCCCAAGCGCTTAGGACAGCGCCTGGCACATAGTAAGCACTTAAAATGTACTCCAATGATGATGATTCTTTCCCAAGCACTTAAATACCCCAATTATGATGATGACGATTCTCTCCCAAGTGCTTAGGACAATGCCTGTCACAGAGTAAGCACATAAACACCCCGGTGATGATGATGATTCTTTCCCAAGCGCTTAGGACGGTGCCTGGCACAGAGTAAGCGCTTAACATATACCCCAATTATGATGATGACGATGATGATTCTTTCCCAAGTGCTTAGGACAGTGTCCGGCACAAAGTAAGCGCTTATCAAATACCCCAATGACGATTATGATTTTTTCCCCAAGTGCTTAGGACAGTGCCCGGCACAGAGTAAGCGCTTAACATATACCCCAGTTATGATGATGATTCTTTCCCAAGCGCTTTGGACAGTGCCTGGCAGCGAGTAAGCCCTTACCAAGCACCCCAATTATAACGATGAAGATTCCTTCCCAAGGGCTTAGGACTGTGCCTGACGTATAGTAAGCGCTTAACAAATACCCCACTTAGGATGATGATGATTCTTTCCCATGTGCTTAGGACAGTGCCCTGCACCAAGTGCTCAATAAATAGGAGGGAATGAAAGAGAGAAGGTTGCAAGTGGCCACCCCCTGCTGTGGCCACCTCTGGCAACTGGTGCCGGGAGGAAGAGGAGGAGGAGGAGGAAGAAGAAGAGGAAGAAGAAGAAGAGGAGGAAGAGGAAGAATAGGAGGAGGAAGAGGAGGAGGAGGAGGAAGAGGAGGAAGAGGAGGAGGAAGAGGAGGAAGAAGAGGAGGAGGAGGAAGAAGAAGAAGAGGAGGAGGAAGAAGAAGAAGAGGAGGAGGAAGAAGAAGAAGAGGAGGAGGAAGAAGAAGAAGAGGAGGAGGAAGAAGAAGAAGAGGAGGAGGAAGAGGAGGAGGAAGAAGAAGAAGAGGAGGAGGAAGAGGAGGAGGAAGAAGAAGAAGAGGAGGAGGAAGAAGAAGAAGAGGAGGAGGAAGAGGAGGAAGAAGAGGAGGAGGAGGAAGAGGAGGAGGAGAAGGAGGAGAAAGAGTGGAGGAAGAAGAGGAGGAGAAGGAAGATGAGGAAGATAAGGCGGAGGAAAAGAAGAGGAGGAAGAGGAGGGAGAAGAGGAGGAGGAGGAGGAAGAAGAAGAGGAGGAGGAAGAAGAGGAGGAGGAAGCAGAGGAGGAGGAAGAAGAGGAGGAGGAAGAAGAGGAGGAGGAAGAAGAGGAGGAGGAGAAGGAGAAGGAAGAAGAGAAGATGGAGAAGGAAGAAGAGAAGGAGGAGGAAGAAGAGGAGGAGGAGGAGGAGGAAGAAGAGGTCAAGGAGAAGGAAGAAGAGGGGGAGGAGGAGGAAGACGAGGAGGAAGAAGAGAAAGAGGAGGAGGAGGAGGAGGAGGAGGAGGAGGAGTGGGGGAGGCCCCCGGGCAGCCGGGTCCGTACCACGTGTCGTCGTCCTGGTTTAGGCTGCAGCCTCCCGCCTCCAGGTCCAGCAGCTCCACGCCGTCCAGCAGGCCGGGCCCGGCGTCGGCGGGGTCGGCGGGAGCGGGTGCGAATCCGGCGGGCGACGGGGTGAAGTAGACGAAGGGCGGGGGCGGCGGCGGGGCGGCGGCGGGCGGTCCGGCGCGGGCGGCAGGTGCGGGTTGGGGGCGGCGGGGGCGGCGGGGGCGGCGGCGCGGCTCCGCAGCTGCTCGTTCTGGCGCTCCAGCTTGCGGACCAGCTCCTGCAGCTTCTTCACCTCCAGCTCCGCGTCGGGCCCCGCCGGGCGCTTGCCCGCCTCCGCCATGGCCTGCGGCTGCAGCACCGCCGCCTCCATCGCCCCGCGCCCGCTCCCGCTCCCGCACTACCACCACCACCACCGCCGCCGCCGCCGCCGCCGCAGCCCCCGCCTCTGCGCATGCCCGGCCCCCGCCTCCGCACGCCCCGTCCGGAGCCGCGCCGGGCTTTGCGCGCAGCCGGGGGCCGGGCCCCGGGCGGGGGGGCGGGGAGAAGGCGGCGGCCAATCGCCAGCCCTCACGCCCGCACGCGGAAACACACAAAACCCGCACCGGATCCACCCCCGCCACCCAGCGCCGCGTTCGCTCGCTCGCTCACTCACTCACTCACTCACTCGCTCGCTCACTCACTCACTCACTCACTCACTCACTCACTCACCCACTCATTCATTCATTCACTCACCCACTCCGTCATTCATTTACTCACCCACTCAGTCACTCATTCACTCACCCACTCAGTCACTCATTCACTCACCCACTCAGTCACTCATTCATTCACTCACCCACTCAGCCATTCATTCGTTCATTCAGCCACTCATTCATTCACTCACTCACCTACTCAGTCACTCATTCATTCATTCACTCACCCACTCAGTCACTCATTCATTCACTCACTCACCCACTCACTCATTCATTCATTCAGCCACTCATTCATTCATTCACTCACTCACCCACTCAGCCATTCATTCGTTCATTCAGCCACTCATTCATTCATTCATTCATTCACTCAGCCACTCAGTCATCCATTCATTCAGCCACTCAGTCATCCATTCATTCAGCCACTCATTCATTCATTCATTCATTCACCCACTCAGTCACTCACTCATTCATTCACAGCCATTCACTCATTCATTCACTCACCCACTCAGTCACTCATTCATTCATTCACAGCCATTCACTCATTCATTCACTCAGTCACTCATTCATTCATTCACTCAGTTACTCACTCAGCCACTCAATCATTCATTCACTCAGTTACTCATTCATTCATTCATTCATTCATCTGCTTGGAAAGTACAATTCGGGAACAGATAGAGACAGTACCCTCCCAACAACGGGCTCACAGTCTTAAGAATAATAATAATGATGGTTTGGGTTAAGTGCTTACTATGTGCCAAACACTGCTCATTCAGTCATTTTTATTGAACGCTAACTGTATACAGAGGACTGTACTAAGCGCTTGGAAAGTACAATTCAGCCATAAAGAGAGAAAATCCCTCTGTTCTAAGCACTGGTGTAGATAGGAGGTAATCATGTTGTCCCACGTGGGGCTCACAGTCTTCATCCCCATTTTACAGATGAGGGAGCTGAGGCACAGAGAAGTGAAGTGACTTGTCCAAAGTCACACAGCTGACAAGTGGTGGAGTCGGGATTAAAATTTACGACCTCTGATTCCCAAACTCTTGCTCTTTCCACTAAGCCACGCTGCTTCTCCAAAACAAATCATGGTATTTGTGCATTCATTCAATCATATTTATTGAGCACTTACTGCGTGCAGAGCACCGTACTAAGCGCTTAGAAAGTACAATTCAGCAATAAAGACAGACAATCCCGGCCCACAAAGGGTTTACAGTCCAGCACTTACTACTTGCCAAGCACTGTTCATTCATTCATTCAATCGCATTTATTGAGCGCTTACTGTGTGCAGATCACTGTATAAGCACTTGAAAAGTACAATTCAGCAATAAAGAGAGACAATCCCACTGTTCTAAGTGCTGGGGTAGATACAAGATAATCAGGTTGTCCCACCTGGGCCTCACGGTCTTAATCCCCATTTCACCGAAGAGTTAATAATAATAATAATAATGTTAGTATTTGTTAAGCGCTTACTATGTGCAGAGCACTGTTCTAAGCGCTGGGGTGGATACGGGGTGATGAGGTTGTCCCACGTGGGGCTCACAGTTTTAATCCCCATTTTCCAGATGCGGTAACTGAGGCACAGAGAAGTGAAGTGACTTGCCCACAGTCACACAGCAGCCAAGTGGCAGATCCGGGATTCAAACCCACGACCTCTGACTCCCCAGCCCGGGCTCTTGCCACTGAGCCACGTTGCTTCTCTAGTAACGAGCGGTATTTGTTAACCGCTTACTATGCACAAAGCCCTATTCTAAGCGCTGGGGGAGATACAGGGTCATCAGCTTGTCCCACGTGGGGCTCACAGTCTTCATCCCCATTTTACAGATGAGGTAACTGAGACAAGTTAAGTGACTTGCCCAAGGTCACACGGACAAGTGAGGGAGCCAGGATTAGAATGCGCCTCTTCTGACTCCCAAGCCCGTGGTCTGGCCACGAGGTCATGCTGCTTCTATGCGCTGTATTGGTCACCGCTGACTGCTACTAGACTCTCCCGGGCAGTCCTGCCGCTTTCCACCGTGGGCATCCCGCCCCCACACTCCCCCATAAACGGGGTAGGAGGGAATTGGACTAATTTCATTCATTCATTCAATCGTGTTTATTGAGCGCTGACAGTTGGCACTGTGCTAAACGCTTGGGAGAGTGCGAAACAAAAAGACGCATTCCCTGCCTGCAACCATTAATGATTAAAAAGAAAAAAAACGGTTTGCGTGTTTTGCAGTTTGGGTTTATCTTTCATGTTCTTGTTTTGATGGAAGAAGAAAGGGAAAAGAGATGGAAGAGGGAGAAAAGTGGGTTCGGGAAAGGATGGAGATGGCGGGGAAGAGAGGAAGAGTTGGACAGATGGTCAGATGAAGCAGGTCGCTGGAAAGGACTAAAATCGCGAGGGATGCCAGTTTTTTGGGTATTTTTTTTTCATTGTGTATATTCTGGCCAAACTTTAGGGGCATTATTTACAATGTAGACGTAAGGGGGAGATAATAATAAAGATGTTGGTATCTGTTAGGCGCTTACTCTGTGCAGAGCACTGTTCTAAGCGCTGGGGGTAGATACAGGGTCATCAGGTTGTCCCACGTGTGGCTCACAGTCTTCATCCCCATTTTACAGATGAGGTCACTGAGGCACCGAGACGTTAAGTGTCTTGCTCAGAGGTGACAGAGCCGGGATTAGAACCCATGACTTCTGACTCCTAAGCCCGGGCTCTTTCCACTGAGCCACGCTGCTTCTCTAAACTCTATTTTAGCAAAATTAATGGAACACTGACCTACGCCTAACTACGCTGGCATTGCATTATTTCTTTTTTTCTCTGTATGATTGGCGTACTAAAGTCCCGGTGCCCAGCTCCCTATCTCCTGTGTTCCTCCTCCCAATGGATGGGCTATCTTTACAAGCAGCTCACCACACACCGATGGATCCTTATCTAAAATAGACTTAAAAGACACCCCAGAAAGTCGCAAATAGTTTTCATTTGTGCAACTACCTCAGGGAATTATTTTGCCAACAGGTTTCCAGACACCAAGGGGAGGAGGAATGATACCGTACTTTGGGGGAAAATAACTCATTAGTGCGATAATTATTGATCGCTTGTATTCATTGACTACTTTGTCCAGTCGGTCAATCATATCGGAGACCTTACTGTGTGCAGAACACTGGACTAAGCACTTGGGAGAGTATGATATAACAATATAACAGGCTCATTCCCTGCCCACCAGGAAGTTACAATCTAAAGGAAGAAAATACATGAATCTAAATAGTACAGAGCACTGTTGATACCCAAATCTACATCTCCCCTGTTCTCTCTCCCTCCCTCCAGGCTCTTATCTTCTCCTGCTTTGGGACGTCTCCTCCTGGATGTCCGCCCGCCATCTAAAACGCAACATGTCCCAGACCGAGCTCCTCATCTTCCCTCCCAAACCCCGTCCTCTCCCTGACTTCCTCATCACCGTGGACGGCACGACCGTCCTTCCCGTCTCCCGGGCCCGCAACCTCGGTGTCATCCTTGACTCTGCTCTCTCATTCACCCCACACATCCAGTCCATCACCAAAGCCTGCCGGTCTCACCTTCACAACATCGCCAAGATCCGTCCTTTCCTCTCCATCCAAATGGCTACCTGTTGGTGCAATCACTCGTCCTATCCCAACTGGATTATTGTGTCAGCCTCCTCTCTGATCTCCCTTCCTCCTGTCTCTCCCCACTTCAGTCTATACTTCACTCCGCTGCCCGGATCATCTTTCTACAGAAACTCTCCGGGCACGTCACCCTCCTTCTCAAAGACCTCCAGTGGTTGCCCATCAACCTTCGCATGAAGCAAAGAGTCCTCACTCTCGGCTTCAAAGTTCTCCACCATCTTGCCCCCTCTTACCTCACCTCCCTTCTCTCCTGCTGCAGCCCAGCCCCCACACTCCGCTCCTCTGCCTCCACTAACCTCCTCACCGTGCCTCGTTCTCACCTGTCCCGCCATCACTGATTCATTCAATAGTATTCATGGAGCGCTTGCTATGTGCAGAGCACCGTACTAAGCGCTTGGGATGGACAATTTGGCAACAGATAGAGACAATCCCTGCCCAGTGACGGGATCACAGTCTAAACCGGGGAGACAGAGAGCAGAGCGAAACAGAACAAAACAACATCATCAAGATAAATAGAATCATGGAGATCTACACCTCATTAACAAAATAAATAGGGTAATAAATAATATATACAAATGAGCACAGTGTTGAGGGGAGGGGAAGGGGGAAGAGCAGAGGGTGGGAGGGGGGAAGGAGAGGGGAGGAGGAGCAAAGGGAAAAGGGGCGCTCAGTCTGGGAAGGCTTCTCGGAGGAGGTGAGCTCTCAGTAGGGCTTTGAAAAGGGGAAGAGAATGAGTTTGGCGGAGGTGAGGAGGGAGGGCGTTCCGGGACCGCGGGAGGACGTGGCCCGGGGGTCGACGGCGGGACGGGCGCAAACAGGCAACCGTGAGGAGGTGGGCGGCAGAGGAGCAGAGTGTACGGGGTGGCGGTGGAAAGAGAGGAGGGAGGTGAGGTAGGAGGGGGCAAAGTGATGGAGAGCTCGACCCCTGGCCCACGTCCTACCTCTGGCTTGGAATGCCCTCCCTCCTCACATCCACCAAACTAGCTCTCTTCTCCCCCGCCAAGCCCCACTGAAAGCTCACCTCCTCCAGGAGGCCTTCCCAGACTGAGCCCCCCTTTTCCTCCCCTCTTCCTCCCCTCCCCATCACCCCTACTCCCTCCCTCCGCTCTACCCCCTTCCCCTCCCCATAGCATTTGTGTATTTATGTACACATATTTATTCTTCCATTTATTTTATTAATGATGTACATATATCTTTAATCCTATTTATTTATTTTGATGGTATTGATGCCTGACTACTGCTTTGTTTTGTTGTCTGTCTCCCCCTTCTAGACTGGGAGCCCACTGTCGGGTAGGGATTGTCTCCATCTGTTGCCGAACTCTACTTTTCAAGTGCTTAACTTAGTACAGTGCCCTGCACACAGTAAGGGCTCAATAAATACGATCGAATGAATGAATGATTGAACTGTACAAATAGCTCGGGGGTGTATAATAGAGTAAAACATGAACCCCGCCTACAAGGAGTTAACATTGATAAATTACGGTTGGGGGAAAGCAACAGAGTTGTACCATTCCCATTCTAGACATTGCAGATTTTTTTATGCTTACCGAGAGAAAAGAGCTCCCTGCGTCAGGTAATGCAAATTTTATTAACTGCCTTCATGCACAGAGAGCTGTGTTGGACATAATAATAATAATAATAATAATAATGGCATGTGTTAAGCGCTTACTATGTGCCAGACACTTTTTACTATGCGCAGAGGTTGGATACAAGCAGATCAGGATGGACACCGTCCCTGTCCCACATGGAGCTCCCACTCTCAATCCCCATTTTACAGATGAGGCGACTGAGGCCCGGAGAAATGAAGTGACTTACCCAAAATGACCACTGCGCACAGATGGCCAAGTCAGCATTAGAACTCATGATCTTCTGATTCCCGGGCCCGTACTCTAGCCGCTGCGCCGTGCTGCTTCTCCAATTATGACTAAATTAATTAATCAGACACAATCAATCACCATCAATATAGTAAGCACTTATGGTGTGCGGTGCACTGTACTAAGCGGTTGGGAGAGTACAATGCAACGGAATTGGTCGACACAGCTCCTGCCCACGACGAACTTACAGTCTAGAGGGGGTGAAGGACATTAATCTAAATGATTTACAATTATAGAATTTATAAATATGCGCCTTAGTGCTGTAAACTCATCGTGGGAAGGAAGATGCCTACCGCCCCAGTTGTGTGGTATAATAATAATGATGATGATATTTGTTAAGCACTTACCGTGTGTCAGGCACTGTTCTAAGCGCGGGGTAGATACAAGGGAATCAGATTGTCCCACGTGGGCCTCACAGTCTTAATCCCCGTTTTACAGATGAAGGAACTGAGGCACAGAGAAGTTAAGTGGCTTGCCCAAGATTACACAGCAGGCAAGTGGAGGAGCGCGATTAGAACCCACATCCTCCGATTCTCAATCCCGTGCTCTTTCCACTAAGCCACGCTGCTTCTCCCCTGAATTTAGTATAGTGCTCTGCACACAGCTAGTCCTCAATAAATATAATTGATTGATCGACTGGTACTTATTGAAGGCTTGTGCAGAGGACTGTTCTGAGCAGTACCTGCCTTCAAGGATTTTATCATTAAAAACCCCCCATATTTCTCTTTTCTAGAGACACGATCCCTAGATTACAGAAGGGCAGTATACTGAGGGGCACAGAGTACTCCCCTAAGCACTTAGTACAGTGCTTTGCACACAGTAAGTGCTCAAAAACTACGACTGAATGGCAAAGATGTCTTTATTGGGACTCACACTGTTGAGGGAGTAAGAATAATAATAATTGTGGTATTTGTTAAGTATGTGCTTTGAGTCAGACACTGTACTAAGCGCTGAGGTGGATTAGACTGTAAACCCATCAATGGGCAGGGATTGTCTCTATCTGTTGCCAAATTGTCCATTCCAAGCGCTTAGGACAGTGCTCTGCGCATAGTAAGCACTCTACCGCAGTGGAAAGAGCCCGGGCTTTGGAGTCAGAGGTCATGGGTTCGAATCCCGGCTCTGCCACTTGTCAGCTGTGTGACCGTGGGCAAGTCACTTCACTTCTCTGGGCCTCAGTGACCTCATCTGGAAAATGGGGATTAAGACTGGGAGCCCCACGTGGGACAGCCTGATTCCCCTGTGTCTACCCCGGCGTTTAGAACAGTGCTCTGCACATAGTAAGCGCTTAACAAATACCAACATTATTATTATTATAAATGCTATTGAATGAATGAATGAATAGAAGCAAATCGGGTTGGACACAGTCCCTGTCCAATTTAGGGCTACCAGTCTTAGGCCCCATTTTACAGATGAGGCAACCGAGGCCCAGAGAAGTGAAGTGACTTCACATGTCAGGCAGGTGGCCCAGCCGGGATTAGAACCCATGACCTTCTGACTCCCAGGCCCGTGCTCTGTCCGCTAGACCACGCTGCTTCCTGGACTCCACTTCTCTTGCATTTCAGCTGTCTGACTGAACCCTGCCAAGCCGGTCTAAGGCCGTTTCTGCCTTCCCTACTTCGTTAGCCCAATATTCCCGTTGCGAGTCAGGGTCTGTGTGGATATATATTGAAGCAGCGTGGCTCAGTGGAAAGAGCCCGGGCTTGGGAGTCAGAGGTCATGGGTTCGACTCCCGGCTCTGCCACTTGTCAGCTGTGTGACTGTGGGCAAGGCATTTCACTTCTCTGCGCCTCAGTTACTTCATCTGGAAAATGGGGATTAACTTTGAGCCTCACGTGGGACAACCTGATGACCTGTATCTACCCCAGCGCTTAGAACAGTGCTCCGCACATAGTAAGCGCTTAACAAATACCAACATTATTATTATATATATGTGTGTCTGGGCATGTGGGTCCGCATGGACTCCCGCAACCAAAATTTGCCCCAAGATTTTGATACAATCTGTTAAGTGTTTGGGGGGAATATCTGGTCTCCTGGCTCTGGATGCTGCTGAAACCTGAAGTGGATTCTGTCAACTGAAACGCCTATGTAGAAGCTAAGAATTCTTCGCATGCTCAGTAGCAGTTGCGGTGACTGTTATTTTTTTGCCACACAAAGGAACGGAGAGGACGGGCACGAGAGGAACAAAGAAGCCGCCGGGTTCCCGTCATTAGCAGGAGAAACAGCAGGACGGATCTATAACGGCGCAGGTCGTTAAAAGAGAATGGAGAATAAAACCAATGTCGCCAGAACTGCAGACGTGAGTGATGAAAAAATATAAAATAAGTAAAGAGCAGAGCTCCTCTTCTATTTTTCCCCCTCTATAATAAAATTCGTCCCAGCCACCAATAGTCGAATGGACGTGAGTCTGATGTCTTGCTTGTTGCTGACACACCTGCCTATTCATTCAATAGCATTTATTGAGCGCTTACTGTGTGCAGAGCACTGTTCTAAGCGCTTGGGAGAGTACACTATGACAACAAACAGACACGTTCCCTACCCACAACGAGTTTACCGTCTAGAGGATGAGCGTGCGGTTCAGAGGGTCTTATTTTTCTTTTGTTTTTTGTCTCCCGCTTTTTTTAAGAGGAAACGAATCATCGGTAATTTAGTCAGAGAAGACATTCATTCATTCAATTGCATTTATTGAGCACTTGCTGTGTGCAGAGCACCGTACTAAGCAGTTGGGAGAATACAGCAGTTAAAAAAGGCACATTCCTTTCCCACCAAGTTTTGAGTTATTCCAAGATTTCCTAGTCTCCATTTATTCCAATCTGTAGCTGGCCAATCCTGCCCCATCCTAGAGATCTTTAAAGCGAAGAGCGATTAAGCCCAGGATGATGCTCAGAACCTTCGCTCCGCTTTGGATGGAAGCTTCGTGACTGACCCACCTGTGCAATTCAACCCCCCACGGTAGCACAGACCCACATTCGCACATCCCACTGGCTGAGCCTAAATTTCGAGTGGGGCATTCCCCAGGTTGTCAGTCTCGTTAATGCATATAATTAAAGAGGTTGATGTGTCAAAGCTATAATTAAACAGATGTAACTTGCTTTCCATGCAAATTGGGAAGCTTGGCGTTTTGAAAGAAATGAGCCGAGCAGGTGCCAATTAAAGAAAGGATTTACAAATCAACCAAGAAGGTGATTGGATTTTTTTTTTTACTTATCGAATCATTTTTTACTCATTTTCACTCGTGCGTATCCATGAACAGTCGATTGAAATGTCCATTATTCCTTCAGTTATTTCGCCCTGTCCTATCAGTGCTACGCAAATGGTTGTCCGTGCTGGAAGAAGATGCCTTTGATGCTGAAGTTCGTTTATGAGTGGGTGTGTGAAGGGAAAATCCCTCAGCCCAGCCATACTCTGTGCACACAAAGACCGTCTTTTGTCGTGCAGTCACGCTTGTTGTTTGCAGAGCCTGGTGCTGTTTTCAGGGGCCTTCTGGTGTCACGGTCCTTACAGAGCTCCTGTTTGAAAGGAGCCACACTCCTTTCTTCATTGCAATGCACAGCACCGTGCTGGCCTCTCCGAATCAAATGAAGCTTCATGACCCAAGGGGAAAGAGCACACCTCTGGGGGTCAGAAGACCTGGGTTCTAATCCTGGCCCCGCCACTTGACTGCCGTGTGACTCAGTCACTTCTTCGCAGTTCTCTCGTCTACAATATTCATTTGATAGTATTTATTGAGCGCTTACTATGTGCAGAGACTGTGCATGGGGATTAAGAGTGTGAACCCCGTGTGGGACCGGGACTATGTCCAATCCGATTAATTTGTATCTATGCCTCTGCTTAAGTGCTCAACAAGTACCATTATTATTGTTGTCTTATGCTGTCGAGTCATTCATTCATTCAATAGTATTGATTGAGCGCTTACTATGTGCAGAGCACTGTACTAAGCGCTTGGAATGTACAATTGGGCCATAGATAGAGACAATCCCTGCCCAATGCCGGGCTTTGAGTTGTGTCTGACCCGTAGCCACTTCCATCTGCAATCGCTCTGGTGGTGGATCCGGAGAGTTTTCTTGGTAAAAATACGGAAGCGGTTTACCACCGTAAACGAGTCTCTGCCCTCGACTCTCTCCCATATTGCTGCTGCCCAGCACGGGTGAGTTTTCTCTTATAGCAGATGGCCTTCCACTCGCTAGCCACCGCCCAAGCTAGGAATGGCATGGGTATGCCCATGCTTGTCTTTCCATCCCGTAGTCGGGACTGGTAGAGTGCTGGAAACTCTCCGGTTACAACCCCAAGAGGACCATTCTTCTTCTTCTTCTTCTTCTTCTTCTTCTTCTTCTTCTTCTTCTTCTTCTTCTTCTCTGTAAAATGGGGATTCAACATCTGTAAACTAATTCTCTTCCCCTCTTCAAAACCCTACTTAAAGCTCACCTCCTCCAAGAGGCCTTCCCCGACTGAGCTCCCTTTTTCCCTCTGCTCCCTCTACCCCCCCTTCATCTCTCCGCAGCTAAACCCTCTTCTCTCCCCTCTCCCTCTGCTCCTCCCCCTCTCCCGTCCCACCCCCTCAGCACTGTACTCGTCCGCTCATTTATTTTGTTAATGAGATGTACATCGCCCTGTTTCTATTTATTTGCTATTGTTTTAATGAGATGTTCTTCCCCTCGATTCTATTTATTGTCATTGTTCTCCTCTGTCCGTCTCCCCCGATTAGACCGTGAGCCCGTCAAAGGGCAGGGACTGTCTCTATCTGTTACCGATCTGTACATTTCAAGCGCTTAGTACAGTGCTCTGCACATAGTAAGCGCTCAGTAAATACTACTGAATGAATGAATGAATCTGTTCTTCCTCCTACTTAGACTGTGAGACCTATGTGGGACAGGAACTGTGTCTGGATCTATCCTAGTGCTTAGAACAGTGCTTGACACTTAGTAAATGCTTAACAAATACATAAAAAAGAGACCTATTTTCCAGCTGTGATGCAGCATCTGAGATCTTGTTTTACTCTATCCTTAAAAATGTTTCTTCTTTCCCAATTTCAGCTCACCAGGTAGCATCTCCCCCGATGAGACTGTAAGCCCGTCAATAGGCAGGGACTGTCTCTATCTGCTACCGAATTGTACATTCCAAGCGCTTAGTACAGTGCTTTGCCCATAGTAAGTGCTCAATAAATACTATTGAATGAATCTGCTTGGGTTTCCTGTTGACCTGTTGCCTCAAATCTAGCTGGGTTGTTATGATCAAGCAATTAAAGGTAATTATTGAGCGCTTACTGGGTGCAGAGCACTGTTCTTAGCACTTGGAAGAGTACAATTCAGCAGAGTTAGTAGAAACATTCCCCTCCCACAAGGAGCTTACAGTACAGAGAGGAGCGTATAGACTAGAGTGTAACTACAAAGCAATATGGCATAATGGATAGAGCATGGGCCTGGCAGTGAGAAGGTCATGGGTTCTAATTCTTGCTCCACCACTTATCTGCTGAGTGACCTTGAGCAAGTCACTTTTCTTCTCTGTGCCTCAGTTTCCTCATCAGTAAAATGGAGGTCAAGACTCTGAGCCACTTGATTGGGACTGCGACCAATCTGATCTGCTTGTATCCGTCCCAGAGCTTAGTACAGTCCTTGGCACATAGTAAGCGCTTAAGAAATACCATTATTATTATTATTATTAAAACTAGGAGACTGACTTCATCTTTGTACTTTGTGATCGTGTCTCCATTTAATGCTGAGTCCTGTATACGAAACCTATTCTAGAAGTTGGATGTGGCTTCTGGTTTTGTTTCTCCGCCTCAAATAAAAATTCCTCACCAATGGCTTTAAAGCACTTAATCACCTTGCCCCCTGCTACGTCACCTCATTCCTCTCCTACTCCAACCCAGTCCGCACGCTCCTCCGATGCTCACCTTCTCACTGTGCCTCATTCTCGTCTACCTCACCGCCGACCTCTCACCCACGTCCTATCTCTGTCCTGGAACGCCCTTCTTTCCTCACATCAGACAGATAATTGCTCTGCCCTACTTTAAAGCCTTATTATAGGCACATCTCTTCCAAGAAGCCTTCCCTGACTAAGCCCTCCTCTCCTCTTCTCCCATTCCCTTCTGCGTCACCCTAATTTGCTCCCTTCATTCATCCTCCCTTCCATCCCGCAGCACATATGTGTAGATCTGTTATTTATTTATTTATTGATGTCTTTCTCCCTCTCTGGACTGTGACTTTGTTGTGGGTAGGGAATGCGTCCCTTGTTCTCTTTCACTTCCCCAAGAGCTTAGTACAGTGCTTTGCTCACAGTAAATGCTCAATAAATACGAGTGACTGAATTTTGGAGGTTCAATATTATTGGCACGTGATAGTTACACTATCAGTCAAGGAGTTGTAATTACATTAGGAGTCACAAGCTCTGGATTCCATCCGAAAGATCGCCTGGGATCATCTAGGAAATCCCAGAGCTGAGCGCCTCTGGGTCGCACCTGCAGAGTTTCCAGTCCTCTACCAGTCCCGGCTACGGGAGGGAGAGTCAAGCAGAGGCCTACCCGTTCCATTCCTAGCTTGGCCAGTGGCTAGCGAGGGGAAGGCCGCCTGCTAAAAGTCAAAACTCATCCAAGCTGGGCAGCAGCGGCCCGGGAGAGAGTCGAGGGCGGAGACTCGAGTTTGCTGCGCGGAAGGAGGCAACGGTAAACCACTTCCGGATTTTGACGGAGAAAACTCTCTGGATCCACTATCAGAACGATTACAGAGGGAGAGCGGGACGCTCTGGGAGAGATATGTCCGTGGTGTCGCTATGGGTCGGAAACGACTCGACGGCCTAAGACAAGAAGCCTGCAAGTGCCTAACCTCAGACGTTACTGTGATGAGGGGCACGATACCAGGACATGGGTACATTTGTACTGTGTGCTCTTTTGCTGAAACTTCATTCATTCACTGAATCGTATTTATTGAGTGCTTACTGTATGCAGAACACTGCACTAAACAGTACACTGTACTAAACAGGGAAGCAGCGTGGCTCAGTGGAAAGAGCCCGGGCTTGGGAGTCGGAGGTCATGGTTTCGAATCCCGGCTCTGCCACTTGTCAGCTGTGGGCAAGTCACTTCACTTCTCTGAGCCGCCTCAGTTACCTCATCTGGAAAATGGAGGCTAAGACTGTAAGTCTCATGTGAGACAGCCTGATTACCCTGTATCTACCCCAGTGCTTAGAACAGTGCTCTGCACATAGTAAGCGCTTAACAAATATCAACATTATTATTGAACGCTTGGGAGAGTGCAATACAACAATAAACAGACACATCCCCTGCCCACAGCGAGTTTACAGTCAAACAGAGGGAAGACAGACATCAATACAAATAAATTAAATTACAGCTATGAAACTTTAGGTGAGCAGAGACGGCTGTCCCCATCCCATATCCGAGTTCAGCTCTGGCACTGCTCATATTGACAGTTCCAAAATATATTCACCGGGGGGGGTGGGTGGAGATACGTTGCAACAGTCTTAGGTTGAACAAAGGCCACTTCTAGAAATTGTTCAGAGACTGATTAATAATAATGTTGGTATTTGTTAAGCGCTTACTATGTGCAGAGCACTGTTCTAAGCGCTGGGGTAGATACAGGGGAATCAGGTTATCCCACGTGAGGCACACAGTTAATCCCCATTTTCCAGATGAGGTAACTGAGGCACAGAGAAGTTGTGACTTGCCCACAGTCACCCAGCTGACAAGCGGCAGAGCCGGAATTCGAACCCATGACCTCCGACTCCCTGGCCCGGGCTCTTTCCACTGAGCCACACTGCTTCTCTAACCAGGCATAATCCGGAGACTACCTAATCTAGTTGATTACAAGCAAATGTTCCAATCCTAGGAACTAAAAAAGCTCACCTAGCAATGTCTACTTGTCTTTTGGACCACCCCCGTCCAAGGATGACATGCAAATTTGTGAAGCGTTCCATATTTTTGTATATATATCTATAATTCTATTTATTTACATTGACGCTATTGATGGCTGTGTACTTGTTTTGTTTTGTTGTCTGTCTCCCCTTTTCTAGACTGTAAGCCTGTTGTTGGGTAGGGATTGTTTCTATCTGTTGCCAAATTGTACTTTCCAAGCGCTTAGTACAGTGCTCTGCACACAGTAAGCTCTCAATAAATACGATCGAATGAATGAATAAATGAACCTCCATCCTACAGGCATCATTTATACTGTAGACTGTAGAGAAGCAGAGTGGCTTAGGGGATAGAGCACGGAGTCAGAAGGCCATGGGTTCTAATCCTGGTTCCGCCACATGTCTTCTGTGCGGCCTTGAGCAAGTCACTTTACTTCTCTGGGCCTCAGTTCCCTCATCTGTAAAGTGGGGGTTGAGTGTGAGCCTCATGTGGCACAGGGAATGGGTCCAACCTGATTAACCTGTATCTACTCCACCACTTAGAACAGTGCTTGGCATTTAGTAAGTGCTTAACAAGTACCATAATTATTATTATTATGATTATTTATTGAGCACTTACTATTTGCACAGCACTGTTCATTCATTCAGTCATTCTCTGAGCACTGTTCCAAATGCTTGGATGAGCACAATATATCAGAATTGTTAGACACGTTCCCTGCCTAAAATAATTGATTGATTATGCCTGGTTTCAAATGGCTTTGCCTATTGGCATTGGTTGACTCAGGGAAAAAGCATTTTTTTTTGAGGTACTTTTTAAGTGCTAATTTTGCACCAAGCAGTGTGTTAAGCACTGGGGTTGGTAAGACATTCGGATCAGACACAGTCCCTGAATCACATGGGAAGGAGGGAGGACAGATATTTAATTCCTATTTTACAGGTGAGGAAACTGAGGCACAGAGAAGTTAGGTGACTGGCTCAAGGTCACACTGCAGGCAAGTGATGGACTGTTAGGCTCAATACTATTAATCTAGCGGGGACACAGCAATTCACCAGCAGAGCATAGAAGACAATGGATTTCTAAAATCAACAATATGACTAGGCCTGGTGCTGCCTTACTAAGAGTACAGTCGGCCTTTCATTTCGTTTGCAGTTTTGGCTGAACAACAAGATTAGCATGAATAAGCCCTGTGCACTGCTTTGTATTGCGATTTGTTTTTATTTTTAAATAGTCAACTGATTGTTCCCTGTACCAGCTTCCTCTCAGAAGCAAAATCCTCTTCTGGCGTCCGATCCAAAGAGACACTGGACGCCCCTTTCGGAGAGGCAGCGTGGCCTAGTGCAGAGAGCAAGGTCCTGGAGTCAGAAGGACCTGGGTTCTGATCCTGGCTCTGCCTCTTGTCTGCTGTGTGACCTTGGGCAAGTCACCTCACTTCTCTAGGCCTCATTAGCCTCGTCTGAAAAATGGGGATTAAGATTGTGAGCCCCATGTGGGGCAGGGACTGTGTCCAATCTGATTAACTTGTATCTACCCCAGAGCTTAGAACATTGCTTGGCACATAGTAAATGCTTAATAAACACCGTGATCATCATCACATGACAGAGATGGACTCCCCTTTCAGGACAGAAGTCGTGGCGAAAGTAGAAGAGTAAAACTCTGACTTATTGCCTCTACCGAGATTATTTGATCCACTGAGGCTCTTTCTCCTTCTAGGCACTGTACAGTTACCGTACTCACCAGCGAACGATGCCAGATAGCTTCTCAATTCAGCTCTGGTACAGGATTATGTGGGCGTCTGAAAGAGGCTGAGAAACATTAGTGAAAGCTAAAAGGAAAAAATTCTTTGATATCTCTTCAAGAAAGAAGAGAAAAATAGGTCTGGGTGCCTCGTTCCCTTTCCCAGGTTTCTACTGCGTGCTCATCACCAAATATTTTACTGCTTCCCATTCGATAGCTCTCTTTCACATATACTTTAGCTAACCAGGTAATTATCCTTAAAGGTTCAACTGTATATTTCATATGCCTCAATATCAAAGCGACTCTGAAAATAAAGAAGCAACAAATGCAAAATGTTAGGTAGAAAACGGGTCTTTGTCAGATTTTTAACTGCCATTATATCGCCTACTTAAGGGCTTGGCTGATGATAGCCCTTCCTGAATAAATAATTTTAATTAGTGTGTTGAAAATAGCCTTTGAAAGGATCCAGAAGCCACTAAAAGTTTGGGGGCAGAGACAATAATCAGTAACAAAGAAATATGATTTAAGAGAATTGGGCTGGTTAAGAGATGAGTCTTACAGATGGTAAATGCAGTTCAGAATAGGAAAACGTTCAATAATTCAGATGGCGGCAAGTAATTAATCAAGATGATCTGATAAATGGCAATATCATCCAGGAAAACCACAGCTGGAACTGAGGTGGAATGGGAAGCCGTTGTAGAGAGGAGACTGATTCCTCTTAGCAGATGTCTCTTCTCCCAGCAAAGGGCCTCACCTTTTGGTTAAAAGGGCATGGAAAGAGGAAAAGAGGAGTGCCAGAAAGATGGCCTAGTGGATAGAGCTCGGGCCTGGGAGTCAATAGGACCTGGGTTCTAATCCCGACTCCACCAGTTATCTGCTGAGTGGTCTTGGGCAAGTCACTTAACTCCTGTGCCTCAGTTACTTCAGCTGTAAAATGGAGATTAAGACCAAGAGCCTCACGTGAGGCATGAACTGTATCCAATCTTGCTCTGTTGTCTATCTCCCCCCTTTAGACTGCGAGCTCGTTGCTGGGTAGGGATTGTCTCTATCTGTTGCCGAACTGTACATTCCAAGCGCTTAGTACAGGGCGCTCAATAAATATGAATGAATGAAGGAATGAAAGTCTATTGGATTAGAGGAGGGAGGGCATTCCAGGCCAGAGGCAGGACATGGGCCAGGGGTCGGCGGAGAGACAGGTGAGATGGAGGCACAGTGAGAAGGTTGGCACTTAGAGGAGCGGAGTGTGCAGGCCGGGTTGTAGAAGGAGAGAAGCGATGTGAGGTAGGAGAGGACAAGGTGATGGACAACTTTAAAGCCGATGGTGAGGAGCTTTTGTTGGATGCAGAGGTGGATGGGGGACCACTGGAGGATTTTGAGGAGCGGGGTGACACGTCATGAACGTTTTTGTAGAAAAATGATCCGGGCAGCAGAATGATGTACAGACTGGAGTGGGGAGAGACAGGAGGCTGGGAGGTCAGCAAGGAGTAATCCCTTAATGCAGTAATCCAGGCGGGATAGGGTGAGCGATTGTACTAACGTGGATGCACTTTGGATGAAGAGGAAAGGGCAGATTTTAGTGACGTTGTGAAGGTGGGACCGACAGGATTTAGTGATGGATTGAATATATGGGTTGAGTGAAAGAGAGGAGTCAAGATAACCCCAAGGTTAGGGGCTTGTGAGACACAGGAAGGATGGAGGTGCCACCTACAGTGATGGGAAAGTCAGGGGGAGGGTGGGAAGAGAAGCTGCTCCGTTCTGGACATGTTGAGCTTGAGGTGAGGGGAGGACATCCATGTAGAGATGTCTTGAAGGCAGGAGGAGATGGGAGACGGGAGACAGAGAAGGAGATCAGGGCTGGAGATGTAGATTTGGGTATCGTCGGCAGAGAGGTGGCGGTTGAAACTATGCGAGCGAATGAGTTCTCCAAGGGAGTGGGTGTAGATAATAATTGTGCTTTTTGTTAAGCGCTTACTATGTGCAGGGTAATCAGGTTGTCACACGTGAGCCTCACAATCTTTTCATTCATTCATTCATTCATTCAATAGTATTTATTGAGCATTTACTATGTGCAGAGCACTGTACTAAGCGCTTGGAATGTACAAATCGGTGACAGATAGAGACAGTCCCTGCCCTGGGACGGGCTCACAGTCTAACCGGGGGAGACGGAAAGACAAGAACAATAGCAATAAATAGAATTAATTATTGGCATTCGTTAAGCGCTTACTATGTGCAGAGCACTGTTCTAAGTGCCGGGGTAGATACAGGGTCATCAGGTTGTCCCACGTGCGGCTCACAGTCTTCATCCCCATTTTACAGATGAGGGAAGTGAGGCACAGAGAAGCTAAGTGACTTGCCCACAGTCACCCAGCTGACAAGTGGCAGAGTCGGGATTCGAACCGGTGACCTTCGACTCCCAAGCCCGGGCTCATTCCACTGAGCCGTGAGGTAGAGACACGGGCTGGATAAGTGTTCTTTGGAAAGGACTTCATTCTTGAAAACGGAAGCCGTTGGGGCTGGTTTGGCAATCGGACGATCATCCGATCAGATCTTTCAGATCTCCACACACTGAATGGCAATATTTTTATATTTGTCTTTCGCATTAGACTGTGAGCTCCTTGTGGGCAGGGAACTTGTCACTTTATTATTTTGTACTTAGCAAGTGCCTCCACACAACACCACAATAAGTGTGTTCTCAAATGAATGCTCCCGCTTCTGCAACTAAGACATCAGACTAAAAGATGACACGCGCTCCAATTACTGTGACGGCTACAACTGTGATTACCTCCTACTTCTACCACTGGCCAGACGATCGGATTCGTTCGTTCCATCGTATTTATTGAGCGCTTACTCTGTGCAGAGCACGTACTAAGAGACTGGAATGTACAATTCGGCAACAGATAGGGACAATCCCTGCTCGACAACGGGCTCGCAAATGGGGGAGACAGACAGCAAAACGAAACAAGCAGTCAGGCATCAGTACCATCAAAATAGATAAAGAGAATCATAGATTTATACACATCATTAATAAAATAAATAGGTCTGATGATGCTCTGCTGGTCACTGAAATAAAATCACTTTACCACCACCATCTTCAGTGTATATAGAGAAAGACCCTGGCTTAGAGGAAAGAGCACTGACCTGGATTCTCATCCTGACTCTGCCACTTGTCTGCTGTGTGACCTTGGGGAAGTCACTTAACTTCTTTGCGCCTCTGTTCCCTTATCTGCAAAATGGGGGCTCAATGATAATAATAATGTTGGTATTTGTTAAGCGCTTACTATGTGCAGAGCACTGTTCTAAGCGCTGGGGTAGACACAGGGGAATGAGGTTGTCCCACGTGGGGCTCACAGTCTTAATCCCCATTTTACAGATGAGGGAACTGAGGCCCAGAGAAGTGAAGTGACTTGCCCACGGTCACACAGCTGACAAGTGGCCGAGCCGGGATTCGAACCCATGACCTCTGACTCCAAAGCCCGGGCTCTTTCCACTGAGCCACGCTGCTTCCCAATGACTGTTCTCCCTCCTACTACGACTGTGAGCCTCAAGTGGGACCCGATTATCTTGTATCTAGTGCTTAGCAGAGGACTTGGTCCATACCATTTGGTGCTTAACAAATACCGTAATTATTATTATTATTATGGGGATTCATTCATTCAATCGTATTTACTGAGCACTTACTGTGTGCCGAGCACTGAACTAAGCTCTTGGGAAGTACAGTTCAGCAACAGATAGAGACAATCCCTACCCAAAAACGGGCTCACAGTCTAGAAAGGGGGAGACAGACATCGAAACAAGTCAACAGGCATCAGTAGCATCATTATAAATAAATAGAATTATAGATCTATACACATCATTAATAAAAATAAATAGAATTATAATTGTAAATATATACATTTATATTCAAGTGCCGTAGGGCGGGGAGAGGGGTAGAACAAAGGGAACGAGTCCAGGGCGATGAGGAGGGGAGAGGAGGGAGAGCAGGGGCTTTCAGTAGGGCTTTGAAGGGGCGAAGTGTGCCAGTTTGGTGGATTAGAGAAGGGATGTTTCGGGCCAGAGGTAGGATGTGGGCCAGGGGTCAACGGCGGGACAGGCGAGAACGAGGCACAGTGAGGTTAGTACCAGAGGAGCGGAATATGCAGCCTGGGATGTAGAAGGAGAGAAGGGAGGTGCGGGAAGAAGGGGTAAGGTAATGGAGAGCTTTGAAGCCAACAGTGAGGAGTTTTTGCTTGATAAAGACTTACTATATGCCCAGATATTGTGCCACGTGGGGCTCTCAGCCTCAATCTCCCTTTTACAGAAGAGGTAACCGAGGCATAGAGAAGTGAAGTGACTCGCCCGAGGTCACACAGCGGACAGCTGGCTGAGCCGGGATTAGAACCCACGCCCTCTGACTCCCAAGTCCATGCTCTTTCCACTAAGCCACGCCGCTCCTCTATACTGCCAGTGACAAACTGCGATGAAAGGAGCTGCGGATAATCTCATCACAGGAGAACCAGCAACCAACAGGCTGATTCGGATGGAAGATTTCGATGCTTGAGTCGACACCGATGCTCTCAAGTGGAAAAAAGTAACTGGACCACGAGAGATGGCAAACTAACTAGAAATGGTCTACTTTGGCTCAGTGAACGCAGCAAGCCCTATATCTCCTCGTCGCTAACATCATCTTTCATTTCCAGATAAAAGGAAAATATCCCGGATGCACCCAAAATCAAAGTAGTAACATCTTGTTACTCATCATACAACACATGAGAGGTTTGAGACAGAAGCAGCATGGCCTAGTGGAAAGAGCCTGGGAGTCAGAGGACCTGGGTTCTTAGTCCAGTTTTGCTACTTGTCTGCTGAGTGACTTTGGGCAAGTCATTTTACCTCCCTGTGCCTCAGTTACCTCATCTGTAGCACGGGGATTACGACTGTGATCCCATGTGGGACGTGGACTGTGTCCCACCTGATTAACCTTCATCTACTTCAGAGCTTAGAACAGTGCTCGGAACATAATAAGTGCTCAACAAATACCATAAAAAGGGTGCACAGCGCATGCAAAGCGCACCTGATGCCTTAGCCAGGGCTAGTTCGCTCCAGGAAGAGCTGGGACTAGAACTCAGGGCTCCTGATTCCCAGACCAGTGCTCTTTCCCCTGAACCAGAGAGGATTTATGCAGTGGTATCTATCATCAGGAAAGGCCCAGAAGTTGAACCAGGGAGGTGCCCATTTGGGTGGACCGGAAGGAGCCGATGAAGGAAATGTTCCGAGGGACAAACTGGCAGGATTTGGTGGCAGTCGAATGTGTGAATTGAAAGGCAGCAAGGGGTAGAAGATGACGCCAAGGTCGTTGCCATCTGGGTGAGTGGTAGGATGGTGGTGCTATCATTAGTGAAAGGGAGGAGAAGATTTGGGAGGGACGATGAGGAGTTCTGCTTTAGCCATTAGCCCCTACGTTTCACAGATCAGTCGGTAAAAACAACCTAAAATTGGCCATGTCTATGCCAGGCTTGTGGCAGGAGGAGCCGCGTTCTCTCTGAACCGTGGGCCAGCAGCCTCCCTGCCTGCAATCTTCAGAGGGAGGTTTCTGGGCCCATGGTGGAAACGAATAGTGTCATTTTCCAGAAGGCCGTGGAAGGAAACTTTGTCTTTCCTGCCCAATCAACGGTGGTGGCACCTCTGGCCCTGGAATTTGTGCCACCTTATCGCCTGTCCTCCCTGCTGGGAGCAGGAGTCCTCCTTCTCCTCCTCCTTATCCACCTTCTCTTCTTCCTCTCCTCCTCCTTCTGTTCCTCCGCCCCCTCTTCTTCTCCCCCGTTCTCTTCCTCCTTGTCCTCCTTCTCTGCTTCCTCCTCCTCCTCTTCTCTTCCTCCTATTCCTCTTCCTTCTCTCCTTCCTCCTCTTCCTCTCTCTCTTCCTCTTTCTCCTCCTCCTCCACCTTCTCCTCCTCCTCTTGCTACTTCTCTTCCTCCTCCTCTTCTTTTCTTCTGTTTTTCCCACTTGGGCGGGACTTCCCATTCTCTTCTCCATCTTCTGAGGCCTTGAGTCTACCATTCCACCCCTTTTTCAAAGAACACACCTGGGGCTGTGAACCTGTCTGGCCTCAAGGCAAGGGGAGGGAGGAGAGAGAAAGAGGAGAAGGACAGAGGAGAAAGAGAAAAGGGCAGAGGGGAAAGGAAGAGTCTTCTCTTCCTTCATTTTCTCATCTCTCCCATTGTCCACGCTCCTTTTGTCCATCTCCTTTCCCACCTTCCCCTTTCTCTTTTTTCCTCTTCCTTCTCCTCTGTCATCTTTCCCCCTCCCATCTCTCTCTTCCCACTCCTCTCTCCTTTCTCCTTCCACGTTCCCTACCCAACACTCCTCTTTAGCATCTTTTCCTCTACCCCCAGGTCAGCCAGCTTGGTGGAGAGGGGTCATTCATTCATTTATTCATTCAATAGTATTTATTGAGCGCTTACTATGTGCGGAGCACTGTACTAAGCGCTTGGAATGTACAATTCGGCAACAGATAGAGATAATCCCTGCCCACTGTTGGGCTTAGAGTCTAATCGGGTCGAGGGCTAGCCCCTGAGAACTCCGTAGCAAGAGAAGGCAGACTTGGAAGAAGGTGGTTGGGAGCAGTGGATTCTAGACAAATTCTAGTTGCCTTTTGTCTGACCTTGGGCAAGCCACTTAACTTCTCTGTGCCTCAGTTTCCTTACCCATAAAATAGGGATTCATTCATTCAGTAGTATTTATTGAGCGCTTACTATGTCAGAGCACTGTACTAAGTGCTTGGAATGTATAATTCGGCAACAGATAGAGACAATCCCTGCCCACTGACGGGCTTACAGTCTAATCGGAGGAGACAGACGTACAAAAACAAGACAACTTAATCGCAATAAATAGAAGCAAGGGGATGGACACCTCAAAGCAAAATAAATAGGGTAATAAAATATATACAAATGAGCACAGTGCTGAGGGGAGGGGAAGGGAGGGGGGAGGAGCAGAGGAAAAGGGGGGAAAGGGGGCTTAGCTGAGGGAAGGTGTAGGGGGGGCAGAGAGGGAGCAGAGGGAGCAGAGGGAAAAGGGAGAGCTCAGTCTGGGAAGGCCTCCCGGAGGAGGTGAGCTCTCAGTAGGGCTTTGAAGAGGGGAAGAGAGTCTGGCAGAGGTGAGGAGGGAGGGCGTTGCAGGACAGTGGGAGGACGTGGCCCAGGGGTCGACGGCGGGATAGGCGTGAACGGGGGACGGTGAGGAGGTGAGTGGCAGAGGAGCAGAGCGGGGTGGGCAGTAGAAAGAGAGAAGGGAGGAGAAAAGACAGAGGGGAGGATTCGATATCCATTCTTTCTTCTACTGCATCTGACTTGATTATTCAACTTCTCTGTGCCTCAGTTTCCTTACCCGTAAAAATAGGGATTCGATACCATTCTTTCTCCTACTGCATCTGACTTGATTATTTTGTATCTACCATAGACTTAGTACAGTGTTTGCCACATACTTAAGCATTCAACCGATGCCACGATTATCATTATTAGTATCGTTATTTTTATTATTATTATTCTTTGAAGAGGCCAGCAAATTTTAGCTTTGAACTTAAGGTCTGATGGGAAAATGACACCTGATCCAAGCACTTATCTTATCCCACCATGATTAGTACATTAGCCTACTTGCTGACCACCCTGTCTCCTGTCTCTCCCACTCCAGGTCATACTTCACTCTGCTGCCTGAATTATTTTCCTAAGAAAAATTCAGTTCATGTTTCCCCGCTCCTCGAGAACCTCCAGTGGCTGTCCATCAACCTCCCAAACAGAAACTCCTTTCATTCATTCAGTCACATTTATTAAGCATTTACTGCGTGCAGAGCAGTGTGCCAACTGCTTGAGAAAAGCAGAGAAGCAGCGAGGCTCAGCGGGAAGAGCCTGGGCTTGGGAGTCAGAGGTCATGGGTTCTAATCCCGACTCCGCCGCTAGTCAGCTATGTGACTGTGGGCAAGTCGCTTCACTTCTCTGTGCCTCAGTTACCTCATCTGTAAAATGGGGATGAAGACTGTGAGCCCTACATGGGACAACCTGATTACCTTGTGTCTACCCCAGTGCTTAGAACAGTGCTTGGCACATAGTAAGTGCCTAACAAATACCAACATCAGCATTATTATTATTAGAGTACGATACAGCAGCGTGAGAAGCAGCGTGACTCAGTGGAAAGAGCCCGGGCTTGGGAGTCAGAGGTCATGGGATTTAATCGTGGCTCTGCCACCTGTCAGCTGTGTGACTTTGGGCAAATCACTTCGCTTCTCTGGGCCTCAGTTCCCTAATCTGTAAAATGGGGATGAAGACTGTGAGCCCCATGTGGGACAATCTGATTACCTTGTATCCCCCCCAGTGCGTAGAACGGTGCTTGGCACATAGTAAGCGCTTAACAAATATCATCATCATCATCAATGAACAGACACATTCACAACGAGTTTACAGTCAGGTCACCCCCTCCTGTCTTTCCTCTCTGATTTCCAACTACAACCCAGCCTGCATTCTTCACTCCTCTAATACCAACTTACTCACGGTTTACCTCTCCACTGACTCCTTGCCCATATCCTCCCTCTGGCCTGGAACTCCCTCTCCCTTCAAATATGCCAGACCACTACTCTCTAAACCTTCAGAGCCTTATTAAAATCATATGAATTCCCCAATTAAGTTCCAACTCCCTCTCCTTTCTGAATCACCTATGCACTTGGTTCTGTGTGTGTTTATATATACATATATATATATATGTGTATGTTTTAAATGGTATTTGTTAAGCACTTACTATTACTATGTGCTGGCACTGTACTAAGTGCTACTATAGACATAAGATAGATCAGACACAGTCTTTGTCCCTCAGGGGGCTCACAGTCTTAATCCCCATTTTACAGATGAGGTAACTGAGGCAGAGAGAAGTTAAGTGGCTTGCTGAAGGTCACACGGCAGGCAACTGTTAAAACCAAAATTAAAACCCAAGTCCTTCTGATTTTCAGGCTGGTATTCTTTTTCACTAGTCCTCGCTGCCTCGCTCGCCTGAGGGGAATAGTCTCTATTTCCTTTAAGCACTTTGATATTCAGCCCCAATCTCAGCCCCTCAGTACTTTTGCATCTGTAATTTATGCATTTTTATGAATGTCTGTCTCCCCTTCTAGTCTGTAAGATTCTTGTCAGGAGGGATTTTGTCTACCAACTTTGTTGTATTGTACCCGCTCAAGCGTTGAGTACAGTGCTCTGTAAACAAATACCACTGATTGATTGATTGATTGATTGACGCTGAGGGTTTTGATGGAGAATAAAGAGATGGATGAGAAGCAGGAAAGAGTCCCTTGGCTCGATACAATTTCTTCACACCTTAATGTGAACTCTCCAGTGCATTCCGAACATAAAATCTGGTGCTTCTTTTAGGTTAGATTCGTTTATGGATGTAGCACGACCTCTTGTTGAAAGCTAAAGACATTGTAGGGAAGATAACTCCGCCTTATCTGGTCTACTTTGACAGTGCAAGAACATGAGAAGCAGCATGCCCTAGTGGATAGAGCATGGGCCTGGGAGTCAGAAGGACCTGGGTTCTAATCCCACATGTCTGCTGTGTGACCTTGAGCAAATGACTTCACTTTTCTGTACCTCAGTTACCTCATCTTTAAAATGGGGATTAAAGGTGTGACCCCATGTGGGACGGGGACTGCATAAAACCTGATTAGCTTGGATTTACCCCAGTATTTAAAACAGTGCTTGGCACATAATAAGCGCTTAACTAGTACCATAATAATAATAATTATTATTATTAAGCAGCTCCTCCAGGAAGCTCAGCAGACATGCTTAAGGAATTATTACAGGCCTCTTTGCTCTCCTGTTTTACAGACCATCTTTTCATTCATGATTAGTAGTTCTCAGGTGATTTCATTTTGGGCTTTCACTCTGAGGTCCTCAACCCTCAATCCACCATCCCCTGGAGGTAAAAAAAAAAGTAAATATAGAGGGACTCCTTGAGACATAGTAATAATAATAATTACGGTACTTTGTTAAATGCTTACTATGTGCCACGCACTGTTCTAAGTGCTGGGGTAGATACAAGTTAATCAGGTTGGATGCAGCATGGGCTCACACTGTGGAATGGATAGTACACAGGCCTGGGAGTCAGAAAGTCACGGATTCTAGTCCTGGCTTGGCCACTTGTCTGCTGTGTGACCTTCAGGAAGTCACTTCACTTCTCTGGGCTTTGGTTATTGCATCTGTAAAATGGAGATTGTGACTGTGAGTCCCACATGGGACAAGACTGTAACCAGCTCAATTTGCTTATATCCACCCCACCACTTCTTACAGTGCCAAGCACATAGTAAGCACTTAACAAATACCATCATTATTATTATTATTATTTCCTTATTTAACAGATGAGGTAACTGAGGTCAGACAAAGTGAAGTCATTTTGCTCAGGTCACACAGCAGACATGTGGGATTAGAACCCAGGTCCTTAGGGTTAGGGTTAGGGTTAGTGGCAGAGTCGGGACTAGAGCCCAGGTCCTTCTGACAACCAGTCTTGTTGTGTTTAAGCCAATGATCACCCTAGGAAGTCTTGTAAAAACAAGCCATTAGTTTGCCAGTATCCCTCCTTTTATAGTAAGTTATTCATTCAGTTGTATTTATTGAGCACTTACCGTATGCAGAGCACTGTAATAAGCACTTGGGAGAATACAATACCGCAATAAACAGTCACATTCCTGCCCACAATGGGCTTACAGTCTAGAGTGGGAAAGACAAGCATCAATCTTGTCAGCTGTGTGACTGTGGGCAAGTCACTTGACTTCTCTGGGCCTCAGTTCCCTCATCTGTAAAATGGGGATGAAGACTTTGAGCCTCACGTGGGACAACCTGATTACCCTGTACCTACCCTAGCGCTTAGAACAGTGCTCTGCACATAGTAAGCGCTTAACAAATACCAACATTATATCATCAATACGAATAAGTAAATTACAGATATGTCACCTTGAAATCCCCGATGATACATTTTTGAGAAACACAGTTTCAAATTCATACTTAAATTTTGCTCTTTCTTTAGTGAGTGAGGCGTAGGAGAGTTACATTTGAGCATGTCATTTTTCAAGTTTTAAAAATCTGTTCCTTTAAAAGGACCATCTGTTATGGTATTATTTGTAAACAGCTCCGCTAGCTTCAGAGTGATACCAGCCTCAATCTGTGGAGTGTGCTGAGCTGGTTTTGAATCTCCAGCGTGATTTTCAATGAAACCAGACCAAGTCATTGTGAATCTTGTCACATTACAGATAACTGTGAGCTCCCTTTTTAGTGCACAACGAAGATAATAGTTACTTAGAGGCATCTTCATATGCAATTTGAATTTCAGGGTGGTAATTTTGAGAAGGAAAGTCTACCATTTTTCCTCATCCATACACACTGTATTTCATTACCGAAGTGCTTGAGTATTTCAATATTTTTAATTCCAATTTCAGATTTTAAAAGTAAATATTTGAAGCTGCACGGTTAGACTTTAAGAAAGATGATCGGCGCCGTCGTATTCCGTATTTCAGCCTCCGTGAGTCCCGATTTTACACTTGCTACCAAAATGCCTTGAAGTGCTGATTATAAATGGATTAAAAACATCAATAATTACAGTATGCAGATGAGTGCCCCCTAAAACCTCCTGCCCAGGAAGTTAGTCAATCGACTGTAAAGACATTAAAAAAAAAAAATGAAAGCCAGCAGTTTACCCAAACAGCTGCTGTATGGAGAGATGAAATTGAGAAACTGAAGGCAGGGAGGACAGAGGAAACGTTTTAAGGACACAGTAAAACAAAGATTCGGATAAACGGGGAGTCGACTGCTGAGAACAGACCTTCAAGAAGGGAAGTGACTGTCTTGGAGCGAAGACTCTGTGTGGAAAAGAGACGGGGAGGTAAAAGAGAACACGATTCCAAGTGCCACAAGCATTAAAACCAACAAGACAAAAAGGAACTGCCTTTTTGTGTTGCCCCACTATGGGTCACACATTGGTCTTTTCAGTAACTCATAGGTGGTCTTTACCTTCGGTCTTCTAGACTTTGTTTTACGGTACTTGTGAGGCGCTAACACTGTTCTAAGCGCCGGGTTAGGTACAAGTTAATTAGATCAGACACAGTCCCTGTCCCTCATGGGAGCTCACATTCTTAAGCAGGAGGGAGAACTGGGTTTGAATTTCCCATTTACAGTCGAGGAAACTAAGAGACAGAGAAAGTTAAGCGGACTTACCCAAGGTCACCCAGCAAGTAATTGGTAGAGCAATCGGCAGACTGGGGGTTTAGAACCCAGGTCCTCTGACTCCCAGCTCCGTGCTCTTTCCACTAGGCCACACCGCTCCTCTTTTGTGGGCAGGAAACACGTCTGCTGACTCCGCCGTCTTGTACTTGCGCCCTGCACCTATCGAGCACTCAATTAATACCATTCATTGATTGGATATCGTCTTCGAAAAAGGACAACTATATAGAAGAGCATTTTAAGGATAATCACAGTTGCTGCTTACAGCAAGCCTGTAGAGATTTGCCCGCTTCGCTGCTACCCTTTCCCAGTCTGCTTTTCAACTGGAGGAATATCAGTACAAAGGAATTTCTAGTTTCTGTTTTGAAATTTTTAGATTCATAAATGTAATCTTAGAAAATAAAATTTAGCCACAGCGAGCTTTTATTTCTGAACGTGTAAAATCAGGAACTAGACCCCTGAATTGTCAGAGAAGCTGTTGTGCACCCTGGGAAATGGCATCCTAATTATATAAGGAAAAATAGCTGGATGAACACTATCTTTTCCATGTTTGTCATGCCTGCCTAATGTCTCTGATCTACCTGCTCTCTTCTCCCACCACACATGGCTTATGTTCTTTACTTGTGGTTAATTATATATCTAGTGCTTACTTCGTTTTAAACACTGTGCTAAGCACTGGGGAGACACAGATGATCAGAAACAGTCCCTTCCCAACATGGGGCTCCCAATCTAAGCGCGAGAGAGAACTCCTTCTAAGAAAACCTCTTACCTGCCCCTTGCTCTCAAATTTTCTGTGTTTAAGCCACTGCTTCTGCCTTTCACTCATAAATCATTTATTCATTCAATAGTTTTTATTGAGCGCTTACTATGTGCAGAGCACTGTACTAAGCGCTTGGAATGTACAATTCAGCAACAGATAGAGACAATCCCTGCCCATTGACGGGCTTACAGTCTAATTGGGGGAGAACTTACTATGTGCCGAGCACTGTTCTAAACCCTTGGGAGAGCACACTACAAGAGAAATTAGCGGATATGTTCCCTGCCCAAAGTGAGCTTTCCTCTTTTGTGGACATCCTCCCTCCTTACCTTCCAAATTCTCCCCCCTCCAAGGCCATCTTAAAAATATTCTCCCCTCTAGACTGTAAGCTTGTTGCGTGCAGGGAATGAGTCTGTCATACCGCTGTGTTGTAATAATAATAACTGTGGTATTTGTTAAGCACTTACTATGAGCCAGGCACCGTGCTAAGTGCTGGGGTGGTCACAAGCAAATCGGTTGGACACGGTCCCTGTCCAGTGTGGGGCTCCCAGTCTCAATCCCCATTTTACAGATGAGGTAACTGGGGTCCAGAGAAGTGAAATGACTTGCCCAAGATCACACAGCGCTCAAGTGGTGGAGCTGGGATCGATTAGAATTCGCGATCTTCTGATCGCCAGGTCTGTGCTCTATCCACTGTGCCATGCTACTTCTCTTACTCGCCCGGCAGCGTGGCTCAGTGGAAAGAGCCCGGGCTTCGGAGTCGGAGGTCATGGGTTCGACTCCCGGCTCTGCCGCTTGTCAGCTGTGTGACTGTGGCGAGTCACTTCACTTCTCTGTACCTCAGTTACCTCATCTGGAGAATGGGGATTAACTGTGAGCCTCACGTGGGACAACCTGATTCCCCTGTGCCTACCCCAGCACTTAGAACAGTGCTCTGCACATAGTAAGCACTTAACAAATACCAACATTATTATTATTAAAGCGCTCTAACACAACAGTATGCGCTCAATAATATGATTGATTGATCATGTTTCCCTAGATCTCCTTGTCTTCCAGGTAATGCCATTCTATCAGTTGATTCAGCACATAGTATTTATCTGTATTTTCTTTTTCTTCATTTAACCAGCTTATTTTTTTGTCCTCTTTTAGACTATAGTATTCATCTATTTACGTCAAACTGTCTCCTCAAGGCGCTAAGCACATTCTTTTACTTCCTTTGGATATTTTGTCTCATACGATACTCTGTGTGCAGTAGGCGACTAATACTTGACTGGTTCATCCACCCTAGCTCTTAGTACAGTGTCTGGCACAAAATAAGCACTGAACAAATACCATAAAAAAAGATACTAATAGGTAGCACAATTATGTCCTCATGGAAGATAAAAATGAGATAATTTTTCCTACTTCAGGCTGCTTTTACTCTTAGGAGAAATGTTCTGACTTGGATATCTAAAATCTGGTATAATTCACATGTGCGTGTTTAATGAGGATTATTTGATGATGATAATAATTACAATGATAGTATCTGTTAAGCTCTTACTATGTGCCTGACACTGTTCTAAACACTGGGGTGGATACTAGCAAATAGGGTTGGACACAGTCCCTATCCTTCAGGGGCTCACAGTCTTAATCCCCATTTTACAGATGAGGTAACTGAGACATAGAGAAGTGAAGTAACTTGCCCAAGGCCACACAGCAGACAAGTGGAGGAGCTGGGATTAGAAGAATGTAATAATAATGTTGGTGTCTGTTAAGCGCTTACTATGTGCAGAGCACCGTTCTAATCGCTGGGGGAGATACAGGGTCATCGGGTTGTCCCACGTGAGGCTCACAGTTAATCCCCATTTTACAGATGAGGGAACTGAGGCACAGAGAAGTTATGACCTTCTGACTCCCAGGCCCGCGCCCTATCCATGGCGCCATGCTGCTTCCCTTAATGATGATGATGAAGACGATGACGTCGACGATGATGAATAGCGGTGTCATCGTTGCCATGAGTCCATCTGCTCAGCATGAAGCCGGATGTCGTTAAAAGAGTGGGAGAGAGAATCGCATTTAACATCTAATGGCAAGCCAAATAACCAACCGCAGAGCCCTACGGGACAGTTAGTCCTCAAGGGTGGATGGAGGTCATAGAAAGCAAAATTGCTGACAAGAGAATGCTCAAGGAAGGTCATCTTTTATTAACAAGGATTCAGTTTTGCTTTTCTCTGACAACTGAGAATCATTGGCAGCGGACAGAAGAAATTAGCACGTGGCACCTAGGGACGAGCTCAGCTCTGAGTGAATAAAATCAATGTACTATCCTGGAAGCCAAAGGAAGGGTTGAAAGCAATAACACTTCAATCAATTTTTCAGTCAGTTATATTTATTTAGTGCCCTCTGAATGCAGAGCGCCGCATATGGGAGTGTTAAAGGGAGGTAAGAGATGCGATCGCTGACTTCAAGGAACGTGCAATCTAGCAGACGCAGATTGTTTATAAATAATAATAATGTTGGTATTTGTTAAGCGCTTACTATGTGCAGGGCACTGTTCTAAGCGCTGGGGTAGATACAGGGTGATCAGGTTGTCCCACGTGAGGCTCACAGTTAATCCCCACTTTACAGATGAGATAACTGAGGCACAGAGAAGTGAAGTGACTTGCCCACAGTCACACAGCTGACAAGCAGAGCCGGGAGTCGAACCCATGACCTCTGACTCCGAAGCCCAGGCTCTTTCCACTGAGCCACGCTGCGCGTCTCGTTGTAACAAGAGTAGAGACAGACGGATCACTGAATAAATAAACAAATAGGTTATATAGTAATAATAGAAATATTAGCATTTATTTTGTGCTTGCTGTGGTTGGAGCACTGTACTAGATGCTGGGAAAGAGTATACAAGTGGCAATTTTAGTACCGACCCTGACCCCTGAGGGGCTTTATACGTAAGTATACAGAAGAGCCGTGTAGCCTAGTGGGTAGAGCACGGGCCTAGGCGTCGGGAGGACCTGGATTCTAATCCCAGCTCTTCCACTTGTCTGCTGCGTGATCTTGGGCAAGTCACTTCACTCAGTGACCTCATCTGTGAAATGGGGATTCAGACTGTGAGCCCAATGTGGGACAAGGACTGTGACCAACCTGATTAACTTGTCTCTACCCCAGGGCTTAGTACAGTGTCCGGCACATAGTAAGTGCTCAACGAATACCATTATAAAAAGTGACACAGAGGGCTATTATTACACGAGGGCTGAAGGGGCGATTAGGGTCATGACCTAGTAAGAAGGAAATATTAATTCATTCATTCAATAGTATTTATTGAGCGCTTACTATGTGCAGAGCACTGTACTAAGCGCTTGGAATGGACAAATGGGCAACAGATACAGACAGTCCCTGCCCATTGACGGGCTTGCAGTCTAATCGGGGGAGAGAGACGGACAAAAACAATAGCAATAAATAGAATCAAGGAGATGAACATCTCATTAAAACAATAGCAATAAATAGAATCAAGGTGATGTACATCTCATTAACAAAATAAATAGGGTGATAAAAATATATACAATTGAGTGGACGAACACAGTGCTGAGGGGAGGGGAAGGGAGAGGGGGAGCAGCAGAGGGAAAGTGGTGAAAAGGGGGCTTAGCTGAGGGGAGGTGAAGGGGGGGCAGAGAAGCAGCAGAGGGAAAAGGGGAAGCTCAGTCTGGGAAGGCCTCTTGGAGGAGGTGAACTCTAGGGCTTTGAAGAGGGGAAGAGAATTAGTTTGGCGGAGGTGAGGAGGGAGGGCGTTCCGGGACAGCGGGAGGACGTGGCCCGGGGGTCGACGGCGGGATGGGCGAGAACGGGGGACGGTGAGGAGGTGGGCGGCAGAGGAGCGGAGCGTGTGGGGTGGGCGGTAGAAGGAGAGAAGGGAGGAGAGGCAGGAAGGGGCAAAGTGATGGAGAACCTTGAAGCCCAGAGTGAGAAGTTTTTGTTTCATGTGGAGGTTGATAGGCAACCACTGGAGGATTTTAAAGATGGGAGTGACAGGCCCAGAGCGTTTCTGCGGGAAGATGAGCCGGGCAGCGGAGTGAAGAATAGACTGGAGTGGGGAGAGACGGGAGGAAGGGAGATCGGAGAGAAGGCTGACACAATAATCCAGCCGGGATATCATGAGAGCCCGTACCAGTAAGATAGCCGTTTGGGTGGAGAGGAAAGGGAGGATCTTGGCGATTATATTGGCAGAGACCACCTATCTGAGATGGGAAATAGCTGGAGGCTTATGGGTAGGGAAGATGAGTGCAGAACAATGTTTTTAGTCAATCAGTCAATCAATCAAGCATATTTATTGAGCACTTACTGTGTACACCGCACTGTACGAAGCACTTGGATGACTTCCAAATGACAGAGTTGGTGGACACGTTCCTTGCCCCCCAAAGAGTTATAGTCAAGAGGGGGAGACAGATGTTAATACACATAAATAAATTATGGATGTATACATAAGTGCTGTGGAGCTGAAGGAAGGGTGAATAAAAGGGACAAGTCCAAATGCAAGGGTGACGCAGAAGGGAGTGGGAAAAGAGGAAAGGAGGAGGAGGAGACACATCTTCAATAAGGCTTTGAAGCGTGAGAGAGTCATCGCTTGTTGGATATGAAGAGGGAGGGCATTCCAAACCAGAGGCAGGACGTGGGTGAGAGGCCGGCTGCGAGATAGACGAGATCGAGGTACCTGGAGTATGTTGGCATTAGAGGAGCAAAGTGTGTGGACTGGTCGTAGTAGAAGAGCAGCGAGGTAGGTAGGAAGGGCAAGATCATTGAGAAAGCCGATGGTAAGGCGTTTCTGTTCGTTGCAGAGGTGGATGGGCAACCGCCGGAGGGTCTCGAGGACTGGGGAAACGTGGACTGAACATTTTTGTAGAAAGGCGATCTGGGCAGAAATATGGATTGGAGTAGGGAGAGACAGGAGGCAGGGAGGTCAGGAAGAAGGCTGATGCAATAATCAAGGCGAGTTAGATAGGATAAGGAAGATGATCATCTTTTGGGAAGATGATCTTGTCTGCAGAGGATAGTATTAATAATAATAATTATAGTAATGATAGTATTTGTTAAGCACTTAGCATGTGCCAAGCACTGTCCTAAGTGCTGGGGGAGAGACAAGATAATCAAGTTGTCCAAAATGGGGCTCACAGTCTTAAATCCCATTTTACGGATGAAATGACACCCAAATCTACATCTCCTCCCCTGTTCTCTCTCCTTCCCTCCAGTCTCTAATCTCCTCCTGCCTTCAGGACATCTCCACCTGGATGTCTGCCCGCCATCTAAAACTCAACATGTCCAAGACTGAATTCCTTATCTTCCCTCCCAAACCCTGGCCTCTCCCTGACTTCCCCGTCACTGTGGTCGGCACGACCGTCCTTCCCGTCTCACAGGCCCGCAACCTCGGTGTCATCCTTGACTCCACTCTCTCATTCACCCCACACATCCGATCCGTCATCAAAACCTGCCGGTCTCACCGTCACAACATCGCCGAGGTCTGCCCTTTCCTCTCCATCCAAACTGCTACCCTGCTGGAACAATCTCTCAGAATACCCTGACTGGACTACTGCATCAGGCTTCTTTCTGATCTCTCATCCTCCTGTCTCTCCCCGCTTCAGTCTATATTTCACTCCACTGCCTGAATTATCTTTCTGCAGAAATGCTCTGCGCATGTCACTCTCCTCCTCAAAAATCTCCAGTGGTTGCCTATCAACCTTCAACTGAAGCAAAAACTCCTCACTATTGGCTTCAAAACTCTCCAACACCTTGCCCCCTCCTACCTCACCTCCCTTCTCTCCTTCTGCAACTCAGCCCTCAAACTCGGCTCCTCTGCCGCCGCTAATCTCCTCACGGTGCCTCGCTCTGGCCTGTCCCACCGTCGACCACCGGCCCACGTCCTCCCGCTGTCCTGGAACGCCCTCCCTCCTCACATCCGCCAAACTAACTCTCTTCTCCTCTTCAAAGCCCTACTGAGAGCTCACCTCCTCCAGTAGGCCTTCCCACACTGAGCTTCCCCTTTTCCCTCTGCTCCTCCTCCTCTCCCCATCGCCCCACCTCCTCCCTCTGCTCTACCCCCATCCCCTCCCCACAGCACTTGTGTATATTTCTATATATTCATTCAATAGTATTTTCATTCAGTAGTATTTATTGAGCACTTACTATGTGCAGAGCACTGTACTAAGCGCTTGGAATGTACAGATTGGTAACAGATAGAGACGGTCCCTGCCCTCTGACGGGCTTACGGTCTAATCGGGGGAGACGGACAGACAAGAACAGTGGCAATAAACAGAGTCAAGGGGAAGAACATCTCATTAAAACAATAGCTAATAAATATAATCAAATAAATAGAATATATTTATTGCTCTATTTATTTTGTTAATGATGTGCATTTATCTAGGGTTCTATTTATCTATTTTGATGGTAGTGATACCCGTCTACTTGTTTTGTTGTCTGTCTCCCCTTTCTAGGCTGTGAGCCCATTTTTGGGTAGGGATTATCTCTATCTGTTGCCAAATTGTACTTTCCAAGTGCTTAGTACAGTGCTCTGCACACAGTAAGCACTCAATAAATACGATTGAAGGAATAAGGAGCAGTTATTAGAACCCACCACCCCTGACTCCCAAGCCCATGCTCTTTCCGCTGAGCCAAGCTGCTTCTAAGGAGAGAGTTTGGAGGTTGGAAAACCAGTGAAGGATAGTCTCACAGCTTCAGCCAGGATAGTGGCCATTTGGGTGGAAAGAAAGGGGCAGATCTGATAAATATTGCAGTAAAGTGGAGAGGATATTGGCAAGGTTTAATGACAGACTGAATGTGAGGGTTATTTGATAGGTTGCCAGTTTATAGGTCATTTCTCGGGCAGGCTGGATGGTGGTATTGTCAACCCCACACATCCAATCCGTCACCAACACCTGCCAGTCTCACCTTTACAATATCGCCAAGATCTGCCCTTTCCTCTCCATCCAAACGGCTATCGTGTTGGTACAAGTTCTCATAATATTCCCACTGGATTATTGTGTCAACCTTCTCTCTGATCTCCCTTCCTCCTGTCTCTCCCCACTCCAGTCTCTTCTTCATTCCGCTGCCCAGACCATCTTCCCACAGAAATGCTCTGGGACTGTCACTCCCCTCCTCAAAAACCTCCAGTGGCTGCCTATCGACCTCCGCACGAAACAAAAACTTCTCACTCTGGGCTTCGAGGCTCTCCATCACCTTGCCCCTTCCTACCTCTCCTCCCTTCTCTCTTTCTACCGCCCACCCCGCACACTCCGCTCCTCCGCCGCCCACCTCCTCGCCGTCCCCCGTTCTCGCCTATCCCGCCGTCGACCTCCGGGCCACGTCCTCCCGCTGTCCCGGAAAGCCCTCCCTCCTCACCTACACCAGACTAACTCTCTTCCTGTCTTCAAAGTCCTATTGAGAGCTCACCTCCTCCAGGAGACCTTCCCAGACTGACCTTCCCCTTTTCCCTCTGCTCCACCTCCCATCCCTCCCACCCTCTGCTCTCCCCCCCAGCACTGTGCTCATTTGTATATATTATTTATTACCCTATTTATTTTGTTAATGAGGTGTCCATCCCCTTGATTCTATTTATCGTGATAATGTTGTCTTGTTTTTGATTTGTTCTGTTTTGCTCTGCCATCTGTCTCCCCCGATTAGACTGTGAGCCCGTCATTGGGCAGGGATTGTCTCTATCTGTTGCCAAATTGTGCACTCCAAGCGCTTAGTACAGTGCTCTGCACATAGTAAGCGCTCAATGAATACTACTGAATGAACGAACGAATGAATGAACCGTGATGGGAAAGTGTGGTGGAGGAATGAGTTTAAGAAGGAACTTATGGAGTTCAGTTTGAGTCATTTTGGGTTTAAGCCGCCAGTGGGAAATCTGTGTGGAGGTGTGCTGAAGGTCAGAGGAAATGAAATATTGTAGATCGGAGGAATGGCTGGGGCAGGTGAGGCAGATTTAGGCATCATCGAGGTTTACCATGCATGCCAACCCAAACTACAGAATCTAAAGATGAATACACAGTAATAATAATAATAATAATGTTGGTATTTGTTAAGCGATTACTATGTGCAGAGCACTGTTCTAAGCGCTGGGGGAGATACAGGATAATCAGGTTGTCCCATGTGGGGCTCACAGTCTTCATCCCCATTTTACAGATGAGGTAACTGAGGCATAGAGAAGTTAAGTGACTTGCCCACAGACACACAACTGACAAGTGGCAGAGCGGGGATTCGAACCCATGACCTCTGACTCCCAAGCCCGGGCTCTTTCCACTGAGCCACACTACTTCTCCTAAGTAGTGAATCAGCCCTAACAGAGACCCCCAGCTCCTTATACTAACACGTATAGCAAACAGGACTTCCTTTGAGGTACTGAGTAGAGACAGCCTTTGAGACTGTCAATCAATCAATTGCATTTATTGAGCACTTACTGTGTGCAGAGCACTGTACTGAGCACTTGGAAAGTACAATTCATAATATAGTGAGCACTTGGGAGAATACACAATATTATTATTCTTATGGTATTTGTTAAGCCCTTATTTTGTGCAAGGCACTAAATTAAGAGCTGGGGTGGGTACAAGCGAATCGGTTTGGACCCGATCCCTGTCCCGCAAAGGGCTCGCAGTCTTCATCCCCATTTTATAGATGAGGGAACTGAGGCATAGTGAAGTGAGTTGACTTGCCCAAGGCCACAGAGCAGATATGTGGAAGAGCTGGGATTAGAACCCATGACCTTCTGACGCCCAAGCCCTGGCTCTCTCCACTAGGCCAAGCTGCTTCTCTAATCAGAGAAGCAGCGTGGCTCAGTGGAAAGAGCCCGGGCTTGGGAGTCAGAGGTCATGGGTTTGAATCCCGACTCTGCCCCTTGTCAGTTGTGTGACTGTGGGCAAGTCACTTCATTTCTCTGTGCCTCAGTTCCCTCATCTGTAAAATGGGGATGAAGACTGTGAGCCTCACGTGGGATGATCTCATTCCCCTGAATCTCCCCCAGCGCTTAGAACAGTGCTCTGCACGTAGTAAGCGCTTAACAAATACCAACATTATCATTATTATTAATCAGAATTCGTAGACAAGTTCCCTGACTTCAAAAACTTACAGCCGAGAGGATCCCCTTTTTATTAACATCAAGCCACACCTATTAGCCATAAGACTCAATCGTTCAATCAATTGATGGCATTTTTCACCTTCACATTCAATCGTATTTATTGAGTGCTTACTGTGTGCAGAGCACTGTACTAAGCGTTTGGGAGAATCTAATACAATAGAATTCATAGACACGATCCCTCTTGTCAAGGAGCTTACAGGTTAGTGGGGGAAAATAGTCAATAAAATGAGTGCAGATATGGGAAGCAGGAGCATATAGAAGGATGTGGGTAGGGAATATGTCTGTTTATTGTTATTCTACCGTACTCTCCCAAGTGCTTAGTACAGTGCTCCGCACACAGTAAGCGCTCAATAAATACGAATGAATGAGTGAATGGCTGTGGGGCTGTCCCTGGGGATATAGACCCAAATGTAGAGGCAGTGAGGCAAATTTCTCCTAACTCCACCCACAAGTACTAACTAAACAATCAATCAATCAATTAATATTTATTGAAAACCAACTGTGGACAGAGCACCATACTAAACGCTTGGGGAAAATTCAATACTTTACAGAGAGTAGATGCTATCTCTTCCCACCAGGACCGTACAGTCAACGGGGGATCAAATGTAGGGTTCTTGCTCTTTCTCCCACCTGATGCCCCCCCCCAGATTTGGGGGTGTGACTCGGTGCCTGGTGGCCCTAGGTTGCGCAAAGTTCAAACTCTTTTGCCTGATCAGTGGGCATACAACGGGGACCCCAACGACGGTCACATTCTCTCCCGCTGATCAAATCTCACTGCTTCGACAATCATCCTCCAGCGGAAATTTCTTCCTGGCATGAAATTTCATTTGAGTTTTTTCATCGACGGGGCTTGACTCTACCTAAATGAAATCAGAGCCAATTGTTCAGAATCAAAAGCTCCCTTGGAAGGGGTTTTGCCCACATGTTATTTTAGTAAATTCTGGGCACATTGTTAACGCTTCTTTCATGAGAACATTTTTTTGTGAGAAGCAGCTTGGGCTAGTGGATAGAGCATGGGCCTGGGAGTCAGAAGGACCCGGATTCTAATCCACTCGTCTGCTATGTGTCCTCGGGCAAGTCGTTTAACTTCTCTGTGGCTCAGTACCCTCCTCTGTAAAATGGGGATTAAGACTGTGAGCCCTCTGTGGGACCGCTCCATTCCCATCTGTGATTGTTCTGGAAGTGTATCCATAGAGTTTTCTTGGTAAAAAATATATATATCAACTATATATATCTTCATTACCCTATTTATTTTGTTAATGAGATGTACATCACCCTGATTCTATTTATTTGCTATTGTTTTAATGAGATGTTCTTCCCCTCGACTCTATTGCCATTGTTCTCGTCTGTCCGTCTCCCCCGATTAGACCGTGAGCCCATCAAACGGCAGGGACCGTCTCTATCTGTTACCGATTTGTACATTCCAAGCGCTTAGTACAGTGCTCTGCACATAGTAAGCACTCAATAAATACTGTTGATCTTGTGTCTACCCCAGAGCTTAGAACAGAGCCTGGCACATAATAAATATCACAGTTACTATTCAAATTAAGATTTTACTCTGTACCAATCTGTGAGCATAATTCTGGGGGTCTCAAGGAAATATACCGAACTCTGAGATAGCTTGAAGAGGTCTCACGCTTAGGGATGACAATAATAAACGACCAATCTAACGGTGGTATTTATTGAGCCTTATTTTGGAAGGTAAGCTGGTTGGGGGCACTGAACATGTCTATCAATTCTGTTGTACTCTCCCAGACATTTAGTACACTGTTCCGGTAAGTGCTCAATAAATACCGATTGATTACTTTGTGTGGAGCACTGTACTAAGCACCTGGGAGAGGACCATAAAGTTGGTAAAAATAATAATAATGATGTTGGCATTTGTTAAGTGCTTACTATGTGCAGAGCACTGTTCTAAGCACTACAGAGTAATCAGGTTGTCCCACGTGAGGCTCACAGTCTTAATCCCCATTTTACAGATGAGGTAACTGAGGCACAGAGAAGTGAAGTGACTTGCCCACAGTCACACAGCTGTCAAGTGGCAGAGCCGGGATTCCAACCCATGACCTCTGACTCCCAAGCCCGGGATCTCTCCACTAAGCCCTGCTGCTTCTCCAATATGATCCTTCTCCTCAAGGAACTTAGGGTCTTATTAATAAGTGCATTTGAAGTAAGTGTGAACTCTGAATTTCCTGCCCTTTAATAACAATAATAATAATAATGACGATATCTGTTAAGCACTGACTATGTGCCAAGCACTGTTCTAAGCGTTGGGGTAGACACGAGGTAATCAGGTTGTCCCACGTGGGGCTCACAGTCTCAGTCTCCATTTTACAGATGAGGTAACTGAGGCCCAGAGAAGTGAAGTGACTTGCTCAAGGTCACACAGCAGACTAGTGGAAAGAGCACGGGCTTTGGAGTTAGGGCTCATGAGTTCGAATCCCAGCTCTGCCACTTGTCAGCTGTGTGACTGTGGGCAAGTCACTTAACTTCTCTGTGCCTCAGTTCCCTCATCTGTAAAATGGGGATTAAGACTGTGAGCCCCATGTGGGACAACCTGATTCCCCTGTGTCTATCCCAGCGCTTAGAACAGTGCTCGGCACATAGTAAGCGCTTAACAAATACCAACATTATTTATTATTATCAGTGGCAGAGCAGGAATTAGAACTCACGTCCTCTGACTCCCAAGCCAGTGCTCTTGCCACTAAGCCACGCTGCTTCTCTACTTCTCTGCTTTGCTACTTGAAGGTAGATTTTGTTGTATTCGGAAGCTAATAGTACTCAGTCATATTCAACCGTATTTAGTTAGTGCTCACTGTGTGTAAAGCGCTGTACTAAGTGCTTGGGAGAGTATAATATAACAACAAACAGACACAATCCTGCCCATAAGGTGCTCACAGTCTAGAAGGGGAGCTAGACATCAATATAAATGAATAAATAGATGAATTAAATAAAGAAATAAATGATAAGTAGTTATAGTTAAGGGTAATCCAAACAAATAGATACATTTCCAGGCATTTACAGCAAATGGTAGTTGGGATAGTATCTCATTGGCTTAAATGTGAATTCAAGACTTTAAGAATATCATTGGATCATCTACTGAGGCAATTCGTATGTCCTATTCTATTCTACTTTATTTAAGCAAACTCCATTTCTGCAATAGATTATCTGTAATATTAATTTGCTAGTTATTCTATTACCTAAGAGCTAGAAATAGGTTTTTCATCTTTTTCTGCCCGTTTGTTCCTAATTCGGGACTCACATCAGGATCTACTCATAGAATGTAAGTGTTTTGATGAACATTTACTCCTCATCCTCCACTTACCTATTTACTATATTCTGTCTGCAGATTTTTAAACTAAAATAATGCATTACTGGAGTCACAGTCATTAAACAGCTGCCAAAAAAAAAAGTGTTTCTTTGAATTTTTCATGAAACAGTTGAGGGAACTAAAACAAATGATATGCAAGATGGATACAAAAAAGATTTAGTTTTATTCTTATGTATTGAGATGTTAATATGATTTATATAAAAAGTATACTGTGTTGTGACCAATCCTTCCATGCAGTGAGTCCAAGCATCGCAAAAGTATTTCTTCTGAGTCCACTCTGATGCCGATAATAAAAAACAAACAATAAAACACATGGCTCATTTATCATGTCTTCTCAATAAACAAATAAATGAGCCTAGAATAATTATTTGCTTCTTCTCAGGACAGCCATTTGACATCGCTATACTTTGCTACCACCCTATTTTTAACAAATTCTTAACCACTCTTCTGTTCAAAACAATTGCCTTTGAGCCATTGTGTTAACAGCACCGTCTAGTGACCTCCGAATAAGGAGATGTGGGTTCTAATCCTACTCCCTAGTCTCCAGACTGTAACCTTATTTTGGGCAGGAAATGTTTCTGTTATATTGTATTTTCCCAAGCGCTTAGTACAGTACTCTGTATGCAGTAGACTCTCAACAAATACGATCGACTGACTGACTAACCCTCGCTATGACATTTGACTGCTGTATGACCTAGGTCAAGTCACTTAAATTCGCTTTGCCTCACTTTTCTGATCTGTAAAATGTTGGGTTCTTTTTTTCATGGTATTTGTTAAGTTCTTACTATGCTCCAGGCACGGTACTAGGTGGTCGGGTAGATATGATTGAATCAGGTTGGACACAATCCATGTCCCACAGGGCGCTCACAATCTGAATCCCCACTTTACAGATGAGGTAACTGAGGCACAGAGACGCTACGTGAGTTGCCCAAGATCACACAGCAGACAAGGGGAGGAGCCGGGATCCCCTCAGCACTGTACTCGTCCGCTCAACTGTATATATTTTCTTTACCTTATTTATTTTGTTAATGAGATGTACATCATCTTGATTCTATTTATTTGCTATTGTTTTCATGAGATGTCCATCCCCTCGATTCTATTTATCGCCACTGTTCTTGTCTGTCCGTCTCCCCCGAGTAGACCGGAAGCCCGTCAAAGGGCAGGGACTGTCTCTATCTGTTACCGATTTGTCCATCCCAAGCGCTTAGTACGGTGCTCTGCACGTAGTAAGGCTCAATAAATACTATTGAATGAATGAATGAACCCAGTTTCTTCTGATTCCCGGTCCATGTCCTCTCCACTAGGCCACACGGCTTCTCCCTCCCGCTAAGACAGTGAGACCCAAATGGGACAGGGGCTGTGACCGAAGTGATTATCTTGTCACATAGTAAATGCTTAACAAGCGCCACAGTTATTCTTATTAAACCTATTTAATGGAGCTATTCTTTTTATTGCCCAGGGTTCACTGTCTTATACCGTCAAGCCGTAGTCGACCCATAGCGACTCCATGGACACATCTCTCCCAGGACGTCCCCCCCGCCCCCGGCCCCGGCCCTTCCATCTGCAATCGTTCTGGTAGTGAATCCAGAGAGTTTTCTTGGCAAAAACACGCAAGTAGCTTACCCTTGCCTTCTTCCACGCGGTCAACTCGAATCTCCGCCCTCGACTCTCTCCCGTGCCGCTGCTGCCCAGCACGGGTGAGTTTTGACTCGCAGCGGATGGCCTTCCGCTCGCTAGCCACTGCCCGGGCTAGGAATGGAACGGCCAGGCCTCTGCTTGACTCTCCCTCCCGTAGCCGAGACTGGTAGAGGACTGGAAACTCTCCAGTTGCCGTCCTGGGAGGGAACCGAGGTTTCTAATGCTTTGCACATAGTAAGCGCTTAACAAATGCCGTCATTACTATTATTATTAATGACTATAAATGTCGTTCCCTGTCCACCGGATTCCAGAAAACCCGCATTCCTACGGGAAATCCCATGGTGGGCGAGAAGCAGCCCAGAGTCCACATCTGCTCTGTCACTTGGCTTTCAGTCAATCAATCAGTGGTTTTTATTTGTGTGTGCGGAGTCCTGGGAGAGAGTACAATAGAGTAGGTAGACACATTCCCTGCCCGCAGTGAGCTTACAGACTGGAGGGGGAGATAGACATTAATATAAATGTATAGCTTATGGAAATGTACGTGATAATAATAATGACGACGATGGCGTTTGTTAAACACTCACCATGTGCCAAGCGCTGGGGAGATACAAGTCGATCAGGTTGTCCCACGTGGGGCTCACGGTTTTAATCCCCATTTTACAGATGAGATAACTGAGGCACAGAGAAGTGAAGTGACTTGCCCAAAGTCACACAGCTGACAAGTGGCGGAGCCAGGATCAGAACCCATGACCTCTGACTCCCAAACCTGTGCTCTTGCCACTGAGCCACGCTGCTTAAATGCCGACGGACTGAGAGGGGGGAATAAAGGGTGCAAATCAAGTGCAAGGGTGATGCAGAAGGGAGAGGGAGGGGGCTAATGAGGGCCCAGTCGGGGAACTTGGCCACTTGCTGCCTCTGGCCTGGAAGGCCTTCCCTCCTCATTGAGAAGCAGCTTGGCTTAGTGGAAAGAGCATGGGGTCGGGAGTCAGAGGACGTGGGTTCTAATCCCGGCTTTGCCGCTTTTCAGCTGTGTGACTTTGAGCAAGTCACTTCACTTTTCTGTCCCTCACTTACCTCATCTGTAAAATGGGGATGAAGACTGTGAGCCCCATGTGGGACGACCCGATTACCTTGTATCTACCCCAGAGCTTAGAACAGTGCTTGCCACATAGGAAGCGCTTAACAAATTTCATTATTTTAGAAGCAGCGTGGTTTAGTGGAAAGAGCCTGGACTTGGGAATCAGAGGTCATGGGTTCTAATCCCCGCTCTGCCACTTGTCTGCTGCGTCGCTTTGGGCAAGCCACTTCACTTCTCTGTGCCTCAGTTCCCTCATCTGTAGAATGGGGATTAAGACTGTGAGCCCCATTTGGGACAACCTGATTACCTTGTATCTACCCCAGCTCTTAAAACAGCGCTTGCTTGGCACATAGTAAATGCTTAACAAATGCCATCATCATTGTTATTTATATCCACCAATTACTCTCCATCAGAGCCTTATTGAAGGTCCATCTCCTCCAAGAAGCCATCCTTGACTAAGCCCCCCTTTCCTCTTCTCCCACTCCCTTCTGTGTCACCCTGATTTGTTCCCCTTATTGAACTCCCCTTTCAGCCCCACAGCACTTAGGTACCTATCTGTAATTTACTTATTTGTGTTCATTCATTTTAATCTCCCCTTCCCCCTCTAGTCTGTAAGCTCATCATGGGCAGGGAATGTGTCTGTTTATTATTTCGCACTCACCCAAGCACTTAGCACAGTGTTCTTGCACACAGTAAGTGCTCAATAAATATGAATGAACGTATAACCTCTTGCCCACATCCTGCCTCTGGCCCGGAACGCCCTCCCTCCTCATATCCAACAGACAATTACTCTCCCTCCTTTCAAAGCCTTAATGAAGGCCCATCTCCTCCAAGAGACCTTCCCTGACTAAGCCCTCCTTTCCTCTTCTCCCACTCCCTTCTGGGCCACCCTGCCTTACTCCCTTTATTCATTCCCCCTCTCAGCTCCACAGCACTTATGTACATATCTGTAATTTTATTTATATTAACATCTGTCTCCCCCTCTAGGCTGTAAGCTTGTTGTGGGCAGGGAATCTATCACACTGTACTCTTCCAAGCACTTAGTACAGTGCTCGGCACATAATGAGCACTCAATAAATCCCCTTGACTGTCTGGAAGGCCTCTTGGAGGAGATGTGATTTTAATAAGACTTTGAAGGTGGGGAGAATGATCGTTTGTCGGACACCGAACGGGGATAGAGTTTCAGACCAGGGGCAGGATGTGGACAAAGATGAGGCAAGAGAGATGAGACGCAGGTACGACGAGTAGCTTGGTGTTAGAGGAGTGAAGTGAACTTGCCGGTTTGTAGAAAAAATTGGAGTAGGGAGAGACAAGTCAGCAAGGAGGCTGATACGGTAGTCGATGTGGGATAGCTTAAGTGCTTGGATCGACGGTGTAGCAGTTTGGATGGAGGGGAAAGGGCAGATTGCAGCAGTGCTGTTTTGTTTTTATGGTATTTGTTAAGCACTTGCTATGAGTCAAACACTGTTCTGAGCACTGGAGTAGATACAAGCGAATTAAGTTGGACACAGTCCCTCTCCCTCATGGGATTTACAGTCTAAGTAGGAGGGAGAACAGGAGAGGCACAGTGAAGTTGAGCGACTTGCCCAAGGTCACACAGCAAACATTTGGCAGAGCAAGAAGTAGAACCCAGGCCTTCTAGCACCGAGGCCCATGCTCTTGCCACTAGGCCATACTTCTCGTTTAGGTAATAACAATAATAACGTTGGCATTTGTTAAGCGCTTACAATGTGCAGAGCACTGTTCTAAGTGCTGGGGGAGATATAGGGTCATCAGGTTGTCCCACGTGAGGCTCACAGTTAGTCCCATTTTACAGATGAGGTAACTGAGGCACAGAGAAGTGAAGTGACTCGCCCACAGTCACCCAGCCGACAAGTGGCAGAGCCGGGAGCCGAACCCATGACCTCTGACTCCGAAGCCCGGGCTCTTTCCACTGACAGATTCAGTGACAGATCGAAGATGTGGGCTGAGAGAGAGACATAGGTTGAGGATAATGTCAAGGTTATGGGCTTGTCAGACAGGGAGGATGGTGGTAATAATAATAATAATAATGATGGCATTTATTCAGCACTTACTATGAGCAAATCACTGTTCTAAGCGCTGGGGGGATACAAGATGATTAGGTTGTCCTATGTGGAGCTCACAGTCTTAACCCCTTTTCACAGGTGAGGAACTGAGGCACAGAGAAGTTAAGTGACTTGCCCAAAGTCACACAGCTGACAAGTGGCCGAGCCGAGATTAGAATCCATGATCTCTGTCTCCCAAGCCCGGGCTCTTTCCACTGAGCCACGCTGCTGTCTACGATGATGGGAAAGTCAAGAGGAGGACAGAGGTTGGGTGGGGAGATGAGGAGTTCTTTTTTGGACATATTAAGTTTGAGGTGCTGCAGGGATAACTAAGTAAAGGCAGGAAGAATGTGAGACTGCAAAGAAGGAGAGGGTCAAGATTTGGGATAATAATGTTGGTATTTGTTAAGCGCTTACTATGCGCAGAGCACTGTTCTAAGCGCTGGGGGAGATACAGGGTCATCGGGTTGTCCCACGTGAGGCTCACGGTTAATCCCCATTTTCCAGGGGAGGTAACTGAGGCCCAGAGACGTGAAGCGACTCGCCCACAGTCACACAGCTGACAAGCGGCAGAGCCGGGAGTCGAACCCATGACCCCTGACTCCGAAGCCCGGGCTCTTTCCACTGAGCCACGCCGCTTCCCCCCCGCCCGTGCGGGATCACCTGCACAGAGATGGTAGTTGAAGCTTTGGAAGTGAATGGGTTCTGCGAGGGACTGGGTGTAGATGGAGACTAAAAGGGGACCCAGAACTGAGCCTTGAGGGACCCCCCCACAGTAAGGGAGTGGGGGGCAGAGGAGGAGCCCGCGACGGAGACTGGGAATGAGCGGCCAGAGAGACAGGAGGAGAACCAGGAGAGGACAGTGCCGTGAAGACAAGGTTAAGTAATATTTCTAGGAGAAGGGGGTGGACCACAGTGTCGAAGGCAGCTGAGGGGTCAAGAAGGATTAGAACGGAGTAGAAGCCATTGGATTTAGCAAGAAGATCACTGGTGACATTTGGAGGCGATCGAGGAGAGAATTCGAGGAGAGGAACTGGAGACGTAAGGCTACAAACAAGTACTGAACACTGTCGCAGACAAAGATCGCATAAATGCCACTCTACACGAATGATGTTGATAATTAGTTACCTTATGAATGGAAGGACACATACATTTGCATTTATTTATTTATATAAGCCCTTTGCAAATATAAAATGCTCCATAATCAGACTACATTTTCATATGCCAAGAAAAGTGATCGTGTCGTACATTATTATTACTGCTCAGTGAATGGCTTGACCCGGGTTTTGAAATGCACGCCAAGAAAACTATAACAGAGTTCTTATATGCAAAGAATTACATTTGTCTCTTCATCCTTAACTCCTTAATATTTCCCTTTCTGTTTCTGATTTTCTGTGACGGTGTATCCACGATAAAGCTAGAACACAAAAGGTATTTCTTTGCATATTTCAGTTGATTACATTCAACAGTAAAAGCTCTTCTTCAGATGCTCGGTAGAACGATTCCTTCGTTCATATTTTATATTTTGCATCTTTATTGAAAATCATCTATCAAGATCCTTTGCCAACATCTCACCGAAGACATACTTCCACCATCTGAATAAAATTTCTTTTCATTGTAATCCACCATGCGAATGCAGGAATCTCTAAGGCTAGGGTTGAGAGAAACGCAAACGGTAGGAAATCACCGGAGATAAATACAACTGCCAGGCACCGGTCTACAATTGGCTCCGGATCAATGACTCGATTCCCCGAGCATCTTACCGATAACCTTGCAACGGTGTTGGAATCCAAGGGAAAGCCTGCGAAGTTTGCCTTACGTGAAATATTGCTCATCAAGTGATTCGTTTATCATTACATGCAATTAAGACTATTTGATCCAGAGCACAATAATCGCAAATTTTGCCCAAGATAGTTTCCAGCTTCTGTGAAAAAACCCTTTTAAAGTAAATCTTCAAAATGCTCTTCATCCTGGTTTCTCTCAGGTGGACCTACAGAATCCACTTCGCTGCAAGAGGAAGAAATTTTTAAAAATAGCAGTTAGATACCTTGCCGTTATCCATGGTGAATTATCTGTAATTTATTTATTTGTATTAATGCCCATCTGTCCCATCTAGATCGTAAGCCTGCTGTGAGCAGGGAACGTGTGAATGTGCTTCTTTATTGTTACGTTGTACTCTCCCAATAATAATAATATTTCTGGTATTTGTTAAGTGTTCAGCAGGTGCCAGGCACTGTACTAAGCACTGGGGTGGATACAGGCAAATCGGGTTGGACACAGTCCCTGTCCCACGTGAGGCTCACAGTCTTAATCTTGGAGAAGCAGCGTGGCTCAGTGGAAAGCGCATGGGCTTGGGAGTCAGAGGTCAGGGGTTCGAATCCCGGCTCTGCCTCTTGTCAGCTGTGGGACTGTGGGCGAGTCACTTCACTTCTCTGGGCCTCGGTTACCTCATCTGGAAAATGGGGATTAACTGTGAGCCTCACGTGGGACAACCCGATGACCCTGTATCTACCCCAGCGCTTAGAACAGTGCTCTGCACATAGTAAGCGCTTACCGAATACCAACATTATTATTATTATTGTTGTTAATCCCTATTTTGCTGATGAGCGAACTGAGGCACAGACAAGTGACGTGGCCAAGGTCACACAGCAGACAAGTGGCTGAGCTGGGATTAGAACCCAGGTCCTTCTGACTGCCCGGACCATGCTCGATCCAACAGGCCACGCTGCTTCTAACATGAGCTCTGTCTGTCTGTTGGAACTGAGATTCCACTTTTACTTTAGGTAACAGCCTCGTGGGGATGGCTGATATCTTTTTATGGCTGGTATCTTTTTATGGTATTTTTTAAGTACTTATTATATACCAGGCACTGTACTAAGCACTGGGGTAGATACAAGCTAATTAGGTTGGACACACCTCCTGGCCCAAATTGGGCTCACAAGTCTCAGTCTCCATTTTACAGATGAGGTAACTGAGGCGCAGAGAAGTGAAGCGACTTGCCCAAGGTCACGCAGCAGACAAGTGGCAGAGCCCACTGAGTCCCGGTACTTCCTCTTCACACCTGCTGGTCCCCCCACTCCTTGGCGGCAGGCCGATACGGTGGCCTATTTCATGCAAGAAGCAACTTTTGCACTTCTCTTGCCAACCGCGAGGCCGCCAGATTGTTAGCAGTCCTTCCCCAAATGCTATTTTGGAAGAAAATAACGACGCTGAATATTAAGGGTGCTTAAATGTCTCAGAATTGCATTATGGTAATATTTTACAGGTAGTTGAGAGATCCGAAATCAACATCCCCTCCTCCTCCATACCTTATCTCACCTTGGCTTCACGGACTCTGTCCTCTCCCGGTTCTCCTCTCACCTCTCCGGCCGGTCATTCTCGGTCTCCTTCGCCGGCGCCTCCTCCCCCTCCCAACCTTTAACTGTCGGAGTTCCTCGAGGGTCAGTTCTCGGCCCTCTTCCGTTCTCCATCTACACTCACTCCCTCGGTGAACTCATCCGCTCTCACGGCTTCGACTACCATCTCTACGCAGATGACACGCAGATCTACATCTCCGCCCCCGTCCTCTCCCCCTCCCTTCGGGCTCGCATCTCCTCCCGCCTCCGGGACGTCTCCGCCTGGATGTCGGCCCGCCGCCTAAAACTCAACACGAGCGAGACTGAGCTCCTCATCTTCCCTCCCGAACCCGATCCTCTCCCAGACTTCTCTATCACCGTGGATGGCACGACCATCCTTCCCGTCCCGCAGGCCCGCGATCTCGGTGTCGTCCTCGACTCGTCCCTCTCATTCACCCCACGCATCCTATCCGTTACCGAGACCTGCCGGTTTCACCTCTACGATATCGCCGAGATCCGCCCTCTCCTCTCCACCCGGACGGCTACCTTACTGTTACGGGCTCTCGTTATATCCCGGCTAGACTACCGTGGCGGCCTTCTCTCTGACCTCCCTTCCTCCTCTCTCGCCCCGCTCCGGTCTATTCTTCACTCCGCCGCCCGGCTCATCTTCCCGCAGAAACGATCTGGGCATGTCACTCCCCTTCTTAAACAACTCCAGCGGTCGCCTATCGACCTCCGCTCCGAACAAAAACTCCTCACTCTAGGCTTCGAGGCTCTCCGTCACCTTGCCCCTTCCTACCTCTCCTCCCTTCTCTCTTTCTACCGCCCACCCCGCACGCTCCGCTCCTCTGCCGCCCACCTCCTCGCCGTCCCTCGGTCTCGCCTGTCCCGCCGTCGACCCCCGGGTCGCGTCCTCCCGCGGTCCCGGAACGCCCTCCCTCCTCACCTCCGCCAAACCGATTCTCTTTCCCTCTTCAAAACCTTACTTAAAAATCACCTCCTCCAAGAGGCCTTCCCAGACTGAGCTCCTCTTCCCCCTCTACTCCCTCTGCCATCCCCCCTTTACCTCTCCACAGCTAAAGCCTCATTTTCCCCTTTTCCCTCTGCTCCTCCACCTCTCCCTCCCCATCCCCACAGCACCGTACTCGTCCGCTCGACTGTATATATTTTCGTTACCCTATTTATTTTGTTAATGAATTGTACATCGCCTCGATTCTATTTAGTCGCCATCGGTTTTTACGAGACGTTCTTCCCCTCGACGCTGTTTATCGCCATCGTTCTCGTCCGTCCGTCTCCCCCGATCAGACCGTGAGCCCGTCAAACGGCGGGGACCGTCTCTATCTGTTGCCGACTTGTTCATCCCAAGCGCTTAGTACAGTGCTCTGCACATAATAAGCGCTCAATAAATACTATTGAATGAATGAATGAACTTTAGTCTTCAGGGCTAAACACAGTCCAATTTGCAAGGCCTCAGATTTAGACTCACGTCATCTGAGCCTTACCACACAACAGCCGCCCTTTTATAATATTGCAGTTTCTATTCCTGGGAATGAAATTCTAATATCTAAATCAATCCTGTTCTCCCTTTTACTTAAGACTGTGAGTCCCATGTAGGACAGGGACTGCGTCTGACCTGGTCATCTCGTATCGAACCCAGTACTCGGTGCTCGGCCTGGCGATCAATCGATCGATCATCAGTTACCGCGTGCGGACCCTGCACTAAGCTCTTGGGAAAGTACAATATGGTAGAGTCGGTAGAGAAGCAGCATGGCATAGTGGGTAGAACCCGGGCCTGGGAGTCAGAAGGCCGCGGGTTCTAATCCAAGCTCCACCACTTGTCTGCTGTGTGGCCCTGGGTACGACCTTTACTTCTCTGTGCCTCAGTTACCTGATCTGTAAAATGGGGAGTGAGACTGCGAGCCCCACATGGGACAGGGACTCTGTCCAACCCGATTTTCTTGTAGCCACCCCAGCGCTTAGTACAGTGCCTGGCACATATTAAGTGATAAACTAATACCTCAATTATTATTGTTATTATTACATTCCCTGCCCACAGAGAGTGTGCAGTCTACGGGAGCAAATAGTAAGGGCTTAATAAATGCCATTAAAATAAAGAATGAGAAAGCAAACCTATTTTACCTGTAGTGAAAACAATGCTCTCCTAAAATAATGATAATAATGATGATGCTATTGTCTGTAGCGTGACCTCGGGAAAGTCATTTTACTTCTTAGAGAAGCAGCATGGCTCAGCGGAAAGAGCCCGGGCTTGGGAATCAGAGGTCATGGGTTCGAATCCCGGCTCTGCCACTTGTCAGCTGGGTGACTGTGGGCACTTAACTTCTCGGTGCCTCAGTTACCTCATCTGTTAAAATGGGGATTAACTGTGAGCCTCACGTGGGACAACCTGATTACCCTGTACCTACAGTGCTCTGCACGTAGTAAGCACTTAACAAATACCAACATTATTAACGGTGTATCTGACCGCCAGCAGGACATCATGAAGCCATCACCCACAAGAAATGCTGAAACTCACAGCGGGATTGACTGGGTGTGACAAAAGGGAATCTGGGTTGGGGAAAGAGAGGGACGAGACGAGGCATACGGACAATAATAATAATAATAATTATGGCATTTATGGCAATAATGATAATAATTATTATGGCATTTAAGCACTGTTCTAAGCGCTGGGGTTGATACAAGATAATCAGGTTGGACACAGTCCCTGTCCTACATAGGCTCACCGTCTTAATCTCCATTTTACAGACGAGGTAACAAGCACTGAGAAGTGAAGTGACTTGCCCGAGGTCAAACAGCAGAGGCGCTGGGATCAGAACTCAGGTCCTCTTGACTCCCAGGCCCGTGTTGTATCCACTAGGCCCTGCTGCTTCTACAGAGCCAGGCTGCTTCTTAAAGGCAAGCAGCAGGGCCTAGTGGATAAAAACAGACTTGTGAGTCAGGAGACCCGGGTTCTAATTCCAGCTCCGCCGCCTGTCTGCTGTGTGACCTTGGGCAAGTCCCTTCGCTTCTCTGGGCCTCGGTTTCTTCATCTGTAAAACATGGGGATTAAGACCGTGAGCCCCCCGTGGGATACGGACTGTGTCCAACTTGACTGGCTGGCATCTACCCCAGCGCTTAGAACAGTGCCTGGCACACAGTAAGCATTTAACAGATACCTTAAAAAAAAAAAGGCAAAAAACTCACCGAGGCTCGAGTCACAGCCCCGAAATCCACCTACGTATGCGCAGGGGACGGAGGTGACAGGATCGCTACTTCGATGTATGCTCACAAAACCCACATCCCCGAAAATAGCTTCACAAAAGGGGCATTCAAATGGTATATAAAAGAGCCAGATTACGCGATGGGCCATTAATGATTTGCTCACATAATTACACCAGCAGCTGTGTGCGTTCTCCAGGCTGTGTCTCCCTCCCTCCCCCAGTCTTCGTGCATCGAAGCGGGGTAGAAAGGAAGCTACTTTCCTGGTAGTGTAGGCACCTGAAATCTGCTCTTGGAATCTGATTTCAGTCAATCAATCAATGCTATTTATTGAGCGCTCACTATGTGCAGAGCACTGTACCAAACGCTTGGGAGAGTACAAGGCAACAGAATTAGCAGACACGTTCCTTAGGTGTGCATCACAAGGCAGTGTGTCCTCTTGTGTTCACAATTTTTCACACACAGAAGCAGAGGCAGCATGAACTAGGGGAAAGAGCACGGGCCTGGACGTCAAAGGACCTGGTCATAACCCTGACTGTCCCACTAATCTGCTGTGTGACCCTGGGGAAGTCACTTCACTTCTCTGGGCCTCAGTTACATCACCTGTAAAATGAGGATTAAGCTTGTGAGCCCCTCATGGAACCTTGGTTGCGTCCAAGCTGATTATCTCGTGTCCGCTCCAGTGCTTAGTCGAGTGCCTGGCAAATAGTAAATGCTAACGAATCCACTAAAAACATAAAAAGAAAGAGCAGTCTTTCTGGATTCTAACCCAAGCTCCACCACTTGCCTTCTGCGTGACCTTGGGTAAGTCACTTAACTTCCTTAGTTTCCTCATCTGTAAACATGCTTTTCTTCCACCTTAGACTGATGAGCCTATGTGGAATATGGACTGTGTTATTCAACCTGATTGCCTTGTATCTACTTCAGTGCCTAGAACAGTGCTTAGCACATTATAAGCACTAACCAAATACCACAGTTATTATTCCTATTAGATATATACGCTTCCTTACCTATATAGTTATTTTTGCCCAATAAGGCATTCCCTCAATATACCCTCTATCTGCTGAAATGTAATGGTATAATAATAATAATAGTATTTGTTAAGCCCTGCCTATGTGCTAGGCACTGTTCTAAGCGCCGGGGTAGACACAGGGTTGTTCCATGTGGGACTCAAAGTCTTAACCCCCATTCTGCAGATGAGGTGACTGAGGCAGAGAAGTTGAGTGATTTGCCCAAGGTCACACGGCAGTCAAGCGGCGGAGTCGGAATTAGAACCCAGGTCCCCTGACTCCCAAGCTCTTGCCACTCAGCCACGCTGTGTGCGATGGCACCGTATCTTTGATACCCACCTTTCACCTTTGAGTAGCAAGGGTCGCAATGGACAGTCTGCTTATAGATCCAAATGCTGTCTCCGGCTTTCAAATCTTGGAGCGGGTGCTTGCATATTTCACACTTAAGAGGCATAAAAAACAAATTCAACGCCTTATGTCACATAATCAGATGAAACTCATCACTCACAGGTGGATACACATGAAAGTATACATTGATCAACTGGGTTACGCTACTTTTTTTATGAAATCTGAAAATACGTCAGTCAAAATAGAAACCTTTCCACAAAACTTATGAGCTGGGGGATTTTTTTCATTATAAAATATTTCCTATAAACTATTAATAAAATCTTTTTTGACAGCATTAATAAAATCTTTGTTAAGGCACCATATTAAGCACTGGGGTAGATTTAAGCTAATCAGGTTGGACGTAGTCCACGTCCCACACGGGGTTCGCAGTATTAATCCCCATTTTTACAGATAGTAACCGAGGCCCAGAAAAGTGAAGTGACAAGCCCAGGTTCACACAGCAGACAAGTAGTAGCAGAGCCAGGATTAGAACCCAGGTCCTTCTGACTCCCAGGCCTGTGCTCTATCCTATGCAACACTGCTTCTCAGCAGCAGCAACCTTCTCCTTGTCGTCAGGGATTGCGTCTATCAATTCTGTTATATTGGAATGATAATAATAATTTTATTTATTAAGTGCTTACCATGTGCCGGTAATTGTGGTATCTGTTAAGTGCTTCCCATGTGCCAGACACTGTACTAAGCACTGGGGTGGATACAAGCAAATCAAGTTGGACACAGTCCCTGTCCCACGTGGGGCTCGCAATCTCAATCCCCATTTTACAGATGCGGTAACCGAGGCCCAGAGAAGTAAATTGACTTGGCCAAGGTCACACGGCAGACAGGTTTCCCAACCGTTTAGTAGAGTGCGCTGCACATAGTAAGGACTCAATAAATACCATTGATTGATTATCAAAATCTATGCTTGGTTGATTTACCCTTGGAAAAGAGTATTGTGCTTCCTCCTAGTAATGCCTGTCTACTTGTTGTGTTCTGTTGTCTGTCTCCCCCTTCTAGTCTGTGAGCCCGCTGTTGGGTAGGGATTGTCTCTCTCTGTTGCCAAATTGTACTTTCCAAGCGCTTAGTACAGCGCTCCGCACACACTGAGCGCTCAATAAATAGGACTGACTGAATGAATGCAAGCATCAATACTCGGTCAACAAATAGAGAGGGAGTCTACGCATTGTTCTTAGGCACAGAAGATGACCACCCTGCTGACGGTTTGATTGATGTCACTGACTCCCATGTCCATTTATTACATAATAGTAATAATAATATTTTTTAAGCACTTAATATGTGTCAAGTACACAGTAAATACAATGGAGTGTTTGACAAGATACATGTCCACAGGGAGCTTACAGTCTACAGAGGGAAGACAGTGGAGAGAGCCCGGGCATGGGAGTCGGAAGGTCATGGGTTCTAATCCCAGCTCCGCCATTTGTCTGCTGTGTGACCTTGGACAAGTCCCTTTACTTCTCCGGGCCTCAGTTCCCTCATCTGGAAAATGGGGATAAAGACTGGGAGCCTCATGTGGGACAGGGACCGTATCCAATTCGATTTGCCTGTACCCACCCCAGCTCTTAGTTTCGTGCTCGGCACAGAGTAGGCGCTCGACAAATACCGTCGTTATGAGTATAACCACCGACTCTGTATAGGGAACTCGCACAAAGAATAATAATGAGGATGGCATCTGTTAAGCGCTTACTACGTGCCAAGCGCTGTTCTAAGCACTGGAATGCTTAGCACGCAGTAAGTAAATCCGACTGACGGGTTGACAGGGGAGAAAGTAGAATATAAGGATACGAACATAAGCGCTGTGGGATTGGGGCGAATTAATCGACTCGCCTTTTGTCACGTAGCAAGTGGCTGAGCCAGGATTAGAACCCAGGTCTTCTGACTCCCGGCCCTGTGATCTTTCCACTAAGCCACACTGCTTCCCGCGTATAATGGGGGGGATGAAAGTTACCGCTCAACCAATCACATATGAGGCAGCTGAAGGTCTCCCCCATCAAACCCAAGTCTTTCTGGGGTTCCCATGAACTATTCTGAGGAAGTTGGGGAGAGACTGGCAGGGTCGGAGGGGCGGGGGGAGGGCATATCCCAGGAGGCCAGTTTCGAACCCGTTCGGAGTTCGAAAATAAAACGGTTCCACTTCTCCTGGAGTATCTAACCACCTCGAGGAGACCCAAGGAGTCAATAGTATTTTCCAATCAATCAATCAATCAATCAATCCGGTAATGGTATTTATTGAGTGCTTACTGTGCGCGGAGCACTGTACTAAGCACTTGGGAGAGTATTGTGACTGTGGGCAAGTCACTTAACTTCTCTGTGCCTCAGTTCCCTCATCTGTAAAATGGGGATGAAGACTGTGAGCCCCACGGGGGGACGACCTGATTCCCCTGTGTCTACCCCAGAGCTTAGAACAGTGCTCGGCACACAGTAAGCGCTTAACAAATACCAACATTATTTTTATTATTACACTAGAAGAGCCTGTAGACATGCTCCCTGCCCACCCCAAGCTTACAGTCTCGAGGGGGAGACAGACGATAACGTGAATAAATACATAATGGAAACGTACGTCAGTGCTCTGCGGCCGAGAGAGGGCTGAATAAGGGAGTGCGAAACCTAATGCAAGGACACATTTTCCATCCTATTATCTCTTTCGAGTGTATCCTAGACTATAAAGGGCTCAAGTGACCCTACATGTTCCGATTTCATTTCCTTTTCCTGCAAAGATCTGAAGCCACTTTTACCTTGAAACAGGTCGAATGACAACAAATCTGTAAGTCGCCCAAGATCATTTTTGTCTCTATGCCCAGGGGTTTTCGGCAGTAGGTACACATATCTCTTTCCACGATGGACCTGGGGAAACAAAAAGCCACTTTCATCGGCCAAAGCAGCAGTAAACATTTACTGAGCCACTCGTGTGCTGCGTTAGAACATCATGTTAGCACTGGATTCTCTCCTTTATACCTATCTGTCAAATGTACACACTATGAAGTACATAAATAATTCTAACGTTGTGAGGAAATGTTGTGGTAATAATATTGCCGGAATGCAATTTGAGGAATGCTGTAAGGGAAGGGTTATTCAATCAATACATCAATTAATTGGTATTTATTGGATGCTTGCTGTGTGCCGAGTCCTGTACTACGTTCTTGGAAGCGTACAGAGTCGGTAGACACAATCCCTGCCCACAAAGAGCTCAGATTCTAGAGGAGGCAGGATCGGGGGCAAAATTCTGGCAAATTACCCTGCCTGAATAGTCGCCTTTCTGTTTCTGGCTTTGGCACGGTGACCGTGGGAAGCAGCATAGCACAGTGGATAGGGCACGGGCCCGTGAAACAGAAGGTCGTGGGTTCTAATCCCGTCTCTGCCGCTTGTCTGCTGTGTGACCCCCGGCAAGTCGCTTCACTGTGCCTCAGTTTCCTCATCTGTAAAATGAGGATTAAGACTGTGAGCCCTATGGGGGACAGGGATTGTGTCCAACCTTATTACCTTGTGTCTACCCCAGTGCTTAGAACAGAGCCAGCCGCATAGTAAGCGCTTAACAAATACCATAATTATTATTATTATTGTCTGCTGCGTGACCTGGGGCAAAAGTCGCTTAACTCCTCTGGGTCGCAGGTCCCTCATCTGCAAAATGGGGATGAAGACCGTGAGCCCCATGTGGGACAGGGATTGTATCCAACCTATCTGTTGCCAAAATGTACTTTCCAAGCGCTTACTACAGTGTTCTGCACACAGTAAGCGCTCCATAAATATAACGGAATGAATGAATCATTTACTCGAATCTTCCCTGGTGCTTTCTACCGTGTCTGGAACATAGTATGCACACAAATACCATTAAAAAATACCCCCCAAACCTCATGAATTAAGACATAGTGGGTAACTCCAGCTGATCTTTGATTTGGAGGATAATCAGGAAATGAGTGGCATTTATTACTATGTGCAGAACACTGTACTAAGCATCTGGGAGAGAATAAGGCACTAGAGTTGGTAGACATGATCCCTGCCCACAGGAGGCTTAAAGTAATAGCGAGAGAGTGAGCGCGTCAAATAATGCGAATTTAAGTAGCACCGGTGCTTATTCAGGAGATCTCTGAGTTGGCTAAAATAGGGCCAACAAATTAAAAACATTTTAAAATTCTGCACCCACGCAGATCAGTTAAATAGCATAAACATCCCTACGCTCTCTGAATTTCTGCTCGGTGAGGAGAGCGACGAGGAACCGCTGCAGGTTTCTGAGGCATGGGGGCGATAAACGACGGCTCGATATTTGCGGTAGACGACCGGAGCAGCAGAGTGAAGTATGGGCTGTGGGGAAGTTTGGGGAGAGACGGGGGGGCGGGGAGGTCAGTGGGGAGCTTGGGGGCAGATTGGGTGGAAGGGTGGGGTGGACTGTGGAGAAACCGTGAAGGAGCACGGCCTAGGGGACAGAGCACGGGCCCGGGCGTCAGAAGGTGATGGGTTCCGATCCCGACTCCGCCGCTTGGCTGCTGTGTGACCTGGGCAAGTCACTTCACTTCTCCGTGCCTCGGTTACCTCATCCGTAAAATGGCAATCGAGACCGTGAGCCCCACGGGGGACAGGGACCTTGCCTCACCCGATTTGCTCGTACCCACCCCGCGCTTAGTACGATGCCTGGCACACAGTAAGTGCTTAAGAAATGGCATAATTATCATGATTCTTAGGAAGAGCCACAGCCATCGATGATTTCCCTGGTTAGAAAACAGGGAGGGGGTTGGTGCCGATGCGGGGAGGGGACTTTACCATCCCCGCTCTCTTAGTCTACAGCAATGGGCCGGAGACTCAGCCTCCAAACAGGTACCTGCCGGTACCTCTCCGGAGCAGGGGATCTAGCGGGCCGGAGGTGGAGGGGATGGGGGAGAAGGCTAAAAATAATAACAATGATAATAATAATAATGTTGGTATTTGTTAAGCGCTTACTATGTGCCGAGCACTGTTCTAAGCGCTGGGATAGACACAAGGGAATCAGGTTGTCCCACGTGAGGCTCACGGTCTTCATCCCCATTTTACAGATGAGGGAACTGAGGCCCAGAGAAGTGAAGTGACTTGCCCACAGTCACACGGCTGAAAAGTGGCAGAGCCGGGATTCGAACTCATGACCCCTGACTCCAAAGCCCGTGCTCTTTCCACTGAGCCACGCTGCTTCTCTAATATAATATTAATAATGATAATGTTGGTATTTGTTAAGCGCTTACTATGTGCAGAGCACTCTTCTAAGCGCTGGGGTAGATACGGGGTCATCGGGTTGTCCCACGTGAGGCTCACAGGTAATCCCCATTCTCCAGATGAGGGAACCGAGACCCAGAGAAGTGAAGTGACTCGCCCACAGCCACACGGCTGCCAAGTGGCAGAGCCGGGATTCAAACTCATGACCCCGGACTCCCAAGCCCGGGCTCTTTCCACTGAGCCACGCTGCTTCTGTAGAAGGCGAGGCTGGCCGGGGCCTGGGAGGATTCAGATTTCCACCCTCTCGGGGCAGGTTGTGCCACTGATGTGAAGCCACTCACTCCATTCCTCGGGGACGGCCGAAGGGTTTGGTGGTTAGGCTTCAGGGGTGGCCACGGGAACAACTGTCAGGGAGACATAAGAACAGGGGGCCTGTTTTTTGGGCAAAGCTGACTAAATCAGCCGGGAAGATTTGAGCACTGCTTAAAGTGGGCTCCCGCTCCCCTCACCGCCCCCAGAGAGAAGCCGGGGGGGCTAGGGGCGAGCTGGGAAGTCTCCTGGACCGACGTCAGAAGACGCTCTCAACCTAAGCGTGGCCTAGAGGAAAGAGCAGAGGCCTAAGAGCCGGAGGACCTGGGTTCTAATCCGCTGTGTGACCTTGGGCACGTCACTTTGCTTCTCTGGGCCTCAGTTTCCTCATCTGTTAACTGGGGAATAGGACTGTGAGCCCCATGTGGGACAGGGACTGTGTGGGACTGTGTCCTACCTAATTAGCTTGTAATGATAACAATAGTAGTGTTGGTATTGGTTAAGCGTTTACTACGTGCAGAGCACTGTTCTAAGCGCTGGGGTAGATACAGGGTCATCAGGTTGTCCCACGGGAGGCTCACAGTCTTCATCCCCATTTTACGGATGAGGTCACTGAGGCACAGAGAAGTGAAGTGACCTGCCCACAGTCACAGAGCTGGCAGAGCGGGGATTCGAACCCATGACCTCTGACTCCCAATCCCGTGCTCCTTCCACTGAGCCACGCTGCTTCTTGTAACTACTCCGGCACTCAGTACATTGTATGACACACAGCACGCACTTAATACCACAATTATTATTAAGACAACTCCTCTTCCTCAGAAAGATTCATGTCAATGATGGCAGAGGTCTTCTTCAGGTTAATCAATCGCTCGGATTTATCGAGCGCTTGCCGTGTGCAGAGCACTGTACTAAGCGCTTGGGAGGGTAAGCACAGCAATACGGCGGACACATTCCCTGCCCACAGTGAGTTTACGGCCTAGAGGGAGCTTACAACCCAACAATAGGGACACGGTTGGGGAGAGGTTCAGAGGTGTGCAGTTTCCTCGCTGGAATATCACACTTAGGTTAATCACGATGTTGGTATTTGTTAAGCGCCTACTATGTGCCGAGCACCGTTCTAAGCGCTGGGGTAGACCCAGGGGAATCGGGTTGTCCCACTTGGGGCTCACAGTCTTAATCCCCATTTTACAGAGGAGGTAACTGAGGGCACCGAGAAGTGAAGTGACTTGCCCCAAGTCACACAGTTGACAAGCGGCCGAGCCGGGATTCGAACCCATGACCTCTGACTCCAAAGCCCAGGCTCTTTCCACTGAGCCACGCTGCTTAACCCCGAGGGCACCCACTGGTCTCCTCCAGGCAGCACGGCTCTGAGGAAAGACGTCGTGATCTGAAGCGTGCATTCTGCCACCCACATTTAAGCCTCGTCCCCGGTGCCAAGTCTACTTTCATTCATTTAATCCTATTTATTGAGCGCTTACTGTGGGCAGAGCACTGTACTAAGCACTTGGGAGAGTGTAGTATAACAACAACTAGATACATTCCCACCCACAATGAGCTCACAGTCTAGAGGGGGAGACAGACATTAATAATAATAATAATTTGTTAAGCGCTTACTATTATTAATAATAATAATAATTTGTTAAGCGCTTACTATGTGCCAAGCACTCTTCTAAGCGCCGGGGGAGGTACAAGGTTATCAGGTTGTTCCACATGAGGCTCACGGTCTTAATCCCCACTTTACAGATGAGGTACTGAGAAGTTGTGACTTGCCCAAAGTCACACAGCTGACAGGTGGCGGAGCCAGGATTAAAACCCACGACCTCTGACCTCCAAGCCCGGGCTCTTTCTCCTAAGCCATGCTGCTTCCCCAATAATACAAATAATAATAATAATAATAATGTTGGTATTTGTTAAGAGCTTACTATGTGCCGAGCGCCGTTCTAAGCGTTGGGGTAGATACAGGGTCATCAGGTTGTCCCACGGGAGGCTCGCAGTCTTAATCCCCATTTCACGGATGAGGTCACTGAGGCCCAGAGAAGTGAAGTGACTTGCCCACGGTCACACAGCTGGCAGAGCGGAGATTCGAACCCATGACCTCTGACTCCCAATCCCGTGCTCTTTCCACCGCGCCACGCAGCTTCTCACTACGGTAGTTTAATACAAATAAATACATACTTACCAATCCGAAGTTGAATAGACCGTTTGGATAGCTCTTCCCGAGCCGCCTTCCTCCGCCCCGACTTTTGGTGATTTGCTGCAAACCGACACAAAGTAGGAAGAACATGAAAAACGCTCTTTGTTTTCCCTTCTGCAAGTCTCCTCGGGAACAGTGAAAGTTCACAGATCTCTACTATCGACATCAGAAATGAGAAATCCGATCATTTCTGGTATCTGCACATGCATCGACACACATGCGGGGGAGAGAGATTTAAAGAGGGGACCAAGAATCACTCAGAAGTTAGATAGAAGTCAAGCTGCAAAAATTCAAAATGGTTTCATTTTCTGACTTGAGAAAGTAGAGTTCAGAAAGGTGGCGAAATAAAGGGAAGAATGCATCGTGAGTTGCGGTGTTTTTTCTCTCTTTCTAAGGATTGCAGGATGACTTCATTGCTCCGGTAGGGTTCCGAAATGTTACTCGGAGCTGGAAACGAGTAAAATCAGGATGACGCCCCACTGGCGCCCGCTGAAAATGAACTCTCAAATTCCTCATCCAACCTCAAGGCTTGTTCAGGTGTCGGAAACCAAATGCTTCCATTATTCTTGAGAATTATTCTTGCCGGCAATAACCCGACACTTTTAAATATAGCCATTTCTCAAGAACATTATCAGTTGGTACGCAGCTGTCAGAAATGATTTCAACCTGGGTGAAAAACGAGGAAGAAAGAGAGGCAGCATAGCTTAATGAAAATAGCATGGGACTAGAAAACCCAGTTAGGATCTCTTGGACAAATCAATTAATCTCCCTGAGCCTCAGTTTCCTCAAATGTAAAATGGAGATTAGGTTACCTTAAAACTAGGGATAAAGGATCTAATAATTAAAAAAAAAACTATAGCAAATAGCTTCATGAGTTTTATTTTAAATTCAAGCTTAATTTTTCCTCAAATCATCCAGCCATCCTTTACTCTTAGAAATAGCAAACGGTATCCAGTCCTCGAAATGACAATGAACATTTCTTTATTCTAGGAGTTCCTACCTGAAAGTGGGAGACTACTCTTAAATAGAGATATTTTTAAAATGATTAAATAAATGGAAATATTTGAGGTAACTTTCCAATACCTAGTCTCCACAAATGATCTTGTGTACACAACAGTGTCCTTTGGACTTGAGCACCTGGTTGTAGCATTAGAGCTGAAATATAAACATTCGTAACTGCATTTTTTAAAGCTTATTAACAACAATAATAATAACAAAGGCTATTTTCAAACCAGAGTTATCATTGAATAAACCTTAATGCAGATGATTGAAGTCAAATGTACAGAGAGGCTGTTGTTTCTTTCAAAATACAAAGTTACTGGGTGAATATTAATCGTCAAGTGCTCAGCGATCCACCTTCTCTCCAAATTCATAATTTATGCTTAAAATATCAGCCCCTCTGTATTTAACTTTTGATTTTGGGACCTGAATCTCAAGGGAGAGGTGGGTTTTTTTTTTTTAAATAAGGCATGTTTTTCAAGAATCTACTGTTTACTTAGGAATCCAGTATTGAGGAACTCATTTGGAACTACAGGATAATAAAATAATCCCTCTATACCCATATCCATGAATGATTCGCGGCCTAGTGGAAAGAGCACAGGCCTGGGAGTCAGAGGACCTGGGTTCTAATCCCGGCTCCGCCACTTGTCCGCTGTGTGACTTTGGCAAAGTCACTCAACTTCTCTGCACTTCAGTTTTCTCATCTGTAAAATCGGGGTTGAGACTGTGAGCTTCAGGTGGGACAGGGACTGTGCCTAACATGAATATCTTTTATCTACCCCAGAGCCTGGCGCAGAATGTTTAACAAACATCATTGGAAAAAAAAAATGATTAAGCTAATTCATAATGTGGAAAAACTTTCAGCTATAACCGCTGTAGAATATGACTCTAGCGTTGCACATATAAGATGCAGCACGCTGTTACAACTTGTGTCGTACTGTTGAAAAGAGCACTGGTTGCTTGTGGAAAATGCACGGAGACACTTGGCCAATCCTGCATTTCAATGTTTCTTCTCACTTGCTTTCATGTCCTATTGATAATTTCCAAAAGCGAATGGATAACTGTAATCAAATTATAATGTAAATTTCCCAATAAGTGGCCTAATATGATGTTTTAGGAGATGGTCGTAGAGGATTCATAATGTCCTAATTACACCATACGTGAAATGTTAAATGTAGATCCTTAAATTTAAAAGAGTGATTTTGAAGAGAGGACCGAATGTATATTTGTACGATAATAATAATAATGTTGGTATTTGTTAAGCGCTTACTATGTGCAGAACACTGTTCTAAGCGCTGGGGGAGATACAGGGTCATCAGGTTGTCCCACGTGGGGCTCACGGTCTTCATCCCCCTTTAACACATGAGGTAACTGAGGCCCAGAGAAGTGAGGTGACTTGCCCACAGTCACACAGCTGACAAGCGGCGGAGCCGGGATTCGAACCCATGACCTCTGCCTCCCAAGCCCGGGCTCTTTCCACTGAGCCACGCTTCTGCCCCTAGTGAGAATTTTATAGACAAGAACTACCTAGATTCTAAAGGCAAGGATAGTGGGCAGGGAATGCGTCTGTTATATTGTTGTGTCGTACTCTCCCAAGCGCTTAGTACAGTGCTCTGCACACAGTAAGTGCTCAATAAATACAACTGATTGATTTGAAAACCTCTATTACTATTTTTTCATTTATACGGAAAGAAAAAGTTGTGTGTATCCCTCATTTTAGATCACCGAGCGGAGTACCTGGTTTCTCTTCTGGTCTCAGAAGAGCAAGCCGTGTTTCCACGGGACCGACTGTTCAGTTCTTTATTATATTCCTCGGCCCTGAGGGAGCAAACACAGAGAAATAACACATTCACATAACAGTCCACCTTCGTTCTTTTTCCTTTCTTGGAAATCACTGTTCAGGAACCTGAATAATAATAATAATAATGTTGGTATTTGTTAAGCGCCTACTATGTGCCGAGCACTGTTCTAAGCGCTGGGGTAGACACAGGGGAATCGGGTTGTCCCACTTGGGGCTCACAGTCTTAATCCCCATTTTCCAGATGAGGGAACTGAGGCCCAGAGAAGTGAAGTGACTCGCCCACAGTCACACAGCTGACGAGTGGCAGAGCCGGGAGTCGAACTCATGACCTGTGACTCCCAAACCCGGGCTCTTTCCACTGAGCCACCCTGCTTCCCCAAGAATAACAAGTATAAAGACTTTGCGCTCCAGTTAACCAAAAGGTGGTTAGTTTGAAGGCTACGATCATTTCCTCTGGTCTCTTTCTTAGAGTAACCACCTGTTAGTTGGTCTATTTTGTCGCATTAACCACAAACCTTTTCGAAAGCACAATCCGTATCACGAAATCGGTCTGGGGGTTTATTTCCACCCCGATGGAGTATTTCTGAATGTTCCCTTGGCATAATAAATTCGAATTATATCTGATGGGTGAAAATGATTCAGAGCTCATCTCTAAGAATGCTTATATGCAATTGTGTTTCAAATGAGAAAAGGGACTGGCAGAAGAATTCTGACCCGTTTTTGGGTCATCTAAATGCCGCTAAATTAAACTTATTTGATTTAATAATAATAATGTCGGTATTTAAGTGCTTACTATGTGCAGAGCACTGTTCTAAGCGCTGGGGTAGATACAGGGCCATCAGGTTGTCCCACGTGAGGCTCACAGTCTTAATCCCCATTTTAGAGATGAGGGAACTGAAGCACAGAGAAGTGAAGTGACTCGCCCACGGTCACACAGCTGACAAGCGGCAGAGCGGGGATTTGAACCCATGACCTCTGACTCCCAAGCCCGGGCTCTTTCCACTGAGCCACGCTGCTTCTCACGGGCTCACAAGTGACCAGGCAACACATCCCTGTTGAAGTGGCATAGTGGCTGGGCAGGGCTGGGAAGGGCCGGAATTCAGCCCAGGAGCAGAAGAAGTAAGACCGTAAGGCCGTCAGTGGGCAGGGACTGTCTCTCTCTGTTGCCCATTTGTCCATTCCAAGCGCTTAGTACAGTGCTCTGCACATAGTAAGCGCTCCATAAATACTACCGAATGGATATTGAATGAAAAGAAGTAACCAGGGAAGGCCAACTGGAGGAGATGTGATTTCAGAAGGGCTTTGAAGATGGGGAGAGCTGGGTTCCGTTGGATTTGAAGACGGAGAAAGGTCCAGACGAGGAGTACGGTGTGAGCAGGAGATCAGCGGCAGGAGGGATGAGGAGGAAGTACAGTGAATGGTTAGTTTATGAGGCGTGAAGAACGTGAGCTGAAGTGTGGTGAGGGGAGAAGGGTGAGGGGTGAGTGAGGAGGAGAGGGCCGAGTTACCCAGAGCCACCGGTCAGGAGTTCCTGCTTGATGTGGAGAGGAACGCAGAAGCAGCGTGGCTCAGTGGAAAGAGCGCGGGCTTGGGAGTCAGAGGTCACGGGTTCTAATCCCGGCTGCGCCGCTAGTCAGCTGTGTGACCTTGGGCAAGTCACTTCACTTCTCTGTGCCTCAGTTACCTCATCTGTCAACTGGGATTAAAGAACTGTGAGCCCCACGTGGGACGACCTGATCACCCCGTATCCCCCGGCGCTTTGCACATAGTAAGCGCTTAACAAATGCCACAAAAAAAAAAAAGAATGGACCTCTCAGAAGTTTTTGAGGAATAGGGAGTTGTTACAAGTTACAGAGAAGCAGAGGGAAAGGTTTAGTTCCTTATCGATTAATCATCATAATCCAAGGTAGGATTTTCCTCCAACCACTGAATGAATAAGCGAATCATTTCGGAAATCATTCATTCAGCCAGTCATATTTAACGAGCGCTTAATGTGTGCAGAGCACCGTACTGAGCGCTTGGAAAGTACAATTCAGCAGCAAAGGGAGACAATCCCTGCCCACAGTGGAGTTCGAAAACGTTCTCTAGGGCAAATATTATATAAGCACATACAGTTGCAACAGAATAATCTTTGAATGCAGAGAAAACAGAAAGAACGAATGAATGAATAAAAGGTTGTAAGCTCATTATGGGCTGGGAATGTATCTACCAAATCTGGAATACTGTACTCTCCCAAGGGCTTAGTACAGTGCTCTGCACACAGTAAGTGCTAAATATGATTGAATAAATGAATGAATTAATGAATGGCCTTGGTAAAGGTATATTTGTTCTGAACTGCATCTTATTTTGGTTTAAACTTCAGTCTAATTATGGTACTTGTTAAGTGCATACTATAATAATAATAATAATAGTAATAATGTTGGTATTTGTTAAGCGCTTACTATGTGCAGAGCACTGTTCTAAGCGCTGGGGTAGACAAAGGGGAATCAGGTTGTCCCATGTGAGACTCACAGTTAACCCCCATTTTAGAGATGAGGGAACTGAGGCACGGAGAAGTGAAGTGACTTGCCCACGGTCACACAGCTGACAAGTGGCAGTCAGGATTCAAACCCAGGAACTCTGACTCCCAAGCCCGGGCTCTTGCCACTGAGCCACGCTGCTTCTCTGTGCTTAAGCACTCCTCAAAGCGCTAGGGTAGATGCAAATTAATCAGGATGGACACAGTCCCTCTCCCACACGGGGCTCGCATTCTCAATCCCCATTTTACCGACCAGGTAACTGAAGCAGTGAAATGACTCGCCTAAGGTCATACGGCACACACGTGGCGGAGCCGGGATTAGAACCCACGACCTTCAATGCCACTAACGATTCATTCAGTTGTATTTATTGAGTGCTTACTGTGTGCAGAGCACTGTATTAAGCACCTGGGAGAGTACGATATAACGACGAACTGACACATTCCCTGCCCACCACGAGCTCACAGTCTAGAGGTAAAGGACCTCCGCCTCTGCCATCACCAATGAAAACACAGCAAATTACAAAAGGCAAAGCCAAATTTTAGCCTGAGAGCTTATGGCTCAGTGGAAAGAGCCCGGACTTGGGAGTCAGAGATCATGGGTTCGAATCCTGGCTCTGCCACTTGGCAGCTGTGTGACTGTGGGCGAGTCACTTCACTTCTCTGTGCCTCAGTTCCCTCATCTGGAAAATGAGGATTAACTGTGAGCCTCACGTGGGACAACCTGATTCCCCTGTATCTCCCCCAGCTCTTAGAACAGTGCTCTGCACGTAGTAAGCGCTTAACAAACACCAACATTATTATTATTATTATCATTATTATAATACAGGGTGTCCAAATGATTGATGCTATTTCCCTTAAAATTCAGAGCTAAAGATCACCACCAACCTACCAAGTCTACCCCAAATAATATGCCAAGAAGGTGCAGATATATCACTGTCCATCTTACCGTTTGCCAGTCTGATCCGTAATGGGCTTGACTTCAGTAAGATTATCAAGGCTTTGGCTTCTAGGAAAATGAGAAAGCAAAAAACCAGGATGGTGAATATGCTTGTAAATTGTTCAACAAGTCCAAGGCTGTCATTGATTTCTTCCCAGTGCTCCTCCAATTAATTTTTGAGTTGGAAGCTATTAGAATTCTATTCTCTCTCAGCATCCATTAAGTCTTTTATATCGATTTTCCCTACCTCCCTTAACAAAAAAAGTGTCCCCACAGAAATATAATCTCAATTCAGTCAGTCCCAGATCGGGTCTCATGTTCCTTCCGGATGGCACTGGATATCAAGCCGTCGAGCCTCAGGAAATATTATTTGTACAGTCTGAGGTAAATGTTGCAAAGATTCCGAAGGCGAAAGTCTTCACAAGAGGACCTTGCTGCGTACGAGCTCCAGGGTCCCGGCCTTAATAAGTTGATCAAAATAAAGTCCCTCCACCCACCCTCTGCAGATCACTTATTTTCAACCTGCAAAGGGAGAAACAAATTTCTATTGAGCCTGTTTTGCTCTCTATTTTGCATATCAATCAAGCGCGGTGTGCAGGGATTGTCGCTGTTTATTGCTGCATTGTTCTTTCCCAAGCGCTTAGTACATCACTCGGCACACAGTAAGCACTTCATATGAGTGAATGAATTTACTGAGTGCTTACTGTGTGCAGAACACTGTACTAAGTGTTTGGAAGGGTACAGTATAATGGGGTTGGTAGACCTATGCTCTCCCAAGCGCTCAGTACAGTGCTCTGCACACAGTAAGCGCTCAATACATACGACTGACTCTGACTAAATGAATGACCGCCCACCAGGGACTTTCAATCTAGAGGCGGAGATAGAGTTCACATTCATTCATACATTCAATAGTATTTATTGAGCGCTTACCATGGGCAGAGCACTGTACTAAGCACTTGGAATGTACAACTGATTCTATTTATTGCCATCGTTCTCGTCTGCCCCTCTCCCTCGATCAGACCGTGAGCCCGTCAAAGGGCAGGGACCGTCTCTATCTGTTACCGATTTGTCCATTCCAAGCGCTTAGTACAGTGCTCTGCACATAGTAAGCGCTCAATAAATACTATTGAATGAATGGATGAATACAATTGAGCAACAGACAGAGACAATCCCTGCCCAATGAAGGGCTCACAGTCTAAACGGGGGGAGACGGACAGTAAAGCAAAAGAGAACCAAACAAAAACAAGGCAACATCACCAAGATAAGTAGAATCAAGGAGATATCCACCTCATTAACAAAATAAATAGGGTAATAAGTAAAATATACAAATGAGCACAGTGCCGAAGGGAAGGGGAGCAGAGGGAACGGGGGTGAGCTGTTTGTTTTCCCCAGTTTAATCTTGCTAAATATTTCTCTACATCATATCTTATAAGTCACAGAGCCTACAGGTAATTCAAGATACGTTTTGTGACATAAAGGAAGTCCATTTCAAGAGTTTCGTAGAGAATCACATTGGAAAGAGCTGTTTCTGGGATCTCAAAATACTAGGGAGCTAGCCGAGGCGGAGAAGTAGTTCCGGGATTCTCCCCTTTATGCGGTTCATGGGGGCATCGTCAGTCAGAGACAGGGAAAGGAGTCAATGTACTGCTTAATCGGGGAGAAATAATAATGTTGGTATTTGTTAATAATAAGAGCATTTGTTAAGTGCTTATGGTGTGCCAGTCACAGAAAGACCGTGAGCCTCATGTGGGACAGGGACTGCGTCCAACCCAATTAGCTTGTATCTACCCCAGCGCTTAATACGCTGCGTGGGTGATGATTATTATCGTAGCTCAGTGGAAAGAGCCCGGGCCTGGGAATCAGAGATGATGGGTTCGGATCCCCGCTCTGCCACTTAGCAGCAGTGTGACTGTGGGCGAGTCACTTCACTTCTCTGTGCCTCACTTCCCTCATCTGTAAAATGGGGATGAAGACTGTGAGCCTCAGCGCTTAGAACCCCGGCGCTTAGAACCCCGGCGCTTAGAACGGCGCTCTGCACATAGTAAGCACTTAACAAATACCAACATTATTGTCATTATTATTATTACTAATAGTATCCCCATCCCCTCTCGCCCTGGGTCCAAACACACCTTCTCCAGATATGTTTTTAGCCCACCATCCAGCCAGTTAGAGAAGCAGCGTGGCTCAGTGGAAAGAGCACGGGCTTGGGAGTCAGAGGTCATGAGTTGGAATGTCGGCTCTGCCACTTGTCAGCTGTGTGACTGGGGGCAAGTCACTTCACTTCTCCGTGCCTCACTTACCTCATCTGTAAAATGGGGATTAACTGTGAGCCTCACGTGGGACGACCTGATGACCCTGTATCTACCCCAGCGCTTAGAACAGCGCTCTGCACATAGTAAGCGCTTAACAAATACCAACATCATTATTAAAAGTGAGCCTCAAAAAAGGAGCGTGCTATGTTTATTATTATTATCAGTAATGATAATAATAGCATTTGTTGAGTGCTTATGGTGTGCCAACCACTTTAGCAAATGACGGCGGTGGGGGGGATACAAGCAAACTACTTCTCCACCTCGTCTAGCTCCCTAGTATCTTGGGATCCCAGATACAGCTTTTTCCAATGTGTTTCTCTTCCTTTATCGACTTCCTTCATATCACAGAATGTATATTGAATTACCTTTACGCCTGTGACTTACAAGATCTAAAGTACAGAACTATTAAGCAAGATTAAACCGGTGAAAACCAACAGCTCACTCATGTGCTCTCTTACATCTTACGGATGAGGTTACCGAGGCGCAGAGAAGCGAAGTGACTTTCTCAAGGTCGCCCGGCAGAGCAGAAACTCCTCACTGTTGGCTTCAGAGCTCTCCATCCCCTTGCCCCCTCCTACCTCACCTCCCTCCTCTCCTCCTGCAGCCCAGCCCGCGCGCCCCGCTCCTCTGCCGCCGCTCACCTCCTCGCGGTGCCTCGTTCTCGCCCGTCCCTCCGTCGACCCCCGGCCCACGTCCCCCCGCTGGCCCGGAACGCCCTCCCTCCTCACAACCGCCAAACTAGCACACTTCCCCCCTTTAAAGCCCTCCCCAAAAGCTCACCTCCTCCAGGAGGCCTTCCCGGACTAAGCCCCCTCTTCTTCTGCTCCTCCTCCCCTCCCCATCGCCCTGATGCCCTCCCCCTGCTCTAGCCCCCTCCCCGCCCCACAGCACTTGGGCATATATGTATATATTTATTATTCAATTTATTTTATTAATGACTTGTATATATCTACAATTCTATTTATTTATATTGATGTCATTGGTGCCTGTTTACTTGGTTTGGATGTCTTTCTCCCCCCTTCTAGACTGTGAGCCCAATGTTGGGTAGGGATTGACTGTTTGTCGCTTAATTGTCCATTCCAAGCACTGAGTACAGTGCTTTGCACGCAGTAAGCGCTCAGTAAATACGACTGAATAAATGGATGAACCCAAGACCTTCTGACTTCCCAGCCCGTGCTCTATCCACTGCGCCCTGCCGCTTCTCTCTGCATCAGTGATATTTATTGAGCTCTTACTAAGTGGAAGGCACAGTTCTAAGCACTTGGGAGAGTACGGTGTAGCCTAGCGGACAGAGCACGGGCTTGGCTGTCAGAAGGACCTGGGTTCTAATCCTGGCCCCGTCACGGGTCTGCTGTGTGACCCTTGGCAAGTCACTTCACTTCTCTGTGCCTCAGTTACCTCATCTGGATAATGGGGATTAACACTGGGAGCCCCATGTGGCACTGTGTCCAACCCCACTTGCTTGCATCCACCCCAGCGCTTATAACGGTGCTGGCCACATAGTAAGTGCTTAACAAATCCCACAGTTGTTATTATTATTATTATTATTATTATTATTAGACACATCCCTTGCCCACAAGGCACTCCCGATCGGTGGATCTGAGCACGCGTTCCAACGGATAGCTCCGCTCCCGATTAATGACTGAGTTTCAGCAGATTATTCCCAGCCAGTTTAACATGATGGATCTTATTTGTGAATCACCTAATGCTTAATTTCAAGATTTACAGAACAAGAGTGACCTGCAGAGGTGGTGAATCACAAACCGGTAATAAAACTCTTTTTGGCCAAGCCAAAAGAGAGGTCCGAAGGCCTTACCGCTTTGAATTATTGTACAGGCTAGCGTTCACTTCAATGAGATTGTCAAGTTCTTGGTCTCTGGAAAAAAAAATGAGACGAATCAATTCATTATATGTGAATGACAGGTAAACGACAGTACCCATTTGCAAAGTGTGATTATGCCATTCTCATGGAAGTGGTTAACTTTTTGCTTTTATTTCTTGAACTATTTAAGCATTGGACCGCAAAGGTTTAAAAAGATAAAAAGTAAGAGGGAGGGAAAGCAAAGAAACTTCCCCCTTTTTATTTATTTATGGGTTTTTGTTTTTTGGTGCTTACTATGTGCCAGGCACTGTACTAAACCCTGGGGTAGATACAAGATAATCAGGTAGGACACGGTCCTTGTCCCACACAGGGCTCCCAGTAGAAGCAGCGTGGCTCAGTGGAAAGAGCACGGGCTTTGGAGTCAGAGGTCATGGGTTTGAATCCCGGCTCTGCCACTTGTCAGCTGCGTGACTGTGGGCAAGTCACTTCACTTCTCTGTGCCTCAGTTGCCTCATCTGTAAAATGGGGATTAAGACTGGGAGCCCCACGTGGGACAATCTGATGACCCTGTATCTACCCCAGCGCTTAGAACAGTGCTCGGCACATAGTAAGCGCTTAACAAATACCAACATATATCCCCATTTTACAGAAGAGGTAACTGAGGCACAGAGAAGTGAAGTGACTTGCCCAAAGTCACGCTGCAGACGGGTGTTGGAGTCAGGATTAGAACCCAGCTCCTTCTGACTCCCAGGCCTAGGCTTGTGCCTGTGACCATTTCCCCCAGAATGAACACTTGAAGCAATACTCCTAATTGTGTTTTATAGTTCATTCATTCATTCAATAGTATTTATTGAGCGCTTACTATGTGCAGAGCACTGTACTAAGCGCTTGGAATGGACAAATCGGTAACAGATAGAGACAGTAATCGGGGGAGACGGACAGACAGGAACAATAGCAATAAATAGAATCAAGGGGATGAGCATCTCATTAAAACAATAGCAAATAAATAGAATCAAGACGCAATATAGTGAGACGCACGTGTGACCTAGTGGAAAGAGCACGGGCCTGGGAAAGAGAGGATCTGAATTCTAATCCCACCTCTGCAATGTAGCTGCTGGGTGGCCTTGGGCAAGTCATTTAACTTCTCTGTGCCTCAGGTCCCTTATCTGCAAAATGAGGATCCAATACCTGTTCTCCCCCCGCTTAGACTGTGAGCCCCATGTGGAACGTCACGTTGTACCTATCCCAGCACTTAGTACAGTGCTTGGCACGTAGTAAGCACTTAACAAATACCGGAATGTCAATAATTATTGAGCTCCTCAACTGCTTAAGGGACTTAATTAGCTTTCTCCCCACCATCTATCCTTCTCCACTCCTACTCAGAGGATGTGGGTTCTAATCCCGGCTCCGCTACTTGTCTCTTGGGCAAGTCGCTTATCTTCTCGGTGCCCAGGTTTCCTCATCTGAAAAATGGGATTAAGAGCGTGAGCCCCATGTAGCACAGGGACTGTGCCCAACCCCATTACCTTGTATCTACCCCAGTGCTCAGCACAGTACCCGGCACATAGTAAGCGCTTAACAAATATCCTAATAATAATTATTATTAATACCAACCTACTCACTGGGCCTCACTTATCTCTCTCAAAGCAGACCCCTTTTCCCATCCACCCTCCTGCCTGGAATACTCTTCCCCTTCACAGCCAACAGGCAACCACTCTCCCCATCTTCAAAACCCTACTAAAGCCACATCTGCCCTAGGAAGTCTGCCCTGAATAATCTTTCACCTGCCCACCCAATTTTCCCTTCTAATGCACTTCTCCTAATGCACTTCTCCTCCTCCTCAACCGTCTCCCCGACCCCTCCTTCTATGTAATAATAATAATAATGTTGGTATCTGTTAAGCGCTTACTACGTGCCGAGCACTGTTCTAAGCGCTGGGGGAGACACAGGGGAATCGGGTTGTCCCACGTGGGGCTCGCAGTCTTAATCCCCATTTTCCAGATGAGGGAACTGAGGCACCGAGAAGTTAAGTGACTTGCCCAAAGTCACGCAGCTGACAAGTGGCCGAGCCGGGATTCAAACCCATGACTTCTGACTCCAAAGCCCGTGCTCTTTCCACTGAGCCACGCTGCTCCTATGTCACCTAATATCTACCCACCGGCATTTTGATATTCACCTCCATCCCCACAGGACTCATGTACAAAGTCTTATACTTGGATGCTTCTCCTACCTGTAGTTTATTTTAGTGTCTGTCTCCCCCATTAGATTGTAAACTCTTTAAGGGCGGAGATCATGTTCACTTACTCTACTGTATTCATTCATTCATTCAATAGTATTTATTGAGCGCTTACTATGTGCAGAGCACTGTACTAAGCGCTTGGGATGAACAAGTCGGCAACAGATAGAGACGGTCCCCGCCGTTTGACGGGCTCACGGTCTGATCGGGGGAGACGGACGGACAAGAACGATGGCGATAAACAGAGTCGAGGGGAAGAACGTCTCGTAAAAACCGATGGCGACTAAATAGAATCGAGGCGACGTACATCTCATTAACAAAATAAATAGGGCGATGGAAATATATACAGTCGAGCGGACGAGTACGGTGCTGTGGGGAAGGGAAGGGAGAGGTGGAGGAGCAGAGGGAAAAGGGGAAAAAGAGGGTTTAGCTGCGGAGAGGTAAAGTGGGGGTGGCAGAGGGAGTAGAGGGAGAAGAGGAGCTCAGTCTGGGAAGGTCTCTTGGAGGAGGTGAGTTTTAAGTAGGGTTTTGAAGAGGGGAAGAGAATCAGTCTGGCGGAGGTGAGGAGGGAGGGCGTTCCGGGACCGCGGGAGGACGCGGCCCGGGGGTCGACGGCGGGACGGGCGAGACCGGGGGACGGCGAGGAGGTGGGCGGCGGAGGAGCGGAGCGTGCGGGGTGGGCGGTGGAAAGAGAGAAGGGAGGAGAGGTAGGAAGGGGCGAGGTGACGGAGAGCCTCGAAGCCTAGAGTGAGGAGTTTTTGTTTGGAGCGGAGGTCGACGGGCAACCGCTGGAGTTGTTTAAGAAGGGGAGTGATATGCCCGGATCGTTTCTGCGGGAAGATGAGGTGGGCGGCGGAGTGAAGAATAGACCGGAGCGGGGCGAGAGAGGAGGAAGGGAGGTCAGAGAGAAGGCCGACACGGTAGTCTAGCCGGGATATAACGAGAGCCCGTAGCAGTAAGGTAGCCGTTTGGGTGGAGAGGAGAGGGCGGATCTTGGCGATATCGTAGAGGTGAAACTGGCAGGTCTTGGTAACGGATAGGATGTGTGGGGTAGTGTACTGTACCGTACTGTACTGTACTCTCCCGAGAGCTTAGTTTAGTGCTCTGCACACCTATTAAGTGCTCAATAAATGTCACTGATTCATTCATTCATTTCATCTTCCCTAAGGACAACAATCAACTCCTCTTTCTATCTCTTTTTACATGCAAGCAAACTCCTTGTCCTGGGTCACCCACTCCTCTTACACTTAATTCTTCCAACCCAGGAGATCTTCCTCTGATATTCCTTTTCCAGGGCCATTCAATAATATTTATTAAGAGCTTACTGTGTACAGAATACACCGGACAATGGAATGGCATACGCAGTGTCAATGGAATATCACTAAGATATTCTTCGCCAACCTAGTTCTCCTTCCTTGTAATTCGAATTCCCATCCAGCAGTCACCTCTCCCAACCAGGACCCCACTCTTAAAACCCAGGATGCCGTTTTCCCTTTTGCCACTATTTCCTCTTCCTTCTCCTCCTCCTCTCCCGCCTCCCCGACCCCTCCTCCTTCTCCTTTCGCCGATTCATTAGCCATAGAAACTACCCAGTTAAAAGCAGAATGGTGTCAGTGGACTAGGATAGAAATGCCCAGCTCTAGTTCACCGAAGTATAGCTACGCTCTGGGTTTTAATGGGCGAGTGTTTTCGATTTAATGATGATAAAGTTGAGTCACAGTAAGGATGATGATAGTCATTTTCGCAAATCGAGCGTCCTCGACTGACTGAGGTCAGGTACCTGTCCGCAAAATCCTCCTAAAACCACATTTCCTCCAAGAGGCCTTCCCCGATTAAACCTTTATCGCTCCGTACAGCCTTCTCACACCAAAGACTGTGCACTTTGTCTGTGTCCCCTTGGAGCGCTTTGATGCTCACGCCCAGCATCTCAGCACTTTACATACATATGATGATGAGATGGTATTTGTTAAGTGCTTACTATGTGCCAAGCAGTCCTTTAAGTGCTGGGGTAGATACATATCCTTATATTCTCCTATTTCTTCATCTGTAATTTATTTTAATGCCTGTTGTCCCCTATAGACCGTAGGTGCAGAGATCATGTCTATCAACTCTTGTGTACTTTCCCAAGTGCCGAGTACAGAGCTGATCTCTCCTTTCCCCGTCTTTCCCCTCTCCAGTCCATATTTCACTCTGCTGTCTAGATCACTGCCCTAAAAATACCGTTCAACCGCGGCTCCCCCAGTCCTCAAAAACTTCCAATAGCTGTCCATCCATCTCTGCGTCAAACAAAAGCTCCTACCGTCAGTTTTTACTCAATCAGCACTTCTCCATCCTACCAATCCTAGAAGCAGCACGGATTAGTGGAAAGAACACGGGCCTGGGAGTCAGAGGACGTGGGTTCTAATTCCGTCTCTGCCACTTGTCTGCTGTGTGGCCTTGGGCAGCTCACTTAAGTTCTCTGTGCCTCAGTTACCTCATCTGTAAAATGGGGATTAAAAGTGTGAGCCCCCGGTGGGACAACCCGATTACCCTGTATCTACCCCAGCGCTTAGAACAGTGCTCAGCCCATAGTAAGCGCTTAACAAATACCATAATTATTATTATTGATCTTATATAATCCATCAATCATATTTATTGAGAGCTTACTGTCGGCGGAACACCGTACTAAGTGCCTGGAAGAGTTCCAAATAACAGAGTTGGGGGACAAATTCCCCCCCCACAACGAACTTACAGTCAGGAGGGGAAGATAGAAATAGAAATAAAATTCTGGATAAGTACATAAGTGTTGTGGAGCTGAGGGAGGGGTGAATAAAGGATGACACAGAAGGGAGTGGGAGAAGAGGAAATGAGGGCCTAGTTGGGGAAGGTCTGTTCGAGGAGATGAGCTTTTAATAAGGCTCTGAAGGCGGGAAGGGCGATCGTCCGTCGGATGTGAATTTGGGAGGGCGTTCCAGGCCAGAGGCAGGACTTGGACGAGGGGTCAGTGGCAAGGTGGATGAGATCAAGGTACGGTGAGTAGATAGGTTGGCATCAAGTGCTTAGTACAGTGCTCTGCACACAGTAAGCGCTCAATAAATACGATTGAATGGATCGATCGTATTTCGTGAGCGCTTACTGTGTGCAGAGCACTGTACTAAGCACTTGGAATGGACAATTCGGCAACAGATAGAGACGATCCCTGCCCAGTGATGGGCTCACAGTCTAATCAGGGGAGACGGACAAACAACAAGACAACTTAATCACGATAAATAGACTCAAGGGGATGGACACCTCATGAACAAAATAAATAGGGTAATAAAAATATATACAATTGAGCGGTCGAGCACAGTGCTGAGGGGAGGGGAAGGGAGAGGGGGAGGAGCAGAGGGAAAGGGGGGAAAGGAGGCTTAGCTGAGGGGAGGTGAAGGGGGGGGCAGAGAGGGAGCAGAGGGAAAAGGGGAAGCTCAGTCTGGGAAGGCTGGCTTGTAGTAAGAAATCAGGGAAGTAAGGTGGGAGCGAGAAAAGCGACAGAATGCTTTAAAGTATTTCAAGCCAATCTGCACATTCCACTTCTTTAACACTAACCCACTTCCTGTGCCCCACCTCTAGACTTTAAGTTCCTTGTAATAATTATAATAATAGTACTTCTTCAGCAATTACTAAATGTAAGCACTGTTTGAAGAGCTGAGGTACATACAAGTTAATCGGGTTGGACACGGTCCCTGTCCCACATGGGGCTCACACTCTTATCCCCATTTTCCAGATGAGGTAACTGAGGCCCAGAGAAGTTCTGTGACTTGCCCAAGGCCACACAGCAGACACGTGGTCGAGGAGGAATTAGAACCCAAGTCCTCTGACGCCCAAGCCCGTGCTCTTTCCACTCAGCCATGCCGCTTGTGGGAAGGAATCATGTCTACCAACTTTATTTAGCAACAGCTCCTTTCTCTTAGCAGAGGAAATTCTTAGTGCTCCTAATTAAGCCCACCTTTCTCTAGCACCATTTCCAGATTATTTGCAAACTCAGGATGACGGATCGGAAAGGAACAATCTCTATTCTGCATTAGAGAGCAGAAACAGTTGCTATGACTACGACATATAATTCAGCACGGTAAAACACTATTAACTTTGCATTCAGAGGCAAAGAAAGTTGGAAAAAGTGAGATGCGATTCTTTGAACGTAGCATCCGCCAACGGTCTGTTCAGTTACTCGGCTCGGATGGAATCATCCGCCATAGCAGAAATCCACCGCATTTGATGCTTTTTACCACTGTTCAAATTAACCAGGTATGGACCGTCTCCCCCATCCTAAAAAAACCCGCTCTTGACCCCACTTCCCCCTCCAGTTATCGTCCTATCTCCCTACTACCCTTCCTTTCCAAAATCTTAGAACGAGTCGTCTACAATCGATGCCTAGAATTCCTTAACTCCCATTCTCTCCTGGACCCCCTCCGATCTGGCTTCCGTCCCCTCCACTCTACCGAGACCGCTCTCTCTAAGGTCACCCGTGACCTCCTTCTTGCCAGATCCGATGGCTCCTACTCCATTCTGATCCTCCTTGACCTCTCTGCTGCCTTTGACACTGTCGACCATCCCCTCCTCCTCCATACCTTATCTCACCTTGGCTTCACGGACTCTGTCCTCTCCCGGTTCTCCTCTCACCTCTCTGGCCGATCATTCTCGGTCTCCTACGCTGGAGCCTCCTCCCCCTCCCATCCTTTAACTGTCGGAGTTCCTCAAGGGTCAGTTCTTGGCCCTCTTCTGTTCTCCATTTACACTCACTCCCTCGGTAAACTCATCCGCTCTCACGGCCTTGACTACCATCTCTACGCAGATGACACGCAGATCTACATCTCCGCCCCCGTCCTCTCCCCCTCCCTTCGGGCTCGCATCTCCTCCTGCCTCCGGGACATCTCCGCCTGGATGTCGGCCCGCCACCTAAAACTCAACATGAGCGAGACTGAGCTCCTCATCTTCCCTCCCAAGCCCGGTCCGCTCCCAGACTTCTCCATCACCGTGGATGGCACGACCATCCTTCCCGTCCCGCAGGCCCGCAATCTCGGTGTCATCCTTGACTCGTCCCTCTCGTTCACCCCACACATCCTATCCGTTACCGAGACCTGCCGGTTTCACCTCTACGATATCGCCAAGATCCGCCCTTTCCTCTCCACCCGAACGGCTACCTTACTGTTACGGGCTCTCGTTATATCCCGGCTAGACTACCGTGTCGGCCTTCTCTCTGACCTCCCTTCCTCCTCTCTCGCCCCGCTCCGGTCTATTCTTCACTCCGCCGCCCGGCTCATCTTCCCGCAGAAACGATCTGGGCATGTCACTCCCCTTCTTAAACAACTCCAGCGGTCGCCTATCGACCTCCGCTCCGAACAAAAACTCCTCACTCTAGGCTTCGAGGCTCTCCGTCACCTCGCCCCTTCCTACCTCTCCTCCCTTCTCTCTTTCCACCGCCCACCCCGCACGCTCCGCTCCTCTGCCGCCCACCTCCTCACCGTCCCCCGGTCTCGCCTATCCCGCCGTCGACCCCCGGGTCACGTCCTCCCGCGGTCCCGGAACGCCCTCCCTCCTCACCTCCGCCAAACCGATTCTCTTTCCCTCTTCAAAACCTTACTTAAAAATCACCTCCTCCAAGAGGCCTTCCCAGACTGAGCTCCTCTTCCCCCTCTACTCCGTCTGCCATCCCCCCTTTACCTCTCCGCAGCTAAAGCCTCATTTTCCCCTTTTCCCTCTGCTCCTCCACCTCTCCCTTCCCATCCCCACAGCACTGTACCCGTCCGCTCAACTGTATATATTTTCGTTACCCTATTTATCTTGTTAATGAATTGTACATCGCCTCGATTCTATTTAGTCGCCATCGGTTTTTACGAGATGTTCTTCCCCTCGACTCTATTTATCGCCATCGTTCTCGTCTGTCCGTCTCCCCCGATGAGACCGTGAGCCCGTCAGACGGCGGGGACCGTCTCTATCTGTTGCCGACTTGTTCATCCCAAGCGCTTAGTACAGTGCTCTGCACATAGTAAGCGCTCAATAAATACTATTGAATGAATGAATGAAAGTCAATCCCCGTAGATTAAGTTAACAGCTTCATTTATTCATTCAGTCAGTCGTATTTTTTGAGCACTTATTGGGTGCAGAGCTCTGTACTAAGCGCTTGGAAAGTACAATTCGGTACCAGAGACAATCCCTATCCAACAACGGGCTCACAGTCTGTTCTCCTGATTGTACCTAATCTGTACAGAGTCCTTGACACTCTTCCCTTTCAAAAGAAAAATTAAATTTATTCCATTTTAAAATAATTTTAATTTTTTAAAAATTTAGGCTTTTCCTTTGACTCATCAGCAATTCTTCATGAAAATCATCTTAATTTATGTCTTTAATGAAATTTATTTTTGCTTTTTAATAGTCTTCCTGTCCCCTGAAATTCTATATCTTAAGGCTTGTAGGTACCTTTAAAACTTGGAAATGCACTCAGATTTCCTTAATCCTCATTTTACGGACAATGGAACTGAGGTTCAGAGAAGTGCAGTGATTTGCCCGAGGACATACAGCCGGAAGAAGTGGAGCTGGGATTAGAACCCATGACCGCTGACTCCCAAGCCCGGGCTCTTTCCACTGAGCCATGCTGCTTCTCTACCTAATTTCCCTTGGCCTGCACATCCATCGTAGCCGAGATCAGATAAAGGGCAGCAGATGGGATGAGGGAAAGCAGGCGTAGCAAAGAAAGGTGCAATAAGTAGCCAGAGGAGGTCAGTCAACTGTACTTATTGAGCACTTAATGAGACTAAAGGCTGGAAAGACGCCCTCCAAGCCCCCACCTCCCGCTCTGTTCAGAGCAGCTATTTGTTGAGCTGAATAATAGTTATGGTATTTATTAAGCACCTACTATGTGCCCAGCCCTGTACTAAGCAGCGTGGCTAGAGAAGCAGCGTGGCTCAGTGGAAAGAGCCTGGGCTTGGGAGTCAGAGGTCATGGGTTCGAATCCCGGCTCGGCCACTTGTCAGCTGTGTGACTGTGGGCGAGTCGCTTCACTTCTCTGGGCCTCAGTGACCTCATCTGGAAAAAATGGGGATTAAGAAATGTGAGCCCCACGTGGGACAATCTAATTACCCTGTATCTACCCCAGTGCTCAGAACAGTGCTCTGCACATAGTAAGCGCTTAACAAATACCAACATTATTATTATTATTGTGACTAAGCGCTGGGCCGGACACAAGCAAATCGCTGGGGACACAGTCCCTGTTCCGCTAGTCTCTGCGTGGCTCAATGGAAAGAGCCCGGGCTTGGGAGTCAGGGGTCGTGGGTTCTAATCCCGGCTCCGCCGCTTGTCAGCTGGGTGACTTTGGGCAAGTCACTTAACTTCTCTGTGCCTCAGTTACCTCATCTGGAAAATGGGGATTAAGACGGGGAGCCCCACGTGGGACAACCCGATCACCTTGGATCCCCCTCCAGTGCTTCGAACAGCGCTTTGCACGTAGTAAGCGCTTAACAAATACCATCATTATTCATCTCCCTTTGACAGACGAGGTAGCTGAGGCATAGAGAAGTTAAAGACTGATATTAAACTAAAGATTGATAGAAACCGAATTTATATCTTAGGTCCCTTTTCTATATTTAACTCCATGCGAGAACAGTTTTGTTAACTACCAGTTACGTGGATTTTTTTTAAGGTTAAGCACTTTCTATGTACCAGGTACTGTACTAAGCGCTGGGGTAGATACAAGTTATTCAAATTGCACCTCGTCCCTGTCCCACATAGGACTCACAGTCTTAATCCCCATTTTACAGATGAAGATGACGCGGCGTGGCTCGGTGGAAAGAGCCCGGGCTTGGGAGTCAGAGGTCGTGGGTTCTAATCCCGGCTCTGCCACTTGTCAGCTGTGTGACTGTGGGCGAGTCACTTAACTTCTCTATGCCTCAGTTACCTCATCTGTAAAATGGGGATTAAGACTGTGAGCCCCACGTGGGACAACCTGATTACCTTGTACCCCACTGCTCAGAACAGTGCTTGACACATAGTAAACGCTTAACAATAACAACAAAAGGGTATAAAGCAGAAGAGATCTGACTCATAGTCTGCCAAAAATGATTTTTTACAGAAATACCACGAGGACTACTGGGAGAGCGCAGTGGCTAATTAATTCTGTGGCATTAACAGCAGAAAATAAAAATCCTTCAGGTCTTCCAGGGTTTTATTTTTGGAAAACAAGAATGAATTTAAAGGACATTATCAGCGCCTTGTTTCCTGTAAATGAAAAAAAAAAGTGCAAAGTGTTCTAAACTGTCCAGGCTTTAAAATGGCCAAGAGTGAGATGTTTTAAAAACATAAGAGGGAAACCACTCTGTACTTTCTGGAAACAGTTTCCTGCTAAAAGAATTCCAAATATTAGTCTTAAAATAAGCCTTTTAAATTGCATTTCATCTGCTAGATCTTCGTAGGGATACATTACTCCCTAAGAGTAAGTGGGGAAGCAGCATGGCTTAGTTGAAAGTGCAAGGACTTTCAAGAGGACCTGGGTTCTAACCCCAGCTCTGCCACTTGTCTGCTGGGAGACCTTGAACAAGTCACTTAACTCCTCTGTGCCTCAGTTGCCTCATCTGTAAAATGGGCATTGAGACTACGAGCCCCACGTGCCAGAATGTAGAGCTTGTTGAAGGCAGGCAACTCGTGGCTCAGTGGAGAGAGCCCGGGTTTGGGAGTCAGAGGTCATGGGGTTAAATCCCGGCTCAGCCGCTAGTCAGCTGTGTGACTTTGGGCAAGTCATTTCATTTCTCTGTGCCTCAGTTACCTCATCTGGAAAATGGGGATTAAGACGGTGAGCCCCACGTGGGACAACCTGATCACCTTGTATCCTCTCCAGCGCTTAGAACGGTGCTTTGCATACAGTAAGCGCTTAACAAATGTCATAATTATTATCGGTGTATTGTTATATTGAATTCTCCCAAGCGCTCAGCACAGTGCTCTGTACACAGTAAGAACTCAATAAATACGATTGACTGCCTGACTGAGACCAACAGTGTCCAACCTGATTATCATTACCCTATTTATTTTGTTAGAGATGTACATCACCTTGATTCTATTTATTTGCTATTGTTTTAATGAGATGTTCATCCCCTTGATTCCATTTATTGCTATTGTTTTTGTCCGTCTCCCTCCCCCGATTAGACCGGAAGCCCGCCAAAGGGCAGGGACTGTCTCTATCTGTTATCGATTTGTACATTTCAAGCGCTTAGTACAGTGCTCTGCACAGAGTAAGCGCTCAATAAATACTATTGAATGAATGAATCATGTATCTGTCTCGGCGTTTAGTTCAGTCTGACTGAGACCAACTGCATCCAACCTGATTATTATGTATCTGTCTCAGGGTTTAGTTCGGTGCCTGGCACATAACAAACTCTTACCAAATATTATTTCTTTTTAAAATTCAGGCACCTGGAGAAGGCCAAATTCATTCCTTCAGAACGGTGAGTTATTCCTCACTTTGTACTCGGCACTACTCTGACCACAGCTCCATCATGCCCACTCTTGGATTCCAAACCTAAAGGGGATTGACTCAGTTTCCTGCTAAAAGAATTCCAAATATTAGTCTTATTATATTCCGCCAATGACGCAAGTGTGGAATAATACGACCCAGGAGGGAAGGCTTAGAGGACTGGAGTTTTCAGCCCCAAGTAAACCCTGAAGCGTGAAATAATAATAGTCTTTGAAGGTGTGACGGGCTGTTATATGGAGGTGACAGCGGGCTCTTCTCTTCCACTGTTTTCTCCAGACTATTCATTCATTTATTCCTTCATTCAATAGTATTTATTGAGCACTTACTCTGTGCAGAGCACTGTACTAAGCGCTTGGAATGTACAAATCGGTAACAGGTAGAGACAGTCCCCGCCCTTTGACGGGTTCACGGTCTAATCGGGGGAGACGGACGGACAAGAACAGTGGCAATAAACAGAATCAATTGTACATTCCAAGCGCTTAGTACAGTGTTTACAGTCTAATCGGGGGAGACGGACGGACAAGAACAATAGCAATAAATAGAATCAAGGGGATGAACATCTCTTTGAAACTATAGCAAAGACTAAAAAGAAATGGGATATTCCAACAAATCTCCAATGTTGCAGTTGGAATACAAACTCCTCGGAGAGCCTAGGTTATTTCTACCAACTCTACTGTGTATTCCCAAATGCTTAGTATTGTTAGGTCGTTGTGAGCAGGGAATGTGCCCGTTTATAGAAGCAGCATGGCCTAGTGTCAAGAACACAGAGGGTGTTGAGAGTCAGAGGGTGTGGGTTCCAATCCCAGCTCCGCCGCTTGTCTGCCGTGTGACCTCGGGCAAATCGCTTCATTTCTCTGTTCCTCATCTGTAAAATGGGGATTAAGACTGTGAGCCCCATGTGGGACAGGGGCTGTGTCCAACCTGATTACCTCATAACTACCCCAGCACTTAGAACAGTGCTTGGCACACAATAAGCACTTAACAAATATCACAATTATTATTATTATTGTGCTCTCCCAAGCACTTAGTACAGTGATCCGCACACAGCGAACGCTCGATAAATACAACTGACTGACTAGTTCAGTAAAGGCTCAATAAATACCACTAATTGATTAACTGATGGATCGACTGCAATTTAAGCTTGGCAGAAAGGGTTGATGGATGATGAATATTTTAAAATGAAACTTGTTCAACGCTTACTATGAAGTAGGCACTGCATTAACAGCCGGGGTGGGTACAGAATCATCTGACCTGTGTCGGGTCAGACACAGTCTATGTCCACATGGGATTCACAGTGTTAATCCCCATTTTATAGATGAGGTAACTGAGGCACAGAGAGGTGAAGTGACTGGCCCGAGGTCACCTAGCAGACAAGTGGGGGAGCTGGGATTAGAACCCAGTTCTTCCAAAATCCAAGTCCATGCTCTTTCCACGAGGTCCCGCTATCCATTCCCAGGCTGAGGAAGGCTGATGTTTGACAAATTCTCTGAGACGTTTTAAAGTGGAGAAGCAGCACGACCTAGTGGCAAGAGCCCGGGCTGGGGAGTCAGAGGTCGTGGGTTCTAATCCCGGTTCCGTCACTCTGCTGTGTGGCCTTGGGCAAGTCACTTAACTTCCCGGTGCCTCAGTAACTTCATCTGTAAAATGGGGATCGAGACTGGGAGCCCCACGTGGGACAACCTGATTACCTTGTGTCTACCCGAGCGCTTAGAACAGTGCTTGGCACATAGTAAGTGCTTAACAAATGCCATTATTATTATTAGAAGAAACGTGGCCCGGTGGAAAGATCGCAGGCCTTTCCCTTTGATTCCTCTTGCTCCACAGTTATTTTCCAAACAAGAAATTCAGTGCCGCCAGCATATTAGAGTTTGGTGCCCCTCTCCTCCCAGTATATGTCTTCAGAAGAAATGGCTAAGGGTTTCTTCAGTGATTCTAAAACAATTCACGGGTTACCAAGAATTGATTTTTGTCTTTAAGTGCTTCACCGATAAATCGATCGCTGGAATTTATTGACCTGTTTGTGCAGAACCCTCTATTATGCACGTGGGAGAGTATAATTGAGTCGGTAGCCATGACTCCTGCCCACAAGATAAACCCCTTGCTGTGTAACAGACTTCACAATTTGTCTTAGTTTTATGTTAGTTCCTATAAATTTAGAAGTGCGGCTGCTGAAAGGGAATTCATTTTTCCCCCGTATAAAAGAGGATTCGCCATAAATATGCATTTCCTCAATATTTTCCTAGGAGAGCAGAGATGTTTGCTTAGTCGAATTGATCACTGAAGATTCATTCCACCCCCTTCTGCTGAGGTCAAAATAAGGCCACTGAATAGATGGCCCAAATCAGTTCGAAAGAGGAGCAGTGTGACCTTAGTGGAAAGAGTTTGGGCTCGGGAGCCGACTAATCGGTTCTAATCCCAGCTCTCCCACTTGTCTGCCGGGTGACCTTGGACAAGTCACATAACTTCTCTGGTCCTCAGTCTCCTCATCTCCAAAATAGGGGTCTGCCCTCCCTCCTACTTAGCGTGTGAGCCCCTAATGGGACAGGGTCTGGGTCCACCCTGCTTAAGTTGTATCTGCCCCAGTGCTTAGTACAGAATTTGACCCCGCGCTTAACAAATACCACAATAATAATAGCAATAAAGAAAATCAAATTCACTGCTGTGAACTATTAGCTTCTGTGCCCAAATTAAATAGATGGCCTTCATTCTGGGCACTTTTAACTAGATAGATAAGAATGGTAAACCAATTGTCTAGTTTACCATTTACTGCTCTTTATTACATTAGATTCAGAAATATTGATGCAGAATGAATGCAGAAGAATAACTATTCATATCAGGAACAGGTCTGTATTTAAAAAATCGACCTAGGTAGTGGTGAAATCTCACAACCCTTCATCCCTTTCTAAAGACATGTCTTGGTCATTTCCAAGAAATCAAAGAAAACCTTTTGGAGATAGAAATTGGGACAGACATCTGGTTTTTCAACAAAAGAGGAGCTTATTTTTTCAGGAGAGAGGTGAGCCAAAAACAAGTGGCTGAGGGAAGACTGGATTTTCTTTCTGGACCTGGGAATAATTTGTGAACTAGTGACAGCTAAGGCCTCCACTTGTACCACGTGGCCAAGAGAAGCAGCGTGGCTCAGTGGAAAGAGCATGGGCTTTGGAGGCAGAGGTCATGAGTTCGAATCCCAGCTCCGCCACTTGTCAGCCGTGTGACTGTGGGCGAGTCACTTCACTTCTCTGTGCCTCAGTTACCTCATCTGGAAAATGGGGATGAAGACTGTGAGCCCCACGTGGGACATCCTGATTCCCCTGTGTCTACCCCAGCGCTTAGAACAGTGTTTGGCACATAGTAAGCGCTTAACAAATACCAACAGTATTATTATTATTATTGTTTTTCCCAAATTGCTATAATAAAAAACAAAAACAAAAAAACTTTAGAGTCTTCAAAAGAAAGATCCCCCCATAAAGCCAAGCTGACAGTGAAGAAAGTTGTTGAGATCAAATGGAATAGAGAGCAAGAGACGTGGTATAGTGTGGGAGAAGCATTCTCTGTTATATTCGCACACCATCCTCTAACGTTAGGATTATAGTCCGATTTGAAACTCCAGAAAAATATCACTTCCATTTTATAAAATTTCATTTTTAAATATCTTTACTTGATGACACCGGGGGGGAAAAACTGTATTAGAATTCTGGAAATCTTACCTGCTAAGACTTTGGAGGGCTGCAGGGCTCACTTTAATGAGATTATCCAGGTCTTGGCTTCTATGAAAACGAAAGATAAAGATAGTTCAGGTCAGGAGTAAGACTTTCTGTTGTTAGGTAACTATAGTTGGCCATCTGAGTTAGATAGGAAAAACATACAGCATCTGTCAAGGGCTATGAAAGTCATGAGAATACGGCATAGCTGTGTTCGGTATCTTATACCTCTCATGGCTTTGGTCGGCGGTAAAGGCAACTTCGAGGCAGCCAACAATATTATGGCTTCTTTAAGTAGGAAAAGACTATCAGTCCGGATCACTGCCGGGGAAGACGCTGGTCTCAGAGACGCGTGAAAGATGAGAACGAGTTTGAGCTTTGCTCAACTAAGGGCAGTTACTTAACATAATTAATCGATTCATGCTATTCAATGAGCACTTCATAATAGTAATAATGTTGGTATTTGTTAAGCGCTTAGTATGTGCAGAGCGCTGTTCTAAGCGCTGGGGGAGATACAGGGTCATCGGGTTGTCCCTCGTGAGGCTCACAGTTAATCCCCATTGTACAGATGAGGTAACTGAGGCCCAGAGCAGTGAAGTGACTTGCCCGCAGTCACACAGCTGACAAGCGGCAGAGCCGGGATTTGAACCCATGACTTCTGACTCCCAAGCCCAAGCTCTTTCCACTGAGCCACGCTGCTTCTCTTACTCACTTACTGTGTGCAGAGCACGTAAAAGTATCTTAGAACCGACATGCTTTTATTAATCCTCATTTTACAGATGAGGTAACTGAGGCCCAGAGGACTTAAGTGACTTGGCCAAAGTCACACAGCAGACAAATGGCAGCCTGGCATTAGAAACCAGGTCCCCTGACTATCAGAGAGAAGAAGCATCACGTAATGGATAGAAGTCCGAAAGTCATGGGTTCTAATCCCGGCTCCATCTCTTGTCTGCCGTGTGATCTTTGACAAGTCACTTCACTGCTCCGGGCCTCAGTTACCTCATCTGTGAAATGGGGAATGAGACAGTGAGCCCCATGTGGGACAGGGACCGTGTCCAACTCGATTTGCTTGCATCCACCCCGGCACATGGTAAGCGCTTAACAAATACCATCATCGTTCAATCATTCAATAGTATCTACTGAGCGCTTACTATGTGCAGAGCACTGTACTAAGCGCTTGGAATGTACAATTCTGCAACAGATAGAGACGATCCCTGCCCACCTGACGGGCTCAGAGTCTAATCGGGGGAGACAGATGGCAGGGTAGAACAGAACGAAAGAAAAGCTACCATAATTATTATCACCAGGACCACGCTCTATCCTCCCATCGGTAAGCATTCAGTGTGGCTTAGTGGAAAGAACCTGGGTCTGGGAGTCAGAGGTTGTGGGTTCTAATCCTGCTCCACCACTTAACAGCTGTGTGACCTTGGGTAAACCACTTAACTCCTCTGTGCCCCTGTTACCTCATCTGTAAAACGGGAGTTAAGACTGTGAGCCCCACGTGGGACAAACTGATTACCTTGTGGCTAACCCCAGTGCTTAGAACAGTGCTTGGCACATGGTAAGCACTTAAATACCATCATCGTCATTCAAAACGGGACTTCCGATAGCCAACTAAAACGATGACTCTATATTATGCTCCTCTATAGGGTAGGTATGTAAGTGATTCAACAATAAATTAAAGCACACAGAGTTAAAGAAACGGATACTATTCTAAGCTGAGGGAAAAATCGAAGTAAAAAAGCCCTTCCAATTAAGATGATCTAAGCTCAGGTAGGATTCAAAAAGCACGTAAAAGAAAAGTGACCAGAGCACAGCTCACAAACCAAAGTCGATCCTGGGCCACATTCTCCAGTGCAACTAACTACGTTACTCATGTCCAGGAGCACAAGGCAGGCATTCTCTTATTCAGGGTTAGCCAGATGGAAAAAATTGAAGAACACAAGGAATCCTCCTTTGCACCGTTTTGTTGAGCGCAGGGAGTTTAATTTCATCCATCAGCCCAGAGAAGTCATGAACTGTGTACTGCCTTCCACACGGCCTCCGCAGTTGCCGTTAAAAAGGCAACACGACGCGTCAGTCTGATCGAAAGCCTCCTGAAGAGGTTTAAATATGTGCTAATCAGAAGCATTATACGACTGAGCATCCTGGAACCTGCAAACATTGCAGTTTTAGAATTACCTTCCATCCGGAGAGTGTTCGCCACGCTTGCGGCAGGCTCGGGCAATTGGTGGCTTCCTTATCACTAACTTTGTCGATGAGCGAATCCTCTCTCTGAGTTTTTTCCGCCTTTAGATCTCTAAAGAGCTGGCAGATATTTACAGAGGACTCTGTGACCACTTACCAATTAACGCTTAACACTCCACCAACAGCTGGCAGATGGCGATTTACCGTAAGGACACGGACACATCAGGGACGCAAACCTCTGGGAAGACCGGGGGACTGTTAGCAATCGCGGTGGCTACGGGGGTGTCGTGGACTCTGAACGCCGAGGAGCTCGAAATTCTGCTCCTCTAGCCACGACGCACGGCTGTCTTTATTTTTGTTTTGTGTTTCTCTCCGTGTGTGTTCCAATATTTCATCATTCCCGGTGTGTCTTTCTCCAGTCCCTTCTGCCCACTTATACTCTTAGATTGTGAATCCCGCCGAGGGACAGGGACCATTTGTGTATTTTCTCCCAGTGCTCAGAACAGTGCTGGCACGCGTCAAGTGCTTGTTAAATACTAAATAGATAAATGATGGCATTTGTTAAGGGCTTACTGTGTGCAAAGCACTGTTCGAAGCGCTGGAGAGGATACAAGGCGATCAGGTTGTCCCACGTGGGCCTCACGGTCTTAATCCTCATTTTCCAGATGAGGTCACTGAGGCACAGAGAAGTGAAGTGACTCGCCTAAAGTCACACAGCTGACAAGCGGCTGAGCCGGGATTTGAACCCGTGACCTCCACTGGGCCACGTTGCTTCTCAGAAGTTGTTAGTGGGTCAAATCAGTGATCATCTAGTCCGGTGACGGTGGTGACAAAGAATGCTTGGGAGAAAAGTGTGGAGGTTGTCCCGCTTAATAATAATAATAATAATAATGATGTTGGTATTTGTTAAGCGCTTACTATGTGCCGAACACTGTTCTAAGCGCTGGGGTAGACACAGGGGAATCAGGTTGTCCCACTTGGGGCTCACAGTCTTCATCCCCATTTTCCAGATGAGGTCACTGAGGCACCGAGAAGTGACTCGCCCAAAGTCACCCAGCTGCCAAGTGGCCGAGCCGGGATTCGAACCCATGGCCTCTGACTCCCAAGCCCGGCCTCTTTCCACTGAGCCACGCTGCTTCTCATCTCCCTGGCTAATGGTGTCCCTTCTAACAACCCCAATTCCTCCCCCTAGGAATCCATCTTGACTTCCTCATTCACCGGTGTGCTCGACCCCGGTACGATCTCATAGCACCGGTAGAGAAACAGATCGTAGGCTCCGCTTCCCGCTAGACTGTAAGCTTGTTGTAGACGGGGAATGTTGTCTATTGGTATATTGTATTCTCCCAAGTGCTTCGTACAGTGCTCTGCACACAGTAAGTGCTCAATAAATATGACTGACTGACTGACATGCTTAGTACAGAGTTCGGCAGGCAGTGAGCACTCAACTATATCGGATTGATCGACTGTCATTCGGTAGTATTTATCGAGCGCTTACTCCGTGCAGAGCACTGGACTAAGCGCTTGGAACGGACAAGTCGGCAACGGATAGAGACGGTCCCTGCGCACTGACGGGCTCACGGTCTGATCGGGGGAGACGGACGGACAAAAACGATAGCGGTAAATAGAATCGGGGGATGGACATCTCATTCAAACAATAGCAATAAACAGAATCGAGGCGATGGACATCTCACTAACAAAATAAATAGGGTAATAAAAATATAGACAGTTGAGGGGACTGTCATATCCCCGTTCTCTCTCCCCTAGACTAAGAGCCCCACGTGGGTCAGGGACTGTGTCTGACCTGATTTACTTGTAGAGACCCGAGTGCTTTCTACAGTGTTTGGCGTGTAGTAAACACTTCAATACGGCTAAGTGGGAAGACCCCGGGCTTGGGAGTCAGAGGTCGTAGGTTCTAATCCCGGCTCCGCCGCTCGTCAGCTGTGCGACGGTGGGCAAGTCACTTCACTTCTCCGGGCCTCAGTCACCTCATCTGTAAAATGGGGATGAAGACTGTGGACCCCAAGTGGGACAACCTGATCCCCTTGTTCATTCAATAGTATTTACTGAGCGCTTACTATGTGCAGAGCACTGTACTAAGCGCTTGGAACGAACAAGTCGGCAACAGATAGAGACGGTCCCTGCCGTTTGACTAATCTAGCCTTGTATCTACCCCAGCGCTTAGAACAGTCCTCGGCACATAGTAAGTGCTTAAAAAGTACCGTTATTATTATTCCGGAAGAAGCATGGCCCAGTGGCAAGAGCCCGGGCTTGGGAGTCGGAGGACATGGGTTCTAATCCCGCCTCCGCCACTCATCCGCTGTGTGGCCCATCTGTAAAATGGGGATTAAGACTGTGAGCCCCGCCTGGAACAACCTGATTACTCTGTACCTTCCCCAGTGCTTAGAACAGTGCTTGGCACGTAGTAAGAACTTAAATACTATAATGATAATTATCCATCCTTGATGACCGCATCAGCCTCCTCGCTGACCTCTCCGCCTCCAGCCGTCCCCCTCTCCAGTTCACGCTTCACTCTACCAACCAATCCGTTTTCTAAGAGAATCGTTCCGTTGACGTCGCCCCGCTTCCCACAGGCCGCCAACGGCGGCCCACCTCTCCTCACATCAGATAGAAACGAGAAGCAGCGTGGCTCAGTGGAAAGAGCCCGGGCTGGGGAGTCAGAGGTCATGGCCGCTTGGCAGCTGGGTGACTGGGGGCAAGTCACTTCACTTCTCGGTGCCTCAGTTACCTCATCTGGAAAATGGGGATGAAGACCGTGAGCCCCACGTGGGACAACCTGATGACCCTGAATCTACCCCAGCGCTTAGAACGGTGCTCTGCACATAGTAAGGGCTTAACAAATACCAAACTCCTCACCCTCAGCTTCGATGCACTCAATCGACTCTCTCTCGCCTCCCTACCCTCCCTCATCTCCCTCTACACCCCAGCCTGCACACTTCGGTCCCTACTCACTGCGCCTCCATCCCGTCTCTGTCGAACTCGACCCCCTGCTCTCACCCTCCTCCCTGCCTCCTCCAACTCCCTCCCGCTTCCTATCTGACAGACCACCGCTCTCCCCATCTTCAAAGCCCTATTAAAATTCTATCTCCTCTAGGAAGTCTTCCCTGACTAACCTCCCTGTCTTATCTCATATTTCCCCACCACGTCCTCCCTACTTTCGCATTCATACCCACTAACGCTTTAGCGTGGCTCAGTGGAAAGAGCCCGGGCTTGGGAGACAGAGGTCACAGGTGCTAATCCCGGCTCTGCCACTTGTCAGCTGGGTGACTTGGGCAAGTCACTTAACTTCTCTGTACCTCAGTTACCACATCTATAAAATGGGGATGAAGACAGTGAGCCTTACCCTGTATCTACCCCAGTGCTTAGAACGGTGCTTGGCACATAGTAAGCGCTTAACAAATACCAACGTTATTATTATTATTACTCCATGGCATGTATGCCCATATCCACTGCCCGTATGCCCATTATTACTATTAATTATTATTATCCTTGTCCTGGGTTGGATCCCCTTTGGGTAATTTATTTTATTGCCTCTCCGTCTCCCCCATTAGATTGCAAACTCCTTGTGGATAGGGATCACTGTACATATCTGTTATTCTACTTATCTTATTAAAGATATGTATATATCTATAATTCTGTTGATCTATTTTGATGCTATTGATGTCTATCTACTTATTTTGTTTTGTTGTTGGTCTCCCCCTTCTAGACTATGAGCCCGTTGTTGGGTAGGGATTGTCTCTGTTGCCGAATTGTACTTTCCAAGCGCTCAGTACAGTGCTCTGCACACAGCAGGTGCTCAATAAATACGACTGAATGAATCATGTTTACCAACCATAGCATCTTCTCCCAAGTGGTTAGTACAGTAAACACTCAATCAATGGCACTGATAGATTGAATGATACTCATTATAGGCAAAACATGTAGAGATGAGACCAGACAATTATTAATAATTGTGCCAAGCACAGTGCTAAGCACTGGGGTAGATACAAGATGAGCAGGTTAGACACAATCCCCGTCCCCTATGGGGCTCACATTCTTAATCCCCTTTTACAGATGAGGTAACTGAGGCCCAGAGAAGTGAAGCGACTTGCCAAAGGTCACACGGCAGACATGTGGCCGAACCGGGGTTAGAACCCAGGTCCTTCTGAATCCCAAGCCCGTGCTCCATCCACTAAGTCACACCGCTTTTACGATTAAGTGGCAGTGCCAGGCAAGGCTGGAAATTCACGGTCGAGGTCTTAGGCTCCACTGTCTCAAATTGATCTCAGGTTGCTGTCCCATGGAGTAGTCCTTTGGTAAAAAAGAAAGTCTGGAAAAGCATTGATAGCTTACCGCTTCTCATTTTTAGTTATTGTGTTGGACACTTGAATGAGACTGCCAGGATCCTGGTACCTTAATCATGAAGAAAAATGAAGAAAAATGTCAGCAATAAAACATTCTGTAGCCAATTTGCTAAAACTTTGCTTTAAAAAGTGGCCATTAAACACATTTTCCAGAATTTAATCTAAGCCATCATGAAGTGCGTATTATTTTATCATTGTGGTATCTATGTGTACTATAATCCTCAAGTACTTCAAACCTTGGATTATTGCCAACAATCGATGAGCAATAATATGCCTGCAGGATTCTCTAGTTGTTGTTTTCACCTAGAATCGCCCATAAAAATCATAATACACAACAAATGGTGCCTAGTTGAGCATCATTCCTCCGTAACTTGAGATTGAAAGTAAGAATTCTGAACTCTGCAGTACTACCTATCGCAATTCCACATAAGCTTGAGATAAAATAACTGACAGACATTTTCTAGTCTCCCTAAAAATTTCACTTGCTAATGCAATTATCAATCCATCGATAGTAATTATTCAATAGCATCTGTTGTGTATTCCGGGCTGTCAAGAGGAGGAAGTAGAAAGCGGTGATGAAGGTGAAGGAGCGCTAAAAGTGAATGAAGACAAGATAGAGCCAGTTGGACTATGAGGATATCGCTGATGAGAACCAGTTGAACGATAGGGACCGTCTCGATTTGTTGCCCACTTGTACTTTCCAAGCACTTAGTACAGTGCTCTGCACACATTAAGTGCTCAATAAATACAACTGAATGAATGACTGCCTTGGATGAGTACAGGCTTAGTGGAGCGCTCTCATAGTACCCCGCCTGGATTATTGTGTCAGCCTCGTCTCTGATCTCCCTTCCTCCCGTCTCTCCCCGCTCCAGTCTATTCTTCACTCCGCTTCCCGGCTCATCTTCCTGCAGAAACGCTCTGGGCACGTCACTCCCCTCCTCACAAACCTCCAGTGGTTGCCTATCAACCTCCGCACGAAACAGAAACTCCTCACTCCGGGCTTCATGGCTCTCCATCCCCTCGCCCCCTCCTATCTCTCCTGCCTTCTCTCTTTCTACCGCCCACCCCGCACGCTCCGCTCCTCTGCCGCTCACCACCTCACCATCTCCCGTTCGCTCCCGTTCCGCCGTCGACCCCCGGTCCACATCCTCCCGTTGACCCGGAACGCCCTCCCTCCTCACCTCCGCCAAACTAGCTCTCTTCCCCTCTTCAAAGCCCTACTGAGAGCCCACCTCCTCCTGGAGGCCTTCCCGGACTGAGCACTTCTTTCCCTCTGCTCCCCCTCCACCCTCTGCTCTTCCCCCTTCCCCTCCCCTCAGTACTGTGCTCATTTGAATATATTCTTTATTACCCTATTCATTTTATTAATGAGGGGTACATCTCCTAGATTCTATGTATCTTGACGATATTGTCTTCTTTAGTTCTGTTTTGCTTTCCCGCCTGTCTCCTCGGTTTAGGCTGCGTGCCCGTCACTGGACAGGGATCGTCTCTATCTGTTGCCGAATTGTCCATTCCAAGCGCTTAGTAAGCGCTCAATAGATACTACTGAACGAAGGAGTGAAAGGCAAAAACCAGCTTGACGCGAGTCAATGAGCGGAGAACAAGCAAAGCAGCAGGTGTATACCCCTTTGGTGATTTTAGCAGGAAAGCAAATAGGGAGATAGGACAGGAGCTGGAGGACGCCGTGGCTTCCACCATAATTGCGCGAGTCCATGAGACGAACACTGACTCCTTTCCCATTTTTGTTTTTTTTAATTAAAATGCAGAGCAGGTACGCAATACGCATCTTCTTGCGTGGGGACTATTTTTTTACCTCATGGTCTGTGTCATTTGTGTCTGTGTCATTAGAGAAAGCAGCATGACTTAGTGGAAAGAGCCCCGACTTGGGAGTCAGAGGATGTGGGTTCTAATCCCGGCCCCACCACTCGGCTGCTGGGTGACCTTGGGCAAGCCACTTCACTTCTCTGTGGCCCCGTTCCCTCATCTGTAAAATGGGGGTTAAGACTGTGAGCCCCACGTGGGACCACCCGATTACCTTGTGACTACCCCAGCGCTCAGAACAGTGCCCGGCACACAGTAAGTGCTTAACGATTATCATAATTTTTATTATTATTATTGTCCCCATCTCTAGACTCTAAGATCATTATGGGCAGGGAATGTGTCTGCTGATTCCGCCGTACTGTACTCCCCCAAGGGCTTAGTACATTGCTCTGCACACGGAAAGCGTTCGAAGAACACCACCGAATGATCTGTCAGCATCCCTTAGAGATCAGAGAAGCAGCGTGGCTCAGTGGAAAGAGCCTGGGCTTCGGAGTCATAGGTCATGGGTTCGACTCCCAGCTCTGCCACTGGTCAGCTGTGGGACTGTGGGCAAGTCACTTCACTTCGCTGGCCTCAGTTCCCTCATCTGTAAAATGGGGATTAAGACTGTGAGCCTCACGTGGGACAACCTGATGACCCTGTATGTACCCCAGCGCTTAGAACAGTGCTCTGCACGTAGTAAGCGCTTAACAAATACCAACATTATTACTATCAGAGAAGTGGGTCGGTATAAATCTTACCCGGTTGTCCTCTTCATAGCTTGGGGGTTGACTTTGATGAGTTCCTCAAGACCTGGGCTATTAGAAAATTAAAGGAAATGCAAGGTCAGTGCTCTTCACCACGCTCTGGGGGCCAGCCTTACAAGGGAAATCAAAGAAGAGAGGTGGAAGGGGTACAGTCTAGTGGAGAGAACACAGGCCTGGGAGTCAGAAGGACGTAGATTCTAATCCCAGCTCTGCCATCTGTCTGCTGTGACACCTGGAAAAGTCACTTCCCTCCTCTGAGCCTCAGTTACCTCACCTGTAAAATGGGGATTAGGACTGTGAGCCCCACGGGGGACAACCTGATCACCTTCTATCTACCCCAGTGCTTAGGACAGCGCTCGGCACGTAAGAGCACTTATCAAAGACCACCATTCTTATTATCATTATTATTCTCCGGGCCTCAGTTACCTCATCTGTAAAATGGGGATTGAGACTATGAGAGCCACACGGGTCAGGGACCGTGTCCAACCCGACTGGCTCGTATCCACCCCGGTGCTTAGTACAGTGCCTGGCACATACTAAGCGATAAACAAAAACCACAATTATCATTATCGCGTTTCCCCCTGCCCCCAAGTCACACGATCAAGAACTCATCACTGCTGCGTGGTTTCCAGCCCTCCTTCCTTCCCTCGCAACTTTAGGAGAAGATCAATCAAACATTTATTGAGCATTTACTATGTGCAGAGCATTGTACTGAGCACTTGGCAGAGTACAGTAGAGCAGAATCAGCGGTCACGTTCCCTGCCCACAACGAGCTTCCGCACTAGAGGAAGAACTGCCTTCCTGAAACCCTTCCCTTCCCTCACCGTGCCTGTGAGTCTTTGCTTTCAGGACTGATCTGGCCCTGTATCCGCCGGGGTTCCGGAACTGAGTCCCAAAGTGCCCGAGGGTGTGGGGGTGGGTTCCTCTGGAGCAGGGGGCGAGGGCCACTCACCCCAAACCTCCCTCTCCCCTGACCCGAGGCCTTGAAGGGGGCCGGGTCGCCTTCCTGGCCTTCCCTCGACCAGGAATCCTGACCCTCACTCATAAAGAGAGGAGAAGGAATAGCACGCCCCCACAACTCGACTCAAAAAGTCAAGAAAATATCCAGTTGGGGATACGAGTCTCATAAATCTTAAGTCTAAGGAATTTTTGAATATGTCATCGGTCGGGTTCTTTGGAACTACGGGTTCTTTTCATTTATCAGATTTATAGGGCCGAGGTCATTCGCCAAGGGAGTGGACGATCAGACCGTAAGCCCGTCAATGGGCAGGGATTGTCTCTATCGGTTGCCGAACCGTCCATTCCAAGCGCTTAGTACGGTGATCTTCACATAGTAAGCGCTCAATAAATAGTACGGAGTGAAAGGCACAAACCAGCTTGAAGCGAGTCAATAAACGGAGAACAAGCTAAGCAGCAGGTATATACCCCTTTGGGAAAGCAAACAGGGAGATAGGACAGTAGCTGGAGGACGCTGTGGTTTCCACCATAATTGCACAAGTCCATGAGACGAACACTGACTCCTTCCCCATTTCTGTTTTTCAATTAAAATGCAGAGCAGATATGCAATATGCACCTTCTTGCGTGGGGACTCTTTTTTACCTCAGATGTCCTGTGTCATTTGTGTCTGTGTCATTAGAGAAAGCAGCATGACTTAGTGGAAAGAGCCCAGGCTTGGGGGTCAGAGGATGTGGGTTCTAATCCCGGCCCCACCACTCGGCTGCTGGGTGACCTTGGGCAAGCCACTTCACTTCTCTGTGCCCCGTTACCTCATCTGTAAAATGGGGGTTAAGACTGTGAGTCCCACGTGGGACAACCTGATTATCTTGTGACTACCCCAGCGCTCAGAACAGTGCCTGGCACATAGTAAGTGCTTAACAAATATAATGATTTTAATTATTATTATTGTCCCGATCTCTAGACTCTAAGATCATTATGGGCAGGGAATGTGTCTGCTGATTCCGCCGTATTGTACTCCCCCAAGGGCTTAGTGCAGTGCTCTGCACACGGAAAGCGCTCGAAGAACACCACTGAATGATCTGTCAGCATCCCTATCCCGCCGTCGACCCCCGGGTCACGTCCTCCCGCGGTCCCGGAACGCCCTCCCTCCTCACCTACACCAAACTGATTCTCTTTCCCTCTTCAAAACCTTACTTAAAAATCACCTCCTCCGAGAGGCGTTCCCAGACTGAGCTCCTCTTCCCCCTCTACTCCCTCTGCCATCCCCCCTTTACCTCTCCGCAGCTAAAGCCTCATTTTCCCCTTTTCCCTCTGCTCCTCCACCTCTCCCTCCCCATCCCCACAGCACCGTACTCGTCCGCTCGACTGTATATATTTTCGTTACCCTATTTATTTTGTTAATGAATTGTACATCGCCTCGATTCTATTTAGACGCCATCGGTTTTTACGAGATGTTCTTCCCCTTGACGCTGTTTAGTGCCATCGTTCTTGTCTGTCCGTCTCCCCCGATTAGATTGTAAGCCCGTCAAACGGCAGGGACCGTCTCTATCTGTTGCCGACTTGTTCATCCCAAGCGCTTAGTACAGTGCTCTGCACATAGTAAGCGCTCAATAAATACTATTGAATGAATGAATGAATCCCTTAGAGATCGGAGAAGTGGGTCGGTATAAATCTTACCCGGTTGTCCTCTTCATAGCTTGGGGGTTGACTTTGATGAGTTCCTCAAGACCTGGGCTATTAGAAAATTAAAGGAAATGCAAGGTCAGTGCTCTTCACCACGCTCTGGGGGCCAGCCTTACAAGGGAAATCAAAGAAGAGAGGTGGAAGGGGTACAGTCTAGTGGACAGAACACAGGCCTGGGAGTCAGAAGGACGTAGATTCTAATCCCAGCTCTGCCATCTGTCTGCTGTGACACCTGGAAAAGTCACTTCCCTCCTCTGAGCCTCAGTTACCTCACCTGTAAAATGGGGATTAGGACTGTGAGCCCCACGGGGGACAACCTGATCACCTTCTATCTACCTCAGTGCTTAGGACAGCGCTCGGCATGTAAGAGCACTTATCAAAGACCACCATTCTTATTATCATTATTATTCTCCGGGCCTCAGTTACCTCATCTGTAAAATGGGGATTGAGACTATGAGAGCCACACGGGTCAGGGACCGTGTCCAACCCGACTGGCTCGTATCCACCCCGGTGCCTAGTACAGTGCCTGGCACATATTAAGCGATAAAAAAAAAGTCATTACTATTATCGCGTCCCCCCCGCCCCCCAAGTCACACGATCTTATTGCCATTGTTCTTATCCGCCCGCCTCCCCCGATTAGACCGTAAACCCGTCAAAGGGCAGGGACTGTCTCTATCTGTTACCGATTTGTACATTCCAAGCGCTTAGTACAGTGCTCTGCACATAGTAAGCGCACAATAAATACTAGTGAATGAATGAATGATCAAGAACTCATCACTGCGGCGTGGTTTCCAGCCCTCCTTCCTTCTCTGACAACTTTAGGAGAAGATCAGTCAATCAATCGTATTTATTGAGCCCTTACTATGTGCGGAGCATTGTACTGAGCACTTGGGAGAGACCAGTACAGCAGAATCAGCGGTCACGTTCCCTGCCCACAACGAGTTTCCGGACTAGAGGAAGAACTGCCATCCTGAAACCCTTCCCTTCCCTCACCGTGCCTGTGAGTCTTTGCTTTCAGGACTGATCTGGCCCTGTATCCGCCGGGGTTCCGGAACTGAGTCCCAAACAGCTCGAGTGTGTGGGGGTGGGTTCCTCTGGAGCCGAGGGCGAGGGCCACTCACCCCAAACCTCCCTCTCCCCCGACCCGAGGCCTTGAAGGGGGCCGGGTCGCCTTCCTGGCCTTCCCCCGACCAGGAATCCTGACCCTCACTCATAAAGAGAGGAGAAGGAATAGCACGCCCCCACAACTCGACTCAAAAAGTCAAGAAAATATCCAGTTGGGGATACGAGTCTCATAAATCTTAAGTCTAAGGAATTTTTGAATATGTCATCGGTCGGGTTCTTTGGAACTACGGGTTCTTTTCATTTATCAGATTTATAGGGCCGAGGTCATTCGCCAAGGGAGTGGACGATCAGACCGTAAGCCCTCAGTGGGCAGGGATTGTCTCTATCTGTTGCCGAATTGTCCATTCCAAGCGCTTAGTACGGTGCTCTGCACATAGTAAGCGCTCGATAAATACTATTGAATGAGTGAACGAATGGACGACGATATCTCATCATCGTCAATGATATTTATTGAGCGCTTATTCATTCATTCATTCATTCATTCAATTCATTTGATCGTATTTGAGCGCTTGCTGTGTGCAGAGCACTGTACTAAGCGCTTGGAGAGTACAATTCGGCAACAAATAGAGACAATCCTTGCCCAATAACGGGCTCACAGTCTATAAGGGGGGGATACAGACATCCAAACAAGTAAACAGGCATCGATAGCATCAGTATGAATAAATAGAATTATAGATCTATAATCATTAATAAAATAAATAGTATAATAAATATGTACATAGATACACCAGTGCTGTGGGGTGGGGAAGTGGGTAGAACAGAGGGAGCAAGTCGGGGCGAGGTGGGGAGGAGCAGAAGAAAAGGGGGGGCTTAGTCTGGGATTTACTGTACTAAGCGCCTGGGTGAGTACAATACAACAGAGTTGGTAGACCCATTCCCCGCCCACAAGGAGCTTACAGTTTCGTGCGGTCATTCCACGTTATAATTTCCTTCACTTTGGGGTCTGTCTTAGAAATTGACAAAGCCGGAGTCCATGGTGATCTTACCCTGTAGCATTTTGGTTTGTTGTGCGGTTCACTTTGATAAGATTGTCCAGGTCTTGAGCTCTTCAAATGAAAAACAATAAAAAAGGTCAAGTCAGGGCACGATTCAAAAATCAAGAAATACAACTAAAGAGGGCTAGTGTCTCATATTCTGCAAGGTCCGTTAGAACTGAAAATATTGAACTTGCGTTTTGCCCCACTCCAAGTTTAGTTTTCAATATAATGAGTTCACTCATTCATTCGTTCGTATTTATTGAGTGCTTACTGTGTGCAGAGCACCGTGCTAAGCGCTTGGAAAGTACAATTCAGCAAGAAAGGGCTAAACCCTGCCCACAACGGGCTCACAGTCTAGAAGGAGGTAGACAGACATCGAAACAAGTAAACAGGCATCAAAAGCATCCATATAAATAAATAGAATAATAGATAGATACACATCAAAACAAGTAAACAGGCGTGAATACAGATAAGTAGAAATATAGGTATGTACATATAATAAAAATAATATCATCATCACCAGTGGTATTTATTGAGTGCTTACTGTGTACAGAGCACTGTCTTAAATGGTCGGGAGAGTACAATACTACGGAGTTGGTAGACATATTCCCTTTCTCATAACGATCTTATGGTCTAGAAGGTGAAAAAGATAATCTAAAAAGAACTTATAAGTATATTTTAATACTCCCTTTATCTTGGGAAGTCACTTCTTCTGACCGTGCCTCAGTTCCCTCATCTGTAAAATGGGGGTGAAGAATGGGAGCCCCCTGTGGGCATGGACTATGTTCAACTAATTAGCTTGTACCTATCCCTGTGCTTAGTACAGTGGCAGTCAATGGTGTTTACTGAGGACCCACTGTGTGCGGAGCACTGTATTAAGCGCTTGGGAGAGTACAATATAGCAGAGTCGATAGACACGTTCCCTGCCCACACACAACCAGCTTACAGTTTAGAGGGGGAAATATAGATATTGACGGGGAGCCCCATGTGGGACATGGACCGTGTCCAACCTGCTTAACTTTGTCGGACACAGGGCTTAGTACAGGGCCTGACACACAGTAAATGCTAAACTAATAGCACAAGAATAAAACTATGGATCTCAGGTTTGATTCTAACTCTCCAAGCATCTTTTCTTCCGCTCGCTTTTGCCAAGTTTGCTTTCATAGTGAGAAAGCAGGCATCTGGAATACATCGGGGTCGTGTGGTGACCAAAGGACAGGATTAAAATGAAGATCCATGGGTTACGTGTTGGCTTGAAGATGAGTAATTTTTAATTCCAAATTAAATATCATGCATTTAAATTTAGAAATGCAGAATTCTGGGTTGGATTACTCTTTCTTCCTAGCTCTACTTCAGTGTCTGTCTCCTCTTCCGGTCTGTTAACTCTTTGAAGGCCGGGATTATATCTTTTAATACTGTTCTGCTCTTCCAAAAGAGTCCTATTGCACCTCTAGTCTGTACGTTTGCTTGTGGGCAGGGAACATACGCACCATCTCTGTCATAGTGTAGCCCTCCAACTGCTTAGTACAGTGCTCTGTGCAGAGTAAGTGTTCAATAAATATGCTTGTTCGATTGATTGTCAGGAATTATTGGCTGTGAATAGCTACTCACCCACAGAAAAGGAAACCGAGCCCAGAAATTGCCAGGTCAAATGTTTGAATTCCTTCCAGCAATCTAATCCCCAAATTCATTTATTCATTCAATCGTATTCATTGCGTGCGTACTGTGTGCAAAGCACTGTACTGAGCACTTGGGAGAGGACAATACAACAATACATTCCTTTCCCACAAGGAGTTCTCAGTCTAGAACAATCACCATATTCAAAATAATGGATTTAAAATCCTGCATTCAGCTCCCTTACCACACCATGTCTGATTTAAATATTTTTAGACCTAAAATCTCCACGTATTTCTTTAATAAAACGGAGATGATTCCTACCAGTATTACAAAATGAGGATGTTATGTTCCAGCAAACTAAAAAAATGTCTCTTCGAGACTACTCGAAGAAAAAGGGATTCTCCAAATGTCAAATAGTAACGTAGTTATCCGGTGACTGCAAATCTAGGTCCTTTCATCTTGATCTGATCTGACAACTCAACATCAGGGAGGGTTATATAAAAATCAAACCCTTTATGTCAGGGGAGAAAAAATTTCCTTTTCTGAAAAAAAGAAAAGACTAAAAGAAACAACCCCTGAAGGAAAATTTTGATCAGCTGAAAGCACTCGCCAACCTCTCAGTGAGGCTTTTTTCAAAATACTATTTAAGTGCTTACTTTGTGGCAAGCACTGCACTAAACGTTGGGGTAGATACAACCTTTGCAGATTGGACATAGTCCACGTCCAATAGGCTCCTAATCCTAATTCCCATTTTACAGTTGGAGTAACTGAGACCCAGAGAAGTGAAGTGACTTGCTCAAGGTCACACAGCAGACAAGAGGCAAGACTTAAGAGCAAGGCCCGTGCTCTTTCCACTGCTTCCATAGGCTTTCCACAAACGGTTCCTGACCGTTCCCAAAAGACTAATCCCCATCTTCTTTTTCCAATTCCATATTGTTGCCCAGTCTGTTTTTATTCTATAGAACTCCTGCGAGGATAACAATCAGGATTTGAACAATTCTGTTCCTTCAACAAGCAGACATTAGGGAGAGATTAAATGGGAAATCCTTTTTAATCTTACCCGTTATCATTTTTCTTAGGTGGCACAGTCACCCTGATGACATCTTCAGGACTGTGGCTTCATGAAAAATGTACAAGAAAGAATCAGTCAGTGAAGAATACTTCATGGTCCACGGCATCTAAGTAAAACACTCGGTTCCGCCAGAGTGCACGGGTTCATCACAGGTTTTTATTATGGTATTTGTTAAGAGCTTATTATGTCCCAGGGGCTGGGGTAGATACAAGCTAATTAAGTTGGACACAGTCCACGTCCCACACGGGGCTCACGGTCTTCATTCCCATTTTACAGATGAGGGAACTGGGGCACAGTGAGTTAAACGGCTTGTCCGAGTCACGCTGCGGACAAGCGGTACAGGTTGTGGCCAGAAATTACTAAGGAGTTAAAAAAAAATAAAATTGTCCAATAGTACAAGCCTGTTTGGGTGTACAAGACTGGATGTTGGAGGAAAGTTTGTGTGCTTGTATGCAACGAATACTAAAATGTATGTTTTCCTTCAAGTGGGGATTCTCTACACTATAGGAGAACTCCCATTAGAGGAGCAGCGTGGTTTAGTGGATAGAGCACGGGCCTGGGAGACAAAATGGACCTGGGTTCTAGTCCTGGCTCTGCCACATGTCAGCTGTGTGACCGTTAGTATTATTCATTATTATTATTAACTGGGAATTCTTAAAAATAGTAAACCCATAATAGAAAAAAAAACCCAAGAAAGTGCTAAAAGTAATCGTATACGTATTCAGATCGGTCTGACTTACTTATATGGTGCCTATCACAGTACTGGGCACTGACTAAACACCATAATTATTAAATAAAATTGGTGACCTTCGAGAGAGAGCGGTTTCAATGGAGCGAAGGGGACGGAAGCCAGATTGGAGGGGGGGTCAAGGAGGGAATTGGAGGAGAGGAATTGGAGGCAGCACATAGTAAGTGCTCATTAAATATCAGACTGAATGACTGATTGATCCAGCATGTGTCCAAGTTGGTGAGTGGATGAAGGAGGGTGGAGTAGGTGGTTTGCAGAACGGAGGAGTTGAAAGTGAAAGTGGGAAGTGAGAAACAGGGATATTGAAGTCCCTGAAGATTAGTGAAAGAGACAGGGAGGAGGAGAAGAGGAATGGAGAAAGGTTGCTTGCTGTGACACCCTAGACAAGTCATTTAACCCTAGACAAGTCATTTAACTCGTGTGCCTCAGTCTCCTCACCCATTCTCTTCCCTGTTTTGACTGTGAGCCCCATGAAGGACAGGGACTGTGTCTGAACTATTATCTTGTATCTTCCCCAGTGTTTATTCATTCAATTCATTCAATAGTATTTATTGAGCGCTTACCATGAGCAGAGCACTGTACTACGCGCTCGGAATGTAAAAATCGGTAACAGACAGAGACAGTCCCTGCCCTCTGACGGGCTTACGGTCTAATCGGGGGAGACGGACAGACGAGAACGATAGCAATAAATAGAATCAACAAAGCACTTGACAAAAATCACAATTTTCATTATCGTTATTAGGCGGAGGAAGTTAAAAAAGGCATCAAAACCTCTCGGAAGAACAGAGATGAGGTAAGAGGTTATAGTGGTGATCGATGACGACAATAAGTAATCGAAGTGGTTGGTGGAGATCAGTGACATGGGCTTTAGAGGACGAGACAGCGAGGGATGGAGGGAATGTGATAATACGAAAGAGGCATTTGCTGGGGGGCGGGTAGGGAAAGGGGGACGAGCAGGGGGACTTCTCCTTCTCCCAGGAGTCAGGGGGAAAAATGGGGAAAGTGAGGCTCCGTTCAGGAGAGCCTGGTAAGAGACATAATATCATCCCTCATTTAAACTCAAATTTCACCAATTTTAAAAGAGAGATTCAACAAGAAACCATTAGATCTTACCCGCTGTCATTTTTTCCTATCCGGGGATTCACTTGGATGACGCCGTCAAGGTCTTGCCTTCTCGAAACATAGGAAAGATCAAATCCATTATAAATGGGACCGCCATAAGTAAATCTATGATGCTTTTTAATCTAAGGAATTCATAGACTGTAAACTCGTTGTAGGCAGGGAAGGTGTCCATTTATTGTTTTATTGTACTCTCCTGTGCTACACTGTTTAAATAGGAGGGTGAACGGGTATTGAATCCTCATTTTCCAGATGAGGTAACTGAGGCACAGAGAAAGTAAGTGACTCGCCCAAGGTTACATAGCAGACACTTGGAGGAGCTGGAATTAGAACCCAGCTCCTTTTACACCCAGGCCTGTGGTCTGTCCGCTAGACCACACTGCTCATCTAAGACAGAACTAAGGGACTGAGGGGAAGTAAGAAAACTTTGCTGAAAGGAACTAATAATGATAATGTTGGTATTTGTTAAGCGCTTACTATGTGCAGAGCACTGTTCTAAGCGCTGGGGTAGACACAGGGGAATCAGGCTGTCCCATATGGGGCTCACAGTCTTAATCTCCATTTTACAGATGAGGTAACTGAGGCACAGAGAAGTTAAGTGACTCGCCCACAGTCACACAGCTGACAAGTGGCAGAGCTGGGAGTCGAACCCATGACCTCTGACTCTCAAGCCCAGGCTCTTTCCACTGAGCCACGCTGCTTAACTACATTTTCCCAGGGGACCAAAGGCCAACAAATCCCCCAAATTCTTGGGCCTGGGACTTTTGGAAGGTCAGGAGGCTAAGTTCACGTCCTCCTTACTTCTGGACGTTTGGCCGGGAATTTCCTGTGGGTTATAGCTTTGGGGAAGATCAACCAATCGATCAGTGGCGTTTATTGAATGCTTACTATGTGCAGAACACTGTACTAAGTACTTGGGAAAGTATCCCAGGTCTGCCACTTGTCAGGTGTGTCACTGTGGGCAAGTCACTCCACTTCTCTGGGCCTCAGTTCCCTCATCTGTAAAATGGGGATTAACTGCGAGCCTCACGTGGGACAACCCGATGACCCTGTATCTACCCCAGCACAGTGCTCGGCACATAGTAAGCGCTTAACAAATACCAACATCATTATTATTATTATTATAAGACAACACAACTGTAGACGTGATCCCTGTCACCATCTTGGCTTCTTTAATTACAAAGTAGGAGTCGAGCAGCTATAGTTTAGTTCTAATCCCAGCTCTGCCACTTGTCTGCTGTGTGACCTTGGGCAAGTCATTTCACTTAGACTGTAAGCCCGTCAAAGGGCAGGGACCGTCTCTATCTGTTGCCGACTTGTTCATTCCGAGCGCTTAGTACAGTGCTCTGCACATACTAAGCGCTCAATAAATACTATTGAATGAATGAATGAATTTCACTTCTCTGTGCCTCAGTTACCTCATCTCTAAAATGGGGATTAAGACTGTGAGCCCCATTTGGGACATGCACGGACTGGGTCCAACTTGATTATCTCATTTTCTCGTATCTACACCAGCTCTTAGTCCAGTGCTTGGCACATAGTAAGCGCTTAACAAATACCATTTTAAAAAAAGCAAACATACAAAAAAAACAAAGAATCTCTCTTTGGAAAACACGTCGGGAAAGCTATGAAGGAAAGTTCCAGTAAATCTTACCCAGTGCTGATTTTATTGTCTTTGGGATTCACTTTGATGAGCTCATCCAAATCATGGCCACTTCCAAAAAATCAAACAAAAAACCTTCTGATCAGTTAAAATCTATTCCAATATTGAGATGAAAACCAATGGCATTTTATGTTGTCGAGAATTCCTCCCCCACACACCTTCCGTACGCAAAAGGAAATTTCGCGTATGACATTTGTATAATCATTCCCGAAGTAGCGTTGAAATTTGTTTTTACGTCAAAGATCTGTGATCTCACACTGTCACCATCTTGGCTTCTTTAATTACAAAGTAGGAGTCGGGCAGCTATAGTTTAGTCAACTATGAAATATAAAATAATACCCTATCTGCTTTCGGGTAATTCTGAAATTCTACCAACAGATCACATTAATTGTCCCTATCGGAAATCTTACTCTCTGATTTAATACATTTAAAATAAATTACTCATTAACCACAAGGTGGAAGATAATCTGTACTCTTCACCTGGATTTCATAGCATTGACCTACGTGAAGTCGTGAACGCACAGTTTTGTCCAAAAATCTATAGTCCTTCTCACGAGGATGGCAGCACGGTGTAGGGGAAAAGGCTTGGGGCTGGGAGTCGGGGGACTTGGGTTCTAATCCCGGGTCTGCCAATTGCCTGCTGGGAGACCTTGGGCAATTTCCTTAACTTCTCTGTGCCTCAGTTTCCTCAATTGTAAAATGGGGAATATCTGTTCTCCCTCCTACTTAGACCGTGAGCCCCTTGCAGCACAGGGACTGTTTCCAGCCTCATTAACTTGTTTCTATCCCAGTGTTTAGAATACTGTTGGTCACATAGCAAGTGCTTTACCAATACCCTAAAAAATGATGGCAGCATAATAGTTTGAAATGAAATCAAACATCCCAGAATCAACTATCGGGGCTACTGAGATAATGTAACTTTTTCTGAGTGATAAAATGATCTAAGTAGGAGCTATACAAAATAGAAGCACCGTCCTTATCACTAGAAAATGAATCCATAACTCTGCGATCCACAAAAAGCAGTGCGACCTAGTGGAAAGAGCATGGGCCCGGGAGGCAGAGGACCTGGGTTCTAATCCCGGCTCCTCCATTGGCTAACTTTGGGCGAGTTACTCGCCTTCCCTGTGCCTTCGTTCCCTCATCTACAAAATGGGGATTCAATACCTGTCCTACCTACTTGGGAGAGGCAGTGTGGCCTAGTGGGATAGAGCCTGGGCCTGAGAGTCAGAAGGTCACGGGTTCAAATCCCAGCTCTGCCGCTTGTCTGCTGCGTGACCTTGGACTTTACCTCTCTGTGCCTCAGTTCCCTCATCTGTAAAACGGGGATGGAAACTGTGAGCCCCAGGAGGGACAGGGACCTGTCCAACCCGATCTGCCCCAGTGCTTAGTACAGTGCCTGGCATATAGTAAGCACTTAAATATGATTAGTACTATTATTATGACTTAGACTGTGAGCCCCAAGTGGGTCCTCATTAACTTATATCTACCCCAGCGCCTAGTACAGTGCTTGGTACACAGTTAACAAATACCGCGGTTATCGTCATACCTTCTGTGCAAAATATTCCTCTAAGAGAAGGATCCAAATCCCCCGTATTTAAAAATGGGTTGAATAGTCAACAAATGGTTGAACATCTGCGAAAACTCTAAACTAGGTCAACTTCCCAAATGGGATCGGCAACCCATAAAACCCTAAACTGAGCTTGTCCCTTTCATTTAGCTATTTCCACTGTTGTTATGATGAACCCGACCATCATCGTCATGGACGGGGTTTATGAAGCTCTTCTTTAAAGTGCACTTTGGTTGTTTCAGCCCCGCCATTTAGTCAGCTTATAAAACGAGCATCCCTGACGAGCATAACTCCAAATTCCAACCACCTGGGCAGAACACACACCCACACACCCATCATCTTCCTTCCTCACAGCATCACTGAGGTGCCAGTGGCCAAGCCCTGGGAGCCACCTCTAGTCACAGACATTTCCTGCCCCAGGATGCTGGCTCTGCCCAGGTGAGAAAGCAACAGCAAGAGATGGTTCCTGTTTTTTTTTTTAATAGCATCTGTTAAGCACCTATTCATTCATTCATTCATTCATTCAACAGTATTTAGTGAGCGCTTACTCTGTGCAGAGCACTGTACTAAGCGCTTGGAATGAACAAGTCGGCAACAGATAGAGACGGTCCCTGCCCTTTGACGGGCTCACGGTCTGATCGGGGGAGACGGACGGACGAGAACGACGGCGATAAATAGAGTCGAGGGGAAGAACGTCTCGTAAAAACCGATGGCGACTAAATAGAATCGAGGCGATGTACATTTCATTAACAAAATAAATAGGATAATGTGACAGGCACTCTAAGCACTGGGAGAGATAACAGTAATAATAATGTTGGTATTTGTTAAGTGCTTATTATGGGCAGAGCACTGTTCTAAGTGATGGGGGAGATACAGGGTCATCAGGTTGTCCCACCTGAGGGTCACAGTCTTAATCCCCCTTTGACAGATGAGGTCACTGAGGCACCGAGAAGTGAAGCGACTCGCCCACAGTCACACAGCTGACAAGTGGCAGAGCCGGGACACGAACCCATGACCTCTGACTCCCAAGCCCGGGCTCTTTCCACCGAGCCACGCTGCTTCTCAACATTGCCCGTGTCCAACCCGATTATCTCTTAGCCACTCCAGGGCTCACAGTCTTAATCTTCATTTGACAGATGAGGTAACCGAGGCGCAGTGAAGTGACTTGTCCAAGGTCACACAGCGGACAAGTGGCGGAGTCAGGATTAGAACCCAGGTCCTTCTGGCTCCTAGGCCCGTGCTCTATCCACTAGGCCACGCTGCTTCATGTGGTTTCCTCACATGCACTTCCTCCCCTTTCTCTTCTCTCCCTTCTCATCTGCCTCTTCATCCTTTCTCCTCTTCCTCTCTCTCCATCCCTCGCTTCACTTCCTACCTGCCTTTTTCTAAGCACAACTTCTGAGATCCTGACCTTCTCACCTAATGTGATCAGAAAACTGGACGCTTTCTTCACTCGCTGTTTATGTTTTTGGACATAACTATCAGGGCTAAGACGTCTTACACCAGAAAATAGAACAAGACGAGAATGGATATCACTGTAGGTTTGCTATCTCTAACTATTATTTCTAAAAAATTGCTAATTCTGAAATAAACATTAAGGATCGTGTCCGACTCGACTGGCTTGTATCCACACCAGCGCTTAGTACAGTGCCTGGCGCATCGCTAGGGCTTAACAAATTCCATTATTACTGTTATTATTATTATACACAGCTCTGGCTCACTGCACATGTGACGCGAAGGTCCCGCTGGGAGTGAGCCTGGGTAATAGTGGTGAAACTCGAGTCAGTGAATTCTGTTCCAAGATTGATGGCCAGGTTAAAGGAGGGGAGGAGTTGGCTGAAGAGAGTCAGAAACTGAAAATTTAGTCCAGATGAATCTGTTACATTAACTGAAGATTTACATTCCATCTCTGAGGAGCAGCGTGGCTCAGTGGAAAGAGCCCGGGCTCGGGAGTCGGAGGTCATGGGTTCGACTCCCGGCTCTGCCGCTTGTCAGCTGTGGGACTGTGGGCGAGTCACTTCACTTCCCTGGGCCTCAGTTGCCTCATCTGTAAAATGGGGATGAAGACTGTGAGCCCCACGTGGGGCAAGCTGATGACCCTGTATCTCCCCCAGCGCTTAGAACAGTGCTCTGCACATAGTAAGCGCTTAACAAATACCAACATTATTATTATTATTATCTCTTGGCCTTCATGGTGATGGATTTTTAAGGCCCAACTATATTGTAATCTTTCTATAGAAATTAAAAGTAAAATATTGTTTAGCTTTGTATTATCACCCTAATTTCTAACAACTTAATAATAATTATTGCATTTACTAAGCACTACTTACCATATGCTAAATACTGCAGTATGTGTAAGGTTATCAGAATGGACACAGACCTAGTTCCACATGGGGCTCACGACCTTCCATTTTACAGATGAGGAAACTGAGGCCAAGAGGGGTTAAGTATTATTTTAAAATGGTATTTGTTAAGCACTTACTAAGTGCTGGAGTTAGATACAGGCTCCTCAGGGTGGACACAGTCCATGTCCCACATGGGGCTCACCGTTTTAATCCTCATTTTACAGATGAGGGTACTGAGGCCCAGGTTCTTCCCCTTGATTCTATTTATTGCCACTGTTCTCGTCTGTCTCCCCCGATTAGACCGTGAGCTCGTCAGAGGGCGGGGACTGTCTCTATCTGTTACCGATTTGTACATTCCAAGCGCTTAGTACGGTGCTCTGCACATAGTAAGCGCTCAATAAATACTATTGAATGAATAAACGAATGAAAAATTAAGTGATTTGCTCAAGGGCACACAGCAGACAAGTAATAATGTTGGTATCTGTTAAGCGCTTACTAGGTGCAGAGCACCGTTCTAAGCGCTGGGGTAGACACAGGGTCATCAGGTTGTCCCACGTGAGGCTCACAGTTAATCCCCATTTTACAGATGAGGGAACTGAGGCACGGAGAGGTTAAGTGACTTGCCCACGGTCACCCAGCCGACAAGTGGCAGAGCCGGGAGTCGAACTCATGACCTCTGCCTCCGAAGCCCAGGCTCTTTCCACTGAACCACGAGTAAGAATTAGATGGCAGGTCCTCTGACCTTTAGGTCCCTGCTCTATCTACTAGGCCATTCTGCCTCCTGTAACTAATTTACCCGAGGTCATACATTTAGATGCCGGAGTATTAACGATCACCCCGAGGCCGAACGTACAAAAGAAAAAATGACACCCCCTTGCAACCTCTGCTATTTTCATCTGCCCAGAGGTCTATTTTGGTGAAACTGCCCAGATCTTGGTTTCTTCAAAGAAATGATTTTATCAAACAAAGATGGCAAATGACAAATATCAGCTCAGAAAACATGTCAGCTTCAAGTGGAATCTGATGCTTCCGGAACCAAACTGTCCAATGGCCCGTGACTTATATTGGTCAGGAGACCACACATTTCAATCAGGCCATCAGGGTATCGACTGGAGCACTTACTATACGCAGAGCACTGTATTAAGTGCTTGGGAGAGTAAAATACAACAGAATTAGGAGATACGTTTCCCGCTCATAACAAGCTTACTGTCCAGAGGGATTTTGGAAGAGAATAAGCTGGCTGGGCTGGCTTGCGGGCTAGCCCGTGTGGTCGGGGAACGTGTCCGTTGGTTGTTCTATTTTACTTTCCCAAGCACTTCGTTCAGTGTTTTGCACACAGGAAGTGCTCAGTAAATATGACTGAATGACTGAATGGAAGGTTAGAGTGACTTGAATTCCCGAAGCACCAGGAGCCAGATTTTCTTAACATAAACTGATGTTTGTTTCTATTTACTGATCACTTATCATGTGCGGAGCACTCTACTAAGCGCTTGGGAGAACACAGTGGAACAGAGTTGGCAGACGCGTTCTCTGCCCACGAGGAGCTTAGAGTCTAGAAGGTAAGTCGTTCAGATCAGCTGTTCTCTCCTGTTGCTCTCAAACTGAAGGCCAAAGTGGGAGAAAGTAACAGCCAGGAGGGAGAAAGGAACGAGCCACTCTACGGGCCCGAAAAGCCAACTGATATTTTACTTTTAAGATCTAATCGCTATAGAACGATTATAATACAGTTAGGCCTTAAAAATCCATCACAGTCTCTTTGGCTCCTCTCAGAAGGGCTCTGGCGTGGCTCAGTGGAAAGAGCACGGGCTTTGGAGTCAGACGTCATGGGTTCGAATCCCGGCTCTGCCGCTTGTCAGCCGTGTGACTGTGGGCGAGTCACTTCACCTCTCTGTGCTTCAGTGACCTCATCTGTAAAACGGGGATGAAGACGGTGAGCCCCACGTGGGACAACCCGGTTCCCCTGGGTCTACCCCAGCGCTTAGAACAGTGCTCTGCACCTAGTAAGCACTTAACAAATACCAACATTATTATTATTATTGCTGTGGTGATGGTGGGTGTCTAAGCAGGGTGTGCCAAAGCACACAGAAGCACAGGCTACAAAGAGGCCTAGGAGCAGGGTGGTCTAACGGGCCTGGGAGTCGGAAGACCAGGCTTCCAGTTCTGCTCCGTGCTTGCTTTGTGACCCTGGGCAAGTCACTTCACTTCTCAGTTACCTCATCTATAAAATGGGGATTCAATATCCGTTCTCCCTCGTACTTAGAGGGTGAGCCATGGGGCATAGGGGGAGGCACCTGTCTGACTTCCCCGGCAGTTAGATCAGGGTTTGATGCATAGTAAGCGCTTAACAAATACCCCGTCATTATTATTATTGCTCTTTCTGATAATAAGTTACCTCATTACCTCAGTTACCTCATCTGTCAAATGGTGTTGAAGACTGTGAGCCCCACGTGGGACAACCTGATTCCCGTGTCTACCCCAGCGCTTAGAACAGTGCTCTGCACATAGTAAGCGCTTAACAAATTCCAACATTATTATTATTATTATTATTAGTAAAGTGTTGAGTTGCATTCTAGGTTATTATGGATTTTGACAGCACATCACTGGCCTATTAAGGGACTGGTTTTTAAGGCTCTCCATCACCTCGCCCCTTCCTACCTCTCCTCCCTTCTCTGTTTCCACCGCCCACGCCGCACGCTCCGCTCCTCCGCCGCCCACCTCCTCGGCGTCCCCCGGTCTCGCCCGTCCCGCCGTCGACCCCCGGCCCACGTCCTCCCGCCGTCCCGGAACGCCCTCCCTCCTCACCTCCGCCAAGCTAACTCTCTTCCCCTCTTCAAAACCCTACTTACAGCTCACCTCCTCCAAGAGGCCTTCCCAGACTGAGCTCCCCCCTTTTTCCCTCTGCTCCCTCTACCTCTACCCGCCCCCTTCACCTCTCCGCAGCTAAACCCTCTTCTCCCCCCTTTCCCTCTGCTCCTCCCCCTCTCCCGTCCCACCCCCTCAGAACCGTACTCGTCCACTCGACTGTATATATCTTCATCACCCTATTTATTTTGTTTAATGAGGTGTACATCACCCTGATTCTATTTATTTGCCATTGTTTTTATGAGATGTCCTTCCCCTTGACTCTACTTATGGCCATTGTTCTCGTCTGCCCGTCTCCCCTGATTAGACCGTAAGCCCATCAGAGGGTAGGGACACGTCTCCCCCATCCTAAAAAAAACCCGCTCTCGACCCCACTTCCCCCTCCAGTTATCGCCCCATCTCCCTACTACCCTTCCTTTCCAAAATCCTAGAACGAGTCGTCTACGATCGATGCTTAGAATTCCTTAACTCCCATTCTCTCCCGGACCCCCTCCGATCTGGCTTCCGTCCCCTCCGCTCTACCGAGACCGCTCTCTCTAAGGTCACCCGTGACCTCCTTCTTGCCAGATCCGATGGCTCCTACTCCATTCTGATCCTCCTTGACCTCTCTGCTGCCTCTGACACCGTCGACCATCCCCTCCTCCTCCATACCTTATCTCACCTTGGCTTCACGGACTCCATCCTCTCCCGGTTCTCCTCTCACCTCTCCGGCCGGTCATTCTCGGTCTCCTTCGCCGGAGCCTCCTCCCCCTCCCATCCTCTAACTGTCGGAGTTCCTCAAGGGTCGGTTCTCGGCCCTCTTCCGTTCTCCATCTACACTCACTCCCTCGGTGAACTCATCCGCTCTCACGGCTTCGACTACCATCTCTACGCAGATGACACGCAGATCTACATCTCCGCCCCCGTCCTCTCCCCCTCCCTTCGGGCTCGCATCTCCTCCCGCCTCCGGGATGTCTCCGCCTGGATGTCGGCCCGCCGCCTAAGACTCAACATGAGCGAGACTGAGCTCCTCATCTTCCCTCCCGAACCCGGTCCTCTCCCAGACTTCTCTATCACCGTGGATGGCGTGACCATCCTTCCCGTCTCTCGGGCCCGCGATCTCAGTGTCATCCTCGACTCGTCTCTCTCGTTCACCCCACGCATCCTATCCGTTGCCGAGACCTGCCGGTTTCACCTCTACGATATCGCCGAGATCCGCCCTCTCCTCTCCACCCAGACGGCTACCTTACTGTTACGGGCTCTCGTTATATCCCGGCTAGACTACCGTGTCGGCTTTCTCTCCGCTCTCCCTTCCTCCTCTCTCGCCCCGCTCCGGTCTATTCTTCACTCCGCCGCCCGGCTCATCTTCCCGCAGAAACGATCTGGGCCTGTCACTCCCCTTCTTAAACAACTCCAGCGGTCGCCTATCGACCTCCGCTCCAAACAAAAACTCCTCACTCTAGGCTTCGAGGCTCTCCGTCACCTCGCCCCTTCCTACCTCTCCTCCCTTCTCTCTTTCCACCGCCCACCCCGCACGCTCCGCTCCTCCGCCGCCCACCTCCTCGCCGTCCCCCGGTCTCGCCCGTCCCGCCGTCGACCCCCGGGCCGCGTCCTCCCGCGGTCCCGGAACGCCCTCCCTCCTCACCTCCGCCAGACTGATTCTCTTTCCCTCTTCAAAACCCTACTTAAAACTCACCTCCTCCGAGAGGCCTTCCCAGACTGAGCTCCTCTTCTCCCTCTACTCCCTCTGCCATCCCCCCTTTACCTCTCCGCAGCTAAACCCTCATTTTCCCCTTTTCCCTCTGCTCCTCCACCTCTCCCTTCCCATCCCCGCAGCACCGTACTCGTCCGCTCGACTGTATATATTTCCATTACCCTATTTATTTTGTTAATGAATTGTACATCGCCTCGATTCTATTTAGTCGCCGTCGGTTTTTACGAGACGTTCTTCCCCTCGACTCTGTTTATCGCCGTCGTTCTCGTCCGTCCGTCTCCCCCGATTAGACCGTGAGCCCGTCAGACGGCGGGGACCGTCTCTATCTGTTGCCGACTTGTTCATCCCAAGCGCTTAGTACAGTGCTCTGCACATAGTAAGCGCTCAATAAATACTATTGAATGAATGAATGACTGTCTCTATCTGTTGCCGATTTGTACATTCCAAGCGCTTAGTACAGTGCTCTGCACCTAGTAAGCGCTCAATAGATACTATTGAATGAATGAAAAGAAAGTCTGCACGAAGATGAGAACTTCTCTCTACTACTAGATTTCAATGTTCATTGCGTTCGTATGTTTTCACTGTTCAGCCGCAGAGCACTGAGTCCTATCGTGCTGACAGACTCAACCGGAAACTCACGTCTAATTCAGTCATAAAGAAGAGACGCGCCTCTCACACTTCTTACCCTTTGCCATCTTTGTTCTTTTGAAGATCAACTTTGATGAGAGGGTCGAGTTCTTGTTTCCTTTAAATAAAAGAATAATGATGAGTGAGGTAAAAAAAAAAAAAAGTCAAAGCTCGATAACAGGCTTCATGGACTTTCTCCAAAAAGGACTCCGATATTTTTCACCAGTTGGCAGAACAGAACCTTTCTGTTCTCCATCTCTATTTATCTCTAGCCCGTCTGGGCAAACACATCACGCCAGAAGAAAACACACACACTTATCTGGTTAAAGAATGAAGAAACTAACAATCTGGGAGATAAATCCACCCAATTAAAAATTCCCCCGTGAGCTTCTGCTATTTTTGTCTCTCTTGTTATCCCCACCGATGAGGCTGTCAAAATTGGCTCCTATTTAACACACATTAAAAAAGCAAACCCAAAGTGATAGTAAACTCCATAATTTGTCAGATCAGAAGCAGTTACTTGACCCCTCCCAGGTTTAAGCCAACCACGGCTCCTCGGATATATTTAGTTTGTTGAATTGGACCATTAGGACTCATTCATTCAATGGTATTTATTGAGCGCTTACTCTGTGCAGAGCACTGTACTAAGCGCTTGGAATGTACAAATCGGCAACAGAGAGAGACAGTCCCTGCCCTTTGACGGGCGCACGGTCTAATCGCTAATGCTCAGCCTTTCTCTACCAAATGGAAGGGTCGATTAGCTCCTCTCAGCGATCCAGAGGAGTGCACCGAGCGCTCAGTACAGTGCTCTGCGCATAGTAAGGGCTCAACAAATACTATTGAATGAATTTAGAAGCAACAATTCCATCTTTTCACCTGTTACCCTCTTTTCGGGGACTTGCTCGAATGAGACTGCTTACATCTCTGTTTCTTTAAATAGAAGAAAATTCAAATGAGGGTGGTACACTCTTTCAATAGTATTTATTGAGCGCTTACTACGTGCAGAGCACTGTACCAAGCGCTTGGAATGGACAAATCGGTAACAGATAGAGACGGTCCCTGCCCTTCGACGGGCTCACGGTCTAATCGATCATTCGTTTAATCATAATTATTGAGCACTTACTGCGTGCAAAGCACAGTACGCTTGGGAAAATACAACAACAGACACATTCCTGCCCAGAACGAGCTCACAATCTAAGAGAGACAGACCTTAATATGAATAAATGAATACATTACATGCCAGAATCGATTCAAGTTAATAAATTTAACTCATTGGTAGAGAAAAGTGTCTTTCTACTATCAGACAATAGATGCAGAATATATTTTGGAATGTGGGATCCGGAAAGTTTAGCCATTTTTCATGTAGCATAGGTATATCTTTTCCGGGTCAGAGGGGTGTCTGAGGTGAGCCTGGGGTTTTCTTGAATAACAGACAAACATGGTCAGTTTTTCCTTCCCGTGTGTATGTGTGTGTGAACTGTCTCTCTCCAAAGTATCTTTGGACCACGTTTTGGATATTGTTACATTTCATTCATTCATTCATTCAATAGTATTTATTGAGCGCTTACTATGTGCAGAGCACTGTACTAAGCGCTTGGGATGAACAAGTGGGCAACAGATAGAGACGGTCCCCGCCGTCTGACGGGCTCACGGTCTAATCGGGGGAGACGGACAGACGAGAACGATGGCGATAGATAGAGTCGAGGGGAAGAACGTCTCGTAAAAACCGATGGCGACTCCAATAACTTAAATTAAGCAAGGTTGCCTTAATAGATGTGAAATCACATTCATTTATACATTAAGTATTATCTACCATCTCCAAAAAGGAAAAGTATTACCCAAGAAATACCAAAATATTATCGGGCATCTATTTTCAAGTGTGATGTATAAAAATAAATGTCAAATTAAAACTTTTTTGGAAATGGAAGGCAACTTTTAAATTAAATTAAATAATTACCATCCGATTATAGTTTAGATTCTGAACATCCTAACAGAATATAATAATAAGGATGATGGCATTTGTTAAGCACTTGCTATGTGCCAGCGTGGCTCAGTGGAAAGAGCCCGGGCTTCGGAGTCAGAGGTCATGGGTTCGACTCCCGGCTCTGCCACTTGTCAGCCGTGTGACTGTGGGCAAGTCACTTCACTTCTCTGTGCCTCAGTTACCTCATCTGTAAAATGGGGATTAACCGTGAGCCTCACGTGGGACAACCTGATTACCCTGTATCTACCCCGGCGCTTAGAACAGTGCTCTGCACATAGTAAGCGCTTAACAAATACCGACATTATCATTATGTGCCAAGCACTGTTTTAAGCACTGGGTTAGATACAAGGTAATCTGGTTGGCCCATGTGAGGCTCACAGTCTTAGTCCCTATTTGACAGATGAGATCACGGAGGCACAGAGACGTCAAATGACTTGCCCAAGGTCACACACCTGACAAGCGGCGGGGGCGGGATTTGAACCCACGACCTCTGACTCCCAAGCCCCGTGTTCTTTCCACTAAGCCACGCTGCACAACATGGGGAACACTGAAGAGCCTAAAACAGTGACTGTGCTTCAAGAAATGTTCACAAGCGGCCCTGAAGAATCAAAAACTCTCATTTCCATCGTTACTGAACAGAAAAAACCCTTCTGATATCATCGGTATTTCTGCATAAGGCTCTCTTTCAGATTGTCGATGAATTCCGAGTCTAACAATTGAAGAACAAGAACCACCCGGGATCCTTTCTCTGCTTAGACTGTAAGCTTGTTGTGGACATAATAATAATAATAATAATGTTGGTATTTGTTAAGCGCTTACTATGTGCAGAGCACTGTTCTAAGCGCTGGGGGAGATACAGGGTCATCAGGTTGCCCCATGTGAGGCTCACAGTTAATCCCCATTTTACAGATGAGGGAACTGAGGCCCAGAGAAGTTAGGTGACTTGCCCACAGTCCCACAGCTGACAAGTGGCAGAGCCGGGATTCGAACCCATGACTCTGACTCCCAAGCCCGGGCTCTGATAATGATATAATTGTGGTATTTGTTAAGCGCCCGGGCTCTGATAATGATATAATTGTGGTATTTGTTAAGCGCTTACTATGTGCTAGGCGCTGTACTAAGCACTGGAGTAGATACAGGCAAATCGGGTTGGACACGGTCCCCGTCCCACATGGGGCTAACGGTCTTAATCTCCATTTTACAGATGAGGTCACTGAGGCACAGGAGTTGAGTGACTTGCCCAAGGCCACTCAGCAGACAAGTGGCGGAGCGAGGATTGGAACCCATGACCTTCTGATTCCCTAGCCCATGTTCTCTCCACTATGCCATGCTGCTTCTCGTGGAACATGTCTATCACTTCTGTCATACTGTACTCTCTTAAACACTTAGTACAGTGCCCGGAACATCTTAAGCATTCGATAAGTACCATTGATTGATTGAATCAAGTCCAATCAAAGGTCCCCCATCCATCTTACCCTTTGCCATCTCCATCACTCTTGAGATTCACTTTAATGAGAGGATCAAGATCTTTATGTCTTTAAATGTAAAAAAAAAGAAAGAAAGAAAAATCCAGTAAATTGTATTGTATCCACCTGCCTATTGGAGTTTTCTGGGGGGCTTTACCTCAATTCTCTTAAGTGCCTACTCATCTTTCCGGGGACCGGAGAGGACCAAATCTGTTTCAGACGCTTAAATCCGGGATCCGGGAGCTGACGTGACTTTGGCCAATAAAAACTACAGGATGTAAGGAGGAAGGCTAGGTTTGTAGAGCAGGATGAAAGATTGAAAAGCAGACAAGGCAGGAGAGAGGTATTAGCGGAAGGTCAGACGCAGAGCCAAGACATGATGATTGTGTGTAAAAGGAAAGGCTGGGTTTACAATATAATAATAATAATAATGATGTTGATATTTGTTAAGCGCTTACTACGTGCACAGCACTGTTCTAAGCGCTGGGGGAGATACGGGGGAATCGGGTTGTTCCACGTGAGGCTCACGGTCTTCATCCCCATTTTACAGATGAGGGAACTGAGGCATAGAGAAGTAAAGTGACTTGCCCACAGTCCGCATTCGAACCCATGACCTCTGGCTCCCAAGCCCGGGCTCCTTCCACTGAGCCACGCTGCTTCTCTTTTAGGTGACAGGCCGATGTCGTGAAACGATACGAAACGCCAGAAGACGAGGCTGACTGCCTCTCCACCCCCTGCTTCTTGGGGAAGATTGGAAAACTGCTCTGAAAAACCCATGACCCTCCGCTGGGTCATGGAAGAGGAGGGCTAATGGTTACGAGGGTATAAATAAGCTCCATGTGGGCTGGGAACGAGTCTGCCAACTCTGTTGTGTTGTACTCTCCCAAGTATTTAGTAGCGTCTTTTTGTAAGCGGCTCAGAAATAATAATGGTGGCATCTGTTAAGTGCTTACTATGTGCCAGACACCGTACTAGGCGCTGGCTCCCAGCACATCGGGTTGACACAGTCCCTGTCCCACATGGGGCTCACAGTCTCAGTTCCTATTTTGCAGATGAGGTAACTGAGGCCCCGAGAGGTGAAGGGACTTGCTCAAGGTCACCCAGCGGACAAGTGGCGGAGGCGGGATTAGAACCCATGATCTTCTGACTCCCGGGCCCGTACTCTATCCACTACGCCAAGTTGCCTCTTAGTATCGAAAGTCTGAAGGCTGCCCAGAAGCGCTCATCTGATCTGTCGGACAAGGCCAGAACGGAAACAGTCAAGTTTCCCTTCCATTTCAAGTTTCATTCCAGCAATTCAGTTCATTTAAATGAGCCGTTAGTGATCAGAGGGAAGAGCTGGGATCAAGATCGAGGCCTCCCAGACGATGCGGTTGAATATTTTTAGAAATAAACATCTCTCAAGTCCTACCTTTTGCCATCTTGGTCTTCTTGGGGCTTCACTTTGATGAGATTATCGAGATCTTGACTCCTTTGAACATAAAAAAATTCAAAGGAGTAGAACATTATCGAGAATTGAAGGAACAAACTCAGTCAAAAATCATCTACAGAAAATATTCCGGGACTGTTCAAATGTTGCTTACTAGGTTCTGAAAAATCAGAAATTCTTCTTGTCAAGCATACCTGACAATCATCTTTCTATCCTTAATACCAAGAATACCGAAAACGCGAAACCCATCCACGCCGAACATACGAAGGGATAAAATTATCGATTTGGGAGATGATTCCCCCAAATCTGAGAAAAACGTTTCGAGTTTTACTTACCCACGGTCGTTTCTCTTTGCCTTTGGGTCCACTTTGATGAGACTGTCAAGACCTTGGTTTCTTGAAATAGTATAAATCAAAATCAGTTGTTGAATTCGATCCAAGTATGTACCTATCGTAAATATAAGGAACTAGAAATCCACGACTGCATATGCTGGGGTGGTCGTTTGCCGTCTCGTACCTGGCAGATTCTAGACTCTAAGCTCGACTCTAAACTAGAATCTTATTACGGACGGGGAAGCGTCTGCTAATTCTGTTGTATTGTACTCTCCCAACCGTTAAATATAGGGTTATGCACGTAGTAAGAGCTCATTAAATGAAACCGATCGGCAGCAGAGGCGTCATGAGATTGCGGCTGCTTAATGGTTTTATACTGTGCTAAACCCCCCTCTCGGGGTCGCACCTGGAGAGTTTCCAATACTCTACCAGTCTCGAATACGGGAGGGAGAGTCAAGCCATTCCATTCCTAGCTTGGCCAGGGGCTAGCGAGTGGCAGGCCATCTGCTCCAAGTCAAAACTCCCCTGAGCCGGGCAACAGCGGCACAGGAGAGAGTCAAGGAAGGAGGCAACGGTAAACCCTTTACATATTTTGACCCAGAAAACTCTCTGGATCCGCTACCAGAACGATCGCGGACAGAGGTGGGGCGTTCCGGGAGGGACGTGTCCACGGAGCCGCTATGGGTCGGAGACGACTTGACAGCTTAAGACGAGATCATTAAAAATAATAAAAATTGGGACCGGTCCCACAGTCAGAAGAATCGGGGACGAAAGACGGAGCCCGCCCGGATCCAGCGGCTGTTTCGGCAAAGGCCCTGGTCACCGGGACTGAACCGGACTCCCAAATGATAATAATAATACTAATAATGTTGGTATCTGTTAAGCGCTTACTATGGGCAGAGCACCGTTCTAAGCGCTGGGGCAGACACAGGGGAATCAGGTTGTCCCACGTGGGGCTCCCGGTCTTAATCCCCATTTTACAGATGAGGTCACTGAGGCCCAGAGAAGCGAAGTGACTCGCCCACAGTCACACAGCTGACAAGTGGCAGAGCTGGGATTCGAACTCATGACCTCGGACTCCAAAGCCCGGGCTCTTTCCACTGAGCCACGCCGCTTCTGTATAATGGCATAATAGCCAAAAATTACTGCTTCATAATGAAATTGGGAAGAATATTAACAGACTGATACTCAAGCTGAGGGTTAGCCACTATAGACCCAGGTATTATTTCAGAAATACAGAGAGTTTTCTTTCAGGGGTTTGGAGTTCCATCGCCACAGCATTTGCTCAGTCATATCAATGGTATCGATTGAGCATTTTCTATGGGAAGGACACTGTGCTAAATGTTTGGGAGAATACAGTAGATTTGCTAGGCGGCTTTAGGAGTCGGACGACACGTGTTCTAATCCCGGCTCCGTCACCTGTCAGCTGTGTGACTCTGGGCAAGTCACTTAACTTCTCAGTGCCTCAGTTACCTCATCTGTAAAATGGGGATGAAGACTGTGAGCCTCACATGGGACAACCTGATTCCCCTGTATCGACCCCAGCGCTTAGAACAGTGCTCAGCACAAAGTAAGTGCTTAACAAATGCCAACATTATTATTATTATTATTTAGGCGTACGCCCTCACAAAGAGTGTTTAGTCTAGAGTGGATAAGGCTTTTGCTGGAGGAAGAAGGTGGAAGTCTCAGGCGGAAATAATCCCAGATTGGCTTAGTGGAAAGAGCCCGGGCTTGGGAGTCAGAGGTCATGGGTCCTAATCCCGGCTCCGCTACTTATCAGCTGTGTGACTCTGGGCAAGTCACTTCGCTTCTCTGTGCCTCAGTTGCCTCATCTGTAAAATGGGGATTAAGACTGTGAGCCCCATATATCACTTTATATGCCCAGAAACGATCCGGGCCTGTCACTCCCCTTCTTAAACAACTCCAGCGGTCGCCTGTCGACCTCCGCTCCAAACAAAAACTCCTCACTCTGGGCTTCGAGGCTCTCCGTCACCTCGCCCCTTCCTACCTCTCCTCCCTTCTCTCTTTCCACCGCCCACCCCGCACGCTCCGCTCCTCCGCCGCCCACCTCCTCGCCGTCCCCCGGTCTCGCCCGTCCCGCCGTCGACCCCCGGGCCGCGTCCTCCCGCGGTCCCGGAACGCCCTCCCTCCTCACCTCCGCCAGACTGATTCTCTTCCCCTCTTCAAAACCCTACTTAAAACTCACCTCCTCCGAGAGACCTTCCCAGACTGAGCTCCTCTTCTCCCTCTACTCCCTCTGCCACCCCCGCTTTACCTCTCCGCAGCTAAAGCCTCATTTTCCCCTTTTCCCTCTGCTCCTCCACCTCTCCCTTCCCTTCCCCACAGCACCGTACTCGTCCGCTCGACTGTATATATTTTCATCGCCCTATTTATTTTGTTAATGAGATGTACGTCGCCTCGATTCTATTTAGTCGCCATCGGTTTTTACGAGACGTTCTTCCCCTCGACTCTGTTTATCGCCATCGTTGTCGTCCGTCCGTCTCCCCCGATCAGACCGTGAGCCCGTCGAACGGCGGGGACCGTCTCTATCTGTTGCCGACTTGTTCATTCCAAACGCTTAGTACAGTGCTCTGCACATAGTAAGCGCTCAATAAATACTATCGAATGAATGAAAAGTGCTTAGTAAAGTGCTCTGCACACAGTAAGTGTTCAATAAATACGATTGAATGAATGAACCCCAGCCCTTAGAACAGTGCTTTACATATATTAAGCACTTAACAAATACCATCATTATCATGATTATCACTTCACCATGGGTAGGTACTCCTTCAACAAAAAGAAATACCTCATCACATGGAAAACAACTAGCAGAGTTCCAAGCTGAAACAGATCATAGTGCAGCCTGAAAGGAGAGCAGCTATAATAATAATAATAATAATAATAATAATATGGTATTTGTTAGGTGCTTACCACATGCCAAGCACGGTTCTAAGCGCTGGGGTAGATACAAGGTAATCGGGTCGCCCCACATGGAGCTCCCAGTCTTCATCCCCATTTTACAGATGAGGTAACTGAGGCACAGAGAAGTCAAGTGACTTGCCTAAAGTCACACAGCCGATAAATGGTGGAGCCAGGATTAGAACCCATGACCTCTGACTCCCAAGCCCATACTCCTTCCACTAAGCCATGCTGCTTCTCTTAGATGCTGCTTAGCTATCAGAGGCTGGGAAAACTAAGCTTCTCTCTGGGTTTATTTCACACGATAAACTAAGCTCTACCCAGAGACGGGTGGAACTCTCTACTTAGGGCAGGAGAGGCAAAACCCTTCTAGAATGTTCCACCGGCTTCTGGGAGGTGCAGCCGAAGCAGCTCCTTGGTTGTGCCAAATCGCTAGCCATCTCTTGGAAGAGATTATTCCCGGTCTGTAAATGCAGCACCGTGACCCGGTCTACCCTCTCTTATATTCCTTGGTTTGGGAATAGTGAAAATGGTTTACAATCGCCGGCTGTGACTCTATGACTTCCGTGTCGGTATCGCCATCGACTTTGCCAGTCTCCCCGTTTGGTGCGGTAGCCAACACGGGGACACGTGTCAGGGGGTTAAAAATAAGCATTTTGGATGAAGATGCTAGCGGACGTAACGAGGATAATGATGAAGAGCAAGCCCCCCTTGTTAATTAACGGTCGATCGGGGAAAGGATTCCAAACCACTTCAACAGCTCTTACCCTTTCTCACTTTTGTCTGGGCTGGCATTCACTTTAATGAGCCTGTCAATTCCCTTATCTCTGTAAACATAAAAAAAGGTCACGTCGGTGATAGTACAAGCAATCACGGTCCGTTAGATTGGTACATGGGCAACGGACTTATAATCGGCCGAGGTACGATAAATGTCACTTCTGATGTCTCAAAATTTACATCGTTCGCTACTAATGATAATGATAATGATGGCATTTGTCAAGCGCTTCCTATGTGCAGAGCACTGTTCTAAGCGCTGGGGCAGATACAGGGTAATCGGGTTGTCCCACGTGAGGCTCACGGTTACTCCCCATTTTACAGATGAGGGAACTGAGGCACAGAGAAGTGAAGTGACTTGCCCACGGCCACACGGCTGACAAGCGGCAGAGCCGGGATCCGAACCCATGACCTCTGACTCCCAAACCCGGGCTCTTTCCACCGAGCCACGCATTGTTCTAAGCGATGGGGTAGATACGAGCTGATCAGGTTGGACACGGTCCCTATCCCACATGGGGCTCACAGGCTTAATCCCCATTTTACAAGTGAGGTCACTGAGGCCCAGAGAAGTGAAGTGACTCGCCCGAGGTCACAGAGCAGACAAGTGGCAGAGTCGGGATTAGAACCCAAGCCCTTCTGAATACCAGACCCGAGCTCTATCCACTAGGCCTGCCGGGTGACCTCGGACGAGTCGCTTCGCTTCTCTGGGATTCAGTTACCTCGTCTGAAAAATGGAGATTAAGACCGTGAGCTCCAGATGGGACTGGGACTGTGTCCAACCTGATTAACTTGTATCTACCCCACGGCTTAGAACAGTGCTATGCACGTAGTAAATGCTTAACAAGTACCATAATTATTATTATTAGAACGTAAAAGGACGATGGGATCGGGGCCGTTACAAGGGACCATAAGGGCTACGACCAAGAATAGATCATCCCATCACCACCAAGGAAATCACTGAAATTGGCCGTACTGAAGGGAAAGGGAAACGTTCCCCAGATAATCGGCCCGAGAAAGATGTAATAATAATCATAATAACGTTGGTATTTGTTAAGCGCTTACTATGTGCCGAGCACCGTTCTAAGCGCTGGGGGAGACACGGGGGAATCAGGTTGTCCCACGTGGGGCCCGCGGTCTTCATCCCCATTTTACAGATGAGGTAACGGAGGCACCGAGAAGTGAAGCGACTCGCCCAAAGTCACACAGCTGACAAGTGGCCGAGCCGGCATTCGAACCCATGACCTCTGACCCCAAAGCCCGTGCTCTTTCCACTGAGCCACGCTGCTTCTCTTACCAGCAGACCCGACCGTGACCATTCTGGGAGGCAGCGTGGCCTACTGGAAAGAGGACAGACCTAGGAATCAGAGGACCTGAGTTCTAATTCCGATTGCCACTAGGCTGTGTGACCCTGGGCAAGTCACTTCACTTCTCTGGGCCTCAGTTTCCTCAACTGTAAAATGGGATTTAACATCTGTTCTCCCTCCTCCTTAGACGGCGCGCCCCAACTGGGACAAGGACTGTGTCTAACCTGATTGATCTGTACCTACCTCAGCGCTTAGAACAGTGCTTGACACCAAATAAGTGAATAAGAGATACTATTTAAAACAAAAAAGAACAACAGCAACAAAACTGTACAGATTCCCAACCAGGGGACACCCCCAAATATGCAGACACACCTTAGGAATGTCCAGGATCACCAAGACTAGTCTCAGAGGCTAAGATGGCCAACTAAAGGGTGGACCTGGGGATGGGCAAGGAGGATTAGAGGGTATTAAAATAATAATAATAATAATAATAATGGTATTTACTAAGCACTTACTATGCTCTAGGCATTTTACTAAGAGCTGGGGTAGGTATAGGCAAATCGGATTGGACACAGTCCCTGTCCCACATGGGGCTCACGGTCTCCATCCCCTTTTGACAGACGGGGTACTGAGGCACAGAGGAAATGAAGTGACTTGCCCAAGGTCACACAGCAGACAAGCAGCGCAACCCGGATTAGAACCCATGACCTCCTGCCTCCCAGGCCCGTGCTTTATCCATTACACGACGCTGCTTGGTTCAAGGGACAGCGGTCTTGACTCTGCAGGCCAGAGTCCACTGTCCCTGCCCCAGTGCGAAGACAAGTCAGATAATCATGATGAGATAATTTTGATCAAAATACTGGGATTGCATGAGACAAGACGACTCTTGGTTCAGAAACCGATCTCCTATTTACGACGTTATTTCTACAGGGAAATTTGTTCTGATGGATACCGTTTGCACAGTTTCAGGAACCAGTTGTGTTGAAAGTCTGAGGCCTACCGTGAATCTAATAATAATAATGCTGGTATTTGTTAATAATAATGTTGGTATTTGTTAAGCGCTTACTGTGTTCAGAGCACTGTTCTAAGCGTTAGGGGATACAAGGTGATCAGGCTGTCCCGTGTGGGGCTCACAGTTTTAATCCCCATTTTACAGATGAGGTAACTGAGGCAGCGAGAAGTGAAGTGACTTGCCCGAAGTCACACAGCTGGCAAGCGGCGGAGCCGGCACTAGAACCCATGACCTCTGACTCCCAAGCCCGGGCTCTTTCCACTGAGCCACGCTGCTTACTGTGTGCCAAGTACTGTTCTAAGCACCGCGGTGGATACAAGGTAATTCGGTTGTCCACACGGGGCTCGCAGTCTTCATCCCCGTTTTCCAGATGAGGTCACTGAGGCCCAGAGAAGTGAAGTGACTTGCCCGAAGTCACGCAGCTGACAAACGGCAGAGGCGGGATTAGAACCCATGACCTCTGACTCCCAACCCGTGCTCTTCCCGCTAGGAGCACCTAGCTGACCTGTCCGACGAAGCCAGACTGGAAACAGTCAGCGGTCAATTCAGTTCAATTCACTGAAATTCAATTAATCAGTTCGATTCACTGAAATGAGCCATCCGTAAGCAACTGGGAGAGCTGCCGCTCATCTTACACCTCCCAAACTGGGCAATCCAGTTGAATGTTTTCAGAAATAAAACTCCCTCAGATCTTACCCTTTGCCATCTTTGTCCTTCTGGGGATTCACTTTGTTGAGATCACTGAGGTCTTGACTTCTTTAAACACAAAGAAATACACGTGAGGAATAATAGATTACCAAGATCTTAACTTACAAACTCATTCGAAAGTGAGCCACGGTAAATGGTCATTTGGAATTGTTAACATATTGAGTAAGAGGCTCCGAGGAGTCAGAAACCTCCTTGCCAATCATTCCTAACAATCCCGCACAGTTGGGGAGGGACTGTCTCTATCAGTTGCTGAAATGTACTCTCCAAGGGTTTAGTACAGTGCTCTGCACACAGTAAGTGCTCAATAAATACAACTGAATGAATGAATGAAAGAGACCTTCCCTGACTAAGCCCTCATTTCCTCTTCTCCCACTCCCTTCTGCGTCGCCTTTGCGCTTGAATTTGCACCCTCTACTTAAGTTGGTATTTGTTAAGCGCTTACTATGTGCCGAGCACTGTTCTAAGCGCTGGGGTAGACACAAGGGAATCAGGTTGTCCCACGTGGGGCTCACAGTTTTCATCCCAATTTTACAGATGAGGGAACTGAGGCACAGAGAAGTGAAGTAATAATGTTGGTATTTGTTGAGCACTTACTACGTGCGAAGCACTGTTCTAAGCGCTGGGGGGGGGGATACAAGGTGATCAGGTTGTCCCTCGTGGGGCTCACAGTTTTAATCCCCATTTTACAGATGAGGTAACGGGCCCAGAGAAGTAAAGTGACTTGCCCAAAGTCACACAGCTGGCAAGCGGCGGAGCCGGGATTAGAACCCATGACCTCTGACTCCCAAGCCCGGGCTCTTTCCACTGAGCCACGCTGCTTTACTTACACCTCCCTCAGCCCCACAGCACTTAAACATATCCCATCATTTATCTATAATAATAATGTTGGTATCTGTTAAGCGCTTACTACGTGCAAGCGCTGGGGTAGACACAAGGGAATCAAGTTGTCCCACGTGGGGCTCACAGTCTTCATCCCCATTTTACAGATGAGGGAACTGGGGCCCAGAGAAGCGAAGTGACTTGCCCACAGTCACACAGCTGACAAGTGGCAGAGCTGGGATTCGAACCCATGACCTCTGACTCCAAAGCCCGTGCCCTTTCCACTGAGCCACGCTGATGCTGACTGAAGGGATCAAATAATCCGTCCGGAAACAATTTCACCCAAATTCATTCTTTCAGTCGATTCATTCGATCGCCTTTATTGCGAGCTTACTGTGCGCTGAGCACTGTGCTAAGCGCTTAGAGAGTGCAATTCAGCAACAAACAGAGACAATCCCCACCCCAAATGGGCTCGCAGTCTAGCAGCGGGGAGACGGACAACAAGCCAAAACAAACACAAGACAGATCTTCGGGTCTTACACATTGTCACTCCTCTTTGCCTTTGGATCCACTTGGATGAGACTGTCAAGATCTTGGTTGCTTCAAATAATTAAAACAAAAATTAATCAGTTGAAATTAATTAGCTGTAAGTAGCGGGAAATAGATATCCATCAACGTATCTGTAGAAAGCTAATGAGAACCTTGAGCGGGCAGAGGAAGAAGTCCTTGGATTTAGCAAAAGAGGCTTCATGAGATCGGGGCCCCTTATCTGATATATCCCAAACTAGGATTATATATAATAAAAATAGGGACTGACACATAAGTAATAAAAATATCACTGAATTCTATGGAATCACTGTTCATCAGATCCGAAAGTCAGCTGAAGGGCGAAGGTTCGTACTGAACAAAAGGAAGTACCTCCTATACACTGAAATTGACCAGCAAGTGAAATTTACCGCAGGAAATCCTGCCTGCTGAAAATGTTAGTAGTTCTAAAATGTTTGGATAATATCAATCATGTTGGTATTTGTTAAGCGTTTACTATGTGCCGAGCGCTGTTCTAAGCGCTGGGGGTGATTTAGGGTAATATCAGGTGGTCCCACGTGAGGCTCAAGGTCTTAATTCCCATTTTACAGACGAGGTGCCTGAGGCACTGAGAATAATAGTAATAATAATGTTGGTATTTGTTAAGCGCTTACTACGTGCAGAGCACTGTTCTAAGCGCTGGGGCAGATACAGGGTAATCGGGCTGTCCCACGTCAGGCTCACGGTTAATCCCCACTTTACAGATGAGGGAACTGAGGCACAGAGAAGTGAAGCGACTTGCCTACAGTCACACAGCTGACAAGTGGCAGAGCAGGAATTCGAACCCATGACCTCTGACTCCCAAGCCCAAGCTCCTTCCACTGAGCCACGCTGAAATCAAGTGACTTACCCAAAGTCACACAGCTGACAAGTGGTGGAGCCGGGATTAGGTAAATTTATGGATAAACAATCCCCTCTTAACTGCACGCTCCACTCTAGATTGCAAACTCCTTATGGGAAGGGAATTTAAGAAGCAGCATGACTTAGTGGAAAGAACCCGGGCTTAGGAATCAGAGGCCGTGGGTTCTAATCCCGGCTCTGCTACTTATCAGCTTTATGACTTTGGGCACATCACTTTTCTTCTCTGTGCCTCAGTTACCTCATCTGTAAAATGGGGATTAAGATTGCGAGCCCCACGTGGGACAACCTGATCACGTGGTATCCACCCCAGCACTTAGTGCGTGGCACATAGTAAGCGCTTAACAAACGTCTTCATCGTTATTATTATATGTTTGCTAATTCCGTTATATTGTATTCTCCCAAGAGAATAGTAGGAATGCCCTGCACATAGTAAGCGCTCAGTAAATACCACTGATCGATCGACTGAATCCACCATGGGTTAGTAGAGGGAACGTTAAGGACGTAAGGGGTAAGAGAGGGTTGTTAGATGTCACATCGCTTAACACTATTTATTCCATCATATTTATTGAGCACTTACTGTGTGCAGAACACTGTACTAAGCACTTGGGAGAGTACAACAATAAGCAGACATTCCCTGCTCACAATGAGCTTGTAGTCTAGAGGGGGAGGCAGACAACATCAATAAACTATAGATACGTACATAAGTGCTGTGGGGCTGGGCGGGAGGATGAATAAAGGGAGCAAGTAAAGGAGATAAAATTTAAAAAAATGGTGGCATTTGTTAAGCGCTTACCATGTGCAAAGCACTGTTCTAAGCGCTGGTGGATACGAGGAGATCAGGTTGTCCCACGTGGAGCTCACAGTTTTTAACCCCCACTTTACAGACGAGGTAACTGAGGCACAAAGTCACACAGCTGGCAAGCGGCAGAGCCGGCATTCGAACCCATGAACTCTGACTCCCAAGCCCGGGCTCTTTCCACTGTGCCAAGAGGAAAGGAGGGCTTAGCCGGGGAAGGCCTCGTGGAGGAGAGGGGCCTTCCGAAAGGCTTTAAAGGGGCCGGGGGACAGTCAGTGTCAGCTATGAGGACGTTCCAGGCCAGAGGCAGGACGTGGGTGAGAGGATGGCGGTAAAATAGATGAGATCCAGGTACAGTGAGAAGGTTAGGAATAGGGGAGTGAAGTGGGCGGGCTGCGTTGTAGTAGGAGAGTTGTGAGGTGAGGTAGAAAAATGATCTGGGCAGCGGAGTGAAGTGTGGACTGGAAGGGGGGAAGAGACTGGAGGCTGGGAGGTCGATAAAGAGGCTGATGCAGTGATCAAGGTGGGACAGGATGAGTAATTGGATTTAGATGGAAAGGAAAGAGTGGATTTTAGCGATGTCGTGAAGGTGGAACCGACAGGACTTAGTGATGGACTGAATACAATAATGTTGGTATTTGTTAAGCGCTTACTATGTGCAGAGCACTGTTACTAAGCGCTGGGGTAGACCCAGGGGAATCAGGTCGTCCCACGTGGGGCTCCCGGTCTTAATCCCCATTTTACAGATGAGGGAACTGAAGCCCAGAGAAGTGAAGTGACTTGCCCACAGTCACACAGCTGACAAGGGACAGAGCCGGGTTGCAGGCTCGTTAGACAGGAAGGACGGTAGTGCCATCTACAGTGACGGGGAAGTCAAGGGGGAGAACGGGGGTTCGGGTGGGAAGATGAGTTCTGTTTCAGACGCATTAACGTTCGCGGTGATGGGAGGACATCCGAGTAGAGATCGGCTGAAGGGAGGAGGAAATGTGAGACTGCAGAGGGGGAGAGAGATCTGTCCTGGAGGTGTAGATTTGAATATCATCCACGTAGAGGTGGTACTTGAAGCTATGGGAGGGAATGAGTTCTCCGAGGGAGTGGGGGTAGATGGAGAATAGCAGGGGGCTCAGAACTGAACCTCGAGGGACCCTCACGGTTAGGGGGTGGGAGGCGGAGGAGGAATCTGTGAAGGAGATTGAGAACGAGAGGCCAGAGAGCTGGGAGGAGAACCGGGAGAGGAAAGGGTCAGCGAAGCCGAGTTTGGATAATGTTTCCGGGAGGAGGGGATGGTCCACCGTGCCGAAGGCACCTGAGAGGTCGAGGAGGAGTAGAGGCCATTGGATTTGGCAAGAAGGAGAAGATTAGTGTCCTTTGAGAGGGCAGTTCTGTGGAGGGAAGGGGACGGAAGCCAGATTGGAGGAGGTCAAGGGGAGAACTGGAGGAGAGGAACTCGAGAAGAGAGGTGTAGAACAACTCACTCAAGGAGTTTCGAGAGGAATGGTAGGTGGGAGACGGGGCGATAGCCGGAGGGAGCCGGGGGATCAAGGGAAGCTTTTTTTTTAGGTGAGGTGTCAGGGAGGGTGACACTTTGGGAGGTAGAATAGGTGGGCTGGATGGAAAAGAAATGATCTGAGCAACAGAGTGAGGGACTGGTGAGGGGAGAGACGGGAAAGAGGGAGGTCAGTGAGGAGGCTGATTCAGTAGTTAAGTAATCGGATCAGCAGGGCATTACTACCATCCGTCAATCGGTGGAATTTATGGAGCATTTACTGTGGGCAGAACACTATTCTAAGCACTTGGGAGAGTACAACAGACATGGTAGACACATTCCCAGCCCAAAGGAACTTACAGTCTGGTGGAGGAGACAGACGTTAATATAAATGAATGCATGTTGGATAGGTACATAAATGCTGTGGGGCTGATGGCGGGGGGTGAACATCAACTGGGAATTCATATTGTGAGCCCCGTGCGGGACAGGGACTGTGTCCAACCTAATTAGCTTGCATCTACCCCAGCGCTTAGTACAGTGCCTGGAACACGATAATGAGCAGCTTGGCTCAGTGGAAAGAGCCCGGGCTTGGGAGTCGGAGGTCATGGGTTCGAATCCCGAGTCTGCCACTTGTCAGCTGTGTGACTGTGGGCAAGTCACTTCACTTCTCTGGGCCTCAGTGACCTCATCTGTAAATTGGGGGTGAAGACTGTGAGCCTCACGTGGGACAACCTGATCACCTTGTATCTACTCCAGCGCTTAGAACAGTGCTCGGCACATAGTAAGCGCTTAACAAATACCAACATCGTTATTATTAATAATAGTATTTGTTAAGTACTGACTGTGTGCCAGGTACCGTACTAAGCACTGGGGGGGAATCCAAGCAAATCGGTTGGACACAGTCCCTGTCCCACTTGGGGCTCACAGTCTCAATCCCCATTTTCCAGATGAGGTAACTGAGGCACAGAGAAGTGAAGTGATTTGGCCAGGGTCACACAGCAGACAAATGGCAGAATCAGCATTAGAACCCATGACCCTCTGACTCCCAGGCCCACGCTCTATCCAGTATGCCAGGCGCTTAACAAATACCATAAAAAAAAGTACCCAGAGGGTATAATACAGTACAGTAATAACACCTTCACCGTGATTTCGGAAGACTGTCGGACATAATGCGGTGGCCACGTAGCACAAAGCTTCAAACCGAACCGGAAGGTTAACACAGCTGTAAACCCGTCTGACCTTTTCTATAATTGCATGGCCTCACACCTCCTTCAGATGCAACATAAAACCATTTGAGCCATTCCAACACTGTTGCTTAGGGGCTATAGTGGACCTCAAATCATTAGGCAGGATCGTAATCCAAAAAGTATTAGGTCAAAGTCAGTTTCTTAGCATTAAAGCTATTAAAGAATGAATGACAGCAAGAAACCCAAGCACCTGCTCTACAGTGAACTGGAACAAGGAGGACAGAGGACACAGTTTCCAAGTGATTAATGACACCCTGGGCTATGAGTCTGACCAGTATGACACACAGCAATCAAAAAAGGAATCTTGAAATTTGGGGAGGAACAAGAATAAAATGAAATTATTTTTGGTATTTCCCACTTACGTACCATCTGCGATTTGGGAGCTGAATTTTTTAGATTGTTTGGGTGACAGTGTGACCTGGTGGAAAGAACTCAGGCCTGGGAGTCAAAGAACCTGGGTTCTAATCCCAAGTCCAGCACTTGCCTGCTGTGTAACCTTGAACGAGACTCTTCACTTCTCTGTGCTTCAGCTGTAAAACGGGGATCCAATAGCTGCTTTCCTTTCCTCTTAGATAGCAAGCATTTCTAAATCCATCTCTTCCACTTGCCTGTTGTGTGACCTTGAGCATTTCTCTTTGTTTCTCTGGGCCTCAGTTTCCTCCTCTGTAAAATGGGGGTCCAGTACCCGCTTAGACTTCTCCTTCCATCTTAGACTGCGAGCCCCACGTGTAAACGGAGATTTGGTCTGACCTAATTATCTTGTTTAGTAGCGTATATTAGCGCTTGGCATATAGTTACCATTTCAATTATAATTATCAATATTAACATAATTGTATTGTTTCTGTTAGTGTTGATTATTTACATTTAGGACCTACCTTATGTTTCTCTCAGAGCTTCTGCTTCTTTCACTGTATACGGCTGGTTTAGGAGGGCAGATCTGCCTTTGAAAAACGTTAAAAACGATACTTTAAAATAAATCTTCATTAATAATACCATAATACTTTCTAAAATCAATTCACAAAACAACTTTATCTTCAAAAATAGCCAAAGGAAAATATAATAGTCAAAACTGTCATTGAGTTGGAATGAATTCTTTTCATTTTTTCCATTATCGATCTGTAATCTACATCAACACAAAAGTTCAGTATACTGTCATGAAAGCTGTTAGATCACGCCTAAACCTTTCTTATAATTATGAATATATCTTCTACAAGTCTCTATCGTTTTCCACTGACCAGCCATTAATCTTATCCACTCTCCTTCCTTTTAAAGGGTTAACTCATGCTGCTTTCAGCTAATAGAAATCTGCTTCAGCTATTAAGCTGGCGATGTAATTGTTGCTGGTTTTCTTGGTTTGAATAAATGCCACTAAAGCACTGACAATAAAGATGTCTTTGTGCTAATAAAATGGAAAAACGTTATTGTTTCGAATGCACCCACTCCAACAATTCTATTAAATTAAAATGAACTGACAACATATGAAAAATTCTTCGGAATTCAAGTTTATTATCAATTTATGGCCTCAGACAATTCCCTGTGTCTGACTGACCTACTTACACATGTTTGGTGGTTCACAAGAAATCCTTAACTACAATTTATCCTCCTGAGGACTTCTATTAATTACATAAAAGGAACATTTCCTTTATTTTTTCATTAAAAATCTCTCTGGATAAAGGAGAGCTAAAAATGTGCACTTCTTTTTTTACCTGCAGTGATGGAGGATTTGAAATTTCAAATTCACTGAGATACAACAAGTTCATCGAAAACTAGTTAAATCGACATCTTGAAAATTTCAGATATCAACGGGAATCCCTTGTGAATTTCTCTTGTCAGATCGAGATCAGAATTATCTACCTTTTTCCCCACCATTCTCTTGCCACTCTGCCTTTCAGACTGGGAATTCAGTGAGACGCGGCGTGACCTAGTAGAGCATGGGTCATGGAGGCAGAAGGACCTGGGTTCCGATCCAGTCTCCACCGCTTGTCTGCCGCGTGACCTTGAGCAAATCACTTCACTTCTCTGGGACTCTATTATCTCATCTGTACAGTGGGGATTAAGACTGTGAGCCCCATGTGGGACCTAGACTGTGTCCCACCTGGTTGGCTTGTATCTATCCCAGCACTTAGAACAGTGCCTGGCACATAATAAGGGCTTAATGTCAGAAATCTGTACAATCCAAGCGCTTAGTGCAGTGCTCTGCACATAGTAAGCGCTCAATAAATACTACCGAATGAATGAATGAATAAATGGCACGAAATAGCCCACTGAGGCCTGGGTCACATCCCCTAAATCCATCTACTTAATTAATTTTTCAACTAAGATCATTTTGGCTGCAGGTCTACTCAAGCAAGAGCTATTGCTCTTTCAGAATTCTCAAACTTCCCTCATTTCATTGGAGGATAGCTATAGAATTGTATTTCACATGGCGTGCGTCGATGTAATTCACCATTCGAAACCAAAATGCAAAGGAATCACAACCACACATCCAAATGTGTCTAACATTTTCAATCTTGCAAACACATGTCCCAGAAATGCCCTAAACAGATGCCATGCTTTGAGGTTGGTTGTCATTTTTTTAAAAACGTTCATGAAATGATTTTCGGGTGTGGCTTTAGAGAAGCGGCGAGGCTCAATGGAAAGAGTCTGGGCTTAGGAGTCAGAGGTTATGGGTTCTAATCCCGGCTCCACCACCTGTCAGCTGTGTGACTTTGGGCAAGTCAGTAACCTTCTCAGGGCCTCAGTTACCTCATCTGTAAAATGGGGATTAAGACTGTGAGCCTCCCGGGGGACAACCTGATGATCCTGTATCTACCCCAGCACTTAGAACACTGTTCAGCACATAGTAAGTGCTTAACGAATACCAACATTATTGTTATTATTATTCCCTGTGCCTCAGTGACCTCATCTGTAAAAATGGGGCCTAAAAAATGTGAGCCCCACGTGGGACAATCTTGGGCAATCTTGCACTTAGAACAGTTTTCAGCACATAGCAAGTGCTTAACAAATACCAACATTATTATTATTCGAAGCAGCGTGGCTCAGTAGAAAGAGCCTGGGCTTGGGAGTCAGAGGTCTTGGGTTCGAATCCTGCCCCCGCCACTTGGCAGCTGTGTGACTCCGGGCAAGTCACTTCACTTCTCGGTGCCTCAGTTACCTCACCTGTAAAATGGGGATTAAAAACTGTGAGCCCCACGTGGGACAACCTGATCACCTTGTGTCCCTCCAGCGCTTAGAACAGTGCTTTGCACATAGCATGCGCTTAACAAATGCCATTATTATTATTGATTTTAATCTTAATTTCTCCTTTCACAGATGAGGTAAAGATGCTTCTCTAATCCCAACTCTGCTACCTGTCTGCTTTCTGATCTTAGACAAGTGACTTAACTTCTCTGTGCCTCAGTTACCTCCCTGGAAAAATGGAAATTAAGACCGTGAGCCCCAAGTGGGACACGATCCGTGTTCAACCTGATTATCTTGTAACTACCCTGGCGCTTAGGACAGTGCCCGGCGCACAGGACTCACGGTCTTGATCCCCATTTTTACGGATGAGGCCACGGAGGCACAGAGAAGAGAAGCAGCTTAGCTCAGTAGAAAGAGCACAGGCCTGGGGGTTAGAGGATGTGGGTTCTAATCCCGGCTCTGCCAACTGTCTGCTGTACGGCTTTGGGCAAGTCACTTAACTTTTCTGTGCCTCAGTTATTTCACCTGTAAAATGGGAATGGGATGGTGAGCCCCATGTGGGACATGGACTGTTTCTAACGTGATGATCTTGCATCTACCTCAGAATACTCCTTGGCAGATAGTAAGGGCTTAACAAATACCGCAAATATCGTTATTATCATTACTACAGTGCCTGGCCTAGTGGATAGAGTTTGGGCCTGGGAGTCAGAAGGAGCTGGATTCTAATGCCAGCTCCACCACTTATCTGCTGCGACACCTTGGACAAGTCACTTCCCTTCCTCTGTGCTTCATTTACCTGGTATGTAAAATGGTGATTAGACCACGAGGCCAATGTGAGAAAGGAACTGTGTCCAACCTGACAAAACCTGTATCTACCTGAGCCCTTAGTACAGTGCCTAGCACATAGTAAGCGCTAAGCCAGTGCCATAAAAAAGGGGACTAAGTTCTCTCTAGACTAGAAGATTATAATCATTCTGGTATTTGTTCCTACATGCCAGACACAGTACTAAATGCTGGATGGGGAACGTGCCTGTTCATTCTATTGTACTGTATTCTCCCAAGCACTTGGTACATTGCTCTGCACATGGGAAGTGCTTAATAAACACCACTGATTACTTGATTGGTAGGCACACAGGAACCACTTATCAAATATCATAAAAGAAATCTGGTTTTCAACCGCTTCCAGAAGTGTGTGTGTGTGTTTTGGGAAGGATGAAGTTGGCAAAGGGAGGTACAATTTTGTTGATTTCCACCACCTCCCCATCCACACAGGTAACCATTGCTGCTCCCCGGGTCCTTAGAGGGGTAGAACACTTAGCACAGTGTCTGGCACAAAGCAAGCGCTTAAAAAGTTTCATCATTCATTCATTCAAGAGTACTTATTGAGCGCTTACTATGGGCAGAGCACTGTACTAAGCGCTCGGAATGGACAAATAGGCGACAGATAGCGACAATCCCTACCCGCTGACGGGCTCACGGTCTAACCGGGGGAGACGGACGGACGAGAACGACGGCAATAAAGAGAATCAAGGGGATGAACGTCATCATTATTAGATTGGACACGGCCCCTGTCCCATGTGACGGGCTCACGGTCCTGCCCCCCAACCCCCCGAGGCTGCTTTCTGGGGTGAGAAAGAGCTGACCGTGATTCACTCGTTCCCTCCCTCCCTCCCTCCCTCCTAGCCTCCTTTTACCCTCTCACCACCCCCAAAGTGTTCCAGGGAGGAAGGGGAAGCTCTCCCTTCTATCCTCCTTCCTCTTCCCCTCTCACCACCACCATCGCCCCTGAAGTGTTCCAGGGAGAAAGGGGGAATCCCTCGGGTCCACCCAAACCTGCGGGCCCGCCTCCCATCAGGCAGCTGGGAAAGCTCCTTCAGGTGCAGGAGCGGGAGAGAGGTGGGAACGACAAGCCCATCTGGCAGAGAAGCAGTGAGGCTCAGTGGAAAGAGCCCGGGCTTGGGAGTCAGAGGTCACGGGTTCTAATCCCACCTCCGCCACTTGTCAGCTGGGTGACCTTGGGCAAGTCACTTCACTTCTCTGGGCCTCAGTTCCCTCATCTGTAAAACGGGGACTAAGACTGGGCGCCCCTTCGGGACAACCTGATCACCTCGTATCCTCCCCAGCGCACAGAACAGTGCTTTGCACCTAGTAAGTGCTTTAACAAAGCACTTGAGAAGCAGCATGGCTCAGTGGAAAGAGCTCGGGCTTGGGAGTCGGAGGGCATGGGTTCGAATCCCGGCTCTGCCACTTGTCACCTGTGTGACTGTGGGCAAAGTCACTTAACTTCTCCGGGCCTCAGTTCCCTCATCTGTAAAATGGGGATGAAGACTGTGAGCCTCACGTGGGACAACCTGATGACCCTGTATCTACCCCAGCGCTTAGAACAGTGCTCTGCACATAGTAAGCGCTTAACAAAAAAATACCAACACTAACAAATGCCATCATCATCATCATCATCATTATTATTATTAAAAGGATTTCCCACAGGAAGAGGCCGGAGGACTGAAGAGGAGGGCAGCAGGAATGCCTGGCCTCTAGCCCAGTAATAGTCATTCATTCATTCAATCATATTTATTGAGCGCTTACTGTGTGCAGAGCACTGTACTAAGCACTTGGGAGAATACACTAGAACAGATATATTTCCTGCTCGCGATGGGCTTCCAGCCGAGAGGACCAGCCCGGCCTGCGACATCGTCTCGTTACCGTGGATGCCCGGCACAACACGTACGACGGGGCGGGCGGGCGGATTAGAAATCTCTCGTTTCGCCACTGTGTTCAAGTAGCCGCGGACTCAGTCCTCGGATAATCTGAAGGGAACTGCCTGAGGAAAGGGACTGTCATCACGTACCACTCATTACTGAATCCACGTCCGAGTGAGCCGTAACCACTACGGTGTTTTGGCTTACTTCCGTGTCTCTCGAAATACAGGCGAGCTGAGCGGATACGCTAGGGAGATGTCCCCGGATTGAGCAAGTTAATGTGACTGTATCGGTTCCGGTTCATCTCTAACCTTTTTCCCCAAACTTGCAATTGTGAAACGTCCGGCGTCTTACCGATTATCGCGCCGTGGTAGTGTAGGAGATGAAAATGAAGGGTCGGGCTTTGGCGGCACTTGTGGTACGGCAGCCGGCTCCCTTTGGGAGAGAGAAAAGGGATGTGAATGTTATAGCGTTATCCTGTAACGGTACTTATAATTGTGGTGTTTGTTAAGCGCTTGCTACGTGCCAGGCCCTGTTCTCAGCGCTGGGGTAGAGCACTGAGTACAGTGTCTAGCCCACAGTAAGCGCTTAGCAAATACCACCCTCATTATTAGATTGGACACGGTCCGTGGCCCACGTGACAGGCTCACAGTCTTTATCTCCACATTCCAGATGAGGGAACTGAGGCACCGAGAGGTGAAGTGACTTGCCCGGGGTCACACAGCAGACAAATGGGGGAGCTGGATTTAGAACCCGGGTCCCACGGGTTCCCAGGCCCATGTTCTTGTCGGCTGTGTGACTGTGGGCAAGTCACTTCACTTCTCTGGGCCTCAGTTCCCTCATCTGTAAAATGGGGATTAAGACCGTGAGCCCCACGTGGGACAACCTGATTCCCCTATGTCTATCCCAGCGCTTAGAACAGTGCTCGGCACATAGTAAGCGCTTAACAAATACCAACATTATTATTATTCTTTCCGCTAGGCCATGTTACTTCTCTCCCAAGAGCTTAGTACCGTGCTCTGCACACAGTAAGCGCTCAGTGAATATCACTGACCGAAAACCGTGAACTCAAGAGAAGCAGCGTGTGGCTCAGTGGAAAGGGCACGGGCTTTGGAGTCAGAGGTCATGGGTTCGAATCCCGGCTCGGCCACTTGTCAGCTGGGTGACTATGGGCAAGCCACTTAACTTCTCGGTGCCTCAGTTCCCTCATCTGTAAAATGGGGATGAAGACTGGGAGCCCCACGTGGGACAACCCGATTCCCCTGTGTCTACCCCAGCGCTTAGAACAGTGCTCTGCACGTAGTAAGCGCTTAGCAAATACCAACATTATTATTATTATTAAAACCAGATCTAATTTCATCATGATCATAGAGAAGTCATTTTCAGACACTGCTTGGAGTAAACTGTTTTCATGATTCTCATCGTCTATTATGAGAAGCAGCATGGCTCAGTGGAGAGAGCCCGGGTTTGGGAGTCAGAAGTCACGGGTTCGACTCCCGGCTCTGCCACTCGTCAGCCGTGTGACTGTGGGCGAGTCACTTCACTTCTCGGTGTCTCAGTTACCTCGTCTGTAAAATGGGGATTAACTGTGAGCCTCACGTGGGCCAACCTGATGACCCTGTATCTACCCCGGCGCTTAGAACGGTGCTCTGCACATAGTAAACACTTAAATACCAACATTATTATTATGAGAGAAGCAGCAGGGCCAAGTGGAAAGCGTACTGGCTCCCATACTTGCCTGCTGTGTTGCCTTAGGCAAGTCACTTAACTTCTCTGTGTCTCGATTCCCTCATCTGTATAATGGGGATTCGAGACCCGTTTGTTTCTTCTTTAAAATGGCATTTGTTAAGCATTACTTTGTGTGAGGCACTGTACTAAACACTGGGGTACAAATTAACTAGGTTGGACTTAGTCCATGTCCCACATTGGGCTGACAGTCTTACTCCCCATTTTACAGATGAAGTCACTGAGGCCCAGAGAAGTGAAGTGACTTGACCAAGGTCACGCAGCAGACAACTGGTGGAAACGGGATTAGAACCCAGGTCCTTCTGACTCCCAGGCCTTCACTCTATCCACTAGGTCCTACTATTATCCCTCTTACTTAGGCCGTGACCCCCATGTGGGACCTGATTATCCGGCATCTATACCGGTGCTTATTCTAGTCCTTGGCACATAATAAGAAGTGCTTGACAAATACCACCATCATTATGATGGATCATTATTATCTATTACTAATAAATAATAATTCATCATTTTAACAACATGTTGTAATAATGCTCTTTCACTAGGTTTTCAAGAGGGGGAATCATGAAAATGTGGAGGAATTCAAAATATTTTGGGTGAGAAATTTCTCAAGAAACCAGATGATAAATATTAGGGCTTGGAAATGAATTAGGGTATCCAACGACAAATTTTACTAGTTAATAATGGGTACAATGGACTGTTCTGAGCTCTTGAGAAAAATGAAAACGAGAAAGTTGGCCATAAGGAGCTCACACGTAGTCGGTGTTCTGATTCCCTTCAAAACAGTTAATAGAACCTTCTGATAAATCAATCAGTGCTTCTAAGCACTTGGTACAAATCACCAAAAGAAAAAACACATGTTCTCTACACTTAAACAGCTCCGATCTAACGGCAAAGAGGAGGCAGCATAAGAGCATGACAGGAAGTAGGTGAAACGTACCCCAATGAATAGATAACTGAATAGCTGAACAAATGCTGGACTGTACAAATAGTTATAAATACCTCAAAAAACAGATTGCTAAATCACATCTTTCCTAAACACTTTTGCACTCAACATCTCGTTGCATTTTTGATTATATCAATTTGATAGTCTTCTTCCCATTTATAAATTATTCATTCATTCAGTGGTATTCATTGAGCGCTTACTATGTGCAGAGCACTGTACTAAGCGCTTGGAATGGACAAATCGGCAACAGATAGAGACAGTCCCTCCCCTCTGACGGGCTTACGGTCTAATCAATTACTTATCTTCGGTCTTCCCTATCATCCTGTGAGCTCCCTGTGGGATGGGATCAAGTCTTCATGGCCTAGTGGCTAGAGCACGGGCCTGGGAGTCAAAGGTCTTGGGTTCTAATCCTAGCTCCATCACTTGGGTGACCTCGGGCAAGTCACTTCACTTCTCTGGGCCTCGGTTCCACTATCTGTAAAATGCAGATTGAGACTGTGAGCCCCATGTGGGGCAGGGACTGTGTCCAACTCGATTTCCTTGTATCCACCCCAGCACTTAGTACAGTGACTGGCATATAGTGAGCGCTCAAATACCATCATCATTATTATTATTACTCTACTCTACTGTACTCTTTCAATCACTGGTTATTGTGCTCTGCATTCCAAAGGGCTTAATACTATCGATTGATTAAACAAAGATATTTTACTAGAATTGTGACTTCCAGGCCCAACGGGTCTTGAGGCAAAGTTATAATAATAATAGTATTTGAAAATACTATTGATTTTTAGTACTTGAAAATTATAATTTTATTAATAATAATTCAAATAATAGTATTTGAAAAGCACTTACAATGAGACAAACACTGCCCTGGGGTAGACAATCAGATTGACCACAGTCCCTATCCCACATGGGGCTCACAGTTTAATTAGGAGGGTTTAGGTTTAAATCTCATTTTGCAGATAAGGAAACTGAGGCACAGAGAAGTGAAGTGACTTGCACAAAGTCACACAGCAGTCCAGTGGCAGAGCCCAGATTGAATCTAGGTCTTCTGATTCTCAAGCCCGTGCTCTTCACACAGGGCCACGCTGCTGCTTCCGTAAGCATCGACAAGACAGTTTGAAATTACCGAAGTTCAAAACAGGTATGACTTGCCGGTTAAAGCATTTGAAACAGAAGATTGGAGGAGTTATGGAGATGACACAGTGCAATCCAAGAGGTTTTTCATGAAAATTAGGGATCTTTGGCCCATTTCAATAGAGAGGTCCCATCCAGCTTTAAATAAAGATGACAATAATAATAATAATGGTACTTGTTAAGCACTTACTAAGCACCAAGCACTATTAGACTGTAAGCCTGTCAATAGGCAGGGATCGTCTCTGTTGCCGAATTGTACATTCCAAGCGCTTAGTTCAGTGCTCTGCACATAGTAAGCACTCAGTAAATACTGTTGAATATTCTAAGTGCCGGGGAAGATACAAGTTAATCACGTTGGACACAGTCTCTGTCCCACATGGGGCTCATCCCCATTTTCCAGATGAGGTAACTGAAGCCCAAAGAAGTGAAGCGACTTGCCCAAGGTCACACAGCAGACACGTGGTGGAGCCGGGATGAGAGCCCAGGTCCTTCTGGCTCCCAGGCCTGTGCTCTATCCATTAGGCCAGGCCGCGCTTCTACTATGGGCCAGTCAACGGCTGGTTGATCTTAATCCATCTCGGAGGACTTTTTATTACATTTTACCTGTCCCTTGGGAGGCTTTGATCACGAAACCACAGACTTCCCCTGCCAAATCCGAGAATTCCTCGACGCTAAAGCCAAGAGCACAACATGCCGCTGAGACCAGTGAATTGAAATGCAAAAAAAAGTAAAGGACAAAAACCCTGCTAATCAGAATCCTCTGGAGAGACAAGAAATGGGCGGGGGGGGTGTGAGTAGAAGTGTGTGTTTATGTGGACAGCATGAGCCTAACTTTACAACTACTGTCGTGACATTATTTTGACATCACCCCCAGAAGTTCCACTGAGGACCAACTCTCTCAGATCATTTAGGAAACACTGATTTTCATAAGTTCAAGATTAAAAAATGTAAGTTCTAGAAGCGGTGTCCCATACCGTTCATTCCCTCCAACAGCAAAAAACTCAAAAACCTAACTCTAAATTTGATTTTTTAAGACGAAAGCCACTCATGAGCTCTGGTCTCATGATATGTGTGCTGCAGATAAGTTTTTTTTAAACAAATAGTATTTGTTAAGCACTTACTATGTGTCAGGCACTGTTCTAAGTGTTGGGTGAGACCCCTGCTAACCAGGTTGGACATAGTCCATGTCCCACGTGGGGTCACAGTCTCAATCCCCATTTTACAGAGAAACTGAGGCACAAAGAAGTTAAGTGACTTGGCCAAGGTCAAGCAGCAGACAAGTGGAAGAGTCAGGATTCGAAGTCTGGCCCTTCTGTCTCCTCAGGCCCAAGCTCTAGCCACTAGGTTATGCTGCTTCCCTCAAGCTTCTCTCCTCCTTGAGAGCCAGAGTAGTGACGACATATCAGCCTCTTGTCTCTTCCCCACTCTAGTCCACACTTCACTCTGCTGCCCAGATTATTCTTCTATGAAAACATTCAGGACTTGATTTCCCTCGCCTCCAGCGGTTGCCCATCCACCTCCGCATCGAACAAGAACTCCTCACCATTGGTTTTAAAGCAATCAGTCAATCACCTTGCCCCCCGCTACCTCAACTCACTACTCTCCTACTATCACCCAGCCCACACACTTCGCTCCTCTAATGCTAACCTCACTGTCCCTCCATCTCATCCATCTTGATGCCAACCTCTTGCCCTCACCCTGCCTCTGGCCTGGAACACCCTCCCTCCTCATATCCGACAATTACTCTCTTCCGCTTTCAAAGCCTTATTGAAGGTGCATCTTCTCCAAGAGATCTCCCTTCAGTCCTCCTTCTGACCCCTCAGCAACTTTCCCATCCTTTCCAGCAATATCTCAAGAGATCTCCCACCTTCTCTTAAAATCCACCCTTCCCACCATCCTCTACCTCCAGCCCATCCCTTTGCACCTTCTTACAACACTTACCACCTTCCTTCTTACCTCTTCTACAGCTTACTCCCTCAGTGATAATTATTCAATAGTATTTATTTATTGAGCACTTACTATGTGCAGAGCACTGTACTAAGCACTCGGAATGTACAAATCGGTAACAGATAGAGACAATCCCTGCCCTTTGATGGGTTTACAGTCTAATCGGGGGAGACAGACGGACAGAAACAATAGCAATAAATAGAATCAAGGGGATGAACATCTCATTAACAAAATAAATAGGGTAATGAAAATATATACAGTTGAGCGGACGAGCACGGTGCTGAGGGGAGGGGAAGGGAGAGGGGGAGGAGCGGAGGGAAAGGGGGGAGAAGAGGGCTTATCTGAGGAGAGGTGAAGGGGGGTAGAGGGGGAGCAGAGGGAGCAGAGGGAAAAGGGGAAGCTCAGTCTGGGAAGGCCTCTTGGAGGAGGTGAGCTCTAAGTAGGGTTTTGAAGAGGGGAAGAGAATGAGTTTGGCGGAGGTGAGGAGGGAGGGCGTTCCGGGACCGCGGGAGGACGTGGCCCGGGGGTCGAGGGCGGGATAGGAGAGAACGGGGGACGGCGAGGAGGTGGGCGGCAGAGGAGCGGAGCGTGCGATGTGGGCAGTAGAAAGAGAGGAGGGAGGAGAGGTAGGAGGGGGCAAGATGATGGAGAGCCTTGAAGCCTAGCACTTACTGTGTGCACAACATTCTCCAGTGGCTGTTTTAAAACACGCCTACCTATCCGCTATCCCAATAAAACCCTCCCTTCCACCACTGTCCTCTCCAGTTTTTGCCCCATCTCCCTCTCAGCATCTGTTTCCAAAATCCTGGAGTGTGTTGTTTAAACCCAACACATCTACTTCTTCTCTTCCCAGTCTCTTCTTGCCCCTTGCCTTCTGGCTTCTGCCCTTTCCACACCACAGAAGCTGCCCTAAATAATAATAATAATAATGTTGGTATTTGTTAAGCGCTTACTATGTGCCGAGCACTGTTCTGAGCGCTGGGGTAGACATAGGGGAATCAGGTTGTCCCACGTGGGGCTCACAGTCTTAATCCCCATTTTACAGATGAGGGAACTGAGGCACAGAGAAGTTAAGTGACTTGCCCACAGTCACACAGCCGACAAGTGGCAGAGCTGGGATTCGAACTCATGAGCCCTGACTCCAAAGTCCGTGCTCTTTCCACTGAGCCACGCCTAAAGTCACCAATGACCTCTTTCTTGCTAAATCCAGTGGCTTCTGCTCCATCCTAATGGTCTTCTATCTTCCAGCTGCCTTTGACACCGTGGATCACCCTCCTTTCCCGGAAACACTATCTCAAGTTGGCTTCACTGACACTGTCTTTTCCCGATTCTCTTCCTCAATCATACTCATTTATTGAGCTCTTACTGTGTGCAAGGCACTGTACTAAGAGCTCGGGAGAGTATAATATAGTGACAGACACATTCTTGCCCACAACAAGCTCACAGTCCTATCTTGCTGGCCTCTTTTCCTTTGCTTCCCATTCCCTAACTGTGGGAGTCCCACAAGGATCATTTCTGGATCTCCTAGTCTCCTGTACACCCACTGTCTTGGAGAACTTATTTGCTTCCACAGCTTCGATGACAGTGTCTTCACGAATAACTCTGCAATCTACCTCTCCAGCTCTAACCTCTCTCCTTCTCTATGGACTCATGTTTCCTCCTGCCTTCAGGTCATCTCAACATGGATATTCCACGAACACCTCTACCTAAACAAGTCCAGAACTGCACCCCGTACCTGCCCACGCAAATCTTCTCCTCGCCGTGACTTTCTCATCAGTACCGACAGCATCACCATCCTCCCTGTCTCACAAACGTGTAATTTGGCATTATCCTCCACTCACCTCTCTTTCATTCAGCCTACATATTTAGTCTGTCACCAAATCCTGTCACACAATCTCTAGAATCCAACTCTTCCTCTCCATCCAAACTACTACTTCTCTGATCCGAGTACTTATCGTGATTAAGTTGTCTTGTTTTTGTCCATCTGTGTCCTCCGATTATTCATTCATTCATTCATTTATTCAATAATATTTATTGAGCGCTTACTATGTGCAGAGCACTGTACTAAGCGCTTGGAATGTACAAATCGGTAGCAGATAGAGACAGTCCCTGCCTTTTGATGGGCTTACAGTCTAATCGGGGGAGAAAGACAGACAAGAACAATAACAATAAATAGAATCGAGGGGATGAACATCTCATTAAAACAATAGCAAATCAATAGAATCAAGGTGATGTGCATCTCATTAACAAAATAATGAAGATATATACAGTTGAGCGGACGAATACAGTGCTGAGGGGAGGGGAAGGGAGAGGGGGAGCAGCAGAGGGAAAGAGGGGAAAAGAGGGCTTAGCTGAGGGGAGGTGAAGGGGGGGTAGAGGAGGAGCAGAGGGAGCAGAGGGAAAAGGGGGAACTCAATCTGGGAAGGCCTCTTGGAGGAGGTGAGCTCTAAGTAGGATTTTGAAGAAGGGAAGAGAATTAGTTTGGCGGAGGTGAGGAGGGAGGGCGTTCCGGGACCACGGGAAGACGTGGCCCGGGGGTCGACGGCGGGACGGGCGAGAACGGGGGACGGCGAGGAGGTGGGCGGCGGAGGAGCGGAGCGTGCGGGGTGTGCGGTGGAAAGAGAGAAGGGAGGAGAGGTAGGAGGGGACAAGGTGATGTAGAGCCTTGAAGCCCAGAGTGAGAAGTTTTTGTTTCATGTGGAGGCTGATAGGCAACCACTGCAGGTTTTTAAGAAGGGGAGTGACATGACCAGAGCGTTTCTGCAGAAAGATGATGCGGGCAGACGAGTGAAGAATAGACCGGAGCGGGGAGAGAGAGGAGGAAGGGAGATCAGAGAGAAGGCTGACACAATAATCCAGCCGGGATATTATGAGAGCCCATAATAGTAAAATAGCCGTTTGGGTGGAGAGGAAAGGGCGGATCTTGGCGATATTATAAAGGTGAGACCGGCAGGTTTTGGTGACGGATAGGATGCGTGGGGTGAACGAGAGAGCCTAGTCAAAGATGACACCGAGGTCGCGGGCCCGAGAGACGGGAAGGATGGTCGTGCCATCCACGGTGATAGGGAAGTCAGGGAGAGGACAGGGCTTGGGAGGGAAGACGAGGAGCTAAGTTTTGGACATGTTGAGTTTTAGGTGGTGGGCAGACATCCGGGTAGAGACGTCCCGGTGGCAGGAGGAGATACGAGCCCGGAGGGAGGGGGAGAGGACGGGGCGGAGATGTAGATCTGCGTGTCATCTGCATAGAGATGATAGTTGAAGCCGTGAGAGCGGATGAGTTCACCGAGGGAGTGAATGTAGATGGAGAATGGAAGAGGGCCAAGAATTGACCCTTGAGGAACCCCAACAGTTAGAGGATGGGAGGGGGAGGAGGAGCCCGCGAAGGAGACCGAGATTGAACGGATTAGACTGTAAGCCTGTCAGTGGGCAGGGATTGTCTCTGCTACAGAACTGTACATTCCAAGCGCTTAGTACAGTGCTCTGCACATAGTAAGCGCTCAATAAATACTATTGAATGAATGGATATCCCAACTTGACTATGACATCAGCCTCTTCGATGTCCTCCCTGTCTCTCTCTACTTCAGTCTTCACTTCATTCTGATGTTCTTGATCGTTTTTCTAAATGAAGCATTCAGTTCTTGCCTCCTTACTCCTTAAGAACCTCCAGCGGTTGCCCATCCGTTTGTGTATTGAACAGAAATCATCATAATCGGCTTTAAGGAACCCAATCGGTTTTCCACTCCCAACTTACCTAGCTGATCTCCTACTAGTACACAATCGACACACTTTGCTTCTCTATTGTTAACCTAGTCACCATATCTCACAACTCTATCACCAACCTAGTCATCATAGCCTGACTCTAGACTATAAGTTCCTTGCGTCAGGAATTTTATCTACCAACTCTATTGTACCGTACTCTCCCAAGCAATTAGTATGTTGCTCTGCAAACAGTAAGAGTTCATTCAATAAGTACCATGGATTGTTTGACTGTACCTCGTTCTGGTCTACACCTTGATTGACTGATTGGCTGTTTGCTAAGCCTGACAACCCCCTGGACATTCTGGGAAGTTGGGAAGAGACGCGAGCCACTGGAACCTGCCGGGTGAGAAGGAGACTCTTGCACCTCGACGTCTCCAACCCAAAGCCAAGAAGCAGAAGAGAGGATGGAAGGGTGGGGGAGGAGAATGTGGGATTGGGGGGGCAGGAGACCCCCAAGATCCCCAGAGGTGCAGATCCACCGAGCCGAATCAGGGAAATGTTCTTCTAATCATGTGACTTGGTGTCAAAAAAATCAGTCGTGTACAGGAAGACTCACCCTGGAGTCAGGGTGAGTATCACAATCAAAGTTTTCTTTGACGTGGGATTCCTTGAAGAATTCAGCTACTCTGCTACATGAGAACTGACTGTGTTCTCACCTGGAAATCCTGGAAGAAAGACTTTTGGAGCCAGTCCAAAACTTGAGGCATATCCTGGCTCAGATTTTCTAAGCCTTAACCGGAAGGTTTCTTTCCTTCTTACCTGGTTTCCTAATTTTACTCTCCCTTATGTTAGTCAGCAGAACAGTCCTGTTATTGCTCCCTAATGTAGGAGGCCGGGTTCGAACTGAATACACAGTTGTGATTCGATTTCGGTTTTTGTCTTTCATTAGTAATAAAAGAACTATATTTTCCCACCATCTGCTCCATCTGCTTCAAAAATATTTTCATCAAATGAAAGGTTGTTCCACCATATTCCTTCCGCTCTATAGGTCTGTTCAAATTGGGTCGAAGTATTAAATGTACTAATGCTTTCATTAGCCACAGCCAAAGTTTAATAAAAACCTCAATTTCCAGCCTCTGATGGCAACTGTGACACGATGGAAGAAAGAATCTTCCATCGACAGCGAGGGGGGTTCTTGTGCCCTAAGGCTTCAGGACTGAGACTCTGTGTGGAGAAACTGATTTTGGTGATGGGGGTTTGCCCAGAATCCCTCTCACTCTGTCCTCTTCGCCAGTTGTGTTCCCACTGGGGCTTGGAACACGAGAAAGAACGCAGAGGTGTAGCACACTGCCATGTGCATGTTAAAAATGATAATAGGGGTAGACGTAAAAACTTGCTATGTTCTAAGCACTGTACTAGGCTCTTGGGTAGATAGAAGATAATCAGGTCAGACGCAGTCCTTGTCCCTCATTGATCTAGTCAACCAATGCATCGGAAATGGCTGCCAAACTACCAAGACGGCTAAACATTAGGGTTCTGGAGAAGGAAGAACACTCACAAGGTAAGACACTCTGGAGAAAAATAACCGCCCGACGATGATTAATAATGTCGGTATTTGTTAAGTGCTTACTGTGTGCAGAGCCCGCTGGGGTAGATACAGGGTAATCAGGTTGTCCCATGTGAGGCTCCCAGTTAATCCCCATTTTACAGATGAGGTCACTGAGGCCCAGAGAAGTGAAGTGACTCGCCTGCAGTCACACAGCTGACGAGTGGCAGAGCCGGGATTCGAACTCATGACATCTGCCGGCCGAGCCCGTGCTCTTTCCACTGAGCCACAGTGAAACTGCAAGTGGGCTTTTCTCCGTGATATTCTCCACCAGGCGGTGACGAAAAATGGTGGGAATGGCTAGGCCAAGTCCCCCAAAGGGAATGAAACGAATAACTCAGAGATGAAAAGTCAACTTGAAGCCAATCAGTAATTTCATCACAGCAACTTCCAGCATGTCATGACTTTAGCAAATCAGGCTAAGTAGGGGAAGCAAATCAGGGAAAGATCAAAGGACTAGGAATCAGAGGCCTTTTTTCTTAAATAGTATTTGTTAAGAGCTTACTGTGTGCCAGGCACGGCACTCAGCAATGGGCTAAGTACAAGCTGATCAAGCTGGAGCCCCATTATTCTAGAGAGATATTCTCCACTGGGGATGACAGAGAGCATGGCAATGTTTGACCTTTCCTCTATCTTCAATCAATTATTTGTAATAATAATTGTGGAATTTGTGGAGTGCTTACTAATAATAATAATGTTGGTATTTGTTAAGCGCTAACTATGAGCCGAGCACCGTTCTAAGCGCTGGGGGAGATACAGGGGAATCAGGTTGTCCCACGTGAGGCTCACAGTTAATCCCCATTTTACAGATGAGGGAACTGAGGCACAGAGAAGTGAAGTGACTTGTCCAGTCACACAGCTGACAAGGTGCAGGGCCGGGAGTCAAACTCGTGACCTCTGACTCCGAAGCCCAGGCTCTTTTCCACTGAGCCACGCTGCTTACTATGTGCCAGACACTGTTCTAAGGTAATAATAATTATAATTATAATGTTGGTATTTGTTAAGCGCTTACTACGTGCAGAGCACTGTTCTAAGCGCTGGGGGAGATACAGGGGAATGAGGTTGTCCCATGTGAGGCTCACGGTCTTCATCCCCATTTTACAGATGAGGGAACTGAGGCACAGAGAAGTGAAGTGACTTGCCCACAGTCCCACAGCTGACGAGGGGCAGAGTCGGCATTCGAACCCATGACCTCTGACTCCCAAGCCCGGGCTCTTTCCACCGAGCCACGCCGCTGAGGTCTTTTCTCTCTGCACTTCATAATAATTACGGAACTTGTCAAGCGCTTCCTATGAGAAGCAGCGTGGCTCAGTGGAAAGAGCCCGGGCTTTGGAGTCAGAGGTCTTGAGTTCAAATCCCGGCTCTGCCACTGGTCAGCTGTGTGACTGTGGGCAAGTCGTCACTTCACTTCTCTGGGCCTCAGTTCCCTCATCTGTAAAATGGGGATGAAGACTGTGAGCCCCACGTGGGACAACCTGATTCCCCTGTGTCTACCCAGCGCTTAGAACAGTGCTCTGCACATAGTAAGCGCTTAACAAATACCAGCATTATGTGCCAAGGACTGTTGTACGCGCTGGGGTAGATCCAAGTCGATCAAGTTGGACACAGTCCCTGTCCCACACGGGGGGTCAGGCTCTCAATCCCCATTTTACAGATGAGGCAACTGAGGCTCAGAGAAGTGAAGTGACTTACCCAAGGTCCCACAGCAGACACGTGGCAGAGGCGGGATTAGAACCTAGGTCCTTCTGACTCCCAGGCCCCGCGTTCTACCCACTAAGGCACAGCTGCTCCTCGCACTTCCGCTCTCTCACAAGCCAAGAAGAGAATAAATGCTGGAAGATTCGACGAGAGACCAGATGCAGGTGTAAAACTACACTTTCACACCTCGGGGAAAATCTTCCATCTCGACAGACCTGGAGGATCGGGCAAAGTCCTGAGAAAAGCCACGCAGGCACTACTGTATCCTAAGGGCTGTGTCTCAGGAAGATCCGAATTGTACCTTCCAAGCGCTTAGTACAGTGCTCTGCACATAGAGAAGCAGCGTGGCTCAGTGGAAAGAGCCCGGGCTTGCGAGTCAGAGGTTATGGGTTTGAATCCGGCCTCTGCCACTTGGCAGCTGTGTGACTGTGGGCAAGTCACTTCTCCGTGCTTCAGTTCCCTCATCTGTAAAATGGGGATTGACTGTGAGCCTCGCGTGGGACTACCTGATTCCCCTGTATCTACCCCAGCGCTTAGAACAGTGCTCTGCCCATAGTAAGCGCTTGACAAATACCAACATTATTATCAGTAGTTGTAGTAAGAGCTCAATAAATACTACTGAATGAACGAATATGGACTGTAAGCTCGCTGTGGGCAGGGAACGTGTCTACCAACTCCGTAGTATTGCACTCTCCCGACCGTTTAGTACAGTGCTCTGCACGCAGTAAGCGCTCAGTAAATGCCATCGATCGATATGCTATTGATTCTAAGCCTCTGCGCCGATTTAGGCAGTCGCTACGGGTCGACAGAAAGTCTGAAGAAAATTGAAGTGATCTATCCGCTTGTACCATAGACGTCATACGCGCAACCAGAAATTTGTATTGGCAACGGAGGGCTGAAAGAGAAGCAGTGTGGCCCAGGGGGTGGAGCAGGGGGCCTGGGAGTTGGAAGGACCTGGGTTCTAATCCCGGTCCCTCCACTTGTCTGCTGTGGTACTTGAGGCAAGTCACTTCACTTCTCTGTGCCTCAGTTACCTCATCTGTAAAGTGGGGATTAAGACTCGGAGCACCAAGTGGGACAACCTGATTACCTTGTATATACCCTAGCTTAGAACAGTGCTTGGCACATAGTCAGTGCTTAACAAATACTTAATTTCTTTGGTCCTCAGTTGCTTCGTTTATAAAATGAGGGTTACGACCGGGAGCCCCACGTGGGACATAGATTGCTTCCGCCTCATTAGCTTGCATCTACTCCAGGGCTTAAGTAAGAGCCTCACACAGAGTCAGTGACTAACAAATACCATAAAAAAAGAGCTGTGAAAGAATTATCAATCAGTGGTATTTATTGAGCACTTACTGAGCACCAAGCACTGTATTAAGCTCTTTGGAGAATACAAAAGCATAGGGGTAGGTGATCCCTGCCCACAAGGAACTTACAGAATAGTAGAGGAAGCAGTCAGGTGACAAATCGATCAATGGTATTTGAGCGCTTACTGTGCGCAGAGCACTGTACTAAGCGCTTGGGAGAGTACAACATAGAGTTGGTAGATACGTTCCCTGTCCACGATGATCTTATAGACTAAAGGAGGCCGGGAAGCAGCGTGGCCTAGAGGCAAGAGCACCGGCTTGGGAATCGGAGGACGTCGGTTCTATTCCCAGCTCCACCACTTGTCTGTTGTGTGACCTTGGGCGAGTCATTTAACTTCTCGGTACCTCAGTTACCTCATCTGTAAAATGGGATTTAAGACCGTGAGCCCCATGTAGGACAGGGACTGTATCCAACCTGACTGCCTCGTATGTACTCCAGTGCTTAGCACGTCGTAAGTGTTTAACAAATCCTCTTATTATTATCAGAGGTACACTGACCGGTGATGCAGTGACAGACAGGGAAACAGAAACTCATCGGTCGTTCAGTGGTATTTATTGAGCGCTTACAATGTGCAGAGCACTATATTAAACCTTGGGAGAGTACAAAACAACAGAATTAACGGACACTTTCCCTGTTCATTACGAGTTTACAGTTTAGAGAATCAAGAAGGATGGACAACACATCCTTTGGGAGACCGTGAAGCAGAGTATGGCAGCACCATAACATCAAGTTCCGGATGGCCTAGTGGAGAGAATCAGAAGGTCACGGGTTCTAATCCCGGCTCTGCCACGTCTGCTCTATGCCCTTGGGCAAGTCACTTCACTTCTCTGGGCCTCGGTCGCCTCATCTGGAAAATGAGGATTGAGACCGTGAGCCCCTTGAGGGACGGGGACTGGGTCCAACTCGATTTGCTCGTATCCACCCCGGCACTCGTTACGGTGCCTGGCCCACAGTAATTGCTTAACAAATGTCATCATCAGCGTGGCTCAGTGGAAAGAGCCCGGGCTTGGGAGTCAGAGATCACGGGTTCGAATCCCGACTCTGCCATTTGTCAGCTGTGTGACTGTGGGCAAGTCACTGAACTTCTCTGTGCCTCAGTTACCTCAACTGTAAAATGGGGATTAACTGCGAGCCTCACGTGGGACAACCTCATGACCCCGTATCTACCCCCGCGCTTAGCACAGCGCTCGGCACATAGTAAGCGCTTAACAAATACCAACATTATTATTATTAACATTATAATTAATAAAAGTCTATGGCCCACACTCATATCAAATGGCAAGACAAGATGAAGAGCAGTGAAGTTCTGGAACCTAGTCAGTCTCCCAGCATCGAAGCCACGCTCACCTAAAGACAGCTGTGCTGGTTGGGACACGTGAGGAGAATGAATGACAGCAAGATACCCGAACAGCTGCTTTACGGGTGGCTGATCTGGGAAACCACGAGCAAGGAGGGCAGAAGAGGCATCTGAAGAACACGGCAAAACAAAGCTTCCTCCCAGCTGAAACCTGGGAGTCAATTTCTGAGGAGAAACCCGCCTCATGGAACAAATCCTTCATATGGTAAGCGACACAAAGACACAATAAAGAAATAGCACCAGGTGCTAGAAACATTAAATACAACTTTAGGGGACAACTATCTTGTATACGTCCTGTGGCCCGGACTGGGGAAGCTACAGGTACAAGCTCACTCACCAGCTGATCATCATCAATCATTATGGTATTTGCTAAGCGCTTACTATGCGCCAAGTACTGTTCTAAGCGCTGGGGTAGATCGAGGATAATCAGGTTGTCCCACGTGGGGCTCACAGGCTTAATCTCCATTTTACAGATGAAGTAACTGAGGCACCGAGAAGTTAAGCGGCTTGCACAAGGTCACCCAGCAGACGAGTGGCAGAGTTGGGATTAGAACTCCCAAACCCGTGCTCTTTCTACTAAGCCACGCCGCTCCTCTAGCCGATAGGTAAAGCTCACCATCAGTGGGGTCTTCTTCAAATATAGAGGACAACAGTTCCATCCACAAGACCCTGAATCTGTTTTGCAAAGGCAAAGGTTCTGGCAAAATTATATTTTACTGAAGGCTGAGTTTTAACAAATAGGCCCCACAGGGTAACAGTAAAAGGGATTTAGAATCAGCCAGTGGATGGAAGGGTGTTTTGCGATATCCTTCTCCAAGACACAAAATCTCCCTTAATCCCCACAAGGCTCGTGTGAAACGCATTCTGTCCCAAAATACCAGGCGGTAATATATTCCTCTGATGATTCTGCATCACTTTCACTTACCTCCCCCTTTCCACTGCATTCCAAAAGCTCCTACCCTTGAATATCTTTTTAAGAGTCCTAAAAATACATTTATATAATCAGCCTCATTATTACCCTCTAGTCCTCACTGTAGTTTGGGATTTTACTAAATGTGCTTTTCTCAGAATTTAACCGTGCACAAAAGAGATCTCTAAATGTAAAGGATACTTATTTTGAGCCCCAGCGAAACAGAATCTCGGATCAAAAAAAAAAAATTGTAGATGCCTCTGAAGCTGGAGAGAGTTGATGTTGGAGTGATACGAGAATAGTTGTACCGTTATGGCTTACGTGCAGGCATAAATTACTAAAGAAAGGTTGCCATGGCACCTCACGGATCTGTCAAACACTAGTCCTTCAGCTATTGCCAGAGGGGGGACAGGAAAGTAAGGCCACTGGAGGAGAATGAGTGTAAAATGAATCAGAGTAAGGAATTAGGAAAATATTTAGCAAACATTTTAAATAGGGGATTTTTCTAGTTTACTATGTTACTTGTTTGATTCTGTAAGATCTCAGGTGTGAAGAGGATTCTCTGAAGAAGTTTCTTTCTGTGCCGAGATTTTCCACTAGAGGCTCCGAATTTTTTTTGCAGAAATGGACTAGAACAGGTTTAAAATTAAACAAGCTTAGTTTTGAATCGTGTCCTATATTATATTATATATAGATATAAGTATTGTAATTATTAATATTGCTGAATTATACTTTCCAAGTGCTTAGTGCAGCGCTCTGCACACGGTAGGTGCTCAATATGATTGATTGAATGAATAATCAAATGCGCTAAAACTGATTCTTTGAAATGTATACTTTTAAAATTTTCCAGGTACGTACTCGAGTTCAGTTCTCCGTGAATTTTTCAAACTAATCCTGTCTATCATTTAACCATATCATCCCACCAAGTAACTAAACCAACCAAGTCAGTGACTGCAATAATAGCTATCTCCCCACAGGATTCTCAACACTAGGCAAAGCCGTCTTTCTTCCTTAGGAAAAGAAGGTTTTTGGTTCCTATATTGAGTCCTTATATAAAAACAGCTCCATTTTTCAGTAGCATTAATGGAATAATAGTAATCGCGGTGCTCGTTCCGCGTTTACGCCGGGGCAAGCACTGTGATAAGTGCCTGCTGGGGAAGTTACAGGATAATTAGGTTGGACAGTATCCCTGTCCCACATGGAGTTTCCAGTCTAATAACACAACAGCAGGCGATTTACCCACGGCTCACACCCCTGGCTGTTCTCTATATGGAGGGCAGACTCAATCACAGCGGTTGTCCTCCGGCCAGGTAGCACAAAAAGAACCTTGGCCTGGGCTGTTATTTATTTCTGACTTTTATGACACGCTGACTCTGATGCATGATTTCCGAAGACTCATTTTCAATTTTCCTCCGAGAAAAAAAAAAAATCAAGCGGCAACTCATCGATTTTATTCGTTTCCAGAGATTTCCTTCACTGAAGATTCATTATTCCTTCATGGAGGATTTTCTACTGTCTTTTCAGAACCTGGAGCTTTTAATGATTTAGATTTTATCAGCTTTTTAAATTTTTTTAAAGAATTCAGCATTCTTCTGCCTCGTGGATCTTAGAATTCAATCTCTCATGTTTGGAGTAACTATAGGGAAACTCCCACGAGCCACTGATTAAAACTGAAGTATTTTAAATATCCTGAATTATCCCAGTAGACAGAGAAAGGTGGGAAGAGAAAGAGAGGGAGAAAGAAGGGGTGGGAGGAAATGACTCAACCTTGGGAAAAAAAGGGTGTTTAGTCAATCTTTGCTCTCACCTTGAATGTGATACAGGGGCCTTAAGGAAGTGTTTTATACAGTTTATAGAGAGGAAGGGTAATGAAGTGGGTTAATAGGTCCTAGAGGACCTAAATAAAAATCCACCGATCCAGAGTCCTTTTTCTCCCCACATGGTGCTGGGAGATATTTGGAAGAGAAACCTTGAAGTGCCCTGTTAAAGAGACTAGCCCAGTGCCAAACTTTTGGCAAGTCACTTCACTTCTCCGTGCCTCAGTTACCTCATCTATAAAATGGGGAAGAAGACTGTAAGCCCCATGTGGGACAACCTGATTAACTTGTATCTACCCCAGTGTTTAGAACAGTGCTTGGCACATAGTAAGTGCTTAACAAATGCCATCATCATCATCCTTTTGCCATAACTACCAAAATTGCTCAGATCTTAACTTACTCAAGATGAGTCACGGGCAATGCAAGTCACCTCGTACATGACGAGCAGCAATCTAAACCTGTAGTATGTGCCAGGCACTGTACTAAGCACTGGGGTGGATACAGGCAAATCAGGTTGGACAGAGTCCCTGTCCCACATGGGGTTCACAGGCTCAATCCCCATTTTACAGGTGAGGTAACTGAGGCACAGAGAAGTGACTTGCTCAAGGTCACACAACAGACAAGTGATGGAGCTGGGATTAGAACCCATGACCTTCCGACTCCCAGGCCCATGCTCTGTCCACTATGCCGTGCTGCTTCTCCATACCACAGTACGAGGAACTGGAAAGAGTACTGGTCTAGGAGTAGGTGGGCCCAGGGTTTAATCGCCCCAATTTAGGACCCGTCTGCTGTGTGATGTTGAGAAAATCCAGATACCAGACCAACCTGTCCATCTAGAATTCATCCTCGTCTGCCCAGCAAATTTTTTCTCCGTCCTTATTGACTCCTATGCCTATAGTCCAAGCCAGCTGTTTCAGGCATTCAACTTCCTCCTCAAACCTCCTGTCCCACCATACCTTGATCCTAATGATGACCTGGCCACCTACTTTATTGATAAATGCATAGGGACTGTCCATATCTGTTGCCGAATTGTACTTTCCAATCGCTTAGTACAGAGCTCTGCACACAGTAAGCGCGCAATAAATACGATTAAATGAATGAATAAAATTGAACCATCAGGTGTGATCTCCCTAAAATATCCCCTGCTCTTCTCCAATCCTTCCTATCTTTCTTCTACTCTCTAAACTGTAAACTCCTCGTGGGCGGGGAATCTGTTTATTGTTGTATTGTACTCTCCCAAGTGTTTAGTCCAGTGCTCTGCACACAGTAAGCGCTCAAAGGATTAAATGAATTTTTCCTAATGGTACCTCCAGGTGACCTCTGCCTTCTCTCAAAATCTCATGCTATGTTTAATGAGCTCTACATGCATTTCTGATCAGTCAGTGGTATTTTTTGAGCACTTACTTTGTGTAGAACACTGTAGTTAGTGCTTGCAAAAATACAATGCAGTAGAGTCGGTGGGCGTGACCTCTGCCCACAGGGGTAGATTGAGGTTTGAGGAAATAAGAGAATATATTTCAGCACTATCTTGTTTTCTTACGAGATGTTTGAGACATGCTGAAGAAGCATAGTTTAAGTCCTACTGTTATGAGATATACATCACCTTGATTCTATTTATTGCAATTGTTTTAATGAGATGTTCATCCCCTTGATGCTATTTACCGCTCTTGTTTTTGTCTGTCTCCCCCGATTAGACCGTAAGCCCGTCAGTGGGCAGGGACTGTCTCTATCTGTTGCCGCTTTGTACATTCCAAGCGCTTAGTACAGTGCTCTGCACATAGTAACCGCTCAATAAATACTATAGAATGAATGAATAATAGTTTAGCAATTTGCAGGTCAGGGATAGAGGGCTTAATGCTGGAACTCATTCTGGAGTATTTATTTCTTGAGCACTGTAGTGCAGAGTACTGTGCTAAGCATTTGGGGGAGTACAATACGATAGAGGTGGTAGACGTGATCCCTGCCTTCCAGGAGCTTACAGTCTACTGGAAACGTGGGAATTCTAGTTCGCTTCCAGCCTATAAAGGAAAAGTCGATCGGGATAATAACCGTTGACCACTGTCTTCTGTTTGATAAACACCGACCTTGCTTTCTACAACAAGTTACGTCATTGATCCCTTGTCTGCCACCTCCCATTTCCTAGCTGAAGATGTCCCACAGAGTTCTGTTTTGGATCCCTTTCTCTTTTCTTGGAGTATTTGTTAAGCACTTACTATGTGTCAATCACTGGTTTAAGTGTTCTGGTAGATATAAGTTAATCAGGCCAGATACAGGCCTGTCCCACATGGGGCTCAGAGTCAAGTAAGAGGGAGAACAGGTGTTGAATCCCCATTTTACAGTTGAGGAAAGTGAGGCGCAGAGAAGTTAAGCGACTTTCTCAAGGTCACACAGCAGAGCCAGAACTAGAACCCAAGACCTCTGGTTCCCAGACCCGTGTTTTATCCATTAGGCCATGCTGCTTCTCAAACTCTCACTTCCTGCCGTACCCTCACTCCCTCAAGGACTTTCTCTGCTCACATGATGATGTTGGTATTTGTTAAGCGCTTACTAGGTGCGGGACACTGTTCTAAGCGCTGGGGTAGACACAGGGTCATCAGGTCGTCCCACGTGAGGCTCACAGTTAATCCCCATTTTACAGATGAGGTAACTGAGGCACAGAGAAGTTAAGTGACTCGCCCACAGTCACACAGCTGACAAGCGGCAGAGCCGGGAGTCGAACCCGTGACCTCTGACTCCGAAGCCCAGACTCTTTCCACTCAGCATCTCAGATTTCCTCTTCGTTCCGGGACATCTCCATATGGATGTCCCACCGGCACCTAAAACTCAGCATAAATAAAACTCAACTCCTAAACCCATTCCTCTTTCTAACTTTTCCATTATGGTTGACAATATCACCACCCTCCCTATTCCAGAAGCCTACAGCCTTCATTCCATCTTCTACTCCTAGCTGTCTTTTAATTACCTAGCGTTCAGTCTACTGCTAAATCCACTGTTTTTTCCTCCATGACTCATAAGGTCACCACCCTACTTCAAGCCCACAACATCTCTCAGATCACCTTCCAAAAACGTCACTTGACATTTGTCTCTCCACCCCTCAAAATCCCCTAATGACTATGCCTTTTCTCTCTGTAGCATGCAGTCACTCCTAACCGTTATTATTATAATGATGATGATTAACACTCACTAATAATAATGGTAATGGAGCCAAGCATTCTTCTGTGTACTGCAGCACATACAGGATAATCAGGTCAGACCCGGTTCCTGTTCTATAAGGGGACTCACAGTCTAAACAGGAGGGAGAATAGGCATTGAATCCCCATTTTTCATTTGAGGAAACAGAGGCACGGAGAAGATAAGTGACTTGCTCAGTGCCAAAAAAGCAGGTAAGCAGCAGAGTCAGGATCAGAACCCAGGTCCTCTGACTCCCAGGTCCTTTCCACTAGGCCATGCTGCTTCCCTCTGTGTCCATTCTCTTCACAGCTTTCGAGCTCTCTTTCCCTTCGAGTCTACCACCTCTCAGCTCTCTCCAATCTTCAAATCTCTCCCGAAGACGATTTCTGCAGGAGATTCCTCAAATAATCTCCAACATCTCAGACCATATCAATCCAACAGCTACCTCTAACACATAGATATTTCAATCCCTACATGCTACGTACGTATTCACTGCTTCCTCTATTTGTAATTCATTTTAACGGCCGTGAACCCCACTAGATTGTAAGCTCCTTAAATGGCATCCATCATGGCCATCGAATTTACTCTAGTGATTTTTCCCAAGCACTCAGCACCGAGCTCTGTACAAAGTAAGGGCTCAATTAATTACCATTAATCATTTCATCTAAGTCACTCTGAGTCATTTGTACACTACGTCTATTAGCATCCTTTCTCCCCTTTAGGGGTCCGGAGCCTCGCTCCTTTGGAACCTCAAGTCTCCAGGGTATCCTCAACCTTAAAACACAGAACAGGCTCTCCCTATATCCTCCTCTCCCACCCATGTGGCTTGCAACCTCTCACCTCCAAGAAGGCTGAGGGTCTTCTCTTCCACTTACCTGGCCCCTCTAGATCCTACCCACCCATAGTCCTTCCGTATTCCACTTGTCTCTCTGCTCCTCTTCCTTCTCCTCCCATTATTTGTAAATAATAATAATACTGGTATTTGTTAAAGGCCTACTCTGCGCCAGGCACTGTACTAAGCACTGGGATGGATACAAGCTGGGGTTGGACACAGTCCCTGTCCCACGTGGGGCTCACCGTCTCAATCCCCCTGTTTCAGATGAGGTAACTGAGGCACAGAGAAGAAGTGACTTGGCCAAGGTCACACAGCAGACAAGGGGTGGGGCCGGGATTAGAACCCCCGACCTTCTGACTCCCAGGCACGTGTTCTATCCACTACATCGTGCCACTCCTAATTTAGATCTGCTTGTCGTCCCTATTACATTGTAAACTCCTTGAAGGCAGCAGGAGTATCATTTCACTTCTTTCTCAAGCTCGTAGTTCAGTGCTCCTCCCTCAGTAGGCTTGCACGGTTAACGATTAAGACGTGGATTGATTAATCAGGAAGATTAGCAGGGAATGAAAAGAGGACACTAGCAACAACAAAAATCAGATGAACAACAATGATGATCATGATTGCTGATTCTGCTGCTGCTGTTGTCCTGAAGAGGCTCCCAGACTAAGCCCCCCTTTTCCTCTGCTCTTCCTCCCCTCTCCATCACCCCAACTCCCTCCCTCTGCTCTACCCCCTCCCTGCCCCACAGCACTTGGGTATATATGAACATATTTATTCTTCTATTTATTTTATTAATGAAGTGTATAACTATATTTCTATCCTTTTATACGCCTGTCTACTGGTTTTGTTTTGTCGTCTGTCTCCCCGTCTACACTGTGAGCCCGTTGTTGCATAGGGATTGTCTCTATCTGTTGCCAAACTGTACTTTCCAAGCGCTTAGTACAGTGCTCTACACACAGTAAGTGCTCAATAACTACAAATGAGTGAAGGAAAATCCTCACAATGACTTTTTCTACGTTTTTAAATGCTCCATTATGGGGTTTTTTTTAATGGTCTTTGTTAAGCACTTGCTATGTGGTAGGCATTTTACTAAGCACTGGGGTTGGACACAGACCCCATCCCACCTAGGGGGTCTCACAATCTTAATTCTCATTTTACAGATTAGGTAATTGAGGCAGAGAGGTTAAGTAACTTGCCCAAGGTCACACAGCAGACAAGTGGTGGAGCCAAGATTAGAACCCAGGTCCTCTGAGTCTGAGGTCCATGCTCTTTACAGTGTTCTTCCTGCTTGATGTATTTTAAAAATCCCCTGTCCACCACCAACATATGCTTTAGATGTCATTTCCCTCTTTTGGTAGAGCTCCTATTCCAGTCTTTTTCTCATTTCACTTCCCCTGATAGCCAACTGACCTTTTTCAGATTTATTCTAAGGCAATATTTCTCCCTCTGGTAAAAACTGGTCTTCAAAGATAGGAATAGAGAAGCTTCCACATTGAAGTTTTCAAAGGAAAGGAACACTCTAAGTCTAAAAAAAAAAGTCATCATATCATCACTTGCTCCTGCTCCAAGGCTAGAGAGTACTTCCCATTTCCTAAAGATCTGTCTCCCACTGTGACCACTCAATTATCTATTTCTGTCCCTAGAAGAGACTGGAAATCCCAGCCAAGCATTACTTTAAAGTCTTGTTAAGCACTTGCTATGTAGCATGCACTGTACTAGATGCTGGAGTAGATATGAGATAATCAGGTTAGACACAGTCCCTGTCCCACCTGGGCCTCATAGTTTAAATAGAAGGGAGTAGGATTTAATTCCCATTTTGCAGGTGAGATAACTGAGCTACAGAGAAGTTAATAATAATTACGATGGTATTTGTTAAGCATGCATTGTTCTAAAGTGACTTGTCCAAAGTCACACAGAAGGTCAATGGTGGAGCTGGGATTAGAACCCAGATCTCCTGACTCCTCAGATCTCCTGACTCCTCAATCAGTTGTATTTATTGAGCACTTTACTTGCAGAACACGGTACTAAGCGCTTGGGAGAGTACAGTACTGCCCAGAACGAGCTTCCAGTCTAGAGGGGGAGACGGACATTAATATAAATAAATAAATTACAGGTTTTTGCTCTTAGGCCTGTGCTCTTTCCCACTAGGCCACACTGCTTGCTTCCCAATGATTCATGCTAGGGAATGAACCAATTGTCCTTTTTCAGAAGTTGGGAACAAACTCCAAACCTGTCCCACCTTTCTCATAAAAGGCAGTTGTTAAGAATGACAAAAGCAAAAAAACAGCAACAGGCATAGCGAACATCAACCAAGACAACACAACCAAGAACTGCCCTTTTTTGTGTACCACGTGGTCAGGACTTTGCATTCCACATTGGCCTTTTCATTCATACACGCTCCCCAAGGTGAACCTCACCATTCATTCATTCAGTCTTATTTACTGAGCGCTTACTGTGTGCAGAGCACCATACTAAGCGCTTTACAATACAGCAATAGAGACAATTGGGCTCACAGTCTAGAACAGTGGCATCTTCTTTATAGGCATTTAATGGAAACAGAATAAAATTTCACAAGGGAGACTTGGTCACTGAATCAATAAGGCTTTCGGGCCTGCCAATAATCCCACATCTGGGTTAAGAGACCAATAGGAATAACTAGGAGAACCTAATCTTGGTGGAAAGGGTTAAAGGAGTTAGCTGACGAGTTAGATCTTGGGAGAGATGAGAGCCGTCACCCATGGAGTTGGGATTTTCGGGGGAGACAACCCCAAACTCCCCAGTTTTGAAGTGAGCTGGCTAATTAGTCTCCTCTCAGATTCAGAGAAAATATTATTAAAAAAAACCAGAGTGGCTAGAAGGTAAGTGAAAAGGTGGGAAAAAAAACAATCAGATTTCCTCCTGGAGGGGAAGATGGACATTAAAATGAATTATGAATATGTACATAAGTGCTTTGGGGCTGAGGGAGGGGCAAATATCAAATGCATGCTTTAAAGGTGCAGAGTCAAAGGCACAGGTGATGAAGAAGAGAGGGCAAGTAGGGAAAACGAGTGCTATTTATTGAGCACTTACTGGGTGCAGAGCTCTGCACTTAGCACTTGGGAGGTACAATACAGATTGGTAGACAAGATCTTTACTCTCAGTGATTTTACAGTTTAGAGAGGGGTTTATCAAAGCATCATTTTGCAGCTAGCTCTTCAGCAACTCTAGAAATCTACTGTTGAAGGAGAAAAGTGAAGAAATAAAATCCTACCTCAAGTCCTAGAATAAGGAAGGGATCCAATAATCGGGACTGATTCCAATCATTCCCAAGATTCCAGTTATTCCCAAGACTGCAGATGATAGTCAAGCCCCTATAGCCCTTTCCATACGGACTTGTGGAAAATGGGAAGCTTATTCCTTACCTTTTGCTCTCCACAGTGCTCGAGGGGGCAGTGGAACCCGGGGGTGGTGGTGGAAACCAAGACTGCCTGTTAAAGAATAACAGATTGTAAGCGTAATCATATATTATAAATTACTTATTCATTTATTTTAAGGTCCATCTCCCCCTCTAGACTGTAAATCGTTAGGGGCAGGGAACGGGTCCGCTAGTTCTGCTGCTTTGGACTCTCCCAAGTGCTTAGCGCAATGCCCCGCACGTAGTAAGTGCTCAATAAATACCGTTGATAGATCGATCGATAATTCAGGGAGCGTCAATTCAAGAGCCCCATTTCTGCTCAAGAAGGGTGTGATGGGCAAAAGGCAGATGAATGATTTCGATTTTCAGTTTACAATCTGAAAAATGCCATTCACACTATCCGGGTTACCCAGGTGCTTTTAAACTGCCTCATCCTTTTTCAGTCATTAAATGGTATTTATTGAGGGCTTACTGTGCACAGAGTATGGTAATAAGGGCCTGGGAGAGTGCAGTATTGCAGAGTCTGTAGACACATTCCCTGCCCACAGGGAACTTTCCGCCTGGAGGGGAAGATGGACGTTAAAATGAATTATGAATATGTACATAAGTGCTTCGGGGCTGAGGGACGTGTGCTTTAAATGCACAGAGTCAAAGGCATAGGTGATGAAGAAGGGAAGGGAAGTAAGGAAATTGAGGGTTTAGTTGGGGAAGGCCTCTTGGAGGAGAGGTGATTGTAATAAGGTTTTGAAGGTGAAGAGACTGGTGGTCAGTTAGATAGATGGGGTAAGATATTCCAAGTTGATGAGATGATCTAGATGAGAAGAGAACGGAGACAAATCTGTCAAGCTAAGTGGTGGCCCACTCCATTTTTTTCCTCTTCCTCAGACGTCACGATTCCTGATTTGTGGGATTTGTGGGTGACTGTAAACTCGTTGTGGGCAGGGAAAATGTCTACCGATGCTATTGTGTCGTACTATCCTAAACGTTTAATAATAATAATAATAATAATAATGTTGGTATTTGTTAAGCGCTTACTGTGTGCAGAGCACTGTTCTAAGCGCTGGGGTAGACGCAGGGGAATCAGGTTGTCCCACGTGGGGCTCACAATATTAATCCCCATTTTACAGATGAGGTAACTGAGGCCCAGAGAAGTGAAGTGACCTGCCCACAGTCGCACAGCTGACAAGTGGCAGAGCGGGGATTCGAACCCATGACCTCTGACTCCAAAGCCCGTGCTCTTTCCACTGAGCCATGCTGCTTCAGTAAAGTGCTCTGCACACAGTAAGTGATGGTGGTGAGCATGGTGCTTGCAAAGACAGTAAAGAGTTCACTTCCTCCAGAAAGAGGCACAATCTCTCCATCTAGATTGTAAGCCAGTGTGGGCCGGGAATGTGTCTGTTCATTGTTATGCTCTACTCTCCCAAGCGCTTAGAACAGTGCTCTGCACACAGTAAGCACTCATGTATGATTGACTGACAAGGTGATCACTTTAGAAATATATTCTGCTTATCAATAAGAACAGTATTTGTTAAGCACTTACTATGTGCCAAGCACTGTTCTAAACACTGGGCTAATAATAATAACAATAATGTTGGGATCTGTTAAGCGCTTACTACGTGCAGAGCACCGTTCTAAGCGCTAGGGTAGATACAGGGTAATCAGGTTGTCCCACGTGAGGCTCACGGTCTTAATCCCCATTTTCCAGATGAGGTAACTGAGGCCCAGAGAAGTTAAGTGACTTGCCCACAGTCTCACAGCTGACAGGCGGCAGAGCGGGGATTCGAACCCATGACCTCTGACTCCCAAGCACCTGCTCTTTCCACTGAGCCACAAGGTAATCAGGTTGGACACAGTTCCTGTCCCACATGGGGCTCACCGTCATAATCCCCGTTTCCCGGATGAGGTAACGGGACAGAGAAGCGAAGTGACAGCAGACGAGTGGCGGAGCCGGGATTGGAACCCACGTCCTCTGACTCCCAGGTCCGTGCTATTGCCTCTGCTTCTTCCTCTCATCTATTCATCTTTCCCATCACGGTAGACCCCATAACCTTGGGAAAACCATTCAATTTCCTCCCGTACCTAGGAAAGGCAATTACTTACAACTCATTCATCCCCAAGCAAAGCCTAACTGGGCCTGATTACCTCTTTTTCTTCACTGGGGTTGTAACGGCGGCCGCACTGGGGGCGGTAAGAACGCGGGTGGTGGGAGCACTGGTGGTGCGGGCACTAGCTGTGGGACCAGTGGCGGGGGGCGCGCCGGTCGTGCGAGCACTGGCGGGGGGAGCACCGGTCGTGCGAGCGTTGGCGGCGGGAGCACTTGTGGAGATGGTAGGACTGTTGAACGTCTTCTCAGGCTGCCTGTGAAGGAAAATCATTAGCATGATATGAAAGGTTGGTTTATACCATGGCAACTGGGATTAGAATTTACAGGGGAGCCCCCCGGTACTCTCCCCCGCCCCCCTTCAGAAGCAGCGTGGCTCAGTGGAAAGAGCCCGGGCTTGGGAGTCAGAGGTCATGGGTTCAACTCCCGGCTCTGCCGCTTGTCAGCTGTGTGACTGTGGGCAAGTCACTTCACTTCTCTGGGCCTCAGTGACCTCATCTGGAAAACGGGGATGAAGACTGTGAGCCTCACGTGGGACAACCTGATTACCGAGTATCTACCCCAGTGCTTAGAACGGTGCTTGGCACATAGTAAGCGCTTAAATAGCATTATTATTATTATTCGAAGCCTTATTCAAGGCACATCTCCTCCCAGACTAAGCCCCGCTTTTCTGCATCTCCCACTCCCTTCTGCATCACCCTGACTTGCTCCCTTAGCTCTTTCCCCTTCTCCCCATCCCAAAGCCCTTATGTGTATATCTGTCATTTCATTTATTGATATTGCTGTCCATTTTTACTGATGCCTGTCTCCCTCCCTCTAGACTTTGAGCTCCTTGTGGGCAGGGAGCCTCTCTCTTTATTGCTGTATTGTCCTTTCCCAACCACTTAGTAATAACAATAATAATGTTGGTATTTGTTAAGCGCTTACTATGTGCCAAGCACTGCTCTAAGCGTTGGGGGGATACAAAGTGATCAGGTTGTCCCTCATGGGGCTCACAGTCTTCATCCCCATTTGACAGATGAGGGAACTGAGCCCCAGAGGAAGTGAAGTGACTTACCCAGAGTCACACAGCTGACAAGTGACCGAGCCGGGATTAGAACCTATGACCTCTGACTCCCAAGCCCGGGCTCTTTCCACTGAGCCACACTGCTTCTCCCGTACAACGTTCCCGTACAATGTCCCGTCCATCTCTAGAACAATGTTCTGCACACAGTAAGCACTCAATAAATACAACTGAATGAATGAATGAATACTGTGTTTCCACAAGAAGCATGTGAGTGAGAAAGATTCAGGGAAGAAATTGCAAGGAATCATGAATATACATACGGCTTCCCTCCTTCCAGTGCTTTAAAAGTGGACATGCTCCTGGATGGGAATTAAAAGGAGAGTTTGTTAGCATCAATATATAAACACTAGCACCCACATACCAAATAATCATCCATGCTTTTACTTTAAAGTGAAAAAGCCTGGCCTAGTGGAAAGAACAGTGGCCTGGGAGTCAGAGGAGCTGGGTCCTAATCCCAGCTCTGCCAAGTGTTTGCTGTGTGACCTTGGGCAAGTCATTTAACTTCTCTGGGCCTCAGTTTCCTCAACTGTAAAATGGGGATTCAATCCTGGTCTCCCTCCTACGTAGACTGTGAACCCCCTGAGGGACAGGGACTGTGTCCCACCTAAATAACTTGTATCTACTCCAGTGACGAAAACAGTATTTGACACATAGTAAGTGCTTAAGAAATACCATAAAAAAGTGAAGCAATTGAAGATTGGGACAAAAGAGAATACATCTATTTAATTAAACGCATGGCTACCCAGTGACCACCGCGAGTACTTGGAAAGTGATCTCCAACATTTTACATTCTTCTGTGGAAGACTCCAAAAGCCTGCTTCATTATATTTTCTAAAGTTATTTCTATAAGATTCCATCCTACTGAAAGACCCGCCGCTGGACCTCCTTGCTGTAAAAGTCCTAGAAGCAGCATGGCTTAGTGGCTACGACATGGACCTAGGAGTCAGAAGGACCGGGGTTCTGATCCCGGCTCCACCACGTATCTGCTATGTGATCTGGGATAAGTCACTTCTCTTCTCTGGGCCTCATTTACCTTGTCTGTAAAATGGGAATTTAGACTGTGAGCCCCACGTACAACACTGCTTGTGTCCAACCCGATTATCTCATATCCACCCAAGTGCTCAGTACAATGCCTGGCTCATAGTAAGCGCTTAACAAATTCCACTTTTTCCTTTTTTAAAAAAAAGAGCTTAGAGTCTACAGGGATATTTTGCCATTGTCTCGGCAACACCCTTAAAGAGTAAAGCTTTTTCATCTGGACAAGGCAGGGCAGGGGGAATTTAAAACAAATCTATCAGATGGTTATGCTAATGGATTCATTGGACTCCCCCTAGGTGTTATGTTCTCCATTAAGCACTTAGGAAAGTAGAAGAGAAACATGAGACCGGTTCTTTGCCCTAAAGGAATTAACAATCTGATGGAGGTGGTAGACATGCAAATACTTAGAGTCATCAGAATATAGAATTGGCTGTACAGTTAAATATCCATATGTACACAATTGCTGAGGAAGTGTATAAATTAATACTAAAATGCTTCTCTATTCAGCGCTGCTTTAGTCCATCGAGTCCACAGCTTTCTCCAGAGTCGATTCCACAGGATTAAATCTACTCACCCTCTTGTTTTCTCCCAGGCCCTTTCATGCAGTGATTCCCCAAACCCCGACACTGACCGGGGGGAGGAGGAAGCCAGAGTCACTCCACTGGGCCCCTCTCTGAGGAAAATGCCAAGCCAGAGAGCAGGATTGAGGAGGATGCAGAGGGGTCGAGTAGGTGAAGAGTACATGTCTAACACTGAGCTCCTTATCTTCCCTCCCAAACCCTGTCCTCTCCTTGACCTCCCTGTCACTGTGGACGGCGTGACTATCTTTCCCGTTTCACAGGCCCGCAACCTTGGTTTCGTCCTTGACTCGGCTCTCTCCTTCACCCCCCGCATCCAATCCATCACCAACGCCTGCCGGTCTCACCTTCACGGTATGGACAAGATCCGCCCTTTCCTCTCCATCCAAACAGCTATCGTGCTGGTACAAGCTCTCATAATATCCCGACTGGATTATTGTGTCGGCCTTCTCTCTGACCTCCCTTCCTCCTGTCTCTCCCCACTCCAGTCTATTCTTCATTCCGCTGCCCGGATCATCTTCCTACAGACACGCTCTGGGCACGTCACTCCCCTCCTCAAAAACCTCCAGGGGTTGCCTATCAACCTTCGCACGAAACAAAAACTCCTCACTCTTGGCTTCAGAGGTCTCCATCCCCTTGCCCCCTCCTACCTCACCTCCCTTCTCTCTTTCTACTGCCCACCCCGTACACTCCACTCTGCCGCTCACCTCCTCACTATCCCCCATTCATACCTATCCCGCCGGCAACCCCTGGCCCACGTCCTACCACTGCCCTGGAATACCCTCCCTCCTCACATCTGCCAAACTCTCTTCCCCTCTTCAAAGCCCTACTGAGAGCTCACCTCCTCCAAGTGGCCTTCCCAGACTGAGCCCCCCTTTCCCTCTCCTCCCCCGTCCCTCCCCCCACCCTCTGCTCTTCCTCTTTCCCCTCCCCCCAACACTATGCTCATTTGTACATATTATTTATTACCTTACTTTGTTAATGAGGTATATATCTCCTTGATTTTATTTATCTTGATGATGCTGTCTTGTTTTTGTTTTGTTCTGTTTTGGTTTGCTGTCTCCCCGGTTTAGACTGTGAGCCTGTCATTGGGCAGGGATTGTCTCTATCAGTTGCCGAATTGCACATACCAAGCGCTTAGTACAGTGCTCTGCACATAGTAAGCACTCAATAAATCCTATTGAATCAATGAAGACCCTCCACCATCTTGGAGGTGAGAGGTTGCAAGTCACGCGCCTGGGAGAGCAGGACACAGGGAAAGCCCATGCTGTGACTGGATGGACCCAGAGCCAGTCGGTCAATCGTAATTACTGAGTGCTTACTGTGTGCAGAGCACTGTACTAAGCAGTTGGGAGAGTCCACTACAGCAAAAAACAGACACGTTCTTGGCTTACAGCGACCTGCCAGGCTATAGGGGACTGGAGATGGTTCTAGGTGAGGTTGAGGAGACACGGGGTCCAGGGGGGTGAGACTCCGGCCCGTGTGTGCGTGTGTATGTGAGGACGCTAGAGACTCAGTGTCCGAAGGACTCGGAGTGGGTGAAACTGGAACTGGGGATTGGGGACACGGGGACAGAAGAGGAGGGAGTGGGAGGAAATGATGCCGAGAGCTTGGGAAAGGTGGTTTAAACTGGATTCTTTTTCACTGTTACCACATAAAGAAGCTATTGAACATTGTTGACAGAACAGATGGTGGTGTCTGCCTGCGGTAGGGGTTGGGAGAGAGGTTCTGGGGGTCGGGAGACACAAGGACTGGGGGGGCCGTGGGTGAAGAAGGGAGCCCTTTGTCCATGAACTTTCTGGGAGCAGCACAGAGGACTAAGTATCCCGAGGATCCCCTCGACTTCGAGGGGACACATAGCTGGGCTCCAAAGGCTGGTGGCATTCATTCAGTCATTTTTACGGAGCGCTTACTTTGTGCAGAACACTGTACTAAGTGCTTGGGAGAGTAAAGTCCTAAACTGGCACATTCCCTGCCCACGACGAGCTTATGGTCCAGAGGAAGAAATAGGGGTGCAAGGATTTGAGGAGGACTAAGCAGAATGTTCCCCAATCTGTGTTAGAAGAATGGGAGAGATGGAGGACTTGAGGAGGCTGTCTAGCTGACTAAGGTCTAGGCTCTTAAGTGACTTCGGGAACTATTTTATATGAGCTTACACTTTAATAAGAATGATACTTGTTAAGCACTTTCTGTGTGCCAGGTACTGTACTAAGCTCTGGGTTGGGTACAAACAATTCGGGTTGGACACAGTCCCTGTCATTCATTCATTCATTCAATAGTATTTATTGAGCACTTACTATGTGCAGAGCACTGTACTAAGCGCTTGGAATGTACAAATCGGCAACAGAGAGAGACAGTCCCTGCCCATTGCCGGGCTTACGTTCTAATCGGGGGAGACGGACGGACAAAAACAATTGCAATAAATAGAATCGAGGGCATGAACATCTCCTTAAAACAAGAGCAATAAACTGTCCCATGTAGGGCTCACAGTCTCAATCTCCACTTTACAGATGGGGTAACTGAAGCATAGAAAAGTGAAATGACTTGTCCAGGGTCACACAGCAGACAAGTGGCAGGGCCGGGATTAAAACCCATGACCTTCTGACTCCCAGGCCTGTTCTCTATCCACTGTGCCACGCTGCTTCTAGTCCCTGGTCGGAGAGAACGTAGCTTGCTCTATATTTGAATCAAGATCGCTGAAACCAATAACTGAATGTCCCAAGGTAGAAAAATCCACCTACCTGTTGTTTAGTCGGCTATCCATGGCCTCCACCTTATTGGCTTTACCGGAATCATTTCTGTCTGAAATCCTTTATAAAGAAATACAAAAACACTGATCCACATTTAGGCTATAAGGTTATTTTCAGAGGCTCATTGAAACCCATAACCGGCCTCCAGTGAAAAGGATGAAACATTTTAATCAGTTCCTTTAAAAACTCAGCACGTTAATCACTGCCTGAGAACAATCCCTCTACCTCCCCAAGCCTTTGTCAGGTCAGTTCTCAAGATGTTAACATGTCCCTCCTGAAAACTGCATTTTTTTTAGACTAATCACAACCCTTGGTCTTCATTCCACAAAGATATCTAGGAAGGGAGGGGGTCATGGAAGAGATAGAAGGGCTTGTCTCGATGGATTCAGTGATTGCCTGCACACAGCAAGTGTTCTCTAAATACCACTGATCGATTGATTTAAATTCTCTGTGCCTCAGTTTCCTCCCCTGTGAACTGGGGAGGAAATACACGGGCTCTTTCCCTCCCTCAAACTGTGAGGCCCCTGTTGGACAGGGGCTGTGCCTGATGTGACTACCTCATATCTACCGCAGCCCTTAGCACACAGTAAGCAGTTAATAGACGTCACCATCATTCTTTCTGCAGGAAAACCTTACCTATCTAAGGTGTCATCAGATCTGTACCGACTTATCGCCACTCTCTGTTCATCTCTTTCATTTCCGGTCCTAAATCGAAGAAGCCAGAAGATAAATTAACAAAGAAAACTGGCTGTTGAAGCAGACCAAAATTTGACATTTTAAGCAAGCGAGACAGAAGCTAGACACACCTGTTGGGTTGAATGAGTGGAAGGAAAAAACCCGTAGAAGATGCCCAAACTAACCTAACAGTTGATTGGAATTAAACAGATTATAACCCACTCAGTCATCCTTCCTAATTGAGGAGATCTGGCATGGATCACGTCGAACCATGGTGACATGCAAATTAGGCTATGCAAATAAGGTAACAGAACATGAAAATCTGGCAATATTCATATTTCCTTGAGCTAATTTTGTTAATTATCATGTAAATAGAAGCTTCTCTTCCTCTTATAATCGGATCTCTCCAGCTGGTAGAAATTTTAGCAGTGCACAATTCAATGTCAGGAACATAACAGCTGCTTCAGTTGCTAGATTGTGACAGTTTAAAGCCTAGGTAAGAGAAGCCGCCGGTTTAGGGGGAAAAAAAAAAGCTCCCTTTTCAAAAATGAAATGTGCTTGGGGAAGCCACTTGTGGCCACCGAAACAAGTGGTTTTGGAGAAAGAGTTGCCTTCAAACATCAAAAATGCCTAGAGAGGTTGGAGTTTATAGAACAGACACTTCTAACAAAAGTAAAATGTAAGCTCACTGTGGGCAGGGAATGTGTCTACCAACTCTATTGTATTGTACTCTCCCAAGCGCTTAGTACGGTGCTCTGCACACAGTAAGCACTCAATAAATACCACCGATTGATTGATTTACATACAATAGAAAACAAGGGAATGAATGGTTTACAGAGTTTGGGTTCATTTTTGACATCAAATGGATAATGTGAAAAAGATCGGGTTCCCTTCCACTGCTTCTCTCCCCACTCTTAACCTGAGGCTGAGGGAAGGAGGTGTTATCACTGTTTCAAGTTACACAGCTCGGCGGTTAAGTCTTCCAGGTAGATGGAGAGGGGTAAATAGTCATTTATTTATTTATTTATATTTATATCTGTCTCCCCCTCTGGACTGTGAGTTCCCTGTGGGCGGGGAATGCGCCCACCAACTCTGTTGGTGAAGCAGCGAGAAGCAGCGTGGCTCAGTGGAAAGAGCCCGGGCTTTGGAGTCAGAGGTCATGGGTTCGAATCCCGGCTCGGCCACTTGTCGGCTGTGTGACTGTGGGCAAATCACTTAACTTCTCTGTTGCCTCAGTTCCCTCATCTGTAAAATGGGGATTAAGACTGTGAGCCCCACGTGGGACAACCTGATTCCCCTGTGCCTACCCCAGCGCTTAGAACAGTGTTCTGCGCACAGTAAGCGCTTAACAAATACCAACATTATTATTATTAACTCTGTTCTGTTGTTGTATCGTACTTTCACGAGTGCTTAGAACAGTGCTCTGCACAGGGTAAGAGCTCAGTAAATACAACTGATTGATTAAATAGTCCATTCCTTCTCTTCTTTTGAAGCTCCACAAGCTCCAAATCAATCAGTGGTCTCTACTGAACACTTACTGAGTGCAGAGCACTGTACTAAGTGCTTGGGAGAGTGCAATAGAACAGAGTTGGTAGACACATTCCCCGCCTCTTCACTTGTTCTGATGTCTGTCTCTCCCATTCTAGACTGTGAGCCTGGTGTGGGCAGGGATTGTCTCTCTTTATTCCTGAATTCTCAATCATTTAGTACAGTGCTCTGCACACAGTAAGCACTCAATAAATAAGATTGAATTTATTGCTATTGTTCTTGTCTGTCCGTCTCCCCCGATTAGACTGTAAGCCCATCAAAGGGCAGGGACTGTATCCGTTACCGATTTGTACATTCCAAGCGCTTAGTACAGTGCTCTGCACTTAGTAAGCGCTCAATAAATACTACTGAATGAATGAATGAATAAATGACCTTGCAATCTAGGACTCTCCTACAGTGAAAAGGACACCGTCCTGAACTTCGTCTGTTTTATTTCACACCGACAGTTCTGCTGCCCACCCCGGAATCTTTTGTTTCCAAGAAGGCCAGTACATAGTCCCACAGTCCAGAAGCAATCCCTCAGAGGAACACACCTGTCTAAGGCATCATATGAGCCATGATGGTGAAGCACAACTCTACCGGCGTTTTCATCTCTGCAAGTGAAAAGAAAGTCATATATTAGAGATACTACCTGATAAATGCAGAACCAAGAGAGAAGTCATTCATTCATTCATTCAATAGTATTTATTGAGCGCTTACTGTGTGCAGAGCAGTGTACTAAGCGCTTGGAATGAACAAGTCGGCAACAGATAGAGACGGTCCCTGCCGTTTGACGGGCTTACGGTCTAGCGCATGATCTCGTGGAAAGAACATGGGCCTGGAATTCAGAGGGCCTGGGTTCTAATCCTGACTCTCCCACTTGCCTGTTTTATGACTTTGGGAAGGACACTTAATTTCTTTGTGCCTCAGTGTTCTCATCTATGAAATGGGGATTCAATACCTGTTCTCCCTCTGCCTTAGACTGTGAACCCCATGTGGGATGGGGACTGTGTCTAACCTGATGATCTTGTATCTACCCTGACACTTAGTACGATGCTTAGCATATGCTAAGTGATTAACAAATATTATTATTATTATTATTATCATCATTTGGTAGGAGCAAAGAGCGCATAATTCTACGTCACAGGTTTATAGGCTTCACTCTGAGCAAAAGAAGACAAGCAGTACTTGTTTTAGCCAGTCACAAGTTGAAAGATAAAGATGGTAGGAAAATAACTTCTCGGAACTATTCTGACATACTGTGCTAGTTCTGTTTGTTACAATAACAGAATGAGCCAAATGTTCACCATTGGGTGGGAATATCCATTTGCGATGTCCCTCAAACAGCTACCCTTATCAGAAAGGTGATGCGACAATATCTTCTTCCACTCACTTCTGCTGAATTTTGAATACGGATCAAATCATGATTATTTTTGTCCATTCACCTCTTCCTCCAACAGAAACTCCTTAGCAGCGGCTTTAAAGCACTCAATCAGCTCGTTCCCCCTAAGCACACCTTAGCTTGCTGCTCTCCTACTACAAGGCCAATTCCACACCCTTCTCTCCTCCAACGCCAACCTACGCACTGTATCTCCATCTCAACTATCTTGCCACAGAACTCTTGCCATGTCCTCCCTCTGATCTGGAACTTCTTTCCCTTTCTTTGCTCGACAGAGCACCACTCTCCCTATCGTCAAGGCCTTATTAAAATCGCACTTCCTTCGAGAGACCTTGCCAGACTGAACCCTCATTTCTCCATCTCCCTCTCCCTGCGTGACTGAGTGGAAAGAGCCCGGGCTTGGGAGTCAGAGGTTAGGGATTCTAATCCCGGCTCTGTCACTTATCAGCTGCGTGACTTTGGGGAAGTCACTAAACTTCTCTGTGCTCTGTTACCTCATCTGTAAAATGGAGATTAAGACTGTGAGCCCCACCTTGGACAACCTGATTACCTAGTATCTCCTCCAGACCTTAGAACAGTGCTTGGAACATAGTAAGCGCTTAACAAATACCATCATCATCATTATTATTATTACTATTATCTATGCACTTGGATCTGTACCCTTTAAGCACTTGATACTCACCCCACTCTCAGCCCTTCAGCACATAAGTGCATATCCATCATTTATTATAAAGTCTGTCTCCTCCTTTAGGTAATAAACTCTTGAAAGGCAGAGAACATGTCCACCAAACCTGTTGTATTGTCTTCTCCCAAACACTTAGTACTGAACTCTGCACACAGTAACCATTCAATAAATACCACTGATAGATTGATCGATTGAATATATAGAGAAGGCAGAATGATATAGTGGAAAGAGCATCAGTTTGGGAGTTAGGAGACCTGGTTCTCATCTCAGCTCTGCCAGGGATCTGTTGAGTGAGCTTGGGAAAGTCACTTAATATCTCTGTGCCTTCATTTCCTCATCTGGAAGGAAGACATTATGGAGCAGTTGTGAAGATAAAGTGAGAGCACTGATGTGAAAGTGCTTCAGAATCATAAAAGTGCTATTACAAATAGTGATAACATTCATTTCTAGACTGTGAACCCACTGTTGGATAGGAATTGTCTCTAGGTGTTGCCCAAATTGTACTTTCCAAGCGCTTAGTACAGTGCTCTGCACACAGAAAGCGCTCAAAAAATACGATTGAATGAATGATTGAATGAATTCACTTGATAAAATCCTGGCAGTCTAAACTTGAATTGCTCTTCCCAGAAAAGTGGATTTAGGAAAACAAGCACTACTTGATTATTATTATTCTGATTATTCTCATCATCAGTTATATTTATCGAGCATTTACTCTGTGCCGATCAGTGTACGAAGCGCTCGAGAGAGTACAATACAACAGAATTGGTAGTCGCGTTCCCTGCCCATAATGAGATTTACAGTCTGGAGGAGACTATTTCTGAGGAGAAATACTTGACTTGGGGCATTGGACAATTCATCGTTCATACACACTAAATCTATTTGGTTAGGCATTAGGAAATTTTGTCATCTTCATGTTTCTTATTATTATGATATTAGTTAAGCACTTATTATGTGTCAAGCACTGTTCTAAGCACTGGAGCAGATACAAGTTAGTCAAGTTGGGCTCAATCCCTGTCCCACGTGGGGTTCACAGTCTAAGAAAGAGGGAGAGCAAGTGTTGAGTCCCTGTTTCACAGTTGAGGACACTGAAGCTCAGAGAACAATAATAATAATAATAATGGTATTTGTTAAGCACTTCTTATGTGCCAAGAACTAAGTGCACTAAGGGTAATCAGGTTGTCCCTCTTGAGGCTCACAGACTAAATCCCCATTTTACGGATCAGGTTACTGAGGCACAGAGAAGATAAGCTACTTGCCCAAGGTCACACAGCATGCGAGTGGAGGAGCTAGGACTAGAACCCAGGTCCTCTGACGCCCAGGCCTGAATTCTTTCCACTAGGCCATGCTATTTCCTTGGCCTAATTATCTAACCACAGGTAATTAACCAGAGATCGTGAGGTATTGTACTAAGCAAAGTAGTGATGTTTCAAAAATACAGGTAAGTTGTGTGACCCCCTAGCCTCCCGTTACCAGTGGAGTGTCCCATCCTTCTCCTACCATTAGAGAGAGGAATCTTTGCAGGTACATAGTTGTGTCAACACACGCCCCAAGCCAAACAAGCACAAGCACTATCCTGCTGGAGCAACTATCCCGGACATTCCCTCCTCCAAACCTTAGCTTGGAGGAGGCCGGTCGGACACCATTCTCCTAGGGAGCCACTGGGGACACCGGGACGGAGGTCGTGCTGGGCTATCGTTGGAAGATTCTGTGGCGAGTCCAGCTTTCCAGGGCCTCTCTCTGCTCAGTGCCCCAGATGGAGAGTACTCTCCCAAGCACTTAGTACAGTGCTCTGCTCACAGTAAGCACTCAGTAAATACAAGCGACTGACTGACTCCGTGGCCAGCAGTGACGTCGGCAGCCAAAGGACTTCTGGCATGGAGCAAGTCAAGCAATAGGCTGTTCTAGGTGAACGTCCTCTGTGTGTGTGAGAGAGAGCGAAAAAGAGAGAAAGAAACTATCTCTCTCCGCTGACTGAGTCTCTCCTTTGGGTTGTGGTCTCTGCCTCTCCCACCTTATCGTAGTTGACTGCCCTGCCCCCGCAGAAGCCCTGCCACTATTAATAATAATGTTGGTATTTGTTAAGCGCTTACTATGTGCAGAGCACTGTTCTAAGCGCCGGGGTAGACACAGGGGAATGAGGTTGTCCCACGTGAGCCTCACAATCTTCATCCCCATTTTACAGATGAGGGAACGGAGGCACAGAGAAGTGAAGTGACTTGCCCACAGTCACACAGCTGACATGGGGCAGAGTCGGGATACGAACCCATGACCTCTGACTCCCAAGCCCGGGCTCTTTCCACTGAGCCACGCTGCTTCTCTACTGCCCCTGCAAAACGTGGTGACTAGAAAAGTCCTTCTCATTTCCCTTTGTTGGTAGCAGGAACACAAGCAACGGGAAGCAGCAACGAGCAACGGGAAGTTCTCCCCACCCCACCTCCCTGCAACCCAAAGCTGGCTAAGTGGAGGACTTGGCATCCCCATCCCCAGAGGCTTCGTGGAGCTCTAATAATGTTGGTATTTGTTAAGCGCTTACTATGTGCCGAGCACTGTTCTAAGCGCTGGGGTAGACGCAGGGGAATCAGGTTGTCCCACGTGGGGCTCACAGTCTCAATCCCCATTTTACAGATGAGGTAACTGAGGCACAGAGAAGTGAAGTGACTTGCCCACAGTCACACAGCTGACCAGTGGCCGAGCCGGGATTCGAACCCATGACCGATGACTCCAAAGCCCGGGCTCTTTCCACTGAGCCACGCTGCTTCTCTAATAGGGGCATAGGGGGGTGAGGGAATTCTGTCCTCCCCCGGCACGTCCAAAGGGGGTTACAGAGAGGCTCCGTGGCTCCTGTCCTTGCCCGGGCACTGCCCTCTTGCATTGCTGGGGTGAGGGAAAGTGGGGAGGAGAGGTGGAAGAGTGAGAAAGGACAGAAAGTGGAATGGTAAATGGGTAAACTAACCTTTGCCACAATCTCTTCATTGTTTGCTTTCTTTCCCTTTTCCCCTCTACATCTGTCTCCTTCTATCTTCCACTCTTTTCTCCCACCTCCTTCTCACTTTCCCTTGCCTTTTCCTTTCCCTCTCTTTCTCTTCCTTTCCCTCTTCCTCCTCCTCTCCCTCTTCCTTTCCCTCTTCCACTTCCTTTCTTCTCTCTGTTCACTTTTCCCTCCCCTGCGACTGACAACAGCTCTCGCTCTGAAGAGTTGTTGCTGTAAAGGAGTTGTGCAGTGCAGTAACATCGTATTGCAGTGACATTCACACTGCAGCGGGGCGGGGGGGGGGGAACGCGTAAACCGTGTTGGTTGGTTTTTGCACTCCAGCTGCTCAAGGGTCTCATTTTCTTTGACTCCTCCGCACAAAACCATTGCCCCACTATGAACTAGGCAAACCGGCCCGTGCGTCTAGAGAAGCAGCTTGGCCTAGTGGATAGAGCACGATCCTGGGAGTCAGAGGGGCCTGGGTGACCTGGACAAGTGACTTCACTTCCCGGTGCCTCATTTCTCTCATCTGTAAAATGCAGATTAAAGACTGTGAGTCTCATGTGGAACGGGGACCTTGTCCAACCTGAATACCTTGTATCTTCCTCAGTGCTTGACATACGGTAAGTGCTTAACAAGTATCTTTATTATTATTGTGTTACTTAGGTTACTTAGATCATCACAAAGTTCAAAGTGGAACAGTGCAGTGCTGTCAAATGTTGAAAAGTGAATCTGTTATAAAGTGTATTTTTCATCACACTTTTTTTTTTCCAAAATTCCCTGAATTCAGTCTTCTAAAATAGGTGTTGCTGTCACTAATGCAAAGTAGTCAAGTCTTGCGGTAGTCACCTTTCTAATGAAAAAAACTTGGAAACACAGACAATTTTTCGGCAGGGATAGAGATGGAGTGAGCGGGATGGATTCAGGATAATACCCAAAAGCTATCTGACCTGGGAGACCACATTTTCGCCTACTTTGGCTCCAATGGTGTGACATTATTTTTAAAGGAGATATAGTTGGATGGAAGGAGATATAGTTGGATGGTGGTGAGAAAGAAAGGAGGAGAACATGAAATAACAGTGAATAATAATAGCATGGCAAGGCCCCCTCACACTGTCAACTTTTAAAGTTTACAGAATCAGGAAAAACAACCCAGCAGCTAATTCCCAACAGAATCACTGGCCTGACAAAAGTTCATCAATCCGGACAAAATCAACATCTATTTTAGAAATCAACATCTTCGGTCATCTTACTTTTCCTCCCCTGATCTTTTCTTTATCCAGCTGTTATCCTGCAAGAAAGTTCTTCTCTTGTTAATGTCGTGGAAACCCTGCGGCTTTAGTGTGACTCCATGAGTGGGATTCTTCGTATCTATTGAGAGAAATGAAAATGAGATGAAACAATCCTTAAAAGATGAAATTGTTTTTCCTTAAAAAACCGACCGTTACGTTGGGTTTCAAAATTCCAAAATAAGACACCCTTGCAAGGAAGAACAAATCCCTCTATCCTTGGCCATGGATAGAGAATGACCTGGGAGTAAGAAAACTGGATTCTAATCCCACTTCTAGCACTAGTCTACACGTGACCTTGGGCAAGTCACTTCATTTCTCTGTGCGTCAGATACTTCATCTGTAACATGGGGGCCAATCCATCAATTAATTGTATTTACTGAGCATTTATTATGTGTGTGGAACTCAGACTGTGAGCCCGTTGTTGGGCAGGGATTGTCTCTATCTCTTGCCGAATTGTACATTCCAAGCGCTTAGTACAGTGCTCTGCACACAGTAAGGGCTCGATAAATACGATTGAATGAATGAATAGAAAGTGCTTGGGAGAGTACAGTATAACGGAGATATTTCCTGCCCACAACCAGCTTACAGTCAAGAGGGGGAGACCGACCTTAATTAAAATAAATCAATTATGGGTATGTAAATTAGTGCTGTGGGCTGGAAGTGGGGATGAATAAAGGGAGCAAGTCAGGAGGATACAGAAGGAAGTGGGAGAAGAGGAAAGGAGAGCTTAGTTAGGAAGGCCTCTGGGAGGAGGTGTACCTTTAGTAAGGCTTGAAGGGGGAAGTGTAACTGTCTGTCGGATATGAAGAGGGAGGGCATATTTCATGCCAGAGGCAGGACGTGGGGAAGAGGTCAGCGGCGAGACAGGTGAGATCGAGGCACAGTGACCGAAGCACTGAGCCCCATGTGGGACGGGGACTGTGTCCAACCTGATTAGCTTGTATCTACCTCATTACTCAGTACAGTGCCTGGGGTATAGTTAGTGCTTAATAAATACCATTTAAAAAAAAAAAACCCCCTGTGCCACAAAGATAGCCAGACAAAGATCAAAGGCAAGTCCTGGACGGACCCAAATCCAAGTGGCGGAGAGGCCAACTGAAACTAAATCTTCAGCCCGTTCATTCAATTCACTCAACTGTATTTACTGAGCACTTAGTGTGTGCAGAGCACTGTTCTAGGTGCTTGGGAGAGTACAATATAACAATAAACAGTCACAATTCCCTGCCCATAATGAGCTTAAGGTCTAGAGGGGGAGACAGACATTCATATAAATGAATAAATTATAGATATAGTAGTAGTAATCCACAGGGCTTGGCTTTACCACCGGGCATATCATATCTTGGGCTTGAGGGGGGAGGAAACTCGCAAGGATATTTAATGCGCCCACCTGCTTACATTCACAGAAAAAATTGCTTAATTGCTAAATTTACAGCTAAATTGCTCCTGGGCAATCTCCTAAAATTCACCACAACTTTTTCCGATGCCAAATGGTGAAGAAATACCTTTTGGGGGTCAGTTGATGTTTCCTGTTCACCACAATTCGTGAGGGTGTTCTTTCAGAATTACAGACAGGATTCAATTAATTTAAAGGAAAGAGGCAAAAGTTGCCCTACCTCTCACTGTCCAGGAGTTCAGTGACACAAAGCAATTTCAGTAGTGCACCGTTGTTATCCGTTAAGGAAAGGGAATATGACAAAAATCTCTCAAGGTAGCAGCATTGTTAATCTTTTTTCAGATCTGTTTTTGCAATACTCAGCGTGGCCTACTGGAAAGAGCTCGGGATTGGGAGTCAGAGGACGTGGGTTCTAATCCCGGCTCCGCCACTTGTCTGCCGGGTGACCTTGGGCAAGTCACTTCACTTCTCTGTACCCCAGTTACCTTATCTGTAAAATGGGGATTAAGACTGCGAGCCCCACGGGGGACAACCCGATTACCTCGTATCTACCCCAGTGCTTAGAACAGTGCTTGGCATGTAGTAAGCACTTAACAAATACCATCATTATTCTTATTATTATTAGTACTCATATTGTTTGGATCTAGTGAACATCCACAAAGAAAATGTAGACAACAGAGATGGAATCGTCTGCATCGAAAACACGCATGCTTGACGGCACGGGTGAGCTACATGACCGGTTCTGTGCCTGGCACGGGTGAGCTACATGACCGGTTCTGTGCCTGGCACAGGTGAGCTACATTATCATCTCTGGGCCTGGCCCAGGTGAGCTACATTATTATTTCTGGCCCTCAACTGTATATATTTTCTCTGCCCTATTTATTTTGCTAATGAGATGTACAGCACCTTGATTCTATTTATTTGCTATTGTTTTAATGAGATGTTCATCCCCTCAATTCTATTTATTGCTATTGTTCTTGTCTGTCCGTCTCCCCCGATTAGACCGTAAGCCCGTCAGTGGGCAGGGACTGTCTCTATCTGTTGCCGATTTGTCCATTCCAAGCGCTTAGTACAGTGCTCTGCACATAGTAAGCGCTCGATAAATACTATTGAATGAATGAATTACATTGCTAGTTCTGTGCCTGGCACAAGTAAGCTACATTACCATTTCCAGAAGGGGATGTTCTTCTCAGGGCAAAAGCTGACATGTTGTCGGTTGCTTCCCAGTTTTAGATCTGAAAGTAAATGAAAAACATGAGTTGAAGAGTTTTAACATAAGGATAGTTTAAAGACCCCACCCCCCCAAAATTCCACATCGACCACAGTTTGATCAAATTGGAACTATGTAGTAATATGGAAGAAAATAAATGAGCATTTCCTTTCTTCTGACTTCTTGGCCAAGGCTCCTAAAATGCAGAGAAAATTTATAACGATCTGGAATCTGCAGTCTCGTTCAACAGCCTTCTTAAGAAAACTCTGACTCTACCATTTTATTCGCATTGTGCTTGTCCTTTTCTTCAATTTAATTGCAGAAATCATTTTTCAGCTTGTCACCCAGTGCTTATTTGAGCATTTTATTTGCCATTAGAGAAGCAACATGGTGTAGTGGAGAGAGATCGGGCCTTGGGTGTCAGAAGGTCATGGGTTAGAATGCCGGCTCCGCCACTTGTCTGCTGTGTGACCTTGGGAAAGTCAATTCATTTCCCTGTGCCTCATTTACCTAATCTGTAAAATGAGGATTGAGACTGTGAGCCCCACATGGATCAGGGACTGTGTCCAACACAATTTGCTTAATACAGTGTTTAATATAGTGCCTGCCACATGATAAGTGCTTAACAAGTACCATTTTCCATATTCTGAATATGCTTACACCTTTTGCTAAGCTTCAAAAACCTTTACTAAGGAGGTCAGTATTCTAAATTTCAGCCTTTTTCTTAATTATAGACAGCAAGTAGACTTATAGAAAAGAAAAGCAGGGTGGCTTAGTGGATAGAGTACGGGCCTGAGACTCAGAAGGTCATGGGTTCTAATCCCGGCTCCTCTGCATGTCTACTGTGTCAGTTTGGACAAGTCACTTCTCTGGGCCTCAGTTACCTCATCTATAAAATGGGGATTATGACTGTGTGCCCTATGTAGGACAGGGACTGTGTCCAACCTGACTAATTTACATCTACCTTAGCGCTTAAAACAGTGCTTGGCACATAGTAAGCACTTAACAAGTACCATAATTATTATTATTAAATAACAGACTGCCACAACAGAAAAAAGTAACTCTAAAAATAAGAGCTTCACAAGACTCTAAATCAAAATAGAATGATGGAGTAAAATCTTTTAGGTTTGATGATGATGCTAATGATAATGATGATGGAATTTATTAAGGACTTATGTGCCAAGCACTGTATTAAGCATCAAGATAGACACAAAATAATCAGGTAGGACACAGACTACAGTCTTTAGAATGTAAACCTGTCTCCAGACTGTAAGTTTGGTGTGGGCAGGGAACGTATCTACCAACTCCGTTATATAGTATTCCCCCAAGTACTTTGTACAGTGCTCTGAACATAGTAAGTGCTCAAGAAATGTAACTGATCGATTGGTCAGTCCCACATGGGGCTCAGGCAAGAAGGTCCTTCATCTCCGCCAAACTAACTCTCTTCCCCATTTCAAAGCCCTACTGAGAGCTCACCTCCTCCAAGAGGCCTTCCCACACTGAGCTTCCCCTTTTCCCTCTGCTCCCTCCCCCTTCCCCCTTTCACCTCCCCTCTGCTAAGCCCCCTTTCCCTCTGCTCCTCCCCTTCTCCCTTCCCCTCCCCTCAGCACTGTGCTCATTTGTATATACGTATATACAAATGATATATTTTTATTACCCAATTTATTTTGTTAATCAGGTGTCCATCCCCTTGATTCTATTTATCGCGATTATGCTGTCTTGTTTTTGTCCATCTGTCTCCCCCGATTAGACTGTAAACCTGTCACTGGGCAGGGATTGTCTCTGTCTATTGCCGAATTGTATATTCCAGGTGCTTAGTACAGTGTTGTGCACATAATAAGCGCTCAATAAATACAAATGAATGAATGAATGAATGAATGAATGAAGGTCATTAGTGATGATGGAGACAGTGGTCATATTGAAGCAAAGAGGGCGGAAACTGGATTCTAGAGGTCCAAAAAGGAGTCAGAGGAAAGGAAGTAGAGGCCGCAGATGAATGTAATCCATCTGAGCAGTCTGGACAAGAATGGGAGCAGGGAGATTGGCAATAGTGGTGTGGATGGCATTAGTAATGGTGGTGGAGGTAGTGAAGGGGATGTCCTTAGTAGGTTTTTGGGCGGCTATTTTCATTTTAGGATGGGTGAAACCTGGACACAACTGAAGGCAGAGGGAAAGGAGCCATCAGAGAATGAGCAGTTGAAGATGGTGGTTCAGGAGGGAAGAAGAATGGGCTCCTGTGTTTTTTATGATGAAAAGAGATGGAGTCAGAGACTCGGGTGAAGAGGCCTAGTTTAGAAACCAGTCTCTTTAGAGATGGCAAGAAGCTCTTAGAACTGCACCTGGCATATAGTAAGCACTTAAAAATACCATTTTAAGAACAGATAAAAGAGTAAGGAAGCAACGTGGCTTAGTGGAAAGAGCACGGGCTTGGGAGTCAGAGATCATGGGTTCAAATCCCAGCTCTGCCACTTGTCAGCTGTGTGACTTTGGGCAAGTCACTTTACTTCTCTGGGCCTCAGTTACCTCATCTGTAAAAGGGGGACTACGATTGTAAGCCCCACGTGGGACAACCTGATAACCTTGTATCTACCCCTGCATTTAGAAGAGTGCTTGGCACATAGTAAGTCCTTAACAAATGCCATCATCATCATCATCGTTATTATTATTATGTGGAGGTGAGGATGGAGTCAGGAGGTGAGGGAAAAACTTTTGGGAACTCATGCCTGATGGTTTCAATTTTTTTAATGAAATGATTGGCAAGGTCATGAAAGAAGATGCGGGGAGGGGGCTAGTGGTGGATTCAGGATTGGGGACTTAAAGTTGTGAAATAATTAATAATAATAATAATAATAATGATGATGATGGTATTTGTTAAGCGCTTACTAGTTGCAAAGTACTGTTCTAAATGCTGGGGGGATACAAGGTGATCAGGTTGTCCCCCGTGGGGCTCGCAATCTTCATCCCCATTTTACAGATGAGGGAACTGAGGCACAGAGAAGTCAAGTGACTCGCCCAAAGTCACACAGCTGGCAAGTGGAGGACACGGGATTAGAACCCATGATCTCCGACTCCCAGGTCCGTGTTCTTTCCACTGAGCCACGCTGCCTGGGGCATGTAGCCTGCAAGGATTTGAAGCAGCCCAAGTGGGCCGAGTGCCTGAATTTCGACCATCGGCACTCCCTGAAACCAGCGCGGAGGTGGAGCAAGTGGACACTGTGGAGGAGGAGATCCAAGGCTGAGGACTGTTGGAACTGATAATAACAATAATAATAGTATTTATTAAGCACTTACTATGTGTCAAGCACTGTCTTAAGTACTGGGGTAGATACAAGCTATTCAGTTTGCACACAGTCCCTGTCCCATTTGGGGCTCAGTCTTAATCCCCATTTTACAAGTAAGGCAACTGAAGCATAGAGAAATGAAGTGACTTGCCCAAGGTCACATAGCAGACATGTGATAGAGCCAGGATCAGAACTCAAGTCCTTCTCAGTCCCAGGCCCGTGCTCTAGGCCATGGGTTGAGGAGGGAGTTGAATTTGATGGAGCAGGTGGTTTTGGTGGTGTGGAATTGGATATATGAATAATCATAATAGTGTTGGTATTCGTTAAGCGCTTATTATGTGCCCAGCACTGTTCTAAGCACTGGGGTAGATACAGAGTAATCAGGTTGTCCCACGTGGGGCTCACAGTCTTCATCCCCATTTTACAGATGAGGTAACTGAGGCACAGAGAAGTGAAGTGACTTGCCCAAAGTCACACAGCTGATAAGCGGCGGAGCCGGAATTAGAACCCACGACCCCTGACTCCCAAGCCCGGGCTCTTTCCATCAAGCCACGGACATCAAGAGAGGGGCGGTTGGGTGGAGATTCCAAATGGATCATGCTAATAATTTTATCGTTAATTATGTCACCCTGGAGCCTGAAGAGCTGCTACATGATATATACATAACTAGCCAATTTGATCATCCTGGAGAGGCTATCATTTAATGCAAATTTATGTAGACTGTAAGCTCGGTTACCTCCCGTCTGACCTCACGCACGTATCCTGCCTCTGGCCTGGAACTCCCTCCCTCCTCAAATCTGACAGATAATTTTGAAAAAAAGATAAATGTTGGTATTTGTCAAGTGCTTACTATGTGCAGAGCACTGTTCTAAGCGCTGGGGTAGATACAGGGGAATGAGGTTGTCCCACGTGAGGCTCACAGTCTTCATCTCCATTTTACAGATGAGGGAACTGAGGGACAGAGAAGTGAAGTGACTCGCCCACAGTCACACAGCTGACAAGGGGCAGAGCCGGGATTCGAACCCATGACCTCTGACTCCCAAGCCCGGGCTCTTTCCACTGAGCCACGCTGCTTCTCTAATTGCTCTCCCCACCTTCAAAACCTTATGGAAGGCACATGTCCTCCAAGAAACCATCCTTGACTAAGCGACCCCCACCTTCTCCCACTCCCCTTTGCATCGCCTGACTTGCTCTCTTCGTTCATCCCCCCTCCGAGCCCCGCAGAACTTACGTACTTATTTTTCATTTATTTCTTTATATTAATGTCTATCTCCCCTGCCTAAACTGTAAAGTCATTTTAGGTAGGGAACGTGTCTGTTTATTGTTGTACTGTACTCTCCCAAGCGCTTAGTACAGTGCTCTGCACACAGTAAGTGCTCAATAAATACAATTGATTGAATGAGTGAATAATCAGGTCAGACACGGAGCCTGTCCCACAGGGGGCTCACAGAGTAGGTGGGAGGACAGAATGTAATCCCCATTTTACCGATGAGGAAACTGAGGCACAGAGGAGCTAAATGACTCGCCTAAGGTCACACAGCAGGCAAGTGGTGGAGCCGGGATTAGAACTCGGGACTTTTAACTCCCAGACCAGTGTGCTTTCCAGTAGGCCATGCTGTTTTTAGTTTAGCGTGAGTTCCTACCAATCCTAATTCAAAGAAAATTAGATTTGCTTTCATTTTATAAGTGACTGTGGGCAAGTCACTTCACTTCTCTGGGCCTCAGTTCCCTCATCTTTCAAATGGGGATTAAGACTGTGAGCCTCACGCGGGACAACCTGATGACCCTGTATCTACCCCAGCGCTTAGAACAGTGCTCTGCACGTAGTAAGCGCTTAACAAATACCAACATTATTTTATAACAATAATAATGGCATTTGTTAAATTCTTACTAAATGCCAAGCGCTCTACCGAACCCTGGGGTAGGTAAAATCTAAGCACATCATCATGGGAATGGTAAAGGTCAAACTGGTGCTTAAAAAGGGAAAATAGTGTAGGAAGATATCAACACTCCTTCCACAATCAATCCCTGAAAATGTGTCAGCCTTCACAAAGGCAATAAAACAGCCAAAATAGATCATTTCAAAAGGGTGGATGCTTGTTTGACTTTCTCGGTGCGAAAGAGTAAGAGAAAATAGCTTATACTGAATGAAAATGATTCCTATTCCAAATCCAAATGAAAACGAGATAGGGCCAAAGAATATTCGGGCACCGTGCTATTTAACTTTTTGAAATAAAGGAATTGGTTGGAAATAAGGAAATGGACATTCTGTAGAGAAAGGAGAAAGCCCTTTCCTTGGCTTATGTAGCGACTGGAGAAGTAGAGGTATTTTCTCGTATTTTATTCAGCAAATACTTAGGCGTCAGAGTAACTCTAACTCCATCCAGATTTCTGGGTCGGGGATTCGAAGGTCAAGGGGTGTTAGCCACCCTCCATCCCCTCCCATCTAAATCCTTAGTTTCGTTGGTGAGCAGGGGCCTCTGAGGAGATCATGAACTTCTAAGGCACAATCCACGTCGGAGTATGGCACTGCTATTGATAACACAGAGAATAGTACGGCTAGTACGCTGGTCGGATGGAAAGAGTAAAGGCTTGGGAGTCAAAAGACCTGGCTCTGCCATTTGCCTGCTGTGTGACCTTGGGCCAATCACTTAACTTCTCTGTGCCTCGGTTTCCTCATCTGCCATTTTTTTGTGTGTGGTATTCGTTCATTCATTCGATCGTATTCATTGAGCTCTTACTGTGTGCCGAGCACCGTACTCAGCTTTCGGGACAGTAGGATACGACAATAGACGGACACATTCCCTGCCCGCAGCGATATTACAGTCTAGAGAGAGACGTCAAAACAAATAAATAAATGACAGATACGCACATAAGTGGTGTGGGGCTGGGAGGGGAGAAGGACAAAGGGAGCAAGTCAGGGTAACGCAGAGGGGAGTGGGAGAAGAGGAAAGATGGGGGCTTTGTCTGGGAAGGCCTCTTGGAGGAGGTGGGCCTTCAGGAAGGCTTTGAAGGAGGGGAGAGTCGGATTTGAGGAGGGAGGGCGCTCCGGGTCAGAGGCAGGATGTGGGCCAGGGGTCGGCGGCGAGACAGGTGAGACCGAGGCACAGTGAGAAAGTTAGCACTGGAGGAACGAAGAGTGCGGGCTGCGTTGTAGAAGGAGAGTAGCAGGTGAGGTGGGGGGGGCAAGATGGTGGACTGCTTTGAAGCCAATGATGAGGTGTTTTTGTTTGATACAGAGGTGGATGGGCAACTGCGGGAGTTTTTTGAGGACTGGGAAGACATGTTTTGTAGAGAAATGATCCGGGCAGCGGAGGGAAGTATGGACTGAAGTGGGTAGAGACAGGAGGCCGGGAGGTCAGCGAGGAGGCTGATGCAGAAATCCAGGCAGGATAGGAGGAGCGATTGGATTAACGTGATAGCGGTTTGGATGGAGAGGAAAGGGCGGATTCTACTTATGTTGTGAAGGTGGGACTGACAGGATTTAGTGACGGATTGAATATGTGGGTCGAATGAGAGAGGAGTGAAAGATAATGCCAAGGTTTGTGAGACAGGAAGTATGGGGGTGCCATCTACAGTGATGGGAAATTTGACTACGTGCCAGGCGCTATACTAAGCGCTGGGTTTGATATGAGATGATTGGATTGGACACAGCCCCGTCCCACATGGGGTTCACACTCTCTTAATCCCCATTTGACAGATGAGGTAACTGAGACATCAAGAAGCGGAGAACTCGAAGGTGAACCCGCTGAGGGACAAGGACTGCATCCAAACTGGTTGCCTCGTGTCTACTCCAGCGCCGGGTACGGTGCTAGACTCATAGTAAGAACTTAGCAGATACAATTATTATTTTTGTTAGCTGCGGCCAGAGACCACAGGACAGTCTTTTGCAAAAGCCAGAAGAAAGAACTGTTGTTTTCCCGTTTTTCAGCCACACCCACTGAGCTGAGAGTTTAGTGCCCGTGGTTTGTGGAACAGAGAGGAAAGAGCTACATCTACTGTCAGTTCTTTAACACACACCGCCGATGTATCGAGCCTCGTCAGAATAATAATAATAAATGAGCACTTCGGGTAGATGCGGGATATTCAGGACGGAGGGAATCTATATCCCACATGGGGCTCGCAGTCTGAATAGGAGGGAGAACAGATATTTCATTAGATCCTAAGCCCCTTTTAGGGCAGGGATCATGTCAGCTAACTCAGCTGTAGTCGCCGAAGTTCTCAGTACAGTGCTCTCTGCCCGTGGCGGGCACTCAGTAAATACCACTGAATGATTAATCCCCATTTTGCAGATGAAGAAACGGAGGCATGGAGAAAAGAAGCGACTTGCCCGTGGCCGTTCAGCAGGCAAGTGATGAAGTCGGATTGAGCACCCAGGTCCTCTGATTCCCAGGCCTGGGCTCTTGAGAGCCGAGCTCCACGTTCATGGGTTCGAATCCCGGCTCTGCTACTCGTCAGCTGCGTGACTGTGGGCAAGTCGCTTCACTTCTCTGAGCCTCAGTTCCCTCATCTGTAAAACGGGGATTAACTGTGAGCCTCACGTGGGACAACCTGATGACCCTGTATCTACCCCAGCGCTTAGAACAGTGCTCTGCACATAGGAAGCGCTTAACAAATCCCAACATTATCATCATTATTATTAACCGTGATTGTGAGCCCCTTGTGGAATGGGGCCCACGACTGAATAACGTACCTTATATTGACCCCAAAAAGAAAGCATTCAAAAATGTAATAAGAATAATAATAATCATTCATTCATTCAGTGGTATTTACTGATCACTTACTGTGTGCAGAGCACTGTACTAGGTGCTTGGAAAGTACACTTTGGTAACAGATAGGGACAATCCTTACCCAACATGGGCTCACAGTCTAGAAGGGAGAGACAGACAACAAAACGGAACGAGTAGACAGGCATAATAACATCAATATAAATAAATAGAATTTGAATAAAATAAGTAGAATAATAAATATGCGCACATATACACGTGTTGTGGGGCGGGGAGGGGGGTAGAGCAGAGGGAGGGAGTCGGGGTGATGGGGAGGGGAGGAGGAACAGAGGAAAATGGGGCTCAGTCTGGGAACTAAGCCCTTGCTTCCCCTGGCTCAAAACCCCGTGCCCTGAGAAAAATAATAATAATAATGTTGGTATTTGTTAAGCGCTTACTATGTGCCGAGCACTGTTCTAAGCGTTGGGGTAGACACAGGGGAATCGGGTTGTCCCACGTGGGGCTCACAGTCTTAATCCCCATTTTACAGATGAGGGAACTGAGGCACCGAGAAGTTAAGTGACTTGCCCAAAGTCACACAGCTGACAAGTGATAAGCTGAGAACTGGAGAGGAACTCAAGAATATTGGTGATGAGGTGACCAGATATGAGATAAACAGAGAAGGGAAATCACACTATTCTCCATTGAGCCATTTTGCAATGTCAAACTTTTTTTATGGTATTTGTTAAGCGTTTCTAGGCACTGTCCTAAGTGCTGGGGTAGATCCAAGCTATGACGCTGTCCATGATGCACATGGGGCTCACACTCTTAATTCTCATTTTACAGATGAGGTCACTGAGGCACAGAGAAGTGAAGTGATTTGCCCAAGGTCACGCAGCAGACGAGTGGAGGAGGTAGGATTAGAAATCAGGTCTTCTGACTCCCCGGCCCATGCTCTTTCCACTGGGCCGTACTGCTGATCTACTCTGAATGATCTCCCCTATTCTCAACTGCTCTTTTTACGCCTGGGCGGCCTTTCCTCTTTCTATATTGTCGGTGTTGTTTTTGGTCCCCAAATGTTATTCACCTGTCCCTATTGAATTTAAACCAGTTTTTCCAGAGAAATTTCCCAACTCACCTAGATCCCTCTGGACTCTATTTTTGTCTTCCCAAGTGATTGCAACCAGCCCAGTTTAGTTCTTTTGAAAACTGGATAAGCCGGCTCTTGATTTCTTTGTCCGGGTCATTGGTGCAGTTTTTCGACCGAATCCATTCTCTATTTGCTATGTATCTCCCCTTCTGACCCACAGTCAGCATTCTGAGTTCATAATGATAGTGCTATTTGCTAAACACGTATTATGCGCCCAGCACCGTACTAAGTGCTTGGAGGAACGCAGAGGAACTGGATTTGCAGCAGCCGGCTGCAGGTCGCCTCTGTCCGCAGCGTGAGAAGGCCGCTCGGCCTGTATCGAGTGAGGAACCGTGGGAGGGGTGAGTGTCCCGTCCTGCTGAACGCCCGTGGGGTTGGAAGCCAGTCGCTTCGCCATGGCTCCCTTCTCTCCTTCTACAGCCCAGCCTGCACACTCCGTTCTTCTGGCGCTAAACTTCTCACCGTGCCTCGATCCCGCCTGTCCCGCCGTCGACCCTGGCCCACGTCCTACCTCTGGCCCAGAACGCCCTCCCTCTTCAAATCCACCAAGAGATCACTCTTCCCGCCTTCCAGGCTCACCTCCTCCAAGAGGCCTTCCCAGTCTAAGCCTCCCTTTGCCTCTTCCTCAGCTCCCCTTAATAATAATGTTGGTATTTGTTAAGCGCTTACTACGTCTAAGCACTGGGGTAGATACAGGGTAAGCAGGTTGTCCCACGTGAGGGTCAGTCTTCATCCCCACTTTACGGATGAGGTCACTGAGGCACAGAGAAGCTAAGCGACTTGCCCACAGTCGCACAGCTGCCAAGTGGCAGAGCCGGGATTCGAACCGATGACCTCTGATTCCCAAGCCCGGGTTCTTTCCGCTGAGTTACACTGCCTCACCTCAACTCACTCCCCTTGCTCTTCGCCCCCCTCCCTACAGCACTTACGTATTTATGTATATATGTATAATTCTATTTATTTCTATTGAAGTCTGTATATTTGCTTTGATGGGTACGTATCTATAATTTTATTTATTTATACTGATGCTTCTTTACTTGTTTTGCTGTCTGTCTTCCCCATTCTAGACTGTAAGCCCTGTCTGGGCAGGGATCGTCTCTCTTTATTGCTGAACTGTTCTTTCCAAGCGCTTAGTACAGTGCTCTGCACACAGTAAGTGCTCAGTAAATATGATCGAATGAATGAAAGTGCCTGGGCAGATACACGATAATCAGGGCTCGCAGTCTAAGTAGGGGAAGCAGTAAGGTCTAGTGGGTAGAGCAAGGGCCTGGGACTCAGAGGACCTGGGTTCTGGATCCTCCCCTTGTCTGCTGTGTGACCCCAGGTAAATCACTTCACTTCTCTGTTCTCTGTTACCTCATCAGTAAAATGGGAATGAAGACCTGGAGCCCCATGTCGGACCTGGACTGTGTCCAACCTGATTAGCGTGTACCTACCCCAGTGCTTAGTACAGTGCCTGGCACATAGTAAGCGCTCAGTAGTTATTATTTTTAAAAAGTGATGGAGAACAGATATTGAACCCCCATTTTTCAGAAGAGGGAACTGAGGCGCAGAGACTTTAAGTGACTTGCCAAAGGTCACACAGCAGGGAAATAGTGAAGCAGAAGTAGAACCCAGGTCCTTTGACTCCCAGGCCTCTGTCGTTTCCACTAAAATGCACTGCTTCCCTAGATTGTGTTATTCATATGCTTTGATTATGATAATAGCAGATATATATATTATTCTAAAGAAGCATTGTCAGAAAGCAGTGAAGGGGGAGGTAAATTGGGAAGCAAGGGTAAATAATAGTAGTAATAATGATTCAACCAGAAAAAAACTGAGTTTTATAGATACATCTAGGTATATATCATTATTACTACTATTATTATTATTTTAATAATGACGATGGTATCTGTTAAGCACTTACTATGCGCCAAGCACTGTTCTAAGCACTGGGGTAGATACAAGTTTATCAGGTTGTCCCGCGTGGGGCTCGCAGTCTTAATCCCTATTTTACAGATGAGGTAACTGAGGCACAGAGAAGTCAAGTGACCTGCCCGAAGTCGCGCCGCGGACAAGTGGCGGAGCCGGGATTAGAACCCACGACCTCTGCCTCCCAAGAAGTTGATCTGCTGATGAGAAGGCCACCGGTGGGCGACTGAAAAGACTACTATGGGATCCACAATCCCGACCTCACCGTGTTCAGAAAAAATGCTTGCTCTGTGCCCCGTGCGGGGGTAGATACAAGATAAGAAGATGAGACAGAATCTCTGACCCCACATGGGGCGGACCGTTTATCGCATCTTACCCCATTGGGCAGATAAGGAACTTGGGGGAACAGAGAAGTTGAATGACTTCCCCAAAGACACCGAGCAGGCCCGTGGCAGATATGGGATTGGAATCTGGGTCTCTTGACCCTGATTCCACTAAACCGTGCTGCCTTTGTCTATAAATCGGATGAGGAAAGGGGTGAATCGGGAGGAGAGTCAGTTAAACCCACCTAGAAAACACTACCTTATAGTAGGTTTGAATCGTTTGGCATAGTGGAGAAAGCACGGGCCTGGGAGTCAGAAGGTCGGGGGTTCTAATCCCGGCTCCGCCACTTTGCTGTGTGACCTTGGGCAAATCATTTCACTTCTCTGCGCCTCAGTTACCTCATCTGTCAAGTGGGGATTGAGACTCTGAGCCCCATATGGGACAAGAGACTGTGTCCGACCTGATTTGCTTGTATCCACCCCGGCACTTAGTACAGTGCCTGGCACATAGTAAATGCTTAACAAATACCACGATGATTATTATCATTACCCCCAAACCCAGTGCATGTGCATGACCCATCAATAGATTACTCAACGTAGCCCCAGAGAATTGATATAAATAACCCTATTCTCTGCACACAGCAATCAATGAATACCACTGATGGATTGATTGAGACTTTAAGCTCGTTGTGAGCAGGACGTGTACCGGATTTTCATTCTTCGCATTTAATAATAATGATAATAAAGTTGGTATCTGTTAAGCGCTTACTATGTGCCGAGCACTGTTCTAAGCGCTGGGGGAGATACAGGGTCATCAGGTCGTCCCACGTGAGGCTCACAGTTAATCCCCATTTTACAGATGAGGCACAGGGAAGTTAAGTGACTCGTCCACAGTCACACAGCTGACAGGTGGCAGAGCCGGGAGTCGAACCCAGGACCTCTGACTCCGAAGCCCAGGCTCTTTCCACTGAGCCACGCCGCGTGCAGAGCTTGGGAAAGTACAACCCAACAATACTAAGTGCTTGGGAAACTACAACACAGCAATAAATGGTGACGTTCCCTGCCCACAACAAGCAGAGTGGCTCAGTGGAAAGAGCAGGGGCTTGGGAGTCAGAGGTCATGGGTTCGAATCCCGCCTCTGCCCCTTGTCAGCTGTGTGACAGTGGGCGAGTCACTTCACTTCTCTGGGCCTCAGTTCCCTCATCTGTAAAATGGGGATGAAGACTGTGAACCTCACGAGGGACAACCTGATGACCCTGTATCTGCCCCAGCGCTCAGAACGGTGCTCTGCATAGAGTGAGCGCTTAACAAATACCAACATTAATTCATTCTAATCCCGGCTCCGCCACCTGTCTGCCGTGTGACCTTGGGCAGTTACTTCACTTCTCTGGGCCTCAGTTACATCATCTCTAAAATGGAGATTAAGACCGTGAGCCCTAAATAGGACGGGAACTGAGTCCAACCTGATTATCCTGTATCTACCCCATCGCTGGGCAGCAGCAGCACGGGAGACGGTCGAGGGCGGAGGCTCGCGTCGACTACACGGAAGGAGGCAGTGGTATTTTTACAAAAAAACGACACCCAACCCTGTGGATCCACTACCAGAATGACTGCAGCGTGCCTCAGTGGGAAGAGGCCGGGCCTGGGAGTCACAGGTCATGGGTTCTAATCCCGGCTCCGCCACTTGTCAGCTGTGGGACTGAGGGCAAGTCACTTCTCTGGGCCTCAGCTCCCTCATCTGTAAAACGGGGATTAAGACCGTGAGCGCCACGTGGGACAACGGGATCACCTTGAATCCTCCCGGCGCTTAGAACAGTGCTTTGCACATCGTAAGCGCTTAACAAATGCCATTATTCTTATTATGACTGCAGATGAAGGTGGGGCGTTCTGGGAGAGATGTGGCCATGGAGTCGCTCTGGGTTGGAGATGACTCGACGGCATAAGACAAGACCCCAGAGCTTAGAATAGTGTCTGGCAAATAGTAAGCACTTGACAAATATCATCATTATTATATTTCAAGGCCAGGCATGTCCCCCAACCCCTCGTCTCTTTCTCTTCTGGCTTATTCCCTCTGCCCACCTCACCCCCTCCCCAACTCAAGAAAGCGGCTGTCCCTGCCTCCTGCAGATGGCAATGATGGTATTTGCTAAGCGCCTACTACGCGTCAAGCACCGTACTATGCGCTGGGGTAATGATAATAATAATTTTGGTATTTGTTAAGCGCTATGTGCCAAGCACTGTGCTGGGTATATACAAGGTGATCAGGTTGCCCCACATGGGGCTCACAGTCTCAATCCCCATTTTCCAGATGAGGTAACTGAGGCCCAGAGAAGTCAAGTGACTTGCCCAAGGTGGGTAGATACAAGCTATTCACGTCGAACAGAGTCCCTGTTCCACACGGAGAAGCAGCGTGGCTCAGTGGAAAGAGCCCGGGCTTTGGAGTCCGAGGTCATGGGTTCGAATCTCCGCTCCGCCACTTGTCAGCTGTGTGACTGTGGGCAAGTCACTTCGCTTCTCTGGGCCTCAGTTCCCTCATCTGTAAAATGGGGATTAAGACTGGGAGCCCCACGTGGGACAACCTGATTCCCCTGGGTCTACCCCAGCGCTTAGAACAGTGCTCGGCACATAGTAAGCGCTTAACAAATACCAACATTATTATTATTATTATTGTGAGGCTCACAGTCTTCGTGCCCATTTTACAGATGAGGGAACTGAAGCACAGAGAAGTTAAATGACTTGCCCAAGGTGGGTGGATACAAGCTAGTCACGTTGGACAGACTCCCTGTTCCACATGAGGCTCATAGTCTTCATACCCATTTTACAGATGAGGGAACTGAAGCACAGAGAAGTTAAATGACTTGCAGAGCTTCTCACTCCACTTTCCTGCCATTACGACCCGCAGTTTGCCAAGTCCGGTGGAGGCCGCCAGGTCTAGGGTGGATCTCTGGGGAGCTGGTGTTTGCCTCGCCCGCTGCCAGTGAGGCAAGGCATAATTATCCACTGAAGCACAGAAAGTCTGGGATGTGAAACAGAGTGGATGAGTGGGAGAGAGTTGAGAGGCGGCGAGTGTGAGGAAACAGCAAGAGATCTGAAGAGAGTCTCTGTCTCAGATGGAGGCGGTTTGATGGGTGTGTTCAGAGGACTGAATTCACTACATCGGGGCAGGATTTGAAGAGGTGTGGAGAGTTAGAGGTGTAGATGATAATAATAATAATAATGTTGGTATTTGCTAAGCGCTTACTTTGTGCGGAGCACGTTCTAAGGGCTGGGAGAGATACAGGGTAATCAGGTTGGCCCTCGTGAGGCTCCCAGTCTTCATCCCCATTTTACAGATGAGGCAACTGGGGCACAGAGAAGTGAAGCGACCTGCCCACGGTCCCACAGTTGCCAAGTGGCAGAGCCGGGATTCGAACCCATTACCTCTGACGCCCAAGCCCGGGCTCTTGCCACCGAGCTAAGCTGATAGTACAACATCCAAATCTACAAACATTAAACACAACAGTGCAACAGAGGACATCTTTTTGTGAGCCCAGTGTCATTTGTTTATTTATTTTAATGTCTGTCTCCCCCTCTAGATTGTGAACTTGTGGGCAGAGAACGTCTGTTATAGTGCTGTACTGTACTCTCCCAAGTGCTTAGTACAGTGCTCTGCACACAGTAAGCGCTCAATAAATAGGATCGAATGAATGACTGACTTGCTAGGATTGTGGGACTCTGCATTGGTTTTTCAGCCACACATGCACTCATAGGTGAGCTTCACTGTCAGTGGTGGGACAAAAAAAATATATTTCTGTATGTATATATATATAATAATAATAATAATGTTGGCATTTTTAAGCACTTACTATGTGCAGAGCACTGTTCTAAGTGCTGGGGTAGATACAGGGTCATCAGGTTGTCCCACGTGAGGCTCACAGTCTTCATCCCCATTTTACAGGTGAGGAAACTGAGGCACTGAAAAGTGAAGTGACTTGCCCACGGTCACACAGCTGACAGGTGGTGGAGCTGGGATTCGAACCCATGACCTCTGACTCCCCAGCCCGTGCTCTTTCCACTGAGCCACGCTGCTTCCCTAAACATGTAAACATGTATATATCGTGGCTCGGTGGAAAAAGCCCGGCCTTGGGAGTCAGAGGTCATGGGTTCAAATTCCGGCTCTGCCACTTGTCAGCTCTGTGACCGTGGGCAAGTCACTTCACTTCTTGGTGCCTCGGTTCCCTCATCTGTAAAATGGGGCTTAAGACTGTGCGCCCCACGTGGGACAACCTGATTACCCCGTGTCTCCCCCAGCGCTTAGAACAGTGCTCGGCACATAGTAAGCGCTTAACAAATACCAACATTATTATTATTATATAGATATATACATTTGAAACTATTGGAAAAGAAAGAAGGCTTTTAAGAAATGAGACACGATATACATAATGTGGTCCAGTGGAAAGAACCCGGGCCTGGTAATCAGAGAATTTGGGGTCTAATCCTGGCTCTGCCACTTGTCTACTGTGCCACCTTGAGCAAGTCACTTCACTTTTCTGTGCCTCAGTTTCCTCATCTGTCCACTGGGGATCGGTCTTCCTCCCACTTAAACTGTTAACCCTCGGTGGGCCTGTGTCCTATCGAGTTTCACTTTACCTACCATAGAGCTAAGTCAGTCATCCGGATGTATAGAGCGTTTACTGTGTGGGGAGCACTGTACTAACCTTTGGGAGAGTACAATATAACAATAACCGGGTACATTTCCTGCCCACAATGAGCTTACAGTCTAGGGTTTAGTAATAGTACAGCTTGGTACAAAATAACAACAATGTTGGTATTTGTTAAGCGCTTACTATGTGCAGAGCACCGTTGTAAGCGCTGGGGTAGATACAGGGTCATCAGGTTGTCCCACGTGAGGCTCACAGTCTTAATCCCCATTTGACAGATGAGGGAACTGAGGCACAGAGAAGTGAAGTGACTTGCCCATAATCATACAGCTGACAAGGGGCAGAGCCGGGATTCGAACCCATGACCTCTGACTCCCAAGCCCGGGCTCTTTCCACTGAGCCTCGCTGCTTCTCAAAATAGTTAACAAATACCAGAATTATTAGTATTGTTGTTGTTAGTAATAATTATAATCAGACTAGTAAAATCAGGGTGATTTAGCAGCCTGGAAATACATATTTTGCAAGATTGAGCATTACTGAAAAAGAAAATTGTGTACAATCACACTCCCTAACTTGCTGTCCAGAAACAAAGACCCTCTGGCTTGGGGCTGTGGTTGTCATTTCAAACCTTGGAGCAATGTTTAGTCCTTAAGAAGGTAAATTGCTAATACATACTCTCTATCACCCATCTAATCTACATCCTAATTAGCATTAATGATAATGTTGGTATTTGTTAAGCGCTTACTATGTGCCGAGCACTGTTCTAAGCGCTGGGGTGGACACGGGGGGAATCGGGTTGTCCCACGTGGGGCGCACAATCTTAAGCCCCATTTTACAGATGAGGTAACTGAGGCACAGAGAAGTGAAGTGACTTGCCCACAGTCACACAGTGGACAAGTGGAGGAGCCGGGATTCGAGCCCACGACCTCTGACTCCAAAGCCCGTGCTCTTTCCACTGAGCCGCGCTAACATCCTAAGTCCCGATCATTGGACTTTCCTCTATCTATTTTCATTTTTGAGTTTTATAAATTTAGAGGTGATAAAATAACCACACTCAAAAGTAAGCCTGAGCATGTCTCATGCCAAAAAAAATTGGCTCTATCTTCAAATTCTTTATTTTAAATTATTAGACTACAGCAAATATAATCCAGGGTACCGTCCCCTTAAAATAAAACGGACAGCTCTCGATGCTGGAGTGTCTTTCACGTAACAGTTGATGGGGGTCGGTATGATAGGATAAGAAAAAACGTCATTCTTTAGGCCAGTTAAACTGGATTGAACAAAATACAGACTAGTTGTAAAATTGCTTGTGGGAGAATCAGCAGGATGTATACTTATCATCTTACATCATAGCTCGGTCCTCTGTCCTTACAACTGTCAGAAACTTTAGTCATGGATAAAGCACGCACGAAGGAAGAGCTAAGCTGCCAAATTAAAAAAAAACAAACAGTTTTTTAAATCACTTGCCCATTCATATCAAAGAACAACCAAAACTGGTTTTTCAGGACCTGGGTGGGGATGTTTCTGTCTTGAAAGAGAAACAGAGCCTGGAAATTGTCCCCGATATGAATTAATCACCTGCGATGTTAGAATTCCAGCTTTTTACACAGCTGCTGGCATACTGCACATAAATCACAGACAAATCTTAAAAGTCAACATGCCCAATATGATCATTCCCATCAACAAGCCTCCAGGTATAGCAGGGAAGCTTGTTAGGGAGTCTCGTTCTATTGTTTCGTTTTTGACAACTGTTGCATCTCCGAGACCCTGAAATATTTAAACGTCCATAGAAAATTCCTCATTTTTACTTCATATACTCAAATGCTAATTTCACTTTTTAATGTACACTCGAACAACGACAAGTTTTTTGGTCGTCGCTGTTCACTTTTTCTGGACTGCGTATATTCGGTTTTCATCCTGGTAAAATTCCCCCACGTCGGACAAGGAGACTTGAAAAATGCCAGAAGAGTTCTACTTCCGGTGATACTTAAAACACGTTAAAAAAAATCATAAAGCTACAAACCGAGTATTCTGAAACCACAACAAGGAACGACGCGATCGTTAAGGGAAAGAACCCATTAAAATTTGGCTGTCTCCGGTTGAGTGGCCAGTGAGAGCTCAGTCGAAAAACAGAGAATAGTCACCAAATAAATTCCAATGAGGTGAGACAGAAAGCGCAAAAGAAGTGAAATATGGACATTCAAAGGCATTTATAGAAGCTCGACTTACCTCTCTCCGGGAGGAAACGCGTTCGCGTCGGTTGAAAGTCGGCAGTGCCTGAAACGGAGGTGTAGCTAAAGTTTCCAGAATCACCTTCCATCTGACTGGCTGGAAGAAGAGATCCGAGACTTCTCCCTCAGTGGCTGAGTCATTCAGGGAGGAGGTGGGTGTTGTTAAAAAGTACAGATGCCAACTCAATTAAATACAGGGCAGAGTGTGTGGTGTTTTACATTCTTAGCATAGTACCATGCTGAAAAATGACACACGTACGCAAACTCTCACACCGCACTCGCCGGAGCCGGTAAGGCTCGCAGGTTTTCACGGGGTGGACCGGAAGGAAATTCGGTTCTCGGCTTCGTTTGGACCTTTATTAAAACATCACCTAGGAAAGGATCAAGACTTCTGGAAGGATGGACTCCGCCGTCAAGAACAACGGATACCCCTGGGTCCTGAGATTATGGATGGGAGAGACTGTGCGGAGGGATTGAATAGAATAGTGCTTGGCACATAGTAAGCGCCTAACAAATACCATAATATGATTATGACTCTGCCCCTTGTCAGCTGTGTGACCGTGGGCAAGTCACTTCACTTCTCTGGGCCTCAGTTCCCTCATCTGGAAAATGGGGATGAAGACCGAGCCTCACGTGGGACAACCTCATTCCCAGCGCTTAGAACTCTGCACGTAGTAAGCGCTTAACAAATACCGGCATTATTATTATAACTACGCAGGGTCCCTCATCCTCATTCATTCATTCGAACATATGTGTTGAGCACTAACCATGTGCAGAACACTGTACTAAGTGCTCGGGAGAGTACAACGTAACAATAAACACATTCCCTGCCCACAGTGAGCTTACAGCCTAGCCTCCCTATCTCCTCCTCTCGCCTCCCTGACATTTATGTTGCCTTCAAGGGCACGGAGGGCTACAGGTAAGGAAGTGGGGGAAGCAGCGTGGCTCAGTGGAAAACAGCCTGGGCTTCGGAGTCGGAGGTCATGAGTTCGACTCCCGGCTCTGCCACTTGTCAGCTGTGTGACTGTGGGCGAGTCACTTCACTTCTCTGGGCCTCGGTGACCTCATCTGTAAAGTGGGGATTAACCGTGAGCCTCACGTGGGACAACCTGATTACCCTGTATCTCCCCCAGCACTTAGAACGGTGCTCTGCACATAGTAAGTGCTTAACAAATACCAACATTATTATTATTATTATTATTATTATTATTATTATTAAGTGAGCAGGGACATAGCTTGTTGCAAAAAGAATGTGTGGTCTTTGTCCACAATAGCCAACTCTAGGAAGAACTAGGACTAGAAATAATAATAATAATAATTATTATGGTGTTTGTTAAGCACTTACTATGTGCCCAGCACTGTTCTAAGCACTGGGGTAGATACGAGGTAGTCGGTCGTCAGGGGGCTCACAGTTTTAATCCCCATTTTTCAGATGAGGAAACTGAGGCACAAAGAAGTTAAGCGGCTTGCCCAAGGCCACAGGGCAGACAGGTTCATTCATTCATTCATTCAATAGTATTTATTGAGCGCTTACTATGTGCAGAGCACCGTACTAAGCGCTTGGGATGAACAGGTCGGCAACAGATAGAGACGGTCCCCGCCGTTCGACGGGCTCGCGGTCTAATCGGGGGAGACGGGCGGACGAGAACGATGACGATAAATAGAGTCAAGGGGAAGAACATCTCGTAAAAACAATGGCAAGTGGCGAAGCCGCGATTAGAACCCATGTCCTCTGACTCCCAAGCCCGTGCTCTTTCCCCTAATCCACGCTGCCTCTCAGCTCTCCTCACTCCCACAGCCGTTACCTTTCTGCCGGACCAAGAGCAGGGCTAAAGACTTCTGTCCTGATGCATAGAGATACACGGGAAGCACATCAGCCCTCAAGGAAACATTGCATGGCACCCAGTAAGTGCTTAACAAATACCATTTTTAAAAAAATGAAACCCTATCTTTGGGAGAGAAGTGTCCTAATGAGGGCACCTAGTAGAGGAATACTTTCCGCAAATATTTAACGATTTAGAATTTCAATTTAGAATTAGAGAGAAATCAATTCATCACATTTATTGAGTCCTTACCATTTGCCAGACACTGTACTGAGCACCTGGGAGAGTACAGTACAACAGAACTACCCGACGTGTTCCCTGCCCATAACGAGCTGACAGTCTAGAGAGGGAGACAGATATTAATAGTTATTAAAAAGTGACCTGAGAAAGAAAGATGGCTCTTTCTCCTGAGAATTCTGATCTTCTCTGTGCGTCCGCTATGAAGACACCGAAGCTTCGTCCGGTTTACTTAAGTCATCCACCGTGACCAACCCGAAACCTTTCCAAAGTGGGAGAAGCAAAAGAAAAAGGGGTATCTGCTGTCCCATATGCTTAGCACAGTGCTCTGCACACCATAATCACTCCATAAATACCATTCGTTGCTTGACTGATCGATTTGACCGGTCCTTGTCATCACCGCTCTGCCTCAACCTAACTCGCGGCTTCCCGGCTGCTGTTTTTCACAGATGTAGTAGTTATAGCATTTAATAAAGAAGCAGCGTGGCTCAGTGGAAAGAGCCCGGGCTTGGGAGTCAGAGATCATGGGTTCGAATCCCGGCTCTACCGCTTGTCGGCTGTGTGACCGTGGGCGAGTCACCTCACTTCTCTGTGCCTCAGTTACCTCATCTGGAAAATAGGGAGGAAGACTGTGAGCCTCACGTGGGACAACCTGATTATCCTGCGTCTATCCCAGGCTTAGAACAGTGCTCTGCGCAGAGTAAGCGCTTAACAAATACCAACGTTATTATTAAGTGCTTACTGTGTGCCAGACACCGCGTTAAGCCACTTGGGTTGGACACAGTACCTGTCCCACGTGCGGGTCACGGCCTCAATCCCCATTTTACAGATGAAGTAACTGAGGCCCAGAGAAGTGAAGTGACTTGCCTAGGGTCTCACAGCAGACAAGTGGCAGAGCCGGATTTCGAACCCATGCCCTTCTGACTAACCGGCGGGTAGCCGGTTCCTCTGTCCCAGACTCCCAGGCCCATGGTCTATCCACTCCACCATGTTGCTTCTTTGGTAGAGTCTAAAGTCTCCAAAGAGAGGAGTGGAAGGGAGGCGCAGTGCCATAAAGAATTGATAGAACGTTTATTTTTCCTTTTTAACAAAATCAGCTGTAAAACTGAGGTGTCTGCTTCGACTTCTTTCATGCTCTTTATCCAGACATTTCCATACCCCACTAGTGGAGCCTACTTCCTTGGAGGGGAAGAAGATTCTTCAGGTGACTCTCCAGGGGGAAGCTGTCGATGTTAAGGCGAGTCTAACCGTAGGTTTTACAGGTTCCACAATGGGAACCTGACACATTTTGAAATCCTTCAAGATGATACGATAAGAGAGTGGTTTTTAATAGCTGCGGTTGATCGGCTTACCGGGTCGCCCTATCTTGGGAGCGGCGTTGGGGAAGAGGGAGGCGGGACTTACCGTGAAGCTGGGGAGGAAGGAACCCAGGCCGACAGCGGGCTCGCGGGCTGCCCGTTGGGAGTAATAATAATAATTATGGTACTTGTTAAGCCCTTATTATGTTCCAAACACTAAGAGCTGGGATAGATACAGGTTAATCAGGTTGGACACCGTCTCTGTCCCCCATGGAGCTCACGCTCTTAATCCCCATTTTACAGATGGGGTAACTAAGGCCCAGAGAAGTTAAATGACTTGCCCAGCTTCACCCAGAAGACATGTGGCGGAGCTTCTGACTTCCAGCCCCGTGTCCCGTCGGCTAGGCCAAGCCGCTTCTCTACACGTGCACGCCAAAAAATAAATCTGGGTTTCACTTCTTGTTTCCCTTATCCAAATGGACCCCCAGCGGGTAGCTGGTTCCTCTGTCCCAGCCTGCCTCAGTTGCCCCTGTGTCCAGCCAAAGCCGTCCTCCTAACTGAGGGCCAGCCCACAACTTGTCACCCATCTCGATGACCACACCAGGCCAATGTCAGATTGCATCATGTGACCGTCAAAGGGAGGCGGTGCCATGTCGGATCGTAGTTCGTTCATTCATTTAGTCGTATTAATTGAGCACTTAGTGTGTGCGGAGCTTAGCGTGCCTTGTACTTACTGTACTAAGAGCTTGGGAGAGTCCAATACAACAATAAGCAGTGACATTCCCCGCCCACAACGATCTCACAGTCTAGATTTGGGGAGACAGGCATCAGTACAAATAAATAAAATTACAGATCTGTCCATTAGTGCTTTGGGGCTGGGAGAGGTTCACTCCCTTTGCCTGAGGATTGGTCGAATTTATAAGATGCCCAGATAAATCTGTAAGCCAATCAACTGCCCCTCTTGCAAACCGCACCTTCACTGTGGGCCACTTTTGCAATCACCAACAGGCAACGTGTCTTTAAACAGCCAAGCTGACTTGGGGGTCTGCTGAGGAGCAACGCGGCCTAGTGATAAGAGCACGGGCCTGGGAGTCAGAGGACACGGGTTCCAATCCCGCAATGCCACTTGTCTGCTCTGCGGCCTCTGGAAATTCACTTCACTTCTCTGTGCCTCAGTTACCTCCTCTGTAAAATGGGGAATAAAACTGTAAGTCCTGTGTGGGACAGGGACTATGTCCAATCCAATTATCTTGTATCTATCCCAGGGGTTAGTACAGTGCCTGGCAAATGGTAAACGCTTAACAGATACCACTGAAAAAAAAGCCACGTTCCGTCTTCGTCTTTATTCATCTGTCACACGGACTCTTAGGCAAATCCACCGGTCTAGCAGCTCTTAGTAGAGAACAATTAAATGACAAGCTCTTTATGAGCCATCTTAATTAATGGACCCAAAGAGTTATAAGGGTCAGGGCGGAAAGATTCACAGGTCTGGGAGTCAGAAGGTCATGGGTTCTAAGGCCGGCTCCTCTACTTGCCCGCTGCATAATTTTGGGCAAGTCACTTCACTTCTCTGGGCCTCAGTTACCTCTTCTGGAAAATGGGGATTGAGACTGTGAGCCCCATGTGGGACAGGGACTGGGTCCAACCTGATTTTCTTGTAACCACCCCAGAGCTTAATAAAGTGCCTGGCACATAGTAAACGCTTAGCAAATACCATAATCGTTATAATTAGTAATAGTATTCAAGATCTGATCGGGAAACACTGTGCAGAGACTGCCTACAAAAATGTGAGGACAGGGGATTTCAAATCCTGAAATCATCTATAAAAAAGTCTTATCATTTAGCATTTGGAGAGCAGTTTGTGGGGGGAGAGTACCTTATAATTAGTTCCACCTGAAATTCCTCACACCTGGGGAAAGCAGATTGGTAATGTTATGGCCATAAAGTAATAATGTTGGTATTTGTTAAGCGCTTACTATGTGCAGAGCACTGTTCTAAGCGCTGGGGTAGACACAGGGGAATCAGGTTGTCCCGCGTGGGGCTCACAGTCTTCATCCCCATTTTACAGATGAGGTAACTGAGGCACCGAGAAGTTGAGTGACTTGCCCACAGTCACACAGCTGACAAGTGGCCGAGCTGGGATTCGAACCCATGACCTCTGACTCCAAAGCCAGAGTGTGTTGACAGAAGTTGAAGATCAGAGAAATCAAGTTACTTCAAATCCCCAAATTAACAAGTATTCATTCATTGATTTAATAGTATTCATTGAGCACTTACCATGTGCAGAGCATTGTACTAAGCGCTTGGAATGTACAATTTGGCAGCAGATAGAGACAATCCCTGCCCAATGAAGGGTTGACGGTCTAATCGGGGGAGAGAGACGGCAGAGCAAAACAGAACGAAACTAAAACAAGACAACAGTATCACGATAAATATAATCAAGGGGATGTACAGTCCTTCATAACAAAATAAATAGGGTAATAAAAAATATATACAAATGAGCACAGTGCTGAGGAGAGGGGGAGGAGCGGAGGGAAAGGGGGGCTTAGCTGAGGGGAGGTGAAGGGGGAAGGGGGAATACAAATTACACTCATCCCAAACAGGGGGATAATAATGTTGGTATTTGTTAAGCGCTTACTATGTGCCGAGCACCGTTCTAAGCGCTGGGGTAGACACGGGGGAATCAGGTTGTCCCACGTGGGGCTCCCAGTCTTAATCCCCATTTTACAGATGAGGTCACTGAGGCACAGAGAAGTGAAATGACTTGCCCAAAGTCACACAGCTGACAAGTGGCCGAGCCGGGATTCGAACCCATGACGTCTGACTCCAAAGCCCGGGCTCTTTCCACTGAGCCACGCTGCTTCTCTGTATGATACGTAATGTCAGTTTGCAGGAATCGGTGGAAAGTTTTAAAAACACAGGGATGGTGGCTGCCACAGAAACTGTAACAAGTTTCTTAACGATTTATTCCAGTACAGTAGGTCCGTTCCTCAGTTGGAAGATGAGGCTACCAACAGTGAGATTGTATCCATAAATGAGTGTCTTTGAGAGGGGTCTCTTAGACACCTGCCCCCTTTGACCCGCAGGACACCATTTTTCTTCCCTCGTCTTTCGGTTGCGCATTGCTTGGATGCTAAAGTAGGGAAAGACATGCTTTATACCCAACAGGACGTCAATCGGCCATTCAATAGTACTTGGTGCTTACCTTGTGCAGAGCACTGTACTAAATGCTTGGGATGGTTGCCTAGAGCTAAGAAGGAGAAGCACCAAAGCGTAGTAGATAGAGCAGGGGCCTCGGAGCTTGAAAGTCATGGGTTCTAATCCCGGCTCCCACACTTGTCTGCTGGGTGACCTTGGGCGAATCACTTCACTTCTCTGTGCCTCAGTTACCTCATCTGTAAAATGGGGATTGAGACTATGAGCCTCACACGGGACAGTGACGGTGTCCAACTCTGTTTGTATCCACCCCAGCACTTCGTACAGTGCCTGGATCACAGTAAGCGTTGAACGAGTACCATCAGTGCTGTTGTTACGTGCTTACTACGTACCAAACGCTGTGGTAGAGTCAAGATAATCAGATAGGACATAGTCCCTGTCCCACTGGGGGCTCGCAGTCTAATTAATTAGAAGCAGCGTGGCTCAGTGGAAAGAGCCCGGGCTTGGGAGTCAGAGGTCATGGGTTTGAATCCCGGCTCTGCCACTTGTCAGCTGTGTGACTGCGGGCAAGTCACTCAACTTCTCGGTGCCTCAGTTCCCTCATCTGTAAAATGGGGATTAAGACTGTGAGCCTCACTTGGGACAACCTAATTACCCTGTATCTACCCCAGCGCTTAGAACAGTGCTCTGCACACAGTGAGCGCTTAACAAATACCAACATTATTATTATTATTATTATTAATCCCCATTTTACATATGAGAAAACTGATGGGACCCACCATCTCAAGGTCAAGTGCTATCTTGTGGTCGCCCAACTCACCAAAGCAGAACTCGGAAGCAAGAGGAGGACACGGCCCGTGACAGATGCCTGCCGCCTCCAGCATTCTGGGCAGTGGCTCGAGACTTGCAGCAGGTGTCTGTGTGTCACCTCTGCCCGGGGCGTGGGCCAAGAGTGGAGCCGTGGGACGGGTGATGTCCCGCTGAACTCTAGGAAGCTTCATCATGTAACGCATAAATGGATTCCTCTTGAGTGGGACGCGTTGGTGGGAGCTAAATGCAAGCAACACATAAGTGAATTACTCCCAAGTGGGAAGCATCTGGGGGTGGAGCAAGGTGGTTCTCCACGTATGAGTAACATAAGTGAATTCCTCCCGAGTGGGAAGCATTCCCGGTCAGCGGCTAAATCCATATGCGAGTGACACAAAAGTGATTCCTCCTGAGAGGGACGTTCAATCCTCCGCGTGTGAATAACTAAAATAAGTGCGTTCGTCCTGAAAGGGAAGTTCAATTTGTCACATAGAATAAATCTCGCTTAGCTAACAGCCTTTTGGACACCAGTCTCTCCCTCGAACCTGTCCTTGTGTGACAGGTAACACTGGCCCATGGAGCTGGGATTAGCCTGCAACTCTGGTGTCAACCTTGACCCCGCTCTCTCATTCACCCCACACATCCAATCCGTCACCGAAGCCCGTCGGCCTCGCCTTCAGGACATCGCCAAGATCCGCCCTTTCCTCTCCATCCAGAGCGCTGCCACGTTAGTACAATCATTCATCCTATTCCAACTGGATTACTCCATCATCCTCCTTGCTGACCTCACAGCCTCCTGCCTCTCCCACTTCAGCGCATACTTCATTCTGCTGGCCGGATTATCTTTCTACAGAAACGTTCGGGGCAAGTCAACCCCCTCCTCAAAAATCTCCAGCGGTTGCCTATCAACCTCTGTATTGAGGAGAAATTCCTCACTGCTGGCTTCAAAGCTCTCCATCACCTTGCCCCCTCCCTTCTCTCCTTCTACATCCCAGCCTGCACACTCTGCTCCGCTGGTGCAAACTTTACTGTGCCTCCATCTCGCCTGTCCCACGTCAACCCCTGGCCCACATCCTGCCTCTGGCCTGGAATGCCGTCCCTCCTCAAATCTGCCAAACAATCATTCTTCCCCCTCCTTCAAAGTCCCACTGAAGGCTCACCTCCTCCAAGAGGCCTTCCCAGACTAAGCCCCCTTCTCCTCAGCTCCCACTCCACTCCGGGTCACCCCAACTCTTTCCCTTTGCTCTAACCCCCCCTCCCCTCCCCACAGCACTCGGATATATATAATTTATTTATATTGATTCCTGTTTACTGTTTTGATGTGTATATATCTATAATTCTATTTATTTATATTGATGCCTGTTTACTTGTTTCGATGTCTGTCTCCCCGCTTCTAGACTGTAACCCCAGTGTAGGCAGGGATTGTCTCTATTTCTGAACTGTACTTTCTAAGCTCCGCACGCAGTAAGCCCTCGATAAATACGACTGAATGAATGAATCCAGGTCCTCTGACTCCCAGGCCCATGCCCTGTCCACTAGGCCACTCTGCTTTAGCTAAAATGATCCCTGCTGTCAAGGAGTTTACATTCTCTAGAGGGAGAAACAGGTATTAAAATAAATTACAGATTGGAGGCGGCCTTAGAGTATAAAGATATGCTCATAAATTCCTAGGAGATGCCGAAATGCTAAGGCAGCCGTTGGGGGCGGCGGTGAAGGATGGACCGACAAAGTGGAGGCCTTGTTTTTGATCAAGAGGAAGAGAGAAAGGGTTTGCAATACTGGTCTACTCCACAATGCAACCGACATCTGTTCCCAGAAATTACGGTTATATTGGGAACGGTTGCATCCATTTTCCCAAAGACTTCTATGTACTAGACTTCTCCATAGACTTACAGTGCTTCAAGTCACTTGATGAGTGAGCACTACAGGTATTATATACTTGCTCCCTTTGTTCTTCCCCAGTCCCAGTCCCACAGCACTTATGGAAATACCTTTATTTATTTGTGTTGATGTCTGTCTGCCCCCATCTAGGCTGTAAGCTTGTTGTGGGCAGGGAACGTGTCTGTACCCTCCCAAGTGTTTCGTACAGTGCTCTGCACACAGTAAATGCTCAATAAATATAATTGAATGAATGTAGTTCTGTAAATCCCTCACTGCTGTGGCTTCTCACTCCATCCTCCCCTGTTTTTGGTGGCTTTTCTCCCCGCCTCCACCCCCAACCTCGTACCCTGAACTTGCCCCCACCCTTCCTCTGTTCCTCCAGTTGCCCCTTGCTCTGACCCTTTCTTCTGTGACATTCAGTACAGTGTTTTTTTTCTCTTCCTTTAAACTTTAATTTTAACTTCAGCCAACAACTCCCGTCGACACCCCTGTCGATCCCACCCACTCCTCCGCAGCTCAGATCCATCTCCCCAGAGCTTACAGGGAGAGGGACATTCAGGATCAATTAAAATTATTCAATCGATCGATCAATCAATCAATTGTATGTATTGAGAACTTACCTTGTGCCGAGCACCGTACTAAGCGCTTGGGAGAGTACAATAACAGAGTTGGTAGTCACGTTCCCCGCCCACAATGAGTTTACAGCCCAGAGGGGGAGGCAGACATTAATAAAAATAAATGAATTACGGATATGGACATAAGTGGTGAGTGGCTGAGGGAGAGGTGAATAAAGGGTATAAAATCAATTGCAAGGGAGTGGAAGAAGAGGAATTGAGGGCCTCCCTGGGGAAGGGTTCTTGGAAGAGAAGTGCCTTCAATTCTTCATCTGTCAAATATGAAGAGGGAGGATGTTCCAGGCCGGAGGCAGGATGTGGGCGAGAGATCGGCAGCGAGATAGACGAGATGGAGGCAGAGTGAGAAGACTGATTTTGGAGAAGTGATGTGTGAGAGCTGGGTTGTAGTTGGATCGCAGCAAGTAAGGAACGAGGTGACCGAGTGCTTTAAAGCCGACGATAAGGAGTTTCTGTTTGATGCGGAGGGGGATTGGCAACTGTTGAAGAGGGGGGAAAGGTGGACTGAACATTTTTCTAGAAAAATGATCCAGGCAGCATATTGAACTGTAGTGGGGAGAGACAGGAGGCAGGGAAGTCAGGAAGGAGACTGATGATGCAATAATCAAGGCAGGGTAGGCTAAATGCTTAGATTAACATGGTAGCAGTCTGGATGGAGAGGAAAGGGTGGATTTTAGCAAATTTGTGAAGGTTTAACTGACAGGATTTGGTGACAGATTGATTACGTGGGTTGAATGAGAGATAATAATAATAATAATAATAATGAAATGAGTAAAGGATAATGCTAAGGTTACAGTGGTGCTGTCTAGAATCCCCGCTCCGCCACCTATCAGCTGTGTGACTTTGGGCAAGTCACTTAACTTCTTGGTGCCTCAGTTACCTCATCTGTAAAATGGGGCTTGAAAGTGTGGGCCTCATGTGGGACAACCTGATTACCCTGTATCTACTTAGAACAGTGCTCGGTACCTAGTAAGCGCTTAACAAATTCCAACATTATTATTATTATCGTTAGCGTGATAGGAAAGTCACGGGGAGGACAAGGTTTGGGTGGGAAGATGAGGAGTTCTGTTTTGGACTCGTTAAGTTTAAGGGGCTGGTGGGACATTCCAGCAGAGATGTTCTGAAGGCAGGAGGAAACATGAGAGTGCAGTGGAGGAGAGTGCTCAGGACTGATTAGAGTCGGAGTCGTAGATTTGGGTATCATTTGGGTAGAGATGATGGCGATTAAAGCCACGGGAGTGAATGAGTCCAAGGCAGGGGAGGTAGCTGGAGAATAGAAAGGGAACCAGAACTGAGTCTTGAAGTACTCCCATAACTAGAGATGAGAGGTAATAATAATAATAATAATGTTGGTATTTGTTAAGCGCTTACTATGTGCAGAGCACTGTTCTAAGCGCTGGGGTAGACACAGGGGAATCAGGTTGTCCCACGTGGGGCTCACAGTCTTAATCCCCATTTTACAGATGAGGGAACTGAGGCACAGAGAAGTGAAGTGACCTGCCCACAGTCACACAGCCGGCAAGTGGCAGAGCTGGGATTCGAACTCATGAGCCCTGACTCCGAAGCCCGTGCTCTTTCCACTGCGCCACGCTGCTTCTAGGAGTGTGTGAAAGAGACTGAGAATGAGCAGCCAGAGAGCTAGGAGGAAAAGGACAGGAAAAGGAGGAAGGCAAGGTTGGACAACCTTTCTAGAAGGGGGTGGTCCACACTGTCAAAGGCAGCTGAGAGGTCAAGGAGAAGCAGCATGGGATAGTGGATAGAACACAGGCCTGGAAGTCAAAAGGTGATGGGGTCTGATCCCAGCTCTGCCACCTGCCTGCTCTGTGACTTTGGGCAAGTCACTTAACATCTCTGTGCTTCAGTTACCTCGTCTGTAAAATGGGGATAAAGACTGTGAGCCCCTTGTGTGTCCAACCCAATTGCTTGTATCCGCCTCAGAGCTTAGTACAGTGCCTTGTACATAGTAAGTGCTTAACAAATATCACAATTATTATTACTATGGGGGATTAAGATGGAGTAGAGGCCACCGGATTTGGCAAGAGGGAAAGATGACCGTTTGAGAGGGCAGTTTCCGTGGAGCGAAGGGGGCGGAAGCCAGATTGGAGGGGGTTGAGGAGAGATTTGGGGGAGAATAAAGGTAAGGTTAAAGTTGAGTGATGAAAAATGCCACACTGTAGAGTCTAAAGTCGAAGAAGAGTGGGCGAGGCACGGGGAGGAAGGGGAGATGGGGTATGGAGAGGCAAGTTTGCGATCTGGAGAAGAGAGGCGGGAAGGGCATTGGTTCCAGGGAGGGACAGGCTTGATGTAAGATGAAATGAGAAAGGGTTGGGAGGGCATTTACTTACCTGCAGTGCTCATCCATAGCCTCAGGTTGAGTCCTGCTGGGTAAGTTTCCAAACAGTAGAGTCGCATAGCTGTGGAATGCCTGGTTCGGGAAACCTCATACACTGAGGCTTCCATCTAGTCTAGTGCTGGGAAGTCCTTCATTCAGGTTTTCTCCCTCCTCCACCATGACCCAGAGAGGGATTTAATAATAATAATAATAATAATAATAATGGTATTTGTTAAGCGCTTACCATGGGCCAAGGACTCTTTTAACACTGGGGGAGATACAAGGTAATCAGGTTGAACACAGTCCACGTGGAGCTCACAGTCTCAGTCCCCACTTTACAGATGAGGTAACTGAGGCACAGAAGTGACTTGCCCAAGGTAACCCAGCAGACAAGTGGCGGAGCCGGGATTAGAACCCATGACTTTCCGACTCCCGGGCCTGTGTTCTAACCTCTACGCCACACTGCTTCTCAAGCAAGACTTCTTCTAAGAGAGGCCCAGCTACGATGCCCACAGACCAATTCCGGTCGTGTGATGAGATCATTTTATCATTTTCAAGGCACGGAGCCTGACCCTGCTCGTTCTAGAGTTCAGTGGCACTCTCAACCCTTGGGGCTAAGTGCGAATTCATTTGCTGAGGGAAACTCAACCGGAGATCGAGCTGGTTCTGATGGGGAAAGACCTAAGGACCAAAGCTTGCGGAAGTCTTGACATAAGGTGAAGTTCTGAGCATGCCCAAGTCGGTCTGGGCTTCTCCGTAATTCGGGGCCCGAATATCCAGTCTGGTTGTTCAAGTTCTGGCTTAAGGAGACAAAACTCCAAGGCATTCCAGTCAGGTAAGGAATGCCAGAAACGTATTAAAAATTGTAAATGATTAACAATGATCAGTAGAGTTCACTGCGAGGTCTTTAATTCTACCATCTTCTGGCACTTCCAGGGTTGTTATCTTTAGAGGGCATCCATTTCCGTGCTTTCTAGAGGGAAGAATATATGGCACGCGAAACTGACTGCAAAAGAGATACTGCAGAGAAGCACTGTGGTTTAATGGGTAGAGCATGGTCCTGGGAGTCAGAAGGTCCTGGATTCTAATCCAGCCTCCTCCATTTATCTGCCGGGTGACCTTCGGCAAGTCACCACTTTTCTGGGCCTCAGTTGACTCATCTGCAAAATAGGGATTTAAGACTGTGAGCCGCGTGAGGGACAGGGACTGCGTCCAACCTAATAAACTTGTTTCTACTCCAGTACGTAGAACAGTGTTTGGCACATAGAAAGCACTGAACAAGTACCATCATTATTACAAATACCATCATTAACCTGGTCATTACAAAGTGGATTTTTCTGTAGCCCGGGGTACAGTAGAGCTGTCAAATTTAATCAACTCAATCAATCAATGGTATTTATTGAGCACTTACTATGTACAGAGCTAACTGTGTAGAAAGAATACACTACGACAGAGTTGGTAGACACATTCCCTGCCCATAAGGAGCTTACGGTCTAGAGGAGGAGTTGGACATTATATAAATAAATAATAATCATTATTATTATTACTGATAATAATAATAGTGGTATTTGTTAAGCATTTTCTATGTGCCACGCACTGACCTAAGCACTGAATTAAGTGGATACAAGCAAATCAGGTTTGATACAGTCCCTGTCCCACATGGGGTTCACGGTTTTAATCTCTATTATACAGATGAGGTCACTGACGTACAGAGAAGTGAAGTGACTTGCTCAAGGTCACAGAGCTGACAAGTGGCAGAGCCAGGATTAGAACCCAGGTCCTTCTGACTCCCAGGTCCGGGCTCTATCCATCCCAGCTCTGCCACTTTTCAGCTGTGTGACTGTGGGCAAGTCACTTCACTTCTCTGTGCCTCAGTTACCTCATCTGTAAAATGAGGATTAACTGTGAGCCTCACATGGGACAACCTGATGACCCTGTATCTACCCCAGCACTTAGAACAGTGCTCTGCACATAGTAAGTGCTTAACAAATACCAACATTATTAGATAGAAGCAGCGTGGCTCAGTGGAAAAAGCCTGGGCTTCAGAGTCAGAGGTCATGGGTTCGACTCCCGGCTCTGCCACTTTTCAGCTGTGTGACTGTGGGCAAGTCACTTCACTTCTCTGTGCCTCAGTTCCCTCATCTGTAAAATGGGGATTAAGACTGTGAGCCCCACGTGGGACAACCTGATTCCCCTGTGTCTACCCCAGCGCTTAGAACAGTGCTCTGCACATAGTAAGCGCTTAACAAATACCAACATTATTCTCTGTGCCTCAGTTACCTCATCTGTAAAATGGGGATTCACTGTGAGCCTCACGTGGGACAACCTGATTACCCTGTATCTACCCCAGCGCTTAGAACAGTGCTCTGCACATAGTAAGCACTTAACAGATACCAACATTATCATTATTATTATTAGGGCATCCTGCTTCTCATCTAGATATGTAGATAAGTGTTACGTCTTATTAAATGACAGACAATGTCAGTGCTCTATATACCCAGTTCTGCTATAACGTGTTCTCATTACCTGACTTGCATATAAAATGGTGGCAAATAAGGGAAGTTCTTATCACAAAACAGGTCTTTCTGGGCATAATTCAATCCACAAATTGGTGTGGGTAGATTAGGTATATGAAGAAATAGTGGTGCACCTCTCATGGCATTGGTTAGGGCACGATGCTGCTACTCTATGCTTTCTGTCTTAGCCTTACTGGACCATGTAGCATTTGGTATTTGAGTTTTGACATCTTTGCGGTATTTTAATACGGTAAAATAACAGTGGGAGTCAAGGGTGTCAAGCATTCTACTAAGGTTGGACAATAATACAGAAATATAGGAATAATACAGTCCAACATAACAAAAATACAGGAATTTGAATAGAAAGTGATAGTCATGGTAGAATCTTCAACTACCTACTCCCTCACTTATTCTATTCCATTAAATCAGTGGTTACTGTAGGATTTTCAAGAATGCCAACTATTGTGTTCTAGCAGAAATGACTAAATTGTTTAATTACATGGAGGCCGTGAAGCGGAATAGGGAGAACACTGAAAAAGAGTCGAGAAATCTGGATTCTATTTCTAACTCCAATACTAGCTCATCTTGGGCAAGTCTAACCTCACTGCGCCTGTTGCACCTGTTTTTTTGTAAGTGATATGAGCATAACAATGTCTGTCTCTTTCCAACTCTAATGGCCTTTGGGAGTATTGGCAAACACTTCCTGCAAAATGCTCTCAAGCAGGGAGTCATTTTTATTTTTTATTTGTTTATTTGGTGTTTCTTAAGCCCCTACTATTTGTCAATCGTTTTCTAAGCCTTGGGGTAGAGACAAGTTAATCGGGCCAAACACAGTCCCTGTCCCACATTGGGCTCACAGTTTAAGTAAGAGGGATGTTGAATCCCCATTTTGCAGATAAGGGAACTGAGGCAGAGAGAAATAAAGTTCCTTCAATCCTATTTATTGGGTGCTTACTGTGTGCAGAGCACTGTACTAAGCACTTGGGAAAGGACAATACAGCAGTAAATAGAGACAATCCCTGCCCACAAGGAGAAATTAAGTGACTTGCCCAGGGTCACGCAGCAGGCAAGTGGCAGAGCCGGAATCAGAGCTCAGGTCCTCTGGTTCCGAGGACCATGTTTTTTCCAGTAGACTGGGTTGTTAAAATAGATTTCAAGTTTATAAAAATACTCTGCAATGTGGTGGATTTCAGTTTTCTCTTTTGTGAAATAAGAATAGTATATATTAAGGGCTTACTGTGTGCAGAGCACTCTACTAAGCTCTGGGAAAGAATACACAGTGGGAAATTAGACATTGTCTCTGTCCCTTCGTGGGAGAGAGTTGGGGGTGGGGGGAATTCATGCTAACGTGGGAAGGGGGAAGCTCATTGATCTTACCTGGAGAGCTCCCTCGTCCTAGACGCTTTGGTATTTACTCCAGAGGCAGGATAGTCATGAACCTACTCTTAAAACAAAAAATGTTTAGATCTTCCATGTGTCAGTTTTGCCTAACATAAACTAAGGTTTCCGTCACCTGTTGGTTTGAGGTTTAGGATGTATAAGATGGATAAGATGTGTAAGCTTTTGTGAGAATGTACCTGTTATATTGTTCTATTTTGTAATAATAATGATGATGATGGTATTTGTTAAGCGCTTACTGTGTGCCAAGCACTGTTCTAAGTGCTGGGGTACATACAAGGTAATCAGGTTGTCCTATATGGGGTTCACAGTCTTAATCCCCATTTTACAGATGAGGGAACTGAGGCACAGAGAAGTTAAGTGACTTGCCCAAGGTCACACAGCAATGTGGAGGAGGCGGGATTAGAACCTATGACCTCTGACTCCCAAGCCTGGACTCTTTTGACTAAGCCACGCTGCTTCTACTTGCACTCTCCCAAATGCTTAGTAAAGTGCTCTGCACATAGTAAGCGCTCAGTAAATACAATTGACTGGCTGACTAAGATGTTGTGGACAAGGAACGTGTCTACCAACTCGATTATAATGTACTCTTCAAAGCACTTAGTACAGTGTTCTGCACACAATAAGCGCTCAATAACTACAATTGTTGATTTACAATTTGTTTTCTGGTGTCTTTTAACTTTGCACATTAAATAAATAAGCTTTGGACAAAATCCTATTAATTATTAATATGTTCCAAGAGAGGGGCCTTGTCATAAAATATAGAATTTGATTTCAAAAGTTTCTTCTTTGTTCCAGAGTTAGAATTCCCATCAATTTCCCATGAATACCAAAAGTTACTCACAAATTTTATATTTTGTGCCTTTGGTCTTTCTATCTTATTTCATACATGTGTGCTTTCAGCGATGAATGATCTGTGTTCTCAGATCAATAAAGCAATATTTCATCTCAGCCATCAGAAATTTCTGGTCTTTCAAGGCCTTTGGCTTTTCAGCCTGACTTTTGCCAAGTCTGCTGTCCCGGACTGTGCCAAGTAAGGGTTGGGCCAACAGAATAGTTTCCACAAATCATAGATAATTCCTGCAGGATCACTGTTATTGTCTTCCTCTGAATGGAAATCAGATGTGAGGTTCCTCGACTTCAGCTGGAGTAGAAAAAGTCAGGAAGAGGAAAAACTGAATGCTGGATCTTATGTAAAAGAGCTGCTTTACTTTAAAAAATAAACCAACACTAAGTACTCTCCTTATTGGACCATATGTCCTTTTTTTTGTACCTATATTCAGTGGTGATGGTGGGGGAGAAAGAGGGAGAAAAAAAGAGGAAAGAAGGAAAGAGAGAGAAAAAAAGAGTAATAATAAGAATAATAATATTCAATAGTATTTATTTAGTATTTATTGAGCGCTTACTATGTGGAGAGCACTGTACTAAGCGCTTGGAATGAACAAGTCGGCAACAGAGACGGTCCCTGCCGTTGTTGGTATTTGTTAAGCACTTACTACGTGCAGAGCACTGTTCTAAGTGCTGGGGGATACAAGGTGATCAGGGTGTCCCATGTGGGGCTCACGGTCTTCATCCCCATTTTACAGATGAGGTAACTGAGGCACAGAGAAGTGAAGTGACTTGCCCACAGTCACGCAGCCGACAAGTGGCAGAGCCGGCATTCGAACCCATGACCTCTGACTCCCAAGCCCGGGCTCTTTCCACTGAGCCATGCTGAATTTCTAACACACCATTTCTGCTCTAGCTATGTTTTCCATTCTAGACTATGGTCCTCCACATGGGTAACTCCTGCTTTTCTTCTAGATGTGCTGAGGAGAACCCTCTTCCTTACTGTAGAAGATTTTTTTCGCCATTATATTGTCTGTTGTGGCAAGTCTTCCTCCTTAGAAATGTGTGTGCAGAAATACACACCTACACACACTCTCTCTCTCAGGCTTGTCTATCTGGTCTGACCATACTTGTGCAACTCAGTGGCAGGGAGTGGATCTTGGTTTTCTGGGTATCCATACCTACTTATATATAAGAAAGTTTCAGAGGGGTAAGAATGCCAGCCAACAGCCCAAGTTTCCAATCCAGCAGGCTTATCCACAAGACTAGGGCATATTATTGACTTGTTTTGCTTTCCATCATACTTTCTCAGGTTGCTCCATGGAAACCACAAAGGTGTTTTTTATAGCTTATCCCAATTAATCAAAGGGACACACAGTTCACCTACACCCAGAAAAGATGGAGAAAATCGGGTCATTTCAGCATGGGCCATAATAATAATAATAATTCTGGGATCTGTTAAGCGCTTACTATGTGCCAGATACTGTACTGAGCAGAGTGGTAGATGGAAGCAAATCAGGTTGGACCCAATACCTGTCCCACGTGAGGCTCACAGTCTTAATCCCCATATTACAGGTGAGGTAACTGAGGCCCAGAGAAGTGAAGTGACTGGCCCAAAGTCACACAGCAGACAAGTGGCAGAGCCGGGATTAGAACCCAGATCTTTTTGACTCCCAGGCCCATGCTCTACTCTCAGAGTCCCAGTTTCCAGAGTTGCTGGAGTTGAACTGGGGGCTTTTCCCATCACGTCTCCTCTCCTCTCCCCCTCTAGGGGAGCCTGGGCAGAGTGGATCCTCTTGCCGCCACCCTCGTCTCCCATATCAGGGTTGGAAGGCTGGGTGAGTCGATTCGTTCATTCCCTCATATTCATTGAGCGCTTACTGTGTGCAGAGCACTGTACTAAGTGCTTGGAAAGTACAATTTGGCAACAGAGACAATCCCTACCCAACAACGGGCTTACAGTCTAGAAGGGGGAGAGACAGACAGCAAAACAAGGAGACAGGCAGCAGTTGCGTCAAAATTAATAAATAGAATTATAGATATGTACACATCATTAATCAAATAAATAGAATAATAAATATGTACATATATGCACAAGTGCTGTGGGGCGGGGAAGGGGGTAGAGCAGAGGGAGGGACTCCGGGCGATGGGGAGGGGGAGCAGAGGGAAAGGGGGGCTCAGTCTGGGAAGGCCTCTTGGAGGAGGTGAGCTTTCAGTAGAGTCAATCCAGGGGCACGAGCAACACCTTGGCTAAGAGATCATAGATTCGGGTCCATGAGGGCCAGAAATGGAAGGTTGACCCAATCCTTCCTATGTACACTTGGCAAAACTCACTCTTGCTCACACCAGATAGTGACTCTCCTCTCCTCAGAAAGAATTGGACATTAAAAAGGAAGTGAGAAGAGAATTATCATGATATCTGTTAAGCGCTTACTATATCCCAGGTGTTGTACTAAGCGCTAGGAGAGATCCAAGGTAATCAGAGCAGACGCTCCTTGTCCTACCTGCTAGGTAGGGAGGGGAAGAGGGATTGAATCCCTATTTTGCCGATATGGATAGTGAGGCACAGAGGCACACAGCTGGCAAGTGACAAAAGCGGCATTAGAACCCAGTTCCCATGACTCCCAGGCTCATGCTCCTTCCATTAAGCCACCCGCCTTATCGATACCAACCGGGCAAATGGGTGGATTGGCCGTGACGACGGAGCAAAAATTGTGTCGTCCTTTCGTAGTAGCTGTCGGAAGCCCTGCCTGCGGATTAAAAGCCTTTGGAATATACTCCCTTTTCAATCGATAAATCGATGTGCATAGCACTGGGCTATGTAGATGGAGTGAGTCACTGGAAGTCCAGGCTCCCAAGCAAATTCTTTACCTCAGTAAATATCAAATCCTGCTGCCTCCTCTGCGGTCGCTACTATTATCGTTATTGCTGGGAAGGGCATTCTGGGCCTCAGAGTTCAGGTATGCAGTTTGCCAGGGACAGCCCTACCCAGAACTGCCCAAACCGTCGGAGATGTGTAAATATGCTCTTCAAAGGCCAAGGAATTCTTCAGCGATTGTGTGAAAGTATTCGGCAGAAACTTCTCCGCTGGGTGTGTGTGGCCCAGAGAGTACGTTTCTTGGACGGGTGCCTGGTTTTATCTACCACCGTCACTAAAAAAGCATGATTTAGCTCCCACGAACATACGCTGCGGGGAAAGGCTTTCGACCCATCCCTGCTGTGGCATCACAGGGCCTTTGTCCATTCCGTTCGATTTAGTAGTATTTTCGAGCGACTCCTGGGTGCAGAACTTCTGAGGTGAAAGCGGACTGGAATGGTAAGGACGTGGTTCCTGTGATAAAAAATAATAATAATAAAAATAATAATAAAAGGACTCTGGCCTTTGTTAAGCATTTACTATGTGCCGAGCAGCCTGCTAAAAGCCGGAGTAGAGATAGTCAGATCGAACACACTCCCTTTTTCCAAGTGAGGCTTACAGTTTGGGGAATGGAAGAAGAGGGATTTTATCCCCATTTTGCAGATGAGGAAACTGAGGGACAGAGAAGCTAAGTGTCTTTCCCAGGCTATCCCAGTGACAAGTGGCAGAGCGGGGATTAGAACCTATTATCTTTAAGGCATGTAAATCAGCTCTCGATCATTAAGTCAACATCTCCAACTACAACACAACACAACTCTTCCCTCCTCTAACGCCTCGATCTCATCTGTCTCACCATCTATCGTTCATTCATTCAATCATATTAATTCATTCAACAGTATTTATTGAGCGCTTATTATGTGCAGAGCACCGTACTAAGCGCTTGGAATGAACAAGTCGGCAACAGATAGAGACGGTCCCTGCCGTTTGACGGGCTTACGGTCTAATCGGGGGAGACGGGCGGACGAGAACAGTGGCGATAAATAGAGTCGAGGGGAAGAACATCTCGTAAAAACCGATGGCGACTAAATAGAATCGAGGTGATGTACATTTCATTAACAAAATAAATAGGGTGATGGAAATATATACAGTTGAGCGGACTAGTACGGTGCCGAGGGGAGGGGAAGGGAGAGGGGGAGGAGCAGAGGGAGATGGGGGGAAAAGAGGGTTAAGCTGCGGAGAGGTGAAGGGGGGGCGGTAGAGGGAGTAGAGGGAGAAGGGGAGCTCAGTCTGGGAAGGCCTCTCGGAGGAGGTGAGTTTTAAGTAGGGTTTTGAAGAGGGGAAGAGAATTAGCCTGGCGGAGGTGAGGAGGGAGGGCGTTCCGGGACTGCGGGAGGACGCGGCCCGGGGGTCGACGGCGGGACGGGCGAGACCGAGGGACGGCGAGGAGGTGGGCGGCGGAGGAGCGGAGCGTGCGGGGTGGGTGGTGGAAAGAGAGAAGGGAGGAGAGGTAGGAAGGGGCGAGGTGACGGAGAGCCTCGAAGCCTAGAGTGAGGAGTTTTTGTTTGGAGCGGAGGTTGACGGGCAACCACTGGAGGCGTTTAAGAAGGGGAGTGACATGCCCAGAGCGTTTCTGCGGGAAGATGAGCCGGGCAGCAGAGTGAAGGATAGACCGGAGCGGGGCGAGAGAGGAGGAAGGGAGGTCAGAGAGAAGGCCGACACGGTAGTCTAGCCGGGATATAACGAGAGCCCGTAGAAGTAAGGTAGCCGTCTGGGTGGAGAGGAAAGAGCGGATCTTGGCGATATCGTAAAGGTGAAACCGGCAGGTCTCGGTAACGGATAGGATGTGTGAGGTGAACGAGAGAGACGAGTCAAAGATGACACCGAAATTGTGGGCCTGAGGATCCGTCCCCGAAACCTGCCGGACTCACCTTTATAATATCGCCAAGATCCGCCCTTTCCTCTCCACCCAAACGGCTATCTTACTGGTACAAGCTCTCGTAATATCCCAGCTGGATTATTGTGTCAGCCTTCTCTCCGATCTCCCTTCCTCCTCTCTCTCCCCGCTCCGGTCTATTCTTCATTCGGCTGCCCGCATCATCTTTCTGCAGAAACGCTCTGGTCATGTCACTCCCCTTCTTAAAAACCTGCAGTGGTTGCCTATCAGCCTCCGCATGAAACAAAAACTTCTCACTCTGGGCTTCAAGGCTCTACATCACCTTGTCCCCTCCTACCTCTCCTCCCTTCTCTCTTTCCACTGCACACCCCGCACGCTCCGCTCCTCCGCCGCCCACCTCCTCGCCGTCCCCCGTTCTCACCCGTCCCGCCGTCGACCCCTGGGCCACGTCCTCCCACGGTCCTGGAACGCCCTCCCTCCTCACCTCCGCCAAACTAATTCTCTTCCCTTCTTCAAAATCCTACTTAGAGCTCACCTCCTCCAAGAGGCCTTCCCAGATTGAGTTCCCCCTTTTCCCTCTGCTCCCTCTGCTCCTCCTCTACCCCCCCTTCACCTCCCCTCAGCTAAGCCCTCTTTTCCCCTCCTTCCCTCTGCTGCTCCCCCTCTCCCTTCCCCTCCCCTCAGCACTGTATTCGTCCGCTCAACTGTATATATTTTCATTACCCATCATCGATTAGACTGTAAGCCCGTCAAACGGCAGGGACTGTCTCTATCTGTTGCCGACTTGTTCATCCCAAGCGCTTAGTACAGTGCTCTGCACATAGTAAGGACTCAATAAATACTATTGAATGAATGAATACCCTATATTTATTTTGTTAATGAGATGTACATCACCTTGATTCTATTTATTTGCTATTGTTTTAATGAGCTGTTCATCCCCTCGATCCTATTTACTGGTATTGTTCTTGTCTGTCCGTCTCCCCCGATTAGACCGTAAGCCCGTCAAAGGGCAGGGACTGTCTCTATCTGTTACCGATCTGTACATTCCAAGTGCTTAGTACAGTGCTCTGCACATAGTAAGCGCTCAATAAATACTATTGAATGAATACTATTGAATGGAATCCCATTTTACAGATGAGATCATTGAGGCATGGAGCAGTTATGTGACCTGTCCTATCCCACTTGGTTGTAAGCTCTTTGAGGACAAACTTAAGCTCCCCTCTAGACTGTTAGCTCGTCCTCCAGACTGTAAACTTGTTGTGGGCGGGAAATGTGTCTATTGTTCTATTGTACTCGCCCAAGCGCATAGTACAGTGCTACACACACAGTAAGTGCTCAATAAATACGATTGACTGATTGAATGAATGACAGGGATTGTGACTATCGACTCTACTGTATTGTACTCTCCCAAAAGCTTAGTACAGTGCTTTACATACAGTAAGCCCTCCATAAATGATGATGTTGCTATTTGTTAAGCGCTTACTATGTGTAGAGCACTGTTCTAAGTGCTGGGGTAGATACAGGGTAATCAGGTTAATCCCCATTTTACAGATGAGGTCACTGAGGCAAAGAGAAGCGAAGTGACTCGCCCACAGTCACACAGCTGACAAGTGGCAGAGCCGGGATTCGAGCCTATGACCTCTGACTCCCAAGCCCGGGCTCTTTCCACTGAGCCACAGAGCATCGACGGACAGACAGATGGGTCTCCTGACTCACAGGGGAGTCATTCAGGACCTTCCCCTAGCTAGGGGACAGTGAGGGGTCCCATCATCCTCTCTGGACTGCAGGGGTCCAGGGAAGTCATCCAGGACATTCCCACGGGAACAGGGTGTCCCCTACCCGCCCCTCAGATCATCCACGCAACGGCCACTACCCCAGTTTCCCACAGCTCCCTCTCACTGCTTCTATCTCCTGTTGCCCTGGCGGCACCCGAACCAGCACATTGCTGAATGAAATTGATTTTCCTCTAACCCCCGAGAGCACTGCTCTGGCCGCCCGCCAAGTCCAGCACAAGTAAAAGACATGGCCCTGCCCTCAAAGCGCCAATTCTACTGAATCCCCTTTCTTTCCCCAGATTTCACCTCTGGCTAAGATGAGGATGTGTGAATTACTCCGAGCTTCGCCCATGAACCCCTTGCCTGCGGGAGGAACAAGTCAGGAGCTGGGTTTACATCTTTTGTGTTATCTGCTAGGCAAAAAAAATACCTATGTCACACAATCTTTAGAGTTAAATTTCAGGTGTATTGCAAACTTCATAAGAATTTACATTATTGATTGTTAAGAATTGAGGTATTGGAGGTGGACTTCAGGAGGCACAAAAGAGGAAAAGCAGCGTGGCCTAATGGAAATAGCAGTGGCTTGGGGGGAAGGAGCCTCGGAGAGTTCCAATCCCAGGGCTGCTCCTTGCCTGCTGTGTGACTTTAGACAAGTTACTTAACTTCTCGGTGCTTCAGCTTCGTCATCCTGTAATATGGGGATTAAACAGTTGTTCTCCCTCCCCCTTAGGCTGTGAGACCCAAATTGATCAAAAGACTGCATCTGATCTCATTACCTTGTGTCTAGCCCACCGCTTGGTATAGTGCTTGGCACATAGTAAATCTTTAACAGATGCCTCATTATTAATATTACTATTATTATTATTGAGAGTTAGAGCATATAATTTACAACCGAGATGACTTTTGGACACTGGAGAGAAGAGTCGAATGCCGTCTCTTGGTTTTCACCTATTTACCAGTCTTATTTTCTTCTTTAAAAAGAGTACCGGATTGGAGAAATTAGATGAATCTGACGCGATTGGACACTAACAAACGAGAAGTTGGTGTCCTTATGGTCATGAGGCACTGTGACTTAGGCTGGCTTAAAGCTGGCACAAGGGAGGGTTGACTGAAAAATGAACACACTGGCTTCCGTCAGGACATGACATAGGTAAGACCACTGAGTGAAAGAAAATGGCCTTCCCGGTGTTCTGTCCTCGATAGTACCAATAAGAGGTAATAAGAGCTTTGGAAGAACGGTGTGATATTTTGCCTTTTAATAGGCGCCATCTCGATGTCTATCCATCCATGTACCATCTCTTATCCCTCACTTTTCCTTCTAGAAACCCATTATTACTGACCTCTCACCCACTAATTTATCCAAACCCTTATTTAAATCTATGGATATTTTTGGCCTGCACAACTCTCTGTGATAATAAATTCCAAATTCGGGCTCTGGGAGGAAGAATTTTCTTTCCTTTGCTTTGAATTTACAAGCCTCAGTAGGCGGTGTCTCAGCTTGAGTGGTGATGGCTGGTGAATTTCAGTCTGATGTTTGTCCTGTCTTGTTCCTCTGTGATTCTCGTAGACAGGAATCGGATTCCCTCGTCCTCTCCTCCAACCTCCATCTCAGCTTTCATTCTTGCCCACCGAAGCTCTGATTCTTCCAGTTCTAGCTTTCCTAAAATGTGGCCAACTGAGCCACTTGCAATTTTTCAGGTGCAGTTGCAACATCGTTGTACATAGTGGGGAAACCGTATTTTGTTTTGCTTTCTATGCCTTTCCTGATTTTACTCAATATTTGGTTGGCACACCTCAAATTAAACCCATGTTTTGAAAGAATTCATCATTTAAGGAGCAGGGTGACCTAAGTGGAAAGATCACAGGCCTGGGAGTCAGCGGACCTGGGTTCCACTTGGGCAAGTCACAATGCTTGGCACATAGTCATCGCTTAACAAATTCCGTCATCATCATCATTATTATTATTATTATTAACTTATCTGTGCCCCAACCTCCTCATCTATAAAGTCGGTATTCAATTCTTCCTCTTTTCATCATTTAAGTGAGTCCTAGTGGGTAGAGCACGGGCCCAGAAGTCAGAAGGACATGGGTTCTAATTCCAGCTCTGCCACTCATCTGCTGTCACTTGGGTAAGTCACTTCATTTATCTGTACCTCAGTTGCCTCATCTGTAAAATGGGGATTAAGACTGTGATCCCATGCAGGGACTGCGACCAACCCCATTTGCTTGTATTTACCTCAGAGCTTAGTACAGTGCCTGGCACATAATAAGCACTTAACGGATACCGTCACTTTTGGACTGTGAGTCCCATGCGTGACCTGATTATCTTGTACCTACCCCAGCGCTTAGTTCATTCATTCAACCATATTTCATTCATTCAATCGTATTTATTGAGCGCTTACCGTTTGCAGGGCACTGTACTAAACGTTTGCAAGAGTACGATAAAACGATAACAAACAGATTCCCCGATCACAATGAGCTTACAGTCTAGTTCAGTTCTTGGCACATAGTAAGAACTTAACAAATACCACAGTTAGAGAAGCAGCATGGCTCAGTGGAAAGAACATGGGCTTGGGAGTCAGAGGTCATGGGTTCGAATCCCGGCTCGGCCACTTGTCAGCTGTGTGACTGTGGGCAAGTCACAACTTCTCTGTGCCTCAGTTCCCTCATCTGTAAAATGGGGATTAAGACTGTGAGCCTCATGTGGGACAATCCGATGACCCTGTATCTACCCCAGCGCTTAGAACAGTGCTCTGCACATAGTAAGCACTTAACAAATACCAACATCATCATCATCACAGTTATTAATGGCGATATCACAAATGAAAATATCCAGCTTGTCTGGTATATCTGTATCTATGGTTTAGGTCCTAACTCATGTGACAGTCAGAAGTGAAGCCATAGAGTGGTCATTTGGTTCGATGATGTTCTGCTGCCAGTGATATTCATTCATTCAATAGTATTTATTGAGCAATTACTGTGGAATGAGCACTGTATTAAGTGCTTGGGAGAATGTACTGTAACAATAAACAGACACATTCCCTGCCCACAAGGAGCTTACAGTCTAGAGATGGGATTTATAAGTGTGACTACCTTTAAGAGCTACCCTCCTGCACATTTTCACACTTTTTCCAAGGACCTGCACTAGTAAACCTCTTCTAGGGAGTAATAAACCCTGACATTCTGGAGCGCATTTGCTAAGAAAAAAGATGCCCGTGTCACACAATTTTTAGAGCTAAATTTCAGGTGTATTGCTAACTTCATAAAAACTTACATTATTGATTGTTAAGAATTGACGTATTTGAGGTGGACTTCAGGAGGCACAAAAGAGGAAAAGCAGCACGGCCTAATGGAAAGAGCAGTGGCTTGGAGGGGTCAAGGATCCTGGGAGAGGTCTAACCCCAGGGCTGCCCCTGGGATTCAAGCGCTTAGTACAGTGCTCTGCACATAGTAAACGCTCAATAAATACAATTGAAAGAATGAATGTTTATGAGGGGAAAGGTATATCCGATGACCAGCCAAGACAGGCACTTGAGTTGCTTTTTACAGTGGTAGAGATGGTTTGCACTGAACCATCCTCTCTCTCTCTCTCTCTCTTTCTCTGTCTCTCTTTTAAATGGCATTTGTTAATAATAATTAATGATAATTATTATTATTATTATGGTATTTGTTATGCACCTACTATATGCCAGGCACTGTACTAAACGCTGGGGTGGATAAAAGGAAATCGGGTTGGACACAATCCCTGTCCCACATGGGGCTCACAGTCTCAATCCCCATTATACAGAGGAGGTAACCAAGGCAGAAAAGTGAAGTGACTCACCCAAGGTCACGGAGCAGACAAGTGGCAGAGCCGGGATTAGACCCCAGGTCCTCTGACTCCCAGGCCCGGGCTCTTTCCACTAGGCCTCACTGCTTCTCTACCATGTCTCTTTATGCCTAGTGTCAGACGTTACAGAATAACCAGTAGGGAGGTTGTGTATCGTCTGCCTTCACAGATCTCTGAAACCTGAAAAGCTGCAAACACCACGCTTCCCTCACCTGTTTGGTAAACCACCGACTGAGGGTGATTCTCAGATTATCTGAGCAATTGCTGAAACAGGTCTTTTCCACTTTACTGCTGAGGCTTCAAGGCTCTCCATCACCTTGCCCCCTCCTACCTCTCTTCCCTTATCTCTTTCCACTGCCCACCCCACACTCTCCGCTCCTCTGCCGCCCACCTCCTCACCGTCCCCCGTTCACACCTATCCTGGCGTCGACCCCTGGGCCACATCCTCCCGCGGTTCCAAAATGCCCTCCCTCCTTACCTCCGCCAAACTCATTCTCTTCCTCTCTTCAAAACCTTACTTAAAACTCACCTCCTCCAAGAGGCCTTCCCGGACTGAGCTCCCCTTTTCCCTCTGCTCCCTCCAACCCCGCCTTCACCTCTCCGCAGTTAAACCCTCTTCTCCCCCCATTTCCCTCTGCTCCTCCCCCCCTCCCTTCCCATCCCCTCAGCACTGTACTCATCTGCTCAACTGCATATATCTTCATTACCCTATTCATTTTGTTAATGAAATGTACATCGCCTTATTCTATTTATTTGCTATTGTTTTAATGAGATGTTCATCCCCTCGATTCTATTTATTGCTATTAATAATGTTGGTATTTGTTGGTATTTGTTAAGCGCTTACTATGTGCAGAGCACTGTTCTAAGCGCTGGGGTAGACACAAGGGAATCAGGTTGTCCCACGTGGGGCTCACAGTCTTAATCCCCATTTTACAGATGAGGTAACTGAGGCACAGAGAAGTGAAGTGACTCGCCCACAGTCACACAGCTGACAAGTGGCAGAGCTGGGATGTGAACTCATGACCTCTGAGTCCAAAGCCCATGCTCTTTCCACTGAGCCACGCTGCTTCTCTATTGTTCTTGTCTGTCCGTCTCTCCCGATTAGACCGTGAGCCCGTCAAAGGGCAGGGACTGTCTCTATCTGTTACCGATTTGTACATTCCAAGCGCTTAGTACAGTGCTCTGCACATAGTAAGTGCTCAATAAATACTATTGAATGAAAAAGTGAAGAACAAGAAACCACTATGTATCTTCCCCCCAGTTGCAGGTGACTCCCAGGTGACTTGTCTTCTGTGTGACCTTGGGCAAGTCACTTAACTCCTCTGTGCCTCAGTTCCCTCACCTGTAAACTGGGGATTCATTCTGTGAGCTCCACATGCGAAATGGACTGTGTCCTACCTGATTTGCTCGTATCTACCCCAGAGCTAAGTACAGTGCCTGACACATAGTAAGTGCTTAACAAATGCCATAATAAAAAAGAAATTCTTCTAGGATGTGTATGAAGAGGAATAAATACCTTTTTTCTAAATGGAGGAGGAAAGGTTGTCCCAAATTGTGAGTCAGAAGAGTCAGTAGAAGGAATGTGGCCTAGCGGATAGAGCACGGGCCTGGGAGTCCGACGGACCTGGGTTCTAATTCCAGCTCTGCCACTTGTCTGCTGTGTGACTTTGTGCCTCCAGTTACCTCATCTGTAAAATGGGGATTAAGACGTTGTGCTCCAAGTGGGACAGGGACTGTAATCAACTCAATTTGCTTCTGTCCACCCCAGCGCTTAGTACAGTGCCTGGCACATAGTAATCGCTTAACAAACACCACAGTTAAGCACTTAGTGTGCTTTGCACACAGTAAGCACTCAGTAAATATGACTGATGACTGTAAACCCCGTTTGGGACAGGGACTGTGTCCAACCTGATTACCTTGTATCTACTTCAGCGCTTAGTAGAGTGCCGGGCACATAAGCACTTAACAAATGTCACAATTATTATTATTATTAATCAGTCAGTGGTATTTATTGAGGACTTTTTGTGTACAGAGCACTGCATTAAGCACATGGGAGACTACAATACTGGTTGGAGAGTTGGTAGACATGTTCCCTACCCGTCACGAGCTGACAGTCTAGAGTCCTCTTGGAAATGTTGAAGTCCTGACAGTCGTCTCTAAAAGCAGAGAGGGAAGCTGAGGCAGAGTGTCCTTGTTCCTGCCGCCTGACGATTGGACAATGGGAGAACAATTGGCTGCTTTTCTCTCAGAAATCCTCCTCTTCTAACGGCAACATTTCTTCTATCTGCGACCATTTGGGCCAAAGACCACCCGGAAACACGGAAACTCAAGACCCACGGCCTGCCCTGGTCAATCCAAACTCCGGATCTACAGCCTGCCCTGATCAATCCAAACGGGTGACGACTTTAATCAGAATGGGACATTTCCACTCCTTCCTTCCTCCACTTTTATATCAAGATACAATGGAAATCCACGGCGACTGCATTCAAAAATTAAATTCTGCCGAGCCATTTGATATATGATAGTACCTTATAGTATTCACAGTCAGTAAAATCCGCTGTTAATTATTCATGGGCTGGGGAATGCAAAAGACATTAAGAAACCCCATCTGACTTACATATCGTTCTAATTTTTAATTTTTAATGAAGACTTAAAAGACCTAGAAATCACATCCATCAATTGAATTCAAACATTTTCTCTGCCTGGGACTTCGACTTAATGTTGTTTTCTTTTTGAGCACAAGAGGGAAACAAAGTTACTAAAATGAAAGGGTTGATAGGGTTGAGCTCCAATAATCTGTTTATGTTTCTGTGCTCAAGTGAGCAGTTTTAATGTAAAAATGCTATAGTTCTGATTCCTGTCATGGCTTCATATATTGCTCTTACCCTTCCTAGGCACCACTGATTCAGGATTGGGTGGGATTTGAGTTCAGAAAGGCTATTATTGTTCTAAACCTATTTAAATTCATTTGAGAATATTACCTCCTCACTTATACACACTGAACTCCTGTTTATTTCCTCCGAGCTGTAATTATGGTGAGAGGCAGCAGCTCAATTATAATTCTAACCTCCTCTTAAAGCCTTTTGTTAGGGAGATTATACACGACATTCCTCCTTCCCTACCTCCCCTCCCCTTCACCCACCCCGATTCTTAGACAGACAGCCTGAGACACAGAAAGGCACCATGAGGAACAAGGCCCGCCTGGCTCCAGAGTTCTTACCGGAAAGTCCGGTCCTGTCACTGGAGATGGAAGAGGAGCAGGGCTTGGGGAAGAGGAGAGAGAAGGACAGGCAGAGGAGCCGAAGGTGCTCAATTGCACATTTCTGTAATTCATTTATCTGTATTAATGTCTGTCTCCCCCTCTAGACTGTAAGCTCGTTGTGGGCAGGGAATGTGACTGTTTATTGTTGTAGTGTACTCTCCCACGCGCTTAGCTGCTCACAGTAAATGCCCAATAAATACGATTAACTGACTGACCGTCTATCTTCCACTACGCTGCTCTCTCTGGGCCCAGGCTGCTCCTTGCTTGGTAGGAGCAACGTGAGAAATGGCCTGACCTAGTGGAAAGAGCACAGGCCTGGAGGACCTGAGTTTGAATCTTGACTCTGCCAATTGCCTGCTGTGTGACCTTGGGGAAGTCACTTAATTTCTCTACGCCTCAGCTTCCTTATTTGTAAAATGGGGATCCAATACCTATTTTCCCCTCTCAATTTGTATTCAATATTATTTATTGAGTGCTTACTGTGTGCAGAGCACTATACTAAGCACTTGGTAGAGTACAATATAACAATAAACAAGACACATTCCCTGCCCACAGTGAGCTAGAGGGGGAAACAGACAGTTAATATAAATGACAGATATGTACTTAAGTGCTGTGGGGCTGCGATGTGGGGATTGAATAAAGGGAGCAAGTCAGGGGGACTCGGAAGGGGGTGGGAGAAGAGGAAAGGAGGGCTTAGTCAGGGAAGATCTCTTGGAGGAGAAGTGTCTTTCAAAAAGGCTTTGAAGTGAGAGAGTATTTGTCTGGGGGACAAGGATAGTGTCCAGCTGGATGATCTTCTATCTACCCCAGTGTTCAGAAATAATAATAATGGTATTTGTTTAGCGCTTACTATGTACCCTTTTAAGTGCTGGGGTAGATACAAGGTAGTCAGGTTGTCCCACGTGGGGCTCACAGTCTTAATCCCTATTATACAGATGAGGTAACTGAGGCACAGACTTGCCACAGAGAGTTAAGCGACTTGCCCAAAGTCACACAGCTGCTAAGTGGCGGAGCTGGGATTAGAACCCACAACCTCTGACTCCCAAGCCCATGCTCTTTCCACTGAGCCACACTGCTTCTTACAGTACAGTGCATAACTGTCTTGGTACCACTACTATAATAATAATAATAATAATAATGATAATTCGGTAAGCTTGTTATGGGCAGAAAACATGTCCACTAATTCTATTTTACTGTACTCTCCCATGTGCTTAGTATTTATTAAGTGCTAAGTGCAAAGCACTGTACTAAGCACTTGGGAGAGTACAATAAAACAGAATGAGTGGACATGCTCCCTGCCCATAAGAAGCAGTATGGCCAGGTGGAGAGAGGTTGGGGCTCAGAGGTCCTGGGTTCTAACTCCAGCTCTACCTCCGGTGACCTGGAGAGCCTGGGGCAGGTCGGTTAACCTTTCTGTGTCTAAGTTTCCTGACCCATACAACGATGAGAAGATGCTTGCCACCACACCCCAATTAATCCCCAGGAAATCACTTCCTGCAGAGTCATCACTCCGAAGAGGCGAACCCTGCCTGAAACCCGTCCACCATGCTCGATCTGGATGTACAGCCTTGCCCTGCACTGGGGTATCGACTTAACGCCTGCCACAGTTTCTAGGCAATGACTGTCTCGTCACCCGGTGCCTATTCGGAAGAGCTACGGCACGGAACCGGCGCTTGGAGAGAGTGAAGGAGATGGGAAGAAAAGGTTGGAAGGTCTGAAAAAAGATAAAAGCCAAGAAAGATATAAGAGCTAACCCACGAGTCTGGAGCAAGGGAACTCTAATTTCCCAGAAACTCCCTTTCTTGGGCCAGGCCACTGAAAGAAAATATAAAAAAGAGGAATGATTTATCCCGCTTCCTGTTTCATTGGCGGACTATAGCCGAGGAAGACTTTTCCTTTCCCTGTTTAGCATCAAAACTGAACTAGTCATCTCCATCATCTCCTTCTCCTCCTCCTCCTCTTCCTCCCTTTCCTTTTTCAGTCAATTAAATCACCATCCTCTGTCCCCCCCCCAAAGCCTGCAACCTCCGTGTTACCCTGGGCTCTTAGCTGTTTTTCAACTCTCTCATTCTCTCTCATACTGCCCAATTCTAGGTCTTCTTCCAGGAAGCTCCCGGGTGGCAGAGAATGTGTCTATCAACTCTGTTACACTTTACTCTCCCCCAAGCCCTTAGTACAGTGCTCCACACAGTAAGTACTCAATAAATATAATTAGTTGATTGAGAGTAGTAGTGGAACAGTAAAAGTATTTATTCAGCACTTACTCTATGCAGATCATCATATTAAGTGCTGGGAGAGATGACATGAATGGAAATCAGACATGGTACTTGGCCCTTGAGTGGCGCACGATATAATAATAATAATATTGGTATTTGTTAAGCGCTTACTATGTGCCAAGCACCCTTCTAAGTGCTGGGGTAGATACAAGGTAATCACGTTGTCCCACGTGGGGCTCGCAGTCTTAATCCCCATTTCACAGATGAGGGAACTGAGGCACAGAGAAGCGAAGCGACTGGCCCAAAGTCACACAGCTGACAAGTGGAGGAGTCGGGACAAGAACCCACGACCTCTGACTCCCAATCCCGTGCCCTTGCCGCTAAGCCACGCTGCTTCTCAAGCCCTGGTCCTCTAGACTTTAAGCTCATTTGGGCAGGGAACATGCCTACCGACGCTGTTGCATTGTACTCTCCCAAGCGCTTACCTAGTACAGTCACTGCACACAGTGAGCACTCAGTGAATACACCTGACATTGTTTGGCCGCATCACTGCTAGAATATTGCATCCTCTCCCCTCTCCAGTCTCTACCACACCCGTTGTATTGATCATCTTCCCAAAGTATCACTTGGAGCACATAGTTCCACTCCTCCAACCCTCCAATGGTTCCTCGTACCTTTCTACATCAAGCAAAAGCCCCTCACGAAGGGCTTCAAGGACTGTTCTCTTCACCTGCTACTCTCCCGTCCACTCTCTTCATTCCTCCCAAACTAAGCTTCTAACTGTACCTCGCTCCTGACTCTCCCCCCTCCAGCCCCTCCCTCACGCTGTTCCCCTAACTTGGAACTTGTTCCCTCCCTTCCCAAATCCAAGACGCCACATCCCTCTCCACATTCAGAGGCCTCCTAAAAGTCAAGTTCCTGCAACATACCTTCCCCGATTCAATACCCCAAATCCCCTGCCAGATCAATCAATCAATCAGTGGTTGATCATTTATGTGTGCAGCTCACCGTACTAAGGGTTTGAGAAAGTACCGTACAACAGAGTCGGTAGACACGTTCCCTGCCTACAGCTGAGGGCACCTCTCATATATCTGGAAAAGCGTGCGTTAGAAGTAGACGGCACTTCTGTGGTCTTTTTGAGTTTGCCCCAGCGAATAAACCAAAAGTTCCAAGGTGAGAAGTAGCCTGTTTTCATTTAAGAGGAAAAGGTTAAATAGAATAAGGTGCATATATAAAACCATTTCTGTCTCTAGAACTTTTACATTTACTTAGACCCGGCCTCAGCACTTATATATGCACCTTTATTGGCTTGTACATTCAATTACTCTATTTTTAAGTACTTTTATATCTTATTTCCCCACTAGAATATGGGCAGGGGTTGTGGCACTTGCTTGTTTTGTACTTCCCTAATGGCTTAGCACAATGTATCGGATCCAGTGGGAGTCTATAAATGTTATTATTACTATTAACCACTAATAGTACTTACTAAAATTATTAGTTATTAGAAGGGTTCAGTAATCGTAAATGAGGATGATAATAATGGTACTTATTATGCACTTACTATGTGCCAACCATTGTTCTGAGCACTGAGGTAGAAGCAAGTTAATCAGGTTGGACACAGTCCCTGACCCACATAGGACTCACACTCTTAATCCCCATTTTAGAGTTGAGGTAACTGAGGCCCAGAGAAGTTAAATGACTTGCCCAAGGTCACAAAGCAGGTACGTGGCATAGCCGGGATTAGAACCCAGGTCTTCTTACTCCCAGGCCCCTGCTCTATCCACTAAGCCTCACCGCTGTGGTAGGCTCATTCCCTGCCCACAACGAGCTCACAGTTTAGAGGGAGAGACGGATAGTAAATAAATTATGACTATGTACATAAGGTCTGTGAGGCTGAGGGAAGGGTGAATAAAGGGCACAAATCCAAATGTAAGGGCGATGCAAAAGGGAGTGGGAGAAGAGGAAATGAGAGCTTAGTCAGGGAAGGCTTCTTGAAGAGAGGCGATTTTAATAAGACTTGGAAGGTGGGGAGAGAGATTGTTTGTCGGATAGGAAGGGGAACTGTGTTCCAGGCCTGAGGCAGGATGAGGCTGAGAGGCCGTTGGTGAGATGGATGAGATCGAAGTACATTGAGCACGTTCGCATTAGAGGAGCAAATTGTGCAGCCTGGGTTGTAATAGGAAATCTCAGAGGGTCAAGGTAGTCGAATGTTTTAAAGCCTATGGTAAGTAATTTCTGTTTGATGCGGAGGAGGATGGGGCAACCACTGGAGGTTCTTGAGGAGTGGGGAAACATGAGCTAAACAGTTTTTTTAGGGAAGTGATCTGAGCAGCAAAGTATGGACTGGACTTGGGAGAGGCAGGAGTCAGGGAGATCAGCAAGGAGGCCGATGCAGTGATCAAGGTGAGATAGGATAAGTGCTTGGATCAGCTCGGTAGCAGTTTGGATGGAGAGGAAAGGGAGGATTTTAGCGATGTTGTGAAGGTTGAACACACAAGATTTCACGACAGATTGAACAGGTGAGTCGAATGGGAGAGATGAGTCGAGGATAATGCCAAGACTATGGGCTTGTGCGACAGGGAGGATGGTGGTGCTGTCTACGATGATGGGAAAGTCAGAGGGAGGACAGGGTCTGGTTGGGAAGATGAGGAGTTCTGTTTTGAACATGTTGAGTTTGAGGTGTTGGTGGGACATCCAAGTAGAGATGTTCTGAAGGCAGGAGGATATGTGAGACTATTGAGAAAATGAGAGAACAGGGCTGGAGATGCAGATTTGGAAATCATCTCCACAGAGATGGTAGTTGAAGCCAAGAGAGCCAATGAGTTCTCCGAGGGAGTGGGTGTAGATGGAGAATAGAAGGGGACCTAGAACTGAGCTATGAAGGACCCACACTGCCAGAGGGTGGGAGGTAGAGGAGGAGCCTGCAAAAGACTGAGAAAGAACAGTCAGAGATATAGGAGGAGAACCAGGAGAGGACGGTGTGAATGAAGCCATGGTTGGATAAAGTTTCCAGGAGAAGGGGGTGGTCGACAGTGTCGAAGGAAGCTGCGAGGTTGAGGAGAATTACGATGGATGCAGTAGAGGTCGTTGGATTCGTCAGTAGAGATTAGAGGGGGTCAAGGAGAGAATCGGAGAAGATGAAGCAGAGGGAGCTGGTGTAAACAACTTGCTCAAGGAATTTGGAGATAACTAATAGGGGGGAGACGGGGAGATAAATGGAAGGAGTCATGGGATTGAGAGAGGATTTTTTTTTTTAGGAAGTGAGAGAGATGAGCATGTTTGAAATCACTGAAAAAGAAGTCACTAGGGAGTGAACAGTTGAATACAGCAGCCAGAGAGGGAAGACGGGAGGGAGCAAGTGCTTTGATAAGATTCAAAGAGATGGGGTCAGAGGTACAGGGAGAGGGGCTGGATTTTGAGAGAAGGCAGGAGATCTCCTCTTGAGATACTCCTGGGAAAAACTGGGAAGAATAAAGAAGGGGCAAGAAGAGAGGATGGGGAGATAAGTGGAAGGAGTCGTGGGGTGAAGGGAGGATTTTTTTTAGGAAAGGGGAGAGATGAGCTTGTTTGAAAGCAGTGAGGAAGAAGTCATTGGAGAGTGAACGTTGACTATGGCAGCCAGAGAGGGAAGAAGGGAGGGAGCAAGTGCTTTGATAAGGCGCAAAGGGATGGCGTCAGAGGTACAGGAAGAGGGGCTGGATTTTGATCCGAAGGCAGGAGATTGGAGAGTGAACGTTGACTATGGCAGCCAGAGAGGGAAGAAGGGAGGGAGCAAGTGCTTTGATAAGGCGCAAAAGGATGGCGTCAGAGGTACAGGAAGAGGGGCTGGATTTTGATCCGAAGGCAGGAGATCTCCTCTTGACATACTGCTGGGAAAATTGGGAAGAATTAAGGAAGGGACAAGAGGAGAGAAGGACTAGAGAGGAGTAGGGGAGATTTTAGGGAGATCATGCCTGATGATTTCAATTTTCTCAATAAAGTATGATGTGACCAGGTCATTTGGTGCAAGAAATTGGAGGGGGATAGCAGGGGGACACGGGGCTTAAGGAGAGAGATAAAGGTCTGAAACACCAATGAGATTATAGAACAAGATTGGCAGGCTAATACAATTTGGGCATTAATGTACAAGACCACTCTGGCCTTCAGTGTCATAACAATACACAAAAGATGAGAAACAGGTACTGTGAGAGAGGCCCTCATTGCTAAACTAATAGTTATTAGGCCTGAGTAACCGAATGAATAGCTATGAATAATAACACTAAAAGAACTAAATTGAAAGGAAATAGAAGTTCTCATGCAAAGAACACGTGGTTTTTGAGCAGTCATGTCTGGCCTTCATAAGCTCTTCCACAGTTGTCTTTGGTGGCTTTTCATTCTTATTGGGCTCATCATCTTCAAATTGAATTATTGTTTTGAGGCACCGCTTTCTGAAAGTAGAAGCTGTACATGGGAGAAGATTTTCAAAAAGATGAAATACTTTCCTTTTGCTATATTTAATCGGAATGGCAGTGAGGATATGTAGATAGGACGACAAAGTAGATCACATGCTTGAGAAGTTTTGAGGTGAAGATGAGGGATAGAGGAAGGTTTGGCCCAGAGGGACAGATTCTAAGAGACAGAGAATGTAAAATGGCTACCATGCTGAGGGGAAGAGGTCAGATGTCAGGGAGTGACTTCAGAAGAGAAGGCAGGGGAGGAAAGAAGGAAAGTTGAAGAAGAATGTGGGAGAGAAAGACAGCGAGTGAGAGAGAAAGAACATGAGGAAGTGGGGAGTCAGTGTTTCTACAGTGTTTCTAATAGGTGAAAGAGAATGGGAGGAGGCAAAGCACTGTCCAGGGAATTTGGTTCAAGGTCACTTGCCATATTTGATGCTGTTAATTTGTCTGACTATGCATGGATGACAAGGCCTAAGAGTTTTGTCTCCCTGCATGACAAAGGAAGCAGCATTCTTTCACGTTTTGCTGGCTTGGAACAGGTGCGGCCCCATTGCCTGTTTTGCCAGAATTGAAATCAACTCCAACAAGTTCTGGGGGAAAATTTTGAGAAGGTAATTTGTGGTTTGGGTGTAGTGATAATTACTCAATTACTTCATTGTCATGTCCCTTCTGTTTGACCTCTTTAGGCCTCTAGCTCCTATGATTCAAGGTACCTATCAATCAATAAACGTGTATTTCCCGAGCTACTGTAGGATACTTAGCATTGTACAGGGTGCTTGGGGTATAGATAGATATACAGGAAAGGGGAGAGATGAGCATGTTTGAAAGCAGTGGGAAAGAAGTCATTGGGGAGTGTACAACCAGAGAGGGAAGGAGGGAGCAAAGTGCTTTGATAAGGTGCAAAGGGATGGGGTCGGAGGTACAGGGAGAGGAGCTGGATTTTGAGAGAAGGCAGGAGATCTCCTCTTGACATACTGCTGAGAAAATTGGCAAGAATTAAGGAAGGGACAAAAGGAGAGAAGGACTAGAGAGGAGTAGGGGAGATTTCGACTCGTTCCTTTTGCTCTAACCCCATCCCCACCCCACAGCACTTGTGTATATATGTACATATTTATCGTTTCATTTCTTTATATTAATGATGCATATATAGCTATAATTCTATTTATTTATATTGATGCTATTGATGCCTGTTTACTTGTTTTGATGTCTGTCTCCCCCCTTCTAGACTGTGAGCCCGTTGTGCACAGGGATTGTCTCTATTTGTTGCAGAATTGAACTTTCCAAGCACTTGGTACAGTGCTCTGCATACCGTAAACACTCAATAAATATGACTGACTGACTGAATGAATGATTTTAGGGAGATCACGACATGATTTCAATTTAGATATTAAGTATGGTTTCTGCTCTCATTCATTCATTCAATCGTATTTATTGAGCACTTACTGTATGCAGAGCATTGTACTAAGTGCTTGGGAGAGTACAATATAACAATAAACAGACATATTTCCTGCCCTCAACAAGCTTACAACCTTAAGGGACCTGGAGATACAGTGGAGGAGGAGAAGACAACAAAGGTAAGTATTTAATTAACAGGGATAATAATAATAATAACAATAATAATAATGGCTTACTATGTACAAAGCACTGTTCTAAGAGCTGGGGGGATGCAAGGTGATCAGTTTGTCCCAAGTGGGACCCTCAGTCTTCATCCCCATTTTACAGATGAGGGAACTGAGGTTCAGAGAAGTTAAGTGACTTGCCCAAAGTCACACAACTGACAAGTGGTGGAGCCGGGATTAGAACCCATGACCTCTGACTCCCAGGCCCTTGCTCTTCCCACTGAGCCATGCTGTGATGGGTTTTAGAGTCTCCAGCTGAAAATGACAATGAGCCTTTGTCTCTTGTCTTCTGTGTGACCTTGGGCAAATCACAGTGCTCAGCGCTTAGAACAGGGCTTGGCACATAGTGAGCACTTAAAAATACCATCATTATTTTTATCATTATCATTTAACTTCTCTGTAGCTCAGTCTCCTTGACTGTAAAATAGGGATTCAAAACCTGTTCTCCCTCATACTTTGAATGTGAGTCCAGTGTAAGGACAGGGACTGTGTCCAACCTGCTTAACTTGTACCTACCCCATTGCTTGGAACAGTGCTTATCGCGTAGTAAGTGCTTTTTCAAATATCGAAATAAATACATACATACACAAATAAGAACTTGTGCAAAGTACCGAATAAATATAACAGCAATCATAGGAGTGTACGTTTGATTTAGACGTAATGTGGAATTTTGCTCTTTGGACGGAATTGTAATTATACTTTTAGCTGCTCCGATGTATATTTATGAAATGTTTCCACCGAGTGGTGCTAGAGATCCAAAATTGGACAACGTCTAATTTATAAGAATTTGGCGAATTCACTTTCCCAGTTTCATTAGCCTTTTCCTACTCAGTTTCTTCATCAATTATGAATGTTCCGTCTGGTGGCAATTCTGAGTTAGTACTTTCCCTCATGATCAGCAATGGATAGAGGCCCAATAGAATGGCTTTTGCAAGAACCTTAATTATGCTATTTGTTAAAGTGCTTTCTATGTGTCAGGCACTGTCTCGACTCTGGGGTTGATACAAGGTAATCGGGTTGGACGCACTCTCTGTCCCACATGGGGCTCACAGTCTTAATCCATATTTTACAGATGACGTAACTGGGGCACAGAGAATAAATGAAATAAATAAATTGTGGTATCTGTTAAGCGCTTACTAGATGCAAACACTGTTCTAAGCACTGGGGGATACAAGGTGATCAGTTTGTCCCAAGGGGGGCTCACAATTTTATTCCCCATTTGACAGATGAGGTAACTGAGGCACAGAGAAGTTAAGTGACTTGCCCAAGGTCACACAGCTGACTAGCAGCAGAGCTGGGATTAGAACCCGTGACCCCTGACTCCCAAGCCCGTGCTCTTTCCACCGAGCCACGCTGCTTCTCTAATAATACTAATAATTATGGTTATTAAACACTATGTTCTAAGCGCTGGGGTAGATACAGGATAATCAGATTGTCCCACGTGGGGCTCACATTTTTTAATCCCCATTTTTGCAGATGAGGTAATTGAGGCACAGAGAAGTTAAGTGACTTGCTCAAGGTCGCACAGCAGACAGGTGGCGGAGCCAGGATTAGAACCCACGACCTCTGACTCCCAAGCCCAGGCTCTTTCCACTAAGCCACGCTGCTTCTCTAAGTGAAGTGACTTGCCCAAACCTACATAAAAGACAAGTGGCAGAATCAGCATTTGAACTCGGGCCCTCTGACCCCCATGCTCTTTCCGCTGGGTGGCTTTCTTATATGGTAACCTACTCGAGGCCAGAGGTTGGGAGAGTTACGCTCCTTGGGTGCTAAAGATGTTAGTAATATTCAAAAGATTTATTCTTTGGAGATATATTGGCTCAACAGAAATGACAAAGCATGGGTAGTCACAAAAGCATTATGATAACCAGGCAAACTAGTGAAGAAGTCTTCATCTGCCTCTTGTTTTCTTGCTTTCAGATCCATATTCTCTTCCCCATTTTTCCCATAAGAGGAGGACTCTTGGGAGAACCAACGTGGCCTAGTGGATGGAGGATAGACTGTAAGCCCATCAAAGGGCAGGGACCGTCTCTATCTGTCACCGATTTGTACATTCCAAGCGCTTAGTACAGTGCTCTGCACATAGTAAGCGCTCAATAAATACTATTGAATGAAAGGATGGGCCTGGGACTCGGAAGGACAAGTGTATTAACTCTGAATCTCCCATTTGTCTGCTGTGTGACCTTGGGCAAGGCACTTAACTTTTCTGTGCCTCAGTTACCTCATCTGTAAAATGGGGATTAATTCTGTGAGTCCCATGTGGAACAAGGACTGTGTCCAACCCGATTAGCTTGTATCTACCCTAGTGTTCAGCACAGTGCCTGGCACATAGTAAGCTCTCAGCAAATACCATAAAAAAGGGACTCCCCCGCTCTTAAAAATCTTATCCTTCTACCTGTGTTCATTCCCTCTCACATCTTAAAACACTTGTTCCTATTCTTTCCTGCCTTTATTTCTATTTTCAATCTTTCATCCTCGGCTTTTGCCTCCAAACAAGCTCAAGAGTCCGTGACTCTATAAAAGGCCTCCTCTGCCACTTGTCTGCCGCGTCACCTTGGGCAAATCACTTCAATTCTCTGGGCCTCAGTTACCTCATCTGTAAAAAGGGGATTAAGACTGTGAGCCCCTTGTGGAACGTGGACTGTGTCCAACCCGATTAGCTCGTATCTACCGCGGCACTTAGTACAGTGCCTGGCATATGGTAAGCGCTTAACAAATACCATTTTTAAAAAGGTACACGCTAGCTATCTCCCCATTTTTTGGTCCCCATTCCCCACTTCCTCAAATAGGCTGTTAATTCACTACATGCACTAACTCACCACCAAATCTCATCTTAACCCCTACAATCTGGATTTCACCCCTTTCGGTCTACTGAGACGACGTTCTCCAGAGACTCCAATGTAATGGCCTACCATATAACGTAAGAGACTCTAGTCTGCCCTCATCCTCCTCGATCTCTTGGTTGCTTCTGACATCACCGACCACCTAATATTCAATCATTCAATGAATCCACTGATCAATCTCATTTAATGAGCGTTTACTGTGTGCAGAGCACCGTACTAAACACTGGGGAGACTACAATATAACAGTGTTGTTAGACACTTTCCCTGCCCACAAGGAGATTACAGTCTGGGGGTGGGGGGAATAGACATTAATATAAATAAATTATGGATTTGTGCTTGAGTGCTGTGGGGCTGAGGGAGGAGTGAATAAAGGGTGGAAATCCAAGTGCAATACAGAAGGGAGTGGGAGAAGCGGAAACGAGGGCCTAGTCAATAATAATAATAATGGTGATATTTGTTAAGCACTTACTATGTGCAAAGCACTCTTCTAAGCGCTGGGGGGATACAAGGTGATCTGATTGTCCCACGTGGGGCTCCCAGTTTTAATTCCCATTTTACAGATGAGGTATCTGAGGCACAGAGAAGTGACTTGCCCAAAGTCACACAGCTAGCGAGCGGCAGAGCAGGGATTCGAACCCATGATCTCTGAGTCCCAAGCCCAGGGTCTTTCCACTGAGCCATGCTGCCTCTTGGAGGAGATGTGATTTTAATAAGGTTTTGAAGGTGGGGAGGGTGATGGTCAGGCATATGAAGAGGGAGAGCAGTCCAGGCCGGAAGCAGGACTTGGGCAAGAGGTCGGCGGCAACACAGACAAGATCAAGTTCCGGTGAGTAGCTTGGCAATGGAGGAGTGAATTGTGCAGATTGGGTTACAGTAGGAAATCAGAGAGGTAAGGTAGGAGGGGCAGGGAGACCGAGTGCTTTAAAGTTTGAGTTTCTGTTTGACGCAGAGGTGGATGGTTCTTGGGGAGGTTCCTGAGGAGTGGGGAAACATGGATTGAACATTTTTGTAGAAAAATGATCTGAGCAGCAGAGAGAATTATGGACTGGAGCGGGAAAAGACATGGAGGCAGGGAGGTCAACGAGGTGGTAAGCTGCAGTAATAGTCAAGAAGGGTTAGGGTATGTGCTTGGAATAGCATAGTAGCACTTTGGATAGAGAGAAGAGGATAGGTTTTAGTGATGGTGTCGGGGTCGAACCGACGGGATCTGGTGGGGGATTGAGGATGTGGGTTGAATGAGAGAGATGAGTCGAGGGTAATCAAGTTGGACAAGGTCCACGTGCTACATGGGCTCACAGCCTTAATCCCCATTTTATAGATGATGAAACTGTGGCACAGTTAAGCGGCTTGACCAAGGTCACAGAGCAGGCAAGTGGCAGAACCGGAATTGAAATATAGGACCACAGACTTCCAAGCCTGTGCTCTTTTCAATAGGTCATGTTGTTTCTCAGGTATATTTAAGCTAAACCTGAGGTGAAAAAAAAAAAGAAAGCAAGTTTATACTATTACTATCTTTATTAAGGGATTATCTTGGCCTAAATCCTTTTCACCAGCCTCGTCCTTGCCTGGCCTGTGGGATTTAAATTCTGTTTAGTGAATCCTCAGCTTGGTTCTGAAAGTCTTAAACCTCTGTGGCTACAGATATTGCCTTTTTCCACCTTTACTATTTTTGGTGTGATTTTATCCAATTTGCTTTACTAATTGTATCCTAGAGGCCATCCCCAACGAAGCTCCCATTTCCCCTACCCGCCTTTCCCTCTGTGTGGCCTACGCACTTGGCTTTGTACCCCTTAAGCTGTCTGATACTCACCATACATCCCCTCACTACTCTCCTTAGCGCTTGGGAAAGTACAATACAGCAGATCACCGTCGACTTTAAAGCAGTCAATATTAATAATAACAATAATGTTGGTATTTGTTTAGCGCTTACTATGTGCAAAGCACTGTTCTAAGCGCTGGGGGGATACAAGATGATCAGGTTGTCCCTCATGGGGCTCACAGTCTTCATCCCCATTTTACAGATGAGGTAACTGAGGCCCAGAGAAGTGAAGTGACTGGCCCAAAGTCACACAGCTGACAAGTGGCGGAGCCGGGATTAGAACCCATGACCTCTGACTCCCAAGCCCCTGCTCTTTCCACTGAGCCATGCTGCTTCTCTCCCCCTCGCCCCCCATCTCACCTCCCTATTCTTCTACTACTGAGAAGCAGCAGGGTTTAGTGGATAGAGCACTGGCCTAGAAATCGAAAGGCCATGGATTCTGATCCCACCTCCACCGCTTGTCTCCTGGGTGACCTTGGACAAGTCACTAAACTCCTCTTGGCCTCAGTTCCCTCATCTATAAAATGGGATTAAGACTGTGAGCCCTATGTGGGACAGCGATTATCTGATCATCTCGTATCTACCCCGGCGCTTAGAACAGTGCCTGGCACAGTAAGCTTTTAATAAATACCATAATTAATTAATTAAAAACCCACACACTTCGCTCCTCTAATGCTAACCTTCTCAGGTACTTCTATCTCGTCTACCTCGCCACCAACCTCTCACCCACATTCTGCCTCTGGCCTGGAAAACCCTCCCTCCTCATATCCGGCAGACAATTACTCTCCCCTGTTTCAAAGACTTATTAAAGGCACATCTCCCTGACTAAACTCTCTAATCCTCTTCTCCAACTCCCTTCTGCGTCGCCCTGACTTGCTTCATTTATTCATCCCCCCTCCCAGTCCCACGGCACTTATATCCATAACTGTAATATATTTATTTATATTAATGTCTGTCTCCTCCTCTAGACTCTAATCTCATTGTGGGCAGGGAGTGTGTCTGTTGTAGTGTCCCAAGCGCTTAGTACAGTGCTCAGTAAATACAACTGACTGACTGACTGCCCAGAAGGAGCTAACAATCTACATCAGGACAGTGTCTATCAACTCTTTTGTATTGGACTCTACCAAGAGTTTAGTACAGTTCTCTGAACACTGTAAACTCTCAATAAATAAATTCATCGACAGTTTCCGCAAGACACTCGGTCACTGATTACACTGATAGAGACAGATAGGTTTTCTTCTAAGCCGCTGACTTTGATGTTGTCATCTCATTCCTTGTATGTTACTTCACTCTCCACAAGTTTAACATTCATCCGGCCTTTAATTTGGGGTCACTCTTTAAGCTAAGAAGGAAATCTTGTATTGTTTTGTGCTGTATTACAATTCCAGTCTACATACACATTTTAGCATGTAAATACCTACCCTGGACAAACACACATTTAGAGATGTTCAGAAGAGAAGCAGTGTGGCCTAGATCACGGGCCTGGAAGTCAGAAGGACCTGGGTTCTAATCCCAGCTTTGCCATACGTCTTCTGTGTGACCTAGGGCAAGCTCTGTGCCTCAGTCACCTCATCTGAGAAATGGGAATTAAGACTGTGAGCCCTTTGTAGGACAGGGACTGTGTCCAACCTGATCAGCTTGTATCTACCCCAACATTTAATCCAGTGCCTGGCACTTAACAGAAACCAAACAAACAAATAAAACTGCCCAAAACGTAGACAAATTAGATCCACACTTATGACACAGACACATAAAATACACTGGATTGTGTCTACCAACTCTGTTATATTGTACTCTCTCAAGCACTTAGTACCGTGCTCCGCACACAGTAAATATTCAATAAATACAATTGATTGATGGATCGATTGACTGACAAAAGAATTAGAGAAAAGCAAAGAGCCCCACTGGAGAACCGGGCTGAAGGAGGACAGTGGCAGAAAGAAAACATTAGGATACGCCAGACGGGAAAACAGGAATGAATAACCAGGAAAAGATGTAGCATTTTTTTGCCTACAGTCAACAATTTCTCTCATGTCTTTCCTTTGATGGGTTTCCAGAAACTGGTCCGTTAAAGATTGTCTTAAGGGGATTTTGCTCTGAAACAACAATATATACATCAAAGAAGAGAGAATCTACTTTGAAGTTCCAAACACTAACTAAAGCTCCAGCTACTTGAGTTAATTGCATAGAGGACAATGGCTAATTGGGCCCATAAATATTTTATCCTACTATGATACATCAAGCAGATGTGAATGCAAGTTGTGATCACTGGACAGTGCCCCTGGAGATTATCGGGGAATGGAATCTGGATGAGGCTCTCCAAGGGATGGCTTCCAAAAGGAAGTCAAGAAGAAAACCTTTTTCTCAGTGAGGAGCAGAAAATCCTAGAGCAATGCTGCTTATCACCAAAGAAACAGTGTTCCAACGACCTATTTGGGGAAATAAAATAATGAGATTGAAAGGCTCTTGCTAAATATAAAAGGGGAATATCTGAAAGGAACGTAGATAGCGACTCTATTATATGTTCTCTCTCAAACACTGTAGTACAGTGCTCTGCAAGCTATAAGAGCACAAAAAAATAACACTGATTGTTTCTGTTGATCATGAAGTCTACATTACAGGCCAGAAAAGTTCAGGCTGCTTGAAAAAGGGAAATCTTCAATTTCAGGAGCGATGGAAACTAAATTCTAGGTAAATGAAAACAGTTTTCCTCTCTTCTCTTTCATTGCCACAGTGCTTGGGGATGAACAATTTATATCACTGATTCTGATTCCCTCCTAGCCAGAAACGCATTCAAATATTTCTGACCTTTCCTGATTGGGCTTAGTTCCTTTTTCTTTTCTTAAAAGTGGTTCAGATTTTCCATCTGCCCTAAATGGACGAGATTGATCGATCAGCCAGAGGCAAAAGGACAAATGATAACTTTGCCAATTGCTCATTGTACACAGGGCACATGCCTACCAACTCTGTTATATTGTATTGTCCCAAGTGCTTAGCGTAGTGCTCTGCCCACAGTAAGCACTCAGTAAATACAATTGATTGATTGAATTAGGAGTCATGCAGGCCAAAGCAAATCTGATTTCTCAGCAATTACGGAATACTTAATCATTTCAGAGCAACTTGTAGTCATTGACCAATTCCCACGTGTCTTGAAGTTTACAAACAAGGGAAAGAAGGCAGCAGGGTGACATAATTTGTTCAAATTTTTTAATGGATCAAAACAGAGTCAGATATATGGTGGCATTTGTTAAGCATTTGCTATATGTCCAGTACTTTTCTAAGTGCGGGGGTAGGTACAAGACAATTAGGTCGGATCCAGGCCCTGTTCCTCACTGAGTTCACAGTCAAAGTCTCTGTGCTTGGCTGTCCATGTTGTAGCGTCAGTCAGTCAGCCAATTGTATTTAAGGAGCACTTACTGTGTGCAGAGCACTGTACTAAGCACTGTTATTATTTACAACAATAAAAAACATTCCCTGCCCATAATGAACTTACAGCCCAGAGGGGGAGACAGACATAGATAAATAGATAAATTACAGATACGGACATCAGTGCTGTCATGCCGGGAGCAGGGCTGAATAAAGGGGGCAAACAGGGCAACGCAGAAGGCAGTGGGAGGAAAGGAAAGGAGGGTTAGTCTGGAAAGGCCTTTTGGAGGAGATGTGCCTTCAGTAAGGCTATGAAAGCGGGGAGAATCATTGTCTGTCAGATATGAGGAGGGAGGCCTTCCAGGCCAGAGACAGGATGTGGGCGAGAGGTCGATGGCGACCTGGACGTATAGTGAGAGGGTTGGAATTAGAGGAGCAGAATGTAGAGTGTGTAGAGCCTCTCTCCCATAGTTTTCATGATCTCTTCCATCCAGTCTTCCCATTTTCCCCAAATTCAACACTTTAAAGCATTGGTAACTTGCCAAAATCCCCTCTAAAGCAAGAAAATTAGAAATTGCTTTCAAAAATAGCCAGGAGTGAAGATAGCGTTCGGAATACTGAACTGCTTTTTGCCCATTCCAACTTGCCCGTGCCTGTTTTTGGGCTACGCCATCAATGGAAGGACATGAGAGAGACACCCTCAGCAGGACTCCTGAAAAATAGCGGCAAGGACTACAGCTTTTACAATGACAACCACCTGGAGGGTCACGGAGTCACTCCGCAGCATCGGCACTTCTGCTCTAACCGGGTCCAACACATAAAAAACCTTTTGGTCCATTTTGCCGTGCCCCTGGCTACCTACTTGCTCATCGCACTCCATGCTCCAGTGGGAACGAGATTGGCAGGAAAGATAGTTTGAGTGGCCGGGGGCAAAATACGATTACTAGAATGAACAATGTCTTCAGGAAGGATCAGGAAAGGGGTTCACTTATCAGTCTTGCAGGAATGATAGTGTCAATGCATGCACAATTATTCTGTCATCAAATAAATGCTCCTCGGCTTCTCTCCTTACCTTGTCATTCATTCATTCAATCGTACTTATTGAGCACTTACTGTGTGCGGAGCACCGTACTAAAAGCTTGGGAGAGTACGAAACAACAATAAACAGACACATTCCCTACCCACAGGAATTTACTGTCTAGAGGCAGGGAGACAGACATTAATATAAAAAAATATTAAATTATGATATATACATAAGTACCGTGGGGCCCGGCGGGGGCACGAACAAAGGGAGCGAGTCAGGGCGATGCAGAAGGAAGTGGAAAAAGAGGAAAGGGTGGCTTAGTTAGAGAAGGCCTCTTAGAGGAGATGGGACTTGTATAGACAACCCATTCAAAATAGAAAAAGCATCTAAAAGATTTAACAGCATTTGCTTCATATGAGAATGTCCTTTTGTATCGAGATTAGAATCAATCAATCGTAATTCTTGAGCACTTACTGTGTGCAGAGCACTGTACTAAGTGCTTGGGATAGTACAATATAACAGAGTTGGTAGACACATCTGTTACCGATTTGTACATTCCAAGCGCTTAGTACAGTGCTCTGTACATAGTAAGTGCTCAATAAATACTATTGAATGAATGAACATTCCCTACCCACGACAACCTTACAGTCTCGTTAGAATTCAGCTTGAAGCCAGCTGATCACACACATGTTGGAATCAACCATTTTCCTCTGTCAAATGCATCGTGGCTCAGTGGAAAGAGCAAAGTCTTAGGAGTCAGGGGTCATGGGTTATAATCCTGACTCCACCACCTGTCAGCCGTGTGACTTTGGGCAAATCACTTAACTTCTCGGTGCCTCAGTTACTTCATCTGTAAAATAGGGATTAAGACTGTGAGCCTCACGTGGGACAACCTGATTACCCTGTATCTACCCCAGCGCTTAGAACAGTGCTCTGCACATAGTAAGCACTTAACAAATACCAACATTATTATTATTATTATTGTTATCATCAAATGTATGGTCTCCAAATGGAAGAATCCACCATTTTCACAGTCAAAAGAATCAAATGGATGGTCCCCAATGGGCAGAGTCAACCATTTTCCACAATCAGTCATATCAAATGAAGGATCTCCAAGTGGCAGAATCAAACATTTTCCGCAATCAGTAATATTCATTCATTCAATCGTATTTATTGAGCACTTACCATATGCAGAGCACTGTACTGAGTGCTTGGGAGAGTATACTGTAATGATAAGCGGTCATAGTCTCTGCCCTCAACAAGCTTTAAGGCTTGGTCCCCAAATGCTGAAAGCCATATTGAGCAGACTGGGAAATCACAAAAACAAAATGAAGCTGAATATTCTGCAAGAAACTAATGACCCCTGGCTTTAAGGCACTCCTTCAGCTTCCCCTCTCTTAATTAACCAGTCTCTTCTCCCCACACATCCGTGGCTTAGTGGAAAGAGCACGGGCTTGGGAGTCAGAGGACGTAGGTTAATAATAATGTTGGTATTTGTTAAGCGCTTACTATGTGCAGAGCACTGTTCTAAGCGCTGGGGTAGACACAGGGGAATCAGGTTGTCCCACGTAGGGCTCACAGTCTTCATCCTCATTTTACAGATGAGGTCACTGAGGCACAGAGAAGTGAAGTGACTTGCCCAAGGTCACACAGCAGACAAGTGGCAGAGCTGGGATTCGAACTCATGACCTCTGACTCCAAAGCCCGTGCTCTTTCCACTGAGCCACGGGTTCTAATCCCAGTGCCTCCTCTGTGACCTTGTGTGACCTAGGGCAAGTCACTTCACTCCTTTTTCCCTCTGCTCCCTCTACCCTCCCCCCATCTCTCCGCAGCTAAACCCTCTTCTCCCCCCTTTCCCTCTCCTCCTCCCCCTCTCCCGTCCCACCCCCTCAGGACCGTACTCATCCGCTCGACTGTATATATCTTTATCACCCTATTTATTTTGTTCATTTTGTTTAATGAGATGTACATCACTCTGATTCTATTTAGTTGCCATTGTTTTTATGAGATGTTCTTCCCCTTGACTCTATTGACTGCCATTGTTCTTGTCTGCCCGTCTCTCCCGATTAGACCGTGAGCCCGTCAAAGGGCAGGGACCGTCTCTATCTGTTGCCGACTTGTACATTCCAAGCGCTTAGTACAGTGCTCTGCACGTAGTAAGCGCTCAATAAATACTATTGAATGAATTCTCTGTGCCTCATCTTTAAAATGGGGATTAAAAGTGTGAGCCCCACGTGGGACAACCTGATAACCTTGTATCTACCCCAGCGCTTAGAACAGTGTTTGGCACATAGTAAGTGCTTAATAAATACCATGATTATTATTATAATTTCTCTTCATTCCTCGGGCACTAACCTTCTCACTGGGCCTCACTGTGGACTACCACCCTCAGTCCTTTGCTCACACCCTTCTTTCTGCCTAGAACTCCCCCCACCTCCAAATCCTCCCGAACGCTGCTTTCCATCCTCAAAGCCCTTCTGAAATATCAGCTCCTCCAAGAGGCTCTCTCTGATTAATTTTATTCTCTTCACATCTCATCTTTCTAAATATCAGTCCAGGACTCTTGCACTCTACCAAATCTGCCCTCTTAAATTATAAATTCCCTGATAATGTCTTATCTTTATTGCATTTAGTCAATCAATCATAATCATTGAGCACTTACCATATGTAGAGCACTGTACTATAGTGGTTGGGTGAATACAACGTAACAGAGTAGGCACTGAGCACAGTTGACCCAGACCTCGTTCCTTTAATTCTTGCAGTTTGACCAGGTGAAGGCTTCTTGAACCAAATCTTGTCGGTTTTGAGGAGGGGGGGATGTTACTCTGCGTTGAACACTGTCCTGAGCACTTAGGAGTGTACAATACATGAGAGTTGGTCAACATATCCCTGCCCATAACAAGGAGCTTACAATCTAGAAGGAGACTCATGCAAATTCTTTTCAGATTGACTAAGAATGAAAAACTCCATCAAAAGAATATCTTTTCTTTTTTTTTTTTTAAAGTCTAACTTCCCCAGATAGTCTTAGCATCAGGTAACGAGTGGAAATCCTGTCCACTTATTTTCATTCATTCATTCTTGTTTCCCAGTGTCAGCAAGGGAGAGTGGTATTAAAGTGTGGGCCTGGTCACTCAATCAATCAAGTAATCAGTGGTAGAGAAGCAGCGTGGCTCAGTGGAAAGAGCCCGGGCTTGGGAGTCAGAGGTCATGGGTTCGAATCCCAGCTCTGCCCCTTGTCAGCTGTGTGACTGTGGGCGAGTCACTTCACTTCTCGGTGCCTCAGTTCCCTCATCTGTAAAATGGGGATGAAGACTGTGAGCCTCACGTGGGACAACCTCATTCCCCTGTATCTACCCCAGCGCTTAGAACAGTGCTCTGCACTTAGTAAGCGCTTAACAAATACCAACATTATTATTATTATTATTGAGAGCTTACTGTATGTACGGCATTGTACTAAGCGTTTGAAAGAGTACGATGCAACAATAAACAGACACATTGCCTACCGACAACGAGCTTAAACTCTAGAGGTGGAGACAGGCATTAAACGCTGTACTAAGCACCTGGGACAGTACTACAGATTTTGTAGATACGTTCCCTGTCCACAACAACTTTACTGTCTAGTAAGATCATTACAAGTTCCATTATTTTTCTAGTGGTGTTAGTAGTAGACGCCTCTCAGGGTCACATCTGGAGTTTCCAGTACTCTACCAGTCTCGACTAAGGGAAGGAGAATCAAGCAGACACGTATCCATTCCAATCCTAGGTCGGGCAGTGGCTAGCGAGTGGCAGACAATCTGCTACAAGTCAAAACTCCCCTGCGCAGGACAGCAACGGCATGGGAGAGAGTTGAGGGCGGAGACTCAAGTCCACTGCAGTGGTAAACCACTTCTGTATTTTTACCAAGAAAACTCCACGGATCCACTACCAGAACGATTGCAGATGGAGGTGGGGTGTTCTGGGAGAGATGTGTGTGGTGAGCGAGAGTGACTCCATCTTGTATTATTTGACCTCAGGAACAACAAGGCCCATAGTGATTCCATCTTGTATTATTTGACCCCGGGTGCAACGAGGCCTTGGGACTGAATTGCTTTGCAGAAGGCTTAAGGAGGGGCTGAATTGCTCTGTTGGGTAGGAAAAGGACTGTCGGGGGGCGAGGTCGCCTTCCTCTCTGGCTTTCCGGGTAAGAAGACAGCAAGCAATCCTGAGCAGCCCCTCCACTGCAACATCCTCCCCTCAGAACAACAGATAAAAGGGGGAAAGATCTGGCCCTCTTTGCCCGGCCTGGACCCACCTAAGCCATGCACTGAGACGCCCATGGCTGCCGCAGCCAAGCAGCTAAGACTCGAACCAGGACGACGAGGAGCCGCAGGCTTTCTGACTCCTTGAGACGCCTCCAACGTGGGATCGCCTTCGCCGAGACTTGGGGAAAACCAGTTGGATTGGTAGAGGTGCTGAGCTGCGTGCGTGTGCCCGTGTGTGTACGCGCCTAACGCCTGTTTTAACAATAATCATAGTAAGTATGGTATTTCTTAAGCTCTTACTATATGCCAGGCACTGTTCATTCCTTCAGTCGCATTTACTGAGCGCCTACTGTGTGTGGAGCACTGTATTGAGCGCTTGGAAAGTAGAATTCGGCCACAGATAGAGACAATCCCTACCCAACAACAGGCTCACAGTCTAGAAGGGGGGACACGGACAACAGAACAAAACAAGTAGACAGGCAGCGGTAGCGTCAATATAAACAGAATTATAGATATATACACATCATTAATAAAATAAATAGAATAATAAATACGTACACATACGCACGAGTGCTGCGGGGCGGTGAGTGGGGTGGAGCAGAGGGAGGGAGTCGGTGCGATGGGGAGGGAGAGCCGAGGAAAAGGGGGCTCAGTCCGGGAAGGCCTCCTGGAGGAGGTGAGCTTTCAGTAGAGTCGATTCAGTGGCAGGAGCAACACCTTGGCTAAGAGATCATAGATTCGGGTCCAGGAGGGCCAGAAATGGAAGCTTGACCCAATCCCAATACACAAGTGTTGTGGGGCGGGGAGGGGGTTAGAGCAGAGAGAGGGAGTCGGGGTGATGGGGAGGGGAGGAGGAACAGAGGAAAAGGGGGGCTTAGCCTGGGAAGGCCTCCTGGAGGAGGTGAGCTTTTAGTAGGGCTTTGAAGGGGGCAAGTGTGCTAGTTTGGCAGATTTGAGGAGGGAGGGCGGTCCAGGCCAGAGGTAGCACGGGGGCCAGGGGTCAGTGGTGGGACAGGTGAGAACGAGGCCCGGTGAGGAGGTTAGCAGCGGCAGAGGAGCGGAGTTTGAGGGCTGGGCTGTAGAAGGAGAGAAGAGAGGTGAGGTAGAATGTTACAATTATTATTATTATTATTAATGATAATACAACTAACAATAATTTTGGTATTTGTTGAGTGCTTTCTATGTGCCAGGCACTGTACTAAGCTCTGGGGTGGATACAAGGAAATGGGGTTAGACACAGTCCCTGTCCCACAGGAGGCTCGCGGTCTCAATCCCTCTTTTACAGATGAGGTAAATGAGGCAGAGAGAAATAAAATGACTTGCCCAAGGTCACACAGCAGACAAGGGGCAGAGCCACGATTAGAACCCACGACCTCCTGACTCCCAGGCCCGTGCTCTATCCACTATGCCATGCTGCTTTTCCTAGTGGGATCATTATTACTGTTTGTATTTGCTTTTCCCTTTATTCACATCCGTTTGTCTCCCCTATATGGGATTAAAATCCTAAAATGCCCTGCCTTCAGAAACTGACAGACAAACTGAATTGGGGCATAAATCATAGCCTGGATCTCAATTGCTAGGTACGTTGACAAAGTCAAGATCCAATTGTGAAAATGAACAATGGCCTTGGTTCAGCTGTCATGTACTGAATGAGAAAAGCATCTGGGTAAAATTCAACCTGCAATTTTAGCCTTCTTCAGGTTGGCTACACAATAGTTAGTGAAACAACTACTGATTTAACGCACGGAAAGCCGGCAATTACAAATACATCTCTGAACTGGTAATTAAAGGGGCACTGGAGACTGTCAACATCATCGCGATTAGCTCAGGAGAGGTTCCGTAAGCATTTTCTCGTCAGTGGACTCGTGCAGCCATAAACAGCTTATTAGAAAAGGAGAATACGCAAACTACATGACCTAAAGTGAGCTTCGCACCGCATGCAAATTCCTAGACGTTTTTTTCCCCGAATATAGAGCTGCAGCAGAGATCACTGACTGAATCCTTGCATGTATGATCGATGATTTCTAAAAATGAATAGTGTTCCTTCGCGAAACCAGTTCACCCAGGCTACAGGATTTGAAATAACAGGCTCAGAGATTATTTTTTTAAATGCCACAGCAGGAAGAAGTACGCGGAAGATCGATCCCGATGGAACCTCGTCCTCTTTTGAAAAGCAGCACTAGAGGGCAATCAAAACACTACGAGACTGTAATAAAGTGCTACAGTTGAGGTATTTTTAAACTGCATTCAAAACTAAAAAAGTATTTACTGGCTAGCAATGGTTTGAGCACTATAAACTCTATGAATTTTTCAAGCCACTGGGAGAGGCTGCCAGTAATTTCCCTGGGGACGTGCCCCTCTTTGAATGTGTCCGTTTATTGTTGCGCTGTACTCTCCTAAGTGCCGAGTACAGTGCTCTGCACACAGTGAGCGCCCGATAAGTGCGATTGGATAAATGAATTTCCACGGGGGACAGTCAGGGTATGGCTCTGCCGTCCGTCTCCCGTCTTGGCCAAGGCAGGTTCTTCAGGGCAGTGATTCAGCACGAGTGATGCGGTGATGTCGGATGCCCAACGCATTTAGTGATTTAACACCTTCCACAACACCGCAACCTTTCAAGACGGCCTGAGGGATCAGGATGTACCGAAACACATAAATCGGTTCCACCTCCTATTAGAGCAACGAAAAAACGTGTCTGGAGATACCCAGATGGTTTTTAAAAATTAAAACAAGGCAAGACAAAATTAATACGTTCTTGCTCCATCCAGACCTATTACGGTTTAAAATATTTCTGTAGCGCAATTGAATCCATTCTGATCAGATTTCAGCGGTCAGAACTGCTGAGGAGGGCAAGAGGAGGAGAAGAGGTGGGAAGGAATTGTGCTTAGAATATTAGTTGATCACCACCGTATTCTGCTGGTATCCATGCTATGACTCTGAGTCTTAATTGTTGTTTTGTTCACCTGGACTATTTTTCAAGAAGTAGTCACCAACTTGGCTACTTCTCTCTATTTAGCATTATTTAATTCATTCATTCAATAGTATTTATTGAGCGCTTACTATGTGCAGAGCACTGTACCGAGCGCTTGGAATGGACAAATCGGTAACAGATAGAGACGGTCCCTGCCCTTTGACGGGCTTACAGTTTAATGCTTGTCGCAGGTTCCTTGGTGGAAGATTAAAGCATGACTGATAATTACACATAGCTCCCCTCTAGACTGTAATTCTCTGTGGGCAAGGAATGTGTCTGTTATATTCTACTCTTCCAAGCGCTTAGTACAGTGCTTTGCACACAGTAAGCACCCTAACCATCCTTTCCTCTTCTCCCACTCCCTTCTGTGTCACCCTGACTGGCTCCCTTTATTCATCCCCCCTCCCAGCCCCACAGCACTTCTGTACCTATCGGTCATTTATTTATTTATTAATAATAATGTTGGTATTTGTTAAGTGCTTACTATGTGCGGAGCACTGTTCTAAGCACTGGGGTAGACACAGGGTAATCAGGTTGTCCCACACGAGGCTCACAGTCTTAATCCTCATTTTACAGATGAGGTAACTGAGGCACAGAGAAGTTAAGTGACTTGCCCATAGTCACACAGCTGACAAGTGGCAGAGCCAGGATTCGAACCCATGACCTCTGACTCCCAAGCCCGGGCTCTTTCCACTGAGCCACGCTGCTTCCCCTGTCTCCCCCTGTGAGCTCTCTGTGGGAAAGGAACTCGTCTATCAACTTTGTCGTACTGTACTCTTCCAAGCGCTTAGTACAGTGCTTTGCATACAAAAAGCACTCACATCGGATTGATTGAAAGATTGATTGATAGGGCTACATTACCGGTTCAAATGCTACTGCCGATACGATTCGATCAGTGTGTTCAAGTGAGGCTGACGATAACAATAATAATAATAACCGTGGTGTTTTTAAGCACTTATTATGTGCCAGGCACTGGGGGGGGGCGGAGAATAAAATAAATTGGGTTGGACACAGTCCCTGTCCCACATGGGGCTCACAGTCTCAATCCTCATTTTACAGATGAGGGAACTGAGGCACAGAGAAGTAAAGTGACCTGCCCAAGGTCACACATCAGACAAGTGGCAGAGCAGAATTAGAATCCTGAACCTTCTGACTTCCAGGCCCTATCCACTAGGCCGTGCTACCTCTCTATGGCACAACACGAGACCTAGAATTCCTCCCACATCACGGATAGGTGAGCATTTTTTCCTGCTGTACTGCTGCATTTATTCCCCACCGGACCTGATGGTCGCAAAAACCAAATTAAACAAGCGGTGGCTGCAGTTGAGGCCCGATTGGTTTTGCTTTCCCAAGCAGGACTCTGCCCGAGTTGTAATTTCAGCAGGAAAAGCTGGCACCTTGAAGAGAGAACCCAGTTCCTCTTTCATTCATTCGATCGTATTTATGGAGCACTCACTGTGTGCAGAGCACTATACTAAGCGCTCCTCTTATGTCTCTCAGCTGCAGATGGTCAAGACCTGGATGCATCCACCCAGATTTAAGTTGACAATAATGATAGTAATGGCGGTATATGTTAAGCACTTAATATGTGCCAAGCACTGTTCTAAGCACTGGGGTAGATACAAGGTCATCAGGCTGTCCCACGTAAGGCTCACAGTTTTCATCGCCATTTTACAGATGAGGTAACTGAGGCACGGAGAAGTTAAGTGACTTGCCCAAGGTCACACAGCCGACAAGTGGCGGAGCCGACATTAGAACTCATGACCTCTGACTCCCAAGCCCGTGCTCTTTCCACTGAGCCACACCGTGCTCAACTAAAGGGCATAAATTCCAAGAGGAAAGAACTAAAGGACATTCTCTGTTTTTATGATGTTTGTTAAGCCTTTATTACGTGTCAAGCACTCTTCTAAACCCCGGGATAGATTCAAGTTAATTAGGTTGGACCTGGTCTCCATCCTACATGAGAAGCAACACGGCGTAGTGGATAGAGCACGGGCCTGGGAGTCAGAAGGTCATGGATTCTAATTCTGCCCCTGCTAATTGTCTGCTGTGTGGCCTTGGGACAGTCACTTCACTTCTCTAGGCCTCAGTTACCTCATCCGTAAAATGGGGATTGAGACCGTGAGCCCGACATGGGACAAGGACTTTGTCCAACTTGATTTGTTTGTATCCACCCCAGCACTTAGTACAGTGCCTGGCACATAGTAAGCGCTTAACAAATGCCATTATTATTATTGTTATTAATATGGGGTTCACAGTCTAAGTAGGAACGCAGGCACATGAAGCTCACTGGCTCATTGGAACATTTATACTGACACACAGAGCCTTTGTGTGCAGGCATTTTTTCTTTCATATGCACATATAGGAAGAGGTATTTCCTTGGCCCTCTTCCGTTCTCCATTTACACTCACTCCCTCGGTGAACTCATCCGCTCTCACGGCTTTGACTACCATCTCTACGCAGATGACACGCAGATCTACATCTCCGCCCCCGTCCTCTCCCCCTCCCTTCGGGCTCGCATCTCCTCCCGCCTCCGGGACGTCTCCGCCCGGATGTCGGCCCGCCGCCTAAGACTCAACATGAGCGAGACTGAGCTCCTCATCTTCCCTCCCAAACCCGGTCCTCTCCCAGACTTCCCTATCACCGTGGATGGCGCGACCATCCTTCCCGTCTCTCGGGCCCACGATCTCGGTGTCATCCTCGACTCGTCCCTCTCGTTCACCCCACGCATCCTATCCGTTACCGAGACCTGCCGGTTTCACCTCTACGATATCGCCAAGATCCGCCCTCTCCTCTCCACCCAGACGGCTACCTTACTATTACGGGCTCTCGTTATATCCCGGCTAGACTACTGTGTCAGCCTTCTCTCTGACCTCCCTTCCTCCTCTCTCGCCCCGCTCCGGTCTATTCTTCACTCTGCTGCCCGGCTCATCTTCCCACAGAAACGATCTGGGCATGTCACTCCCCTTCTTAAACAACTCCAGTGGTCGCCTATCGACCTCCGCTCCGAACAAAAACTCCTCACTCTAGGCTTCGAGGCTCTCCGTCCCCTCTCCCCTTCCTATCTGTCCTCCCTTCTCTCTTTCTACCGCCCACCCCGCACGCTCCGCTCCTCTGCCGCCCACCTCCTCGCCGTCCCTCAGTCTCGCCTATCCCGCCGTCGACCCCTGGGTCACGTCCTCCCGCGGTCCTGGAACGCCCTCCCTCCTCACCTCCGCCAAACTGATTCTCTTTCCCTCTTCAAAACCCTACTTAAAAATCACCTCCTCCAAGAGGCGTTCCCAGACTGAGCTCCTCTTCCCCCTCTACTCCCTCTGCCATCCCCCCTTTACCTCTCCGCAGCTAAAGCCTCATTTTCCCCTTTTCCCTCTGCTCCTCCACCTCTCCCTTCCCATCCCCACAGCACTGTACTCGTCCGCTCAACTGTATATATTTTCATCACCCTATTTATTTTGTTAATGAATTGTACATCGCCTCGATTCTATTTAGTCGCCATCGGTTTTTACGAGATGTTCTTCCCCTCGACGCTGTTTATTGCCATCGTTCTCGTCCGTCCGTCTCCCCCGATTAGACCGTAAGCCCGTCAAACGGCAGGGACTGTCTCTATCTGTTGCCGACTTGTTCATCCCAAGCGCTTAGTACAGTGCTCTGCACATAGTAAGCGCTCAATAAATACTATTGAATGAAAGTATTTGGAAGACCAGCTGCACTTTCCCTCTTTAATCTTCCTGCTCTTCACTGTCAGCTCACGGGAATGTGTCAAGCAACTGCTCAATCATGGGCATTTATTGAACTCTTACTGTGTGCACTATACTAATAATAATAATCTTGGTATTTGTTAAGCGCTTACTATGTGCAGAGCACTGTTCTAAGCGCTGGGGGAGATACAGGGTCATCGGGTTGTCCCATGTGAGGCTCACAGTCAATCCCCATTTTACAGATGAGGGAACTGAGGCCCAGAGAAGTGAAGTGACTTGCCCACAGTCACACAGCTCTTGGGAGGGCAGCTGCCGGGCGGGAGAGGTCCTTTACCCCACACTCAGCAGGAGTATAGTCCAATCTGAGACCGGAGGAGCCCTGTAAAGCTCTACACACAGTAGGCATACGATAAATAATAATGTTGGTATTTCTTAAGCGCTTACTATGTGCAGAGCACTGTTCTAAGCGCTGGAGTAGATACAGGGTAATCAGGTTGTCCCACGTGAGGCTCATCTCCATTTTACAGATGAGGTCACTGAGGCACAGAGAAGTGAAGTGACTTGCCCACAGTCACACAGCTGACAAGTGGCCGAGCCGGCATTCGAACTCATGACCTCTGACTCCCAAGCCCACGCTCTTTCCACTGAGCCACGCTGACTGACCGATGACCAACTGACTCCCACTGCCGATATTTATGCCATTTGCCAGGGCAAGGTCGTGGTACGTGGGTCAATCCCTTGGGCATGGGGCAGTGAGGAGGGGTCAATTTGGGGTTCCGCTTATCCAGAGAAGCATCCTACTGGATGGAGCATGGATTTAAGAGTCAGAAGGACCTGGGTTCTAATCCCGGCTCCGCCACCTGTCTGCTGGGTGATCTCGGGCATGTCCATTCACTTCTCTGGGCCTCAGTTGCCTCATCTGCAAAATGGGGATTGAGACTGTGAGCCCCACGTGGGACAGGGACCGTGTCCAATCCAGTTGCTTGTATCCACCCCCGCACTTAGTTCAGTGCCTGGCACATAGTAAACACTTAAATACCATTATTATGACTATCATTATTATTATTAACCTCTCTGGGCCTCAGTCATCTGTAAAACGGGGATTAAGACTGTAAGTGTTACCTTGTATCTGAAAACCTTGTAACTACCCCAGCACTTAGAGCAGTGCCTGGCATATAGGGAGCGCTTAACAAATACCGTGGGAAAAAAAATCTTATTGGCCCTCCTGGGCTGTTTGACCTCAAAGGGTTGGAAGGGATGAGGCTTGGGATCCCAAATTTGGAGTTGTGTTCTAGGAGCTTCCCTCGAGTCGATGAGCTTAACTGCTCTCTCCCTTTATTAAAAACTATTCACAGTAATGTCGGTCTCCCCCTCTAGACTGTAAATTCGTGGTGGGCAGGGAACGAGTCTACCAACTCAATTGCATTGTACCCCCCATCATCAGTGGCATTTACTGAGCGCTTACTGTGTGCAGAGCACTGTACAGAGCGTTTGGGGGAGTACAACAGAGTTGGCAGACGGGATCCTTGTCCACAAGGAGAACATAAGATGCCTACTGGCCAAAAGAAGTATCAACCAGTCAATCAGTGGTATTTACTGAGCTCCTGAGTACCGTGGTATTTACTGAGTACCGTGTGCTGAGCACTGTACTAAGCACTGGGGAGAGTTATAATAATAATGATGATGTTGGTATTGGTTAAGCGCTTACTATGTGCCAAGCAGTGTTCTAAGCGCTGGGGTAGATACAAGGTAATCAGGTTATCGCACATGGGGCTCCCAAGTCTTCATCCCCATTTTACAGATGAGGTGAGACACAGAGAGGCTAAGTGGCTTGCCCAAAGTCACACAGCTGACAAGTGGCGGAGCCGGCATTAGAACCCATGACCTCTGACTCCCGAGCCCTTGCTCTTTCCACTAAACCATACCGCTTAGTTAGTAGGCAGCGTGGCTCAGTGGCAAGAGCCCGGGCTTCGGAGTCAGAGGTCATGGGTTCGACTCCCGGCTCTGCCGCTTGCTAGCTGTGTGACTGTGGGCAAGTCACTTCACTTCTCTGGGCCTCAGTTCCCTCATCTGTAAAAGGGGGATGAAGACTGTGAGCCCCACGTGGAGCAATCTGATCACCCTGTATCCCCCCCAGCGCTTAGAACAGTGCTTTGCACATAGTAAGCGCTTAACAAATACCACCGTTATTATTAGACATGTTCTCTGAATTCTAGGAGTTTGGAAAGAAAGGGTAGGAGGGAGATACGTATGCTGGCTTGATTAACGAATGGCTTCTTAGTACCACTGTCAACTGCGAACAGTTTCATTCATTCCATAGTATTTATTGAGCGCTTACTATGTGCAGAGCACTGTGCTAAGCGCTCGGTTTGTACAAATCGGTAACAGATAGAGACAACAGTTTGAGGCCTGAGCTTCACGACAGCTTCCCTGCAGCTTCACTGCAGCCTTCCAGTGCACCCCATGGGCCGGGGATCCAGTGGTCTGTGAAGGCGGCACCGCGCCCGTGTGCACGTGATGTCACCGCTTTAGCATCTCCTAATGTCCTGACAGTCCCATCCATCAATCAGTCGTATTTATTGCACGGAGAAGCAGCTTGACTTAGGGGATAGAGCACAGGCCTGGGATTCAGAAGGATCTGGCTTCTAATCCCGGCTCCGCCACCTGTCTGCTGCGTGACCTGGGCAAGTCACTTCACGTCTCTGGGCCTCAGTTCCCTCATCTGTAAAATGGGGATTAAGGCTGTGAACCCCCATGAGGGACAGGGATGGGGTCCAACCCAATTGCCCGGATCCACCCCAGAGTTGAGTACAGTTCCTGGCACAAAGTAAGCGCTTAACGAATATTATCGTCTTTGCAGATGAGGGAACTGAGGCACAGAGAAGTTCATTCATTCAATAGTATTTACTGAGCGCTTACTATGTGCAGAGCACTGTACTAAGCACTTGGAATGTACAATTCGGCAACAGATAGAGACAATCCCTGCCCAATGATGGGCTTACAGTCTAAGCGGGGCAGACGGACAAAAACAAGACAACATAATCACGATAAATAGAATCAAGGGGATGGACACCTCATTAACAAAATAAATAGGGTAATAAATATATATACCAATGAGCACCGTGGAAGGGAGGGGAAGGGAGAAGTTCGATGACTTGCCCAGGATCACACAGCAGGTAAATCACAGAGCTGGGATTAGTACCCAGATCCTCCGACACCCAGGCCCGGGCTCTTTCCCCTACGTCATTCTGCTCTTGTCGAGATAAAGCAATACCAAGATGAATGTTAATTAGCGCACTCTAAGAAGAGTCATCATTTCCCTTCAGTGTGGACAACGTTTCCTGTCAAGAAATGAAATCACGAATACCGTATTAAGTAGATTCAGCCTATCGGCTTTTCAGCTCTGTATGAAAACTCTAAAGCCAGAGCTTTACGAAGCGTAGCGCTGTCTACGTGGGGTAGAGCAATCAGTCAGGGGCATTTAAAGGGCACAGAGAACTGATATCGCCATTTTGAGCACCTTAAAGGACTCGCTCACTTATCCAGATGGTCCCTCGTAGTCTGGTACGACTCTGCAGCTGGCTCCCCGTGCCTCTGGAGACATGGGTCGCGGTAGAAATGAATGATAACGAACGACGGCATCTATAATTATGGCATTCGTTAAGCACTTGCTACATACAACACTGTCATGCGGGGGTGGGTTTGAGGAAGGGAGAGACCAGAGTCAAAAAGGCTGAGCCATATGAGATTTATTCTATTCATTCATTCAGTCATATTTATTGAGTGCCTTCTGTGTGCAGAGCACTGTACTAAGCGCTTGGGAGAGGACAGTGCTTCTTCCCCATGGCCTTCAAACATGCCCACGTCTCCCCCATCCTAAAACCACCCTCCCTTGACCCCACAGTCCCCTTCAGTTATTGCCCCATCTCCTTACCTTTCCTCTCCAAACTCCTTGAGCAAGTCATCTACATTCGCTACCTGAATTCCTCTCCTCCAACTATCTCCTGGACAACCTCCAATCTGGCTTCAGCCCCCTTTGCTCCTCTCAAACCGCCCTCTCAGAGGTCACCAAATGACCTCCTTCTTGCCATATCCAATGGCTCCTACTCCATCCTAATCCTCCTTGACCTCTCAGCTGCCTTTGACACTGTCGACCATTCCCTTCTCCTAGACACGTTATCTAACTTCGGCTTCTCTGACTTCGTCCTCTCCCGGTTCTCCTCTTATGTCTCTGGCTATTCATTCTCTGTCTCCTTCACGGGCTCCTCCTCCCCTTCCCATCCCCTAACTGTGGGAATCCCTCAAGGTTCAGTTTTTGGTCCCCTTCTATTCTCCATCTACCCTTGGAGAACACATTCACTCCCATGGCTTCAATTACCATCTCTATGCCGACGATATCCAAATCTACATCTCCTGCCCTGTTCTGTCTCCCTCTCTCCTGGTTTGCATCTCCTCCTGCCTTCAGGACATCTCTACTTGGATGTCCTCTCGCCACCTCAAACGAGACATGTCCGAGACGGAGATCCTTATCTTCCGCCCTAAACCCTGTCCTCTTCCGAACTTTCCCGTCACTGTAGATGGCACAACCACCCTTCCCGTCTCTCAAGCCCGCAACCTCGGTGTCATCCTTGACTCTGCTCTCTCATTCACCCCACCCATCCAATACGTCACCAAAACCTGCCGGTCTCACCTTCACAACGTCGCCACGATCCGCCCTTTCCTCTCCATCCAAACCACTACCATTTTCCTACAATCACTCATCCTATCCCGCCTAGGTTACTGCATCAGCCTCCTTGCTGACCTCCCAACCCCTTGTCTCTCTCCACTCCAGTCCATACTTCACTCCTCTACCCAAATGATCTTTCTTCAGAAACGTTCAGGGCATGTCACCCCCCTCCTCAAAAATCTCCAGTGGTTGCCTATCCACCTCTGTATCAAACAGAAACTCCTCACTATAGGCTTCAAAGCTCTCCATCACCTTGCTCCCTCCTACCTCACTTCCCTTCTCGCTTTCTACGTCCCAGCCCGCACACTCGGCTCCCATGGTTCTAACCTCTTAACTGTGCCTCGATCTCACCTGTCTCGCCGCCGACCTCTGGCCAATGTCCCAACTCTGTCCTGGAGCATCCTCCCTCCTCAAATTCACCAGACAATCACTTTCCCCCACTTTAAAGCCCTCCTCCAAGAGGCCTTCCAGACTAAGCTCCACTTTTCCTCAGCTCCCTCTTCCTTTCACGTCACCCTGACTTGCTACCTGTGCTCCCCTCTGCCCCATAGCACTTATACCAACATTATTATTATATATAGGTATATATCTATGATTCTATTTATTTATATTGATGCCTGTTTACTTGTATTGATGTCTGTCTCCCCCCTCTAGACTGTGAGCCCATTGTGGGCAGGGATTGTCTCTATTGCTGCACTGTACTTTCCAAGAGCTTAGTACAGAGAAGCAGCGTGGCTCAGTGGAAAGATCACGGGCTCGGGAGTCAGAGGTGATGGGTCCGTATCCCAGCTCTGCTACTTGTCAGCTGTTTGACTGTGGCCAAGTCACTTCACTTCTCTGGGCCTCAGTTACCTCATCTGTAAAATGGGGATTAAGACTGTGAGCCTCACGTGGGACAACCTGATGACCTGCATCTACTCCAGCACTTAGAACAGTGCTCTGCACACAGTAAGTGCTTAACAAATACCAACGGTATTATTATTACAGTGCTCTGCACGAAGTAAGTGCTCGATAAATACAGTCGAATGAAAAAAATGAATGAACGTTCCCTGTCTACAAGGACCTTATATCTAGAGTGGGGGAGATAGGCATTAATATATATATAAAAAAATTGCAGATAGGTCCTTATGTGCTATGGGGCTGGGAGAGGGGAAGAGCAAAGGGAGCAGGTCAGGACGACACAGAAAGGAGTGGGAAAAGAGGGGTGGGGGACTTAGTCAGGGAAGACCTCCTAGAAGAGATGTGCCTTCAATAAGGGTTGGAACCGGGGGCGACTAATTGTCTGTCAGATTATCTGTGGTGAATTGAACTTCCCTTTTGTGAGGAATACTCTTGTTTTAGTTATTGACATGCAGAAGATGTATTCTTGGGAGGAATAGGTTTATAAGTTACTTGCCCATGGCGAAGCACCTACCTCCCACCCACTTCACTCTTGGGAGGAATCCACTAACGATTTACACGCATGTGGTGAGGCACCCTAGCTTCCAGCCCCATGAGTGTTCACGGAGACATCACCCCTCCACGACTCCTCATTTGGTGCAGACAGAGCGGGCATCACCCTCAAGAAATACTACTGATTGATTGAAGGATCTTCTGAGCCACCAGGAAATCATTCCAGCGAGACAGATTATGAGCAATGTCCAAAGTCTTTGAGGAACTCCTATCTGCAGATGACTGTGCTCATGTACATAAAGACAAGTGAGTAATAATGAATTATTACTACTACTAATGATAATAATGACATTTGTTAAGCACTCACTATGTGCCAGGTACTGTACCTTTTGCTGGGGTGGATATAAACCAATTGGGTCAGAGACAGTCCCTGTCCCATGTGGAGCTCACAGTTCCAACCCCCATTTTACAGATGAGGTCACATTTAACAAGTACTATAATTATTATTATTATTATTATTATTGGGTTAGATACAAGATAATCGGGTTGGACACACTTTCTGCCCCATTAGAACCCTCCAGGCTAAGTAAGGGGAAGAACAGGTAGTCGATAATCTCCCTTTAACAGAGCAGCAGCGTGGCTCAGTGGAAAGAGCATGGGTTTAGGAGTCAGGGGTCACGGGTTCTAATCTCGACTCTGCCACCTGTCAGCTGTGTGACTTTGGGCAAGTCACTTACCTTTTCGGTGCCTCAGTTCCCTCCTCTGTAAAATGGGGATTAAGACCGTGAGCCTCACGTGGGACAACCTGAAAACTCTGTATCTACCCCAGGGCTTAGAACAGCGCTCGGCACATAGTAAGTGCTTAACAAATACCAATATTATTATTACTATTAACAGGTGAGGAAACTGAGGCACAGAGAAGTTAAATGGCTTGCCACACACAAACACAAAGCAGGCAAGAGGTGGAGTCAGAATTACAATCCAGGTCCTCTGACCCCCAGGCCTGCACTATTTCTGCTAGTCCACACGGTTTCCCCATAAGCCAAATGAACTAGATTTGAGGCAATTCATTTCAAGTCTAAAAAACAAAAAGCAAAAATTATTACTGGTGGGAAACACATTTCAGATGCAAATATTCCGATCTACTGTCTCTTCCGGGCTCACTGTGTGCATTACAAGGGGCACTTGAATGATAAGTGGGGTATTTGCTAAGTACTTGTTATGCACCAAACACTGTACTAAATGCGGGCTAGATACAAGATAATCAGATTGAACACAATCCCTGTCCCATGTAAAGCAGCGTGGTTTAGTGCAAAGAGCCTGGGCCTGGGAGTCAGAGGTCGTGGGTTCCAAACCCGGCTCTGCCCCTTGTCTGCTGGGTGACCTTGGGCAAGTCACTTCACTTCTCTGTGCCTCAGTTACCTCATCTGTAAAATGGCGATGAAGACGGTGATCCCCAAGTGGGACAACCTCATCACCTTGTATCTACCCCAGCGCTTAGAACAGTGTTTGGCACATAATAAGCGATTAACAAATACCAACATTATTATTATTAACCTAAATGTAGGATTTTTAAGAAAATGGGGAGATCCCTTGTTTGTGCTCTACTTTCCAAAAGTCTGTGTCATTTTCATTTCCAGGTTTTGTGGCTTTTCCCAGTATTCTACTATTTTCTATTTTCAGTGAACTGAAAACAGCTATTCAGTTTCCTATAATCTACGCTGTATCAGAATACTGTTTGTTCTGTTTGTTTTATGGTATTTGTTTAGTGCCTGTTGGGTGTAGAAACACTCTTCTAAGTGCTGGGGTAGATACAAGTCAATTAGGTTGGACACGGATCCTGAGCCGCATTTTTTAGTCTGTATATGTAATTTATTTATTACTATTAATGTCTGTCTACCCCTCTAGACTGTAAGCTCATTATGGGCAGGGAATGTGACTGTTATATTGTTGTATTGTACTCTCCCAAGTACTTAGTATAGTAATAGTTATAATAATAATAATGTTGGTATTTGTTCTAAGCGCTGTACTCTCCTGTTAGAGCACTGTTCTAAGCGCTGAGGTAGATACAGGGTAATCAGGTTGTCCCACGTGAGGCTCACAGTCTTCAACCCCATTTTCCAGATGAGGTAACTGAAGTACAGAGAAGTGAAGTGACTTGCCCACAGTCACACAGCTGACAAGTGGCTGAGCCGGGATTCGAACCCACGACCTCTGACTCCCAAGCCCGGGCTATTTCCACTGAGCCACCCTGCTTCTAACTCTGCACACAGTATGTGCTCAATAAATATGACTGAATGAATGAATTCTAGGTAAAACTATATTGGGCTGGAGAAGAAGAGATTAGGGCAAGGATAGGATATGTCACAGTAGACCCTGTTTCAGATTTCAGATTGCAGTCGCACTTCCTTGCACCACCAAAAGAATTAAGCTGGCTACTGATTTCATCCTATGGGAAATTAGCTAAAACTGAACAGTGAATAACTCTATAACTATTTTCTTGTCCTAAGCAAAGTCCCTAAAACTGGCTTCTCTGTTTGCTTGGAAAGAGTTAATGAACCACTCTTCAGCTCTTTCTTTTTCAGCCTGTCATCCTTGTCTCTTTCATTCTTCCTCAGTTATTGATTTCCAATTCCTTCATCATTTTCAATTCTCTTCTTGTTCTGTACAACCCACAAGAATTGTGGATACTAAAATAAGACACCGAACTCTAAACGTTCTCTGTCTTTACAGGAGGGTTTAACATCAGGGAGTGAATGGGGCCCTGGATGCTGCTAAGAAAATTCGACTGGCCTGAGAAATCCAGAAAAAAGCCTCTGAATGGTCTGTAGTGTCAGAATTGAAAACTCCCTGCTTGACCTTTTCCCCATCATTATTGGAATTCATTCACCTGGTGGAATGAAGTGGGATTTGGGGATAGAATCCAGTGATGTTCAACCTGTTCTTCGCTGACGTGTTGAAAGATACAACCAACATCTTGGAGCCGAAATAATAATAGTGATGATGTTATTTGTTAAGCGCTTACTATGTGTCAGGCACTGTTCTAAGCGCTGGGGTAGATACGAGCTAATCGAGTTGGACACAGTCCCCACGGGTTCGAATCCCGGCTCTGCCACCTGTCTGCTGGGTGACCCCGGCAAGTCACTTAACTTCTCCGTGCCTCAGATCCCTCATCTGTAAAATGGGGATTAAGACTGTGAGCTCCACGTGGGACAACCCGATTCCCCTGTGTCTACCCCAGCGCTTAGAACAGTGCTCGGCACATAGTAAGCTCTTAACAAATACCAACATTATTAAGGTCACTGTAAACAAGTGGTGGAGATGGAAATAGAACCCAGGTCCTTTTGACTCCAGGTCTGTGAATTCTCCATCAAGACTGTACTTTCATTCATTCAATTGTACTTATTGAGTGCTTACTATGTTCAGAGCACTGTACTAAGCGCTTGGAATCCACAATTCGGCAACAGAAAGAGACAATCCCTGCCCAACTACTGGGTTTACAGTCTAAACGGGGAAAACAGAAAACAAAACACAATAGAACGAAACAAAACAAGTAATATGGTGACAAAACAGAACAAAACCAAACGTGTACTTGTACTGTACTCCTTGTGGGCAGGGAACATGTGTACCAACTCTATTGTATTGTGCTCTCCTAAGAGCTTAGTCCAGTGTTCTGCACAAAGTAAGCGCTCAAGAAATATTATTGATCGACCGAAAGATCTTCTGAGCCACAAGGAAATCATTCCAGCGAGGCAGATGATGAGCAACGCCCAAAGCCTTTGAGATATTCGTTCAGAAACTCCTATCTGCAGATGACTGTGCTCATGCACATAAAGACAAGTAATACTGCATTATTATTAGTAGTAATAATAATAATAATAGGATTTGTTCAGCACTTACTATGTTCCAGGCACTGTGCTAAGTGCTGAGGTGGCTACAAGCCAGTTGGGTCAGACACAGTCCCTGTCCCACATGGGGCTCACAGTCTCAATCCCCATTTTACAGATGAGGTCACTGAGGCACAGTGAAGTGAACTCCTTTGCAGATTAGGCACAGAGCTATGGAATGACAGTTGGTCTGAAGAAAACCAAACTTTTGTTTCAGCATACACTGGGGAAGCCCTACAGACTGCGATTAGACCGTGAGCCCGTCAGTGGGCAGGGACTGTCTCTATCGGTTGCCGATTTGTCCATTCCAAGCGCTTAGTACAGTGCTCTGCACATAGTAAGCGCTCAATAAATACTATTGAATGAATGCCAAAGATGTCTGTCTGCAACACAGAATCTAATTCTGTCAAGGAATGATGTCACCCCGGCTGTGTGCTGTCCAGTGATGCATAGATGGAGAGAAATAAAAATCAGAATCAAAAGGACCAGCTTAGTATTGGCAGGCTAGGAAGATCACTGACAACAAATTCCATCTCAGTTTGAAAATTGGTGTGGAGGTTGTGGTCTGCCATCTTCCAGGTGTCCGGAAGACTCGTCCCCGTACGGAAGCAGCATAGCCTGAAGAAAAGAGCACGGGCCTGGGTGTCAGAGGACCCGGCTTCTAATCTTGACTTGGTCAACTATCTGTTGTGTGACCTTGGACAAGTCACTTCACTTCTCTGTACTTCAGTTCTCCCGTTCTGCCTCTGATTTAGATTGTGAGCCCCAAGCAGGACAGGGACTGTATTTGGCCTGATTAATTTATATCCAGCCCAGACCTTAGAACTGTGTTTGACACCTAGTAAATGCTTTACCAATACATAAAAAAATAGTCACATCCTGCTTTTTGAGCGGTTTCAACATCATCTATAATCCCAGGCACGGCGTAGAGGATAGAGCGCGGGCCTAGGAGTCAGTAATTCATGACTTCTAATCCCAGCTCTGCCACTTATCAGTTGGGTGACCCTGGGGAAGTCACTTCGCTTCTCTGTGCCTCAGTTACTTCTTCTCTAAAATGGGAAAGTGAGCCCCTTGCGGACAGGGATTATGTCCAACTCGATTTACTTGTACATGCCCCAGAGCTTAGTACAGTGCCTGGCACATAGTAAACACTTAACCAATACCATAATTATTATTAAATCACCATCAAATGGCTGGATGAGGAATGTTCTCAATTGCATCCATCCTGATCAGATTGATTATGGATAGGCTTTGAGAAAATCTTCCATAATTTTTCTAAATGTTGGATCTCCTTAAAGTTGGGCGAGCTTGGGTCCCTGACCCATTAGGGTTCAGAAGTCTCCCCTTCTTCCCACCCCTTCTTGGAAGAGGCCCGGGTACAGACCTGCTGATGACTCAATAGCAAGTCCAAGGTGATAATAATAATAATAATTATAGTATTTGTTAAGTGCTTACTATGTGCCATGCACTGTACTAACCACTGGGGTGGATACAAGTAATTCAGCTGGAACACAATCCCTGTCTCACGTGGGGCTCACGGTCTCAATCCCGACTTTACAGATGAGGTAACTGAGGCCCAGAGAAGTGAAGTGACTTGCACAAGGTCAGACGGCAGACAAGTGGCGGAGCAGGGATTAGAACTCGTGACCTTCTGACTCCCAGGCCCGGGTTCTAGCCGCTAAGCCACTTGTCAGCTGTGTGACTGTGGGCAAGTCACTTAACTTCTCTGTGCTTCAGTTCCCTCATCTGTAAAATGGGGATCGACTGTGAGTCTCACATGGGATAACCTGATTACCCTGTATCTCCCCCAGCGCTTAGAACAGTGCTCCGCACATAGTAAGCGCTTAACAAATACCAACATTATTAAGCCGTGCTGCTTCTCCTAAGGTAACTATCTCTGCCTGACCCTGTCTTTCTCTAGGAATGTCACTCAATCAGTTACTCAATCGATCTATAAATGGTATTGAGCTCTTACTGTATGCAGAGCACCGTACTAAGATTCATTCATTCAATAGTATTTATTGAGCGCTTACTATGTGCAGAGCACTGTACTAAGCGCTTGGAATGTACCAATCGATAACAGATACAGTCCCCGCCCTTTGACGGGCTTACGGTCTAATCGGGGGGAGACAGACAAGAACAATGGCAATAAATAGAGTGGAGGGGAAGAACATCTCATTAAAACAATAGCAGATAAATAGAATCAGGGTGATGTACATCTCATTAAACAAAATAAATAGGGTGATCTTGGGAGAGTACAATACAACAGAGTTGGAAGGCATATTCTCTGCCCACAAGGAACTTCCGGTCTAGAGGAGACAGACATTAATTTAAATAAATAATTTCTGGATTTGCATAGATATGCATATAAGTGCTGTAGCCAAATGCCCCAAGGGTACAGATCCAAATGCACAGATGATGCAGAAGGGAGAGGGAGCAGGGTAAATGAGCCCCAGTCGGCGAGACTTCACGAAGGAGATGTGATGTAAATGAGGTTTTGAAGGTGGGAAGGGTGAGAGAGTTCAAGGCCAAAGGGAGAACTTGGAAAAGGGGTCAAGGGAGACAAAATTGGGACACAGTCTCGCTTTCTGCTCTTTGGGAATTCATCTGTTCACAAGGCTTCAGAGATCAACTCTAGGCCGACGAATTCCCAAACTACCTCCCTATCACTGTCTCATCCAATCTGCAATTAATAATGACAATAATGGTCACAGTCCGTGTTAAGTGCTTACTATGTGCCGAGCGTCGTTCTAAGCTCTACAAGATAATTTGGTTGGACATAATCCGGGTCCCACATGGAAATCAGAGTCTTCATCCCCATTTTACAGAGGAAGGTAATTGAGGCACAGAGAAGTTATGTGACTGGCTCAAGGTCACACAGCAAGCAGGTGGAGGAGCCGGGATTAGAATCCAGGTGCTTGTGCCTCCCGGATCCGTGCACGATCCCCTAGGTCACCGCCACCAGCAGCATCTCCCAGCCTGGCTCGGAATGGCACTGTCTCCGGGAGTAGCCTGGAAATCCCCACCCAGAGTAATAGTAGAAATAGTACTTGTTAAGCACCGACTCTGTGCCAAACACTGTTCTAAGTACTGGGGTAGTTACAGGTTAATCAGATTGGACACAGTCTCTGTCCCACATGGGGCTCACACTTTTGATCTCCATTTTACAGAAGAGATCACTGAAGCCCAGAGAAGCTAAGTGACTTGTCCAAGGTCACACGGTGAAGTGGTGAAGCCAGGATTAGAATACAGGTCCCTCTGACTCCCAAGCCCATGCTCTATCCACTAAGCCATGGTGCTTCTCACACGGGAAGCAGTGTGGCTCAGTGGAAAGAGCCTGGGCTTCGGAGTCAGAGGTCATGAGTTCGACTCCCAGCTCTGCCACTTCATTCAATAGTATCTATTGAGCGCTTACTATGTGCAGAGCACTGTACTAAGCGCTTGGAATGAACAAGTCGGCAGCTGGCAGCCGTGTGACTGTGGGCAAGTCACTTCACTTCTCTGTGCCTCAGTCACCTCATCTGTAAAATGGGGATTAACCGTGAGCCTCACGTGGGACAACCTGATTACCCTGTATCTATGTGCTCTGCACATAGTAAGCGCTTAACAAATACCAACATTATTATTATTATTCATTCATTCATTTAATAGTATTTATTGAGCACTTACTATGTGCAGAGCACTGTACTAAGCGCTTGGAATGGACAAATCGGCAACAAATAGAGACAGTCCCTGCCCTTTGATGGGCTTACAGTCTAAGTGGGGGAGACGGGCAGACGAGAACAGTGGCAATCAATAGAGTCAAGGGGAAGAACATCTCATAAAACCAATGGCAACTAAATAGAATCAGGGTGATGTACATCTCATTAAACAAAATGAACAAAGTAAATAGGGTGATGAAGATATAGACAGTCGAGCGGATGAGTACGGTGCTGAGGGGGTGGGACGGGAGAGGGGGAGGAGGAGAGGGAAAGGGGGGAGAAGAGGGTTTAGCTGCGGAGAGGTGAAGGGGGGGTGTAGAGGGAGCAGAGGGAAAAGGGGAGCTCAGTGTGGGAAGGCCTCTTGGAGGAGGTGAGCTTTAAGTAGGGATTTGAAGAGGGGAAGAGAATTAGATTGTCAGAGGTGAGGAGGGAGGGCGTTCCGGGACCGCGGGAGGACGTGGCCCGGGGGGTCGACGGCGGGATAGGTGAGACCGAGGGACGGCGAGGAGGTGGGCGGCGGAGGAGCGGAGCGTGCGGGGTGGGAGGTGGAAAGAGAGAAGGGAGGAGAGGTAGAAAGGGACAAGGTGACGTAGAGCCTCGAAGCCTAGAGTGAGGAGTTTTTGTTTGGAGCGGAGGTTGATGGGTAACCACCGGAGGTGTTTAAGAAGGGGAGTGACAGGCCCAGAGCGTTTCTGAGCCAGGCAGCGGAGTGAAGAATAGACCGGAGCGGGGCGAGAGAGGAGGAAGGGAGATCGGAGAGAAGGCCGACACGGTAGTCTAGCCGGGATATAACGAGAGCCCGTAGCAGTAAGGTAGCCGTCTGGGTGGAGAGGAGAGGGCGGATCTCGGCGATATCGTAAAGGTGAGACCGGCAGGTCTCGGTAACGGATAGGATGCGTGGGGTGAACGAGAGAGACGAGTCAAGGATGACACCGAGGTCGCGGGCCCGAGAGACGGGAAAAATGGTCGTACCGTCCACGGTGATAGGGAAGTCAGGGAGAGGACAGGGTTTGGGAGGTAAAATGAGGAGCTCAGTCTCGTTCACGTTGAGTTTTAGGTGGCTGGCCGACATCCGGGCGGAGACGTCCCGGAGGCGGGAGGTGATGCGAGCCCGAAGGGACGGGGAGAGGACAGGGGCGGAGATGCAGATCTGCGTGTCATCTGCGTAGAGATTTTTATTATTATTATTATTATTAGGTTACGCTGCTTTTCGCCCTGTCATCACAGCGAAAGTACCTAGCACGATGCAGGAGGTGTGCGGGGATGTGTTTGTTGTTTCACAAGGGTTTTGAAGCTGGAGAGAGCTATGGCCTAAGGGATTTGAAGGGTTAAGAAATTCCAGCCTAGGCAAAGTGGAACAGCAAGGCACAATGATCCAATCATTCCACTCCACATGCGGCAGTCGCCCTTTCCTCTCCATCCCAATTGCTACCACTTTAATTCAAGCATTCATAATTAAGTGCTTACTATGTGCAGGGCACCGTTCTAAGCGCTGGGGGAGATACAGGGTCATCGGGTTGTCCCACGTGAGGCTCACAGCCTTCATCCCCATTTTACAGATGAGGTAACTGAGGCACGGAGAAGTTAAGTGACTTGCCCACAGTCACACGGCTGACAAGTGGCAGAGGTGGGATTCGAACCCATCAACTCTGACTCCCAAGCCCGGGCTCTTTCCACCGAGCCACGCTGCTTCCCCCATCCCGTCTTGATTACTACAGCAGCCTCCTCACTGATCTCCCAGCCTCCTGTCTCTCCCCACTCCAGTCCATACTTCACTCTGCTGCCTGGATCATTTTTCTACAAAACGTTCAGTCCATGTTTCCCCAGTCCTCAAGAACCTGGGGTAGCAGCGTGGCTCAGTGGAAAGAGCACTATAATTCTGCTTAATCCAGAGTTTTCTTGGTAAAAATACAAAAGCGGTTTACTATTGCCTTCTTCCACGCAGTAAACCTGAGTCTCCACCTTTGACTCTCTCCCACGCCACTTCTGCCCAGCACAGATGAGTTATTATTATTATGTTGGTATTTGTTAAGCGCTTACTATGTGCCGAGCACTATTCTAAGCGCTGGGGTAGATACAGGGGAATCAGGTTGTCCCATGTGAGGCTCACAGTTAATCCCCATTTGACAGATGAGGGAACTGAGGCACAGAGAAGTGAAGTGACTTGCCCACAGTCACACAGCTGACAAGCGGCAGAGCCGGGATTAGAACCCATGACCTCTGACTCCCAAGCCCGGGGTCTTTCCACTGAGCCACGCTGCTTCTTTAAGTTTTGACTTGAGGCAGACGGCCTGCCACTCGCTAGCCACTGGCCAAACTAGGAATGGAATGGACAGGCCTCTGTTTGACTCTCCCTCCCGTAGTCAAGACTGGTAGAGGACTGGAAACTCTCCACGTGTGATCTTGAGAGGGGAGGGAACATGTCTACCACCTCTATAATACTGTACTCTCCCAAGCACCCTGTACAGTGCTCTGCCCACAGTGAGCGCTCAGTAAATGACTGATGATGATTATCGATCGATCGATTGACATCACCACGCAGCAGTGGGCTTGACGTCATTTGCGTCGCGGGTCACTTAGAGACCTCAAAAGACTGGCAAGCTCCGGGCCTGATTCCATGCAAAGATAATCCCGCCTCCAAGCCTGGCTCAAGTCAGTCAGTCGTATTATTGAGCGCTTACTGTGTGCAGAGCACTGTACTAAGCGCTTGGGAGAGTCCAGAACGATATAACAACTGCTTCATCTTTTTCCCGGAACTGTTCCCGTAAATCTTTCTCGCTCTTCTGCATGCCCTGATTAACTCCCAATCCCAACTTCTTTCTGCTCTCTGACCCTATCGTGGCTCAGTGGAAAGAGCCCGGGCTTGGGAGTCAGAGGTCAGGGGTTCTAATCCCGGCTCTGCCACTTGTCAGCTGTGTGACCTTAGGCAGGTCACTTAACTTCTCTTTGACTCAGTTCCCTCATCTGTAAAATGGGGATGAAGACTGTGGGACAACCTGATTATCTTGTATCTACCCCAGTGCTTAGAACAGTGCTTGGCACATAGTAAGTGCTTAACAAATACCAACATTATTACTTCCCGTCTTCCTAGACCTGCTGCTGTTTCTCTGTATTTTCAACTCCTAAGGCTCAGTGGAAAGAGCACGGGCTTTGGAGTCAGGGCTCATGAGTTCGAATCCCAGCACTGCCACTTGTCAGCTGTGTGGCTGTGGGCAAGTCACTTAACTTCTCTGTGCCTCAGTTCCCTCATCTGTAAAATGGGGATTAAGACTGTGAGCCCCACGTGGGACAACCCGATTCCCCTGTGTCTACCCCAGCGCTTAGAACAGTGCTCTGCACATAGTAAGCGCTTAACAAATACCAACATTATTATCTTTCCGAGTCAGGGAGCTGGAATCCAGGGAACTCAGATCCATTTAAAAGAGACCGAAAAACCTCCAACAGATGGGAAAAAGGAAATTCCGAGACCTTGTCTCCCCGGCCCTTTCTCAGTTCTGCATCCATTCCAAGCCAATGGTGAGGAGTTTGTTTGAAGCGGAGGTGGATGGGAAGCCCTGGAGTTCTTGGGAGTCATCAAGGTGGGAAAGGATAAATGCTTGCATTAACACGGTCAGCACCTTGAAAAAAGGGGAAAGAAGAAAGGTAAAAGAAGAAAGGGGAGAGAAGTCATTGAAGAAACTATTGTCCATCTCGCTAGTCTCCGTTGCTGGACAGATTCCAGCCAGGCTCAACTGGACTGGCTACTGAAGAACACCATTAACCACGCACTTCCGTGTCTTCTTCTGTAAAATGCCAAATGAATCCCCGCTCTCCCTCCTTCTTAGGCTGTGAGCACCATGTGGGACAGGGACTGTGCCTGCCTCGTTATCTGCTATCTACATCAGCACTTAGTACAGTCCTTGGCGCAGCGAGATTTAGTGGAAAGAGAACAGGCATGGGAGTCAGAGGTCGTGGGTTCTAATCATTCATTCATTCAATAGTATTTATTGAGCGCTTACTAGGTGCAGAGCACTGTACTAAGCGCTTGGAATGCACAGATCGGTAACAGGTAGCAGATAATCCCTGCTCCTCCACTTGTCAGCTGTGTGACTTTGGGCAAGTCGCTTCACTTCTCCGTGCCTCAGTTACCTCATCTGTAAAATAGGGGTTAAGACTGTGAGCCCCACGTGAGACAACCTGATTACCTTGTATCTACCCCCGGGCTTAGAACAGAGCTTGGCACATAGTAATACCTTAACGAATACTATCATTATTATTATTATTATTATTAACAAAGCAGTGTCTCCTAGCGATAGAACGTGGACCTGGGAATCAGAAGGATTATGTAAGCTATGTGATTTGGGGCAAGTCATTTAACTTCTCTGTGCCTCAGTTACGTTGGAAGCAGCATGGCCTAGTGGACAGAGCTCTGCCACTTGTCCACCGTGTGACTTCGGGCAAGTCACTCAACTCCGTGCCTCAGTTACCTCATCTATACAATGGGGATGAAGACTGTGAGCCGAACGAGGGACAGGGATTGTGTCCAACCTAATTAGCTTATATTCATTCATTCATTCATTCAATAGTATTTATTGAGCGCTTACTATGTGCAGAGCACTGTACTAAGCGCTTGGGATGAACAAGTCAGCAACAGATAGAGACGGTCCCTGCCGTTTGACGGGCTCACGGTCTGATCGGGGGAGACGGACGGACGAGAACGATGGCGATAAATAGAGTCGGGGGGAAGAACATCTTGTAAAAACCGATGGCAACTAAATAGAATCGAGGCGATGTACAATTCATTAACAAAATAAATAGGGTAACGAAAATATATACAGTCGAGCGGACGAGTACGGTGCTGTGGGGATGGGAAGGGAGAGGTGGAGGAGCAGAGGGAAAAGGGGAAAAAGAGGGTTTAGCTGCAGAGAGGTAAAGGGGGGATGGCAGAGGGAGTAGAGGGAGAAGAGGAGCTCAGTCTGGGAAGGCCTCTCGGAGGAGGTGAGTTTTAAGTAGGGTTTTGAAGAGGGAAAGAGAATCAGTCTGGCGGAGGTGAGGAGGGAGGGCGTTCCGGGACCGCGGGAGGACGTGACCCGGGGGGTCGACGGCAGGTAGCTTATACCTACCCGGTGCTTAGAACAGTACTTTATGCATAGCAAGCGCTTAACAAATACCATCATCATGATTTTTATGGGGATTAACAATAATAATAATAATGTTGGTATTTGTTAAGCGCTTACTATGTGCAGAGCACTGTTCTAAGCGCTGGGGTAGATAACATTCGTAATCCGGTTGTCTCCCGTGAGGCTCACAGTCTTAATCCCCATTTTCCAGATGAGGGAACTGAGGCACAGAGAAGTGAAGTGTCTTGCCCACATTCACACAGCTGACAAGTGGCAGAGCTGGGATTCGAATCCGTGACTTTTGACTCCCAAGCCCGGGCTCTTTCCACTGCGCCACGCTGCTTCTCTAAGGTTAAGACTGTGAGCCTCATGTGGGACATTGACCTTGTCCAACCCAATTACCTTGTATGTACCCCAGCGCTTAGAACAGTGCCTGCCATTTAGTAAGCAAACTATTAAACTATTATGATCACTATTAGTAGAATTAGTATTAATTAATTATTAGTATCACTATTAGTTCTTCCATTTCTCAGCAATCCATCTGGAGACCACAAGGGGGCACAGGGGACATGGCCTTTATCACATTTCAAACGTGAAGAAAAGCAGGGAAAAACATCAAAACCGCTGCAGGATGTTCATCGGCCCTTGCACAGAAACATTTCTATCAACCCTGGACTTCAGCACTGCAACCGCTAGAAACGTTCGGCTCCCCTGAAGATATTTAGCAGAATTCCGAGGTGGCCCCGTGATGAACCCAACTGGTCCCGTCAGCATCGGGGAGACGTTGATCGATCCCCCTTCCAGGGCCTGATGGAGTAGGGTCAGACTGAGGCCCAGAATGGTTCGATTCTTTAATGATAATAACGATAATAATAAAACTGTGATAGCTGTTAAACATTTACTATATGCCAGGCACCGTTCTAAGCGTTGGGGTAGATTTGCAGTCATCCTTGAGGACCCGATAAGTTTCGGTCAGTCAGTCGTATTTACTGAGCACTTACTGTGGGCAGAGCACTGTACTGACCATTTGGGAGAGTACGGTTTAACAATATAACAGACACATTCCCTGTCCACAGCATGTTCAGAATGAGATTCTGAATTCCTGGGAAGTTTTCATTCATTCATTCGATAGTATTTATTGAGCGCTTACTATGTGCAGAGCACTGTACTAAGCGCTTGCAGTGTACAAATCGGTAACAGATAGAGACGGTCCCTGCCCTTTGACGGGCTTACGGTCTAATCGTAAGACAAGAACAATGGCAGTAAATAGAATCGAGGGGATGAACACCTCACTAAAACAATAGCAAATAAATAGAATCGAGGCGATGTACATCTCATTAACAAAATAAATAGGGTAATGAAAATATATACAGTTGAGCGGACGAGCACGGTGCTGAGGGGAGGGGAAGGGCGAGGGGAGGAGCAGAGGGAAAGGGAGGAAAAGAGGGCTTAACTGAAGTCATTGATTCCCTCCTAGGAGCTCCTACACGTCGATGACTGGCTCGGAAAGGTACCGTCCCGCTCCATCATCATCAACAGTATTTATTGGGTGCTTTGTGTCTCAGTTTTCTCATCTTTAAAATGGGGATTAAATACCGGTTCTCCATCTCTCATAGATGGATCCCCTCGGAAGATCAGGGATTGGTTCCGATCCGATTATCTCGCGGGCCTCTATGGCTGTCTGTGCCTGCTTTCTCTCTCTTTCTCTCTGTGTAAGTCAGGCAATCAATCAGTGGTACTCACTGAGCACTTACTGAATGCAAAGCACTGTACTAAGCACTTGAGAGAGTACCAGAATCGGTAGACACGTTCCAACGTGGCCTAATGGCAAGACCACGGGCTTGGGAGTCAGAGGACATGGGTTCTAATCTCGGCTCCGCCACTCGTCTGCTGCGTGACCTTGGGCAAATCACTTAACTTCTCTGTGCCTCAGTTACCTCATCTTCAAAATGGAGATTCAAAACTGAGCCCCATGTGGGACAACCTGTGGGACACCCCAGTGCTCAGAGCAGTGCTTGGCACATAGTAAGCGTTTAACAAATACCATCATTATTATTGTTATTAATAATAAGCTTACAGTCTAGAGGATCAAACAGGTAGAACACAGGCCTGGGAGTCGGATAATCATGGGTCTTAAATCCGGCTCTATCACTTGTCTACAGAAGTCATGTCACTTCTCTGGGCCTCAGTTACCTCATCTATAAAATGGGGATTGAGACTGTGAAGCCCATGTGGGACAGGGACAGTGTCCAACCCATTCAGCTTATATCTACCCCAACGCCTAGCACACTGTAAGTGTTTAACAAATACCATAATTATTATTATTATTATTAGGGGGTCTCCAACAGCTCTTTCCCTTGTTTATCTGACTATTCTCCCTCTACATCCCCGTTTTCCTGCTTCGTAGCTCTCAAGCCACCTTATTCACAGTTCCTTGTTCTTGTCTTTCTTCATTACACCCCCTCTTCTACCTGGAACTCCCTCCCTTCTTCCTGAAACTCCCTCCCTCCTCAAGTAGGGGAAGCAGCATGGTCTAGTGGATAGAGGATGGGCCTGGGAGTCAGCGGGTCGTGGGTTCTAATCCTAGCTCTGCCACTAGTCTGCTGTGCGGCCTGGGGGAAGTCACTTCACTTCTCTGGGCCTCGGTTCCCTCATCTGTAAAATGGAATTAAGACTACGAGTCCCATGTGGGACAGGGACTGTGTCCGACCCACTTTGTTTATATCCATCCCAGCGCTTAATACAGTGCTTGGAACATAGTAGGCGCTTAACAAATGCCACCAATATTATTATTATATCCAGCAGTCCCATACTCTCCAAGCCTTCTGAAATCACACCTCCTCCAGAAGGCCTTTCCTGATTAATCACTCATCTTCCAATGCTACATCTCCACAAATACCACTTCGGTACCTCTGCTCATCCAAGCAATTCAGTAATAACAATGCTGGTGTTAAGCGCTTACTAGGCGCCGAGCACCGTTCTAAGCGCTGGGGTAGATACAGGGTCATCGGGTTGTCCCACGTGAGGCTCACAGTCTTCATCCCCATTTTACAGATGAGGGAACTGAGGCGTAGAGAAGTTAAGCGACTCGCCCACAGTCACACAGCTGACAAGTGGCAGAGCCGGGATTCGAACCCATGACCTCGGACTCCCAAGCCCGGGTTCTTTCCACTGAGCCCCGCTGCTTCCCTACCCCTACACCTGCCCCTAAAGATTAGATACATATTTTAATACTTCATCGCTTCCTTTTACCTGGAATCGCTATAGCTTGATTCTATTTATTTGCTACTGTTTTTATTTGCTATTGTTTTAATGAGATGTTCTTCCCCTCGATTCTATTTATCGCCATTGTTCTCGTCTGTCCGTCTCCCCCGATCAGACCGTGAGCCCGTCAGAGGGCAGGCACTGTCTCTATCTGTTACCGACTTGTACATTCCAAGCGCTTAGTACAGTGCTCTGCACATAGTAAGCGCTCAATAAATACTATTGAATGAATATAGCTTCTGTCCCCATGCTAGATTTTATGCTTCTTGAGGGCAGTATCAGTCCTCTAGACCTTAAGCTCGATGTGGGTAGGGTACCTGTCTGCCAACTCTGTTGTATTTTACTCTCGGAAGGGCTGAATGCACAGTACGTGCACGCAATACATGTTCGATAAACATGATCGAAAGCGAACACCCAACACATACGAAGATGATTAGGAATCATTTCTCTAATCAAAAAAGCCCTGTGGACCGACAATTAGCCTGAAGAGGAAGAAGGACTCGGCGAGTCCTACAGACACAAAGCCTAGACTCTCCGTTGGTGACATGTCGTCGACAGATGTCACTAGCTAATTCATTCAGTTGTACTTATTGAACGTTTACTGCGTGCAGAGCACTGTACTAAGCACTTAGGAGAGTATAGTACAACAATAAACGGACACATTCCTTGACCACGATGAGCTTATAGTCTAGAGGAGAGGAGCCAAACATCAATACAAATAAATCACAGATAAATACATAAGCTCCATGGGGCTGGGGGCGGGGGGAGAAGAGGAAAGGGAGCGAGTCAGGGCAACGCAGAAGGGAGTGAGAAATGAGGAATAGTGGGGCTTAGTCTGGGAAGGCTTCTTGGAGGAGTTGGGCCTTCAGTAAGGCTTTGAAGGGGGAAAGAGTAATTGTCTGGCAGATTCGAGGAGAGAGGGCGTTCCAGGTCAGAGGCGGGACGTGGGCTAGGGGGTCGGTGGTGAGATAGGTGAGATGGAGGCACGGTGAGAAGGTGAGCACCGGAGGAGCGAAGTGTGTGGGCTGGGTTGTAGAAGGAGAGTAGCAAGGTGAGGTGAGGATGGGCAAGGGGGTGGACTGCTCTAAAGCCAGTGGTGAGAAGTTTCTGTCTGATGCGGAGATGGATGGGCAACTGCTGGACATTTTAAAATTAAGGAAACGGAGACACAAGTGACTCGCTCAGGATAAAGCAGGAGACAAGTGGTGGAGCTGGGTTAAGACGCTTAGCGGTATCCCGTTTGACGATAAGTTGGGTAGACAGCTGAACTGAGACAGTTAAAACACCCTTCAGAAGACTGACGGAGGAAGGTGGCAGCCATCTGGGGGAACATTCGCATTCAAATGAAGGCATCTATCAACACAGTAGTGTTCATCCTTCGTGGTTGCGCATCTTGGTCCCAACCACAGATGACAAGTTGGACTTCTAAATAATAATAATAATAATGTTGGTATTTGTTAAGCGCTTACTATGTGCAGAGCACTGTTCTAAGCGCTGGGGTAGATACAGATACGTGTGTCCCACGTGAGGCTCACAGTTAATCCCCATTTTACAGATGAGGTATCTGAGGCCCAGAGAAGTGAAGTGACTCGCCCACAGTCACACAGCTGCCCAGTGGCAGAGCCGGGATTCGAACCCATGACCGCCGACTCCCAAGCCCGGGCTCTTTCCACTGAGCCAGGCTGCTTCTCTAGCAATTCCACCTAACACCGCCTCCAGACACTACTTAATATTTAACTGATAAGGCAAGCGGAGTGGCCTAGTGGAGACACCAGGGACCTGGGAGTCAGAAGGACCTGGGTTCTAATCCCGGCGCCCCCTCTTGTCTGCTGTGTGACCTGGGCTTAATTACTTCACTTCTCTGGGCCTCAGGTACCTCAACTGGAAAATGAGGATTAAGACAGTGTGTCCATGTGGACACGGACTGTGTCTAAACTGAGTAGCTTCCATCCACCGTCGCGCTTAGTACAGTGTCTAGCATATAGTAAGTGCTTAATAAGTACATACAAAAGAAAATCCATGTGGACAAGTAGAATCAATAGGACCGGTGCTCAATTAGTCTATGTTACGGGCCTACAAGAATTACCGTTAGATCTACTATTAAATTTACTTTCTGGAGCGTCTGACCCCATTAGGGGAAGCGGCGTGGCTCAGTGGAAAGAGCCTTGGCTTCGGAGTCAGAGGTCATGGGTCCGACTCCCGGCTCTGCCGCTTGTCAGCTGTGTGACTGTGGGCGAGTCACTTCACTTCTCTGGGCCTCAGTTACCTCATCTGTAAAATGGGGATCAACTGTGAGCCTCACGTGGGACGACCTGATTCCCCTGTATCTCCCCCAGCGCTTAGAACAGTGCTCTGCACATAGTAAGCGCTTAACAAATACCAACGTTATTATTATTATTCCCTGGGCCTCAGTTACCTCATCTGTAAAATGGGGATTAACTGGGAGCCTCGCGTGGGACACACGTATCTGTGTCTCCCCCAGCGCTTAGAACAGCGCTCTGCACATAGTAAGCGCTTAACAAATCCCAACATTATCAGGGGAAGCAGCATGGCCTACCGTACAGTGCACAGGACTGGGAATCCGAAGGTCCTGGGTTCTAATCCCTGCTCCGCCACTTGCCTGCTGGGTGACCTTGGGCAAATCACTTCACTCCTCTGTGCCTCGGTTCCCTCATCTGTCAAATGGGCATTAAAAGTGCGAGTCCCATGTGGGACAGGGACCGTGTCCAACCTGATTCTCTGATATCTACCCCAGCGCTCAGAACGGTGCTAGACACCATCATCGCGATAATCGTTGATATCTTGTATCTCTCAGTGCTATCATCTTCTCAAAACCTCTGGTCTAAAGCAACGCTCTCCAGGCTGGGCTGCTCGCTGCAGTTATTAGCTCCTGGCTGTGGTCCACAGCCCTGTCTCGTTGCCCAGAGTTTCGCTTCACTGTGTCTCGAGAACAGGTTTTCTCTCCTCCTTGTTTATAGGTTTGACTTAGTTGATGAATCAGCAGCTGTTTTAGTATCCTCCCCTTGTACGACCGCCTCCCAACTTTCCCCCCCCCCCGCCAAAGGGTGATGCAACTAGCGTTGGCTGGATTCCAGGACCTTGTCCTCTGTGATCCTGTTGCTATTTGATGCAAATCAAATAGCAGGAGAACCGGTTTGGCCTAGTGGAGAGAGCACAGGCTTGGGAGGCGGAAGACTCTGTCATAATCCCGGCTCCACCGCTTGTCTGCTGTGTGACCTGGGGCAAGGCACCTCGCTTCTCTGTGTCTCAGTTCCCCTACTGTAAAATGAAGATTCAATACCTTTGCTCCCTCCTATTTAGACGGTGAGCCCCATGTGGGACAGGGACTGTGTCCGACCTGATCATCTTCATCTATTCCAGCGCTCAGACCAGTGCTCGACCTGTAGTAAGCGCTTAATACCGTTAAAAATAAAACAATCATGACATGACAATCAGTCATCTAGCGTGGCTTAGTGGAAAGATCATGGGCCTGGGAATCAGAAGGACCTGGGTTCTAATTTCAGCTCCGACACGTGCCTGTTGTGTGACCTGGGCAAATCACTTCAGGACTCTGGGACTCAGTTACCTCATCTGTGAAATGGGGATAAGAGTGAGAGCCCCATGCGCGACAGGGCCTACGTCCAGCCCAATTTTCCTGTGCCCACCCTAGAGCTTAATACAGTGTCTGGCACAGAGTAAGGGCTTAACAAATACCACGATTACTATCTGCGAGCATCCTCAGTCATCTTCACTACCTTTCAGCCCCTTTTGAAAAGGCAGACCAATCTGTCCTTCTTGAAACGCTATTAGACTTTGGTTTTGCAGTCGTGGCTCTAACCTCTCTACCCATCTAAACTGTAAGCTCACTGTGGGCAGGCAACGCGCCTATCAACTCTGTTCTATTGAACTCTCCCAAGCGCTTAGTACAGCGCTCTGCACAAGAAGTGTGCAATAAATAATTGACTCTCTGACCACCCCCAGTCAATCACCGGCTCATCTTCTTAGGGCGTCCGACAAGCTTCTCTCCTGGGTTTCGCAGTCCGGCTTTTATACTCATCCCTTCACAGGGCTTCAGCAATCAACTCTAGGCCGACAACTCCCAAAGCTACCCCTCTCTCAACTTCTCATCTAACCTACAATTAATAATAATAACAATAATAATAAAGGTACTTGTTAAGCACTTACTATGTGCCAAGCATTGTTCAAAGCACTGGGGGAGATAATCAGTTAATCGGGCTGGACACAGTCCCTGTCCCACGTGGGGCTCACACTCTTAGTCCCCATTTTACAGAGGAGGGAACTGAGGCACAGAAAAGTTGAGCGATTGGCCCAAGGTCACACGGTAGACGCAGCAGAGCCGGGATTAGAACCAAGGTCCTTCTTGCTTCTCCTCTTGCTTCTGCTCTGTCTGGTTGACTCTCTGGCACTAAAAATTCAATATGTCTAAATGGTCTGCAAGCTTGTGGTGGGCAGGGAATGTGTGTTTATTGTTATATTGCACTCTCCCAAGCACTTAGTACAGTGCTCTGCACACAGTAAGCGCGCAATAAACAGGATTGACTGTTCTCTGGCTCCTAGGCCCATCTTTAATCAACGAGATCAGGCCATTTCATTTCTCAGATTCCCACTCCTGCCAGAGCCTACCAGCATTTGCTAAGCATTCACTCTGTGCCAGCCACTGTACTAAGCACTGGGAGAGATGCGGGCTCAGACACAGTCCACGTCCCACATGAGGCTCACAGTCTTAAACCCCATTTTACAGATGAGGTAACTGAGGCATAGAGAAGTGAAGTGACTTGCCCAAGATCACATAGCAGACAAGTGATGGAACCAGGATTAGAACCAGGCCTTTGTTCTACCCACTAGTGCACGCTGCTCCTACATCATGGCTCGAGAATTTTGTTAATGAGGCGTACATCCCCTTGATTCTATTTATCATGGTTAAGTTGGCTTGTTTTGGTCCGTGTATCTCCCCCGATTAGACTGTGAGCCCGTCAATGGGCAGGGATTGTCTCTATCTGTGGTCGAATTGTACATTCCAAACGCTTAGTACAGCGCTCTGCACATAGTAAGCGCTCAATACATACTATTGAATGAAAGAATGAACCCTTTTCCCCATCCTATAGCAGCTACCTGGTCCAGTCTCTGGTCAGACAGTGGCTTTGTGTCAGCTTCCTCTTCTGCCTCCCTGCTCCCAGCCTTTTCCCTACTCAATCTCTACTGCACGGTGTGCTGTGGAACAGTTCCTTGAAGCATCGCTCAGCACATAGGTCTTGACTCGATTAGGCTGTAAGCCCGTCGATTAGACTGTAAGCCTGGTCACTGGGCAGGGATTGTCTCTATCTGTGGTCGAATTGTATATCCCAAGCGCTTAGTACAGTGCTCTGCACATAGTAAGCGCTCGATAAATACTATGCAATGAATGAACGACTCCTCAGCGGAATTAATAGATGCGATAGAGCTGGTCTGAAGGGGGCTGAATACAATTCTGTACCACTGCTCGTTGTGGGGAGGGAATGTGTCTACTATATTTTTATACTGTACTCTCCCAAGTGCTTAGTACGATGTGCAGAGCTCTGTACTAAGCGCTCGGGAGAGTACAACAGAGTTGGTAGACATGCCTCCTGCCCATTATTATAAGTAATAATAATATTAATGATGACGATGGTATTTGTTGAGCGCTTACTATATGCCAAGCACTGAACTGAGCGCTGGGGTGGATACAAGCAAATTGGGTTGGATACGATCCCTGTCCCACACTGGGCTCACAGTCTCAATCCCCCTTTTACAGATGAGGTAACTGAGGCACAGAGAAGTGAAGTGTCTTGCCCTTGCAGAGGGTGTGGGCTGGGCTGCAATAGGAGATTAGAGAGGTGACGTAGGATGGGGTAAGATGACTGAGTGTTTTAAAGCCAATGGTGAAGAGTCTTTTTGATGGGGAGATGGATGGGCAGCCACTGGAGGTTCTTGAGGAGCGGGGAGACTTGGACTGAACGTTTTTGCTTGATAAATGATCCAGGCAACAGAGTGAAGTATGGATTGGAGTGGGGAGAGACGGAGAGGAGGCAGATGCAGTCGTCAAGTTCGGGGAGGATAAGTGCTTGAAACAGCACGATGGCAGTTTGGATGGAGAGGAAAGGGAGAATTTCAGCAGTGTTGTGAAGGCAGAACTGACAGGATTTGGTGACAGATTGAGAACGTGGATGGAATGACAGAGATGAGTTGAAGGTCACGCCAAGTTTGCGGGCTCGTGAGATAGGCAGGATAGTGGTGTCGTCTATAGGGATGGGAAAGACAGAAGCAGCGTGGCCTAGTGGCAAGAGCACAGGCTTGGGAGTCGGAGGACCTGGTTTCTAATCCTGGCTCTGCTGCTTGTCTGCTGGGTTAATCTTGGGCAAGTCACTTAGCTTCTCTGTGCCTCAGTTACCTCATCTGTAAAATGGCGATTAAGACAACCCGATTACCTTGTATCTACCCCAGCAGCTAGAACAGCGCGTGGCTCAGTGGAAAGAGCACGGGCTTGGGAGTCAGAGGTCGTGGGTTCTAATCCCGGCTCGGCCACTTGTCAGCTGTGTGACTGTGGGCAAGTCACTTAACTTCTCTATGCCTCAGTTGCCTCAGTTACCTCATCTGGAAAAATGAAGATTAAAAAAATGTGAGCCCCACGAGGGACAATCTGATTACCCTGTACCTACCCCAGCGCTTAGAACAGTACTCTGCACATAGTAAGCGCTTAAATACCATAATTATTATAATAAGCACTTAACAAATCCCATAATTATTAACGACAGAGAAAAGATAGGTTTGGGTAGGAAGATAAGGAGTTCGGTTTTGGATCTGTATAATTTGAGGTGTTGGTGAGACAACAGGTAGAGATGTCCTGAAGGCAGGAGGAAAGGCGAGATTGCCGGGAAGGAGAGACGTCAGGGCTGGAGATAGAGATTTGGGAATTATCTACATAGGGATGGTATTTGAAGCCATGGGAGCGAATGCATTCTTCAAGAGGGAGAAAAGAAGGTCTACAAGTGAGCCTTAAGGGACCCACTTCTGTCAGAGGGTGGGAGACTGAGAAGGAACAGTCAGAGAGACAGGAGGACAACCATTCATTCATTCATTCAATAGTATTTATTGAGCGCTTACTATGTGCAGAGCACTGAACTAAGCGCTTGGAATGTACAAATAGGCAACAGATAGAGACGGTCCCTGCCCTTTGACGGGTTTACGGTCTAATCGGGGGAGACGGGCAGACGAGAACGATGGCAATCAATAGAGTCAAGGGGAAGAACATCTCATAAAAACATTGGCAACTAAATAGAATCAGGGTGATGCAGATCTCATTAAACAAAATAAATAGGGTGATGAAGATATATACAGTCGAGCGGACGAGTACATTGCCGAGGGGGTGGGACGGGAGAGGGAGAGGAGGAGAGGGAAAGGGGGGAGAAGAGGGTTTAGCTGCGGAGAGGTGGGGGGGTAGAGGGAGCAGAGGGAAAAGGGGAGCTCGGTGTGGGAAGGCCTCTTGGAGGAGGTGAGCTTTAAGTAGGGATTTGAAGAGGGGAAGAGAATTAGATTGTCGGAGGTGAGGAGGGAGGGCGTTCCGGGACGGCGGGAGGACGTGGGCCGGGGGTCGACGGCGAGATGGGCGAGACCGAGGGACGGCGAGGAGGTGGGTGGCGGAGGAGCGGAGCGTGCGGGGTGGGCGGTGGAAAGAGAGAAGGGAGGAGAGGGAGGAAGGGGCAAGGTGATGGACAGCCTTGAAGCCTAGAGAGGACAGTGTCAGTGAATCCAAGGTTGCGTAAAATTTCAAGGAGGAGGTGGTCTACAGTGTCAAAGGCAGCTGAGAGGTCAAGGAAGATAAGGATGGAGTAGAGGCCATCAGATTTGGTGAAAGGGACATCGTCGGTTATAATAGAGAGGACTCTTTCTGTGGAGCGAAGAGAATGGAGGCTAGATTGGAGCAGATCTGGGGGAGAGTTGGAGGATTGGAAATGGAGACAGTAGGTGTAAACTCTCCCCCAAGAAGTTTGGAGAGAAGTAGAAGGGGATTCATGTGTCAGCATGAAGTGTAGTGGTTTCTGACAGCACAGGTGAATTTGGGGAAGTGGCAGAGACATCTCTGAGTAGGAAGGACAACAGTAGGAAAGGGCTCAGCCAGCACCAGGCAGGTGCACGGCTCCCCAAGCTCTGGGATGGATGGTGTAACGGCTAGAGCGCAGGCCTGGGAGGCAGGAGGTTATGGCTTCTAATCCCGGCTAAAGAACTTGTCTGCTGCGTGACCTTGGGAAGCAGCGTGGCTCAGTGGAAAGAGCACGGGCTTGGGAGTCAGAGGTCGTGGGTTCTAATCCCGGCTCCGCCACTCGTCAGCTGTGTGACTTCGGGCAAGTCGCTTCACTTCTCTGAGCCTCAGTTACCTCATCTGTAAAATGGGGATGAAGACTGTGAGCCCCACATGGGACAACCTGATCACCTTGTATCCCCCCAATGCTTAGAACAGTGTTTTGCACATAGTAAGCGCTTAACAAATGCCATCATTATTATTCTCTGGGCCTCAGTTACCTCATCCGGAAAATGGGATTGAGACTGTGAGCCCCATGTGGGACAGGGGCTCTCTCCAACCTAAGGTGTATCTGCCCCAGTGCTTAGAACGGTACTTGGCACACAATAAGCGCTTAACAAATATCATTAGCAGTAGTAGTATAGGAGCCTGACGTTACCAGGGGAGTGAAAGGAAGAATGAAGGGATGTACACTGGCATCCACGTTGGGGTATCCTACCGGATAAAACGCAGCACGGGCCAACCTTCAAAGCCTCCTGAAGGCTCATCTCCTCCAGGAGGCCTTCCCAGACTAAGCCCCACTTTTCCTCATCTCCCACTCCCTTCTGCATCACCCTGACTCGCTCCCTCTGTTCTTCCCCCACCCCCCCACCCCCCACAGCACTTATGTATCTGTCGGTCATTTGATTTATCATTATTGACGTCTGTTTATTTGAACTGATGTCTGTCTCCAGACCGTGAGCTTGATGTGGGCAGGGACTGTCACTCTTCATTGCTGTACTGCACTTTCCCATTGCTTAGTAAAGTGTTCCGTGCTCAGTAAATGCTCGATAAATATGATGGAACGGATGGATGAAACTTTATCCTGAGAAGCAGCGTGGAAAGAGCACGGGCTTGGGAGTCAAAGGTTATGAATTCTAATCCTGCCTCTGCCACTTGTCAGCTGTGTGACTTTGGGCAAGTCACTTCACTTCTCTGGGCTTCAGTTACCTCATCTATAAACTGGGGTTGAAGCCTGTGAGTCCCAAGTGGGACAACCTGATTAACTTGTGGCCCCCCGGCGCTTAGAACAGCGCTTGGCCCATAGTAAGTGCTTAACAAATACCATTATTATTATTATAACCCACAATGTTCCCTGCCTGAGCCAGTCCCTTTTGCCCACCCTAGGGTGGCCCTTGCTCCCCGCCTGGACCAGTCCCTTTTGTCTGCAACCCAGGGGCGGTCTTGACTTCCCAGTTGGGGCCACAGCAATTGCCTGATGGAACTGGCAGTATAGCGAGTGACCAGCTGGCATCCTGGACCACCATCCAGACAGGTCCCCAACTGTGGCTTCCCGGAGGGACTAGCACCATGATGATAATAATAATAATAATAATTATAGCATTTGTTAAGCACTTACCATGTGCCAGGCACTGTACTAAACACTGTGGTGGGTACAAGCAAATCAGGTGGGACACAGTCCCACATGGGGCTCCCAGTCTCAATTCTCATTTTACAGATCGGGGAACCGAGACCCAGAGAAGTGAAGTGACTAGCCCAAAATCACACAGCGGTCAACTGGCAGAGCCTGATACTAGAAACCAAGATCCTTCTGACTCCCATACCCGGGCTCTAGCCACTAGGCCAAACGGCTTCTCAAGTATATCAAGGCCGAGTATGATCCTAAGCAGACACACACTAGCTCGGCCTCCACGTCCTGGTGGAGACAAAAGAACTGGCAGAGCATCCACTTGCAAATAATTCAAGCTAGAATGGGAGCCCCAACACTTTGTCTTTTCCCTGTGCCCAGTTTCAGGCCTTACTTCCACCCCTGTGTCCATCTCTCCCCTCCCCAGTGATGTAAGGAGGAGAGGAAACGGCTTTAGAAAAGGTTCAAACACAACTTTAACTCCTGAGAAGCCGCGTGGCCTCATAGAAAGAGGATGGGCCCGAGAGTCAGAGAACCTGCGTTTGATTCCAGCTCCACCTCACTTGCCTACTGTGTGACCTTGGACAAGTCATTTAACGTCTCTGTGTCTTAGTTTCCTCATCTATTAAATAGGGATTAAATACCTATTCTCCTTCCCTTAAACTCTGAACTTCATGTGGGACAGACTGTGTCTGATCCGTTTCCATTGTGTTAACCCTGGCACCTAGTACAGTGGTTGGCAGATTCATTTCATTCCAGCGCTTAGAACAGTGCTTTGCACATAATAAGCACTTAACACATAATCATTATTCAATTGCATGTATTGAGAATGTACAGTGTGCAGAGCACTGTTTTAAGCTCTTTTATAAATACTTCAGCTTGGTGTGAACAGGGGATTTGTCTACCAACTCTGTTGTATTATACTCTCCCAAGCTCTTAGTACAACGCTCAGCACAGAGTAAGCACTCAATAAATACCATTGATAAACAAATATTATTATTATTGTTATTATTATCTCCCTCAGGTGGAGGGAGAGCATCTTGGACCTGCTCAAGACCTGCAGGAAGTCAACCGTCGATGACATTTATCGATGTTCATTGAGAGTTGGAACTGGAAACCATTCCATCCTACTTCAAACTGGTTATTAGCCAGCAGTGAGTTTGGAAAAGTGTTAGATATCTGCATACTCCACTATCCCATAAATCTATAAATGCCATAGGGTGTAGTTCTTTCAAATGGAATGTCAACAAGGCCAGCCAGTTGAACCTGTATTTGATCAGATTACTCCAACCTGCTCATCTGGATTGGGTGTAAACATCAGTTCACTTTCACTCTTTTTTCAACTGGGAAAACTTTCATTCTATAGTATCCCGGCAGGGGAAAGTACAAGTCTACTTTGGCTATGCCCTAAATACACTGATAGATGATTTTAGCTCAAATTAAGTCAAATAAATAGTTGTGTTGCATGGCGTAATGGATAGAACACTGGCCTTAAGGAGTCAGAAGGCCATGGGTTCTAATCCCAGCTCCGCCACCTGTCTGCTGTGTGACTTTGGGCAAGCCACTTCAATGTGCCTCAGTGACCACATCTGTAAAATAGGGATTGAGACCGTGAGCCCCACGTGTGACAAGGACTGTGTCCAACTTGACTTGTTTGTAATTCCCCTGAATGCTTAGTACAGTTCCTGGCACATAGTAAGCACTTAATTACCATCATTAAATTAATTAAATGAACAAAGTACAGGCTAGATATCTTATGTCTATTAATTAACCAGTCAATGCTATTTGTACTATGTGTACACTATATGTAGATCGTTGAGCACTCACCGTGTGCCGAGCACTGTACTGAGTGCTTGGGAGAATCTACTACAATAGAGTAGGTTTACATGATCCCTGCCCTCAAGGAGTTTACAGACTAGAAGGTGACCCAGACACTAAAATAAATTACAGTTGGATTATGAACATCAGAATTGTGAGGGCTGGGGAGGGATACGGATGGCAGGGAGTCAGAGGTCATGGGTTCCAATCGCGGCTCCGCCACTTGTCAGCTGTGTGGCCTTGGGCAAGTCACTTAACTTCTCTGTGCCTCAGTTCCCTCATCTGTAAAATGGGGATGAAGTCTGTGAGCCCTACGTGGGACAACCTGATTACCTTGTGTCTACCCCAGCGCTTAGAACAGTGCTCGGCACATAGTAAGCGCTTAACAAATACCAACATTATTAATTAATCAATCATATTTATCGAGTACTCACTCTCAGAGCAGTGTCCTATGTCTTCAAAAGGCTCTTTGGATCAAGAAGCTGTCAGAGTTGGGCAGATGAGAGGAAAAACAGTTGACACTGTAGACCACCCCCTTCCCCCTTCTCCTGGAAATATGATCCAACTTCGGCTTCTCTGATATTGTCTTCTCCTGGTTCTCCTCCTTGCTCTCTAGCCGCTCATTCTCAGTCTCTTTCATGGGCTCCTCCTCTTCCTCCCACCCCCTAACTGTGGGGGTCCCTCAAAGTTCAGTTCTGGGTCAATCATTCATTCAAACATATTTACTGAGCGCTTACTCTGTGCGAAGCACCGTACTAAGTGCTTGGAAGAGTACAATATAATGATAAACTGACACATTCCCTGCCCAAAATGGGCTTACAGTTTAGAGGGTCCCCTGCTATTCTCCATCTACACCCTCTCCCTGGGAGAACTCATTCGCTCCCATGGCTTCCCTTACCATCTCTATGCAGGTGATACCCAAATCTACATCTCCAGCCCTGATCTCTCTCAATCTCTCTCTCAGCTCAATCTCTCTCCCTCTCTGCAGTCTCGCAATTCCTTCTGCCTTCAAGACATCTCTACTTAACTCATCTCAAGCTTAACATGTCCAAAACAGAGCTCCTTATCTTCCCACCCAAACTCTGTCCTTCCTCTGATTTTCCCATCATTGTAGAGGGCACCACCATCCTTCCCGTCTCAGAAGCCCATAACTCTGGTGTTACCCTTGACTCCTCTCTCTGATTCAACCTACATATCCAGGCAATCCATCAGTAAATCCTTTTGGCACAACGTCGCCAAAGTCCACCCTTTCCTCTCCATCCAAACTGCTACTACGTGAATCCAATAACTTCTCCTATCCCAGTTTGATTTCCGTATTAGCCTCCTTGCTGACTTGCTCCTCTCCAGTCCATACTTCACTCTGCTGCCTGAATCAGGCCATGTTTCCCCATTCCTCAAGAACCTCCAGTGGTTGCCCATCCATCTCCGCATCAAACAAAAACTCCTCACCATTGGCTTTAAAGCAGTCATTCCCCTTGCCCCCTCCTACTTCACCTCGCTACTCTCCTATTACAACCCAGCCCGCACACTTTGCTCCTCTAAAGCTAACCTCCTCACTGTACCTCTATCTCATCTATCTCGCCGCTGATCTCTCGCCCACATCCAGCCTCTGGCCTGGAAAATCCTCCCTCCTCATATCTGACATACAATTATTGTCCCCCCGCACTTCAGAGCCTTAATGAAGTCACATCTCCTCCAAGAGGCCTTCCCTGACTAAGCCCTCCTTTCCTCTTTTCCCATCCTTTCTGTATCCCCCCTCCCAGCCCCACAGAACTTAAGTAAATATCTTTAATTTATTTCTTTATATTAGTGTCTAGCCTTTCAGCTCGTTGTGACCAAGGAATGTGCCTGTTTATTGTTATATTGTACTCTCCCAAACACTAAATACATTGCTCTGCACACAGTAAGCGCTCAATAAAAACAATCGAATGAATGAATTAAAGAAAAAGACATTCATCAGAGGTTTAAATGAGACACTGTTCCTCACAGAAATCACAAGAAGGAAACATTTCCAAACGGGATGACTTTATACTGTGTGCTTGCTCTGTATTGCTGTCAATGAAGTCCCCTTTGTACACAGTTTTTCATGCGCTAAACCTAATCGTGTGATCTTTATTATAATTATGGTACTTGTTAAGCGCTTACTATGGTACCAAGCGCTGCACTAAACGTCGACATATGCAAATCTCTCGGTGTGCCTGGGTCGATGGGGGCTAAACCCCGAGGCCATGAAGCTGCAGGAAACGTGCAGAGACAAAACAAACCGGGCTCTGGGAGTTTTCAACAAATGATGTGCAGTAGTCGGAGGTGATGGGCAATGCCGAAATACCACGATATATGCAGGAGTTTTTTTTTTCCCATATAACCTGTTCAATTTAAGAATCTCAACAGATATCTCAACGGTGCCATACTTCCGTTGTAAAGATTTACTTCCTGTGCCCTTGGAAAGCAGTCTTCTAATAAGATTTCATTCTGTTTTGTTCTATCAAAGAAAATGTTTTAGTCTCCCCGTGGGATTGCGGTGTATCTCTACACTAGAATTATTGAGAACTCTATAATTTTTTTTTTCCACAGGAATGACAGTTGCTATGAAAAACATATTTTAAAGTGCTACTGGAGTGCCTCTGCACCCAGTATTCTGTATATGTCCTACGCGTAACATAATAGAAAGTGAGAAGCATCATGCCCTAGTGGCTAGAGCATAGCTCTGGGAGTCAGAAGGACCTGGGTTCTAATCCGGTTCTAAACCTGGGTTCCCTTGCCTGCTGTGTGACCGAGGACAAGTCACTTAACTTCTCTGTGCCCCAGTGACCTCATCTGCAAAACGGGGATTAAGACTGTGAGCCCCATGTGGGACAGAGACTGTGTCCCAATCCGATTAGCTCATATCTACCCCAGTGTTTAGTACAGTGTCTGCCACATAATAAGCACTTAAATACTATACAAAATGTGCACTATGGACAAGAGCTCTTAGCATCATCTCCTTTACTGCTTCCAGTCCCGCGAAGGAGGCCTGTGGCGGGAAGATGTTTTGGCAGATTTGTGATCGGGGTGTACAAGCAGGGTGTACAAGGTTGCACTCGATGCTATCTCTACTCTGAACTTGAAGCCAGATGCTCTTAAAATTACAACTGGGGAAGAATGAAAATCGGGTTTTTATGGTTCTGATTGTTGTCTATAGGTTTTTATTTGCTCCATTCGTGTTGCCACTAGCAACAAAAAATTAACCTGAAGTAACCTTAATCAGATAAAAACGGATTTTTTGTCGCACAATAACACTAACATATTGTACATTGCTTTGGGAATTGCACCCGTGTTCTTGAAGCCCAGAATGATGAATCTAAGAGGGGAGCTCTTTTCAGGTCTGTTTTTAATCTTCAGAGTGGCAATTTCCAATCACAAAGATTAGATTACAGGAACAGTGAATGATTTGCCATAGCTTTTGGACCTGGTGAAGGAAGTAAACCAATGAACTGTTTGAAGATGACTACAGAATCCACAGGTTTTCTTGGGCAGATTTGCCAAGATTCACTTTTTAAATGGGGCAAAACAATTGATTGGAGAGGCCGCCTGGCCCAGTGGAGGCAGTGTGGCCTTGTGGTTAAAGCATGGGCCTGGAAGCCAGAGGATATGGGTTCTAATTCCGACTCTTCCACTTACCTGGGGTAAGTCACTTCACTTCTCTGGGCCTCAGTTTCCTCAACCCCAAAAGGGGATTCAATATTACTTTAGACTGGGAGCCCCTTGGGGGACAGGGACTGTAACTGGCCTAATTAGGTTGTATCTACCCCAGTGCTTAGAACAGTGCTTGACACTTAGTAAGCACTTCACAAATACTATAAAAAAAAAAATCAGAAGAGCAGAGGACGAGGAAGTAGGAGCCCCTAATTTAGTGGTAACTCAGCTAACAGTCTGCGATGGGACCCGCTACATTTTTTTAGTCATTTATGGCATTTGTTAGGTACTTAATCACACTTCCCCCCCAACAAAGCCCTCCTGAAGGCTCACCTTCTCCAGGAGCGTGGCTCAGTGGAAAGAGCCCAGGCTTGGGAGTCAGAGGTCATGGGTTCAAATCCCGGCTTTGCCACTTGTCAGCTGTGTGACTGTGGGCAAGTCACTTCACTTCTCTGTGCCTCAGTTACCTCATCTGTAAAATGGGGATTAAGACTGTGAGCCTCACGGGGCACAACCTGATGACCCTGTATCTACCCCAGTGCTTAGAACAGTGCTCGCCACAGAGTAAGCGCTAACCAATACCAACATTATTATTAAGCCCCCCTTTTCCTTAGCTCCCTCTCCCCTCATCACCCCAACTCTCTCCTTTTGCTCTACCCTCCCTCCCCGCAGCACTTGTTTATATATGTACAAATCTATAATATGTATTTATATTAATGCTTGTTAACTTGTCTTAATGTGTATCTATCTATAATTTAATTTATATTGATGCTATCGACCCCTGTTTACTTGTTTAGATGTCTGTCTCCCCTCTTCTAGACTGTGAGCCCGTTGTGGGCAGGGATTGTCTCTCTTTGTTGCTGAATTGTACTTTCCAAGCGCTTAGTACAGTGTTTTGCAAAGAATAAGCGTTCAATAAATGATTGAATGAATGAATACGATTGAATGAATGAATACTATATGCTGGGATAGGTATAAGATAATCAAGGTAGACGCAGTCCCTTTCCCATAGTCTAAAGTAGGAGGCAGGATTTAATTCCCATTTTATAGATGAGGAAACTGAGGCACAGGGAAGTTAAGCGACTTACGTAAGATCACAGAGCAGACAAGTGGCAGAGTCAGGACTAGCGTTTAATACAATGCTCTGCACACAGTAAGAATTCAGTAAATACCTTTGATTGACTAGAACCCAAGCCCTCTGACTTCTAGCCCTGTGCTCTTTCCTCTAAACCCCATTGCTTCACACTTCTCTGGACTTCTGTTTTCTCATCCTTAAAATGGGGTATGATATCTGCTCTCCTTTCCTCTCACACTGTGAACACCATGGGGAACTGTATAATAATAATAATAATAATGGCATTTCTTAAGCACTTACTATGTGGCAAGAACTGTACTGAGCGCTGGGGTAGATCCAGGGCCTAGAACAGTGCTTTGCATATAGTAAGAGCTTAACAAATGCCATTATTATCATTATTATATAAGATATTCAGGTCTCACTTTGGGATCATAATATCAGTAGGAAGGAGAACAGATATTGAATCCCCATTGCGCAAAAGAGGGAAGTAAAGCATAGAAGAGTTACGTGACTTGTCCAAGGTCACACAGCAGACAAGGGCAGAGCTAGGAGTAGAACTCAGATCCTCTGACTGCCAGGCCCTTGCTCTTTCCATTACTCCATGCTGCTGTTCCAATCTGATTTGTTTATCTTGTACTTAACATAATAATAATGTTGGTATTTGTTAAGCGCTTACTATGTGCCGAGCACTGCTCTAAGCGCTGGGGTAGACACAGGGGAATCGGGTTGTCCCACGTGGGGCTCACAGTCTTAATCCCCATTTTACAGATGAGGTAACTGAGGCCCAGAGAAGTTAAGTGACTTGCCCACAGTCACCCAGCAGACAAGTGGCAGAGCCGGGATTCGAACCCATGACCTCTGACTCCAAAGCCCGTGCTCTTTCCCCTGAGCCACGCTGCTTTTGAAAGCGCTTAACCCACTAATTCTATCTTACTGAACTCTCCCAAATGCTTAGCACAGTGCTCCGCACACATTCATTCATTCAGTAGTATTTGTTGAGCGCTTACTCTGTGCAGAGCACTGTACTAAGTGCTTGGAATGTACAAGTCGGCAACAGTTAGAGACAGTCCCTGCCCTTTGACAGGCTCACAGTCTAATCGGGGGAGACGGGCAGACAAGAACAATGGCAATCAATAGAGTCGAGGGGAAGAACATCATAAAAACAATGGCAAATAAATAGAATCAGGCTGATGTACATCTCATTAAAGAAAATAAACAAAAGAAATAGGGTGATGAAGATATATACAGTCGAGCGGACGAGTACGGTGCTGAGGGGGTGGGACGGGAGAGGGGGAGGAGCAGAGGGAAAGGGGGGAGAAGAGGGTTTGGCTGAGGAGAGGTGAAGGGGGGGTAGAGGGAGTAGAGGGAGAAGGGGAGCCCAGTCTGGGAAGGCCTCTTGGAGGAGGTGAGCTGTAAGTAGGGTTTTGAAGAGGGGAAGAGAGTTAGCTTGGCGGAGGTGAGGAGGGAGGGCGTTCCGGGACGGCGGGAGGACGTGGGCCGGGGGTCGACGGCGGGATGGGCGAGAACGGGGGTCGGTGAGGAGATGAGCGGCGGAGGAGCGGAGCGAGCGGGGTGGGCGGTGGAAAGAGAGAAGGGAGGAGAGGGAGGAAGGGGCAAGGTGATGGAGAACCTTGAAGCCTAGAGTGAGGAGTAAATACCATAATCATTATTTAAGAATGCAGGGTATTGGATTCTCCTCCTATGGAGGGGTGAAGCTTGAGTCCCTCAAATATAGAATAATAATGCTCTCCTCCCAACATAAATAAATCAATAAAATTGTGGTATTTGTTAAGCGCTTACTATGTGCAAAGCACTTTTCTAAGCGCTGGGGGATACAAGGTGATCAGTTTGTCCCACGTGGGACTCACAGTTTTAATCCCCATTTGACAGATGAGGTAACTGAGGCACAGAGAAGTTAAGTGACTTGCCCGAGGTCACACAGCTGACTAGCGGCGGAGCCGGGATTAGAACCCGTGATCTCTGACTCCCAAGCCCGCGCTCTTTCCACTGAGCCACGCTGCTTCTCCCAACAGACTTTCCCAGGAAAACAATTATATAAGGGACACTCTCAGATCATCGGGAAATCTGGCAACACGATTCTTTACACTTCCGATGAGAGGGACATTAATGTTTTTGTCACTGTTCAAGGACTAAAAATCGTTAGGTTGAGAGCATGAAAAACATTAGATTGGATCAGCAATTCTGGGGTTTTCGTTTTTCTTTTTCGGTGAATCCGCAAAAGGATACGTGCGTAAGTGCTGTGGGAGTGGAATGAGCGTGCAACTGCTTAGGGGATACAGACTTAAGTGCGTTGGTGACTCAGAAGTGAGGGAAAGTAGGATGGGGAGGTGAGAGATCAGTCAGGGAGGGCTTCCTGGAGGAGTAGGACATTGCCAGAGCTTTGCCGATAGGGAGTCGGGTGGTGGGTCAGATGAGAGGGAGTGCCAGGTAAGAGGGAGAGACGACGGCAAGACAGAGGAGACGGAGGTGCAGAAAGTAGGTTGGAATTAGGGGAGCCAAGTGCGGGAACTGTGTCGTGGTGGAGGATGAGCAAGGAGTCAGGGGAGGGGAGATGATTGAGTGCCTTAAAAGCCGACGGTGAGGAGTTTCTGCTTGATGCGGAGATGGATGGGCAGCCGTGTTGGATGTCAAGGGATTTCACCATCAGAGAAAAACCACTGAGCTGGATTGTCTGCTGTGATAGGGTATCGTTTATAATTTTATCAATCAATGGCATTTTTTGAGTGCTTTTTCTGTGCAGAGCACTGTAGTACGGGCTTGTGTTAAGTTGTGATGTCAGAGTTATTAAGTCCTCCTTTTCCCTCCTCCCTCACCTTTCTGCATCACCTACGTGCTTAGATCTGAACCCTTTAAACCCTTGTTGTTCACCCCATTTTCAGGCTCACAGTAGTTATGTACCTATCGACAATTTATTTTAATGTCTGTCTCCCCCTCTAGGCTGTAAACTCCTTATAGGAAGGGAATGTGTGTCTACCAATTAGGTTGCATTATACACTCCCAAATCCTTAAAATGGGGCCCTGAATCCAGTAAGTGCTCAATAAATATCAGTGATTGATTACATGCTATCGCTCAAACTGTTCTTGGGTGAAATTGAGCTTCCTAACTAGACCACGTTCTGTTATTTGTTTTGGGTGCTTTATCGTGGATGCTAGTAAATTCAGTCATGTTGTAATGATAATAATAATAATAATAATAATGGTATTTGTTAATCACTCACCAAGCACTGTTCTAAGCACTGGGGTAGATACAAGGTTATTAGGTTGTCCCACGTGGGGCTCACAGTCTTAACCTCCATTTTACAGTTGAGGTAACAGACACAGAGAAGTGAAGTGACTTACCCATAGTACACAGCTGAGAAATGGCGGAGTCAGGATTAGAACCCACGACTTCTGACTCCCAAGCCTGTGCTCTATCCAGTAAACCACGCTGAAATGCCTGCTGGGTAAATCAACTCCTTCACACAGATTCTCAGCCTCAAATTTTCTGTGACTGGACTAAGGCTTAGCTATTATGGTCATTTTGACTCTTTCATCTATAAATTTATCCAATGATTTCTTAGAACCAGCTGCATACAATATGGGAAGTGGCATGGCATAGTGGATAGAGCACAGGCCTAGGAGTCAGAAGGTCATGGGTTCTAATCCCGGCTCCTTCATTTATCTGCTACGTGGCCTTGAGCAAGTCATTTCGCTTCTCTGCGCCTCAATTACCTCATATGTAAAATGGTTATTAAGACTGTGAGCTCCTTGTGGGACAGGGACTGTGTCCAATCTGATTTGCTTGACTCCACCCCAGCACTTAGTACAGTGACTGGACCATAATAAGTGCTTAACAAATACCACAGTTATTATTATTACATGACCAGTTAAAAGGTAATTCTCAGAAATACCATCTGTCAATCAACCATCAGGGCCATGCATAATGGCAAGACACTGATGAAAACAATGCAGAGATTTAAAAAAAACCTTGCACCCAAATGAGAAATGTCTCCGCAATACTTTTGCAGGGGGAGTTCGTATGGTATTTGTTAAGTGCTTACTATGTACCAGGCACTGTACTAAAAACTGGAATAGATACAAGCTAATCAGAGTGGACACCGTCCGTTTCCCATATGGGGCTCAGTCTTAATCCCTATTTTACAGGTGAGCCTGGAAAAAGTCAAGAAATGGGCTGATATAACAATTGCCATAAAAATACAAATTGTCAATTCTATGGTGTTTCCAGTGACAATGTAGGGATCTGAAAACTGGATGGTGAAAAACAGGATAGAAAGAACATCGATTCTTTTGAAATGTGGTGTTGGAGAAGGCTTTTGAGAATGCCATGGACTACCCGAAAGACAAACAAAGGGATTTTGGAGCAAATTAAACCTAAGTGGTCTTTGGAAGGCTAACTGACTCGACTTGGATTAGCATATTTTGGACAAATAATCAGGAGGACTGATTCTCTGGAGACGACGCTAACGCTAGCAAAAGTCCAGGGAAAAGGAGGAAGAGGCAGACCAGCAGCTAGATGGTTAGGGACCATAACAACGGTAACAGAAGAACCGTTAGAAAGGTTGTGGATTCTGGCAGGGGACAGACAATCTGGAGAAAGCGTATCCATGGAGTCGCTATGAATCGGAAACTTAATAACTAACACTCAGAAAAGTTAAGTGATTTCCCCAAGGTCACGCAGCAGACAAGATTAGACTGTAAGCCCGTCAAACGGCAGGGACTGTCTCTATCTGTTGCCGACTTGTTCATTCCAAGCGCTTAGTATAGTGCTCTGCACAGAGTAAGCGCTCAATAAATACTTTTGAATGAATGAATGAATGACAAGTGGCAGAGCCAGGATTAGAACCTAGGACCTTCTGACTCTGTGCTCTATCCACTAGGCCATGCCATGATATTACTTGGTAACATCTCAGGAGTTTCCAAAGCTGACTCCTATAAGCCCATCAAGGAACCTGACCAATTAGTGGTCAGAGGCCAGAGCTCAAGTTATTCAGGGTTATGCTGACAGTCACCAAATTAAAATAAAAAACTTGTGGTCATCACTACCGAAAGTAATTGGCCCCATCACACTACAGCCTTACCTCTATAGAGTAGAGACAGATCCACCCTGAATACAGACAGAAAGTGAATTTTACACATATGGCAAGAATACTCAAATGATCTCCTGCATTTGCCCTCCACACTGACATGAAAACCCACACAAACATGAAATATGATTGAATGAATTAATACAAGCCAAACTATCAGGGAATCTCTCGCTTTCCCCAGTAATAATAATAATAATAGTAATAATGTTGGTATTTGTTAAGCGCTTACTATGTGCAGAGCACTGTTCTAAGCGCTGGGGTAGATCCAGGGTAATCAGGTCGTCCCACGTGAGGCTCACAGTTAATCCCCATTTTACAGATGAGGTCACTGAGGCATAGAGAAGTGAAGTGACTTGCCCACAGTCACCCAGCTGACAAGTGGCAGAGCTGGGAGTCGAACCCATGACCTCTGACTCCGAAGCCCAGGCTCTTTTCCACTGAGCCACGCTGCTTCCTCATTGTGGATAGGGAATGCGTCTGTTATTGTGTTGTACTCTCCCAAGCGCTTAGTACGGTAACCCTGCACACAGAAAGCGCTCGATAAATACGATTGATTGATTGATTTCCATTGCAGGCAAAAGTCAGAATTCTCCTGAACAAACTACTGATGAACACAGTCAAATGGGTATTATTTGAATCACATCGTGACTTTAGACCAGAAACCAGGAGAACAGATACGATCTGTGCATTGCGACAGACACAGGAAAAGTGCAAAGAACATCCCCAAGAGCTCTACTCGGTGTTCGTTCAGCTTACAAACCCATTTGATACCGTCAGTTGCTAAGTGCACGCAGCTGCCCTGAGAAATACGTCGAGAGCCTTAACCCACACGCCAGACTTGAAAGAACTCTGTTTGACCCCCTTCCTCATCATCGCTGAAGACAGTATGGCAGATTCAGTCTTCACTATTCCTCCCAGGCCACGGTGCTTGAAGATGCGACGAGGAAGCCGGAATCAGAATAGAAGTCCAAATCGATCTCTAGGAAACTTTCAATTCCACAACAGATCCTCTAGACTGTAAACTCGTTGTGGGCAGGGGAAGCGTCCATCAAGTATCGCACTCTCCCGAGTGCCGAGCGCAGGGGTCTGCACAGAGTAAGGGCTTAATAAATGCTGTTGTTTGAATGGTTGACCATGAATTCCAGGCTATCCCTTTGGAACTCCCTACCCAAACCTCCCTCTTGAAGCACAAATCCACAGCTTCAGCTCAGACCTCCCGGCCAAACTCTTCCATTCCCCTTCCCCCCCAACCCCCCGTTGATCCCATCCCATCGACCCTCAAGCCCTGAGCCGCCTCCTAGGGAAGCAGCACGGCGTAGTGGTTAGAACACGGGCCTGGGAGTCAGAACGTCCTGGGTTCTAATCCTGACTCCGCCACTTATCTGCTACATGATCCTGGACAAGTCACTTCACTTCTTTGAGCTCACCTCATCTGTAAAATGGTGACTGTGAGACAGGGACTGTGTCCAACCCAATCTGCTGGTATCCATCCCAGCGCTTAGTACAGTGCCTGACACACAGTAAGCACTTGAATACCACGATCATTATTATTACTGTCATGCGTATCGAGGCACAGAGAAGTGAAGTGACTTGTCTAAGGACTCCACTGGGTCTTTCCACTACACCATGCTGTTTCCTAGGGCTGAAGCAAGGAGATGCTGAAAAATATTTAGAATAATGAGATTTCTGTTTCTCGATAGAGGATGGGAAAAAGAGGGCATGGGTTGATGTTGAACGTTATATTTGTGTGTGTTAATAATAATAATGGTTTTTGTTAAGCACTTACTATGCGCCAAGCACTGTACTAAGGGCTGGTAAGCAAATCAGGATGGACGGAGTCCCTGTCCCACATGGGGCTCACAGTCTCAATCCCCATTTTACAGATGAGGTAACTGAGCCACAGAGAAGTGTCCTGCCCAAGGTCACAGCAGACACGTGGTGGAGCTGGGATTTGAAATCATGACCTTCTGACACCTGGCCTTTCGCCCTAGACTGCAAACTTGCTCTTGGGGCTTGGGGGGGGGCTGTCTTCGATTTATATGGTTGTTCATTAAACACCTAGTACAAAGTTATGCGTAAACACTCAATGGATACTATTAAAACTAAAATACGAACCCCCCCCAAAAGGATGCAGTCATCTAAATGTCCACAGTTATACTTCATACTTGGGGAAGGATTGTGTCTACCATCTCTACTGCACTGATCTGTCCCAAGTGCTTAGCACAGTGCTCTACACACAGTAAGTGCTCAGTCGACATCACTGATGGATTGATAGTTACAGTGGTTCCTATGAGGGAAAGGGACTGCGTCTGACCTGATTGGTTTGTATCAAATTATTATTATTACTACTACTATAGAAGTGGGGATAAAAATCAACTCTCCTGGCTTGTCTTGAAATATTAGAATAATAATAATAATGGTGGTATTTGTTAAGCGCTTACTGTGTGCAAAGCACTGTTCTAAGCTCTGGGGGGATACAGGGTGATCAGATTGTCCCACGTGGGGCTCACAGTTTTTAATCCCCATTTTACAGATGAGGTAACTGAGGCACAGAGAAGTTAAGCGACTTGCCCAAAGTCACCCAGCTGGCAAGCGGTGGAGCCGGGATTAAAACCCATGACCTCTGACTTCCAAGCCCGGGCTCTTTCCACTGAGCCATGCTGCTTCTCTAAGATTCTAGTTCTATTTCAAAGGGCATAAAAATTTTGCTTTATGGGATTGCAAGGAACGAATATACACATATATATATAAATTACTATTGTAGCCCTGTTTATATCTTTGAAATCTACAAGTCTGTGCACACATTTTAGGCATCCCTCAAAATAAGGATGAATCACATGAATATGTGGTTTATTGGAGGGGGCCACAGAACAACACACGTAAAAAGAATGCTTTAGTTGAGCTGTAACGAAGATGAGGTACACGGAAAAGAACACGGCCAATAGCAACCTGGTTTTATCCTTTAATTATGGCATATTTCCTTTTGTGAGCACGTCACCTATTGTGTAGATAACACAGTCTCTTACGCCTGAGATTTGAGGGAGTTTTCTTGAGACGTTAATGAATTGCTCATCTGAACCCTCACCACGCTATGCCGATAATAGAAACGGTTCAGAATTCCATTAATATCAACATAATTCTTTGGCTTGTTGCTATGATACAGTGTGTATTTAAATCTCCACTTAGGATATAAAAAAAACACTTCGATTTTATTACTAGTAAAAAGAGCGGGGAATAACTGCTATATTTCTTTTAATATCCAAGGCTGAGGCCGTTTTTAGAAAGGCTAAATATAGATACCGTTACATCCGATTTATCTCCCATCCAGGAAGTTAAATTACCAAAAAAATACAGAAAATGGTTCGAGAAGACTAAACAGACAAAAGGTCTCATTTCTTTTCTATCTCTCCACCCAAACAGCGATCACACTGGTAAGCTCCTGTCACAGTCACAGTCTGACTACTGTTTCAAACTACTCATTGGTATTCCTGCCTTCAGCCTCTCCCCTCGCCTCGAAGCTCTACTAAATGCTGCTTCATCGAACACCTTCAAACATTCTCAGAAATCTCCCAGGGCTTCCCTCTCCCTTCCCATCAACCGGAAGCTCTTCTCGATTGGTTTTAATTCATTCATATTCAATAGTATTTATTGAGCACTTACTATGTGCAGAGCACTGTACTAAGCGCTTGGAATGGACAAATCGGTAACAGATACAGTCCCTGCCCTTTGACGGGCTCACGGTCTAATCGGGGGAGACGGACGGAGAGGAACAATGGCAATAAATAGAATCAAGGCTCTCACCAGCTCTCCTTATCACCCCCTAGACTGTAAGCTACTAAAGGGCGGGGACCATAATAATTATGGTATTTGGTAAGCGCTTACTATGTGCCAGGCACTATGCTGAACGCTCGGGTGGTTACAAGCAAATCGGGGTGGACTCAGTCCCTGTCCCTCATGGGGCTCACTTTCTCATTTCCTATTTTACAGATGAGGTAACAGGCACAGTGAAGTGACTTGCCCAAGGTCACACAGCAGACACGTGGCGGAGCCGGGATTAGAACCCATGACCTTCGGACTCCCAGACTCGTTCTCTATCCACCTCGCCATGCTGCTTTCATTCATTCAATATCTGTTGAGCACTTTACGCAGGGCACTGTACTGAGCGCTTGGAAAGTACAATACAGCAATAAAGAGAGACAATCCCTGTCCACAACGGCCTTCTATTGGGTGGTCTCAAGCATTTAGTACAGTGTTCACATTCAGTAGCATTCAATAAATATCACCAAACGATTGACTGATCTTTATCAAAAACTGGAGCTTAGCTCCCCTAACACCAACCTCTTCACCGCACCTCGATCTTGTCCATCTCACCACCGATCCCTCTCCCACCTCCTGCATCTGGCCTTCCCTCCCCCTTCGTGTCCTACCGACAATCACTAGCCCCACCTTGAAAGTCTTATAAAAAGCACATCTTTTCCAAGAAGGCTTCCCCATCTAAAGCCTCATTTTCTCTTCTGCCACTCCCTGTGCAAAACCCCTGCAATAATAATTATAATAGTTGTATTTGTTAAGCACTTACTATGTGCCAGGCAGTCTACTAAGCGCTGGGGTTGATACAAGCACATCGGGTTGCTCATAGTCCCTGTCTCACATGAGGCTCACAGTCTTAATCCCCATTTTACAGATGAGGAAACTAAGCACAAAATAGGGAAGTGATTTGCCCAAGGTGAAACAGCAGACAAGTGTTAGAGTTGGGATTAGAACTCAGGTCCTTCTGACTCCCAATCCTGTGCTCTAACCATTAGAAGCAGCGTGGCTCAGGGGCAAGAGCCCGGGCTTGGAAGTCAGAGGTCATAGGTTCGAATTCCGGCTCCGCCACTTGTCAGCTGTAAGACTCACATGGGACAACCTGATTCCCCTGTATCTACCCCAGCACTTAGAACAGTGCTCTGCACATAGTAAGCGCTTAACAAATACCAACATTATTATTATTATTATTATTAGGCCATGTTGTTTCTCTAATTGTACCCCACTCTGCCCCCCAAAACTTCTGTATGTATCCATAATTTATATTAATGTCCGTCTCTCCCGCTCTAGACTGTAAGTTCGGTGTGGGCAGGGAAGTTGTCTGTTATATTTTACTCTCCCAAGTGTTTAGTACAGGGTTCTGCACACAGTAAACCCTCAACAGATAGAGGTGATTGATCTTGCGGCAATTATTAGCAGAGTAGTAACCCTAGGGTAGTCAACCAATCAACTGCATTTATTGAGCACTGACTCTGTGCACAGCCCCACAAGTGCTCAAGAAGTACAAATGATTGATCGATGCTCTCACGATGTGGGACTGAAAGCGTTTTCCAGAGAATCGGGATGGTGTACTCTCCCCAGCTGTCAGATTCTTTGTTCGTCTGGGAGCATGGTTGTCCAAGACTGGACCAAATACACAGCTGCTTTACTCTGCTGGCGAAAGGGGATGGGCCTGACAGAACCCTGTTAATTCAAACGCAGCTAACCACATCAATGTTCCATAATTTTACCCCCGTACACTAAGCAGTTGGGAGAGCACAATAGTACAGAGTTGGTAAACTGCCCAAATTTCTTCATTCAGCTGTATTTATTGAGCACTTACTGTGTGCAGAGCACTGTACTAAATGCCTGGAAAGGACAATTCGGCAATAAAGAGAGACAGTCTCCGCCCACACAGGGTTTACAGTTTAGAAGGAGGGAGACAGACATCAAAACAAGTAAACAGGCATCAATAGCACCAATATAAATAGAATTAGAGATTCCCGGAGGGACCGGACGGGCGAGGGCTGGTGGCGAGCGGCGGAGAGCAGGTTTGTTACACACATCATAAACCACATCCTGAGATCATCTAAGCAAAACCAAGATATCTTGTGAAACTAAGAAATTAATAGGTACAAGGAGAATTAAGCCCCATAAAGCCTCTCGTGTTACAGTAATATTTCAAGACAATCCCTTTTATATCTTATTTAGGTTATATGCCAGGATCTCTATATTCAGTGTTGTTGTTTTTTTAAGGACAGGGGATTGGATTGCACTCCCCCAAGCGTTTATTATCAAACTTACCCTCTAGAAGGTGATCCAAACATTTATATTTATAAGTGAATTACGGATATATACATCAGTACTGTGGGATTTTGTAAGGATTATGATACAAGGTGACCAAAAACAGCCCCGGTTGCTGCACACAAAAAATAATAATAATAATGCTGGTATTTGTTAAGCGCTTACTATGTGCAGAGCACTGTTCTAAGCGCTGGGGGAGATACAGGGTAATCAGGTTGCCCCACGTGGGGCTCACAGTCTTAATCCCCATTTTACAGATGAGGTAACTGAAGCACAGAGAAGTTAAGTGACTTGCCCACAGTCACACAGCTGACAAGCGGTGGAGCCGGGATTCGAACCCATGACCTCTGACTCCCAAGCCCATGCTCTTTCCACCGAGCCACGCTGCTTCTCTATGTGATGATGGTACAGCAAGAGGAGGTCTCTTTGCGCTACATGCACACAAGTGGGACACCGGGTCTGTTGCTGGCCTTCTCAACCAACTGTGTACTTAGCGGTGACCTTCGTCCTCGGTGCCCATTTTTCCACAACATGAAGGGCAACCATCGTCAGGAAGACCTCGTGCGGTAAATTAATCATTTTTCATCTAAACAATTCTAGACTCTGGCTCGTGGGCAGGGAATGTGTCCTTTTGCTATTCTGTACACTCCCAAGTGCATAGTACACTGGTCTGCATACAGTAAGTGCTCAAAAAATACAATTGAACTCTGACCCTCCTCTTACAGTGGAGGTGACTTCATTAAATATCAGAGTGAAGAGAACTGTCCCCTTAACATCTTCCTTGATGGCAAGAAGAGAAGCAGTGTGGCTCAGTGGAAAGAGCCCAGGCTTAGTGGTCAGAGGTCATGGGTTCAAATCCCAGCTCAGCCGCTTGTTAGCTGTGTGACTGGGCAAGTCACTTCACTTCTCTGTGCCTCAGTTCCCTCATCTGTAAAATGGGGATTATTAATAATGTTGGTATTTGCTAAGTGCTTACTATGTGCAGAGCACTGTTCTAAGCACTGGGGTAGAAACAGGGTAATCAGGTTGTCCCACTTGAGGCTCACAGTTTAATCCCCATTTTACAGATGAGGGAACTCTGGCTCCTGACTCCTAAACCCGTGCTCTTTCCACTGAGCCACGACTGTGAGCCCTACGTGGGACAATCTGATCACCTTGTATCCTCCCCAGCGCTTAGAACAGTGCTTTGTACACAGTGGGCACTTAACAAATGGCATCATTATTATTATTAACAATAATAGTAATGATGATATTTGTTAAGCATTTACCATATGCCAGGCGCTGTACTAGCGCCGGGGTGGATTCAAGCAAATCGATTTGGACACAGTCCCCGTCCCACATGGGGCTCACGGTCTCGATCCGCATTTTACAGATGAGGTTACAAGTACAGAGAAGTGAAATTACCTGCCCAAGGCCACGCAACAGACACGTGGCAGAGCCAGAATTAGAACCCATGACCTCCTGACTCCTTGGCTCGTGCTCGAGCCGCAGACTGTGGAAGCATTGTTCCCATCTCTTTAATGTTCTAACAACCTCTGATGAGGGTAGAGTCATCCCTAAAATAACAATAATCATTGTCATTTTTGTTGCGTATTACGTGCCAGGAACAAGACTAAGTACTGCGGTAGATAGAACGTGATACTGTAAGCTCAGTATTATACTCTGCCTTTTGTCATCTGTGTGACTTTGGGCAGGTCACTTAACTTTTCTGTGCCTCAGTTACCTCATCTTTTAAATAGGGATTAAGACTGTGAGCCCCACGTGGAACAACTTGATTACCTTTTATCTACCCTATTGCTTAGAACAGTGCTTCGTATATAGTAAGCGCTTAACAATACCATCATCATTATTATTATACTCACCCAGTGCTCTGCACACAGTAGGTGCTCAGTAAATACCACGGTCGGGGTGGTACACGGTCCCAGGCGAGGCTCACCGTCTAAGTTGGAGGCAGGACAGGTATTGAAGCCCCATTTTACAGAAAGGGAAAACTGAGAAGTTAAGTGACTAGCTCAAGGTCACACAACAGGCAAGAGGAGGAGCTGGAATTAGAACCCAGGAACTATGACCCCCAGGCCTCTGCTCTTTCTGGTGGGCCTTGCTGCTTTTCTTTTATTCAGTGGTGCTGTAGAAAAGGTCTATGACCACTCCAGCTTGTTCAAAAATTCCTTGTTTGTTTTTCTAAATGGTATTTGTTAAGCCCTTACTATGTGCCAGACACTGTTTCACATTAATACTCCTGTCTGTCTCTCCCTCTAGCCCATAAACTCATTAAGGCTGGGGAACATGTTGCTTAGTTTCTTGTACTGTACTCTCCCAAGCACTTAGTACAGTGTTCTGCACATAGTAAGCACACAATAAATACCACTGATGGATTGATTCTAAGCGATGGGGTAGATACAAGATAATCAAATTGGAAACAATCCATGTCCCACATAGGGTTCACAGCCTTAATCCCCATTTTACCATTGAGACAATTTAGGCATAGAGAAGTGAAGTGCCTTGTGCAAATTCATACAGCAGACAAGTTGCAGAGCCTGAATTAGAACCCAGGTCCTTCTGACCCCCCAGGTACATGCTCTAGCCTCTAGATCACACTGCTTCATGCGTGCTTCTATTTCTTGGTTGCATCCCCTTTTTGGGTAGGGAGTGTCTATTTAATTAATGTTGGTATTTGTTAAGCGCTTACTATGTGCAGAGCACTGTTCTAAGCGCTAGGGTAGATACAGCGTAATCAGGTTGTCACACGTGAGGCTCACAGTCTTAATCCCCATTTTACAGATGAGGGAACTGAGGCCCAGAGAAGTTAAGTGACTTGCCCAGTCACGCAGCTGACAAGTGGCAGAGCCGGGAGTCGAACCCATGACCTCTGACTCCGAAGCCAAGGCTCTTTCCACTGAGCCATGCTGCTTCCCCTATTTGTTGCCAACTTGAACTTTCCAAGCGCTTAGAACAGTGCTCTGCACACAGTAAGCTCTCAGTAAATACAATTGAATGAATGAATATCTTTGGCCCTGGCTCCATAGTCTCGTCTGGCGTATTTTTTAAGCTTGTTTTGTAGGCTTCCCTTTTGTCAGCGATTTGAAGACCTGGCAGGTTTCGATGAGATGGTTCATTTCGCTGAAAGCAGTTCTTCTGAGTCATTCTCCTCTCCCTGATCTGTATTTTCTTCTGACGGTGCTCTAGATTCTTAAATACTGCCTGACTCCCTTAGAGACACTCAATCCCGGCTCACTTGGGCTCAACAGACTAGGCTGAAGATTGTGGCCGGTTTGCTTCAGGAGTCTGCCAGCCAACCTACTGAGGGGTTTGGATTTCACTTTGAAAAAGAAAATAAATAATTGGCTTTAGCAAGCCACCACTGGGCACCATGAATGCTGCAGTGACGTGAATATCCTTCAGGCCTGCCTGCGGACAATGGTATAATCAGTGAGGTGATGGTGATCTGACGAATTCTTGAATATAACGAAGATGGCTTTCTCCGGGAAGTCATAAAAGGTTAACATCGTCATGAGAAGTAATAAGCTGTCGCTCTTTAGCAATGAGTTTTTCCCAAGATTCAGGATGATTGTCCACATGTTGTGGGCAAGGAAAAGGTCTATCGATTTTATTGTACTCCCCCACGTGCTTAGTACAGTGCTCTGCACACAGTAAGTGTTCATTCAATGCCACTGACTGATGTTCACTGAAACCTCCTATTAGAATAAGCTTGTCAGCTTAGCTTGGGAGAAGCAGCATGGTTTAGTGGTTAGAGTATGGGCCTGGGAGTCAGAAGGACCTGGGTTCTAATCCGGGCTCCACCACTTTGCTACTGTGTGACCTTGGGTGAATCTCAACTTCTCTGTGCCTCATTTACCTCATCTGTATAATAAGGATTAGTACTGGGAGCCCCATGGGGGAACAGGACTGTGTCCAATCTGATTAGCTTGTATACAGTAAACACTTAAAATGCCATCATTATCATTATTACCACCCCAGTGCTCAGGACAATGACTGGCACATAGTAACTGATTATCCAATACCATTTAAAAAATGGTACTATTGTGATAAATCTACCGAGATCCTTTTAGGATCTATCTCCTCCGTGTCAGTCATTTTGAGGACAATATGCACTGATTATTGTGACCCAGGGCTTCGATAGGGTTACTGATAATAGTGATGATGGTACCTGTTAAGCACTTACTATGAGCCAACCACTGTTCTAAGTGCTGGGGTAGATATAAGGTAGTCGGGTTGTCCCTTGTGGGGCTTACAGTCTTATTCCCCATTTTACAGATGAGGTAACTGAGGCACAGAGAAGTTAACTGACTTGCCCAAAGTCACACATCTGACAAGTGGCAGAGCCGGGGTTAGAACCCACAATCTCTGACTCCCAAGCCCATGCTCTTTCGACTAAGCCACACTGCTTTGAAGATGCTGATGGGAAGACTGGGGAGATTTGAGACAAACATACAAAAAATGTCCTCTCCAGAAAAAACAAGTAACGGATTTAAATCTGCGAGCTGTGCTTCTCCAGGAAGTCTTGTTTTGCTCAAGTGATGATGAATATGGTACTTGAAAAGCACTTACTATTTGCCAAGCACTGTTCTAAGTGCTGGGGTAGATACAAGTTAATCAGGTTGGACACAATCCCTGTTCCACATGGGCTTACACTCTTATCCCCATTTTACAGATGAGGTAATTGAGTGGCAGAGAAGTGAAGTGACTTGCCCAACATGACACAGCACACACGTGGCAGAGCCGGGATTAGAACGCCGGTCCTTCTGACTCCCAGGCCCCGCTCTATCCACTAAACCATGCTGTTTCCCCCAATTGCTGATCTTCTAAGTGAATAACCACTGATTTCTTTGTCACATAACATTTTGATGTTCCATTTTCTTTGTATTTGTCAGTCAATTGTATTTAGTGAGCACTTACTGTGTGCAGAGCAGTGTACTAAGTACTTGATAGAGTCTTGCCTTATTTTATGCTGTCAAGGCATTTCTGACCCAGAGCATCTCCATGGAAGCATCTCTCCCAGAATGTTCCACCTCCATCTGCAATTGTTCTGGTAGTGGATCCAGAGAGTTTTCTTGGTAAAAATAAGGAAGGAGTTTACCGTTGCCTTCTTTTGTGTAGTCAACTTGGAGTCTCCGCCCTTGATTCTCTCTTGCCACTGCTGCCCAGCACAGGTGAGAGCACAATATAACAATAAACAGACACATTCCCCACCCACAGCGAGTTTACAGTGCACTTGGTAGATGGTTTGTTTTGCAGCACTAGGGTAAGAAACATTCAATGGTCTTTACTGAGCACTTACTGTGTGCAGAGCACTGTACTAAGCTTTTAGAAGAGTATAACAGACATGGTATATGCATTCCCTGTCCACACTGAGGTTAGAGAGTGTGGTCTAGTATAAAAAAGCATGACCCTGAGAGTCATAGGACCTGGATTCTAATTCCAGCTCTGCACCCAACTGAGGTGTGACCTTGGGGAAGTCATTTAATAACTTCTCATCTCTAAAATGGAGATTAAATACCTCTTCTCCCTCCTTCTTAGACACTGAGCTCCATATAGGACAGAAACAGTGTCTGACCTGGTTATCTGGTATCTACAGCTTGACACAAAGTAAACACTTAAATTCCACAATTATTATTAGTATCATCACTACTATTCAGATTCACCAGTTGTATTCATCTTGAATCTGGTTTGGAAGAGGTCAGCTGTTTTTAAAAAAACAACTTTTTTAGCCTATCTCCCCATTTGCTTTGAAAAGCACAGCTGCCTCCTTACAGCAACTGCCTTTTCAGGTAGGGCTTCTAGTTAAGCCTTCCTATATCCAGAAAATCAGGTATTTTTTTTTCCAGTAGTGTTGTTGGGTTGCAGTGAGTCATCCACACTCTCTCCCAATTTTCCTGTGACCAGCCCCACGTTGTGCAAGATGGCAGACAAAAGGTGGGGTCTGTGATCATGGAGAAGGATTAATCTACCCACTCATAACCATCTCTTTCCTCCTCAGGGACATCATTTTCACCGAGGTATAAGACAAGAAATATGTAGGAAGGTGAAAGTGATAGACCAACAAATCAGGTCTCATTGTAAAATAGATCTTGCAGACTGTGGGTATTGAATAACACTACATCTGGAAAAAGAAAAAAGTCAGGGTAGATTTCCAAAGAAGGAAAGAGGTGGAGAGATTCCACTAGGATTTCATCAAGCTGCTTGCCAGTGTATCACAAAAAAGTGTCAAGTGAAGGGATCAAATATCTTTCTCCAGGGAAGCAGTCTGACAGAGCAAATGCTAATGCACTGTGGAGTTGAAGTGGGGAAGGGAAATAGAGGAGAGTCTATTAAGTAACAAACTACACACAGGCAAATCGTTTTACAACCCACTGCTCTTCTCACACTGATTATAACCTTGGCCAGAAGAGTCTGAAAAACACTTACCTATTTTGATTTTTGGTCAGTAATAAAACAGTTGAAAGTTAAATTCATTTAAATGCAAAACCGAATTTAGTATTTTGCACAGTTAAACACCATAACCGGTATTGCAAATAAGAACTAATAAATCAGCCGATACTATTTATTGATTACTGAGGTAGGCTGAGATCTATAATAAGTGCTGACGAGGATGGAAAGGAAGGACAAGGCATAATCCCTGCCCTCAAGGAGTTTCCAAGCCTAAGGGGGAGACAGAAACAAAATAAATGACAGGATGGAGAAGAGAATTGAAAGATGGGTGCATGGATGAGTAAGTCCTTAAATAATAATGTCAGTTTGTTCAAAAGTGCTACCAGTATATGTGAGTACAAAATGGTAGAGACAATCAATAGATGATATTTATTGAGCAGAGAATGTGTCTGTTACATTGCTTTATTGTACTCTTCCAAGTGCTTAGTACAGTGTTCTGCACAGAGTAAGTGCTCAATAAATATGATTGATTGAGCACTTACTATATATGGAGCACAATACTTAGCACTCTGTAGCTGATCTCAGGGCTTACTATGTGCAGAGCATTCTGTAGCTGATCCAAAAGTGCTGAGATGATAGCTGGGAGGATAGGAGTAGTGGAGGGGAAGTAGAAAACTCAACTGGGGAAAGCCACTATCGTTGGAGGGAGGATTCAGTGGATTAGAAGGGAGAGGGAGTTTCTGGTAAGAGGAAAGATGTGGGTAGACAAGAAGTATTTAGAAGGAACAAGACACAGGGAGTAGGATGAACTTGAGAGCAAGAAAAAGTGCAGATCAACAGGAGTCCTAACATAATGGTCAAAATGCCACGTCTGCTGTGTGACCCTGCCCAAGTCATTTTACTTCTCTGCACCTCAGTCACCTCAACTGTAATTTTCTATCTGTAGTTTATTTTATCTGGAATTTATTTATATTAATGTCTGACTCACCCCCTAGACTGTAAGCTTGTCGTGAACAAGGAATGTGTCTTTGTACAGTGCTCTGCCCACAGCAAGCACTCAATTAATATGATGGAATGAAAGATAGGGATTAAGACTGAGCCCCATGTGGAACCTGGACGTGTCCAATCTGATCATGGACATAGTCTATGCATCTACTCCAGAGCTTGGTACAGTGCCTGGTACATAGCATAAGCTTAAATACCATAAAAAAAGAAAAATCCCCCACCTAAATTGTGAAATGCAGCCATGGTCTTCTCTAATCAGGTAACCTAAAGTAGGTCTGGTGGAGTCCTTAAAAAGCACAGCAAATTGTCCCAGATGAGAGACAATGTTTTGAAAAGCATGATTTCCAACAGATGCTGCAACCAAGCAAGAAAGGACTTAATGACTGGATTTGGAGGCAGAACTTTCACAGACTGTACCTTTCTTATATGCCCAGAGGGTATACATGGCTCTCAGGTCGTACAGAAAATAGAGAACATATTCTCTCACCCGCGTGTTTTATTGAGTGCCATTTAGTAGCACATAGACTATCGAATCCGACACCCTGACACAGAATGCTTTACAAAATTGTCTTTTCCCGACTCAGTGCTGTGTGGAAGAGCTGGGCTTTTGAAGGAGAGGTCAGATTTTCAAGGTTTTTGCTCTAAGCATCGAGTGGCACGAACCCACACAACTACGAGTGGACACGGGAGAAACCGAGCATCAGTCAAACGAAGCTGCATGGCTTACTAGAAAGAGCATGGGCCTGGCCATCAGAGGAGCTAGTTTTTATCCCTGACTTCACCCCTTGTCTGCTGTTTAACTTCGGGCAAGTCACTTAACTTCTCTGTGCCTCAGTTACCTCAGCTGTAAATTGGGGATTAAGACTGTGCCCTGTGTGGGACAGGGAAAGTGTCCAACCTGATTATGTTGCATCTAGGCCCGTAAGAAGTATCTTACAAATACCATTTTAATAAAAAGGCATTCATTGAATGCCTATTGTGGGCAGAGCACTTGAAATTCACCTCAAGGAATACCCTGCCCCATGAAATATAAATCTAATATGGGAAGCAAGCAGACAAATTATTTATAAATAGCAAGAGGAGGAGAGTGAATAAAGCTACCACCATTGATAATGGGAGTGTGGCAGAATATTTAATAAATATAAGTGAACATGAAGTATTTATTGTCTACTGTTTGCAGAGCACTGTACTAAGCACTTAGAATAGAATTAGTAGATGTGATCCCCGTCCTAAAATAAATTACACATAAAAGGACCCAATAGACTATAAAGATAGATAATAATAATGCTAAACACTTGCTATGTGTCAAGCTAGGGTAAATATAGGCTAATCAGGTTGGACACGGCCCCGTCTCACATGAGGCTCACAGTCTTAATCTCCATTTTACAGATGTAGCTGAGGCACAGAGAAGTGAAGTAACTCACTCAAGGTCACAGAGCAGACATGTAGCAGACCCAGAAATAAAACCCAGGTCCTTCTGACTCCCAGGGCCATGACCTATCCACTAGGCCATGCGTGCTATGGTTTGTGGAGGGTGGGAGGGGTACCCAAGAGCAAGAGTGATACGCAAGTGCTCCAGTGGCAGTTCTGGAGAAGTAAAATAGTAAGCGTAAGGACTAAGGATGACTATTGGACTGACACAACCTGGGAAGCAGTATGACCTAGTGGTTAGAGCACAGGCCCGGGAGTCAAAAGTACCAGGGTTCTAATTCTGGCTCCACCGCTTGCCTGCTGTGTGACCTTGGGCAAGTCACTTCACTTCTGTGGAAATGGCAGGCGGGGAAGGTTTCGGGGAATTTGGCTGAGGTGTTTAGTCCCTGCTAAGTGCAACTTCGGCTCATACCTGCAAGATGTGGCCTACAAGTCCTTCGTTACCCATAAACTAAAAGCTTGCAACAATTCCAGGATAACAGAAGAGATGGCAGGCCTTTCCAAAATGGAGTCAGTTTGGCTTGCTCTGATCAGGTGACTGTGAACATCTCAGGCCGGTTTCAAAACCCCCTCCCTCCTCAGATCTGACAATGACTCTCCCCCTCTTCAAAGCCTTATTGCAGGCACATCTCCAAGAGGCCTTCCCTGGCTAAGCCCCCCACACTCACACATTTCCCCTTCTCCCACTCCCTTCTGCATCCCCCTGACATGTTCCCTTTGTCTCCCCACCTCCCTAGCACTTATATACGTATCTGTAATTCATTTATTTATATTAATGTCTGTCTCCACCCCTCTGAATAATAAGCTTATTGAGAGTAGGGAATGTGTCTGTTTACTGTTGTCTGGTATTCTCCCAAGTTCTTAATACAGTGCTCTGAGCACAGTAAGTGCTCCGTAAATGTAATTGAATGAATGAATATGGTCCTGGTGATTTGAAGGGAGAGGGAGTTCCAGGCAGGAGAAAGGTCGAGAGTGAAGTCTGGAGATGAGAGAGTTGAAAGTGAGGCACCCAGGAAAATAAGCAGTGTAGCAGAGGGAGAGAGCTGATCACTCAGAGGGAGACAGCTGGTAAAGTGCTGTGAGACCAGTGGACAAGAGTTTCTGTTTTAATGTGGGAAGAAATAGGTGACCACTGGATATTTTTGAGGAATGAAGAGATTTATCCTAAATGCCATTTTAGAAGGATGATCCCACGGGGGTGGAGAAGCAGAGAAGAGAGCTGGAAACAGGGAGAGTCCTGGAGACAACACCCTCATCCTCCCTCTCACAAGCCTGTAAATTGACATTATCTCTCATTATCCTCTACTCATCTCACTTGCTCAACCCACATATTTAAGCTGTCAACAAATCCTGTCATTTATTCATTTGCATATACTGAGCACTTACCACATGCAGAACACTGTACTAAGTGCTTGGGAGAGTTCAACGGACATATTCCCAGCTCACAACAAGCTTGCAGTATAGAGGGTGAGATGGACATTAATACAGATAAACAACCGCTATGTACCTAAGTGCTGTAGGGGTGGGAGGGAGGATGAATAAAGGGAGCAAGTCAGAGTGAGGCAGAAGGGAATAGGAGAAGAGGAAAGGAGGGCTTAAACAAGCAAGGCCTCTTCGAGATGTGCCTTCAATAAGGCTTTGAGGTGGGTGGGAGGTGAGTAATCCCACCTCTGCCACTTGTCAGCTGTGTGACTGTGGGCAAGTCACTTAACTTCTCTGGGCCTCAGTGACCTCATCTGTAAAATGGGGATGAAGATTGGGAGCCTCACATGGGACAACCTGATTCCCCTGTATCTCCCTCAGCGCTTAGAACAGTGCTCTGCACATAGTAAGTGCTTAACAAATGCCAACATTATTATTAACTGCCTGTTTGATATGAGGGGGAAAGGTATTCCAGGACAGAGGCGGGACAGGGGTGAGGGGTCAGCGGCATTATTGACAAGATCAAGGTAATATGGGCCTCCACCTCATTCCTCCCAAGACCTTCCTGGGCTGGGGGAGCGTCAGTGACACATAGACGTCAAACCACACCTCTGATCACCAAGGTTACTATGAAAAGTTTTTTAGTTTTACCAACGTGCAAGGGAGTAACACATACATACACTCCCTCCCTCACTCTACAACCCAAGGGTCCAATACCAGTCTGTAGTCAAAGGAGATGCTTCTTACTTCTGATTCCAAGTACAGCTGCCTTCTGCTGCTCTCTTGTTACTCTCAAAGTGCTCCTGAACCTCCAAGTACCCTCTTACCCTTCAAAGGGGCTGCTTTTTATCTGCCTTAGGCATGGCAGCTGTGGCCCTACATGCAGTCAATGATTGGTCCAGGCCCAAAAGTGGGTAGAACAGGGAGAGAAAGCTACACTTCCCTCCATGCTCCACTCCCACAAACCAGCAATCACCTGTCTCAGGTAGAGCCCAACAGTGCGAGTCTCTTCCTTGTTGTTCACGGGATCACAGTCACTAAAAAGGCAGCTTGTTCATTCATTCAGTAGTATTTATTGAGCACTTACTATGTGAAGGGCACTGCACTCAGCACTTGGAGCATTTACTGTGTGCAGAGCACTGTACTAATCGCTTGGAAAGTAGAATTCAGCTTGTTGTGGGCTCATCTCGCAAGAGATAGTGAGAAGGTTAGCATTAGAGGAACAAAGTGTGTGGGATGGGTTGTAGTGAGAAAGGGGAGAACCGAGTAGAGCATGTTGCCTCTTTCCCTGCTCCAGAACTGGGCTTTTGTCCATGAAGTCATTAGCTTTAGGGAATGGTTAGGAACTGAAGATAGCTTACTACCTTCCTTTCAGCTAGTTGTCCATTGATCACCTTAGACCAACTCTAGACTGTAAACTCCCTCTACACTCTAAGCTCATTGTGGGCAGGGAATGTGACAGTTTTGTGTTTATTGTACTCTCCCAAGCGCATAGAACAGTGCTCTGCACACAGTAGACGCTCGGTAAATGCAATTGAATGAATGAATGAACCACCTAATACAGCGCATCACACCAAGTAGTTACTCAATTACTACTTCTATTATTACTGTGCTATTACTACTACTGGAGGTCAGCAAAATCTTCAAAATCTCAGTCCTTGATCAAATATATTCAGTGGTGTTTGAGTGCCTTCCTAAATAATAATAATAATAATAGTACATGTGGTATTTGCTAAGCGCTTATCATGTGCCAAGCACCGTACTAAGCGCTGGGGTTAATACAAGAGATTCAGGTCCACATGGAGTCTAAGTACCAAGGAGAATAGGAATTGAATCCCCATTTTGCAGAGAAGAGACCTGAGATATGGAGAACTTACGTGATTTGCCCTTGATCACACAGTAGGCATGTGGCAGAGAGGGGATTAGAACTCAGGTCCTCTGACTCCCAGGCCTGTGCTTTTTCCAATAGGCCATGCTGCTTCCTAAATTTTAAAACTATCTTTGGTGAGTGAGGTTGCATGTTAAGCACATTTCCCCTGTTTATCCACAGTGAAGCCGGAAGGCAACTGCCTCTGAGCCCTGGTATAATTATCTTTCATATTTCATTCTCCCTGAAGTTTTCTTTTCTTTATGTGTGTACTAATCCATCACTTACTGCAAACCGTTTGAGTGTAGGGTTTATTTCTTGAAGCTTAAACATACATAATGAAATAATTCACTTTTCCCTATTATTAACTTGTCTTGTCTCATGTTGTTGAGTCATCCCCGACCCACAGCGACGCCATGGACACATCTCTCCCAGAACGCCCCACCTCCATCTGCAATCGTTCTAGTGGTAATAATAATAATAATAATATTGTTGGTATTTGTTAAGCGCTTACTATGTGCAGAGCACTGTTCTAAGCACTGGGGTAGATACAGAGTCATTAGGTTGTCCCACGTGAGGCTCACAGTCTTAATCCCCATTTGACAGATGAGGGAACTGAGGCACAGAGAAGTGAAGTGACTTGACCACAGTCACACAGCTGCCAAGGGATTCATACCCACGACCTCTGACTCCCAAGTCTGGGCTCGTTCCACTGAGCCACGCTGCTTCAGAGCGCTATCTTGGTAAAAATAAAGAAGTGGATTACCATAGCCTTTTTCCATGCAGTCAGTTGGAGTCTCCAGACTCGACTCTCTCCCTTACTGCTGGTGCTGCCCAGTGCATGTGAGTTTTGACTTGTAGCAGATTGTCTGCCATTCGCTAGCCACTGGCCAAGCTAGAAATGGAATGGGTAGGCCTCTGCTTGACTCTCCTTCCCATAACCGAGACTAGTAGAGTCCTGGAAACTCTCCAGGTGCGCTCCTGAGGGGGGGTATTATTACCTACAAAACTGCTTTCGAAAAAATGCAGGCATGTGTTCAATGAAAAAATGAGTTCTATCCAAGAGACAGTGTTTTGGAATGATTGAACAGTCTTCTCATAACCACAATAGCAACTACTGACAATTGTAAATACTAAATGCAAAACCTATCATTAAAATTTCATATAATGGCAGCAAATAAGTGCTCTTTAGGCAATGTAATTCAATTAGCGCTATAATTGGCAAAGAACAAATTTGGAAATCTTTGTCAATTATTAGTCCTCACTCTCTCAGATTCCATGCCTTTCTACACTTATGCTTAAGAGTGTTCTCATTAGTATGATTTTGAAATCCAGGCATGGAATATCTGGGTCCCTGTAAGATCTTGGTTTCTGTGGTATCTCTGTGTCTCCGGCCCTGTTTTTTGACTCTGGGTAGCCAATTGGCCCATGTCTGGAACTACTTTTGGAAATTTGAGGGCACCTTGCCTGTAGCTTTCTAAACAAGGATCCCAGAAATTCAAAAACCACTGCAAGACTAATAATGATAATAATAATGTTGGTATTTGTTAAGCGCTTACTATGTGCCGAGCACTGTTCTAAGCACTGGGGTAGACATAGGGGAATCAGGTTGTCCCACGTGGGGCTCACAGTCTTAATCCCCATTTTACAGTTGAGGGAACTGAGGCACAGAGAAGTTAAGTGACTTGCCCACAGTCACACAGCCGACAAGTGGCAGAGCTGGGATTCGAACTCATGAGCCCTGACTCCAAAGCCCATGCGATTATTGGGAGCCGATAATAATAATAATGTTGGTATTTGTTAAGCGCTTACTATGTGCAGAGCACTGTTCTAAGCGCTGGGGGAGACACGGGGGAATCAGGTTGTCCCACATGGGGCTCACAGTCTTAATCCCCATTTTACACATGAGGTAACTGAGGGCCAGAGAAGTGAAGTGACTTGCCCACAGTCACACAGCTGACAAGTGGCAGAGCTGGGATTCGAACTCATGACCTCTGACTCCAAAGCCCATGCTCTTTCCACTGAGCCATCCTCAGCCGGTGGGAAAGGCTGGACTCAAAATAATCTAATCTAATGACCAATCTCTACATCAGGCCGACTGGTCTCTCTATACTCCTTTTTCTCTTCTTTAATCCAGTTGAGAGCAAAATGTAATCCTTATTTTCAGGATAGAGAAAGTCGGTTAAAGCTAATGGTCCAAATTCAGTTTACTTTTTAAAAATGATCATGATAATAATGATAATTCATTCATTCAATTGTATTTATTGAACGTTTAGTCTGTGCAGAGCACTGTACTAAGCACTTGGAAAGTACAATTTGGCAATAGAGACTATCCCTACCCAACGGGGTTACATTATAGAAGGGGGGGATAATAATATTAACTGTGGCATTTGTGAAGCTCTTACTGTGTGCCAAGCACTGTACTGAGCACTGGGGTAGATACAAGATAATCAGGTCCCACATGGGGCTCACAGTCTAAGTCCGAGGAAGAACAAATATTGAATCCCTATTCCACAGATGAGGGAAATCAGGCACAGAGAAGTAAAGTTATCTGTTGCCGAATTGTACATTCCAAGCACTTAGAACAGTGCTCTGCACATAGTAAGCACTCAATTAATATTATTGAATGAATAAAATGACTTGCCCAAGGTCACACAGCAGGTATGTTGTGGAGCCGGGACTACAATCCAAGTTATTCAAATTCCTGGCTGGGGCTCTTTACACTAGACCGTGGTTCTTCTCCACTCAATCCATTTTTAAGAGATGCGGTACCTGGAACTCACTCCCGCTTCTAATCGGCCAAACTAGAATTTTCCATATTAAAAAATTCTTCTGATTACCAGGCTCCTCCAGGAAGAAATCCAGGATTAAATTCCACCAACTGAAGTAATATCCCCACAGAAATTCTTCCTTAACACTTATGGGGTGAGGTAATGATAGTGTTGGTATTTGTTAAGCGCTTACTATGTGCAGAGCACTGTTCTAAGTGCTGGGGGAGATACAGGGTCATCAGGTTGTCCCACATGAGGCTCACAGTTAATCCCCATTTTATAAATGAGGTAACTGAGGCACAGAGAAGTGAAGTGACTCGCCCACAGTCACACAGCTGACAAGTGGCAGAGCCGGGAGTCGAACCCATGACCTCTGACTCCGAAGCCCAGGCTCTTTCCACTGAGCCACACTGCTTCCCTGTGTAGTGTAGAGTGTGATGATAGCATGGAAAGTAATGTGGCCTGGGACTCAGAAAATATAGGATCCAATCCCAGCTCTGCCACATGTATGCTGTGTGACCTTAGTCAAATCACTCAACTTCTCTGTGCCTCAATTTTCTGATGCGTAAAATGGGGATTAAATCCTATCAGTCGATCAATAAATCATATTTATTGAGCACTTACTGTATGCAGAGCCCTGAGCTAAGCGCTTGGGTGAGTATAATATAGCAGAGTTGGTAAAAGCGGTCCCTGACCACAGTGAGCTTCCTACTTCCTCCTACTTGGATCATGACCATCTTGTGGGACATGAACCGTGTGCAAACTGATTATCTTGTATCTAGCCTAGAGCTTAATACACCTGCTTGCCGCATAGTAAGTGCCTAACAAGTTCCATTATTATTATTATGGCTTAGTGGATAGAGCACGGGCCTGGAAGTCAGAAGATCATAGGTTCCAATCCCCACTCCGCTGCTTGACTGCTGTTTGATCTTGGGTGAGTCACTTCACTTCTCCGTGCCTCAACTCCCTCATCTGTAAAATGGGGGTTGAGACAGTGAGCCCGATGTGGGACAGGGCATGTCTCCAACCCAACTATCTTGTATCTATTCCAGCGCTTAGAACGGAGCCTGGCACATAGTAAGTGCTTAAAAAATATCATTATTATTATTGTTATTAGTATATCAGGCTCCAGATCCCACTTTAGGTCCTCCGAGCTGACTTGCCACCCAATTTTCTCTACAGCTCTGAGACCTAAACACCTCACGTGGCTCAGTGGAGAGAGATCATTGGTCAGAGGTCATTGGTTTGAATCCCGGCTCTGCCACTTGTCAGCTGTGTGACTGTGGGCAAGTCACTTCACTTTTCTCTGCTTCATTTACCTCATCTGTAAAATGGGGATTAAGACTGTGAGCCTCATGTGGGACAACCTGATGACCCTGTATCTCCCCCAGCACTTAGAACAGTGCTCTGCACATAGTAAGCGCTTAACAAACGCCAACATTATTATTGTTATTATTACCTCACAGACCCCAGTGTCTGACTCCTGGAATGATGACATCAGCATCTCTTACTGTCTGTACTTTTTTGTTTATGGTATTGGTTAAGCGCCTACTATGTGACAGGCACAATACTAAGTGCTACGGTTGATACAAGCTAATCAGGTTGGACATCATCCATGGCCCACATGGTTTTCACGGTCTTAATCCCCATATTACTGTAAGTCCATCAATGGGCAGGGACTGTCTCTGTTGCCGATTTGTACATTCCAAGCGCTTAGTACAGTGCTCTGCACATAGTAAGCGCTCAAATACTATTGAATGAATGAATTTTATAGATGAGGGAACTGAGGCCCAGAAAAGTGAAGTGACTTGTCCAAGGTCACCCAACAGAAAAGTGAGGGAGTTGGGATTAGAACCCGGGTCATTTTGACTCCCAGGACCGGGCTCAACTCACTAGGCCGTGCTGTTTCTCAACCTCAGAATTGAGGACAGGATCACAAACAACCAAATACTCGAATGAAGTTTTTGTAGCCTCGATCACCACAACACTACTCTACTGGGTAAACTACTGAGGAGGATGGATGACAGCATGGGAGTTGAATTTGGGAATTAGCAAACAAGGTGGACAGGAGAAACATTTAAGGACACCATACATACTCAATCTATCACTAAATCCTCTAGGTTCGGCCTTCACAGACTGTTAAAATCTTCCCTTTCCTCTCCAACCAAACTGCTACCAGATGAATCCAAGCACTTCGCCTATCCTGCCTCGATTGTTGTATCAGACTCCCTGCTGGCCTCCCTGCCTCCTGTCTCTCCCCACTCCAGTCCATACTACACTCTGCTGCCCGGTTCATTTTCCTACAAAACCATTCAGTCCACCTTTCCCCACTCCTCAAAAAAACTCCAGTGTTGGCTCATCCTCCTCCATATCAAACAGAAACGCCTCACCATCAGCTTTAAAGCAGTCAATCACCTTGCCCACTTCTACCTCTCTAAGCAGCGTGGCTCAGTGGAAAGAGCCCGGGCTTGGGAGTCAGAGGTCATGGGTTCGAATCCCGGCCCCGCCACCTGTCAGCTGTGTGACTTTGGGCAAGTCACTCGCTTCTCGGTGCCTCAGTTCCCTCATCTGTAAAATGGAGATTAAGGCTGTGAGCCTCATGTCGGGCAACCTGATTCCCCTGCATCTACACCAGCAGTTAAAATGGTGCTCGGCACATAGTAAGCACTCAACAAATACCAACATTATTATTATAAAGAATATTGAACATCACTGCACCATTTTAGAGCTTAAACCTGTGGTTTGCACCCTTGACAGTGTTTTCCCTTTTGTGTCATTGTCTCAAAATCCTTAAGAAGTTTCTGCTCAAAAAGAGTCCCTCCTCTCTTGATGGCAGTGTGCCATACTGGTCTACTGTTGACTCCCAGTTTTCAGCTGGAATGTAGCATTGTCTGAGATTTTCTTCACAGCATCGATCAATCAGTCGTATTTACTGAGTCCTTACTGTGTGCCGAGCACTGCGCCAAGCACTTGGGAGAGGACTATATAACAAGAGAAACTGCTTCCTCGAGAAGCAGCGTGGCCTTGTGGAAACAGCACAGGCCTGAGAGTCAGAGGACCTGCATTGTAATTCCGGCTCTGCCACACTCGTTCAGTCAATCTAAGCACTGGGGTAGATACAAGATAATCAGACTGTCCCACGTGGGGCTCACAGTCTTGATCCCCATTTTACAGATGAGGTAACTGAGGCACGGAGAAGTGAAGTGACTTGCCCAAAGTCACACAGCTGACAAGTGGCAGAGCCAGGATTAGAACCCATGACCTCTGACTTCCAAGCCCGTGCTCTTGCCACGAAGCCACGCTGCGGTGCCTCAGTTACCCCCTCTGTAAAATAGGGATTAATACTGTGAGCCCAAGGGAAACAGGGACTGTATATAACCTGATTAGCTTGTATCTACCTCAGTGCGAGAAGCGGCGTGCCTCAGTGGAAAGAGCCCGGGCTTGGGAGTCAGAGGTCAAGGGTTCAAATCGCAGCTCTGCCACTTGTCAATTGCATGACTGTGGGCAAGTCACTTCTCTGTTAAGACATATATACAGTGTATGTCTGACTGTCTTCCTTAGAACAGTGCTTGGCACATAGTAAGCATTTAACAAATACCATTATTGTTATTATTCTCCATTGGTTTGTAGTTCCTTGAGAACAGAGATCAGATCTTTTATTTATATTGTGTTCTCTCAAGTGCCGAGTATAGTACTTTGCTCCTAATGAATCAATATTACTGAATAAATAAGTCAGTTCTCGGAGTGGGATAAGATTTAGTCTAAGAGGGAGTGGGGTTAGCAGTCCAAGAGCGAAGGGAATAAATATTCAAAAATTATTACAGCAGACTAAATGGTCGAGATGACTTTGCTTCGCTAGTCTTCTCCTTACCTACTTTGAGTTTGCAAATTAAGGTGCTTTCATCAGTTCTTTGCTATTAAACAGCCAGTTTTTCTCAGTGCATGGTATTTGCACCTTTTTTCAACTTCTGGTTTCATCTTCGTATATAAAATCTATAATCGTTTTACGGTATTTGTTAAGCGCTTACTCTGTGCCAGACACCGTACTAAGTTCTGAGATAGATACAAGATAATCAGGTTGGACCCAGTCCCTGTCCGACATGGGGCTCAAAGTCTAAAATGGAGAAAATAGCATTTAATCCTCATTTTATAGCTGAGGAAATTGGGGCACAGAGAAGTTGAGTGACTTGCCCAAGGACACCCAGCTGACAAATGGTGGAGCTGGGATTAGAACCTAATTACCCTAACTAGGTCAAATTGCCATCTATTACTAATCAAGGCATATTTTATCCAGCCTAGGGGAGGAGCAGGAGGAGGATTGCATGGCGGGGTTAGGAGGGTGTATTTCCCCAAAAGTCCTCTTACAAGGTTTAGACTCAGAAGCACAGGCTTTGGAGTGAGGTAGGGTAATTCAGTTGATTTGCACAAAACTAGAATTAAAAATTAAAAGGATAAGTAGATGTGTCATTGATACACAATATTAGAAGACACCAGCATCCCTACAAGAAGAACTAGTCTAGCAGTTATCGCCTTTCTTTCCACTCCCCCTCCGAGCAGTTAAAGAGGAAGAGAGCTGTAATAAAATTATATCTCACCTCACTGTCCACACTCCCGTATCATTCAATACTCCACTTTTACTCGGGTCTCACTTCCATTGTGAGAAGGAAGGTGATTTCCTGAGAAGATAGGTGGGGTACCTTATTTCTGAAATTTATTTGCATAATCGCACTGCAGAGAGCAAATTCATAAAGCAAGTGCTTCTCTATCTTAGGACTCCTTTTGGTTTACACTGAAGAAGAAAGCAGGAGGAAAGTTATAGATACATTTGTTCTTGAAAACAATATAGAAAACGTATGTGGATAAATGGAGTATATAAATTGACGTGTGCTTAAATAATAATAATTATAGGATTTGTTATGTGCCAGGTACTGTATTAAGCGCTGGGGTGGATGCAAGCAAATCAGGTTGGACACAGTCCCTGTCCCATGTGAGGCTCACATTCTCAATCTCCATTTTACAAATGAGGTAAATGAGCAACAGAGAAGTGAAGTGACTTGCCCAGGGTCACACAGCAGATAGGGGCAGAGTGGGATTAGAAGTCATGTCCTTCCGACTCCCAGGCCCGTGCTCTATCCACTACGCCATGCTGCTTCTACTACGGGTTGCTGCATCGACTATGCCATGCTGCTTCTAAATAATGTTGAGAGCGGTGATATTTACTTGGGTTGGGGTGGTGGAAATTAGTTGGGGAAGGCCTCCTGAGAAAGTGGATTTTCAGGAGGTTTTGAAGATGAGGAAAGTTGTGGTCTGACCGATTTGGAGAAGAGAGGTCCCTGAAAGTGGAAGGCCATGAGCAGTGGGCTGGAGAAGAGAGAGTAGAGAGTGAGACACAGTAAGAAGATTTGCTTGAGAGGATCACAGTACCTGAAAAACCGTGAAACCATTATTAGTGACCTTCCCAAGGTTCACACCTCACTTTCCCAACTCCCTCCCTCACATACAGTCACTCACTCACCATTCCCAGCTGTTTCTTTTCTCTCATCGAGTTTTGAAAATCTATCCACTTTACTTAGGTCTCTGCTCCCTTTCCTTCTCACCATCCAAAACCACTTACTCCCACATTTTTATTCCCTCCATAATCTCCATTTTAAATTGCTCACTCTGTAGTGACTCCTTTCTCTTCTTTCTTCTCCCACTCCCTTCTGCTTCTTGGATTTTCACTCTTTACTCACCCCACCCTCAACCCCACAGCACTTACGTACATATCTATAATTTATTTACTTATCTTAATCTGTCTCCCCCTCCACCCTGGAAGCTCCTTGTGAGCAGGGAACGTTTCTAACAACTGTCATAGTCTGTTCTCTCAAGTGCTTAGTACAGTATTCTGCACACACTAAGTGCTCAGTAAGTACAATTGATTGATCAATTCTTCCTGACTTCAAACATTTCTGTCTCCCCTATATAGAAGACGTTTTCTCTCAGTCTCCAGCTATCATCCCATTTTCCTGCTCTCGCTCCTCCCCAAACTCCTGGAATTGTATGCAAATGCTATTTCCACATCCTCACTTCCAACTCCCTTTTTAATCCAGACATTCTGGTTTGCATCTCCTTGCTGAATTGTACTTCCCAAGCGCTTAATACAGTGCTCTGCACACAGTAAGCGCTCAATAAATACGATTGAATGAGTGAATGAATAAATACATTTGATTCATTCATTCCTCTAAAGCAATCTTCATGTTGGACCAATTGACTGTCATCTGATTGTTTCAGAGTTGGCTTTTAAACTATTTTAACTCCACTGTAGATCAATTTCTATCCTAGCAAAGAGGGACCTGAGCTAGTGGGAGGAGGGAGGGTGGGAATAAGGTCCTGGCCCCTCAGCTGCAGTTCACCCCCTCTTCCCTCTCTCCACCCCTGGAGACCACCCATTTGCCAACCTCTTGTTGTTTATCCAGAAGGAGAAGAATCTCTCAAAGTCAACGGTCAGAAGTTTCTGTTTGATGTAGAGGGAATTGGGTAGTCGATCACTGAAAGTTTCTGAGTCGTGGAGAGATGCCAAATGAATTTTAGAAAGCTGATCTGAGTTTCAGCATATAGTACAGACCGAAGACGGGAGAGAACGTTGACAAGGAGACAAGAGACTTAATTGTCAACTTTTGAGCTACTCTTCGCACCTGCCAGGTTGCGAATCATCGCATTATACTGTAGTTTGGACATGTAATATTCTAAAGCCAACACCCTATGAATCAGGCATTTGGATACAAAAAGATCAATCACAGTATACGAATCACACCAAGCAAACTAAAAAATGACCTTCGACAAATCAGAATCGCATTTACCTTCCATTCACCTTCTCGAAATCTTCAGGTTCTTTTTTAGCCCCTTAAGAGATACTCTGGAGTGGTCCATTTTATTAGTGGCATACTTTTACATGTCGTTACCGTGACTTTTAATGGCGTCACTGGTGCCTTAATAATTGCCTTTTACGGAACTCCTCCAGAAGCTGGCTATTAGTACAGTGCTAGGTGCTTAGTACAGTGCTTAGCACACAGTAAGCGCTCAATAAATAGATCGAATGGAAGAATGAATGAATGTCATCTGTGGCGGGCCTACGTACAATAACCAGAACTTCAATTTCTCGGGTTGGTCCGAAGCTTGCTCATTATCATCACCTACGATTTGAGGGTTTCATTCATTCATTCATTCATTCAATAGTATTTATTGCGTGCTTACTAAGTGCAGAGCACTGTACTAAGCGCTTGGAATGTACAAATCGGTAACAGACAGAGACAGTCCCTGCCCTTTGACGGGCTTACGGTCTAATCGGGGGAGACGGACAGACAAGAACAATGGCAATAAATAGGATCAAGGGGATGAACATCTCATTAAAACAACAGCAAATAAATAGAATCAAGGTGATGTACATCTCATTAGCAAAATAAATAGGGCATCTTGATTTAGTCCATCTATTTCTTTATTACTGCACCTCTGGATATTTTGCAGAGTAAATATTGGTGGGTAGTGTTATAGCGTACTCTCCCAAGAGCTTAGTGCAGCTCTCTGCACATTGTAAACCTTCAATAAATATGATTGGATGAAGGTGTCTACCAACTCTGTTGTAGTGCATTCTCCCAAGAGTTTAGTACAGTGCTCTCCACAAAGTTAGTGCTCAATAAAAATCATTTTTTAAAATGGTATGTGTTAAACTCTTACTATGTGCCAGGAAGTTTTTGAAGTACTGGGATAGATACAAGCTAATCAGGCTAGACACAGTCCATGGCCCATATGGAGCTCACATTTTAATCTCTATTTTACAGATAAGGTAATGGAGCCCCAGAGAAGTGAGTGAAATGACTTGCACAAGGTCAATAAGGCAAGGGAGCCAGGATTAGAACCCAGATCCTTCTGACCTCCAGGCCCTAGCTCTGTCCACTAGACAATGCTGCTTCCCTTTTGACGGTTGTTTGAATCCATCACAGAGTTCAGTTGGGCATTATTTTCTTCAGACTGATCAGTAACAATTATTATTATTATGGTATTTGTTAAATGCTTGTTATGTCTCAAGCACTGTTCTAAGCGCTGGGGTAGATACAAGGTAATCAGATTGCCCCATGTGGGGCTCAGAGTCTCAATCCCCATTTTACAGATGAGGCAACTGAGGCACAGAGAAGTTAAGTGACTTCTCCAAGGTCACACAGGAGACAAGTGGTGGAGCGGGTGTTAGAACCCACGACCTCTGAGTCCCAAGCCCGGGCTTTTTCCACTAAGCCACGCTGCTTCTCAAATGAAAAGCGCTTACTATGTGTCAAGCACCATTCTAAGCACTGAGGTAGATACAAGGTTCTCAGGTTGTCCCACGTGGGGCTCACAGTCTTAATATACATTTTACAGATGAGGTAACTGAGGCACAGAGAAGTTAAGTGATTTGCCCAAAATCACACAGCTGACAAGTGGTGGAGCCGGGATTAGAACCCATGACTTCTGACTCCCAAGCCCAGGCTCTTTCCACTAAGCCACGCTGCTTCACACTAGTTGTAGCCCATCGGTTTGCAGGTTCAGCCTTACGGACACAGTTCTGCCTGGAAAGCAGGTTGCCATATCCTCCTACCATGCCGGGTAGGAGGCTAAGGATGAGAGTAAACTCCCAGTAATAATCAGATTAATAATTTGGGTATCTGTTGAAGATTTATTATGTGTCGAGAACTGTACTAAGAGTTGGAGTAGATGTCCATATCCACAATTTATTTATTTTTATCAATGTCTGTCTCCCCCTCTAGACTCTAAGCTCCTTGGGGGCAGGGAGCATGTCTACCAACACTACTATAGTGTACTCTCCCAAGTATTTAGTACAGTGCCCTGCACACAAGAAGCACTCAATAAAAATCATTGATCATTTTGAGATAACCAGGTTGGACACAGTCCCTGTCCCCCTGGAGCTCTCAGTCTAAGGGGGAGGGAGGAGAGGTATTTAATTCCCCATTTTACAGATGAGGAAACTAAGGGACAGAGCAGTAAGTGAGCACTTATGTACATATCTGTAGTTTTATCTATTTACATTGATGTCTGTCTCCCCTGCTCTAATAATAATAATAAATTTGGTATTTGTTAAGCGCTTACTATGTGCCAAGCACTGTTCTAAGCGCTGGGGTAGATACAAGGTCATCAGGTTGTCCCACGTGAGGCTCACAGTCTCAATCCCTATTTTCCAGATGAGGTAACTGAGGCGCAGAGAAGTGAAGTGACTTGCCCAAAGTCACACGGCTGATAAGTGGCAGAGCCAGGATTGTGAGTTCACTGTGGGCAGGGAATGTCACTGTTTATTGTTGTATTGTAGTTTTCCAAGTGCTTAGTACAGTGCTCTGCACACAGTAAGCGCTTAATAAATATGATTGACTGAATGAATGATTTGTCCTGGGTCACACAGCAAGCAAGGGGAATTAGAACCCAGATCCTGAGACTCCCAGATCTCTAGCTCTTTCCACTAGGGCAGATTGCTTCCAAATCATGGTCCCCCCTTGCTCTCTCTTCCCCCTGCCACCCGCACATCAGCAGCTCTCCAGAGTCCCGCTCATCTGGAGGTGTGTGACTCCTAGAACCCAGGACCCTGGGGTGTCAGGTTTCGGGCTGTAGTCAAGGAAGGCTTAGGCAGCAGCATACGCAGTGTTACTCTACGGGAGGGGAGATTTTAGGTCAGAAATTCCTCTGCAGCCTCCCGTCCTCCAACAAAAAGAACTCTGCATTGATTCATCCAGAACCGCACTCAAGGGAGTTAATTCTGTTGTATTGTACTCTCCTAAGCACTTAATACAGTGCTCAGCACGTAATAAATGCTCAATAAATACCATTGACTGATTGATTGAGTTCTCCCAGGCCACAGATACTGGCACAGGGCAACTCCGCAGTGAGTGTCTCTGAGATTTTAGATGCTGATCCCAGCCAGTTCTTCAAGTTGGAAGGGTTTCCTGGAGAAATATAAATGTGGCATATACAATAAAGACTATAAAAAGGTCAGTTTGTGCATATGACCTTTTATATTTTTATTTTCCATTTACATGAATAGGTCATTCCATCCACTTTCATTTCTTATGATTAAGAAAGGCGTCAAAATAACCCCACCTTCCCCCAGAACGTCAAGATTTCGCATCATCCCAAGGTGTTTTTTCATTATGAATGTTTCCCTGATAATGCCAGAAACTCCATTTTATTCCCAGCTTCAGGACATGCCTGCCAACTGTTGTATTGAACTCTTCCAAGTGCTTAGTAGAGTGTTCTGCATGTAAAAAGCACACAGTAAACGCCACTGATGAGGAATATGTAGGATTTTACCGTGAGAAGGCTGCATTCTTCTGGGTGTGAACTGGTCATTTAGTGCAAAATAAATTGAGCTGTCCTCTTGTTAGCAACATGGATAGTAGAGCAGAATGGTTTGGGGAAGGAAGAGATGATCTCCCTAATAATGACTGTGGTATTTGCTCACCGTTTACTATGAGCCATGCACTATCCTAAGCGCTAGAGTAGATACAGGTTAATCAAGTCAAACACACAGTTTAGGGTCTAAATAGGAAAGATAGCAGGTTTTGAATCCCCATTTTACAGAGGAGGAAACGTGAGCCCAGAGAAGTTAAATAATAATTATGGCATTTTATTAAGCGCTTACTATGTGCTCGGCACAGTACTAAGCCCTGGGGTGGGTACAAGCAAATCGGTTGGACACAGTCCCTTGTCCCACGTGGGACTCAAAGTCTCAATCCCCATTTTACAGATGAGGTAACCGAGGCCCAGAGAAGTGAAGTGGCTTGCCCGCGGTCAAACTGCAGACGAGTGGTGGAGCCGAAATTAGAACCCATGACCTTCTGATTCCCAGACTGGGCTCTATCCACTACGCCCTGCTGCTTCTCTAATGCTTGCCCGTGATCACATTGGAGGTAGGATTAGAAGTCACGTCCTCTGAATCCCAGGCCTGTGCTGTTTTCACTAGGCCAAGTGCCTTCTAGTAAAAATTGACCAAAATTCTGTCCATTTAAGCAGGTTGGGGCAGCCCTCCCAGGGGACAGAGCCTAAAAGGGGATGGGCCGAGAAGGGAGTGGAGAGAGTAGAGAGGGATGAAGAGAGAAGGGCCCAAAAGTACTCGAAAGGAAAAGAAGGAAGTGAAAAGAGTGCTAGCCCGACCACTATTACCATGGAGGGTTGAGCACAGTAGTGACTGTTATAATCACTTCTGCTTCCGTTTTTCTTTTCTTGTGTTTTTGGTATTTAGTGTTTACTCAGCGCCAGGCCCTGTACTAACCCTGGGGTAGATATAAGATAATCAGGTTGGACACAGCCCATGTTCCAAATGGTGCTCACAGTCTCAATCCCCATTTTACAGATGAGGGAAATGAGGCTCAGAGAAGTTAAGTGACCTACCCAAAGTCACCTAGCAGACCAATGGTGGAGCCAGAATCAAAATCTGAGTCTTTCTAACTCCCAGGTCTGTACTCTATCCCCTAACAATAGTAATATAGTATTTGTTAGTGCTTACTATGTACCAGGCACTGTACTCATCGCTGCCGTGGATACATCAAATCAGGTTGGATGGAGTCCCTGTCCCACATGGAGCTCACAGTCTTAATCCCCATTTTACAGATGAGGTAACTCAGACACAGAGGGAAGGGAAGTGACTTACCCAAGGTCACACAGAAGATGTGGTAGAGCCAGTCTTAGAACCCAGGTCCTTCTGACTCCCAGGCCCGTGCTCTATCCACTAGGCCACACTCCTTCTTTGGCCATGTTCTTCTGTGGTTGACAATGATAATGTGGGGTTTCCAGTTCAACTAGCTTTTCCCAACAATGTTCCCATTTTCCACATCCACTGCCAGGGAGGAAGGGAAGCAACGTTGATGCCCTGGATCAGGATGAGCAAATGGAGCCACTCTACATTCTAAGGAAGCCATTCACTTGCAGCCATGGCATTCTTCTTTTCCTAAAAGTGGTACTTGTTAAGCACTTACTCTGTGCCAAGCACTGTCCTAAGCACTCAGGCAGATACATGCCAATCAGGTTGGACACAGTCCCTGTCCCACGTCGGGCTCACAGGCTAAATTGGTGGGAGAAGGATTCAATCCCCATTTTACAAATGAGGAAACCTGTCCTAAACCCGTGAAAAAATTGGAGTTCCTGGAATGGTCAGAGAAACATTCATAATGAAGCAACACCTTGGGATGAATCAAAATTGTAGAATTGAAAGTAGATGGAATGACCTTTCCTTGTAAATACGAAGTAAAAATATCAAAGGCCATATTTGCGAGCTGACCTTTTTTTAGTCTTTATTTGTATATGGCACATTTATATTCCTCCAGGAAACCCTTCCAACTTGGGGAACTGGGAACAACATCCAAAGTCCTAGAGACGCTCCCAGGGGAGTTGTCATTTGCTGGTACCTGTTTCCCTGGGAGAACTTCATTTTTTTTAATGGTATTAGTTAAACACTTCCTGTGTGCCGGACACTGTACTAAGCGATGAGGTAAATAGAAGATGGGTTGGACACAGTTCATGTAGTGCATGGGCCTCACAGTTTTTCATCCCCATTTTACAGATGAGGTAAGTGAGATACAGAGAAGTGAAGTGATTTGCCCAAGGTCACCCAGCAGAAAAGTGGCAGATGGGAGATTAGAACCCAGGTCCTTCTAACTCCCAGGCCTGTGCTCTATCGACTCAGTCATGCTACTTCTCCAATAATCAATCAGTCATATTTATTGAGCATTGACTATGTGCAGAGCACTGTACTAAGTGCTCGGGAGAGTATAATACAACAGAATTAACTCCCTGTGGGGTGCGGGCCTGAAGGAACCAACGCTGCTGTAGCGGAGTTCCATTAGTCAGCCATGCAGAAGGCTGCAGAGGAAATTCTGCCCTTAAATCTCATCCCCGAGAACAACAATTTCTTAAGCCTCTGCAAATAAAATGAGGGGAAGTTCTAGTATGAAATCTTGATTTATTTCTGGGTCTCTGTGGAAGATTATATTTTTCCCTCTTTTTAAAGAATTCCTGAGTATCTACTACAAAGAGTACACTTCTGAGGGGAAAGGGGCAAGTTTCATCATGCGTGGAACGACTGAATCATGTAGGTCATTAAAATGAGGGGTTAGAATTAAATAATCTTGATTAATGACTGATCGATGAATCACCGGGTAGGAAATATTCTTTGTCAAATATGCAGTTTATAATGAGTTAACACAATACGAAATTCACTTCGACTCGAAAAACCCCCAGAGGTCTTTAGCTCGAAAAAAATCGATCTATGAGGTGACTTGAATGCCGCGTGGTTGACGACTGTGAGCAAACCATCCAGTTGAAATCCAGGTAGAGGAAGCAGTGGGGCCTAGTGGAACGAACACGGGCCTGGGAGTCAGAGGAGCTGGGTTCTAATTCCTCCCTCCACCACCTGTCTGCTGTGGGACCTTGTGCAGGCCCCTTAACTTCTCTGTTCCACAGTTCTCTCATCTGCAAGATGATTTCCCTCCTACTTAGACTGTGAGCCCCATGTGAGACCTGATTATCTACTACAGTGATTTTTCTTAATGATATTTGCTGTGTTTACTATGTGCCAAGCACTGCTCTGAGCACTGGGGGAGCTCCAAGCTAATTAGGTTGGGCACAGTCCCTGTCCCGCTTGGGGCTCACATTCTAAGCACTTGCCACATATTAAGCACTTAACGAAAACCAAAGTAAATATTATCATTATTATTAAATTAAGATAGATGCTCCTTCCTTACTCCTTCAGTCCCCTTTTCTTTCCTTCTCTTTCCCAATTTTCCAGGAAGAGAGAGCTTCATTATCTGATTTCTGCCAACTGAGAAACTGCTTGGGGGGGTGGGTTTCTCCCTCAAGTTTGGAGGTTCATTCATTCATTCAATAGTATTTATTGAGCGCTTACTATGTGCAGAGCACTGTACTAAGCGCTTGGAATGTACAGGTCGGCAACAGATAGAGACAGTCCCTGCCCTTTGAGGGGCTTACGGTCTAATCGGGGGAGATGAACAGACAAGCACAATAGCAATAAATAGAATCGAGGGGATGAACATCTCATTAAAACAATAGCAAATAAATAGAATCAAGGTGATGTACATCTCATTAACAAAATAAATAGGGTAATGAAGATGTATAAGTTGAGCGGACGAGTACAGTGCTGAGGGGATGGGACGGGAGAGGGGGAGGAGCAGAGGGAAAGGGGGGGAGAAGAGGGTTTAGCTGCAGAGAGGTGAAGGGGGGCTAGAGGGAGCAGAGGGAAAAGGGGAACTCAGAGAAGGTGGGGAGGTAGGGACCCTCCTCTCATCATCCCATTGACCCCCTGAAACCCTGGGCTGGGTTGGGTGCCACCTGCGAAGCAGCCTGGCATAGTGGGTAGAATGCAGGCTTTGGAGTCAGAGGGTCTTGGGTTCTAATCCCAGCTCTGCCCTTGTCTGCTGTGTGACCTTGAGCAAGTCACTCAACATCTCTGTGCCTCAGTTACCTCATCTGTAAAACGGGAAACGAGACGGTGAGCCCCACGTGGGACAGGGACTGTGTCCATTCCGATTTGCTTGTATCCACCCCAGCACTTAGTACGATGCCTGGCACACAGTAAGCGCTTAACAAATACCAGCATTATCAGTATTACTATTATCTGGGCCTTTGATTTAAGAAGAAAATGAGGTGGTTCCCCATGGCTGAGGAAAGCAGATCTGTACACTCCTTCCTGCCTGCCTGGAACACCTCAGTGGTCTGGCACTGGGAGTCTGAGGGATCTCGGGCAGAGTCAACGGGGAGGAAATGAGATATGAAGACCAATGCGACCTAGAGGAAAGAGCACTGCCCTGGGAGTCAGAGAACCTGGGTTCTAATCCCAGCTCTCTGCCACTGGTCTGCTGTGTGACCTTGAGCAAGTCGCTTAACTTCTCGGTGCCTCAGTTTCTTCACCTGTCAAAGTGGGATTCATGGCCTGTCCTCCCTCCTATTTAGACTGTGAGCCCCATAGAGCAGTGCTGGACACAAAGTATGTGCTTAGCAAATATAATAATAATACTAACCATTGATTGATGTTGGAGATACTTTCATTCATGCCCCAGTCAATCAATCTATTATCGAGTACAGAGCAGTACTAAGCGCTATATTAAACCCCCTATTTTCTCCCTAGTTATTTTCTCTAGCCATGACATCACTGGAGGCTCGATTCCCACTGAGAATGCTGCCTACCACTATCATCCTACTCAGTCTGTTTTTTTCTTTCAGGAATCCTTTTAGAGGACTGCAACTAAGGCAGGTTTTCATTGCAAATAAAAAGTCGTAGGAAGAAATCAATCCACGATAGTGTCTCCAGTGCACACTAAACATCTGTCTTTCCTTTCACACCTTCCCAAAAGTACAATATATCCAAATGCTTGGCTGAGTCTAATTTTTTTTTTTCTGTCTGTGGCACAGTGGAAAGATCATGGGCCTGGGAGTCAGAAGGACCTGGGTTTTACTCCTGGCTCCATCACTTGTCTGATGTCTGACCTTGGGCAAGTTACTTCACTTCTCTGTGCCTCAGTTACCTCACCTGCAAAATGGGGATTAAGATGTGAGCCCTATGTGGGACTGGGTCTGAGTCCAACACAATTAACTTGTATCTACCCCAGCTCTTAGTATAGTGTCTGGCACAAAGCAAATGCTTAAAAAATGCCATTATTATGATTATTATTATTATTTTATTACACTTAGTCTTACCATCATAAGTATAAACAGCACCAGTATTTATTTAGTGGTTAGTCCCCTTCTATTCTCCATTAAGATAAGCAGGGTGGCTTAGTGGAAAGAGCAGAGGCTTGGGAGTTAGAGGTCATGGGTTCTAATCCCGGCTCCGCCACTTGTCTGCTGTGTGACTTTGGGCAAGTCACTTAACTTCTCTGTGCTTCGGTTACCTCATCTGTAAAATGGGGATTAAGACTGAGCCCCAAGGGGACAACCTAATTACCTTGTATCTATTCCAGCGCTTAGACCAGTGCTTGGCACATAGTAAGCGCTTAACAAATACCATAATTTTTATTATTAGTTTTATTATTATTATTATTATGTAAACCCACTCTCTTGGAGAACTCATTCACTCCCACGGCTTCAACTGCCATCTCTGTGTGGATGACTCTCAAATCTACATCCCCAGCCCTTACCGCTCTCCTTCCCTGAAAGCTTGCATTTCCCCCTGCCTTCGAGACATCACAACCTGAAGAAAAAGTAAACATTGCATTCCCTTCTAGACTGTGAGCTCGTTGTGAGCAGGAATGTGTCCGTTTGCTGTTATATTACAGTCGCCCAAGCGCTCAGTATAGTGATTTGCATGCAGTAAGCGCTTAATAAATATGATTGAATGAATGAATGAATTGCAATCCTTGGTCTGACGCAGCTTAAAATAGATTGGGGAAGATAAACTGACATTAGTCAACAACTGCCTCCAAATCACCACCCTGTAATCAGATTAGAGAAGCAGCTTGGCTTAGTGGATAGATCACGGCCTTGGGAGTCAGAGGTCATGGGTTCTAATCCTGGTTCTGCCACTTGTCCACTGTGAGATTTTGGGCAAGTCACTTCACTTCTCTGCCTCAGTTCCCTCATCTGTAAAATTGGGATTAACACTGTTAGCCCCACATGGGACAGGGACAACCTGATTACCTTGTATCTACCCCAGCGCTTAGAACAGTGCTTGGCACGTAGTAAGTGCTTAACAAATACCATTATTATTATTGTTATTATTATAAAATGTAGACAAACAGTGGGACTGTAAGCTCCTTGTGATCAGGGATGAAGTCTCCCAATTCTGGTGTTGTCCTTTCTCATGCACTTAATGCAGTGCTCTGTACTCTGCACGGCTCAGTGGGAAGAGCACGGGCTTTGGAGTCAGAGGTCATGGGTTCGAATCCCGGCTCTGCCACTTGTCAGCTGTGTGACTGTGGGCAAGTCACTTCACTTCTCCGCGCCTCAGTTACCTCATCTGTAAAATGGGGATTAAGACTGTGAGCCCCACGTGGACAACCTGATTCCCTTTGTCTACCCCAGCGCTTAGAACGGTGCTCGGCACATAGTAAGCGCTTAACAAATACCAACATTATTATTATTATTACTCTGTAAGTGCTCAATTAATATAATTGACTCATTTGAATAAATGCTGAAACAATAAAAGGGGAATTTCCAGGATCTTACTGGTTGAGATCTTAAAGGGATTCTCATTAGGTTGTCCAATCACCGTGACAGGTCATTTAGAGGAGAGAGTCCTTTATCTGTCACAGATGTGACCATTAAATGATTGACTATAAGGACCTTAATGGGCTATTTAACACTTTGACAGTGGGGACCACCCCCTTCTCCTTGAAACTTTTTCCAACTTTGGCTTCACTGACACTTACCTCTCTTGGTTCTCCTCCATCTTTCTGACCATTCCTTCTCAGTCTCTTCAGCAGGCTCCTCCTTTCCCTCCTCCTCAGACAGTTCTATGTCCCCTTCTATTCTCCATATACACCCACTCCCTTGGAGAACTCATTCACTGCCATGGCTTTAACTCCCAAATCTATATCTCAGCCCTTACCTTTCTCCTTCCCTGAAATCTTGCATTTCCTCCTGCCTTCAGGACATCTCTACCTAGATGTCTCACCAACACCTTAACCTATACACATTCAAAACCGAACTCCTTACCTTCCCACTTAAACCTTGTCCTCCCCTTGTCTTTCCCATCGCTGTAGACGGCACCACTACCCTCCCTATCTCACAAGCCTATAACTTTGGCTTTCTCCTTGGCTCATCACTCTCATTCCACGGTAATATTCAATCTATCACCAATCCTGTCCGTTCTACCTTCACAACATTGCTAAAATCTGTCCTTTCCTCTCCATCCAAAATGCTACCATGCTGATCCAAACATTTACCTATTCCACCTTGACTACTGCATCTGCCTCGTTGCTCAGCCTCCCTGCCACCTGTCTCTCAGGTCCATAATTGACTCTGCTTCCCTGATCATAATTTCTACAGAACTGTTCAGTCCATGTTTCCTCACTTCTCAAGAACCTCCAGTGGTTGCTCATCCACCTCTGCATCAAACAGAAACTCCTTACCATTGACTTTAAAGCACCCAATCAGATCACCTCCTCCTACCTCACCTTACTGATTTCTTCTACTACAGCCCAATGCACACATTTCACTCGTCTAGCACCAGTTTACTCACTGTGCCCCGATCTTGTCTATCCGACCTCTTTTTTACGTCCTCCCCCTAGTCTGGAGTTCCTCTCCATATATGCCAGACTATCACTCTCCCCACCTTTAAATTCACAGCTCCTCTAAGAGGTCTTCCTTGATTAAGCCCTCTTTTCGTCGGCTCCCTCCCTTTACCGTCATTTATGTACTTGTCAGTCAGCCAGTTGTACTTATTGAGCACTTTCTGTGTGCAGAGCACTGAAATAAGCACTTGAGAGAGTACAATCCCACAGTAAAACAGACACATTCCTTGCCCACAACAATCTGTAACTTTTGGGTTTCTGATATTCATCCTACCCTCAACCCCACTGCCCTTATTTTTATGTCTTTAAATTGTATATCATAAATTATTTATTTATATTGATGTCTGCTCCTCTAGACTGTAAGCTTGTTGTGGACAGGGCATGTGTCTGCTAATTCTGTTGTATCATACTCTGTTGTACTGTACTCTCGCAAGCACTTAAAACAGTGTTCTGCAGATAGTAAGCACTCAGTAAATGCCATTAATCCATTGGTTGATTAACAAAAAATAAAGAGATCATGGCAAAAATGTGAAATAAATTTCTTCCATTACTTCCCAGGAAGCCCTTCAATAAAGGTGAAAGACCCAGAAAACTTAACTCATCCCACATCTAGTTCCAGTTCAGCCCAGAAAAAACCAGTTCAATTGGAGCTGGCTCAGGGACTTTAATCTGGCCCTGGATCACTGCCATTCCAGAGGCACTAGGGGAGGTTGGATCATTTTGATCCATTTGTTAAATTTCATTTTGAAATTTGGAAGCTTCTTTCCAAAGCAAATGTCAAGCCATTTTGCTAATGAAGCTGTTCCTCACAAAATGTGAAGATACCGGGACCACACATCAATAGGGATTCTCAAAAATGCTTACTCATTATGAACATGAAATGGACAATTTCTGACTATTCCTTCCATAAAAATTAAACGAATAGCTTGTGTAATGCACGATACTATTCAAGGATCAATGCATTATTGTTCTTAGTACCAAAAAACCTTATAAAAGTTGTAGTCAGTATTTACTTTTCTCAGGAGCAAAAGGTCTTTTTAATCACTTCATTCTAAAGAAGAATGATAACTTCCAGGACCATCAGCAGTTCTAGAGTTTAATTTCTGATAACATCTAGTATAAAAAATGCAGGGGGGAATGCATGCCTATATTTTATAGATATTATATATTGATATGCACATATATGAAAAATTATGATAAGTTCGTTTAGAGCAGGATTCCAGATTCTCAGGTGCCTGAACTCCTGCCTTTCTGCATATGAGTAGGTAGGGTTTATGACCAGACTACAGAAGGAGCAGGGTTTGTTATATTGTACTTTCCCAACCTCTTAGTACAGTGCTCTGCACACAGTAAGCGCTCGATAAATACGACTGAATCAAATGAATGAATGAACAACTCCCAAGTACAGGACTCCTCTGAGGAGAGCAGCAGCACTGGATCTGCCAGAGAGGGAGGGATTTCCCAATCAATCAATTGGAGGTATTTACTGAGCGCTTACTGTGTTCAGACCTCTGTATTGAGCCCCTGAGAAAGGACAATACAAGAGAGTTGGGAGACATGATCCCTGCTGACAAAGCATTTGCAGTCTACAGAGGGAGACTGATATTAAAATAGATTAGGGATAGAGGAAAGAGAAAGTTCTAGCCAAGAAGCAGACGAGAACAACAATTGATTAGGGAGAGATGAAGAAAGGAAAGGAGGAAGAAAGGAAGAAGAGGGAAGAAAGAGAAAGGAAGGGAGGGAGACTGAGAGGAGCAGCTGAAAAAGAGAGCAGACTGACTGAGAAGATGGGTGGATAGAGAGGACAGAGAACTTTCATTCATTCAAAAGTATTTATTGAGCGCTTACTATGTGCAGAGCACTGTACTAAGCACTTGGATTGAACGAGTCGGCAACAGATAGGGACAGTCCCTGCCGTTTGACGGGCACACGGGGGAGACGGACAGACAAGAACAATGGCAATAAATAGAGTCAAGGGGAAGAACATCTCGTAAAAACAATGGAAACTAAATAGAATCGAGGCGATGTACATTTCATTAACAAAATAAATAGGGTAATGAAAATATATACAGTTGAGCAGACGGGTATGGTGCTGAGGTGATGGGAATGGAGAGGGGGAGGAGCAGCGGGAAATGGGGGGAAGAGAAGGTTAAGCTGCGGAGAGGTGAAGGGGGGGCGGTAGAGGGAGTAGAGGGAGAAGGGGAGCTCAGTCTGGGAAGGCCTCTTGGAGGAGGTGAGTTTTAAGTAGGGGGGGAAGAGAATCAGTTTGGCAGAGGTGAGGAGGGAGGGCGTTCCGGGACCGCGAGAGGACGTGGCCCTGGGGTCGACGGCGGGATGGGCGAGACCGAGGGACGGCGAGGAGGTGGGCGGCGGAGGAGCGGAGCGTGCGGGGTGGGCGGTAGAAAGAGAGAAGGGAGGAGAGGTAGGAAGGGGCGAGGTGACGGAGAGCCTCGAAGCCTAGAGTGAGGAGATTTTGTTTGGAGCGGAGGTCGATAGGCAACCGCTGAAGGTGTTTAAGAAGGGGAGTGACAGGCCCAGATCGTTTCTGCGGGAAGATGAGCCGGGCGGCGGAGTGAAGAATAGACTGGAGCGGGGCGAGAGAGGAGGAAGGGAGATCAGAGAGAAGGCTGACACAATAATCCAGCCGGGATATTGCGAGAGCCCATAACAGTAAGATAGCCGTTTGGGTGGAGAGGAAAGGGCGGATCTTGGCGATATCGTAAAGGTGAGACCGGCAGGTCTCGGTAACAGATAAGATGCGTGGGGTGAACGAGAGAGACGAGTCAAGGACGACACCGAGATCGCGGGCCCGAGAGACGGGAAGGATGGTCGTACCATCCACGGTGATAGGGAAGTCTGGGAGAGGATCGGGCTTGGGAGGGAAGATGAGGAGCTCAGTCTTGCTCGTGTTGAGTTTTAGGTGGCGGGCCGACATCCAGGCGGAGACATCCTGGAGGCAGGAGGAGATATGAGCCTGAAGGGAGGGGGAGAGGACAAGGACAGAACGACTTAGGGGAGAGGGAAAGAAGGAAGAAGCTGCAAAGCAATTACAAGATTACAGACAGATAAATACAGATCTCCAGGGGCAGAAGAAGACAAGAATATCAAGCAGAGTAGGGAAAGGACAATGAAAAGAGGAAATGAAAAGAGTCACCACAAGCGTGCAAGAAGGGGCAAGAGGGATCGATCGATCATTCGCATTTACCGAGCACTGATTGTGTGCAGAGCACTGTGCTACACTTTTGAAAGTGTATAATACAAGAGTTGGTATACAGGTTCCCTGCCTGCAACGAGCCAACAGTGTAGAGGGGGAGAATGACATTAATATAAATAAATAAATTGTGGGTAGGTACCGAATTATGGATAAGTACACAAGTGCTGTGGGGCTGACGGAGGGGTGAATAAAGGGAGGAAATCCAACTGCAAGGACAATGCAGAAGGGACTGGGAGAAGAGGAAATGAGGGCTTAGGCAGGGAAGGCCTCCTGGAGATGTGCCTTCAATAAGGCTTTGAAGGGGAGGAGAGTGATCGTCGGTCAGATATGAAGAGGGAGGACAAACCAGGCCAGAGGTAGGACATGGGTGAGAGGTCAGCAGTGAGGAAGATGAGATCGAGGTACAGTGAGTAAGTTGGTATTAGAAAAGTGAAGTGTGAGGGCTGGGCTGTAGTAGGAGAGCGGCAAGGTGAGGGAAGAGGGGACAACGTGATTGAATGGCTTAAAGCCGATGGTAAGGAGTTTCTGTTTGATGAAGAGGTGAATGGGCAACTGCTGGAGGTTCTTGAGGAATGGAGTAAAGGTGAAAGAACAGGTGAGTGGCAGATGAGTAAAAAGACGGTTAGAGAGAGAGGAAGAGACAGAAAGCCCAATAGAGGAATCAAGACTCTTGAGGAAGAAAAGTGAGAGAGAGAGAGAGAGGAGTGGGAGAAAGAAAAGAATTGGTTATTTCTGTTACTGAGTTACCAAAAGATTTATTGTATGTAGGGATAGAAAACTAATGTGATAGTAATAATTATAGTATTTGTTAAGTGCTTACTATGTGCCAAGCACTGTTCTAAGTGCTGGGGAAGATTCAAGATAATCAGGTTGTCAGATGAGGTAACTGAGGCAGAGAAGTTAAGAATTTTGCCCAAGGTCACACAGCTGACAAGTGGCGGAGCCAGAATTAGCACCCACGTCCTCTGTCTTCGAAGCCCATGCTCTTTCCACTATGCCATGCTGCTTTTCTAATGTACATCTTATACCATTTTTTTTATTGGGAATATCCCATGACAAGAATTAAGGCTATGACTCTTGATCTCACAAAAGCAAACCTGGGAGATCTACCAGCTTTTCTGCCTTGGCAAGCCAATTCTGGATCTGAATATGCTGAGAGTTCAAACAGGAGTGTCTGGACTTGTTTAATAAATCCTGTTTGGTGTGAAATAGAGGCATGTGGCAGACACCTTGGGGTCTAGGAAGGTAATTTTTCAAATGTATAAATCATTCCTAATAGTTTAATGAATAAAAAATAAACAAAATGCATATCAATGTGAAAAAAACTAAAAGGATAAACATTTTTTATGAGGCAATTGATTTAGACAAAGATTTCTCTCAGAGAACCTTCGAAATGAACCCAAAGTTATGGTGGTGTTTGGATGAAGTTGCAAAATATCAATCAATCGTACTTTCTGAGCGCTTATGTGCAGAGCACGTAATACACACTTGGGAGAGTACAATATATGTTTTAGGATTATATTTTAAATACGGATATACTTAATGGTTATTTTCTGATTAATGGCAGCTTCCTTGGTTTTCATAACATTTTTTTCTTGTTAGCTGTCCAAACTCTTCCAAAGTTTATAACTGTATTTTGTCTGCCCTTTGCCACTGTCTTCTAATCAATCAATGGCATTCCTTGAGCACTTACTAAGTTCAGAGCACTGTACTAAGTGCTTGGGAGAGTACAATACAACAGAAATAGCGGACATGTTCCCTGCCCATAACGATCTTACAGTCTAGAGGGAGAGACAGACATTAATATGAATAAAAAGTAATTTGTAATCCATAATTTAAAGATATAAATAAAAAATAAATGTTGGTATTTGTTAAGCGCTTACTATGTGCAGAGCACTGTTCTAAGCGCTGGGGTAGACACAGGGGAATCGGGTTGTCCCACGTGGGGCTCACAGTCTTAATCCCCATTTTACAGATGAGGGAACTGAGGCACAGAGAAGTGAAGTGACTTGCCCACAGTCACACAGCTGACAAATGGCAAAGCTGGGATTCAAACTCATGAGCCCTGACTCCAAAGCCCGGGCTCTTTCCACTGCGCCACGCTGCTTCTCAGCGTGTAGATATGTGTGTAAGTGCTGTGAAGTTAATGGTGGGAGGAATATCAAATGTCAAAGGTCACAGATTAAAGTGCAAAAACGGCTCAGAAGAGAGAGCAAGCAGCGGAAAAAAGGGCTTCATCTTATTTTATTTATTTGTATTGATGTCTGTCTTCCCCCCTTCCATCCCCCACACCCTGACTTTTAGCTCATTATGGGCAGGAAACATGTCGGCTCATTCTGTTGTATTATCCCTGGCACTTAGTATAGTGCTGTGCACACAGTAAGTGCTCAATAAATATGATTGAATGAATGAATGAATGGAAGTACTCTTGGAGATGTGCCCTAAATAATGCTTTGGAAGTGGAGAGAATGATCATGGTCTGGCATGTATGGAGGGGGAGGGAGCTCTAGGATGGGGGAAGATATGGAAAAGTGGTTAGTGGTGAGATAGATGAGATAGACAGTGAGTAAGATGCAGCTAGAGGAGCAAAATGTACAAGCTGGACTGTAGTAGATCAGAGAGATGAGGTAAAACGGGGCAAGTTTATTGAGTTCTATAAAGCCAAAGTAAGGAGTTTCTGTTTGATGCGGAGGGGGATGGGTTGCCATGGGAGATTCTTGAGGAGTGGGGATGGACTGAACATTTTTGTTGAAAAATGATCCATGCAGCAGAGTGAAGAATGGACTGGAGTGGAGAGAGACAGGAGGCCCAGTGGTCAGCGTAGATGGCATGTTGTAAAACTTTTGAACTAAGATTCTCAGATTATTAAATGACAGAAGTTGGCATTTTCTCCAGAAAGCAAAATTTGCAATGTTTCAAATATATACATCATTGTATATTTGACCGTTAAGTGGATTTTGCATAAAAATATCTGGAGAAAGAACCATAGGAGAAGGGACATTTTTTTAGAAAGAAGGTATAAAGCTTCACTGATGGGAAGTTATTTTTCCCCTGATCAGCTTTGAGCTTCTGGGCCCTACAATCGGGGTGGGATCAGCTGAATGGATCGAACCCTGCTTGCCTCGATCTTGCCTGTCTCGCCGCCAACCCTGGCCCGCGTCCTGCCACTGCCCTGGAACGCCCTCCCTCCTCAAATATGCCAGACAACTACCCTCCCTGCCTTCAAAGCCTTACTGAAGGCACATCTCCTCCAACAAGCCTTCCCAGACTAAATCCCACTTTTCCTCATCTCCCACTCCCTTACGCGTCACCTTGACTTGCTCCCTTTGCTCTGCCCCTGCCCTCCCAAGCCCCACAGCTCATGTATATATCTGTAATTTTATTTATTTTTATTGATGTCTGTCTCCCTACCTCTAGACTGTGAACTCGTTGTGGGCAGGGATTGTCATTCTTTTTTGTTGTACTTTCCCAAGTGCTTATTACAATGCACACAGTAAGCGCTCGATAAATATGACTGACTGACTAAAAGGAAAGTGCTCCTGCCCTCATGACATATAGTGTTCTGCACACGGTAGATGCTCAAAAATGCCATTCCTGAAGATGAATCCTAATGTACTTCCTGAGTATCAAAGGGCAGAAGGTTTTGCTTCGCTCCTGCCTCTCAGATTCTCTACTACAGCTGGGCCTTGGACCTTCTCCCTCCCTGAAGGCACAGGAATGGAAATCTGAAGTTATTCCTATAAAAATGTGGAGCTGCCCATTAAACCAATTCTCATCCTATATAACTTTTCCCATATGATGAACAAGAAGCAGCATGAATGAGAAGCTTGAATGAATAAATGACATAGTGGAAAAAGCACGGGCCTGGGAATCTAAAGATCATGGGTTCTTAATTCAGCTCTGCCACTTGTCTGCACTGTGACCTTGGGCAAGTCACTTCACTTCTCTGGGCCTCAGTTACTTCATCTATAAAATGGAGATTGAGACTGTGAGCCCCACGTGGGACAGGGACTGTGTCCGACCCAATTTGCTTATATTCACCCCAGTGGTTAGTGCAGTGCCTGACACATAGTAAACACTTAGCAAATACCATGATTATTATTATTACTATTGTTATTTTTCACTGATGAGCATTACCCAAATGATGGCGTGTTCAGTTTAATCTGAACATGTGGGAAGAAGTGTGGCCCAGTGGAAAGAACATGGGCCTGAGAATCAGAGGACCTGGGTTCTAATTTCCACTCCGCCAATTCCTTCCTGTATCACTTTGGGCAAGTCACTTCATTTCTCTATGCCTCAGTTTCCTCAACTGTAAAAAATGAGGATTCAATACCTGTTCTCCCTCCTAATTAGGCCATGAGCCCCATTTGGGACAGGAACTGAGTCTGATCTGGTGAACTTGTGTCTACCACAGTGCTTAGAACGGTCCTAGACACATAGTAAGCTCTTAAATATAATAATAATGATAATGATGATGACACTAATAATAATAATAACTCTTTTGGGGATGCAAATGGCAGCTTCGACTAAACCCTTCATACTAGGCTTTCTTTTGTGATTTTCTTTAACTGTTTACAGGATTCTTAAATGATGAAAATCAATCTTTTTTTGATGATGATTGTTGCAGTCTATAAGGATAGAGGTGCTGGCAAAAATGCAGAAAGTCAACCTCTGTGGAGAATTTTAGATTAAAATCAGTGCCTTGAACTGCACCTTGATACGAAGTGTCAATTGATGTAGAAAACACGGAAGCACCGAGGCCCTGCCAGTTTAAAGGGCTAAATAAAGCAGGTTCCTCTGACACGCTGCACTTGCTGCAGTCTTTGATTACACCAAAATGCCACATGCCAGGAAGTGTTCTAACCCCTTTTCACACTTTCAGAAGTCATTTTCACTTTCCAGTCTTCCCTTACACTTGATGGTGTCCTAAAATAACTTGTTCAGATTACACTTTAATTCCTTAATTGAAAATATCATCATGTTTCAACTGTGACAATTCTTTAAAAATGTGAATGTGTAATGTATTCATTTTTAAAAAGGGAAGTCTTAGCATTAAGAATAAGAGGACCAAAGATGTTATCCTTTTGTCGGAAGGGAACATAAAGCTGGTGCTAAAATGGCAACGGGAAGAGAGAGCAGTTTTTTCCACCACGTCTACCAAAAAAATACCCAGTGATAAATAATACATAGGGGGAAAGTCAAAGTGGAAAAGAGAGCGATCTGGGGAAAGACCTTCTTAAAAGGCAAGATGTATTTCAAACTTCAGCTTTAATGACTTCCTCTCTAGGTTCCAGCAGAATTATCTGGAAGTAGCGTGGCTCAGTGGAAAGAGCCTGGACTTGGGAGTCAGAGATCATGGGTTCGAATCCACACTCTGCCACTTGTCAGCTGTGTGACTGTGGGCAAGCCACATAACTTCTCTGTGCCTCGGTTACCTCATCTGCACAAATGGGGATGAAGACAGTGAGCCTCACGTGGGACAACCTGATTATCCTACATCTCCCCCAGCGCTTAGAACAGTGCTCTGCACATAGTAAGTGCTTAACAAATACCAACATTATTATTATTATTATTAATTATCTGAACTAATCAGTTAGCATAGGCCCACTAAACTACCATTTTTAAGAATTCAAGGAAGATATTTCCTTATATATGAAAACTGGAAAAAGAGCCAACATAAAACATATTTAAAGGTGCAAATGGATGAGCTAAGGAATCAGGGAGTTACAGCCTAATTTATCCTCCTAGAAAAATGCAGTACTAGGAAAAAAATAACTTTCAAATGCTTTGAAGAGAAGGGGATTCTCCAAAAGAAGCAGTAATTGATTGAGAATAGACCACATGCAAAACAGTATTTTTAGGGCGACAATAGCAGCAGCAAGCATTATTTCTGCCCTCAAGGAATTTACAGTCTAATGGGGAATACAGATAGAAACCTATTAATGGAAAGCTTTGAAAAGAGGGAGAGCAGTGACCTGTCAGATTTGAAACAGCAGGACCTATAATCAATCAATCATCTTTATTGAGGGCTCACTGTGTGAGGAGCACTGTACTAAGCGGTTGGGAGAGTGCAAGGGAGAGAAGCAGCATGGTGTAGTGGATAGAGCACGGATCTGGGAGTCAGAAGGTTACGTGTACTAATCCCGGCTCTGCCACTTGTTGTGACCTAGGGCAAATCATTTCACTTCTCTGGACCTCAGTAACCTCATCTGTAAAAATGGGAATTGAGACTGTGAGCCCCACAAAGGACAGGTACTGTGTTCAACCCGATTTGCTTATATTCACCCCAGGGCCTGGCACATAGTAAGCACTTAACAAATACCATAATCATCATCATCATCATTATTACAATATACCAGAGATAGTAGACACGTTCCCTGACCACACAACAAGTTTACAGTCTATAAGGCATACTTCCTATCAGATTGAATGAATTTTTCTGAAAATGGCACCAAAATCCAAGGAGCATCATGGAGAAGTTTTAAAGGTGTCTTGTTGTGGGCAGGAAGTGTGTCTCCCAGCTCTGTTGTAGCATACTCTCCCAAGTGCTTCGTACAGTGTTCTCTACACAGTAAAATCTCAATAAATGCCATGGATGTGATGAGGATGAAGATGATGGAGATGAGAGTTACAAAGCTCCAAAGATGATGATTTGCAAGGACACTTCTTCAAAATTCCTCCATACCCATTTTTTTCCCTGCTGAGATGCTTCTCTACAATTTTGGTACTAAGCCCTAGGGTAGATTCAAGATAATCAAATTAGCCACAGCCCCTGTGCCACATGGAGTTTATAGTCTGGGTCTAACATGTTTCTCCATTTTTCAAGACAACAGCATTTACAAAGCATTGTGAAGTAGAAACTTCACTTTACCAGGTAACGTTATTGTCACTGGTTCCTTGCTCTTCCCTGTCAGCTTGTCCTAAGAAAAATGAAAGAAAATAATTATCACTAACTCTCACCTCATCAGCATGCCATATTTTAAAATGATTCAGAAACATTTAACCCATTTTTCTCAAACTAGGACAGAATGCTGCTGAGATTCAGTTGGAGATTAGTAGACTTTAATAAGAAAACCAAAAGAAGTCAGTAAATTATTTTTATGTTTGTTTCCCCTCCTGGATTATAAATTCACTGTGGGCAGGGAATGTGTCCATCGACTCTGTTATTCTGTACTCTCCCAAGAGTTTAGTACAGTGCTCTGCACACAGTAAGTGCATAATAAATGAAATTGATTGATTAGTTCACTATACACTCAGAAGTACCCAGTACATTTTTTGTTTACAGGACTACTCACATTCCCACCCAAACGCTGTCCTCCTCTTAATTTTCCCATCGCTATAGACAGTACCACCATCTTCCCTGGCTCACAAGCCTGTAACCTTGGCATTATCCTTGACTCATCTCTCTCATTTAGCCCACATTTTCTCTCTGTCACCAAATCCTGTCAGCTCATCCTTCACAACATCGCTAAAATCGGCCCTTTCTTCTCCATCCAAATTGCTACCTCGTTAATCCAAGCATTTATCCTATCCCGCCTTGATTGCTGCATCAGCTTCCTTGCTGACCTCCCTGCCTCCGTCTCTCCCCACTGCAGTCCATATTTCACTCTGCCACCCAGATCATTTTTCTACAAAAATGTTCAGTCCACGTTGCCCCACTCAAGAACCTCCAATGGTTGCCATCTAGCTCCACATCAAACAGAAACTCCTTACCATCGGCTTTTAAGTACTCAATCGCCTTGCCCCATCCTACTTTACCATCTTGATTTCCTACTACAACCCAGCCCACACACCTCACTCTAATGCCAACCTATTCACAGCACTTCAATCTTGTCTATCTCTCCCCCAATCCCTCACCCACCTCCAGCCTCTGGCCTGGAACACCCTGCTTCTTAATATCCAAAAGACAATCACTCTGCCCACCTTCAAAGCCTTATTAAAATCACACCTCCTCCAAGAGGTCTTCCCCGACTAAGCCCTCCTTTCCTTTTCTCCCACTCCCTTCTGCATCTCCTTTGCATTTAGATTTAAACCTTTTATTTATTCCTCCCTCAGCTCCACAACATCTATGTACGTAGCCATAATTTATATTAATGTCTATCTCTCCCTCTAGACTGCATCTACCAACTCTGTAATATTGTACTCTCCTAAGCGCTTAGTACAGTACTTGGCACACAGTTAGCACTCAATATAGATTACCTTTAGGTGCTCACTAAATACTATTGATTAATGAGCTACATACTCTATGAAAACTAAAGAGCTAATAACGTTCAGGTGCATAAAAAGAAACATCTGAATATGGGCACAAGGATGGGGGCATTATTCGATTTCTTTCCGTTTATTTGAGGAATTTATCAAAGAAAAGGGAGAGAAGTACTTCAAAGAAAACTGTTTAGTCTTGAGAAAGAAAAGAGAGCAAGTTTGAAAGGAGAGTAGGTTTCCACAATCTCCAGAGGAGATGCTTCCTACAGAGCTTTAAGCTTTAGATCCCCACAAGGCCGAAAGACACCGAATTTGCAAAGAGATGGACGGAAGGAGATGAGGAAATCACTCTTTACCTTTAACACGTTGAGGGCACTACCAAGGGTAGACTGTCCCTGATGATTCAAAACTAGGGAAAGAAAAAAGAAGAGCCGGTGAACTAAAATAGAGAAATTAGAAAATATTGCTCTTCCAAACATATGTGAGTTTATTAGTGATATTTGTATTGATTGTGCAGTTAAATAAGAAGGAAGCCTTAATATTTGCAGAATTTTTTTTAACAAATGCCCAGTTGCTGAGCAATGATAATAAATAAAACTAGGATGTGAGGGAGGGTGTGCGGTTGTGGGTGGGTGTGCGGTTGTGGGTGGGTGTGGGTGAGTTGGGTTTGTGCATACATTCATGCACAGTTCATGGTGGACTCCCAATTTCATCCATTCATTCATTTAATCGTATTTTTTGAGTGCTTACTGTGTGCAGAGCACTGTACTAGTGCTTGGTAATTGATTAGGAGGGATGGGCATGAGGAGAAACAGAAAGCATCTTGTTATAGTAAAGCGTAACCTTCCCACCCAGCGACACTCCCCTTCCATTTGCTGCCAGGAGAGCAAGAGTTTAGAATATACTGTCCCCAAGAAGACTAGTAAATAACAAATTGTACTTTCTAAGTGCTTAGTACAGTGCCCTGCACACAGTAAGCACTCAATAAATACGATTGAATTAATTAATAATAATGATGGTATTTGTTAAGTGCTTACTGTGGTCAGGAACCTTGTCCACTAATTCTGTTGCATTGTACTCTCCCAAGCGCTTAGTACTGAGAAACACTTAGTAGAGTGCTTAGTAGAGAAACAGTGTGGCTTAATGGAAAGAGCACGGGCTTGGGAGTCGGAGGACGTGGCTTCTAATGTCGGCTCTGTCATCTGTCTGCTCTGTGACCTTGGGCAAGTCACTTTACTTCTCTGTGCCTCAGCTACCTCATCTGTAAAATGGGGATGAAGACTGTGAGCCCCAAGTGGGACAACCTGATTACTTTGATTCTACCCCAGCACTAAGAACAGTAATTGGCACACAGTAAGCAATTAACAAATACCATTATTATTATTACTGTGTTCTGCACTTAGTAAATGCTCAATAAATTCCAAATTTTGATCAGTTGATACTATGGGGCTGAGGGTGGAGTGAATATCAAGTGCTTAAAGGGGAGAGATACAAGTGCAAAGATAACGCAGAGGGAGAGGGAGTAGGGGAAATGAGGGTTTAGTTGGGGAAAGCCTCTTGGAAGAGTAGTGTGGCTTAGTGGATAGAGCACGGGTCTGGGATGGATAGAGCACCGGTCTGGGAATCGGCACTTGTGCATATTTGTATATATTATTTATTACTCTATTTTATTAATGATATGTATATATCTGTGATTCTATTTCTCTTGATGGTATTGACGCCCCACTACTTGTTTTGTTTTGTTGTCTGTCTTCCCCATTTAGACTGTGAGCCCGTCCTTGGGCAGGGATTGTCTCTATCTGTTGCCGAATTGCACATTCCAAGCGCTTAATACAGTGCTTTGCACATAGTAAGCGCTCAATAAATACCCTTGAATGAATGAGTCTGTTCACTGTTGTACTCTCCCAAACACTTAGTACAGTGCTCTGCACAAAGTAAGCACTTAATAAACATTGAATGAATGAATGAAACCAGTATGTGGAAAAAAAGTGTAGAATTTTAGAATTTTTTTTTGGTTTGGTGGTACCAATAGTAAGAAGCCTGCTTGCAACCCAAAAGGCTCTCCATGCCTCAAAGTCTAACCCACAACTCACAGAGAATCAATCAATCAGTGGCATCTACTGAGTGCTTACTCTGTGTAGAGCACTGTACTGAGAGCTTGGGGGAGCACAGTTAATAGACACGAGCTTACCTATAAGCTCGTTGTGGGAAGGGAATGTCACTGTTTATTGTTGTATTGTACTTTCCCCACCGCTTACTGTAAAAGCTCAATAAATATGATCGAATTAAAGTAGGAGAATGCCTTGGGGGGTTTGCTGACAGTGGTGAAGGTTTCTGATCCCAGAAGATTTAGGGCAGATTGCATGAGGGACAGGCTCAGCAGGAATCCTGAAAACCACTGGCCATCGTGATGATGACCACAGTAGCCCCCGCAGAAAATGCCCTGGCTACCACCTGCCAATTTGGGATGCTACGCGACAGAAGCAGTGTGGTCTAGAGGATAGAGTGCAGGTTAGGGAGTCATAAGAACCTGGTTTCTAATCCCAGCTCTGCTATAAATGAGCTGCGTGACCCTGGGCAAGTCACTTCACTTCTCTGGGCCTCGGTTGCCTCATCTGTAAAATGGAGATTAAGGCTGTGAGCCCCCCAATAGGTTTGTATGCATCCCAGCGCTTGGTACAGTGCCTGGCAATTCCTTAACGAATACCACAAACAGCAAAAAAAAAAACCAGTATTGCCACTATAATGTGGTTGCTTTGGCTATAATTAGGTTTTGTAAATAAAATTCTTATGGTCATTTTGCAATGTGCTACAACCCTGTCCATCTGGTCACCCACAGTCACTGCCCCAGAAAAAACATGACCAGCCAGAATTCATTCATTCAATAGTATTTATTGAGCGCTTACTATGTGCAGAGCACTGTATTAAGCACTTGGAGTGTACAATTTGGCAACAGATAGAGACAATCCCTGCCCAATAATGGGCTCACAGTCTAAAGAGAGGTGTAAATGACTTTACATAAACTATTAGCACTTAAGTTAATTGCTCCATGCAGGTTTTTAAGTCCCAGACTCTTTGTAATGAGACAAAATTTCATCGCGTTACTTATGAATGACTCCCCCTCCAGACTGCAAGCTGAGGGCAGGGAATTTGTCTACCAGCTCTTTTATATTGTACTCTCCCAAGTGTTTAGTACAATGCTCTGCACATAGTGTGTGCGCTTGTGGGTGTTTAGGCAAGTGTGTGGGCATGCACCTGTTGGTATTTCTGTATCTTGGTGTTTTTCATTGTGTGGACCAATGCTTTCGTCTAGTGCATTACCACTGAGTGCAATTTAGACTTTGGAGAGAGAGGAGACCAACATCTACAAAGCACATCTCCTCCAAGAGGCCTTCCCAGACTAAGCCCCGCTTTTCCTCATCTGCCACTCCCTTCTGCATCGCCCTGACTTGTTCTCTTTGCTCTTTCCCCTTCCTCCCAGCCCCAAGCACCTGTGTATATATCTGTAGTTTTAATTTATTTGTATTAACGTCTGTCTCTCCCCACACACTGTGAGTTCATTGTGGAAATGGATTGTCTCTGTTTATTGTTGTATTGTACTTTCCCAAGCTCTTTGTACAGTGCTCTGCACACAGTAAGCGCTTAATAAATATGATTGAATGAATGAACCAATGATAATAATGTAATAATGTTGGTATTTGTTAAGCGCTTACTATGTGCAGAGCACTGTTCTAAGCACTGGGGGAGATACAGGGTAATCAGGTTGTCCCACATGAGGCTCACAGTCTTCATCCCCATTTTACAATGAGGGAACTGAGGCATAGAGAAGTAAAGTGACTTGCCCACGGTCACACAGCTGACAGGTGACAGAGCTGGGATTCAAACCTCTGACCTCTGGCTCCCAAGCCCGTGCTCTTTCCACTGAGCCACGCTGCTTCTCTAAATGTTCTATAGATATTACATTACCTTCAACTTTCCTCATTTGAACTAAATCTCTGCCACTCCTAAACTCAATTCTCACCTTTACGAGGAGGCGCCGTTACTGTACCCTGAAACCTGACGTCCTACAAGATCAGTTTCTAGGTAAAAAATCATCTTGCATTCAATGCCTCTTTCAAGAGGCAGGAGTTGAACAAAATGCAGATAGAAGCCTAAAAACCTGAACCAACAAAAGCGACCTACAACTCGAGGAGATTAAATGACTCCCCGCGTTTGAGAGATCAGAAGGAAAATGGAAAATCTTGTCTTTGGACTGAATAATGAGCAGTGAAAAATCTTGGAGGATATGGATTAAAACAATGATTTAATTGATTAAAAGGCATGGATTGGGGACATCTTCCTCTTTCCTTTGTCTCCCTTCCTTCACTGACTACCAATCCCTTCTTTTTTTGACTTAAGCGTGTAGTACGGTGCTTTGCACATAGTAAGCGTTCAATAAATACGATTAAATGAATGAATGAGTGACTCTCCACTACTTCCACTAAACCTGAGGTGTATACCAGGGAGCCCTGGTTTTACTCACTCTCTTCATTCTCTTCCCCCTTCTCTCCTATCCATGCAGCTCCCAAAATGGACAGGATCATTTCCCCTTTGGCTACCATAGATGGGTCAAAAATGAGAGACCGAGTTCTTAGCATAATGTGAGAAAACTCTAGGAAGGGGGACCTGTGGACAATTCAGGCAGCTAGAAGGTTGGGTGACTTTAAAAAATAAACAGGAAGAAGAAGCAAAGGGCTGACGATGAAGACGTTAGTTTCGGGATTAAGAGAATAGTCAAAGAGGAAACAAGAGGAAGGAAGTGGTTTATAGAAATTGACTTCTTGATTTAAATTCTGGTTTTACCTCTAATGACTGGAAATGCAACAGCTGCCCATCAGTGAGAAATAACTGCCAAATTTGTATCTAGAGAACAACGATGATAGTGTGAATTGGAAGGAATTTCTTAGCCTCATGGGAATAGTTTTCAGTGCCCTTTTTTATGTAACGGTTCTTAAGTATTTACTTTGTGCCAAGCACATTACTAATTACTGAGGTAGATACATTTCAAACTTTTGCTTTTGAATATGCCAAAAAAAAAGAAGAGCTGTCTTCCTCAAAAAAAGGAAGGGAAAATAATCCAGAGATGTAGGCAGATTTAGCTAGGTTAATTCATTAATTCACCAGTATTTATTGAGCGCTTACTATGAGCAGAGCACTGTACTAAGCGCTTGGAATGTACAATTCGGCCACAGATAGAGACAATCCCTGCCCATTGATGGGTTTACAGTCTAATCGATCGCAAGGGGGCCGCTGCGGCCCCGACCGACCTGAGCAGGGGTGAGCTGAGCCAAAGGGGCAGCGGAGCCCAAACCGGGGCCAGGTCCAAAGACGATGACAATAAGAGTAATAATGTTGGTATTTGTTAAGCGCTTACTACGTGCAGAGCACTGTTCTAAGCGCTGGGGTAGATACAGGGTAATCAGCTTCGCATGTGAGGCTCACAGTTAATCCCCATTTTACAGATGTAACTGAGGCACAGAGAAATGAAGTGACTTCCCCAGAGTCACACAGCTGACAAGTGGCAGAGCCGGAATTCGAACCCCTGACCTCTGACTCCCAAGCCTGGGTCTTTCCACTGAACCACGCTACTTCTCTATGTCTAGTAGGTTTTGATAAGTCAATCAATAGTATTCATTGAGTTCCAAGGTTTGAGGAGAGAACAGTTGAGTTAGTAGAGGTGATAAAAAGAAGTTTACAATCTAGCAGGGGAGACGTGAGTTCGTCATGGGCAGGGACTGTGTCTTGTTTATTGTTGTACTGTACACTCCCAAGAGCTTGGTACAGTGCTCTGCACACAGTAAGTGCTCAGTAAATACGATTGAATGCATGAATGAATAAATTAAACAGAGGGAGATGTAGAGCAGGGAATGTCTGTTGTATTGGTACGCTCCCAAGCGCTTAGTACAGCTCTCTGCACACAGTAAGTGCTCAATAAATACCACTGAAAGAGGATATATATTAAGAGTTTGTGCTTAAGAGACAGGTTATGCAAAATAAGTGCATTAAATACTAAGGGAGGCTGTGAAAACATAAATCGGTAGGTGTGGCTAGAGTGCTGAAATGAAAATTGGAAGGGATATAATCTGGATATAATCTGTTGATCTTCTCAGGCAGGAATCCAGTCTATTGCTTAAAGCTCCCTCTTTGTAATCCTTGTTCATTCATTCATTCATTCAATCGTATTTATCGAGGGCTTATTATGTGCAGAGCACTGTACTAAGCTTTTAGGAGAGTACAGTAGTACAATACACGGACACATTCCCCGTCCACAACGATCTTACAATCTAGAGAGGAGCTGACAGTCTGGAGTCTTATACCGGCACCAATGTCAGAAAAAAGATTAGGTCCACCGGCTGTCCTGAGCCCCCTCCCAGAAATTTAGGATGCTGATGGGTGCCCACTCCTCAGTGGATCCCCCCACTCGTAGACGGGAAATAAGGTTATCTTGTTGGATCTTGAAGAATCATTAAAGCATCCATCCCAGTGGCCCGGGCAACCTACCAAAAGGTTAACGCAGGCCTCCAAGACTGTCCAAGGACCCAGAGCCTCCCCATTCATTCATTCAAACATATTTATTGAGCTCTTACTGTGTTCAAAACACCATACTTAGCACTTGGGAAAGTAGAATACAACAATAAACAGTTTCTCTCCCTGCCCGCAATGAGCTTATAATAATGTTGGTATTTGTTAAGCGCTTACTATGTGCAGAGCACTGTTCTAAGCGCTGGGGTGGATACAGGGTAATCAGGTTGTCCCATGTGAGGCTCACAGTCTTAATCCCCATTTTACAGATGAGGTAACTGAGGCCCAGAGAAGTTAAGTGACTTGTCCACAGTCACACAGCTGCCAAGTGGCAGAGCCGGGATTCGAACCCACGGCCTCTGACTCCCAAGCCCATGCTCTATAGATGCTGATGGTCTGAGGAGTCCTATTATCAGACACATTATCAGACAGATAATTGCTCTCCCCCACTTCAAAACCTTATCGAAGGTACGTCTCCTCCAAGAAGCCTTCCCTGACTAAGCTCTCCTCTACTCTTCTCTCACTCCCTTCTGCGCCGCTCTTTCTTGCTCCTTCATTCATCCTCCCTCCCATCCCCACAGCACATAGGTATGTATCTGTATAGGTCTGTAATTCATTTATTTATTCATATTAATGTCTGTCTCTCCCTCCAGACTGTGAGTTCTTTGTGGGCAGGATGGTGTCTGGTTTTTAGTTATATTGTACTCTCCCCGGCCCTTAGTACAGCGCTCTGCACACAGTGAGCACTGAATAAATACGAAGGGATGAAATTAATGAATCACTGACAAAGAGGCAACTGCAACCCTGGGGCTGGTGGAACCAGTCTGCAGCTGGAGAAGCTCTCTCTCTCTCGGGCGGTGATGGTCCAGGGTGGTGAATACAGGATCCCTCCCACAGGGTTCCAGGGTCGGCATGTATGTTCCTCCTCATGTCCCTAAACTCAGGGTAGGCAGGGACCATGCCTATCAACTCTCAGTTACCTCACCTGTAAAATGGAGATTGAGCCTGTGAGCCCCACGTGGGACAGGGACAGTGTCCGACCCGATTTTCTTGTATCCACCCCATCGCTTAGTACAGTGCCTGGCACATAGTAAGCACTTAATAAATACCATTATTATTATTATTGTATTGTTTCCTCTCCCAAGCACTTAGTATAGTGCTCTGAATACAGTAAGCACTTAATAAATACCACTGAGTCATTCATTCAGTCGTATTTATTGAGGGCTTATTGTGTGCACAGCACTGTATTAAGCACTTGGGAGAGTACAATACAATAAACAGATACATTTCCTGCCCACAGCGAGCTTGCAGTCTAGAGAGGGGGAGGCAGACATGAATACAAATAAATAAATGACAGATACAGACATAAGTCTGTGGGGCTGGGAGAGGGGAGAGCAAATCGGGGTGATGCAGCAGGGAGTGGGAGAAGAGGAAAGGAGAGGCTTAGTCCGAGAAGGCCTCATGGAGGAGATGGGCCTTCAATAAGGCTTTGAAGAGCCAAAGAGTCACTGTCCATCAGTTGACTGAGTGATCTCAGCTCACTCCACCAGGGAATCAGAGCTGCAACATCCCTCCCCAGGGTGACACGGGTTTAGGGTCACAGATGCAGGTACCCTGAGTAGGATGGAATGAGCACAATCAATCAATTATAATTATTGAGTGCTTAGAGTGTGCAGACCACTGTACTAGCGCTTGGGAGAGTACAATACAGCAGAGTTCATTCATTCAGTAAGGCTCTTAGTGTGCGCAAAGCACCATATTAAGTGCTTGGGACAGTACAATATAATAACCAACAGACACATTCCCTGCCCACAACAAGCTCACAGTCCAGTGGGGGAGACAGACATTAATGTACATAAATAAATAAATTACATATATATACAGCTATATGCATGTGTGCTCTGGGGATGGGAGGGAAGACGAATAAAGGAAGAAAATCAGGGTGATGTAGAAGGGAGTGGGAGAAGAGGAGAGGAGGGCTTAGTCAGGGAAGGCTTCTCGGAGGAGCTATGTCTTCAATAAGGCTTTGAACTGGGGGAGAGCAATTGTGTGTCTGATATGAAGTGTGTCTGATACGAAGTGTGAGGGCGTTTCAAGCCAGAGGTAGGATGTGGGGGAGAGGTCGACGGCGAGACTGTCGAGATCGAGGTTCAGCAAGAAGGTTAGCATTAGAGGAATGAAGTGTGCAGACTGAGTTGTAAGTAGGAGAGTAGCAAGGTGAAGTAGAAGGGGGCAAGGTGATTGAGTGCTTTAAAGCTAACGGTAAGGAGTTTGATGTGGTGGATGGGCAATCCCAGGAGGTTCTTGAAGAGTGAGGTGACATGGTCTGAATGTTTTTGAAGGAAAATGATCTGGACTGGAGTGGGGAGAGACAGGAGGCAGGGAGGTCAGCAAGGAGGCTGGTACAATAATCAAGGTGGGGTAGGATAAGTGCTTGCATTAATGTAGTACTGCCCACAAGGACCTTACAATCTAGAGGACGGGACAGACATGAACATACATAAATAAATTAAGGATATGGACAGAAGTGCTGTGGAGCTGAGGAAAGGGTGCAAATCCAACTGCAAGGGTGAATTCAAGTTCAAGGGCAAATTCTAGATATCCTATTGAATTTTGGGAACCAATCCCTTTATCTTCCCAGGGCAGAATGATTGTCTGATTGCTGTCTCCCCTCGATGTGGTTGCCCCCCAGCTTCATGTGACAGGCCTATTTCTCTCTTCCATTCTGTGTTGACCAATGCACCTTCCAGTGGTTACTGTCTAGCTGAACCCAATTTCCCTCAAATGATGGGTGTTTTTTTCCCTCCCATTATGATACCATCTTATCTCCTTTCCCAGAGCCACCACCATCTTGATGAGAGGCCCTCTAATCTTTTTGTCCCTTGTTGACTCTGCTTCTGTTGCCCGGGGAACTTAGCAAGAGGATGTTATGCAAATCAACGGGTGTGTTTAAAAGCCAAATTCAACATGCAAATCGTGAGAGGACTCAGATCAGTCACTACGTAGCATCAGAAAGCCCTAGCTTGTTCACCTGCTATATTTTTAATCTATTCTGATCACCAGTCAATCAATGGTATTTATTGAGGGCTCACTATGTGCAGAGCGCTCTACTAAGTGCTTGGGAGAGTACGATACAGTCCGTAGTCACGATCCCTGACTTCAAGGAGCTTACAATCTAAATGGGGGAGAGTGACAATTACAGGTAATAATAATATTAGCATTTGGTAGGCGCTTTCTACGTGTCAGGTACAGTACTAAGTGCTGGGGTGGATACAAGCAAATCCAGTTGGACACAGTCCCTGTCCCAGGTGGGGCTCATAGTCTCAATCTGCATTTTGCTGATGAGGTAACTGAGGCACAGAGAACTGAGGCGACTTGCCCAAGGTCACACAGCAGATATGTGGCGGAGATGGGTTTAGAACCCATGACCTTGTGACTTCCAGGCCCTTCTCTGTACTGCTGCTCTGTGGGGGTGGGAGTGAGTACTCAAAGGCTTAGTGGGTGGAACTAAGCGGTTTGGAGAAGCAGCAAGGCTTAATGGAAAGAGCCCGGGCTTAGGAATCAGGTCGTGGGTTCTAATCCTAGCTCTGCCACTCATCAGCTGTGTGACTTTGGGCAAGTCACTTCACTTCTCTGCGCCTCAGTTACCTCCTCTATAAACTGGGGATTAGGACTGTGAGCCCTACGTGGGACAACCTGATTACCTTGTATCTACCCCAGTGCTTACAACAGTGCTTGGCAAATAGTAAGCACTTAAATACCATCGTAGTCATTATTATCATTAACTAAGGGCATGGGTGAGGCAGTTTGGAAGGGTATTAGAGTGGAAGGAAGAGAGCTAAGTAAGGGAAAGTTTCCCGGAGAAGATGTGATTTGGTGGAACTTTGAAAATGAGGAGAGTGGTGGTCTCTCAGATAGGAAGGAGCGGGTCGGTTCAGACGAGAGGGACGGTGTGAGTAAGTAGTCCGCAGGAGAGATGAGAGAAGGGTATGGGGAGTGGTTCGGTGTTAGAGGAGTGAACTGAGAGGACTGAGATGTAATGGGAGACGAAAGAGAATAAGTAGCGGGGAGAGAACAATTCAAGGGAGAAGGCCTTGAATCCGACGGTGAGGAGCTGTTGCTTGGTACATTAGCCTACAAAAATGTTACCAGCCCAATAACATGTTCATCTGCAACAAATACTAATGGTAGTCGTATTTGTTTTAGTATGTTATTACCAATAATACAACTGAAGGAAGAATGTAAATAGAATCAGTTGTCACACTCTAAGTTTTTATCGATAAACTTCTTGCCTACAGTCCGGTGGAGTCTCTTCTAAAAAGGTCCTGAAATACAGCTAGCCCCAAAATGAAAATGTTGTTGTGCAACTTCACTCGATAAGTGCTTAATAAATACCATCGATTGATTCATAATGGAAAAACCCTCCCCCAACCTTAACTGGAAATCGCTAGGAAACAGTCACAGGTAATTTGAGTAATGTGACGTAAAGTCAGTCAGTTGGTCGATCGTCTTTACTGAGCACTTACTCTGTGCAGAGCACTGTACTAAGCACTTGCGAGAGTACCACAGAACAATAAACAGACATATTCCCTGCCCACAGTAAACTAACAGTCTGGGGGGGACAGACATTAATAGAAGTAAATAAATTACAGATACATATATTAGTGCCATGGGGCTGGGGCGGGGGGGTGAATAAAGGGAATAATTCAGGGAGATGCAGGGGCGAGAGGGAGAAGAGGAAGTGAGGGCTTAGTCAGGGAAGGGCTCTCGGAAGAGATGTGAATTCAGTGGAGGGGGAGCGATTGTCTGTGAGATTTGAGGAGGGAGGGAGAGAGGTCGGCTGTAGAGCAGTCAGAAATGACCAAGACAGAACGATAAACTACACCAAACTGCAAACTTAGCTTATTTTTGCAAACCACACAGCCGTCTTTCGTGCAAACAGTGTGGAATGGGGATCTTGTCACGCATCGGTCGTCTCGTGTATTTTTTTCATGTGTATCTAGATGCATGGATTGCGATCTCTGTCAGTAGTATGATCTTTGAAGTGTATCGATGGTAGAACCACCAGCTTGAAGACGGGGATTCTGACTGTGAGTCCGTTGTTGGGTAGGGATTGTCTCTGTTGCCTAATTGTACTTTCCAAGCGCTTAGTACAGTGCTCTGCACGCTGTAAGCACTCAATAAATACGATTGAATGAATGAATGAGTGAAGATGAGATTCTAATGTGTGAATATGGCAAATGAGGCTGAGGTCTCTTCCTCATTGTGTACGATCAATCGGTGGTATTTATTGAGCACTTACTGAGTGCAGAATACTGTAATAAGCGTTTGGGAGAGTCTGATAAGCCCAGGGTTGGTAGAGACATTCCCTGCCCACAACGAGCTGACAGTGTCAGGGAGAGTCGTTAATAAAGATAAGTATCTTTATTTAGTTAGGGGCTGAGGGAGGGGTCAAAAGGGAGCAAAACCAAGTCATGAGCAATGCAGAAGGGAGTGGGAAAAGAGGAAATGAGGGCCTAGTCAGGGAAGGCCTCTGGTTTTTTTCCAGTGGGAGGAGAGGAAGCATAATAATAATAATAATAATGATGGTATTTGTTAAGCCTGTGACTTTGGGCAAGTCACTTAACTTCTCTGTGCCTCAGTTCCCTCATCTGTCAAATGGGGATTAAGACTGTGAGCCTCACGTGGGACAACCTGATTACCCTGTATCTACCCCAGCGCTTAGAACAGTGCTCTGCACATAGTAAGCGCTTAACAAATACCAACATTATTACTATGTGCCAAGCACTGTTCTAAGTGCTGGGGACGATACAAACTGATCAGGATGAACCCTGTCCTTGTCCCACATGGAGATCACACTCCTGATCCCCATTTTACAGATGAGGGAACCGAGGTGCAGAGAAGTGAAGTGACTTGCCCAAAGTCACGCAGCTGACAAGTGGTGGAGCCGGGATTCGAACCCATGACCTCTGACTCCCAAGCCTGGGCTCTTTCCACTGAGCCACGCTGCTTCTTCACTATATATAAAGTTGGTCCCTGCTGCTCTGTTAACCAAAATGCTTACTATGCCTGGATTTCTCAATGGCTCGAAGTCTCTACTCCAGAGACCCTCACCCCATTTCTGAAAGCTGATCTTTCTTCTGGTCCTGTCACCAAACAGTCCACATCATCCTGGCTCCACCACTCGTCTGCTGTGTGACCTTGGGCAAGTCACTCCTCTAGTGGATAGAGCATGAACCCGGGAGTCAGAAGGTTGTGAGTTCTTGTCCTGCCTCCACCACAGGTCTGCTGTGTGATCTTGGACAAGTCACTTCACTTCTCCATGTCTCAGTTACCTCATCTGTAAAATGGGGATGGAGACTCTGTAAAATGGGGATGGAGACTGTGAGTCTCATCTGGGACAGGGACTGTGCCCAACCAGATTTGCTGGTATCTACCTCAGTGTGAAGGAGCGTGGCTTAGTGGAAAGAGCCTGGGCTTGGGAGTCAGAGGTCCTGGTTTCTAATCCCGGCTCTGCCGCTTGTCAGCTGCTTGACTTTGGGCAAGTCACTTAACTTCTCTGGTCCTCAGCTCCCTCATCTGTAAAATGGGCATTAGGAGTGTGATCCCCATGTGGGACAGGGACTGTGTTCAACCTGATCAGTTTGTATCGTCCCCAACACTTAGAACAGTGCTTGGCACATAATAAGGGTTTAACAAATACCTTCATCATTATTATTATTATTATTACAGTGCCTAGATCATAGTAAGCACTTAATAAATACCATAATAATAATAATTATGTAGAAAACCAGAAGTGAACAGTTTCAATGAAGCCAAGGTTAGATGATGTTTCGAGGAGAAGGGGGCGATCCACAGTGTCAAAGGTAGCTGAGACATTGAGGAGAAATAGGATGGGTGCAGACAACTAGCTCAAGGAGTTTGGGGAGTAATGTAAGAGGGAAATGGGGTGATAATTGGAGGGAGCCATGGGGTCAAGGCAGGGATTTTTTAGGAAAGGGGAAGCAGCGTGGCTCAGTGGAAAGAGCACGGGCTAGGGAGTCAGAGGTCATGGGTTCTAATCCCGGCTTCGCCACTTGTCAGCCGTGTGACTTTGGGCAAGGCACTTAACTTCTCTGAACCTCAGTTATCTTATCTGTAATATGGAGATTAAAACTGTGAGCCCCATGTGGGACAAGCTGATCACCTTGTATCCTGCCAACGCTTAGAACAGTACTTCGCACATAGTAAGCACTTAACAAATGCCATCATCATCATGATCATGAGCATGCTTGAAAGCACTAGAGTAGAAGTCATTAGAGAGTGAACAGTTAAAGATGTCACTAAGAGAGGGAAAAATCAAAGGGGCAAGGATTTTGATAAGGTGTGAAGGAATGGGGTTGGAGGTTCAGGTGGATGAGTAGATTTTGAGAGGAGGCAGGAGATATCAGTCAATCGTATTTATTGAGAATTTACTGTGTGCAGAGGCAGAAGGTATCAATCAATCATATTATTGAGCACTTGGGAGAGTAGCAACATGGCTTAGTGAATAAAGCACAGGCCTAGGAGTCAGAAGGACCTGGGTTCCACTCCTGGCTCAGCCACATGTCGGCTGTGTGACCTTGGGTAAGTCACTTAATGTTGGTATTTGTTAAGCGCTTACTATGTGCCGAGCACTGTTCTAAGCGCTGGGGTAGACATAGGGGAATCAGGTTGTCCCACGTGGGGCTCACAGTCTTAATCCCCATTTTACAGATGAGGGAACTGAGGCACGGAGAAGTTAAGTGACTTGCCCACAGTCACACAGCCGACAAGTGGCAGAGCTGGGATTCGAATTCATGAGCCCTGACTCCAAAGCCCGTGCTCTTTCCACTGAGCCACGCTGCTTCTCCAGTCACTTAACTTCTTAAGAAGTTAAGAAGTTCTTAAGTTCTTAAGTTCTTAAGTTCTTAAGAAGTCACTTAACTTCTCTGGTCCTCACTTCCCTCATCTGTAAAATGGGGATTAAGAGTGTGAGCCCCCCATGTGGGACAGGGACTGTGTTCAACCTGATCAGCTTGTATCTACCCCAGCACTTAGAACAATGCTTGGCACCATAGTAAGTGCCAATCGAGTACCATCATCATTATCCTCATTATTATCATTTAACTAAGTTGTTAGACACATTCCTTGCCCAAATTAAGCTCATAGTCTCCTTTTAAAATACTGCTGGGAAAGATAGGAGGGTTTCTTCCTACTCTGAATCCTCTTGCTTCAACCAATATCTTGTTTTATACTGTATTGTCTCCCCAGCTTTGAATGAAAGCTTTTGTGCTCTGGAAACATACCACTTCTTCAGTGTCTGTCTCCCAGTTTAGATAGTGCATCACGGTTTAGAGAAACAGCGTGGTTTAGTGAAAAGAGCACAGGCTTGGGAGTCAGAGGTCCTGGATTCTAATCCCGATCCCGCCACTTGTCAGCTTTGTGACTTTGGGCGAGGCACTTCATTTCTCTGGCCCTCAGTTCCCTCATCTGGAAATTGGGGATTAAAACTGTGAGCCCCACGTGGGACCACCTGATAACCTTGTATCTACCCCACTGCTTAGAACAGTGCTTGGCACATAGCATCATCATCGTCATCATTAGTACTATTATCATTGTGAAATCCTGCGAGCAGGGAACGTGTCTACCAACTGGGTTATATTGTACCCACCCAAGCACTCAGTACAGAGCTCTGTATACAGTAAGCACTAAGAAAATGCCTTCGACTGACTGATTTTTATAGTGCACTGTTCCAAATGGGTGCTCAATAAATACTACTATTATTACGAGAATAGTCTTTTATTGAGGAAAGAAATTCCTTAATGCTTCTATCACGTTATATTCTACACTTCTACCCCGGGATATTCAGTCTGGACAATAGCTTCCTGATTATTTCTCTCTAGAGCTATACTCTAACGGTCGATACTCTACATTATCCCTTCAGTTCTTTTTCTTCGAACAATAAAAAGGTAGAGAACAAAGTAAGAGTGAACCAAAATGGCATGAAATACTTATATCAATCAGAGCTATTCTTCAACTCCCTGGACTATTAAAAGAATAGAGGTTCCCCCTTTCAGGACTGTGAGAAGCACACAATACTGAGATAATTAGGAAAAATGCAATCAGATGAAGAGGTAAGAGCTTGGGCTGCAAGTTATTGACTACCTATAAGATCTTAGTTAACTCAGTTATGCTGCCTGTGCCTCAGTTTCCTCCTGTGGAAAGCAATAATATCCGTTTCCAGGATTTTTGAGAATAAAACGAGAGGAATATAAATGAACGTTCTTTGAATTATTAAGAAAAAGATGCTATGCACAGCTAAAGCATTATACTCTAATTTTATGTTTTATTTCTCAGATGAGGCAGGTCTTTATAACATCAAAGGTATTAACCAATTGTTAGGATGTAATATATACCTATGCTATACATTATATTCTATATATTCATCATTATTCCGTATTTCAAGAAAACATCAGTGATAGTGAAGTTTGAGTTTGCCTCTCAGCATGTAAGTGACTGAAAAGGTCAATGTTGGGTTCTAATCCCGGCTCTGCCTCATCCCTGCTGTGTGACCTAGGGCAAGACACTTTACCTGTCTGGGCCTCAGTTCCCTCATCTAACAGGGATTCAATTTCTGTGCTTCCTCCTACTTAGGCTGTGAGACCTAATGATCTTTTACCTCCCCCAGAGCTTAGTACAGTGCTTGGCACATAGTAAATGCTTAACAAATGCCACAATCATTATCAATCCTTCCACTTCTCTGCTTTAGTCAGGTGCCTCCTGAAAGTATTCTGTCCATTTTTCTCTATTACACATCAAAGGAATTAACCAATTGTTAAGATGAAATATACACATATATTATACATTATATTTTATCTATTAAAATAAAACTCACCTGGATTTCTTCCAGTTCTCTACCACTCTTGACTACGGGAGGGAGAATCAAGCAGAGGCATCCCAGCTCCTCCACCAGACAGCTGTGTGACTGTGGGCAAGTCACTTAACTTCTCTGGGCCTCAGTTACCTCATCTGTAAAATGGGGATTAAGACTGTGAGCCTCACATGGGACAACCTGATTACCCTGTATCTACCCCAGCGCTTAGAACAGTGCTCTGCACATAGTAAGCGCTTAACAAATACCAACATCATTATTATTATACCCCGTTCCATTCCTAGCTTGGGCAATGGCTAGTCAGTAGAAGGCAATCTGCTACAAGTCAAAACTCACCTGCGCTGGGCAGCAGTGGCACGGGAGAGAGTCGAGGATGGAGACTAAAGTTGATTGCACGGAAGGAGGCAGTGATAAACCACTTCCAGATTTTTACCAAGAAAATTCTATGGATCCACTACGAGAACAATCGCAGATGGAGGTGGGGAATTCTGGGAGAGATGTGTCCATGGAGTCTCTATGGGTCCAAGACGACTTGACAGCATAAGGCAAGACATTCATCACTGTCCATATTTGAAGAAGACATCATTTACTGTGAAGTCCAGGTATGGCTGAAAAGCTCAATGTTGTGTTCAAAGTCCTGGCTACCTTGGGCACATAAAAAGGTGGCCACTTGTACTTGATGTTTCTAGCACCTGGTTGTTTTCTCTCTCTCCTTTTTGTACGGAGCATTCACTCGAAGAGAGCCACTTTCCTTCTTGATGGCAGTGCAGCATACTGGTCTGCCGTCAGCTACCGATTCCCAGTTCTCGGCAGGGAGGCTCCACTGTCAATCAGTTAATCATATATATTAAGTGCTTGCTGTGTGCAGAGCGTGGCTTAGTGGAAAGAGTCTTGGCTTGGGACTTAGAGGTCATGGGTTCTAATTCCGTTTCTGCCACTTTTTAGCTCTGTGACTTTGGGCAAGTCACTTAACTTCTCTGTGCCTCAGTTACCTCATCTGGAAAATGGGGATTAAGACTGTGTGCCCCACGTGGGACAACTTGATTACCTTGTATCAACCCCAGCGCTTAGAACAGTGCTTTGCACATGGTAAACGCTTAACAAATATCGTAATTATTATTATTACTAAGCACTTGGGAGAGTACAAAAGAGACTGTGAGTCCATTGTGGGCAGGAATTGTCTCTCTTTATTGCTGTATTGTACTTTCCAAACACTTAGTACACAGTAAGTGCTCAATAAATATGATTGAATGAATGAACAGTATGACATATACATTTCCTGCCCTCAATGAACTTACAGTCTAGAGGGGGAGATAGACTTTAATATAAATAACCTATAGATATGTACGTAAATGTTGTGGCGCTGGGAGAGGGGATGACTAAAAGGAGAAAGTCAGGGTGACAAAAAGGGAGTTGAAGAAAAGGAAAAGAGCGTTTAGTCAGGGGAGGCCTCTTGGAGGAGATGTGCCTTCAATAAGGCTTTGAAGTGAAGAAGAGTAACTGGAGGGAAAAGTGGGGGAGAGTAATTGGAGGGAGAAGTTGGAGAGTGTAATTAGGGGGATAGTGACTTGGCCAAGTTCACACACAGTCTTGTAATTATTGTATTTATTATCTTCACTAATGACCTGAATGAAAGAATCTAGAGTGTGTTCATCAAGTTTGCAGATGATACTAAATTGAGTATTGTTTCTAATGCTTTGAAAAAAATGAAAAAAATTTAAATTGACCTTGAGAAAATGAATGATTCTGCTAAAATGGGGTAAAATTTAATAGGGAATAAAGTAGGATCCCCAGGAACAAAAACAAATAGTACCTGTACACATGGGGAAAGGCTAGATTGGAAAAAGACCAAAAGGGGAAGACCTGGCTCATCTATGACCACAAGCTGTATGATGGTCAGTGATGCAATGCCATTTTTAAAAACAGGAAACAAGGAGTACTATATGGAATAATAATAACTGTAGTATTTGTTAAGTGCTTACTATGTGCCGGGCACCGTATTAAGCGCTGGGGTAGATGGAAGCAAATTGGGTGGGGCACAGTCCCTGTCCCATGTGGGGCTCACGGTCTCAATCCCCATTTTACAGAAGAGGGAACTGAAGCACAGAGAAGTGACTAGCCCAAGGTCACACAACAGACAAGTGGCAGAACCGGGATTAGGACCCATGACCTTCTGACTCCCAGGCCCGTGCTCTAGCCACTACACCACCTTGAAGATTCAGCAGCCTGGTTTAGCAGATGGAGCATGGGCCTGGGAGCCAGAGGACCTGGGTTCTAATTCTGGCTCTGCCACTCCCCTGCTCTGTGACCTCTGGGCCTCAATTCTCTCATCAGCCAAAAGGGGATTCGATTTCCGTGCTCCCTAGACTACGGGACCTGATTATCTTGTACCTCCCCCAGAGCTTAGTCCGGTGCTTGGCACAGAGTAAATGCCACAATCGCTATTAATCCCCCCATTTTTCTGTTTTAGTCAGATGCCTCTTAAAAGTATTCTGTCCACTTTTGTCTATTATACTTAAAAGAGGCTGAGCAAAAGAGGAGGACAAAAGCGATTAAATCAGTCGATGGTCAAAAGGCTAATCGACCGGTTTTAGGCTGATCTGTGTAGTTCTCAAGCTGGCCCGATCCTTTGTCCGGTACAGATATAGCACCAGGTGCCTTGGTACCTGATATTTTTATTGAGAAGCAGCATGACGTAGTGGATAAAGCATAGGCCTGGGAGTCAGAAGGTCATGGGTTCTAATCTCAGCTCTGCCACTTGTGTGCTGTGTGACCTTGAGTGAGTCCCTTCACATCCCTGTGCCTCAGTTACCTCAACTGTACAATGGGGATTAAATCTGTGAGCCCTGTGTGGGACAGGGACCTGTGTCCAACCTGATTAACTTGTATCTACCCCAGTGCTTAGAACAGTGCTTGCCACATAGTAAGTGCTTAGCAAATGCTATCAAAATTATTATTATTAATATTATTGTTTACAGTGCCCAGCCCATTTCTGCCTCATCTTCTACTGTGTAGCTTGGAAGCAGTGAAATCAGCCCATATTCAGAGGTAAATGAGCAGGAAACACAAAGGTTCCGGAGCCAGTGGAAGAATTCGGGTCTCCTCCTCCAGGAAAGCACTTTAGAGTCAGATTTTTTAAAAAATGGTTTTTGTTAAGTGCCTTACTATGTGCCAGGCACTGTACTAAGCTCTGGGGTAGATACAAGTTTTTCAGGTTGGACAGAGTCCCGGGCCCACATTGCTCTCACAGTCTTAATCTCTGTTTTACAAATGAGGAAACTGAAGCCCAGAAAAGTGAAGTGACCTACCCAAGGTCATACAGCAGACAAATAGCAGATAAATGGCAGACTCCGGATTAGAATCCAGGTCCTTCTGATTTCCTAGGCCTGTGCTCGATCCATGAGGCCACACTGCCTCTCCTGGTTGATTCCAATCGTATTTCCTCAAAACGGCATATATGACCATTATATTACGCTATGGTCCCATATTGCATCGTGTCTATCTCCCAGTCACTGAGCGTCATCAGTGACCAGCCTAATAATTGGCACTCATTGAGTGCCTACAGAGTGCAAAGCACTGTACCAAGCTCTCAGATGGAAACCAGATTCCAGGAAGAAAGAAAGAAGGATCTTGAATTGTTTCGTTTGGAAAAGTACCTTTGAAACGACCATGATCTCTCAGTCGCATTGGATACTGTGGACCACCGGGTAGACCATACAGGTGCGTTTTTTGCTGAACTTCTTTTGATTGTTCTATTGGTGTCCCTTGTAGGTTCCCAGGTGTCCTTCTTGAATCACATTCCACCCGGCCGAAGGTGTGGATTTCCGGCACACTCAGGGGCCGTGTCCTCTGGATGGTTTCTGTGGGTAGGATCTGATTGGTTTGGAATTTCTGCCAATTTTTGACACAATTTGGGGCAGATGGTGGAGGGTGGGGGGAGTGCACAAGAAATTTCCATGATTAGTATATGCATAGAAGCAGCATGGCGTAGTGGGTACAGCACAGGCCTGGGAGTCAGAAGGTTGTGGGCTCAAATCCCAGCTCTACCATTTGTCTGTTGTGTGATCTTGGGCAAGTCACTTCACTTCTCTGAGCCTCAGTTTCCTCATCTGTAAAATGAGGAGGAAGACTGCGAGCTCCAGGTGGGACAGGGCCTGTGTCCAACCCGATTTGCTTGTATCCACCCCAGCTCTCAGTACAGTGCTTAGCATAGAGTAAGCACTTAACAAATACCACAGTTATTATTAGTATTATCTGCTCCAGCTTATCATATGGTGGGGGCCGGAGGGAGGGGGGCACTTCAGACCCTCCCTTCCCTAGAGACGCAGTTCCAGGCACATTCTTGGTCCAGCATGTTCTTTTTGGGCCTGATGAAGCTGGAAGTAGTATGGCCTTGGAGTCAGAAGGCTCTTATTCATTCATTCAATAGTATTTATTGAGTGCTTACTATGTGCAGAGCACTGTACTAAGCGCCTGGAATGTACAAATCGGCAACAGATAGAGTCCCTGCCCATTGACGGGTTTACAGTCTAATCGATTGTTAAGCGCTTACTATGTTCAGAGCACTGTTCTAAGCGCTTGGGTAGATACAGGGTCATCAGCTTGTCCCACGTGAGGCTCACAGTCTTAATCCCCATTTTACAGATGAGGGAACTGAGGCACAGAGAAGTTAAGTGACTTGCTGCCTAGATTACTGCCTCAACCTCCTCACTGATCTACCTGCTTCCTATCTCTCTCGACTCCAGTCCATATTTCACTTTGCCACCTGGATCATTTTTCTTAAAAGAAAAATTTACTTTGTGTCTCCCCACTTCTCAAGAACCTCTACTGGTTGCCCATCCATCTCCACATCAAATAGAAACTCCTCACCATCGGCTTTAAACTACTCAATCGACTTGTCCCCTCCTATCTTACTTTGCAGCGTGGCTCAGTGGAAAGAGCCCGGGCTTGGGAGTCAGAGGTCATGGGTTTGAATCCCGGCTCTGCCACTTGTCAGCTGTGTGACTTTGGGCAAGTCACTTAACTTCTCTGGGCCTCAGTTACCTCATTTGTAAAATGGGGATTAACTGTGAGCCTCATGTGGGACAACCTCATTACCCTGTATCTACCCCAGCACTTAGAACAATGCTCTGCACATAGTAAGCGCTTAACAAATACCAACATTATTATTATTATTAGCTGATTTCTTACTAACATAGGTGTACACTTCATCCCTCAAATGTCAACCTACTCACTGTGCCTCGATTTCATCTATCTCACCAACTACCCTTGGCTCTCATCCTCCCTCTGGCCTGGAATTCCCTCCCACTTCTTATCCCGGCTCTGTCACTCGTCAGCTGTGTGACTGTGGGCAAGCCACTTAACTTCTCTGGGCCTCAGTTACCTCATTTGTAAAATGGGGATTAACTATGAGCCTCACATGGGACAACCTGATTACCCTGAATCTACCCCAGCACTTAGAACAGTGCTCTGCACATAGCAAGCGCTTAACAAATACCAACATGATTATTATTATTATTATCTGAAAGATCGCCACTCTCCCCACTATCAGATCTTTATTAAAATCACATCTCCTCCAAGACACTTGTCTGCTGTGTGACTTTGGGCAAGTCACTCAACTTCTCCGGGCCTCACTTACCTCATCTAATAATAATAATAATGTTGGTATTTGTTAAGCGCTTACTATGTGCCGAGCACTGTTCTAAGCGCTGGGGTAGACATAGGGGAATCAGGTTGTCCCACGTGGGGCTCACAGTCTTAATCCCCATTTTACAGATGAGGGAACTGAGGCACAGAGAAGTTAAGTGACTTGCCCACAGTCACACAGCCGACAAGTGGCAGAGCTGGGATTGGAACTCATGAGCCCTGACTCCAAAGCCCGTGCTCTTTCCACTGAGCCATGCTATCTGTAATATGGAGATTAAGACTGTGAGCCCCTTGTGCGATATGGACTGTGTCCAACCCGATTAGCTTTTATTCACTTATTTGTTTGTTCAATTGTATTTATTTATTACTTACTTTGTGTGGAATAAAAAAAATGTTGGTATTTAAGTGCTTACTATGTGCAGAGCACTGATCTAAGCATTGGGGGAGATACAGGGTAATCAGACTGTCCCACGTGAGGCTCACAGTTAACCCCCATTTTACAGATGAGGTCACTGCGGCACAGAGAAGTGAAGTGACTTGCCCACAGTCACATAGCTGACAAGTGGCAGAGCCGGGATTCGAACCCATGACCTCTGACTCCCAAGCCCGGGCTCTTTCCACTGAGCCATGCTGCTTCTCTACTGTACTAAGTGCTTGGGAGAGCGCTTAGAAAGGTACTTGGCACATAATAAACACTTATATACCATAATTATTATTAGAGTGTAACCATAAACAGACACATTCCCTGCCTACCCCAGCCCTTAATACAGTGCGCACAGTAAACGCTTAACAAATACCATTAAAAAAAAAGATGGTGAAGAGGCAAGGGGATAGGTGGTTTGGGAAGGAGATAAACATCTGAAACAGCTGTAATGGCCAGTAGGCACTGGAGTCAATAAGGATGGAGAATTTAATGTTGCCAGGGGGAGGAGAGGGCAGAGTTACAGCAGGTGAAGAGAAATTTAAAATGAACAAAATTGGCCTACCGGCTGGATTGCTGAACACCTGCAAGGTTACTACTGCTGGTTCAGCATCTCTTTGGTTGCTATCAACAGCCCAGATTGCCAGACTAGCAGCCTGAACCTAGAAAAATCCCAGAGAAGCTGAAAGATAAACCCATCTGTCTGGTGATATTTTACTGAGAAAACCACAGAGGGTGCAGAGAAAGATCTGGCAGAGAGCCTAGAACTACTGAAACGTCGTAACACCAAAGGCGACTGGAGGAGAAAGAAAGATTGCTTGTACATTTTTTTTTTTTTTGGTCCCACCGATGTAACTTAAGATACGTCTCCGAAGGTCAGTGTGACTCCTGGTGGATATCCGGCTGCGATACGTAATGGCTGAAGATGTAGATCAGGATGGCGATGGTCCACCTGGAGACTAGCTTGGGGCAGGGGGTATAATCTTGGCCAGTACCTGGGATCTTGAGAGTTCAATATGCCTCTTTGGGTTGGCAGTTGTGTTGCATTAGAGCTAAAAGTGTTACTTGCCTTCATGGGCTGCATCAACTGCACTGGATCCCATCCCTTTCAACATCTTCAAAGTGGTATAGCAGTCAGAGCACCAGCCTTGGAATCACATCCCTTGTTGGGGGGTGATCGTCTCTATCTGTTGCCAAATTATACTTTCCAAGTGCTTAGTACAGTACTCTGCACACAGTAAGCACTCAATAAATACAATTGAATGAGTGAATAAGGTCCCAGCTCCACCACATCTGCCGTGTCACCTCGGGCAAATCACTTAACTTCTCTGTGCCTCGGTTACCTCAGCTGTAAAATGGGGATTGAGACTGTGAGCGCCACGTGGGTCATGAACAGTGATCAACCTGATAAACATGTATCTACCCCTGCTTGGCCCATAGTAAGCGCTTAACAAATACCGCCGTTATTATTATTGCTCCTACTCTTCTCACTTATTGCCATCTTCAACCTCTCACTCCCCACTGACTCCTTCCCTTCTGTCTTTATGTACGCTTATGTCCATCCATTCTTAAAAAAATTCCTTGCTGGGTCTCTCCAGCTATCAACCCATGTCAAATCAATCAATCAGAAATATTTATTGAGTGCTTACAGTGTGCAGAGTGATTGCAAGGGTACAATACAATAGTGTTGGTAGACTTACACCCTAGAGAGGAAGGTAGACATTAAAAGAAACTACAGATGAGAGAAGTGGGGAAGTATAAGGGATATGTTCTCCCCCTGTAGACTGTAAGCTTGTTGTGGGGAGGGAATAGGTGTGTTTACTGTTATATTGTACTCTCCCAAGCATTTAGTACAGTGCTGTGCACGCAGTAAGTGCTCAATAAGCATGGCATGGTGGCTAGAGCACGGACCTGGGGGTCAGTAGGTCATGGTTTCTAACCCCAGCTTTGCCTCTTGTCTGCTGTGTGACCCGGGGCAAGTCACTTCACTTCTCTGGACCTCAGTTACCTCATCTGTAAAATGGGAATTGAGACTGTGAGCCCCATGTGGGACAGGGACTGTATCCAACCCGATTTACTTGTACCCACCCCAGAGCTCAGTATGGTGCTTGGCACATAGTAAGTGCTTAGCAAATACCATAATTATTATTAAATATAATTGACTGACTGTGGGGATATAGGGGTGGGTATCAAAGTGCTCACAGTGTCCACCCAAGAGCATGGGCAATGCAGATGGGAGGGTGAATAAGGTGAGAAAATGAGGGGTTTATCAGAGAAGGCTTCTTAGGTGGTGATAATGATAAAAATAATAATGAGCATTAATAAGAGGCTCTAGGCTTAAAGGGTAGAGTATTGTACTCTTTCAGGCACTTAATATAGTGCTTTGCACACAGCACTCAATAAATACGATTAAATGAATATGTTTCAGTAAGACGATCCCAGCTTATAAGGAGTTTATAGCCTATGACCCCTACTCTACCTCATAGGCCTCAGTCTCTTTCCTGCTATGTAACGTCACATTTCAATCAATAAATCAATCAGTTGTCTTTGTTGAGTGCTTACTGTGTGAAGAGCACTTTCCTAAGCACTTGGGAAAGTACAATATGAACAGCTGGTAGACGTGTTCCCTGCCCACAGTGAGTTGACAATCTAGAGAGGGAGACAGATAATAATATAAATAAATTATGAATATGTTCGCAAGTGCTGGCGTGAGTAAAGGGTGCAAATCTAAGTGCAAGGACAACCCAGAATGGAGTGGGAAAAGAGGAATTGAAAGCCTAGTTGGGGAAACCCTCTTAGAGGAGATGTGCCTTTCAAAAGGCTTTGGAGATAGGCGAGAGTGATCGTCTGACAGCTATAAAGAGGAAGGATGTTCCAGGACAGAGGCAGGACATGGGCAAGAAGTCAGCAGGGAGATAGGTGAGATTGAGTTATAGCGAGTAGGTTAACATTAGAGGAGTGAAGTGTGAGGGTTGGGTTGTAGTAGGAAAGCAGCGAGACAGAGTTGGAGGGGACGAGGTGATTGAGTGCTTTAAAGTCGATGGTAAGGGGCTTCTACTTGATGCAGAGGTGGATGGGCAAACACTGGAGGTTCTCGAGGAGTGGGGAAACATGGACTGAATGTTTTTGTAGAAAAATGATCTGGGCAGAAGAAAGAAGTACCCACTGGAGTGGTAAGAGACAGGAGGAAGGGAGGTCAGGAAGGAGGTTGATGCAATAATCGAGGCAGGATAGGATAAATGCTTGGATTAACACGGTAGAAGTTTGGGTGGAGAGGAAAAGGCAGATTTTAGCAACGTTGTGATGGATGAACTGACAGGATTTAGTGACACTGTGAATATATGGGTTGAATGAGAGAGAGGAGTCAAGGATAAGGTCAAGTTACGGGTTAAGATGGTGGTTCTGTCCTCAGTGACAGGAAAGCCCCTCAATGTTCAGTTCTTGGTCCCCTTCAATTATCCATCTACACTCACTCCATTAGAGAACTCATTTGCTCCCACGGCTTCAACTCTCATCTCTATGCGGATGACACCCAAATCTACATCTCCTCCTTCTTCTCTCTCGCTCCCTCCAGGATCGTATCTCCTCCTGCCTTCAGGACATCTCCACCTGGATGTCTGGCCGCCACCTAAAACTCAACATGTCCAAGACTGAACTCCTTATCTTCCCTCCCAAACCCCATCCTCTCCATGACTCTCTCATCACCGTAGACAGCATTACCATCCTTCCTATCTCACAAGCTCACAACCTTGGTGTCATCCTGGACTCTGCTTTCTCATTCACCCCACTTATCCAATCCATCACCAAACCTGCGGTCTCACCTTCACAACATCTCCAAGATCCGCCCTTTCCACTCCATCCAAACTGCTATCTTGCTGGAACAAACTCTCAAAATATCCCAACTGGATTATTACATCAGCCTCCTCTCTCATCCTCCTGTCTCTCCCCGCTTCAGTCTATACTTCACTCCACTACCCGGATTATCTTTCTACAGAAACGCTCTGAGCATGTCACTCCCCTCCTCAAAACCCTCCAGTGGTTGCCTATCAACCTTCGCATGAAGCAAAAACTCTTCACTCTTGGTTTCAAATCTCTCCATCACCTTGCCCCCTCCTACCTCACCTCCCTTCTCTCCTTCTACAGCCCACCCCCTACACTCCGCTCATAAGCCGCCACTAACCTCCTCACTATGCCTCATTCTCGCCTGTCCCACTGACAACCCCTGGCCTATGTCCTCCCGTTGTCCTGGAATGCCGTCCCTCCTCACATCCGCCAAACTGACTCCCTTCCCTTCTTCAAAGCCCTATTGAGAGCTCACCTCCTCCAAGAGGCCTTCCCAGACTGAGCCCTACCTTTCCCTCTGCTCCCCCTCCCCTTCGCCCCACTCCTTCCCTCTGCTCTACCCCCTCCTTCCCACAGCACTTGTGCATATTTGTATATATTACTTATTACTTGGTACATATTTATTACTCTAGTTCATTAATGATGTGTGTATATCTATGCTTCTATTTATTTTGATGACATTGATGCCTGTCTACTTGTTTTATTTTGTTTTCCGTCTCCCCCTTCTAGACTGAGAGCCAGTTGTTGGGTAGGGATTGTCTCTATCTGTCGCCGAATTGTACTTTCCAAGGGCTTAGTACAGTGCTCTGCACATAGTAGGCACCCAATAAATACGATTGAATGAATGAATGAATATTGAAGTGCACCTCCTTCCCAGGAGGCCTTCCCAGACTAAGTCCCCTTTTCCTCAGCTCCCCCTCCCTTCCCCGTCACCTCAACTCTTTCTCTTTGCTACTTCCCCCTTCTCCCCACCCTATAGCATTTATGAATATATGTATATAGCTATAATTCTATTTATTTATATTGATGTCTTCTTATTGGTTTGTTGTCCACCTCCCCCATCTAGACTATAAGCCCAATTTGGGCGGGAATTATCTCTCTTTAGGGCTAGATTTTACTTTCCAAGCTCTTAGTACAGTGCTCGGCACACAGTAAGGACTCAATAAAGGCGATTGAATGAACGAGTGAACGAAAGTCACGGGGAGGACAGGGTATGGGTGGGAATAGAAGAGTTCTGTTTCGGACATGTTAAGTTTGAAGTGCCAGCGGGACACCCAAGTAGAGATGTCCTGAAGGTGAGGAAATGTGAGACTGCATAGAAGGATATAAATCAGTGCTGGAGATGTAGATGCACATAGAGATGGTAGTTGAATCCATGGGATCAAATGAGTTTGCCAAGGAAATGGCTTGAAACGCCCTCCCTCTTCATATCCAACAGATAATTACTCTCCCCTCTTTCAAAGCCTTATTGAAGGCACAACTCCTCCAAGAGACCTTCCCTGACTAAGCCTTCTTGTTCTTTTCCACTCCCTTCTGCACTGCCCTGACTTGCTCCCTTTAATAATAATAATAATTATTATTAATAATTAAGCAGCATGACGTAGTGGATAGAACACTGGCCTGGGAGTCAGAAGGTCAGGGGTTCTAATCCCGGCTCTGCCTCTTGTCTGCCGTGTGACCTTGGGTATGTCAGTTTCCTTCTCTGTGCCTCAGATACCTCATCTGTAAAATGGGGATTGAGATTGTGAGGCCCACTTGGGACAGGGACCCTTTCCAACTTGATGTCGTGAGCCCCCAGTTTGAACCAACCAGGACCTTCCTGTACCAGGGGAGCCTCGGTGACATATAGTAGAGTTCAAACCACACCTCTGATCACTCAGGTTACTGTGGAAAGTTCTCTACTTAGTTTTACTGGCGTGCAAGGGAGTGACACATAGACACACTCACTCCACCAAGGGTCCAGTACCAGTCTATGGTCAAAGGAGCCCTTTCTGCTGGTGCTTCTTCTTTCTGCTTCCAAGTCCTGCTGCCTTCTGCTGCTTCCAAATTCTGCTCTCACCGTGTTTCCTTCTTGCTTCTCTACATGCTTCTGCTCCAATCCTGCTTCTCTCTGCAGCTCAACACGCCTCCAAGTACCCCCTCACCACTCACAGCAACTGCCTTTTATATGCCTTAGGCATGGCAGCTGGGGCTCTACATGCTGTCATTGATTGTTCGAGGCTGTTACGGGGTAGAACAGGGAGAGAAAGCCCCACCTCCCTGCTTCTCCCCTACAGGCCCGCAGTCACCTGCCTCTGGTAGAACTCACCAGTGCCTTTGCAGTCTCTTCCTTGTTCATGGGATCACAGACAGTCACTAAAAAGGAAGCTTGCTGTGGGCTCACCACACTTGATTTGCTAGAATCTGCCCCAGTGTTTAGTACAGTGCCTGGCACATAGTCAGCATGCTTAACAAGTACCATCATCATCAGCTGTACTATCCTCTGCATTTCAAATCATCTTCTTAGAATGTAGTTTTGTTCACTGATCAATTAATACATGAATCGATGATATTTACTAAGTGCTTACTGTGTGCAGAGCACTGTAGTAAGGGCTTGGGAGAGTACAGTACAAAAGAATCTCTCCTCAAAAACTTCCAGCGGCTACTCATTCCTCTCCACGTAGAGGAAACGCTCTTGACGATTGGTTCTGAGGCTCCCTACTGCCCCTCAGTCCATCCAGAAATCAATAGTATTTATTAAACACTTACTGTGTGCAGAGGGCTTCCTACCACCGCTCAACCCATCCAGAAATCAATAACATTTATTGAACACTTACTGTGTGCAGAGCACTGTACTCTCTTTTTAACTTATCTGCCCTTCTCACCCCCAATATCCCACTATCTCAAACCTTACCTCTTGCCGCCTCCTGCCCTCCCCCATCAGCTCATGCCCTCCTACTGCTTGAAACTCTCTACTACCTCAATTCTTCCAGACCACAGTTCTCCCCACCTCTACCGATATACTGAAATCCCACTTCCTCCAGAAGGCGTTCCTCGATTAATTTTCTCCTCCCCGGTCACTTCTGCACTCGCAGCTACTCATGGAGCTTCTCTGCACATAGAAATCTGTAGTTTCTATTAAGCACTCATTTAATCATCTTTCCATTCTCTTTTTCCTCCTCCCTCTAATCATATTGGGTCTGCCTCCTCTAGTAGATGGATTGCTGGGCAGGGATTGTGCTTTTCACCTCTATTATACTCTTAATCAATCCATGGCAATTATTTATTTATTTATGTTTATGGTATTTGTTAAGCACTTACTATGTGCCAGGCACTGACTGTTTATTGTGTGAGAGCAAACTGTTCTAAGCAACGTGGTTTAGTGGACAGAGCACGGGCATGGGAGTCAGATGGACCTGGGTTCTAATCCTGCCTCTGCCACATGTCTGCTGTGTGCCCTTGGGTAAATCATTTCACTTTGCTGAGCCTTAGTTATCTCAGATGTAAAATGGGGACTAAGAGTGTGAGCTGCGTGTGGGGCAGGAACTCTGTGCAACCTGATTAACTTGTACCTACTCCAGTGCTTAGAACAGTGCTTGGCACAGAGTAGGTGCTTAACATGTACCCTAATTATTGTTATTAGTAATAATTGGGAGAGTCAGTGGTGTAAGTAGACACCATCCTATCTACTTGCTCAATAAATACTATTGGCTGCTTGCCATCCAGAGTCGATGAGACTGTGCCCACGTCATCATCCCCACTTCTGCAACTGTTTTTATTACTGCCTCTCCCCACACGCGACTACTTTTCAAGGTCACCTTCTGCTAGCTTTTGAGTTTACTAGCAGCATGATGTAGTGGATAGAGCACAGGCCTGAGAGTCAGAAGGACCTGGGTTCTAATCCTGGCTCCGTCACTTGTCTGCTGGGTGACTATGGGCAAGTCACTTCACTTCCCTGTGCCTAAGTTACCTCACCTGTAATATGGGGATAGGGACTGTGTCCAACCCGATTTGCTTGTATCCACCCCAGGACTTAGTACAGTGACTGGCAAATAGTAAGCGCTTAACAAATACCACGATCATCACTATTATTATTATTATAACTTCCCCCAACCCTGTGAATCCTTATGGAATGTGGGTGTTTGAGGCTTGGATTAGAATGGCCGTTTCAATCAATCAATGATATTTAGACTGTGAGCCTGTTGTTGGGCAGGGAATGTCTGTACCTGTTGCCAATCGTACATTCCAAGGGTTTAGTACAGTGCTCTGCACACAATAAGCGCTCAATAAATATGATTGAATGAATTTATTGCATGCTGTGTGCAGTGCACTGTACTAAGCGATTGGAACTTTACAATATAACAGAGTTGGTGGACACATTCTCTGCCCACGATGACCATTTGGCTGATCTGTCCCCCTGCTCAATATTAATACGATACTGGAGGCCTCTATGACTGGTATTTGGACTTTGAACATTTAACTTCCATTTGCTGTGGCAACTACGACTTAGCCTCTACAATCCTGGAGTGGCAGCATGCTTGCAAGGAGCTGGGTGGGAAATGCAATAACTCTTGTCGTATGCCGTCGAGTCGTCTCCGACCCATAGCGACTCCGTGGGCTTATCTCTCCCAGAACCCCCGACCTCCATCTGCAATCGTTCCGGTAGTGGATCCAGAGAGTTTTCTTGGTAAAAATACAGAAGCGGTTTACCCTTGCCCTGACTTTCTTCCTTGCCGCTGCTGTCCAGCACAGGTGAATTCTGACTTGCAGCAGATGGCCTTCCACTCGCTAGCCACTGGCCAAGCTAGGAATGGAATGGACAGGCCTCTGCTTGACTCTCCCTCCCATAGTCGAGACTGGTAGAGGACTGGAAACTCTCCAGGTGTGATTCTGAGAGGGGAATAATAACTCTAGAGCCAGGGAAAGGGTCAAGTCGAGAAGCAGTGTGGTCCAGGGGCTAGAGCGTGGGCCTGGGAGTCAAAAAGACCTTCTAATCCAGGCTCTTCCATGCTGTATGACCTTGGGTAAGTCACTTCACTTCTCTGTGCCTCAGTTACCTCATCTATAAATTGGGGATTAAGACTGTGAGACCATGTGGGACAAGAACTGTGTCCAACCTGTTTAGCTTGCATTTAGTACAGTGCCCGGCACATAGTAAGTGCTTAACAAATACCATAAAAAAGTTCTGCAGCTTCTTGCAATAAATTCTTGACATCACCATTGTACTGTGCAACCTGCCTAATGTACGTGATGTAACACGTCTAGATCGGCAAAGGGCCATGTGGTATTTTGAGTGTTGTCAGTGGCCTCTCTAGCCTGGGTTGGCTTTAGGTCATCAAATTCATGTATATGCTCTCCAGGTTGTGAAAAATTCCCTGGTTTGGAAAGATTTGGGTACCCACCATCAAATCGTTCCTACCGAAATTTACTCCCTGGTTCAGCTTGGACAATTATACTCAAGCCGAACAATTAGGAAAAAGGCTGAAGGTGTAAGATGAGTGGAAGTCAGAGGGGCTATCCGGTTTTATGGAGAAGCAGCACGGCCTGTCAACCATGGGATGTAGGTTTTAATCCCAGCTCTGCCACGTATCCGCTACGTGACCTTGGGCAAATAATTTAACTTTTCTTTCCTTCAGTTTCCTCATCTGTAAAATGTAGATTCAACCCATGTGAGCCCCATGTAGGACAGGGACACTGTCCTACCTGATTACCTTGTATCCTCAGTATTGGCACATAGTAAGTGCTTAACAAATGCCACAGGTATTCTTCAACTTTCTACCTCCAGTGCAGTTTGTGAGCCGCCTGGAAAAGGCTTCACCTACAGTCAGTCCTACATTCACTTAGAGGCATCTGGTGATGATGATGACGGTATTTGTTCATTCATTCAATAGTATTTATTATTATGTGCAGAGCACTGTACTAAGTGCTTGGAATGTACAAATCGGCAACAGATAGAGACAGTCCCTGCCCTTTGACGGGCTTACGGTCTATTCGGGGGAGACAGACAGACGAGAACAATGGCGATAAATAGAGTCAAGGGGAAGAACCTCTCATGAAAACAATGGCAAATAAATAGAATCAGGCTGATGTACATCTCATTAAACAAAATAAATAGGGTGATGAAGATTTATACAGTTGAGTGGACGAGTACAGTGCTGAGGGGATGGGAAGGGAGAGGGGGAGGAGCAGAGGGAAAGTGGGGAGAAGAGGGTTTAGCTGTGGAGAGGTGAAGGTGGGGGTAGAGGGAGCAGAGGGAAGAAAGGGGGAGCTCAGTCTGGGAAGGCCTCTTGGAGGAGGTGAGCTTTAAGTAGGGATTTGAAGAGGGGAAGAGAATTAGATTGTCGGAGGTGAGGAGGGAGGGTGTTCAGGGACCACGGGAGGACGTGGCCCGGGGTCGATGGCGGGATAGGCGAGACCGGGGGACAGTGAGGAGGTGGGCGGCAGAGGAGCACTTACTATGTGCCAAGCACTGTTCTAAACACGGGCGGTTTGTCTATGGCTCTTAGCTTTCCTTTAAGGCCCTTTCCTCTCGGTAACAACATCTAAAGTAGTTCTGTACAGCTCACTCTCCCATTCACAAATGATTTTCCTCAGCCAGCCTGCTTCCTCTCTCTCTCTCTCTCTCGCGCGCGCACGCGTGCACGCTTCAGGGCCCCCTCTCTCTCTTCTTCACGGCCCTTTTCCTTCTGTATCAACCTCCAAAGTGTGGCTCAGTGCAAAGAGCACAGTCTTGGGAGTCAGAGGATGTGGGTTCTAATCCTGCCTCTGCTACTTGTCCGCTGTGTGACCTTGGACAAATCACTCAACTTCTCTGTCCCTCAGTTACCTCATCTGTAACATTAAGCTGTCACATTAAAAGCGTGAGCCCCATGTGGGACACCCTGATTACCCTATATCTACCCCAGTGCTTAGAACATAGTAAGCACTTCAGAAACACCATTACTATTATTATTCCATATTGCTCCCATTGACAAGTGGTTTTCCTCAGCCTCCTGTGCTCTCTTTCTCTCTCTCCCCAATCTCTTTTTCCATAGTTTAGCTGCTCCACCAATTCCAAGAGGTTTCTTGGCCCAGCAGTAGCTGTTAGTTGCTTTTCCATCCGCTCTTGTCTCTAGCAGTAGCTCACAGGCCTCTTTGGTAGCAGGTAACTATTAGTTGCTTTTTCACCAAGCTTTTAATAACATCCTGAGAGAGAGAGAGAGAGAGAGAGAGAGAGAGAGAGAGAGAGAGAGAGAGAAGTTTGACTGCTCTTATTAGAGGTTTGTAAAAGGTATGTAGCCACATTCACAGTTTTCATGTTAAGTGTTTGACTATTTGAAGGCTATCACAAAATTCTTTACCACAATACGTTATCTATAATATGCTAAGCGATTTCCTGGGTGTCTGTTTTCATCGTGAAACACAGAGCGCAGCTAAAATAGAAAAAATTGCTTTCATTTATACCATTGCGCTTTTGTCGGTTTGACCATTATGCCCCACTTTTACAAAGATCACATTTCCTGGTGAATTTGTTCAGCGTCTTTTCAGTTGGCCGAAAGGAATCCCCCAAGTCACGCACCACCTAAGAAAAAATTGTATAATATCATTCTTCTACTTTTTTCCCCCAAATATTAATACTTTAATTTGGGTAATTGGGTAAACACCTCTATTTGTGGGGCTACTCCATGCCTGTGTGCAGGTTTTATGGCCTGATTGAGCAAGGCATGCCTGAAGAACGCAGCTGAACCAATGTGGGTCAGCATCCAGTCATTTTTGGCTGTGGTTTGTACATTCCCAGGTACTGCATTAATCCCGATCAGAAAACGGGCAAGGTGGAGGATGGGAAGGGAGGTGGGAAAAGAGAAGAGTTTCCAGGCTCACATCTCCTGCTCTGTTGCCATGGCCTAGGAGTTTAGATGCCAGGTCGGAGACCTTTCCCCTCGGAGACCTCTCCTGGAGGGGCAAGGGGGTGATCTAGGTGGGTAAGAAGGGGCACAGCTGTAGTAGGGAAGTGCGGTTTAGACCCTCAAAACCACATCTGTGGGGGCAGCAGTGACTTCTGACATCTGGGAACATTATAAAGATAAACCTTTCAGACTGTGGACTAGCACCGTGGGCGTGAATTTACAGAATATACTCTCGGGGGATGAAAAAAATGTTCAGTCCTTGACGGACCCTCTCAGCATCTCAAAATACGCTTCAAGGAGAAATCCACCCACATTTTGACAACGTCTTCAACATTAAAAGCAAAGGTAATTGGAGCTATGAGGACAAAGAGGCATACTCCTAGGATGTTTAGAAACACACTTCTAAGGGGCCAAGGAATCTGCAATTATCCAAAAGGGAATGTTTCTTCAAGAGTGTGGCTGTGGGTTTTTTTTAATTGCGTTACAGGGGATATTGGGAAGGATAAAACACCTCACATTAAATTGGAATTTAATGCTGGGGCCGTTTATAATTACTCTTAAAAAAGATGTGGGGCCTCAGGATCTTTGAAATGACCAGGAAGTGTTGGAGAATAAGATGAGGTATTTTCCCCAACTCCTCTTCCCCTCTCTTCCAAGAACCAGACAAGCTACACCCTTTGACATTTTCACCTAAGAACTGACTCATCCGGCTTGGTATAGAAATGCTCCCGTACCCTCGGGGGTACCCTAAGGTGGTATGGAATCTGAGAAAATCAGCCTTACGGGTTCATTCTGGTGATGGGATGGAGAGACATAGGGAGAGGCTGGGGAAATCTAGAGTATTAAATGGGAGAAGATATGGATATGGAAAGCATTCCATGGGGGAGATATGGAAGAGCAACGTGACCTAGTGGAAATAACATGGTTTGGACATGTGGTTCTAACCCTGGCTCTCCCACTTGCCTGCTATTTGACCTTGAATCAGTGAACTTCTTTGTGCCGTACTTTACTCATTTGTAAAATGAGGATTCAATAAAGTCTGACTTTAGACTGTGAACCCCATGCAGGACAGCAACTGGGTCCAACCTGATTATGTTGTATCTATTCTGGTGCTTTATTCAGTGTTTGGCCCATTGTAAGTGTTTAACAAATATCACTATTTTTATTATTAGTAGTAGTACTAGAAATAAAAATAATCATCATAAAAAATCGGGGGAATTCTGACCAGTTGGCAGTGAAGTCCAGTCTCCCTACAATTCCTTGTGGTACACAGTTTGCTCCTTAAACAATCCTCCTCTTGCTTGAGACGCAGCATGGCCTAGTGGATAGAGCAAGGGCCTGGAAGTCAGAAGGACCTGGGTTCTAATCCTGCTATGCCACTTGTCTGTTGTGTGACCTTGGGCAAGTCAGTTCTCTTCTCTGGGCCTCAGTTTCCTCAGATGTAAAATAATGGGGATTAAGATTTTGAGCCCAATGTGGAACAGGAACTGTTAACTTATATCTACCCCAGCAATTAGAACATTGCCTGGCACATAGCAAGCCCTCGACAAAGACCCCAATTATCATTATTATTAAGCCTCTGACAGAATAGCTTGAGAGTAGCAGAGAAGCAGTGTGGCTCAGTGGAAAAAGCACGGGCTTAGAAGTCAGAGGTCGTGGGTTCTAATCCCGGCTCTGACACTTGTCAGCTGTGTGACCTTGGGCAAGTCACTTAATTTCTCGGTGCCTCAGTTACCTCATCTGTAAAATGGGGATTAAGACTGTGAGCCCCACACGTGGGACAACCTGATTACCCTGTATCTACCCCAGCGCTTAGAACAGTGCTCGGCACATGGTAAGTGCTTAACAAATACCAAATTAATTAATTAGCTTCTCCACTGACCAAGTGTGGGGTCCAGGGAGATAGTCGAACCCGTTGGACAGCTCTGTAGGAAGCCCACTGGTGGCCTCGGTGATTACCAGATGGGATACTCGAGATACCACTCATGTTACACTGGGAGAGCAGTTTAATGTGAAGAAATCTCATGGGTCATCTTGGGAAAGTATGCTGCTTTTGTGAGATCCTGGAGGCAGGGAACACGCCTACCAATTCTTATGCTGTACTCTCCTAATCACTTAATACAGTGCTCTGCACATGGTAAGAGCTCAGTAAACATGATTCATTTTTTCTGGGAGGACCCCTGAATCCCGACATCTTTGTGTTTCCCTCCCTAGTATGTGTGAGTTTGGGGGCCACACCCCATTTGCGGAACACACGAGTAGGAGCCGTGGCAAAGGGAAGCTTGGAGCTGAAGATTTCAAAATGAGACATGATAATTACAGTTATGGGACTTGTTAAGCACTTACTCTGTGCCAGGCACCGTACTAAGTGCTGGAGCGTATACAAGCATATTGGGGTGGATACAGTTCCTGTCCCACAGAGGGCTCACAGTCTCAATCCCCATTTGACAGATGAGGTATCAAGAGGCCCAGAGAAGTGAAGTGATTTGCCCCAGGTCACACAGCAGCCAAGTGGCGGAGCCGGGATTAGAACGCATGACCTACTGACTCCCAGGCCCACGGTCTAGCCAGTATGCCATGTCCATATGGGTCCTAGGCAGCGGACAGGCCAGATGAAAACTGGATTTCCTGGTAAAAAGCCAGACAGGTAACCACCCTACAGTCCTGAATACATAGGTGAAAGCCGATCTGAGAAACCAACACAGATTTTCGACAAAATTAAAGGGAAACTTTTTTTTCCAGCTAAGTAAAAACCTTCCTCGGTAAGGGGGATCAACTCTTCCGAGGACTCGGTAGCATTCATTTGTTTCCAGACCCTTATCTAACTCCTCACTTAAATAGTGGGTGTTATGATGTGGCATTTAGCCTGTTGATGTTAATGGCGTCAGAAGGTACTTTGGCATGGAGAGATAGATAAGTCACAGAACAATATTCATGAATGTAGAGTGGTTATACAACTTTACAAGTGCGAATCTGCCTTACCACCTGGAAAGGCTTATAATAGAATTGTCTTTACAGGAAAGGCATCTTTGGGCCTGGCTTGATTGTGTCCATGGAATGAAACCCTTCCTTTTCGGTGCGGGTTTTGTGTTAAGCCCCAAAACTGCAGAGATAATAATGATGGTATTTAAGCGCTTACTATGTGCCAAGCACTGTTCTGAGCACTGAGCACTGTTCTAAATGCAAGCCTTGAGATGCTCTAGGTGAACTGAGAGGTGGGATTTCTCTGCGATCGGTGGTGTCCCTCCGGGGCGAGACTCTGGAATGAAAACCCATATCTTAGCACTCATTTCCTCCGTCGCCCTTCCATCCCATCTGTTTTTCTCTGTCTCTCCTCCATCCGCCACCCCCGCCACCCATGCCCGAGAGGATGAAAGATGGCAGCGCCGGGAGAGCAGCAACAGACGCTTTCGGAAGGATGAGTGGCTTCACTAGCCCGTCTCCTGCAGCCCCCGGAGCAGAGGGTGGGCATTGACCGTGCAGAGAGGGGCAGGGGCAGCAGGGGTGGGGGGCAGGGAGTTTGAGAGGCAGGAAGGAGGGAAAAGAGGGAGAGAGGAAGGAGGGAAGCAGGAAGGAACAAGGGAGGGAGGAAAGGAGGGAGGCAGGAAGGAAGAGAGGGAGGGAGGGAAGGAGGCAGGAAGGGAGAGAGGGAGGGAGGGAAGGAGGCAGGAAGGAAGAGAGAGAGGGAAGGAGGGTGGAAGCCAGGGAAGGAGGGAGGGAGGAAAGGAGGCAAACAAAGAGATGTAAGGAAGGAAGGAGGGAGGGAAAATGAGGGAGGGAAGAAAGAAGGAAGGGAGGGAGGCGGGAAAGAAGAGAGGGAGGGAAGGAGGGAAGGTATTTGTTAAGCGCATACCATGTGCCAAGCACTGTTCTAAGCGCCGGGGTAGATACAAGGTAATCAGGTTGTTCATTCAATAGTATTTATTGAGTGCTTACTATGTGCAGAGCACTGTACTAAGCGCTTGGAATGAACAAGTCGGCAACAGATAGAGACAGTCCCTGCCGTTTGACGGGCTTACGGTCTAATGGGGTTGTCCCATGTGGGGCTCACAATCTTAATCCCCTTTCTACATATGAGGTAACTGAGGCCCAGAAAAGTTAAGTGACTTACCCAAAGTCATTCATTCATTCAATCGTATTTATTGAGCGCTTACTGTGTGCAGAGCACTGTACTAAGCACTTGGACAGTACATTTCGGCAACAGATACGGACAATCCCTACCCAACAACGGGCCCACAGTCTAGAAGGGGGAGACAGACAACAAAACAAGTAGACGGGCATCAAGCTGTCACACAGTCACACAGCTGACAAGTGGCGGAGCCGGGATTAGAATCCTTGACCTCTGACTCCCAGGGCCGAGCTCTTTCCGCTAAGCCGCGCTGCTTCTACTAGGGAAGGAGGGAAGCAAGGAGAGAGGGAAAGAGGAGAGGAGGGAGGGAGGCCAGCCGGGAGGGAAGGAGGGTGGGTGGGCGAGCAGCAGAGGCACTCCCTGCCCCAGTTTCCAGCTGCAAGGTTGCCAGTGGCCGGCCGGCCTGCCAGCAGCCACCGTGGCCCGGCCCAGCCGGCCCGGAGGTCTCGCCTACGGGCCAGGCAGGCTCGGGCTTCCCCCAACCCATCTTCAAAGGTGCAGAGCTGCCCGCCCCTGGCCCCGATGCAAGCCAGGGAGCCTTGCACCCATTCCTTAGTAGGCCAAGAATTGTGCTTGCCTTACTGGCGAATAAAAAAATAAATGGTAGTATTTGTTAAGCGCTTACTATGTGCCAAGCACTGTTCTAAGTGCTGGGGGATACAAGGTGATCAGGTTGTCCCACGTGGGGCTCACAGTTTTAATCCCCATTTTCCAAATGAGGAAACTGAGGCACAGAGAAGTGAAGTGACTTGCCCAAAGTCACACAGCTGGCAAGCGGTGGATGCGGCATTAGAACCCACAACCTCTGACTCCCAAGCCCGGGCTCTTTCCACTGAGCCACGCTGCTTCTCTGCCTTATTCTAGGAACCCGACATCGGGAGCCTTCTCAAAGGAACGGGGTGGAGGGGGACTAGAGAATCCAAGATTTAGCTGGATCCGGAGGTGCGAGAGGGTGGGAGAGGCCCGGGAGCAAGGGTCAGGCTTTTTCTGCATCTCCAAATCTTTTTGTCGGGGATAGAAGCAGGTGGGGGACTTTTTTATGGAAGATGCACGGGCTTGAGAGTTAGAGGTCGTGGGTTCTAATCCCAGCTCGGCCACCTGTCTGCTGTGTGACCTTGGGTAAGTCACTTGACTTCTCTGTGCCTCAGTTCTCACATCTGTAAAATGGGGATTAAGACTGTGAGCCCCACTTGGGAGAACCTGATCACCTTATATCACCCCCAGCGCTTAGAACAGGTCCTTGGCACATAGTAAGCACTTAACAAATACTGTAAAAAAAAACCCCAAATACCGTAATTATTTTCCTCATCTCCCTCTCCTCTTCCCCGCTCCCAGCCCCAGAAAAGTTGTGTATTTATCTGTCATTTTATTTATTTATATTGTCTGTCTCCCCCGCCCCCTCATCCCCCCACCCCGGCTAGACTGAAGCTTGTTGCGGGCAGGGATGTCACTGTTTATTGTCCTACTGTACTTTCCCACGTGCTCAGTACAGTGCTCTGCACACAGTAAGCGCTCAATAAATATCATTGAATGAATGAACTCAAAGATTTCCTCACACAGGGAAGATCTAAGGTGGAAGTGACCTTAGCCTTGTATTCAGAGGGCCATATTTCAGTAGACCTTTACTTTGGTCACAGTTTAGATCACATGAGCGCTCTCTAATAATAATGATGGTATTTGTTAAGTGCTCATTATGCCTCAAGCACTGTTCTACGCACTAGGGCAGATACAAGCTCATCAGGTTGGACACGGTCCCTGTCCCACATGGGGCTCACAGTCTTAATCCCCATTTTCCAGATGAGGTAACCGAGGCCCAGAGAAGTGAAGTGACTCGCCCAAGGACCGCAGCAGACAAGTGGTAGAGCTGAGATTAGAACCCAGATCCTTCTGACTCCCAGGACCGTGCTCTATCCTTTAGGGCATGCTGCTCTAGACAGTCCTCGGTGTAGGCAGGGAACGTGGCTGTTAATTCCGCTGTACTGGACTCGCCCAAGCACTTAGCACAGTGCTCAGCACCTAGTAACCACTCAATGAATACCACTGCCGGATTGATTAGCCAGCTATCTTTCAGGATTCTGGCTGGGCCTGTCCTAGGTGGTTATTTCTGTCAGAAACCTTCTCCTGTCCCTTGGGAGGTGGGGCTTGCGATCTAATAATCATAATAATAACGATGATGATGGTGTCTGTTAAGCTGTATGCCCTAGGCGGTTATTTGTGTCACAGACCTTCTCCGTGGATGGCGTCGACCGAGCAGGACGTCTCCAATTTGCAGAACTGGGACTAGAACCCAGTTTTCCAGATTCTCAGCGGGATTCTTTTTCCACTGGGACACCCGCAGCCTGCAGCACAGCAGGCATGCGTGTACACTGCTGACGTCAATCTGGAAGGAACGTACGGCCTACTTTTTGGAAGAAAACCGTCACGTGTGACCAAAAAAAGTCGCCCTTAGTATTCGAAGCCCCTGACGCCAGAGCAGTTCACCTCTACACGGTAAGCTGGTTGTGGAAAGAGAACGTGTCTAGCAACTCTGTTATCCTGGGCTCTCCCAAGAGTTTCGACCGGTGCTCGGCACGTAGTAGGTACTCGATAAATACGACTGATCAACCTACGAGTGCGGGTCCGACCCCAAACTGCCCGACTGTCCCTTTTACAGTGTGTACACACGAAGGCGGTGTCTTGTTGTGATCCATCACATTTATTGAGCGATTACTATGTGCAGAGCACTGTACTCAGCGCTCGGGAGAGTACAGTTTCAACAGAATTAGCAGAAGCGTTCCCTGTTCATTCATTCATTCATTCAATAGTATTTATTGAGCGCTTACTATGTGCAGAGCACTGTACTGAGCGCTTGGGATGAACAAGTCGGCAACAGATAGAGACAGTCCCTGCCGTTTGACGGGCTTACAGTCTAATCGGGGGAGACGGACAGACGAGAACAATGGCACTAAACAGCGTCAAGGGGAAGAACATCTCGTAAAAACCGATGGCGACTAAATAGAATCGAGGCGATGTACAATTCATTAACAAAATAAATAGGGTAACGAAAATATATACAGTTGAGCGGACGAGTACAGTGCTGTGGGGATGGGAAGGGAAAGGTGGAGGAGCAGAGGGAAAAGGGGAAAATGAGGCTTTAGCTGCGGAGAGGTAAAGGGGGGATGGCAGAGGGAGTAGAGGGGGAAGAGGAGCTCAGTCTGGGAACGCCTCTTGGAGGTGATTTTTAAGTAAGGTTTTGAAGAGGGAAAGAGAATCAGTTTGGCGGAGGTGAGGAGGGAGGGCGTTCCGGGACCGCGGGAGGACGTGACCCGGGGGTCGACGGCGGGATAGGTGAGACCGAGGGACGGTGAGGAGGTGGGCGGCAGAGGAGCGGAGCGTGCGGGGTGGGCGGTAGAAAGAGAGAAGGGAGGAGAGGTAGGAAGGGGCGAGGTGACGGAGAGCCTTGAAGCCTAGAGTGAGGAGTTTTTGTTTGGAGCGGAGGTCGATGGGCAACCACTGGAGTTGTTTAAGAAGGGGAGTGACATGCCCAGATCGTTTCTGCGGGAAGATGAGCCGGGCAGCGGAGTGAAGAATAGACCGGAGCGGGGCGAGAGAGGAGGAAGGGAGAGTGGAGAGAAGGCCGACACGGTAGTCTAGCCGGGATATAACGAGAGCCCGTAATAGTAAGGTAGCCGTTTGGGTGGAGAGGAAAGGGCGGATCTTGGCGATATCGTAGAGGTGAAACCGGCAGGTCTCGGTAACGGATAGGATGCGTGGGGTGAACGAGAGGGACGAGTCAAGGATGACACCGAGATCGCAGGCCCGAGAGACGGGAAGGATGGTCGCGCCATCCACGGTGATAGAGAAGTCTGGGAGAGGACCGGGTTTGGGAGGGAAGATGAGGAGCTCAGTCTTGCTCATGTTGAGTTTTAGATTGTCCGTAACGAATTTACAGTCTAGAGATGATGTGATTGCCGTGCTTGGCGGTGTCCATTTTCTCAGTCTCACAGTGATCTTGAAACTTCTTACGTTCCCCTATTTTTCTTCTGGTTTGGGGAAACCAGCGTGGGAGAAGCAGCGTGGCTCAGTGGAAAGAGCGTGGGCTTTGGAGTCAGGGCTCATGAGTTCGAATCCCAGCTCTGCCACTTGTCGGCTGTGTGACTGTGGGCAAGTCACTTAACTTCTCTGTGCCTCAGTTCCCTCATCTGTAAAATGGGGATTAAGACCGTGAGCCTCACGTGGGACAACCTGATTCCCCTATGTCTACCCCAGCGCTTAGAACAGTGCTCGGCACATAGTAAGCGCTTAACAAATACCAACATTATTATTATTATTAAATCTTAAACGTCCTAAGGGAGTTGACAACACCACCATCCTTTAAAGCCTTTCTAGTAATGGTAAGAGGAGAAGCGGCGTGGCTCAGTGGAAAGAGCCCGGGCTTGGGAGTCAGAGGTCATGGGTTCGAATCCTGGTTCCGCCACCTGTCAGCTGTGTGACTGTGGGCAAGTCACTTCACTTCTCTGTGCCTCAGTTACCTCATCTGGAAAATGGGGATTAAGACCGGGAGCCTCACGCGGGACAACCTGATGACCCTGTATCTCCCCCAGCGCTTAGAACAGTGCTCTGCACATAATAAACGCTTAACAAATTCCAACATTATTAATAGTATTTATTGAACGCTGTGTGCACAACTCTGTACTGAGCCCTGGGAAAGAATACACAACTGAAGCAGCTGAATACACAATACGAGAAGCAGCGTGGCTCACTGGAAAGAGCACGGGCTTTGGAGTCAGAGGTCATGGGTTCGAACCCCGGCTCTGACACTTGCCAGCTGTGTGACTTTGGGCAAGTCACTTAACTTCTCGGTGCCTCAGTTCCCTCATCTGTAAAATGGGGATTAAGACTGTGAGCCCCACGTGGGACAACCTGATTCCCCTATGTCTACCCCAGCGCTTAGAACAGTGCTCGGCACATAGTAAGCGCTTAACAAATACCAACATTATTATTATTATTATTAACTGGGAATTAGACATGATCCCTGCCCCTTGGGGAGGACGGTGTTGACAATCTAATAATAATAATAGTGACCATGGTGGTATTTGTTAAGCGCCATGTGCCAGGCAGTGTACTAAGCGCCGTGGTGGACACAAGCCAACTGGGTTGTGCACAGTCCCAGCCCCAGGTGGGGCTCACAGTCTTAATCCCCAGTGTACAGAGGAGGTAACTGAGGCACAGAGAAGTCTGATGCCTGACTACTTGTTTTGTTGCCTGCTTCCCCCTTTTAGACCGTGAGCCCGTCGTTGGGCAGGGATTGTCTCTATCTGTTGCCGAATCGTACGTTCCAAGCGTTTAGTACCGTGATCTGCACACAGAAGGCGCTCAATGAATACAATTTGAATGTAGTGACTTGGCCAAGGTCATACAGCAGGGAAATGGTGGGGCCAGGATTAGAACCCATGACCTTCTGACTCCCAGGCCCGTGCTCTATCCACTATGCCATGCCGCGCCTCTAAGAAATCACAATGCTACAGGAAGCCTTTCCGAATTTGCTCGCTGGCAAGAGCCCGGGCTTGGGAGTCAGAGGTCATGGGTTCTAATCCTGGCTCTGCCACTTATAAGCTATGTGACTTCACTTCTCGGTGCCTCAGTTACCTCATCTGTAAAATGGGGATGAAGACTGTGAGCCCCACAACCTGATCACCCTGTATCACCCCCCACCCAATGCTTAGAACAGTGCTTGGCACATAGTAAGTGCTCAACAAATACCATTATTATTATTAGTCTTCCTTCCTAGTTATAGGTTCTCAAAACCAATTCAGCACTTCTATACCGATTATAATGTTGATATTTGTTAAGCACTTACTATGTGCAGAGGACTGTTCTAAGCGCTGGGGTAGATACAGAGTCATCAGGTTGTCCCACGTGAGGCTCACAGTCTTCATCCCCCTTTTACAGATGAGGTCACTGAGGCCCAGAGAAGTGAAGTGACTTGACCACAGTCACACAGCTGACCAGCGGCAGAGCGGGGATTCGAACCCATGACCTCTGACTCCGAAGCCCGGGCTCTTGCCACTGAGCCACGCTGCTTTTCTATGAGCCCACAACTACCGACAGCCCTTCTAGAGATTTCGATTTACAAATGCTATTAATAAGCACGAACTTACACACAGATTTTCTTCTCCCTCTTTCTCCTCCCTAGAACACTGTGGACAATTAAAGCATCTATCTCTACGGATAAACTGAAATCTCCTCGAGGGCAGGGACCAAGTTTACTAAATAATAATAATGATAATGTTGGTATCTGTAAAGCGCTTACTATGTGCCAAGCACTGTTCTAAGGTAATCAGGTTGTCCCACGTGGGGCTCACGGTCTTCATCCCCATTTTCCAGATGAGGGAACTGAGGCCCAGAGAAGTGAAGTGACTTGCCCAAGGTCACACAGCTGACAAGTGGCAGAGCCGGGATTAGAACCCACGGCCTCTGACTCCTAAGCCCGGGCTCTTTCTACTAAGCCACGCTGCTTCTCATAATTCCACTGTACTCTCCCAGGTCCCTAATACAGAACTCTGCCCAAGGTAAGCACTCAAATAAATCCTATTGCTTCTTGATTGACTATCAGCCGATCGATTCTTGATTGATTGATGGACTGATAAGCCTCTTAGAAGGCACATTTCCTCAAGTGG